>NC_141699.1:1061651977-1064051977 GCF_964263255.1 Lissotriton vulgaris
AATCAGGGCTTCAACTTCATTGACTGATTCTACAGCTGGCACCACATTTTTAGTTGGAATTGTATTCTTTACTTTCAATTTGTGCCACTTACGAAGCCTTAATTTGCGCGTGAATTTGTACAGGTCTATTCTCTCTTGGGAATAAGAAAAATCAGTAGTGGGACAAAAGGAAAGCCCGAAACTTAAAACATCAAATTCAACATCAGTAATCAATCTATTTGAAAGATTTACCACATTCTTTGTGTTCCTCATTTTCCTCGCTGTTTCTTTTGTCCTCTTGTCTCCACAGCCGATGACGGGCTTGTGGTTTTTCCACCAGCCGCCCCTCCTTGTTGATTTGAGGTTGTGGGCATTCCTCCTGTTTGCCTTCCTCTTCCTCTGCCGCGTCCGGTAAAGCCCCTTCCTCGCCCCCGGCCACGATCTATTTGCCAACTTTGAGAATTTTGATTTTGATTCATCATGCGAAATTCCTTCCAAAAATTTGGCAGAGTATTGGGTGCTTTTTCTGGTAGTACGGTCCCATCATCTGAAACATCGCTTTCGCTTATCTCACTTTCTGCTCCTTCCGGCGTCGCATTACTCGTGGTAGCTTTTTTGTTGATGTTATCATACTTTTTACTGAACGTGAAGATCCTGCCAGATTGATAATCGATTTTGTCTCTCAAGAATTTTCGTTCTTTTTTCATGATTATTTCTTCCTCATGTTTCATGATTCTCTTAGATATTTCTTCCATTTTGGTTTTAAAGGTTTCATCACTTTCTTCCTTTTCAATTTCCTCTTTTAAATCAGCAATCATTTTCAAAACCGATGCGTGTTCCTTCCATGCAAACTTTATAAGAATTGACAGCATGCGGTTCGAACATTCCATTAAGTTTGCTGCCAATTCATTAGCCAATTCAGGGTCTTGATCTTCATATGAGGGGGCAATAAGTATTCTGAGACCTCTGGGTACTCGTTTTTCTTCTTGATATTTTTCTAAAGTAATTGCCTCCCACCACTTGGAGAGTTCTTTGCACATCAGTTTCTCTAGCTTCATATACTTTTGATTCAAAGAGGTCAAGGTGGCATTTTTACCTTCACTCGTACTCGCTTGTCCTGCCTTTTGTGTAAACATGGTTACGGCTCTCAGCCTCCTTCGTGCTTCCATATCCTGTTCCATAGTTTGGCTTATTGTGATAAGACTTGTCTTTTTCGCTTAATAAGCTGCTTCCTTATTCGTATCCATATGTATTCCCCACCAAGAGAATACCACGGCAATATTGTAACCCCTATAACGACTCCCACAACTTCTTCGCTCAAGTCTTGTAAGGGGAACGCTGCTGCGTGAAGACGCCTGTCAATATAGTTAATACACAAGCCGCCGGGGATTTTATTTCGACCCTGTTACACACGTGCGGTACTGTCCCGGAGTTTCTCAAAGACCGCTTGTATAAGTATTGGATTACTCTAGATATTTGACAATGTTGTCCACTGATACTGATATATATATATATATATATATATACACACAAAAGGCTCAATGTTACCAGCGGCCCCCTACCCTGCAGGGCGGATCTACGAGCAGGAACAGAGAATCCTGTTATAATAGGTATTACCAGAAAATATGCAGAGCCCAACTTCTACTTCTTTTCAAGATGACATTTATTCGTCAATATGCGCAGAAGCATTAAAACCACTCATTTCCTCCTTACGTGTTTCAGCGTTTGCCGCCTTGATCACAGGTGAGTGTCATTTTAAATCCCAGTGGTCACATGGCCACATTCACAACTACAGGCCCCAGAATGCACCATAGTAGTAATTCATCAGCGTGACATGGTGCAACATTCCATTTTGCTCAAATAGCATTTATTTTTGCCAAATGTCACGAAAAATAAAGTCATAGTTCAAGGTGCATGCTGTAATTCAAAAGTGCAAAGTGCATACTCATGCGGCATGGTCGTAATATTCACTTGAAATGCAAAGTTTACAGGGAGAGGATGTCACACCTCTCATCTCCCGTTTACCAAGTCGCCGTTCGTTGAGCGGGTCATGCCCCCTCTGTTAAATGTTCACAAAAGGCGCCATTTTATGGGGGGGGGGGGGCGACCCTGCTAGGCGGGCTCCACGAGCAGGAACGGAGTCAGTATATAGTTGAAGTTGAGGGAATCTCTGTTAACCAGTGTGACATCATCAGCAAATATTTCTTCACTTCTGAAATCTTCAAATTCTTCATTTAAGATAGAGCAACTGTATGTCAGGAGTTCATGCTGTGCTGCAAAGATAAAGAGAACAGATGAAGCAGAATGGCTATTGAGTTAAAGTAAATACCTTGAGTGGCTACACAAATATAACCCAGAAATCTAAAGCCCTCTGTACAATGCATGACTTCCTTATATCCTGGTGCAGGGTTTACAATCCTCAAAATGCCAACTAGAATGCCTACAACTGACAGCCACACCTTCAGCATCACAGAGTGGGTCTCACCTGGAGGTGCCTAGTATGGGTGGGAACATCTATGGATGCAAAGTCAAATCCAGACAAATGAGGCATCCGATTGGAGCAATGGTGCATCACCATAAATCAAATTGTTAGGTAGTTTATTTGAGCAAGAGTGTGCTAGCATGCTAGAATCTGCCTCCTTCTGGACCTTTCTTATGGTTTATTTGATACATTCTATGACAACTCAGTTCTGATTAGGGGCCACATGCAGCAATTTTGGCAATAGATTTTCTGCGAATCGCAATTAGGTTATTACTATTCCTAATGTATAAAACTCCATAGGTTTCATACAGCAATTCCCAGTGGGTCGCAAATTGACTTAACTCATGAATATTAATGAGGTAGGTCACAATTTCCGACCCATTGGGATTACTAAAATCACGGGACTTGCGGCCTGTTAGCAGACCACCATGTCCGTGATTGCTTTTAAATAAAGGAATATATATATATATATTTTAAATGCAGCCTGTTTTCCTTAAAGGAAACGGGATGCATTTAAAAAAAAATGAACTTTAAAAAAAATAATTTAAGAGCAGTCAGTGGTTTGTGGGACCACTCCCTGCTCTGAGAACAGTTTTCACTACCATTCCCAAAGGGTAAGGAGTCTCTTGGGTACCCCTTCGCATTTGTGAATGGGTTGCCACCTACTTTGAGTAGGTGGTAAACTGCGAATGTTTTGTGCCTTATTTCAGTCACAAACATTCTTACATACTGCTATGATTCGGTATTAGGAAAGGATGCCCTAAAATGCCTCTTCAAAAAACAGAACCGCAAAACCATTTGGCGATTCGGGAATAGGTTAATAGGTTACCGAATCGCTAAATAGGGTTTGGTACATAGGAAAAAACTTTTTGGGGGGTCACAAACGGCCCGATTCTGCGATGGTCCTTTGCGACCTTGAAAAAAGTACATACATGTGGCCCAAGTTACGCCACACAGATCTGTGCACAGGGTGAGCACCTGTCTCAGGCTGTACCCAAGTACAAAGCTAGGGCAATTGAACGATTGAGATCCCAAAAATTAATCATTGCACAGATCCATAATACACCCCTCTGTGATATAAAGCTCTGAGCCTTCTACCATTTAAATGAGTTTCCTCTGGGATCAGGAAACTGGTGCATAACTGAATTTTGCATTTCGAGTAATTTACAGCGTCCCAAGGGACAAATGGTCATTTTTAGGTCTCGGCCTGCGTAGGCTGCGCTTGCGCAGTCTTGCTGGGCGAGAAATTATGTCAGAGAGTAGGGAGGTAAACGAGCCAGCTCTTCTCCATTGGCTGGCTTCCTAAATGGCGGCCAGCCATTGGAGAAGAGTTCTGCCTGTCCCTTTAAGCCCCGTCCATTTCGGATTGAGGGGCGTGTTTTTGCTGTTTTCTCTCCGTGACATCATCCGTCACTCAACAAAAAACACGTCCCCAGTCTGAAAAGGACGGGGCTTACATCATCGGTGTGCAGGCTGTGGTTGGTTCCTGCCCCCAGGGATTGCGGCAGTGTCATCGGCCTGCCGTGCTGGGATTGGCTCCCGCCTGCAGGGACTCCCACCACGTCATCGTGGGGCCACCTGGGATTGCTCGCAGCCTCTGAGGGCTCCCCCTCGCTCATCCACGAAGCAGAGCTGCTGCCCGAGGCCGGGGAGTGTCCCGAAAGAAAAGCCAACTGAGACTGAGACCGCCTGAAAGCCTCACCTGCCCCGCAAATTCCAAGGTAACCAGCGCTGTTCATACGTTTTGTTTTCATCCCCGGTTTATGTTATGGGGTATTGGCCTCGACCACTGCATATGTAGTTTTCTGCACCATTTTATCATGGCGCCCATTTTAGCCCACTTTGTTTCCCTTCTTGTTGTCCTCTGTTTATTTTGTTAGTTAATCTAAGAGGAGGAGCTCCTCTATAGTCCATCTTCTTATTTATCTGGTTTCCGCCCAGCGCTAAATATTTAAACTCTGTTCCCGACCCTTACAGTGCCTTGCATCTCGGCTGAGAGCACGCAGTTACCCTGCCCGGATGGTTTTTTCCACTGCCTGATCCTCTGCTCAAAGTAACACCCCTCGTCGCCGCCGTGTTTTTATTATCTTTAACGCCCTCGTGATCTCCTACTTTGGCACTATTGATGTGCCGATTTGTTTAATTGTCTGTGCGCGTATATGCCTTTCGCACTGTACGGGTCTCCTACTATTATTCTCTTTTTGGATACCGTGGCAGCCCATATCCTTGTCAAACCTCTGGTACTCGCGTCCACTGCACCTGAGGCACAAATGACAGCTATGCAGCTGATTGGGCAGCTGGGGTCCCATCTACAGGCTTATCTATTCAGATGAGCTACAGCAGGCTGTTTGCCTAAGAGGGAGGGTGTAGTTTGAGGTACAGACTACAAGCAAGGTCAAGGTTGGCCATAACTATGGCAGTGACTATAGATACATGTTGAGGGACTACCAGATAAAGGAAACTTATCTGGGATCCAGAAGTTAAAGGGGGGAAAGAAAAATAAGCCCTCATACAGAAAGTAGAAGGGGGCATTTTTGAATTTTACTGATGTACTTGTGAAGGAGAAATTCAGTGCTACGCACTAAGGGTGTAATTACAAATGCCCAAGGTGGTAAATCCATGAACTGCATTTAACGTCACCAGTGGTCCCGCTAACTCAAGGAGTGTAGAGTTAGAGTTATTCTGGGAGGAATAACTCAGAAATTAGGAATTACTAGATAAATTGAAAATTCCATGTCTGAGTCAGCCACTATTTCTCCCTGTAGTTTTAACTGCCTTGAATAGCAGAACTGTTATGAGCTGTGTTCAAGTTATTTGTTCACTGTACCTTTAATGTTAGAACATTTGCTTTTGAGTTACATCTCCTGATGAGAGTTCTAGATTTCGCCGGAGCGGCTGGACGGAACCTGGACAGCCTCTCGAGGTCTGTTGTTTGATGATCTTGTTATAGACCTACAATAAACCACTTACCTGGTTATCTTAGTTAGTGGCTGCCATCTGTACCAACATGTATGCTCCCAGAGAACTAGACGTGGCGTGGTGTTTCCACAGACTTTATAATAAGTCAGATGGGTCTAAAAACTTCTAAGACCCTGAGTCACTGCGGTCCCACTACAGCGACAGTAGTTATAGAATTTGGTCGCATGGCTAGCCCTGAGTCAATTATATCAATCGCACCGTACACAGGAGCGGCTGGTACAGGTAAGAGCCGTGGGGCGGGGTGGGGGGGAGTCAACGTAAAACTGCACACCTAATTGCGGTATACTAGACACCCATGATGTCAAATTCACACAGATTTATTTATGAGTAGTTGTGTATTACTCATGTCTCAGTGTGAAACCGAAATACACCTAGGTACTTCATGAAAATGCTATTTAGGGAGTCAATTTTATTTATTGCTAATATCAAGGTTTTGATGGATTGAATGGTTTGTAAAGTGCCATACTTACCCTACATGAAAGGCTGGTGTTTGTAAATAAAATTTGGGTCTTTTCAGAAAATGCCTATATATGTGTTTGAGAAATAATCAGTTCCTATAGCAAGCAATGTAAGGTTTCTATCTGAGGTCAAAATAGAAATTTTGTAGCCCAGGTTCAAGAGGGTTACTCGGGCATCTTTTGTATATTTGTAACCAGAGACGTAGGCAGTGTTGGACTGGCCTGTTTGGCAGTCTGGCACTGGGTCAGCATGTGGGATGGACCTTTTGGACCTGTCATGACCCCTGGGACCAAAATAAAATTGTCCACATGGAGGACCGGTCTGCCATCTGTGGCATATGATTGTGATATATGCACAGCGGTTGTATGTCAATACAACGCAGTGTTTACACCGCACTACCATTACAACGCTGGTTTTACAACGCAAGTCGTTACCACGACTTGCGCTGTAGGGTGCTGGACTTAGGAATAGTAAGATTTACTATTCCAACACCAGCCTACGTACAGTAGGGAAGGTGTTGGAATAGTAAATCTACTATTCCTTAGCCTAGTGCACCCTCCAGCGCAAGTCGTGGTAACGACTTGCGTTGTAAAACCAGCGTTGTAATGGTAGTGCGGTGTAAACACCACGTCGTATTGGATGTTCCCCATGCACAGCTATTCTCAGTAATATGACATAACTAAGAATCTACTAATAAAGTGCAGTAATGAAAATAGAAAAAGGTAAAGGTAGAAGTGAAGAAAGAGGGTTTAGTTTCGTTGTTTTCTGGTGGTGCTACTGATGAAGGACTTTAACAAGCCTTTTCTGATGTGCCTATAGAAGTCAAAGATGTGTATGCAGGTGATGCAGAGAACCACATGCTTTGCAGTGCTTATGCAAAGCATATTTACAACTATCTGAGAAGCCTGGAGGAGGGACAGTCTGTGAGGCCAAGAAATCTTGGTGGCCAGGAAGTTACTGGAAACATGAGGGCTATATTAGTTGACTGGCTGGTGCAGGTCCAAATGAAGCTCAGGCTGCTCCAAGAAACCATGTTCTTGACTGTGGGAATTATTGCTCTTTTTCTGCAGGCAAATCCAGTACCAAAGAAGATGCTTCAACTAGTTGGTGTCACAGCCATATTTGTTGCCTGTAATATGAGGAGATGAATCCTCCTGAGACTGGAGACTATGGGCCTCATTTATGAGAAATGATGCATCGCAGCGTGAAAGCAGCGATGCGTCACTTCTCAGTGCGCACTCCTTGCGACATTCCTGATGCATCATATTTAATGTATGACGCATCATGTCGCAAGGAGTTACAGTTACGTCAGTATTTCTGACGTATCTGTAAGCGCAAAAGTGACGCATTGCTGGAGTGTGTCACAAAAGTGACGCAACTCCAGCAATACCTTCTTTCACATAGGGCAAGCCTCATGTGAAAGGACCTGCGTCAGTCTTACACCTGCTGTGAGGCAGGCGTAATAAATTGACGCATTTGAGTCCTAGAAGTGGCGCAGTGAAATCTCATAGATTTCACTGCGTCACTTCTATGACCCTTCCTTGCGTCAACTCGCCCCCCTTGCATACATTATACCTGGCGCAGGTATAATGTGGCACAGGTGTTTACAAAGTGACGCATCTACCTAGATGCGTCACTTTGTAAATATGGCGCAACAAGGCGTATTTTTTACGCCATTGGTGCGTCACAGAAAGTGACGCACCGGCGGCGTAAAGGTGACGCACGGCATCATAAATGAGGCCCTATGCCTTTGTAACTGACCACACCTACACTAAAGCTCAGATTCGTGAAATGGAAATGAAGATCTTGAGGGTCCTGGACTTAGGTCTGGGGCAGCCTCTGCCACTGCACTTCTTACGACGAGCCTTCAAGATTGGCGAGGTAAGCACAGAACAGCATACCCTGGCCAAATATCTGATGGAGCTGGTTATGGTGGATTGTGACATGGTACACTTCCTGCCATCTCAGGTGGCAGCAGCTGCCTTTTGTTTGGCTCTTAAAGGGCCCGATTCACAGAACTAACGTAAGACAAAATCCTAAATTTACTACTTTTGTTATTCACAGAAGTTAGGATTTTGTCTTAAGTTTGTCTTGAGACAGACTTAAGACAAACTTAAGACAAAATCCTAACTTCTGTGAATACCAAAAGTAGTAAGTTTAGGATTTTGTCTTAAATTAGTTCTGTGAATCAGGCCCAACGTACTTGATGGAGAGGGATGTACTCCCACACTGGAGCATTAGGTGTTACTCAGAAGGCTCACTGACTCCAGTCATGCAACATACGGCAAAGAACATCTTGAAAGTTAATGGTGGACCCAATAAGCATTTGACTGTGAAGAATAAGTACTCCAGTAGCAGACAAATGAAGATTAGCGGCATCTCTCAGCTCAAATCTCCAGTTGTACAGGAGCTGGCCAGACCATTAATGTCATAAATTAGTTTTAATATGAAGTTTTGAGTACCATGTGCTGGATGTAAACATTGTGAATTTTATTGTTTTACTATGTTAATTTTAAGTGAATATTGTAATAAAATGTTAAACACAAAAAAAAGAAAGAGGTTTATATTTCTTGAAAATTGATAGTAAACATTGGTAAATGTCATGCCCTATGATTGGAACTGGCAGTAATACATATTTCTTTTCTAACGATTTTCTGGGAATATGTATACAAAAATGCACGTCTGAATTACAATGAATCAGGGACAATATACTCCATCTTTATTGTTCCTAGTACTACTCACCATATTTTAGAATCTTAGTCCAATTGATCTCAATTGAAGTGATCAAAAACTACAACTCATAGAATTCATTTGGTTCTTAACCCTTTCATTGCTGCCGTCGGCCATTGGCCGACGGCAGCACTACCTCCCCAGTGCTGCCGTCGGCCAATGGCCAACGCGGCCCCGCCCGCGCACAAAAACCGCCGCACCGCGGCGGAATTACCGCCGCGGTTAACGGGTTAAATGAAAGCACAATACAGAAGCTTGGAGTCCTTTATGGACCTCAATAATTTGGTAAACTTATGTGCAACCTCACCATAGCAGACACTAACTAAAATGTAGATGAAACTTCGGCAGTGGCACCTACTGCAGCAAAATTCACTCTCACAATGTACATCAATCCAAGCATTACTTACAACAAAATATACAGCACAAAATTGACTAAAGTCTGGAAAAATACACTCATGGCTACATATCCACATAATCAGTACATCATTGACAAAAGATGTCCAAGGGCAAATGTGTCACTTTAAACGCCACTAAAGTAACACACGGCACCAGTTTCTCTGACTGTTCACCTATGTGCAAATGCTGATGATCCACCATACCACACCATTCCCACACAGACTGTCAACACATGCACACACACACACACAGATACCAGCAGTGCTTAATTTGAGCCTGTGCTTTCCGGTGCTCAGCACCGGCACTTAATTGGTTTCCGGTGCTCGGCACTAGCACCTAACTGTTCTAAGTATGGTGTCGACAATATACCACATGGTGGCCCTGCTCACCTAATTTAGAGATGAGCAGAACAACTGTTGTTTAGGAATAAAACATACATTAAAATAGTGCTAATACCTGCCTCCCCAGCCATTTCTTTCGCTTTGGGGACCTGGAATAATCTGAACTGTCGCATTTACACGCGAGATAGATGGTTAGTAGTTCTTTTGGCAGTGATGACAAGGGCAATAAGTGATGCAAGCTGCAGTGGCCTCCTAGTCAGAGCCCTGGCCCTTAATAGTTTACAAATTAAGCACTGGACACCAGCCAGCACTCACTGACACTTTGCACGTGAAACTACTGAGTACAAAATGAAGTCCTGGAGCTCAGACCTGGAGCACAGTCCCCACAACACTATCACACATGGTTTAAGATTTCTTGATTTGTTCTTTGTATACATACTAGCTATAATTCCTGCAACATCTATATAAAGTTTGCATGTTATATTAGGTCTCTCTTTCTCGATTTTTGCATGAAAATAGGTTGAGGTTCAAATTTCAAAGGGATGGTATGGGGTGCAGATTTGGTGCAGGGGTTGACCTGCTGACTTTAACACAATGGGGCCGATTCCGATTCGGGAAAAACCGCTCCGAATAGCCGTTCGGAGAGTTTTTCCCGTACGAATCGTAGCCTGCAACCTCCCCCGTACGTACAACGAAGTACGATTCGTACCCTGGAGCCGTACTCCGTACGAGTCGTACAGAGACCGTAGGACTCTAATCTCCGTACGATTCTCCCTCGGAACCCGCTGTACGCGACATCTGTACGGTTCGCGGCTGGTTTTTACGACCCAACAAGTACGATACGTGTCGGGTACGCACCGTACAACCCTCTTTCTACAGGAGCTGAAACGGCCGTAAAAGCAGAGTTCGTGCCGAAACAGGTATAGAACGGCCCCCCCCGGGTACGGTGTGTACCCCCCTTGATCGCAGGGGTACGCACCGTACCCCTGCGATCATGGGGTGTACGAGCCGTACCCCAGGTACGATGGGTGTACGAGCCATACCCCATGTACGATGGGTGGGGGGGGGGGCATTCCATAGGTGTTGCTGTAAGTGTTCCCACACAACATCCTATGGTTTTTGACACTGCCCCAGATTTACAACACAGCGTAAATCTGGGGCAGCGCCAAAACTAACGCCTTCCCAAAGCAGGTGTAACAAGGAGAAATGTTTTTTGCAGCACACATAGAGCAAGGAAAAAGCCTCCTTTGATTGTTTTCGTCCATACCTTCCTGCAGGCGCGCAACACCCATTGGGCTCACGTGTGCGTCAGCCCGGGCGGAGACAGCTTCGCGGGCTGGCGAGCATCTAATGCCAGCCGCACCCGAGTACTTAACAGGTCTTCAAAAGACCATTTACTTGTAAATGAGTTTTTTGTTGTGTGTTCACCCCTTCTTACAGCCACTCTGTCTATGGTTGGAAGAATTAGCCCCCCCCCCCGAAATATTTGTCAACCCCCCCCCTAACTTTGGCTCTAGTTGCCTGCCTGTCTTCCTGCACAAAAACATTCATGCCAACAACACAGACACCCTTGCTCCATGGTGCAAGAGTGCCTGCGTTGGCTCTCGGCTGCACTTTGTGCACCGGCAGAAAAGACAGGAATGCGCCGTATCTTGCAAATACGGCGCATCCCTGCTCTTTTCTTTTGACGTAGGGCAGCGCAGCTAGAAGGTTTGCAGTGCTGCCCTATGCCAACATATTGTAACTGTGCCTCCGAGTTGCTTGGGCCCCCCCTCTACAACATGGATCATCCATTGGATGCCATGTTGCCGGTCATCACCAGGGCAAGAGGCAGAGAAAGGTCTTACGCGTGAAAGGGGAAGAGCATGCGACACCCGCCCTAGTTGAGTGAGTTGAAAATTAACCCTCAATCTGAGCAGGCCATTATTTTTCTTCTTGTTTATCCTGACGTCTGTGTGTTTATAAACCAAAATAAACGAATTTAGAAGAAAATTTACATCGTTCTGAATGCTGGAGCAAAGTGCAACTATGGACAAAGCGTCAAAAAAGTGAGAATTGGCCGGTAGGCCCGAAGTTCTCCTCATCTCACCTCTCCTCGGAGTGCCCTTGAGGCAGGCCTGGCTGGCTGGGCGCAGTCTGTGCAGAGAAATCATTACAGAGGCGGATACAGGCTGGGAGATGGACCAGAGAGATAGCGCTAATTAGAAACCGCCCGCACAAGCGCTGCGGGAGAGCAGGCCTAAAGTGCTGCCTGCCACGGCCGCTGCTCCTGCCAGGGGGCAGCTGCAGCGCTGCCTGCTCTGGAGGGGAGTCCCAGGAAAGGGGGCAATTATACAGGTGGCGGGACCCCAAAATAGATCTGCTAATCCCTGCCACGCGGCTTTTATCCCCTTATTCATGGGTTTGCTTCAGGGGAGCGGGAGGGTGTCTGTCCCTATCCCACTGCTGCACTCAGAGAGCCCGGCAGGTTCTTCCGGCGCATTAACCTCTTTCATCAATTCCGGGTGACCTCAGGCCGCCCGGCCAAAGGGATTCATCTTCTATTGGTAATCTTTAAATGTTTAAAGAAGGCCAGATTGAAATGCAGAACAGTTAAAAAGCGTGAAAACGCACACTCTCTCTCTATTTCTAGATCTACCTATTGATATTTATGAGAGTTAATAAAACAAGCATTGGCAAAGTCAACAGATCGGATTTTGTGGATCCGACTAGTATATAATTCAGTGGGTATGTAATAAAACTTCCACTGTTTGTGATCTGAAATGTACAACATGGACAGCTTTCAGGTGTTCCAACAAAGGGCCTGTTTATGACTTTGGCGGTGTGGCGCCAGGTCCGCCCTGCCGTCACACTGCCAAAGCCGTGGTCGGGCCACCTGCCAGATTAGGAGTTTCCTCATGTCTGGGGGCCTTTTTTGGCATTCCCACAGCGGTGCCTCTACAAATGGACACAAAAATGGGAATACCAAAAACAGTTCCTGCACGGCATGGACTGTTAATTCCATACTGTGCAAGGACTGGGGTGTATGCCTACAGTGGGGTACATGTTTTGCCCCCCCCCCTACATATATCCCTATGTGGAGGAGGCAGAAGAGGCCCTCTGTCTCCTTTCCGCCACAGTGTTCATGGAGAAGGAACTATGACACTGCATTTGGAGAGGAAACTCGAAATATGCTTGGCAGGACTGCAGCGGTCCCACCAAGCATATTGCGACCCCCTGGATGCCACAACACCGCCAGAAAACATTAGTTTCTTGACGGCTGAGGCGGGGCAATGGCGGTCCGACTACCCTAATTGCAAAAGGGCGGTCGGCAGACCGCAACCACTGCATCCCCATGAGCCTGGTGGGCCATGGACTGCCAGACTCATAATAGAGCCCAAAGTCACAACAATGCTCTAAATACGTGAATTGCTTTAGAACTTTGGTCTCCAGAGGTCCATCACCAGCTACCAGTAGCATCCATAGTATTAATAGTGATGCTTCACTAATTCCTATGGTTATGAACACTGCCATCCTAATTGAATAGACTTCTTTTAATCTCATTGCATTTTAAATGTTTTTGTTTTTTTTGTTTTGTTTTATCAAGGTTGTAATATGCTTCGCTCTTTGTAAATGATTTTAGGTATGCTCTAAATACGTGAATTGCTTTAGAACTTGGGTCTCCAGAGGTCCATCACCAGCTACCAGTAGCATCCATAGTATTAATAGTGATGCTTCACTAATTCCTATGGTTATGAACACTGCCATCCTAATTGAATAGACTTCTTTTAATCTCATTGCATTTTAAATGATTTTTTTTTTGTTTTGTTTTATCAAGGTTGTAATATGCTTCGCTCTTTGTAAATGATTTTAGGTATGCTCTAAATCCGTGAATTGCTTTAGAACTTGGGTCTCCAGAGGTCCATCACCAGCTACCAGTAGCCCGCCGTCTTTTTTGGAGTAGTTCGCTCCCTCTAAATTGAGTTTGGGGAGTGCACAGCTGCCTCCCTGCAGATGATGCACAGGTCCTGTGATGCAGCAAGGTGTCAGGCGTACCAGGCACCTCGCCCTTTTCTTAAATAAACAATCTCCTGTTTCTGCCTTGGAAGACAGCCTGATCATAAATAAATGTCTGAGATCAAAGCACACTGTTAAAACTTTAACCCCGAAAAATGCTGCCTTTATGAACCTTTTTTTCCATTAAAACCAACCCTAAATATTTGGAAACATATTAAACCAAAACACATTTTTTGGGACTTACTTCACTACAGCTATATTTGTTATTTCTTTTGTTGCCTTCGCTCTTCTACTTTCTATATATTTTTTTCTTATTATCTTTCTCTCCTTCCTTCTTGCTGTCCTTTCCTCCTTCTATC
Source organism: Lissotriton vulgaris (assembly GCF_964263255.1). NCBI lineage: Eukaryota > Metazoa > Chordata > Amphibia > Caudata > Salamandridae > Lissotriton > Lissotriton vulgaris. The sequence continues at coordinate 1,061,665,699 of NC_141699.1, forward strand.
TATTTTTATCTTTCATTCCTCCTCGCAGTCTCTCTTTTATTTCTTTCAGCCTTTTCTATCCTTTTGTCTCTCCTTTATTCATTCCGTCCTTTTTTCCTCTCTTCTATTGTGGTACCCCCTTTCTTCCTCTCTTTCATGCTGTTTCTTACCTTTTTCCTCTCTTTTTTCTTTCCTTTCTTTTCTCTTTTTTCTGACTCTCCTCTCTGCATCTTTGTTTGTTGCTTCTCATTTCCATGTACATTCCTTTGTTTCTTTTTGATATCTCCTCTCGTTTGTCCCTTTTTTTGTTGCATTCACAGTATGTTTTTCCTTCTCTCGTACATTCAATCTGTCCTTTCTTTCTCTCTTTACCAATTCTCTTTTGCTGTCTCTGTCTCAGGTTTGTTCCTTTTCTTCTTTGGCTATTGTATCCTTTCCCATTGCTTCATTCCACCTTTCCTTGTCCTTCTCTTTTCAAACCTTATTTCCTTTACTTCTCACCTTTGGCCTTGCTTTTCTGTCTCATCTCTGTTCATTTTCGTTCTTTCTTGCCTTGCTTTTTTTGTTCCTTCCTTCCTTTTTCTTTGTCCTTCCTTCTTTTCTCTCCTTTCTTTCTTTCTCTGTGCTTTATATTTTCTCCTTCATTTCTTCCTTCCCTTCCCTCCTTCCTTGCTCTCCTTCCTTCTTACTTTCCTTCTAAACTTCCTTCCTTTGTCAGTTCCTTTCTCCCTACCCATCTCCTTTGTTCCTTCTCTTTATTCGTTCTTCCTTTCTTTACATTCTTCTTTCTTTCTCTTTTTCTCTCGCTTTCTCTTTTTTCCTTTCGTCATACTTTCTGTCTCACCTTCCTTTGTTCAAGAGTGATTTAATTCCTAAAGCAAACTCTTTGCTTATTAATGTGTGCTTTATTTTTGCCTCAAATATATACACATGGACACGAGTATGGACTGAAGAGGTATGGTTCACTTGTAGATCCTCGAGAAACTACCTGTATATATTACTAAACGTAATTTCTAAGGAAGAAATGTATATGTTAAAAAATAACTATCTGCTTAGCTTTGGGCTTGCCCCTAAATATTTTTTTTAAACTTTTTTATTGTTTTTATGTGGTAAGTACACGACAAAGACAGACATCAACATGCCATCTGGAAGATGTAACTCTGTATACATTTTCTCAGTACTGGATTACATACATGCAGTGTGTTCAACATAACCTTCCAAGGTATTGTTATCAGTTTTTCCCACCACGAAGAACAACAAAAAACATGCAATTCGTAATAGAAAATGCTCATCCCCTCCATTGATCTGGCTGTTCGAATGAGCCTCAAGGACCTGCAAGCGTCTGTATACCTTATTGGGTTATAGGGCCCGGATCCCCCAGCATGCTCCACGCCCGCCCAAACCCACCTAACAATGAACTCTTTGAGAAAGGGTGGGTGTAAAACGGCCATGTTTAATAACAACAATCATAAACATGACAAAGATAAGATCAGGTAAACATAAACATTATCAAATTGCATTAAATATTCAACAGAATTGCATTTTTATTATTAAAAATTCTTCTTTCCCCCAGCACCAAGGCGCCCTCTGGCTCGCATCTCCCCAGGCTGAGTTCCCCACACCAGGTGCAACCCTCCTGCGCCCTCTGAGTGGTGATCCCCAACCCTCGAGTCCTTGTCCGCCATTTCCAAGGGCTCACCCCTCGGCCACCAGGCTGCCCAGGATCCCTTGAGGCTCGTACCTGTCGTCCTAGCCTCCCCAGCCGGTGGCCTCCATTTCCCCGCGGAGAGCTTACCGTCTCTCCCCTCAGTGCTGGCTTAGGGAGTGCGCAAGGCGGACTCCCGTCCATTGTGTAAGTGTATGTCAATGGTCCAATGTCTCATTACCGCAACTCACCCCTTCAACCTACTGAATTAAGGGACGGGTGGGTGGGAGTTTGAATTAAGAAGACTAGGGAAATCACGGGGTCCAGCGAGGTGAGAGCAGGTCCGGTGCAGGCGAGGGAAAGAGGCCGAGACACCCGTGTACCTGCCCTAAATAGGTGAAGGCCTCTGACCCCCGCCCACCCCGGACGTGCGTCACCCCCAACCCCGGAATCACTTCTCTATGCCGGCCTCCCATAGGGCGACCGGCCCACTACCCTGACCTATGGCGTCGCGTGGGCCGGGGGGGGCGGACCCTAAATGCGCGCTTGTCGAGCCTCGCGCTTGGCATTAGCCACCCTTGATAAATTCTGTTTGATTAATTGAGTGGATGAGCCACAGGGGCTCCCTGGGAGGCGGCACAGAGCAAGCTGGTCGGAATAGTCTGGGGCACCATGGACTCCTAGGAAAAGAGATGTTACTCTGGGACTTGTAGTGCAGTTAGGTCAGGCTTGTAGGCCAGAGCACTGTAAAACCCTTCCGGGATCTTAAAAATAAGTCTGAATTGCCAGAAGGTGAGGTTTTTGATATCATAGACTACGATATACATCGCAGCAGGATACACCCAGAGACACCAACGTAGAAGACAGCGCCACCTTGAGTGGCTGACTGTTGACGGAACATGACCACAATAGGCAATATCACTCACTTATCAAAATAACCAACAACATGCCGGATACCCTGATGGAACTCTGTGAATGGCGAGAGACACACATCTGGGAACTGACAGATGATGATTGGGATAAAGACCTACAGGGATCTAGGGAGGTTCCAATCACAATTGGTTGTTGCCCAGTGCAGTTGAATATTCTCTATAGGGTGTACTACCCAAGAGGACTGGTGGCAAGGATCGGATGAGCAATTTTTGATGAATTTTTCCGGAATGTCTGGGCTGATGTTTACGAGTGCCTTTCTAGGGTGATTGAGATGCAATTGACCCCCTCCGACACACTCTGGGGCCAATTGACAAAGGGCCTCCACATTTGCGTCATAGGACCGCAGTGGTGGCGGAGGACATGCAGTCATGACGGGGGCCCACAGTCATGGTGGGGGGACCCGCAGTCATGACGGGGGCCCACAGTCATGGTGGGGGGACCCGCAGTCATGACGGGGGCCCTCAGTCATGGCTGGAGCTCCGAAATGGGTAGCTTCAGGACCGAGTTCCCACCAATACTGCGGGGCCACTCTCACGAGTAAGGAGGCCCTTTGTGAATCAGACCCTCTGTGTCCTGGGCAGATGAAACACGTGGTTGGTACCAAAAAATATTTAGTAATTCATGTTTTGTTGTGGCAGGAAGAAATATTGCTTATCTGTGGGATGCACCCGATCCGCCTTCTCACAAAAAGTGGAGAGAAGTGCCTGGACTGTGCACGGGAGCAGAAAAATACATATATGAGCGTCGTGGATGTCCCCAGAGGGTACAAAAGCAGGGTGTCAATTGTGACTGTTTTTAGTTTTTTTGTACATACGAAAAGGCTGTTTTGCATTTCTTAATTGGCCGAAATTGCGATTCGTCCCGTTAAAAAATGCAGAAAGCTTTCGCACATCTGGCCCCATGTGTCTCTGCAGAGAAGATGAGGGTTTGATAACGGGGCCTGAGGCACCGCATGTGGATAAATGGCACTAGTCATTCTTGATTGTAAATCGTCTCATCACAGTAAAGGCGCAGTATTTAAAGAATATCAGACACCCATTGTATCCGACCTGTTATTAACTTATATTTATTTTCCAATTTTGAAGCGCGCTGGAGTAACTTAAAGGTGGCAGGCAGCACTATATAAAACGTGCAAATAGGCAGGGTCACTGGAATTATGCAAATATATGGCTGTGGAGTTTCCCCACATAATTATGAATTTGACACATAATTCATCATCTGCTGCATAACCTGCAGGTTTGAGCAAAACAAAACTTCTAGTTCAAATGGTTCGAAAGTTATCAAAAATACAGCAAAACTTGTTGCTGCACAGAGGAAGGCCATTGCAAAGGTTGACTGGCTGTCAAAGTGGTATTAAGGAGGTGAAATATTTGCTCAGAAAGTGTTAAGATGTGCCAAAAAGCCAAAACAATGAGGTATTACTAACACAAATGTGGGGCATTATTTGCCTTTCTTAATCTAGTCAACAGCGCATCATTAGTCAACCTTGATGCATAATTTGCTTCTCCCCTGCAACAGAATTCCTGTGGCCCTGCAAATAGGTAAATAAATAGAGAAAGAGAGAAAAAACGAGCATAGTGTGTGGGACCTATACAAAAGGGTTATATGGGTCCCAGGTGTTGTTACACAATATGTGAGTGCCCCAGGACTGTGTACAAAAAGGTCAAATCTTGATAATGTTTATACTTAGGCCTCTAGTCTACAAATACACCTTGCTAGGACTCACGAGGATTCAATATCTGAGTAACATTTTGATCCCAATCGAAATGTTTTATTTAAAAAAGCAGCCTCTATGGCCGTGAAGCTGTTTTTTTCCGCCCTGCCGCATATTTTGCATGAGCATACAACCCCCAAGGCTAATAAGCCTAAATGTTGTATTTCTGACTCCATTTCCAGAGCTGTGAGCACTGACATTTCAAGATCAAAAGCTCTGGCCAGGTGGCGGGGGCCAGCAGAGAGCGATTAGAGTTTAATTGACCGGAAACGCGCCCAGCCTATCAGAGAGGGGCACGCGCCGCTGTCAGATACACACAAACACCCGCCCACCCCCTGAGGACAGGTCTATGAGCTGGGTTCACTCCACACGACACTGGGATCAGACGGGCCTATTTTGGGAAGAGGAGGGTCCCTCCACCTGTAAGACGCCCCCCTCTGTTGGGAGTCCCCCGAGCCGGCAGTGCTGCAGCTGGAGGGATGGAAGACACCCCAGCAGGTGAGGGAAGCGTTTAGGACGCCTCTCCTGCAGGGGGCGCGTGCAGGCGGCTCTTTATCGCTCATCTCTCAATGTGGAGCCAAGTTTGTCTTCTCTTCTCTGAATAGACTGCTCTTTGCCAGGGGGCACATCTGCACGGCGACTCACAGGAGAGCTCTATGGCTGGGAAGAATTCAGACCACATGTGCCAAGTTAGCTCCTGCCAGGCCATTTTTAGTTTGCTAAATTACCAATTCGAACAGGCAGGCCTGCTACACAATTTTGGCCGGTACAGGCCATCTGCTCCATTGTTGCAATGTTTGTGTTTCTATTTCTCACTTTTTAATTTAGAAAATTCCACCCTCCATGTGTGTAAAGTTCTAGCAGCCTTATACCCCTTTTGATTTGGGCTATACCTTTTGTTAAAGGCCCTCTGCCTTATTAGATGCCTTCGCCTGCACCTTGGGTTATAATTTCGGTTCAAGGTGTTCTTTAAAAAGCAGTATAGCCCTTGGCAGCGGGCTATAAGGTTATATTCAAATATTAGTCTGCCCAGTGCTCCAATTAAGACATGAGAGTGCCTCAGGACCAGTAATGGCTACTATTGACCCATAAGCGCCAATATTCCAATGCTTGTTTTCTGTTTCCCTTCTGTTAATTTAAAGCATTCCACTCTGCATGGGAGAAATGTTATAATAGATATATACCTCTTATACCACAGTTTAATCTGTCGCCCTCTACATAGGTCTTCAACTACACAAGCGTATAACCCAGGCGTGGCCGGCACAGGTAACCGCAGTGGGCCGGAGGCAGGGGGAAGTTGACAGATGATGGATTAGGGAAAATTAAATAAATAAACAAATCCTATTCTGTCGTCTGTCAACTTCCATCCACCTCCATCCCCGCCTCACCACCCAACTGTGGTTATCTGTGCCGGCCACGCCTGGTGTACGTTTTCAGAAGAGCGTTGACGAATGGAATAGCCACCAGCAGCAGTCTACACTGCTTGTATTCTTGTCTATATCTTCACTCTGCATTTTCGTCATCAATGCATAATTTTCAGGGATATGGCTTGAATGCAATCAATAAATGATGAAGCTCTTTGGGCAGGGGGTCTTAGATTGCAGTGATGAGAGAGTAATGAATGTAAGCCATTGCCTGGCACATTGACCCGCTGAGTCCAGCATTAGCGTCCAGGCGTCCATCCCTCCTTCCGCCGGGTGACCTTATGAATAGTAATGAACCCACAGGATGGACAGAAGGTGAAGATGGGGAATGTTTCAGTTGCACAATTGCCTCCTTATCCCTAAAATGATCTTGTTTCCCTTGTTTTCATTGGAGTCTCCTCCAGAGCTGGAAGAGCTGTATCTGGGCCAATGGCTGAAGCAGCAGCAGGTGCAGGAAGCACTGAGATCTGGCCTCTTGCAGGGAGTGTGCAGATGCCTTCTCATTAGTGGTATCTCTCCTGCTGATCTCACAATCTCAAGCCACATTTATAATCATTTCCCTTCACAAACAGCTCTTAGCCAGTGGCCTGGAAATGACCCAGTGGAAGGGAGGTGGTGGGGGTAATGGGGGAGGCTCCTTCTCAACATCTCATCCACAGAATATTGTGGAGGAACCAGAGTTTTAATGGAGGAGGGAGCAAGGAAACTCACCAATGCAACTTTCACTGTGAAAAAAGGATCTTGATATATGGGAGAGCTGAAGTGACACTCTTCACCCACCTTTGGAACCAAGTAACCTAAATTCCAAGGAAGGCACGCTCGCATTGCAGGCAGAGAGCCGATGTTGCAGCGAATAAATGAACATTTAAGGACATATGAGCTCAGTTTGTTCGCACGGCGACAAGTGTCCAGCTCATGGGGTGGAGCTTTTATTTAACAGTGTGCTTATGTCATGGGAATAAGGGGAGGGATGTGGCCTAACGGCTAGAGCGGTCAACCTCGAAGCTGGGGAACCAGGTTGTACCAAGGCAGGGATGCTCAACATCCTGTGATTCTGGGCACATCACTTAATCTCCCTGTGCCCAATAAAAATGAATCTTCACGGTATATAAAACTTCAGCAAAAAAACAAAAACAAATTTTGAGGCACTTTGAGGCAGTCAATCTAGTAGGTGTGCCTGTCCAAACTACCGGCACTAAAGTAAGATGTTACTAGACATCTGCCTCATGACCACCAAGAAAGGGCTACCAAATTGGTACTGAAAGCATCGAACACAACAACATGAGACATTCTATGCAGCATCCGGTCCTGCAACCTAATGCATCTCATTAGCTACCTTCTCACTACTACATCAATTACATCTAAACATTCACGACTCTCCCACACTCGGCCAATGGCACTCACTCATACGACCCATTGATTGAACCCCTGAGTGGATGGGTTTTTTCTGGGCCCTCTGGCAGTAATTGGCTTTTCAGTAGTTTTTCTGGGCCCTCTGGCAGCCAGTGTTTTTCAGGGCCCTCTGGCAGCCGGTGGCTTTTCAGTAGTTTTTCTGGGCCCTCTGGCAGCCGGTGGCTTTTCAGTAGTTTTTCTGGGCCCTCTGGCAGTCAGTGGCTTTTCAGTAGTTTTTCTGGGCCCTCTGGCAGTCAGTGGCTTTTGAGTAGTTTTTCTGGGCTCTCTGGTAGCCGGTGGCTTCTCAGGAGTTTTTCTGGGCCCTCTGGCAGCCAGTGGCTTTTCAGGAGTTTTTCTGGGCCCTCTGGCAGTAATTGGCTTTTCAGTAGTTTTTCTGGGCCCTCTGGCAGCCAGTGTTTTTCTGGGCCCTCTGGCAGCCGGTGGCTTTTCAGTAGTTTTTCTGGGCCCTCTGGCAGTCAGTGGCTTTTGAGTAGTTTTTCTGGGCCCTCTGGCAGCCAGTGTTTTTCTGGGCCCTCTGGCAGCCGGTGGCTTTTCAGTAGTTTTTCTGGGCCCTCTGGCAGTCAGTGGCTTTTGAGTAGTTTTTCTGGGCCCTCTGGCAGCCGGTGGCTTTTCAGTCGTTTTTCTGGGCATTCTAGCAGTCGGTGGCTATTCAATAGTGTCCCGATAGACACAGTTGTCTGTGACTGAAGTCCATCGGCAGCAGGTACTCTTACTCTCTAAATGGATGATGAAATGACTCTTCAAGGCAGCAGAGGGGAGTAGTGAACGCTTGCTCCAGGCCAGGAAGCGCTAAAGGGATTGAAATGTAGATACTGAATGAGAAAAATAATTACACCTAATTAACTCTATCTCCAGCACCTGGTATGAGTTTGAAAATAAATAGGTCTTTTATTACAGGTGGTAAAGTAAGCCGGTGAAAATTAGGAATACCAAATGAAACCAGAATGTTTGAACTCCTTCTGTGTCCAAGATATGACCCCAATACCAATAGAAATATGGTATGGTATAAAAATAGTATGGCCTTTTTATCTTTGTGTTGTCCTAGCAATGCAGAGACCTTTTCAAAGAGGAGTCTAGTTATATTCAAAGAAAATCTACATAGCTTGACAAGTTGCTACCAGTCTCCCTTCTTGTTTTGCCTGAAAGCACTGCAAGATGGTGGAAAGCCTGGGAATAGGAGCCTTGTGATTGGAGACATGTTTAAATTTTGAGCTAAGCATGCTGCTTTGCTGCTACTTGATGCCACCAAATGTTTCATAGCATGAGAGATGCAAGCCCATTCAGCAGGTGGCTTTACCTTGTCTGGACTTCAGAAGGAGACTCTGTGAACTTTGCCATGGACAGGGTTTATCTATTTGATGCTGGGCCAGGAGGAGGCAGGCCTGTGGTTCTTGAGATACTGTGCTGCTGCCACCTACTTTGGAAGAAGAGGAAGTCGCACTGCCCATTTGTGACTGGTTCAAGGCCACGACTAACATCACAAATAGCATTGCACAGGTGTCTAAAGTCTGTGCAAAGTAGTCCTGAGAATGTGAGATACCTAGGATTTCTAATAACCCTGCTACACAGATGGCCTAAACCAACACAAGAAGTATTTATTTGACAAATAGTTTGAGGACCTTTAAGAGGAGACTGGGACTGTGGGACTAAGGGGCATTTTTACAAGGAAATGGTAGAGTACGGACCCACAGCAAAATTTGCAGGACAGCGCATCACCATTTCCAAAACACTGTAATGCGCTGTAGTTACAATAATACAGGCACCCCAGTGTTTTCCCTAGCGCTGGCACTAAAATAGCTGCTTAACATCAACACAGACACCCTTCCACCATAGTGCAGGGGTAATGATTGATTCTTTATGTGCAGCAATCCTACATGTGCGTAAACAATCATTAATGACAGTGGCAGCTCCTCCGCTATGGCGGAGGAGCGTCGCCCCACTGTTTTCTTGCAGTGCAAGAAGTAAAAACATAAAATGGTAATAACTTTTAGTTATTACCATTTTATGTTTCCTTTGTGGGTGAGCGGGTGGGCAGGGCTGCTCTGCTAAAGGGCCAGGGCAGGGGAGGAGTGGTTTGCCCACTCCTAAGTGCGCAAGGACTGTTTGGTCAGCTCTCTCGGGCCACCCACGCCAGTCATGTGAACTTTTCCCTTCTCCCTGCAGGCTGCATTACAGCCTATATGGATAAAATGCCCACCCCTCCAGCCCTTGGCTGAGCATCGTGCCACCCCACTTAGACCAATCACAACGCTGCATTGCAGGGTTGTGTTTGGCTTAGGGAAGGGAGCCTGGCTGCCTGCTTCCTCTTCCTGTCCGAGTCGGAGGCAGGAGAGCAGGAGCAGAGAAGACGCGGGACCCGGCCTCAAGGTAAGTTTATTTTTTTTAAATTCTACTCCCTCCTGCAGGACCCCACCCATGGCTGCCCCCACTCTCCCCACCAGCGATTCATGCCAGCCGCAAATGAATAATGGCATTTTGTTACTTCTATGTGTGTGTATTCTGCAGCATACATAGAAGTAGCAAATCGTCATTCTTTAATGATTGTTTATGTGCAGGAAGGTGTCCCTTCCTGCACATAAATAATAATGAATAGCCTTTTGCACACATAGAAAAAGCAAAAACGAGGAGAAATTAAAGCATTGCTACTTGCTGTGCCAATCTAATGCCTGCTTTTACCTGGCATTAGTTTTTGGTGCTGCTTCGTATTCTTTTTCAGTTCTCATGCCCGCCAATCGTTTTGATGTGACTTGTCCCCTAAAACTGATGTGCATTAAGAGAATATTATAATACAACTTTCATTCATGCTATTGGCTTCCTCTTGCTCTCGCCCTATCACAGACCTTTTTGTCTTTTAAAACCTGAGTTGTGACTGCCCTCTAAGACACAGCACCCCTGCCAAGTGCTTCCTTCCTTTCTGATCTCCTGTTGCATTGTGGGTCTTTCAATTGCATAGGACATACTTCATTTGCTACAAAACAAATGCAAGCTTTAAGGACCAGAATTTTCATGAATGAATGCATTATGGTAATTGTCATTATCCACGTGTTAATTCATGGCTTTATATTTTGCTCCAACGCATCGCCTAATAGCGACTGTGTCCTCTTTGGCGCTCATCCGAGCAGTGTAAAAGCCATGGTTTGCAAGCAGTTAATTGTTTATACAGTGTAATGCTTCATGAAACTCAAGATATTTAGTGTCATATGAATAATTACAATGACCGAGTTACATTACAATAAAAATGATTATGCATGGAATATTTACCCATGTCTGCCCCAGTAATCAGCTTCTCCATGTGCTGAGGCACCTGAATGCTACTTTAATGATTTATTTTCCATTTGGCCTGAATAGAACATATATTTTCATTTCTTTTTCATTCATTCATTTATTTAGGGGTTTTGTTAAGATTGAAGCCTGACCAAGGGCCGTAAGAATGTTGTACATCCTTATAAAGGTACAGAATAATAGGCAGTGAAAACCATCATATATGCAGGATGTATGCATTAGCAGGAGCCTTGCCCAAGGGGTTCCCCTTCCAGGTCAATACCAAAAAATCCCTGTACCCTGGACACAGATGAGTCTTCTTCTAATGGGCATGAGAAGCTACGTAGTTGGAGGAACAACTGTTTTAATCCAAAATCACCCCCTCTATATTTGACGTTGGGTGTATTTTCTCTAATGCCTATCTGTCCATGACAACACACTATTTGTGTACTGCAAAGGGGAGATGCCAAACAGTGATCAACTCGACATTATCAGGAGTGTCTATTTACTGAGATGGTACATCCATACACACTTAACCCATAAACCAAAATGAAAAAATGTGTAGTGAAAAGGAAGGTACCTCACGGGCGAACAACCCTCGGGGAACTTGGCAGATGTTACCAATACTTTGCCCCTTTCTCATCATCGGTTGCCATTCCTTTTCGGAAAAGAAATAAGTGTCCAAAACAAATAAAACAGAGTGGGTGCTAGACAAGAAAAAGATGTTCCTTGATGTGACAAACAAAAAAGTGATTAAAATCAACAACCACACCAATTGTACACCTTTATTATGGAAACAGGTGTGGACTGTTGGAGTAAAAAGGCTGGTAGCTTACTGTCGCGTACCACTACCTGTTCCCCTTCCAGGACCAGGCTCCAGTCTCCCCCTTGCACCATGGGGATGTGTTGCCCTGTATGAAAATGTAGAATCGGATTTACTCAAATTAGGCTCTGGTGTCAGTGGCGGCGCTAAGGCTGAGGAGTGTTGCCCCACCTCATTCTGAGCAGTGCAAAGGAAAAATAATATGACAATAACAGAACATTATAATCATTCTATTTTTAGTATGGAGCTTGAAGTCAGGTTAGGCTCCCACTCCCTGTCTGAGTGCCGAACCAGGCTGCTCAGACCAATCACAACGCTGCTGTCATGCTTGCAATGTTCAACAATCCGTCCATCATCCCCTTTGGTTGTGTCATGCTGGTGACAGCAGCGTTGTGATTGGCTAGGGGAGTCTGGGAAGCCTGGGTGCTGCTGGGAACCAGGAAGAATGGGAGGTCCAAGGAGAGGCGGTGCCTGGCAACCGGTGACCAGCAGGTAAGTCCTCTTTTTTTTCTTCTTTTTGTCTAAGCATCCCCGCCTCTGTTCCCTCCCAGCTGCAACTGCCTGGTGTAAAGTTAACTCACAACATCCTTGTTTTCTTGCTCATGCTAACATTGCCCACAGGAATTGCCATCTCCGACATGGAGACTCTCTTGTGCCTTGGCTCCCGAGTTGTGAAACGTTGCAAAGGGCTTGAACAGCCAATAATGTTTTCATATCTGCAACTATTTGAAGGCCATCCATTGTAATTCTACACTAGACTAGGCACCCTTGAGCGCTTATTGTAAGAAATAGACGTCACCAAACTCAAAACTTGTTTAACATAGGATATAAATTTACATCTTGCTTTCAATTCACAAACTTGCTCCAGTAATTGTTGCTAGGTGAAACTCTGGCTGCTTGAACCAGTGTTTCACAGATTATTCATTTTCAGTTATTCAACTAACTCTTTCAGTCAGCGATTGGCAGTGCCGGACTGGCCGTAGAGGGCAACGGGCGTTTCCCCGGTGGGCCGCTATGGTGGGGTGATTTTGGGCCCCCTGGGGGCCGTTTTTGTTACAGGGCAGTTTTTGCAGCTTAGCACCTCTGGTATGCCATTGAAAGTTAGAAATCACATTCAAAATATATTTTGATAAATACCATGATTATATAAAGGCTAGACTCTTTCTTGGACACACATTTGCAGGCTGTTCAACTTTTCCACATTCACTCGAAGCATTAGCCTTTTTTTTAGGCTCAGTTCATCAGAGTTCCTCACTGAGTTCCACTCTTTTTAATGTCTATATCACTCCAATGTGTCTGTGCTGAACCCTTTACCCAAATATCATACATTGACAACACCCAACTCATTGTACCGCTTAAAGCTGCCGAAGCTTTTTCTCAGACTTAGTTTCATAACTGCTTATCCAAGGTTGCAGGACAGGTGAATAAAAATAGTTGAAAATTAAATTTGGAGAAAACTGAGGTCTTGTTGGTAGGGTTGCTGTTTGAATATCAAGTAGGGAATATTGTTATACCTTAAAATCATATCCAACATGTCGAGGACAAAAATATTGAAGAATAGATTTAACATTCTTAGCCCATCATCTGCATATTGAGAAAAAAAATATATATATATAGAGAGAGAGATAGAGAGAGAGTGTTATATATAGAAAATCCATACGTACTACCCCTCAACAATGGAATGTATGACGGTACAATGCAAACATTTACAATGCATGCCTTTACAACGCAGTTTTTACATCGCAACATCCATTATAACGAATTAGTTTGCAACGCATGCCATCACAACACATTTTCAGAAACTACATTTACAACTCATGTCACTACAACGCATACCATTACAATGCATACCATTACAATGCATATTACTTTTAGGGCAACAGTAGGGTAAGTGTTGGATACTGTAGGGGTAAAATGTACTATTCCCCCTCCCGTGAGTGCAACAGTAGGATAAGTGATGGATAGTGTAGGTGTAAAAATTACTATTCCCACTCCAGTGAGTGCAGAAGTAGGGTTGGATAGTGTAGGGTTAAATTATTATTCCCCATTATTTACCCTATAATGCGTTGTAATGGCATGCGTTGTAGTGACAAGCGTTGTACTGACATGCGTTGTAGTGACATGCGTTGCAATGACTGCGTTGTAAAGGTTGTTTCACCAACAATGTTATCCTCAATATTTAGGCTATGACATTAAGGTGCGATGATATTCTCTACTCGATATTCAGAACCCACTCATTGGTAGGGGTTTCTCCATCATCTTGGTGATCTGGTTGATGTCCTACTGACTTCAGGATTACGTCTTCCCCAGGAATCTAAGAATAAACTTAGATTCGATTTTGTCTTTTTCAACCCAATTTCCAAATATGGCTGCCAACTGTTATCACTACATTTGTCTTCGTCACAAAGTTCTCCACTTTCTTTGACTGTCAGAAACCACAGTTTTAGCTTCTGCTCTATCTCACCTGGACTATGAAAAATGTCTTTACCTGGTATATCCCTAGTTATCTGGTTAAACAAATCCAGATTGTGCAGAATGTAGAAGTTCTCATGCTTTTCTATTCTTCATGTTCGACTCTGACGGGTCCAATATTTACTAAGCTCCAGTGTCTTCCAGTGGGTAAATTATTCATCTTCAAAATCTTTGTTTTTGCATCTGCCCCTTTTATGGTCTGGACCCAGCCTATATCTATCGTAAATTGTTGTATCTGTTGTTCACTTAAGATGTGCACAACGTCATTTAGCTTGCGACCTTATGCAGAGAATCTTTTCTAGGGGTCGCTCTTTCTTGTATATGGAGCCTTAGCTATGGATGATCTTTTTCTCTTCGGAATGAAACCATCTATTTGCTGTTCAGAAGAAAAACTAAAACTCAGCTTGTCCCCTAGATGTATGTTCTTTTCTTCCTCTTCTCATATTTAGCTTTTTTTCATACTTTTAGGATAGATTCACGACGTCCTTTTGAGTATTTGTGTAGTTTATAAAAAATCTTCATTTGCTACATTCATTTATTCTCAGTGTTAAGCATCCTTATTAAACAAATTTACACTAAAATATAATATCACAGATGAAAGTCTTTTGTGCTGATATGCAGAACACTGAGTAATGTTTGTATGGATATCAAACGTTATGTTCCCTAACCTTGGCCAAAGTATCAACATGACCTTTTACCTACATTAGTACTACCTTGCTTTGCATACCAGTTCTAGCACTGACATTTTACCCAGTTATGTGCTGAATAAATGTTAATTGGTTTCCTTGAAACTAGCCTTATTTATTATTTATGAGGATTCTTAGTAAAAACTCCCTGCACATGACATACATACCAGGATTAACATATTCTGTACGAGTCATGGCTATCTTCATCCTAGGGCGATAGGGCTACATTGCATAATTACAATTATTGATTTAGGCTCATCTACATATTCGTACTCACAACATATTGATTGTAGTAGAACCCCCAAGGCTGCCTTTTTGTTATAAAAGAACCATACCTTCACTAGGGAGACAGAGGAGACACTTCTAAGGTGACAAAAGACACAGGGGTCCCTGCACGCTGAAGATTCAACACGCAGTGGTCTGACATCCCTTGTGGGGTGTCCAACTTGTGTCCAAGATGGGGAGCTTCATTCTCGCCCATAAGGTAATGGGGTTTGCTCTTTCCTAAGGGATTCTTGGCTTCACATCCACATATATGATAAGTATATTGAGGTACACTTAGGTAGGGTACGCATAGTAGGATTGTCACAGCGAACATGTTTTATCCAAGAATGACACTGGTTCAATAAATACTTATTGAAAACGTCTCCAACGTTTATTCTGTCTACCTCCCTGAGACTAAGTGAGCACGGTTGACTGAGCGAAAAGTACTGTACTGTTTCCAATATCCCTGAAGGGTCAAGGGTTGTCATGTTCAATGGTTGCCAGAAACGATTCGCTCCTTGGTAAGGTGAGCTAGCTGGTCAACAGGCTGAAATATCCTGTGGGGTTGTCCGAAATCAGTCCAGATACCAAACCCTCTGTTTATGTAGTCTAACAAATGCACAGATCCTATGTAGTTTTAGGAACTCCACAACACAATTTGCCAAACTCCTCCCAACCGCACTCTCAGGCAATACTGATTCCCCTTATATGTGTCATTCGCTGGCCGTCTCCCTTCCCCATGCCTCAGGCTTGCACTGAAGCAGCATTCTAGACATGTGTCTCTTCCAAAGCATCCTACAGCACTTGAACACTTTTCTAGTACTCTCTGCCAATCCACCATGTAGACCTTTATGCATTATCACTTTCCCAAGTGTAACCAATGGGAACTTCTGAAATATATTAGGGTTACACAATCATACACCTCTTACACCTGTAGACCCTCATTACAAGTTAAGGTATAAGTTTCGATCCCTGTGAAAACAAGTTTTTACAAGGATCAATCTCACACATTTTATGATTGTTATCACACCCTCATAGTTTTCATCTGAAATATTTATTAAGTAAAACGTTCTGAAATTTACTGGGTGAAAAAATAGAATAAAGACAAAGCATGCAGAATTTGGGTTGTTAAAGCTAATTTTCCATCAAATTGTGCATTCAAACTCAGGGTCTCATTTATGAGTACTACTGGCACTTTTGTGCCACTGGAACGTCACTTTTTTGAAGTTCTGATGGCTCAGTGTTCCACTGGCATATTTATAAGCCCATGTAAAGCCAAGATACGTGGCTTTTCATGACCGTATAAATATGTGCCCCTTTCACGCAGAAAACTGTGTGAAAGGGGAGTTCCATGGGTGTTGCTGGGGGTGTTCCCAGCAACAGCCATAGCTTTTTGACACTGCCCCAGATTTAGGAGAAATTGTAAGTCTGAGGCAGCGCCAAAAACGTATGCTTGCACAGGGGAGGCGTATGGGAGGCACTACAGGGAGAAATATCTTTATTTCTCCTCTTTTTTCCTCTTTCTGTGTGCGCTGCTTCTGCAAGACACATAGAAAGAGAAAAAAGCCTCTTGTGATTGTTTTTGTGCAGCGTTAAATCGGATCCCTTCCTAAAGACTGGAATGTATTAGAGGAACTGTAGCCCATCAGTCTCCTCCAATAGAATACGCTCTAACTGTAAAGGAGGCATTGGTTCACGGTACAGCAAAAGAAAAAAAAACATTAGGGACAGTGCTTTTTTCACAATAGGGATGAAAAAAGACTAAATACTTCTTTTCACTCATTTAGTTTCATCTACAGATGCTCAAAAAAACATTATTTTTGCAAGGGGTAATATTAAGGCCTGTAAGCGGCCCATAGTAAAAGTGGCACTCCCCACCTCGCAAGAGCATTTGTGTGACCGACACTCTCAGCTCTCCGCTCCTCTGCAGACCCCACAGAGGTTAGGCAGGTGAGTGCAGACCATCATGATTGCTAGAACAGAACAATTACTTTCACAATATTTTGGTACTTCATATTCAGGCAACAATATTTTTGTGCTTGGTATCCTAACATAACCTCCTTAACAATATCATAGTGTTCAAAATATTCAGAGCCTTGTAAACATAGTTGTGAAAACGGTATTGAAATGCAGCCCATTCAAAGTTCTACTCCAGAGAAATCCTCTCTTGAAAAGAAAAATATTTTCTGCATAGATGATTAAGACATTTTCTTTTTGGAATTGAAACAATGGTCTTTCAGTTCCACAACAGTGAATTGTACATGCATATTGCATTTGGAAAACATAGACAAAAAGTAGCAGTACTGTCTGTGTACTTCTCATCCACCACTATCTTCCTCCACCTCCTTCTGTCATTTCATTTCCTCCCACCCACCCCCACTTACCTGGAGTCGAAATTTGAGGAATTAGCCATCCACTTATCGTTGATGTAAGCCTATAAAATCAGTGTGACTCGCTCCTTCATAAGTGTGCCTCTAACATGTAGTGATGTCATATAAATATTAGAACTGTGGCATGTAGTCATGGCCACATGCAGAATGTTAGTGTTCTAGGAGTAGATGTAGTTTGACTAGAATACAGTTGGTTGCAGTTGTGGTACAAATCAAAGTAACTGCTTCATTCATATACAATGTGGCCGGCCATTCTGGGCCCCGTTCCGGCCCCCAAGACCCAGATGAAAAGCCTGGGTATTTGGTTGGATCAAGATTTGACTTTCAAGGTCCAGGCATGGAATGTGGCGGCCTCTTGCTATGGCATCTTAAAAATGCTTCGTAAAGTCCTCCCCCTCCTCCCCTTCCAAGCAAGGAAGCTCATGGCCCAGGCACTCATTCTATTGCACCTGGACTACAACAATTGCGTTTATTTAGGGTCCCCATGAACGACGATCTCAAAATTCCAGATGGTACAAACTAGGCTGCCAGAATTTTTCTGGACATCCCGAAATGCCAATCTGCAAAACCTGCTCTGAAATCGCTCCACTGGCTTCCTATCAGGAAGAGAGTCAATTTTAAGGCTATGTGTATTTCTCACAAGACGTTAGCCAGAAAGTGCCCTTCCATTAATCACTCGACCATTCAAGCCTACCGTGGTAACAAACGCCTCCATTCAGACGACCTGCATCTTGCTGCAGTTCCTAGGATTATGAAAGCAAGAAGTGGGGGTTGTCTGTTCTCCTACAGTGTCGCTAGGCATTGGAATTCCCTCCCTCTCCATCTGCGCAAGGAACCCAACCATTTTTCCATGTGTAAACTGTTAAAAACCTGGCTTTTCCCCTAGTCCGGTTGGTTCTCTACTACTTGCTGTTATCAGCGCTGAGATTCCCCCGGGTAGCCATTCGCTTAACAAATGTATTTTTCATTTAATTAATTTCATTCACATGAAGAATATACAGCTTTAACCACATGGCTGCTGGGCGTTTTCCCCCCCCTGTGCTGGAAAATGCCATTTTAGTGGCACCATGACGAGCTCAGCTCGTCATCAGCACACGACACCCGTGGGTGATGATGAGCTGAGCTCGTCATCAGCATCGAAAGGGTTAATTTAAGTGAGACTCCGCGTCATTACAGGAAGTGATGAACGGCGATTCAAACTGAAGTGCAATCATTTCTTCAAACCGGTAAGAGCACAAAGCAGCTTGTGGAATATCGGCATATGCTCACTCACGTGAAAAGGGCATTTTGATATATTATACTGCAGGACTGAAAGCGGTATGTTGCCGGATATCAAAAGTCCTCATTAATTGGAGGAATTGAAGGAAATAACTAATTAAGAGATAAGACGCTTACTGTTTGGAGCCAACTGAGCCCCTGAAATTGCGGTTCATTGGATCATGAGTGTTGCAAATCTCGCATAATCTGGTTGTCCAGTTTGGCAGCCATATTGAAACCAGGCAAAGAAAGAGTCAACTCGAGATTTCAAAATCTCGGTGGCCATATTTAACCCCTTCAGCGCTGCGCGAATTCCGCTGCGGTGCTGAAGGTTCTAAAGAACCTATGGACTCATGACGGAACGGTTCCGTCATGAGCACAGCAACCGACGCTCATGACGGAACCGTTCCGTCATGAGCATGGAAGGGGTTAAGTCAGGCAAGTTTTGGGATGTTCATATCAAGAGACTGGGGAAGCCATATCAAAGTCAAGCAAAAGTTTGCAAAAGCACAAAAAGTGCAGAAAACATAATGTTTGGGGTTTTCTACAATGAGAAGTTTTTTTTTCTTCATCTTTCATTTTCTAGTCTTTTGATCATTCTTAAAGAAGATTTAAAAAAATCTAAAGACACATGTAGGTGAAGTAGAGCTCTGAGCTAAATTAACAAGAATTGGAAGGATTACTGAGTGCAACGTTATCCTTGTTTAAAAAATGTCGAATTGGCCCATTGGTTCGGCCTCATGTGGTGGGAAAAATGGGCAACAAGATTCTTATTTTAGTGCGTGAGGAAGTAGAAGATATAATTGTCATGTTCCCTGATGTGTATAAAAATATAACCAAGGGGATAACAAAAGGTTTAAATGAGAGATTTATTCCACAAAGAAACATAGATTTTGAAAGATACAATATGACATGTCAGCAAGACAATGAAAACATTGGTGAATTTTTGACCAAACTCAGAAAGTTAGTCATGTTATGTGAATTTGATGAAAAAAATTCAGTAACGAGTAAGCAGTCATAGGAGAATTATCCAAGGATGTAACTCAGTAGAATTCAGAAAAAAACTCTTAGAAAAAGCAATGACGTACAAAAAATTCTTCGTGTGACAGGCCTTGAAGCACTGAAGCACAAGCGCGAAAACATGTCATTATGGAACAAGGCAGAGTAAAAACTTTAGAAAAAGTCAGGCAAATGATCAAAAGAGATCAGATTGAAATGGTCAAAAAGGATAACAAAACTGACAACGTGGATAAAACAACTTCGGTAAAAAATGATAAGGATAAAAAGACATGTTAGAGGTGTGGTCAGCCATATAAACGTACAAATATATGTCCGGAGAATGGGGCAACAGTGTAAAGAATGTGGGAGAATGAACCATGTTTCAAGTGTGTGAAGAGAAAAACGAAAATAAAATGAAAAATGTGGAAATGATAAACTAAAGGAATCACAAAACATATTAGGCAGATGGAAAGTGTTGATGGCAGACAAATTTGAACAAGAACGGCTATATTTAATGTCAGAGGAAAATAAAGATGAAAAGATTAATTCATTAAAAAACGAAGATATTAACAAAACAGCATCTGTTGATATGCTTGTGGGATTTCAGAAAGTTCAGACTGTTTTGGATGGTGGAGCAAAATGTAACATCATGTGAGTGACTTAATATGATAAGATGCTGGAAAAACCACCTCTTGTTTCATTAACTGTCAATGTTTTTCAGTGGGGAGCAAAACATCTTGTAACTTGTTTGGGGAAGTTTGGAGAAAATGTAACATATGAGAAAATATCTCTCAAAGAGGAAGTAAATGTGTTAATGGGGAAACTTCTAGACCTTGCTTACTAAGCAATGTTACTGCTCAATTGACAAGTCTGTTTGCTATGACATTTCACGTAACAGTGGAACACCCTTATTAAAAGAGTTTCCTACTTTGACTGAGGGTCTTGGAAAGCTAAAGGGAAGAACCATTGCTCTGCACATAAATGACAAAGTGAAGCCTGTGACACAGATGCATAGGTGAGTACCAATTCATATGCAAGACAAAGTTGAAGATGAAATTAATAAGCTACTTGAGCAAGCTATTATTGAGCCAGTAACTGGTCCAACACCTTGGGTGTCTCCAATAGTAGTGGTGCCTAAAAAGAACATGAGTCAGATTCGAATTTGTGTCAACATGAGAGCATCAAATATTGCAATTGAGAGGGAAAGGTACCAGGTACACATTTAAACAACATGATTATCATCTTGAACGGAGTGGCTGCCTTTTCAAAGTTGGGTCTTTGTAAGGGCTACCACCAATTAGATATTGATGAAAAATCAAGATATATCAAAACTTTTTCCACATATTTGGGGCTGTTTTGCTATAAAAGACTTGATGAGGCTGAATCCAAAAAAAGTAACTTCCCTTTAGCTAAGTCCAATTCAAAAGATATAATAGAGTTACACTCTATTTTGGGAATGGCTAGTTATTTCTCTTTTTGTGTCAAAAATGATGCCACTGTTACCTCGCCTCTTAGAGAGATAACAAAGAAAGCAAAGACATTCATCTGAAATACAGAATGTGAAAATGCATTAAAAAAATCAAGGATGATATAGCAGAAGTGGCAAAATTAAAGTATTTTGATTCAAATGTATGCACTGAATCAGTGGTAGATGCAAGTCCAGTAGGGTTAGGTGCCATTTTATTACAGCATACGTTTGGCAAAGATACCCCAAGGTTTGGAATGTCGCATGCCACTAAAAGCTTAACGGATGTTAAAAAGACATACTCCCATTGTGGCGTAACAAAGATCCCTGCAGTTTGGGGCCCCCCAACTTCAGTGGGCCTCTTTAGCACAGTACAAAGGTCTGAGAGCTCCGGAGTGAGTCCAGAGGGGGGTCACTCCATGTACTTTTAAGAGGGGCCCAATTAAGTTTTGTTATGCCCATGTCCTCACAAACAGAAAAGGAAAGCTTGGCAGTGGTCTGGGCATGTGAACTTTATCATGACTTCCTATTTGGAAAATCGTTTGTGATAATCACAGATCACCAGACACTTACAACAATTTTTGGAAATCCAAAAGCAAAAAGACCTCTTCGGATAAAAAGATGGCGTATAAGACTAATGGACTACAATTTCAAAATAGTTCACAAGCCTGGAAAAGATTATAATCCAGCAGATTATTTGTCACAACACCCTGTTGATGTAGACAAAAACCAAACGGATGCAACAGATGAATATGTAAATTTTATAATGAAATCAGTGTTTCCTGAGACAATCTCTGAAAAAGAATGAATTCATGAATCTAATAAAGATAGCACTCTGACAGAGGCAAGAAGAATAATCAAATTAAACAAGTGGAAACATGTCAATGCCATGACAAAATTTCCACCTTGAGTATGTAAGAGAGATATGCATGCATTCAAAAATGTACAGACAGAGTTGACAACAACCACTTCTGGCATTCAAATCCCAAGTACTTTACAAAGACGTGTCATTAATCTTGCACATGAAAGTCACAGAGGGCTATCAGCAACAAAATCTCTGCTATGAGAAAAAGTGTGGTTTTCAAGACTTGACAGACAAGTATAAGAAATTGTAAAGTCTTGTCACGTCTGTCAGTGTACAACAAGAGAAAGAATTGTTGAAGAGGTACACACGTCTAAGCTGCCAGATGAAGTATGGTCTGAGTTAGCATGTGATTTTTATGGGCCATTAGACTCTGAGCAATACATGTTTATTCTAATTGAAGAGTATTCAAGATTTTCACTTGTAAAATTGGTTTCATCCAACTCTATATTTGTGATATTACCTGTTTTGATGACATTTTTTCTGCATGAAGTATACCCAAAATATTGAACGGAAAAGAATACAGCCAGTTTCTTGAGTACATGGGAGTGAAGCATAGAAAAATGACTCCACTTTGGCCACAGGCAAATGCAATAGTAGAAATATTGATGGCTACTTTGACAAAGATTATGCAAAGGGCCAAGCTACCAGACATATCTATAAATCAAGCTATATGTCAAGTTTTACGTGATTATAGAAACACACCTCATGGGTCAATTGAAAAAAGTCCTACAGAGTTGCTGTTTGGACAGCCCAGACAAACACATTTACCACAAATGCCTTTGAAACCCCCTAAGGAACATGCACAAATTGCTAAGAGGGGTGAAATGATAAAAAAGAAAATGAAACACTATACAAAGCAAAGGAAATGTATTCAGATGAAAAACTATAAAGTTGGAGATCTGGTATTAGTAAGACAGAACCAATTACAAAAGTATTTGAGCAGATTTCATCCATCTCCTTTGGAAATAACAAAAGTAAAGGGGTCAGCTATCACTGCACAGAGTGAAGAAAGAACATTTATAAGAAGCAAAGAACATTTCAAAACGTTTGTGAAACCATCTCCAATTCCAATGCATGTAAAGAGAGAGATAGTACAAATGATTGTGTTTCTCGCAGAAGAACAGGACGAATACTCAAAAGGCATCAAAGATAAATTGAACAATGTTAATAATTAATTATTGTGCTTATTTTTCCTTCTTTATTGTTTATTTAGTTAATGTAGTTAAGTTAGGAATATTCCTTATTCTTATTAGAAAAGGCAAAGATGTAGTGATGACATATAGATATTAGAACAGTGGCATGTAGTTATGGCCACACGAAGAAGGTAGAATGTTAGTGTTCTAGGATTACGTGTAGTTTGCTTAGAATATGGTTGGTTGTAAATGTGGTTCAGATCAAAGTAACTGCTCCATTCACATGAAGAATAAACAGCTTTAATTCAAGTGAGACTCCGCGTCATTACATTACACATCACCAAGATTTTATTGGAAATGTGTCAATTCGAGAAGAAAAGCATCAGCACTATTTAAAACCAAAAGGCAGCCACTATAAATAACATTTTTGTAAAATCTGCTCTACTCGTGCTGCTGTTTCTGAGACCAGTCCATAGGAGGAAAACACTAACACATGTTAGATCAGCTTTGCTTTTGGAGAGGAATACACGCCAGTGTGTTTGTGGGTTTGTGTGTGTACCTGCATGGGTGTGTATGTGTCTGTGTGTGCATGCGTGTGTGGGTGTGTGTGTGCATGCATGTGGTGTGTGTGTGTGTGCATGCATGTGGTGTTTGAAACCTGCACTACTGCTGAGAATTCTTTAGTACCTATTCTGTAAGTAAACACAGATTTTAAAATAGTGTACCTTTATCTTTCTGTGAGTGAAGTTCACAGTAATGCTACCCATACCATCATGGGTGTGTGTGTGTGTGTGTGTGTGTGTGTGTGTGTGTGTGTGTGTGTGTGTGTGCGCGTGCATGTGTGCGTGCGTGGGTGTGTGCGTGCGTAGGTGTGTGAGTGTATGCATGTGTGGTGCGCATGTGTGCAGACATGTTTAGAAGGGAAGCTTGCAAAGCAATGCCTTACCTCTTCTCTGTGTGAAAGAGACTTGCACTAATCCTGACAATTCTGTAGTAAATATGCTGTGATTAAACACAGCTTATGAAATACTGTACCTTTATCTTTCTATGAGTGAAGATTACAGTGCTGCTCCCATACCATTACATGGTGTGTGTGTGCACATGTACGTGCGTGGAAGGGAAGCTTGCACAGCTGCACTCTACCTCTTCTATGTATGACGGAATCTTGCATTGCTGCTTCCAGTTCTTTACCTATTCTGTGAGTAAACACAGCTTTTAAAATAACTTTTATCTTTCTCTGAGTGAAGACTACAGCCCATACCATACATGCCTTTTGTGGGTGTATTGTGTATGTCTGTGTAAATCCTGTGTAAATCCTGCACCACTACTGCTGTCTCTTCTCCCTTCACTGTACCTCATCTGTATGTCAAGTAAGCTTCTCTTCTTTTGGTGCTACTGTGTTTGTGCACATGAGGCGCGCTTTTATTACTGCTGTCTGTATTATACCTGTAGCTTGTGATGTGCATGTTTAATAGGAAGTGCTGCTAGGAGTGGGAAACGGCCTTTATGACGCAGGCTTAGCCACACATGTCGGTTCCTCTGCAAGTGTAACCAGGCTTTCCTGAACCCCACATCTGCCTTAGCCACACAAATGTGTGGTTAAGGCAGAAAGCGGTCTAGTGGTCAGAGGGGCGGGGAGAAAAAGAGGAAGCTTTGGAACAGGAAGCTCCGGACAGGTAAGTGGAGCTGGGGCCGGGATGGGGTGGGGGTAATTTTTAGGGATGGGTATCTGTTTTAGGGCTCAGGGTGGTGGGGGGTCGGTGTAGTTTTTGGAAGGGGGCAGGGGTTTAGGGTTCAGGTGAGAGGGAGGTTGTTGTGGTAGGTTTAAGGACTGTGGCAGAGTTTGGTGGGAGTTTTTAGGGGTGCGGCGATTTTAGGGCTTAGGGCAAGGGGTCGGGGTAGGTTTTGGAAGGGGGAAGGTTTTTAGGGTGGGGAGGGGGAAGGGGTAGTTTTAATTGCTGGGGATGGGTTGGGGAGTTTTTATGGAAGGGGTCAGTTTCAGTTACCAAGGCGGGGGTCGGGGTAGTTTATTTAATGGGGGCAGATTTATAGGCCTCAGGGCAGCGGAAGAGATAATGTTCGTTTTGAGGACACGCGTGGGGGTACGTTTTAGGGTTCAGGGCAGCAGGGGAGGCGAAGGAGAAGTTTTAAGGACAGGGCGGGTAGGTTTGAAGCCTCAGGGCGGGGGTGGCTTGGTAGGGGGATAGGATTTTAAGGCTAAGGGCAGGGTGAGAGGGTTGGGGTAGTGGTAATCTTTACCACATATATTCCTTTACCAATCATGCCTTTATCACGAAAATGCATGGTAAAGGCATGCGTAGTTAAGGCACATGTGGTGAAGGAGTGACCTTGAAAACCAAGGAGAGGGGCTTGTATGATCCAAAAGGGTCAGAGCACCAATTACAGTAATAGTAAAAATATTTTACCCACTGGACTTAAGACAAATGCATCTATCCACTACAGACACTCTTCATTCATACTCTGGAAAAACTCCAAAGGCAGATCCTATATTGATTGTACAAAAGTTTATTCATAAAAAATCATGTGGTATGAAAAACGATAAATTCATCATGAAACAAAAACAATACATTAAAAAACATGAGACAAAATCATTTCAGCAATTAAAAATAGCCCCCAATGCTCTGGACACAAAGCAGTATGATAAAGTCTTATAGCAGTGATATGACAATGTATTGAACGGAAGGAAAAAACAATTTCTAGGCAACAGAAATGTACCATTCACAAGTTAATCTTTCAATGACTAGTGACATAATATGAAACAACAATTGGTTACTATGTTAACTGTCCTGTCCCAGATTTAACAGTTTGGGTTTGCGTCGCCGCGTTTCGGCGGAGCTAAATGTTTACTTCCACCATCTTCAGGACAAATCATAACAAGTTCCTTCCACCTTGTCTTCAATAATAAATCTCTAAAAAAAACATAATCCAATTAATAAATCAAAATATTAAGTTAAAAAACATGTATCACAATCTTGTACATACTAGATCCAAGTACAAATTGCTTAGTCATATTGCATACTATCTATACACAAATGCTGTGCTCAAATAACATCCATTTATTTTTCACAACAACTCCTGCTTAAACACAGTTATGAGTGATTCAGAGGCATTCATGGTAAGGACGGCCTTGTAGAGGCATTCTTTGTTTAGCCATGTGTCCCTCTGCCATACAAACGCTAGGTGTTCATCATCCGAGATTAAACATGCTGCTTCTAAATAGCTCCCTGGCTTCAAAATAAAAACAATCTAAGTCCAAGGAAAACAAGATGGACAGTGGGAGTTTGGTGGTCTCAAGAAATCACTGCAGCACAAAAAAAAGCAAAAAGCAAAAACAATTGTAAAAAGTCTTCAAATTAAAACAAAGTGTCAGAAAAAGACAAATGAAATGACTTACAGGTGGGCGTTGATAGAAATGTCCAGTACAAAAGCAGAATCTCCATCCATGCCTCCTGCAGGATGTCTGCCCCACTAAGAGAGCCCAAAATGGAAGAACTCACACCATAATTGGTGACTCTGACTATCCCATTGTGTTTGTCAAGGCAAAGACATAACTTCATTAACAATAGAGACCTATCAGCAGGGCCGGACATAGTGCCACCATTCCTCTCCAGGTCATCACTGACACTGTTTCCATTTCAGGATTTCTGTATGACTACTTAAGGCATTCTGGGTACTGTAGTCTTGCTTTGCTTCTATGGAAATAATTAGGATAACACACTTGAAAGCAATGATGTGTAGATGAAATGAATGGGCCTCGAGAGAGTGTCCATCATGCCCCGCAATGAGGTGATCACGGTGGCCAGAATGGGAACCATAAGCAACCATGGCAAAAATGTTTAACAAGCCCCTCCCTTGGTCTCCACACACTATATCTCTCTTTCTTTCATTGATTCTCTCACTCTTTTCCCTCTATCGCCCCTCTCACTCTTCACTCTCTCTCTCTCTCTGTTTTGAAGTCCTAGCTGTGACTGCAGAAATTAATCTGGGGGGCTGGAGACAGTAGCATCGGAGACAGCTGTGGCCATGGTCAAAAACAGGCCTCCAGTGGCTTTATCCACCATCAGTCCCCGGGAGAATGCTGAATGGGAAAAATTGGTTATTTATCTCTGGGAATCAGTCTCCCAACCTAGAGAGTGGAAACTACAAGAATTGGTCTGGTGGAGTGAACTCCAAGAAAATAGGGCACACTTCTGTAAAGTTTGGACATAGTGGTGCGGACATGCTAGGGACCACTCCGCAGTGCGTGTGTGCAAGACACGAGAAACGCAGGCTTAGGGGAGGCCTTCAATTGGAGAGGAGGAAATCCACCATTTGAGATGTGCATTGGTGAATTTTCCAACGGGGAACTCTCTCAAAGTGACTCTTTTCAAGGCAGAAACAGCCACTTTTATGAAAAACTGTTGCCACCACAATTTGTGGAGAATTGTAAATGTGGCAGATCTTCTACCACTGCTTGGTGGATGTAGAAACTTTCCTGCAGTGGTAGATGGAATTTCTGTTCCCAGCAAACCCAAGTCAAGGAGCATCAGCAGCAGACTGTAGTGCACCCAGCAGCATTAGTGTCAACACATTCGAGGCAATTGTGATATGCACTAAAATGAGTATTGTTGCATGCACTGACTTCTCTTAAACTATACCCAGCAGCTGGGACTTGGTGCCTGATTACGATGCCAGTGAGGCCGCCCCTGCAGTCTGCCCGCTGCATTACGATGTGACGGATGGATGCAGCTGGCGGAAGGACCATCCACCATGCTTCTGACGGGCTCAAGGAGCTGTTGGTGCATCGGAGGGTCAGTAATCCCTACAATGAGGGCGATGCCTGCTCAGGCACCGCCATGGGGATTACAATGTCCGTTTCCACTTGTCCTTACATAGCAGCTCACCCGCCAGGAAAAGGCAGGTGGAAAGTGACTTTGGGGACCCTTAGCAGTGCACCCGTCCCCCTGGCCCTCACTATGGGGCCTGGGGTACACCTACTGTGCACCACTAAACATCCGTGCACCATGTGGTAGGCCACGCATTTTGCCTGCCACATAGTGTAGGGCTGTTTTTAATGTGTTTATTTTCTCTTGGGGCATGTGCCGCAGCCCGCAGCACACACCGCAATAGGAAATATACACATTGCGGCTTCCGTGAAGGCGGTCGCATGGTAATCCCGGCAGCGGGACTGCCGACTTCTAGTTGGGCGGTGCTGCTTCTGCTGCAGTGCCGGTAGGACAAGAGTCAATCCGGCATCGTAATCAGAACCTTTATTCCATATGTAAAGTTGTGACAGCATCTCCATGCACATTAATTTATGTGACAAAAATATGTCTGCTCCCTTGTTTGACTCAAGATTTGACCCAGCGAAGCGGTGGACAGGAGAAATGTATCAATGTTTGTTAAAGTCAAAAACACAGAGTGCTCTGCGATTTCACGAAAGGTTGGAAGTGCGAAACTGGCAAGTGTATTCACACCTAAACTATAATTAGTGTGCCCAGCAGTTTTCAGCTGCTGGATATACCACAGTGCAGAAGATTCTTTTATCAGGCAGCCAGCCCATGCGTGGCTATTTATAAAGCCTTAATTTCAGGAATCATTTGGTTCTTGGAACACCTGATGTTGCTTCCAGATGTTGTTTACGTGGTAGCGATGAGTGGCATTTGTCTGCCAGGGCTGTAGTAATATCGCTCTGCTTTAGCTGGCATGACGGCTCAGTAAATTACAGCTCGCTGCTGACATCTGCAGTGATCTGAAGGACATGAATTTGAATCACCCCAGGGAATGCCGAGCCTTTTATCCTTCTATCATGGGTGAACTGGGCACAAATAAAGTGGTTAATAAGTACAATGTTTATTTACTGACGTGGTATCAGGGCAGTATGAAGTGGATAGAAAAAAGTATTCATGCTTCTTTCTGGCCTTCCAGACCGCAACTCCTGTTCTATGCAGTACGTAATGTGTAAAACAAAAACGCAAAAAAAATGGGCCTCATTTACAAGCCATTGTGCCGCCGGTGCGTCACTGTTTTTGATGCAGCGCAGTGTGCCTGCCCATGTTTACAAGGCCATGTAAAGTCACCCCTAATTCTTTTCATGGCCTTGTAAATATGGGCCCCTTTTGCGCATTACTCTGCGTGAAAGGGGCATTCCATGGGTGTTGTTGTGGGTGTTCCCACGCAACATCCATGGAACCTGAAACATTCCCTGATTTACAAAGTGTTGTAAAACTGGGAGTGCGCCAGAATCCTATGCCTCCCCAGGAGACGCGTAGGAGTGGTGCAACAAGGAGAAATGTTTTCCTGCATGCTGCTTTCTGCAGCAAGCATAGAAAGAGGAAAATGCCATCAATGATTGTTTGTGTGCGCAATCATCCCTGCAACTCAGGCACCATTGCTACATGACGCAGGAGAAAGCACATGGATGGGTCGTATTGTTGTTAATGTGATGCATTCCTGTGCTTTCAAAATTGCGCCGCACCATGCAGCAAAATGGCGTGCATGCCGCTCTGCATCATTTTGTAGTAAATGAGGCCTTAACTTCCAGGGCCCAAGGTATTTCACAGGAGGCCACTGAAGCTTGAACTACCCACACTGTCCTTGCAAGCGATACCAAATGCCAGTGTCAACAATACCTATTATCCATCACCCTCCAACAAATCTAAAAATAGACAGACTGCGCCACTATGTGGAGAGTCTGAAATAAGATCAAGTGTTCAGAAATAAGTGCCAGTGCTGAGCCCTGGAAAACACCGCCACAAATTAGGTGTCGTGTAGCAGGCCTCATTATATATCTGTTTCTGGTGGTAAAGTGACATTCTAACCAATAGGGGCATGGTACCACTTTGTATTCCAAAGAATGGAATAATTAATTGAACCATAAGACAGTAAGGAATAACATCAGTCACAAAAAGAGACAACAATCAAACCTTTGCATTTCCAAATTGAGTAGAAAGCTTGTTTCATGAAGGAAAGAAGATTGGTTGCTAATCGGGTGGTCTCTGGTAGGGAGTTCACCCAACCTGGGCTCCAAAATAAACCATATTATATAGGAGCTTAGGGCTTCATTCAGAGGATGGCAGTGATGGGTAACCTGTGCCCTGATCCCTACGGCCACCCAGTTCACAGTGCCATAAATGGCGGATGTCGCACACATGGAGACACCTTTGTCTCCACCATAGGGTCGGCCAAGATGAGGATGGTAACTCTATAGAAGTTGGTGCCTGCTCATTCCTCCACTTACACCAGGTTTGGAGGAGTTAGCATCTAGTGGGAAGAGGCCAGATGTCCCCACGTTGAAGGGAATTTTCAGTATACATATCAGGTGGCAGGAATTCCAACATCAGGCACTGGCAGACTTTCCACCAGAGGACTCTCCACCAAAACAGACCCTTCCATGATGGAGACGCAAACTTTAATGGGGGAATTTCTGCCGCCACTGGGGATAATTCTAAATGTTTCAGATTTTTTAACCTGTCAATGTGAGGATGGACCTCCAGCCCACTTGCATGTGGACATTCTACCTACCACAATCCTCTCTATCATAAGGCAGATTGTGTTGTTCTTGATTAAGAGTTTATCTTTCAGACAAGACTGTTGTTGGATGAATATAGCCTAATAGATGATACAACACTTTTTGGGTTTTCTGTGACCTGGCTGAGGTAGCCAATGTGCTCAGTATTAATAGCGGACTAACATGGCCCAGTTTCTTTCCTCCAAGGATTTGGTGAGTGGTATAAGGAGGAGTGAAGAGGTTATTGAGGAACACGTGAACTATTCCGCTGTTGAGTATGGAGAATATCAGCTGACATGATGCACTTCTGAAGAGATTCTCAGTAAGAGGTGAGGATCAAGAGAGAATCTTGATTATTTAGAGGTGCTTGAATAAGTGAAGTCCCTTGAGGAGCTGCTTCGGATAGTACGTTTCCGAAGCGTTAAAGGTATTTATTTAGGTGGAACAGGAAGACCTTTTGCTTCCAAGGCAGATATCAGCCAGTGTAGAATCATGCACGGTGGAGACTCCTACATGTTGATGTAGCCTCTGCTAGAAATCCAGAAGGAGGAGATGGTTGATATATGTCTATTAATGAATGAATCCCCACATTTTCTCCAACCTACTACTATTCTTCTATTCTCTTAGATTTTGTTTCCTCTTGAACAGGTTTCAATGATTTCTGTGCAATCTGGATTAAGGACAATTTTTTGTGAAAGAACCCTTTTATGTCATTGTATTAGTGCTGGTAAACATGGTCCAGTGGGTTGCCCACCCTGCCATTGCAGCCCCTCTCCCAGCTTCAGTTCAGCACACTGCAATGGATGACCTTACATTGCTCACTTTGCTGCATCACCCGCATATCTTATGTACCCCACAATTAATACTAAATGATACACCTGGCACCCTGGGATCTAAAACTGTCTTCTATCTCTTGTGGCAGAGGTTAGTTCATCACTGTCAGTTTCACTGCTCTCAAAGACTCATGCGGTTAATGTGTTGTCAGTTGTCAGACACGCGTGGTGTGAGCTTCTGCTGCATTGACACTACCAACTTCCCGAACAGTGGAGATGCTGCCATTTGACAGACGCCTGTCAATCAGGTGCTAAAGACTATTTAAGTAATAGGCAAAGGACCTTGAAGGAAAACAAGGAGACTCTGTTATTACTTGATAGCTGTATGGTGCCCATGCCACCTCTTAACCGTTTATACATTTTTTTTTTTTTTGGTGTAAGATTTTATTTACGTTTGCCTTTTGTACAGTACATTGTTCAAGGAAACAGAGGTCTGTCGCTTCATATTCAGCATCATATCTACAATTTTACACAGCTATTTAGCCGACAACCTTCCGGTCCGGCAGCAAAGTTGGCATAACACAAAAGGCATTCAAGGAGTATTTGTAGAGTATATATTGTCTTACTTTTATATAAATGCAAACAAAACTTTAAACTCTTGCAGATTAAATAGTCATTATTAATCACAATACATTATCCTCAATGTCACTTGCTGGTTCAAGGTTCCCGAGCTGGTATCCCACCCCCTCCCAACTCCAGGCCACTCAATACCTCTATCACAGTAGTCCCTAACTTTCTCCTACCTCCTTCCCACCTCTCAATGTCTCACTCATCCATTTCATCTTCATCACCGGAACTATCTTCCTCCTCAGGGAGAGGTTCGCATAGATCCCCTCTATACCTATTCCATGCCTCCCAGACCTTGTTCCACTTGCGAGGGTTGGCCCTCATTTTATATACTGCACGCTCAGTCAACATAAGTCTGTCCATCGTCCTACACCACAGTGCTAGCGTGGGTGTCTCCGCCACTCCCCACTTCTGTGCAATGTCTCGCTTGGCCACCATGGTCCCAATAGTGACCCATTGCTGCTTCCGATGCGTCAGGTCAGTTCTATCCCACACATTCAGCAGGCACACACGTGGGTCCGGCGTCATTGAGGTCTCAAGAGCTTAGGAGATGGTACGCATGACTTGCCGCCAGTAGCTCAAAATGGCCGGACATTCCCAAAGAGTGTGCATCAGTGTCCCCTCCTCTCCACACCCTCTAAGACAATACGAGTTTTCTGCCCTGTGCATTTTATGTAGGGTGATTCTGGTGTAGTATACCCTATGTATTATCTTGAGTTGTATCAGTCTGAACCGAGCCGAGATGCCCGCCTCCCGTGGGGACGCCAGTGCGGCGTTCCAGTCTGTCTCATCCATGGTTCCTAACTCAGTTTCCCACTTCTCTTTTAGCTTGAGCAACGGGTCCGGGAGAATATTCAGTAATTTGCGATAGGTGAGTGAGGTGGCGCCTGTTTGCATAAAGTCTGTGAGCAGTCGGTCCTCCAGAGGTGATGAGTCTGGGACAATCGATCCTGGCTCAAGTACTGCCATTAGGGCGTGTCTTATTTGAATGTACCTGTAGGTTTCAGTGGGACCTAATGCGTATTGTTGCTGCAGGTGTGAAAAAGGGACCACTCCAGTAGTGGTCCATAGATCTCCTACTGTCGTGATTCCAATATTGTCCCATTGGGTAAACCCCTTGCTGGATCTAAGACAGCCTAGTCATTTGGTGTCCCATAAGGGAGTGAGTTTGGTTATGATCCCTTTCCATTTAAGTCGTGTTAATGCCTGGTGCCATAGTGACACGCTGTGTTTGGTTGGGCCGATCAGTTTCGCCGTGAGTCCTGGATTGTATAGTGGGGCCAACGGACTGTGTGTTCCTAATTGTACTCTGTCTGCTAAATATGCCGGGTCATCATGCGGGGCGTGGATCCAGTGGTTGATTACTTTGAGCTGCAATGCCCAGTAATAAAGCTGTATGTTTGGTAAAGCTATCCCCCCATCGTACCATCCACGATTGAGTTTAGTATGCGCTATTCTGGGTGGGCGTTCTCCCCATAACAGATCTGTCATCACCGCTGTCATTTTCCGGAAATAGGAAGGCGGTATTAAGACTGGGGTATTTTCCAGTACATATAGGAGGCGTGGTAGTGCCATCGTTTTAAATAACGCCGCACGTCCCAACAGTTTAAGAGGTAGGGCTTTCCAGTGTCTCACATCCGCCCTCAGGCGAGTGAGCGGGGGCATCAAGTTTTGATCATAAAACACATCCGCATCACAAGCGACGTGTATACCCAAATATTTAAATGAGGTATCGGCAACCACCAGTGGGCAGTTATCAGGAAGAATTGGTGCAGGGCCTTTCAGTACATAAAGGACTGATTTTGTCCAGTTGATTGTGTATCCGGAGTTCAGGCCATGTGCGTCACATATCGCCAACAACTTCGGAATGCCCGCCTCAGGGTCGGATAGGTAGATTAGCATGTCGTCAGCATACAGGGAAACCCTGTCCTCCCAGTCATCTCCCCATTGTAGTCCTTTTAATAATGGAGTGGTCCTAATGATAGTAGCCAGCGGTTCCAGTACCAGCGCGAACAGTAGGGGGGATAATGGGCACCCTTGGTGGAGCGTTTATACATTTACTTATTTGTTTGCTTGTTTATTACATTTTTTAATACAGTACGCACAAGTGCTTTGCACATAAAATGGCACAACTTAAACAATAAGCAATGAACAGTCAGACTAAAGATAACTGAGCATAAATGAGATGGTAATAAATCACTAAGGGTCTGATTATGAGTTCCGCGGTCCATGGGACTGCGGAACCCGTGGTGGAGGTGTGGTGGCGGTTGTGGACCGTTGCATCAGTGGTCCGACCGCTGCATTACAAGTGCAGTGGTCAGACCGCCAGGGGACCGCCGGGGGTAGTGCAGTGGTCTTGAGGCCCCAATATGCTTGGCAGTGCCGCTGCTTCACCATCAAGCATGTAAACCCCTCCCCTGCTGGTGACGGAACCGCTTCATCATCAGCCGCGGTCGCGCTGTGCTGATGACGGAGCGGTTCCCTCACTGCCCGCTCGGCACGCCTGCGCGGCGTGGATTCCGCGCCTGCGCTGAGCGTTCTATTAAGCGGGCGGGGCTGTGACGGAACCGCTCCGTCATGAGCACAGCGCGACCGCGGCTGGTGACGGAGCGGTTCCGTCACCAGCATGGGTGCGCCGCATGGCCCCTCCGCCCCCTTAGCGCTGCGGCGGAATAGCTGCCGCAGCGAAGGGGTTACAGCATCACACATTTGTGCAGATACATTATGTTGGATCAGTAACTAAAAGGAAAACAAGACACACAAAAGTGTCTTTTTTTTTTTAAACCAGGCATGGAGAGTGGAAGCAACATACGGGAGTGAAAAGGCAAAGTGAAGCAACATGAGGGATGGTGTAGGTGAACAGCGAAGCAACCTGGGGGGCAGGAAACACTGAAGCAAACTGGGAGGAGCTGCAAGAGCAACAGGGGGCAGGAGCTGGAAGAGACGCAAAAACAATGTGTGGAGCGGGTGTGTACAGCAGCAACATGGAAGGTGTGGGTGGGGGCAAGCAATGGGGAGAAGCACACTGGCAAGTGCAAGAGGGCAGGGAGAAGCAGTCTGCAAACAGAGGTAAACGCAACGTGCTGTGGGAGAAATGTGGACTAGTGAGACAGATCGAAAAAAACACACTGTAATGGAGTGCTTCACAAACAAGAAAAAAGTGGTGTTGACAAGCAGGCAGTAGAAGCAGTGATGCAAGCTAATCAAAGAGGCTGTAAAGAGGCAATGCTCCATGGGAAAGACAAACATCAGATTGACAAGCTGGAACATGAATAAGAAGCAGACAAATGAGAGTGACAAGAAAAAACAACCAATGATAAGCAGTGGGCAGGCTCAAGCCCCTCTGTGTTGTTGGTAAGCCACAACATGCCTTGTGACAAACAGCAACAGAACACTATGGCTGGAAAAAAAACTTTTCTAGTGGACTTGTGTGAGTTGACAGTTTTACAGCTTTGTGAAGTTGCACAGTTTGGGGATTTCTCACAACATTGCCTGCATGCAAAATGTTTTGCACAATACCTTTTCTCAATATGTTCTATTTATTTGTTTATTTATATATTTTGCTGGAGGACTCAGTTGTCTAGTTTATAGTGTAATTTCCCATTTTTCTCATGCTTACCGTTTTTAATATAGGATAACTATGTGAAATGTAGTTAATATGGGACAATTCAAAAAACGAAAAGTAGCAAAATGAATATAAGAGAGTTTGGTCAACCATGGACACGCGTAGAATGTAGAACTGGAACTTCTCTCACTATCAGAAGGAAGCCTGGTTCATCTGCGCGTGCCATGCACCTGCTCATTTGCTATCAGACCTGCCAAGAACCAGACTTACGCACTGTGGGGTATATTTACAAAGGGATAGTTCCACCAGAACATCCCTTCTAGCAACGTTCAGGTGGCGCTATGCCCTTCTCCATATTTACACAGAGGTGCCAAGCCACTTGGAATGGCTTATCACCGCCTTGTAAATAGGGCCCGTTTACACACATCACTTTGTGTGAAAATGATGTGCAATGGGCGTTGCTGTGGGCGTTCCACTGCAAAACCCATTGCTTTTGTACGCTGCCCCAGATTTACAAGGATGTGTAAATCTGAGACAGCTCCAAAATCTCACGCCATGCAGTAGCAGGCTTTAGAATGGCACAATGAGGAGAATTAATTTTATTTCTCCTTTTTTTTTGTTTTTCTATGTGTGCTGCATTCTGCAGGACACATAGAATGAGCAAAACACCAGGAATGATTGTTTATGTGCAGGAAGATGTCCCTTTATGCCCAAAAACAATCATTAAATAATGACGATTTGCTACTTTTGCAGCACACATAGAAGTAACAAATCGCAAATATGGATTGTTTATGTGCAGGAAGGGACACCTCCCTGCACATGAACAATCATGCCCTGCAACGCAGGTACCCTTGCACTGTAGTGCAAGGGTACCTGGGTTGGTGCTAGGCAGCTAATTTTAGCGCCAGCGCTAGGGAAAACACAGGGGTGCACTGTATTGTTGTAAATACGGCGCATCCCTGTGTTTTAGAAATGTCAGAGTGCTGCACTGTCTAGATTTGTAAATATGACCCTGTGTCTGTTCACCTCTTGAGAGGTGGTTCCAGTTCCTTGGGCATCTTTAACTTCTAGCTTAATTTTTAGCTCTGTCTCCGGTGCTTCCTGCAATGAGTTTAGCGACAGTGAGCGCCATGGTGGAGTGAGTTGACTGTGGTACTTGTAACAGAGGGGTGAAGGTCACGTGATTCTAGAAATCCCCTCCAGCTTTCATCCCCAACCCACTCTGCAGAAAGCTCCAGTCTCTCTCCCCTACAGATCCTGCAGCCCACCTCTTCCACACCTCACCACTCTCGCCCAGCACCCTACCCAACCTCCACTCCACAGAGCACAACGGCTCAAGAATCCGCTGTTCCCACCTGTACACCATACATAGCCTTTGTTAGAGGAACAACATATACCCATGCCTGCCAACTCACACGGTGTCACTGTGTGACACATGATATTGGCTCCAACATTCCAATGTTGTTGTTCTCAGCTGTTGCTATGAACAACGGCCTCATGGAGTCTGGGGAGATTTCAGTCCCATTGGGATACCTGAGGCCTTTGGTTTCTTTTTAAGAGCATTCTGCCCTCTAGTGGCGGAATTTACTAATAGCCTTATAGACCTCTGTAGTGGGCTATACCGGCCATTAAAGGCCTGCTCCCTTGTTAAAGGACCTCGCCTTCGGCTTGGACCTTTAACACTGGAGCAGGCCTTTAATGGTGGTATAGCCCATTACGGTGGGCTATGAGGCTATGAGGCTATATTGAATCTTGGAGCAATGCTGTTCAAGTACGAGACAGTCCTCCTCTCCTAGTCATCTCCCTAACAGTCCATACCACCTCTATTTATACATGTCCCTAAATTGTAACATTTTAACCCTTGCATCAAATGTAACAATACATTAAGACTTAAACATGCACCACGAATTACAGATATAGCCAGTTCTTGGTGGAGCCAGGACCAGCGCTAGGCATGGGCAGTTTGGGCAGCAGCCCAGGGCCTCCGGCCTCGCAATCAGCCCACCAGCATGGGGCCCCACACTGGTGGTGTGTCCTGTTGTTTCCCTGGCGATCCATTTTAAAGAAAGAAAGTTGCCTCGCTATTAGGGTCCATGGGAGGGGCCCCCCTCCCCGGGCCTCTAAGGGATGGTGTCTGGAGGCCTAGGGGAGGGAGACGCTCCCTCTTGTCCCAGGAGACAATTCATAAACACTGCGGGAGGCCCATTGTCCAGCATTTTTGTGCCCCCACAGTTTTAACTTTTAGCCCACAAGCGATTCTCACACCTATCAGACTGAAGGTGTGAGAATGGCTTGTGGGCTAAAAGTTAAAACTGTGGGGCACAAAAATGCTGGACAATGGGCCTCCCGCAGTTTCTAAAAATGGTCTCCTTGCAAGGGGCCACTTATCTAAATTAGAGGGGCCTGTCACATTCCCTTTTAGCCCAGGGCCTCGCAAATCCTAGAACCGACCCTGGGTGGAGCCAATATCACACGACCCTGGGTGGAGCCATTATCACATGGTGGCAGGGATAATGAGCTGAAAACCACTGCAAATAGTGATTTTCCAGCTTTTGGGGGGGGGTGCTTTTGGGCAGGGTGGGGATCAAACGTTACTTTGTTGATACTTCTCAGCCCGAGTCCCCGCCCCTGTCAAGGCCCCGCTCCCTCGTCACACGGTCAGTTTGTCCTGCAAGTTGGCAGGTAAGTATTCCCCAATAGACCCTGACACCCAAGTAGGAAATAGACTCATTTCAGAAGTGGGGGGACTCTGACGTCACAACAGGAAGTGACGTCACGAAAGGTGGCTTGCCCCATCAGACTCATTGCCTCCCCTCGCTCACCCCTTAGAAGCGAATGCATCAGAGAAGCCGGCACGTGAGCAGCATTCTGAATGAGCTGTGATCTCGTCCCAGAGAGGCCAAAGAGTGAATGTGTGGCTCCATTTGCTCCAGTTATCGAGCTCCCGGTAAAATAAGTGGGGGGACGCCGTCCACCCGCGTGGTACCCCGACTCGAGCCCTGCTTGACACTCTTTGTCCCTGAAGAAAAGTAAATGTATAAAATATTAGGGTGACTAACCGTCCGGAATTTCACGGACCGTCCGTAAATTGGACCTCACGTCCGTTGTCCGTGAGGATCCCTTTTAGGGACGCCTTTTGTCCGTAACTTTAGAAGGTGCAGGGAGCAGCACTGCTCCCCTGTGAGATGCCTCTGCTCCCTGCTGGGGCGCCTCACACTCCTCCTGGAGCACAAGAGCAAGCACCACCCACCCTTCCCCCCCCCGCCCCTTCCTGCCTCAGTGTATCAGGAACAAAATTACTCCTGTTTATCCTTGCTAATAGATTTGGAACGTCCCTACAGTGCTCGAGGAACTCTTGAACTTAACGTCTCATATTTAATTTGTCTTTGAGACCCCCCTACACTTCTTGAACTATCTTTTTTTGTATGTGCGCTCCCTGCACTTAAAGAACTTTCAACGTGGAGGTTTGAATTATTTCCACCTCTCAAGGCAGGTTGCACATTGGGCGAATTTGGCTACCAACAGCAACTTTCGCAACACCTGCATGCTTTCATCAAACTAAGGAATAAGCAATCACGCCAAAAATTGGGCCCCCAACAAAGTTGCTGAGCCTTCCGGATACAATCACAGACCCCAGTCACAGCCCTGAAGAGAAGCCCTTCGATTCAGAAGGGCCTTATAACACGTTGGCACTAATTTAACAAATAGGGGAGTACGGGGCATATTACCAAGTAATAGCAATAATTATCGCTATTGCTTGGTTAGAGACAAAAATTTATCGCCGAGCTGCGGCGATTTTTATCGCAGATAAACCTTGGTATTACCAAGGTTTAACGCAAATGCGATAAAAATCAGCCGCAATGCATGAATATCGCTGAAAAGTCCGCGATATTCATGCATTGCCGAGCTAATGCTCTTAGCCATGTTATCCACCTCCCATTGGATAACATGGCTAAGAACTGCTCAGGGAAGGTGTTAGCTTTTGGAGATATTCACGCTTAGCGCGAATATCTCCAAAAGTTGGTAATAGGAGATAGTGATGTTAGCGACTGTTTTCAGTCTCTAACATCTTGGCACGCCCACTGTGCATGTCATTAGTGATAAATATCACTGACATGCAAAGTGGGGCCCAAGATGGTCGCTATCTCCTACTAGCTGTCGCTAACTGGTGTTAGCGACAGCTAGGTAATAGGGAGATAATTTTATCTCAGCTTTCTTGGCTTTTAAAGCCAAAAAAGCGGAGATAAACCCCCTTGATAATATGCCCCTACGTCTTTAAACTAAGTAGCAATTGACGAAATGTATTCTAAATCTGATGATATTCTATTGCTAAAACTAAAATATCCCTGTTGAATGGTACCCTGAGTTTGCTCTATAGGGTTTCCTGTACGATGTACTGTTGTTGACTGGTAGCAATTTGAATTTGTACATATGTGTTTAAGTCTGGGTGTTTATAATTTAACAAGTTGTCTCTCTGTGTGAACTTTGTATTGTATTGTTGCGTCTAATGTGAATTTGGTAATTTGAATTTTTGTAATTTGTGAAGGATAATGTGTAATTTGTTAAGTGTTGTCCTGCTTTTGTACAAAATATTATTGAAGCTAATCAAAAACAAAAGAAAAAATTCAGTGTTAAATGATTGGATCAAATTATTAAGGATTTTGGTCCGAGTCTGTTTAACTGATGACAGCATATCTAAATGGTCAGCTAGTTATCACTCTTGTTCAGTGTACAGGAGGGGATTCTGTTAGATGGATGAAAGGTAAAACGCCCAGGCTGCAACGTGAGAAAACAGTTTATAAAAAGAAGCCTGTGAAACAAGTTAAAAAGAATGGTTTATAGTTCTTTCACTGTCTCATCATTTTAGAACTGACGCATTTTCAATATTATATTCAACTAAGCCATGGTTGCTGCTTTTTTATTTTAAGCAACTAACAACCATTGACAAAGCCAATAGTCCTGGCTTGTTGTTGGTGTAATGATACTTGCTGTAATATATATCTGGACGCAATTACAGAAACAATATAATATCAGTCTGGCGGAACACTATGCTAGGCACATATTTTTAGCCTAGGTCTTTTAAGCCACGCCCTTAATTAGATCGACGACCCCCTTTGAAGAGACCTCCCAGTTTTTTTTACCCCGCTTAAGGCCCTGGAAACAACACCATGTCACCATCACCTTACGTCCTGGTACTGTGCATCATGCATGACTTCTACGTTTTCAGATTGCCTATGTGCAGGGGCATAGTGAACCCTACCCCACCCCTTGCTTTAGGAACTACAGTGAGGTGAAGTTCTTGATGGGCCTCTCCAATCTGCAACTCTGCAGACAAAGGCCCAGCTCATAATGTGAAAAGGTGGGTGGTAAATAAGTGAAGGAATGTGTGAATGGCAGGATGGATTAGTGAAAGGATGAATAAATAAGTAAAAGGGTGAATGGATAGATAATGAAAGAAAGGATAGATGAATGAGTGAGTGGAAGGATGATGAGAGAAAAGGTAAATAGATGGATGTATGGGTGGAGGGGTATATGGATAGGTAAAAGGGTGGATTGATGAGTGAAAGGGTAGATGATGGGCAAGTAAATTGGTGGATGGATGAGTGAAAGGATGGATACATTGATGAATTGATAAGTGAAAGGGTGAATGGATGGATGAGTGAAAGGGTGGATGTAAGGATTGATGAGTGAGTGAAAGGGGTATATGGACAAAAGGATGGATAGATGAGTGAAGAAGTGAGTGGATGAGAGAACGGATGGATGAGTGAAAGGATGGATGAGTAATGGTGTCAATGGATGAATTCATGAATGGACGAGTAGATAGGTGGGTGGAAGGATGGATGGATAGATGGATAAGTGAAAGGGGATGGAGAGAGAGAAAGGGAGGATGAATGACTGAAAGGGTGAAAGGATAAGTGACTGGGTGGATGGATGAGTAAGTGAAAGGATGGCTGGATGGGTGATAGGGTAAATGGCTGGATGGATAAGTGAATAGACGGATGGGTGGAAGAGTGGATGGATGAATAATGAATGGATGAGTGAAAGGGTGGATGGAAGGATACATGGTGGATAGGTTAGCAAATGGTTGAATATGTTTGGATATAGATGGGCACACAGATGGAAGGACAGAATGAATGGTGGAAGACTAAATGATAGATAAAAGCACCCAATATCTTAAGTAACATTTCCTATACATTGACTTTCACGTTTATATGAGTCATTGTCTCTATTTGATGTGTGTGTGATGTAACACACTCCGAAACCCTTCCCTACATACTTGGAATGAGTAGCACTATAAAAGAAATTAAATACACATGAGACACGGTCTATGTGAAGATGAGGGGCACCATTGGAGACCGGAATGCCAGACTGGGCATCAGGTGTTTTCCTGGGAGGTTGGAAAGGGGGGGGGGATTTATGACTGGGGGCTGGCACTGCAAAGTTCCTTATATATCCAGTAGTTTTCAATCAACAATAAAAGCGACCCCACTTGTATTCAGGTGTGGTTCACCATTGTCTGGTGACTAATACCTGCTGGAGTGAGATGCGAGTTTTGATTAGTCCATGGTAGCAACCTGCGGACATACTGAAAAACCGTGAAGTGCACAATTGTCTCAACCTAATATAAAATTCTTTTGACTTGTACTTAAGTGGTTGTCTATTTACTTGCTTTTATACTATAGCGCGACCTCCTCTGACGTGCCTGTAAAACTTACCTGTTGTCCCGAAGTTGTGTCCTGAATTTTGACCTCCTGTCCTGAATTTTTGTCCTGAATTTTGACCCTCTGTCCTGAATTTTTACACTCACCGTTCTGAATTTGCATCCATGCCAGTTGGTCACCCTATAAAATATATATATTAACACAATCAATGCAGTGTTGTCTTTGCTTTCGTTGTTGAAGGAGTTTTGATCCCAGATGCTGCCATCTTACATTTCAACTTCACGGACTGAAAGCAGGGCACACGTCCTAAAAAACAGAAGTAAAATCTATAAGGCTCGCTGAAGCCCTTGCGGGTCCTGGTTGGCGCTATAGAAAACTAAATAAAATAAGACGGGAATGAAATGTTGCTGTTTCTACTGTGATGTTGTTTTCTCTCCCAGTGCTTGTGCTATGTATGCTCTCAGGTGACAAAGGCTTTAAGTCGACAAAGGCTTCCTGCCGACACTTATTGTGATGTGCAGGTCTCAAGTTCGAATCCCAACAAACCTAACACTTCCTTTACCTCCTCCCGAGGTCAATAATTTGAGTATCATTAAAGCGGGTTCTATTTTATTAACCTCTTTTATGTACAGCTTTCAGAAATGGCATAAATGTGAGATGAAGCGCTATATAAAAAAAAAGGTCAATATTTACTGATAAACAAATAAAGAGCTGGGCACATCCTTGCAGCCAGCCCCTTTGATGTTCCTCTCACTGTCTGTCTTCTTACAACGCTCTTACGTCATCTATTGTGCTGCGCACCTGCAGGCGGTGAGGAGACATTCCCCGTCTGGAGAGACACCACTTAACAGCCGTTCCGCAGAGCTGTCTGCCTGGGAGAGGCCAAACAGGACTGTAAATCTCTGCAGGTGCCTCGGGCCCAGGGGGGCCGGCACCAGGCCTGGGCCTGACTGACTCACAGATAATGACCCCTTTGTCATGTCAGGGCGCAGGTTCATTTTCCCGCCACAGGTGACCTCACCGGGACCTGTCAGAGTGACACCACGTGCCTGGAGGACGTGCATGCAGCCTCTAAGTCAGTGTTCACTATTCCATCCACATTCCCTCTTACCAGTGAGTGCGTGTACTAATAATGCTGACTATTCAACTATCAGTCAGTTACAGGTATAGACACCACCCAGCTCAACTGCACTTATTTTATTTAACTCTCACGTTGTCAGATGAACTACATTGGCATGACATATTACCAGTGCCAATGTCACAATTTGTTATGTAACCAGGACAAAGA
Source organism: Lissotriton vulgaris (assembly GCF_964263255.1). Lineage (NCBI taxonomy): Eukaryota > Metazoa > Chordata > Amphibia > Caudata > Salamandridae > Lissotriton > Lissotriton vulgaris. The sequence continues at coordinate 1,061,708,847 of NC_141699.1, forward strand.
ACTGCACGGTCACAACAGGATAGTGCTTAATTTGTATAAAAAAAAAGTGCCAGGGCTCCCATCAAGAGGCCACTAAAGCTTACACCCAGGGCTTTAAGTGGGATGAAAAAACTGGGGGGTCTCTCAAAGGGGCGTGGTCAATGTAATCAAGGGCGTGGCTTTAAAAACACATAAACTAAAAATCTGTGCTTACCATAGTGTGCCGCCCGAGTTGTATTTTGCTGTTTCTGTCATTGCATAAAGATATATGATACAACAAGAAACATCATATCTACAACATGGAAGGACTATTGGCTTTATTAATGGTTGTTTGTTGCATAAGATAAATAAGCAGCAGCTATGGCTTGTATAGAATATTGAAAAAGCTTCCACTTAAAGCCCTGCTGACACCACAACGATGTTGCTCTGCAATGCTCACCTGGCATGACGTCATGCCGTAACTCAGGCGCGCAACACCCATTGGGCTCACTGGGCATCAGCCCCCCGTCGTGTGTGTCAGCCCGGGCTGAGACAGCTTCGCGGGTTGGCGACGTCTAATTGCAGCAGCACCCGAGTACTTCACAGGTCTTTAAAAGACCGTTTACTTGTAAATGAGCCTTTCGTTGTGTTTTCACCCCGTTTTACAGCCACTCTGGTTATGACTGGAAGAAATAGCCCACCCCCAAATCTTTTTCAGTCCCCCCCGAAATTGGGCTCTAGTTGCCTGCCTGCAGTAACTTCTCCACTAGTGAGAAGTGAGCAGTGTGAGCACGCGGACATCGATGTGACTACTGTCACTACAGTCCGAAAAAATGGACCTCCTGTGCCAGGGTACAAAACAGAGCCCGATAGAGACCCGTTTCGAGCCCACCTTTAAAAAACTGCCGGTGCTCAGCTCCGGTGAGACCTGGCCCACTTAAAGCACTGCTTACACCACACATTGACCCTACTATGCTGCCAGTGATAGTAACAACACAACTACTAACCATCACAATCCTACAAGTGTGACAATTTGGACTGTTTCAGACCCCAAAGCTATACGAATGGCGTGGGCGAGAAAATACTCTATTTTAATGTCCAATGAATTAATAATTAACTGTTGTTGTGGTCAACTTTAAATTAGCCAGACAGCGCCACCTTGCGGCAGACTGTCACAAGCGATGGTGTTGACAATTAAGTGCTGGTGCAGAGCATGGGAAACCACTGGCTCAAATTAAACACTGAGTAATACTATGGAAGTTTCCAAATGAACTTTCAAATTTGCACAAACCTTGCAAATGTGTGCACTTTTGATATATGCCTCAAGCATCCAATTAGGCTAAGCATGGTGCACCTGAACTCAATAGTTCAGAGGGAAAGAGCAGAAGTGCTCCACCCGCTGTCATTCCATAACGCTTGTTAGCACTTACAGTATTTTACCAAAATGACAGCTCCAGAAACTCGTGCAGTATTTCTGCACCCTTCAAAGTAATGATCCTGATGTGTTTCAAATGTGCCTGATGCTCAGTTCACTGTCTGTGCCCAGATGAGTCTCTGCTTGACAATCTGTTTTTAGGTCTGGCCTAGGCAGCGCTTGCGCTGTCTCTTCCAGACATGCAGTATTCAAGATAAGGGCATGAAGCTCCGCCCACTTTCCACCCATCTTTTAATTGGCTTTTGTGCCTGATCTTTGTAAATCGTGGCTTTTGATTTGTTAATAGGCTTATTAGTCCATCCTTAGTATCTCCCTCTCTTCTGCTGTTATCTCCCATGAGGACTGGCCCCTGGACATATGTTGTTACTCAGTATGTTTTATTTACTGTTACTGGGCACTATTTTTTTGGAGTTAATGTCATTTTCGATATTGCTTTAGCAGCCATGGCACGGTTTATTATTCCTGCAACTCGTTCTGGCTTTAATGTGCATTGGGATGCTGCAGAGGAAAATTCTGTTTTTTACTGTACAGTATTTAATTTCGGATTGATTTGGGTTTAAATTGCATTCTGATGCAAAAATGTTTTTGCTTTTTGTTTTTATGCACTTTTGTTATTTTCAGCGCGGCCTCCATGCTTTCAGTTTAATTTTTATTTTCAGTGCGCCATGTGCGCTTTCACTTTTACAATGCAGGCCGCACACTCCACTCACGGGACGCTGCCCTTCAGAAATGATGGCGGATGTTTCTTGTTGTGAATTCTAAACAGCTCTTCACACACATGTCTGGGTTTTCAGGGGCTCTGTGTGTGCCTTGTTTCTTTTGATTGGATCGTCCAACTCTACCTTTTTCAATATTCCAACTTTTTTAAAGAGGCCCGCACGTCGCCTTTAGAATGCAACAATGGCGGCCACGCCTCTGTAAGGGCACGCAGTGTCTGTCTGTCCACTGAAGCTGAAGAGTGTATTACACTGAATTTTGCTTTGCATTAAAGTGAGTTTTACAGCAACCCATTTTTATCTATTGTTTGTGTGGAAAGTTCTCTCAAACCCTAGTGCTTCCATTCATACCTTCATTCAACGTCCCCTACTGTTCTGCTCTTTTATTTGGTCTATGTGTAATGTTTTCATCAGCAACAGAGTCTAAATGCACCGTGACATGCTCTTCCATTTTTTGACTCTAAGGCATTTTATATTGGGTTAATGTTAACTTTTGATCAGAGTCGAGCTCTTGGTGCAACATAACATGCTCTTATACTTTGCCAACTGTAATAAATTATCTTTCCTTTTTGCAAAACATTTCCATGTGTAATTGCAATATGACAAGCTCTTTCGTTTCACTGTCCATAATGTTTTTTTTTATTTCTAGGTAAGTTTGACTACAACCCACTTGCCCAAACATAACAGATTAATTTATTTTATACGTGTGTGGAGGAAAAAGTATTGCATGTCCTGTGCTGTTAGTGAGCCCTTATACACTACATCTAACAAATTTACAATTAAAAAAATTATATTGGTAAAACAGGTAAAATACCTTTGCACTGTTGATGCGCTCCATTAAGATTTATTTCTGGACGGGCAGCCAACGCTGCAACAGACTTCCCCAAACCATGTAAATGCACCAAAACATACTCTCCCGCTTCCTCCACCATCATGGATTTTTCTTCTTAATGTAGGTAAAATTACTTTGCACTATTGGAGCGCTCCCTTTCAAATTATTTTTGGAGTTGCAGCCATAACAGCAATAACATTCCACAACCTAAAGGTAATTCCTAAGTTTATTAGGGTGTGTGCGATCAGTTGTTACCCGCCCTAGGCTCTCACCGCACCATCACAACACATAGAAGACAGTACTTATGTTACAAGCAAATCCGCTTATACCCTCAATAAGGAGTGTGCTCTCTCTTTCCCCCAAATATATGGCATTTTCGTTTGTGGTGGATCCCACAGTGTAAGTGCACCATCAAACGCTCTCCCCAAATGTATGTAGTTTGTTTTGTGTTTGCAGTAATTTTTAAAGCAACATACAACAAACTTAACATAATAAAATATTTTTCAAACGCCATGACACTGTGACACGCTTTCCCTATTCTTGTTTCACAAACCTGTTTCTTTTTTTAGTTTATGGGGACTTTTAATGCACTCTCACCTTTATCTCTTTCTCTTCACTCTAACACTCACAAAATCACCCATCTCCTTGCATCAATGTTACCTCCCTCACAAATGTTCAAAATGTCACTATCTCCACATGCCTAGTAACCTCTTTATTTTTACTGGCAGGTCTCTCTTCCAGATGTTCTCTCAACCTCTCAAGTGCCCAAACCTGGTAGATCTATACCCCCATTCCTTCTATGCTCTCTCTCTTGAGTACTATCTGTGTCTCACAGTATCTGTTATTCCCATAATACTTTTCCACTGCACGTCCTGCCGCATAATTCCACTACAAACAAAAACGCATAGGTAAAAGACACTGGGACAGATGTATCAAAGGATTTTACCCATTCTGTGTCTATGTGAAAATGTGCTCATGCATATGTCCCATTGTCATTTAGAAGGTCAATAGCTCTAACTCTATAAAATGGGATACCTGTTGCATTGAAAATGCTTGTTGTAACCTGCAGGGGGTGATGATCTCTTACTCAAACCCTTGAGGAGTCAGGGATGTGTCATTGATCGACATCCAAAAAAGCTGGCTCCTTTCTGCTTTTGAAAACGACCAAAAGGGAGCTATAAATCTTGGCACGATCAGCACAGACTGGAGTAAATACAGGGCTGGCAAGCTGTGAGAGAGGCTCAGCTCAGAGATAATGACCAGTTTGTCTTTTCATGTCTCACATCACTTTCGGCTGAAACTGATGACAGAGCTGACCTCCCGCCTGGGAGCCCTCAGGGGCTGAGAGCTAGTCTCGACAGGGTTTCATGCAGATGATGGACCGGAGTCCAATCTCGAAGATAGAGGGTCTTTTCTCAGTACCGGCCAACTATCCAACTTCGTACAGTGTGCCCTCCTGGGAGATCAGTCCTGGCTCCAAGGTGATGGTAGAGTGCAACCTTCACGCGCAAAATTACCATAACACTCAGGAACAATCTCCCTGAATTAGGGAATAATTGTGCATACCTAGGGGTATATTTGCAAGGGGATATCGCCACCAGAACGTCAATTTTACCAACGTTATGGTGGCGCTATGCCCTTCTCCATATTGACATATTGGTGGCTCTAGGTCACTTTTTGTGGCTTAACGCCGCTTGTAAATATGGTATACTTTCACGCAGTTTTCTGCTTGAAAGGGGCGTTCAGTGGGCGTTGCTGTGGGCTTTCCACTGCAACACACAATGCTTTTTGATGCTGCACCAGATTTACGAGGATGTGTAAATCTGAGGCAAAAACGAACTCCATGGCCGATGTGTTAGATTGGCTCAGCGAGGATAAATACTTTTATTTCTCCTCGTTTTTGCCACACACATCGAAAAAGCAAACCGTCATTAGTCGTTGTTTACGTGCAGGAAGGGGTTCCTTCCTGCACATAAACATCATTAAATAATGACGATTTGCTACCTCTATGTGTACTGCCGAATACAGCACCCTTAGAAGTAACAAATCACCAGTATTGATTGTTATATGTCTGTGCACGAAGGGACACCTCCCTGCACATAAACAATCACTCCCTGCAACGCAGGCACCCTAGCACAATGGTGCAAGGCTGCCTGCGTTGTTGCTAGGCAGCTAATTTTAGTGCGAGTACTAGGGAAAACACAGGGGTGCATCATATTATTGTAAATACAGTGCATTGCTGTGTTTTGGAAACTTCAGAGTGCAGCACTGCCAAATTGGCGCAGCTCTTTGCTCAGAAATGTCTTTGTAAATATGCCCCCTAGTTTTACCAGGCAGAATGCCACAATGTTTTCCCTGTTCTGGGCGAATTAATGCTCACATTTACCATCTGTTCTGAGTGGATGGTAAATGTGTACTCCTTTATCTACTGGTGCATTTATTTGAGCATGTAAACCTAGCAGAAGCTGAGCTTGAGTGGAAGGACATTGGTTTGAAATAGAGAGGAGGGAAGGGGCATAAGGTGCCCCTGCTGAAAAAAATGCTCGGACAGTGATGGAACAGAACCTTGGCTGCTGTTCCATCTAAAGACTCAATTTTTCCAGCTAGAATTACCATCCTGTAAAGCAGTGCTTAATTTGAGCCAGTGGTTTCCGGTGCTCGACCCTGGCACTTAATTCTCAACACCGGATCTTATGACAGCTGCCACATGGTGGTGCTGTTTGTATAATTTAAAAATGAGCGGAACAGCAATTGCTTAATAATTCAGTATATATTAAAAACAACTAATACCTGCCACCCAAGCTATTTTTTTTATAGCTTTGTGGGCCTGGAAAAGTCTGAGTTGTCACACTTGTAGCAGTGTGCTGGTTAGTAGTTATGTAGGTACTGTCACGGGCAACGGCGGTAGTGACAACGGGGGTGTAAGCTGCGGAGGCCTCCTAACGAGAGCCCTGGCATTTGTTTTATTTTACAAATTAAGCGCTGTCGTGAAGTCAGATCTGTTGTACCCTCACCTGGGAAAACTAAGTGCAGGAACACTGGTCGATAGCTGTTCTCAGGCGGAGCAGCATCCCACCCAAGTATAGTGTTTGTCTGTTTTGTAATGGGGACCTTAGTAGCTTATGCAAAGTCTCTTCCAAGAGGAGTATTGGTTGGCGTGCAGAGACAGCAATGCATAGAGAACCCTTCTGTCATGTACACTTTGAAATACAGCAGATGTGGTGGTCACATAAATCACTGCTTCTCTGTGAGTGACCTCATTCCTTTTGATCAGTTGCAGATCTCTTGAATATTGCACAGAAAGCATTTTCATGTGAACAGCTCACCTGGAGGTATTAGCTGAACCAAACATCTGACACTGTGAACCCTGCACTACTGGGACTCCTAGGTAGGTAAGTTGTGCATGTATGTAGTGTACTCCCACTGAGGCATCTCTGGGCACTTGGGGCCAGTTGCCATTCAGAACCATTCATGGCAAAGGGTGATCTGAGGCAAGCAGTGAAACCTCTGGAGGAAGAGATATGTCCTTAATAGGAAGCTTGCCTCATAACTTAAGAGCCAACACAGAAAGGCCCTAACCTCCCATCAGGGTGTGCTTTTCATAGATAGACTATAGGAGATCTGTGCCTAAGGAACTTAGGTGATGGCTGGTTTAAATAGTGAGTTATGGGCTTTTACTAGAGAATACCCTCAAGTATCACCAACGCCAAAGCATCATAGGGCAGATTTATGTTGGACTTGCGCCACGTTTGCGTCACGCAACGGCGGCGTAAACGTGGCGCATCCCTGCGACCCATTTACAACGTGACGCATCTAGGCAGATGCGTCATGTTGTAAAGCCCTGCGCCACATGTGGGCGTTCCGGCGCAGGGTGGGCGTTCCGGGGCAGGTGCGCCTCGCAAAAGTGGCTGAGTGAAATCTATAAGATTTCACTCAGTCACTTATATGCCAATGCCGCGTCAAAATCCTGCGCCTGCTTGAAGCAGGCGTAAGGCTTGACGCAGCATTGGTCAGATAGGGCACCCCCGAGCCTTGCTGGAGCTGTGTCGCGCTTGCGACACAACTCCAGCAATGCGCCACTTTTACGGCACAGATGCGTGACGCATCTGTGCCGTTTTTGCCCCATGGTGCGCCGCATTGTAAATGCGGCGCACCATGGGTGGCGGAGCTGCGGCGCACGATAACTGGCGCATCGCTGGGGATGCGCCAGTTATCATAAATCTGCCCCCATGTTTTCAAAACACTTCCAAAATTCTTAGGTACTACAAAAGGAGTTGGGTAGTATGTAACACCTAGTGGTAGACTTGATTGTGTCAGAAATTAAACAATGCCAGAGCTGGATACTTTTTAGAGAAAATACAGAAGAACTTGGGTTGTGTGATGAAGGAAGGGGTAGAGAAAACCGTGCGGAACAAAAGCATTTCATATTTCCTTAGACTAATTCACCACTAATCCTTTTCTGGTTAAGTGCGAGGGCTGTCGTCAGGAGGACACTGCAGCTTGCACCATCTATTGCTGCCAATGATAGTAACTACTCAACTACTTACCATCACACTCCGACAAGTGTGACAATTTTGAGTATTCCTGGCCCTCAAAGCTATAAGAATGGATTGAGCGGCAGGTAATAGTCATTTTTAATGTATACTGAATTAATAATTGACTGTTGTTGTGGTCATCTTAGACAGCATCACCTTGTGGCAGACTGCCACAAGCGCCGGTGTTGACAATTAAGTGCTGGTGCCGAGCACTGGGAAACACCGGCTCAAATTAAGCACCGCAGGCCACTTTGGTTGGCTCTAGTGTTCCGTCCTTTAAATAGAGTTGTTTATGTGTATAACCCTATTCAATATTATCATACAATACAATTGTCTCCATTACTTTCCAGGTCTGCCATACATATTTTCCGTAACTGAGCTTAGCACAGGGAAACATTTTTTAGGTAGCCATGCGCTTTACAAATTCTGCATAATAATAATAATAATAATTTTAGTTCAATAGAGCATTGAGATAGCGCTTTGCGATCTGATAGGTAAGTTTGGAAGAAGCGTGTAAGGAGAAGGTCAACACTTATATTTGCAACTTTTGCTTTCGGAAAAGAAGGAAAGGAACCTGCTGATTACTATGCAACATTTATTGGTGCCAGAACAAATCAAAGCCCTTACAATAACCAGAATGCCACAGTTAGCAGCAGAAAGGTGTAATGCAAGTCGCCTCAGTGAGCATTTCAAGTTGCAATGGAAAACAAATAGCTTTCGCTGTACAGGTGAATACAGAGAGAGGCCAGGACGAAAAGCACATCATGTCAACAGGATGAGATGGGCGAAGGTAAGCAGGATGCGTTCCCTGAAGTGCTGCAAAAGGCAACGGAGCACCATGTACATGTGGAAACTGAACAGTTTTCTCAGGTTTGTTGTTTACACACGAGAAAAACATTCATAGAAAGCAAGAGGTATTGTGAACCGAATCCTCTAGTGCACTAGTAAGCGTGATAGTCATCAGTAGGGACGTATGTACTGGACTAGTGTAAGGTGACCAGATATGTTAGGTGAAGGCTACTTACATGGAAGTAGGACAAACACTTGGCTAGTGTAAGGTGACCAGATATGTTAGGTGAAGGCTACTTACATGGAAGTAGGACAAACACTTGGCTAGTGTAAGGTGACCAGATATGTTAGATGAAGGCTGCAGACATGGAAGTAGGACAAACACTTGGCTAGTGTAAGGTGACCAGATATGTTAGGTGAAGGCTACAGACACAGAAGTAGGACAAGTGCTTGGCTAGTGTAAGGTGATTCAAAATTTGCAAACATACGTGACAAGAATTTTCAATTCTATTAAGGACAAGGCGAGGATTATGCTTTTTCTCATTTCTTTAATGAACTGCTCAGCAGCCAATATAAAACAAAAAACTACATTTCCCATGAACACTAGGGAATAACCATAGAGTATGAGGTATAAAAGGGCACAACACTAGTCCTTCTTCCTCTTTCTTTGTTGAGGAAACAGTTCAAGTTCAAAAGGCAATCCAACGTAGAATAAAAGGAATAAGGCCAAACACGCCGCAGAAATCCAAAGGAACTGGACGCAGACAGTAGAAGAACGGTGAGATGGATGAGACCGGCAACCTTTACTTCTGGTCGGAACCTGAAAAAGACATAGAGCCGTAATACCCAAATAGAGCAAGTAATAATGCAAAAGGGAGGGTAAAAACAAGAGAAGAGACAATTGTGCAATATCATCAATACATTGTACAGCAAATAACAATGCAAGTCAAAAACAATGGGTAGGATAATCCTCGCCTCCTTGTCCTTAATAGAATTGAAAATTCTTGTCACGTATGTTTGCAAATTTTGAATTCTATGTCAGGACAGGAGGCTCCGATTATGCTTGTTTAAAGCTGATCCACCACTACAGAAGCAATATGATCAATTGGTTTATAATAAAATGTTTTAAAAACTGAGTCAGATGACCAATCCGCTGCCTTCATAATGTCAAAGAGAGTGACACCTAAAGAGAAAGCTTTAAAAGCCATTGCCCCACGAGCAGAGTGTGCCCCAAACACAGACACATCAATGCCAGCTTCTGACATGAGCCATCTTACCCAGCGTGCCAAAGTAGCTGGAGTTACAGGGCAAAAAGGTTTTTGTATAGCAATCAATAACTGACCCTGTAAATCAGAACGTAAAGAAGCAGTACTTACTTCATAATCCTTGAGGCACTGCACAACACAAAGGTTGGGATGAGCGGGAAAAGAGGGATACGAGATCACCTCAGTGTTAGATTTTGTACGCCTGGAAAGACGAAATGTAACGCCTTCCGGCGGGAAACAGCGACCCGCAAGGTCCATCGCACGGACATCCGACACACGTTTACAAGATACAAGACATAACAACATGGTCAGCTTTGCAGACAACTGTTTACGGGATAACAACTGGTTAGAAGGCCAAGCCTCCAAGAACCGCAAAACGATGGAAACATCCCATAAAGAGACATACTTAGGAGTAGGTGGTTTTGAGAGACGAATACCCTTAAGTAATTTGGAAATGAAAGGGTGTTCACCAGCAGGCTTTCCATCAATCTGGATATGGCCAGCCGAGATAGCGGAACGAAAATTGTTGACAGTCCTATAAGCCAGACCTGAAGAGGCTAGGGATGCCAGAAAGGTAATTATCAAAGAGACATCTGCTGAAATGGGATCAACTTCCCGTTGAACACACCAATCACACCAGCGTTTCCAAGCACCCTTGTATCGTTTGTGAGTATTGGGAGACCAGGCCTCACTAATGAACTTGGAAGCGTCGCTAGAAATGCCTGGGATCGTCCAGCGTTCCCCGAGATCCACCACGCCAGCAACCGGAGGGATCCGGACAGAATCAGGGGATGCGGACCTTCTAGAGGATCCAGCAACAGATTCCACTTCTGGGGAAGAAGAAGAGGAACCTCGCAACACATCTCCAGGAGAACCGGGAACCACGCTTGAGCCCTCCAGAGCGGAGTAATCAGAATCAGATCCGCTCGAAACCGTGTGGCGTAAGCCAGAACCCTGGGGATCATCATGAATGGGGGAAACGCATAGCACAGAGTCGAGGGCCAAGCTTGGAGAAAGGCATCCGTGGCCAGGGCCATCGGATCCGGTCTCCAACTGTAAAACAGCGGAAGCTGTGTGTTGAGGCGAGAGGCAAACAGGTCCATGTGACACTGGCCCCAGCGCCGAAGAAGAGAGCGGAACACGCGAGGGTGAAGCCTCCAGTCGCTGAAGTCCCGAAGATGTCTCGAATGCCAATCCGCAATCTGATTGTGACGACCCGGGAGATATTCTGCTATAACAGTGATCTTCCGCTGCAGGCAAGCATGCCAAAAGTCCTTGGCGATCTCTGCAAGCACTTTGGACCGAGTCCCGCCCAGCTTGTTGACATAACGGACTGCAGACACGTTGTCCATCCTGAGAAGAATGCAGCAGTTGGACTGATGGGGAGTAAAGCATTTGATCGCAAAGGAACCCGCTAGGAGTTCCAGACAGTTGATGTGGAGAGATAACTCCTGAGGAGACCAGCGACCCCCCGTCGAGACTGGGCCGCAGCGGGCTCCCCAACCCCAGCGACTGGCATCGTATTCGCTCACTAGTTCCGGCGATGCACCGAAGAGAGCTCGACCATTCCAGGCCTCCATGTGGTCCAGCCACCATTGCATCTCCCACCTCACCTCCTCCGTCAGAGGGATCAGATCCGAGTATCTGAGGCCTTTGCGGAGATACAGAATCTTGAGACGCTGCATTGCACGGTAATGCAGCGGTCCCGGGAAGATCGCCTGAATGGAAGATGCCAACAGACCTACTACACGTGCCAACGATCTCAACGACACAGTCTGTCTGGAAATAACAGACGTCAATTCCCTCTTGATGTAACAAATTTTCTGAGCGGGTAATAGAAGCTGACAGGCAACTGAATCTATCTTGAAACCCAGAAAATCTATCGATTGTGTTGGAGTCAAGACCGATTTCGGAACGTTGATCAGAAAACCGAGAGATTGCAAAAGATCGATGGACCAGTCCAGATGAGTCAGAAGCCTGAGTGGGCAATCTGCCATTAGGAGAGTATCGTCCAAATAAATAATCAGACGTATACCTCGAGCACGGAGATGTTCCACAACCGGCCTCAGAAGCTTCGTGAAGCACCACGGTGCGGATGAAAGGCCGAACGGGAGAACCTGATACTCGTACCAAACCCCCTGCCATTGAAACTGGAGGAACCGGGGATGAGGCCTGAAAATCGGAATCGACAGATACGTATCTTTGAGGTCCAGACGGACCATCCAGTCTCCTTCCCGAAGGAGATCCCGCAAGAGATGGATGCCCTCCATCTTGAAATGTCGATACACAACCCCTCCGTTGAAGTCTTTCAGGTTGAGAACCAGGCGAGACCCGCCTCCCTTCTTCTCGACCAGAAAGACTGAGCTGGCAAAACCCTTCGGATGCCGGGTGGTCGGAAGAATCGCCCCTTTTTTTAGTAGAACTTTGATTTCCTCTGAAAGGCAAGCTTGATCTGGAAGGGAAAAACTTAAAGGAGGGGGAAGACGGGTCTGATGCAGAGGGTGATAGAACTCTACTTTGAACCCTTGAACGGTTTCTAGCACCCATGCATCGTTGGAGATCTTGCGCCAGTTGTCGAGGAAAAACTGCACTCTGCCCCCCAAAATCACATCGGAAGCATGAATCAGGCTCACCTGCAGAGTTGGAGTCCTGGTAATGACCCTGCTGTCCTCCGAAACGGCCTTTCCATATTGTCCTTTCCCCTTGCGGGAGGGGTAGAAGTTCGCTCTGGTGGAATAGCCGGAGTCGTGACCCCCACCACGCTGAGAGGAGTTACCTCGCTGGGACTGTTGGTTTGACCCACGGCCGAACGAGCGTCCACGATGTCGTCCGGCCTTGGCAAAAACCGGACGCATAGCCCGGCGTAAGGATGCCTGCGCCTTGTCGATGCCACTGAAGGTGGAGACAAACTTTGTAAGCTCCTTCAAGAAAGGTTGCCCAAATAAGAGACCTTGTGCATCCGGACCCGACTCAGAGGATGAAAGCTCCGCAAGCTTCGGGTCCAATTTCAACAATATTGATCGGCGCCGCTCAGAGGAAACAGCACAATTAGTGTTACCTAATTGGCAGATAGCTCTCTGTGCCCATTCTATCAGTTCATCCGGGTCCACAAGAGCCGAGGCTTCCTTTGCTTGAAAACCAAGATCCAGAATTTTGGTCAGAGGACCAAGCATATCAAGCAATTTGTCTTGGCAAGACCTCCAAGACCGGTCAAGCCCCTTTTTAGGGTCCTTAGCATATTTCTTCAAATAGGTGACCCTGAACATAAGCTGCAACAGCAGGTGAGGGCAACCATGAGGAAGAATTGGGATGGACAATATCCGCGGGTTCAAAGTTCAACACCGATGGACGGTCAGGAGCGTCAACAAAATGTTCCTTGCGAACACGCTTTCTGGGCGGGGGAGAGTCTTGCTCAGAAGCAGAAGTATGCCCATCATCTGAAACGTTGGTGTCCTGAGGCGCAGAAGACTTTGAAGCCTCAGTTGCCAAAGTTTTAGCCAATTTCTGGAAGTCAGCCCTGTGGGGATTGACAGGAGACTTGGAGGACTTCTTGGACGCAGGCAACCAACCCTGTTGTTGCGCATATTGATTCAAATGACGCTTAAGGGGATTAATTGCATGGACCAGTGCTTTATTGACAGACTGCTGGACACCTTTATCCAGCTGCTCCACCAAATTCTGTTCCAAAGAGTCATCATCCTCATCCCCATAGTAGTAGTCATCTTCTGCGTCATAATAATCTGCCATGATACCCAAGGGTAGTAATTCAGAGCCCACAAGATGACAATCAATAAGGAAGTATCAAAGATTCAATTCAGGGGAGTGTGAACCCCACAGCAGGCTAAGGAGCAGGCACAAACCTGGCTCAAAATACAACAATAAAGCGTGGAGGGAGATAAGCCTGCCGAGACTCAAAGCACTCTCTAGGCAGAGCCTATGCTACAAAATAACAACTTGAGCCCTTTCCTGAGCTCCAGCGTCGAACGGGGTCAAAAGTACAACAGGCTGTGGGCTTGGGCGTACAAAGATGACCGTTCACTCAACCGGCGCTGTGAGGCGTCTCAGAAACCGGAAACAAGGCAATGCGCATGCGCGACACCGCCGCCCGTGTACACACGGCTCGAGAGCGCTTGCGCTCCCTAGGCGAGCCGGAAACCCCTACTCCCGCTCCACAAACACAGCAGGGCAACACACCGGCGCCTAGGCACAGGGAGGCGAACACACGCTCCCCACCGAACGCGCCGCCGAACGGGTGACAAAGCGGAAATAAACGGAGCCGGAGCGCTCCTACAAAGTGCAACCACAGCGCGTTGATAAACGCTAAAGCACCAATGCAAAGTAAGAGATACAGTCAGCAGCAATGCATTAAATACAGCATATATGAATGTAAATACAGAGAAAGGCACTTAACTGGCTGCGGAGCAGCAAAGAAAGAGGAAGAAGGACTAGTGTTGTGCCCTTTTATACCTCATACTCTGTGGTTATTCCCTAGTGTTCATGGGAAATGTAGTTTTTTGTTTTATATTGGCTGCTGAGCATTTCATTAAAGAAATGAGAAAAAGCATAATCGGAGCCTCCTGTCCTGACATAGAATCAGATATGTTAGGTGAAAGCTACAGACATGGAAGTAGGACAAACACTTGGCTAGTGTAAGGTGATCAGATGTTAGGTGAAGGTTACAGACATGGAAGTAGAACAAACACTTGGCTAGTGGAAGGTGAGCAGATATGTTAGGTGAAGGCTACAGACATAGAAGTAGGACAACATGTGGCTACTGTAAGATGACCAGATATGTTAGGTGAAGGTTACAGACATGGAAGTAGGACAAACACTTGGCTAGTGTAAGGTGATCAGATATGTTACGTGAAGGCTACAGATATGGAAGTAGGACAAACACTTGGCTAGTGTAAGGTGATCAGATATGTTAGGTGAAGGCTACAGACATGGAAGTAGGGCCATTACTTGGCTAGTGTAAGGTGACCAGATATGCTAGGTGAAGGCTACAGACATAGAAGTAGGACAAACACTTGGCTAGTGTAAGGTGATCAGATATGTTAGGTGAAGGCTACAGACATAGAAGTAGGGCAAACACTTGGCTAGTGTAAGGTGATCAGATATGTTAGGTGAAGGCTACAGACATGGAAGTAGGACAAACGCTTGGCTAGTGTAAGGTGACCAGATATGTTAGGTGAAGGCTACAGACATGGAAGTAGGACAAACACTTGGCTAGTGTAAGGTGACCAGATATGTTAGGTGAAGGCTACAGACATAGAAGTAGGGCAAACACTTGGCTAGTGTAAGATGATCAGATATGTTAGGTGAAGGCTAAAGACATGGAAGTAGGACAAAAGCTTGGCTAGTGTAAGGTGACCAGATATGTTAGGTGAAGGCTACAGACATAGAAGTAGGGCAAACACTTGGCTAGTCTAAGGTGATCAGATATGTTAGGTGAAGGCTACAGACATGGAAGTAGGACAAACACTTGGCTAGTGTAAGGTGATCAGATATGTTAGGTGAAGGCTACAGACATGGAAGTAAGACAAACACTTGGCTAGTGTAAGGTGATCAGATATGTTAGGTGAAGGCTACAGACATGGAAGTAGGACCAACACTTGGCTAGTGTAAGGTGACCAGATATGTTAGGTGAAGGCTACAGACATAGAAGTAGGACAAACGATTGGCTAGTGTAAGGTGATCAGATATGTTAGGTGAAGGCTACAGACATAGAAGTAGGGCAAACACTTGGCTAGTGTAAAGTGATCAGATATGTTAGGTGAAGGCTACAGACATGGAAGTAGGACAAACGCTTGGCTAGTGTAAGGTGACCAGATATGTTAGGTGAAGGCTACAGACATGGAAGTAGGATAAATACTTGCCAGCTTCTAGGGTCAGTTTTGTAAAAGGAATTATTTGCATCCATCCACATAAAACAAAATATAAAAACATTCTGGATATGCATTTAAAAACTCGTATCGTGCAAGTTTCTGATAGAACTGTCTAAGGAAAACACTTCAAAATAATGATTTTGTTAAATACCCTGTCCCCTTGTCCTTCCCCAGGCTATGATGAAGTTCAGAGGAAGGTCAGCGAACCTGGAACTTGCCTGAGGCCATCCTTGTCTGCTGATTGACACCTCTTTAAATCCTGCTGTGCTTTGAAAGAAGAAGCACAGAAGAAGAGTATTTAAAGCAATGACTCTCGGTGCAAGGAAAGACTGGTGGACGCACGCGCACCCCAAACGTTATTTACAAATGCACTCTCAAACGATGTTTTTTAATGAAACCTATTGGGACACCAGGCCCGATCCTGAAAACCATGACCGTCCAGGCAAAAGTGAGACATCTGGTCGCCCTGGACTAGCGTTGCCATCCCTGCATCACCCTCTGGTACCTTCACTACACCACACTCCAGTCCCTTCCCTGTAATACCCTCAGTTCCCTTCCATGCACCACGCTCCACTCTCTTCCCTGCCCCACCCTCCGCCTCCTTCCCTACGCCACCCTCCACTTTCTTCCCTGCACCACCCTCCACTCCCTTTCCTGCAATACCATCAGTTCCCTTCCATGCACCACGCTCCACTCTCTTCCCTGCACCACCCTCCGTCTCCTTCCCTGCGCCACCGTCTACTCTCTTCCCTGCAAAACCCTCCACTCCCTTCCCTGCACCACCCTCAGTCTCCTTTCCTTCGCCACCCTCCACTTTCTTCCCTGCACCACCCTCCACTCCCTTTCCTGCAATAGCCTCAGTTCCCTTCCCTGCACCACCCTCCATCCCCTTCCCTGCACCACCCTCCATCCCCTTCCATGCACCATCTCCATTCCGTTCCCTGCACCACTTCCCCCCTTCCCTGCACCACCCTCCATCTCCTTCCCTGCACCACCCTCCATTCTCGTCCCTGCACCACCCTCCATTCCCCCATTCCCGTCCCTGCACCACTTCCATCCCCTTCCCTGCACCACCCTTCCTTCCCTTCCCTGCACCACCCTCCATTCCCTTCCCTGCACCACCCTCCATTCCCGTCCCTGCACCACCCTGCATTCCCGTCCCTGCACCACCCTCCATTCCCGTCCCTGCACCATCCTCCATTCCGTTCCCTGCACCACCCTCCATTCCCTTCCCTGCACCACCCTCCATTCCCGTCCCTGGACCACCCTCCATTCCCGTCCCTGCACCACCCACCAGGCCCTTCCCTGCACCACTTCCATCCCCTTCCCTGCACCACCCTTCCTTCCCTTCCCTGCACCACCCTCCATTCCCGTCCCTGCACCACCCTCCATTCCCGTCCCTGCACCACCCTTCCTTCCCTTCCCTGCACCACCCTCCATTCCCTTCCCTGCACCACCCTCCATTCCCGTCCCTGCACCACCATCCATTCCCTTCCCTGCACCACCCTCCATTCCCGTCCCTGCACCATCCTCCATTCCGTTCCCTGCACCACCCTCCATTCCCTTCCCTGCACCACCCTCCATTCCCGTCCCTGCACCACCCACCAGGCCCTTCCCTGCACCACTTCTATCCCCTTCCCTGCACCACCCTTCCATCCCCTTCCCTGCACCACCCTTCCTTCTCTTCCCTGCACCACCCTCATTCCCTTCCCTGCACCACCTTCAATTCAAGTCCCTGCACCACCCACCAGCCCCTTGATTCCACCTCTCTACACTTCTTGTCTCTTTATCTCACCCATAAATGTGCTCAGCCATCCCCGCCTTCTCCCATTATTTGCAGCCTTTTCCTATATTTCTCACCCTGCCTCCAACTATTACATTGCTTTGCCTTCTCTCTCGCTTGCCCTTGACAAAGTCTTATGATGAAAATATAAGTCCGGGTCGCCAAATATAAGTGGCGGTGCCCACCTCCTGCAACCCACAACACACATTAAGCCTTGCCTGTGAGCTTGCATACAGTGGCATACCGCAAAGGGTTCTGGGAATGGGAAGGATTTGCATGCAGGAGTTTTTGTGAAGTTTACTGGCCTCTGGTAAATGTAAATGTATGAAACTTATATAATGTATGAAACTTATATAGCGCAGGACTTACCCTGGGGCATCTCCGCGCTTGCTTAGGGAACCCGTCCTGGTATTCCCCTGTGAGATAACCCTGGAAGGGTATCCACAAGGTGAAAGCCAGGCATCCCACTGCGAAGGGCCAATGTGGAGATTAAGCAAGCTATTGCCCAGAGTCGCAGAGTGTGAACCCGTGAGTCGAGAAGGCACCGGAGCGAGAATTATCGAGTCCATGGGATTATTGAGCCCAAGACCCGCCGAGGCGGGGAATTGAACCCTGGTCCAGGGCCGAAACTCAAGCTCCAGGTCTGCCGCCTCTAACCCCTGAGCCACACTTCTCCACGGTCTGGGGTTCTTTCGGTAACTGGCTGTCGTATTTGCTAAACTTTGCGGATACTCAACAGCTGCTGAATGGAGAGAGAGAATTCAACCCCCACCTACCCCCTCCCCTCCGTCCACGTATCTGGTGAGCAGCAGGTAAGTAAATCAAAGGGTATCACTATCTGGGTGGTAGGCGGCGGAGGGGTGCCCCTCGCGTAGTACATCTCGGCAGCAGTCACCAGAGCTCCGCACACAGGGCTGGGTTCAGCCTTCAAAGCTGCTTCCAGTGAGAAAAGTATCCTGGGACTTGCACAGCCAGCTCGGAGTGGTTGCAAAATCCTGCATTTTCATATTTTTCAAATGGCCACAGTGCCCCCTTGTGGCTAGTTTTTGATATGCAGCGCGATGTTCCGGTTTATATAGATACTCTGGGATACTACAGCTATCGAGTGACGCTGTCCTTCATTTTATCTGAGGGTTGCCACCCTGAATTCAGTTTGACCCTTGCTTGGAGGTTAAAAAGAATGTCTTGCTTCTTATTGTATTTTTCCTGCACGATTATTTAGGATTTCATTCCCCCCCCCCCCGTGATTTTGCATTTGGCATGGCTGGGGGCGTGTGTTTCTTTAATGGGCTGGGAAGGACCCAGCAGGAATTTCGCTGAAGTGAAAACTTGTGACATAACATATAGGGCCAGAGTTACCGGCATTGGAACTGGCGAACTTGGGGTCATATTTATTACAGAATGGTGAAGCGTGGCATTAAGCAAACATTGCTAACGCCACGTTTCACCATTCTGAAAATGCAGGGATGCGCCGTATTCACAAGAATGTGGCGCACTCCTGCGTTTCCCGTAGCACTGGCACTAAATCTAGCTGCCTAGCGCCAACGCAGGCACCCTTGCACTATGGGGCAGATTTATGTTAACTGGCGCATCCCCAGGGATGCGCCAGTTAACCTGCGCCACAGTGCGCCACAGCTCCGCCACCCATGGTGCGCCGCATTTATAATGCATTTATAATGCGGCGCACCATGGTGCAAAAACGGCACAGATGCGTGACGCATCTGTGCCGGAAATGTGGCGCATTGCTGGAGTTGCGTCGCAAGCGCGACGCAGCTCCAGCAAGGCTCTGGGGTACACCATGTGCACAATGCTGCGTCAAGACCTACACCTGCTTCAAGCAGGCGCAGGGTTTTGACGCAGCATTGCCCTGAAAGTGACTGAGTGAAATCTCATAGATTTCACTCAGCCACTTTCAGGAGGCATTCCAGCGCAGGAACGCCCCCCCTGTGCAGGAACGCCTCCTTATGGCGCAGTGCTTTACAACGTGACGCATCTCCTAGATGCGTCACGTTGTAAATAGGGTGCATTGTTTGCGCCGCAGTTGCGTCAAATAAAGTGACGCAATTGCGGCGCAAAGAGGCGCAACGGCCTCATAAATCTGCCCCTATGTTGGGGGGAATGATTGTTTATGTGCAGGAAGGGATGCATTCCTGTAAATAAACAATCCAGAATGCCAATTTGAAACTCCTACGTATGCTGCATTGTGCATCACACATAGAAGTTGCAAATCGCCATTTGTTTAATGATTGTTTATGTGCAGGAAGGGGCAGCATGTAGCATGTTCTCCGCCTGGCTGTGTTGCACAGCCCAGCCAAACAGAGTGCTCAGACCAATCACTATGCTGCTCATGAAGCGTTGTGATTGGCTGGAAAAATCCAGGAGCCTGGCTGCTTTCGGTGTGCAGAAGAGTAAAGACAGAGGAGAGATATGTGGCGGCAAAGGTAATTTATTTATTTTTTATCCCCCCCACCCCACCCATTCAGAGGCAGCCACCGCTGGCAATATAGATTTAATCCATTATTGTGCAGTCAGCTTTTAGCTAACTTACGGCTTAGGGTGTTACATATAATTGAGTATTAAGCTTTAAAGTTATTAACAACCTATTTCCAAGTGGAAATAGGTTAAATTTTTTTTATAAATGTGTGGATATTATCGACCTATGGATTTTTAACTATTTTCTCCCTTAATAATTTTGGATCCATTTGCCGAATGTCTGCGAAATGTAGCATGATTGTTCCAGCCATTTAACTGTGGAAAGAGTAAAAGGTATGCAGGGTTAAGTCAAGGGGGTAAAAAAAAAGGGTGGTTCCAAACCGTGGTTAATTGCAATGTATTTCACATACATTTTTATATTTTCCATTCTGCAAAAAACATCAGTCACATGTGTGTTAAAATGTGCCAGGATTACATATTATAATGCCTACATGATTATTTTGTGCAGTTTATGTAAGCAGTATAACAGATTTATGTAAGTTTTTAGGTATTTAATGTTAGTGATATCTATATTGTCTTCTTTAGAAAAATAAACACAGCTATGTTGTTTTTTGGTCCACTTTGTCCATGTGCTGCATTATGCCATCCAATGTAGGTAAGACGCAAGTAATAGGTGTGTTCTTTTTGCCCTATTACCACTTAAAAAAAATGATAATAGGCAGATCAAAATATTTGTACGTTTCTATATTACCTACTGGTGGTTGCCAGTAGGTAGTTATAGTTAAAACCTAGTTTCCATAGGAAATCCGCAACATTCTATTTGGAATAACTTTGGCGCCGGAGGATGAATCTTTGCGACTTTCTCCAGGGAAATGGCCTGCTCTGCTCCTTCCCTGAAAGTTTGAGGGTGATTCGTGAAGCGGGGGCCGAGAAAAAAGGGGGGTCCCAAAACGTGTTTTCCCCATGCAATTTTCCATAGGACCTTTAGCCAGTGCTACAGCCCGAACGGCCCAACAGAATTACACCAAATTTGGCAAAAAGGTAGAATTCGGTTCGCAGATGACGCTTTTTGTTAAATGGTGTAAATCCGTTCAGTAGTTCCTGAGAAAATCATAAGTAAAATCATAAGTATATCTATAGGAGCTTACTGTAAGCTTACTGTAAGCTTACTGTACTCTGTACCTTCCCGATCATGAGCTGAATACTAATTGGCTGTCAACACTCCAAACCAGGAAGTGTTGACAGCCATCTTGTGCCCCAGTAGAATCGAGGCACAAGAAGGCAGAGAAACAAATACGAAAAACGCAAAAAGGGGGCAGGGTAGAAACACCCTGACCCCCTAGGCCTGCTCAGGGTGTCCCACAAGGACCCCCAAGGCCCCCCCAATTTTTTTTTTAAATCGCGGGGTCGCGTACGGTACGTGAACTCCGCTAAAAAAAAACCCTGGTCTGATTTTGTATACATTAGCCCCCAGGTGGACCAAATCCTGGGGGCAAAATGATTTAAAAAGTGTGAAGGGTCCCAATCTCCCCCCCCCCCACTGCCCCAGGGAAACCTGCTCTCTCTTTCAAAAATCAAAGCCGATTGCTTTTCTGTATGGGGAGCAGCATGTCAGCTGCTTCCCATACTGAAAAGCAATGCCGACAGGGACCATGGGGGGCTTGGGGACCCCCCACAGCCCCCAACGAGGAAGGCCAGGCCCCAGGGGATGGGGTCCCCGGGGCCAGAAGTGGCCCGGGAGGGGGGCCACGTGGGCCCCATAGTCCAACGGGTTTCTAGTAAGTGCCACGGAGCAGCGTTGCAGAGTGTTGTAAAAAGGGGGCGTGCCCTGTGAACACTGTTCTGCAACGCAGCTCCCTGGTGCAAACTGGAGGTATATGATGGGCTAGTTGGCTCATAGGTGACCTCAGGATTGAAGAGGAATATATTCCCCAACCTAAAACGTGCCACAGAGTGTGTTTGCACACATGTCTCCTCAGGCCCGCCCCCTTCCTTCAATATTGAGCGAAATATTCCTCTAAAATCAGCCGAAGTACGAATTCTGATTTACTCACCTGTTATCACGAGAGACGTCAGTGCTGCATCTTTGAGCCCAGGTCCGACCCTGAAAAGTAAATGTAACCATACTTAAAGTAAGTTGAATTTCCTTCCATAGGCAAACATTGACCTGTTTCACATGGAATTTTTTCTAAGTGTGGAGTTTTGGAAGTTTAAAAAATTCCTGTAAAATCATCCGAACTACGAATTCCGATTTACTCACCTGTTATCACGAGAGACGTCAGTGCTGCATCTTTGAGCCCAGGACGGACCCTGAAAAGTAATTGTAACGATACTTACAGTAATTTACATTTCCTTCCATAGGCTTACATTTACATGTTTTACTTGGAAAATCCTCTAAGTGTGGAGTTTTGAAACTTAAAAAAATTCCTCTAAATTCAGCCGAACTACGAATTCCCATTTACTCACCTGTTATCACGAGAGACGTCAGGGCTGCATCTTTGTGCCCAGGATGGTCCCTGAAAAGTAAATGTAACCATACTTACAGTAACTTGAATTTCCTTCCATAGGCTAACATTGACATGTTTTAATTGGAAATTCTTCTAAGTGTGGAGTTTTGGAACTTTAAAAAATTCCTCTAAAATCAGTCGAATTACGAATTGCGATTTACTCACCTGTTATCAGGAGAGACCTCAGTGCTGCATCTTTCAGCCCACTACTGATCCTGAAAAAAGATTCTAATCATAGTTACAGTAACTTGAATTTCCTTCCTTAGGCTAACATTGACTGGTTTCACTTAGAAATTCTTCTAAGTGTGGAGTTTTGGAACTTTAAAAAATTCCTCTAAAATCAGTCGAATTACAAATTGCGATTTACTCACCTGTTATCAGGAGAGACCTCAGTGCTGCATCTTTCAGCTCACTACTGTTCCTGAAAAGTAAATTTAAGTGTACTTACCAGTAACTTGAATTTTTTTCCTTAGGATATCATTGCCTGCTATATAAAATATATATAAATTAAAAAACATAAAAAAATAAAAATATTACAATTTCATTATTTTTAAAAACATTTATTTTTCAATTTATATAAAAAATATGTAATATAATTAAAAGAAATAAAATATCTAAAAATAAATAATTTAAAATAATGTAGTAAATCAGTATAAAAAAATATAACAATTAATACATTTAAAAATTATCATTTACAAAACCTTTGAAATTCACTGAAAAAAACCATAGGTTTCAGCCACGTTATAATTAAAAATTAGCATTTAAAAAATCTTAGAAATTCACTGAAAAAACCATAGGTTTCACCCGCGTTATAGTTAAAAATTAGCAATTAAAAAACCTTAGAAATTCACTGAAAAAACCATAGGTTTCACTAACGTCATAGTTAAAAATTAGAATTTAAAAAACCTTAGAAATTCACTGAAAAACCATAGGTTTCACACATGTTATAGTTAGCTGGACATTTCACTCATACAAAATAATTAAAATTCCCCCGTTATAGTTAACTATAACTTGCGCGCCCGCAATGCACTGCTGATGATGTCACATATTACATCACTCATGACATGGTCAGTGACATCACTCATGACATCACTGATGACATCTCAAATGCGTAAGGCTCAAAACACGTATGGCATAGGAGAACACTGCTTTTACTGCGAGCTCATCTACCTGTGGAGGTGTGTGCTGGACCCCCCCGTGTGTGGCGTCTTCTTTGGAACCAACTCAGGTGTGAAAAATTAAGCGGCTGGCCTGGCCGCAAAGAGGCCCCACTGCTTGTCGAGCAGGTCCCGAGTGCTTGTCATGAGAGCGCTCCTGGGAACGGTGGGGGCCTACGCCACAGTGATACTTTGTGGGTTTTCATTGAAGGCAGGACTACTCACCCAACCGAATTTGACATTTTTGAATTGAGGCGACGGAATCCACTTGGTTAATGAACTACACAAGCCGGGTGTGGCTAATGAACTACAACAACCAGCATGCCACAGTTGCCGCCCACAGAGGCGGGGCTTGTTAATGAATAAATTTGATGGTCTTACAATTCCGCCTCCTTATTCAAGCCAGCCAGTGATCAAGAGCGTATGGCATAGGGGAACACTGCTTTTTACTGCGAGCTCATCTACCTGTGGAGGTTCGTGCTGGAACCCTCCGTGTGTGGCGTCTTCTTTGGAGGCAACTAAGGTGTGAAAATATATATATATATATATATATATATATATATATATATATATATATATATATATATATATATATATATATATATATATATATATATATATATATATATATACTTTTTTAAATGCGGAGAGTGCCCTAGTACCACGGAACCCCAAAAACATTTTGCAAGGTTAACATATTTCTTTTTTAATTTCTATATATTTTTTTCATTCTAGTGTACTGTGAACTGCATTTGTTTTTAAAGCTGCTCAGTAATTTTTTGTCATTGGAATGCTACTACGTAAACTTTTTTGTGAAAATGTAAATATGTGAAAAATTGAAAATACACTTTAGTGCACTTTATTTATAAAATATAGTGTCTTATAGTGTTGTTAGGAGAGCTTGTCCTGCCGGCAACAACAGGCAGGACAAAACTTTTTGAGAAAATAGTGCTCGGAGGTTGTAATTAAATCCTAACGAGTAACAACACAAGTAACAGAGGGTGTCGACATAGGAGGCTACAAAATGAGACAAGGCGGTACTAAGGAGGGACTACTAAGACTATTGACCAATGAACAGCCACAGTTTACAGTGGAGAATGACACAAGCCAATGAAAAATATGGGTGGAGAGTGGGTGGAGCTTCAAGTCCCTACCTGAATACAGCATGTCTCGCAGAGCAACGCGTGTACTGCCCAGGATCGACCTAAAAACAAATGTGTAAAGTAATCTAGTGCTCCCGTAAAGCACTCCATTGCCCTTGGGAGGAGTTTGGGCTATACAAATCTGCAAAAAATAAGTATTCTCTTTTTTTTGTAACTATTGGTGGTTAGTACTGGAATAAACCGAACCACAAAAATCCTGCTCTAAATTCCGCTCTTGCTGTAGCCCTGAGTCTTACTTTTCACAAACTGCCAGCATTTCTATGCTCTGCTGACCTCCGGTGCGTGCCCAGAGCCCAGAGTGGACAGCCTGCCAGCCTCACAGGATGGGAGGCGGCCATGGAGGCTTGATGATCCCATCCCACCCTGTGACAAGTTAGGAAATGGAGGGAGTCAGTGCTGTACAGTGTGCACCCTCGCTGATTGACAACAGCCTTGGGAAAACTCAGGGCTTAAGCTTAAAGCACACAGGCTGTTTTCAATCAGAGAGGCTGCTCTGCGTCATAGAGTGGCCTTACATTGTTGCAGGGCACAGAGGACCAGAGCTGATACCAGCCTAGCCCTGCAAAAACCTGCAGGCACAGGCGCATAAGCATTTGTGCCTTTCCAAAGTGCCTGATTTTGCCTGACCCTCAAGCAGAGCAAGGGTCAGAGGTTAAATGCATAGTGACTACCTAGTTTGATAAAACAATAGGAGGTAAGAAGTGAGGTGGAGGTGGGTCCCCTCAGCCCTAATTAAGTTATATATACTAAAAAAACAAGGTTACCGGGACATTTAAATTAGGAAATAAAATTACAAAAACCATAGAAATTCACAGAAAAAATCAGAGGTTATAGGAACATTATAGTTAGGCTCAGATTTCACTCATCGAACAGGGAAAAAGCATCGTGAACGGGCAGAACAAGCAATTCCGCGTGTTTGCGGAACTCTGCATGCTCGCAGCGACTTTTTTACCATTTCACTGAGCTTTGCGTAGCGCGACTACACAAATTCCGCCCACCCCAATTGTCAAGTGGACACACCTGCAGCCTAAACCTCTGGAGAGAAGTACACTGCCTTTGGCAGAAAGCTAGCTTTTGGTCCACAGATTGTGCTTTTTGTTATTTTGTGTACATCCGTTTAGTAGTTGTTGAGAAATGTAAGAAAATACAGATAGTGGTATCTGTGGCAGTGACAACTCCACAAAAATTAACAAGCTCATGCAATGCAGGGAAATGCAGAGCTCTGATTGGCTGTCACCACTTCAATGAGGAAGTGTTGGCAGCCATCTTGGGACTCAGCTTGAGCTGAGTCGCAAACAAATTGTCAAAAAAAGAAAAGGGGGCAAAGTAGGAATACCCTGACCCCTAAACCTTGGTCTTGGGGTCCCCCATAGACTCTGCCGCAGCTTAAAATCATTGAAAAAAAAGCTTGCTGTGAATTTGCAAAATTTGCAAGTTTGGGGGGGAAAAACAAGCACTGGCTCCAGCGCTTGCTTTTAAATAAGCAATGGGTGAGCCAGGTCCTGAGGGTATACCAGAAAAAGAGGAGGGGGCATACGGGGACCCCTCATATGGCTTATGAAAGCCCTGGGGGTCTGCCACCTCCAGAGGGCATTGATTTTTATGTATGCTGGGGGTGCCCAATCAGCACCCCCACACCAGGGGACCGCTCCCTCGTAAGGGCAAATGTTTGTAAAGTAATGCAAGGGGATCGAGTGACCCCATCCAAGTGGCCACCTGTAGCCCCGTGGACTGCAGCCTGGGGCACTTAAATATGTGTATGGTAGGCCCACTGGGCCCTCCTGCACCCCAGGCACCACCACCTCCCACCATGTCACAGCAAACACTCCACTTTCAGCTAAGGAGAGCTGTGAAAATGCTCTCACTTGCTGGAAGCAGAGCTTTCGGCTCTTTCCCTGCCCACTGTCAAGCGAGCAGGAAAAAAGCTGGATTGCTTTCCCACACAGGCAGCTGCATGTTTAGCAGCTCCCTGTGTGTGAAAGCAATGCCGGCTCCTGCAGCAGTCGGGAGCTAGCCTGGGCCACGGGGGCCTTGAGGCTTCCCTGTAGTCCTGGGGGAAGAGGAGAAGGAGGCAAAATAAAAGTAAGCAACAAGCAGAAAGAGTGAAAATAAAGGTCAGGAACAAGTAGAAAGAGGCAAACTAGAGGCCAGCAACAATCAGAAAGAGGCAAACTAAAGGTCAGAAAACGAGCAGAAAAGGCAGAATAAAGGTCAGAAATGAGCAGACCGAGGCAAAATAAAGGTCAGCAACGAGCAAAAGGAGGCAAAACAAAGGTCAGAAACAAGCTGAAAGAGGCAAAATAATGGCCAGCAATGAGTAGAAAGAGGCAAAATAAAGATCAGAAACAAGCAGAAAGAGGCAAATTAAAGGCCAGTAATGAGTAGAGAGAGGCAGAATAGAGATCAGAAACAAGCAGAAAAAGGCAAATAAGAGGTCAGAAACTTTCAGAAAGATTCAAAATAAGGGCCAGCAACAAGCAGAAAGAAGCAAAATAGAGATCAGAAACTAGCATAAAGAGGTCAAATAGAGGTCAGAAACTACCAGAAAGAGGCACAATAGCAGTCAGAAAAGGGCAGAAAGAGACTAAATAAATGCCAACAACGAGCAGAATGAGGCAAAATAGAAATCAGCAACAAGCAGAAAGAGGCAAAATAGAGGTCAGAAACAAGCAGAAAAAGGCAACGGACGTGCTTCATAATAAAGAGTTCACTGTTGAATATACACCCTTTTGCATGGTGGAAGCTGGTACGTGGGCCCTTGGCTCCCACCTGGTAAATATAAACTTCTGGATTTATCGTGACCCGGGTTGAGATGAATTCAAAAGCATGTGCATTGGAGGATGATGTACCTGGTTGGTCCTTTTAACAAGATATTTCTCGTCTTGTTTGTGTATTTGTTTGTCAGTCGCTCCACACGTAGTCAGATGTCCAGTGAGGTGATCATTGACCTCGCGCCCTAACGAAATTGCCACAATGAAACATAAGCAATGAAACATGTTGGCCTACTTTGCAAAGGTTTGCAACATGCTGTGCTTATAATGTTGAGTAAGCTCACGAGTACGATTAAATAGGGCAAAGTTAAATGTGAGTCTTAACTCAATTTTAATTCTGGAACGCACTGTCCTGTATAGTTCACGGGCTTTCAGAAAGAGGCAAAATAAGGGCCAGCAACAAGCAGAAAGAAGCAAAATAGAGATCAGAAACTAGCATAAAGAGGTCAAATAGAGGTCAGAAACTACCAGAAAGAGGCACAATAGAGGTCAGAAACGAGCAGAAAGAAGCTAAATAAATGCCAACAACGAGCAGAATCAGGCAAAATAGAGATCAGCAACAAGCAGAAAGAGGCAAAATAGAGGTCAGAAACAAGCATAAAAAGGCAAATAAGAGGTCAGAAACTTTCAGAAAGAGGCAAAATAAGGGCCAGCAACAAGCAGAAAGAAACAAAACAGAGATCAGAAACAAGGAGAATGAGGCAAAATAGAGGTCAGAAATTAGCAGAAAGAGGCACAATAGCAGTCAGAAATGAGCAGAAAGAAGCTAAATAAATGCCAACAACGAGCAGAATCAGGCAAAATAGAGATCAGCAACAAGCAGAAAGAGGCAAAATAGAGGTCAGAAACGAGCAGAAAGAGGCAAAATACAGGCCAGCAACGAACAGAAAGAGGCAAAATAGAGTTCAGAAATGAGCAGACATATGTGAAATAGACATCAGAAACAAGCAGATAGAAGCAAGATCGTAGTCAGCAACGAGCAGAAAGAGGCAAGATAAAGGTCAGAAATGAGCAGAAAGAGAAAAATAAAGGTCAGAAACAAAGCAGTAAGAGACAAAAAAGATCAGCAAAAAGCAGAAAGAGGCAAAATAAACATCAGAAGTAAGCAAAAAAAGACAGAAAATAAGCAGAGAATGAGCAGAACCCACTCAGGCACTCATGCACCCATTCACAAATCAACTCATATTTTCTCTCACCCACTCACGGATCTACTCCGAGATTCACTTCAGACTCACAGACCCACTTAGGGACTCACAAACCCTCTTCTCACAGACCCTCCCAGAGACTCATGCAACAACTCACACAAACACTCAGACCCTGATGCAGTCACTTACAGACTGACTGACATACTCATGGAGGCACCCTCAAACCCACTCAGACACTTAAACCCACTCACAGACCCACTCAGACACTCACACACCCACTCAGACCCACTCAGAGATTAATGCACCCACTAAACAGACCCGCTCACTCACACACCCAGTGAGGCATTTATGTACCCACTCACAGACCCATTTAAACACTCATGCACCCAGTCAAGGACTGACTCACACACTGATGGAGGCAGTCACAAATCTACTTAGACTCTCTCAAACCCACTCACAGACACTCATGCACCCACTCAGACACTCATGCACCCACTCATAGACCCATTCAGACACTTATGTCCCCACTGATACACCCAGTGAGACTCTTATGAGGCCTCTCCCAGGCCCACTGAGACACTTACACACCCACTCACACACATCGAGACACTCACACATTCAGTCACACACCACTGAGACACTCATGCCCTCAGACACACATTCAGGGCCTTATTTATGAAACCCTGTGCCACATTTAAGCCACTGCTACGTCATTTCTTGTGACGCTGCGGCGTCGAAAATAAGGTGACATGTTTCTTTTTTTGTTATTATAAAGAAAGGGGGGGGCATCTGGCCCCTGTTTTCTGGGCTGTATTTGGCCCCGGGGACCCTATCCCCCAGGGCCAGGTATTTTTAGAATGGGGAGGGGGCCGCAGGGACTCCATCCCTCAGGGTCCAGTGTTTCTTTTAACTAATTATTTTTTTTAATTAAAGGAAGAGGGGCCACATGGCCCCCCTTCCTGAGCCGATTTTGGCCCCAGGGACTTTATCCCCTGGGGCCTGGCCACAATACTGGTACCATCCAGGGTTCCCAGTTTTTGCTATTGGGGACTACGGGGAGCCTCAAGGCCCTTGTGGTCCCTGCCTGCTCCCTGCTTCCTGCGTGAGCCCCAAAAGGGCCGGCCAAACAGTTATGAGCACTTAAGAAGTGCAAACCACTCCTCCCCCTGCTCTGACCAGCCCCACCCCGTTGTTGTTATTTTCTTTTTCCTTTTGAGCAGTGAGGCGATGCTTCTCCGCCTTAGCGGAGGAGCCGCCAATGATAAGATGGTATCTTTTTTATATTATAAGTGGCAAGAAGAAGTCAGGCCGAGGTGAAAGTGGCATGCGCCAGGGACACACTGGCCATTCTGCCACTCAGGCATGTTGCCGACGGACGGACGACAAGCTAGAGATCGCTTTAAGATTTTGATGGAATAAGAAGACTCAACCATGAAAGCCCACCAGGCACCCGAATAGCCTCATCCGCCTGAAATAGGTGTTTTTGGTCCAGCCCTGACATGGGTTCATTTGACCACAAGGCAGACACAGGCCCATGCAGAAGAAGGGCCCTTTTCAAGGGAGTCCTGCTTTGGGTGGGAAACGTGGAAGAAATAAAGGAGAGCAATAAGTTCAGAACTAGAAGCGAAGAAAACAACAAAAACGAGCATATCCCATCCTGCACTGAAAAATATATGAGCGGTTCTGCATATGGAAATGTTAAATCTATATCCTGAGTCTGCGGTTGGCATTTCAAAGACCTTGGCATATTTAGACACACAGCTCGGATGGGTGTTCAGGGACTTTGAAAAGCTGGGCAGGAATCCAGAGACCAATGCAGGAAATGATCATCATATCAGTAAAGACAGGAGCCTTGTTTCCCCCAGCGGTGCCTGTCAGTGTATAAAAATGCAAAACTTCAGAAGTTGGCATGTATACACCAATATAGAATAAGCATGCCATGTATCCATGTCAGTGTATGACGCAGAGATTTTTTTCTCTTTTTTTGCAGTTTTTTATAAAGCGCAAACTCAACCCGCAGGTATTGGAGTGCTTGACATGAGTACTAGTTACATTACACAAGGACACATTCATTTTTGGTAGGCACGGGGAGATTAAGGGATTTGCCTGGAATCACAGGATGTTGAGTCGATGCCGAGACTCAAACCTGGTTCCCCAGTTCCAAAGTTGGCAGCTCTGGCCGTTACGCCACATCCTCTCCTTCTTAGATTATAGTACAAACTGAACCCTTCTACTTTACTTCAGCCCATAAGAGATCTGCACATTTCATTTTCTGAGACTTTAAGGGATTATCTGTGTCTGTGCGAAGTTGCAAAGCGTGGTGCTAAACAACTTTCCTCCTGTCGTACAGTGTCTAGAGGGGCAGCTGCTTATTTTGTCGTCATTCCCTGCAACCGGAAGTCCAAGAGTGGAACTTGTGGTTCTGGGTGAGCAAATAACGTGGCTGAGCGGTGTTGTTGTATTTGTTTGCTGCCACTTAAGTGACACAATGGACGCACAACTCCCTGCACTCTGATGTGTTATATGTGTTGGGCGGGACATCCGGCTGCTGGGATTGGGCGAATTCCCTGCTGGCAAATTTACTTACCGTATTACTTCGCCATGTAGTACAAAATTCCTCAAACTCACTGAACTAATTAGACCTAATTAAAAAATCACTCACCTCAATACATTTTTTACACAATGTTAAAACTGTGTGTGTAAATTGTGTCTTTCTAGCAACTAATTTCCTTCTGTAGTGCGGGCTGAGGAGCGTTGCCCCACAGCCTGGTTTAGAGCCAGCAGGCGAAAAATGAAACGATGTTCTATCATCGTTTTATGTTTCATTTGCTGGCCCGGAGCTAGCGCGTGCAGGGAGGGAAAGGGCCGCGGCATGGGAGGAGGAGGTTTGCTATGTCCACTACGTTCTAGGGGCTCATGTGTTTTTGGCCAGCCATCTCAGGGCGGCCAAACACTCATGCACACTTAGGTTTCTCCATCCCAGCTGCATTTAACAGTCGGGCTAAAGAAACCCCAGACTCCCTGCCCTAAGAGGAGCATATTTTCAGCCCACTCAGGCCAATCCCCAAGCTGTCCTCATACCATGAGAGCTGCGTGAGGATTGCACGGGGAGTCTGTTACAGGGGCTGCTGGTACCAGGAAGAGCACAGGAGGCGCGACGTGACACGGAGGTGGCCAGCAGCGTAAGTTATGTTTTTTTAATATTATCATTTATTAACACCTACCCGCACCCACCCCTGCGCTCCCTCATCCTCGTTCCCTCCACCCGCCACACCACCCTTTGTTTGTGGCGGCCACCACTGGTGCAGTGTGAGAAAGTTGCCCTGTAGGTTGAGCACTCCCCATTAAGAAACCCTAATAAAAAGCATCTTGTATTGATTTCATCACATTTGACCCAATCAATATCAAAGTTTGAGAGATTAAAATGTTTCTCAGGAAGCAGCAAAATTTGACACCTTTGGAAAACAGGCGATTTCTCTGGTCAGATACATACCTGCCAACTTACAAAATATTTTCATTGTGTGAGAAGGGGGTGGGCCTTGGGGGGGCAGAGCCTGGTGTCCAGAGCTAACCCTCACCAAGTCCCCCACCCCATCTCATAAAAACAAAAAAACGGGGTCTTCAAGTCTGTCGCTGATGCCCTGTGGTGTTTTAACACCTTTTATGGACATCGGCTGCTTACAGCCTCCAAAAATGAGCTGGAAATCCAGTGTTTACAGTGGGTTTCAGTCGTTTTTCCTGCCTCTGTGTGATTTCGACTGCTCACCAGGTGACCATGTGAAGGAAGCCAAAATCATGTGACACACGGCCGCACAATGTGAGTTGGCAGGTCTGCAGATATTATTCACAAAAAGGAGCTCTAGAGGGAAAAACTAAAGCCAGATCACCCTCCACCCATCAATCATTTGAACAATAAAAACCTGGCTTATGTAGAGGCTGCATTACATTTTATACAGAGGAGTGGTGTTTAGGAGGTATCTACCTCCACCCAACAGCTGATTATATCTTTCAGTATAAGCCAATCATAAGTACCCCAATCATTCAAATTTGTTAAAACAGAGTTAATCAGAACACTCCACAAACATATACCCTTGACCAAGACAAGTGAATATAAGACACTTGAAAATGAGTGACAAGGTGAAAAATCACCTCACGAACGCTATACCAAAGGAGCTACCGGCAGGTTCTCACCAGCGTGCCCATGTCTATCATCATCAGTTACTTTCTCAGCGAAAATAAAGAATTTATGCCCGGTAAAGAAACAGAAAGAGGTGAAAACAGAAATAAATATATCCAAAGATGAGAACCCCGTGAACTATGAAGGACAGCGTGTCCCAGAATTAAAATTGAGTTGAAGACTCACATTTAACTTTGCCCTCTTTAATCGTACTCGTGAGCTTACTCAACATTAAAAGCACAGCATGTGGCAAACCTTTTCAAAGTAGGCCAACATGTTTCATTGCCTTTGCTTCGTCGTGGCAATTTCGTCAGGGTGCGAGGTCAATGATCACCGCAATGGACATCTGACTTTGTGTGTGAAGTGATTGACAAACAAATACACAAACAAGACGAGAAATATCATATTAAAGAGACTAACCAGATACATCGCCCTCCAACGCACATGCTTTTGTATTACATCACAACTCGGGTCACGATAAATCCAGAAGTCTATATTTACCAGGTTGGAGCCAAAGGCCCACGTACCAGCTTCTGATAGAGCGCGCTGGTAACCCGATCCTTATTTACCAAATATACGCCACTGGGCCCATCAATAATTTTTTCCCCATAAATCAGGTAACCTTCACAGCGCTATCAGTAATTCGGGGTTCTTTCTTTCTATATATTTCCGTGTACCTGACTTACCAATCCTCGAGAACAGGTACCTATAATCACGAAGGATCAGGAGCTAATATTGAGATTCAAGCAGATAACACCAATACCATATACATTTAATTTATTTATACCATGTAATAACCACAAACAATTGAAGTTTCAAAAGCTTTATCTAAATCATAAAAGGTTGTCGTATGGCATGAGAATGAAATTTACACAGATCAAAACATCTATGACCAAGATCAGGAAAATAGTATAACTATGAATCAACGTGAGGATCATTTAATATTCAGAAAAATATAAAGGAGAAAGGGAAAGGGAACATGCTAATTAGATCTAACAGATTCGTATTACGTCACTAAAGGATGGGTAAGAGCAAGGGAACATACTACTAAATGCTAATTGGAATATACTGAGAGAATTTGGGAAACAATACTTTAGAATGAATGCAATTTCTATAGGGAGGGTAACAGTGGAATATACTAAATATGCAAACAATTCAGTGTTTGAGTAAGGATACGGGGAAGATAAGGAACATGCTAGAAAAATACTTTCATAAGAGTTCAAACGTTAGAGATAAATCACAGGCAAGATTGCTTTATTAGGAAAAATAGGAGAGAAAGATTTAGATGGACGAACACCCACATATAATTATATTTACCTAGGACAGAATGAGGACTAACCCTGGCCACGGGTCAGTTAGGAAAGGCGGGAAAGGATCCTCAAGGACTTGGAATGCCAGTAGGCGAGTATGTGCAGCTCATGGACAGTCAGGACAGGATCACCCCGGAATATGGATCAGGACGGGACTCATCTAAGGGTACGACCAACACCTGCAGCTTCGGATGCAACGCCTGCGCTACGCCCTCTCTGCAAGGAATCCGCCAATAACCCCGATTGGGTTCTCGATTCTCCCAGCAAAAGTGCTTCGCCAGCACTTAAAGGTTTCTCCACCCCAGACTAAGTTTGTGGAAATTACGGGCAGAGTGCTCCGCAGCTCTCTGTATCAATCACCTATAGAGTTCGTAGGGTCAGTGACAGGTCAGCTACTCGGACAAGTCGGACAATTTCTCTAGCTAAACCTAGGCCAGTTATACTGTTTTCGGGTCAGCAGACCACCCACAAATGTTGCAAGTGTAAGGATCCCCAACTTCGGCTTGGTCAAGAGAAGTGGTTAGGTCATTGTCACCACCTAGAATTTGGTGTTCCCACAATTAATATTCAATTTCTTGAACCCACCCCTTACATTCCAGTTCCCATGGCATGGAATTACAGAAACAATAGCGTACAGAGTGCAAGTATAACAATGTTACAAATGTAGGTATGTATTCGAGTCTTCTCGCTGAGGCGCAGGTCGATTCCCAGGAGCATCTCAGCTTCGGCAGCCAGCTGGCTGAGTTCCACTGCTGCAAGACTCTCTGGTCCCCTATCCCGTGATTGGTGACACATGGGCTTCCAAGATGGAGTAGCACCTGTCCTCCCAGGCCCCCGGAGAATGTTACATGAAAAGTAAGCGAAAACAATTTAGAAACACAGAAAAAAATGAATACACTGTATACCATGATTGGCTTCACTACACCCCTTACTTTATAATATCTATAGCATTAGGAGTTAAGCAGAACAAAACATCTAAGCAAAAGCAGCGGTGGCAAGCGGAGAGCGTGTTAGAACAAAGCGGCCATCTTTAGCAGTACTGTGCATG
The DNA here is from genome assembly GCF_964263255.1 of Lissotriton vulgaris. Classification (NCBI taxonomy): domain Eukaryota; kingdom Metazoa; phylum Chordata; class Amphibia; order Caudata; family Salamandridae; genus Lissotriton; species Lissotriton vulgaris. The sequence goes on from NC_141699.1 coordinate 1,061,743,756, forward strand.
AGCGAAAGAATCCCACCAGAACTACGAGTGCGTCACATCACATGGGTATGACCGACGCATGCGCAGATTGGAATCCCGCATAACAGCGACCATCTTAGTTGCAAGCGTAGTTAGGATTAATAAACACATAGGCAAGCGTCTCTGGGACACCCGCGTGTAGTGTAAAAGTGCAAGATTAATAAACGAAACAAGTTGGTTATTACGATAAAGGTTATGCGAGGGTTTTGAATTCAAGCAAGTCGCGTAACATGCGAATCCTTGCTCCATCACTTCCACCGTGCCAAAAGGGTATATATTCAACAGTGAACCCTTTATTATGAAGCACTTCCATTGCTTTTAATATACCTGTGGAGATATATTTAATAAAAACCATAGCCATTCCGTATCACAGTAATCATTTAAAAAAACTACCATGCACCTTTTCTCAGCATGTAGGCTCGTACCTTAGCGCAAACCTATCCTTTACTGAGTACGTGAGACACACTTCATTTGTGCTGCTACTCATTCACAAATCGAACCGCTTGTACCTACAACCTCCCACCATATATCGTAACGTACTAGAATTGTAAGTATATTTACTATCCTAGTGTGGTACGATGTATGATGGTAATGCAGGAGTTCTAGAACCGCCCCGCGCATGCTGAGACTGTCGTGCTTGCCTTGGTTGTAGCGCTGAGTATATTTACAATTCTAGTGCGTTACGATGTATGATGGCAAATTGTGGAAGTTCCTAAATCACTCCCGATTGCTGAGATTTACGCGATTAAGACAAGGACAGTTTCTGCGTATAAGTATATATGGCGACAGGTTGTAGGTACAAGTGGTTGGATTTGTGAATGAGTAGCAGCAAAAATAAAGTGTGTCTCACGACTCAGTAAAGGATAGGTTTGCTCTATAGTACGAGCCTATATGCTGAGAAGAGGTGCATGGTAGTTTTTTTTTATGATTACTGTGATACGGAATGGCTACGGTTTTTATTAAATATATCTCCACAGGTATATTAAAGGCAACGGACGTGCTTCATAATAAAGGGTTCACTGTTGAATATACACCCTTTTGGCACAGTGGAAGCTGGTACGTGGGCCCTTGGCTCCCACCTGGTCAATATAAACTTCTGGATTTATCGTGACCCGGGTTGAGATGTAATACAAAAGCATGTGCGTTGGAGGACGATGTACCTGGTTGGTCCTTTTAACATGATATTTCTCGTCTTGTTTGTGTATTTGCTTGTCAGTCGCTCCACGCACAAAGTCAGATGTCCAGTGAGGTGATCACTGACCTCGCACCCTGACGAAATTGCCACGATGAAACATAGGCAATGAAACATGTTGGCCTACTTTGAAAGGTTTGGAACATGCTGTGCTTATAATGTTGAGTAAGCTCACGAGTACGATTAAAGAGGGCAAAGTTAAAAGTGAGTCTTAACTCAATTTTAATTCTGGGACGCACTGTCCGGTATACTTCACGGGGTTCTCCTCTTTGGATATATTTATTTCTGTTTTCACCTCTTTCTGTTTCTTTACTGGACACAAATAATTTCTTTTCACTGAAAAAGTAACTGATGATGATAGACATGGGCACGCTGGTGAGAACCTGCCGGTAGCTCCTTGGGTATAGCGTAGGTGAGGAGCTTTCTCACCTTGTCACTCATTTTCAAGTGTCTTATATTCACTTGTCTTGGTCAAGGGTGTATGTTTGTGGAGTGTTCTGATTAACTCTGTTTTAACCACATCGCTGCTGTGGTTATTTTTCCCCTGTGCTGGAAATTGCCATTTTGCTGGTGTCATGACGAGCTCAGCTCGTCATCAGCACAGCTCAACTGTGCCTCATGACGAGCTGAGCTCGTCATGAGCATGGAAGGGGTTAAACACATCAGCGCGGTGCGAATTGTCGCGCTGTGCTGAACGTTCTTAATAACGGGCGTGGTCATGACGGAACGGTTCCGTCATGAACACAACACAACCGACGCTCATGACGGAACCGCTCCATCATGAGCGTCGAAGGGGTTAACAAGTTCGAAGGATTGGGGAACTTAGGATTGGCTTACACTGAAAGATATAATCAGCTGTTGGTTGGAGGTAGATACCCCCTAAACACCACTCCTCTGTATAAAATGTAATGCAGCCCCTAAATAAGCCAGGTCTTTGTTGTTCAAAAGGTCTGCAGAAATAACTGTCAGCTGTCCTTCCCAGCTATGACTACATAGGGTTGGGGCGGGCACGCGGGAGACTATATTGTTCAGATAATACCCACGGTCATGTACTTTGCAACACTCTTGGCCATGGTGTTACTTATTCAGAGGCTTACGTGCCCAAACTAACCACCAAAATAGAAGAGTACCAAGCGACCATCCCTGTTCAATTGATGGTTTTATTGACCTTGACCACGCAACACAACATCTGGGTACAAAAACCTGAGTAGAGAAGGGGAGAGGAACAAGCAGCACAGGACCAAGGAAAGGGACAAGGATGTGTCTTGCCTTGCGTAACCAGCGCTTAATTTGAGCCAGTGGTTTCAGGTGCTGGGCACCGGCACTTAATTGTTAGCACCGGTACCTATGACAGTCTGGGCACATGGTGGGTCCGCGTGTTTAATTTAGAGTTGAGCACAAGAACAGTTGTTTATTAATTCAATATACATTAAGAATGACTAATGCCTGCTGCTACAGCCATTCTTTTAACTTTGCAGTCCTGGAATTGTCAGAATTGTCACACTTGTAGGAGTGTGATGGTCTTTAGTTATGCTGTTACTGTAATTGGCAGAGGCAATGTGTGGTGCAAGCAGAAGTGGCCTGCTGACTAGGCCCTGGCACTTATTGTTTTACAAATTAAGCACGGTGCAGCATAACCCAAACCCACATGTAAGCAACTAAATGCAAGACACATACACATCTTCCACTGGGGAAGAGAAGAATTCCATTAATGCTAGACTACACATTTTCACTCGGAGGGGCCAGTTGTAGTGGTGTTGAAAATTATTGACATTTTCTTTTGCATAATTACATTAAACTTCTGGAAGATGATGTGAAAGTATACACAGTTAAATGAAATGCAAACCCATGACTTAGTGCCATATTTGAGAACAAAATGTGTCCTCAGGTCATTTTTTAGGAGCAACGGCGCATTTTCACTCGCGCCCCGGTTGACCGCTTTCTTCCAATGCTCTTGGGCTATAATTTAGGCATGAGCTGTGGCATATTTATGATCATGTGTGGAAATGGTATTTTTTGAGAATTTAGCATACGAAATGTAACGCACAATTCCTGAAATTACGCGAATCACACCAGCTAAATTGAAATTTTGTCCAGGCCTAGTCTGTAGGTGGCCTGTCCACTGGGGTACTGCTAAAAGTCCTATTTCGTAGGACTGTCAATCATCGGCCATCAATCTTTAGTATTTCTATGTTCTGAAAATGGGGCCACTAGTCACCCATGTTAAATGAAGATTTACTCAGGGTGAACTGCATGTCGAGGATGACACATGGTCTATGTCTCCTGTACAATAAAATATACCAGGGGTCAGATTACATAAGTGCCCCCGCAAGCACCAGATGCTTGCGTCTGCCTTTTCTACCACCAGCCCACATTAAACAAAGGACTGTGGATGCTTGCAGGGCCCTTACTACATTATTTTGTGATGTTGCTATGTGTACCCTAAGTGGTATGCCCAGATGTGGGTCCCTTGCTCACTGTGTCACTGGATTCAAGCTAGCCTGGCTGTTGAGAGGAGATACACCGAACCAGTCCCAGGATGTTTGTTTCCGGTCCAGGGAGGACCTGGTTTGGCAGTTCAGTCTGGACTGTTCCCATGTGGAGCAGGGTGAAGGCTGATTTGCTTATGGCTGGGTCCAAACTGGGGTGGTGTGCAAAATAACAATGCAATAAACCCAGATCTGTGACTGGGAGCAGAGGTGTAACAAAGGCCCGAGCAGTGCGGGGGGCCGAATACCACGAGGCTCCCTCAGCAGAGTCTCCAGGCCTGAGAGCTTCTGAGTGAGCCCGGAGGGGGCCCCTCAAAGATGAGGCCCCCCCCTGCTTTGCAGGGGGGGGCACTCATCTTTCGTTACACCACTGACTGGGAGGTGAGTCTTTGAAAAGTTTCAACACTCCATCCATCATTTTATTTGGTGATGTTGCCCTTACTGCAACACCCATTGTTCTGCAGTGATACCAAACGGTGTTCACTCATTTGCATAGACATAAGCTCAAGGCCGCAGTGACACTCTGGCTTGCGGGTCAACTCATACAATGCACCCAGCTGCTGGCAGACCTGTGCCGCCTTCAAAATCCGGCTTGTTCACCTGCAGGAGAAAAGGTGGGCTAAAATCAACTGCTGTGCTCCTGCTAGTTAGGGATGTGTTGAATTCACGTAAGCTGCCTTCGCATAACTATGCAAAATTATGCTGAAATTATGTGCAATGTCACGTGATTGTGCGAAGAGCGAATCAGTCATTTTGTGCTTATTTGTATGCAAAATACTTTATACATTAATTAAATATGTTCCCATTTAGTACTCTTTCTCTCTTTGTCTACTTCCCTAGATTGAGGTAATATAAATTTTATGGTCATGTTGTGTTCCCTAGCGAGTACCCCACCGACTCCATGTACGAGTTAAAAGTGCATGTAACTTCCCTCCTGTACCAGCTATGAAGACGCAAATACATTTGCGTCCAACGTTAACTTGTCCTCTTTCAGACCCACCATGAATGGGTTTGATGGTCCGTTCCTAAGTATGCTATGCCAACGTCTTTTTGAAGTGTACTCCTACGTTTTTCAGCCTGGCTGAAAGTAGGCCCTGAATCTCTGCCATCGAGCCTCTTTCTGGCTTCTGACTGCGAGGGCCTCTGCCCAAGCAGCCCCCGTACCCGTGAACTCTGACTTACTTCTAGCGCGGCCCTCCGTGCTCAGCTCAGCCTGCTGCCTGCCAAGATTGACTATAACCTTCGAGTTATCTGTTTTCCTCCCCGAAGATACATTCCGGCCTGCTAGCTTCAGTAAACATCCTTCCTCAGCTACAGGGCTAAAGGGCCGACCTGTCTTTATGCAAGTAATTCATAACCTCTGTTGCCATGCTTCCATGGAAGGCCCCATGCCCCCACGCTTCTCATACAGACACTCAGGCGCTTATACACGCACTCACAGCAAGTATAGAATAGCTTCTGCTCTAGAGACCTTTCTGCCCAGATAGCTTAGTTCCTAAACATCAGATATCGGATATGATAGAAGCACAAGTTGATCTGACATGCCAGACTTCTGTCTCCTTCCGCCAGTGTAAATGTCAAGTCCCCTGCACCCCGTCTATCACACGTCATGCAGCTGCGCGCGCATCCAAGCTTCCGATTTCCGCTGACATTGCAACATTCTGTTAGCGCCACCCCTTGGTGCCACCCACTTGCGTCACCTATCAGTGACGTTTCTAGCACACACGCCTAGTTTACGCCTCTTGATGATGTACTAGCACCACGTGTATACTGTTATCTTGTCTTCTCTCAGCTGTTACGCCTCTTACATTGAACATTATGATGTAAATCAAGTATATAAGCTATGTATTGTCAATAAACGACGGCGCGCTCATCTATCCCTTCTGACATCCTGTGTGGTGGTCAGAACATGATATCCTGATTCCTTTATGAGGAATAAAACCCTTAGAAACTCTTACACCACGGACTCTGTTTTCCTTCTTTCCGATTGAGTTATTATTGATTAAGTACTTACCTGCATAGAAATTAAGAGAGTAAATTAATTATTTACATCATTTTGGCGCCCGAACAGGGACCCCTCCCCCACCTCACGCGCCGGAAGGTGCGTTGCAATCCGTGTCCCCTGCCATCAGTTAGACGGACAACACGTGTACTGGCAGGATTTCCTGCATTCCCCTCTGACACACGGAGGTGACGAAGACTGCGATCAGTGCCCAGACGAGGCGGTGAGGAGTGCGGAGGATCCCGACCAGAGCCCAGCCGAAGGAAGCAAGGTCCGAGGTGTGAAGAGGCCCACCAGTTTTCCGAAGTTTTCCGAAGTTTTCCGAAGTTTTCCGAAGTTCCGAGTCGAGTCCAGTCGAGTTTTCCGAGGCCTTCTGTTTTCCGTGCTTCCCGGTGAGTACCATTGCTGGGTCGTATCTAGACGGGTTTGGGTACGCAAGTCCGGTCTGCACTGTTTTTAGGCAGTGTATCTGTACTGTTTAGCAGTATATAAAGTATTCCGAATTTCTGCACTGTTACAGCAGTGTATCTGTATCGTTGAGCGGTACATTCAGAGTAGGGGGAAGTTAACTATGTCTTTAAATGTTTCATGTGATTAATGTCGTGGTATGAATGTGATTGTTTTTGTGCATTATTGTGTTTTTGTATAAATAGTTACAGTTGACATTAAGTATCAAGGATCAAGCATTCCAGTATCAAGTAGGCACAATGCCGTTTTTCAACAAATTAAAGCAGATAGGAACTAGGAAAGGGATGTTAGAGGAAGAGATTCCAATCCCCCCTAGGGACACTCCAGGTAATTTCATGTATAATAAGCATGGCATAGACGCCATCTTGTATCTAGAGTTATGGACAGATTATACCAAGCACCTAGATAGAATATATGAGTTCGTTCAAACGGGAAAGGACCCCGACAGTATTAAGGATGCCCTGGAGAAACAGAAAGTTACCATGCAAGCACTGATACTACGATTTTTCATAAATTGTCTAATAAGAGAACGAGACAGGCCCGGAACAGAGCAGAGTGAATTAGATGCATTGAACAAGTGGGGTCAAAATATAGCCGACGGAAAACATGACAGACAAAATTGCATAGAGGCCATGTATAAAAAGATCAAGAAAGCAGTGATAGCAGTACACGAGAAAGAGAAAGAAAAGGCTCCCTCCGAGGAGGAAGAAGAAGCTGAAGAACTAGAACCGACTACAAGCACTATAGCATATGTAGGTAAGGGAACTTATCTTAGGAAGGGTATCCGTCCAGAAAGCAAGAGAGTTTTCTTCTCTGCCTTAACGAATCCGAATTCTGCTGAACATCAGTTCCAGGAAACTGATAAACGGCTTCGAGATCGAGTTGGGTACCATGTACTCAATTCTATGGATGAACAAGAATTAGCCCGATCAGCGGTATCATGGGCCGAAAATGCAGACATATATAATGATGACACGGTAGCACAGACATTTCTGAACCTCTCCCCCGACGAACAGAAATTAGCAGGGGTATATATGATTCAACACCTTCTCATCAAATACAGAAAACATTATTCCGATCCAGGTCCCTTACATGAGACACTAGAAGCACTACTGATGGATAGATGGAGAGGCCTAAGCACTAAATTAGTTCAAATAATTCTAGAACAACGACGCAGATATGACACCTTTGTAAGTCCTGAATATGTTCCCGCCCCACCTCCAGAAAGGAAAATGTACCATATGCAGTGCGGGGGTGGTATTGAAAGTCAGAACCCCTTGCGAGAAGTGCACCCTGTTATGGGTGAGGATAAAATTTTGAAACGCGTGTATGTACACACGCCTCTAACTAAATTAGAACTGTTAGAAATGAAGAAATTAGTACCGTGCCATGATAAAGACCCTGCAGGTTTTCATAGAGAGCTCAAAGACATGTTACTGATGGGGGACTACACATATGATGATATCATGAAAATGTTGAAAGTATTATTGCCTACGGGTATATTCGAGAAATTAAAGGAAAAGGACTGGGAGGTGGGAGACGCAAAGATTGCCTGGGCAGAAATAGAAGACGAAGGGAAAAAACGGGTTCCAGGGTTAGGCCTTGGGGACAAAACTAAAGCATTACCAGGTTTAATAGTACAGGTCCTGCCCAGATTATTGACAACTAGAAAGGAGGATTGGGATGCAATCTCGTCCTGTAAACAGAAACATGATGAAGATACTAGCGACTTTTATTCAAGATTCGAGAAATGTTTTATTATCAATAGTGGCCTCCAGCCAAGTAGCGAGTCGTACCCACATCTTTTCGTATCAAAGTTAGTCGAGAATTCCCTACCGTTAGTTAAAAATAGAGTGTATAAAGTCGAGAGTACATGGCAAGCAAATACGCCATCCCAGATGTTACAAATGTTACAATATCACCAGAATAGAATTAGGGAAGAACAAGATCAGGAACAGAAGCGTATGAAAGACACGAAAATGAAAATGTTAGTAGCCCAGACGGTCCCATCCGACAGTCACAGGAAAGGTACGACCCAGACAAGTCACGCTGCAGCTCCTGTTAAAGGGACATGTAATTATTGCAAGCAGCCAGGTCACTACGTACACGAATGTGCAGTTCTGAAACATAACATAGCGACAGGTAAAACTAAAGAGAGACCGCATCCGCCTAGACAAGACCATAACCAGCATCAGTCTACACAGAATACACAGCCCATGCATGCATCTGCACAGACAACACAGACCGTAGCAGTACCACAGCCACAGCCCATTGCTGCAACTCAACAAGTCTCACAACAGATGTACCAGTATGCCCAGTCTGCTTACCCCGAATATTCCAGATATACATGAAACAGCCTAGAGAGGGAAGGTGGCTTGCCTCTTATCGAGATTCCTGTAGATCAAGAAGGTCCTTATGTACACAGTCAAGTATTGGGGAAAGATAGAAAGTTTTTAATTGACACAGGGGCAAGTCGCACTACAATAAGTCATGACGAAGTTCCAGGGGCACCCCTCTCAGGCTCACAAAATGTTTCCCTTGGTTTTTCAGGACAACCTATTGTAAATGAAGTATCAGAACCAGTTCCCCTGGCTGTGGGTCCATTATCACGCGTTACAGACCTGTTACTAACAAAATCATGTCCGGAAAATCTGTTAGGAATTAAAACACTGAAGGCTCTAGGAGCCATAATATGCTGCTCCCCGGAGGGGGTTAGACTGTTTCTGCGGGATTTCAAGGGCCATTACGTCCTTCGTGAGTTTGACGTCAGATTGAAAAATGTACCTGATTACTTGTGGGCAAAAGGCCCAACTGATGTAGGATGTATGCACATTACACCATACCGCGTTACCCTCAAGGCAGGTGTTGTATTACCCAGAATCAGACAATACAAGTTACCACCCGATGCTGTAGCGGCTTTACTGAAAATCATTGAAGAGCTCATTGCCCAAGGAGTGGTCGTCGAGACCGACTCCAATATCTGTAATTCACCCATCATTCCGATTCTTAAACGTACTGATCCCAATGCACCGCCAGTATATCGGCTGGTGATTGATCTTCGAGAATTGAATAAATGCATTATCCCACAGTATCCTGTGGTCCCCGATATATCATCTCTCTTGACTGCTATTGATTCAGAAGCAACGTTCTTTACTGTAATTGATCTCAAGAACGCCTTCTTCAGCGTGCCTATTGATCCAGAGAGCCAATATCTCTTCGGATTCTGTTTAAATGGACGCAGTTTCAAATTTTCGCGCGCACCTCAAGGATTCACAGAAAGCCCCAGCATCTATAGTCAAGCACTGAAAAGACAACTAGATTGTATTCAAATGCCAGTTAACACCGCTTTACTACAATACGTCGATGATCTGCTGATCACCGCACGAAGTGAGCCCGAATGTGAAAAAGCATCACTGACAGTTTTACATTTCCTGGCCGACAAGGGACACAAGGTGTCTCCTTCGAAGCTACAATTCTGTGTTCAGCAAGTTGTGTACTTGGGTCACTTGCTGTCCAAAGTGGGGAGACAGCTCACTCCCGATCGCATTCAGTTAATTGTGAACATGCCGCAACCCAAGACACAAAAGGAAGTGCGGGCCTTCATAGGCCTCACCTCGTACTGCAGACAATGGATTCCCCAGTATGCATTTCTAGCTAAACCACTCATCCAGTTAACGACACAGGAGGCAGCAACTTCGACTGTCCTCCCTTGGACTCAGGAACACACACAAGCTTTTGAAGAATTAAAGAAAGTTTTATGCCAAGCACCAGTTTTAGCGACACCATGTTACAGCAAACCGTTTACACTTTTTGTTACAGAACGTGATGGCACAGCGTTGTCTGTCCTCACTCAAGACCAAGCAGGTTCACATAAGCCTTGTGCTTATTTTTCTAGTACATTGGATTCAGTAGCTCAAGCACTCCCTGCGTGCTTAAAGTCAGTAGCAGCAACAGCGTTAGCAATAAGACAAAGTGATTCAATTGTTTTAGGTCATCAGTTAACAGTTCAAGTACCACATTCTGTAGAGGTTTTGTTAAACAGAACCCAGACTCAACACTTAACTATAGCACGACTGACAGGTTATGAATTAACACTATTCCAGCCACACATAGAAATCAGACGTTGCAGCATCCTGAACCCAGCAACACTGTTACCTACAGTTATGACAGATCCAGCTCCGCATGATTGTATAGAAATAATTAATGCAGTAACTAAGCCTAGACGAGACTTAACAGATGTCCCATTGACAAATCCAGACCTGACACTTTATGTGGACGGTTCATGCATGAGAACAAGTACAGGAGAATTAGTGGCCGCGTACGCCGTGACCACTGAAACTGAAATTAAAGAAACACATCGTATTGACACCCTGTCTGCTCAAGCAGCAGAGCTCATCGCTCTGACTCGAGCCTGTATTCTAGCCAAGAACAGAAATGTTAACATATACACAGATTCCCGCTATGCCTTCGGAGTTGTACACGACTTCGGAGTCCTCTGGCAAGAACGAGGTTTTCTGACTTCCCATGGGGCCAAGATACAACATGGCCCCCTCATTCAAGCACTGTTAGAAGCAATACATTTGCCCTCGGGCATATCAGTCATGAAGTGTAAGGCACATACTAAAGTCACAGATTCTGTTTCCCAGGGTAACGACCTGGCAGACCAGACAGCAAAACATACAGCACTGACTCACACCCAGACTACTGATGTGACAAAGACAATAGTCCAGACCCAGTGTATGGCAGTTAGAGATCCCACCCTAGATGTAATTGATATCCAGACACATGCTACTCCAGAGGAGATAAAGAAATGGACTGAACTAGGAGGGATTCAGACAGATCAAGGTTGGGTGACGAAGGGAAAATCTATATGGTTTCTCCCCGACTCAATGGTTCAAGTCATAATAAATACAGCACATAGTCCTGCCCATCTTGGAGAGAAAGCCATGTTAGACAGTTTACAGAATCTCTGGTACAACAAACACTTACGAGCAGCAGCAAAACAGAAAGTGCGTACTTGCATGATCTGTTGTCAGTTCAATCCAGGTAAAAGCGTCCCTGTTGAGCAAGGTGGATTTCATCCTCCCGATCACCCTTTTGAAGTCCTCCAGATGGATTATATCCAGATGAATAGCTGTAGAGGATTTAAGTATGTCCTTGTAATTGTTTGTGCTCTGTCCCGCTGGACCGAAGCATACCCAGTCCCAGACTACACTGCTCCGACCACTGCCAGACAGTTGGTTCGTGAATTCTTCCCACGGTACGGTTTGCCCCGTGTCGTGTACTCAGATAACGGACAGCCGTTCTCGTCCGAGCTGATGAGACAAGTTTCCCTCTTGCTAGGATATCAGTGGAGGTTCCACTGTGTCCGACATCCCGAAGCAGCTGGCCTTGTAGAAAGGCATAATCAGACACTAAAAATCCGTCTTGCCAAGATCTGTCAGGAAAAAGGGGTCGACTGGATAGTCGCCCTGCCCGTGGCACTATTCTACATGAGGATGGTTGCCCACTCGAGATCAGGGCTATCCCCGTACGAAGTGGTCTTTGGCAGACCGCCGAATATGTGGGGGACGCCCGTTCCGAAAAAAATCACTGATATTGATTGTAACATGTTGACAGATTACCTTGCCTCCTTGATGTCTGCACTCCAATCATGTCGTTCACAGGTTGCCGCAGCCTTCCCTGACAACACCGATGTAAAGGCGCATGAGGTCCGCCCAGGTGACCTGGTAGTCGTCCGGAATTTCGACCGGAAAAGTCCGCTGGAGCCCCGCTGGAAGTCTCCAAAGACCGTTCTGCTTACCACTAGGACCGCCGTGAAAATCGAGGGGAGAAAGGGGTGGGTCCACACGAGTCACATCAAACTATGCAATGAACTAAAAAACGGACTGAAACAGGACTCTGACTCGTCCACCCCCACCAAAGACTGTGTCGAAGCACAAGACGTTACTGTGCCTAAAAGAGAAAAGACTCCTCAAGAGCTTTACCGAATGAAGCTTCGATCTAGCAAGTCAGACAGTTTAATTGTTTAAGTCCTCCCTTAGGTGAATCGGTTAAATAGTTTCTGACATGTATCCCCTAGATCGAGTTAGAGAGAGAGAGGAAAAGAGAAGAACATATTGCAAATCACTTCGTAGTCACTGCATAGTGACACTAATAATCATGTTTATTCTGAGTATTCTAATTATTATTGCCAGCATTCTGCTTCCTATGTACTGGCCTATTTTCAGGCGTGAACAATCTGCTTACAATGTCTCTGCTGAACACACTTTTAGTGAACTTCCCGCACATGAACTATCTTACAGACTTGCGCTGCGCAACAATACATTTATTAGTATGTTACACCATTCCCATCAGACAAATAATGCTACAGACTGTTGGATATGTGGCCGACTCCCTCCCTACCAGAATTACAAGGGAGCTCTGCCTCTCTTTCCGTACCCATTCACTCACAATGGCTCCTGTGGAGCATGGTTTAAAATAATTAATTCTTTAGATCCTGACATTGCTGTTTTCGATGGGGGCTGGGTTTGGGGAAACTTGAACTTAGTCCTGCTCAACGTCTGTTATCCTGATCAAGAAGGACTTCCCACTCGAATAGGAACTGATCTAGAAAATGAAGTATATGGATTAGGTAATTACACAATTAGCCTTATGATCCTCACTGTCGAATCTGAAACTGCTCCAGTTCTGCCCCATATGTTAGTACTACCAGTCACAGGTGAATTATGTGTTAGCAAGAAAGGTTCAGTACACGTAGGTCATAGTAAATGCACTATTGTGGTCGAGTTCAGTGACCATGGTAAATCGTCCTTTAAAGCTATCAGTCATTCCTACTTTGTTTGTGGTCATACCGCATACATACGTTTGCCTCCAGATTGGGATGGTACCTGTTACATTGCCTTCCTTCTGCCACCTGTTTTCCTAGCTCCTCCTGATTACCATAGAAATACGAATCTAGCACCGAATAGACCCAAAAGAGATATTCCCCTTGTCGACTACACAGAAACGGCATGGGAACAGTACACTGATTTCAATAAAGGATTCTTTTTCTTCCTAGGACCTGTCCAAAACAGTAAATTAATACGCAGATTAACGAGAACACTCGAAGCAGTAGTGAACGAAACTGCCTCCGCTCTAGGTAACTTAACAGAGGAGCAGTCTGCTATACGGACTGTTGTCCTTCAAAATCGTCTCGTGATTGACGTCATCTTGGCAGATAGAGGTGGAGCTTGTAAGGTCATCGGGTCAAGTTGCTGTGTTTTCATTCCACAAAACGCACCATCTGTCTATCAAGCTATCACCCGTTTACATAAAATTGCAAATCAGATACATCAGAATCCAGGCACCTGGACTTGGTCCGGTTGGTTCTGGACTACGTTGACAGCTTGGGGATGGAAGATCTTATCATTCCTAGGCATTGGCCTTGTTATAGTATTCAGTTGTTGCCTGTGCCTGCAGTGTGGGCCAGCGATATGTGGACTGTGTGCCACATCCTGCATTGAGCATTCCAGTTGCCTCTCAAACAGTCAAAGAAAGAAAGACGAACATATAATGTTACAAGAACAAACTGATCGATTTATGAGGATCGATATATCATGAAGGGTCCGTAGGGAACAAGGAGGGAATGAGGTAATATAAATTTTATGGTCATGTTGTGTTCCCTAGCGAGTACCCCACCGACTCCATGTACGAGTTAAAAGTGCATGTAACTTCCCTCCTGTACCAGCTATGAAGACGCAAATACATTTGCGTCCAACGTTAACTTGTCCTCTTTCAGACCCACCATGAATGGGTTTGATGGTCCGTTCCTAAGTATGCTATGCCAACGTCTTTTTGAAGTGTACTCCTACGTTTTTCAGCCTGGCTGAAAGTAGGCCCTGAATCTCTGCCATCGAGCCTCTTTCTGGCTTCTGACTGCGAGGGCCTCTGCCCAAGCAGCCCCCGTACCCGTGAACTCTGACTTACTTCTAGCGCGGCCCTCCGTGCTCAGCTCAGCCTGCTGCCTGCCAAGATTGACTATAACCTTCGAGTTATCTGTTTTCCTCCCCGAAGATACATTCCGGCCTGCTAGCTTCAGTAAACATCCTTCCTCAGCTACAGGGCTAAAGGGCCGACCTGTCTTTATGCAAGTAATTCATAACCTCTGTTGCCATGCTTCCATGGAAGGCCCCATGCCCCCACGCTTCTCATACAGACACTCAGGCGCTTATACACGCACTCACAGCAAGTATAGAATAGCTTCTGCTCTAGAGACCTTTCTGCCCAGATAGCTTAGTTCCTAAACATCAGATATCGGATATGATAGAAGCACAAGTTGATCTGACATGCCAGACTTCTGTCTCCTTCCGCCAGTGTAAATGTCAAGTCCCCTGCACCCCGTCTATCACACGTCATGCAGCTGCGCGCGCATCCAAGCTTCCGATTTCCGCTGACATTGCAACATTCTGTTAGCGCCACCCCTTGGTGCCACCCACTTGCGTCACCTATCAGTGACGTTTCTAGCACACACGCCTAGTTTACGCCTCTTGATGATGTACTAGCACCACGTGTATACTGTTATCTTGTCTTCTCTCAGCTGTTACGCCTCTTACATTGAACATTATGATGTAAATCAAGTATATAAGCTATGTATTGTCAATAAACGACGGCGCGCTCATCTATCCCTTCTGACATCCTGTGTGGTGGTCAGAACATGATATCCTGATTCCTTTATGAGGAATAAAACCCTTAGAAACTCTTACACCACGGACTCTGTTTTCCTTCTTTCCGATTGAGTTATTATTGATTAAGTACTTACCTGCATAGAAATTAAGAGAGTAAATTAATTATTTACATCAAGATCCTATCCCCTCTCCCATGAATCGCTCCACTTGCCTGCTACTCTGCCTAGCCCCCTGTCCTCTGTGCCCTTTAACTAAGCCCTCCTTCTCCCCTTGTTGGGGAAAGATCTAATATTTAGAGTCTGGAGTCTCAGCGAACCTACTGAGAAAGTCCACTGCGCCAAGGGAGCCACTCACAGCTGAGGTATGGTATGGCACCCCTTGCCAAAGCACTCCCTCTCCCCTTTTTGGGGAATGATCCAGTTTGTAGGCCTTGGTGTCTCAGAGACCCCTCTGAGAGAGTCCACTGCTGAAAGGGAGCCTCCCGCAACAGAGATAAGGAAGTGATACCACTTCCCCTGGGATCACAGCTTTACTGGACTTTGGACGTTGCTTTGACTCGTCTACCGGTTTGTGTCGCCGTCGCCCTTACCCTCCTCTTTCCATGCAGTCTCCTTCACCCTCCCCTCCTCTTTTCCGTCTTCATTATCTGTCTACTTCCCCTGCTCCTACCCCCTTCCCCTGATCTCTCCCCTTGCCTGCTTTTCCCCTTAAGTATTTCTGCTTATTGACCTGTAACTACGATCTGATACTCATCTAAAGCGCTCTGATATCTCCGGGTCTAGCCAGTGCTATATAAAACCTTTAAAATAAAATTTTAAAAAACAAAAGCACTGAGAACAACAGGTGCTCACATTCTGTTTTTCCTGTCAATTTGCAGTCCTAATTGCCTGTTTGCGGTAATTTTTTTGAGTAAGTGGCGCGTAATTACGCAAACTGATGCTATTGTGTAATTTGGGAAATTTCACGTAACAGGCAGAATGCAAAGTTGCTGAAATTACGAAAATTACACCAGCGTAATTTACATTTTGCCCTCGCCTGCTTCTGGTGCAGGCTTGAGTTGTTGCTTATTCAGAGACCGCACTTTATTTGCAATTGTGCATCAGCACTGCAACCAATGAGAAGGCTTCCATGCACAGACCAGACCCATATGATAGAGCCCCAGGTCAGTGCTCAATGTTACATCGAGCAGAGGGCCTGTGCAGGCATAATGGGGTAGGGGCTTTCATCCTGAATAACTGCTGACTGAAAGTGTCTCCATAAATGCACATAAAGGCATGACGCATGCATCACATTCAGCATCCCTTTTAGCACTGTGGTCCAGAATTCAAGATGCAGCAGATGAAAAGACATTAAATTGTGTATTTACATTCATAGAGCCTATTGATCTGCCTATGGTCCTGATGCAGGAATTCATTCCTGCTCATCGGCATCCAGAGATGCAGTGCAGGGCCTGATCGATCACTCATTGGGATCACAAAAGAGTTATTGGACACCCGGGCAGCCAATCGACAGGTGCGGTAATTGCGGATTAATAGATCGGAATTAGCAGGTGCCATTTACCGCCCCATTCCAAATCTCCGCACTTCAAAATATTAGATATTCTTTCAAATTTCTCAAATTCTTTAAATAAAAATATATATTTAGTAAATAATAAATAAGTATTGGTGATACATGATGTGTCTGTTTAATTAAACATAAACAATAAGGTTTTGTAGATATTGATGCATGTGGTTATTAAAAATCGAAAGAGCAACATAATTGATAGACAAATCATACTGCTTATGACTATGATGCTCGCGATAGCGTCAAGTACACAGCTTAGTAGGCGCCTTCGCTTAATCAGGAATCATATTATATGTGAGTGCCTGTGGGCCTGTGAGTGCCTATGCACAGGAATGAGCCTTATATTTTGTACTGAGGTCATCGTCATGGCCTGTGTGCCTTGCACACATTGCACCAGTGCAAGTATGTAGGCTGGGAACATAGGGGCCGATTCACAGAACTAACTTAAGACAAAATCCTAAACTTACTACTTTTGGTATTCACAGAAGTTAGGGTTTTGTCTTAAGTTTGTCTTAAGCAGACTTAAGAAAGACTTAAGACAAAATCCTGTCTTAAGTCTGTCTTAAGTCTGTCTTAAGACAAAATCCTAACTTCTGTGAATACCAAAAGTAGTAAGTTTAGGATTTTGTCTTAAGTTAGTTCTGTGAATCGGGCCCACAGACTTCTCACTTAGACCCTCATTGCAAGCTGAGGGATACATTTCAAACCTTGTCCAAACTGGAGTTTGCACATGGTTCAGAACTATGGAAACTAACCCACAGTAATTGAAAAACTTACAAAATTTGGTGTGTTTTTTTTGTCAGTTTTATATAGCGCCAACTCGACTTGAAGCTATCAGAGCGCTTTACATGAGCACCAGTTGCGTTACAGACAGACACATTCATTTTGTTGGGCGCGGGGAGATTAAGTGATTAGCCCAGAATCACAGGATGTTGAACGTCCATGCCCAGGCTCCAACCCGGTTCCCCAGCTTCGAGGGTGGCCACTCTAGCCATTAGGCCACATCCTCTCCCCGTGGTAAACACTGATTCAACATGTTATGCCTCATTTTCAAGTTGAAAACTCAGAACCGGAGGTATTTAATGTACATGGTAAATACCTCACCCCAGGTGTGTACGTAACCTACCCTATTCTACCTAACCTGTAACTGGCTCTGTGTAGAGCAATATGACTACTATTTTAAAAGGATGGAATTGACCCTTCTTCCTGTTACTGCTATAAATTGTAAATTGATGCTTGTATAGCACGCTACTCACCCGCAAGGGTCTCAAGGCGCTTGTACGAATACCGCTGTGGAACCCATCCTGGCTTTCCCTGTGAGGCATCCACTCCTGGGCACCCCCAAGGTGGAAGCCAGGCATCCTTAGAGTTGTGGAGGCCGTTGTGGAGAGTAAGCAAGCTATTGCCCAGAGTTGCAGAGTTGGACTCCATGATTGGAATAGGCACCGAGGCGAGAATTATCAGGTCCGTGGAATTTTTGAGCCCAAGACCCACCAAGGCAGGGAACCGAACCCTGGTCCCGGGCCAGACCTCTGCATCTCTAACCATTGAGCCACACTTCTCCACTGCTATACTTCATCTAATTTATTTGTTAAATTTTATTTAGTTACTGGACTTTTCCATATGAGCTCAATTTTTCTATAGGATAAACACTGACAATGCCATAGCATTCAATTATTGATAGATATGTCCTGAAGAGGTGAAGGACGTCACAGAGTGGTTTCGTTCTTAGGGTGGCGAGCGTTCCAGAATGAAGGAGCCATCACAGTGAATGCCTGATTTTGTGCTCGGGAGGATTTTAATTTCTGGAATTTCACATAAAGCAAGCCTCTGCTTACCCAACTTTGGCCTCCAGATGTAATGAGCAGCTATGTGAAGTAGTAGGGCCTTTTAAGTATACCGGGCAGCAGAGCCGGACTGGCCATAGCAGGCGCCGGGCATTTCCCCGGTAGGCCGCTAGGGTGGTAGCTGATTTTGGACCCCTGGGGGGCCTTTTTTGTTACCAGGGGTCAGCAATATCACCCCCGTAACAAAATCGGCCGAAATCAGCCCTCGCAAACTGCTCAGCTGCACTCCCCCTCACCCCAGGGGGGGCGACTGAGCAGATTGCCAGGGCCGGTTTCTGTTCCCAGTCCTGCCCTGCCGGGCAGCCATCTTTATATAGAATTCTATCTTCAATGGGCAGCCAATGCAGGTCTCATAAAATGGGGACAACTGCAAACCAAAGCCCTTGTCTTTTAGGCTGTGGCAGTAAAGGGGATAATACTGCCACCCCCACCCTCCCCCTTCTCTATCTCTCTCTCTCTTTTGAAACATTAAAACTGGCATATGTATCTAACTTTACTGTAGAGTTCATTAGTGGCACCTCTCTGTCATATAGACAATAATGCGGTTTGGATAGCAGGACCACTGGTAAATGGCTCCTGTGACTGCTGTTGTGGTAGGAATATATAGCAATTATCATTTTTCAAGGGCCCGGTCAGTGGTGGCCGGTACCGTATGGGGTGGTGGCTCAGGGAGGAGGTATGGGGGTGATAGGTTTAAAAACAACTTTACTTACCTGATCGCCGCGTCTCTCCTCTGTCTCTCCCATGTGGTACCTCCGCTCCGGCCAGAAGAAGGAAGCACCCAGACTCCCGTGAGCCAATCAAAACACTGCAATACAGCTTTGTGATAGGTCTGAGCACCGCGGTTTGGCGCTCAGAAAGGGAATGGGTGCCTGGGTGGTTCTCTATCAGAGACGGCCGGCCGAACCATCATGCGCACTTTAGAGTGCAGCAACCACTCCTGCTCCCTTGTCACAGGAGCCCGTCCCCACACTGCCTGAACCTGGCGGATACTAAAAATAAAAAAATAATAACTTATGTTATTATAATTTTATTTTTTATTTTACACTTCTCCGTGAGCAGTGGGGCTGACGCTCCCCCGCCTTTGCGGAGGAGCCACCACTTGTCATTGCACCTGCTGCACCCATGGTAGCTATGTCCCTGCATACTCGTACACTGCGATTGCACAGCATTCACACGCTTGTGACACATTTTAATGTGGAAGCGCTTGCACTTTTTTGGAAGGATTTCTTTTATTACAATATAACAGTGAAATTAACATTTAAATGTGTTATACTTTTATAGGGCAGAACTTCTGTAATACAACTATTCTGTTTTTTTCAGTGTGTAATTGCTACACCTTAATAGAACAATATTTACCATTCCACTGTTTTTTTCATTAAAGAGATGTGCTTTCAATTCAATGCATTTTTGCCTTACGCTTCAACAATTATATCACACTCTTCATAGAGGTTTATTATTATTTAATGGGAGTGATATGTTTCCTCAATGCATTATTGGTATTCTTTAATGGCCCCCTTACAGCATGACTATTTTTCTTTAATGAAACTTTTCTCTCACTTCAGTGATATTACCATATTCTAATGTGAACATTGACCACTTCCTGCAAGAGCGTTCTTCTTCAATATGGCTGGTATATCCCTGCAGCGCATTATTACTATATATTAATGGAGCCACATTGCTTCCTTTCTGCAGAATGTATCTTCTTTAAAAAACATTTTTCCATTCCACTGTCTTTAAAGAAGAAATCAGTAGTCCAATATTCTAATGTGAACATTGACCACTTTCTGAAAGAGTGTTCTTCTTCAATATGGCTGTATATCCCTTCAGTGTATTATTACTATACATTAATAGAGCCACATTGCTCCATTTCTGCAGAATTTCTCTTCTTTAAAGGGGCATTCTTCCATTCTACTGTCTTCAAAGAAGAACGTAGCAGTCCAATAGTCTAAGACATATTAATGGTCACTCTGAGACGCTTTTAATGCCATGTAAATCCCGCCAGCATGGACTCTTAGGGACAAAATCATCAACACTTTGAGCTTATGCAAAGCCAGAAAAAGTGACGCAAACTGGCACAAAACCTGGGCATTGAAAGTAAATCGTAAATCGTAAATCATACGTTCTTATATAGCACCTTATCACCGTAAGGTCTCAAGGCGCTTGCTTTGGGAACCCGTCCTGGTCTTTCCCTGTGAGATTACCCCTACTGGGCATCCCCAAGGTGAAGACCAGGCATCCCATCGCGGTGGGGCCGTAGTGGAGATTAAGAAAGCTATTGCCCAGAGTTGCAGAGTGTGAACCCACGATTCGAGTAGGCACCGAGGCGAGAATTATCGAGTCTGTTATGAGCTCAAGACCCTGCCGTGTCGGGAATTGAACCCTGGTCCCGGGTCTGACCTCTGCATCAGGGTCTGCCTCCTCTAACCGGTGAGACAGACTTCTCCAGGAAAGTAGCCTTAAAAGTAGTGCAAATCGCGCTTTGTACTGCTTTGCCCTACTTTGTGTCCTCAGGATATCCCATTGGGTGGTAAATGTACATGGGAGTTCCCACGCTACCGCCCATTGTTTCTGATGCAAATCCCCATCTATTAACATTGATGAAAGGCTTTCAGCCAAAAGTAACACCTCCTTGTAGCAGGTGCTTTTAAGGAGAAGTGTTATTCGTCCTAACTTTTCACTGCACAACACACATGCAGCATGGGAAAAGTTTTATTGAATGTTGTCTAAGCATAATATTTTGAACTGGAAGGGTACACTTACAGGACAAAACCTATGATAGACATCACACACATATGTGCACTACAGTGTAAAGCAATGCTTAATTCGAGCCAGTAGGTTCCGGTGCTCGGCACTGGCACTCAAATGTCAGTGCCAGCACTTCTGACAGTCTGCCACAAGATGGCGCTGTCTGGCTATTTTAGAGATGACCACAATAACAGTTAATTATGAATGCAATATCCATAAAAAATTACTATTACCTGCCACCCTAGACCTTTTTGTAGCTTTGGGCGCCTGAAACGTCCGATTTGTAACACTTGGAGGAGGTTGATGGTTAGTAGTTGAGTTGTTATTATCATTGGCAGCGCTGACAGTGTCAATGAGTGGTGCAAGCTGCAGTTGCCTCCTGACCAGAGCTCAGGCACTTATGTTTATACAAATTAAGCACGGTTGCAAAGGTGTGCGCGTGGTGCAAGGAAGGGGAAGAGAGCATCAGTACCATATTTTAGTAGATGTCTCGGTGCTGCCCTCTCCTCCTACGGCAACCAGCGCAGCAACTTTGCACTTAATGAACCTCAGGCTTAGTTTATGCACAGGCCGGTGCAAGCCCTACAGGGCCAAACTTGAACCACATATGACATCTTCAGGTTTGACGACCTCTCAAACCCCTGAATCCACCTTACCAAATTTGCATGAAAGAAAAACAATGTTCATATAAAATGAACTACTGGAGTGACCAGTTTTGGAATGAAAACACTGATTTAAGGCATCTAGTAACGCACCTGTTACAATACATTTACATTTGATGTGGTTCAAGCTGATTTGATGGCCTGGTAACTTGGTAAGGGGACCCTATAAATCTTTCGAAACTCGAACATGAACTGATGAAGTATCATTTTGCCCAGGACTGCTGTAATTGACTCGGGCGCTGTAGTTAGGCCCTGTTCTGCCCTTCTGCACTGCTGTAAACTGGCTGCTGTGTTTCTCCTCTGAAGGATTTCCATACTTCACTGGGACATTAATGGCCCTTCTCAGCACTTCTGTTCCCCTTCAGTGGGACAGCTCTGGAATCATTACGGTACTGGTAAATGTTAATGTTAATGTTAGTTGGGATTTGTTAAGCGCTCGTACGCCCGGAGGCTTCATGGCGCTGCAAGAGGAACCAGGCAGGGTAGTCAAGGAATAGAGCAGTGCTATCAGTAGTAAGCTTGAGAAAACAGCCAGGTCTTCAGGGATTGTCTGAAGCTGAGGATGTTATCGTTCTGTTTTATATGGAGAGGAAGAGAGTTCCAAAGAACAGCAGCTTGGTGATCGAAACAGCTGCCTCCGAGGCGTTTCCTTTTGAATAGAGGTACAGTTAGAAGAGATTTGTAGGTAGATCGAAGGTGACGCGAGGGGCAGTATTTTTTGAATAGATCTCTGATAAATGAAGGGCCAGAATCATTCAAGGACCTGAACAGAATACATCCAGCCTTGAAGGCCACACGTTGCTCAACTGGCAACCAATGTAGCTGCTTAAGGCCAGGTCTGATGGATTGCCTCCTGGATATATTCAGGAGGAGCCTGGCGGCTTGGTTCTGAACAAGCTGGAGGCGTTTAAGCTCACCAGTTTGGAGGCCAAGGTAAAGGCTGTTAGAGAAGTCCAGCCTGGACAGGACCAAGGAGAGGACGATCTGTGTGAGAGCTGCTGAAGAAAAGAAACAAGCGATTTTTTTTATTTTCTTCAGTTGAAAAATACTGGAAGATACCACCGCTCCGACCTGTCTTTTTAGCGAGAGATCTTCGCTGATGAAAATGCCTAGGCTTTTAACCACGGGGGACTTAGTAGGAGGCACTCCCATGTTAGCAGGCCAAAAGTTGGAATTCCAACTAAGAGGGCTCTGTCTGGGCAGGACCAGCTCGGTCTTGCCCGGGTTGAGCTTCAGATGATTGCAGCTCATCCAACTCAATATGTGGGACATAGTTCTTTGGAATTCGCCCACTGAGTCCATGGTGTTAAGAGGGAAGATGAGCTGCAAATCATCCGCATAGTTAAAGATGGTAACATTAGCATTCCGCAGGGAGTGCAAAAGAGGGCGTAGGTAGACATTAAAAAGAAGGGGAGATAATGAGGAACCTTGTGGTACCCCACAGGTGGTAGGTATAGTGGGAGCAGAGAAGGCGCCTAATCTGACCGATTGTGTGCGGCCCGAGATGAAAGAGCGGATCCAGCTCAATGCGGGGCCCCTGAGACCTGCCTGCTCGACACGGTAAAGTAGCACAGAGCACTTTAACAAGGGGGTTCTTGCACTCCTCAGACAGACTGCTGTACCTTAGATAAACGGCTCTTACAGACGCCAATCTACTGTCCAGGAAATCTTACCAGTTCAAGAAGGCATGTTGAAATGAGGAGTAGGGTGGCACAGTTGCACCAAAGCAACTCAATGCCTACTAGCAGCACACGCCTTGTGTATCTACATTAAATTCTTTCAAAAGCACCTCAGCCGTCACTTTGTCTGCACAGCAATGGCTAAGCACAGCTCTGCCTACCACGGCACCTCACACACCTGATGTGCAGAGCAGGGTTTATTCCAGCACTGGCTACACATAGCTCTGCAAATGCACCTCGCACCTAACCTGCAACAATTCTGCTCTGCCTGGATTGAGAGAGTGACAAACACACTCTCACACACACACTCGCCCACACATGCACACATATACACACATACATATATACTCACACATACACATGCAAACACATTTACACTCATCACATACACACACAAACATGCACACATACATACACACACATGCACACACATGCACACACATACATTCACACACATACACACTCATACATAGACACACACATGCATACGCATACACTCACACATGCATACACACACACTCACACATAGACACGAACACAAACATAAACACACACTCAAACATACACACACATGCACATGTACATGCATACACACACTCTCACACCCTTGCACACACATACATGCACACAAACACCCACACACTCACACACACATGCATTCACACACATATGGAGACATGCACACATACGCACACACAAGCACATGCCCAGATGCACGCACACACACATGCACACATAGGCACACACCCACACACACATGCAACATACACACACACCCATATGCTCACACATGCATACACACACATACACACGCACATGCACACATTCATGCACACGCACATGCACACACACTTACACATACGCACACACATACACATGTACATACATACACACACACACACATGTACACACACACATCCACACATGCACACAAACACCCACACACTCACACACATGCATACACACACATATGCTAACACACACACACTCTCACAAACAAGCACACACACATGCACACACAGTAATACACATACACACACAACCATACACACACGTACATGCACAAACACACACAGACACACTCATAAATGCACAAACACCCCCCAATCATACAGACATGTGCACACGCAGCCATAAACCTGAGTGAGCTTTGACAATACACCTCACTCAATATTTGTCACCAGACGCTCCATTTAATTATAATAATTTGGTTTATTCAAGTTTCAACCAATGCACCTCAGCATTAACACTCATCACCCATTTCTATACTGTGGTCCATACATCATCTGGTCAAAACTGCTCTCTAAATATTGACTTACATGTTCTCCAGGCAATCTTCTGGTCAAAGAGCGGTGATTAGTAATACCCATTCATATGTCGATGTACATAACTCCAGGTGAACATCACCTAATGCCCTGTCAGCACCGCAGCACACACACCGCTCTACCAGTACACCTCAAGCCTGACCTGCAGCATGCCATGGAATTCCTTTCCAAAACAAGCACTTGTTATAGCACATCACTTCTGACTCCTAAAGCCCCTTGCAATCCCAGTACTTGGGCTTATGTGTACCCAGGTGGAAGCACATATTTCCTTGCCTACTGTACCCTTTGCCTTTCCATTGCACAGAGCTCTTTCAATCTGTGCTTAATTTGAGCCGGTGGTTTCCGGGTGCTGGGCACCACACTTAATTGTTTTCCGGTGCTCAGAACCAACACTTAATTGTCAACACCACACTTATGACACTCTGCCACATGGTGGTGCTGCTCATTTAATTTAGAGATGATCAGAAGAATGGTTGTTTATGAATACAATATAAATTAGAAAATACTAATACCAGCCTCGCAGCCCTTCCTTTAGCTTTGGGGACCTGGAATAATCTTAACTGTTGCACTTTCAGGTGAGAGAGATGGTTAGTAGCTGCTTTGGTACCCTCATTGGCAGCGAGGACGGGGCAATGGGTGGTGAAAGCTGCAGTGGCCTCCTAGTCAGGGCCCTGGCACTTATAATTTTACAAATTAAGCACTTCTTTGAGTGCACCTCAAAGCTGACCTAGGAGCCCCATCCTATTTCAATACTGAGACCGACACCTACCCCTGTCTATGCACCTCAGCACCCGCTCTCTGCCAGCACAGGAACCAACAGTGTAGCCTACAAATGCACCTCAGACCAGGATATTTCTCTGCCAGTGCCCCTCAGATCAGGTGAGCATTAATACCTTTCAATATATCATTATCATGATAGTGGAATGCAATGCCAATAATTAACATTGTGGGCAGTTAGAAGGCATTAATCTACATTTACTAAGTTTTGACACAATGGCGCATAAGAGCACATTCGCTATGCGGCACGGCACACGAGAAAAAATAGCACAGAGCTATATTTACTAAGCTTAGCCTGCTACTGATGACACACTTTGCTCGAACACACAAAAAAGACTGCCTTTAATGAAGCTCACCATTTCATCATGATGCATAGGGAAGTGTGATCTGTCTAGCATAGGTGTTGTACTGTAAAACATCCCTTTGCATAAGCAATATAACGTTTCCCATGCTTTGGGTGTGTGCAGCATTCATTCAATGCTCATTTTAGCACATGAATGAACCCATTTCACCTTGTTTACACTTGCTTCAGGTAGGTTGTTGACACGAAGCCCAGGCTTTGCCTCACAACAATTGTGCGCTTGCACTGAACCCCACATTAATGCCCCCAGTGCACAGCAAGGCAAAGTAGTGCAAAGCAGTGTTTGTACTGAGAAAAGGGCATCTTTCCAGCACAAAACACAGTTTTAGCTGTATAGTAGCTACTTTGGATATATATTCACAAGGAAATGATGCAGTGCAGCAGCAAAATATGTAGTGCTGCACCATTTAAAAATCACTGGGATGCGCTGTATTCACAAGTATACGGCACACCCTTTTATTTTCCCAATGTGCTGGATCTAAAAATAGCTGCCTAGCCCCAACACAGACACCCTTGCACCATAGTGCAAGTATGCCTGTGATGCAGGGAATGATTGTTATGTGCATGAAGGGACACCTTCCTGCACATAAACAATCTTTAGAGGCGATCTGCCCTACTTATGTGTGCTGCAGAATGCAGCACACATTGAAAGAGCAAAAATTAGGAAATTAAAATATTTCTCCTCGTTGCGCCATTCTAACGCCTGTGTTTGCATGGCAATAATTTTTGGCGTGGCCTCAGATGTACACATCCTTGGAAATATGTGGCAGCAAAAAAAACCATGGGCCTCATTTATGAGGCCTTGCGTCAGTTTTGCGCTTCCCATGCGTCACTTTTTGTGACGCATCGGCGGCGTAAAACATGCCACCTGTTGCGCACTATTTACAAAGTGACGCATCTAAGCAGATGCGTCACTTTGTAATCCCCTGCGCTACATTATACCTGCATCAGGTATAATGTATGCAGGGGGGGGCGTTCCCCTGCAAAAAGCCTCGTAGAAGTGACGCAGTGAAATCTATGAGATTTCACTGCGTCACTTCTAGTACGCCATTGCGTCAAAATCCTGCGCCTGCCTCACAGCTGGCGTATGATTGATGCAGGCCCTTTCACATGGGGCTTGCCCCATGTGAAAGGACGCATTACTGGAGTTGCGTCACTTTTGTGACACACTCCAGCAATGCGTCACTTTTGCGCTTACAGATACTTCAGAAATACTGACGTATCTGTGAGTCCTTGCGACATGATGCGTCATACATTAAATATGACGCATCAGGAATGTCGCAAGGAGTGCGCACTGAGAAGAGACGCATCGCTGCTTTCACGCAGCGTGCGTCATTTCTCATAAATGAGGCCCAATGGGTCTTGTAGTGGAATGCCCACAAGAGCACCCATTGCATTCCCCTTTCATGCAGAAAACTGTGTGAAAGGGTATCATATTCACAAAGCAGCATTAAGCCATTGAAAGTGGCTTACGGACGCTTTGTAGACATGGGGCAGGGCATTGCGCCACTGGAACATCGAAAAAAGTGACCTTCGGTCACTAAATCTCCTTGTAAATATGCCCCTTTGTGTCACTTTGCATTTGCACTAGGTTTTAGTAAATCTTGGCTAGAGGCTGCAGGGCTCTTTCCTGCTTCACTGAAGCATGAACGCCTGGAAGTGAGAGGCCCAAAGGACTTAGTGCCTGTGTCTCTACCAGCACCCAAGGGTTGGGTTTTACATAGGCAACAATCTATGAAGCCTGTGCTTTGAAGTGGCTCTCAAACCAGAGGGTCTAGGCATTCTTTCGATTTTAGCAGTAGGGCCAGCATATCAAAGAGGTGTGTGTATGGATAAAATTGTCTGCGGATTTGGGCCAGTTCAGGTAAATGGGGTTTCTTGTCATGAGTGCTCCTTTCTACCAACTTTATAAAAAACTTTTTTATTGGATTAACCAACCAGTTAACATGGTTCAGGCATGTCTCGTATACTGTCAGTGCAATGTGAAACATTTACATGGATGCATTTACATAGATTTTACTAACAAAATATAAATCAACATATTGGTCTCCAATTCCCTATTTCTATTAGTAATATAATCATCAGACGTCTAATCAAAAAATTGCCTTTCAGGAATGTACGGCCTGACACCAATACAGAAGAGTTTATTGTAGAATCACAGATGCTTTGCACGAGAGTTAGTTATTCATAGATCATATAAGTGTTAGGGGTGTTGCTATGTTAGGTTATGTATACTTATCAAGTGCACGCTCACACGTGCGGGTATCTTGGCGCTCAGTAGTTGTGTGCGCCTACCCCTGACTATGGTAGGTTGAATAATTGAAAAGCCAGGTCTTCAGCTTCTTGCCGAATTGAAGAGGAGAGGAGGAGCCTCTGGTGTGGAGTGAGAGGTTGTTTTATGCTTTAAGAGTGATGTAAGAGAGCGCCTGTTTACTTGGTCTGGTTCTATGCATGTTACAAAGAGGGGTGGGGTCGCACACTACTCACACACCGGCGGAAGTTGCCCCTAAGGACTCTGGTCATTGTAGTAGAGTGTTCGCGATGCATCATCTTTCGATCTTGCTATCTTCGCTGTCTTCGCCATCCCTGGACACGTGTTTCGGGTTATCAACCCTCGTCAGCAGGGATAGGCAGTGTTCTGGGGTCGCCGATGGCTGCCAATATCTGCCAGGTATAGTACCACTCCGGCGCGTAGGTGCGGGATCCTAGGCTCGTCAGCCCGCTGCTCAAGGGAGCTTTAAGTTACAAAGTGGGGTGGGGTCGCACACAACTCACACACCGGCGGAAGTTGCCCCTAAGGACTCTGGTCATTGTAGTGGAGTGTTCGCGATGCATCATCTTTCGATCTTGCTATCTTCGCTGTCTTCGCCATCCCTGGACACGTGTTTCGGGTTATCAACCCTCGTCAGCAGGGATAGGCAGTGTTCTGGGGTCGCCGATGGCTGCCAATATCTGCCAGGTATAGTACCACTCCGGCGCGTAGGTGCGGGATCTCAGGCCCGTCAGCCCGCTGTCTCAAGGGAGCTTTAAGTTACAAAGAGGGGTGGGGTCGCACACTACTCAGACACCGGCGGAAGTTGCCCCTAAGGACTCTGGTCATTGTAGTATCTCAAGGGAGCTTTAAGTTACAAAGAGGGGTGGGGTCGCACACTACTCACACACTGGCAGATATTGGCAGCCATCGGCGACCCCAGAACACTGCCTATCCCTGCTGACGAGGGTTGATAACCCGAAACACGTGTCCAGGGATGGCGAAGACAGCGGAGATAGCAAGATCGAAAGATGATGCATCGCGAACACTCTACTACAATGACCAGAGTCCTTAGGGGCAACTTCCGCCGGTGTGTGAGTATTGTGCGACCCCACCCCTCTTTGGTTCTATGCATGCATGGGATGTGTGTGAGGAGGAGGCCTGCAGAGTGGAGGTGTCTGGGTGGTTGACTGAACGAGATGCGACTGTTCAGGTAGATGGGGTCTGAGTTGTGTAGTGCCTTGATTATGTGTGTGGGGAGCTTGAATTATTATCATTATTATTATTAATATTTCAGTACTTGTAATAGAGCATACTGTCACCCTACGGGTATCCTGGCGCTTCCGACTGAAAAGAGAGACCAGAGTGGAAGAGAGAGGTCAGGCTGAGTGTAAAGGAGGCAGAGAACCAAGCTTTTGGAAGAGCCAGGTTTTTAGGCACTTTCGCAATTCAATCAGAGTATCCACTTGTCTAAGGTTCGGAGGAAGTTCATTCCACAGGCGGGCACCCACCACATTGAATGCCCTCCCTCCTGACCTGGTACGTTTGAACCTGGAAACCGACAAAAAGCCGGCACTGGAGGAGTGGAGATGCCTCTTGGGTTGGTACCACCTGAACTTTTCCTGCAAGGGGATTGGACCCAGCTTGTGCACTGTTCTGAAAATCAGACATAGGGATTTAAACTGGACCCTTTCCTTAATAGGCAGCTAGTGCAGGTCTCTCAGAGCCGTGGTGGAGGATGAACTACGCTGCCTTTTAAGTACTAATTTCGCTGCTGCAGACTGTACTCTCTGCAATCCCTGAGTGATCTATTGTGGGGCACCCAAATACAGAGAAGTGCAGTAATCAAGCCTGCTTAGCATGGTGCTTCTTACCACCAGTGAGCGTGGCTCAGTCGGTAATAGCGGAAGTATTTTTCGTAACAGCCGTATTAAGGAGAAGCATACATTAGTGGTCTTAATTGCATGAGACTCCATCTGGAGGTTGTCATCAATCAAAACCCCCAGCTTGCGTACCTTCTTAACCGGCGCTATTGGTTCCTCCTCAGGAGTGAATTTAAATTCACAGGGTAGGGGTTTAGATATCTTCACAGTGGAGCAATACAGCACCTCGGTCTTTCAACAATTAAATTGAAGGGAATTTCTCCTGAGCCAATCAACCGTGCGTTGCATGCACTGCTAGAAGGAGTATAGGGAGATCGCATGTTCACCTTCTAAGGAGAACGCCAGCTGAGTATCATCAGCATAATTAACTAAGCTGACTCCATAGAATTTAATAATAGGAAGCAGGGGCTGCAGGTATACATTAAAAAGAATAGGACTGATCGCAGAACCCTGCGGCACTCCGTATATTACCGGAGATTTGCTAGAGGAGAAAGGGGCTAAGGACACGACCTGTTGTCTCCCCGTCAAATAAGACTGGAGCCATTGCAGTGCTCGTCCCTTCACCCCCAGCCTCCTAAGTCCCTCTACTAGGATGGAATGATTTACCGTATCTAATGCTGCTGACATATCGAGAAGCACTAGAACAGTAGCATTCCCGTTGTCGGCTCGCATGTGCAGGTTATCCATCATGGTGACAAGCACCGTCTCGGTCCCATGACCTGGCCGAAACTCGAATTGGTCTCTGTCGAGCAAGAAATTATTCTCCAGAAAGCATGACATTGCCCTACTGACTGCCTTCTCCAGGATTTTGACCGGATAGGGCAGGAGAGAGATAAGCCTAAAACTAGCCGGGATTGATGGATCAAGAGTTGGTTTTTTGATCAGTGGGGTCACCACCGCCTGTTTCCAACTGTCTGGAACAGTTCCTTCCACCAGTGATTGATTACAAATCTGTCTCAACCACGGGACGATTTCTTTACCAAAAGTCTTCCAGACTTTATGAGGGAGAGGATCAAGAGGGGATCCCGACGTGACGCTGTGCCCTAGGCTGTTAAAAACGTCCTCAGTAAGGACCGGAAAGTTATCCAGAACCATTGGTTGAGGAATGTCTTCAGCCACCGGTTGTTCTAGTTCATCTTGGCATTCCTCCTTGGGATTCAGTGTGTTAAAAATGTTAGTGATTTTGTCCTGGAAATAGTAAGAAATGTCATCGCATAGTTTTTGTGATGCTGCTACCTTGTTATTTAGGCAGGTAGGGAAAGACATGTCCTTTATGATTTTAAAAAGAGCTTTTGCTCCATTCGGCGCTTGTATTATAGAGGTACCATAGAATTTGTCCTTTGTTTTAAGAATGAGTTATTTATATTTCAATTGTATTAATCTATGCTCTTTTTTATCTCTTGTTTGTGTACATAGAGCCAGTATAGTTCTCTGAGGTATGGTGTGATGTGAGTTCTTTGTGGGAGGTTGAGCAGTGCAGTAGGTGCAATACCACCAGAGGCTAGGAGGTGGAGGCATTTTCCTTCCTTGTATTAGGACCCAATCAATCAATCAATCAATCAATCAATCAGGAGTTTGTTAAAGCGCGACTACTCACCCGTAAGGGTCTCAAGGCGCTAGGGGTGGAGGGAGGTGGGGGGGTGCAGGTTCCATTCCAGGGGGCCCTTTGAGCATCACAGTCCCAGCCCACTTAATCAGTGGCTCTAACAACGTGCATAAGGTATACCCTCAAATTGTGATATGATTTTATTATCTTTCCCAGCTCCTGAAAATAAAATATCCAATGTAAGATGTCACTCAGTTTGTTTTCACATATATACAGCCATATTCATCAATCTCCCGTTTTGCGAGGCCCTAACAGCGAATTATAGCGATTCGCTATTAAGAACTCACAAAACGGGATTCATGTAGGATTAGCAAAATGTATTGCGATTCCTACTGATTCCTTATTTGCGATTAGCAAATTGCTAATCCCAAATAAGGAAAAACTCCCCATTCATTCCTATGGGCCAAAAGGCCCATAGGAATGAATGGGGAGTATTCCTTATTTGCGATTAGCAATTTGCTAATCGCAAATAAGATTGCGATTTGAAGGGTGCCAGGGGTGTCCAAAGGACACCCTGTAGCACCCCTTAAATGCACATTTGAACAGGTGTTGCGCACACACATGTCCAGAGGACATGTGTGTGTGTAACATGCAAAAGAAAAA
This sequence comes from Lissotriton vulgaris, assembly GCF_964263255.1. Classification (NCBI taxonomy): domain Eukaryota; kingdom Metazoa; phylum Chordata; class Amphibia; order Caudata; family Salamandridae; genus Lissotriton; species Lissotriton vulgaris. The sequence continues at coordinate 1,061,775,896 of NC_141699.1, forward strand.
AATGCACTAAAGTGCTTTTTACTCTTTTTTCGCAATTTACCACGAAGTCAGATTTCGTGGTAAATTGCGACCAAATATTGCGAATTCGCAATTTCAAATTGGGTGATGAATTGGATTTAAGGAATCTCTATTAGAGATTCCTTAAATCCAATTCCTCGCAAATATGCGATTTCGGTAATAGCGATTTTTGCATTTGGGATGATGAATCCCAAATGCAAAAATCTCACTCGCAAACGGGCAGATTCTCAGAATCTGGCCATTTGCGAGCGCAATTCATGTTGATGAATATGGCTGTTTATGTACTATCTGTAATTGGCATTGCTTATAACAATCTTTATTTCAATAACTCAAGTTGAACTGTCACACTTTTCGGATAATAATGCTCCCAGTTCGTCTTAGTATTTTATGTAATTTCTACACGTCCACCTTACAGTTCATCAAGAAGACATGCATTAGTGGATTTCAAGTTTGTGAATAGAAGCCATTTGCCCATCAGTAGTCCCAAGTCTATGAATCTACAACACAATTTGTTTTCATTAGTTCTAGTCCTAAACACAAGGGGTCATGCATACAGAAGCAACTCCTTTGTGCCAGGTTTTGCAGAGAGAATATCTGTTACCCTCTTCCAATACCCTGTTAATTCTGGACAGGCCAAGATGGTATTCTAAAAGTCCTCCTCTAACCCATTGCATTGTTTGCAGGAGTTTGAGGCTCTCTGTGAGATCTTTCCTAATGTCCTATGAATGTAATTAAATTGCGAGCAATCAAAATCAAGCATTTGGAACATCTGCTTACACCAATTCCCATTTGCTGTCATGTTATCTCACGTTACTTATCCATCAGCTATTTACCTCTCAGTTTGCCTAAGTCTCTCCTGACCAGAGGAAGCAGACCTCTGTATGGCTCTACCAGCTGGTATCAGAGACGTTTTAAGGCATGGTCAAAGTGGGCTCTGGCCCAGGGCCCCAGACTTTTAGAGGGGCCTTTTGAAAGAGCCAGGTTGTTCTGCAGAGAATTTGCCCTGATTACCTTGAATAATTGTTAAACAAACTGTTTTAAATACCGTTTTAATTTAAATTATTTTATTGTGGGTGTTGTACGCAAGTCAATTACACACATTTTGCAGGGAAAAGTGTTTTCGTTTCATGCAACATCCATAAAAAAGGTTTTTAGATCAAAACAGGACCTCCCGTATGAGAAATGGGAGGGTGTCACAGAGATTATTTGCAGTAATATTAGCGAGTTGTTGCTGAGTTACAATATTGAAAACAAAAATCATTATCCCTGAATATTAAATGTAAATACATTTAGAAGTTGGAGGAGTGTGCCTGTGCACTCCAGTAACCTGGACAAAGAAGGCATGAAGAAACTGAAACTGGTTTGTAAATCAAAGCTGTTCTGAACAGGGGCACCAAAAATACATCTGGCCCAGTGCCCCCAAAATCCTTAAGATGTGCCTGCCAGACATCTCCTTTCCTCCAATGTGAGTACGTTTTGTCGGGTCCATAAGTAGGGACCATTATCTCAATACGCATCGATTCTGAACATATCAGTCCAACAAGTGAACATTTGTGGAGAAAGAGAATTGTTGAGGCCCCAAATTCTGCCGGAATGTCTAGGGAGTGGGTCTCAAGAAGATCACTTGCTATCTCAATGCCGACTTTGGACAATAAGTTCAAATGAGTAGTGTGTGTTATCAAATGCAATTTGGATATGATATTCAGAAGTGTCCTGGGTGCACATTCCAACAACACGTCGGTTCGTGAGGAATCCCACCAGCTGCATTTTACTACTCTCAGAAATTTAGGCATGAGTTTTTGGGCATTCTGTTCAACAAGAACCATCTTGCTAAGTCTTTTCCACATAGTGTACCATAAAAGTCTGTCCCTGAGAAGTTGAGGCTCATGACACCCATCCATCTCCCTAAGTTGATCTGCCAAGTAATGGCCTTCAAAATCAGGCACCCAGAGTGCCCTTCAGCCATGGGCATCTTCAATGTTTGGAGGGCCTCTTTTCCATTAAGTTGAAGCACACAAAACGGTATACAATTTGTCACAAATGCCTTGATGGATCTTAGAATCTAACTTTCACCTTTTCTTTTCTATAGGATTCTGAGTTGAGAAATCGACTCACTTTAGCCTTTTAACCAGGCCCAACAGCACCAGAGCTCTGTTCCTGACTTTTATGCTTAACAATAACTACAAAGGTGTCACCCAGCAGATCTCTGCTTCAAGGCTTTTGAGGAAGGAGGCACAAAGTCACTAAAATGATGCACTAGAATACATGGGGACATCTTCAGCTTGTAATAGTTGGTGTTTGCAGGTTTCTGGACACTTAGGAAAAAACAAGTTTCTCCTCCACCACTCTGTTCTCCTAGGGCTAACATGTGGCAGGCATGGAATGGGTCCCAAGATAGTGGTGAGACTAAAATAAGCAAAAGTGTGTTCAAAGAGTTTGTTGATGGTTCCTCACCAAGAAGGTTGAGGATAGTATCCCACTACCAAATATAATTTAGACATAAATATATTCACTAGCTGGGGCCAAACTAAATCAGCAAATTCTCGAAAGTAAAGGCAACGTCTGGATTGGTGGCAACCTTTGATATAAATTAACCGACCAAACCTTTCGGGGGGAAACCAAATGGAGAATGCATATGGGTCAAAAGTTACTGGAACCATGAGGTACTCTACATACAAGCCCATAACAGGGCTCTAAGTAGCCGCCTCCCTTCTCAGGAGTGCACACCCTTCGCCTATGTCTTTGCACATTTGTTATGTTATATTTTATTTGTTGAGCACATAGACACAAAGATTCCTCATTCTAAATTAACAGCATTGTCACTTCAAAAGAACAGGCTCAATGGGTTTACTGGGTAAATAAAAGTTTTGTAAATTTCAATAGTTAAGATTTCCTGCAGAGGGAGAGAGAATGACTCTTGCAACAGGAACTGAAAAGACTCCTCCTCCATGTGGACTGGGCATGTCATTGATAGATCGAGTAGTGCTGAGGTTGACTGACCTAAACAGGAACAGGAATCAGCAAGGCTGAGCCAATCATAACTCTACAATGCAGCGTTGTGATTGGCTCCCGAAACCAATCCCAACACTGCAATGCAGCATTGCTATTGGTGTGAGGGCCATGGTTCGGCACTCAGTCAGGGACTGGGGGCCTGGGCATATTCTTCACTGAGGTTATAATGCAGCCTGCATTGAAAACATGCTAATGGATGCATGACTGTTTGGCCGGCCCAACGAGGGCCGATTAAAGCATCATGTGCACTTTAGTGTGCCCACCACTCCTCCCTGCTCTGTCAACAGAGCAGCCCGCCCTCATCCTGCAGCAGCAGGGAAGAATAACATGATAATAACTGCATTATTGTCATTTTATTTGTCCTGTTTTTTAATGCTGCTCACAGGGGGCACATCTTTGGCCTCATCTGAGGGTAGGGGCTGCAAAGGAAGTGCCAAGAGTAGCAGGGAGCAAGTTAGAGGTCACAGCTGCACCTCCTGACTACCTCCAAATGACGTCCACTAGCAATGAGGGCAAAAGTCTTAAGCACCAGGGAACAACTGGTTTGGCTCTGGAAAACCTTACTCAGAGTGATGTGAAATCCCCACAAAACGAGGTATCCAAATATTCCATGCCTCTTACTTCTCATTGGTGGCAGGAGAAAATAGGACATTTTGAATAGTCTAGTGGTTAGCAGTTGCAGACTGCTGAGAAGGGGCCAGCTCAGCAGCTGCATCTGAAATACAATCTATTGCCAAATCATTGGTGTCAGGGTACCCAGAAGAAAGATGGCGTAGGTTTGTGGACAAGTAGAATGAGCTAAGACGTCCATAGTCCACATGACACCCCTCAGGAGATCTGGGACCCTGCACCTTGTGGTGCTAGGCAGCCAATGCAGCAGCAATAGCTCTTTTCAAGACTTTGTAGGTGCAACAGCAGGAGAAAAGAGAAAACTGTTGGCAACAGGGTCCTTGCATATCCTAATGTCTCCCGGGCAGACTGGCTGCAGGACCAGACGTCCGACTCAGAAAGGCAGGGTGTCCGATCCAATGGAGGTTTGAGCCTCACATCTGAACTCCCTTCTCTATTCAAGAAAATGACAGAGCATTCAACAAACATATGGGTCCAAAATAGGGCGATTGTCCTCTAATCCGGTCAGAATTGACCTCACCCCTAAAGCCACGCCAGAGAAGGCAGACATTCCACCTTCTCTGTCTGTACAGAGCTTTAATTCAGGCCTAGCAGCTTCTGGGTCTCCATAAAGCCAGTTTTTTTTTATAGAACAGTAACACATGCAGTGACTCCCTAGAGGGGTGCACTGTGGTTTTTAAGTATCGAGATCACAGAGCAGAGAAACTTCTCAAGTAGGGTAAGCTGATTCCTTAGCACCTCTCAGCTGTGCCTTGGACGCAGATATTGGAAAGTTACCAGAGTCCATATTGCATGAGCAGTCGACCCAGCCCTGCCAGTTGTTTAGAACCCAGAGTATGATGATAGGCTGATCTTAGGGAGAGAATCGTTCCTGAGATGTCAGAGGTAAGTCAGTCCACTTAAGGGCCACTATAGTCATCTAGTAAGCAGCCACATTTACTGTTGGATCAATAACGCTCATTCCTGCAAGTGGCAGCCGCCACAACATGAAGGTGGGGGGGAGGAGTGGATGGAAAATTAATTCTTTTAAACGTACCTGTTGCTACAGCCTCCAATGCCGACAGCCACCTCAGTGCTCTCCCAGAAGCCTCTGGGAAGGCAGAGGCTGCCCAGCCAATCCAGATGCTGCTCGCATGCTTTGAGAGCAGCACCAGGTTTGGTCTGAACAGCCTCCTCTGTCGCTAAGACACTGCCTTGAAGCCTGCGGCTTTTCCCCAACCCGGCTGTGAACACAGCTGGGTTGGAGAAATAGAAGTGCGCATGTCTGTTTGGCCAGCCTAGGACGCGCCTGTCATGGCCTGGCCCCGCCCTACATGCATGCCAGAGCCAGTCATATAAAAATTAAATAAACTTGTTTCATTATCATTTTATTTTTCTGTGACTGACTCTGACGAGTGGGACGACCCCCCTCCCCCATTACAGAAGAGCTACCCCTGATTCCTGCCTGATTTCTTCCAGAGAAGTATAATGTTCCTCTGAGTGTACCTTTGACTCCATCCTGTTACTATACATGTTTGGGTAAGGAACTATCACCCTTGCAAAGTCTAGGCAGGGTTTCAGTGTGCCATTATCGAAAATCATACCTTACGTATAAAAGCCGACCTTGGTCTTTGAATTTACATATGTGGAAACAGATTGCTAACATATTGATTCCTTAAATTATATTGTTTTTTTAATTGTATGTGTGCATTGTTTCTGCAGAGAAGTGTTTGGTTGGCTTCAGGGCCGGACTGGGAACCACAACCGGCCCCGGCAAAGTACTCAGCCGGCCCCCCTCCCCACTTGGGGGGGGGGGTTGGAGGGGCCGCCGAGCTCTTTTACGGGGCCGGTTTTCTTCGGTTTGCTGCAAAAGCGGCCCTGTAACAAAAACGGCCCAAGGGGTCCAAAACCGCCCCCCTCCTGTGCGGCGCACCGGGGGATTGCCCGGTGCCCGCTATAGCCAGTCCGGCCCTGGTTAGCTTCCTACTACACAGAGCGTAAGAAGCCCGCGTAATCTCTTTCCAACACACTATCAAACCCCCACTCACTGAAGATCAGGAAACATCCTCACACAGATAAAGCCACATCCTGTAATTCGCCCTCTAATCCTCCCTGATACAGCAAGGTCAAGCCAATATCCAGCCAATGACAGAGCACGTCTTCGTCATTAGCAGACGCGTGAAAGCCAGAGATCAGATGGAAGACAAATGGCTGCCGCGCGCGCGCTCACGGCTGATCAGCACAGCCTATAATTCAAACGTCTAGACCTGTCAGAGCCTGTGTTCTTGCGCTGCCTTTCCAGAGAGATAAATACTCAGATCTGTTACTGGTGACTGGCTAAATAGTCAGAAACCTCTACGTTTAATGTTTCTTCAAGTTCTCTGGCAGAATACTTTGTTATGTTGTCAAAGATCATGACGTACCTACTTTCAGTTTCGAGCAATTTCCAGTGGTCTTGTCAGCTATTTGAAATTCAACTTCAACGCCTGCAACAGTTCCTGGGTTGTCTCTGTAAATCCATTTTGAATTTCAGTGAAACCTCCAAATTAGCTGCAGAGAAAGTTGCTAAAGTGGAGGTCTTAGAACTTTGTGAATTTTCTTTATTTTAAGTGGGTCTTTGTAAGCCTAAAACCTGGAAAAGTGTTTTTAGGCTTCACATACTAGAGAGTGCAAGTGCTGTCTGTTGTGAAACACATTGTCAATTTATAACGGACATTGAGCCAGATGCATCAAGCGCAAAACCGGTCGCAAACGGGCAGATTAGCAGAATCTGCCCCTTTACGACCAGTTTTTTTGCATTTGGAATGCATCATCCCAAATGCAAAAATCGCAATTTGAGAAATCACAAAAATAGCGATTACTTAATTGAGAATGCATTTAGGATATTGCAAATTGCGAATCCCTGAATGCAATGCATGATGAAATCGCAAATTGCGATTTCGCAAATAGGGGTCGCAAATTACTATCAATTTGAACTTGATGATAATTTGCAAAAACTTTGAAAAATGCACTAAGGTGCATTTTTCAAAGTTCCCGGTTACACACACACATGCCCTTGGGGCATGTGTGTGCGAAACAAGTGTGCACATTTCAATTTCAGGGGCGCAACAGGGTGTCCTTTTGGCACCCTTGAAACTGCATGCGCAATTTGCGAGTACCTATTGGGTACTCGCTAATTGCGCATGCAGTTCCCGTTCATTCCTATGGGCCTGTAGGTCTGTACATCTTCTTTGGACAAATTCAGGGAACTTTGAACTTAATTCCAAAGTAGCAACCAGAATTAAAGTCAGTTTCAGGTTCCAGCTCTCAGCACATGAAGGATTTTGCAGATTAATGTTTACTGATTAGTGATACAGGTTGCAGATAAGGTTATGTTGTTTGTACTTCTGTTTTAAATAAATGCATGCTCTTAGGCCCAGATTTACATAGAATTCACGTAACACAGGCCAGCAAGTAAAGTTGTTGCGATGCGATACTGATATAGGTGAGAGGTGAACAGGACCTTTATCAACCAAGAGGTGGCACTGTTCTGCTGTCTCGCCTGAGCTGGCGGACTTTTGGCTCCCATGCGCAACATAAACACCATTGTGCCATAGTGCAATGGTGTCTGCGTTGTGAGAACCCTAGGCTTTTTGCTGGATGGGGTCCGTTCCAGCATAAAAACTATGCTTGAAGGCATTTTCCTCCTCCTATGTGTGCTGTAGAATGCGTTGCACTCGCAAAGTGGGAAAAACAAGGAGAAATGAAAACAATCTCCTCGTTACATCCATCTTGAGGCAGCATGGGATTGTGGCACACCTCCCTGTCTACAATTCCTTGTAGATATGGATTTGCGTCAAAAACAATAGTTTTATGCACACATGTACCGCACATGAGACACCCCCTTAACCTCTTCGATGCTCATGACGGAACGGTTCCGTCATGAGCATCGGTCGAGCTGTGCTCATGACGGAACCGTTCCGTCATGACCTCACCCATTAACATTGGGGCCCAGCACCGGCGGTAAATCGGGGCAGAATTTACATTAGATTGTACATCTCAACACAACACTTTACATCACGTTTGTATTAAAAAAGTATACACAGGCCAAGTGTTTGTAAATCTGGAAACATATGACTGGGCACAGAGATGTGTGAATGAAGCACAAAATAATTAACGTTTATATGTAGATATAAGTGTGTTTGACGAGTTTTGAGCATGTACTTACTACCCTTGGCACTACATAATGCCTGCTATCCTGTAGGTGAGTAATAGGCATAGAAACATTGGGCCCGATTCACAAAGGTAAACTAAGATGAAAGTCTAACTTTATGACTTTCGGTATTCACAAAGGGCATTTATGAGTAGTAAAGTTAGGCTTTTGTCCCAATTTAACTTAAATTTTGGTCTCAGTTCCACTTAAAACCAAAACTTAAGTTAAACTGAGACAAAGGTCTAACTTTCCAAATCGCACAGGCCCTTTGTGAATACTGAAAGATGTAAACTTAGACTTTTGCCTCAGTTTACCTTTGTGAATCAGGCCCACAGCTTATACCATAGTATGCCACACAGTTGGGCCACAATGTAAATATATCAATTTTTGAATCAAAACTAGAACAAATTGCATAAATCTCAATAGTGCTCGTTCATTTTCCCACTGACAACAAAAGCTGCATGAATTACACTAGTAACATTCATTTTTCAACAATGCTTGTATTTATAATTGCAAAATTAGCATTTAATTTGACTGGCCAGAGCAAAAATTTAATTTTGCACTAGTTAGGTGATCCATATGTAGTTGCAGATGTCTGAGCACATTTGAAAGAGCACCAGTGCAATGTATACAGTTGAAGTGTTAGTTCAAAATTGTACCATCAAAGTTGAAAGCTGGTGCGATACCAGCATATTGCTGTCAGAGTATCGTCTAATATATATACTGAATGACAATTATAATAATATTGCCGCATTAGAGTCAATATTATAATATCTACACCTAACAGAATGCTGTTTTTTGCACATTTAGGACATAATATTTAAGTCATATGATACTTCTTAAATGATATTCTGATATACAGCAATGAAATCCTGGTAATCCGTACCTGGTGTTTTAAGCATTGGAATCCCTCTGCTGCTCCAGACCACACATGATATGGCTTCTCTTTGACTTCCCAACATTTCTGTCTTTCTTTAATTTTTTTTAACAGTTTTTGTTTAGAGTTGCATAGATTGCCTAGTCACTACTTTGGAACACTGTTATAGATGGGTCATAGAAACACATTTGCCATTTTGACAATCGCTGCAACAATGTTCTGCCCCCAATATGCAGCAACCACTTTTAGGCATTTTAGGCCAGATGTACTAAATAGTTGTTGAAATAAAAACAGTTTGAATTTGCGACCAGTTATTCTGATAAGCAAAGAATTTTATGAACTGTACTATGTACTAGTAGGAATTTAGAATGGCTCGCAATCCAACCTACCTCAGGAGTATTAATGAGGTAAGTCACAAATTGCGATTCACTCAGATTGGTGGCCATCACAGAAATGGTGGCCTGTTAGTGTCAACAAACCACCATGTCTATGATTGCCTCTAAATAAAAATTTTTTCAAATGCAGTCCTTTTTCCCAAAAAATTAGTGCTGTTCTTAAAAAAAAGGTTACTTTTTTTGAAGCGTGAGAGCTGACAGTGGGCCCGTGGATCACTATCTACTCTTGAACATACTTTTTGTTTTAATTCACAAAGGGGAAGGTGTACCTTCTATTTGTGAATGGGTTACCACCACAAGTAAGTTTGGAACTTGACAATGTTTTGGGGTCTGATCATGGTCGCAAAATATTGATATATCACATACCAATTCCGTATTTAGGAGGGGCACCCACCACATCCCCCTTCCAAATACCGAATGAATATAGGATCTGTTAGACTTGGCATCTTTTGGCATGTTTCCCCTGTGTTTTTGCTTTCTGACCTCTTGGTTTTGACTCTGTTTTTCCTGGTTTAGTGTCTCTGCACACTTTCTCACTGCTGTTCAGTGTTAAAGTGCAAGTGCTCCTGTTGCAAATTGTTATTATGGATTAGTGATTCCATGATTGGCATATTTGATTTACTAGTCAGCCCCTAGTAAATTGCACTGAATGTGGCAGGGCCTGTAAATCAAATGCTACTAGTGTCAGGACTGGCCAAAGAAAACCCTCAGTTAGCCTAAAATACCTCCTGGTAGTTGTTAAAATACACCAGAACAATCTTTACAGACCTGGTAGGTTTCTGCCTAATCGTTGGTCGTCCCTTCTGTTCACGAGTCAAATGATTTCTTTGCAGCAGAATTTCAAGATGGCCACCGGAGTTGGTTACTAAGTTGCCGGTCTAGTGTTTGGAGAATCTTCAGCAAGCACACCTGTGCTGAAGAGCTCTCGCGCTGTGAAGTGCGCACTTCAACTGAAGACCCTAAAGAAACGGTTGTTTTTCCAGAGCGGCTGTTTTGATACCTTGTTTCTTGTGCAGTGAGTATTGAGGAGTTTCTCGTGCTGACAGACTTTTTCTGCAGCTGTGTCGTATTTTGACGATGGCTGGGTTAGCGCTTAGCTTTGCTACACGTTTCCCGCTTAAATTAGCTATACGTAGAAACGCCATTTTGTATGTAGTGGCGGCCATCTTAGATCATGAGCGGCCTCGTGGCCAGCGTGCCCTTTAGTCCTTTGTCCGTTCCACTGACCACTCGAGTCTGCCCAGCAACAGGCTATTTTTAGTATTGGTCAAGCTCACACATGCGCAGTTCACACTGACCAGTCACTCCTTAGGAATGTGTCGCAAACTGACCAGTGGGTTTGAAACCCTCCAATGAGCTGGCAGTATTCCAAAACATGCCCTTACATGTACATAATGTTCTGTAACTTTGTGCCGTGTGTTCGTTTTATTACCTGTAGAATTGTATAAAAGAGGGGGTCACACCGATGTTCGGTGTGATACCTCTTGCATTACCGAAGGGTGCTGTATGAGTGTACCACCACCCCATGGGGTCTTAATAAACTTGTTCTTTGACTTTTACAGTTTCCGTGCCAACAGTTCTTCTAATGTATGTGGGTTATCTTCGGAACATGTAGGCCTTGGGAACCCGATACAACAAATTGGCGACCACGAAGGGACTCATCGGCGACTCGGATGCCCGAAGGAGAGGTCGTGACGAAGGTTTGGACACTCGCCATGGACGCGCGCTGCCACTAAGTGACCCGAGTCTTGGCTCCCACAGTGTTTTTTCCTTTCCTTCCGATCTGACCTTCTAGGTGGCGCCGTTCTCCGACTGAGTTTCGATCGTCTGTGTTGCTGGATAAAGTGCCGTTTGGCTGATTTGATTAAAAGACCTTGGCAGTTGGAATCTGGACCTTTGAAATTTTGGGTAAGATTTGTGATCGGTAAGGTAGTCTGCGGACGCTTACTGGAGTTCTATGATTTGTGATCGGTGAGGTAGTCCTCGGACGCTTGCCGAAATTTTGTGACCTATGACTTTGATTTGAGTTAGCTAACATTTGTGAACTTGTGAATTTGTGAATTTGTGAACTTTGAATCTATATGTGTAGTGCACTTCACATAGGCAGGCATGTAGAGATGTTTCTCTAACTTTGTTTTTTTTCCTCTGAGCGGCACATTTGTGTGAAGTACTGTAAGTGCCTTTTTTATATGGTGTCACGCTTTCGTGATACCCTTTGAACATGCCTGTTTTTAGCACGCTTCGAGGGATGTGCTGTCTTGGAAATGGTACCACAATTAGGTTAGCGGAATCACAGCCGGCTCCCCCAGAGGGAACACCAAATCGCGAAATGTACAGTAAACATGGCCTTCCCCCTATAATGTACAGTAAACTCTGGCACAAGTATACCAAGTCGGATCCTGAATTGCAATGGCCACTACATGGGTCGTTCGATTTGCAAAAAGTACAGTTTGTGGAGCAATGTCTGTTTCAACGCAGGTCTAGACAAAACATGTTTGATTGTGTGCGAATGTGGGAGAAAGCGGTGCGTGAGCGAATGAAACGTGAAGTTGCCTTGGCGGACAAAGAGCAGCGCAAGGCTGCTCGGGATAAGGCTTTACAGCTTGAGGAAAGAGAGGCTCAGGAGAAAAGAGAGAGGGAGGAACGGGAACGTAAATTGCAAACGACGGGTCAATTCCCTATTCGTCGACTGCTTTATCCTGTCCTTAATAATGAAATTGATGATTTTTCATTGCTAGATCGGTCACCGCCTCCGTATGTTTCGCCGACGGCTCCAGCTGAAGATTTGGGTGATGATGGGCAGGATAAGTCGGAAAAGAAGGGTATATCTGCTCTCAGGTTTACTACGGAGAGGTCCGCACATTTACGTAGTTGGGCTCCTAAAGTGAATAAGAAATGTGTTTCTCAGGATGAGGTGATTGCGGAGAGGAGTAAGTGGTCGGATCTTGAATTAATGTATTTCTTGTCTACTTTGGCGGATGAAGTTGTTGCCGCGTATCGTGACCTTTCAGACACGTTAGAACCTAAATCTGTGTCAGTACATCGTGAGAATTTGGATAAAGGTTTATTTGCTCTTTCAGATGTTGACGACCTTTTCAAGCAACTGATCCAGCTGCGGGATGAAACAACCAGATTGCGGGAGGAGCGAAAAAGGAGGCAAAAGGAGTCCGAGTCGAAGAATAGCGAGCAGATTAAGGAGTGTTCTCTCCGGGGTTCAGATAAGAGTTCTGCATTGCATGTTATGCCTATGCGTGAAGCCGCACCTTTGTATGTCCCTCCTAAAGGGCAAGGTACAGATGAGGATAAATTGTCTAAGGATGCGAAGGGGTATTTTGTATACAATTGGGTGTACACGCCCTGGAATAGAGCAGATGTTATGGCATTGAAAAATTCTCTACCTGATCTTCGGAAAAATCCAGCGGCATTTTATGAAGGGGTGGAAGGGGCTATATCGTCTTGTGTGATGACTCTTGTTGATATAGATTTGTTTTTTGGGTTGATTCTTCCACCTGATATGTGGAGACAAATTCGTAAAAATAATGATGAAACAATATTGGGGGGAACATGGAAAGAAATAAATGCTGCCGATTTAGATAGGGAACCGGCATGTAAGCCTTGTCAGTTGATTTTAGACCTCCCGGCGGCTATCTTGGTTAAATTAAAAACGCTTGTTCCTTCTAAAAAGATCGATTGGACTATGTTAACTTCGTGCAAACAAAAGCCCGATGAAACGGTTTCAGATTTCTTTACACGCTTTGAGGAGGCATTCCATGATTACAGTGGTCAATCTTTAACAGACGATACGGGCCGGCATTTGTTCGTAGATAAGTATGTGGCTAATCTCCTACCGGAGATTGCAAAACGATTGAAATCGAGTGAAAGTTCCTGGGCCACGGTGACCCCTGCTTCTTTGTTAACGATGGCTCAGTATTATGAGCGACAGGAGATAGAGGCTAAAGAAAGTGTTGATAAGAAAGCGAAAGAATTGAAGACGAAGGTGATGTTGGCACAGGTCCGTGGGACTCAGTATAGAGGGAGTGATAGAGGAAGACGAGGTGGAGGTACTACGTCGTATGGTCGTACGGATATAGCGGAGGATCAGTGTGCCTACTGTAAGGAGTTTGGGCATTGGGCTGATGATTGTCCGATACTTCGTGATCAGCGTAGTCAGCGTGGTCGAGGAGGTGGTAGGTCGAGAGGAGGTTATACGGGAGCAAGAGGTGGCGGAAGTGATCGTGGAAGGGTTGAGGGCAGGGGCCGTGGCCAGGATGAACGAAACACTTTCGATAGACGAAACCAATATCAGATATCGGAAAGTGAGAATGTGGAACACCAGGATTATGTACATGCATAGGACTGCGTAGGATGGGGTGCGGAACCAATTGAAGTGCCTGTAGATCAGGAGGGTCCATATGTAACAGCGGGTATTTTGGGTTCTACTGATCAATTCCTAGTTGACACCGGAGCTACCCGTAGCGCTTTGTCTAAAAGGTTGGTTCCGAGGGCTCCCCTGTCTGGCGAAATGATTACATGTGTAGGGTTTGATGGCACACCCTCCCCTAGCCCATTGTCAAAACCCCTAGCGCTTTGTCTCGACAAATTTTTTAGTTTTGGCCAATTTTTGTTATCGCCCTACACCCCAGATAATATCCTAGGCATTGATTTGCTTAAATATTTTCGAGCAACGATACGGTGCGCTCCGGAGGGAGTGCGTGTCATTCTCAATGACAACTATCCTGACCCAAATAGGTTTTATACTATACAGGATATCTCAGCTTTGGCCTCTCTCCCGCACACGTTATGGGCAACCTCAGACACGGATGTGGGAGAGATGCGTATTCCACCTATTCACATTACTGTTAAGGAAGGGGCTTCTCTGCCACGTGTGCCACAGTACAAGATTTCAAAGGAAGGAGAAATTGCCCTGACACACATTGTCCAAGATCTGATTGCGGCTGGGGTGGTAGAAGAGGTTTCTTACAATGTTTGTAATAGTCCTATTCTGCCGATTCTGAAGAGAGATACTGACGACAAGATTTATCGGTTTATTATTGACTTGAGGGAGATCAACAAAATTGTCGTTCCCCAATACCCGGTGGTGTCTGATATTACAACCTTGCTTACGATGGTACCACCAACGAATACGACCTTTAGCGTAATTGATTTGAAGAATGCTTTCTTTTCTATTCCTGTCCATCCCGATAGTAGATACCTATTTGGCTTTACGTTAAATAATAAATCGTATAGATTTTGTCGTGTTCCTCAAGGGTACACTGAGAGCCCGAGTATCTACAGCCAGGCTTTGAAAAGACAGCTTGATTCTTTTGTGGTGCAGTCGGGGGTTGTCCTTATCCAATATGTGGATGACCTCCTGCTTGCCGCTGACTCTTATGCACAATGTGAAGAAAGTACGATTGCGCTGCTTTCTTTTCTGGCACAGAATAATCATAAAGTTTCCAAGAAAAAGCTTCAATATTGTAGACCCAAGGTGACCTACCTCGGTCATCTTTTGTCTAAGGAGGGGCGTGCATTGACATCAGATCGAATTCAAGCAATTTTAGACACACCAGTCCCCCGCACACAGAGAGATGTACGTGCCTTCATAGGGTTGACGTCCTTTTGTAGACAATGGATCATGGGTTTTTCACACATTATAAAGCCCTTGCTAGCGTTACTGTCCAAAGCCACACCAATGCCCCTTGAATGGACAGATGAATGTCAGAACGCTTTTGAACAGTTGAGACAGGCCCTTTGTTCTGCACCTGTGTTAGGCACACCAGACTATACGAAACTTTTTACATTGTACGTGCACGAGAATGATGGGTGCGCATTGTCAGTGTTAGTGCAATTACACGGGGATAAGCAGAGACCATGTGCGTATTTCTCTGCCATTCTTGATCCTGTAGCACGAGGATTGCCTGGGTGTTTCCGAGCGGTAGCAGCTACAGCAGTAGCCATACGGCAGAGTGAGGGATTAGTGTTATCACATAAACTGTTGGTGTTAGTTCCTCACGCAGTAGATGCCCTGCTAAACCAAACGAAAACCCAATATCTCACGAGTGCACGGTTAACAGGATATGAGCTTACACTGTTGGCGCCACATATTACACTGAAAAGATGTGCTACTTTGAACCCTGCCACTTTATTGTCCTATCCGGTCGAGGAGGGTCAGGAAGAAAAACATCACGACTGTGTTTTCCTGACCGAGGAACAGACAAAGGGTCGTATTGACTTACAGGATATGCCACTTCCAGATGTGGATGGGGAACTGTGGGTTGATGGATCGTGTTTGAGGCTGCTAGATGGCACGACTTCCGCAGCTTATGCGATCACGACACTTAAGACAGTGGTGGAAACAGCTAGAATACCACAGAAATCGGCTCAGGCAGCAGAGCTGATAGCCTTAACAAGAGCCTGCGAATTGAGCGCTGGTTTATGTGTGAACATATACACAGACAGCCGGTATGCCTTCGGAGTAGCGCATGACTTTGGGCTACTCTGGAGAGAACGTGGGTTTCTGACTTCTCATGGAGAACACATTATGCACGGAGAACTGGTGCGTGATCTCCTAAATGCGTTGCTTTGTCCGAAGAAGGTAGCGATCATAAAATGTAGTGCCCACAAGAAGATCACTGATAAAGTGGGTCAGGGAAATGCCTTTGCAGATAGTATAGCAGGACAAACGGCTATGTTTCGAACTGACTCCCCCATGTACGTGACAAAGTCTCAAGCTGAACGATGGAATGATGCTAGGGCTGAGATATTAGATATTCAAAAATCAGCTACTGAAGCTGAACTTGCGGCATGGGCAGTAGATGGGGTGCTAGATGATGAAGGGTGTTGGAGAAGCAAAGACATGGAGAAATGGAAATTGCCTGCAGCTTACTTGCAGGTGATGGTCCAAATGGCACATGGGTTGGCACACGTGGGGGCTCTTGCAATCACTCGACTGTTGACACGAGTTTGGGAGCATCCCGAGATTGCCAATACTGCTAAGAGAGTAGTGCAGACCTGTCTGATATGCTTGCAGCACAACCCTGGAAAGGGGACCCATACTCCGAAAGGAGGGTTCGTTCCACCTTCTGCACCATTCGAGGTACTCCAAATGGATTATATCCAGCTTGAGCGTTGTAATAACCTGAAGTATGTTTTAGTGGTGGTATGTGCTTTTAGCAAATGGGTTGAGGCTTTCCCCACGAAAGACAATACTGCTTTGACAACAGCTAAGGTTTTGCTCAAGGAGTACTTCCCTCGATTTGGAATTTGCAAATATCTGTGGAGCGACAATGGGCCTCATTTTGTTGGGAAAATTGTGGAATACGTAATGAAGGGGTTAGGGATTCAGCAGAAGTTCCATGCTGTGTTCCACCCTCAGTCGGCAGGTCTTGTTGAGCGGTACAATGCCACGTTGAAATTAAAACTGGCCAAGATCGTGGCGTCCACGTCATTAAAATGGCCGGATGCCTTACCGCTAGCATTACTCTCCCTCAGATCAATACCCCATTCTCGAACGGGCCTCACACCATATGAAGTGGTGTTCGGAAGGCCGATGAATATTTGGGGGGTGCCTAAGCCGCGATTGATACATGATGTGCCTTGTGTAATGATGAATGACTATTTGGCACGATTAACAAATGATTTGCTTTCTATTCATCAACAGGTTCGAGAAGCGCTCCCTGATAACTCTACTGGAGAGGGCCATGATCTTCGTCCTGGGGATTTTGTGATGATTCGGTCGTTTGAGAGGACGAATAGCTTGGAACCGAGGTGGCGTGGCCCTGAGCAAGTCCTTCTCGCCACTCGGACAGCTGTACGAGTGACCAACAGGAAGCGGTGGATACATTCAACCCACTGCCGTCGTGTTTCTCCTGATCTGGCAAATCCTGTTGTGTTGACCGATTACAAAGAGATTTTGGAAAAAGAGAAGAGCCCAGCTGTGACGTCGGCCGAAGTTGAGGGAGCCTTCCCGGACCACACTGCTTATGGACGAGAGCGTTATAATCTACGGCCACGATAAAGAAGAGTTTCTTTTTGTTTTGTTTTTTATTATGACTGGTTGGTTACCGCTCCAGGTTTGTGAAACGGAAACCGGGAATTCCAAGGGGGGGGGATCAGTTCTGCCAGTGTAGCGACACCCGTCTTGGCCCGGAGAAGAAAACAACGGCTACCTCGGAGTTCAGCACCATATTTTTCTTTTTAGGTATACACGCATGTGTATTTGAGACTTTGTGACCAATTCGAACTATTTGAGACTCTGCAAAAACTTTTCTGAACTATGGCATCATCAGCATCACGAGATAAGCGACTCTTGGGTGCCATTCTCTTTGTCTTGACTATTGTGGTGATTGCTGTAATAGCCTGGTAGTTGAACTTGTGGTGCCTGCACGCGAATATTTGCTGCCGACTACCCCGACTCCATTTGAACATTTTCATTTCACTCTGCCTTATCACGAAGAACGGCACCGACAGACTTATCTGAACAATAGCTTTATTCAGATGCTACATCATACGCACAATATGACCAATACCTCTAATTGTTGGGTGTGTGGGATGTTGCCTGGGCACCAGAAGAAAGGGGGTACTCCACTCATTCCTCTCCCGTTTTCGCATAATGGATCCTGCAATGCATTTTACACTCTCCTCTTTACTTTGAGATGGCCCACAAAAGGGGGAGTGCTTTTCCGTTTGAATAAATTGTGTCATCATGACCGGGATGGGTATCCACAAGCTGAGGGTACTCGATTCGAATGGGAGGAATACCGCCCTGATAATGTGTCTGCTTCACGAATTTACAGCAACCAACGAAATGTCAATGTATCGAATGCACATGTCATTAATGTTATTGCTACTAAAGCAGACCTATGTATACGTAATAAAGGTGTAATTTCTGTTGGGAAAAGTGAATGCAACACCACACTCACATTTGATAGTCCTAATGGTATATTGTTTGTGACATCCCGAAATACTTACTTCATCTGTGGAACGAAGGGTTATCATCAGCTTCCTTTGGGATGGTCAGGCACTTGCTACGTGTCTTTTTATTACCTCCTGTATTCATTGCCCCACCAATGTATCACAATAACTACATTCTATATCATGACTTTGTTTTAAACCGTGACAAACGCTCTGTTGTTTTGGATGATATAGATCAAACGGACACTACTTTGCAGCAGTATGTGGACTTTAATTTTGGTCTGTTCTCCTTCGTTGGGGCAGCTTTGAACAGTCGAAAGATCCGACGACTAACCCGTGTTGTTGAGGCTGTGGCTAATGATACTGCAATAGCACTTGGAAATATCACTGAAGAAGTACAGATTTCTAGAATTGTTGCGCTTCAGAACCGGATGGTTCTAGATGTAGTGTTAGCTGACCGTGGGGGGGCATGTAGAATTATCGGAAGTAGCTCTTGTGTCTATATACCTGACAATTCACCATCTGTATATGATGCTATCACTAAGTTACATAAGATAGCCGCTGAAATACATCCGGATAATGGTACCTGGACTCTGTCAGGATGGTTCTGGTCAATACTCACCTTCTGGGGATGGAAACTGTTAACGATTCTATGTGTCATTGTGGGGATTCTGTTCTTTGTATGCTTATGTATCCAATGTGGCCCAGCTTTATGTTCTATGTGCTTATCAGTCTGTGTACCATCGAGACAAGCTCTTGCTCATGACAAAATGATGCTTCATAAAGAAGTAACACAAATAATGCTAATTGATATAGAAGACGAACACCCTGACTATGTTCACTATGAGGTAGCTTCAGCTAAACGCTAAAAGGGTCGTCTGTCGTATTTTGACGATGGCTGGGTTAGCGCTTAGCTTTGCTACACGTTTCCCGCTTAAATTAGCTATACGTAGAAACGCCATTTTGTAATTAGTGGTGGCCATCTTAGATCATGAGCGGCCTCGTGGCCAGCGTGCCCTTTAGTCCTTTGTCCGTTCCACTGACCACTCGAGTCTGCCCAGCAACAGGCTATTTTTAGTATTGGTCAAGCTCACACATGCGCAGTTCACACTGACCAGTCACTCCTTAGGAATGTGTCGCAAACTGACCAGTGGGTTTGAAACCCTCCAATGAGCTGGCAGTATTCCAAAACATGCCCTTACATGTACATAATGTTCTGTAACTTTGTGCCGTGTGTTCGTTTTATTACCTGTAGAATTGTATAAAAGAGGGGGTCACACCGATGTTCGGTGTGATACCTCTTGCATTACCGAAGGGTGCTGTATGAGTGTACCACCACCCCATGGGGTCTTAATAAACTTGTTCTTTGACTTTTACAGTTTCCGTGCCAACAGTTCTTCTAATGTATGTGGGTTATCTTCGGAACATGTAGGCCTTGGGAACCCGATACAACAGCTGTGGTAAGGCAATTATTTCGAAATTTAAAGACTCAGAAGAACCTAAGGAGCTGCAGAGTTAGTGGTCGGCGCTTCAGTCCACAGGAAATATATAATTGTTTCCCTAGTCAAGACTGAACATTTTTAGAGTCTTACGAGAGAGAGAATTTAGCAATTCGTGAAGTAAGCTCTCATCTTTCTGGAGACAATAAATTACCAGAGTCTTAGTAATTCAGTTACTACTCAGGATATTCATTCTTGGCAGCATATCGTACTTTGAAGTAATTGTAGAGACAAGACACAGAGAAAAGACAGAAGATCTATAAGTATGTGTGGTTATATATATACATATATAATAATACATGCCAACATAGTCGGAGTACCATATTTTGGGGCAGTTTATTCCAGGAACTTCGCCAAGGTGATGTCACTGACGTCTTCAATTGCTGAAAGAAAAGTTAGACAATTTTATTAAAGGTATATGCAAGTATTGAGTGGTGACAAGGTGATAGAGTTAAACACTGAGAGTATGACTAATATCTAATTGCACTATTAAATCTTTTCACTAGTATCAATGTATAAAAAGAAACTCAGAGTAGCCGCAATCTGATTAAACATCTCAAGAGAACAGATAGCCACCAAGCTAGGACAGGTAATCAAAATTAGTGGTAAATGTTATAGTCAAACCAGGGTCAAGTTTATGTTGCTAAAGTTGTTCTTTTTACAGGAAGGACACGCAAGACACGTAGCAGTCCAGTCCAGCTACAGTAAAGTGTGGCGTTTTCTCTTTTCTTCCGAATCCCCTTTTCCCCCTCTTTGCTGCTTGGATGCTATATGCGCTGGGTAGTGGAGTACAGAGTTCTTGACCCAGTACTTGACAACTAGTGGCCTGCAGCACTGATTGTGCCACCCACAGGAGTAGCCCTGAAAAGGTAACTCGGATCTGCCACAGCAGTATCTGTGTGCAGTTTAGTACTGTCATGTCGACTTGGCAGGTGCACCCACTTGCCAGGCCCTACCATTCCCTTTTCTTACATATCAGTCACCCCTAAGGTAGGCCCAAGTTGCCCCTGTGGGCAGGGTGCAGTGTCTGTGAAAGGTAGGACATGCCCTAGTGTGTGTGCCATGTTCTGATAGTGAACTACTGCCAATTTCGTTTTCCACTATGGCAAAGCTACGTGTTCCCATAGGAGAGAATGGGGAGTTTTCTTATAACATTTTATAAACATAAATACCCCTGGGAACAAGGTAGGAAAATAACGTTTAGTATGCCTGAACTCAGAATGTTAAAATGCATCTTTTAGTGAGGGGTATTTTTAAATTCTTTGTTGAAAATACCACTTTTAGAAAGTAGTCATTTTCTTACTTAGTCATGCAGTGTGCGTCTGCTAGGTTTGTGCAAGTCTGGCTTTTGTTTGTAATACTGTATTCAATATTTTTCATATCATAAAAGTGCAAACATACATTAGTTATACAATCAATATACAAAAAGTATCACATACATATTACAAATCGTCTAAAATGAGGTTTAAAAACTCTTTTTACACTTAAATAGTTAGAAAAATCTAAAATGCATTTTCAGTAGGAAAGGTTAGCATTTCTGTTTTATGGGGTCCAGCAACCTAGTCCTTATGAACCAAGCGCTAGAGATGTACTTTGCAATTCCACAAACAATAAACGTAGAGGATGTGTCGGTTAGCACAATACATAATGCGATCCTAAAATCTCTATCACCCATCTCTCTACACACAGGTTTTAACCAACTGGCTCGAGGTAGCTTGTAAGCCCTACAAGCAAACAAAAAGTGTGGTAAAGTCTCCAACTTACATGAACAGCCTGGACAGTTAACATCATAATCTCTCACAGCTTTCCATCCTGCTGTGAACTTTTTCAACGGGAGAGTACCATATCTCATTTTCAAGTAGAGTGATCTATCTCTAGGAATTTGAATATAATACAAAAGCGGCTCTAATTTCCTAGTTGGTTTGAATTCCAGAAATTGATTGGTCAATGATCCATACTTTGTACTTTTTAATTCCTCGGCCTCTACCCACTCCCAATAGATTTTTTTAACAATTTGTTTATGGGGTGGTGATTGGGAAGCCCAAAATTCTTTCATTCCTAGATTCATCACCAGCTGTTTTAATTTATTGAGCCATTTTATTTTATTGGAGACTTTCAAAGTAATTAGTTCGTCCAACACCGAGGCGTATATAGCCAATTCAAGTGTTCTTCTTAGACACACCCAAAACAGCAAGGGGCGAAGGCGTACTATATCCCCGATTGATCTCCTACCCAAATTAGCATACAGGGGTCTAAGGGGGGTTGAAATAGGGAGTGAGACTAGGTCTCTCACAAACTTGTTCTCAGCTTTTACCAAGTCCGTTGTATTTTCTCCTCCCCACAGTTCGGAGCCATAGACTGCCGCAGCCAATGCCTTCCCTTCATAGACTGTGAGGACTGGACCTACTGGTCTGCTAATTGATAAACGCTGATTCCTCAATATTGCTCCAGAAACCCTTTTAAGGTTCAGGAGCATTTTTGCTAAGTGAGAATCCCATTTCATATTGTTACATAATCTGACTCCCAGATAGTCAAATTCTTCAACCACTTCCAAGGCAGACCCCTTTAGAGTAAGGTTTGGTTTCCTAATCTTTCTTTGGGATAGCACCATCAACTTTGTTTTAAGGGTGTTGATTGTTAGCCCTCGCTCGTCAAGGAACACACTGAACCGATCAAGGAGTTTCTGTAAGCCCGATGGGGTTTTAGACATCAGGAGAGTGTCGTCAGCAAATAGGAGGGTCTGTGTTTTCTCCCCTGTCAGGACTGGGGCATCCGCAGAGTCCTCCCTCAAATAGTGTACCACCCCATTTGATAAAGAGGGAGAACAATGATGGAGCCATAAAAGAGCCCTGACAAACCCCTCTGCTGACTGGCACCCTCTCTGTGAGTTGACCTTGACTACCCCAACTGATTCTAGCATAGGTGTCTTCATGCTTCATGGAGCCTTACAACAAGCTGATAAAGATAACACGGAAATCCCATAGCCAACAGAACGTTCCAAAGTTTAGCACAGGGAATTATATTGAATTCTGTTTTTAGATCGATGAAGGCCAAATATAAGCTACCTTTTGCGATGGGCACATATTTCCAATACACTGCACAAAACCTGAAAACCTGGTCCATCGTGCCTGCAATTTTCCTGAAGCCCGCCTGGAAATGGGTTAGAATGTTACACTCATGGAGCCATGTCTCAATTCTATTAACTATGACCCTGCCAACTACCTTCTGGATTGTGTCAATTAAACTTATTGGTCTGTAGTTGGCAGGATTCTCTTTGTTACCTTTTTTTGTATATGGTAACGACCTCAGCACCTTTCCAGGATTCTGGGACCGGATGTCCTATCATAACAAGATTCATTAGATGTGCAATAAGGTCCGACCATAGCTTAGGGTCGTGCAGGAGTAAATCACCCGGCAGTCCATCCGGACCTGCCACCTTGCCTGGTATTATGTTAGTGATAGCTTCCTGGACTTCCCGGGGAACAAAGTTTTCTAACTGGGTTTGTTTTTCCTTGTTATTAATATTATAGGCACCCATAAGTTCCTCTCGATCTGCTGTCCCACAGTATAATTTTAAAAAATAGGCATGCCACTGTTGTTCTGTTATATGATTTGGCATGGCCTCAGCCCCTCTTCTCTCCATTTTATTAATCAAATTCCAAAACTGGGTTGAGTCTTTTGCATAGGCAGCTACTTTAAGTTGCTGCCGATGATCCTCTTCCAAGTTCCTCTTGGCTACTTTAATAATCCTGCTGTACTCCTTTCTCGCCATCCTTACTGCTGGAGGGTCGTTACTTTTAATGGCAGCTGCTATAGCCTTTCTGTTTGCCTTACACTCAGCAGTATACCACGGGGTACCGTTTGGAACTCTGGTATTACTAAAGCCCTTTTTCGACTCAATGGTAAAAAAGACTCCTATTTTATCTACTAAAATCTTAAATGAGTCCATTGGTTTATAGTCTTGTGGAGTGGATTTTATTAGGCTATTAACTGCTAGCTTTCTGATCTCCGCATCTACCAAATCTTTAATGCTATTTAATTTCCTTTCCTCACAACTGATCCTACTCCATTTTACTTTCCGGTTGCAATTCGAAGGGATGACTTCTTTAGTAACCAACCTCGCAGTATTTGTTGCTTTAATCTTATTACCCCAAAGAAAACTCATACAGAGTGGGTTATGGTCACTGTCTTGGGATGGCTTGACCATCATATCTACCACACTATCCCAAGATTGCACGTCCATCAATATATAATCAATAGGCGAAGGGCATCCCTGTCTATTATATGTCATTGCCCCATCCGGATCAGAGACAGTTCTCCCATTAAGTGCCGTAGGTTATGTTCAAGGGTAAGCGCGTTCATCTGTATAGCTCTAGCCGTCCACTTTCTAATAGGTCTTAAATTAACCAGAGGAATTGATTGCTTCCAGTCATCTGCATTAAGTCCCACTAGTTCTTCATCATTTAAAGGTTCATAAGTACAATTAAAATCGCCTCCTACTAAGACTTTGGCCTTTGCTGGAATAGACGCCAGAGTTTCATCAAGTAGGGTTATCGTTGGAGACAATTTCCCTCCTTTAGAGCCTCTAGCATATATACAGAACAATTCTAATGTAGTTCCACCCCTCACATCCTTCAGAGATATGTGTAGTAAATCATCTGAGGGCAAATCACGGGTAGTGATAGACAAATTCAATGCTACGCTAAGCCATATATGTAAGCCACCCGATGGTCTTCCTCTTCCTGATGTGGTTGCTGGGATAAAATAAGTAGCATATCCACTTTTATGGAGCGGAACCATGCTCCAAGTCTCTTGGAACATACAAACATTAAATGAGCCAATAAAATCGTTCCATTCAAGGAAACCCATTTTTTTTTGCAAACCAGCTATATTCCAAGAAAGAAGACTAATAGTGTTCAGGGGCAGGTCTGGTTCTCTATCTTTTATATTAACTAATGTTGATACACCTTCTTCTGCTATACTAGAGCTAGTATGTTCATAGTTATTTGAAATTTCTTCTGGACAGTCACCCTCATGGATACAAGAAGGTTCCGCTTCCCCCTCCATAATAATTGCATTAAGCTCAGTATTAAGGAGTTCATGACTGCTGGATATGGGCAACTTCTCACTGTCAGAACATTGAAGTCAGTCCACATCTTCCAACCCATTTAGCAGCGAGAATTGGTTAAATGTTGGAATATTAAAACCACAGTGATCAATATTATGCCTGTTTACAACCCGATTTCCCCAAGTTGGATTTCCCCAGGTTGAATTTTGTGGATATCTAAAAGTTCGATGAGTATAACCATTGAATCCTGTATTATGCCGGTTTGATGCCCTATGACCTGAGAAGGGACCTTGGGGATTCAAAAGGGAGGTTTGAGGATAAAAATAGCTTAAATGATGTGTAGAAATGCCTTCACCACCTCCTATATCACACCAGTCACCAATGTGCCTGACTGCTCTGATATCTTTAAAATTGATGATAATAATGTCTCCTGTTCTATGTTTAGGCCTAGTACCAATCCAGTTAACTCGCCTGACACTTAAGATTTTTCCATTATTATGAGCTGGCAAAGGTCTGTTTTTGCACAGTCAGAATATTACTTTATTTGTAAGGGCTCGTTGGTCTTCCCTTACTTCTACAGGGAGAACCGGAACTCCTGCCATAATCACAACGTAAGGAGCCGATTCCGGATGTAGATCTACTCTTCTTTTGTTTAAGCTAAATACATTTTTTGGCTCAACCGGCCCCTTACCCTCTTTTCCAACTGGATTTGATTTAGTGGTTGTTCCTACACTGTCTCTCTTTTTTGGATCACTCGATTTGGGTACTTGTGATTTTTTGGGCACTATTTGTTTCTGTGTAGGGGGGGGGGGGGGTTCTGGCCCTTTACAAGAGATTCTGATGATGACTTTTTACCATCTCCGTTGCTTTTTGGCCCAGAACAGACATGTTGCTTACTTAACATCATTGAGGTCTTTACTACTTCCTTTTCCACTGAGCCTAGCTGTTCACTTAGTCTCTTCACCCTTTCGAGTAGGGGGAGGATTAAGGATCTTACCAATTTTTCTATATTTGGCAATAGCTCATTTACTAAGGTTGATGGAAGTTTTTCTGTTATGGGGAGGTCAGAGGTAGTGGGAGATGTCTGGCTTTTGGATGCCAAGGGCTCGGGAGGAGTGATGGCTCCATTGAGCCTGATGAGTCAGAGCTGGGCTGAATAGACCTGGGCTGCATTGAGAGTAAATGTAAATGTAAATGTAAATGTATGTGTCTTGTAAAGCGCACTGCTGCCATGAGGCGTCGTGGCGCTGTAGACCGCTGGGGAACCCGTCCTGGCTAGCCCTGTGGGATGGTCCCTACTGGGTATCTCCAAGGTGAAACCAGGCTTCCCTGGCGAATGCGGGGGGCCGTTGTAGAGATGAGGCAAGCTAATGCCCAGAGTTGCCGAGTGTGATCCCTGGTTAGAGTAGGCACCGAGGCGAGAATTATCGAGTCCGCTGACCCTGGTCCACGACCCTGCTGCGTCGGGAATTGAACCCTGGTCCCAGGCCGTTCTCTGCTTCCGGGTCTGCCGCCTCTAACCAGTGAGCCACACCACTCCACTTAGGGTGGAGGAGGGGGAGGAGGACCAGAGGTTTCCTTTCACCGGAATGGGCCTGGTTGGCTTGGCAAAGACACTCCCTGCCTCCAGAGAACAAAGGATTTTGTAGTATAAATATTGGGGCCCAGACCTCAGAACTTTAGAACTCTTTTGGACCAAGAAGACTGCCAATAAGAAGATCTGGGGAAGCTGTAGGGAAGAACTATCACTTTAATGTGTGCTTTGCTGTGTTGACCTGCAGTGACTGCTTCTGTCTTGGGCAGTGAAAGGACTGGACTGAACTTTCTGCAACTTCTTTATTGAATATCTCCAAGGGCCTGAAATAGAGCTTGCCTCCTGTTCTGAAGTCTCAGGGATTGCAATGACTTAACCAACCTCTGGGTACCGCTTTCTGGAACCGCTGTTTCAGCAACCACAGAGAAGAAAAACGCAACTGACTCCGTGACCGACTCTGTCGCTGGCTCTGCTTCCTGACGGCACCACAGACCGCACCATCCGCATCTCCTACCGCAACCCTGGTCTCACCGACGACCGCCGCCACCGTGCCGCTGTGTGCACTGTGACCTGTGGGCACAGTACTCTGCACCGCCTCGCTTCACTTCGCCTTCCTCGTCTCACAGACACCATCGCTGCTGCTGACTTTAATACCTGTGACCTCATCGTGGCTGGGAGCACCACTCGTACATTTCACGATGCACCGCCTTATCCCACACAGCGGTCTGGGCCACCGATGCCAGCTCCCACTAACTGGCTCTGTCGCCTGCAACCTGCCAGCACTGCATTGAGCACTGACTCGCCCTGCACCGTAAGCTTTGGTCTCAGCAAATGTCACCGAGCTGCTGCCTGCACTGAATCGAGAGGACACCGCACCCTCCACCGCTTGCATTTTGCAATGCAACCACGACGGTTGCCACGACCAGCTCGCACAAACGTGTCACTCACAATGAGAAAGGTACTGTTACCGAGTCTGTTCACGCTTGCGCTGGCCTGTATCGACGCGGTCAGCTGGAACTGTTAGACTCTTTTGTTTTCAGCATAACGGTTTTCCCTGGATGGAGCTACCGACTCGTACGAACTGCGTTTTTCACGTATTCTTGCAAAGTATATCTTATTAAGGACTGCATGGTGTATTTTTATCGTTTTAGGTATATCAAATATTGGATATTTTTCTAAAACTGCTGTGGTGTCCTTTTGTATTGCTTTCACTGTATTAATGTTGGTTATGTGCAAATGCTTTACACACTGCCTCTAAGGTAAGCCTGACTGCTCTTGCCAAGCTACCAAAGGGGTGAGCAGGAGTTATTTTAGGAGCGTAACTCCCTTAACCTGACTAGAAGGAAGGGTCCCCACTTGGACAAAGGTGCAAACCCTTGCTAACTGGAGACCCCCATTTCTAACAGGATCACAATCTGCTAAAATGCAGTTGGTACATTAGAACATATATTTTCTGTCACAAACTCTGAATAGGAGTGTTTGCAACTTTAAAAATGGTTTGTACTTCTGGCCCCTTGAGTAGTTCTCAGTCGTGTTGAAGGAGGGTTAACACCTAAAATTGCTTCTGACAGCAAATAGTCAAAGTGAATGATCAGAAAATAGCTAATGATGGCTCACTGAGGAGAAAGTCATTGGTTAGCTCACCTTGGGTATTGAATATCACTCATTGTGACTAATGACCTAGGCCCTTGTGTTAGCTGCTGCAGTCCCAAATTGTAGGTCTCAGCTGTTAGTCTGAAGAAAGACGTTTTCAAGGCTTTCATTAATTTCACAGCGGACTGTTTGGACCACTTGCCAGGTCCATCGATTCCCGGCCTAGACTCTGCTCCATGCCTCCTCTGTCTTGTTGTGCCACAATGCATTATGGAATCAATTTCTTTTTTTCCTTATGGCCAGGCTTCATGCTTTGTTTGCTTTTGCCCAGCCATTGTGCTCTTTCATTATGTTAAGAAATCATACTCCCTTCTTTACTTACATCCAGCCATCCATGAGTGTTCATGCAATGAGCTGCTTCAATTCTGAAGGCTTCACTTAAACTATGCAAGTACCTGGATACCCTCACTGATGATTAGTGAGCTATACAAATAGACATAACATAATATCCTCACTTTTGCATAGCCATTATGCTCTGTCTTTACACCTAGTTATTATTCTCCTTAACCATAACCAATGCAATTATATTTCTGGAGCTCAGCCTTCAAACTGTCTTTCCTTGGGTTGGGCTCTGATTTCTTCAACCCTTTGCATTCGTTCGGCCAGAGTAGCTGCTATGCTTTTTCAATATGTCAACCCATTAAACCCTCTGCTCTATTCAGCCATTGCAGTTTCTTTTCTTATCATAATTTCTACACTTTTGTGCACTTTTTTGTTGTGCTCTGCCTTATCCTGTCTGGATTTATTGTGATCTCATTTGTTATCCTTTTTACTTTCAGTTAAGCAGTTTTCTTTATGACCATCAATTATTCTCTCTTTCCATATAGTATGTTTCTCCTTCACATCTCTTTAGGCATCAGTAGGCTCCCTTGGAGGCATATAAAAAGGTGGTGTACACATTTTTACCATCTCTCTCATACAAAATACCCTCTTGAAATTCTCATATCTTATTTGAGATGCAGTGTTTGCCTTTTCTACTTAAAAGTCTTAAAGCATTTAAAGATTCATCATGGCCTTGCCGTGACCCTCATCTGATTATGGCTTTGTGGGATGGCAAATTCATTGGGTCCTCTGTGTATTTGTGCTCCTTGGATTCTGGGGGCTGATGGGAGAAAGACCATGTAGTGTTGTGTGTTTTAGAGATAGCGGGACCCCTCTGGTCCAAGAAAGCCACCTGGTTCACCGAAGAGCTCCAGACCTCCAAACGTGCATGCCGGAATCTGGAGAAGAAATGGCTCCATGAGCGTACACCAGACAGCCACACAGCCCACAAGGACGCCACCCGCAGACATCACCACCTCATCAGACTAACCAAGAGATCTTCCTTCAAAGCCCGCCTGGATAACAACGCTCACGACAGCAAAGAGCTCTTCATCATCGTGAAGGAACTCAGCAACTCCTGTGCCAACGCCAACAACATCCCACACTCACAAGAACTGTGCGACGCACTGGCCACCTTCTTCCACCACAAGATGGCTGACATCCATGACACCTTCAACACTACGACCGCCATGACCATGCCAGACACCACCCCCCCTGCGAACATCAGACGCACCAACCACCTGACCTCCTGGGCTAATGTCAACGACGACGAGACACGCAAGGTCATGAACTCAATCCACTCAGGATCACCCTCAGACCCCTACCCACACCAAGTATTCAGCAAAGCAGACGCAGCCATTGCACCCCAACTACGGAAGGTCATCAACATCTCCTTCAAGACAGCGACATTCCTGGAAAGCTGGAAGCACGCCGAAATCAGCGCCCTCCTTAAGAAGCCCAAGGCGGACCTCAAGAATTCCCGACCCATCTCCGCCCGGCGAAGGTCCTCGAGAAAATCGTCAACATGCAACTGGCCCGCCACCTCGAAGACAACAACATCTTAGACCCGTCCCAGTCTGGATTCAGATGCAACCACAGCACCGAGACAGCCCTCATCGCTGCAACAGACGACATCAGGCACCAACTAGACAATGACGAAACATCAGCCCTCATCCTCCTGGACCTGTCTGCCGCCTTCGACACGGTCTGCCATAGCACACTAAAGAAACACCTCCAAGAGGTCGGAATCCAAGAGAAGGCCCTGAACTGGACCCTTCGCCTGGCAGGACCCAGTGCGTCAACCTCCCCCTTCCGTTCCGCAGCCACCGACATCATCAGCGGCATACCCCAGGGCTCATCCCTCAGCCCGACGCTGTTCAACGTCTACATGGCCCCCCTCGCACAATTGGCCTGCCAACACGACCTCAACATCATCTCCTACGCCGACGACACCCAGCTCATCCTCTCCCTCACCAAGGACCTGCACACCTCCAAAACCGAACTCCACAAGTAAATGAAGGCCGTCACCGATTGGATGAGGAGCAGCCGTCTGAAGCTGAACTCTGACAAGATGGAGGTCCTCATCCTAGGACCCACCCCCTCTGCTAGGGACGACTCCTGCTGGCCAACCACATTGGGAACAGCACCAACACCCACTGACAATGCAAGCAACCTAGGATTCATCCTCGACTCCTCCCTCTCCATGTCAAAGCAGGTCAACGCTGTCTCCTCCTCCTGCTACAACACCCTCCGCTTGCTCCGCAGGATCTACAAGTGGATCCCTACCAAAACAAGAAGAACGGTTACTCAGGCCCTCGTCAGCAGCAGGCTGGACTACGGCAGCGCTCTCTATGCAGGAATCCCGGCCAAACACCTGCGACGACTATAACGCATCCTAAACGCCACCGCCCAACTGATCCTCAACATCCCCCGCCGCAGTCACATCACCCCCACCTGAGAGACCTACACTAGCTCCCCATCGACAAGAGGATCACCTTCAAGCTCCTCACCCACAAAGCACTCCACAACATCGGACCTGCCTACCTCAATAGCAGACTCAGCATCAACAAGCTCACCCGCCAGCCTCACCTTCGCCACTGTCCCTCGCATCCAACGAACGACCTCCAGTGGCAGAGCCTTCTCCTTCCTCACCACAAAGACCTGGAACTCCCTCCCTACCCACCTACGACAAACCCAAGACCTGCTCTCCTTCAGAAGACTCCTCAAGACCTGGCTCTTCGAGCAATAGCGGCACCCCTTCCCCTCAGAACCTTGAGACCCTCACGTGTATGTATGTAGTGCACTCTACAAGTACATTGATTGATTGATTGATTGATAGACTCAGTTGAATAGTGACGTAAGTGATTGGGTGCGGTTAGGAAACTTTATGACGTAGTATGTTTAGCTAACACTAACACTTTGAAGAATACATACATGTAACACCAAGCTCCTTGTGTGATGTGATCATTTACATGTACCCGGCTGGGAAGGAGGCTACAGAATGGTTTAACATCCAGGATGAAATGCAGCTCAAGTAATGGAGAAAAGGGGAGGAGCTACGCTAGCAAACAAGACGGCCGCGTAAGCTCCAGGCTCCGCCGACCTCTGAATCCTGCCAGATGATCCTGTCATTTATCCTGATTTTGCGCCCTGCCTCCTCGTGTATGAACCGAACTACAACTTAATGATGCAATCCTGAGATTTCTACCGGTTTGGTGGATGAAGTTACGTTGTGTGGCAGTTTGAGGCCTAGAACATCTTGGAAGCCGGGGTCTCGAGTGCTGGCCCAACCGGATCTCGGTTGAACAACATCGGCTGTGATCGTGGGACAGGGTCTGGTCTACTGAAGTGTACGTTTTTTGGACCGAAGTTGACGGCACTTGGCTGAGTCGGTAACATCGAGGGAGGGGTGATAATGCACATCTGAAGCGGTGGGCGGGGGTCCCTGGCCCGGTGACCCGGTCTGGCTCCGCTGATGCTCGCTGGGTTGAGATCTCCGCATGCGGTAGCTGAGTCCAGATTGATATTGAACCGATCGATAAGTCCTCCTCTGCTGTTGTCCGTTCCACATTTATCTGTTCCCCCCAGGGAGACTGGGCTCTCTGGGGCCGTGAACATGACTGAGACTGACCGAGGAGTGGTGGAGCGGACTGAGAGTAACCCGTCACTACAAACTGTGCTGACAGCCATTGGGTCACTTCATGATCGTGTTGAAGCCCGCATTCACAAAATGATGGAGCGTTTGTCCGAAATCGGGTGGAGTGGACCGGACCCTACTCCACTACAAGCAATGAAACCACTCGGGACCCCCAAGATGGCCACGCCGTTGGAAGAAGCAGACCCCGAACTGTGGGAGGTGTCGGAGCCTCAGACCAAGTCTGATCGGACGGGTCAAGGATGAGACTGAGTAGCTGGGTTTAGCATCGGGTCTTGCTGGACAAGGGGTTTGCTATCATGATGTGTTTGGGAGGTTGGGCGGTGTTTAAAGTTTCCCCTGTTGCGATACGTATATGCGGCTTAATAGACTTTTTGACCTTAGTTTGTGAGGAAAATCGGCCCAAATTACAACCGATGCCCAGGCTGCTGGCGCAAGACGCCTCTTAGTTCCCATCTTGAACAATTACCAAATAAAGAGACAGGCGCTGGAAGCAGGGACGCAAGAACAGAGTTTTATTTCTCATGAGGAGAGCTTGTCATTTCGGACACGCACACAGTGTCTTCAAGAGGTGCTCTAAAAGTCTTACAGAGGCTTCGTCTTTTATACACAGGTTTATGACGCACAAACATTCCTTATTGCAATAAAGACACTTTGAAGTACGTGAAGGCATGTTTGGAATCCCAGCTTCAGGCCTATTCCCATACGTATCTACAGTAGAGGTCCCCACCCCACATACAATAGGAGGGGGCTATCACACAGCTGGATGTTCCACCGATTCTTAGAATGTGTGCGCCTGATCGGATCTCAGGGGGTGGGGAGGCCATGATCAATAGTAGCTCCTTTGAAGAGGGCGACTCCATACAGTAGGGGGCAATAAACTGTCCCCTCAGGCTAGGTGATGGCCTGGGATCCGTGCAGACAATCGGGCTCAGAGGAAGGGGTCATCAAAGGAGAGGTATTCATGAAAGGAATGGTCTGCGTGGACAATCGAGCGAAGAGGAAGGGTTTATCAAAAGAGGGGTATTCATGAAAGGAAAGGAGGTGTTGGTCAGGCGCGGGGTGTGACTCCCAGGGGCAGAGTCACGCGGAAGGAGAGGGTTTATGACTTGTGCATGTGAGAGGGGGGGGCAGCCAGGGTGCGCGGGGGATGCTTGCAGGGTCAGG
Source organism: Lissotriton vulgaris (assembly GCF_964263255.1). NCBI lineage: Eukaryota > Metazoa > Chordata > Amphibia > Caudata > Salamandridae > Lissotriton > Lissotriton vulgaris. Next base: position 1,061,808,809 of record NC_141699.1, read on the forward strand.
GGAGTGCGCTGGCGATCGATAGTGAACAGGGAGACCATGGTACCTAAGATGGCTGTCGTGTGCGTGCGTGCATGGGCCTACGCTGGCGGGATGATGCAGTCAGTGCTTCGCGGTATTCGTTCTGCTTACAGCGAGGGGTATGGTGAACACAAATGAACGCCGCTTATGTACATATACATTGTCATTTTCCACAGTCGCCGCTTTTTAACATAAGTTAGTTCATTTCCGTGTTTATCATAACTGACGGGGTGTACATATAGACATGTGTGGTCAATGAAATGGCATTTGTCAATACTGGCGGATTGCGTATAACCATGTGCAGTCGATGCAATAGACGAGATGCAGTACATATGAGATTACATTTGTTGGGTTATACATACAAGTCTAGAGATCGGTATACTACTCAGTCGGGGTCAAGCAAGGAAAAGCTCCGACACATTATAGAACCATGTTCTGACTTTCTCTCCGGTGGTATCAACGTACAGTAAATGACTGATAAAACATGTTGAAAGCAATGCAAAGTGGTTGAGGGAGGAATTCAGTTCAATACAAGCAATCAGTCAAAGAAAAGGGGGGGGGGGTGGATGTCTTCGTCACAGTGTCTTTTTAGCAGCGAGCCATCACTGGTAGGCTCTAGTAGTCCGTCTTCTTCCGTTGGCGCTGTTGAGCACCGGCGGTGAAGCTATAGGTCCAGCTCGGATCCAACCTTACGCGTTGCAGGGTGCGATCTGTCCTCTGCTGTTAGACCACAGTCCTGTTTCCTAACTAATTTCTTTAAGGGTGCCCCATGCTGGGCACCTGCATTTCTTTTCTCCTTCCGTGGCAAAACCCTATTCCACCTAAATGCTGTTCTTCTTTTCCGAGTCAGAATCCATGTGGAAAAAAGGGGGGGGTGTTGCTGGATAACCGAGGGAAGAGAGGGCGGAGTGGGATTAGATCTTTGAAGCAAACCAAGGGAGCAAGGGATAACGAGTAGGCAGGCCCATTGATCGGGCTCAGAGGGCGGGGGACTTCTGGCACAAGTGAATCAGCAAAACAGAGGGCTTCAAGGCAACCCTTCATCCTTTTATTTTCTGTGTTTGAGAGTGGTGCCTCGTCCCGCGTCTCGTTGCTCTGCGGCTCCACCTTTGGTCGAGGTCACATGTGCTTCATGATCTGTGGCCAGGCTGAGCGTCACATCCGATCCCTCTCCTCCGGTGATTGTGTATCCTTGAATGGGTCCAAAACAAGCTTTAGAGAACTGGTAGGAGAAGACATTTATACATTTCAATTCCGCCCCCAATCCTTAAGTAGTTGGGGATACGTTCATCGGTCACGGTCAGAAGTCGTCACTATGGAGTATGTAGGTGGGCATTTCTACTGAGTTTGTACTAAGTCTAGTTGGTGTTCATTCATGGAGTATATAGAGAGAAGTCAGGTTCCTATCGACTGCATATTCTATCAAACTCAAAATTGGCCGTCGGTAGAGACTCGCTTTTCTAACCCGAGTCCTGACAGCCTTATATCTTCTTTCAGGGCCGGCTAACTTTTGCAAGCAGGGGGGGGAGGGGTGCTATCATCATGAGAGAGGGACAGAGGCTAAACATTCTTTTCTTGGAGAGCAACGGTTAATCAGGGTCTTCAGTTAAACTTCGGGGACAGCTGATATGGAGCTGGGGTCAATCGGGAGAAGCGAGGATGCTTTGGACATCCTGTACTTGGGTGCAGAGAGGTGGGGCAATCTGGACATTGGAGTTTGTTTTCTAAAGAACTGAAAACGGAAGGCCACTGACATATAGTCCCCCTATAAGAAGGCCAGATTAGGGGATATCAGTCGTCTTACCTGTCCTTTCCTACTTAGCCAATTCAAGTTCCATCATTTCGCAGAAAGGAGAGGTAGTAATATGGCAAATTACAATCGTTTTAGTTTCTGTCAATTTTTCCCGAACACCTTTGTGTTCAAAAACCAATTGGGCTTGTGCCAGCGGGGCACAATGTTACAACACAAAGAAAGAGGGAACAGGGGGGGGGGGACCCTTGAAGGACTGGGTTCTTTTGGACCCAGCGGTGCCAGGGCACAACACCTGAAACCTTCGTGGGTAACCTGTTCCGGCGTACAAGTCACAGAGACACGGGACACTTCCTTCGGCGTCAAAGAGTCAAGGTTTATTTACTGCAGGGAACACAGAAATCACGGCAAGTACAACGCGTGCTACTTGTGGAGACTGCTTCAAATTGGTTATGTGGATCGCTCCTTTTATACAGTTTTTACCCATAGGCTAACATTAAACACAAAGGTTTACAACTCAGTTCCCACATCTAGCTCCCAGAGGGGTCGCTTTGGTCGCTTTGAAACACATAAGGTCCGGAACATAAGTGCGGAAACATTTGGCGGTTCCCAACTGTAAAAACCCATCTTCCCACCATTAGCAAATTCCAATCAGCAATCAAGTAGATCGAAACAGGAACGAAGACAGGTGCAGAGGAAGACGGAGACAGTGGGGAGATTGGAAAGGGTGTAAAAGGGGAGGTGTCGGGAAACACGAGATACAGGCATCAAAGGGACGTGCCTAATGAGATGCACGGCTGAGACAATAAGTCCGTGCGGCAAGATGAGCCTCGAGCGGCGCCACCTGCCTTACAGTAGCAACCCCCTCGTCATAAAGACACTTTCAAAGAACATGTGTCTTCCGCAAATATCTTGGGAGTCCCAGGGTCGCAAAGCGGACAGCGTCCGTTCGCTGACTACTTGAGGGCAAGAGACAAAATGGATGCCGTATCTAAGATGGAACCCGTGGGTACAGATGAAAAGCCCACGTAACAAACGAACGGTTTAAGTTAGCACAGCGAAACTGCGCACACTTACTAAACTCGTCATTTGCGGTTCATAGATACCAGACTCGACCATATTCGTACGAGTCGGAAACACCACTTACAATTGTCACGGAACCTCAGACGCTCCTTTTGCCCTCATGTAGGCAAGCACTAGTCGGAATCATATTCGATATTCATCAGACCATCAAGATGTCGTTGTAGCATAGCCTTGTCCAACCGAGTCCCCTTGGTAACAGGTGGTTGTCTCATACACGTTGTAGCACAGAGGCCACATAAGGCAGGACCACACTGCACACAAAGGCAACACGTGAACAGGAACACTACCACAACTCCGATGATCATCAGAATCTTCCAACCCCAAGTCGACATCAGGCCCCAAAACCAACCGAGTAGCGTCCAATCCCCTACATCCACGTGTATGGATTCGGAGATCTTATGCAACTTCGAGATGGCTTGATAGACAGTAGGAGCATTATCAGGTATGAAAATGCAACAGCTCGAATGGATCACTTTACATACCCCACCACGATCTGCCAAGACGACATCTAAAACCATACGGTTTTGTAACGTCATAAGTCTCTCCGCCTGAAGTTCTGTGGTGATATTACCAAGGGCACTGGCAGTAACATTAGCTGTCGATTCCACCACTCGAGTCAAATGTCTCAGGTTCCTACTATTAACCATAGGTCCCCAAAACGGGAGGAAACCCTTGAAAAAGTCTCCTGCCTCTTGACCGGCAGTATCCTCTTTGCTAATTACGCCTCGTACAACTCTAGTCTTATGGTAATCGGCATCTACAGTAAACGTCGGAGGCAACAGATTTGCAACAAAACATGAGCCCATGAAGTCCGAGGGCAACCATGTATATGCACGATCATGACAGATGAAGTACGTACCCTTGGCAGCCAGAAACACAGGGATCGGGGACATTGACAGAACGTAACTTTCAGTGCAAGCACTTACTCCAAGTGAGGCTTGCGAACCACGACCCACAAGACAAAGATTACCAGTGTGGGGTACGACCCATATTGGAGGCGAGCTTTTAAGCTGCTTTTCATTAATGAACGTACTATATTCCCCTCTATCCGGTGCCCTATAGGCTTGTACCTCTGCCTTAGGGATGAGAAAAGCATCATAGATCTCGTCTTCCAAATCCTGTATTATCATCGATACCACCCACTGCCACGAGGTAGGACCCGGTTTGGGGGAACGTTCTGGAGAGGGGTGGAAACCTAGCGCGCTTCGAAGCATTGTTTGGTATGCTCGAGCTGACCCTTGGGAACTATACGGTAACACCAGATATGGAATTCCCTTACCCGTAGTATGTGGCATCAACCCACACACCCAACAATTAGTAGTGTTAACCACTAACTGATGCTGATGGAGGAGCTGGATAAAGGAATTGTTGCGGAATTCTACACGTCTAGCCTGTTCGTGTTCCGGTAAAATGTGAAAAGAATGGGGAGAAACAGTAGTAGCAGTAAGAGTAAGATTAGGGTAAGGAGTAGGAGTAGGGGTAGGAAGTAAAAAGTAAGACATAGCGTAATACACCCCACCCGCCAAGAATGCAGAAGCGGTTAAAAACAATACAAACAATTGGAATACAAAACATTTAGTACGACTAAGTTTCTGCAGTTTGACTCTATACGCCTGAGCTCCTTCCAAATCATTCAACTTCGAAAATGCCATTTCCCTATGACCGTCCGCAACGTTTCTTGACGCACTTCGTTCTGCGCAGCAATGGTCAATCCCTAGGAGTTCCTAGGAACCGACGGCCTCAACCTAGCGTCAAGACCTACTGTCCAGAAGGAAGTACGCGCGCGGCCCTACGGCCCTCAATACACAATATGTATTTATTTAGCACAATAATTCAGCTGAGGAAGGAAAAAGATACAAGGAAGAAGCTTAATATATATACAAAACAAGTTTCAACGATACGAATGTTCAAAGTTGATCAGGGGAAACGAGGATATTGCAGTTATCAATTTCAGCAAAGCAAGAAATTTTATTAGTCCTTAATGCGAGAACGCAAAGAATATCGATGTTTCCCGGGACGTGTCTGCTCGTCGAACAAAGGATCCGTTGAAGAGACAGCGTCCTGCTGATCAGTTTGTTGATTTGATCTTGAGTCTTTTGCTGACAATGTTCCAACAGTGGCTTTCTGCTGCGCTGAGTGTTCACCAACAAGCTGTGCGTCGCTAAAAGGTACAAACGCCGGCAATGTCTCTGCTTCTGTTGACGCAATGCCTTTCCTCACCCACGGGTCTGCCGGTAAAGGAATAGGGACTCGTTTGCAATGGGTAGCATGTACCCAATTCTTCCGCCCCTCAAGACGAACGGCAGTCCTCGTGGCCAGGAGCACCTGGTGAGGTCCAACAAAACGGGGGTCCAGATTCTTCTTGCGTGAGAAATTCCGGGTGACTACCCAATCACCGGGCTGGAGCTGGTGGCCTGGACCCTCCGTCTGCGTCGGCAAGGCGTCGTAAACCTGTTGATGAATTAACCTCAGTTTAGCAGTCAAGTCATGTAAGTAGTCAATCAACATCGGATACTCAAGATCGACGAATATACCTGGCCTAGGAACCCCCCACACATTCGCAGGACGGCCGAACACTATTTCATAGGGACTAAGCCCTATTCGGGAGTGTACAGTCGCCCTAGTTGACAGTAATGCTAGAGGCAAAGCGTCAGGCCACGAAAGTCCAGTCGTAGCCTGAATCTTCGCTAGCTTTAGTTTAAGGGTACCATTGTACCCTTCAACCAATCCAGCTGACTGGGGATGATTGGCGCTATGGAATTTCTGATTAATTCCAAGGCCCTTACACACATTCTTCATCACACTTCCAACAAACTCACTTCCGTTATCTGACCACACGACTCTAGGCATTCCATACCGAGGAAAGTATTCCTTCAGTAGGATTTTCGCAGTAGACAAAGCAGTATTGTCTTTGAGGGGATAGGCCTCGATCCATCGGGAGAATGCGCAAACCACAACTAAAACATATTTCAAGTTATTGCATCGCTCCATATGGATGAAGTCCAATTGAATCACCTCAAAGGGATACGAAGGAGGAGCAAAACTGCCAGGGGGAGTTGGGGTTCCTTTGCCAGGATTGTACATTATACACACCATACAATTCTTCACCAGACGTTCAGCACACTTTGTAATGCCATCATTCTTCCATACAGGCGACAACAACTTGCAAATGCCTTTCGCGCTGATATGTGCTAACCCATGTGCCATTGTCACGACGGCCAGCACATACGCATCAGGCAACATCCATCTTTTCTGATCCGACAAATCAATCCAACAACCATTCACATCCAACTTTCCCGTACTTTCTTTCCACTTCGTCTTTTCCGTATCGGTGGCCTCATTCTGAATTGCTTTCACGCTCTCTATAGTATTCTCACACATACTCGATTCTGTAGGCCACCTAACCGAACTCGTCACATACATTCGAGTGCTAAGGTTCCGGGCAGTCTCCTTAGCAATCTCATCTGCAAACGCGTTACCACGACCAACATCATCCGTTACTTTACGATGCGCACTACACTTAACAATCGCAACTTGAGCAGGCAAAGTCAATGCATCCAAAAGATCATTCACAAGCTGGCCATGCTGTATTTTCGTGCCGTGTGACGTCAAGAAACCACGCTCTCGCCACAATCGTCCAAAGCTATGCGCTACACCGAAAGCGTACTGGCTATCGGTGTACACATTCACACGTTTCCCTTTCGCTAATACACATGCTCTAGTAAGAGCAATCAGCTCTGCAGCTTGGGCAGAATTCTGATTCAATCTCGCAGTCTCAACAACAGTATTCAACGTCACAACAGCATAGGCAGTAGTCACATCTCCATTCGGCAATTTAAAACATGACCCATCCACATACAAAGTGCCGTCAGGGTCTTCCAATGGGGTGTTTTTAAGGTCCACTCGACCTTTTGTTTCCTCTTCTGTACGCAAGTAGCAGTCATGTTCTGTTACTTGATCTGACTCTGCACTAATTGGTAACAAAGTTGCCGGATTCAGGACATTACAACGTTTTATTTGAATGTGGCTTGCCAAAAGCGTCAATTCGTACCCAAACAACCTCGCACTCGTCAAGTGCTGAGTTTTCGTTCGATTCAAAAGAGTATCGACTGCATGCGGAACCATCACCGTGAGCATATTATCCATGACCAATCCTGCTGATTGTCGGATGGAGACCGCAGCTGCCGCAGTTGCTCTCAAACAACTCGGCAATGCTCTAGCTACTGGGTCTAAGGTCGAGGAAAAATATGCACATGGACGTTGCTTACCACCAAAAGGTTGCGTTAAGACACTCAACGCACAGCCTTCTCTCTCGTGAACATATAACGTGAACGGTTTACTGTAGTCAGGGGTACCTAACACAGGAGCCGAACACAATGAATCACGTAATTCAGAAAAACTTTTCTGACATTCTTCCGTCCATGGTAAAGGAGTTGAAACATCCTTGCATGTAAGAGCCACCAATGGTTTCGCTAGCAATGAAAAATTAGGAATCCATTGCCTACAGTACGACGTGATACCTAGAAAGGCACGCACATCTCTTTGGGTTGTTGGCACAGCCATTCGCGCAATCGCTGCAATTCTCTCTGGGGTCAATCTCCTTCCCTCCTTTGACAATAAGTGACCTAGATAGGTTACTTCTTGACAACAATATTGGAGTTTAGAAGGTGACACCTTGTGATTCAACTCACAGAGATGTTGCAGCAATGACACCGTAGCAATTTTGCAAATGTCCTGAGTATCAGCAGCCACCAATAAGTCGTCGACATATTGAATTAGGGCCGCACCGACCGGCAACCTAAACGCATCCAGTTGACCCTTCAAGGCTTGACTGTAAATAGACGGACTTTCACAGTAGCCCTGAGGAGCGCGTTTGAACCGGAAGCTACGTCCACCAAGAGAGAAACCGAAAAGGTCCCTGCTCTCTTCGGCGATCGGGATGCTGAAAAAGGCGTTTTTCAAATCAATCACCGAAAACCATGATGCAGTAGCTGGAATCAGAGTCAGTAGCGCCGTGATGTCAGGCACAACAGGGAATTGAGGAACCACAATTTTATTCACCTCCCGTAAATCGATAACAAAACGATAAACAGGCGGTTTGGTAGGATCAGTACGTTTAAGAATGGGCAGTACAGGGCTATTGCACACGTTTCCCCGAGTCTCCTCAATAACATTTTTCTCGATCAAATCATAGATGATCGCTAACAAAGCTCGTTCCCCATCAAGGGAGATACGGTATTGGGGAATACGCGGCAATCGCACATTTGATTTCAACTGAACAACATAAGGGGAGATATCAAGTAGGCCCACATCATTTGGACCCGTCGCCCACAAAGACGCAGGAAGAGAATCCAATTCCGGTGGAAGCTTATCGAGGGACAAATACATGGGAGAGACTACTTTCTCCCCAAACGTAAGCTTTACACCCGCAGGAGAACAGTACAAAGTTGCATACAAACGTTTAAGCAAATCCAGACCCAAAAGATTTTCGCCACAACCTGTGGTCAAAATCAGTGGAGCTTCGAGCTCACGTGGCCCAATTTTAAGGGGCAAAGGGCGTGAAACTGGATTGCTAACGGGGGCGCCAGAGAATCCAACGGATACATTTGTTAAGCCAGACAAAGGTGCGCCAGGGAGTTTCGAATGCATAATGGAACTTTTCGCTGCACCAGTGTCCAACAGAAAAGGCTCAACGACGCCCGATGTAGCAACTGCGACGTAAGGCCCTCTCTGATCAACCGGAACTGATACCACTCCCTCTCCTTGTCTTCGGCTGTCCTAGTAATTACTGTCGTCAGTTCCCTGATCGACGTAATAATCGTCTACATTGTACTGCGCAGATCGTCCTTGCGATGATCCACGTTGGTCGAAACAGTTATTAGAATTTGATGAGTTGTCAGAGCGGTCGTTCTGAGCACCACGACCTCTACCACGTGATGCATTCTGTGAACCACCACGGCCTCCTCTAGACAAATTACCACTATTACGATCATTTAAAGCAGGACAATCAAATTTAATGTGTCCCTCCTGTCTACAATAAGCACATTGATTGTACCCCAACGAAGATCTGTTGAAAGAGGAATCATTACGCGACTGCGATCGATTCGATTGCGACTGTGATCTATTCTGCTGAGACGCATTCTGATTAGAACGCGGCGGGTATGCTTGTTGTAACAACACTTTAGTTTTCAGCTCTTTTGTCTTTTTATCAGCTCGGTCATTTTCTTCTTTCTCCCTATTTTCATAATATTGTGCCGTAGCCAGAATCTGAGCTGAGGTAGAAACGGCCCATGCACTTTCTGAATTCTTTAATTTATTGCACAAATCGGGCAATAAGTTCGATACAAATTTATCCACAAACAACCTCTGTCCACCCTCAGTACCCATATCCTGTCCACTATGATCAACAAATGTTTCCTCAAACCTCGTAAAGAAGTCTGAAACACTCTCATCTTTCTTCTGCTTACAGGCTGACAACTTGTCCCAATTTACCCTCATAGCTGGCATAAGCGTTTTCATTAATGTAATGATTCGCTGGGGAAGAAGTGCAATCAACTGATCGGGTTTAGCAGCAGCCACTTGTCCAGCGTCTGCCGCTGTAATGGCAGCCCAATCACCACCTAATTCATTTGTGTGATCTTGATGACGAATCTTAGCCCATACCGGCTGCGGTACGACGTTGCCAAACAACATGTCAATATCGGCAAGATTCATTACCGTAGCATCCACAAGCTGCGATAATTCTTTGTAATACCCCGCAGGATTTTTGCGAGGATCAGGCAAAGTTTGTTTCACCTGAAGCACTTCCGATCGTTTCCATGGGAGATGTATCCATACTCTCTGGAAATGCGCTGCCACTGGCTGGGCAGCATTAGTGTTATCAGCCGGTATCCAAACCGGCGGAACTTCACGCATAGGATATTGGCCAGACTCGGCTTGTTGGCGTTCAAGATCCTCAACAAACAGTGCGTGAGGAATAGGAGCAAGGCGGTAAGACAGCAACTGCTCAATAGCTCGTCGGACATTAGTATCGACTATCAGTCCAGTTGCGAACTGAAGCCGAAGATTGGACAGGGCGGTCAGCACCTCGTCAGGCGCAACAGCCGCTATCTGATCATGCAGGAGTTTACACATTTCGTCAAACACATATCTCTGAGTCGGTATGTTGAATTGACTAAACGTTTCAAGAACGACTCGGGGTGGATTTCTTTGCGGATTGTCCATCCAACCCATCGCCATATTGTATAGCGCAGCACGTTCCCTATTACCAGGAAGCTGACTACGTCTCTGTGGTGGACCATCAGAACCAGCGGACCCAAAAACAGGTCCGAGCGACTGGAAAAAATTTGTCGCAATGGGAGAACTACGGTTACGAGTAGAGGGACAAGAGTAAGACACAGAACTAACAAGAGGAGGAGTAGAAACGTTAGCAACAACTGGAGTTAACAACACAGGAGCAGTAGCGCGAGCAGGAGTATGTGGAAGCGGAGGAGCAGTAGGAATAGAAACAGGCACAGGAGCAGGAACAGTCGGAAGAGCGGGTGCAGGTTGAGGAACGGGTGGAGGAATAACAGGTGGAAGAACAGGTACGGCAGGGACCACAGGAGCTGCGGTACCCTGTACGTACGGGGGTGGCGACTTCATAAGATAGGACATTAAAGGATCCTCAACTGCCTCTTCCTTCTTATCCGACTCCGTAGGCAAAGCAGGATAGCATTTATCTATGGTCATACGTTGTAGCCTCTCAAACACTTCCTTATCCTTATCCTCCTTATCACGCTGAAACTGCTCAGCTTTCTTCACAATGGTAGCAACATTATCTCGCTCACTACGTTTATTCTGTCTGATCTCTTTCTGTCGGGCTTCTTTGCGCCACAACCGAAAGGCATCAAACATGGCCGGCCTAGATTTGCGTTCGAACAACTTTATTTCCAAATTATCTAAGATCGACGCTTCGAAGCTACCGTGAGGTGGCCAACGAAGATCGCCGTCTTTCTTTGTATATTTTATCCAATAATCGTTAAAAGCAATCGGGCCTAGCCCATGTTTGCTATATAAGTCATAAGTAGGAGTTCCAACCGGAGGTATCGGACATGAGTCCTCCAGCAGGGAATCCGCACCACAAGGTCTACAACAACTGAACAAAGTACTGCGACCAGGCATCTTGCACACTAGCCGAGTTTCACAAACTTCAAGGGTTACGGGATTTACCAAGTCCCAGCAAGAACAAAACCCTCGGTCTTTGGCGGCTGCAGTCGTCAAACAAATACAACAACAAAGTACGCTAGCAAAGTGTCACCGACAAAAACACTCACACAGCGTGTACAACAAAGCCACTAGTGTTTACAACAAAGACACTCGCTAAAGTGTCTACAACAAAAACACTCGCCAAAGTGTTTACAACCAAGGATTCTGGGAGCGACCCACAAATACTTAACTCAAAGATCAATGGCGTCCTCAGGAAGGCCCGTCAATCGTCTCGCTATACCAAGGTCTACGCCAGGCGCCAAAACAGGTCTACAGTCAGGGCAGCAGTCCGTCGCAGCCGTCAGGAGGCGGGAATCTTCGCGGGAAAAGTCTTCGGGCCACTTATTTCGACAACAGGATCGATGAAGCGGGGTGCACCTTCCCTCGGAGATTTCACACGAAGTTCCTCACGATCGTCGGGCTTGGACCGGTACCACTGATGCAGCCCCACGTTGGGCGCCAACTGAAGGACTGGGTTCTTTTGGACCCAGCGGTGCCAGGGCACAACACCTGAAACCTTCGTGGGTAACCTGTTCCGGCGTACAAGTCACAGAGACACGGGACACTTCCTTCGGCGTCAAAGAGTCAAGGTTTATTTACTGCAGGGAACACAGAAATCACGGCAAGTACAACGCGTGCTACTTGTGGAGACTGCTTCAAATTGGTTATGTGGATCGCTCCTTTTATACAGTTTTTACCCATAGGCTAACATTAAACACAAAGGTTTACAACTCAGTTCCCACATCTAGCTCCCAGAGGGGTCGCTTTGGTCGCTTTGAAACACATAAGGTCCGGAACATAAGTGCGGAAACATTTGGCGGTTCCCAACTGTAAAAACCCATCTTCCCACCATTAGCAAATTCCAATCAGCAATCAAGTAGATCGAAACAGGAACGAAGACAGGTGCAGAGGAAGACGGAGACAGTGGGGAGATTGGAAAGGGTGTAAAAGGGGAGGTGTCGGGAAACACGAGATACAGGCATCAAAGGGACGTGCCTAATGAGATGCACGGCTGAGACAATAAGTCCGTGCGGCAAGATGAGCCTCGAGCGGCGCCACCTGCCTTACAGTAGCAACCCCCTCGTCATAAAGACACTTTCAAAGAACATGTGTCTTCCGCAAATATCTTGGGAGTCCCAGGGTCGCAAAGCGGACAGCGTCCGTTCGCTGACTACTTGAGGGCAAGAGACAAAATGGATGCCGTATCTAAGATGGAACCCGTGGGTACAGATGAAAAGCCCACGTAACAAACGAACGGTTTAAGTTAGCACAGCGAAACTGCGCACACTTACTAAACTCGTCATTTGCGGTTCATAGATACCAGACTCGACCATATTCGTACGAGTCGGAAACACCACTTACAATTGTCACGGAACCTCACCCTCAGAGAGAGAGAGAGAGAGCGAGTCGTCCGCATTCTAAACGAACCATTCGGTACACGTACGACATGGAGAGAGAGAGAGAGAGAGAGAGACGTGTACAATAATAGGCCATTTAGTGCGCACACAACATAGAACAGCAGGGGTCAAGTTATATGGAAACACAGGCTGAGGGATGACGTGGATCCATGCATTACGCACACACGAGTTCAGGCGGGGGAGACAGTACATGTATTACATACAAAAAAATCCAAGACAAAACATAGAACAGTTTTTGGCCAAAAAGATTTCTTCCTGCATGCTGCACATCCTTAGTATCCTACTTAATTCGTCCGGGGGCTGAGCTTTTTACCTTTTTCTTCTTTCTTTTCGTTGGCTGCCTTTGCTGGTGGCCTCGGTTGCAAATACTTGCACGTTTGTCAATTGGTCGGGAACTAACCTGGTTGGGCTAATACTCACGGTGGGATCTTCGAATCGCTTTTAGTGAATGGGTTTCCAGGCTGAGGCAACGGGGGGTATCAGTCGGGAGAACAATGGGGCAGTTTTGAGTTTTATGTCTATGAGGATGCAAGAAGGAGGCGGTAAATCTTAACCGTATGACAACATTCCTAGTCCCCCAGGCGGAGGGTACTTGGATAAACCTCACCCCGGAATATTCCTTAACCTTTCCCTATTTAGTTAACGTATGAATTTACTCATTGGTGCCCATCATTCTTGGTTGCATTATTTGGGGTGCCGGTTGGGGTCATATTTTGTCATACTGTAATAACCCGTCAAGTTTCTGCTTCACCCTCCCAGTCGCTGTGTTCAGGGAGAGAGAGTCATTTCTAAATAAGGGAGTGCTATATCTTTGTTTGTTTATCGTGTATAGGCACCATGTTCAGACCCCTTTTTCCCCATTCCATCGGTCATTCGATCATCACTTAAATCATACACAAAACATTTCTCTTATCAATCCACACATGTGCAACGTATATTCAGTCGAGCTATACACATCAGGGCATGCACACGTGCATTCATATCGCACAAATTCGTCACGTTCTCAGGGGCAGTCCTCATAGGTAATATATAATTTTCACAGTGCTAGCCCGATTTATGAGCGGGACCATGGCGTGCTGCTTAGGTCTTCTCCATACTTTAGTCGACGTTCTGATGTGATTTGTAGAAGGAGGGGAAAAAGAAGGGGTGGGGGCAGCGTTTTAAAACACATCAGCGCGCATAAACTCAAAAATGCTTTTACTTACCACATACTCGACCTATCTCCACGGGATGTAGTCCCTACCATCTCGGCATTTAAGCCCAGAGGGGCCAGCAGTGCGGGAGAGATAATTATTGCTGGTCTGTGTATTTGCATAGATCCTGTTTTCTGCCTGTTCACCTTGTTATTGTACCGGAATGTATGGCACCCGATTTGTCTATTTCTTTACTTTTTTTAAAATAATAAAAAGATTTACAAAAAAAAATAAAAAATTTATGGAGACAAAAGAGGCTTGGAGAGACCGTTTTCTGAGATGTTCTGAGAGAAATCAATGAGGATGCTCCAGGCACCTCAAGTCGGAGCCTGTGTTCTGCCTTTTTCCAACTTGAATTGTATGAAAAGGTGTGGTCACTGCATGGGAATATAGCACATTACAATGCGATGTACTACATTGCGTACTTTTACAATGCTGTTGTTACAACAACCACGTTGTTAGTACCCAATACATTTACATCGCAAGTCATTGCAACAACTTGCAGTAGAGGGTGCGCTGGACTTAGGAATAGTATTATTCACTATTCCTACTCCAGGTTGCGCAACAGTAGGGAAGGTGTTGGAATTAATTTCCAATACCTCAGCGCCACCCCTACAGCAAGTTGTTGTAATACCTTGCAATGTAAATGCATCGCGCACTAACAACCTGGTCATTGTAACAACCGCGTTGTAATAGCACTGCGATGTAATGACAGCGTTGTAAACGCTGTTTCCCCTGCATGGAGGAGTGATTTAGGGGGCAAATGGGGTTTGGGAAGAGGTAGCTCCTGGTCTGGGGTTTCTTGAGGGTGTCTCATTATTTTCAGTCTTCTTCTACCCCTTGGAAGGTCTACTTGCCCAGGACCTGCCTGGTACTGCTATGTTTGCCATCCTGACAGTTAGCTTCTGAGACCATCGGTGAGCTGGTACTGTGCTACAGGATCAAGGTTCATGCTGGAAGAACCTGAAAAAATAGGATATTACTTCAAAACTCCTAAACCCTTGACCACTGAACTTCTACGCATGCCTTCTCTTCTAGCTTTCCCATGTGCATCCCCCATCCATAGCTAACCCTTCCTTTTGCATCACTATGTCTCTTTGGACCACCTTGAATGCTCTGGCATGTTCCTTTCCAAAAACACCTGTAGAATACCATGAGAATGCCATTAAAAGATATCCCTGATGCCTTTGTTTCACAGACTACCTCTTGTAAATGCCCTTAAATCCGATATGGCTGAGATACCCGCCACCCCCTCTCAACACAATCCCCAAGAATTGGGAAACCGGAAACAGTTCTTGAACATTTGGAAGGCGGGAAGGGAGTCACCCTTCCCGGCCGTATTTATTAAAATATGAAACAAAATAAAACATTAAAATAACAGTTTCATATTATGTACAATTTCATTTCCACATTACGATGTTTGGCTAACCTTAACAGATCTCTAATACAAAGGTTCTCCTAGCCGAACTAACATCCTACTAAACATTTGACTTGAAATTGTACATCCTAACGTTAAGGGCCAACGGCAAGGTCGTGACCGGTGTCAGATCCCTAAACCAGAAATACCCCCCTCACTTGTGAGAGGAGCGACCGCACAGAGGCGTACCTCAAGTGCATCTACCAATTTCCCTTTATACTTGACGGGGGCCCCAATAAACGCGACGCCATTTAACGGTCGTTCGAGGACTCGTGTGAGGTGTCTAAAAGGTAGCGTAAACCCCCTCCCGCACCCCACACAACTTACCCATCTGCCGTCGCAGATGTCCTGGCCCCGGGAAATTCCCCAGGAGGGGCAGTAGCCCCTCCTATCCAGGAAGGGGCCTTGACCACCTTTCCTTTCCTTCCGGCGGCCTCTCCTTAGACAGGACCGCCTCCCCGTTGAGGGGCCAATTGGCCACCTCCCCCGAGCGCTCCCATCCGTAATGGGTGACGCCCCCTCATAGGGATCTTCGAATTACTGCTCACCGATCATGACCTTACCGCCCGACCAAAATAAATACGACAATTCTACCTAAGTTACTAAGATAACAAAGCAAACATTACTTATTACCAAGCGTAAATACTGATCAATCCTTGTTCCAATTTACTTTATTTGCAAAACATACTGAAAATAACCAATCTTTATTGCATCTTAAGAAATTTCACGACAATCATCACAACCTGTACGAAAACAGAGAAAACAAAAAAGATACTATATCAACTGTATTCACAACGAATTGCTGTCCTCAGGGGCTGGTGGGTGGGTCAAAATTGGCTCTTCGTTCCGTCTCGAGCTCACGTGCAGCGGGGAGGTGCAGCTTCAGAGCACAGGAACAAGAGGATGCTTTCTTGGCTTCTGCTCCTTTTATCCGTCTTCAGGGTGGGCGTAAACCCGCCCCCGCCTGCCTCCGAGGGCGTGGCCGGCCGCGTCGGTGTGTAGGCCAGCCCACTCTAGGGCGGGAAAAAGGCGCGCCCCGGCTACGCCGCTTCGGGCATACCAGCCGAGACTCGCCTCCCGCCCAAGATGGCTTCCCGGGGGGGATCGTGGTACTCCACCATACGTTCGGGGGGACCGAATGGTCGCCCCTTTCCATATGGCTGAGATACCCGCCACCCCCTCTCAACACAATCCCCAAGAATTGGGAAACCGGAAACAGTTCTTGAACTTTTGGAAGGCGGGAAGGGAGTCACCCTACCCGGCCGTATTTATTAAAATATGAAACAAAATAAAACATTAAAATAACAGTTTCATATTATGTACAATTTCATTTCAACATTACGATGTTTGGCTAACCTTAACAGATCTCTAATACAAAGGTTCTCCTAGCCGAACTAACATCCTACTAAACATTTGACTTGAAATTGTACATCCTAACGTTAAGGGCCAACGGCAAGGTCGTGACCGGTGTCAGATCCCTAAACCAGAAATACCCCCCTCACTTGTGAGAGGAGCGACCGCACAGAGGCGTACCTCAAGTGCATCTACCAATTTCCCTTTATACTTGACGGGGGCCCCAATAAACTCGACGCCATTTAACGGTCGTTCGAGGACTCGTGTGAGGTGTCTAAAAGGTAGCGTAAACCCCCTCCCGCACCCCACACAACTTACCCATCTGCCGTCGCAGATGTCCTGGCCCCGGGAAATTCCCCAGGAGGGGCAGTAGCCCCTCCTATCCAGGAAGGGGCCTTGACCACCTTTCCTTTCCTTCCGGCGGCCTCTCCTTAGACAGGACCGCCTCCCCGTTGAGGGGCCAATTGGCCACCTCCCCCGAGCGCTCCCATCCGTAATGGGTGACGCCCCCTCATAGGGATCTTCGAATTACTGCTCACCGATCATGACCTTACCGCCACAGGCCGGATAGTTGACCGGCTATCCGGACCCCCCACAAAACACTCCTACCTAAAGGTCATGCTGTAAACCCCTTAACCAGGCTATGAAGTCTCCTATGAGTAACTCGTTCCCCACCCGGGACAAATGAACACCGTCCCCCAAGTACATACTGTCCCCTTTGATACAACCATGCGAAACAGAATGCAGTGTATTTGAACGAAACAATCTACTCACTTTGTTATTTATCTTTCTTACTGAATGATTCAGTGCAGTAACTGAAATAGCCCCCCGCCACACTTTCCGTGGGATCATATGGGACCATGCAATTGTGCACCCTGGAACTCTTCTTGCCAACCAACTTACTGTGGAAAGCATTGCCTCAAGAAGAAGTCGTCTACCAGTGGCCACCAGATCGTTACCCCCAAGATGGACTATGATTATAGACGGCGGTGACCTCGTCCGCTCTAACAAACCCTCAAAAAACAATTGAAACTGGTCAATACAGAGCCCGCCCTTTCCGTAGAAGGACACCCTGTACCCGTATTCCCCAGCCATGTGACTCATATCACCTGCTTTGAATACGTCCGCGGCACGCCTCACATATGAGTGGCCCACGACCCACACCTCCTTATTCGCAGACGGTGATTTCTGACCGCTGGTCCCCAGGAGTCGGGTCGACTGTACAGTCCGCCCCGCTTCGTAAGCTTGCGTAACTGAAAATCAAACAGAGACAGGAAGCGTGAGTATATCATTACAGCTTCACAACATGTGCAACCGCACATACCTTTTATAACAATTAGAGGACCAACGCCCCACACGTTTTACTTGCTCCACACTCAGACCCCTGGCTGTAGCCTCAGTAGCAGCCCCTATCCGAAAGGAATGGGTCCCGAACTCGCCGGGGTTCAAGCCCGCGGCCGAAATAGACATCGCAAGCACTCTCCGGAACTGAAACCTCGTCAGTGGGGTGGCGTCAGCGTGTCTCAACAAGGTCCCCCCCCATGCTGCCACCCTCTGCGCTAAATATTCCTCTACGCACATAACAGGGCACATGGAAGACCCGGGGATCCTCTGAATGATTACGCAGTCCCCGATTGCACCCTGATCGGATTTGGACCTAACAAACGAGACCGTCATCGTCTCCTCCCTGACCTGAATGTGTTCCCAGCACAGTCCCCCCATCGTATCTCGCTTGTTCTTCGCCACTAATTCGCTTACCCGCATAGCCCCATGGAATGCTAGTGCAAATGCAGCTCGGAACAACACTGCTTCGTACTGGGATGAACACGTTGCCGGTAGTACGGACAATAACAGGGTCAACCTATCCAGACCTATCGGGTGCCTATCGTCTACTCTGCGACCCTCAAGGCGTTGCCACCCACGTGGCGCTTTCTGCACAACGAAAGACGCTGTCGGGTCCTGGATCCCATGAGCCTTTGCCATAAAGGAAATGGCGGCCCGATGCCTCTGGGCCGTAGCTACTGATTTGCCTGCCTGATGTAAAGAGAGCAGGAATCTCACTACAAACTCTTCCTGACCCCAAAGCTCCCCCCCGGCAGTACCCAAAAAGGCCCAATAGGAACGGAACGCCCCTTCATATGCCTTCCTCGTCCTGGGTGCTAAACTCTCTCCCACGAGGTTTTGTAGTTCGGGGCACCGAGAGACCAGAGAGCTTCGGGAAAGGGTGCCGCCACCGGGTCCGCTGTGGGCAGAAAACCCCAGAAGGCCTGCATACGGAAACGAGAAAGCGCATCAGCCGCTTGGTTCATCACCCCCGGCACGTGTCGCGCCCTAAACAGTACATTCAGTTGCATGCATAACAACACAATTTCCTTGAGCAGTCTCAGAATCAATTTGCATCGTGCTGCCTGACTATTGACACACTCAACCACGGTCATGTTATCAGGCCAGAACACCACAGAGTGATCCCTAAACCCTTCAGGCCATGTTTTCAAAGCCACCAGAATAGGGAACAGTTCGAGAAAAGCAATGTTACTCGTCAACCCGCACTCATGCCACCATGACGGCCATTTCTGAGCCGACCATTGTGTACCCAATATGGCGCCAAAACCCATACTCCCCGCCGAATCTGTCCAAAGCCCCAACTCCTCGGAAGACACCGCTGGTTTGTTCCAGACAATTCGACCATTGAAATCCGCCAGAAATGCAATCCAAATGCGCATGTCCTGGCGAACCTCTGCCGAGAGTCTCGTGCCGTGATGTCCTTCCTTCAAGCCGACCATGGATTGTGCGATCGAGCGGGAAAAGGGGCGCGCCATCGGCATTACTCTTAGGGCAAAATTCAACTGACCCACCACCTGTTGCAATTGATGCAGGTTTTGTTTTCGTTGCACGAATACATGTCTCAAGGGATAACCTGAATTTTAACACTTTTTCCTTGGGCAATCGAAAACAACCTTCCACCGAGTCGAGCTCGATCCCCAGAAACTCGATCAAGGTCGAGGGACCCACAGTCTTACCTGGCGTCAATGGCACACCGAATTGATTCATTAGGACACAAAATTCATGTAAAGCCTGTCCACACTCAGAATCCCCGGCTGCCCCCAAAAACAGAAAGTCATTGAGATAGTGCATAACATGTTGAAAACCTGTCTTCCTTGTGAATACCCACTGCAGAAAACAACTGAACTTCTCGAAATAGGCACATGAAATCGAGCATCCCATTGGCATAAATCTATCCATGTAATAGCGACCCTGAAACTGAAAACCAAGGAGACGCTGATCGTCTGGGTGTACCGGGAGCAACCGGAACGCCGACTCGATGTCCGATTTTGCCATCAGCGTCCCGGGCCCCAGGCGATTCAACATGGCAACGGCCTCATCGAAAGATGCGTACCGCACCGAACACACTTCCGGGTCTATCGCGTCATTCACGGAAAGACCACGTGGGGCTGACAAATTATGTATCAGCCGAAACTCACCCGGGTCCTTCTTGGGGACCACCCCTAGAGGAGAACAAACAAAGTTAGCAACCGGTGGCGAATCGAATGGACCGGCGACACGACCTCGAGTCACCTCTTTCCCAATCTTTACCTGCACCACCGCCGTGCGCTGCAAGACCGACAGTTGGTTTTTACAGTTTGGTACACCCTCAAAATCCCCCACTGGGATGCGGAAACCATATGAAAACCCGTTTCGTAACACCCCAGCGGAAGCATGATCCGGGTATTCGCTGAGCCAAGGAATCATTGCCATGGTATCAATCGGGGTAGGTAAAGGCGCCCCTCGGACTGTATTAGACCTGTTTGGCGCCTCCCTTACCACCGTTATCACCCGTTTTGGCTCTGCACATGGACTCAGGATGGGACGGCTGCCCACACCCTCCACACTCATGTCTGAATTTGCATGACCCCTGGGGCCTCGTACATTTCCCTCTGTTAAAATTCCAACAGATCCCCCTTTTACCTGTGTTGCCACTCGGCTTCGAGTGGTACTTGTTACCTGCACCCGTCCGAAAGGGTGTCCCAGAATTTTGGCGGGAAGATTCCCCCCCGTTACTCCCTACCAATGGTACCTTCAACATTCCTGTACTCTCCATTTTTTGCCATGACACGGAGTCGTAACAATCCCAAGTCAACAATGGGTTGTGTTCTTTAGCTTTTCAAAACAGATTGTCATAGCAGAACCACTGATTGCCCCCATATGCCACAGAATACTCCATAATACGCGACTGATAAATGGGTAACTCGGTCAACAACTCGGGCCTGCGCTCGCCCATGATGGAGGTAAAAATGCCCCACGCTCTGCCCCAAGTACCAATGGTCTCGTCGACCTTAAAGGCGGCCATTTTCGCGCGCCAAACACTCGGATGCATGAGTTCCTTTTGACTCTTCACATGCTCTATCTCGTAATGGTCGGTAAGCAATGAAAACATGTTTACATACTTATCCGCCCAAATCAATTCCTTAATTTCTTGTGGGACGTGCTGGGCAATCTTCTCCCTTCGAGAAGGTACCGACCCCTCCCCCGCAATCGGCAATGGCCGCTTACCTGAAGTAGACCCCGCGCTTGTCGCCGAACTTGGGCCTGCTGTACTTCCAGTCGCCGGAACCTGTGGGGGAACAGAAGATGTTGCCTTCGCAGCCTCCCTAGATTCCCGCAGTTGCCTCAGTACTGCCCGGGCGTCGTCAGCCGTGGCGCCCTCGCTATCGTTTCCCAACCACGCTGCCAATTGTGCCGCTAACTCGGGGGGCATATCCTCCCTGTTCACGGGGGTGACCACCACAGGGATTGGATTCCCCTCTTTCGGCACCGGGATTGGCTCCTCACGTGGGGTTTCGGGAACCGGGGTGTCTCCCCCAAGCGCTCCCCTTCTGGGCCTCTTGCTTTTTCCACCGGGGACTGTTCCCTGCAAAGGCCGTTTCGGTCCTCCCTCCCCGTCCTTAGCCTCCACCTTTTTCTTCAGATCGGCTATCTCCTTCATGAGCATGCGGAGCATCTGCTCGGTACCGACCCGCTTTACGACTTTCTTGGGCATTCTCAGACGGGATATCTGTAAGACAAAAGAAAGATTACAACACTCAAAATTGGCTCTTCGTTCCGTCTCGAGCTCACGTGCAGCGGGGAGGTGCAGCTTCAGAGCACAGGAACAAGAGGATGCTTTCTTGGCTTCCGCTCCTTTTATCCGTCTTCAGGGTGGGCGTAAACCCGCCCCCGCCTGCCTCCGAGGGCGTGGCCGGCCGCGTCGGTGTCTAGGCCAGCCCACTCTAGGGCGGGAAAAAGGCGCGCCCCGGCTACGCCGCTTCGGGCATACCAGCCGAGACTCGCCTCCCGCCCAAGATGGCTTCCCGGGGGGATCGTGGTACTCCACCATACGTTCGGGGGGACCGAATGGTCGCCCCTTTCCAAAACCTCCCTTGTGGGTGCATTAATCTGATAATTGCTGAGCATGTGTCAAACCTCTCTCACTGCAGAGCCTGTGAGTTAAGCCACCCATATCTGACCCTATATGCTAACCTACACCTTTGTATGCCCATTCCTGAGCGTGCATGCTAATCCGCCCATTTCCAAGCCTGTGTACTAACCTGAACATTTAAAAGCATATGTGCTAATCCTCTCATTGGAAACCGCGTTGTAAAACTATTGAGAAGTGGTGTGTGTGGCATCCTGGTTCTCTGTGTCTGTGCTTCATGACATAGCTGCGCTAACAGTCTGTATACAGATTTGACCACAATCTAGATGTTCATCCAAATTACTCTCATTTTCAAAATCATAAAATATTTCATTCACTTTACCTTTGTAGTTTCCCCCTCTACAACATGAGGTAAAGTGTCCTTTCCTTTTGCACTTACCACAATAGGCTTTCCAGCCTGGACATTGTCTATCCGTAGCAAAATGCCCCATTTTACCACATCTGTAACACCTTACTTGGGAGAAGTCCAAACCGTTCTCCTTTTTCTTATAGGGAATTTTGCTTAAAACATTTTCATTTCTAGACTCTTTCTGGTGATTCTCACCTACTCTAGGAGTAGATTTTACAACATTCACTGTTTCTTTAGAAGTTTTGTTCTCACCATTTTTTTTTATGACTTCCACGCATTTGATAGAATGTTCTATCCTCTTTGCAATAGTAAGAACTTCTTCTAAAGAAGGTTCGTCCTTTTGCCATAATTCTTCCCTCACCTTTTCAATATAACATCCAAGCATGAACTGATCCCTTATATGTTCATCAAGACTTGCACCAAACTTACACGAGGAAGCAAGCTTCCTTAAAGCTGTAATATAATTTTCAATTGTCTCTTCTTCCATTTGTGTTCTTCGACCAAAATGATATCTTTCTAGAATAGTACTGACTCTAGGAAGATAATGCTCATCCAGTTTTGCAATACATATTTCATATTCATTTAAACTACCATCATCAAGGTCAGGCAAATGATCGAATACCTCTTGCCCTTCTGCCCCCAAACAGTGTAAAAGTAAAGCTGTCTTCCTTTCAGCGCTCAAGCTAGATCCACATACCCTTGCATACCTCTCAAATACTTTACGCCATTTTTTCCATCTGATAGGTGGATCTCCAGGTGAGGACAAGAAGAAGGGGGGAGCAGTTACATTTTGCATTATATTATAACTAAAATAGAAGAACCAAGGAAATAAAAAGAAACAAATAATGGTAATAACAATGAAAGTCCAATATCCAATATGTGTGTGTGTCACAGTAAGTGCACACAAAAGAACAGCCTTAAGTAACAGTGCAGGAAAAGTCTAATGTGTGTGTGTCACAGGAGAAGTACACACAAAAGTAGCTTGAAGTGAGTGTGTCACAGAAGGTGAATAACGGATAAATGCGAACAGTACCTTTATATTGTGCAATCCACAAATAACTTCAGTGTAATTCAATCCATAAATAACTTCAGCGTAAATTATTGGTGGAGATTAGCGGTGGTCTGAGTCACGAAACGCGCTAAAACGCAATGTCTATTGCGAAGGGAAAGTGACCAATTCAAAATGGCGACCACGTTAACGTGATACCCAGAGTACCTTGCGGGACGCTTGCGTCTTACCCAGGAAGCTTTGCGAGTAGACGTGAAGAAGAAAGAAGCTCGTTGATTATCTTCCCGGCGTTCCGATGTTGTGAAGACGCTGCTAGGCAATGGCGTTCCCGAGGAGCCAGCTCGTGAAGACGTTGGGCAGGTAGGCGTCTTTTAAAAGATGCAGATCGCTGAGTGCGTTTCATTGAGTAACGCAAAAGTGCCAGATTTAGCGATCGTAAAAACGCAGCAACCACAAACACACCGCTAGAAAAACGCATAGAAGGAAGTGAAAACAAAGAGTTCGTTTTTCACCTAATTAAGTTTTGTTTCTTCTTACCACCAAAAGGCGAAGCTGAAGTCCCTCTGAAGTTGAATAAAACGGACCTTTTGAAGTAAATGTCAGTGAATAATCTGTAATCCAGTTAGGTTGGATGTTGTCACCGGTATCTCAAAGAAGTTTTTCCAAATAGAGTCAAGGATATTATCCAAGTAGAGGTGGAAACATATCTTCTTCTTTTTTAAAAAAAAAATAGAGATAGGTGTTGAGATCTTTTCTTCTTCTTGTAAATCCCGTCCTCCGTCGCCAAATGTAAAATAGACATCCACAAGATGATGATTATAAGTAGTGGTTTATTAAGAATAAAGATCCCATCCACAGGTGAACATCCAGTCAGCATCAAAGCCTGGTTGTAACTGCCTGCTGAACAAAGCATAACATTCCATGAGATGTGCAGGTGATTCTAGTGCCTCATGACATCAGCGCAGCTATGTCATGAAGCACAGACACAGAGAACCAGGATGCCACAGTGTGTTCCAACTCAATTACAATAATCAATCCCATTGGAGCAAACCATAGATTCTGCGAGGAATCCTGACCTTTCACTTGGCAGCTGGACACAAAGAGCAAGGCCTTATTTAAGGAACACTGCAAAAAACTGATGGAAAGAATGTTTAAATTATTATCAGTCACTGGAGATTGCTTAGGCCACATTCCATACCATCATTTTTCACCCACTAGACCACTTGAGACAGAGACCTGACATGCAATAGTGTCTTTCTGCTCCATTAGGAAAAGTTCATCCCAAACTGCCAAGACACGCCCCCACCCAATGGGAACACAAGCAACAACAGACCAGTTTCAACCCACTTAGGCAGCATCGATGAAGTATACTACTTTAAAAAAATAACAAAGTGATGAAAGAAATACTTGAATTAATCTCAACTACTAGCGATTGTCCAGACCAAATGCCACTTCATTTTTTTTGCACACTGTATTGCACAAGGGCGATGTGTCGGTCTAGATATGAGTAGTGGCTAAGCTTCGACAGAGTTACACCAATCTGTCGCAGTGATGAAAACGAACGGGCGGCACATCGCCCAGCTCCATATTTACAAAGTGGCGTTAGGCCACTTTGCATGGCTTAACACCACTTTGTAAATATACAGCTAGATTCATCATTGTCCCGTTTTGCGAGTCCTTAATAGCGATTATAAAGGAATCGCTATTAAGGACTTGCAAAATGGGATTCATGTAGGAATCGCAAAATAAATTGCGATTCCTACAGCTTCCTTATTTGCGATTAGCAAATTGCTATTCGCAAATAAAGAATAACTCCCCATTCATTCCTATGGGCCACTAGGCCCATAGGAATGAATGGGGAGTTTGTCCCTATTTGCGATTAGCAATTTGCTAATCGCAAATAAGGATGCGATTTCAAGGATGCCAGGGGTGTCCAAAGGACACCCTAAAGCACCCCTGAAATGAAAATGTAGACTGATGTTGCACACACACGTCCAAAGGACATGTGTGTGTGTAACATACAACTTAGAAAAATGCACAAAAGTGCATTTTTCTCAGCTTTCGCTATTTACCACGAAGTCAGACTTCGCGGTAAATAGCGGCAAAAAATAGCGAATTCGCAATTTTTCAAAGGTTCATTAATAGTATTTAAGGGATCTCAAATTGAGATTCCTTAAATGCGATCACAATTTGAAAAATCACAATTATTTGCGATTTTTCAAATTGCGAGTTCATGACCCATTGATGAATTCCAAATGCAATTTTTGCGGGCGCAAACGGCTGAATTTAGCGATTCGCACCGTTTGCGCTCGCAAAAATGCTTGATGAATCTAGCTGATAGTCCGCTTTCACTCAGGTATCTGTGAGAAAGGGGCACGCAATGGGTGTTGTTGTGGCATTCCAGTGCAGCACTCATTGCTTTTTGACCCCGCCCCAGATTTAAAGGATCTGTAAATCTGAGGCAACGCCAAAAACGAATGCCACTGAATGGCAGGCATTAGATTGACTCAACGAAGAGAAATACTTGTATTTCTCCTCGTTTGCCTTTAAAGATTGCTTATGTGCAGGAAGGTGTCCCCTCCTGCACATAATCAAACTCCCTGCAAAAGACACCTTTGCGCCATGGTGCAAGGGTACTTGCATTGCAGGGATGATTTCGTGCAACACAGGCACGCTTGCACTATGGCTCAAGGGTGTCTGTGTTGGTGCTAGGGAGCTTTTGTTAGCGCCAATGCAAGGGAAAACACAGTGGTGCACCGTATTCTTGTAAATATGATGTATGCCTGCGATTTGGGAATGATGCAGCGCTGCTAAACTGCTCGCAGGGCTGCACCATTTCCTAGTAAATATACCCCCATTAGTTCTGTGAGCAAACCTAAACTCACCCTTGGTACCGTGACCCATACAACAAGGCCTTAATTAATGATTAAGCACATGCTTTGTGAACAATTGAACAGAGCTTAAGTTAAGTAATAAATAAGTGAATAGACTGATACCGGCCGAAGAAATCTAATTAAAATAGAGCAATGGAAAATACACTAAAACAACATAAATTGGTGAATGGAATCAGGGGCTGGGCTTTTTGAAAGAATAACCCAAAGAGAAAATTCTTTGATAGAAAGTAAAAAGAAACCAAAATGTTGTGTCATTTTTTTCTTATACAGGCATAGGTTACCAGGTTCTACGTCGACATATAGTAAATAATCTATACTACTAGTATAAAGAGAGAACAGAAACCTTTTGGCAAGGTAAACTCGGGAACCACAGCGCCAATCCACACACCCAATACATTGTTGGAATCCTCAGGGTGTGTAGATGGACATAGGCGACATAAAATAAAATAAAAACGTAAATTAAAAAATTAAAATTTACAAACAAAGTAGTCCCCTAAAACTAGCGCCGGCCGCGACGTAGCGCTGACCACGACCTAGACGTGCGTGATGACGACAGGCGGGGAGGAGCGGTGACGAGTGGCGAGGAGTGGCGGTAAAGTCCGGACCTCGGGGAGGAGCGGCGGCTCAGGTAAAGCGAGGCGGGAGGCGGTCTGAGCAATGTCGGGGCGGGCGGGGGCCCGGGAGTGGCGGTCAAGTCCGTAGCACGGCTCAGGTAAGGCAGAGGCGGGAGGCAGGCGGGCGGGAGGCAGGCGGACAGGAGGCAGGCGGGCGGGAGGCAGGCGGGCGGCGGTCTAGGCAATGTCGGGGCGGGCGGGGGCCCGGCCGGTACTGCACAAAAGCCGAAAATGCTGCCCCCAGCCCCCTTCTGCCACGGGCAACGCCGGGGCGGGCTGCTAGTTTAAAATAAAGCAAAGAACCAAGGCTGCTTCATGTTACAACCATGGCTGCTGGGCTAGCTCTTCTGAGTTAAATATGAATAAAATATTAATAATTAGGAGAGACAGAGTTTGTGCTTTGCCGGCGGATCTGGCAAGGTTTCAGCTCTTTTTGGGCCACATGCATCAAAGTAAGTAATTGCGATTCCTAAATTGCGATTTTTAAGGAATCCTAATTTAGGAATCGCAATTCCTTATGCATGTAGACATAGCAAACAAAATTGCGATTCCTACACATTCCTTAATTGCGACTCGCAAATTACGATTCGCAATTAAGGAATTGCTTCCCATTCGTTTCTATGGGCCTAGAGGCCTATAGGAATGAATAGGAATTGCATACGCAATTTGCGAGTACCAAATAGGTACTCGTAAATTGTGCCTGCAATTTCAAGGGAGCAAGGTGGCCAAAAGGCCACCCTGATGCACCCCCGAAATTGGCATGTGTGCATATTGGGCATGGCATGACACTTTGAAAAATGCACTTTTGGTTGATGGTAATTAGCGTTTCCTAAATGTAAAGTCACACTTAGGAAAGGCTTGTTGCATCCCAAATTGGGAATTGCAATTTGTGATTCCCTAAATGCATTCGCAATTTAGGTAATCGCAAATTTTTTAATTACTTATTTTTCAAATTTGGTTTGATGCATCCCAAATGCCAAAATACCAGTTGCAATGGGGCCGATTCTGCGGATCGGGTTGTTGGCGACCGGTATTTTGGTTGGTGCATATGCCCCTTTGTTCTTTGCAAAGTATTGCAGGGTTTGCCCATGTCTGCCTCTGGTACAGTTTCCATCCCAAGATCCCTATTTTGCAAGAAAATTCTCCCACAAAATGTGAACTTACAAATGTTACTTATTTTAGAACAAATCAGTGTAAATGCTGGGTATTTCCTACACAAAACTTCTCTCCCACTTTTAACATAGGACACTTTGTAAACTTCATGAAATTGCATAAAATATGCATGATTTCCTGCAAGTGTTCATGAAGTATGTTTCTATGCTATAAGGTTGCGGTAAGTCAGGGAATTCATGAAGAATTAGGTCATTTAAGGGTGCCATCCATATTGGCACTGGGCGCCACCAGCGCTAAAACTGGCCCTGTGTAACCTATGTTTTTTATTTACTACTAAAGGTGGGCACCTGTCATCTTGGATCAGTAAATTAAAAAAAAACATAATGGCCGTATCATGCTGCATACGCATCATCACACCTTTTATTTCTCTATTTTTTGACAATTCTGCATAGCACTTGCAAAAAGGATGTTATCCTTTTATTGCCAATGCTTACCAAAGCTAAACAGAATTGCAGAAAAGTCATGTAAAATCAATAGCTCTGCCTTAGCAGTCAAAAGGTGAGACCTAGTAAATTTGCCAAGGCTTGTGTAAGCAGAGGATTGCTGAACCATAAACAAAAGATAGCAGATCAGGTCTACTTGCACTTTTTAAGGAAGTGCATCTGACTGGCTTGCCCACAGCACAACTAGATTTTCAGTTGTTTTGGGAAATAGTCACTTTTCACCAAAACTAAGGGACCCATTAGGATGGCGGGCGGATTGCCCCTGCCAGGTTGGTGGTAGCTACCGCCGGCCTGGCGGGTGCAATCTGCCCGCCTTCCTCACCTAAATGCCCCCCTGCCATATTAGAATGGCAGGGGGACCGCGGCGGATGGAAAGATCGTCCGCCGCTTTTCCACCCCGGTTGCCTTGCGACCGGGGCGGAAAAGGTCTAACATGGTGGCGGTGTCTATTAGACACCGCCAGCCATATTAGGATGGGCCAGAATAGATGCCGCCACAGAAAGGCATGCAATCTTCACTTCGGGGGCCCCCTGGAGTGAAGGAGAGGTGGGGGTGCACACAGGGGGTACCTGTGGTGCCCCCGTGCATTTGCATTAACAAAGCGGCAGGCACCGTACGTTGCCTGCCACTTTGTTAATGCAAATGCATTTGTGCATTGGTGCTGAGAGCACCTCCCGCCACAATGCTAACAATGCAGGATGCGCCCGCCACAGTGGCGGGCGCATCGTAATACCCCCCACGGAACCCCCGCCCTTATGGGGGGCAGTCCCAATGACCGATAGGATGGCGGGCGGAATGGACCCCTAAGTATTGTATTTCTCTGTTTGTGAATATATTGGTGATAGTGATGATTTTATTAAACTTGTTACGAAGTGCTCTGTCCCCATGCTTGACATAGTCTGACATAAGACAAAGCTGGATGTGGCTGATTCAACTCATACAGGAGTTCGATAGTAAACCTTTCAACTCTTCCCTGGAAAGGAGATGAAAGCAAAGCACCCGTAGGGTGAGGGAACCTCAAAGAGGATGCTCATATGGAGAATGCCCGACCACCGCTTTTCATTTGCAGCCACCCTTGCTCCATGGTGCAAGAGTGCCTACGTTGGCAGCACATTGTGTTCAATGCAGCGCATTCCTGCACATTCCTACACTTGCATCACAGTCCAGCAAGGTGACTTGCTGCGCTGCGCGACGTTTACATAAATGTGCCCCAGTGTTCTTGAAAGAGATTGCAGTCTACATCGGTAACCAGCACAGTTTTCTTTACATACATTCAATAAGACAGAACCACAGGATGGCACCAATCAGAAACAACAAACCGAAATAGCAAAAGATTTTAAACGTACTACTAAAACCAGGGTGTAATTATGGCAAAACTAAACAAAATTACGTGTAGTTTAGTGAAATGCGAATCGTCATTTTGTGCTTTATTTAAGTGTGAAAAGTGTCCACGCGTCAGTTTTTGGCACGAGGACGCATTGAAACCAAAAGCACCGCAAACAGCACACGCTCACATTCCGCTGTTCCTGTGCATTCACAGTAATAATTTACAGTGAAATATGAGTTCACTCTAAATTCGTACCACGAATTACACATTATTATGCAAAGTGGCAAAATGGCGTAAGTTCTGGAATCTCACGTGACAACAATAAAGCGAAAATCCCGAAACTACACGAATTAATGTATGTGTATGTATGTATTGGCATTTATATAGCGCACTACTTACCCGTAGGGTCCCAAGGCGCTTCGACCGCTGCGAAACCCTTCCTGGCTTCCCTGAGAGATGGACCCTTAATGGGTATCTCCAGGGTGAGACCAGGCATCCCCGGCGGTCTGGTGGGGCCGTTAGTGAAGATGAGGCAAGCTGATGCCCAGAGTTGCCGAGTGTGCCCCAACATAGCTTAAAGTATCTTCTTCTTAGGATAAATGAACGCTATTCTACATATGCATTTACAAGAATTCACTTCGTGATGGAAAGCGTGATGCTGCAAAAGACTATGTGATAGCCTGTCACTGTTGAAAGATATTGAAAAGACAGAGCATTCATCTCTCTGGCATTGTTTTACAGCTCCTGGCCTTCTGACACAGGCAGTTATAAATTCTCTCTACCTTCAACAATATAGTTGTGTATTTCCCCTTAATGGCTTAATTGATAAAACACAAGCACTTCCTCTCTTCTCCCTTGTGGGCATTTTTTCTTATTTTACATTCACAAGTGCAGTCTGCTTGTTTTGTTTTTACTGCTTGAAGGGAATGATAATTATATATTGCTAAACCTTGTATTATTGTGGGCTATTAAAATTGCCAGAACAAAGCTTTTTATGTTCTTGTTAGCGTTTGATCCACCTTCCAAGGTTACTGAGAGATGTGTGGAGACATGATGAAGAGTATTAGAAGCGTTATTTTTATATAGGCGGAATGTGAGAATGTTCTCATTTGCTGCCATTAATTCCCCTTCTGTAGTATCATTGAATGAGTGTTATACAATCTCTGCTAGAACAAAAATAAACCAAGCATTGGCTAAGCGCATACGTTTGACCTTTTGTCTTTGTCAGTGATTTTTTTTACAGATATGGCAGAATGTAAAATATTATGGCTATTGCCAAGCATCAGATACTGCAAAAATAAATGATGCATGTATGTATATGCCTGCATGCATCACCAAACATGTGCATGTATGCATCATGATGCGGAGGCGGCCATTTTGTACATTTTTTATTTACTGTTCCAAGATGGCAGATGACCACAAAGGAGGAGTAAATTAAAAACATTATAAAAAGGGTCCACAAGAACCTTATTTAGAAGTAAGTAGTCTGCAGCATATGCATTTGGCAGGCCTTCCAATAGAGTGATTGATATGGAAAAATAGAAGTGGACCCCGTACTCTCCAATTAAAAGTATTACGTCACTCTTGAGAAGTGCTGGGACTCTCCCTTTCTATATAAAAAAAGTTCTGGTACTGCGTACCGGACAGTACCGGCACATTTAAAGTACTGCTCCAATAAAGAAATATGCTTTTTTTAATAAATGTGACTGGGAAGGATGGGAGGGCAATGGTGGACTGTGATGGGATGAGGGTTGCAAGTAAATGCTGCCCATGGGATCAACTGGGGATGGAAATGTCAGGGGACCAAATAAAGTTCTGGTGGGGCTTTTTTTAAAAAGTTAGCGGGATGGGTAGGTGATTGGTTGGTTAGCTACGTAATAGGTGCGGGGCTGCAATGTGGAGAACCTAGATAGGTGAGGCAGAGAGCAAGAAAACATGTGTACCCCCAAGAGCGCTGAAAAAAAGAAAAAAAGGGATCCTGATGTGGAGCCCTGAAAGTATAAATGCCATTCAAAAAGATTAAATTATGCTCCAGGGGAGCAAACACAAGACGAGGAAGACAGATCATCGAATAAGAAGCAAGCAAGCAAGACAGATAAAAGGCCAACCAATGTAAAGAGATTGGCTAAAGCAAATCCTACTCTAAAAATCAGTGTTGATGTTTGATTTCATTTGATTTAACCTCCACTTTGGCACAGGGCTGCTTTAGTGCTGGTGGCGCCTGATGAGACAATGTTTGTTGGCGCCTCCTCCATCCATGGTGGTGACCATCCCCACCATGGATTCCCTCACCACCACCTTTTAACCCCATCGCCGCGGGGCTAATTTCCCCGTGGCGCGGGGGAGGGGGGCCGCGCATGGCACCGCGATGCTGATGACGAGCTCGGCTCGTCATGCAGCACGGTGGCGTTGTGCTGATGATGAGCTGAGCTCATCATGGCCACGCCCGCTCAATGGAAAGCCCAGCCCAGCGGGGTAATTACCCCCGCGTGGGCGTTCCGCGGAGGCCATGACGAGCTCAGCTCATCATCAGCACAGCGCAACCGTGCTGCATGACGAGCTGAGCTCGTCATCAGCATGGAAAAGGTTAACAGTGCCCCTCAAGTCTCCGTATCCACTCTCTTGTAGATGCATTTAGTTAGTTATATAGCGCCACTCATACCAGTGTAAGGTGTAAGCGCACTTTGCATGACACACACGTTACACAGAGACAACCAATCATAAGTGTGTGAATAAGCTTATAGCAAATGTTTCATAAACCAGAGTACTACAAGGTGTAGGAGTGACATCATCAATACTGGTAAGCAGTATAGTTTAAGAGAGCTTGGTCTGGAGAAGCACAAACTCAGAATTGAAAATGGAACACCATAATTAAGGGATTCTCTTTAATAATAAGAATCGATTTCTACCCAAATGAACCCTATTTACAACATTAATCACGCAGTGGCACAAGTCACACCGCCCTAGAGCCGGCCCTGCTTTTGGCAATTAGCCCTCTGCTTACTGATCAAGGACTACTGAGAGCTAGTGGATCACTAAAGATCTACAGGAGGGATGGAGATAGTTTCATACAACTGCCCTGAATGCCCTAAATGGCCTTCCAACCCCTGCTATGATCCGGAGCGACCAGTGCTTAATTTCTAAATGAAATGGGGCCCAAACCTCTTATCAAAAGCCCATGGACTACACTATTAATTGTCTCCTTGCCAAATACCAAGGCTGCAGAGTCTAGAATCCATCTTGTGCTTCTTTATTCCTCTATCAGACAATCCATGCCCTTTTATCTCACTCTTTCGGGCTCCTGCTTTCTCCATTTGTGACTTTTTTTCCATATTTCATTTCCTATTTCTTTACCATTTGTTTATTTTTTTTCTCTCCTGCTCACGGGAAATGACTCATGAGGACAAATAAGTGCCAGTCCTCAAAAGTGAGTGCTGGTCAGCCCCACCAAAAACCACCAGCTGAAAGTAAGCACTGGGGGAGATCATCTGTTTTAATTTGATTTGAGCTCGTCATTCGCACTATGCATTGCCCTCTCCAGGTCAGTGGTAACAGTACCCATCCCATGCCCTTCAAGAAAGTCCAATCTCACTTGGTGAATGATAGCGGGTCAGTGAATATGTGGAAGAAAGGTGGAGACTATCTCCTAAGACTGTCCTGATTGGCTGAGAGGGCTTTCCAAACGCTGTTACATGCTGGTGTAGTGTTTAAATTTGACTTAAGCTTCACTTTTGCACTTTATATTGCACTCATTGTCTCAGCAGCTAGAGCCGAATATAGTCCTTAACAATGCAGATTTCACAATGCGATACAATCACAATGCGGTCGTTGCAACGACTGCGTTGTTACAACAGAGTGACATTACAATGCAAGTTGTTACAAAGACTACTGCTAGATGGCGCGCTGGATTTAAGAATAGTTTGATTTACTATTCCCAGCTCCAGTTTGTGCAACAGTATGGAAGGTGTTGGAATAGTAAATCATACTATTCTTTAGTTTAAAGCGCCATCTAGAGCAAATCGTTGTAACGCCTTGCGTTGTAATGGCACTGCGTTGTAAAAATGCAGTTGTTGTAACGACCTTGTTGTGATTGTATCGCGGTGTAAAATCTGCGTTGTTAAGGTTGTTTCCCGATAGAGTCTCCCTCATTTGCCCTTCACAAAAGTCTTGTGCTGCTCTGTGAGACATCGTGGATATGTGAAGAGCTGCTGGACGGGGCAAAGACTGTCTCATATGACTCTCAAAATGCACTGAATGGACATTCAAATCCAATGCTTAATTTGAGCCGGTGTTTTCCAGTACTCTGACCGGCACTTAATTGTCAACACCAGCGCTTGTGGCAGTCTGCCACAAGGTAGCACTGTCTGAGATGACAGTCAATTATTAATTCAGTATACATTAAAAATGACTGTTACCTGCGGCTCAAGCCATTCTTAATGCTTTGGAGGTCTGGAATAGTCCGAATTGTCACTCTTGTCGGAGTGTGAGGGTTAGTAGTTCTGTTGTTACTATCATTGGCAGCACTGGCAGGGGCAATGTGTGGTGCAAGCTGCAGTGGTCTCTTATTTGTTTCTTTTTACAAATTAAGCAGTGTTCAAATCGCCCCTCCACCGTGGGTCTATTTTAATTTGACTAGAGCACCACTTTGGCACTTTGCATTCAACTCTCAGCATCCACAGTCCCCTTCCTCTGCCCTCCACATAAATTCAATCCTGCTAAGTGTGAGATAGTGAGTTAGTGAAGACTTACAGGAAAGGGTGGAGAGTGTCTTAGGACTACCATTATTAGCCGAAAGGGCTTCAAATGACTGCTACAGACCGGAGCAGCATTACAGTGTCACGAGGGTGGCATGGACATTGACAGCCAACTTCTTCAACCTTG
The DNA here is from genome assembly GCF_964263255.1 of Lissotriton vulgaris. NCBI lineage: Eukaryota > Metazoa > Chordata > Amphibia > Caudata > Salamandridae > Lissotriton > Lissotriton vulgaris. The sequence goes on from NC_141699.1 coordinate 1,061,843,451, forward strand.
CCACTCTGAAGGATTTCTTTTATCAGAAAAAAAATGGGTGAAAAAGGTGTCAAAGTAAAATGTTTGACCTGGTCAACCCAGTAGGATTAGCCAGTGTGCAGTGCTTTTGGTTTCAACTTGCACCTGGAACTAAGTCAAATGCACCTATTGATGCTATTATATCTCTTTGTGCTTTTAATAAAAACGTTATAACTCATATCTCCAATTACCCTGAATTGGACTTTAATCATTTGGGGCCCGATGTAGGTAATCCTCATTTACCGACTCTAAAATACCGAATTTTACCGATTCGGTATTCTAGATTCGGTAAGTGATATGTAGCTAAAAATTCGGTATTTTTTACCAAACCGGTAAGATTCGGTAATTACCGAATCCGTATTTACCGATTCGGTAATTGCCATTGATTCCTATGGGCCTTGAGGCCCATAGGAATCAATGTCAATTACCGAATCGGTAAATACCGATTCGGTAAAATTACCGAATTGTCAAGGGGGACAGGTGTCACTTTGACACCCTATTGCACCCTTGATTCTGGCTTGTGTGCCATGTGACACACATACATGCCCTAAGGGCATGTGTGTGTGCGACATGGCACAGGTGTACATGCACAGATGTGCATGTACACAGGAATTCGTTATTTACCATGCAATAGTATTACATGGTAAATAACAAATCGATAATGGCCTGTGGCACTGTTTGAAGTCCCACCTACATCTGGATTTACCGATTCGGTGAATTTACAGATTCGGTATTTTACCGATTTGGTAAATTTACCGAATCGGTAAATATACCGATTCTGTAAATATAAGGCCACCTACATGTCAAATCCCAAATACCGGTCGGTAACGTCCGAAATCGGCCGTACCGACCGGTATTTGGCGACCTACATCTGGCCCTTGGTGTCATTTTTCTTATATACTTTTATTTGATTTTCCTACGTTGCATTTCTGATTTTAATTGTGTTGTGTTTTGGCTTTTGAACTGTTTTGGCCCTTCAAAATACAGAATATTTTCCATAAATGAAGCTTGTCTGCACTCTGCGACAGCTGCCAGGGCTTGAACCTGGGATCAATTAGTGAACCTGTGTGTCTGACCTGACAAGGTTTTGGAATTATTACATTGGAAGGACTCACATCCTCTCCAGCTAATCATCCACATTCTTACAACCATCAAGTGGCATTTTTTCAAGCAAACTCTTCCAGTGTAATAAAGGGTGGATCTGGGGAGGCGAACAGGCAAATGTGGGAAATCATTTTTCTATTCCAACAATTCAAAGTGCGTCTTCTGCCTTTTGAGGGATAACAATGTGAAGATAAGTTGCAAAAAAAGACATAAGACAAACATCCTTGCTAGTAGGAGGTTCCTCACTTAGTAACTTGAGAAGACATAGAGTCAGAGTTGGGTAAGGGTACAGAGAAGTAAGAGTTTGTATGGTTAAGAGGTGGGTAAGGCTGAGGGGTAGTAAGAGTATTATGGATTTTTAAATGATTTAGGGATTGGTTAGGGGTAAGGTGTAGGAAGGGTATTAAGGGATATTTAGGGTTTAGGGATGGGTAAGGTTACTGGATAGTAAGGGGCTAATTTAAAAGGGCAGATGAGGACTGGTGGCGAGCCTGCGGTTCTACCCGCATTGGGGAGGTGTAATGATCCAGTGAGTGGCTGAGTGGCCGGGGGTCCCCTTCTCGGCGTTCCCTTCCCGCCGGGGTGGGGCCCCCCGTCCGAGAGGCCCTATCGCTGCTGGACTGTGTGCCTCCTGCCCCCGCCTGCCCTCATCGCACTTCGGTCCCTGGGAGAATCGGGTGACCCGAAGGGCGCACTGATGTCTGGAGTCGATCAGTTCGCGGCGGTGCAGGGTGAAGAAGAGCCATCATTACAAACCGTGATGGCCGCCATTCAGGGTCTGTGCTCCTACATGGTTGCTCTTTCACATAAGTCGATTGCTGATGCCACCGAAACTGCCCGATCGCATAATGACTCTGATCTGTCTGGTCCCCCTAAGCGAGCCGTTTCCCCGACTTTGATCCCGGAATCTACGACTCGAGGCCCATCTTGTGTTGAAGCATGGATAGCAATGTCTGTACCGCAGTGTGCGGCTGAATCCGCCGCCATGGTGTATCGCCCGCCCACGTTGAAGAGTCCGCCTGTGGTCGTGTTCACGAGCTCATCCCCCAATGACTTTATTGAAACTGTGACCCGACGGAAACAGCGAACATCTATCGATCGTGTGAGCTGTGCAGTGTGGTGGAGTATGGGACGGTCGGGATCTGGTCGTACCGTGGCGAGTGTCATGGCGGCTGAGGATTGTGGTGGACTGTGGATATCTGTTGGACTCGCCGCACAGATTCGTGGACTGGCTGGACTTTTGATTTATCCTGTTAATAGGCGGATGCGGTGTGCAGAACTCATGGTGAACAGTCGTAGAGGTCAAGGGTGAGACTGGTGTTCGACTCGGAGGCTAGGGGTTTGTGAGGGACCCGAGATCTGCCATTTTCTTGTATTGGGGGCGGGGCGGTGTAGGACGTCTTTCGTGGGTTCTACCGAATCTACTTTGCTTTGTTGCTTATTGTTTAATGACCAGGACTGCACGTTGCAGGAGGGGGGCAGTGTGACCGGAAATGTGTGATTCTCCTCCTCCCTTAACTTTTCTTTTCTTTCTTTTTCTGTGTTTCCTTCCTTTATAAATCTCTTTTCTACTATATTTCGGGTGTTTGGTCGCTGGGCGATAGGCACGCTGCTAGGGGGGTAGGCCGTAGCCATCTGCAGGGGTGCAGGGTGGGGGGTAGGGGGTGGGGTATTTTTGTTTTTCCGTTCTCTGTTTCTATGGCCTTTTTCTCTTTTTTTAGTTTGACTGGACTTCCCTTTTTCCTCTCTCCCTGGGTTGGGGGTTAGTGTATCGGGTTGCTGTTTGGACTTTTTGGGCGGTGCTGGGACTGTGGCCGCTCAGCCTCTCCTGTCATTGGATTCATCGGGTGGGGCATTAGTCGGGAGTCTTTAGAAATGTATGCTTGCTTATACTGTTCGCTTTAAAATGTGGGTGTCTCTGCAGTTGGACACGCTTCCCTGCCCACCCGGTGATTGTAACTACTTTAGATCCCGTAGCCGGCCCCCTCCTGTTTTCTTTTCTCTCTCTTCTTTTCGTTAACATATGGAACTGTATTACATATTTACCGTGTATATCCTGTTTTAATTTTAAAAATTGACCTCTCTTATCCTGAGCAGCTCTCCTGGGTGTGCCGAAACAGTTTGATGCTCTAATTCTGCTGCCATGCCTCCGGGATGTTTTGCTGAATAGCCCTGTGCACCCTTTTCTAAATAAAGGTCTTCAAAAAATTAAAAAAAATAAATAAATAAAAGGGCAGATGAAATTAACGAAAAGAGGGGCTTAGGGTGGAAGTCATCCCAAAAAATATATGTATACACAAACATACACACACATACATATATACATTTATACATACACATATATATATCATGCTGGGCCATATAGATTTCATAGAAAGAGACATTTGTTTACTAATAACTTTGGGGTACTTTAACAAATCTTCCCAGAACACCTCCGCCTCGTCCTGTAAAGCTGGGGCCGAGAAAAAGGGTGGGACCAAAAAACTAGGGGCCCATTTTACAAAGGTAAACTGAGACAAAAGACTAACTTTACGACTTTCTGTGTTTACAATGGGCATTTACGAGTAGTAAAGTTAGACTTTTGTCTCAGTTAAACTTACATTTTAGTCTTAAGTTTACCTGAGTCCAAAAGTCTAAGTAAATGTTGGCCTCATTGCAATCCTGCGGGACTCCAGTGGAACCCCGCACTGTGTGCTCCAGTGGTTCTCAAAGTAAACACTAGGGGGCGGAGTTTAATTCAGCAGAAGTTCACAGAATTACATTAAACTTTGGCAAGAGTCAGCAGAATTACACAGCAGGGCGGAGTGGGCATTTGGCACTATTTTCTCACTGCAAAATGCGCCCTTGGACCCAAAAATGGATGTGAGAATGCATTTAGTGCTAAGAAAATAAAACAGCCAAACACCACTCAGATACTCTGCAGTGATTATACAGCAGAATATGTAAGGGTATTGCCGCAGAGTAATATGCAATGGTTTCTAAACTTTAGAAACCACTACATATCACTCAGCAGTGCACATCCCTTAGCACACTTACATAATCTGCCGTGATTACTGCAGATTATGTAGGGGCACCAACGGGTATACACTGCAATGATTTCTAAACAGGGCGGGAAAAAGAAGTCCCCCTATGTTTAAAAACCACTGCAATTGTTTTTAACCCCTTGCGTGCTGCGATAATTCTCCCGCTGTGCTGGAGAATTAATGAGCGTGTGGGGTTTGGACAGCCCCCTGCTGTCGTTAGCACACGCCCACCGTGATGTATGCCAGCCGGGGGCCGTCCTGAGCACCGAAGGGGTTAAACATAGAAATACTGCTCCCTCCGCCTGTCCTGTTTAGGAGAACCAGGAAACTTGCCTTATAACCAAAGACGAAATGCACCGCTTTCCACTGGAAGGTAGAGTCCTAATCACCAAAGCCAAAAAACATGCGTTCCATAGCAAGTGGCAAAAACAGGTTCCAGATAGTTCCCCCTAATCACAGGGGAAGCAGTAGTCTAAGAAAAACTAAAGCGAGGGGAAAGAGTTGAAACAAACAATGTTCCTAGACACCATCTTCAGGTTGCACCAGCAACTGATAGTGGCCTACCCTGTCTAACCAGAAAGTGAAATTCTGGTCCTCATGGGGCTGGGGCATTGTGTGTTGGACTAGATCCTGGAAGTTGTTGTCCTCTTTGATTGTAGTCTTCCCTGCCCCTGGGGAGAGGAGTTGGCCTAACGGCTAGGGTGGTTGACCTCAAATCTGAGGAACTGAGTTCGAGTTTCGGCAACGGCGCTGAACATCCTGTGATTCTGGGCAAATCACTTAATCTCCCTGTGCCTAACAAAAAAAATTAATGTGTCCTCATGTAACCAAACTAGTGCTATGTAAAGCGCTCTGATACCCGATACCTTCGGGTTAAGTTTGCCCTATATAAAACTCCGTAAAATAAAAAAATAAATAATAATTCCGCATCGCCTCCATGTGGTACGCTTCCTGACCCACTTATGTTTACATCTAACATCTTGAAGGCTTCAAAGTTCAACTTTCACCCAATGGCAAGTACCTTAGATTCACTGTGGTCACCAACCTCAACCTCAAGGCACCCTTTCAAGCCCATGCCATCAACTAGATGCATTATTTACAATTCCATCAAGAACCTTCTCCTATGTATCTGGCTGAAAAGCTGACCATCTCTGGCGGCACTTGGCACACTCGCACCCAGGACATCATTGGCGATTGTAGACAAATAGTTTTAAAAAGTGCAGTGGATCAGAGCTCAGATGGGTACTGGGGGCCTGGGCATGTCCCCCACCAGGCTGTGTAACGTAGCCTCATGTAGAACATGCAAAGTGCGCATGACTGTTTGGCAGGGCCAAGGCAGCCGGCCAAGCAGTCATGAGAACTTGGAGTGTGCAAACCACGCCTCTCCCTGTGCCTCGTGCCCTGCCCTGCCCTAACTCAGCCCTGAAACTGCGAAAAATAAAATGATAATAACTAGGTTATTACTATTGAATTTTTTCTGTTCAAAGAGTAGTGGGGCAATGCTCCTCCGCCTTAGCAGACGAGCCGCCACTGCCTTAGAGGCATATTCCTCCGTGTGCTGCTGCAGCACAGATGGAAAGAGGAAGTTATGATGATACTTAAAGATATTTCTCCATGTTACACCTCATTTGGGTAGGATCACCATTTTAGCACAAACAAGTCTTCGTAAATCTGGTTTGTGTCAGATGCATGGGAACGCCCATGAGCCACCCATGTACCGCGCCTACCCGGCGCAAAGTAATGCAAGGGCGACTTTGTCTTTAATAAACCACCCAGAGTGGCTTTGCATGGCTTAGTAAATAGCAAAAATTATTTTCTGTCAGGCTGCACCACAAAACGTTATACAACCCCAACACACAATGAAAGGTAAATCTTGGCGCATGGGTACATTCTCGCCTCTTCTCTTATATTACAATCCTAGTTCCTCTTTCCTTATGTCTTGTTTTTACAGTCTCTTTCCTCATGTCTTGACTTTACACTCTCTCCCCTTATTCCACAGCGCCCTCCCCTCTCCCTTTGCTCTTGGGAGGCTTCCATGTTTCCTAACTTAAACCATTTTCTCTCTCGTTTGAAGCTCATAAATGCAGTCCACCCGCGGCCTGGGGGACGGACACATGTTCCCCACTCTTGTTTCGATGGAATCTATAAACAGCTCGCAGCTCTTAACGTGAAGCACATGTCCTCTCTGTGGCCAGCGCGGCCTGGGAAATCTCCCGGCAGCCTCTCGGGCTGGAGGAGAATGGAAGCAGCTGGGCTGCCAGATTCACCGCGTGGAGCGCGCGCTGGACGCTCTGCACCAATCACATCTGCCGTGGGCTCTCCTCCTAGGAGAGCGCGCGCGAGGCCTCTGCATCTCATTACTGCTGGGTATGCAAAGGAGGCACCAACAGGGCTCCATCCATCACTTCCAGGCCTAGGACCAGGGAGGTGGGGGAGTGAGTCAGGAGTCAAATGAAGGCCACGAGGCAGGGCCGTGGGGGACACCACAGAATGGCAGGCAGCCATGAGGTGTGAAGGATGTGAGAGAGAAGGATGTGTGAGAGAAGGATGTGTGAGAGATGGGAAGGATGTGTGAGAGATGGGAAGGATGTGTGAGGCTCCATTGAAGTGTGTCATCTCTGCAATAATTGGTGAGAGTCCATTGAAATATATATTACAGGTGGTGTGAAGGATCTTTGGGGCTCTACTGAGGTTTATCATACCAGGGGGTGAAGCACCACTGAAATGAATATTACAAGTGGTGTGTGGGACATGAGAGGCTCTACTGAGGTTGGTCATACCAGCATCAATCGGTGAGACTCCACTCAAATGTATATTACATGTGGTGTGAGGGGCGTCTGAGGCTGCACTGAAGTTTATCATACCAGCAACAAGAGGTGAGACTATAACATGTGGTGTAAGGGATGTATGAGTCTCCACTGGAGTTAATTAGTGAGACTCCACTGACATGTATACTACACATAGCGTGAAGGGCATGTGAGGCTCCACTGAAGTGTATCATACCAGCAACAATTGGTGAGACTCCACTGACATGTATATAACACGCGCTGTATGGGACATGTGAGGTTCCATTAAACGTTATCATACCAGAAACAGTTGGTGAGGCGCCACTGAAATGTATATTGCACGTAGCGTAAGGGATATGTAAGGCTGGATATGTAAGGCCCCATTAAACTTTATTATACCAGCAACGGGTGAAGCGCCACTGAAATGTATATTACACGCGGTGTGAGGAGTGTTTGAGGTTTCACTGAGGTTTATCATTCCAGCAACAATTGGAGAGACTCCGCTGAAATGTATATTACATGTGGTGTGAGGTTTGTGTGAGGCTCCACTGAGGATTCTCATACAGCAACAATTGGTGAGACTATAACATGTGGTGTAAGGTATGTATGAGTCTCTCTCCACTGTAGTTAACCGGTCAGACTCCACTGATATGTAAATTAAACATAGCGTAAAGGATGTTTGAGGCTCCATCGAAGTTTATCATACCAGCAACAATTGGTGAGACTCCCCTGAAATGTATATTACACGTGGCGTAAGGGATGTTTAAGGCTCCGCTGGGGTTTATCACACCAGAAACAAGGGGTGAGACTATAATTTGGGGTGTAAGAGATATGTGAGGCTCCAATAAACGTTATCATACCAGCAACAATGAGTGAAGAGCCACTGAAATGTATATTAAATGTGGTGTGAGGGGAAACAACCATTACAACGCATTCATTACAACGCATTTACAACGTCACTGCCTTTACATTGCATGCCATTACAACGCAGCCATTATATTGCATGTCACACCAACGCATGCCATTACAATGCATGTCTCTACAACGCATGCCATTACAATGCATGTCTCTACAACGCATGCCATTACAATGCATGTCTCTACAACGCATGCCATTACAATGCATTATAATGTAAGTAATGGGGAATAGTCATTTTTACCCCTACACTAGCCAACGCTTATCCTACTGTTGCACTCACTGGAGTGGGAATAGTCATTTTTACCCCTACACTAGCCAACGCTTATCCTACTGTTGCACTCACTGGAGTGGGAATAGTAATTTTTACCCCTACACAATCCAACACTTACCCTACTGTTCCCCTGCATTGTAAAATTATGCATTGTAATGGATGTTGGAATGTGAAAACCGTGTTGTAAAGGCATGCGTTGTAAATGTTTGCGCGGTAATGTGTCCTGTTCGGAGTTATGGGCTTCTGATGATCCGCTGAGGTTTATCATACCAGCAACAAATGGTGAGACTATAACGTGTGGTGTAAGGGATGTATACGTCTCCACTGAAGTTAATTGGTTAGACTCAACTGAAATGTATATTACATGTGATGTGAGGTGTGTGTGAGGCTCCATTAAAGTGTATCATACCAGCAACAATTGGCGAGACTCCACTGAAATATATATTACAGGTGGTGTGAGGGAAGTTTGAGGTTTCACTGAGGTTTATCATACCAGCAGCAAATGGTGAGACTATAGCATGTGGTGTAAGGGATGTATACGTCTCCACTGAGTTAATTGGTAAGATCCACTGAAATGTATATTAAACATGGTGTGGTGGTGTCTGAGACTCCGCTGAGGGTCATCATACCAGCAACAAAGGGTGAAATTATAACGTGTGGTGTAAGGGATGTATGAGTCTCCACTTAAGTTAATTGGTGAGACTCCACTTAAATGTATATTTCACGTGGTGTGAGGGGCGTTTCAGGCTCCGCTGAAGTTTATCATACCAGCAACAATGGGTGAGACTATAACGTGTGGTGTAAGAGATGCATGAGTCTCCACTGAAATTAATTGGTGAGACTCCACTGAAATGTATATTACAAGTAGTACTAACCATGAAAGTGGTGCGAGGATGTGGCATAATGGCCAGAGCTGCCGACTTCAGAGCTGGCGAACCGGGTTTGAGTCTTGACCTCGGCTCAACATCTTGTGATCACGGGCAAATCACTTAATCTCCCCATGCCTACCAGAAATGAATGTGTCCTTAGCTGGTGCTCATGAAAAGTGATTAAGTACCGATGCTGAGCACCGGAAACCACTGGCTCAAATTAAGCACTGGAAATGTATGAGACCAGCATAGAGGGAATGAATACCACTGCTGAAGTTTTGAAGAGAATATTTGAGCATATGCCTCTTAATTCATGGGGTTATTTCCCTTAGGCCCGACATTACACTACAATTTATTGGTCATGTGTGTCATTGCAGAAAGGAAAAATGCGATATTCAAACCAAGCTGATGATTTTCACAGGGAGAGAGGAGAAGGGCTGTGGTGTTCCACAAACTCCCCTCTGTAAAGGATAAGAAGCAACCACAGATGTGTTTATGCCTCATTGAGCATGATCAGCGAGGCATAGCTTGAGTCCCAAAACACATTGCGCAAGGGCTCCATGTCTGGATACACTCAGCCCACTTAAGAGAGACTCAGTGGAGAAGAGAAGCTGTGATGCTAATGCTCAAGTATGTACCTTTTAACTTACTGGGCTACTACTTTAAAGCATGCGGAGCACCATACCAACATTTTTATAAACTCTCCCACGGCACTTGAGGACAAACAGCCATAAGTACTTAAGCCTGCCCTCACTCTTAAGGACAACACAATAAGGTAGATGCATTTCTGTCATTGGTAGTCACGGATCTGGTGTTGATTGATTCCTTGACTCTCTGAGATGTTATGTTATTGTTGGACTTGGCCCTCTATGCAGGGTCACCCACAAAATTTTGTCTTCACCCCTCTTATTTTTCTGAATGCAGTTTTGTTGGCCTTAGGACTCTGTGCACTTTACCACTGATAACTAGGGCGCAAGTGCTTATGCTCACTTACTAAAACACGACAAAATTGGCATACAGCTGAATAGCATATTTAATTGACTTATAAGTCCCTAGTACAGTGGTATACCATATACACACAGCCTGTAAATTAAGTGCTACTAGAGGGCCTGCAGCACTCATTGCAATTCCCACTTAAAAAGCCTGAAAAACGTGTCTCAGGCCTGCCATTGCAACCTGGCTGCAGTTTTAAACTGCAAACTGCTTGGCAATATACCCTCTTTGCCAAATCTAAAACTCCCTTGTTTGAAACATATACGTCACCAGTAAGGTAGGCCCTAAACAGCTTATAGGGCAGGGTGTATTGTAATTAAGACGTTGGACATGTACATTTAAATTTGACATCTTTTGTTAGTGAAAACTTACAAATTCATATTTAACTACTGTAAGGCCTACTTATCCCATAGGATTGCATTGGGTTACCTTATTACATTTAATAAGTGCTAACTTTTAATTAAACACAAGTAGGACAGTCGAAGTTGATATCTGAGGAACTATAATTTAAAATCTTTTTCATGAGAAATGTTGTAATTTAAGTCACAATCTGAAAATGCCACTTTTAGAAAGTTGGCATGTATATATCTTGTATATGTTTGCATTTATTTCACGCATTGAAGGTAGATTCTGATTATGCAGCTTGGGGGTATTACTTTTTTGTTAACACGTTTTTGTTAACAGGGTTGGTGCATTATGGGTTTATTTTCTCAGGTAGGTGTGGTGAAGAGGTCACGGGATTGCACTAATTGGGGACTAATTGGGGAAACGTGCGCAAGCAAGTTTAAAATATAATCATGGCGCTAGAGAGGGAAGTTGATTCAGTTTTGATAACAAAGGGAGACTCGCACACGTTATCCTGTTAGCCATGACCTCCTAAGGTAAACGAACACTGTTTGTTTTTGGTGATTGTTACGAATCATGAGTAAGATGGAGGGCACTGTTTTGGTTCATTTATTCTTGTTATTATGATATCGGAATTCGGAAGGGGGATGTGAATGAGGGTTGTGAGGGTGGGGGGGTCAGTGACAAAACGTATCATTTTTTACCATCATTTAGTGCGTATTTGTTTTGTGAAATTGTTCAAACAGTTCTTTATGATTTATTTCAGCACCCCTGAGGAAGAACTGATTATGTTCGAAATGCATTGGGTCTTTTATTGCACTGGGTCAAAGGACAGTTGGCATCACGTGTCTATGTCTAAGTTTGGATAAACAGCATATGGCATTTGAAAATGAGGAATAAAGCATTCCAGTTTAACTCTGTCTCCGGAGTGATCTTACAAGAATGGAAAATATGGATTACTTAATACGTTTAAAAAATGGGAATACAATTGGATTACTTTGGTTAAATGTTAAAAATGGTCGAAATGTGAAGGACTATTGTTCCAATCTTAGCAGTGCAGCAGTAGGTGTTGCTACTTTCGCACCTTTGTCCATTAACTTTTAGAAAGTTGGCATTTTTTACTTTTACTTTTAGAACTTTGGTGTTTTCTTGTCCTAACCATTTGGTGCCTACAGTCTGTTCCTGGGTCCCATGGTTAGGTGCAGTTGGCATTTGTTCCTTTGTGTATTCTTACCAGACAGCATCACAATAGAGGGTCTGGGTGTTGGCAGGAAGGGCCATCTCTGACTTGATAGGCAGGCAGAGCCATCACCTACCATAATTGCACTTCAAAGGCACACTGCTCACATACAAAGGACTTTACACAAGACTATTGTGCTTTCAGACAGGCAGGGAGGCAGGAAATTCCAGCGGTCTCTGTAGGGGAATCTTCAGAAGCTTCTCCCACTTCAAAATGTGTGTCAGGTATCAATACTAGAACCTCAGACCCACTCTTTAGATCACTTCTGGACCTGTGTAAGACTGAGAATAAGAACTGCTCTTGTTCTCTGCTGCAAGAGGAACTGCTCTGCTTCCGTGTTTGCTGGCCTTCCCATTAGAGCCTCAGCAACAGAAAAGGTTCCATCCACCTTGAACCCTGCACCTGGTCTCTGCATGCTGTGAGTCCTAACCCCCAAGTAGTGCCTCTCCAGTGCCAGATACTTGCAAGTGGGAATAAAGGTGCTGTGGCAGCCCAGCTGTGGTCCCAATGCGAACCATCAGGGGCGGCTCTAGGCTCATGGCGGCCCTGGGCAGGGAGCCTATGTAGGGGGCCCCAGAGGAGAGGGTCCGTGCGGGGGGGAGCACGGAGGCCAGTGAAGAGGGGGGATGTCAGGGTGTTTGGAAGTGGAACAGAGCCGGAGGCCGCCAAATCCCTGCTAGGGGCCGCCACGCAAATATGTATCCATCCTCAGAGGATTATTATATTAAGGATATATATTGGCATGGTGGCCCCTGGGGTTTGGTGGCCCTGTGCCGGTGCACAGCTTGCACATGCCTAAGGCCGCCCCTGGAACCATCGAAGCGCAAAGCGATCCGGCGCAGCCATTGTAGCTGCGTATTAGAAGCGATAGAGCAAGACACAATTCACAAAGCAGCCCTCGCAATTACTCATCAGAACTGATGCAGCTCAATGCAACTCGACGCGGACCTCGCATCGTAACCTTCGCAGCTCCTCATTGGAACTGACGTAGCATGATGTAGCATGACGCAGCACAGCGCAGGTCCTTGGAACCATTGCTGCATTGCGCTGATCTCTGCATCACGAACATAAAGTTCAATTCTCAGTGGGCCTAGTTTGGTCCCTGTGTCTGACCAGTCCAGCGTTACCAGTTAACCACAGTTGGCACTTTGTGTTAAAATCACTATTTTTACCTAAATATTTAGAATTGCATATCTCTGGTTCTACTGATTTGGTTTTAGTCGTCATGGTGCCAAATAATTGATTAAAATGTACTGTACTGTGGTTTTCTAAAGCGGTGTGGGATTTTTCTTGTGTTGTGTTTTCTTTTTCGTACTGTTTGTGTGCTGTATAAGTACTTTACACATTGCCTTTAGTTTGAGTCTAACTGGTCTTGTTCCAAGCTACCAGAGGGTTAAGACAGGTGAATTTACTGACATTTGTGATTCATCCTGATGGGGATTGTGACTGTTGCTTGGAAAGGGCGCACACACTCCAAAACCAACAACCCATTTTTTCACAGTTATGTTATATGTGTTTGTTAAGTGCAATGTCACCCACAAGGATATCCTGGCACTGAGCAGATGTGTATGTCTAGCCCTGTCTGTTGTAGGTTGGTTAATTGAAAAGCCAAGAAGAGAGGAGGAGCCTCTGGTGTGGAGTGAGAGGCTGTTCCATGCTTTATGACCGATATCGCGAATGCCTGTATTCCTGATCCGGACTTTAGTATCCGTTGAATGTGTGCGAATAGGAGACCTGCGGAACGGAGATGCCCTGGTGGGTAGTGGAAGGAGATGCAACTGTTCAGGTAGGTTGGCCCTAAGTTGTGTAGTGCCTTGAATGTGCTTGTGGAGTTTCAAATGAGCATATTTATGTATTTGGAAGCAGTGAAGTTCCCTGAGGTGTGGTGTGATGGGTGTTCTGTGTGTGAATTTGAGAATGAGCCTTGCTACCGAGTCTCGGCTGGCTTGTAGACTTCTAGTGAATTGCTTGGTGATCTCGGCGTAGAGGGTGTTTCCGCAGGCCAACTTGAAGGTGACTAGCGCATTGAGCTGAGCCATTTGAAGGTCTTCCTCAGCATCTTCTGCGTGTGGAAGCAGAATGCAGTAAGGACATTAACTTATGCAGGCATGTCCAGTTTGCTGTCAATGACTATTTAAAGATTCTTGGCATAGTTGCTGGGTGAGGGTGTGGATCCAAGTTTGGTTGGCCACTAGCTGGAGTCCCATAGAGAGGTGTTCTTACCCAAGATCAATACTTCTGTCTCATCTGTGTTCAGCTTGAGGCAGGTGGCATTCATCCAGTTAGTGGTTTTGGTCATGTAGAAGATGAACTTGTTTATTGTGTTAGGGGTCTTGTCTGAGAGGGAGAGTATGAGTTGCATGTCGTTGACATAGGAGGGGATGTTGATGACGTTGGCCAGAGGGATCATGTACACTTTAAAGAGTGTTGAGCTGAGCGATGAACCTGGAAAATGAGGACTGCCCTGTCTCCTTTGTCAAGGATAATGCAGATATCATCTGTGGTGGCGATGAATGCTGTTTCAGTTCTGTGGTTGGGCCTGAATCTGGACTGTGTGGCATTGAGGAGTTGGTGGTTAATTAGGTGGTCGATGAGTTGTGGGTAGATTAGTTTCTCTGAGACCTTTGCGGTATGGCAGGAGGGAGATGTGTCTGTAGTTGGAAAGCTTGGCAGGGTTAACGGATGATTTCTTGAGCAGGGGTATGACAGTGGCATATTTGCAGGTGACAGGAAAGTGGGTGAGTTGATGGAGGCGTTGAGAATGGGTCTTAGTGCTTCACTGATCTTTGATAAAGGTGTATTTAGAAAAAGAACAATATCTGGTCTAAATGTGGTAACACTATCAGAGGGCAGTGCAAACGAGTTTAAAGTGTTAAGAATCACATCATCAATTTTCCTCCATTACTGTCTTCTTTATGATCACTCTAGGTTTGCCAGATGTGGTCATCTGTGGATCTCTTGCCACTTGATCCGACAGATCAAGACACATAACCTACTGATGATGCCAAGCAAAGAAGAAACCTGGCAGAGGTTGTTGTTATAACCTACATGGGGAGTCTGTGTAGTAGATTGCATTGGGCAGCTCTTTGTGGGAGACCTTTGGGTGATTTTCAAATGATATGTATCCCTTATGGAATGTTGCACTTATCCAAGCTAAGGGGCCCTTTGAGTGGACAAGGAGATGGTTTTTAGTGGCTGTGCAGTCCCTACTAATGGCTTACACTGCCCACAGTAGCAGCCTCATTGTCACAGAACACACACAAGGCATCGTCCTGTTGACACTGCTTCAGACCACACCCCACGGTGACTTCTCCATGCAGTGCATATGGGTGGAGATGTCAACAGACAATTTTGTTTGGTTTGCAGTGGCTGCAACAGGCCAGTGTGAAGAAGACCCAAATGAGACAAATGAGAAAAAGGGCAGTGAATGCTGAATACAGGTAGCAGAGCTGGAATGAGAGAAAGCAAATTTAGACCAAAATCAGATTCAGTTACTGTTGGTCAGGATTTTTGGCCTTTATCAACCTCGAGTACTCATGAGTAGTTGAGTTCCATTACGTACAGTGTTTTGATGCACCACGGTTATTTTTTGTGGTTTTATCGCTTTATTTCTCATCTGCAGTCCTTTCTTAGGTTTAGAGTTTGACAAAGCAGCTGCCAAACAGACCCTTTGATCACAATATACATAGGAGGCTTTAGATCCACACTTTTAAACCACTGGCTTTTCTCCTAATAGCCTCCTTCAGCTGCTGATTGGAGACTTTGTCAATCATGACTTGCCCTAGCACAGTGGAGTATTCATCTGTCCCCAAATGCTATTGGCTGGTTGAGTGTGTCCTTCAGCCTTCACTCAAGTGCCTGTTTGCACCTGATTAGGCACTATTTTACGACTATGGCCTTCTCTGTCTGTTCCTTCTGCTTCATTCAGTGTGTATCACTCAAATTTGCTAATGCCGCAAGCGTTCACGCATGAAACCCAGAAGTATTGGTTTTGCCAGTGTTTGAGAGTGGTGCTGAGATTCCTGGAGCTGTGAGTTAAAATCAGCCCAAAGGGAGGATAAGATATATTATGACCCGGCGCGCTGCACTCGATATTTATCCCATTGGATGTTCTTGAAAACGGTAAGGTATATTGGGGGAAGGGCTGAAGTACAGCGGGTTGAGTCATAATAGTTGCAGATCAATTGGTTACAACTTTCAAAGAGAGAAAATATCAGGCAGATATATCTTTCTTATTTTGATTTATGTTATGCCATAATAACCGTCTAACGAGGATTAGAGCGTCATTGCTGTTTCTGTATAAACAGTTATGTTATGCTATTACTGTAGAAACAGTAATTAAGTTATACTCTTCGCAACTTTTATGACCTTTTAGGGTGAAGACAGATAACGTACGTATGTTGTTATAAAAAAAAAGACGAAGGGCTTCATTTACAAAAACTGTCGCATCTGCGTTGATTTGTCAGTTTCTTTACACCTGCGTGAAATGCCCTAGCAACACCATGGATGCGCAGAACTTTTAATACAGGGCTCCGAGGCACAAGGATTTACAGATGCGTCAGAAATTCGGACCCATCTGTTGGCGCAAAAGTGCCGTATTGCAAGAGTTGGTCGTAAAACTGTCACAACTCCAGCAATGTGTCAGAACACATAGGCAAGGCCCATTGTAAAAGCCCTGCTTCATTCCTTACGCCTGTCTGAGCAGGTGTAAGGATTTTGACGCAGTGAAGTTGTAGAGTGATGCAGCGAAATGTAAATTTCAGTGCTCCAGTTTAAGTGGCTTTTTTTGCGAGGGAACGCCTACCCTGCATACATTATACCTGGTGCAGGTATAATGTGATGCAGGACTCTATAAAGTGACACATTGGACTCAATGCACTAGTTTGTAGATGTGGGGCAGTGTGGTGCGCTGATTGTTCGGCCACTGCGTAAAAATACAGTGATGCAGCTGTGTGTAAATAAGACCAGAAGCATTTAAACTCTGAAATCCATTGTCACACAAAAACGAAAGTTAATGTTTTGGCCCTGATGAAGCGACCTTGAAGTTGTGAAACACGTGTCGGCCAGTTTCTGTTAACAATAGAGAAATAAGACTTGAACATACAGCAATACATTTTGCTTTCTTTTTTGCACAAGTACTTTTGCTTCAGACCTCAAATCAAGCCTGTCTGTGTATCACATCTATCATAGGTCTGTCCCCAAGAGCCCAGACCAAACTGAAGCACTCATGTGACTGACAGATTTTCAACTTAGCCAGTGGGACAGCGGGGCACGGTGGCCATCATGCAAGCAAAGAATATGGGCTCCGCTGCCTGCCGAATGGGTTTAAAAAGACAGCAATAGTAGGGGCCTATTCATGGACATCATTGGGGGGTCGCAGCTGCCACTTCCTTTGCGACACCTGGCCTCAGATGGGGTAAAACATTTTCCTCCCCTGAAGCCTTGGGTCACAAAGGAAATGCCAGGAGTAGTAGGGAGCAAGCTAGAGGGCACAGACTGCTCACACACGCCTACAAAGCCCTCCACAACACCAGACCCCCATACCTCAACGACAGATTATCCTTCCACGCCCCCAAGAGAGTCCTCCGCTCCTCCAACTTAGCCCTGGCCGAAATCCCGTGCATCCATAGAGCCAGAAAGGGAGGCATATCCCTCTCCTACATCGCGGCCAAGACCAGGAACAAACTCCCCCTCAATATGTAATGTAAATGTAAATGTAATTTGTACTTGTAAAGCGCACTAATACCCAACTGGGGATTCCTGGCGCTGTAACACACACCGCTGTGGAACCCTTCCTGGCTTTTCCCTGTGAAATGTCCACTCCAGGGCACCCCCGAGGTGAAGCCAGGCATCCCAGCGCTGTTCAGGCCATTGTGGAGATTAAGCAAGCTATTGACCAGAGTTGCAGAGTGGGACCCATGATTAGAATAGGCACCGAGGCGAGAATTATCAGGTCCGAGGAAATTGAGCCCAAGACCCGGCGAGGTGGGAATTGAACCTCTGTATCAGGGTCTGCCGCTCTAACCATTGAGCCACACTTCTCAACTATATCAGATGTAACCCGACACTGCAAACCTTCAGGAAGGACCTCAAGACCTGGCTCGTCGGATGACCTCGGACCAGCCCAAACCCCCTCCCCCAAGCGCCTTGAGACCCTTACGGGTGAGTAGTGCACTCTATAAATCCCTGATTGATTGATTGATTGAGCTGTGACCCCTGACTACCCCCAAATGATGTCCATGGGCCTACTGGACCCCTCCGACCCCTGGCCCAGTGCTACTGCACTTGCTGCGCTAATGTGTGATTCCTGATCACCTGGTTATTGATCCTCTTTTCTCAGACAGATAGAAAATTACATCTCTTTTCCTGAATTTCGCATTGAAAGTCCTTCAACTTACTTCAAACATACATGTAATACTTAACGCCTTGGTCTCCCCTGAAATTTTGTGTTAATCCTGAACATTTCAGATAGGAATTCATCTGTACAGAATAACTTCAAAAATAGAGATAGTCTACTAAAATACAGGTATACATCAGACTTAAACCCGCCGCTGACACCGCAGGCTTTTTCCACCCGCCTAGCTTGACCAGATTTCACTTCATCATCAAGCGCTTCAGACAAACCCTTCCCCTGATACCTCAGACTTTCCTCACAGGCTCATCATGACCGGATCCCACTTCATCATCAAGCACCTCTTAGCTACAAACACTTCCTTCATCCGACCTTTGGCTGACCTTCATGATCAGTCATTCCAGTGCATCTTGGTTTGTAATTAAGGAAAGCCTTTGCATTGAAGACACCCTTGGGTCCAGAGAGGCCGCACCAGCATTGGAGCACGCAACGCCTCATTGAGGCCGACATACTGTGCTCTTTGGAGCACATCCACCCAATGGCTTCCTTACTCCTTCCCTCATCATCTAATGAGCCAGTGGAGGCGCTCAGGGTGCTCTGCTGCTGGTGAAAGTGGAGAGGATGTGGCGTAACAACCAGAGCTGTCGACTTTGGAACTGGGGAACCAGGTTCGAGTCTTGGCGTTGGCCCAACATCCTGTTATTCTGGGAAAATCTCTTCATCCTCCTGTGCCTGCAAAAAATGGGTGTGTCCTTGTGTAATGTAACTGGTGCTCATGTAAAGCGCTCCAATGCCTTCGGGCCGAGTTTGCGCTATACAAAACTGCAAAAAATATAATAACTCCTGAGTGCTAGGCAGATGAATTGGTTCTAAAAACGGATATTTTCATGATGAATTCTATGGGTCTGCCATATTTTGGGGGCTTCAGTAAGCTACTTTCGTGTTTTGGGGCCCTGTTCCTGCCTCTTCTGAGGTCAGTCTGGTCGTGCCTTTCTTTTCAAATCTGATTTAATTTCCGAAATGCTTACATGTTGTAGAATAAAAAGGTGCACACCTTTTATTCTTCGCACAGCACTGGTGCTTACAAGTCTGTCTTCTGGTAACCCTGTCCCCATCTTTACAATGGAGTCAATGGCAGAGGTAACTTTCTTGTGAAATGTTTGGCTGGAGGGAGAGAATTCACACAGTGAGCTTTAGTGAAACTAAACTGCTAGTTCCCAAAAGGAATGCAGTAACTTTTTGCCATGTAAAGGCACATGTGTGGGGCTGGAGATTGGTTCCACAAGAAACTTCTGTTCCTTGTTTGAAAAAAAACACATGAAAACACGGTTCGGATGCTGTGGCTTTAATGTATTTGCTCGAAAACCCAGCCGAAATATCTGAGCAACGCACTGTTTTCTTTAGGGATCCGACTTCTTTCCTGGCCTCATCTCTGGGTATTTCCAGGCTCTTATCTGCTTCTCTTCACTCTCTCTCATCTGCTTCTTATCGGCCATTAATCCTCTTATCTGGCTCCGCAGATGGGCTGCTTCTCGTATCTGCCTCTCTCCTCTCTCCTTCCTTCACTGCTGCGTCTTCCTCCTTTGCCTCTCTCCTGTTCTCTCCTCTTTCCTCTCTCTTTACACTCCTCCGTCTCCCTCCACCTGCCCCCGTCCTCCTCATCCCCTTTTCGTTCTTCTTTCCTCCTACTCTTGCCACGCCCCGTCTCCTTGCTTTCCTCCCCTGTCGTCCTTTCCCCTGCTTCTTTTCCATACCTCTCCCTGTCTCTCTCTCTTCCATTTCTCTAGTTCCTTCTCTGTGCCTCTAGCTTTCAGCTGCTTTCCCCTCTACCCTATTTGCCTCTCCCCTGCTTCTTTCCATCCCACCTTTCTAACTCTGATTTCCTTGTTATCTTTACAAACCCATTCTCCTCTCAGCTGCTTATATTCTTTTCCTTCCTTTTATGTTTTACCTTATTCCCCTGTTTTCCTCACCTCTCTCCTCTTTTTTTGCTTTATTTTTCTTCTTCCATCTTTCTCACCTCTACTTCCTTCTCCTTTTCCTCATTCCTTCTCTCCCCTTTATTCTCTACATGTCCCCACCACCACATTCAATCAATTTCAAAGCTTTATTCGACATCAGTCATAAAAGCATTTCCACCCTAACGCTATACAATAAATACTAAGTCTAAAATACACAGAATTTAAGACAAGTATTAAACGAAAATCCATCGAATACAATAAGCTGTTAAAACATTAATAAGAACAACCTTGACACTTACTCACAAGTCAAAGCATTAAAGACATGGTAACCAAGATACATCACAGCATTTTTCCTAGTAGAGTGCGTGTTCGAATCACCCAGGCCCAGGCCAAAAACTTTGCAACAGCAATTACGAGCAGTGGAGAACAATCAGTTTCCAGAATTCTGAGTGCTGTTGCTTGACTACGCGTTCCCCACCTCATTCCTCTCTCACCTGTTCTCCTTGCGGACTCCATCTTTCATCACACACACTACTCTCATTCTCATATCATTTAGGCGTGAAGTGTAGGAGAGATCACTCCCTCCCATTGGTATTCCTTTCTCTTTTATTTCCTCCTTGTTTCCCTTCACTTTGCCACCGCCTGTCCCCTTCTCTGAAACACGAACTATCTCTTTAATTCGAGGTGTATAACAGCAGGAAATATGCAATAAAATAATGGCAGATGTCCTAACTGCCTACTTACCTCCACCTCATTTAGGGCCTGTTCACAAGGGGCCTCCCCACTCGTGGCGGAGGCCACTCAGTCGTGGGCGAGCCTCCGCAATCGGGGCGGTATCTCTGCAACTAGAATTCTCATTGCAGAGACCCTGCCTGAGTGCAGTGACCCGCCCACAACTGCGGGGTCTCTGCTACATGTGTGGAGGCCCTTTGTGAGGCCCTAGAGTTTAGGGAAAGTGGCGAACCTTACCGAACCCCTGCTGGCCCACATGGCGCCTATCTCCCATATGCTAGGTATCTCAACGTTTTCAAAACTTTGACACACTATGCTTAAAGACATTAAGGGCATGATTAGGCGTTTAATGGGGTGGAGGCGGGTCTGCTCTGCCGCTGCACTGCCAAACCCGTGGTCAGGCCATCTGCCAGATCACTAGTTAAACTTGTTTTTGGTGGACTTTTTGGGCGTTCCCATAGGGTTCCCTTTAAAAATAGGCACTGCAATGGGAAGGGAAAAAAAATGTTCCTGCACGCATAGACTCGACAGTCCATGCCATGCAGGAACTGGGGTGCATGCATACAGGGGAGCATATGTTGTGTGCATACAAAGGGTGTGATGATAGGAAGAACAGGAGGGGACCCATAAACCGAGTTGGGATGGGTATACAGTGTAAACAGAAACAATTCCCAACAGGTATTATTGAGAGTCAATTTCAATTGTGCATGCCAGACGGCATTACTGAGAACAGAAAACAAGGAGTCAAAAAGGATTTTAGAGGAACAGTGGTATTATTTACCAAGGACAAGGGTATTCAACATATGTTTACAGTTTTCAGCAGCACTGTAAAGATTAGATCGTGTGACAACCCAGTGGCACTTGGTGCAAGGTGCTATATACAGTTTTAGTGAAGTGAAGTGCAAGTGCTTAAAAACAGCATTGGTGGCGCATAGAATGTGATATATACATCAATTGCAGCTTCAATTATAATAGACAAGTTACAATCACTTGAGACAATTATTCTTGAAAGAAAGCTGAAGGTGTCATATGCGTCATTTGATTCAAGCTGTGTTGTCGACGGCGTTTCGATCCCCTTGAGTCGGGATCGTCATCAGGACGGGGTTGTTCTTAATGAATACAGTGAGGAACCATGCAAGGATGCATGGTGTACAGCTTACGAAATCAATGCGTGCTGGTCACTGGTGGCGTCTTGTCCTGGGACTGCTCACGAGGTTGGGCAGCTCCTTAGATAAGGAGGGGCACAGAGGGCAGTAGCTCTTCTGGCGTGGCTGTATTGCACTGAATGCAGCGGTCATGCATGCAGAGGTATGCTCCCTGTGTGTCCTCTCTGCCAGGGTTTTCATGGAGCAGGAATTGCCTTGAAACCCCTGGCAGAGAGGAAACTTGTAATATTCTTGGTGGGACCACAGCGGTCCCGCCAATAGTATTAGGGCCTCTGGACTGCAGCGCCACCTCCAGGGAATGGTAGTTCCTGGCTGGCCGACCCATTGTCCAAGTCGTAATCCGGCAGTCAGGAGACCGCTAGCACTGTGCCACCACGAGTCTGGCAGTCCTCGGACTGGCGGACTCATAATCTGGCCATAAATGTATGTGTAAATTGAAATCCAGTCATCTGTGGCTCAATGAAGATTTGAAATCTAAAAGCTCACATCTAATGTGCAACTTTAAACTTGGTCTAATGTGAAATCCCAGTGGCCTTTAAAAGAAGAGGTTACCCAGCGGTGGCCCCTCTGTAATGGCTGAGGAGCATCGCCCCACTACAGATAAAAAATAAAACCATAATAAAACAATCTTTTAATCCTTTTATTTTTCACTGACAGTCGATGCTGCCTAGTCTAGGGCGGGGCATGAAGGGGCTATCCTCGTTGTACTGACAGCAGCACTGTAAATGCACAACAGTTTGGCCAGCTGTTTTAGGACAGCCAAACTGACCGGCACACTTAGATTTCTCCAACCGAGCTGTATTGTATTGGCCGAGAGGAGAAAGGGAATAGGCTCTCAGACCCTTAGTGAGGGACTAACCAGGCAGCTCAAACCAATCCTGGTGCTGCTCTCATGCTGTATAATAGCTTGAGAGCATTGTCTGGATTGGGTGGGGTGTTTGGGAGCCTGTGCTGGCCAATTGACTTCTGGGAAGAGAGGAGCCCTGAGGCGGCCGGCAACAGGAGCGGTAGGTAAATTCTTTTTTTGTATTATTACTTACCCCGCCCTATCACTTTACTTTGGCAGCAGCTGTCCCTGAGATTACCAAGTCAAAAATAAAAGCAATTAAGCTACCTTAAAAATGCAAAGGTTGCCTCACTGTAAATGGAACCATATACACTTTGTAGTAATTTGGAACTGCATGGGTGAGTGAGGGCTCTTGCTTCTGATCGATCAGATCCCCTGATCGCTAGTGTCAGTTTCCCTAACCTAGATCCTTCTGCCTTTCCCTCCCCATAGGAACTGCATACCTTTTGTATTAAAAAAGCAGCTATAACTACCAGGCTGGATTTACAGTAACTTCCAATGTCCCATTTGTTGTTGTCACCCGCTCCATTGTACAGCCTGCCTAGTGCAGAGATCCAACAGTGTTTGCCATGAGCGTTGAGGTCCAACCCTTCCATTTACACATCCTCAAACAAGCTTGGCTAAGCTCTGTGAACTGTGTCCAGGGCTCCTTTCTGATATCTAGAAAACATTTACTGAAGATCAAGAGCCTGAGGTAACCCCCAACTCGATTACCAATGGGTCCACAGAACAGACAGAACCACCAGCCTTCACCAGGAGGGAACAACTGATACAAAACTTGGGATGGAGTAAATCACCCTAAGGATAAAAGGCACAGCCAGCCATATGAGTATCTATCTCACACTCTCCTTCACCATAACCCCATTTTAGAAGCCAGCCATAAATGGACAACACTAGGACACTTTTCCACGCGAGCCACACTCTATTCAGGCATATCTCTCCACCTGCTCGCTGGCAACTACCAGGGGCGGCCTTAGGCATGTGCAAGCTGTGCACCTGCACAGGGCCACCGAAACCCAGGGGCCACCACGCCAATATATATCCTTAATATAATAATCCTCTGAGGATGGATACATATTTGCGTGGAGGCCCTAGTGGCAGGGATTTGGTGGCCTCCGGCTCTGTTCCACTTCCAAACACCCTGACCCCCCCCCCCCCTCTTCGCTGGCTTCGGCGCTCCGCCCCGCCCGGACCCCCTCTTCCGGGGCCCCCCACCTACGCTCCGTGCCCGGGGCCACCTTGAGCCTAGAGCCGCCCCTGCACCTACACTTCATTCTATTACTCACTCCTTTATCCTCAGTACACCCCAAGGAGCAACAAGAAGAATAGGATCTGCGATCTGGGGCTTCTTTTCAGAGGACGGGGTGTAAACCTATTGTTTGATTTTTCTTTTCTGTTTTAATTTAGATATAAACATATTACGTGCGTCCAGTATTTATTAATTGCATTCTTGTCTGTATTTGCTCTTTCTTTACTCTTCTGTATATATTTTGTTATTTAATCATGAAGATGAATCTCTTTTGCTCTGCTCAATAAAAAAAAATAAAAAAATAAAATAGAAGAATAGGATACACACTCAACTCATGCCCTAACACATAATATTTGATTGAAATAGGCATGTGGTGACGTAAGTTGCTGTATTGTATTGCGACTTATATAGCGCACGTATCACCCGAAGGCATCAAGGCACTTGCCTTGGGAACCCGTCCTGGCTTTTCCCTGTGAGATAACCCCTACTAGGCATCCCCAAGGTGAAAGCCAGGCATCCCGCAGCGGGTGGGCTGCCGTAGTGGAGATTAAGCAAGCTATTGCCCAGAGTTGCAGCGGGGGAGTCCATGATTAGAGTAGGCACCGAGGCGAGAATTATCAAGTCCGTGGACATTTTTGGGCTCAGGACCCTGCCGCGTCGGGAATTGAACCCTGGTCCAGGGCCAGACCTCTGCATCAGGGTCTGCCGCTCTAATCAGTGAGCCACACTCCTCCACTTGCTGTGCTAAGTTGCATGACAGAGAAAGAAGAACAGCATAATATCTACAGAAGGTTTCCTTTCTCCCTGCACAGACACACTTGATGCTGCCTCATGGGACCGCACAAGCCCTTGCACCATAGTGCAAGGATGTGTGCATAATGTCAAGGTTAGGATTTGTATCAGAAGAGTACCCTTCAAGTACAAAATGCTATGCTTAGACATAGTTTAACACTTTTCCCACTTTGTATATGTTGTTTACAGTGCAGCATATACTCAAATGTGGAAATGTTTGGAGAAATAAATAAACTTTTTTCCAAGTTAACACCAGCCCCAAACAGGATTTATTTTTGGGTGCAAAACCCTGTCTACAAATGTAAGTAGATGAGGCGTTGCATCAAGAGTCAGGGGTGGTTGTGTGGGAACACCCTTGTACCACCCTAGGTATGCCCTATGACGCAAAGAAATGCAAAGCATTGCTAACACTACTTAGAATTACTTTAGGGTTACTTTCCAGTGCAAATAAGCATTTTTTTCTAGAAATGAAATACCAACTCAATGGTTTCCACTGGTGTGCTTCACGTTTGTGACAAAGACCAGGTAAATATTGTTAGTAAAAACTGGCCCATAGTCTTTCACCCAAGCACTTCCTAAGAGTAGTTGGTACAGGAATTGGGGTAAAGGGGTTAAATGTTTCTGCAGAATTTAAGATCCAGGCTCAGCAATTACTTACATGTTTGTCAGTTTGCAATTATTCATAGTCCTACTCCTTGTTTGGAAATCAAGGGGCAGATTTACAAGAAACTGACGCATCTCTGCATTAGAGCAGAGATGCGTGAGTTTCCCTGCGCCTGCGTGCGAAACCCTTGCGCCACCATGGATGCGTTGTATTTACAATACGGCACACCATGGCGCAAAGATTGACAGAGGTGTCAGAAATTCTGACACATCTGTTGGTGCAAAAGTCACGCATTGCTGGAGTTGTGTTGCAAGCACCATGCAACTCCAGCAATGCATGGGGAGGCCTATACTTATTGTTCTGCGTCACTCCTTACACCTGTTTCAAGTGGACATAAGGTTTTGATGCAGTGACGTCCTAGAAAAGGTGCAGTGAAATTGTGGTGATTTCACTACGTCACTTCTATGAGGCTTCCTTGCGTGGGACCGTCCACCCTGCATACATTATACCTGACACAGGTATAATGTGACGCAGGCCGCAACATAGTACGTTGT
Organism: Lissotriton vulgaris; assembly: GCF_964263255.1. NCBI lineage: Eukaryota > Metazoa > Chordata > Amphibia > Caudata > Salamandridae > Lissotriton > Lissotriton vulgaris. The sequence continues at coordinate 1,061,869,275 of NC_141699.1, forward strand.
TTACGCCGCCGCTGCGTCACAAAAAGTGATGCCACGACGGCGCAAAAGTGAAGCAAGGGGCTTGTAAATCTGTCCCACAGTTTTTTAACAGAACATGTTAAGCAACACATTTTGAGGAATGGTCCACACAATACCAGGGGCATCAGTAAGCAACACTTTGTTTACATGCTCTGAAAGACCAAAAAAGCTGTGGTTCTCAATCTTATCTTCAAAGACATAGTTCCCATGAATTCCTGCACTTCCAGTATTATTAAAGACAAGGGCTAGCTGGAGTTATACAGTAGATAATCTCTGAAGAAGAGGGCACTTCCTTATTTCATGCTGACACTGTAAAAATGTACAAGATGTATATGTTATTTGTGAATTTTTGGATATGATTTACCCAGACTATTTTAATCTGGAACGTAAAGAGTGTGGTATTAATAAAATTAAACTCATGTGTCTGATATAATGTAAACTAATAAACGTTGGTGAGTGTTTGTAAACAACATTTTGAGTAATATCTTCTCACTGTGTACAGTTTACTTTTTAAACAAACGTCTGCAATTTCAAATGTATCTGGAACTAATTTGTATCAATATCTGTAACAATACGCATATACATGAAAGCGTCATATGAACCAGATAATAAGGCTGCAGAATAAATTGCAAAATTTGCCTTTGATCACATAACACACTGTATAATTCGTCCCTTCATTCTGCATAATTCAGTCAGCCCCGATTCATACATAATTTGTTCCTGCTTTGCAACATAACTCCTGTTGCCCAGATCATAGTTAAACATCTGCAAGTGTTTAAGGAGTTTATTGATCAGGGGTATAATATTGTTATTGAACATAACTAAGTAGATCCTAGGAGTGAAATTATGGCAGAATCAAATAAAGCCTGCCTTTCAGGCTTCACACTAACATGGGAGTACATGTGCATAGTGGATATATCAGTAGGTTTCTCTTGCCCTTTTAAGGTCAATTCACAGCAAACGTAGAGTATTTGAGCCTATTGGCGAGGGTAAATTCATCGAAAATTTAGGACTACATTTTCTTTACCTATGCTTACCAGAAATTGACAAAAGGATTCCTGGCAAAAAGTGAGCTCATTTGCAAGTATGGGGGCCTCCACCATGAACAAGCATGTGCGCAAAATCCGTTCCGCTCGCGGATTTCGCGGATTTTCGGTAAATCCGCGCACTCCCGCAAATTTACTGAAAATCCACGAAATCCGCGAGCGGCGGATTTGGGGGCAAAAGTTCAAGCCTGTTGAACTTGTAACTATTTTAGGATGGCGCCGGCAAGCTGCCAGCGCCATCCTAAAATAGTTACAGGACAAAAATGTGAGTTTTATCGAGGTTGGGCAGGTGTGCGTTCTCCCCATATCTATCGTCGAAAATTAGCTATGATGCTTTATGGAGGCCTTTGCATTATTGACTTTCACAAGCTCAATCCCTGTGCAGTTCCTGTGACCACGAGCTTCTCTGATCCGTGCCTGTCCTTTTATGCACACAAGAGGCATGTGAACTCGCATATAAGGCTCGCCCGTTTGGCCCTGCCTCTCACACTAGCGATGTGAACCGTTTTCCAGCCCTATACCCACTATGAAAGATAGCTCACTCGAGGGACCCCGGTGCTCTTCGGTGTGATGGCAAAGTTAATCAGCCCCCCCAAAAATGTGAGTTTTGTCGAGGCTGGGCAGGTGTGCGTTCTCACCATATCTATCGTCGAAAATTAGCTATGATGCTTTATGGAGGCCTTTGCATTATTGACTTTCACGAGCTCAATCCCTGTGCAGTTCCTGTGACCACGAGCTTCTCTGATCCGTGCCTGTCCTTTTATGCACACAAGAGGCATGTGAACGCGCATATAAGGCTCGCCCGTTTGGCCCTGCCCCTCACACTAGCGATGTGCACCGTTTTCCAGCCCTTTACCCACTATGAAGGACAGCTCACTCGAGGGACCCCGGTGCTCTTCGGTGTGATGGCAAAGTTAATCAGCCCCCCCAAAAATGTGAGTTTTGTCGAGGCTGGGCAGGTGTGCGTTCTCCCCATATCTATCGTCGTAAAATAGCTATGATGCTTTATGGAGGCCTTTGCATTATTGACTTTCACAAGCTCAATCCCTGTGCAGTTCCTGTGACCACAAGCTTCTCTGATCCGTGCCTGTCCTTTTATACACACAAGAGGCATGTGAACTCGCATATAAGCCTCGCCCGTTTGGCCCTGCCCCTCACACTAGCGATGTGCACCGTTTTACCGCCCGGCCTTTATCCGCGGATTTGCGGATTTTGCAGATCGCAAATTCGCAAATTCGCAAATTCGCAAATTGCGAATTCGCAAAATTCGCCCATGCGTAACCATGAATGCCGAGTTCTCCTCATCTGAGAGCTGTTGTATGTGTGTAAATACCCAGAAACACTTTCCTTCCAGCCTGAAAGGGTCGGTTCTTTACACAAGTTTAGAACTGAGGTAAATACCAATCCCAGGGCAAATGGGGGGAATGAAACCAGTGCTTAATTTGTGCAAGTGGGTTCCGGTGCTCGCACCGTCACTTAATTGCCAGCACTGACACTTTTGACAGCTGCCACATGGTGACGCTGTTTGTGTAATTTAAAGATGAGCAGAAAAACTGTTGTTTAATAACTCAATACACATTTAAAACAACTAATACTTGCCACCCAAGCCATTCTTAAAGCTTTGGGGGCCTTGAACTGTCTGAATTTGTCACAGTTGTAGCAGTGTGGTGGTTATTAGTTGTATACGTACTGACATTGGCATTGCTGGCAGTGGCAATGCGTGGTGCAAACTGTGAGGGTAGCACCTGCTTCGTTTTATCTAGTGGTTCCTGTGTAAGCTAACTTTGTAACTATTTTACAACGGCGCTGGCAGCTTGCTGGCGCCATTGTAAAATAGTTACATGAGTGGGGGTTCAACTTTTGAACCCGTTACGTCCGCAGATTTTTTTTTGCGGATTTTGCGGGAAATCCGCAAAATTCGCGGATTGCGGATTTCCCAAAAATCCGCAAAATCCACGAGCGTAACGGATTTCCCGTTCATGCCTAGTGGAGAACATGCTCAGCTTCCCGGGGCACTGCCTGAGCGTCCAAACAGGACACGTAGACCAATCACAACGCTGCTCAGGCAGAGTCGTGATTTTCTGGGAGAGTCTGGAAGCCTGGGTGCTTCCGGAGATGCCACCAGACGAAGGAGAGCTGTGCGACAGCGGGAGAGGCATGCGGCGGTGGAGAAGGTACGTTTATTATTTTTTACAAGCCACCATCCCACCTCAACACAGCGCCCACTATGTCTACCAGGCCAGTCCACAGAGGTAACCATGTTTCCATGGCTGTTATCTTCGATCCTGGTAGCAGTGGCGGCTGCCACAGAATAGTATGGACAGGACTGGGAAGGGTTGTCGGGGAATAGAAGAAAAAAATGTCACTTGCATGGCTGCCGGCCGCCGCATCTCCTACGTCCTCTTCTGTTCCTCCCAAAAGCAGGAAGCACACAGGCTCCCCTAAGCCAATCATGATGCTGCTGTCACCAGGTCATGTTCCTGCTTATCTGCTCATGCAAAAACACCTAGGGCCAGATGTAGGTAACCAAATACCGGTCGGTAACGGCCGAAAATCGGTATTTTCGGCCGTTACTGACCGGTATTTGGTATTTGAGATGTAGGGGACAGAAAATCGTCCGATTCGGTAAATGTACCGAATCGGTAAATTTACCGAATCGGTAAACTTTCCGAATCGGTATATTTACCGAATCGGTAAATTTACCGATTCGCAACGGTTTGCGATTCGGTAAAATTACCGAATCGGTAAATTAACAGAATCGGTAAATATACCGAATCGGTAAAATACCGAATCGGTAAATCAGTAGTGGAAAAAATGAAAATCGAGATGTAGGTATGCTCTTAAATACCGAATTTACCTGAAATTTGGTATTTAAGAGTCGGTATTTACCATGGATTGAAATCAGGTGGTAACCAGGTACAGACTATAAATAAGGACCCAAAATGCAATACTGTTTGCACAATGGCAGCATTCTATGTCATTGCGAGATGGCTACGGCTACAGGAGGAAGGAGAGAGGGAATGGCAGAGACAGGAGCAGGTCTACAGGCAGAGGATCACCTTGTTCATGCTGATAGAGGCAGAGATTCTCCAGAGGTACAGGTTGGAGCCAGACACTGTCTTGGACCTCATCAGGGACCTCCAACCACTGTTGGAGCACACTACCCCAAGGGCACATGCCATTCCACCCCACGTGCAGGTGCTGTGCAGCCTACACCTGCTTGCGTCAGGGAGCTACCAGAGTGCTGTTGCTGCGGTAGGTGGGGTGACCCAGAGCAGCCTGTCCCGCTTTTTCAGAAAATTCCTTGACGCCATGTTACACAGGATGGACCATTGTATATCTTTCCCTGCAACCCATGGCGAACTGCTCCAAACTAAAATTGACTTTTACCAGATGGCGCATTTCCCCAATATAATTGGCTGCATTGATGGCACCCACATTCCCATTTGCCCCCTTGCTACCACCGAATACATATATCGGAATCGTGAGTCCACCCACACCATCAATGTGCAGGTGATCTGCAATGCCAAGTGCGTCATCACTGACCTGGTGGCCAAATTTCCTGGGAGTACCGATGACTCCTACATATTCCAAAACAGTGGCATCTATGCACGGCTGACAGAAGGGGAATTTGGCGAAGGATACCTCCTAGGTAAGACATATTGTGTGACCTCATTAACACCAATTGCAGTAAGAAGTACATGTATGCATGTGAGTAATGTATTCCCATTTTCTTGTAGGGGACAGTGCATATGCCCTACGCTCCTTCATCCTCACCCCCTACCTCAACCCCTCAACACCCAGCCAAAGGAGATATAACAGGGCCCATAAGAGCACAAGAAATGTCGTGGAGCGTACCTTTGGCATGTGGAAGAGCAGGTTCAGGTGCCTGCACAAGAGTGGAGGTGCCCGGCAGTATACCCCCCTGACCTGCTGCAAATTCATTGCTGCCTGCGCCATGTTGCCCACCCTTGCTGTGAAGAAGGGCACAGAGGTGGAGTTGTCAGACTTTGAGGACCATGACGATGACATTGCTGTGCCTGAAACACAACCTGCTGGAGTGTCAACACCAAGTGATGGCAGAGACAGACGTGAGGAGATTACACGCAACTATTTCTGAGTGAGTAATGAGGCACAGACAGGATGTGTATGGGAACAACGTATTTTAATGTTGCATCAACGTTGAAGCACTTCAGTGCAACAAAATAAACAACATACACGTGGGGACTGTTGTCCCGGGTTACTTCACCCATGACCGGCAATGTCACTTGCGCCCGCGCTTCCCAGAGCCACTAGGGTGTTGGTCGCTTGGTTAAGTGTGCCCTGCAGCGTCAGCTTGGCGCCTGCTACTCCTCCGTGGCTCCCCAACAGTGCTAGCCATGCTGCTCCGGCTACTAGTGTCCTCAGCCTCTGCCACGTTCAGGGCAGGATTCTGTGCTCTTTGGGATATCAACATTGCCTCTAGTGCACTAGTGATTCTGGACATGCCACTGGTGACCTCTGCTGTATTTTGTGTCAGGGCCTCCTGCATATTTATGCCCCTCCTGCATAGCAGGGATGTGGCAGTGGCCAATCGATTGATGGCCGTATTGTGGGCACGGGCATCCCTGCGCCTTGTGTGTGACAAACTTTCCATTTTGGTGCATAGCTGCGTCATTGAGTTGCTCATCTGCTGCATCCCTGCTGCAAAGTCCCTATTCGTTTTTTCAATCTTATTATTTGTGTCCACAATGTCTCTCATGCCCTTCCCCATGTCTCCGATTTGCACATTCAGGGCTAGGAGTTGACCTTGGCAGGCTTGGATGGATTTGCCCTGCATCCTTTGGATGCGCACCATGCTCCCCTCCAGCCCACGGAACACAGTACCCTCACCACGTCCACCTGCACTGCTGGGTCTGCGTTGTCTCCTGCATCTGGGGTGACTTGTGCCTCACCCTCACCCTCTGCTCCCCCCATTGATGGTAGTGGGGCCACGACACGCCTCCTGGCTGGTAGGCTTGCAGGAGTGGACTGGAGATGTGATGGTGAACTTTCAGGAGAAAATACTAAGGGAGGGGATTGGGAAAGCTGTGGGGAGTGCAGCAACTCTGGGGTCTGTACAGTCTCATCTTCATGGGAGATGCCAGTCGTGTCTCCTTCCTCCTGCGAGGCTTCCACTTGGCTTGGACCTGCATCCTCACTCTCCTCCCTCGCTGGTGCAGTCCCTTCTGTCTCAGTGGGTCGACTGCCTGATTTGGCCCCTAGATATAAAAAAGCGTATATCAACTGAGTGCTACTGTGTCACATTCACTACAATAAATGCGTTGCACATTTTACTTTCTTTAATCTGCATTCTGTTCACTAACTTGCTGATGTCTAAGCTGTTGCACATGCTCTTACATTTGCTGACTACATTTCCCATCATGCATTGTTCCTGTATAGTGATAGCAGTACTGGAGTGGGGTTTGCTTCTCCATAAAAGGGTATAGGGAAGCAGGTTGGTATGGGGTGTTATGCAGCGCATGCGTCTTACCTTTTTTAGCTGCAGCTCTGGCTGAGCTGTACACATCTCCCAGTCCGCGGACGCTGTCTGCCTCAATGGTTGTGGCCACCAACTCCTCCAGGTCAGTCAGGGGGGCGCTGTGTTAGTGCCTCCACCAGTTAGGCCTGCCTGCTTGTGGATATCTGCCATGTTTTTCTTGGTGAGGCTCCTGAGGTCATAGAATCTTTTTTCAGATCCTCTGTATTCCTGTTGATGACTCCCACTGCATTCACTTTTTCTGCAATTGACTACCAGATTTTTCTTTTTTCAGACTCTGGAACAGTGAGGGAGTGTCTGCCAAAAAGTTTGTTGTGCACCCTCACAACCTCCTCCACAAGTACCTGCATCTCCATGCTGCTGAACTTAATTTTCCTCTTTCTTTCTGCCTTCTGGCTTTCACTGCTGCTTGCCATTTTTAAGTTAATTAGGTTTCAAAAACTCTCCCTGCTGCTCTGTGACTCTGCTCAGCTCTGACTGCCTCTCCAGAACCTTCTAATTAGATGCAGCTGCCTGGGTAGCCACTTCCAGGTAGGGAGGGGGAGGGTGGTAGCACCTGATTGGCTGTTTCATTGAGTTTCACTTTTGCTTGCTTTCCGTTTCGGAATTTACCGATTCGGTATTTACCGATTCAGTATTTCCTATTCATTCCTATGGGCCTTTTGGCCCATAGGAATGAATGGGACATACCGATTCAGTAAATACCGATTCGGTAAATACCGATTCAGTATTTTCCGAAAGTCAGATAACGAATTTTACCGATTCGGTAAAAAATACCGATTTTCTATCTACATATCATTTACCGATTCATGAATACCGAATCGGTAAAATTCGGTATTTATGAATCGGTAAATTGGATTTACCTACATCTGGCCCCTAATGGCCTAAACGTGTACTGGCCCAAACAGACAAATGTTGATTTGAGCATTACTCAGTAGCCATATAGCAATCATTGCAAACATCTCAGCCTCAAAAAACTTGATTGGTTCTAAAGACATGGCTTAGTTCATATGTGCTGCTTATTTTTATTCCTGTCTGAAAACGTGTAGGACAACCTGCCTTGCAAATTATCCTTCTAGCTTTACACTACTTTTGGATGGATGACACAAAATGTACCACATTACGCTGGGGATTGCCCTTTCTTCGCAGGTTAACAGTTCCATGAGGCAATCTTCAAACTTGCCTGTGTGGTTCACCTGTGCCTGTCCAGCCAAACACCCTTTTGTCTCAACAACACAATCAACAAATGCCTCCGCCAGAGAGCCCTTCATATCTCTTCCAAACATTTGCTTGTTCTCATGACTGTCCCTTCATTTGAAAGGTGAATGACTCACCTTCTCTACAACTATCTTATGAAGTACCTTCCAAACTATTTTCATAAACCACATATACTGTCTATTTCTATTGATAAGAGAACATGAAGAGAACCTCACAGAGGGAAGCCACAGATGCCACAGAAATGTGAATCTAGCAGATGAAGTCAGATGGGTTTTTCGTTTTTTCCTGCAGACTAGCAGGGGATGTGTATCTCACATAAAGCAGCTCGCTCTGTTCCATAGTTTAGAACCTGAGACTATGAGATTTCTCCCCAAATCTGACTTTATGGGTTTAGAAATCTATAGAGCGAAGGGGCACTGAGAGCGACATGGTCAAAGATGTGCAGGCAAGCTTGAATTTGTGATCTAAGAAGGTGTAAGAGCATTGACCAACTTTTCTATATGTGACTAAACAATAAACTGGTCCCTATGGGGAAGTGTAGTCCTTGACTACCACGATAATAGAGTTATTTTAGGGCAAGTAGAAGAAACCTCTCCAATAAGTAATCTTCAGTTATGCGTTTTAGTTCATTTATTAATACATGTCCCATTTATGAATATATTGATCAATTCACACCGTATAATATAATACTTATACATGGTGCTCCTAAAACGTGATGGGCAGTGGGAGTGATATATAGTGATTGGAAAGTGCATTATGTACTTGTGGCTGATAGGGACCATAGATTGTTTTGAAGTCCACACCCCTTACACGAGTGTTGACAAACACCATCAAAATTCTTAAAAATACATTCTATATATGTCACTGCGCCGTCACTTTTAGGAGCACCTTGTATGCATGAAAGCACTATGCCTTGCTGAAACCACATACCGCTCAAATGCCCCTTTCACCCCTTTCAGCCTTGTGGGAGCTTGAAAAAGTTGTGGGCTTAATCACGGACATGTTGAGGCGATGCTGAGACTCGAAACGGGGTCCTCGGTGCTGCTGACTTCCAAGGCAGAATTTGAACCTCCACTCTGGAAGGGAGTGGGCAAGGCCAGAGGCACGCGTCTGCACCACTGATCATAGCCCCTGGCTGAAACACTTAAATCCCATGGGACATTTCACCATGCTCTAAACATGAGAGGGGTGACGCGGTCCAGTGTCCTCCCCTAAGAAGACGACTTTCGGACACTTTGCAACTGGTGGTGAGACTCGAACCCTTGCATTAGAGGGGCCTATGATAAACCTTCTTGTCAAGGTTTCTGCTTCCCTAATGAACTGCAAATGTGTGCATCTAGTTAATTGACAAATGTAAAGGTTCCTTGTGAGATGTTAATTGATTGAATCATTTGAAGCTGCCTCATGACAAGACATTTTCTTTTTGCAAGGTACTTTAAGGGTGTTCCAAGATGAGCAATGGGAGTGTATGCTTGTAATGGACAGTTATAAAAAATGTTTGCACTAGGTATACTACACCATGGCTAGAGGGACGGAGGCAGGCAGAAGCTACATGAATGCTTGGGTCATTCTAGAATCAAGGTTCCAACACGACCTCGAGCTGAGCCAGAGCCAGGCTTCCGGCGCAAGCTTTCAGTGGCTTGTTCACCTCTAGAATCAACCAATCAATCAAGTCGCATTTATAGAGCGCCGCTTACCAACCTGAAGGGTATCCAGGTGCTAGCGTCTGGTCTCAGTTGAAAAGTCAGGTCTTGATTCCCTTCCTGAAGTTGATCAGCAATGGAGCAGTGCGGAGGTGGAGCGGTAGGGTGTACCAGGCTTTGGCGGCAAGATGGGAGAAGGAGCGTCCTTCGGTACGTCTTCAGTATATGTGAGGTATCTCTGCGAGGCTAAGGTGTGTGGAATGGATGGTTGAACAATGGAAGTTGAGGCAGTGGGTCATGCAGGTGGGTCCTTGGTAATGAAGAGCTTTGTAGTTGTGGATTAGGAGCTTGAAGTGACATCTCTTGGGAACTAGGAGCCAGTGGAGGCCCTTCAGTTGCAGGGTGATGTGGGTTTTCTTGGGCAGATTGTGGATCAGCTTTGCTGTTGCCTGCTGGATCGACTGGAGCCTTTGCATGAGTTTGGTGGTGGTGCCTGCATAGAGTTCATTGCCGTAGTTAAGTCTGCTGGTGATGAGGGCCTGTGTTACCATTTTCCGTGATGCTGATGGGAAGCCACTTAAAGATTTTGTGAAGTGTGTAGAAACAGGATGAAAAGATGGCATTGACTTGCGTTTCATGGATAGTTCACTGTTGAGGATGATTCTGAGGTTGCAGGCGTGGTCTTTTGGCATGGGGTTGGGTCCGAGTTCCGATGCCACCAGGAGTCATTCCATAGTACGGTGTGCGTGTCTGTTTTGAGCTTTAGGCAGTTGTCCCTCATCCAGGCTGACATGTTCTTCGTGTAGTTGTGGAAGTTAGTCTTCGATGATGTGGTGTCAGCTGAGAGTGATAGGGCGAGCTGGATGTTGTCACCATAGGAGATGCTGTTGATGTCATGCAATCTGACGATGTCCGTGAGTGGCATCATGTAGATGTTGAGAAAGGTTGGGCTGAGGGGTGAGCCTTGTGGAATGCCGCAAATGTTATGCTTGGCCTGTGGTGTGAAAAAAGAGAGTCAGACATTCTGGGTGCATCGGAAAAGGAAGGATGCCATCCATCTGAGCACATCGTCTGTGATGCCAATCTGGCGTAGGCAATTGATGAATGTGTGGTGGAAAACAGTGTTGAAAGCTGCAGAGAGGTTAGCAGGATCAGGGCAGCTGATTCTCCTCTGTCCGTAGGGTGGAAATGTCGTCTGTTGCAGGGATCAGAGCTGTCTCAGTGCTGTGGTTGGTTCTGAAGCCTTACTGGGATGGATCTACTAGGTTGTTTCTCTTCAGGTGTTCTGTGAGTTGGACGTTGATGGCATTATCGAGGATTTTGGCGGGGAACAGGAGTAACAAGATGGAATGGTAGGTCTGGAGCTTGCTGGGGTCTGCAGAAGCTTTCTTGAGGAGTGGTCTGACCTTGGCTGCTTTTCAGGATTGAGGATTGTGGTGAGTTGTCGGCTGATCTAGTCTCTTCCAAGTTAAAGACTTGGTGAAGGCAGGGGTCAGTGGCTGCTCCTGAGTGGCTGGTGTTCATCGGAGTGGTTGTGTTTGATGTGCTGAGTTGTTCCCAAGTGGCGAGTTAGTGGTTGTCATTAGTGGTCGAACGGTGTCTGAGGAGGTTGGCAGGTTATAGCTATATTATGTGAAGAAAACCAGTGTTATTAGCATATGGTGTCATGCATTCTCTTACCTTCATTAGGGACCTTTTTTAATATATTTTGTCAGATTAGCCTGTGATCTGTATTTATTTAACGCAGTACACTATTCATTTTACAGAGTTGTACAAAAACTGGTATAAGTGCACTATGTGTGACCAGGATCCCTGGGTTTAAATCCCAGATTTCCTGCATGGCTACAATGTGTAATCTTAGTCAAATAAATATATTTAATGTGTCTAATTTACTTGATATCCATATTTGAGAGTACTTTCAAGTAATTCAGTTTAAAATGGACAGTTTACAAAAAAATATCATTTTTATTTTTTATCAGCCTGGAATGTCACACCATCCGTAACAATAATATTGATGTGAGGGACACCAGACAATTGGTTCACTTTGTTCATGCCTGGTGTTGTTAGGAGTAGGGTTAATGAATGTTTTAAAGTTCATGTTTAGAAAATTTCACTTCAAATAAATGTCAATGCACTAAACAGAAAAACTGCCATTTGTTTTTTGAAAGATTTGATTGTTACATGCCAAAAGAGGTTACATAGCATAATAGTAGCAAGGAAAATCAGTAAGGTGCTCCTCAGATGTAGGAGGAAAGGTGCCAGATTTCAACACCCCACCCAACGCCATCTGGTGTCCATGCAGCAATGCCTCGGCATCGGAGAGGAGAAGTGACATAACGTCAATCAGAGCAACTGATATCAGAGTCAGCTCATCTAGCACTGGCGTTGCAGTTGGGAACCCTGAAGGGCTGTGCATCGGAGCTGACATGGCTCCGACTACAGATCCAGAAGGCCTAACTGAGGCCGAGAGCGACCCTGCCAGCATAGATTCAGTCAAGGTTCCTCTGACCTCCTTGGTGCTTAAATGTTCACCAGAGGGAGGTTGAGAACCAAAGATAGAAAGCTGGGAAGTGTAGCATTCCCTCACATGGTCCTGAGTCACCCTGGCACCAGGGAAGTCAGGGAGGCGCGGGTGGACTCTTGCACTAACTCTTCAACTGGAGGCCAGGAAGTTATGTCAGAAACAAGGAGAATGGACGTCGAGGGATACCCGTGGCAATGGCTCGTGGAGCGGGCTCGGAAGCATTCCCTGTACCGAGAGCAAGAATGATGTGAGGCCTTGAGCTAAGAGCTTCATGCGGCGTTCCAACAAAGCCTTTAGTAGAAGTTGGCAACAAGAGTCGCACTCCTCGGAGTCATGCTGCTCCCCAAAGCACTACATACAAAGAGTATGAGGGTCTGTGGCTGACATCTGCCATCCACAGGACCCACATGGTTTAAATCCCCTAGGACATTTGAAAAAAAGGCACACTGGTCCTTTTAATAAAAATGACGAGACAGGCCAAAAAAAGTCTTGAGGAACCGTTTCCCGGATTTACGTTGGATGCACAGAAAAGAAGAAACTGACATTAGTCACTCTGCACCCTCTACCGACACACAGAGGTACTACTGTAAAACATTTTGCGATCCAGTCTGGCACCTGGGGAGAATTCAAATGTAAGGAATCTTCAGCTAGATGTCTATATCATATTGATTAAGGGTTTCATAAGAAAGGAATTGACCCAGGTAAGGACTCTAGTCTGCCATAAGGGTTTGGAAATGTAGTAGCTTGCAGTCAACACACAAATACCCCAATTTTGAGAGGCCTTCAACATACATCTGATGGACTTTCCCTGAGCAAAATCATTCTGTTTGAGTGGGGAGACCTAGCAAAGTTATTGCAGGAGTATAGAGTTTCTTTGTGTTAGTGAGTTTACGGGTTCTAGTACGGGCAAGAGAAAGCCAGGTGGAATAACCTTGGATGGGGTTGGGTAGAAACATTGAGCAATGCAGTAAGTTCCCCTCGAAGTCTTTACGGGTAAACTCCATCTTAAGCAGGGAGCAGCCAGAGAAACACCCATTGGAGCTGTGCAGCTAAATAATGGCATTCTAATTCCAGACAGGCTAATCCATCCACTGTAATAGGTAGCTTTAGAGTGAAAAGAGCTACCTAGCGAGGTCCAGCCCCCAAATCAGATATGGGGCGTGTCGAGGTGTCTGAAGAAGGATTGAGGGACGAGCAGGTGAACGTTGGCAAAATGATATAATAACTGGGGTAGCACCACCATCTACACTAGTTCTACGTGGCCCATTACTGCAAATGTACGGTAAGACTAAAAAGTACGCGGGGCTTGGAGGGACCTTGTCGCTCTGCCTAGATTTTCCTCCTGCAAATCAGTGGGGTAATGTAGATATTGCTCCCTTAGCATTGAAAGGTAACTGTTTTCCAGTTCAATCTCGGATCTAATCGTATATAAAGGGGAAACACTACCATGTCATTAAAGAAACAGTTTTTACATTAAAAACTCTTCATGATATTCTTGCATTTTGGTTATGCAATTTACATCCCAAATATTTTGAAGATTCTGCATGTACTTTGTCACTTAGGGATGATCCAGACCACTGATTTGGCCTTGGTTTGTCTACAGAACAATTTTAAGACATGGATAGAGATGGCATTTACACCAGCTCAGCCATCCAAGGAGCCAGGCTCCTGTTCACTCACCTGTCACAAGCACGACCAGACAACCATTGTATCAGCAGAGTTTGTCAGGGTGGGTGGGTGCTGTTTGTTCATCCACTTGTCCCTCTTCCCTTCTGAGACAAACCTACAGGTACACAATACTTTCCGATACGCATGGTGGACCTAGCTTGTCTGATATTAGGAATTGTGCCACCTTGTTCTTCTCTTCCTTATTTGTCCAGTTCTTAGCAAAAAACCTTTGAATCAATTGTTGTGGATCTCTTATCTGATTTTTCGATTTCATCCTGCTCTTTAATTCTACTTGTCTGCTATTCTTGACTCTCAATTCTAGGCTAAATGTAGAGTCCCAGAAGCACAGTCTAGTGCTGTGAGACCACAGACAAGTTGTGGGTATCTCACAACCTGACATCAGATGTGAGACTGTCTCCCACACTATCTGCTCTTCCTCATTCATTTTCTTTAGGTTTAACATTGACTGGAGGTTGAAGTAAGCCAGATGTTTTTGTTCAACTTGTCTAAGCTAGCATACGGTCACTTTTATTAATGTTTCCCAAACTGTTTGCCATAGGTTTAAAAAGCTTTAGAAATGTAATTAAACATTTGCTGTTGCTTTCTCTCCAAGAAAGCTTGGGTAAATTTGGATAGGGGAGATGCCCTTGATACCTTCCACAAGGGCATTCACTTTAAGATTGAACAAGGACATATTGTGCCACCTGAATGTAGTATACCTAGAGGCCATCACATAAAGACCATAGTGAATAAATAGTGGTATGCAGAAAATAGTAAATAAATGTACTGTTAAAGAGGGGATATGGCTTCTCCTTCGATGTATCCATAAATTTGACCTTTTGTTCTACGTTTTTGTCCTGAATTTTTACCTTTTGCCCTGCATTTTTTACAGTTCTGTCCAGAATTCGAATTCATGTCAGGTGGTCATCCTACTGGGCCCCCGATGGAGCTGCAAGCCACCCACCAGCCACTCGTTTTGTCCCCCACCTCCTGAAACCGCAGGGACATGCCGCCAAATGTACTCCCATCGCCAAGGCCCCCAAACTCACTGCAACAAAACCACGGATGCTACCTCAGGACCCATGGACACGCCATCTGTAGGCAGTGTGTCTGGTGGGAGCAAAGAGACCGACACCTGGGTTGGGCATGTATAAGACCCTGGCCCCATCCCCCCAGGTGATGGAAATAATGCAGGAGAGTGCTGGAAATGGGGGACTCCCTTAGGGGGTCCAGCAACGGACTGGCCGTAGTGGGCAACAAGCGCTTTCCCAGCGGGCCGGAAGGGTGGGGGCCAGTTTTGTTGCTAGGAGCCAGTTTTGCTGCAGAACTGCAATATCAGCCCCTTGTAACAAAAGCGGCAGCGGTGCAGTGAAAGTGGTGCTTTCTACTCGCTCACCCCAACTCCCAGGGCCGGTCAAGCTGATTGGCCGGGCTCATTTCTGTTCCCAGTCTGGTTATGAGGGAGTCCCAGCGACACAAGAGCTGGTGATAGTGCCAGGATGCAGCACTAAGAGACTGAACTCTTAGGCGGGCACACTGCTTGTGCTATGGGCAGCCGCATTTCACATTTACCTCTGTCCATTCAGCAGTGTCAGCCAACACTCAATTTCAAACAATCCTTCTCCAGGGTCCACTGTGGGCGATACGGCTCACTTTAGCATGGTGGTGCGAGCTCCACGGCAGGACCATGGCGCAATAAACATTTTGAATGTTGTTTCCACAGGCTGCATGCTGGTGCACGTAGTTGAAATCTGCTTGCTTTAACCCCTTCAAGTTAAAGGTGGGGCAATTGTGACCACCATCATTAGCAACGTAATTATGACATTTAGGTTTTAAACATAAATGAACACACAATCACAAAAGGTCCGATTTAAACATTTGAAGCAAACAACACTGGAATTATTTTGTGTGCCAAGGTGCAGTGTCAGTTTCTTTTTCTGTGGCAAGCTTCCTGGCACCTTCAACAGCTGTGCTGATGGGGCACAAGGTGGGTGGAGAGCAGGGCACACACACCTGTGGCCCCGGACCCATCTGGCCCTTTCTAGAGATGCCATAGGCACTAGGGACCAGATGTAGCAAAATCAGAAATACCGACTCTTAATTACCGAATTTTACCGATTCGGTAATTAAGAGTAGGTATTTCTAATGTAGGTACCAATTCGGTACATTTTACAGAATCGATAAAAATCGGTATTTACCGATTCGGTAAATACCGAATTGGCATTTGCTATTGAATCCTTTGGGCCTTGAAGCCCATAGGATTCAATATCAAATACCGATTCGGTATTTACCGAATCGGTAAATACCAAATTTTGCAAGGGTGCAGGGGGTGTCACTTTGACACCCTCTGGCACCCCTGTTTTAGGCTTGTGTGCCACATGGCACAGGTGTACATGCACAGATGTGCATGTAGACCTGAATCGGTATTTTACCATGCAATTGTATTGCATGGTAAAATACCGATTTTCAAAGCCCTGTGTCTATGTTAAAATTGGCACCTACATACCAAACATGCATTTTCGGTAATTTTACCGACCGGTATATTTACCGATTCGGTAAAATATACAGAATCGGTAATGTTACCGATTCTGTAATTTTACTGAATCAGTAAAATTATCGATTCGGTAAAATTACCGAAAATGCATGTTTTTTATCCCCCTACATCTCCATGGCCATTTACCGGTCGGTAACGGCCAAATTCGGCCGTTACCGGCCGGTAAATGGCCAAAATCTCCCACGTACATCTGGCCCTAGAAGTAGACATGCAGCATCACCCCTAAAATACCCATGGTGGAGTTCCAAAGCTAAATAAGCAAGAACGATGCCTTCAAATGTCTATGTTATCTTGTCACAGTAGCTGTGCTTCAAAGAAAGAGGTCAAATGTGAGTCTGTATCTTGTGACAAACGGATACTTTCTGTTGTACATGGAGTTTGGTATTTCCATTTTCTGATTGCAAATTTAGAGGATTCTGTAAAGTGAATGATATTCCACTCTTGTTGGGGTACAGGGAGTATGAAAGGAAAGGCTGTGGGATGTCATTTCTTTTCTAATGCACAATAAAAAGTAAATACCTGTAAAATAATTGTACAATATTTGAGGCAATTAGCAATTAGGAAAGCAAAAATTAAGCACTTGTTTCGTATTCTGACATGCAATAGAAACAAAGATATTAATTGGATCAAAATAGATCTGGACACTTTACATAGGGATGTGCAAAGGATATTAGATGAAAATCTATGCCCACAAATCGTTTACGTGCTATATTATATTAAGAGTAAATGTGTTCAAATGTAGTGGCCATTTCAATGGAGAGTGTTCTGTCTATGAATAAATATGCGCTATACACCATGCTTTAGAGATATATTTGCTACAGGGTGCTCAAAATACACCACCAGCTACGTACTACACACATCACTTTCACGCTACTCTTGTTCTTTGTTTGATGCTTAGATTTTTCACAAACCCAATTACTTCATTGAGGTAATATTAATGGCAGCACCCCCACTCTGAAAATTGTTCCAGCACTACGGAGAGAGGCTATTGACCATGCTTGCTGCGTAGTCTAGCCGGACTGGCCGTAGCGGGCACCGGGCATTTCCCCTGTAGGCCGCCAGGTTGGGGCTGGTTTTGAGGCCCCTGTGGGGGTGGGGGTGGGGGTGGGGGGGGATTGTTACCGGTGGCAGGCAATATCGTCTCCCTGTCAAGTCAAGTCAAGCCAAAGGATTTATATAGCGCGCTACATACCCGTAGGGTTTCAAGGAGCTTAGGAAGGGGAGGAGAACAAAATCGGCCCTAGCAAACAGCTCAGGCCCCCCCCCCCCCAGGGGGGTTGGCCGAGCAGTTTGCCAGGGCTGGTTTCGGTTCCCAGTCCGGCCGTTTCTACAACTCACCACACATGCCCCCTACTTACAGGAGTGGGGTGGCTTAACGGCTGGTACCCCGACTTTGAAGCTACGGAACCAGGTTTGATGGGAGGCACAAACATCCTGTGATTCTGGGCAATTCACTTAATATACCCGTGCCTAAAAAAAAAGACTCTGTCTGTCTGTAATGCAACTGGTGCTCTTGTAAAGCGCTCTGATACCTTCGGGTTGAGTTTGCGCTATATAAAACTGCAACAAATAAAACCACACTCTTGTTGTAGGTACCATTAGTGCTGAAGATCAGTGAATCGTGGGGGATTGGCCGCATGTTGAAATATACATTTTAATTTGAGAACTGACCTCAAAAGCCTTGAGACACGCCAGAGAGTGCTGCCTGCCATCAGCCTGATCCCCTCTGCTGAGCCCTGCCTGACCAGAAACCCTCTCGAAGTCGCATGTGTTAGAAGAATTAAGATATTGGCCGGATCAGGACTTTTGCATAGCGCGCGCTGACATATTATGGTAAGCAGACGAGTGGAATGAATCACGGAGATGAATGGGCGCGCGCCTGCTGCGCGCGAGGCCCTCCGGCGCGTGATCTATCGCCCGGCACATCCAGTGCCCAGGGAGAGGGCGGATCCGAGATCAGAAAGCATGGCGCCCGCCCTGTGCTGAGTCCTTCAAGGCCACGGCCCTCCCAGGGGCCCGAAACCGCTGCTAATGAGCGGGGGAAACACTCCCCACCGTGCAATAGGAAGCAGAGTCCCCTCCACCCCCTTCCATGTAATGAATGAGTCTTCACCAGTCAACAGGTTCTGCAAAGTTAATTTCTAGACCGCAGCGCGCAAAGCAGAGTGAATTTGCTGAAGCCAATATATTTATATTCATAAAGTCTCCTTTTTATCACATTTGGTAAAATTAAAGGAAGACAAGTCTAAGCGGTCCAGAACATATGGGTCTTTAAATAAAGGCCCAGAACTGGAAGCACTGGGTCAGTGTTACATGTCGCACCCTACAAAACTACACAAACACACACAGCATCATGGTCCTCGTAGTGATGGTTTTTGTCTAAGTTTATTTATTTATTTTATGTAATGCTTTTTTCTATAGCGCGAACATTACCCGAAGGTGTCAGAGTAATTTACAAAAGAACCAGTTGTGATACATAAGGATTTAGGATTACATGAGTTACATAAAAGATACAAACAGGAAAAAAAAATGCAAATGTACAAGTTGTAAAGTCACACAGGGAAGAGATAAACATAGAATAAAATTGCAAATATACAAATTGCAAAGTCACTCAAGGAAGAGATACAAATGGATAAACTCTAAGAATCACATAGGAATGGTAGTGAGTACAAAGGTCTACTACATATACTAGTGCTTAAAGTTATCTCTATATACATATATATACAAATAGTAGATTTTCTCAGGATTCCATTTTACCAGCGATTCGGCTTGGACAAGTATACATCACATATTTACATTGTCCAGGGTTTATCAACATTGTGAGCAGTGTTGGTCTGGCCAGTTAGGCTGTCTGGCTCTACCAAAGGTTTCAGCTTGAAAAGACTAGTGTGTTGGCTGTTTTTTTGTGCCGCGTGGGCCGCAATGGACCAAAAAACAGCCCACACACAGACCCTTTCAAGCCGGCTCATCGGGCAGTGCCAGACTACCAGAAATGCCTGTGCGACACCGGCTATGAGAGCCCCTTCTGCTTTCAGTATTTTTAATTGAATCATGAAAGTACACATACACTGAAGAAACAGAAATAGATGAGACACCAGAGTTCATTACTAAAATACATCAGAGATAACAAATACATATCACTCGTAAGCAGCACATCCTTGCACAGGCAGTAATGATCAGTCATGTTTCAACAGTAGAGCACAATATAGAGCACATATTATATTCCACAATTGATGCACTATTTGCTCCCCTTGAATGAGAAAGAGAGAAAGAAAGAAAGAAAGAAAGAAAGAAAGAAAGAAAGAAAGAAAGAAAGAAAGAATGAAAGAAAGAAAGAAAGAGAGAGAGAAAGAAAGAAAGAAAGAAAGAAAGAAAGAAAGAAAGAAAGAAAGAAAGAATGAAAGAAAGAAAGAAAGAGAGAGAGAAAGAAAGAAAGAAAGAAAGAAAGAAAGAAAGAAAGAAAGAGAGAAAGAAAGAAAGAAAGAAAGAAAGAAAGAAAGAAAGAAAGAAAGAAAGAAAGAATGAAAGAAAGAAAGAAAGAGAGAGAGAAAGAAAGAAAGAAAGAAAGAAAGAAAGAAAGAAAGAAAGAAAGAAAGAAAGAAAGAAAGAAAGAGAGAGAGAAAGAAAGAAAGAAAGAAAGAAAGAAAGAAAGAAAGAAAGAAAGAAAGAATGAAAGAAAGAAAGAAAGAGAGAGAGAAGAAGAAAGAAAGAAAGAAAGAAAGAAAGAAAGAAAGAAAGAAGAGAGAAAGAAAGAAAGAAAGAAAGAAAGAATGAAAGAAAGAAAGAAAGAGAGAGAGAAAGAAAGAAAGAAAGAAAGAAAGAAAGAAAGAAAGAAAGAAAGAAAGAAAGAAAGAAAGAGAGAAAGAAAGAAAGAAAGAAAGAAAGAAAGAAAGAGAGAGAGAAAGAAAGAAAGAAAGAAAGAAAGAAAGAAAGAAAGAAAGAAAGAAAGAATGAAAGAAAGAAAGAAAGAGAGAGAGAAAGAAAGAAAGAAAGAAAGAAAGAAAGAAAGAAAGAAGAGAGAAAGAAAGAAAGAAAGAAAGAAAGAAAGAAAGAATGAAAGAAAGAAAGAAAGAGAGAGAGAAAGAAAGAAAGAAAGAAAGAAAGAAAGAAAGAAAGAAAGAAAGAGAGAGAGAAAGAAAGAAAGAAAGAAAGAAAGAAAGAAAGAAAGAAAGAAAGAAAGAAAGAATGAAAGAAAGAAAGAAAGAGAGAGAGAAAGAAAGAAAGAAAGAAAGAAAGAAAGAAAGAAAGAAAGAAAGAGAAAAGAGAGAAAGAAAGAAAGAAAGAAAGAAAGAATGAAAGAAAGAAAGAAAGAGAGAGAGAAAGAAAGAAAGAAAGAAAGAAAGAAAGAGAGAAAGAAAGAAAGAAAGAAAGAAAGAAAGAGAGAAAGAAAGAAAGAAAGAAAGAAAGAAAGAAAGAAAGAAAGAAAGAAAGAAAGAAAGAAAGAAAGAGAAAGAAAGAAAGAAAGAAAGAAAGAAAGAAAGAAAGAAAGAATGAAAGAAAGAAAGAAAGAGAGAGAGAAAGAATGAAAGAAAGAAAGAAAGAAAGAAAGAAAGAGAGAGAGAAAGAAAGAAAGAAAGAAAGAAAGAAAGAAAGAAAGAAAGAGAGAAAGAAAGAAAGAAAGAAAGAAAGAAAGAAAGAAAGAATGAAAGAAAGAAAGAAAGAGAGAGAGAAAGAAAGAAAGAAAGAAAGAAAGAAAGAAAGAAAGAAAGAAAGAAAGAAAGAAAGAAAGAAAGAGAGAAAGAAAGAAAGAAGAAAGAAAGAAAGAAAGAAAGAAAGAAAGAAAGAAAGAAGAAAGAAAGAAAGAAAGAGAAAGAAAGAAAGAAAGAAAGAAAGAAAGAAAGAAAGAAAGAAAGAAAGAAGAAAGAAGATTTCACATAACAATGCAGAGATATGATGTATGTGTTTGAAGTAACTGGGTCTATTGTTTTGCTTGCTCGCTTTTGAGCTTGCACATAACCACACAGACATACATCCAATCAGGCTTCCAACTGACCTCTACATGTCCTCATGTTTGCCTGTGACATGGTGTGTGTGCAAGTGTGTGTTGTGTGTGTTATTGTGTGTGTATGTGTGTGTGCAAGCATGCATCTTTCTATTGTATCGAACAGATCACATACTAACATGAGGTTATAATAGCAAATATGATATGCACTTATATCAAGACAGACCTATGTTTCTGTTGGTGCTTGTTAAGCTTACACATCAGCCTCTATCACTTTCCCACACTCTCTCGCTACTTGTCTCTCTCCATTTACCACAAAAGGCCTAATTCAAAGTGGTCTGGAGAGATATTCCCAAACAACATGGCTCTGGGCAACTACAAATGGTTGCATGTATAGTGTCATGAGAGTAAGGTGGCCGTTTCAGGCCATTTACCGATCGGTAACGGCCGATTTTGGCCGTTACCGATCGGTAAATGGGTGACAGGTATGTAGGGGGCATTGTTTTACCGATTCGGTAAAATTACCGATTCGGTAATTTTACAGAATCAGTAAAATAAAAATTTGGTAAATTTACCGAATCTGAGGCTCC
The DNA here is from genome assembly GCF_964263255.1 of Lissotriton vulgaris. Lineage (NCBI taxonomy): Eukaryota > Metazoa > Chordata > Amphibia > Caudata > Salamandridae > Lissotriton > Lissotriton vulgaris. The sequence continues at coordinate 1,061,890,996 of NC_141699.1, forward strand.
CAGATGTAGGTGGGACTCTTCTGAGTCCCAGAGGCCTTACAGAATCAGTATTTTACCATCAAATCCAATTTGATGGTAAAATACTGATTCCGGTGTGCATGCACATGTGTGCATGCACACCTATGCCATGTGACAGGCAGACCTGCCCTTAGGGCATGTATGCCTGCCACATGGCACCCGAGCCTGTTTTGGGGGTGCCAGAGGGTGTCAAAGTGACACCCCCTGCATCCTTGTGACAATCGGTATTTACCGATTCGGTAAATACCGATTCGGTAATGCCCATTCATTCCTATGGGCTTTGAAGCCCATAGGAATGAATGGGCATTACCGATTCGGTATTTACCGAATCGGTAAATACCGAATACTTCCGATTCGGTATTCCAGCACATCTGGAATACCTACATGTCCACAGCTTAGATTTACCAATATTTAATTACCGAATCGGTAAAATTCGGTAATTAAAAATCGGTAAATCTATTTTACCTACATCTAGCCCCTAGTGCGCTAGGACTCTTGCAGTTCAGGGCGGACTAAACAAGGAATTATATAATCTGCTGGGAAGTGTTAAGGTGTGGTTATTAATGGTTATGGGATAATGAGAGTGCAGTGTGTGATTGTATTCTGAGGAATAAAGACATGCAATCCAGAATTCCGTGTGTGGCATTTTCCTTTGCATGCTCCTGGGGAGGACGTTGCAACTGCCGATGAGCAGAGGATCTGTGTCCCCAAAGGAACAAGACTGATCTCCCTGAGAGTTTGCAACACTACAGCGAACATCTTGTACATGCCACATACGCCCAAGTCAATGAGAAGCAGTTAGACGTCAGAGTGTTTGGAGTCAAAGCCCCACTCCAGCCCATATACGGCCCTCAAAGAGGTTGAAGGTACTGTGGAGGAGCACATTCAAAAAGCCCACCAAAAACCCAGCTTAGGTCACAAGAAGAGATATTACACCACATCATATTACAGAGCCATCATTGATACAAAGCAAAATGGTAAAGGCAGTCACACCCAGGTACTATGCGGAAAGCTAAAGGCAATGACAAACAAGTATGAGAGACGAAACCATTACTTACCGTCAAGAAAGAAGATGGCGCCTTACGACTCAAGTACAAGCACATGGCCAGTGCTTGCAGAAGGCACCAACCCAGAAGAACAGCTGTTGTCGTATGAATGGCATATGCTTTCAATGACAGTAGAAAAGAGTGTAAACTACGATGCAGCTGTGTTTCTGAAACCACCACCACCGTTCGACACTGCTTAGAAGCAGAATATCGGCACCAGGTGGACTGCATAGATCGAGAAGATTGATGACTTGATAGATGCTCTAGGAGAAGTAGATGATAAGAAAATATTAAATATTTATAGAACCTTGCCGGTGATGGAGCGAAAGACGTGCTGAAGAATATCCTGCAGACTGATGCAATATCATACTGTCAGATCAAACCATTGGGAGACTAGTACAATCCAATGCTGAATGTTGATTATGAAAGGTAAATTTTCAATCAAGCGAGACAGCAAGCTGGTGAAACGAAGGATGAGTTTATTGAAAGTCTTGATGTGTTTATAAAACACAGCAAGTATAGTGAATTTAATGATGAAGAGGCCATACGTCTCTGAGTCCCCGATGGCTGTCTTTCAGACTCTTTCAGAAGATGCATGTTGGCAGAGATGTTCAGCTAGGATAAAGTACTAATGGCTGCAAGAGCAGTGGGAAGAGCAGATCGACAAGCTACTGATATGGAAGCAGAAATAGAGAAAAATGAATCAGCGCTGGTCATGAAAAGCAAGCACAAGTACATGGTAGATGCAATCAAGTCAACATCTACAAAGAAGACAAGGTTGTGTTTCAGATGTGGGTTTTCATGTCCCCATGAAGGCCAATGTCCAGCCATTGGACAAACTTGCAAAGATTGCGGTAAAGCAAACCACTTCATAATGGTTTGCAAAGCGAAAGAGAAACCAAATATGTCACAGCTAGAAGAGAAAATGGATACCAAAAGCATTCTCACCCTGCCCACAAAGCCAAAAAGCGACATCAGTTACTACGAATAGGAACCAGACAATGTCAATCAACATCAAGCTCATCCTACAAAGGCTCATCAACATCATTACAAGTGTCAGTAAAGAAGATAGATGTGCAACAATTGCATCGACTAATGAGCGACACGCAAATGTAGGTTTGGCTGTGTGCAGAGATGAACAAAAGGCAAAGATGAACCACCACACGAAACAACAGAATTCATTTGGGCATTGTCACAAGATTACAATAAAGGTCAGCGGTTGCAACATAACCTTTATCGTAGACAGTGGTGCGTTGATTAACACCATGCCGCTGAAAAAGTTCAACAGCCTAACTCCTGTGTTATGTCTCAATCAATCAAACACAAAAAGTATACAAGTGGACTGCTTCTAATCCATTGCAGAGTCAGAAAACAACTAAAAACGTGGATATTCGATAAGTAAAGTCCCTCCCCTCCCTCAAGCGCCTTGAGACCCTCTGGGTGAGTAGTGCGCTATACAAATTTTAAACTTGACTTGGCTTGACTTGACGTTGACAATGAAACACAAAGTAATATGAGTGCAAGCGCCAATTCATCTTCTTCAAGGACCTCCGTCTAGTGCATGCCTTCTCAGTTTTGCTACCTCTGCTGACATAGGATTGATATCTCTCAACTACAACCTCCACATTAAATCTCAGGTTGTGAGTCAGTTTCTGTCATTATTTCATGGCCTAAGCAATGGAAGTGCGACTTCACATCATTGAATACATCCACCCTATTGCCCAGCGGCACCCAAGAGTCTCTTTCCACTTGCAAGAAGCTGTTGATAAAGAACTAGAAATGCTGTTGAAGCATGATATCATTGAGCGCTCCACCGGTCCTATGGCATGGGTTTTGCCCATAGTGGTGGTGCCAAAAAGTACAGTGGAGGAGCAGTGTGCATCTGTGTTGATATGCGCAAGGCCAAAAAAGCAATCAACAGAAAAAGACTTCCTGGTCCACACATGGAGGACATGATTATGCATTGAATGGTGCCAAATTCTTCTCCCGTTTTGACCTGGACAAGGTATACCTTCAACTCGAGTTGGAAGAAAACTGCAGGCACATCACTTCTTTTTTGACTCAACTTGGTTTGTTCAGATACAAGAGGTTAAGTTTTGAATTCTCATCAGCTGCAGATGTTGTACATCAAATAATTAAATCTGTAACACATGCTTTTAATTACAGTGATGACATACTAGTATTTGGGACAAGGAAAAAGGAGCATGGCAAGGCGCTTATGCAAGTGTGCCAGTTACTTGCTGATGCAGGTCTCACTCGAAATGCATACACGTGTGACTTTCAACAAGACCAAACGTAATTTTATTGGGCACATATTGCCTGATGGGGGAATGACTCATGACTCAGACAAGGTGTGACCACTGCCAGCTACCTGCTCACCACAAGATGTCACAATTCTGCGGTCCTTCTTAGGCATGGCCAGTTATTGCTCAAGGTACATTTGTGAATTTGCTACTGTGAGTGCCCCATTGAGAGGCTTGATGAAATGAAATGTCCCTTTCCAGTGATCAACGCTTCAAAAGAATAAATCATGTGGTTGAAACTGCAACTGAGATGGCCTATTTTAACCCCAAGTTGAACACCGAAATCACAGTTGATGCTATCCCGTTGGGGCTGGGGGCAATCCTGCTCAGAGACACATTGTGGCCTATGCCAGTCGAAGCCTGTATGACAAAGAACGTGCCTATTCTCAGTCGGAGAAGGAGAGTCTAGCTGTAGTGTGGGCCTATGAATATTTTCATGTTTCTATATGGAAAGCATTTCACTATCATTACAGATCACCAAGCACAATTCACTACTTTTTGAAAACCCGAAAGCCAAAATGCCCCCTCGCATTGAGAGGTGGAGGTTGCGACTGCAAGAGTATTACTATGCAATTGTGCACAAGCTGGGTAAAGATCAGAACCCTGCTGATTACTTTTCATGAGTACCATTACAGCGGTACAGTTCGACATCCAAAATGGCCAATGAGTACATTAACTTCCTATCAGCAGACATCAGACACGCCCCCTCCCTGAACACCTTCAGGAAGAGTCTCAAGACCTGGCTCTAAGACTGAACGGAGCTGCGTACCCCCTTCCCCCTCAGCGCCTTGAGACCTTCACGGTTGAGTAGTGCACTTACAATTGCCTGATTCATTGTGAGGACCAGCACGTCAGCAGCCCTATCCGTTGAACAGATACATGCTGCTACTAATGCTGATAAGAACATGCTTATACTCAAAGACATAATTTCAACTCAATTGTGGAAGAAGCATGCTCGACCTTTTGCTGCCAAATTTGAATTTTAAAAATGTGCACGATGAACTGTCCATTACAAAGCAAGATGTTGTATTGAGAGGCTCACAAATCGCCATACCTGAGAGTCTAAGACAGCAACTCATTGAACTACCCCATCAAGGATGCTATGGCATTGTATCCATCAAAAAAGCTCTAAGAGACCGAGAGTGGTTCCCATGCCTAAATGAGCGTGTGGAGAGAAAACCAAAGGAGTGCCATTTTTGCACCAGCCTGTCTCCCAAAGTGAAGCAACACCCTTTGACAATGCCTGACCTCTCTGCACATGCATGGGAAAGAATTGCAGATGATTTATTTGAGCCTGTAGAAAACGGACAACATCTCATGATAGTCATTAATGAGTATTCAGGTTTTCCTTTGGTAGAGGAATTATCATCAACTACCCATGACACGGTCATCAAATGGCTGGATGACTTCTTTGCAGTGTGGGGTATCCCTGCCGTTCTCAAATCTGACGATGGTCCGCCATTCAATAGTAAAGATTTCAAGGACTTTGTAACTCGATTGAATGTCAAGTATCGAAAAGCCCACCTCTGTGGCCCCAAGCCAATGGTGCTTTGGAACGATACATGGGTACCCTCAAGCGGATAATTCAGTGGGCATCGATGGAGGGAATCAAGTTAAACCAGGCCCTGTGTCAAGCCCTCTGTGCCTATCGTTCAACTCCTCACTCCACAACTAGTGAGAGTCCTGCCACCTGGCTATTTGGGAGAGCTATTGTAACCAAACTGCCACAGAGTACAGTAGGCCAATCCTTGAATACTGATACGGTTCATGTCACAGACAATTCTCGGAAGTGCCAGATGAAAACATATGCTAATCACCATCCATTAGCTCAGGAAACAGTCTTTGATGAAGGTGACTGGGTCCTAGTAATACCGAAACAAAAGCGGAAAATAGATACTCCGTTCGATGGGAGAGGTGTGATGCAGTGGCCATAGTGGCTGACTCCGGAGCATGCGGCTCACAGTTCGATCCCCGGCACTGGCGGCAGCTCAGTTCAGCACCCTGGCACTCTGGGCAATAGCTCACTTAATCTCCCTGACGGCCCCCAGTGCCTTGAGTTCCCTAGGGGTGATTAGTTTGCGCTTTACATTTACCGGATACATGTATACATGTCCATCCTTTGAGGGCTGTGACATGCAAAGGATATTTGATGATGGCGCATCATCCAGAAAAGTCCATCACACAGGACTTGTTGCACTTTAAGCACCTATTTGGAAGGTCGTCAGCTCCTGCAGTCATAATTGAGGTGACCCCGCCAGACAATCCAGATCAAGCATCAGAACCGGATCCATGGGTTCAAAATCAGAGTGCATTTCAACCATCTCATACCACTTGATTTGCTCAACTGGTGCGAGTGCCTTTAAGAAATATGATTGTACTTTTTATTTAACAAGGGGAGATGTAGTGTTGTGAGACTATGTTTGCTAGGACCCTTAAGGTTTTGGGCGTACTCAACAAGGAATTACGTAATCTACTGGGATTTGTTACGGCCGTATCGGGCATCGGGCATTTGCATGGGAGGCTGGAAGGGTTGGGGCCAGTTTTGGAGCAGTGGGGGCGGTTTTACTGAGGGCCGGTTTTGCAGCAATGCTGCAATATTGGCTCCAAATAGCAAAAGCAGCAGTGCTGAAGGCCGATTTTGTTAAGCAGCAGTGCTTCATGCTTGCCTCCAACACTGCTTCCCCTAGGGGGGTGGGGGCCGGTACAACACATTGCCAGGGCTGCTTTGGATTCCCAGTCTGGCCCTGAGCAGCCAGTCCCCTATTCAACCCCTTTCCCCATCACAGGGGCACGGGTAGCACTCCCCCAGCATTAGCCTGCCTCGGCGGGCTCTTTCCCCACCCCAATCCCCATGTCAGTCCCCTGACTTTCAGCACTCCATCCCGCTGTCATTCATCACCTGCTTAAAGAAAGTTGTAAATGTCAGCAGGCAACAGTTGTGATAAGGCCCTGAAAGGGGAGAGGATGTACCTTACGGCTAGAGCGGTCGACCTCGAAGCTGGGGAACCGGGTTCGAGTCTCGACAATGAAGCTCATCATCCTGAGATACTGGGCAAATCGCTTAACACCTTAGCAGCCATGGAACGTCCAGCTCCAGTGCTGGACGTTCCATTGCGCAGGTGCAGTTGGAACGTTCAACGGCCGACGGCAGCACTCCCGAGGTAGTGGTGCCGTCGGCCGCCGAACGTTCGAAGCACTTAAGTAAATAAACTTGCAGATAGGAACTGGTACATGTTATTCCCTGTGCCACAGCAACTCACTTGTAATGCCCGCCATTTGGTGTGCGTATCCCGGCCAGGATAGGTGATTCCAGCTCCCCATTGTCCCCCCACCAATCACAGGGAACTCATAATGAAGACCTCTCTCCCTACTCCTTTTTTCCTCACATATATCATCTTACACTGTTTTCCCTTTTACTTTTCTCCAGATTTACCGCACACATAGTTATCTCATCACTTTGAATGTCATGTTCTACTTCTTTAAAATGCTGGCCTTCCTTGAAATTGGAACCCAAAGGAGATAGGTCTATGAAAACGTGGTAAAGGCTAGACCCTTTTTAAGTATAAAGCACAAAAATTGCCTAAACCACACTTACTTAAACGAAAAAAGTTTTTAGGTTTGATACACATAGAAACAAACAATGTCAAAATAATATATAAAACATAAAAAATCCTATTAATTTCTTTGTAGGATGTTTGATGTTTTATATATTATTTTGACATTGTTTGTTTCTATGTGTATCAAACCAATTGTACAGTGATGTAAATATTGAATGTATAGTCTGTTTCATCTCTGCCTATCAATGTTAAAAAAGATACTTTAAAAGTTAAAACAATTGGCATTAAATAAGGCTGCCTTATTGGAATGTAATAACAATTTTTCTAACCTAAAAACATTTTTTCGTTTAAGTAAGTGTGGTTTAGGCAATTTTTGTGCTTTATGGCCTTCCTTGAAAAACACTCTGGTCTTGCAAATTTGAACCCACATCCATGTCTTGGCTTCTTCCCTTTCCCCCCTCGTGTGATGTGATCTGCAATATGTGTGTTTTTTAAACCAGGTTCATCTCACACCACCTCCTTTGTGGCCAATATGCATCCCCACTGCTCTTCCCTAGATGCATCCCTCCCTTCTCACAGACATGCTCCTCTCCTCCAGGCAGAAGCTCCTCTGAATGTTAGTAATTCAGTAAGAATGGAGGACTCATTAATCTCCCAAGGTACTACTCCCAGTTAATTAGATCCTTGTGGTTTCTCCTCCTCCAGAGGGAAGCCTCATCCGTCAGAGAGACAGAAACAGAACTTTAGACATCTTTTATCTGCACTGTAGGAGCACAGACCTTCCAGATATACTGCCCCCATCCATAATGGCCCCAGGAAATCAGAACCAGCTGCCACCAGGACAAAAGCTATACCCACAGCCCACTGCCCTCACGGTGCTGATACTAAAAGCACTCAAAGGGAGGAGTTCTGATGCTAGAAGGAGCAGAGTAAAAACAGCTCTGACCTTGCTTCACTGCACCAAGGGCACATTCAGATGCATGCCTCCCTCTCATCTCCATAGTAGCTAAACCTCAGTTTTGCATCTCTCTCCAGCAGGTGAACACACATCATGACTCATTCCTGCAAGAAAATGTATTTTAATCTAGTTAATTATTGCATTTCCATTTCAAGGATCTATTTCGTCTCTCACCACTACCTGTTGAACAAGGAGACCAAACAAGGGGGTGTTTGAAGTTTTTTCCTGCAATCTTCGAAAAATTAATTTGAAAATGTCGTAATTCCAGACGGTTAAAAGGTTTTATGCTTAAAAAAACATTTGCATGAAAATTGTGACAGTGTCACAAAAGGTAAACTTGAAGGGAAAAATCCTACAAACATTTGTCACTGTGCATGGAAAATCTATTAAAAAAAGGAAAATTTGCAGAGAACTTGTCTACAAACATTTTAGTCTTGGCTGGGTGGATGAGAGAGCAAAGATTTTGCTAAATCGAGAAAATCATTGCGTAATGGGCATATAAAGTTTGCAGAGGCAAAGAAGATCTAAAACCAAGAAATTTTGTAAAATGAATCATGTATGGTGAAAAATTGGAACATTCACAAATTTTGCTAGCATAAAAAAGAATTTCAATCCCCTAGACCAGACCATCGTGTTTAGTTTGCTTCATTGGAAAGCTCACACCACTTTTACATTGTCTCATCGCAAAAGGAGGATCACACTTCAGATTGTCACACTGGCGCCTTTTCACTTCTTCATTGATGCATTTTGAGATGTTTCTTCTACGCGTGTGCAAAGCCGGCTCATACACAAGAGCGCTGCACAGTGTCAAGGGAGCAATATTTTGGAAGCAGAAAAATTTCAATCGATCCGCAGGGTGGGTTATATTTAGCAATAGTTTTGCGTCGCCCTTGCACCACGCAGGGTGACTCAAAACCGATAATGAGGTTTAGCACGCCTTGCAATGCCAGCATGCGTGGCCCTGCATAGCTTTGTAAATCAGGAGCAATGCCTTGCCTTACTCTGCCCAAGGAAGGCATGCCATTGGTGGAGCATGGCTGTTCTCAGAGTTGCCAATACTGGTAGACCTGGGAATGCATCAGAATGCTACACCTACTCCAGGGGAGGAGAAATATCTTTATTTCGCCCTGCATTTCCTCTTTCTACATGTGCTGCATTCTGAACCAAGCGCTCGCCACAGTTCCGCGCATCCACAAATCCATCATGGGAGGAAGATCCTTCTCATACCTGGCGGCCAAGACATGGAACTCTCTCCCCACTCACCTCCGCCTCACACAGAACCACTTTTCCTTCAGAAAGGAACTTAAAACCTGGCTATTCGATAAATAACGCTCCCCCTCCCACAAGCGCCTTGAGACCCTCTGGGTGAGTAGTGCGCTATACAAATTCTTGAACTTGAACTTGAACTTGAATCACATAGAGAGAGGAAAAGGCCTCAAGTGATTGTTTTCTTTGCAGAAAGGTATCCCTTCCTGCACAGAAACAAACCTGCCTGTAACACAGGCACCCTTGGACCATTGTGCAGGGGTACCTGATTGGTGCTAGGCAGCTGTTTGTGTGCCAGAGCAGGCAGAGAGCAGAAATGCGTCATAACTTGATAGATATGGCTCATTCCTGCCCTTTCCCTTTCACACAGTGCAGCAAGGTGTCTTTCTACCTTGCATGAAATAATGATAAATATGGCCCCCAGCACAGCATGTCCTGTACTAATGGTGTCCTCTCAATGAGGTAGCCTGATGCAGTAAGATAGGTGCATCGCATAATTGATGCTGATTGGAGGATTCAACACTGTGATGCTGAAGAGTCATAAGAATCTTAAGCATTTCATATGTAGGTGTCTGCAGTGTAGAGTTGTAAGAGGTATGGTCGCAGTAGGACAGTGATAGACAGAAGCAGGTGAGTTTCATAACACACTTGGCAGATGCCTCTTGATAGTAGAATGGAAGTACTAGCCTACTATCCCTATCAAGCTCTATCTATGAATGTTGGGGCCCTAATTCTTCCAAGTGCATTCCTAAAAGACAAAACCCAAAAGTTCTGAATAGATCCCCATTTAGTATTGCTGATTCAGGGCTTGCTGTTGTTCTAGGTTTAGTGCTGTAAAAAAAAATCTTGGAACAATCCCTAAAATAAAGAACATTTTAGCAAAATGTATACCTCCATTCTGTAGAACATTGGCATGCAATCACCCCATGGCTCCACGAGTTCTCCACAATATTTAACAAATAAAAACATGCAAAACAATGCATCAAAGTGAAATTAGGACCACCAAAGGGCACAGCGTGGCAGCAAGGGAGTACTGTGATGTGAGGTGAAAATATGAGTTCTGTCCCTGTCTTTAAGTGAGCAGTGACTTGGAAGCACATAAAAACAGATTAATGGCTAAGCTTAAAGCATGCTTTGTCTGGGACAATAAACAAACATGCTAGGGACCAGTAAAAAAAGGTTATTAAACGTTAAAGATGTTACCCATTATAGTAAATTAACTATGTTTTTCTACAAAATGAATAAAAAAGTTATAAAAATATTAGCAAAAATAATTTCATGGTATTTATCTCAAAGTTCTTGTCAAAGACCCCCAGCATAGTGTTTTCCCTTTTTTACCTACTCAGAGTTTTATACAGTAAGACTGAATAAGTTAACTATTATACTTCCAGTGGTAGAATATTTGTACTGAGGTCCTTTGATAAGTCTGCCGCACACTATAATGTTTAGGAAAATAACACGTTCAGTTCTTAATATTGTGATCACTTTATTGTTTCAATGAAAGTATTTTCTCTAAAAGCATACAGATTTAACCACAATATTTTTGAATCAGATTTGTCAATCAGTTTGTTTTTTTGGCAAAGTTTTTCTAATAACATAACTAGTAGTGATTGCAGTAGGTATTAATGGGATAAACGAAGCAGGGTCAATTGTGAGAAGTAGCCGCTTGTTGGTTTTAAATGAGGACTCATGTCTTCTGATGCAGTACTAGGATCAAAGTTTAATATTAATTTCCTTTCCACCATAGAACATTTCATGACTGATGCAACTTTTGCTTGTTTTATTGCTGCTCTTTTGATTACTCCAGAGGGAATGAAAGACTCCTCTGAGATGTGAACTCATGACCAACAGTTCACACGAGATGTCAGTAGCAATTACATAATATACTCAGCCATTTTTCTGGTAGCCTTGACACCAAGAAAGGTAAAACAAACATTGTCAAAGCCAATAGGTCTTCTTTAAAGGAATGCTCTACGGTATTGGGAAGCATGACAAGTAAATATCATGGGAATAGATATATATTGGGTTGAAGCACAGAACTGTAGAATAATACTGGTGTAGGTTAAAAGGTTAGGTGACAAGTGCACTGTCAAGCCAGACCTAAAAATCCATGTAGGCTAATGACTGCCAACCTTCCATCTGTGCTGCTGCCAGAGAAAAACATAAATTATCTAGTTATCTAGGACACTTTAATAGAATTCCAATGTCATGTGTGTGCACCTGAAAGTTCCAGCTTACGCAGCTGGATAGATAAACACAGTGATCACAGCTCCATGGAGGGGGGCAAGCACCTTTTTGTGGAATCACACAACTTCTGCACAATCAAAAGATGTACTCCTGGCTCCCAACCTGTGGGAGGAGCCAAAGCCCCTCTCTAGTGATGCTCACATAATTGTCTAGCGACAGCTGTACTGTCAAGCCAGGGCATAAAATTAAGCATACATGGATTGTGTGTTTCTGTTCATGACTTGTGTCAATGGAAGATGGACCTCCATGATGCATGCCCGCCACCATAAAGGAAACACCACCAGTAACCACAGGGATTACTGTGTGGCTCAACACGTGAATCACCAGCCTGAGTGCTATCCAGTCAACTAGCTGCACATCCCTCCATCACTACCTGGCCAAATGAGTCTTAAAATAATATCACATTTCTGGCAAGTCCAAGGTGTGTCACCTCTATTCATAATTCTTTGATCTTTGCTTCTATCATTTTAGGTGGCGCTATTCTTAGCTAATATCTACTCTAGTAACTTACCCCTCTGACCTTTTGTATCGCTTGTCCCTCTGAAGTGTACTCCAAACTGCATGCAATACGCAAGACATCATAAATAGATCAATACCTACATAAATCTACCTTCCATTGACTGTTCATTTACAATTGCTTCATATTTACAAGAGTTGGTATTTTCGTTACTCCTTAACATAACAGCGCTAAGATTTTGGGTGCCAACTAGTAAATGCAGACTGGTATTATATATAAGCTTCTAAAACAATCTAGACAGAGTAAGCAAATTCGCAAAAGGTTTTGCGCTATTCAGTGAGCCCATTAAGTTGGCAGGCAAATGACACATTCCTATTCCCAAAATTGGGATCTGGAGTATTTTTTGCAAGGCTGGATCACATTTACTGCAGCGGAAACACACATTTGTTGCAGATCTTCGCAGTGCTGAGCGAAAGGTGTGGGAGTGAGACTGGATGTGCCCATAAGAGCGTCATGGTGAGAAGACAGGGCAGATGAGCACTAGGGGTGGGCGGAACTCGCAGAGTTTCACTCCGCGGGATTCAACAGAGTTACACGAAAGCTCTGTGAGATTCCGCAGAGTCCCGTGAAAGGGTGGAAATGAGCATGGGCTGACATATGTATCAAGCCTTTTGTGAATCGCAAAGGCCGAAATTCGCCGAATTAGTCCTTTGCGAATCGCAAAAGGCTATTTTGCACGATTTGATATGTATGAAACAATCGCATCTTAAGGAATCGCAAATACTTGCGATTCCTTAATTTGCCATAGCATTTAAGGAATCGCAAAATTTGCGATTCCTTAAATGCTATGTATGAAGCTTTTAAGAATTGCGATTTCAGGTTTAGAAATCGCAAATTACCACCAACTTGTAGTTGGTGGTAATTTGCGATTTCTTGTAAATGCACAATTGTGCATTTGTGAGGGTGGCATATGACGCACATACATGCCCTTTGGGCATGTATGTGCGCCATATGCACACACATTATAATTTACAGGGGTGCAGCAGGGTGTCCTTGAGACACCCCTGCACCTTTGCATAAATTCTCAAATTGCGATTAGCAAATTACGAATTTGCAATTTGAGAAATATTTGGAAATCATTCCTATGGGCCTCCTGGCCCATAGGAATGCATTGGAAATTATTCCTTAATTGCGATTTCGGCAAAATGCGAATTCGCAATTAAGGAAGCTTAAGGAATCTCTAATGAAAAGCGATTTTCTTCATACATACCATTTTGCGATTCCTAAATAGCGATTCCTTAAAAATCGCTATTTAGGAATCGCAAAACGGAACTATCAGCCAGATTCATGAAGCTGAATTGCGCTCGCAAAGGGCCAGATTCTCAGAATCTGGCCCTTTGCAAGCGCAATTATTGCATTTGGGATTCATCTTCCCAAATGCAAAAATCGGTAATAGCGATTTCGCTATTTTGCGAGGAATTACATTTAAGGAATCTCTATTTGAGATTCCTTAAATGCAATTCATCATCCATTTTAAAATTGCAAATTTGCAATTTCGGCCCGCTATTTACCGCGAGGTCAAACCTCGTGGTAAATAGCGAAAACTTAGAAAAATGCTTTTAAAAGCATTTTTCTAAGTTGCATGTTGCACACACACATGTCCTTTTGACATGTGTGTGCGCAACTCCTGTTTAAATTTGCATTTAAGGGGTGCTACAGGGTGTCCTTTGGACACCCCTGGCACCCTTTAAATCGCTATCTTATTATTAGCTAATTGCTAATCGCAAATAAGGAATACTCCCCATTCATTCCTATGGGCCTTTTGGCAAATAAGGAATGTGTAAGAATCACATTTTTTTTTGCGATTCCTACATGAATCCCGTTTTGCGAGTCTGTAATAGCGATTCCTTATGAATCGCTATTACAGACTCGCAAAACGGGTCTTTGATGAATCAGGCTGTATGATACATATTGGTGCTTGTTCCGTGCTGAAAAATCAGTGCAAACGGCACCACGCTGTGTGCCAGAGGGCGTTGCATCTTGTGTTGGTTATCCTGCAGCTCGAGTATATTTTCTACTCAAGATACGGCTTTCTCACCATGAACAGTTGTGACCTCCTGTGTTGAGACAATCTCACTGGGTGCCCTCCTAGCACCCAAAAATTGCACTAGGGAATGCCAATAATCACTCACTCACACTCACCAACTTATCTTTGGCTAGCCACGCATGAGAAAAAACTCTGACACGAAGCAGTTGGCAGAATTTGGCCGGAACTCGAGCCAAAACTCTGCCAACTCTGCCAGTGAAGTGGAATTTATCACCCACCCCAAATGAACACCCTCTTAGTATCCTCAAGCATTGTCAATGCCTTTGGTAAAGCGATGTATACATCATCCTTCATCAGTGAAGGTACGTTTTCCAAGTGGAGAGAAAAAAGGAGAAAAACAAATTGGATGATGATAATAATCATGATAATCATAATAATATGGTCCCAAAGTTTTTAGAAGCCCTCTGCGCACACTGGCAGATTTCATTCCATCTTTTCATTCTCTCGTTAATGCTCTTTTCTATTCTTCCTATCTTTGCCCTTCTCCGTCTTTCACCATTTTCTAGATTTATCTCTCTTGCACTGGGCCAAAAGCTGATGGTGAAAAATACGTTCTGGTCTCTCAAAACGAATGTCTGTGCCCAGCACCTGCAACCACCAGCACAAATTAAGCAGTTCTGATCAGTGCATGTCAGAGAATCAATGAAAGTTGCAGATTCCCTGATGTGAATCAGACATTGTTGTGCAACCCAAAAAATGTGTAAATCTATAAAATTCCTCAACTTCTTTGTAAATTTGGCATAAACTCTGAAAAGAGGCTATATTTTCACACAAGAAAGGTCCTTTAAGTAACAATTGAGACTGTGTTCAGGAGATTGTTAATACAAACCATCAATCAACCTAAAGTGTTGTGATGCAAGAATGTTGTTGAGTACTGTCATGGCGCGTCCCCTAAACCTTACCTATATGTAGGATGCACATTCAGGAAACAAAGCCCAAGTGGAAACAGCCTCACGCCTGAAAAGTGTGAACTAGTGCCCAGAGTGTTAACAGCAACTGAGGTTCTGCAGAACATTACCCTGCAATGTCCTGACTCAATAATGAGGTTTTTTTCTTGTCATCACAGACATGCAAAGCATTAACTTCAGTTGAAGAACTGACCCCTGGGGCGGACAAGAAGATAAAAATATTCTGCATGATGCAAATCCTAAATCCGCATCCCTGTAGCCCTTCTCTGATCTTTAAATGAAGTGGAAAGCCTGGTTCGCATTTACCGAAGTGTGAACATCTGGGAACTCTTGAGTGAAAGTAGATACAAGTACAAGGGGGCATATTATCCAGGGGGTTTATCTCCGCTTTTTGGCTTTAAAAGCCAAGAAAGCGGAGTTAAAATGATCACCCTATTACCTAGCTGTCGCTAACACCAGTTAGCGACAGCTAGTAGGAGATAGCGACCATCTTGGGCCCCGCTTTGCATGGCAGCGATATTTATCACTAATGACATGCAAAGTGGGCGTGCCAAGATGTTAGCGACTGGAAACAGTCGCTAACATCGCTATCTCCTATTACCAACTTTTGGAGATATTCAAACTAAGCGCGAATATCTCCAAAAGCTAACACCTGCCCTGAGCTGTTCTTAGCCATGTTATCCAATGGTAGGTGGATAACATGGCTAAGAGCATTAGCTCAGTAATGCATGAATATCGCGGACTTTTCAGCGATATTCATGCATTTCGGCCGATTTTATCGCTTAGGCGATACACCTTGATAATAGCAAGGTTCCTAAGCGATAAAAATCGCCGCAGCTCGACGATAAAAAAATCGCCGCTAAACCAACATAGCGATAATTATCGCTAGTTGTTGGTAATATGCCCCAAGAAGCCTTAGATATCCTTTATGAGGCCCTTACGCCGCTATTGCGTCACTTTTTTTTAATGCTGCGGCAGTGTTAAAAATGCAGCACACTGAGCCATATTTACAAAGTGACACATTTTGGCAGATGCTTCACTTTGTAAACCCCTTCTCTACATTATACCTGCATCAGGTATAAGGTATGCAGGGTGGGCGTTCCTGTGCAGTAAAGACTCGTAGACATGTTGCAGTGAAATCAATGAGATTTCACTGCGACACTTCTACGGCGTCACTGCGTCAAATCCTTACACCTGCGTAAGGGGTGACGGAAACCTTTTCACGTGGGCCTTTCCCCATGTGGAATGACACACTGCTGGAGTTGTGTCTGTCTCCAAGACGCACTCAAGCAATGCACCATTTTTGTGCCGACAGATATGTCAAGATTCCTGACGTATCTGTCAATCATTGTGACATGGAGCCCCCTACGGTAAACACAGCGCCCCTAAGGGGGAAACAACACTTACAACGCAACTTTTACAACGCACTACCTTTACAACGAAACTTTTACAACGCAATATCCATTACAAAGATGCCATTAAAACGCAACCATTACAACGCCTCTCACTATAACGCATACCACTACAACGCATGTCATTACAATGCAGTCATTACAACGCATACCATTACAACGCATACCATTACAACGCATACCTACACTATCCAACACTTACCCTACTGTTGCACCCCCTGGAGTTAGAATAGTAATTTTTACCCCTACACTATCTAATACTTACCCTACTGTTGCACCCCCTGGAGTTAGAATAGTAATTTATACCCCTACACTATCCAATACTTACCATACATGCAATGTAATGGTATGCGTTGTAAATGTAGTATGCGTTGTAGTGGAATGCGTTGTAAAGGTAGTTTCAAAGAATTCGTTGTAATGGCATGCGTTGTAATGGAAGGCGTTGTAAAAGTAAGCGTTGTAACGACATACATCCATCTAAGGTGTCGCAAGGAGGGCACAATGAAAAGTGTTGCATCGCTTTTTCACTGCAGCGATGCAACAGTTTTCATAAATGAAGCCCTCGGTGTGTCACCTCCACATCCAACATTCTGCACTTCTGAGCTCAGCTGATGGCTTGCGGTGCCCTCAAGGCTTGAGTTTGAAGATGGAGACACAGGCGGCCATGTTGGAATTAGGTACAGTTAGTGGGAGAATGTATGTGCACTCTGCACACCATACAGGGTGTACAGAAAAGATTTAGAATAGTGTGACCATATGCGACTACACTGGGACACCCATGATAATACAAACATGAAACATAAATGAGATGGAATAACTTGATTTAAGGCCACCAGTGTCCATATAGAAGGAGGTTGGGCGTAGGACATTAAAGTTATCCAAATCCTTTAGCACAGATGCTGTATTGATTTAGTTATGGTGCCCAGTGCCACTCCATCACTCAAACACATCTGATGGGCCTCAAATATCCTAAAAGAGAGATTGTGAAAGTACAGCTAGGTCTGTCCTCTTCATCTGGACAGACAATCCAGGGTGATTAGCGCGCTATACAAATACTGATCGATTGATTGATTGACAATCGTTCCATATGATCTCCTCTCTCAATATTGCACTCATTAATGTATAATCTACACCCTAAATGATATAGTTGGGCGAGCCAAAAAATTAACACGGAGAGCCAAGCCAAGGGTCTGGTTCGGATCTTAGGGCCCGTGCACGAGCCGAGCCTTGTACATATTTGCTACGTAAATCACAGACCAAACATCACTTAAACTATGATAAAGTCGTTTCACATTTTTAAAAAAGTTGATTTTTTTAGCAAGTGTAAGCTTTGACATTAAAATGTTACATGTTAGTAGTGCACGGCGAAGCACTTTATTTAAAGTGATCATATTTAAATATGAATATCTAGTGAACTAACCCCTAGATTCATCAAAGTCCCGTTTTGCGAGTCCTTAATAGCGATTATTAAGGAATCGCTAATAAGGACTTGCAAAACGGGATTCATGTAGGAATCGCTAAATAAATTGCGATTCCTACACATTCCTTATTTGCGATTAGCAAATTGCTAATCACAAATAAGGATGCGATTTCAAGGGTGCTAGGGGTGTCCAAAGGACACCCTGTAGCACCCCTGAAATGTAATCTACATTGGTGTTGCGCACACACATGTCCAAAGGACATGTGTGTGTGCAACATGCAAAATGCATTTAAAAGAATTTTCTACGTTTTCGCTATTTACCACGAGGTTTGACCTCGCGGTAAATAGCGGCCCGAAATTGCGATTTCTGGCCGATCCGTCATGCACTCTTAGTATGTTCTCCACCCGGTTCTATTGCACAGCCTGGGTGGAGAAGGTGCACAGGTTACCACTGCCTGTCTGAGTGCCGAACCAGGCTTCTCAGACCAATCACAATGCTGCTGTAATACTGGTGACAGCGGCATCATGATTGGCGTGGAGAGTCTGGGATCCTGGGTGCTGCCAGGAGCCAAGAAAACAGGGAAGTCCGAGGAGAGGCGGCGGCTGGAGACCAGCAGGTAAGTCTTTTTTTATTTGCTTTTTTTAGAATCCTCCCAGCCCCCCACCACCATTCGCTACACTGCCTGAGTAACATGGTACATGCCGAGTAACGCCCACCTTACAGATGAGTGTTTATTCCTGTGCTGCCGCCTCTATTTGTGGGGGGAACCCACAAAGGCATGGCTCCTGTTGGATTGTTGCACTGCTGTGCTTCGGCTGATCAGGTGGGTAGCCAGCATAGCTCCTGTCATTACTGGTTACCCTCGGATCACATCTGAGTTAACCTATACCTAGCTACTTTAACCCTTTCCATGCGGCCGCGATTCCCCTGGTGTGCTGTAAACAGCACGAACAGGGGCGGGCCGTGACGAACCCCAGCTGTCATCAGCACACGAGCACCGTAGTGCATGACAGCTGGGGTTCGTCATCAGCATGGAAGGGGTTAAAAAACCTGAATCAAAGTTTATCCAACACAAACTGCTGCTGTGTCATGTAGCGGTTTATTGTCTGTACTCCTTGTCCATACATTCATTCAGCTTTAGCTGTGTCTTTTATCTCCATGAAACATAGGCCAAAAACAACCCATATCTATATTCACTTTGGTTTAGTCTGTGGTGACCAGTGTCATTCCACCACAGTGAGCACATAGAACATTCTGTTGCTGAGCTGGACCAAACCATAATGCTTGAAGGAAGGGGCTCCCATGAGATTTGCTGGAGCTCCTTAAGCTGGAATCTTTGCATCTCCATTTGTCCAAGATAAACATGTAAATCGCTCTTGGGCAGCGGTGCTACTTTTCACCTGGCTCTATTGTGCTGGAAGATTCAAGCTTCTTCCCCTTTTTAAGTGTGTTTATGTGACCTCAGCAGCTGCTTTCTTATCCCTGCTAGCTGTTGCTGTTGGATATTTTTCTTCTGAAGAAATAACTGCTTTGTTTGTTGTCAGAGGTCCTCTCTGAAGCACCTTGACTGGATAAAAAAGGATTTATTCATTTCCCAAGAGGGGCAGGGGATGGAATCCCTGCCAGACTCTTGTCCATGATCTCATGCAGTCTTCTGGGCTAATTCTTGGAAGAACACGGTTCATGTAGAAGGTTGTTTTATTCTTAGTAAAGTTCCCAGGGCTGAGCAATGCAAACAAAGAGTATAGGCTGATACTCTGGAGGGAGGGAGGAATCTGGGGCTAACACTTGGTAGGTCCAAGCAACAACATAAGCCGAGTGTACGTTACAAGTTTTGGATGCATGCCCAGAGTGTTTCTCTTTATTTAATGCGATTTTATATAGCGCAAACTTTACCCAAAGGTGTCCGAGTTCTTTACAAAAGGACCAGTTGGTAAACAACCTTTACAACACAACTTTTACAACGCAGTGCCTTTACGACGCAACTTTTACAACGCAAACCATTACAACGCATTGCGCTGGGGGGCACTCTAGGATAGGGAATAGGTTTAATTTACTATCCAATACCTTCCCTACTATCCACGGGGACTGGAGTTGGAATAGTAAATTAAATGATTCACTATCCAGCGCCCCAAATCACTATGCGTTGTAAAGGCATGCGATGTAAAAACCGTGTTGTAAAGGCATGCGTGGTAAAAGTATGCTTTGTAAGGTCATACTTCCGGACCAGTTACATTTCAAAAGGACTTCGGAGTACATGAGTTACATAAAAGATACAGACAGAACAACTCTAAAATCACAAAAGAACAGTAATCAGTACATACACCTACTACAGATACTGGAGGTTAGATTTGCATATATACAAGTTGAAGACTCACTCAAGGAGAAGAAACAAACTGAAAAAACAAACAAATTACATAAGAACTGTAATAAGTACATATGTCTACTACAGATACTAGGGGTTAGAATTACATATATACAAGTTGCAAAACACTCAGGATTAAATTTAAAAGGCGATTAGGGTTGGACACTTATATATTACGAATTTACAGAGCATGTCATTTACAAGAGTATCAGCGAGAAACAAGTAAGAAAAGCAGATAGGGACAGGAAAGAGAGAGAGAGAGACAAAACGGAGATGGGACCAGAAGTATAAAAAATAGTCACAAACAGGGAGCAGATCCGTGGAGAAGAAGGACGATCGATAGGTTGCCCAGCTGGAAACCAGCGGGGACGGAGGAACAGACCACTCTCGCAAGATTGTGGACTAAGGACAAGAGCAACAACAGGAGACAGTCCCAAAATGGCGGGGCACACATGAGTCCCAGTCCAAAAGTTAGGAGGGCCAAGTCCAAAGTAAACCAGGGAGCCAACCCAACGTAGGAGGAACAAGAAAGGGAAAGGAGCCAGACAGTCAAAAGGGGGTAGGGGAGGTCTCGAAGCACAGCCGTGCTGTCCATATGCACAGGACCTGGGCAACGAGGGCAACCTGTGGGCCGAGGTGAAGAACATCCATGCAGTGCCGGGATGGGAGCTCCTCATTGCATAGTTGCTAAGGAAATGAAATGAAATTTTGATTTATATAGCGAATGTTTACCTGAGGGTGTTGAGGTGCTAGATAGAAAAACTGCTGCTCTAAGGAGAAAAAGAAGATGTCTTACTGGTTGAAAAGCCAAGTTTTGAGGGCCTTTCTGATAGTCAGGAGATCTTTCTAACTTTTTAGTTCTAAGGGGAGAGAATTCCATAGTCTGATGGTAACCGCAACAAAGCTTCTGCCTCCCCAGCGAGACTTTTTGAATTTAGGGACCACTAAATTGTATGATGACACAGATCGTAAAGGTTTAGATGGAGTGTACCATCGGAAGCTTTGTTTCAAGTATTCGGGTCCAGTGCCATAGAGTGCCTTAAAGGCAATGCATAACACCTTAAATATAATCAGTGTCTTCACCAGAAGCCAGTAGAGAAGATCAAGTGCATGGGAAATTGATTTAAATTTGGGAATGCCAGAAGTAGACAGGCTGTGGAGTTCTGTAAAATCGGAATTTTGTTGAATGATTTCTTGAGATGTTGAGGAAGAGAGCATTACAGTAGTTGATCTTGGAAGATACAAGTGCAGCGGTAACAGCTCTAACTCACTACATTATAACTGCAGGCCTTATTTAGTGCTTGGCAGGCAGGTTACTCCATCACAAATGGGGCAGAGATCCCATTGAGTGTATTACAAATGAATTATAGCCTACTGCACTTGTGATACAGCGAACACGATATCAGCCATGATGGTGGAAGAGTATCCTGTCCCCCCAAACTTCAAATAATGCTCTGAATTTTCTAACATCAATTAACAAGCAATTTTTATAGAGCACACGTTTATGCTGAAATGTATCTCTGGATATACATTGCTCACCATCTCAATGGTACTCATGTTATTGTTATCGTTATTTTTATATGTACTTCTAAAGCGCAACACTCATCCAACAAGGATATCACGGCGCTGAAATTGAGCAGTAAACCATGGGCAATTACCAGAGACTACTGTTTATTCTATTATAGGAAATAATGCAGTTTTTAATTTTTTCTTAAAGGTGAGATAACAATCCGTACGTCGGAGGTCGATAGGCAGATCATTCCAACACTTGGCAGCAAGGTGCGAAAAGGCATGTCCACCCATCCTGGATAGTTTGATTCGTGTGGTGACTGATTTGGCTGTAGCTTGTGAACGTAAGTTCCGAGCTGGTGCATAGAGCTTAATTCTATTCCGCAGAATGTAAGGACCAATATTATGTAAAGTTTTATGAGCAATGCATAACATTTTGAAAGATGCTCTTTGCCTCATAGGCAGCCAGTGTAACGCTCTCAAGCAGTTGGTGGCCGAATCATACTTTCTCTTATTGCAGACAGCTTTAGCTGCCGCTTTCTGGACCAATTGTAGTTTTGAGAATAAGTAATCCGCCATACCAACAAATAGCGAATTACCATAGTCCAGCCTACTAACTAGTAGAGACTGGACTAGGATCTGTCTGCATTCCAATGGAATCCAGGGAAAGACACGTTTCAGCATTTTTAGCATGGCAAATCCTTTGCCACATATTGTGGTAACATGATGTTTCATAGATAAAGTAGTGTCCATCTGGATTCCCAAGTTTCTGGCGGACAAGGTTGGGTTTGGTGGAGTGCCCAAGGTATTTGGCCACCAAGAATTGTCCCAAAGCTGTTTAGCTCAGCCGAAAAGGAGGATTTCTGACTTGTCAGCATTTAGTTTCAAGTAGTGACCGTGCATCCAGTTGGATAGCTCTGACAAGCAGTTATGCAGTCTATTTTTGGCGTCTTATTCACCATTTAGGGTTACCATCAGCTGAGTATCGTCAGCGTAAGAGCAGATATTGATACCCCATTTTTTGCCTATAGACGCCAATGAAGAAACATAAACATTGAACAATGTTGGGCTCAATGTTGCTCCTTGAGGCACCCCATATTTGATCTTCCGAGGAGTGGAGGTAAAGTTTCCTAAACAGATGGACTGGGATCTATTCGATAGAAAAGACTCCAGCCAGTTCAGGGCTTTACCTTGTATTCCTTTAGCAGCTAGCATATGTATTAGCAGTTTGTGAGAAACGGTATCAAACGCCGCTGATAAATCAAGTAGTATCAGGGCGACCGTTTTGCCTTTATCAACCTGCATTCGGATATCGTCCATCACAGCCAAGAGCGTTGTCTCAGTACTGTTGTTTGATCTAAAACCAGGCTGAGAGATGTCCAGCAGATTATTGATTTCCAGAAAACTTGACAACTGTTTAGTTACCAATCTTTCTAAAACCTTAGATAGGTATGGAAGCTGTGAGATGGGACGGTAATTGGCTGGATCATTTATATCCGCGCCAGCTTTTTTCAGTAATGGGATTACAGCTGAATTTTTCCAGACTTCTGGGAATTCGGCTTGATCCAGGGAAAGATTAAGAACTTTTGTAACTGCTGGACAAATTATGGGTGTTAATTGGGAAAAGATATAGGGGCATATTACCAAGCAATAGCGATAATTATCACTATTGCTTGGTTAGAGACAAAAATTTACCGCTGAGCTGCGGCGATTTTTAACGCAAATAAACCTTGGTATTACCAAGGTTTATCGCAAATGCGATAAAAATCGCCGCAATGCATGAATATCGCTGAAAAGTCCGCAATATTCATGCATTACCGAGCTAATGCTCTTAGCCATGTTATCCACCTCCCATTGGATAACATGGCTAAGAATTGCTCAGGGCAGGTGTTAGCTTTTGGAGATATTCATGCTTAGCACGAATATCTCCAAAAGTTGGTAATAGGAGATAGCGATGTTAACAACTGTTTTCAGTCGCTAACATCTTGGCACGCCCACTTTGCATGTCATTAGTGATAAATATCACTGACATGCAAAGCGGGGCCCAAGATGGTCGCTATCTCCTACTAGCTGTCGCTAATTGGTGTTAGCGACAGCTAGGTAATAGGGAGATAATTTTATCTCCGCTTTCTTGGCTTTTAAAGCCAAAAAAGCGGAGATAAACCCCCTTGATAATATGCCCCTCAGTGTGGACAGACGTCCCATGGCGTACCTGATTTAATTTCTAACATGGCCTTGCTAACCTCATCTTCAGAAAAAGGGCCGAAAGTAGAGCAGCTGGCCTGCAGAGTAGAATCAACATGATACTCCACATGGACCTGGCTGTTATTTGTAAAGGAAGCATATATTTTATCGATTTTTTCACAAAAAAAATCACTAATTTTAGAGCAGTTTTCGTGTGAAGGAGTCAAGTTAGAGGTGAGACTAGGGGGGTTGTAGAATTCTTTTACTATTTTGAAAAGCTCCTTGGACGAGTTTTTGTTCTCTAGTATTTTTTGGGAAAAGTAGTCTTTCTTTGCTTTATGTATGGCTGTATTGTATATTTTCAGTTGATGTTTATAGGTGGCTCTGTCTTCGGGTGTTTTACTTAATCTCCATTTGTGTTCCAGTGTAGTACATTTTCTTTTTTAAATTTTTAGGTCTAAACCATACCATTTCTCTGAGATTTTCCGTCTAGGTCGATCTATTGCGCGGGTCCGTGAACAATGATCCAGCGCTTTCTCTATGTTGCCAAGCAATTGACAAATTTCTTCCTCACATGCGGTTCCAGAGTTGGAATTATGAAAAAACTCTTCTTTAAATTTTTCCACAGAAAACTTTCTCCTGCATTTTGTAGAGTTAGTCGACTGAACTAAAGGTCTTTTATTTTTTATTGGTAGGTTGAAGGTAAATTCTATCCTATAGTGATCCGTCCAAGTCAAAGGTGTTATATTTGTGATGGTAGTGTTTGTTATATTAGTAAATATAAGATCTAACATGTGCCCCGCTCTATGTGTGGGGTATGCTATTTTCTGCGTCAATTGCATAATTTCCATATCGGTTGCAAGGCGTTTAGTTAGGGGATTGTCATGTAGATCGAAATGAACATTAAAGTCGCCGAGGACTATAATATTTTTATGATTGAGACAAACTGGAAGAATTTGTTCCAGGAGTTGGGTGCTAAAATCAATTGTACTGCTAGGAGGATTATAAATGATCGCACCTCCAAGGATCACCTGAGTATTAATAGAGATGGAGAAAATCAGGACTTCATGTTTACCTAGTTGTGTAACTGTTTCTTGACGACATGAAATCATGTATCAGGAGGATGAAAGGCTAAGTACAATTTCGAGAATTTACCTGGTAACTGTGAGGTCAAGCACGGATAATTGGAGTGGATGGACTGGGCCATTGAGATTATGAATTGTTTAGGAGAGGACAGTTGTTTCTCACATAAAGACCTCTTCAAAAACTACACATGCCCTATGGCATTCATGCTTTCTAGTATCTGATATGGTTCTTATCTTTGATACTATATCACGACACAGAATGCAGACTCAATAGATTTTATTGAATTATTTCACTACCAGGACCACCAGGGTCTTGCTTTTTATTTATTTCACCATTATGATATATGCTTTATGATTTGAATCATCTAAAGCAGGAGTGGCTGGCAGGGAATGGGGTTGGTGGGCGGGGGTGAGAAAAAAACAATATATTAAAAAATCACTTGCCGTCGTTTTCCTCTGTCGTTGCATATTTTCCTGGTGAGTCCCGGAAGCAGGAAGCACTCAGGCTCCCCAAAGCCAATCGCAAAGCTGCTGTTAGCAGCGTTGTGATTGGTCTGAGCGCCGTGGTTCACACTCAGGTGGGGCTTGGAAGCCTGCGCATGTTCTCCACCCAGGCTCAGACCGTTGGAGAACATGCTAAGTGCAGCAAAGTCATGTGCACTTATTGTGCACACAAACCACTCCTCCTCCCAGGCTGTGACACCCCATAGCTATGAGCAATTTTATTGCCATTTTATGTTTCCTTTTTCCACTACTCTGAAAGTGAGGCGAAGCTCCTCCGCCTTACCGGAGGAGCCACCCCTGATCTAAATGTTTGCCGAAAGACACAGTAGTACAACGTAGGCCAGCCAATGTTACATAGAGATATCGGTGACTTTGGAGAAAGATTAAACAAGAATGGAGGTAATAAAAACGTTGTTAGGGTTCTGGCAGAGTGTTCATATTAAGAAAACACCATTGAAGATGCTTAAAGAGGGTCCAGGTCCCTCTGGCCGGGGGTAGGATAGTGTGAAGAGTATTCAGATCAATGGGGCAAGAAGATTGAGCTTAACATGTATAAGATTTATTTATAGTGAGGGAGCGTACAAAGTCCAGTTGTCTATGCCTCCAGCACCGAGGGCTCTTGCATTGTATCCTGGTCCAGGTGACCAGTGGCGAGTGAGCTTGGAGAGTATCCATGCCCATGTGACCAGAGGTGGAAAGGTTGCATAGTGCCTGGGCCAATGTGGTCAGATGGGTAGGCACTTGCAGGATGTCCCCTTTCATATGACCAGCAGCAAGAAAGTTTGCAGAGTGTCCACGTGTTCATCAGAAATGAGCATGCAGGGTTGCCTTGTTCAAATGGGTAAATTAGAGTGCGCATGCATTCTACCAAGACCCACCTGGTCAGCTATGAAAGAGCTTTGTATGGCAAAGTTCATATGTGCTGCTTTGAAAGGGCTTTTATTGTGTCAGCACTCATGGGGTTTGCTTTGAAAGGGCATAGAATGTGTCAAGTCCTATATGTGCTGCTTTGAGAGGGTGAGAGTTTATTTTGGTCAACTCAAGTATCACTTCAAGAACCTATAAGGTATCTTGGCCACTGTGGCTAATGGTGAGACATTTATTGAGTATCCAATATTTCTGGGCATGTGGGGTAGGGGCTATTCATTAAGGAAGGTGATAGTATTGATGTGTTTCCTAAGGTGATGAGGGTAGGGGCTGTAGGGATGTGAATGGGCAGGTTGTTCTGCAAACTTAGGCCTTATTATTCAAATTGTCTATTTCTCCTTCCAACCTCTTTGAATGGGGATGATGTGATCAGGAAATTGTGGCTAGATGTAAGAAGAGGTTATCTCAGGATGATTCATATAGGGACTGTGTTGGGGAGACAATTGAAGGTGAGGCACAAGTGTATTCATCTGATATTCACTGAAGCCAATATATTGAGCTATGTGTAGCTATGTGTAGTAAAGTACATCAATAACCTGGTGTTTCTTTCCATAGAATGGTATTTCTAAGATAAATCAATGGTAAATGGCCTCTGACAGTGGTGCTTAATTCTATGTTCAGGTTCAGAATGATGTGTGAGTGAAGGCGAGGTTCTTAGTACATGCATCAAATGAAATGGGGTAAAAAATGAAATACCATCTGCTCAGAATCCCATTAAGCTCATTAGGCACCAGTGTTTTAATAAGGACCAGGCATTTTCCCATACAGCATCTTTGCAGATCTAGACAATAGACATTTTGTTCATGATGTATCAAGTCTCAACATCCGTGCAGAAGTCATTGACAGTTGCATGGTATTCCAGCTCAAGCAATTCATTTCTGGAAATAACCTCCCGAGTGACATCTAATCAGGGTTCAGATTAGTTTGAAGGGCTGAGTCTATCATGCTCCTGGTAGAAAACATTGCTACTAACTAAGGTGCCCATTAGGATGGTGGCGGATTGCCCCCGCCAGGCCAGCGGTGGTAACCGCCGGCCTGGCGGGGGCAATCCGCCCGCCATCTGCTCCGGAATGACCCCCGCCGTATTAGTATGGCTGGGGGGTCCGCGGAGGACGGAAAGACTGTCCGCCGCTTTTCCGCCTCTGTCGCTTTGCGACCGGGGCGGAAAAGGGTTTATATGGTGGCGGTGTCTATCAGACACCGCCAGCCATATTAGCATGGGCTTTAAACAATGCCTTTCCGTGGCGGCAATGGAAATGCATGCGGAGACTACCTGCAGGGGCCCGTTGTGGGCCCCCAGGGACTCCATGGGGGTGGGTGGTGCACATTGGGGGTACCTATGGTACCCCCCAGCAGTTCCATGCACAGCATGGCAGGCACCGCGTGGTCCCTGCCATGCTGTGCATGGAGTGCACAGCATGCCTTCCTGCGATTGTGGCGGGTGGTGCTGAGTGCACCGCCCGCCACAATGGTAGGAATGAAGGATGCGCCCGCCACTGTGGCGGACGCATCCGAATGCTGCCCACGGGACCCCTGACCTTATGGAGGCAGTCCCTTTCACCGACAGGATGGCGGGCGGGCAAAGTCCGCCCGCCATCCTAATGGGCCCCTAAATCTTTGATTTGGGTTATTCCGTCCTGTAGAGCCTCCAGGATTTTTCATCAATCTTTGACAAGCTGGACCATCAGGGCCAGTTGGAAATATAAATTGAAACCATGGTATGGGAGGTAATTTCGTCAATGGGTGCTACTGATCTGTGGCTTTGAGGAAGAAAGACTCACTTTACCTCCAGATCTTCCTCATGCAATGCATGCTCGAAGCACCATCCTTGCCCCTGCATTTCTCATTTTTCACAATGAGCCTCTTTTTGAGTTTCCTCCTTGCTTGTTCATTTCATATCACCCAGGTGTATCTGGAATGCTCCTCACCTTCTGGCATTATATGTATAACCCTGACCTTAAAGAAAACTCATGGGTGGTTGACTCAACAACAACCTCTGTTCATCTTAACCACATCTACGAATCTACTTATGCATCCAATCACTAGTAGCCTCTTGCACTCATTTTGAGAGCAAGCCTATCATCATTGACTGCATCAAATTCCTGGACATCATCCTCAGCAAAAAGCTTTCCTACCATGTATAAACCACAGCTCTATTTCACCTCAGGCTTTTGAAAAGTGTGACATTCTTAATCACTGAACAAGACTTTGATAAGATAGTACAGGTTTTGGAGCTTTAGAGGTTAGAGTATAGATCATTACTCCTGAATGGCATTCCTTTGTTTTGCAACTATGTGTTTATTATTTTAAGAGTGGTACAGGAAAAGATAAACAAGCAACTGTCAGCACACAATGGTGGACTGAAGGTACCTGTGATTTAAAGTAAGCACAAGGATAATGTCCATGGCCCAACGTAAATTTGTTTGATCCATAGCCTGATTGTCATGCAGCCAAAAGCAAGATATGGGCAAAGAAGTGTATACAAAGGCATGGCCCAGGGGAAAGGGGTGTAGAGGCATGGGAGATTGAGAGTGAAAGAGGGAGTGGGGGGTGGAATAGCAGGAGGGAGGCATGGGGCAGGGAGAGATGAGGGGGGTGGCCCTGTATCTGTCAGACACCCAAGATGGCCATCGGACATAAGCTTGGGGGATATACCCAGGGTCACAGCCAGGATCTGTATCAATGATCAGTGGCTGCTGAGCCAGAAGGATGACCATGTGTGGAGGAAGGTTTCCACCTTGTCTATAATAAATGAGTTGCTCATATGCGTCCGCTTTACACTTTTCTGTTAGACCTAGGATCCATGGCGTTTTTTCCCCTGAATTTTTGCCATCAGACCTCCTGTTTTTGCTGACTTCGTTTTTCCTAGTATTAAAATTCAGCACACTTTACCACTGCTGACTAGTGCTAAAGTTCTTGTGCTCTTTCCCTTAAGCGAAGTAACATTGGCTTATTCACAATTGGCAAATTTAATTTACTTATGAGTCCATAGTAAAGTGAACTACATGTGCTCTGGGCCTGTAACTTAAATGCTACAAATGCTACTAGTGGGCCTGCAGTATTGTGAGCCACTCACTTAAGTCACCCTTTAAACGTGTCCCAGGCCAATCATTGCAGAGCCTGTGTGTGGTGATTATCCTGCCATAACGGTCTGGCAAGTTAAAGCTCTTGAGGGGCCCAAACCCTCCTTTATAATACATGTAAGTCACCCCAATGGTAGGCCCTGGACAGCTAAAGGGCAGGGTGCATTGAATTTAAAAATGTTGGAAAGGTACTTTAGGTTTTACTTAACCCTGGGCGAAGAACTACGCTCCGTTCGCGGAGTTTGCGGAGTTTCGGCAACTCCGCGCTCCGCGGAGAACGCAGTTGTCAAATACTCCGCAAACTGCTGCGTAGCATAGTTCTCGCGCTCTCAATAGCATTTTCGCGTGCGCGAGGATGCTTGTCGGTAAGATCGAGTTGCGGAACACGCAGAAACTGCAATCTGGCACAGAATAACTCGCGAACATGTTACTAGTGACCGGAAATAAGGGGACGCGAGCGGGCGGGACAAACCTCATGGGTAACTTCGCGCGCTACACATCCTGAGCATGCAGGCAATCAATCAATCAATCAATCAATCAGGATATTTGTATAGCGCGCTACTCACCCAGAGGGTCTCAAGGCGCTTGGGGGAGGGGGTCCTCTACTGCTCGAACAGCCATGTCTTGAGTTGCTTCCCGAAGCAGAGGTGGTCTTGGGTCAGGCGGAGGTGGATGGGGAGGGAGTTCCAAGTCTTGGCTGCCAGGTAGGAGAAGGATCTTCCTCTCATGGTGGATCTTCGGATGCGTGGCACGGCGGCGCGGGAGTGGCTGGTCGATCGTAGCTGGCGGGTGGGAGTGTAGAAGGTCAGACGGTTGTTGAGGTACCTGGGGCCCAGGTCGTGGAGGGCCTTGTGTGCGTGGGTGAGGAGTTGGAACGTGATTCTCTTGCTGACGGGGAGCCAGTGAAGGTCTCTCAGGTGTCCGGAGATGTGGCTGTGTCGGGGGATGTCCAAGATGAGTCGTGCGGAGGCATTCTGGATGTGTTAGAGACTTTACTGGAGTTTGGCTGTGGTTCCGGTATAGAGGGTGTTTCCGTAGTCCAGTCGGCTGGTGACGAGTGCCTGTGTGACCGCCTTCCTGGTTTCGGTGGCGAGCCATCGGAAGATCTTTCGGAGCATGCGTAGGATGTTGAAGCATGATGATGAGACGGCGTTGACTTGTCTGGTCATCGAGAGGGAGGAGTCCAGGATGAAGCCCAGGTTGCGTGCGTGGTCCGTTGGTTTGGGTGCGCTGCCCAGGGCAGGGGGCCACCAGGAGTCGTCCCAGGCGGAGGGTGATGATCCAAGGATGAGGACTTCCGTCTTGTCTGAGTTCAGTTTCAGGAGGCTGTTCCTCATCCACTCAACTACGTCTTTCATCCCTTCGTGTAGGTTGGTTCTGGCGGTTCATGGGTCGTTGGTGAGGGAGAGGATCAGCTGGGTTTCGTCGGCGTAGGAGATGATGTTGAGGTTGTGTTGGCGTACGATGGCAGTGAGGGGGCTCATGTAGACGTTGAAGAGGGTGGGGCTGAGTGATGATCCTTGTGGTACGCCGCATATGACTTCGGTGGCCTTTGATCTGTACGGGGGGAGGCGGACTCTCTGGGTTCTTCCGGTGAGGAACGAGATGATCCACTCCAGTGCCCTCTCTTGGATTCCGATGTTGCTGAGGCGCTGCACTAGGGTGCGGTGGCAGACCGTATCAAATGCTGCGGAGAGGTCCAGGAGGATGAGGGCCGCTGTTTCCCAGTTGTCGAGCAGGGCTCGGATGTCGTCAGTGGCTGCGATGAGGGCGGTCTCGGTGCTGTGGTTGGCGCGGAAGCCGGACTGCGAGTGGTCGAGGCTGGTTGGGCGAGCGCAATTGGTGATCCACTGTGTGAGGTTGTTGGCTGCTTGGTTGGGGTCCGTTGAGCTGGCGGGAGGGTTCTGGCTCAGTGAAGTGGTGAGCTGGTCGGTGGTGATCTTGTTCCAGTTCCTGCGGGGAACCTGTTGCGGGTGGTGGTGAGTCATGGTCTTTCTGAAGCTGAAGTGGACGCAGCTGTGGTCTGTCCAGTGGAGTCCGGTGGAGTGGCTGAAGGAGATGTACTTGCTGGAGGAGAAGACTGGGTCAAGCGTGTGTCCGGCGTAGTGGGTGGGGGTGTTCACCAGTTGCATGAGTCCGAGGTTGGCGAGGTTGTCCAGCAGGGTGGTGGTGGTGTTGTCGTTGTTGTTCTCCAGGTGGAAGTTGAGGTCCCCTAGGAGGATGTAGTCAGCGGAGGCGAGAGCGTGCGGGCTGATGAAGTCTGCGATGTCTTCGCGGAATTGTGTGCGAGGTCCTGGGGGTCTGTAGATGAGGGTGCCTCTGAGTGTGGTCTTGGGGTCGGTGTGTATCTGGAAGTGAAGATGTTAAGCGGCTGTGAGGGTGTCGTCTGAGTTGGTCGTGATGCGGATGGTGTTCTTGTGGACGATGGCGATGCCTCCTCCTGTCTCGTTGACGCGGTCTCTCCGGGTGATCTTGTATCCGTCCGGGATGGCAACGGCGATGTCGGGCGCTGAGGAGGCGTTCATCCATGTTTCCGTGAGGAAGGCGACGTCTGGAGATGTGGTGTTGAGCAGGTTCCAGAGTTCCACGGCGCTCTCGAAGACGAAAAATGGATCGCGAACGGGTCAAGCAAGCTACTACGCATGCTCGCGGAGCTATGCGTAGTTCGCGGAGTGCAAGTGCATCTTCGCGTAGCTCGCGGAGTGCGGCTACGCGAACTACGCCCAGGCTTAGTTTTACTTGCCTTGGTAGTGAAAAACTCTTCAACGAATTTGTCACTACTGCAAGGCTTATATCTCCCATAGGATAGCATTGGGATTACTTTATTACTATAAATAAGAGTCATTTCCAAATTGGAAGATATACCTCTTTCACATTTTGTGTCTATGTAATCACAATTTAAAATCACAACTTACTGTGAAGTCGAATTTTAAATTGTAATTCTGAAAAGGTCACTTTTAGAATGCTGAAATGTTTATTACTTTAGCCATTTGGTGCCTGCTGCCTGTCTCAGGTCACATGTCTGGTGTAGTTGACATTTGTTCTTTCTGCATTCATCCTAGACAGCCGAACACAATGGGAGCTTAGATGTGACCTGATGGGCGACCCTGGCAGGAAGGGAGGGAAGGACTGGGCACAGCCTCACTTACACCTGAATAGGCTGTGTCCTGTCCACACACAAAGGCTGCATAACACCCTGTGCTGAGTCGGGAGCCAGGGCAGAAAGGACGGGGACTGTGTGCACTTCAAATGTATCTCCTTGAAATTTACCCCTCTTCAAAGGCACAACTGGGTATAAGTATTGGACCTCTAACACCACCACTTCAATGCACCTTTGGACCTGTGGATACTATGCCAAGAAGAAGGACTGCTGTGCTGCTGAAAGGATTGCTACTCTGCTGGACTACCACTCTGAAAGAGCTGATGCCTTCCTGTGCTAACTTGAGGCCTGCAGATCTCTTGCCTACACAGGAAGAACAGGACCTAGATCCCACCTTGAACCCAGGACCCCAAATAGACCCAAAGGGCTAGTCTGCTGACCTCCTGAACTGAGCAGAAAATCAAGAGAGGGACAAAGTGCAGTTTACACAGGTCCAGCACTCACGCTCCTAAGGACAATATAACATAAAGAATGATGCAGTTGCTCCTGGGGAGAGGGAAGCACAAGGAAAAAGGAGCATGCATGGGCACAGTAATGACCAGAGGGAACTAGTGGGATCCAAGAGATCAGATCGGAATACCCTTCACACTCGAGAGGGTGCTCCTCATCAAGCCGGCAATGTCATGCCCCACGGGCCACTCAGTGTGGGCTTCTTAGCGGAGATCTTTTGTTCTTAGCTGTATGGTGAGTGCAGGTGACTGAGAATAGAATGTGTAGAGTTGCCTGATTCTGAAAACTGATGCATGCTGTTATAGACTGTAGCTGGATCGTATTGGGGCCAGAGACAGGATTGGCACTTGTTTCCTTTAAATAACAAGCATTTGCAATGCAATAGGTCACGCACTTACACGAGTTTAAGCTATTGGCATTGTAAATGGTAATGCCTTTTTTTTATTTTTTTTAAACCAATCATTAAAAAGGCATTGTCATTAACAATGCCAAAAGCTCAAACATGCGTAAATGCGAGACCTATTGCATTGCAAATGCTTGTTTATTTCAAAGATGCTGGCCAGTGTCTCCCGATCCTGAATAGTCCAGCAGAATGAACTGCCAAAGCTAATAGGCCCCAAAGGCGAGACCCATTGGGATTGTCAATGCTTGTTTATGAGTAAGCAAACTCAGACCTTATCTGCCAACTCAAACCTTGAACGCCAGTCAGGTGGGCCTGTTGCTGTTGCTTAAAGTGAACAAGCATTGACAAAGCCAATAAGTGAAAGCTTTGGGGCCGGCGATTAGTACCTTTGCTTATGCCAGATGTTCTGTCATTGGCAAATTCAACAAAGGAGACCAGCTGTGCTAAAAGTATAAAACACATTGTTTTCTAGTCTTACAAGTTGTCCACCAGATCTCCTGTTGCAAAGCGACAACACACCATGGCGGCCGTCTGGAACGTATCAAAAACATTGTTTTCTGGACTTTCTTCTGTATTCTCAAGGAGGGCGCTACATTGGGTGATGCAATGTGATGACGCTTGTTATGATGTTGCATGATGCAACATGGCAGACATATTTGGAGCATAGAAATGATAGAAAACAGCATTTCTAACACTTTTCTGATGGCCACTATGTTACTTTATAACGTTGCATCAAGGAACGTGGTGGAGGTCTTAAAAGAATACTTTTAGCTTGGCCGGTCACTGCTATGAATCAGGGCATTGTAAAAGCATCCAGCATTGTAATGCAGCAGAGAAAGGAATGATGATGAAAACAGGATGCCACGTGGGGAGGGGTTTGAAGCAACAGAGGAACAGGGGAGTAGATATTAAATAGATAAAAAGCGGAGTAGGATGTGGACGGGTGGAAAAACAACAAATGATCTGGGGGTTGGAGAACAACAAGGAGAGCACAGAGTGGTGGAGGTGTGAAAGGGGAAGCAGCACACAAAGGAGAATGGAGAGAAGAAATAAACACATGCGCTGCCGTGGAGTGCTAAAAGCAAAGCGCCTTGCGCTGAAAGCAAAAAAAAACAAGCGAGCCTCGCGCGGAAAGAAAAAAAAACAAGGTGGCATGTCTGGCGAGTGGTGTGCGCACCCTGTAAGGGTGCCCGTGAGTGATGCGCTTAATGAGCCATGATGATAGAGGAAAGCCAGATGGCGCCTGTGAGCGTAACTGTGTGCGTAACCGCACGCTTTAGGTCACACAAAAAAGCGTGGGGTCCGCTTTTTGAAGCCCCCTTACTAAAAGTCTCACCAGAGCAGCGCATGCAGTGGCTCAGTCGAGACCTAAAAAGCAATGGACAAGAAGGGTGACAACCAAAAAGAACAACATTTATGCAGGAGGCCACATAAATATAAAAATTAAGTGAGATCACTCACCAACAATCACGATCGAAGAACCATGCGGGACTTGATAAGCTTATTGGAGCATGATGTGAGGTGCTTAACATCCATTAAAAGAATCTTTGTACATTATTTAAACCGTGTCCTGAAGAAGGTGGGATGAATCATTTTGTACACCAAAACACCACGTTGACAGATTGTTTCCTTGTGATTCATATTTTTTATGTATTGTGTGTCATTATGAATGATGACAGATTTTTATTCTGATTTTTAATCTTGTGTGTATTATAGTGGTATCCAAAGATCTGCAGTTATATCCTTAGTAAGTAATAGACTTTTAATCTGTGATTTTGTGTTTATATGCATACTGTATATATGAAAGTTAAGATAAATAATACATTAAACAAAGGAATTTGTAAACCATTCTAGAGTGACAGAGATTACTTATACGTGTTTTTAAAAACCATCCGTGCATTCCATCTCTATCTTGATTTTAGAAAGAACTAACAGTGGGTTCTGTGTAAACTAAGGAGCACAAACGGGACAATACCCTGACCTTTCATTTGGAGTCTGAAAGGAAACTGCCACAATTATCCTGCGCTGAGTGAGAAACATAAAGCCATTGGACCTTAGAGATGAAATCCTCTCCGCGGCCAAATTTGAAGAGTTTCCCAAAGAGGTAGCTCCATTTAGTTCTGTCAAACGCCTTCTCAGTATAGAGTGAGAGGCTTAGGGAATCCTCCAGCGGGTCCTTGGCTATCCATATGGTGTGGGACAAAGTTCAAAGGTGGTTTAGAGATGATCACCCAGGGACAAAC
Source organism: Lissotriton vulgaris (assembly GCF_964263255.1). Lineage (NCBI taxonomy): Eukaryota > Metazoa > Chordata > Amphibia > Caudata > Salamandridae > Lissotriton > Lissotriton vulgaris. The sequence goes on from NC_141699.1 coordinate 1,061,926,609, forward strand.
AACACTTGGTAATGGTGGGTCCGAGAAGGGTTAACTGTATGAATGTGAGGTTCCAGAATCCCAGCCAGTATCTTAATGTCTCAGATCTGATCCACTGAGTAGAGGATCAGAGAGTGATCTAATAACACACCATTGAGGATAAGAGCATTCCTCGCCAGGGTGAACATCTGCTGAGAGGAAAGGAAGTAATCTAATCTCGATAGGGTGCCATGCACTGCTGAAAGCAAAGTGAATTCCTGATCGACAAGATGCAGAAGACGCCAAGCACAAACAAGGCCATTTTCCGTGGCAATGTAACCCAAGAGAACCCCGTCCACATTGTTGCCCACACCAACTAGACCAGTGCAGTCCAAGATCGCGTCTTGTGCCAAGTTCCAGTCAATCCCTAAAAGCAATTGATGGAAGTTAATGTCTGTTAAAAGGCTCTAGGAAAAGGAGCGTTTCGACCAAGATCACTGCGTAAAGAGTGCCCACACACAGCTTCCTGCCGCCTATTCACATCTACACAAACACGTATTGCCCCTCCTGGTGGGTTCACATCTTAAGCACAGTAAGCCGGAGTGACTTGCGCAGAAAAATAGCAATGCTGCATTTGAGAGGTATCGCAGTCACATCGTCTGGGAAGGGCAGGCAGCGCTACAAATTACCTTCCTCACCCAATCATGCCAAAGTTTTTCCACCTCCACAGTTGTGAAGTGGGTTTCTTGAAGTACGGCTGTGTCGGCATGTTTGTATTCAAGGTACACAAGCCCCTTTCTGGGTTTTTATGAAGTGGGTGAGCCTTTTTACATTCCGTGATATAATGTTCAGCGTATTTGGCTGGAGCATCTTTGTGCTGATCGGCAAGAAGTAATGACAATAAGGTGGGGAGAAAGTAATCTGTCACACTGCATGCAGGAAGGTGACCGCTGCTGGGGTAGACCAGTAAAGAGCAGGGGTGGCAGTAAGGATGGGGAGCTACCTGCAATAAGCCTGTGCTGGCCCTAGAGTGGCGTCGGCCACACCTGACAAGCCCAAAGGGGAGAGCCACGGAAGAGAGATGTGGGCAAGGAGGAGGTCAAGGGGAGGGAATGGGGGTCACAAAAGGAGCGGGAGAAGTTGAAGAGGGGGCACCAAACACAGGGGTCAGGCTGGGGGTATAGAAGAAGGAACAGAGGCAGTGAGACGATCTGACACCCAGTGTTCAGGTAAAACATTAGTCTGCAGGACCGTACATTTGGGTCTACGGAGCTCTGGAGGTTCCTGAGCAAGAGGGGGTCCCCATCAGGAAATCTGCAGTGGATAGGCTGTGGTGAAAAGTGCAAGAGATGTGAGATGGTCTTCCAGCAAAGACCAGTCATGTAGGTGCCGAGGGCAGGTGGTGCTGATTGGCAGAGGCACCCAGCAGTGAACCAAGTTGGCAAGAGCATGCGAAGATGTCTATCTCAGAGGCCATCAGAGTCATACAGCACATCAGGAGTTGTTGCACCTTTTCATGGTGGAGGAAACATGCTATGAGGGACCCCACCCAGTCCAGCGCTGCTGGGTTGTAACACCCGACTCTGTGGACCCTCTGTGTCTCTAGTGTGGGGGAGAAAACCCTCATGAGGGCAGGGAGGAGATCTCTGAGGGTGTTGTTCCCCTCCACCTTTTCCAGGAAGCCAAAGATGCGGGCTTTATCCTTGCAGCTTCTATCTTCCAAGTCATCAATCTTATTGCAAAGATACCACAATGTTGAGTCTCTATCCGGGGTGCGATTGAGTCTTACTTCCACTGCCGACAGGTGTTGCTCCATTTCCTACACCCAGTCCTGGAAACCTTTGATTTCCACCCAATCAGATTTTGTTTTCAGTGCGAGATCAGACATTTTGGCATCCATTGCTCCAGTCTGTGACCCACCTTAGTAATTTCCTGCAGGATACAACCGTGGTGTATGGAGCGGGGCCACAGGTGGGGTGAATGCAGGCCTACTCTGAGAAACAGCATCTGTGAAGAGCAACTGTCAGGAAGGTTTCCTGGAGGCCATTGTGGCCCATGCAGAATATAAATGGGCACATCACATCCCTGGAGGACGGTGTAGGACCACAACAGCCGGCGCAGCAGTTCTGACCGGGTGGCAAGCTGTAAGGTGCAGTCCAGGAACTCAGCTAGATAGAGAGTGGTGCATCGCTCACCACTGTGTCCTCCACAGCATTCTCTTGGCAGTGACCAGTCTCCAGGGGTCCCCACTAACCCTCGTGCAATCCTTGCAAGTGTCTCTGGATGAGGAGAAAGAGGAGAGTAGGCTAAAGTGGAGGAAGGAACAGGCATTGAGAAGGCAATCCTCTGTGAGTCAGGGTGCAGACTATGAGGATGCAAGCAGTAGGCCACACCCTGTGATGCAGGCTGCCCCTTAGCAGTGTTCAAGCAGCCTCCGTGGCAAGTAATCAGAGGGAAGAGTGGCCCCGAGCTCACCTAACCACAGCCACCTATTTCCTGTTTTCTCCCCCCCAGTGGGTGGATGTGGCTGTCTGCCACCAAGACAGAGAGCAGAAGGCAGCAGAAAGGGGGGGGGGGGAGAAAAGAGGGGTGTGAAGGAGACAGGAGGGGGGGGGGGTTCGTCCACCATTGTCCCGGTGAGAATCCACTCTGGCAGCTCAAGGGACCTTGTTTCAGTTCCAGGTGGTAAGAAATGCATGTTTGAGTGTGTGGCTGACCAGTCAGCAAGGAGCCAGGCCCCACCCAGCAGATGGGTCACAGGTTCACAGTCCAGGCACTCACTGACTATCCGGGATGGATGTAGGGGTACCATGCATCTGGCAGTCCCTGATGGAAAGATGGGAGAGGGGCCTCCAAGGGAGACTGACCACCTTTCTGACTTAATTGGGGCTGGTCATATGCCTCCCTGTCACTGGCTACTGAGCAAGGAGTGCAGGCAGCATGGGCCATCCAGCAGGCAACGCAGCCCTCCTTCCATGCCACACCTGTGCTCTGGAATAGGCCTCTAGCCCATCCCCAATCCTAGGCCAGGGGGAAGAAGTCAGAATGACATCTGAGTGCTCTACCCGCTTGGCCACCATTGCCACGTTACAGTGTGGCTGTGACCGCACCCTAAGGCCGTACGCTACCGCGTTCCTCCACAGGCCGATGCCACCCGAATGCTCTGGACCAGTGATCCACCTGGGTTCCTCCCATCAGGGCGTTGGTAGTTCCAGGGGGCTTGCAGACCCAGCTACCGGTAAAAGATATAGGATACTGCTGCAAAATCCCCAGGGACCTTCCGGTGTAGATGTGCCCTTCAGTCAGAAAGCCATCTTATTAGGCGGACAGACTCCACCCCCTTGAATGTAATTCCTAAATTGCATCTTGCCCCACCACAGGCAGCCCTATATGCTGTGGGTGGGCTATCTTGTCCCAGGAAACAAACCGGGTCATATCACTTTGCTGCATAGGAAATGTTTCATGCAATCAATTTTGCCACAATAAGAGAAGGCAGGAGAGAAGTGGGGACTGTGACAGTACCTCTACCTTCAGTATTACTCTTCAGCGGTATTACACTAACCTCTAGTCAACAGTGCAATACTAACCTCAGCCAACCAACAACAAGCACCACTTGACAAAATAAAATGAAAAATATTACTGAAAATGTAGTTTTTGCAGGAGATGTTTCAAACTTTGACTGCCTGGGCTTTTAATTTGGCTGTGTTTCTGAAATATGATGTTCTGCTGCGCACTGCGAGACTTCAGCAAGAATGTGTAAGTTCCACCGTGTTGTTGATTACTGCTTCATGAGGCATACAGTAATTTCATTGCAGCGTCACATGATGCATCGCAGCCATTAGCAGCACTCAATTTCGCCCAAGCATTTAAATAGAATGTTCTCCTGTTTTGCAGGCACCTGCCATAGACAGCTATTTGTGAGAACATGGCTGATGATCGATACCGCCATCTGCTGGCCCCAGTACGGGAGCCACATGCAAATGGCCCTGAAGAATGGGTCTAGAGAAGACAAAGATAAAGTTTAGCAAAAATATTCCTGTCTCTCTAAGGTGCTTCTCCAGGAGAAAACAAAACTGACTACAACGTAGCAGGAAAAAGACGGCTGTTTTTTCAGCTTTGTTCTGAAATGACCTACAAGAGTGATTTGACTCCAAACCTTTTTCGAGCTGGTTTTGCGCCACAGCTGAGTCACAAAAGTGATGCAATGGCGGCGTAAAAGAGACGCAAGGGGCTTGTAAATCTGCCCCTCAATTTTTATGCAAATTCTGGAATATCACTGACACTGTCTGGTGAGAAGCAGTGGTGTCATTTCACCAAGATCATCAGGACAGAGGAAGTGATGGGATTGGCCCTTAGGACTCGATTTAGAGTACCCGCACCACAAATTTAGAGATGCCCACCCGTCCAGCACACATATCTAGTTTAATGGTGGTTTCTGTCAATGAGTTAAAACTTTGGCAGATGGGAGCAGCAAAATGAAGGTCAAACTTCTAACTTGTTTTTGTTTTTTTTTAAAAAACTGGATTTTGTTTTTTGAATAAACAAATACTAATGATTCCAAAACCATGGGATTTTTTTCAACCCTCCAATGGCCTTTACTCTGTCGGGCTGTAGGAGGAGTATGTCAGTGACAGAGACAGAGGAGTCTAGTAGTCTTCATCACTCAGTGTCCACCTGACTGTGAATGAGGTGAGCAAACGTTCAGTTTGGTGGAGAGGGTACTCCATCGCCATTACAATGGACCGCACTCTCCTCCAAACCCTGATTCAGGCCCTCAGTTTCAACTGAGGTCCTCACAGGAAGTAACTTTAAGCAACCTGTAACACCCAAGATGATGTCACAGAAAGTAACATCACACACCTGCGGGCATGAAGATGATACTGGACACATTTTAACTGAGATAGCAGGCAGTTTCTTTCTTCTTTCATCAAATTGAAGCAGCCACAGCATGATGTGGCTAAGAATGAAAACAGTCTCAAATGCTCAAGTGTGCGTGTATGAATGCATGTTATCTGCCAGGCTGCCTACTTGTGAGTGAGCAAGGTCACATTTGAGTGTGTGTGTTTGTATGTAGGGGGTGTGTATGTGTGTGCGTGGGTGTGAATGGGAGTGTGTATGCATGTGTGTCTGGGTGAGGGGCTCACTTCACACCTGTGGTTTAATGATGGCCCTGGCTAAATGGTGGCTGGAATATAACAGGCACCAGTGGCATAATGGTGGCCCCTTGGAGACAATGCTGGCAATAAAATAATGGTGGAAAGTTCTGGCATAGTGTGGGCACTCATGGCATGATGGTGGCCATCCCTATGGTCCTTCTCGACTTGGCATAGTGTTGGTAATTCTTGGTATATTATGGGCATGCATGGCACAATGGTGGCTTCCGTTAAGGTTGTGCTTGCCTTGGCATAATGATGCTTATTCATGTATGATCTTACCCATCTTTAGTGTTGTGCTGTCCTGATATAATTTTGGCAATTTCAGGATTATTGTGATTCAGCTATACATTGCCAGCCATCCGGCATCGCCTGAGGGATTAACCCCTTCGCTGTGGGGGGTAATTCCCCCGCTGTGCTGGGGGGGCGGGGCTCATGACGAGCTGAGCTCATCACAGCTGCACCCGTTCCCGTGGATTGCTCAGCACAGCAGGGGAATTATCCGCTCGTGTGAGCGTTCCACGGCTCATGACGAGCTGAGCTCGTCATGAGCACCGGAGCGCCGTGACTCATGATGAGCTCAGCTCGTCATGAGCATGGAAGGTGTTAATAAAAAGTCACCGGGGGAATAACCCTACCTCCGTGAATGCAGCAGCTAGTAATGCTAGGTGGCATGCAGACCTCTTCGCTCAGGTCATAGAGTTGCATGTCTGAGGGATGCACTCTCTGATGATTAAAAGAATTGTTGCTTGCTGTCATGGTTTTCCAGATGTGTGTGAAAGGCTGGACTGTCAGTTAAATCGCAGAGTGTCTGGGTCTCTGCCATATTGGGAGTAGATGTACTTATACTGAATGGATTGAGCAAAAGAGTGGTATGAGAATTATTTGTGACCACGTTGTACCTCATTTAAAAATAAATCCTTAGCATATATATATTAACAACTAACCAATACATATATATCAATCATTTTATACAAATTCAAAGGATGGGATAGATACAAAAAAGCTACATTATGTCCTTCAATGAAGACGGCAATGTTTTCTTCACAGTTGCGGTGAGCTAATCAGAACATTCGATACCACAAGACCAATCCCGGTCCCGCGGCACTAAAATAGCTGCAGGGAAAAATAGCTACCTTGCCAATCAGATGGCCCTATTTTCTTAGTTTCAATACTTCTGGACTCTCGCAGGACCACCTGTCCAGATATACCTAACTTTTTAACGCCTTCATGCCCACTCTGAGCACTTATTTAAACATGAATTTCTCAAAAACGGCTGGACAGATTTGCACAAAATCACAAAAAGTGCACTTCATGAGTACATTTCTAAATTACTGCAACATTGAATGGGTATGTGGTTTTAAGTGTGTGAGTAGGTGTGTGAGTAGTTGTATGGGTGTGTCAATAGGTCTGTTGAGATGCTGTACGGGTGAGTGACTGGATGTCAGACTAATATGATTGATTAAGTGGGTATGTGAGTGGCTGTATGGGTGATTGTATGGCTGTGTAAGTTGTTGTATGGGTGAGTAAGTGGTTGCATGAGTAGCTGTGTGAGTGAGTGGTTGTGTGAGTGGCTGTGTGGGTGAGTTAGTGGGTATGTAAGTGATTGTATGGATAAGTGAGTGAGTGTGTAACAAGCTGCATGGATCTGTGAATAGGTATATAAAAAGTCTGTGGGTGTGTGAGTAAGAGTATGAGAGATGCCATTTGAGAAGTCATCTGTGATGTCATCAGTGATGTCACTGACCACGTCATGAGTGATGTAATATGTGAGGTCATAAGCAGTGCATTACGGGGGCATAAGTTATAGTTAGCTCAGGTAACTATAGCTGCTGAATTATTATGGCTTTGTGCGAGTGAAAACTGAGTCTAACTACAACGTCCCTGTAACCTTTTCTTTTTTTAGTGAATTTCTAAGGATTTTTTATACTGTCTCCTAATGATAACATCCCTGTAACCTTTGTTTTTTTCAATGAAAATATAATTTTTTTTGTCATTAATACCTTTCCTATGATACTATGGTGAAATTATATTAAAAACCTATTGGAAGAAGCTCATCTACAGACTAGGTCAGTAGCTTTTGAATGCTTTGTTCTCCACCGCATGACCCTTAATAAAAGTGAATAAACCACCTGAACCACGAGATAATAATGCATCGGTCTGGTCCATTACTTTGCCACTGCACATAAAGCGACAAACTCTCTCTATATTAAGGATAAAAGAGAACACAGCACACGGTAACAAGCATGTCACCCTGACATTCTCTAGCAAAGCTGCACACTAATCTGCACCACTTTCTAACAACAAAGGAGAAGCAAATGAGAAATATCTAGAAATAGATTCAATGCATCAGGTACTGCTCTACAGGCATGAGTGAAAGGAACAGATTCTGTAGAGTGCTATTGTGTCATTAGTATCTAGCATTAGAGATGAACAAAAAACGAAGAAAACAAAGAATTGAATACATCTTAGGTGTCTGTATTGGTTTCTTAACCTACAATACTTTTCAATTATCCGTTTTGCAACTTTTATAAAAGTATATCTAGGTAAAAAATTATTTAGGTATTTAGTCATTTGAACATTATTGGTCCCATTCACTAAGAAAGTAGTAAATTCACACTCGCAGATTAACACCTACGCACACGTTTAGATTTATTACTTACTGGAATTCACACATATTTTCAGAATCTGGTTTCTGTGTGCTGCATACACAGACCATGGGAAGATCATGCAAATTCCCATCATGATTCTATTTGTACTGGGATCCAAAGAGGATCCCCAGCGAAAATACATAGGGTCAGATTTACAAGCCCCTTGCACCTCCATTGCGTCACTTTTTTTGAGACAACGGCGGTGCAAACTATGCAGCCAATTTACAACGTGACCCATCTAGGGAGAGGCGTCACATTGTACAGCCCTGTGTCACACTGTACCTGAGCCAGGTACAATGTATGTAGGGTGGGCGTTCCCACGCAAAAAGCCATGTAGAACTGACGTAGTGAAATTTACATCATTTCAGTGCGTCACTCTACGCCTTCACTGAGTCAAAATCCCTACGCCTGCTCAGACCAGGCGTAAGGAATGATGCAGGGCTTTTTGTATGGGACTCACCTATCTGTTGAGGCACATTGCTGGAGTTGCGTCACTTTCATGAGCAACTACAGCAATGCGTCACTTTTGTGGCAACAGATGCGTCAGTATTTATGAAGCATCTGTTAATCCTTGCGCCATGGAGCACTGTATTGTAAATACAGCGCATCCATGGTAGCGCAAGGACATTTGGCACTGGAACAAGGACACTGATGCATCAATGCAGATGCGTCAGTTCAATGTAAATATGCCCCATATTGATTTTTGTCTGCGGGGAAACAATTTTCTACATGGAGAAAGTGTTGTAATTTGTTCACTACATGGTCAAGTGGTCACTGATATGTGCAGCAAGTCTTCAGGGGGTGACATGGTAACAAATATAAGGTTGGGCAGTTAGAGAACAACTGGGGGAGGCGCAGTAAGGTTGTACTTGATCAGCGTTGCTGTTGGTGGAATAAAGGACTTGGAGGTCTATATCTGGCCAGCCTCATCATCTTAACAGGAACACCTTGAATTCCCACCATATCTGAGGGTGATGCATTCCTCTTCGCACCCTGGAAAGCGATTAACATCAGATCTTTGCTGAGGTAGCATTCCAAATGTTACAGAGTAGAAAGTGGTAAGGGAGGAGTTTGTGGGCTTTTGTAAATGCACATTTTGGGCGTTCACCAATATCTGATAATACCCATGCCATGTGATGCCAACTTTCCCATGCCTTGATTGGATTTACTCATGCTGGAGATCTCCATAGCAGCTCCAGCGGCCGACCTTGAAGCTGGGGAACCGGGTTTGAGTCTCGGCGGGGACGTTCAACATCCTGTGATTCTGGGCAAAACACTTAATCTCTGCGAACCTAACAAAATAAATGCATCCGTAACACAGTCTAATACCTTCGGGTTGAGTTCTCACTATATAAAACTCTAAAAACAAAAGTGGGTTCAGGAATCCCTTTGTGAATTGCTAGCAGGCATAAAAATATAAACTCAGTCGCAAAATAACATTTATGACCAAATTTATCTTTGTTAATAGTACCCCTTGATGTTTTACTGTTTGCACGTTTTATTGTTTTATGATTATTTTAAGACGCTTAGTTTAAGAAAAGTTTAGATTCAGAGTGGGTGTTTGATTCTTGTGTGCAAAATGTGGTTGAATATTACAGAGGTTATTATGGGCACAATATGATTAGTGTCCCTTTAAGCTTTAAAGAATTAGTGTGAAGGTAAAGGTGTTCTCCAGTCCAAGTTGTTGTGCCATGGAATGTTTTCTTTTATCATCATTATTTATATTTTATAGGAAGATCTCCTAGATTCCTAGTGAATCTTTGCAGCTACATGTTTGCACCCTCATAACTTCACTCAAGACACTTTTTAGAACTAAAGAAACTAGGAGAGATATGTACTAGGAAGTGGCGGAGCGTGTTGTTAGCCTCCTTGGCTTAACAACACACTCCGCCACTTATGAAATGCAAGGCTGCACCATATTTACAAGAATATGGTGCTCATTGCATTTCCCCCTGCGATGGCGCTAAGTTTAACAACTTAGCGTCAATGCAGGCATCCTTTCTCCGGAGTGCAAGGGTGTCTCAGTGCGGGGAGGATTGGTTATCTGTAGGAAGGTGTCCCTTCCTACACATAAAAGGTGTGGCGCCGCGCCCAGGGCGACTGACTACGGAATCTGGGGATCATGGTTCGATCCCTGGCACCGGCAGCAGATTAGCCCAGCACCATGTGACTCTGGGCAATAGCTTGCTTAATCTTCCCGACAGCCCCCAGCGCCTGGAGACCCTTACGGGTGATTGTTTGTGCTTCACAAATGTGGATTATTTTTATTATTATTCCTTCACATAAACAATCCCGAAATGCAATTTTGTAACTTTCATGTGTACTGCTTCATGCAGCACACATGAAAGGTACAAAATGGCATTTTACGTAAACAAACCATGGCATTTTACGTAAACAAACCATGGCATTTTACGTAAACAAACCATGGCATTTTACTTTTTCCATGTGTGCTGCACAAGGCAGCACCCATGGGAAAAGCAAAAACGAGGAGAAATAATGCATTTCTCCTCATTTTGCCAACTTAAGACCAGGATTTTCCTGGTCTTAATTTTGGTGCTGCCTCCTATCTACGTCACCCTTGTACCTAGGGGGCAGCCTGAAAGGGTGCCTTCTGTAAAAGGCAGCGTTAAGCCATGTTAAGTGGCTTAACGTTGCCTTGTACATAAGATGCAGCCCCTATAGCCACCACAACGTCCCTAAAAGTGACGTTGTGATGGTGATATGGGCTTGTACATATGCCCCTAGATTTGGTCTAGGGGCTTATTTACTTGTCTTACATCAGAAATCTCAAGACTAATACCAGGTTCTTGTTTGGACCAAAAACTGATTTAGTTCTTTGCACTTTTCCTATATCTGCGTCAAGTTCTAAATTACCATAATGGAATTATTGCAATATTTGTGAAGTGGAAAAGCAGTCCTACTTCCTATTATTACTGCTGTACCAAGAACTGCCATGCACAGTACATTTCTGTACTATGGCAGCTTCTCATGTTTGAGATGCTCCTGCTGCAGTACAACATGTCAATGCAAGCCTTGGAGAAAGGTTAATACAATATCATGTGCCTTAAGTAAAATAACAAATCTATCCACAATTCATTTCAGGGCAGCAAGTCCTTTATGGACAGCCATGTGGAAGATGTCCTTACCAGAGACAGACAGCCCAGATGTTGTATCCAAATAGAAAGCAGGGAAAACCCTGCATCACTATAGGTGCCTGAGATCTGGACTCATAGTGGTCTAGTTTTCTGCTAACAAGTGGTTTGAGATCAAGGTTATTCAAAACAAACATGCATTATGCATGTATTTACTCATCCAATTCAATGGGCATGTAGACCATACTGGGATATAGTACAAATGACGTAGTAGGTCCCTTTTATTTGCCTTGCTTCCATTCTTTATGGACTGTATTGTGAAATATGGTCAAAGTAATGATTCTAGATGGGAGTGAAGTTACAGAAACCATGTATATCAAGCAAAGACTTACAAATGGCTGTGTGTGTCACACCTCCTTTTTTAAACTTTATTTACTCAATGGGAATATGCTGTAGTGCAGATTCTATTTCCACAAGTGGGCAGTGAACACATTTCAACACTTATTTCTTTTCTGGAGATATTCCAGTACTTCAGCTTTGGCAGGACTGCCTATCATTATGTGGCAAAATAAAATTATTTGAAAATTCTGGTTAATGATAGAGTCTTAAAGCAGCTTTGGATTGCCACCTAGAAGCTTTCTTTCTCTTCTATAATAGGTGATTTTGAACTATTATTGAAGGTTGGGAGTCATTCAGCCTTGACACATGCTAATGTAGTCCAACTCCCACAGTAAGCATGGGGCACAGTGGATTGACCTCTCTGTTGTGTGGTTCACCTATAATTTACAGGCCATTTTCTAACTTGCATGTGTATGAGGAATTAAAAAACATGTTGACCCCCCCTTCCTTTGAAAAAGGGTCTCTCCTCTTCTTTTCTGCTGACTTACTCTCCTTTCTTCTGTATTTCTCTCTTTTCTGACTTCTGTCTCTCCTTCCTATTTGTTGTATCTTCTTGTTTATTATACATAAGGCAAAGACTACTCAATAATGTTGCAGCATGAGGTAGGTACCCCTGAGCAGGGAAGGTATCAATGGTGCTGGTGCTATGTCTACCTGAACTCTCTTGCATTCTCGGCTACTTTGCTATGTCATCTTTCTAATGGAAGTTCAGACTCTGGGCAGGCGGCTATACCCTGGCTCCCCCCATATGCGCTCCTTGGACTTGGGCCCTTTGGCTTGGCTGGTTGAGACTCTGGAGGGCTCCTCAGCACGACTTATATTTACCTACCAGGTTTTGTGGGGTGGGCCTGCCATGATGGGTTGAATTATGCTCTTCTAACTCATTGTCTAGCTTAGCCTGCGATGCTTCCTCACCGTTATCTCTAAAGCGACATGTATGTACTATTTGCTTGACTTCAATAAACAGACTTTACATAAAAAATACATGTTGAGGGATCAGACTTGACTTTCTGTAGGTTATGGCTGAGGAAGGGCTCTAAACATTAATGTCATGTGACAAGTTATGTCATTTGCTTTTCATTGTGTCTTTCCTTGGGCCTGAGAGGGAAAGGGCATATGCTGTGAATTCATTTCTAACCTATAGTACCTGTGATGCTGGAAACAAACCTGACTCTTGCTTCCTTCAAACATCAAGTTGAGAAAAATGCCGAAGAGTAACTGACTTTGCCATCTACGGGCATATGTGTCACATATCAACAAATATATTCATACGGCATCCCATGCATCTTTCCCTGAGAGGTTGCTGCCAGCCCTTGGGATACCTTATGCTGTTCAGATTCAGGGTGCTGCTATTTATTTAAGGTTTAGGTACATAGTACAACATGTTGGCTGTGGACAAACTATGTTGTCTGTGCAAACGTGATCTTGACCACAAAGAATAAGATATTTCAACAAGCGCTTTTCACATTGCCAGCATGCAAGGAACAAGATAAATAAAAGCCCTTCAAAGAAAACCAAATTAAGAATTATAAAGAGTCAACTAAAACATGGGGTAGGCTTGTAAGTATGGAAGCCTCTAAGGGCCCGATTCTAGTCTGGCCGTCTTGTGGGGGCGAGGTGTTGGCCGTCTCCCACGGACCGCCATAGTTCAGCTGCAGCCGCTTGGGAACTGCTGTTCCCTGGTGGTGTTGCGGCAGTCAGGAACCTGCCATATGCTTGGCTGGAACAAAGCATATTATGAGGTTCCTCTCCACCGGCGGAGTCATGGAGGTATCTACTCCATGAACACTGTGGCGGAGAGGAAACAAAGGGGGCCCTGCAGAGCCTTCTGTACCTCCTCTGCTTGTGGATGCACACGGGGACACAGCATATGCTAAGCTGTGTCTGTGTGCATGCACACCAGTTCCTGCATGGCATGCACTTTACAGTCCATGTTGTGCAGGAACTGTTTTTGGCCTTCTCATTGCAGTGCCCATTTTCAGAGGAACCACAGTGGCAATGCCAAAAACCAGTTCATCAGACAGGAGGACACTCCTAATCTGGTGGGCAGTCCAACCACAGCGAGGCTCTCCAAGACCACAGCCAAAATCTAACTCACTCAGGGACTATGGGATGGGGACACAGCATCATCCCCACCACCACACAACACAGAACAGAAGGCTCTCGCGCACCCCTCAAGCGTTCATTCATGGAGGGGCTCTCCCATATGCTGAGAGATGACTTCTCTGCCCTGAGGGAAGAAGTGGCAGGAGAATTTAGGGAAGTCAAGTGAGAGATGACAGACATGGGCCAGCGAGTGGTGGCACTGGAGGATGGGAGTGACACCAGTGAAGAGGAATTGGGTGCCCACCTACCGGCCCTCCTGGGACACCAAGAGCAAAACTCTGGCCTCCGTGCTCAGACGGAGGACCTAGAGAAAAGATCCAGCTGATCAAATATTTGGCTCAAGGGTCCTCTCATTGATGACAATGGGGACCTGGAGGGATATGTTACCCCTCTTTTTGGCATGACCTCCCCAGCCTGGCTGACACCCCTGCCATTCTGGTCCGAACACATCTGGTTGACATCCCTTCCAGCACCCCTGGGATACACCAGGTTAAACTGACCAGCATTCATTATTAACATCAGAAAGAGGCACACAACCTAGGTCCCATACTATTCTAAGCGGACAAGGTGGGGGTTTTCAAAAACTTTTCCCTATCACGCTTCAAAGATGACGTACTTTTCAGGATGTTACTAATTTCTTACAAGAAAAAGGAGTCAAGTATAGATGGGGACACCGTTTATGTCTTGTTTTTGTATGGGTTAAGGAAACTCATATTGTCTGAAAGATGGAGGAAGCCTGCTCTATATTGAGTCTCCTGGCGATGAGGGGGGCCCGCCTCCCATCGCATCTCTCTTGTGCTGGGGTCCCAGGCTGCATTCTCCCAGAGGCACCAAACCAAAGGTCCTGGGACCGTCAGTGGTGGGGAATGGCGGGAACGCACCAAATTCCTGCAGTATCTACAACAGGGGCAGTCTGTACACACAAATCATTAAATGGGTTCAGGGGCTGGTGGTCGCCCTGAAGCCCCCGGTTCCCTCCCCGAGAGTCTCTTCAGACATACAGCATCTGGGACTGCCGTGATACACCATACATCCACCTCCCAGATCCTGCAGAGTTCTAACATCAGAGACAGAGCAGGATACAACGTCTGGTCCACCGACACAGAACCTACCAAGTTGGATACACTTACTCCCACTTCTGGAACCTTCCAGTTGCTTGTTTCTCCCTGGTTGTTCCTTCCCCCTCCTTTTCGCCTCGGGACCTCAATGTACGCTCTACGCCTTGTAGATCATCTGCTTTTATCACAGCTTGGTTTGCTTCACACTTCCGTGATCAGCAGGTCACCCTGATCTTCCGGGATATAGATAATATTTTTGACGATGACCTTCTACCTTTTCCCAGCTACATTTTATTTGGCCTCTCTAATACCCTGATATATCCACTGCATACATTTCAAAGAAAGGCCATTACATTGGTTCTATGTGCAACTAAGCATGTCCTGCTATCGGCCTGGATCTCGGACAGACTGCCTACCCACCTCCAGTGGCCTCATAAAGTGTAGGACTTGGCGGCAATGGAGAAGCTAGCAGCATAACTTGAGACCAAGCTCACACAGTTCGATAAGACCTGGTAGCCCTGCATATGCTTTTTGGCGAATGAATTCAGAGAACTCACATGTCCTGTGTATCTATGGGCCCTGTGTCTTAAGGTGTCCACGACCCCCACTGCTGAATATTGAGCTGAGCTGGCTTTCCATGCTGTGACCTGAGACCCGAAGCACCACCCATCTTCTTTGCACTTAGGTGCAGAGGCCCAGTACTACCCCGTTCCCCTCTCTGGACAAGTAACTCCCTCCTATCCATCAATTCTATCCCTGCCATCTATCCCCAGTCTCCCCCGCACCTCATGTTACCCTGCTTATTCGCGATGTAGGTGAGCCACTTTGTTCAATGTTAAACTTCAATAAAAAGGTTTGAACCATAAAATAAAACCCCATACATAAATTAAAATATTTAAAATAGTTAAATAAAGCAATATGATTTAATGAAAGATATAAAGCTCTGCCTAATCCACTGTTTACAGTGATCAGAGGTGTATTGACTTCATTTGAACTCTTTCTAGACAAAGCAACAACCTGGAGATGAAGGTGATGCTGCAGACTGAGAAATTAAACACATAAAAGACGATAGGAAGAATGCTAGCAAACAGTCCAAACCACTGGCAATCACTCTGGGTGGAATTCCATCCCATTGTATTTTCCCTCTTTGCATCTCTCTAAACAAAGGCAATCCTTATGCAAATTAGTATTGGTCCAGCTCCTCCTGGAAACAGTCCATTCCTAGTTATTAAGGTACAGCTTGGATCCTGTGGCACAGCAAGCAATGGATCATTGTCTGGACATACTCTTGGCCACTTTGGGCGTTACAACAAACAGGCACCTCGATAGAGAGAATGCTAGGCATATGGCTGGAATCAGTCTGATGTGGCACTGTGGGCAAAATGATGGTCTGAATGCAGCCCAAGGCAATTACCAGATTCTGAGATTATTTCAAGAAATCCATGTAGCACTTTTTTGCTTTCATCACTGCTGTGCCCGAGGTGTGACAGGTATGCTCAGATGCAGGTCCCGTGCTCATTGTGCCTGTGGAACAAAATTGCACCCTAAGGCAAGGCCCAAATAGACCTGATCAAGTCTGGGCCTACTTGTGTACCGATTCAGAGGGAGCTTGGCAGGTCAGGCTGTACTGTCCTATTGGAGCAGGGGCAAGTCCATTTGCATATGGTCGGTTCCTTTCTGAAGTGGCCTTGTTGGCAAAGCAAAGTGGAGGTTTCTGTGTATGGGTGGGCTATAATATTCAGGCAAATTTTGAAACATAAACAATTTGCACTTTTTTTCACCTTCAGTATGAAATAAGGGTTGCTCCTCAAGCGGAAAACAAAGCCCAATACAATTGCTTTTAAAGCACTATGAGGGACCTGGCAGTGTATTTACCTAAAGGATAGTTGCATTAAAGTAAATATTTTGCCCAAACCACTGAGAGTGCTCTTGAAAGCAACTTCCCCAGCAAGGAAGTGTGTGCAGCACCTATTTTCAAGGTGCACCGAGTGCTCAGGGACAAGATACAGGAATCACTGCAGCTGAGCTTGCTTTGATACATTGTCAGGGGGCCAGACACTTTAATTAAATTAATGTAAATTACAATTCAGGTAATAACATTGTCTGGTGCCTGACGGTGCTGGACGACACCATCATTTCAATAATTTCTTGCTCAGTACCTTCCTCGCTGCATAAATGAGACATGCTCGTGCTGCAGTGCAGTCTGCCTACATTTCACCCAAAGTGACCTTTTGCTTGAGATATTATGAGTTCTGTTTTCTAACAACCTTTGCATGATAAAGAGATAAAGATGTTAGAGATGTTCTTGATTATATTAGAGTTCTAAATATTGATGGGTCATTGGATAAGCTTCAGGGTCAGATGGGTTTGAAGGAATGAGGGGCACTTTGGTGTACTGGGGGGAATCAAAGGAAGAGAGTCCCATTCAAGTTGAATGGCCTCTCAACAACAAGCTAGGCAAGGGATTGGTGAATGCTTTGAAGGTCTTGGTGTTGGCAGGGCAAGGAAAGAGGCTGCCAGAGTGGGGAATCCTCTGGAGCTAATGCTAAGCAGTATTCCTCCAACCTCCTGGACTACCAGATTCCATCCACATTTCAGGTACTTAAACTCAACTCCAATATGGGGCTCTAAGAGCGACATTCAAATCTAGCAAATTCAAGCCTCCCCCACACTCCATGAGGCAAAGTAGTGGGGCTCAGGTAGAGGCGACGCGGTTTGGTGTAAACTTCAGCTTATCAGCTCTTTTCCTTGGCAATGTGCTGTGTGGCAGGTGCAGGATGGAGCGAGCATTTGTTTGGGGTGAGATCACTAGGGGTCTAATTTATGTTTTTTTTGCCTAGGGCATCTCAGCAGGCCTTGCTGCTGCGCTGCCCTACGGCAAAAGAAAAGGGCAGGAATGCATCGTATCTATATTAGATACGGCACATTCCTGTTCTTTTCCCCTGCGCCGGCGCACAATGGGCTGCCGTGCCCCAACGTAGGGACCTTCGAACCATAGCGCAAGGGTGCCTGCGTTGCAGGAATGTTTATTTTTGTGCAGGAAGGGAAACCTTCCTGCTCAAAAACAATCACAAGAGGCTATTTCCTCTGCAGCACACATAGAAAGAAAAAAAACAAGTAGAAATAAAGATATTTCTCCTCGTTGTGCCTCCCTTACGCCTCCCCTGGGGAGCCGTACGTTTTTAGGGCTGCCTCAGACTTACGATTGCTGGTAAATCTGGGGCAGTGTCAAAAAGCCACGGATGTTGCTAGGAACTCCCTCAGGCAACACCCATTGAACGCCCCTTTCAAGCAGTTTTCGGCGTGAAAGGGGAACATATTTATAAGGCCATGAAAAGCCACATAACATGGCTTTACGTGGCCTTATAAATATGCCAGTGGAACATTGCACCACTGGAATGTAAAAAAAGTGAGGTTCCAGTAGCGCAATAGTGCCGTTAGGCATAAATCTCTTTAAAGGATGAGGTGAGTCACCTCATCTGCAGAAGTTGGCCCACCAGTCAGACTGCAGCAGAGTACCAGATCATTATTGTCTTCAGCAATAGCAAGGCCGGTGATCTGTTCTCAGGCTAGGGACCCACTCTTTTCACGTTTCTGGGAATAGGTCAGACGAGGCCTTAGGTCAGACGAGGCCGGCGCAGCTAAGAGCAGTGGGGCTGGGGGGGAGGGGGGATTTCGACGGACGATGATGAGGAAAATTAAATAAATAATTCATTTTCCCTCATCATCCTCTGTTGAAACAATTAACATCAGCCGCTTGTAATTCCTCTGGGCTACAACCCAATCAATACTAAAGGAGATGAAAGGCTGAGTGATAATTGCGCTGAGTTGTGAAAAATCTGAATTCACAATGTATAAAGCTCCAAGGATAAGGTGACGGCCATCCACCGTCAACCAAATGGGTAGTGCAAAAACAAAACCACATATAATTCAAAGAACAAGGTATATACTCAGCTAATGCAAGAGTCAATAGAGTTATCAAAATGAGTCACAAAAAAGAAGAGGGTCTTCTTGTCTTCATTTTATTGCGCCGATGTTCTTCTTAATACAATCTAGCCGCCAACACGTATTTCGTCTTTGGTAGTATAGTCCATAGACTTCTTCAGCACTATTGCTAGACCAACAGTCAGCTGTTCATAGGTGAGTGATATCGACGAGTAATGGAACAAGTAATCAGGATTATGGGTCTGGAGACTCTTAATTCAGTAATCGTGATTCAGGAGTAAGCAGCCATTTCATTAGAAGAGCCCCAACTGACCTACGGACACGGTGTGATCCGACACAACAACGTGGAACCAGCTAACTGTTGGTCTAGCAGTAGCCCTGAAGAAGTCAGTGGTCTATACTACCAAAGACGAAACACGTGTTGGCGGCTAGATTGTATTAAGAAGAACATCATTGCAATAAAATGAAGACAAGAAGACCCTCTTCTTTTTTGTGACTCATTTTGATAACTCTATTGACTCTTGCATTAGCTGAGGATAAACCTTGTTCTTTGAATTACATACAACCCAATCAATCCTTTTTCCCCAACACTACACCTCAGACAGACACTAGCCATATGCAAATCAACCTTCATCCTGCTCCAATAGGAACAGTCTAGTCTGATCTGCCAGGTGATGTCCTCTCTGGATGGGAACTCAAGCATCCCTAGACATCTTCGGCCTATATAGGGCTTGGAATTAGAGTGCAGCTTTAGTCCTATGACAAAGGGAGCACAGGACCCACATCAGAGTATCCTTGTCACTCTTAGGGGGTGGCAGTGAGGAAAAAAACAAAATGTTGGTTGGATTGCTTGATTTAATCTCAGCCACCGGTATTTACTCTAGGACACAACCCACTCCATCCTTTTTTTGCTCACTTGGCCACCTCAGACAAGAACCAGCTATATGTTTCCAGTGAGAGCCTAAAAGGCCTGCAGCATGAGTAGTTAGAAACATTGGATTACCTTGAAAGTTACTTGTGATATCTATCTCTCAAAGCAAGTAAATCCTTTAGCATAACAAGTAAAAAATGGTTTATTTAAGCTGATGAAATAGCAGCAAAAATCAGGATATAATCCCAGGCCTAGGGAGCTCTTTTCACAGTTACCATATCTGCGGCCCTCTTGCCTTCTGATTCAAACTACATTTCTTTACAAATTGCACAGCAAATATTGAGAACATTTATTCATTCAGTGCAGTGGGGAAAATGCTGCCAAGTCAAGGCACTTGAAACATTTCAATGTAAGCAGATGATTGACAGTCAGTGATTCCTCTTTCTCTCTGACACATTGGGTGACGTTATTACACAATGGGACATCAAAGTGGAGATATGTTGGGGTGACTGACCCCTGTTGCCCACAAGAACCTCTGGGGACTCCATCCCCCTCCTTACAACATGCCAGAAAGTACAGTTGGTGATGGCTTCTACTGAGGGGTCTGGTCCTCCTCCTGTGATGAGCTAAAAGCACCCTCGTCTACCCACAACGTCAAAGTGGAGAAATGTTGGGGGACTGACCCCTGTTGCTCTCAAAGACCTATGGAGGACTCTATCTCCACCTTATAATGCTCCAGGAGGCGCAGTTACTGACAACACCTTCAGAGGGGCCGGGCCTCCTCCTGTGATGCGCTAAAAGTGCTCTTGTCTTCCCGCAGCGTGGGACATCAAAGTGGAAAAGTGTTGGGGGACAGTCCCCTGTTGCCCTCAATGACCTTTGGGGACTCCATCCCCAGCCCCACACCTTATGTTGTAAGGTGCAGGGACATTCTCATACATATGTGACTGTTTCTATCAACTTATAACCTGCATTAGGTAAGGCAACATTATTAATGGGCTAAAGGAAGGCAAAAGATAGTCCCATCGGGCACCTCAAATGGCCCAAAATGTCAGGGTGCCAAAGCAACAAAAAAATAACTTGGTAAATGATACTGATGAATTAATAGAGGAAGTTGAATCTCTACTTGGTGGAGCATCATAGTCTAAATTCACCAAACCTAGCAGTCACTTGCTGGATAGCTTTAATAAAAAATAAGCTCCTGCTCTGGAAACATCTACCAGCTCTAGCCAACGACCCAACTGCAAGGATGGTAATGACAAGGAGGATGTAACAAGTGCAGGAGATGGTGTTGAGAGGCTACCCTCATTGTGGATTCACGAAGCCTGGCTACTGCCAATGCTGTGCATGGGAATCCATTTGAAACTTCTCAAATTCACCAAGTTGTGTGTTCTAATCATTTTAGCTTTCTCGTCCCCTCAAGTGATGGCAATAAAGAGGCTGAAATGAATAATGATGTTTTAATGGGGACCGGAAGAAAGACTGCATAAAAATGGAATTACATAAATTGTTCATGCTTAGCTGAGGTTGGCCAACTTAAAGATTTGGTTAAGAGACTTGCCAATGAGATTTCTACGATGCGATTATTAATTGAGAAGTTAGTTGACAAAATTGATATCATGCACTTATTTAACCTCTTCGCTGCGGGGGGCAATACCTCCGCTGTGCTGGGGGGCGGGGGGGAGGCACGCACAGCGCCCCAATGCTCATGACGAGCTCAGCTCGTCATGAGGCACGGCGCTCCGGTGCTCATGATGAGCTGAGCTCGTCACAGCTGCACCTGTTCCAGTGGAACGCTCAGCACAGCAGGGGAATTATCCCAGCGTGTGAGCGTTCCACGGCTCATGACGAGCTGAGCTTGTCATGAGCACTGGAGCACCGTGCTTCATGACGAGCTGAGCATGGAAGGTGTTAAAAAAGCAAAGGATCTAATGGCCTGCAGAAGTATGGTGGGCAACTTTCTGCAAGAGCATCCTATCCGAATGGAAGTCAATTACAACAGCAGCAAATGCTTGGTGAGGCCATGAGGGTGGAGCCGGGCCAAGCCAAGATTATATATGACCCCTATATTCAATCTTGATCCCACTCGTGGCAATATAGTGGAGAGGCAGTTGCATGTTCTAGATCCCCGCATGCGATATTCACCTACTCACACGGAACTGGGCATTGTAAATAAAGGGCTTCCTCAGCCACTCCATGTGTCAAACGGGAGACCAAGACAAGATCTTTGGGGAGACCACTCAGCCCACAGGGCACACATAAGTTGCAAGCTTGGAATGAATTAATATGGTTGTTTGCCCCTGAGAGGATGTAAAGAGTGTAGCATATACACAAATAATGCACCGCAAATTCCACCAGCTAAGCAGGAGGACAGACAGACATTAATTAATAAAGTAACCCACTGGATTAGGCAAGGAACTACCAGTCTATAATTGGATCTGACATACTGGCAGCCAAACGTCATTACTATAATGAAGAATTTGATTAAATCACTCTGGCCATTGATTCTTTAGGGGCTGACCTAGTGACTCTGGACCAATGCACCTCTTCCTCCAATGGGTCAAAGATCCAGTTTAAGTTTAATCTGCCTGAGTCAAATCCAGCAAAGCCCCTTGGTGCTTGTGGGCTCAGGTCCAAATTAGATGTTTCTCAACAACACAAACCATTTAGGGAGATTGTGCAGGCATGAGGGGAAGAGGGATTGAAATCCCATGTCAGGGGCCATGGGTTGGTTATACTGGATCATTAAGATGGAAGCTCTGATAATGTCAATTTTTCTGGTATCAGTGGGTCTCGGGTTGAGTGGAGGCAATCCCTTGAATTGAGTGAACCAGCGCTAGTGTCTAACAAAGTCCTCAAAATTCTTTCCTGGAACCTTGCTGGCCTTAAATTAAAACATTTTAGTGATGAGTGGGGAACATTATAGAAAGCTTTGATATATGTATTTTTCAGGAATGATTCCATTCATCTGGTGCGATTTGTGGACTTTAGTGATGAGGTATCACCTACTACATCGGGCGGGCTGTGGGGGGGTCTGACAATTTGGAGTAAGACTCATTTAAGATGATCTTTTGGTCCTGAAACTTTGTGCTGATAAGAGACAAGGGGCCATCTTATATATATATATATATATATATATATGTATGTATATATATATATGTATATATATATATATGTATATATATATATATATATATATATATATATATATATATATATATATATATATATATATATATATATATATATATATATATATATATATCCATACTAATAATATAAAGAGAGAGCCTAAACCTTTGAGGCGGGTAATCTCAGGAACCACAGCACCAATCACAACACCCAATACAGCGTTGGAAAGGGCAGTTGCAGCAGAAGGACATAGGCTATACAGACGCCCACCATATACATTTAAAAGGTAAAAGAACCGTGCCAGCAAAGTAGTCCCTTGTGGGCGTGTCTGCGTTGTGCTGTGGGCGTGTGCTGTGGGCGTGTGCTGGGGGGCGTGACAAACACTGGGGGCGTGTGGTACTTTCCACCCTTCATGCCATGTCTCATATTGTGTGCTAATCCCACCCTGCTCCCTTTAAATACCCCTGCACCCAATGATCATAACCGACCCTTACTACTTAAAATACCCCAACACCCTTGAACACTAACCCATCTTAACCCTATAAATATACCCTGTACCCCAAAACCCAAACCTATCCCTAAACCCTAAAAATAACCCTATACCCCAAAACCCAAACCTAGCCCTGAACCCTATAAATACCCCTGTACCTCAAAACCCAAACCTACCCCTGAACCCTAAAAATACCCCTGTACCCCAAAACCCAAACCTAGCCCTGAACCCTAAAAATATCACTGTACCCCAAAACCCAAACCTACCGCTGAACCCTAAAATACCCCTGTACCCAAAACACAAACCTAGCCCTGAACCCTTAAAATACCCCTGTACCCCAAAACCCAAACC
The DNA here is from genome assembly GCF_964263255.1 of Lissotriton vulgaris. Taxonomy (NCBI): domain Eukaryota; kingdom Metazoa; phylum Chordata; class Amphibia; order Caudata; family Salamandridae; genus Lissotriton; species Lissotriton vulgaris. The sequence goes on from NC_141699.1 coordinate 1,061,949,815, forward strand.
TACCCCTGAACCCTAAAAATACCCCTGTACCCCAAAACCCAAACCTAGCCTTGAACCCTAAAAATACCCCTGTACCCCAAAAACCCAAACCTACCCCTGAACCCCAAAACCCAAACCTAGCCCTGAACCCTAAAAATACCCCTGTACCCCAAAACCCAAACCTACCCCTGAACCCTAAAAATACCCCTGTACCTCAAAACCCAAACCTACCCCTGAACCCTAAAAATACCCTGATACCCCAAAACCCAAACCTACCGCTGAACCCTAAAACACCTCTGTACCCCAAAACACAAACCTAGCCCTGAACCCTAAAAATACCCCTATATCCCAAAACCCAAACCTAGCCCTGAACCCTAAAAATACCCCTGTACCCCAAAACCCAAACCTACCCCTGAACCCTAAAATACCTCTGTACCCCAAAACCCAAACCTAGCCATGAACCCTAAAAATATCCCTGTACCCCAAAACCCAAACCTAGCCCTGAACCCTTAAAATACCCATGTTCCCCAAAACCCAAACCTACCCCTGAACCCTAAAAATACCCCTATACCCCAAAACCCAAAACTATATCTGAACCCTTAAAATACCTCTGTACCCCAAAACCCAAACCTAGCCCTGAACCCTAAAAATACCCTTGTACCCCAAAACCCAGACCTAGCCCTGAACAATTAAAATACCCATGTACTCCAAAACCCAAACCTACCCCTGAACCCTAAAAATACCCCTATACCCCAAAACCCAAACCTAGCCCTGAACCCTAAAAATACCCCTGTACCCCAAAACTCATACCTATCCCTAAACCCTAAAACTACCCCTGTACCCCATAACCCAAAACTATATCTGAACCCTTAAAATACCCAAACACCCCAAAACATATACCTCAGTACCCCAAAACATATACCCCTATACCCATACTTACCTTATCCAAACATTAAAAAAAACATGCTTTTACCATTCATGCATTTACAACGAATTTCGTTGTAAATGTATGCGTAGTAAAAGCATATAAAATGTAATGCCATGCGTTATAATGGCATTGAGGAGTCATGGTACTTTCGTAATGAAAGTATGCGGAGTGATGGTATGCGGAAAGAAAGTTGTGGAATAATCGGTGTTTACCCTCCCCCGGTAAGTATATTGGAGGCACGGCAGCCCACATCTCCAGCAACATACTCATATTTTTTCACCACCCATTTGAAAAATGCACAGGTCTCTCTCATAGGTGGCCAGCACCAACATACACTTTTAGACACACCTCCTGCCACAAGTTCTAGAATTGCGAACTTTAGAGCTGGGGAGCTACGTTCGAATCTCGGCATCAGCTCAACATCCTGTGATTCCAGGCAAATCGCTTTGTCTCCCCGTGCCTACCACAAATGAATGTTTTCTTCTGTAATGTAAATTGTGCTTATGCCATGTTGTCGAGTTTGCGCTATATAATATTGCAAGGAAAAATAAAGTGGGGAAACTCGAGTTCACAAATTACTGAACGCGCACTCTTAAGTGCATCAGCAGTGCACTGTGAATCGGAGCGTTTCACAGGCCTGTCACAGATAAGAAATGCTATCAAAACGAAATCCTACAAAACAATATACAACTGGCCGGCAGCAATACATACCCGGACAACGTCGGCACGGGCTGCTATCAACAATGAAATCATAAACCAAGGACTTATAGAAATTGAAGACTCACTCTATCTATTAAGCGAGAAGTCCTTACAAGATTTCAGCCTGCCGCCAGCGGTCCGAACTAACTTAACTGGATACCACAATATCGCTACCGCACACAATATTCCAGAGCTAAATAACTACCTTGCTCAACACTTGCCTAACTTAGTTCCCGATCAACGACTCGCCTACAACACCACAGTTGATAGTGTTGAAAAGAAGCAAGGCAAACTATTGTTAATAGACGCCCCCGGTGGCACAGGAAAGACTTACCTAATCAACCTCATACTTGCCAAAGTTCGATCTTCTGGGAATTTGGCTCTAGATGTTGCTTCATCTGGAATAGCTGCCACTTTGCTAACAGCTGGGAAAACAGCATATTGTACCTTTGAACTGCCTCTAACAGTTTCCCTTGAAAAGGATTCAATATGCTCTATTCGGAAAAACAGACCTTTGGGGACACTGCTTCAAAATGTGTCTCTTATCATGTGGGATGAATTTACAATGACACACCGCTCACATATTGAGGCAGTTGACAGAACTCTCAAAGACATTAGAAATTCATACAACATAATTGGAGGTGTTACTTTTGTGTTTGCTGGTGACTTCCGACAAACTCTTCCTGTGGTGCCTACACGAACGCGGGCTGATATACTAAAAGCATGCTTAAAAGCATCACACCTATGGAACTCTGTACAATTTATTACCTTGCGCACTAACATGAGGACACATTTAGGAGGTGGAGATACACAATTTGCAGATCTTCTAATAGAAGTGGCCAACGGAGACATACCTGACACAAATGGCTTTACCAACATACAAAACTTAGGTAAGCGTCTCTGTACACTACATGAACTCATACAACATGTTTACCCAGACATCAAGCATCTTCTCAGCAAAGATTACACATGGATTTGCGAAAGGTCTATAGTTGCCGCCTGAAACTCTGCAGTGCATCATATTAATGAACACATACTACAACTATTCCCAGGTGAATCCACAATATATAATTCCATTGATACAGTATTAGATACACAGTACAATGTGCATTATCCCCAAGAATTCCTCCACTCACTTAACCAGGGCTTCCCCCTCATACACTCCAAATGAAAGTAGGTGTTCCTATCATGTTATTACAAAACCTACATCCACCAAATCTCTGCAATGGGACGCGCCTACAAGTTAAATCTCTTTTACCTTATGTTATAGAGACTACTATTCTCACTGGCCATGCTGCAGGACAGTTAGCCCATATTCCCTGGATACCCATGATCCCTACTGATCTACCATTTCAATTCAAAGGCTTACAATTCCCTATTAACATTGCTTTTGCATCCACCATTAACAAATCACAAGGTCAGGCATACAAAGTCATTGGGATAGACTTACGAGAGAACTGCTTCACTCATGGACAGTTATATGTCGCGCTATCGAGGTCGGGGAATTCCGAAAACCAATTTATTCTTTTTCCTGATTCTCATGAAACACGAAATGTGGTGTACCATGAAGTTTTGAAGTAAATGTTATTTTCAATACTAAAACCATTGCTGCCTAGCCTTTTTTTTACCCGGACAACGTCGGGACGGGCCGCTAGTATGTATATGTATATATATATATATATATATATATATATATATATATATATATATATATATATATATATATTACCTACTGGCGTCTCGCCAGTAGGTATATATAGTTAGGATTTTTTCCCTATGGGATTTCTGAAAATTCTATGCCTAATAACTTTGGCGTTTGTGGACGGAATCGGCTGAAATTTTCAGGAAAATGGCACATTTTGTTTCTGAGAAGCCCCTAAAAATTTGGGGGGGTTTCGTCAAGGGGGGCCTGAGAAAAAAGGGGGGTCCCAAAATGCGTTTTTCCCATTCATTTTTCCATAGGGCGGTTGGACTCACTTTTAGCTCGAACGGCTGAATGGATTTGCACGAAACTTGGCAAAATTGTAGGGACTGTTAGCCCGATGTGCCTTTGCTAGGTCTCAATATATGTGCTCCAGTAGTTTTTGAGAAATTAACGTTCAAAACAAGATATATATCTGTAACAGCGCTCCGGGCAGCGATCCGGTCCGCTTACTTTTCGCGAAACGGAACTTTGCGCGCAGAAAGCTGATTGGCTCTCCGGTGTCTGTCAACATTCTAAACAGTCCGGAGCGGCCGCCATCTTATCTCTCGGTAGGATCGAGAGAGAAGAGGTGAAAAACGAAGGGGGAATTTATTGAATGGGTGCAAGGTATACCCCTCTTGACCCCCTAGGATTGTTGTTGGGGTTATTAAAGGGTCCCGTGGGGAAAATAAAAAAAAAATTATTTTTCACGGTAGAAGCGTTTCCCGGGCCGCGAACTGGGCCGCAAACTGGTAGCGAAACGGGAATTCGCCATTTTGTGCTTCGTTTTAATTGTTTAGAGACAAAAATGATCGCCGCACATCGGCCACAATGCATGAATATCGTTGAAAAGTCAGCGATATTCATGCATTATCCAGCAAATGCTCTTAGCCATGTTATCCACCTTCCATTGGATAACAGAAAGCTGATTGGCTCTCCGGTGTCTGTCAACATTCTAAATAGTCCGGAGCGGCCGCCATCTTATCTCTCGGTAGGATCGAGAGAGAAGAAGAGGTGAAAAACGAAGGGGGAATTTATTGAAAGGGGGCAAGGTATACCCCTCTTGACCCCCTAGGATTGTTGTTGGGGTTATTAAAGGGTCCCGTGGGGAAAATAAAAAAAAAATTATTTTTCACGGTAGAAGCGTTTCCCGGGCCGCGAACTGGGCCGCAAACTGGTAGCGAAACGGGAATTCGCCATTTTGTGCTTCGTTTTAATTGTTTAGAGACAAAAATTATCGCCGCACATCGGCCACAATGCATGAATATCGTTGAAAAGTCAGCGATATTCATGCATTATCCAGCAAATGCTCTTAGCCATGTTATCCACCTTCCATTGGATAACAGAAAGCTGATTGGCTCTCCGGTGTCTGTCAACATTCTAAATAGTCCGGAGCGGCCGCCATCTTATCTCTCGGTAGGATCGAGAGAGAAGAAGAGGTGAAAAACGAAGGGGGAATTTATTGAAAGGGGGCAAGGTATACCCCTCTTGACCCCCTAGGATTGTTGTTGGGGTTATTAAAGGGTCCCGTGGGGAAATTAAAAAAAAAATTATTTTTCACGGTAGAAGCGTTTCCCGGGCCGCGAACTGGGCCGCAAACTGGTAGCGAAACGGGAATTCGCCATTTTGTGCTTCGTTTTAATTGTTTAGAGACAAAAATTATCGCCGCACATCGGCTACAATGCATGAATATCGTTGAAAAGTCAGCGATATTCATGCATTATCCAGCAAATGCTCTTAGACATGTTATCCACCTTCCATTGGATAACAGAAAGCTGATTGGGTCTCCGGTGTCTGTCAACATTCTAAATAGTCCGGAGCGGCCGCCATCTTATCTCTCGGTAGGATCGAGAGAGAAGAAGAGGTGAAAAACGAAGGGGGAATTTATTGAAAGGGGGCAAGGTATACCCCTCTTGACCCCCTAGGAATGTTGTTGGGGTTATTAAAGGGTCCCGTGGGGAAAATAAAAAAAAATTGATTTTTCACGGTAGAAGCGCTTCACGGGCCGCGAACTGGGCCGCAAACTGGTAGCGAAACTGGAATTCGCCATTTTGTGCTTCGTTTTAATCTTGCCTTTTTGTCCAATGCCACAATTTTGTCGTGCACGGCAGCCATTTTAGATGCCTTGACCAGACCCACTCTCTACACGCCGTCGATTCTCAGCACGGCTCCCCACCCTCGCAAGCATCTCCCCCACGCACTGGTCACCCCCGCTCTCTCTCTCATGCATGGGCCATATACTTCCCCCCATCTGCGCTGCTCTTCCCTGAGAATCACACCCTGTGCCCGCCCGACACCTCCCTTTCACCCTATTCACTACCGCACCCTCTGACACTCCTCTTCCTCTGTGTCCGATTGTCCAGGCCGGACCTAGGCTATCACCTAGCCCTGCGGATGTAGTTTATGGCTCCAGCTGTAGAGTATCCAGACATGCCAACCCTCCCGATTCAGGTGTGAGACTACTGATTTCAGTGCTAGTCTTTCGCTTCCCGATTCCTGCAAGGAAAAACCCGGGGGCATATTTCCAACATCTAGCGGTAATTTTTGTCTCTAACTTGTTTAGAGACAATAATTATCGCCGCACTTCGGCGAATTTTATCGCACATAAACCTTGCTATTAGCAAGGTTTATCGCAAATGCGATAAAAAACGGCCGCAATGCATGAATATCGCTGAAAAGTCAGCGATATTCATGCATTAGTCAGCAAATGCTCTTAGCCATGTTATCCACTTCCCATTGAACAAGCGCATGGTCTTTTAAAGATTTGTGAAGTACTCGGGGCGGCGGTGTGTGTGTGTGTCCTCTTTCAGGAGCGGGCGGGGGGGCACTGGCAGCAATTTGCAGGCCAGGCAGTGTTCAACACGTGCATCACCTTTTCTCTGCCTGCTATTGCGCTCCATGCTTCGGAAAGGTAAGAAAAAGAACGTGCATTTGAGTTTGAAATGTCCGATCTTGTAGTAGTACACTTGCAAAGCCCACACATGACAATAACCCGATTCAAGGCCCCATTCACCCGATTTTTAAAAAAAATATAGTACTCCAAGACAGTTACATTTTAAAACTTTATTAATATTTAAATATAACGAACGCAACAAAAACTGTAAATATATTTAACCATTTTTTGAAATTAACCAGAACTATAACGATAACAACAACAACAACAATAATATAACTTTTGTGCCTAAATTACGCATACATTTAGCTAATCTGCTAAAGGGGGGAGTCGCCATTTCTTTATAATAATCAATAATGAAAAATCCACATCAATAGGGTTGCCCGTTTTCTCGATGCAGCACTATAGTGCAATATACACAGCACCTGGGGTGTCAAGAGTGAACAGGTCTTTCTTTGTTCCTTAAGATGTTATCTCCGAGAATGCTGATGCATTGGTGTCTGTACACTTCTTTGTCAATTCTGTCAAGATGATAACTGCTTTATAAACAGACGATATCTTTGTTTCGTCATTAGTGTTAAGTGTGTCTGAAACTACAGTGCCCTTCTGTTTTTTTTTCTTCAGGCTCTACAGAGTTTTGTGTGTTGTTCTTTTGAGCGACAATTATTCCAGAGGTTTCAGGTTCACTTGTTTTGTTCTGCAGTGAGTTAACAGCTTTAGAGAGTTCATGTTTATTTGCTATGTCCTGCTGTTCGTGAACTGCTTCAGAGACGTCAGCCTCATTTTTTATGTTTCAGTAGATCCTGGACCTGCCCGGCCGCGCCCAAAATGGCGCCGGTGTAAATGGGACTCGTAACTGCTTGTTCTGTACTGGTTGCCCAACCTTGATATCACGAGATACATATGCAGTTTTGAAGCACATGGCGGAGGCTTGTCTGCTGTAGTGGGGCGCCCCTTTATCGTTTCAGTCGCCATTCCGCCCGCTTTTGCTACACTGTGCCTCATCCGCCATTCAGCTGTTTACCGCCCGCTCTTACGGCTACAGCGTCTCGCTCACCATGTAGTTGAGTTGTTCCCACTCTTGCGGTGCAGCGGTAGGCGGCTGCCACAGGACTCTTAAAATGGCGGCCGGCTCTTCGGATTTGGGCCTGGTCCAGTAAAATGGCCCTGGGACACCTTGGAACTCGGACGCTTGTCTGCCAGGGCTTGGGTTCCATTCTCGAAAGCGTCCCCTCAGCCTTGAAGATTGTACAAAAGTCTTGGGGGCCCTCGACTCCCGCAGGCTTCCGGTGGGGAGCGGCTGCCATGATTGCTTGCGGAATGGCCACGATGGAGCTACGAGATGGTGGTGCTCTCATGGTGACGCCAGCTTCAGTCTGAAACATCCAGAAACAAGGTGGGGCTTTCATCGTTTGGGGAAAAAAAATGTTTTAATCCAATGAAAAGTGTTATTTTTAGGTCACATGACCTAGTCTTACATAATTAGGAAAAGAAAAGTAAAATGAACCAATGAAAAGTTTTATTAACAAGTCACATGACCTGTTATGCTTACGTTACGCGCTGCGCGGCGCGCTCTGGATCGTTTCCGGGAAGCTGCGCCTTGCGCACTGGAGCACTTCCGGGTGCGCTAACGCGTCGCGTCATATGACGCATTACGCGACAATGCAGGTGCCGAATATAGTCAAAATGTCTCCACCAACCAGCGGTCGGAATTCCACCGCTTTCAGCAGTCCAAAAAGTTTGGTCAAATCTTAAGAGCGGGAGCAACTCAACTACATGGTGAGCGAGACGTTGTAGTCGCAAGAGCGAGCGGTAAACAGCTGAATGGCGGAAGAGGCACAGAGTACCAAAAGCGGGCGGAATGGCAACTAAAACGGTAAAGGGGCGCCCTACGACAGCGTGTCTTCAGGTGAAACGGATTGTGGGACAAGGTCCAGAATGAAAGATTCTTCAAAAGGGAAAAAATTCCGCCGGACCCCGGGAGCCGGCCGCCTATGCCGGGGGCGATCTCAGGCCTCACCAGGGCAACACGACTTGGGGAGGGGGCAGGAGCCAAGCGCCCCCTCTCAGTCCGCGCCATCTCACCGCCCCTCTGGGGCCTCCGTCAAGCGGTTTAGGGAGGCACCGTATCACATTGTTTTCCAATGCAGTCAGGTCCACAAATGGACCCCACTTACTTTGAATAGTGAAGCTGCAGCAGGTGCAAATAAGGTTTAAACAGTGTTACAAGAACTGCTTAGAATTCTGAAGTATGGCACTCAATAACCAAGACTTATGCCATTTATGTAAGGCAGTGACATGGAAGCAACTCAGGGACAAAAAGCATGAACGAACATTCACGTATGAAAATCTTATTTGGAGAAGGGGTAGAATCCAAACGCCCCCTGCCAGTTCGCGCCACTACACCGTATGTGGAAAATCTGAAGCCATCATTCTACAAACTCTCAACGCTTGTTATCAGTGCATGAGTTTCATGCTCGATCGATTGAGCTAGCCGGATCGGGCAATAAAAAGTATAAAATAGTTATGTAAATAGTTATTTAATAAAATGTTTTATTCTGTTTCTTTGGTGGTGTGTTGTGTATATTTATAATATTTGCATAGGGTTTGCCGTTATTTTGGGCGGTGTGGGTGGCGGAGTCGAGCTGTTTTGCAGCCCTCATGGTGTGGAGCTCAATTCATTTCACTATTTTCGTATTTCTCATGAAGGGTTATTCCTAATGTTTGTATTTTACCGAGGTTAAAAAGAGATCGAATTAGTGGCCTACTGATTTTGCTCGATTACTTTTATTTTTTTACACGATTTTTCACTATCTGCAAAGACTAAACAGAGTATTGCGACTTTGTGCTTGTTTGTAAATAGAGAATGATCCAAAGAGAACCAATTGTAAAACAGTAAATGCTTGGATAATAATCAATCAAATGGAGAGACAAGCAGGTACGACGGATTACAACAGGGGTAAAGGTCTGCGTTAACTACCGTTCACTATCTGCAAAGAGAGAGTACTACTAAGAGAAAAGAGGGGAGTGGGGAGGGGGGGCAGCGTTCAAAGCACATCAGCGTGCATAAACACGAAAACGTTTTTACCTATCACGTACTTGACATTTGACAGCTTTTGATGTTTGCTATTAAAAAACCAATGAAATTCACAGAAAAAACCATAGGTTATAGTGGATATATAGTTAGGAATTTGCATTTACAAAACCTTGAAAATTCAATGAAAAAACCATTGGTTTTAGGCCATATATAGTTAGGGATTTGCATTTACGAAACCTTATTTTACTCTCATAAAACCATTGAAATTCCATATATAGTTATAAGCGCTAACTATATATCGCGCACCCGCAATCCACTGCTGATGATGTCACATATTACATCATTCATGACATGGTTAGTGACATCACTGATGACATCACTGAAGACATCACTGATGACATCTCAAATGACATCACTGAAAACATCTCATTTGACATGACTGATAACATCACTGATGATATCATTCATGTGATAATACGATGAACCTCTTCAGACTCTAATATAACCTTAGATACAATCAGTGTAAACAGACACTCACAGACTGTCACTCATCCATGGAGTTACTCACACACCTAGTCAGTCATGCAAAGAATCAATCACACCTCCATTTCCTCAACTATACAGTTATACAAACTTTACTTATTCAAACATATACTAACACATATTTACTCTATTATACAATCCCTGATACAAGTTCACAATGATCCATACAGCCACTCACACATTCACTGGCTCTTATGCACAGTTATTTATATATGTCAACTCTCACATGTACTGTGTTTTACATATGTACTTACTTTGACATGTAGCACTGAGATATCCGTTCACTCACTAATACACTCATGCACACAGTCAACCGCCCATACAGCTGTTTCCACATGCACTTTTGAAACCATACATCTAGTGAATCAACTGCTCACACATCTATGCACAGAGTCACACACCTCCCAGCCACCCACACACACACTCAGTATCCCATACAAATACTTGGGCAACCAATCAATAACCCATATAGTTACTCATATAGCTACTTATCAACACATGCAACAGTTTACAGAACAACAGACATAATGATGCACAAATTAAGACAGTTTAGTCACTAACCCATGCACTCAGTGAGACACATTTAATCACTCACTCATACAGTCAGTCATGCACCTACTAAATCCTTCATCCAGACACTTATACATCCACTCATTCTTCAATATGTAAGAGATATTTTAACTTTACAGAAACATACAGTCACTGGATAATGTCATCAGTGATGTCATCAGTGATGTCATTTGAGATGTCATCAGTGATGTCATCAGTGATGTCACTAACCATGTCATGAATGATGTAATATGTGACATCATCAGCAGTGGATTGCGGGTGCGCGATATATAGTTAGCGCTTTAACTATATATGGAATTTCAATGGTTTTATGCGAGTAAAATAAGGTTTTGTAAATGCAAATCCCTAACTATATATGGCCTAAAACCAATGGTTTTTTCATTGAATATATATATATATATATAATAGATTTCCTGCTCAAACTAAAGATACACCCACCTCCCTGGCCCTGGATGAATTCCTGGGAAATACTGGGGATGATAGCTGTGTGCTATTAGCTGGGGATATGAATGTCACCTATGAACCACTGGACTTGTTATCAAACCTGAAAGAGGAAGAGCCTGAGGGAGGGGGGGGGTTCCTCTGTTGAATCAGGTCAGGTTTGTCAAAAACACTAAAATGGTGCTTCAATTAACATCACTAGTCTTGCAATATGGTCTAGGAGCATGTCATGGGCGTACCACATCTGATAGGTCCCTTAGGTAAATAACAAAAGAATAACCTGTCAAATGAGGATTGATTATTTTCTATTGGACACTTTATATTGGTATCTCCTTATTGACATGCGAGTCATAGAACAATTCAACAGTGATCACAATGCTTTGGCACTAGAATTAGAGTCCATCTTTGATTCATCACAGGTACCAAGTGAGGATAATATCTTGACCTGATTATACTCAGTAATAACAGGAAGAGGGATAAGTGGGCAAAGATCGAAGGCAATACAACAGTTTTAGCGCAAATTTACAATGTAGTCTTTCATTCACTCTACAACTTTGAAAAATATGCAGACATAGCACATAGTATAATCAAATATTTTAATAACCTATGCAGGGAAATTTAAAAAAAAATCTTCTATATGGAGAATAAGGACAAGATCATAAGTAGAAATAAAACTGGATGGCATGATGAGTATTGCGAGGCTTGTAGAGTGGAGCTAATTTCCACTGTAAGAAATGGAAACAGGAACCTTTACCAGAACAAAGGTAAAAAACATAAAGCAGAGTAAAAAAAGTCCAAAAGAAATTGGGAGGAGGCCATCTGGCGAGACCACCTTTATGCAGTAGAAGTAAAAATATTGTAAACAGCTTTGGCACAAGGTAGTCAAGGGTCCCAAGAATAGCACAATGAAAGAAACATTTCACATTCAACTGCATCTCTGGCTTAATCATTTTAGTGCGTTATACACAAATCTGTCTCATATCCATTTAGATAAAAATGACAAAGATCATTTGGAGAGCTTTGGGGAGTTCTGCTCTGTGGATCCAGATCTTTTTAGCTTAGACAAAAAAGATGGGCCTTTCCATACTATAGAGGGACAAGGCCCCGGGCCTGGATAACATTCCGGATTACCTATCCTCTCCGTACAAGAAATCTGGAGTACCTTAAACAAAGTTTTAATGCAGTTTTTTAGGGGCAGAGGTTCCCAATTCCTGGTTAGGTGCTGAGGTGGTGCCAATTTTCAATAAAGGCGAAATGGGGGATCCATCAAATTAAAGGCCAATAAGCCTCATTAATATAACTCAGAAGCTGTTTTCCAGGCATCTGTTAGAAAGATTGAAAGTCTGGATTCAAGAGGGGAACAAAGTGTCACCGTTGCAAGCTGGGCTCAGAGCAAATACATGTACTACAGACCAAATTTTTAAATATTTTTGGAAGCATTTGATTATTTGGAAAAAACACATTTATGTAGCATTTGTTGACTTACGTGCAGCCTTTGACCTCATCCCTCGAGAGAAATTGTGTAACGCCTTAAAACATATGGGGGTTCCTGATTATTTGCTGCATACTATAATAAGACTGCACACTAATAATTATGCCCAAATAAGATGGGGTCAGAAAAGTGAACAAACTGAACGTATTAGGGTGGACAGGGGAGTTCGCCAAGGTGGCATATTGGCTACCACCCTGTTCACCCTATACATTAACAGGTTGTTAGAGGCATTGATTGCTGGACAGAAGATATGATTGCCATTTTGTTATGACGATGCCCTACTTGCCTCCAAATCCCCTATGGGGCAGCAGAACCTTTTGAAGGATTTTCCATTTCTTGTAGGGAATTTGGGTTGGAAATAAATGTAACAAAAACTAAATTCATGACATTCCACCCACATAGGTCCTTTAAGGGTAAGATTAGGTTGGGTGGTACATATCTGAAGCAGGTAAAACAATTTGATTATTTAGGAGTCAGGCTTACCTATACTCTTTCATGGTCCACACAAATAGCTAAGAGCCAGGCAACACTACAGCATGTGAGGTGTGCAATTCCTAAAAGGTGAAGAATTCAACCTTTAGACCAGGGGTCTCCAAACCGGTCCTGGAGAGCCGGATCCATGCCAGATTTTTTGGATATCCCCATTGAGATACATGTAGTAATTTTAAAAATCTGGTATGGATCCGGCCCTCCAGGACCGGTTTGGAGACCCCTGCTTTAGACCCATAACATTGAAATCTATAGGGCAAAAGGTGTTGCGGCCGCCTTGCATGGCGCTGAATTATGGGATGCAAACATAGGTGTCATTGAAATCATTAAGAACAATTTTATGAGAACTGTTCTTGATCTGCCTCGCAATGCACCCTTAGCCCCTATTTGCTTAGATCTTGGGCTGAAAAATGTATCTCATGTGGCTGCATTTAGGCCTCTGGCTTTCTGGGTTAGATTATTAACCATTGATTCTCCTCTTTCTTCACGAGAATCAGCTGCTGAGATCCTTACCTCAGACCTAAAAGGGATGATACCCTTGTTTAAACATGTAAAGAAACACTTATACAGTCTGTATACTCTGGAACTATGGACTAACCCTGCTGCTATGTCAAAAAAGTAATTTATTAGTTTAAAGAAGAGGTACTGGGACTATATTAACAGCCAATGGTTAGGTCGATCCAGTGTTGGTGAGCTAACAAGTAGATTGCTGGACTTCAAAGACAGAATGATCGGTCAGGCTTTTCTTAATTGTATAGAACCACCAGTGGCAAGATCTCTATATATTTAAAGTTCAGATACGGCATTCTCCCACTGAATGAGACCGGGAGCAGGTGGGTGGGAAGTATTTGTTCTTCAAAATGTCTCTTTTGTCCCAGGTTAACCTGAAGCTTTGGGCTGTTTTATGTTTTTTGTACCAAATACACAGCCACCAGGAGAGTTTGGTTTTTCCTATCCTTGAGGTGCTTAACTTTTTCCATGCGTCGGCCGGTCTTCTGCCGTCTGACGTCACTGTGGGCATGTGCGGAGGACGGCCGGCAGCCGTCCAAACTGCGCATGTGTAACTTTTTTTCCGCACCTCAGCAGAATGTCTGCCGCGGCGAAGCGGTTAAAGGAGGCTACTACATATTGTTTAGTGTTTGCAGTATCAAGATAGTTGTTATATGCCTGCTAGTTGAGAAGTAAAAATTGTTTACCTGTATCAGGGACATAAGATGGGACTTAAGTACATATTTTATAACATCGATTGTCCCTTTGTACATAATGAAATTAGTATCCATAGTGCATATTTTAGACACAGAATTGTATTATTTAAGCACTTGCACTTTACAGACTAATATTGCTAAAGATGCACGTTGAATAGTTGATTATTTTCAGAATATACTTATTGTACCTGAGTGGTACCCTTGCAGGACACTTTATAATTTTGTTTTGTTTTTCCTTTAGACAAGCTTGAACATTTAATAAGCACTGTGATGATTATTAATTGTTCTTATGTAACAAGATGTATGACGTGTGTTTTTTTATAGTTTTTATTTGCCCTATGGATGTTATTGTTTTTAAAGACTGTACCTTTGATGTACTTTTATGGTTTGAATCAAAACCAAATAAAGATGATTACTGGTTACTAACACAATGAATATTGTGTGGATAGGGCATGCCTGGTAGTGCTTATATAAAAGTCATTTTCTTTTTATTTGCCATGTATTCATGATGAAACTTTTGCTCCAAAAATTAGTCATAAGTGATTACTGCATTGTAGTTTGTCCAAACATGACTGAGATTCATACAAGACATGGAAGCACTATTGTGCATAGCTAGCATATATTTGTAGGTTGTTATACGTTTTATAGGGCTAGCTAAAGAAGTACAAAGATGTGTTAGTGCATTAGCTTTTGAGACCACACAGGGTATCACAGCTCATAAAAGGCTGTATTCTCTCTTGACCTGGCAGGCCCACAAACAAACCTTGCTTTACAGAACTCTATTAAATGCTTAATGCAGATATGTGATATTTAACCATGCCTAATGAAATATATTTTTGTCAAATTAGGACATAATGTATATAGTGATGTAGGAGGAAGAGGATGTACAGGGGAACTCGTGCTATTTGTTCACTTATGTCAATGTAAGGGAATAAGGGAAATATCAACTTTGAACAATGTCATTTCCCAAATACTTATGTGTGTGTGTGGTAATAGTGGCGTCAGAGGCGTAGGGGGTAGAGGAAGTGGTGGGTCTGGTCCCCCACTTGTAACTGTTCTGCCCCATGCCCACCACTGGGGGCAGCCCAGCCAGCAAAAATAGACACTTATATCTCAGCCTTGGATCAGCGATGCTGTTTCTGTTTACATTTCACGTTTACTTACTCCCGCAAAACAGGATGTTGTGTTGCTCTAGTTTTCATGCATCATATTACTAATTTATAGTGCACAGTGTGAAAAGAGTTGTTGCTATGTAGCTGAGTTCAGGTTGGTGGTCGGCCGCGACTGAGAGCTCTGGAGTTCTAGCCGAATCAGTGCAAACTTCTCACTGTGCCAAAGGGGTTCAGAATATATGCTCATCCAATCATTAGCTTCTCACAGAGCATTGGTCAGGTGTACCAATTGTAATAGTGATGAAATGCCAATATGTGTTAAGTATGCATATAGATGTCAAAATAATTCACAGGGCGAAAGTTAAAAGAAAATGCAGGGGCTTTTTATCAAGAACAACGTTAAGAATTATCGCGGATTTAGCAGCAGAAAACTGCCGCTAAAGCGGCGATAATGGGCTTGATAATATGCCCTTGAGAATTCCAATAGTAGTCCATGTTCTGGTGTGAACATGGGCTTCTATTGGAATTCTCCAGGGCATATTATCAAGCCCATTATCACCAGTTTAGCAGCAGTATTCTGCCCCTAAACCGGCGATAATTTTACCCCTGTTCTTGATAATATGCCCCGCAGTGTAACAGCTTAGTCGGTGTGTTGTTTGCATGGGTAAGCAGGATTGGTAAAGAGAAGGAGATGCAAGATGATACAGGCAAAAAATAGTAGAGCGAGGGTGCTGAAGAGGAAAGTGATGAGTGTGAGATACGCAGATTAAGCGCTTCAGAAAGCAGTGAGGAGAAAAAGATTCTAAGACCCTGATTATGAGTTAGGCATAGTGGTAAGTACCACATGCAGGTGCAAATAGCACCTTGTGTTAACAAATCATCTGATCACGAGGAAAAATGCATGTGTTACTTAGTACATGTGTGCTGTTCAACACAATTCACTATTTAAGACATTAAAACATTATGAAAAATAACAAATGTGATAAGTAATACCCCAATTACAAGTATGAGAGGTCATTAAGCCCTTAAAATACCACCAGTCAAAAGTAGGTGGTAAAAATTCAATAAAGTTAGGGAATTAACAAAAGAGATGAAAAACATTAGAAAAATTCAAAGATCAACACAATCATGCAAAACAGCACAGTACAGGCCCTGTTTGAGCTGAAAATAATGAAATATTGCAAACACGTGCACACGTTAACAGCCATGGACAAGTAAAGCTCTCACAGGTTGACTGCACACTTCCATTCTACAGTCCACCGAAATGGATGCAGCATTGTTAGACCACTAGATCATGCTATTCCAGATCCATGCTCTGCTACAGCAAACCATGCAGCATGAGGATGGAGCCAGGCCACCAATCAAGGACCTCAAATAGTGCAACAACATAGGATAAGAGCCTGGATTGACAGTGTAAGACTGGAACTCAGTGAGGCTAGCAATGTTTCCAGACCCAAAGATTTACGGGTCATATTATCAAGGACGTGCTTAGCGATACATTTTTTATCGCAGGCTATCTCTGAAATTTATCGCCCTGGTAGCGCGTTATTAAAAGCGTGTTTCTCCAATGCGATAAAAATTCCAGAGATAGCAAGGATATTGCCGTTTTGCAGGGAACATCGCTGGTTTTCCAGCGATGTTCTCTGCAAAACGGTGATAACCTTGCTGATACGACCCTGTGGTCATATAAGAATAATCCACCCCCTATATAAAGCATAGGTAAGTCAGGATTTTAGCTGACGTTATTTCTTGGTGGAAACAGCCGTTTTTGCAAAAATCTAAAGTGTGCCAAAATCCTGTGGGCTGCCTTGTAAATATTGCGATGTGAACATCAGCGATATTTGCAAGGTAGTTCATCCGGGGTACGCCCAGTGACTCCCACTTTGCATCTCATTAGAGATGCAAAGGGAGGCATCGGAAAAAAGGGTGCTAACATGCGATTATGCATGTTAGCGCCCTCTTGTAAATAGGGCAATAGTTTTATCTCCACTTTTTTGACTTTTTAAGCAAAAAAGCGGAGATAAAGCCCTTGTTAATATGCTCCCCAGTTCACATCAGAACATGGACTTCTCAAGGGCATATTATCAAGCCCATTATCGCTGCTTTAGCTGCAGTTTTCTGCTGCTAAACCGGCGATAATTTTTAACGCCGTCCTTGATAATATGCCCCCAAATTTGTGTTTTGGATTGTGTGGGTTGAGCGAGTGTGCATGGTGGTACCCACAACATTAAGCGGCCCATGAACTTGGCCATGTAAGATGTATTGTTTCTTCCTGTGCTGCACAGGAATAAGTGAAAAACCTGATTCTCAGACTTAAACTTCCATACATACAAGAATTCTGATTTTTTATTCACAAAACTGAGAGGCATATTACCAAGCAATAGCGATAATTATCGCTATTGCTTGGTTAGCGGGAAAGAAATATCGCCGAGCACCGAGGATTTTTACCGCTGAGATACCTTGATAATATCAAGGTTTATCTTAAAAGCGGTAAAAATCCTGCGAAATGCATGAATATCGCTGGAAAATCAGCGATATTAATGCATTATCGTGACAATGACAAGCGTGGAGAATCACTACGCGCGCACTTAGGACCCGGCCTCTCCGGACCCCGCCCGCTCCTGGTCTCTGGTGGTTGGTCGGGCGGACGGCCCAATCGGCGTCCGGCCGACCCATTTCCGCTCTGGCGATATCGCGTGACCCGAGGGTCAGGGGGTGGAGACTCTGGGCCTATTTAGGGTCAACTCCCTGTGACTGGGGTCTCTGTTCCCGCTATCACTCCTGGATACCTGACTGCTCACGCCGGCTCCTGGCCATTCTAGAGATCCAGGCCGGCTTTCCGAAATTCTAGAAGCAGAAGGACTGAGCATCGTTCGTGTAGCCAGGTAAGGGGTCAAGTGCCTCGGGGGCCTCGTGGGCAGCCGTGAGTCACGGTGGGTGCAGGGTAGGGATTGGAGTGTCGCTGCCTTACGGGGCTTACGGCTGTGTGCGGGGTTCTTCGTGGTGCGGGCTCCTGCCGGGCTGCGTGAACGGTGCTTAGGGGTGTAGGAACAGGGAACTCAGGGCGCATTAGGTGCTATAGCGAGGTAGTGCGAAGCACGCGATTGTTTGCATGGCGTCAAAAAAGGGTGGACAAAAGCGAAAGGACTCTGAACCTGAATTAGCACAGATTATGAAATTGCTGCTAAAAAAGTTGAGCAAGGAGACCCCCGATAGCGGGGACGAGAGTGACTCTTCCCGGGAGGAGCAGTCCAAAGTAGTAGAGCGGCCGCGCAGGGGGTGGCTACCGAAGGCTGCCTGTCCGCCATTAAAGAAGAAGGCCAAGGCGCAGCCAAAAGGGAAAGGGACGAAGAATAGGCCTGGCCCTGCTGGGAGGAAACAGGACGAGGGATCAGTAGGTCCCGTCCCCACTCCTCCTTTAGATGCAGATCGGGTCTTTCCTTCGGATCCTGAGCTGGGTGTGGTCACACCAGCAGACCCAGTGGGGTCAGTTTTGTTTGAGATTAGGGAGGCGCTTAGGGCGTTGGCGCCGGGAGGTGCGGTACCATTAGTCACGGTCCCTCCGGCACCACTCCCACCGCAGCCGGTGGCCGCAGTGGCAGCCGCTGGCGATCCGTTGGATAGCTTGCTGGCGTCAGTTTCCGCCCTAGTGGGCCAATTATCAGCCCCGGAAAGGGTATTAGAGAGAGGGAGCGCTGGGGCGGCAGCACCATGGGTGCCTCCGCAGGTCACTGAACAGGGCGCAGTGCAGGATATTCAGAGGCAGTTGGCGCTTTAGTCGAGTCGCGCAAAGCATTGCCCAGCGTAGCGATTGGAGCACAGCCCCCCGCGACAGCGATAGCGGTGCCACCTACAGGAGGTAAGCCTGGTGACACTACGCTAAGGAGCAGCAAGGTGGGAACTAGTCAGGGGAACGTGTTGTCCCAGTCAGGGATGTTAGCTACGCATGTTAGTACGGAAAAGCGAGAGAAGATTTGGAGAGGTGCCTACGTAGATATATTCTCCCTTATCAGGCCGAAGAGGCGAGAAGAGGATTACAAGGACAGGGATGGGAAGGATCATTCCTTCCGAGATCGGAGACCTAGGATAGAGGAGACTATAACCAATTGGTTGTTCGGCTTTCACGTCTATGTTACGGTGTAGTTGGAGAAAAGGCCAGAGTTGGCGATTCCGCTGGTGTTTTACACTAATAAGATTGTAAAGGCGCACGCCACTCATGGCGGTTCTGCCTGGCTGACATACGATAGGGAGTTTCGCTGGGCGAAGGAAGAAAACCCCTCCATTTGTTGGGACCAGGTTGAGGTCAATGCTTGGTTAGAGAGCGTAAGCAATAGGGAACACCCGGCTAGGCAGCCCTTTCGGACTTCCCAGGGAGGGCCGGGCGAGAAGAAAGGCACATGCTGGACATTCAATGGTAAAGGGTGCACGTGGCCCCCCGGGCAGTGCAAGTTCAAGCACGCATGCGCCTACTGCGGTCACCAGTCCCATCCTGAGTCAAAGTGGAATAAGAAATCCAAAGAACGGGGGGGCAACGCCCCTAAGGATATCAAAGCTTCCCAAGTCTAATTTGCCTACTCCTGTTGACATAGAGAAACTGATCTTTTGGTTGGGCAGGTACCCGGATAGGGCAGCTACCAGGATGTTGTTTGAAGGTGTGCACCTGTTACAATGCATTTTTTACAACGCACTACTGTTACAACGCATCCATTACAACGCGGATACTGTTACAACTCATGTTTTTACAACGCATTTTTTTACAACGAAGGTACCTTTACAACGCATACCATTACAACGTAAGTATTGGTAAGTATATAGTTATTTTTTAAATGTTATATGTTTGGGGTAAAGGGGTATTTTTAGGGGTTAGGGTCAGTTTTGGGTTTTTGGGTAAAGGGGTATTTTTAGGGTTTAGGGTCAGTTTTCAGTTTTTGGGTAAAGGGGTATTTTTAGGGTTCAGGGTCAGTTTTCAGTTTTTGGGTAAAGGGGTATTTTTAGGGTTTAGGGTCAGTTTTCAGTTTTTGGGTAAAGGGGTATTTTTAGGGTTCAGGGTCAGTTTTCAGTTTTTGGGTAAAGGGGTATTTTTAGGGTTCAGGGTCAGTTTTCAGTTTTTGGGTACAGGGGTATTTTTAGGGTTCAGGGTCAGTTTTCAGTTTTTGGGTAAAGGGGTATTTTTAGGGTTTAGGGTCAGTTTTCAGTTTTTGAGTAAAGGGGTATTTTTAGGGTTCAGGGTCAGTTTTCAGTTTTTGGGTAAAGGGGTATTTTTAGGGTTCAGGGTCAGTTTTCAGTTTTTGGGTAAAGGGGTATTTTTAGGGTTCAGGGTCAGTTTTCAGTTTTTGGGTAAAGGGGTATTTTTAGGGTTCAGGGTCAGTTTTCAGTTTTTGGGTAAAGGGGTATTTTTAGGGTTCAGGGTCAGTTTTCAGTTTTTGGGTAAAGGGGTATTTTTAGGGTTCAGGGTCAGTTTTCAGTTTTTGGGTAAAGGGGTATTTTTAGGGTTCAGGGTCAGTTTTTAGTTTTTGGGTAAAGGGGTATTTTTAGGGTTCAGGGTCAGTTTTTAGTTTTTGGGTAAAGGGGTATTTTTAGGGTTCAGGGTCAGTTTTCAGTTTTTGGGGTACAGGGTAAAAATAAATTAAATTTAATTTTAAATTAAATTATTTAATAGTAAATAAATTAAATTAAATTACATTGCATTATTTTTGGGGTTGAGGGTCAGTTTTGAGTTTTTGGGGTACAGGGGTACAGGGTAAAAATAAAGTTATATTTTTTTTAATTTTCAATAATTAATTTAAATTATATTTCATAAAATTACTTTAATTTATTTTTGGGGTTTAGGGTCAGTTTTCAGTTTCTGGGGTACAGGGGTACATGGTAAAAATAAAGTAATATTAATTTAAATTTAAAATAATTAACGGACATTAAATTATTTAAAATTACATTAAATTATATTTTTAAAATTAAGTTACTATTATATTATTAATATTAACATATACTTACCAATACTTACGTTGTAATGGTCTGCGTTGTAAAGGTACCTGCGTTGTAAAAAAATGCGTTGTAAATACATGCGTTGTTACAGTATCCGCGTTGTAAAAACCGCGTTGTAACGGTATGCGGAGTAAAAGTCCGCGTTGTAACATCATATATCCTTGTTTGAAGGTTTTTCCAGCGGTTTTCGTATACCAGCATCGCATGTCCCTCCTATTACTCAGTGTAGGAACCAAGTTTCAGCAAGAACCCATCCCTCAGTAGTGGTCACAAAGGTAGAGAAAGAGCGGGCCTTAGGCCGAGTAGTAGGCCCGTTCCCGGCTCCTCCCTGGGAGAACTTTGTCTGCTCCCCTTTAGGAGTGGTGCCCAAAAAGGAGCCGGGACAGTTCAGAATGATCCATAACTTATCCGCACCGAAAGGTGCATCGGTAAACGATGCCATCGACCCGGCGGTGTGCTCAGTGACATACTCGTCCTTTGATGCCGCGGTTCAGAAAGTGAGGGAGCTAGGCCGAGGGGCGTTACTGGCAAAAACCGACATCGAGTCAGCATTCCGCTTGTTACCGGTAAACCCTGAGGATTACCATTTGTTAGGCTTTCAGGTCCAACAGCAATTTTATTATGACAGATGTATGCCTATGGGTTGTGCGGTCTCCTGCAAGTACTTTGAGACCTTTAGCTCCATGCTGCAATGGGTGTTCTCGCAAAAGTCAGGATGTACGGATGTGGTGCATTACTTAGATGATTTCATGGTAATGGGTCCCTCATCGTCGGATGCCTGCGCGTTGGCCCTAAGCCAGCTGGTGGCCATGTTAAAGGAATTTGGGGTGCCGCTGGCACCGAGCAAGACAGTCGGCCCTGACACGTGCATGTCCTTCCTGGGCATTGAAATTGACACAGTAGCGGGGGAATGTAGATTGCCAATGGATAAAGTAAAGGCCTTTTCCCTAGCCAATGAGGTAGCATTGGCATGTCCAAAGGTGACGTTGCACCAGTTACAAGTGCTTGTGGGGCAGCTAAACTTTGCTTTGCGGATCATCCCCATGGGACGCCCTTTCTCGAGGTCTATAGCCAGAGCGATGGTGGGTCTTACCCAGAAGCATCACCGGGTGAGGTTAAGAGCAGGGGTGAAGGAGGACCTCAAGGTGTGGCGGGATTTCCTGGCAGATTTCAACGGGCGGGTAGTGTGGTCTGCGCCGCCAGTGTCCAGTAAAGAACTAGGATTGTACACCGATTCAGCTGGTAGTGTTGGTTTTGGGGCAATCTTGGGCCCTGCCTGGTGTGGGGCGGTCTGGCCAGCGGAATGGTACGTAGCAGGCTTGACTAAGAATTTAGCCTTTTTAGAGCTCTTTCCCATCTGGGTGGCTGTTACGGTGTGGACAGAGCGCTTCAGGGACAGGGTCGTGACCTTCTGGTCGGATAACATGGCGGTGGTCCAGGTTATCAATTGGCAAGCAGCGACTTGCCCACACGTGCTGAGGTTGCTGAAGTTGTTGGTGTTGGCATGCTTGAAATTGAATTTGACTTTTAAAGCTGCGCATATACCTGGTGTTGATAACCATGCTGCTGACGCTTTGTCTCGTTCCAAGTTGTAGGACTTCCGGAGGTTCCACCCCCTGCGGAAGAGCGCATGACGACGTTCCCTACGTCACTGTGGAAAATTGGAGCCCCGCTTTAGCGGGGCTGGTAGGTGCCGCTCTGAGTGATCGCACCAAACGCGCCTATCAGTCGCAGTTTAATGTTTACAAATCATTTGTTGAACAGTTGGGTGGGGGGAGGGTCTTCGCAACTGAAACGATGTACGCCTTTTTACAGGTTCTGCGGGATCAGGGCAAAACAGTGTCCTATGCTAGGGCTGCCCTGGCGGCGATAGGCTTCTTTGCTAAACTGGCGGGGGAGCGGGATCCTGGGGTTTCATTTTTGATCAGAAAGGCCTTAGCGGGATGGGCCCGATTAGACGGGACACAGCGGGACTGTCGTAGGCCTTTGGATCTCCCGACCTTGATTGATATTGCCTGTTATTTGCCAGTCACCATTCGAGGGAATCATGCTGGGGGCGGCCTTTTGCCTGGCCTTTTACGGGGCCTTCCGCCTGGGTGAGATTGTGGGGGCCTCCAGAGTAGACCACGGGGGGGCCTGCAGCCCAAGGATATCTCCATTTCCCCGGGGGGCCTAGTAGTGCGGTTGAGACGGTCCAAAAAAGACCAAACAGGAAAGGGGGTCAACATCCAGTTGCGGCCTGCCCCAGGGATAGCTGCCTGCCCCGTATCCCGTATGCAGGCGTACCTAGCCCGACGCCCAGAAGGGGGGGTCGGCTCTCTTCGTCCACGAAAACGGGGATTGCCCTGGCGGCGATAGGCTTCTTTGCTAAACTGGCGGGGGAGCGGGATCCTGGGGTTTCATTTTTGATCAGAAAGGCCTTAGCGGGATGGGCCCGATTAGACGGGACACAGCGGGACTGTCGTAGGCCTTTGGATCTCCCGACCTTGATTGATATTGCCTGTTATTTGCCAGTCACCATTCGAGGGAATCATGCTGGGGGCGGCCTTCTGCCTGGCCTTTTACGGGGCCTTCCGCCTGGGTGAGATTGTGGGGGCCTCCAGAGTAGACCACGGGGGGGCCTGCAGCCCAAGGATATCTCCATTTCCCCGGGGGGCCTAGTAGTGCGGTTGAGACGGTCCAAAAAAGACCAAACAGGAAAGGGGGTCAACATCCAGTTGCGGCCTGCCCCAGGGATAGCTGCCTGCCCCGTATCCCGTATGCAGGCGTACCTAGCCCGACGCCCAGAAGGGGGGGTCGGCTCTCTTCGTCCACGAAAACGGGGATTGCCTGTCTCAATACCAGTTTAAGGCAGTCTTTGGGTTGGCCCTGGGGAACCTGGGACTGTGAGCAGCGGGTTACTCTTCTCATTCCTTTAGGATTGGCGCCGCAACTTTAGCGGCAGGGGCGGGTCTGCCCCCCATCATGGTGAAAGGTGTAGGTCGCTGGACCTCTGATTGCTACAAACAATATGTACGGCCTGAATTATTGTAATGCATATGCGTGCAGTGTCTAACGGTTCCATCTCTCTCCTTTTGATTAGTATGCCCGCTTCCGTGGTATGGGTAATCGGGCACTCTTTCGTGCGTCGCGCGGCGGTGCGCTTGCAGCGAAGAGAGGTGGTGAAACCGGCCGCATTGGGCGAGACCGAATTCGTATGGCATGGCATTGGAGGGATGCGGATCCGACACTTGAGGCGGATCGTCGAGGAGCTCAGAGCACGGGAGCACAAATCGCTGGATTGGATTATTTTGCATTTGGGAGGCAACGACATGGTCGACAGGGGGTGCTTGCTGTCAAGGAAGCCCTACTAGCAGAGTTCGCCTGGCTGGGACATGTGTTCCCATCAACAAAACTAGTCTGGTCTGGCATGATATCACGCAGGGCATGGGGCCCAGGAGTGCGTCCTAGATCTTTGAACGTCTCGGTGAGGCGATTGAACGGCGAACTAGCAAGGTTGTGCTCAGTGAAGGGCCGCTTGCGCTACCTCCAGCACCGGATGATTTCCGGAGAGGCAATGTACCACCAGGATGGGGTGCATTTGTCGGACTGTGGAACTGATACGTTTATCCAAGAACTCTGGCCATTTATTCTGAACGCAGGTGGGGAGGGTGTCAGACCTGTGGGCCTTGGCCACCCTTGTGGTGGAGAAGAGACCTGCGATCAGTAAATAGTGGCTAAACAAGATGGATGGGAGCCCGCTTGCCGGGCTCCATAGGCCAGCTCTGAGGGGGGATATGGCAAGCTCTCCACTGGGAGGAAGTGACCACCGGCTGGGGAGGCTAGGGCGACAGATTTCAAGCCTCCCGGGCGACCCTGGGCAGCCTGGTGGTCGAGATGCGAACCAGATGGTGTTCCTCCCTTAGGGTTGGGAAGGTGATGGAGCTGATATGCTCATAAATGTAGTTATGTTATAACTTGTGATTTTGATATGCATGTTATTGCTTGTCATGTTTATACAATGTGTGAATAAACATGGCCTTTTTAACCCCACCTGAATCTCTGGTGATTTCAAATGTGGGGATCTTGCATGTCTAGGGTAATTGAGCGGCGGGGGCATATCTGGAGGGTACGGGTCCTATGACAAGCGTGGAGAATCACGACGCGCGCACTTAGGACCCGGTCCCTCTCCGGACCCCGCCCGCTCCTGGTCTCTGGTGGTTGGTCGGGCGGACGGCCCAATCGGCGTCCGGCCGACCCATTTCCACTCTGGCGATATCGCGTGACCCGAGGGTCAGGGGGTGGGGACTCTGGACCTATTTAGGGTCAACTCCCTGTGACTGGGGTCTCTGTTCCCGCTATCACTCCTGGATACCTGATTGCTCACGCCGGCTCCTGGCCATTCTTGAGATCCAGGCCGGCTTTCCGAAATTCCCACCCACCCGTCCCTTAGATTAATGGTTTGAGGGGCGTTCTGCGGAGAAGAGACCTGCGATCAGTAAATAGTGGCTAAACAAGATGGATGGGAGCCCGCTTGCCGGGCTCCATAGGCCAGCTCTGAGGGGGGATATGGCAAGCTCTCCACTTGGAGGAAGTGACCACCGGCTGGGGAGGCTAGGGCGACAGATTTCGAGCCTCCCGGGCGACCCTGGGCAGCCTGGTGGTCGAGAGGTGGGCCCCGGTAATGGCGGACAAGGATAGAAGGGCGGGACCCACCACTCTAAGGGGCAGGTGCACAGCACTTGGCGTAGGATACCCAGTTGCGAGATGCGAACCAGATGGTGTTCCTCCCTTAGGGTTGGGAAGGTGATGGAGCTAATATGCTCATGGAGCTGATATGCTCATAAATGTAGTTATGTTATAACTTGTGATTTTGATATGCATGCTATTGCTTGTCATGTTTATACAATGTGTGAATAAGCATGGCCTTTTTAACCCCACCTGAATCTCTGGTGATTTCAAATGTGGGGATCTTGCATGTCTAGGGTAATTGGGCGGCGGGGGCATATCTGGAGGGTACGGGTCCTATGCTCTTAGCCATGTTATCCACCTTCCATTGGATTGTATGGCTAAGAACTGCTTTTAGCAGGCGTTAGCTTTTGGAGATATTCGCGCTTAGCGCGAATATTTCCAAAAGTTGTTAATAGGAGTTAGAGATGTTAGCGACTGTTTTCAGTCGCTAACATCTTGGCACGCCCACTTTGCATGTCATTAGCGATAATTATCGTTGACATGCAAAGTGGGCCCCTAAATGCCCGCTATCGCCTACAAGCTGTCGCTAACTGGTGTTAGCGACAGCTTGGTAATAGGGCGATAAAATTATCGCCGTATTAGCGGGAAAAAGTCCCGCTAATGCGGCGATAATGCCCTTGGTAATATGCCCCTGCGTACTCCCAAAAATGTGTTTGGAGGATGTAGGTGTTAAAGCACCTTGAACAAAACAGACACTTGCATATATTTTTTGATGATGTCATTTCTTTTCATTCTTTTAAATCCGCCCTATGTCTACATATTAAAGGTACTGCAGGCCTTTGTCAGATGTTTAAGGAGAACAGCATAGTTCGATGGATAGATCATTGAAAACATAATTCTTTCTTTGCCAGGTTAAGCAGAAAATAATTATTAGGAAATTAGATTATGTATTGGGTATCATATTTAAGTATGTGTTACAATGCTAAGCCTTGTGCGATTTAGAATTCCATATTATTTTCCTATCAACAAAAGGGAGTGATCTCATAGAAAGTGAAAAAATATCCTTGAGAAATTCTTTAGTTAGCAAATTCCTAATCTAATTTGACAAGTGAGGAAATATAAATTAAGAATACCATTACACATAATGCATAGAACAGCTGACACAGCAGTAGCGAAAGTTAACTGAGTTCTAGCTATGAATGCACTCTTTAAACCATCATGCCTGCAAGGCACATAGGCTAGTGGGGCTGGAACAAGTTTCAGAGTGGGGTTGCTGCCATTAAAGTTATATCACTGGAGTCATAAAGATTGTGGAAAACACGAAAAACAAGTGTGGCAAATGTGCAAAAGCCATGCCGCAGGAAAGTTGTATGGATGTGGTATGCAGATAGTGGTGCATTGTGCCTCACTGGTGGGGTAGCACACTGCCAATTACAGACAACACATTTCCAGTTGAAATGGCCACTACATATACATAGCTATGCAGTTATACTCGTAAAACTATATGGCACACAAACAATAAGGTGTTGAAATCGGGGTTCAGCAAATATTTAACATTTGCATCACCAAGTAAAGTGTGTTGATTTGTTTTGATCCTATTAAAATCTTTGTTTCCATCACAATTTAGAATCTAAAAAAAATGTGCTTCATTTGTGCTTTCCTACTCGCTGATATATTTTGAAATACGTGTATATAGTTCATTTGCAGGTATTTAAATGTTGTTGTGTGTTTGGAAACAAAACTGATATCCTAAAACCATTCCTTTCACTTTCTGTACTCCAGCAAGATTGTCACCTCGGTCAATTTTAAAAAATCCTCTCACTTTGCAATTAGATAAATAAAAGGAAATACCAGCTGAATAGGCAGTAATTTGTCAGAAGACATGGCTTGACATTTGACCTTTGTCTTAAACTGACACAAGTGTGACAAGACAAAAAACTAAATCTAAAGGTATCTTTATTGTTCACTCATCTTCTAAACTCCAGCATGGTTATTTCTAGGGGTGTTGCAACGAATATATGACGATACTACACGATCCTGTTGATCGCGGTATCTTAAAACGCTGGTTTTACAACGCAAGTCATTTCAACGACTTGTGCTGGAGGGCGCTGGACCTAGGGATAGTCCGATTTACTATTCCAACACCAGTCTACGTACAGTAGGGAAGGTGTTGGATAGTAAATCGTACTATTCCTTAGCTTACAGCGCCCTCCATCGCAAGTTGTTGAAACGACTTGAGTTGTAAAACCCACGTTGTAAACCTACCGCAGTGAAACTCCTGCGTGGTAAAGGTTGTCTCCCTGCTGCAACACCCCTCACATCATAGTTATTTAAGGTGATAAAGCATCTACAGAAGCAGAAGTGTCGGACGTCCCTTCTCCCACATTACAGCAAAGAACTGAAACGGCCTCCCCATGCTCCTCCTGGCCATCACCTCACTTCCAGAATACCGAATGGCCCTCAAGATCTGGCTGTTCGATTAAGCCTCCGGGGCCTGCTAGCGCCTAGATACCCTATTGGGTGATTAGCTGTGCTTTATAAATGCTAATTGATTATACTTTATGACCTGGGGTTGATTACGAGTAGGGCAGAGCAATATTTTTGTAGGAAATAACATGAGTTTATGAATTGCACTGGTTGCAATTCTGCACCCTGTAAATCCCTCAGTGTTTCCACACTCTACAGAAAGCAGGATTAATTTGAGTATTTAAACATGTTGTTCCCTTTTTCTGGTCTAACAACTTGTAATACAGCAGTGCATAGAACAGTTATTGACCAGAATCGGTGATTCAAGAACAGGTAATTCTGGCCCCTTGTATTACACTACTCATAGCCAGATCCTTGGCCATTTCCTAATTGAAACCATTTTGCAGGCCTAAAGGCCGCACACTTGCTCTGGGAGCAGTCCTTAATTTTCAACCAGACTGGGACCTGCACATTTTCTTAGGAGCCCTCCAGCAGTGCTGCAGAATGAGTAGATTGCCGAATGCCAATGATGTCAAGTATTGATTCCACTGCATTCCTCTTTCTTCCTACATTCTGCACTTTTACTTACACCAACAGTCTACAACAGCTTGAGCCATTTTTTTAATAAACATCTATTTTTTATTATCAGTATTTGGAAAATATCTTGTATTGTGTAATCCCAAAATTCTGTACAAAATTGAAGGTGAGTATTCAAAATATGTTGTGACCGTAATGGCTAGTAGATTCTTGCAGGACCTGTGTTCCCATGGTGACTGCGGGAGTGAGGTGCTGCGTCACAGGTTGTGACATGCATACCTTTTTCTTTACCCATATGTTTGGCTTTACTCATTCAAATAAAACTTTTGTGTATTTCTCTAGCTTGAAAATAAGCCAGTATATTGGAATGCTGATATGGCAAATGGCCAGGATAGTGCACCATTTGAAATGCTTTGAAAGTTTGTTTGAGGAATGCAAAAAAGAATATTGAACCTGCCAAAAAAATCAAGGCACCCTCTATGCATTCACCTGAAAGTACAGTGCATTTGCCTCACCTATAGATGCAATATAAATGCAGATATAGCAGATGTACAGACACATAGCTGTCAAGTTTTCCAGGTTCATGCTTGATCAGCTGTTCCAGTCCAGGTCTTCTCTTTGAATTATGGGACTTGTATTTATGGTTATATAATGGAATAAAAAAGACTAAAAGTCCCAGAATTAAAAACAAAATCAGGAGTAGAGCAGCTAGTCATGCATAAACCTGGGAAACTTGGCTGGGCTAAAGGCAGAAACAATAAATGAGGGAGGCGGGGGCATACACGGACCTCCACGTTCCATTGGGTTGACTAATCTCCAAACTCTAGATCATGGGTACTCGCAAACATTTTCCCAGGGGCCACAAAGTACTGTCTGTGGAATACCCGAGGGCTGCACTGATGCCAGCAGGGAAAGGGTCAGGGTGATGAAATATAGGCGGAGGGCAACACGAAGAAGATGCATGGTGTGGCCCACAAACCAAGCCTTTACGTGACTTCCATCTGCCAGTGACACTCTATTCTCCTGCACCAAAAAGCATTAACTTTTAATGTAAAATGTGAGAGGGAAAGAGATGCTCATCTGCTGGCTTGAATTCCAAAATGTGAAACCAGAAAACCTGGCATCACTCCTGGCTTCACATTTGACCATACTGTGTGATCCTAGACAATTGGTTAATTTCACTTGGCCTCCTTTTTCTTCACATTACCACATACGAGAGCCCCTTGAGTTCAGGAGGAGTGCTATATAAAAAATATTCTCTTGTATTTTATTTAATAAACTATAATGTTGTTCCAATTATGTGTAAATAAAGTATGTCCATTTCACAGCTTTCTGAATGTCCCTGCTCTGTCAACTGAACAGCAGCCCACTCCTGATGTTCACTAGGGGGCCACAATTAATGGTCCAGAGGACCGCATGTGGCTCTGGGCAGTATTTTGAGTATCCCTGTTCAAGATCATTCCCGGAGTGGTTTAAGGGAAACAGTCCATATGACAATTAAATACTTATACATGTATGTACTAAAAAGTGTTCCTTTTTACAAATGCTTTAGTACAAAAACAATTAATTTGGTACTATATGTATCATTCAAGACTATGAAATTGTCCTTGATGTATACACTATTGTGTTATCTATACCTACCTAGTGTAAAACTTCCATACCGCTAGACTGGAGCATAATACACAGTCTCTGACACTTGCTAAAGTTTTTCTTTTTTGTCAGTAAGGCTCCTTGCTGAGCTTTTTACTATTTTTGTCAGATGTGCACGAAACATTCTTTAACTGCAATCATATCTCTGAAGTACCTCTTGAATGACAGGAGTTGAAGCCATCTATCTATCTATCTATCTATCTATCTATCTATCTATCTATCTATCTATCTATCTATCTATTTGTCTGTCTGTCTTTGTGTCCGTCTGTTTATTAATAGATAGATAGATATACACACATATAAATTCAGATATCATTAGGGATAGTATCAGTGTCATAACTGAACATGTCACATGCATGAGTGATGCAATTTGAGACGGTATACGCAATGTACGGTGAGGGTTCGAGTTGTAGTTACTTCATGGGATTCTTCAGTTTACTAAAGCTTTTGAATTTTAGTGTCTCAAGTAACTATAACTTGTGCACTATAGTAAATATAATGTGCAACCTTGTGAAGATCAGGATTAACCCACTTACTGGGTCTCAGCGGCGGGGGAACCGCCCAAGCCTTCCATACCCTTCATAAGTAGTAAAAGGAGACACAGGAGCCTTCGTCTGCCGGAGGAATCCAGATTTATTCAAATTGCCCAGGCTTTGGAACAGAGTCCCAAGCTCATCAGAAACAAGACAGAGGAGGCTGCTGCTTCACTCCGCAGCTTACAAGCCTTTTATGCTTTTTCATCTCAGAATTTTGGTTGTTAGTTCATTGTTCAATCAGGGCAGTGTTTGCAGTTGATAACCAGATGCAGACGATGTTTGTAGATAGTGACCTGGTCAAGGCTTGGTACACAAATCATTGTTCACTCGGCTTGATCAAGGCTCAGTCTTTCAGGTCATTGTTTAATCCCCTTGATCAAAGCCCGGTCTTTCAGATAATTGTTTAATCAACCTGATCAAGGCCCAGCAGTCAGACCATTGTCCACATAACCTGATCACGGTGTCAAGGATGTTTACCAGGCTGGGAGAAGGAGATGGAAAACAAATTATTTACACAGGGTGTGAGTGTCTCGTGGCTTTCTGTTGAACTGCAATAAAAGGGCGGGGGTTGGGTGTGCGACAGTTCCTGGGCAGAAATGCAGGCTGCAAGATGGCTGTTGTCGTGTTAGTTAGATTTTCCTCAGGCATCAGCAGAAACTACCAGGTGGGTCGTGTGGAAGTGTTTGACACGAGATGGCAATGAAAAAGCACTGGAGTCTCGGTACAAAGGATGCCGGTCAGAAGAACACTTTTCCTCACTTGCCATGCACTGTGTATTACCTCACATATTGCCTCTCTCATGATATGTTCTATGGCATCACTGATTGCGTCACTGCAGCCTCTGAAATGGCATTTTGCAGCCCTATATATGTAAAATAACCAATTGAGGATATTATACGGTGCTCCTTGCCAGGAGCAGTGAACAAGAAATGAGTGGCTCTGGACGCTCATTTATTAATGCCCCCCCCTTTATTTTTGTGTTTTTTATTGAATAATTTTTTGTGGGTGTCCCGGTAACACTCGGAACATACACAGCTTTAATGTTTGTTATGGGATGCCAGGGTGAGCCCCTTAGGGCTTCCACGGCCCTGCCAGCTCCCTGCAAGGAGCCCATTCCATGAGAATGCGCAGGAGTTGCCTGCACTTTAAAAAAAAAGTTAATCTCTGGTACCCACAGGTGCCCTCCCAGGGCAAGCCACAACATGTGGGGCTCTGGGGGAAGGCCTCTGCCCCCGGCATCCCCACCACCGGCGCCCCTGCCCGAACCCATCCCGGATGCAGCAGACGCTGGCATTGCACCCATTTTTTCTCAGCCACTGTTTGACGGATCACCAGGGAACTATCCAGGAAGGAGTTGAGGTAGATAAAACTTTTTTTGAAAGAATTGGAAAGATTTGTCAAACAGCGCCAAAGTGATAAGTAAATCAAAAAATCCATGTCTTATGGAAGCTTAACTCTAACTATAACTACCCAGTGTCAACCGCCACTGAGTAATACATATATATATATATATATATATATATATATATATATATATATATATATATATATATATATATATATATTTATATATATACATATATATATATTCACTGAAAAAAACATAGGTTTCAGACATGTTATAGTTAGGAATTAGCATTTAAAAAACCTTAGAAATTCACTGAAAAAAACATAGGTTTTAGGGGTGTTATAGTTAGTTGGACATTTCACTTGTACAAAACCATTGAAATTCCCCCGTTATAGTTAGTTGTACTAACTATAACTCGTGCGCCCGCAATCCACTGCTGTTGATGTCACATATTACATCATTCATGACATGGGCAGTGACATCACTGATGACATTACTGATGACATCTTTAATGACATCACTGATGACATCATCCAGTGAATGTGGTTTACTTTGATATTTAAATAAGTATTAAATATATATATATATATATATATATATATATATATATATATATATATATATATATATATATATATATATATATATATTACCTACTGGCGTTCGCCAGTAGGTATATATAGTTAGAATTTTTTCCCTATGGGACTTTTGAAAATTCTATGTCTAATAACTTTGGCGTTTGTGGATGGAATCGGCTGAAATTTTCAGGAAAATGGCACATTTTGTTTCTGAGCAGCTCCTGAAAATTTGGTGGGGTTTCGTCAAGGGGGGGCTGAGAAAAAAGGGGGGTCCCAAAACGCGTTTTTTGCATTGAGTTTTCCATAGGGCGGTTGGACTCACTTTTAGCTCGAACGGCTGAATGGATTTGCACGAAACTTGGCAAAATTGTAGGGACTGTTAGCCCGATGTGCCTTTGCTAGGTCTCAATATATGTGCTCCAGTAGTTTTTGAGAAATTAACGTTCAAACCAAGATATATATCTGTAACAGCGCTCTGGGCAGCGATCCGGTCCGCTTACTTTTCGCTTATCGGAACTTTGCGCGCAGAAAGCTGATTGGCTCTCCGGTGTCTGTCAACATTCTAAACAGTCCGGAGCGGACGCCATCTTGTCTCTCGGTAGGATCGAGAGAGAAGAAGAGGTGGAAAACGAAGGGGGAATTTAATGAAAGGGGGCAAGGTATCCCCCTCTTGACCTCCTAGGAATGTTGTTGGGGTTATTAAAGGGTCCCGTGGGGAAAATAAAAAAAAAATGATTTTTCACGGTAGAAGCGCGGCCGCGAACTGGTAGCGAAACGGGAATTCGCCATTTTGTGCTTCGTAAATTAAATTACTAGTTATATGTGGGTACGGGAGACGTATCCTAATCCCCTATGTTTCCTGAGGGTGGGTGAGGAGGCTGATATATGTTGATACATCTCTTCCAGCGGCTGTGCGTGAGCTTTTTTTTTTTTTTTGCTGCGTGACAGTCCGGAGCGGCCGCCATCTTGTCTCTCGGTAGGATCGAGAGAGAAGAAAAGGTGAAAAACTAAGGGGAAATTTAATGAAAGGGGGCAAGGTATCCCCCTCTTGACCCCCTAGGAATGTTGTTGGGGTTATTAAAGGGTCCCGTGGGGAAAATAAAAAAAAAATGATTTTTCACGGTAGAAGCGCTTCACGGGCCGCGAACTGGGCCGCAAACTGGTAGCGAAACGGGAATTCGCCATTTTGTGCTTCGTTTTAATTAAAGTACTAGGTATAAGGGGGTGCGGGAGACATATCCTAATCCCCTATGTTTCCTGAGGGTGGCTGAGGAGGCTGATATATGTTGATATATCTCTTCCAGCGGCTGCGCCATCTTGCCTTTTTTCGAATGCCACAATTTTGTCGTGCACGGCAGCCATTTTAGATGCCAGGCTGGTCCCAGGCTATCACCTACCCCTGCGGATGTAGTTTATGGCCCCAGCTGTAGAGAATTCAGACATGCCAATTCTCCTGATTCAGGCGTGTGAGTACTGATTTCAGTGCTAGTCTCCCGCCTCCCGATTTCTGCAAGCAAAAACCCGGGGGCATATTACTAACAACTAGCGATAATTTTTGTCTATAACTTGTTTAGAGACAAAAATTATCGCCGCACATCGGCGATTTTTATCGCAGATAAACCTTGCTATTATCGCAGAAAAGTCAGCGATATTCATGTATTATCGACCTAATGCTCTTAGCCATGTTATCCACCTCCCATTGGATAACATGGCTAAGAACTGCTCAGGGCAGGTGTTAGCTTTTGGAGATATTCGCGCTTAGTGCGAATATCTCCAAAAGTTGGTAATAGAAGGTAGCGATGTTAGGGACTGTTTCCAGTCGCTAACATCTTGGCACGCCACTTTGCATGTCATTAGTGATAAGTATCACTGACATGCAAAGCCGGGCCCAAGATGGTCGCTATCTCCTTTTAGGTGTCACTAACTGGTGTTAGCGACAGCTTGGTAATAGGGAGATAATTTTATCTCCGCTTTCATGGTTTTTAAAGCCAAAAAAGCGGAGATAAACCCCCTTGATAATATGCCCCACGATTCCTTGGGGGTTTCAGCTGATAGGGCTTGGTATTGTGTTACATGGTAATTTTTCCATGAAACGTCAGAGGGTCGATGTAGGGGTTCTAGAAGAGGTGATAAACCATTTAAGCCTCATGAACAAGCGCATGGTCTTTTAAAGATTTCTGAAGTACTCGGGGCGGCGGTGTGTGTGTGCCCTCTTTCAGGAGCGGGCGGGGGGGCACTGCCAGCAACTTGCCAGGTCAGGTAGTGTTCAACACGTGCATCACCCTTTCTCTGCCTGCTATTGCGCTCCATGCTTCGGAAAGGTAAGAAAAAGAACGTGCATTTGAGTTTGAAATGTCCGATCCTGCAGCAGCACACTTCCAAAGCCCACACATGACAATAACCCGATTCAAGGCCCCATTCACCCGTTTTTCAAAAAATAGATAACACTCCAACAAAGTAAGGTTATAAAACTTTATTAACTTTTAACGATAATGAACAGAACAAAAACTAAAAACATTTAAACATTTATTAACACAAAAAGCAACAATGGTTAGAAGCTGTCTTTTGTGCGAATAGTCCCAAGGCAGCACAACGTGCAGAGTTCTGGACGGCACCCAGGTGATGTCGCCTGGGTGCCGCACTGGTTTAGGGATCCTACAATGCTGCTCCGAAAATTGGCGTGGGGCGTCCCGGGTGGAGGCCTCGTCAGTAGCGGTCTGTTGTGCGAATAGTCCCAAGGCAGCACAACGTGCAGAGTTCTGGACGGCACCCAGGTGATGTCGCCTGGGTGCCGCACTGGTTTAGGGATCCTACAATGCAGCACAGAAAAACAGCGTGGGGCGTCCCGGGTGGTGCGGGGGGAGGCCTCGTCAGTAGCGGTCTGTGTCCAGTGTCACATGGCTGACACAACATGTACGACAGGCACCCAGGTGATGTCCAGTAAACTGCCGCACTGGTTTTGGTATCCTACAATGCTGCTCCGAAAATTGGCGTGCGGCGGCCCGGGGGGGGGGGGGGGAGGCGGCGTGAACGGGCCTCCCCAGGTGGCGGCCATTCAGCTGTTTACCGCCCGCTCTTGCGACTACAGCGTCTCGCTCACCATGTTGTTGAGTTGCTCCTACTCTTGCAGTGCAGCGATAGGCGGCTGCCACATGACTCTTAAAATGGCGGACGGCTCTTCGGTTTTGGGCCTGGTCCACTGAAATGGCCCTGGGACACCTTGGAAGTCGGATGCTTGCCTGCTAGGGCTTGGGCTCCATTCTCGAAAAGCGTCCCCTCAGCCGTGAAGATTGTATAAAAGTCTTGGGGGCTCCCGACTCCCGCAGGCTTTCGGTGGGGAGCGGCTGCCATGATTGCTCGCGGAATGACCACGACGGAGCCACGAGATGGTGGTGCTCTCATGCTGACGCCAGCTTCAGTCTGAATGATCCAGAAACAAGGTGGGGCTTTCATCGTTTGGGAAAAAAAAATGTTCTAAACCAATGAAAAGTGTTATTTTTAGGTCATATGACCAAGCCTTCCATCTTTAGGAAACCAAAAGTAAAATGAACCAATGAAAAGTTTTATAAACAAGTCACATGACCTGTTATGCGACATAGGGCTACAAAAAGCGTAGAAAATCCGTTGGCACGTGAGGCGGCGTCAGTAGCGGACCGATGTGCGAATAGGCCGAAGGCAGCACAACGCGCCGAGATCCGGATGGCACCGAGGTGGTGTCCAGCAAATTGCCGCACTGGTGTGGCCATCCTACAATGCTGCGCCGAAAGACGGCGTGTCCAGCTGAATTGCGGTCACTGTTGCGGTACAGTGACTCGAACGCGCCGAGATCCGGATGGCGCCGAGGTGGTGTCCAGCAAATTGCCGTACTGGTGTGGCCATCCTACAATGCTGCGCCGAAAGACGGCGTGTTCAGCTGAGTTCCGGTCACTCTTCCGGCACAGTGACTCGAACGCGCTGAGATCCGGATGGCACCGAGGTGGTGTCCAGCAAGTGGCTGCACTGGTGTGGCCATCCTACAATGCTGCGCCGGAAGTCGGCGTGGGGTGCCCCGTTGGCTTATGAGGTGATGTCAGTAGTGGACTGATGTGTGAATAGGTCGGAACCAGCACAAGGCGCCAAGATCCGAATGGCAAGTCCTGGATGTTGAGTGCCTCAGTTGAGATTTCTGAGCAGTGCTTGTAGAACTGTCTGAAGCTTATTTGCACCTGCTGCAGCTTCACTAGGTCCGGCGGAACTTGTTGCCTTTTCCTTTCTGCTTCTTTTCCTACAATGCGTTTCTTCTGAAGACACGACCAGGTCCCTGAATGTGTGCAGGGGGACGCTATTGAATGAATGAACGCGCCGAGATCTGGATGGCACCGAGGTGGTGTCCATCAAATTGCCGCACTGGTGTGTCCATCCTACAATGCTGCGCCGAAAGTCGGCGTGGGGTGCCCCGTTGGTTTATGAGGTGATGTCAGTAGCGGACCGATGTGTGAATAGGTCGGAACCAGCACAAGGCGCCCTGCACTGTTGAGCCTTTTTCAATGTCTGTTTTTTGTTCTTTCCCTTCCATCAAAAACAAAACAAAAATACAAGGCGCCAAGATCCGAATGGCAAGTCCTGGATGTTGAGTGCCTCAGTTGAGAGTTCTGAGCAGTGCTTGTAAGACTGTCTGAAGCTTATTTGCACCTGCTGCAGCTTCACTAGGTCCGGCGGAACTTTTTTCCTTTTCCTTTCTGCTTCTTTTCCTACAATGCGTTTCATCTGAAGACACGACCAGGTCCCTGAATGTGTGCAGGGGGACGCTATTGATTGAATGAAAATGGCGGCTTGACACAAAGCTGACTCAAGCGTTACTGTTGGTGCTATACAGACAAAAATTGGTTTTCAGTTTGTACATTCTTCAGGTTTTTTTTTCCATCCAAGTCTGATTGAGAGTTTGTAGAAAAATGGCTTCAGATTTTCCACATACTACTCTTCAACATTCTTCCTAAATGTAACAATGTGAAACTCACTAGGAGAACGGCTGTTTCTGTTTCCTTTCAAAATGCTGCCACCAATATTTTCTGAATGGAAGACATCATCTTGTAACATAAAGGGCCGAAAGGGGTTCTGGTCTGGCCGATGGTTGGTGGAGACATTTTGACTATATCTTGGACCTGCCCGGCCTCGCCCAAAATGGCGCCGGTATAAATGGGACTCGTAACTCTTTGCCCGCAAATGTATATCTAGAAAATGTTATTGTAAGTGGCCCTGTCGTATTTTAATTACAAAATGTACGTCCACCGATACCGCAACTGTTAGACACCTTTGTTCTTGTCACCTAATGGCCCGCTCGTTACGTTCTTCTACAGTGTAAATGTCTCCTCATCATATACGATTTGAGTTTGCTCCGTGGCCGGCCCACGTGGTTATAGGCCCGTATTTGTATACTGACATTTTCACAATAAAGGTTTTTAAAACAAAACACGGTAGTAGTATTTTCATTTGTAAAGTTTTTACTTTTAGTGACTGTTTTCGAATCAGTAAAAGGCAAGTGAAATAAAGCAGTCCAATTACATGACGGATAAAAGGTATAATATGTAGGAACGCAATAAAGATAAATGGTCAAGGGCAGTTGTGTTTTTCATGTCTGCAACATAAAGTGATCGATAAGAATCTGATAATCAGGCGTATCGGCGACTAAGACAGCAGGCCGAATCTCTTTTACTCAACGGCTCCGTCATGGAAGGAAGAAACGCCCTTTTTCTCGAAAAAGGAATATATTTTACTTGCCAGACAGTTGTAAATTTTCCGGGAAAGTACATTAGCCTGGAATATTATAACATATGTTTGAAAAAAAAATATTGTTCGAAAATAATAAAAAGCGTAATTTTTAGGTCATATGACCAAGCTTTTCATCATTAAATTAACAAAAGTAAAATGAACCAATGAAAAGTTTTATTAACAAGTCACATGACCTGTTATGCTTACGTTACGCGCTGCGCGCCGCGCCTCGGATCACTTCCGGGTGCGCTAACGCGGCGTGTCATAAAACGCATTACGCGACAACGTAGGTCAAGAATATAGTCTAAATGTCTCCACCAACCAGCGTTCAGAACACAACCCCTTTCAGCAGTCCAAAAAGTTCTGTTAAATGACAACAGAGGGGACAGGCAACAAGAACCATCAGTCAAAGAGGGGAGGGCAAGTTCTTCTCTTCCGGGTCATGTTGGGGCGCTACCGGAACTGATCGAATTGGTAGTCTACAGTGTTTCTGGATGTTTCAGACTAAAGCTGGCGTCAGCATGAGACCACTACCATCTCGTAGCTCCGTCGTGGCCATTCCACGAGCAATCATGGCAGCCGCTCCCCACCAGAAGCCTGCGGGAGTCGGAGGCCCCCAAGACTTTTGTAGAATCTTCACGGCTGAGGGGACGCTTTTCGAGAATGGGATCCAAGCCCTAGCAGACAAGCGTCCGAGTTCCAAGGTGTCCCAGGGCCATTTTAGTGGACCAGGCCCAAAACCGAAGAGCCGGCCGCCATTTTGAGAGTCCTGTGGCAGCCGCCTATCGCTGCACCGCTAGAGCGGGCGCATCTCAACTACATGGTGAGCGAGACGCTGTAGTCGCAAGAGCGGGCGGAAAACAGCTGAATGGCGGAAGAGGCACAGTGTAGCAAAAGCGGGCGGAATGGCAACTAAAACGATAAAGGGGCGCCCCACTACAGCTTGTCTTCAGGTCAAACGGATTGTGGGACAAGGTCCAGAATTGAAGAGTCATCAAAAGGCAAAAAGTACCGCCGGACCCCGGGAGCCGGCCGCCTATGTCGGGGGCGATATCAGGCTACACCAGTGCTATAAGACTTGGGGAGGGTGTCGGAGCCAAGCGTCTTCTCCGAGTCCATGGCCATCACAGCGCCCCTCAGGGGCCTCCGTCAAGCTGTTTAGGAAGGTAACATATCATATTGTTTTCTAATGCAGTCAGGTCCACAAACGACACTCACTTACTTTGAGAATAGTGAAGCTGCAGTAGGAGGAAATAAGCTTCAGACAGTGTTACAAGCGCTGCTCAGAACTCTTAACTATGGCACCCAACATCCAGAACTTATGCTATTTGAGAATGGTAGTGACATCGAAGCATCTCGGGGACCAAAACCATTAACGTACTTTCACGTATGAAAATCTTACTTGGGGAGGGGGCAGGAGCGAAGCGCCCCCTCCCAGTCAGCGCCACCACACCGTATGTTGAAAATCTGAAGCCATCGTTCTACAAAGTCAACCAAACTTGGATTGAAAAATCTAGAAAAATGTACAAACTGAAAACCAGTTTTGGTCTGCATAGCATCAGTAACAACGCTTGAGTCAGCTTTGTGTCAATCCGCCATTTTGATTCAACAAAGCACAGGCATTGAAAAAGGCTGAAATTCAGAACTCTAAACTATGGCACCCAACATCCAGGAGCTTGCTATCCGGATCTTGGAGCCTTGTGCTGTTTTCGATCTATTCACACATCGGTCCACTACTGACATCATCTTATAAACCAACGTTATGTAAATAGTTTTTTAATAAAATGTTTTACCCTATTTCTTTGCTGGTGTGTTGTCTATATTTTTAATATTTGCATAGGGTTTGTCATTATTTTGTGCGGGATGGGTGATGGAGCCGAGCTGTCTTGCAGCCCTCATGGTGTGGAGCTCAGTTCATCTCACTATTTTCGTACTTCTCAAGAAGGGTTGTTCCTAATATTTCTATTTTAGTGAGGTCAAAAAGAGATCCAATTAGTGGCCTACTGATTTTGCTCGATTACTTTTATTTTTTTACACGATTTTTCACTATCTGCAAAGACTAAACAGAGTATTGCGACTTTGTGCTTGTTTGTAAATAGAGAATGATCCAAAGAGAACCAATTCTAAAACAGTAAATGCTTGGACAACAATCAATCAAATGGAGAGACAAGGAGGTACGACGGATTACAACGGGGGTAAAGGCCTGCGTTAACTACCCTTCTGTATCTGCAAAGAGAGAGTACTAACAAAGGCAAAAGAGGGGAGGGGGGGGCAGCGTTCAAAGCACATCAGCGTGCATAAATACGAAAATGTTTTTATCTATCACGTACTTGACATTTTAAAGCTTTTCATATTTGCTATTAAAAAACCAATGAAATTCACAGAAAAAACCATAGGTTATAGTGGATATATAGTTAGGAATTTGCATTTACAAAACCTTGAAAATTCAATGAAAAAACCATAGGTTATAGGCCATATATAGTTAGGAATTAGCATTTACAAAACCTTATTTTACTCGCATAAAACCATTGAAATTCCATATATAGTTAGCTAACTATAAGCGCTAACTATATATCGCGCACCCGCAATCCACTGCTGATGATGTCACATATTACATCATTCATGACATGGTCAGTGACATCACTGATGACATCACTGATGACATCTCAAATGACATCACTGATGACAACTCAAATGATATCAATGATGACATCTCAAATGACATCACTGATGACAACTCAAATGACATCACTGATGACATCTCATTTGTCATCACTGATCACATCACTCATGTGATAATACAATGAACCTCTTCAGACTCTAATATAACCTTACATACACTCAGTATAAACAGACACTCACAGACTGTCACTCATCCATGGACTTACTCACACACCTAGTCAGTCATGCAAAGAATCAATCACACCTCCATTTCCTCAACTATACAGTTATACACATCTTACTTATTCAAACATATAATAACACATATTTACTCTCTTATATAATCCCTGATACAAGCTCACAGTGATCGATACAGCCACTCACACATTCACTGGCTCTTATGTTCAGTTATTTATGTATCTCAACTCTCACATGTATTGTGTTTTACATACGTACTTACTTGCACATGTAGCAATGAGAAATCCATTCACTCACCAACACACCCATGCACAGTCAACCGCTCATATAGCTGTTTCCACATGCACTCTTGAACTCATACTCCTAGTGAATCAACTGCTTACACATCTATGCACAGAGTCACGCACCTCCCAGCCACCCACACACACACTCAGCCTCCCATTCAAATATTTGGGCAACCAATCAATAACCCATATGGCTACTCTTATAGCTACTGATCAACACATGCAGCAGCTTACACAACAACAAACATACTGATGCACGAATTAAGACAGTTTAGTCACTAACCCATGTAGTCAGTGAGACACATTTAATCACTCACTCATACAGTCAGTCATGCACCTACTAAATTCTTCATCCAGACACTTATACATCCACTCATTCTTCAATATGTGAAACATATTTTAACTTTACAGAAACATACAGTCACTGGATGTTGTAATCAGTGATGTCATCAGTGATGTCACTGACCATGTCATGAATGATGTAATATGTGACATCATCAGCAGTGGATTGCGGGTGCGCGATATATAGTTAGCGCTTATAGTTAGCTAACTATATATGGAATTTCAATGGTTTTATGCGAGTAAAATAAGGTTTTGTAAATGCTAATTCCTAACTATATATGGCCTATAACCTATGGTTTTTTCATTGAATTTTCAAGGTTTTGTAAATGCAAATTCCTAACTATATATCCACTATAACCTATGGTTTTTTCTGTGAATATATATATATATATATATATATATATATATATATATATCAAAGTATCTCCGAATCCCTTTGCAGCGCCCAGCCGGAACACAGCCAAAGAAACGAAATACAGACTCCAATTTTGCGTGGATCTAGCAGGTCTTTATTTCAAATTCAAATTGTCAGACGCGTTTCGAATACCTCCGTATTCTTTCTCAATCGACAAACAAATAGTCCGCTTTTTATTTTTATACTTTTAGGAGTGATGCTTTCACCTATTCCCAGTGCAAGAAAATAGAAAAAATACTACATGCAAGTGCATGCTGGATATTGTAGTTTCAACACCCCCAATTTACCAATTCAATTGTATAGTATGTTTTTTGAAAAAAACATTATAACTGCATGAATGCCAGTTCATTGGTAAAGGAGTACAATGCCATGCACAATTGTGTTCATATTTTAGTCCAGTGCATATATGCTGTGTAGATTAGGTCACATTTGTGTATGCTTTCAACGATTTTCATGAATATACCATAATATACAAAAATATATATATCTCTCCTTATAAAAATATATATAAATAAATATGTA
Organism: Lissotriton vulgaris; assembly: GCF_964263255.1. Classification (NCBI taxonomy): domain Eukaryota; kingdom Metazoa; phylum Chordata; class Amphibia; order Caudata; family Salamandridae; genus Lissotriton; species Lissotriton vulgaris. The sequence goes on from NC_141699.1 coordinate 1,061,992,825, forward strand.
TATTATATACAATATAGAATATAAAAATAGAAATATGCTCTAAAATTATTGGTACTTCAACAATCGATTATACAAATCTGTCGGAATGAATTCCAAAATTCTCTACGGACCTAAGCTCATTCATGCAATAGAACAGTGCAACATTGGTGCTATGTACAAAAATGCAAGTTGGGTGCCGATGGTGTATTTATAGCAGCATGTAAGTATATCCTCAAATAAAGTGCTTAAAGTGATATTTTCCTTATACCATGATATTCGTGCTCTCTTATATAAGGAAGAAAACTTCATATTTAATTGGGTTTTATATATTTTTTTAAAAAATTATAAGATAAAAATAACTTATACTTATAATGTGAAAGACTAAAACCAAAATTGAGATAAATGGAAAAGACACTGGGGTCACAGTATAGTTGTTGGAATTTAAATACAGGAAACAAAATTTTGAAAATGCTATGTCGGGAACATTCTAACCCAATGAAGGGCTTCTTTAGAGGAAATAGTGAAGGTCCTCCGTGTTGTTCAGACCGTTAGGCTGTCTACTATCTAATTCAATAATGGATTTCGATTCCAGCTGTCTAAGGCGCTTTTCTGTATTGCCACCACGCGGATTGTCAGTCACCGCTCCGATGACAAAATACTTTAAGTCCGCTAAGTTGTTTTGGTGGACTGCCTTAAAGTGTCTTGCGACAGGATACGTGCTATCGTTGTTTACGATAGCACGTAAATGTTGCAGAATTCTGACGTGTACTTGCTGCTTGGTGCTGCCCACATACCGGAGCCCACAAGTACACGTCAGAATGTAAACTGCATATTCAGTTTTGCAGTCATGGCATCCCTGAATTTTGAATTCCCTCGGGCTGAAAGGAGTAGTATATTTTTGGGTGGTTGCACCAAATTTACATGCCCGACAGGATGAGCACTTGAAAAAACCTTGTTTTTCAGGTAGCCAATGAGTGCTCTTCTTTTTGATATTGAGATCAGGGACGCTTTTGGCTATTTTATTTCTCATTGAAATGCCTCTTCGATAGGTTAGTATAGGCTTTTGAGGCAATTCAGGTGTTATGACTGCATCTGTCTGCACTATCGCCCAATTTCGGTTGATTATTGATCGAATTTGGCGATGCTGGTTGTTATAGGTAAGAATCAGCCTGGGTGTATTTGGGGTATCCTCACTTTCCTGCAGGATTTTTTCCTCTGTTGTTGGTAGTAGTGATTCCCTGGGTCTACTATTGGCTTTGTCCAAAGCCCTTTGTAGAATTTTAGCCGTATATCCTCTCCTACGGAATCTTTCCACTGCCTCTCGCATGCATCTGATTTGCTGTTTCTCATCACTACATATGCGTTTTATTCTGAGAAGCTCACCATAGGGAATGCTATCAATTAGGTGTTGGGGGGGGCACTGGAGGCATGTAACGTAGAGTTACCGGCTGTTGTTTTTCTATGTAGTGTTGTTTTTAGTTCACCATTTTCTACATAGACCTTAGTGTCCAAAAACTCAACCTCATTAAGACTCATAGTTGAAGTGAAGTTTAGATTCATTTTGTTCACATTGATGTCATGTAAAAAAGTATTTGCACTTTCATCATCCCCTTTTTTATTGAATAATTTTTTGTGGGTGTCCCGGTAACACTCGGAACATACACAGCTTTAATTTTTGTTATGGGATGCCAGGGTGAGCCCCTTAGGGCTCCCACGGCCCTGCCAGCTCCCAGCAAGGAGCCCATTCCATGAGAATGCGCAGGAGTTGCCTGCACTTTAAAAAAAAAGTTAATCTCTGGTACCCACAGGTGCCCTCCCAGGGCAAGCCACAACATGTGGGGCTCTGGGGGAAGGCCTCTGCCCCCGGCATCCCCACCACCGGCGCCCCTGCCCGAACCCATCCCGGATGCAGCAGACGCTGGCATTGCACCCATTTTTTCTCAGCCACTGTTTGACGGATCACCAGGGAACTATCCAGGAAGGAGTTGAGGTAGATAAAACTTTTTTTGAAAGAATTGGAAAGATTTGTCAAACAGCGCCAAAGTGATAAGTAAATCAAAAAATCCATGTCTTATGGAAGCTTAACCCTAACTATAACTACCCAGTGTCAACCGCCACTGAGTAATACATATATATATGTCACTGACCATGTCATGAATGATGTAATATGTGATATCATCAGCAGTGGATTGCGGGCGCGCGAGTTATAGTTAGTACAACTAACTATAACGGGGGAATTTCAGTGGTTTTATGCGAGTGAAATGTCCAACTAATTATAACACCCCTAAAACCTATAACTGGTGCATCTATGGTTTTTTCAGTGAATTTCTAAGGTTTTTTAAATGCGAATTCCTAACTATAACATCTCTGAAACCTATGGTTTTTTCTGTGAATTTCAAAGGTTTTTAAATGATTATTTTTAAGTGTATTAATACTTATATTTACTTTTTTGATACTGATTTACTACATTTCTTTAAACTATTTATTTTTAGATATTTTATTTTTTAAATTACATTATAATTACATTATACATTACATTACAAAATATACTTTCTCAGAATGAATTACTTTAGTTTAAATACTTTGCAAATAGGCAATAGAGTTTTAAGTACAGTAGTTACAGTTGTTGCAATGGGCAATACAATTTCAAACCCCAGGCAACATTGAGGTGAATGGGAATTTCTAGTTAAATGCAATTAGTTACTTTATGGATTACTTTTCTAACCACAGGACTGGATCATAGATTCAGTCCTGGGACATCTCCTGTAAACAGTTAAGTAAAAGCGTTTTGGTTACAGTAGTGATTTTTAAGGAATATTATTGTATTTTAAAAGTTGACAGAAACTGTTTTACATAGAATCACCAATGTTATCCTATGGGAGGAAATTCACTTAGCAAGTAAGTAGTGTTATCGTTACTGTTTCTTACTCAGTGGTGGATCCTGGATCCAGCACTGGTGCATCTCCTGTAAAAAGTTAGAATAATGTGTTTAAGTCATACAGGCGATTTTTTAGGAATATTTGTAATTTGTGAAAATAGACAGTTCAAAACTTTTCTGGTGAAATCCAGACAATTGATTCCTATGGAAGGAAATACAAGTTACTTGTAAGTATGGTTAGAATTACTTTTTCAGGTTCAGTGCTGGGCTAAAAGATGCAGCACTGAGTTCTCTCTTGATAACAGGTGGGTAAATCGGAATTCGTTGTTCGGATGATTTTAGGTGAATATTTAAAGTTCCAAAACTCCACACTAAAAAGAATTTCCAAGTGAAACCAGTCAATGTTAGCCTATGGAAGGAAATTCAAGTTACTGGTATGTATGGTTAGAATTACTTTTCAGGATCAGTACTGGGCTGAAATATGCAGCACTGAGGTCTCTCCTGTAACAGGTGAGTAAATCAGAATTTGTTGTTCAGCTGATTTTAGGTGAATATTTAAAGTTCCAAAACTCCATACTTAGAAGAATTTCCAAGTGAAACTCATCAATGTTACCCTATGGAAGGAAATTCACTTAGCAGGTAAGAAGTGTTATCGTTACTTTTTCTTACTCAGTGGTGGATCCTGGATCCAGCACTGGTGCATCTCGTGTAAACAGTTGGAAGAATGCGTTTAAGTCATGCAGGCGATTTTTGTTAGGAATATTTGTCGTTTGTGAAAATAGACACTTAGAAACTTTTCTGGTGAAAACCAGACAATGGATTCCTACGGAAGGAAATACAAGTTACTGGTAAGTATGGTTAGAATTACTTTTCAGGGAGGGTGCTGGGCTAAAAGATGCAGCACTGGGTTCTCTCCTGATAACAGGTGAGTAAATCGGAATTAATTGTTTGGATGATTTTAGGGGTATATTTAAAAGTTGCAAATCTCCACACTTAGAAGAATTCCCAAGTTAAACCAGTCAATATTAGCCTATGGAAGGAAATTCAAGTTACTGGTAAGTATGGTTAGAATTACTTTTCAGGATATGTACTGGGCTCAAAGATGCTGCACTGAGGTCTCTCCTGATAACACATGAGTAAATCGGAATTCGTAGTACATCCAGTAAGCGCCACAGAGCTGCGTACCAGAAGGATGTAAAAAGGGGCACGGCTGCACCACCTCTCTGCAACGCAGCGCAATGGCGCTTCCTGGAAGTACCTGGTGGGTACTTGGCCCCCATGGTCCCTCAAGTTTGAAATTGATTTTTTTCCCCAACTTAAAACGTGCCAGAGGGCGTGTTTGCACACATCACTTTAGGCCCCTCCCCTCCCTTCACCACTGTGTAAACGTGCCCTGTCACCGGTATAAGTTGAGAGATTAAGTCCCCTTCAATCCTAAGGGTCCCTAGGGTCAAACATGCCCATTAGGTACCTCCAGTAAGCGCCACAGAGCTGCGTTGCAATGAGGTGTAAAAAGGGGCATGGCCTCTGAACACCTGTCTTCAACGCAGCTCCCTGGCGCATACTGGACATACCTGTTGGGCTATTTGGCCCTCAGGAACCCTCAGTATTGAAAGAGAATTAATTTCCCCAACTTAAAACGCTACACAGGGCGCGTTTGCACAGTGGTGAAGGAAGGAGGCATGGCCTAAGGTGATATGTCTGCAAGCACACCCTGTGGTGCGTTTTAAGTTAGAGAATTAATTCCTCCTCAATCCTGTTGGTCCCTGGGGGCCAACTAGCCCACCAGGTCCCTCCAGTATGCGCCAGGAGGCTCCGTTGCAGAGAGGTGTTCAGAGGTCATGTCCCTTTTTACAACCCTCTGCAACGCAGCTCCGTGGCGCTTACTAGAGGTACCTGGTGGGCTAGTTGGCCCCCAGGGACCCTCAGTATTGACAAGGAAATAATTCCACAACTTAAACCGCGCCACAGGGCGTGTTTGCACATATGTGAACTCAGGCCCCGCCCCCTCCCTTCACCACTGTGCAAACACACCCCGTGGCACGTTTTAAGTTGGGGAATTAAGGGGCATATTATCAAGTGCCGGTGTTATAATTATCGCTTTTTTATTGGCAGGAAACTGCAGATAAAACGGTGATAATGGGCTTGATAATACGCCCTTGTTAATTCCCATAGAAGCCCATGTTAACATCAGAACATGGGCTTCTATGGGAATTAACAAGGGAGTATTATCAAGCCCATTATGGCCGTTTTATCGGCAGTTTCCTGCCGATAAAATGGCGATAATTTTAACACCGGTCCTTGATAATATGCCCCTAACTCCCTTTGAATCCTGAGGGTCCCTGGGGTCCAACTAGACCGCCAGGTACCTTCAGTAAGCGCCACAAGGCTGTGTTGCAGAGAGGTGTAAAAAGGGGCATGGCCTGGAGCCCTTCTCTGCAACGCAGTCCTGAGGCGCTTACTGGAGGTACGTGGTGGGCTAGTTGGCCCCGAGGGACCCCAGTATTGAAGGGGAATTAATTCCCCAATTTAAAAGGCATCACAGGGCACGTTTGCAGAGTGTGTTTGTGAGGGGCCGGGCCTAGGGACGAATGTGTCTTTTAAAAAAAAAAAGAAAGGGGGGCTGTGTGGCCCCCCTTCTTTTTACTTTTTTTTGGGCCCTGGGGTCTTCATCCCCCAGGGCCTGACCCCCAAATGTAAAATCTTTTAATTTTTTTATGGGAAGGGACCCGCGTGGTCCTCCTCCTCAGGCCATTTCAAGGCCCCGGGGACCCCATCCCCCGGGGCCAGCATTTTTTTTCAATTTTTTTTTTGTTAATGGGGATGGGGGCCACGTGGCCCCCCCTCCTGGGCCACTGGTAGCCCCAATCTCCCCACGGTCCCGGAGGCTAGCCCGCCTCATGCGGGAGCCGGCATTGCTTTTCCATATGGGGAGCAGCTAACATGCTGCTTCCCATATGGAAAAGCAATCTGCTTTGCTTCATTGAAGCGAGAGCAGGTTTCCCTGCTCTCGCTTCAATGAAGCAAAGCAGTTTGCAAAGGCAGGGTGGGAGCCGCGAGGCTCCCGCCCTGCCACTGCAAACAGCAGTGTCCCGAAGGTGGGCACCCGGGGACACTGCAGGAGCTGGTCCTGGGGTGTGGTGGTCCCCGGGGCCTGTACAAGGCTCCAGGAGGGGGGCCGTGCGGCCCCCCCTCCCACATTAGTATGAAGCCCCGGGGAGGTGGCGGTCCCTGGGGCTGGGGGGCCTCAGAGCCCCCCACACCTAATTTCAATTAGCCCCAGGGAGTGGCGGTTCCCAGTGCTGGGGGGTCTGAGAGCCCCCACCCAATTTTACTAAGCCCTGGGGGGTGGCTGTCCCCGGGCTGGGGGGGCCTGAGAGCCCCCACCCATTTGAAAGAAGCCCGGGGGGGGTGGCTGTCCCCAGGGCTACGGGGGGAACTGTGAGGCCCCCGCATATATTAAATTAAAGCCCCGGGGGTGGCGGTCCCTGGGGCTGGGGGGGCCTCAGAGCCCCCCCACCCATTTGAAACAAGCCCCGGGTGGTTGCGGTCCCCGGGGCTGCGGGGGCCCCGTGAGCCCCCTGCATATATTAAGTAAGAGCCCCGGGGGTGGCGGTCCCTGGGGCAGTGTGGGGGGGATTGGGACCCCCCCACACTATTTTTCTAATAATGCCCCTGGGATTTGCCCCCCGGGGGCAAATTACCATATTTAGCGCGGGAGACCGCGTTTCTTTTTTTTATATCGGAAGGATGCGCGGATACTACGTGCATTCCGCGATTTTAAAACAATTTTGTTTGGCCCTGGGGGTCCTTGTTGGCCCCCCTGAGCAGGCCTAGGGGGTAGGGGTTTGTCTACCCTGCACTCTTTTCTTGTTTTGCGGCGTTTGTTTTGGGTTTCTTGTGCCTCGGTTCTACCGAGGTACAAGATGGCTGCCAACACTTCCTGATTTGGAGTGTTGACAGCCAATTAAAATACAGCTTGCGCATGGCATGGTGCTTGCAGGCTGCGCTTAGGGTATGCGGATAGGTACACAGATCCACCGTGCCCATAGATATACATATGAATTTAACTGTCATTTTCTCAGGCACTACTGAACAGATTGACACTAAATAAGCAAAAGGTACGAGTCTGAACCAAGGACTACCTCTTTGCCAAATTTGGGGTAATTCCGTTGAGCAGTTCGGGCTGTAGCTGCGGCTAAAGGTCCTATGGGAAATTGCATGGGGAAAACACTTTTTGGGACTCCCCTTTTTTCTCGGCCCCCGCTTGATGAATCATCGTGAAACGTTCAGGATAGGAGTGGACCGGAGCTGGCCAAAGTTTGGGAATTTTCGCGCAGATTTGTCAATCGGCGCCAAAGTTATTCCAAATAGAATGTTGCGTATTTCCTATGGATAATAGGTCCTAACTATAACTACCTACTACCTACTACCTACTGGCGATCCCCAGTAGGTTTTATATATATATATATATATATATATATATATATATATATATATATATATATATATATATATATATATATATATATATATATATATACACCACACGAAACACGCGCTACTCCCAGCAGCGTAATACGGACCACACCAGCAGTGCTTGTCAATTGCTTTATTCAGTGATAAAACAGGCATTACGCGTTTCGACTCCATGAGTCTTAATCATATGCCACTGGTTGTTTCACAGCGATGGGTTCATTCAGCTTTTTATAAAACATAACTGTATAGACATTGAAAGCGGACAACAGTCCATTAAAACTTTTAAAGAGGCAGTCAGGTTTTCATTACTTGTGCAATTATTCTCCATGATTTCTTGTTTGTAATGAAGGTAGTACTGTATTTGCACTCAGGTTATGTATTTAACCCCCAGATGGTGTGACAATTCAAGTTTCCCTTCGTTACTCTATTGCAACATCCTTCATAAAAATGCCGGGACTACATGACCCATAGTGCTCCAACACTGCCTTCTCATTTTACTTATAGTGTTCAATGTCTATCTTGGCAAAAACATCAACTTGCTTCACTCTGTGCAATACATGCTCTTGAAGGAAAAGTTCCATACCTCGGTCACAGTGCGCTGCATATGAGTCTCGCTACCATTGGGTTGATTTTCAGTTAAAATTTGCTTTTCAAGCAGGTATATATATATATATATATATATATATATATATATATATATATATATATATATATATATATATATATATATATATATATATATATATCTATACTACTATTATAAAGAGAGAACTTGCCCCTTTTGGCAAGGTAAACTCGGGAACCACAGCGCCAATCCACACACCTAATACATTGTTGTAAACCACAGGGTGTGTACAAGGACATAGGCTGCATAAAATAAAAAATAAACGTAAATTAAAAAAATAAAGTTTTTAAAAAAAGTAGTCCCCTAAAACAAGCGCCGGCCGCGACGAAGCGCTGACCGCGACCTACACCTGCGTGATGACGTGTGGGGAGGAGCGGTGCAGTGCGGCGAGGAGTGAGGAGTGGTGCGGCGGCTCAGGTAAGGCGAGAGGCGAGAGGCGAGAGGCGAGAGGCGGGAGGCGGGAGGCGGGATTAGAATAGTGCCTCCTCAGCTGTTACCTGGAGCGCTGCTATCGTAAAGCAAAATACAAGCTGCAGTGGCAGGGCACACTGCGCGCTGCTACCGGCAGGCTTAGGGGCCCTGGCTGATTTCAACCAGCACAGTGTGTGGCATTATCAATCACTCAGGATGGTCGGAGTCCGTGCCTAATGGCACACACTAATAGGCGGGTCCTTCCACCCCTGCTGTCTCTTGCGGTGTGAACGGGCAGGCGTCGGCAGTTTTCATAAAGTTTTCGACCCGACCCCACCGGCTTGCTGTCTTGTGATCCACCTGGTGGCACATGCTGTGAGCAATAATGAGGGTCCACGGGGACTCTGTTCACCACGTACTTGCCTCCTTTTACTTTCTAGGAAATAGGGTGCGCATGCCACACTTGTTAGTTCAGACCACGGCTGGTCAAGGCTTTTATCCCCCACCCTGCCACTACGAGCAAGCCACGGTGGTTAAGTGGGGCTTTGCGCACAGGGTGCAGAAAGGCAGGATATCATAGCCCATTATGCTGCCACGTAATACTGCCTGAGCCCTCTGGCGGCCCACCTGCTGCGGCCCCGAGCACAAAGCTTTTGCCAGTCGTTCCTCTCTCTTCTCTGGATGGCACAGGCGGGCAGATATGCCCGTATTCTCAAGGTAGGTCGCCATCAGTTGCTTGGCACCGAAATTAAGTTACAACCACAGTGTCAGGTGAGTGCTCAAATAGAAGTGTTTGGTTTCTCAAATAAGGATTATATGATAGCAAAATATTAGTTTTTAATTTGGGAAATCTTTAACTGCTTTTCTGAATATTTTATCATATTATGTCATTATTTTATTGTGTGGATAGTAATTTGCTACCCATTAGGCACACGAGAGAACCTTCATACTGAAGCTTGAGCAGGTCATGAAGAGGTGACCGGTTGATATGGAAACTGGCACAGCCCGGCTAAGTTATTTGCTCGGATTTTGGTTACAACAACAGAACTTTCTCCGCATCCAGCCAGCAGTGCCTCAGGACAGATCTGGTTATAAATGCACTTCCGAGTCTAAAGCCATACCATTATTTGGTGATTTCATATTTATTTCCACTAATGTGTGCATGAATCAGTAGATGGTAAGTGAGAGGCCGACACAAAAACCTTATACAAATACCCAGTGCATAGGAAATTTGTAATAAAAAAAGTTTTTTTTACAGTGTGTTAACATACATCCTTTCCACCATGGAGCACAAGCACAGAAAATTCCGGGACGTGGTATCAAGGGAGACAATTACACAATAAAAAGTACGCGGCTTACATTCCAATGCGGCTGTATCAATATACAAATAGTGCATGTATTGTGCTAAATCCCATTCAGTCCAGTAAGCCCCTGGCAGCTGCACATTACAAAGCAGTGGTCATTAGTGTGTCTACTTTTCACACTTAATAATAACATCATAGCTTTCTCGAAATTGCCTGTAGGTGGGCCCACCTATGTTACATTGAAGAGTACAATCAGATATATCTCTATCTATATATCTATCTATATGAATCTATACTACTATTATAAAGAGAGACATGAGCGCCGGGAGGAGCGTCTGCGTGAGGGGAGAAGCGGAGTTCACCAGCAACAGGAAGAGGGGAGAACATGAGCGCCGGGAGGAGCTGCGGAGCGGCGAGAAGCGGAGGAGCAGTGGCAGCGCGGGGAGGAGCAGCGGATGAGGTAGCTGACAAGCGGTCAAGCAGTGGAGCGGTAAACACTCCAGCGTAGGGAGGAGCGGCGGATGAGGTAAGTCGGGACCTGGGGGGGTTACAAAGCCGGGGCGGGAGGCGGGCGGGAGGCTCAAGGCGCGAGGCGGGAGGCGGTAGGCTCTATGCCCAATGTCGGGGCGGGAGGCTCAGGGCGGGGGGCGGGAGGCTCAAGGCGGGAGGCGGGAGCCGGTATGGCCAATGTCGGGGCGGGAGGCGGGAGGGATGTGGACTGGGCAATGTCGGGGGGGGTGCACAGAGGCTTAAAATGCTGCCCCCAGCCCCCTTCTGCCCCGGGCAAAGCCGGGGCGGGCTGCTAGTATATATATATATATATAGATAGATAGAGAGAGAGAGAGAGAGAGAGAGAGAGAGAGAGAGAGAGAGAGAGAGAGAGAGAGAGAGAGAGAGAGAGAGAGAGAGAGAGAGAGAGATCCATTGAACTAACCAGCCAAGCTGAAAGGCAGTGCATTGAGTCCTGGCTGAAATAGAAGATGCTAAACTTGCACTTGAGGATGGCTCATTGCCCAAATACAAAGAAATGATTATCCCTGAGTCTGAGGTAAGGCACTAGAGTGCCTTTTTACTGTTGATAGTCGATGGATTGAATAGTAATGTAAACAAAGGTGTTTATTAGTAGGGTGCACATTCCTTACATTCCATTGCCACTTTGGAGTACCGTCCACAACCAAACAGTGTGTGATTATGCTCACACAGGTAAAGCGAAAAGCCACAAGCTCTGATGGCCCACACTGAAAAGCTCCCCCTTGATCTAAGGCATGAAATGAATGCATAAGTTGAAATGAAAGCCTCAGTCTCAACATGTGACTACTTACAGTGATAAGAATATGAAGCATTGACAAATAGGAGCAACACAAAATGTATAAGATAAAACAATAGACCAGAAAGAAGCCTATTTGGAAAAACACACAGCTTCAAGGAGATAAAATCTTTTGACTCTATCATGTATACACAAGTATACAAATTTGCGAATTTGGATGGCACTGAAGATAAAAACCGGATATCAACAATACGGGGGAGGCTTTGGCACTGACTGGTCACATTCTGTTGCCAGAAGCACTATTCAAGATTGTGTAAAGCCCTGTTGAATGGTCTCCTGGGTTTGATAAAGAAGTCATTGTCTGGTACTGAATCCTGGGCTTAGTCCAATACTCTGACAGGTAGCAGAGGTTTTGTAATTAGAAAATGAAAACGTTTTGCCATTTAATGAACTGTATCTGACTTGATTTGTATACTTGTTCCAAAGGTAATAAAAAGCTTTCAATATCCAGATTACTTTCATTGTGCACAAATAATTGCAGTTGAAAATAGCAAGTAGAAGCCATTCATTTACTTGAAAAGCATAGTAATAGCTTATGTGGATGAACTCACACAGAATCTGTAAACTGAGCTAGGAATCCAAGGCACCTGTGGAATACGTAAGAGGTATTTACGGGGTGAGGTAATTAGATTCAATTCTAAGAGTTTTATTTGGAAATGGGGCATAACAAGTGGAATCCGATCTATAAAGCTCCAAATTATGCAAATTTTGTCTTAATTCTGGGTGGGATTAAATGTGACCTGACAAAATTTATCAGTGGTAGACATTGGGGTGTGATAACTATCACACAACTTGAAACCAAGTTTGTGAAGTGGGTTCCTACCTGTGTATGAGATGCTTGTGACGACTCTCAAGAACCAGAATCCGAGGGTGGAATAGTGAACCAGTGTGGAGTCTGTAGTGGGAGAAATGGAAACAACCCTGGCAGTGCACAACCTACAGAACTATGCATCTGAACACTTTTGGAACACGCGTCCAAAACACCTTCTAAAATTGCGATTCCTTAAATGCTATAGCAAAATAAGGAATCGCACATTTTTGCGATTCTTTATTTTGTGATTTTTTCATGCATCTCAAAACATGCAAAAAGACCGTTTACGATTCGCAAAGGCCGAAATTCTGCGAATTTCGGCCTTTGCGAATCGCAAAAGGCTTGATACATCTAGGACCTGGAAACTTGAAAGCTGGAGGAATCAGAAATAGAAGGATACACAGGCTGCTTAATCCATAATGTGCATTGAAAATGCTCGGCTGCTTCACTGCATCTGGACAGAATCCACAAAAATGATGAACTTTGTATGTAAAACAGTAACCTAAAAGTCAGTGACTCTCCAAATAATGCTAGGTGTAAATATAGTAGGTGGGATACTTTCCTGTGTAGAGGCTTATGCAATGGTTTCACATACTTTGCCAAAATTAGTAACTGGGAATCATGCACCCTACTGGGCTATATCTACATCTCAGGGTAACATTGTTAGCTGTAAAGACATTTTGTCAAATTCACAAGCACACATTATGTTGCATGTGGCTCCACTGACAAGCACACATGCAGCAGTGTATTTCTTTACTCACAGGTCAATATATTCTGTCATATCTAATTCTTTCGTTCTAACATGTACTTATCCCAGGCCTTCTGATATCATGTAGATGCGTTCACAGGCAACTCTTTCAGTGGATGAAGAGCAACTGTGAACATCCATTTAGCAAGCATGCAGAGTGGATTTGTAGTCCCTTCTCTGGAAGATTTGGTGTTGGATATTTGAGGGTTGGAAGAACCTGCTTAGCTTACACTGGTAAAAGTGGTTGTCTGTCACAGCTAAGACATTCTGTCCCATTTGTGTAGAAAGGTGAGGCAGTGGGGGTCCAATGGGTTGCCTCATCTTGACATGGGAAATTGTTTTTAACTGAAAGGCTATTAGATGAGAAATGTCCTTTACAACGCAGGCTTAACCATGTGTGCCATTTCTACACAACTCTACACAAGCGAAACAACTCCTTGCCTTTACCACACATATGCCTGGTTAAGGCCGTCAGCGCTCTAGATGCAGAGTGGATGGGCGAGTAGATGAACAGAAAGGACTGGGAATGGAAGGACCGAGAAGCAGCTTGGTAAGTAGGGCTACGGTCGGGGAGGGGTGTTGAGGTTCAGGTAGTTTTAAGGGCTGAGGGCTAGTTTTAGGGCTCAGGGTGGGGGGCTGGGGTCATGGTAGATTTTAAGGCTGGGGGGCAAGTTTTAGAGCTCAAGGAAGGTGGGGAAGTGGAAGTTTTAAGGGCAATGGGAAAGTTTTAGTGCTCACGGCTGGGGGGGGGGGGCTGGGGTAGGGTAGATTGTTGGACTGGGGGCCGGGTTTTAGGGCTCAGGGTGGGGGATAGGGGTAGTTTTTAGGGCTGAGGCAGGTACATTGCAGGGATGGGACCTCTTTTTATGGCACAGGGCAGGGGGGGGTGGGGTGAGATCTTTACCATGCATATACCTTGATAAATCTTGCTTTACAACGAAAAGTAAAGGCATGCGTGGTAAAGCCATGCGTAGTTCAGACGCAGTCATTGATGAAACCACGTTGTTAAGGCAAGTATGGTTTAGGGAATCGTGTTTCCATCCCACAACCACATCAGATGGGTCTGCTTTATAATCCTTCATCCTGCTTCCACGTCAAGCCTCCATGTTCACAGTGTGTGTTGTGGTTCAGGTGTCCCATGGAGTCACTTGAGGTATTGTTAGCATCCTGAGAGGCTCTTTTAGTATGTTTGTGTAGGATGCAGAAGACTGGCAGCCTGCAGTGATTCAAAGGCAGATTGCCTTTTCATCGTCAAACTTGTGCTTTACATCATCTCATACCAAGTTGATAAGAATGTCTCTGCTCGTCCGTGTGATTTTTGGCCCTTGATGGCAGGTAGTGTTGGAACCTCCTGGTCCACTTGTCCCACCTGGGGCACAATGTATGATAATCTGTTAGATAAAAATGAAGCAGACGGCAGAAGATTGAGCTTGGTATCAGCTTGGGATATCATCTTCTTTGGACGTGCTCACTTTTGAAGATGACTCCACTCTGTTTGTGCTTCAATTGATTCTGGTTGTTGCTCTTCTGCTTGTTGATGTCTTGTCTTATACTGCACGCTGGGAGGGAGACCATAGGAGGGTGCCAAAGGATTAACCTGACGAAGAACTGCTCACGCCATGGCTAATGCTGGTTTCCTAATTTGCAGATAGAGGGGCTTCGCTTATCAGTGCAGTGTTTCAGTGTACCTGTTTTTGTAATTGCGATAGTCTAGGCTCTCATGGTCACCACTTTCCTTGAGCAATGGAGGATGCAGCAGAAATTATTGTGAAAGGATGCAGCACACATCATCCAACTTCATCCCAACTTTACCACCAGTTGTCCAAGGAAGTCGCTGGACCGGGAAACGGTCACAACAACGCGGGCAGAGCCACGCATGTTCCAACATCGCAAGCGCTAGCACACTTGCCTTAACGGCGCATTTGTCTTAACCACGCATATACGTAGTTAAGGCAGCTCACGGTGTGGTTATTGCCTGGAATAGGTGGCAGCAGGATGGCTCGATAGAGGACGCAGAAAGCAGTCAGGTAAGTGGGTCTGAGGCCGGGGTTTGAAGGGTTGGGGGTAGTTTTTAAGGGTTAGGGTATTCTTCAGGGCTGGGAGTTGTTTTCTGGGCTGGGGGGTCATGAATGCTTTTATGGCTCAGGGGGGCGGTCGGGTAGTTTTTATGGCTTAGGTAAAGGTTGGGTTGTTTTTAGGGCTGGGGAGGGGGTTGGTTTTCAGAAAGAGTGGGGTAGTTTTAAGTCTCAGGGCGGGGGTTTGGCTGACCATTTTATGAGTCAGGGTGGGGGGGCATGGATTGGGATACTTTTTAGGGTTTGGGGGTCAGGGTCGTTTTTAGGGCTCAGGGTGTCGGGATAGTTTTTAGGGCTCAAGGGGGGAGGGGTTGGTATTCAGAAGCGAGGGGGATAGTTTTAGGCCACAGGGCAGGGGCCAGGGGTCAAGGGGTAGGACTTACCTGAAAAGTCTTAGCCATACATATGTCTTTGACATACATGCCTTAACAACTCATATTTCTTTGTAAAGGCATGTGTGGTAAAGGTATATATGTGGTTAAGACTTCCGTGGTTCCCCAGCGTGGAGCTGGTGTGCATGGAAAACGCATGCGTGGTTCCATCACACAACCCGCTAGACCAGGAACACCATCCTATGCTTTACTCCTGGGACCCTTTTTTGTAAATTTACGCCCCTACTCCTGGGAGGGTTATCCTTCACCCATGTGGTCCCTTCACTACTCTGCACCTTTCATCCTTTTTATGTTCTCCAACTAAGGGGATTATGATGGAGGATTTTCCGCATCCTCCGGGCCGGCGGAAGCCACCGCCGGCTCGGAGGATGCGTAAAATCCTCTGCGGACCCACCAAAGACCCACCGCCACATTAGGATGCCTGGTGGGTCTTGGTTTCAGTCCGCCGCTTTTCCGCCGCGGTTGGCTTACAACTGAGGCGGAAAAGCCCTGATATGGTGGCGGTGTCTCTCAGACACCGCCAGACAGATTAGGATGGCTTGCAAAAAATGCTTTTCCGCTGTGGGTTCTCCGCCGTGGAAAAGCATACGGATCTTCACCTCGGGGCCCGTAGCGTGTTTATTATCCTTGCTCGAAGTGATACCCAGTGTCCACTCAGTGGTAAGAGAAGGTCATGACTCCCAGGTCCTAGGGTCCTGGCGCCCAAGTCCAAACTCAACAAGCTTGTCGTCTGTCTCATCCTCACTCTGACGTCTGTCATTTGCTTCTCCCTTTCACAAATTACCCTCACTCTAGCTGCCAGAGTACCAAACAATTTGACTTTCTCCTGCTTCATACAAAAACATCTGCATCAGGCACTAAATCCAGTTCTTCTTTGAAAATCAGAACTGCCAGCAGAATCCAAGCTGACTGCATCCCCAAATCCCATCCCACCCACCCTGCCCTGGCCCAGCCTTCAACTTGAGCATCTGTGGTTGACAAATCAGTGAAGGGGGTATATGAATTCCAAATGCTGATGAACGAATAACATTAAAAAGCTGTAAACATTTAGGGCCTAGGAGAATTCTGAGAAAATAATACCATGCAAGATGTATACTTAAATGGTCGGAAAGTTTCAGACGTAATCAAAGACTAGGACAGCTCTGGACCTAGAAAGCAAATACGACCTACATTTGGCATCAAGTGCCTATTAATCATGCGAACATCTACGACAGATAATTATTTGCAGTTCCTTTAGACCTATAAACAAAGAGTTGTGTTGCTCTCTGGACAAAAATCACTGTGCTCAGAGACGAGGAAGGAGTCTGGTTTAATGAGCCTCAAACACGAAAGGGTGAGGGCCTTCTACTCCGTCTGTAGAGATTTGCATGTGTTTTTGTTTTTAGGTCCAACTTGGAAGTATTTTTGTGAGGGCTGTTAGTGCTGCAAGCAGAAAAATTGAAATGATGTGACACCCTAGTCAATGTAGAGAGTTTCTACGCGGGGGTGTGGTCTGCTTAATATGGTAAGGTACACACTGCTACTTAAGTGCGATCGACCACAAGTGAACATTGCATATTTATTTATAGCCTACAGCCCCCGCTCGTCCGGAAAGCTGCAGTGCGTTACAATGTATTGCAGAGTCCGGATGGCTCACTATATCCCTCATAACCTTTCACAACAAAGCATAAAATAACACCATTGACAATACCATACCCCATAGCAAGTGGCTCATGGGAATAGTATTTTCTTACGCAAACAAAGACTTTCAGCCTCTGACTTGGCCTGGGGTTTTCTCGCAGCCGATGAGGATATCCAAGCTGAGCCGCCATATGGTTCCCAGTGCAAGTTCCCCAGGGGGCTTAGCGGGGAATGTTCTCCTCCCCTGTTTCTTTGGACTCAACTTTCACCTCATCTTCCGACGGCCTGGGTACCCCCACTTCTTTTTCCTCTGGATAGTGTCCCGGCGACTGTGTCATTCCCAGCTCTAGACTTCCACCACCCATCAGGGGTGTGATTGTTTAAAAGCAGGGCACATTTTTCGATAGCAATCACTCTCCTCTTTTGGCAGTGGTCATTGCTACTTTTACTCCTACCACATACCTGGGCTCTCTCTCAAACAGCGTTCTAAATTTCCATCCCAGATGTCCGTCTCTGACTATCACCTGGTCTCCTGCGCAAATTTCCACCCCAAGCTCTCCTGCTATGGCTGGCTTTGTCATTGTTCCTTTTCCGCTTATCCTGTGCATCAATGCTCACTCACCGGAACTATGTCTCTCACCACCCTCTTCATCATTAGCTCACTTGGCGAACAACCAGTAGTGCTATGGGGTGTTTGTCTATATGCTCTTAGGAATTGATAAAGACACCCTTCCAATTCTACCTCCTGGTCTACAATCCATAATGTTTTATTGAGTGTTTGCATGAACCTTCTAACCTCCCGATTGGCTGGGGGCCACCGAGGGTCACTCTCCTGTGTTTGACGTTACAATGGGGCAGGTAGTCTCAGAATTCTTGGCTGTGAAACGGCAGACCGATTACTGTTCGAATCTCATCAGGCAGTCTTAGCAGGTCAAATGTTTTCTCCAGCACAGGCTTGAAGGCCGTTAATTGCACGCACCACTTTCACTACAGGAAATGTTGAGTAACTGTCAAACAAGAGGAGCATCAGGCATCCGTTGGGAAATCTCCTAAAATCCATGCTTATTGCCGACCAAGGTCGAGTGCTGGGCACTTCTGTTATTATTGGTGGAACTGGCGGCTCACCTCCAGTGATCAGGCAGGAGTGGCACCCTCTCACCAGTTCTTCAATCATTCAGTCTACCTCAGGGACGACACCTTGGACCATAACTTCGCTTTGGGTTTGGCTACGTCTTGGTGACCTTGATATGCCAGTTCTGCTGTCCTCCACCATAGACTCTGGGGTATCACAATTTGGGTTCCCTTTAGGACTAGCCCTTCCTCGCTTTTGCTGATCTTGTCCCTACAATTCCAGAGGCTTGGTATGGCTTCTCATTTCTCATTGGTCAACATCCCCACACATCTAGGAAATATTTCCAGTGATGTTCTCTGAGGGCCTCTTTAACTGCATTCAGACAGTCCTGTTCTTTGGTGACCTCCACTATTTCGGCCAGGGACAGTGCCCGCGGGCATGCTAACACCGTGATCAGTCTCACAAAACTTTACGCCCCTCTATCGACCTCCAGCTGACTTCGGGGTTCCGCTGCCATGGGATGACGCGACAGATAGTCCGCAGGGTTGTTGATTCCAGGACGACATACCACTTCAAAATCGTAGTGCTGGAGCTGTACTGCCCATCTTTCAATTCGTGGAGGGCCATTTCTTGCTGTCCCCCAAACAGCGGCACCAGCGGCTTGTGACCGGTGGCCACCCGAAACTTGTGCCTACAGAGGTATATATTCAAGTGTTGGCACACCCATCTAATTGCCAGTGCATTCCTTTCGATTTGTGCATACCTGGTTTCAACTGCCGTTAATGCCTTGCTTGCGTATGGGTGGCCATTCCTTTTGCTCATCTTGCTGCAGGAAAACAGCCCTGAGACCAACAGGACTGGCATCAAATATGAGCTCCGTGGGGCTCCCTGGCTTGAAGTAGGCTACTGTTGGTCCCTTCAGTAATGCACTTTTCAACTTCTGGAAGGCTTTTGATGCAGCACTCGACCATATCGACTTGGTGTCATTTTTTGTGAGCACCCTCAGAGGCTCCGAGATTGTTGCAAGATGAGGTATAAATCTTCCGCAATAGTTTGCCATCCCCAGGAAGCTTCGCATCTCTGTCTGGTTTTGGGGAATGGTGGCTGATCTGATTGCTTCGACTTTCGCTGGGTGCACTTGTAGACCCTCTTTGGAGAACTTGTAACCAAAGAACTCCACCTCATTTGTGTAGAACACACGCTTGTCATGGTGCAGTGTCAATCCCTGTTCCACCAGTCTCTGCAGGGTCGCCCTTAAGCGCTAGGGGTGTTCCTCCAGCGTTTGAAAAAAAATTTACATGTCGCTGCTGACATTTATGACTTCTATCAAGCCTGGTGGAGCCTCATGGATGCGTCCTAGAATACCTTGGCTACCGATGATACTCCGAAGCGCAGCCAAATCTTCTCAACCCTATGTGTGTAGAGAAAGTTGTGATGTATCGACTGGCTTCATCCAACAGCAGCTGTTGGTATCCGGAGTTGAGGTCCACTTTTGAAAACTGTTTTGCCCCATTGATGTCAGTGACAATTTCAATGATGGTCGGTGTGATATGCCTCTCTCTCCGTATCGCCTTATTGGATAGTCACATGTCCACATACAGGCTTATCTCTCCTGACTGCTTGGGTTGGGTGCAATTACCAACGTAGATACCCATGGTGTCGGTCCTGACACCTTTTAGATTATCCCTGCTTTCTAGAGTTTCTCCAGCTCTGCATCCACGAGGGGCTGCAGATGAAACTGCACTCTTCTTTGATTTAAAGCCACCGGCTTGACTGACCGGTCAGTATGCAGTTTGACCTTGATGCCTTTAAGGCACTGGAGCCCTTCGAAGAGTTGGGGGAACTCTGCCATGATTTCCACAGCATGGGATTGGTTGACCTGATGTACTAACATTACGAGTCCTTGGTCCTCCACGAAGTGACAGCCGAGTAATATTCATGAGCTGTCGTAAGTCACATGAAACTTGTTTGTCCCGAGATCTTGCCATGAATGACTTCGACTTCAATTACTTCCTGTAGCGGAATTGGTGTGTCGCCCCCATCCGTGAATATTTTTGCTCTTGCGGTCATCAGATTCAGGCGAAGGCTTAGCTTGCGATAATGTTCTGCGTCTAGGATATTTACAGAGGTTACGGTATCTACAAGAGCGGTCACTTGGTTGTCTCCAATCTGTATTTCGCACATCGGTGGGGGCCACTTCTTTTGTTTGGTTTGCGTTGTGAAGGAGATGACGAACACCTCCTCTTCCTCACCTTATCCAGTAATTGTATCTGTTGGCAAAGGGTATCCAGGTTCTCCACCCCTCGCACAACCTGTATGACTTGTCCAAACTTTTTGACCTTTCCTCCTGTGGTGGCTGTCCGAGCTGCACTCTGGCACACCTTGGCGAAGTGTCCTATTTTTCCTCACTTCAGGCCAGGTTTTCCATAGGCGGGCACCCCGCTGTGGGTGACTCTCCATCCCACAGTAAATAAACACGCCATCGCCCTCCCAGGTATGAGCTTGCGGTCACTCGACCTCTTCCTGACCCTTTCAGAACAGCCTCCACCCTTTCCTCTTTGACGGTGACAGGGTTTGTCTGTAGGACCACTGACGTCCTCCGTGCAAATGCTGTCTCCATTTCACCCGCTCGGGCATCCTCTAGTTCTTGAAATCTGCCCAATATTAGTATTTCATCCAATATGATGCCCGGCTGATGTAAAATTATCTTCCCCAGTTCAGACAACCTGCACACCTAGATTAGTTGGGCCTTGAGTTCAAGTTGTTTGTCAATGCCTGTGCATTAACTTGCCAATTTGCGTAGCGTTTCAAAAAACATGTCGACAGTCTCCCCTCCTGCAGCCTTGCTTTTTGTAATTTCAAATGTTCTTAGTCGGGGTAAAAATGCTAGTTGAGGGTCCTTACCCCTGCCTCATAATCATTCAAGTCGCCTGTGTTGGGCAGGTCCTGGAAAAGTTCATATAGTTCATCACCTCCCATCAGGGTCGGATTGGCAAGGCGGGCATTCGGGAAACGGCCGAAGGGCCGTTGTCTCAGTGACCTCTGTGGGCCGGTTTTTTTCTCCCCTTTTTCAGTTCACAGAGAGTGCTCTCTGCTATCTGCTCTCTGTGAACTTGGGAAGGGGAGAAAAAAAAACGGCCCACAGAGCGCACGGAAACAGAGACAGAAATGAAAGCGCTTCACTGTGTGCCATGCAGTGATTATTAGCTGTGGCCTCACTTCACCCCCTGCCCCTGAAAAGCAATCACGCCAAAGGTGGGCTGGGGAGCGGTGATTGTCTGCGAAAATCGGCCTCCCTGGGGGCCAGGTGTTGCTCAGGCCTTGAGCCATTTCCACCTCGGCCCCCCTGGGGCCCACGCAGCCGAGAAACGGTGTTAATCTTAACACCTCGCCCACAGCCCCTCAGATTCAGGGCACAGTGGGCGAGGAAGAATGGGTCTGGCTGTGGGGGCTAGGTGATGTTTTGAACTCCCACCATCTTCACCTCAGCCTTCCCCTGTCTACCATTGTGCTCCCCTGCCAAGACATTGCCCTGGGGCCTGGAGGGCTGGGGAGGGCTGATTAATTTACTAATTGCAGGGGCCATACTGCTGTTCATGTGCTCTTGAGCTAAGTAGGTTAGTAATAGCAGGGGCTTCCCTTCTTTTCAGGTGCTCCTGCACTGAAGTTCTTGAATAATTTTGTGACAGAAAGGGGCCTTGCTGTTTTTTTAGTTGCTCAGCATGTAGGCCATTGTCACCTTGGGCCTGTGTCCTGCGCAAGAACAGTATCCTCCCACTTTCATTCCTTATCTTTGCATAGGCATAGGTGGCCTAACGCCAGAGTTGCAGAGATGGGGATTCAAGTTTGAATCCCAGGGTCTGCTCAACAGCCTGTGATTCTGGGCAGATCACTTCCTCGCCCAGGCCCTTAAATAAAAAATCAGATCATGTGTACTGTAATTGGTACTCATGAATAGAACTCAAATAGCCTTTGTCTTGGGCTGAATTTACACTACATAAAACTGTCAAATGGTAAGAAAATTATAAAAAATAACCATTTGTTCATGCTTTATGATTCTGCAAAGGGACCATGATAAATAAAGAGGACACTTTATAAAAACATGTCCATATTTTTAACACAGCTTTTCCGATACAAAATTTCCATTTCATTCCCCTTAGTGCTTCACTGTCTGGTTGTCTTATGCTGTGGAGGCTGCGCTCTGACCCCTAAGTCATTCGGCACCTCTTGCTGAGTGCACCATTCTACTTCTATGTTCTTTTTGTTATTCTGGGAGAGTCTAAGCTTGCCCTAAGATAACATTTCATAGTATTCATAATTTCCAGTGACTCCCTCCTCAATGGGGGATCTTGTTGGCTGATGTTTATGGCCTTCCTTTCCCTCCCCAGCTCCTGCCTCACCTTCATATGGACACACCCCTTACTCACTGCCTGCATGAGTGTGAAAACAGGAGGCCTATAGGTTTCTGTCTCACTGCTCTGACCACACCCCCTTTCTCATTCAGCCAGTAAGACACCATTTCTGGATTGAAGTGGGGGTAAGAATTCATAGATTTCCTTCCCGCCTCCTGATTACCACACCCACTTTAGCCAGGCGAGGGACATAAAAGCAGCTTGCCAGCAGCTTTCATCAGACAACTTCAAGTTGGACTCTACAGCACCCACCACCAGGAGGATCGTATCCAGAAGTTGCAGCAGGAGATCAAAGCAAAGACCTGCCCAGCCCTCAGGTGAAACTTGCTTCAACAGGCTGCTGCTTCAGCCTACATCTTTATCTCCTTAGGTGCCAACCTTTTCCTATCCTTCCCAGGTGGAAGGAATACATGTGTAGGCCTTCAGTGACCCAGTCCAACTCCTAAGGCTCAGGAAGAAGACAGTCCTGACCCTCCCATACAGAACTACAGAGTGTTCACCCTGCCTTTTCTATTTGGTTACTCTTCTAACCAGATGCACCACACTGCCAAGCTCTAACTCAAGAGGGGCCATCTAATCCCCTTGGCATCCCACTCTCCACAGGGCTGACCAAAGCAGGCTGAGTAAAGCAGTACTCAAAGCTACATCTAGTGCGCCTCAATCGTCCCACCGAATCCAGAAAATACTGCACTAGTCACAGTGCAGTGGGTCTTCCTCAAAGCTGTACTTGACTTGCCACATCCAGCACCCAGAAATGCAATGTGTTGCTAGCCGATCCCTTCCTCTGAAGCAAGAAGGAACAGGTAGGAACCATTTTGTTTACCATTTTTTTGCACAATTAACTGATTCATTTGTGTGCCAGTTAACAATTTAACTCTATTTTAAAGGCCTAATCCAAAATGCAGACAAGGGGCATATTTCTCTATATGCCAAAAATATCATTTAGTAAGTTTTGGTTAGTTTTTTTTTGTAGTTTGTAGGTCATTCTGACAGTAAACACCCATTATCCCGAATCTTTCTTGCCGCATACCATCACTCCGCATACTTTTATTACGAATCTACTAGGACTCCGCAATGCCGTTATAACGCATGGCATTACATTTTATATGCTTTTACCACGCATACATTTACAACGAAACTTGTAAATGCATGAATGATAAAAGCATGTTTTTTTGTATATGTTAGGATAAGGTAAGTATGGGTATATAGGGTATATGTTTTGGGGTTCTGAGGTATATGTTTTAGGGTGATTGGGTATTTTAAGGGTTCAGTGATAGTTTTGGGGTACTGGGGTATTTTTAGGTTTCAGGACTAGGTTTTGGTTTTGGGGTACAGGGGTATTTTTAGGGTGAAGGGATAGGTTTGGGTTTTGGGGTACAGGGGTATTTTTAGGGTTCAGGGATAGGTTTGGGTTTTGGGGTACAGGGGTATTTTTAGGGTTCAGGGATAGGTTTGGGTTTTGGGGTACAGGGTATTTGTAGGGTTCAGGGATAGGTTTGGGGGTACAGGGGTATTTTTGGGATTCAGGGATAGGTTTGGGTTTTGAGGTACAGGGGTATTTTTGGGATTCAGGGATAGGTTTGGGTTTTGAGGTACAGGGGTATTTTTAGGGTTCAGGGATAGGTTTGGGGTTTGGGGTAAAGGGGTATTTTTAGGGTTCAGGGATAGGCTTGGGTTTTAGGGTGCAGGGTGTATTTTTAGAGTTAGGATGGGTTATGATTATGGGGTGCAGGGGTATTTAAAGGGACCATGGTGGGATTAGTTTTTAGGGTATTGCACAACTTTTTCTGGTTGGTTGTGTTTTGTTATCATGCATGTGGGCCCCAGAACGTGCTTCAGAGTTGATGCTACATAATGTGTCTTACACATGGAGGACATGCGAAAAATTGTGAGGGATTGTTACACGGTTGGAATATTTAAAACCAATAGCACTAGTTGTTTGCAGGTCTCTTGTACCATGATTCAGAGAACAGAGTGTGAGTATTGCTTCTTCTATATAAGGAGGAAATTATTAGATTTCCTCCAATGGAATGGTGAAAATCCTCAGAACATCGCATTAGTTTTCATTGTTGCTGAAAGAATGGCATAAGTAAACATAACTAAAGCTACAATTGCAAACACAATGCCCGTATGGTTTATTGTGATATTGTGTGCTAGCTCACAAAACAACAACCAAATCACCCTTACCACTAAAAATGTGAGAAATAGGCAGGTTGCACACAGAATTACACGTCAAATGTTGTTGCAATTTAATGTACACAATTTACCCAAGGAATGATTTTGCAGCATTATTCCAGATTGTATTACATTATGATATAGGCCTGAACATAGGTGCTCACAAACATTTTGCCAGGAGCAACAACATCTGGTCTGAGTTATGACCAAGAGCTATGTTGATACCAGATGAGTTGCAGTTGGGGGTAAGGTGAGTGTAAGGGAAGTGAGGCATATACATCTAGTTTCTGAATTGCACAATGTGATACCAACAACTTGGCATTAATACTGGTTTCGTATCTTAATCAGATCATGTGATCCTAGGCAATTGTTTTATTTCACTCCCCATGGCCCAGACTTTAAGGCAGCAACAGATATGAATAAAACTGTGTTTTTTGTATATAGACATCACCTGCTGACTGTGAAATAAATGTATGACTAGATTGTACAGATACATTTTTTCAGCATTCTTTACACCCCAGACTGCCTTTTCCTCGTTTGTGAATTCTTACTTTTGTTATTACATGTTCTATTACCAGAGATTCCAGTCTTACCCTTTCTCCTTGACTTTGTACTAGATTTCTGGTTTATGTGATGATTAGAGTCTAGGACATAGCTGGTTAGGAAAGAGTATCCAACGACATTGTGCAGGGCGTTAAGACTGCAAGTAAGTATTCAGTTATCTGAACTGCAGTGCTCCTAGTCTTTACCAATGTTACTTGCTCTGTAAGCTTTAAAAGGCTTAATTTACTAAATATTTGTCTACAAATTAGACCTCAAAGAGTAACCAAATGGTGTTTCGTGAAAGGGCATGCCCCTCGAATGTGGGCCACGCCCCTTAAATATAGGCCACGCCCCTTACATGTAGGCCACACCCCTTAAATGTAGGCCACGCCCCCTTAATGTGGGCCCCTTTTTCGTCAGTGCCCGGGCCAAATTGTGATCCCAATCCGACCCTGCCTCCCATGTGTAACATCGTTGACCGTTTAACCACGCTATTCTTCTCACGTGCAACAAGGAAGTAATTTTCTAGACATCCGATCCACTTCCGCCACCGTGGTGCTGCTGTGGCCGTGTCCACCAGCTGACTGAATGGGGGCAGGGCCGTCAGCGTGGATGGGAACAATGTTCTACTGCTCTCCCTCACCTGCAGTGACCTGGATCGACGTTGCCTCCTTTCGTATCCTCTGGTTGATTAACGGGGTGGTCTGCTTTGCTATTTCTCAACCCTGTCTGTTGTACAGAACAATTGACTTGATTCTGCAGTGCACCAACACCCTCTTTAGTGTTCAGTGTTCATGTGGGGATAATGGGTGTGCTTGCCTTGTGGGAACTCTTGTTTTTTCACATGAAGCTCTCTCCTCCTAGCCTCCCTCTTGCAGTCCTTCAAATTCCTGCTTGTTTCCTCTTTTTTTTATTTCTGGGCTTCTTGAGATGCTTCTCCTGTCTCAGCCCTGGCTCCTGCATGCTATGTCCTGCACTTTCTACTGGTCACCACTAGGGGGGAAAGACCTTGCACGTCAGGCTTGTGCTGGCCTTGTGTCTGCAGGCACACGCACAACACTCTCTTGTGGATGCAGCCGTCTTCTCCGCATGCGTGCAGTACCGCCCACACGACAGCGCCTGGCCTCAGCTGTGCAATAGGCCGCCTCACCTCTGGGCTGCTGGTTAATCGCACCACCGGCTCCTCTCGCTCGCACATGCCGGTGCCACAGAGGGCTCTTCACAACCGGGATGCAATCACTCCCCTAAACGCCACTCCACAACGCCTCAACCGCCGAACCACCAGGCTCCTTCCCACGCTGATGTGCGGCCTGTGGTGGTAAGCACTCCGCTTACCCTTTTCTCCTTATTTTTTGGTGGCAGACACCTCTGGGCAGCGCACGCCACAGGCTCAGTCCGCCTCGTCGCCAATGTAGAGGGGTGCCATACTGGGGAGGTGAGTCCTGCTTAATATGGCAAGGTACAAATCAACAGGAGGAACACTGGTACTTAAGTGCGATCAATCACAATCACATTTATTTATAGCCTAGGGGCCCAAGCCCGGCCCGGAAGACTGCAGTGCATTACAATGTATTGCAGTGGCCGGATGGCTCACGACAGTCAATACTGCTGCATTGTGGTTTCTATATTTCAATTAACCTGCACTGAATAAGAGGAAATACTGAACAGTGCTTTAAAGGAGGGAAAAATATGTAGCGCTATGATATTGTGTCGCATGCGCGCAACACCCATTGAACTCACCGGGCTTCAGCCCCCCCCCCCCCCCCACCCCCCCCGTCGTGTGTGTCAGCCCGGGATGAGACAGATCCCGGGCACACACAGAGCCGCACCCGATCATTTAACAGGTATTTAAAAGACCATTTGAATGGTAACTAGGCCTTGCTGTTGTTTCACCCCTTGTTGGAGGCCCTGCAGCTCCACTCTGCCTACTGATTAAAGGTTCAGCCCCCCCCCGAAATTTTTTCTTAGCCCCCCCGAAATCTGGCTCTAGTGGCGCGTGTTGTGGCTGCATTTATATAGCACTTAATTCCCTTAACGAGTCACCAAAGCGCTTTCTGGGGCTGGTAGATCTTATAGTTTGAGCTATGTATGGAACCGTGGCCAATGTGGGAAGTCTTTTGATGTTGTGAACTTTGACCTGTGTTGTACTCTTATCATGTCCTATGCCACTGAGCAGTTGGGCGAAGCTCAGGAACTTCACAAAGTTGTAAAGTTTAAAAAATGTGCAAAACAATTGTCATTGTGCACACCTCTAGGGCGGATCCTAGGATAAATATTTCTTAAAGAGGACAATCATAGAGAAAAAACCAAAGTGTGGACATTGTTCAGCAGAGGCAGGAAGAACCCAAATTTTAAGTAGTATATGTTTTTTGTGGCACATATTCTTTTGCTGTCATGGAATAAACATATATACCAAGAGTTTCTATAGGGTGCATTACTAATTATAGGTCACCCCCGTTTATCATGTGCACTTTCTCCTTCAGTAAACTGACTGCCACAAGGACATCTGAGTGCAATTATACAGTGCCTTATTCTTCCGAAACGTCATTTTTTAATAAAATAAATATGATAATATCAACTGTAATTAAATAAGTATGTTGATATGGCTTGTAATAAAATAAATATGCTGATATTAAGTAAGGTCATTGGCTAAACATAAGGGAAAGTGCAAGAATTGGATTAAGGACGTTCTCAAGATTCAAGGCTATTGGCTTTTTTTTTTTTACAGTGGAGCAAATGAGCAGGGCATTAAATTGAATTGCCACAATTTCCAGGTGTGCATGATCTTACGCCGCTTGTCCTTTTGCTATCGTACAAAAAAGGACCAATTAATATGTTCCTTTAACTTCTTCTCTTTCATTAGACCCTCCCATGCCAACCGTCCTCATACGTGCACCACCCACCTCTCTTTTTCTTCAACTTTCAGACTTTTATACCCATCATCCTTCCAGTACGTAATTGGAGCCAGTGGTTTCTGGAGCTAGGCGCAACACTTTGTGACCAATTATGATGTCGTGTGGAAAGCCTTCGAATGTCATTCGGATCCACCTAGACCATGTCGGAACCTATCCGCTCAAATTGTTCGTAAACAATTCAGACCAACCGATTACGATGTTCGCGGTCGGAAATGAAACTGTTCGGTCAATCTGAATCAGTTCCTACCAGCATTCAGAAAAACTGAGTCAGTCGGAGCCGAATCGTACAGCTCTACAGACAGTGTTTCCGACCGACAGATTACGCTTTCAGAATCAGACAGCCTTTCCAACTCAGTTTATCTGGCACGCAAAGGCTGTTGGAAACTGCCTTAGGGGACCCCTAGCAGGCCCCCTTTCATTCTGACCCCTCTGGTTGGGGGCCGTTGGGGTACCCATGGAACCCACCTGTAAAACCATGTTCAGTGTGGCAGGCACCATGGGGTGCCTCTGACAAGGTGCAAGGTTTTCGTAACCACCCCTTATCCCCATAGTAGCCTGTGTTGTCGGTCGGAACATAGGCTCCCATTGAAGTCAATTGGAGTCCTTACGAACAGGCGGAAGTGCTGACCGCGAGTGGGTAGGAACTGATTCTGACAAGGAGTCAGGCGGAAAGTTTCCGCACAACATCATAATCGGTTCCTTAATTGTCAAGACCATCACCACTGACAGGCTGCCACATGGTGGCGCTGTTTGACTAATTTAGAGATAAGCCCATCTACAGTTAATTATGAATTCAATATGCATTATAGATGAGTAAAACCACCGGCCACCAAAGCCATTCTTATAGCTTTGGGGGCCTGGAATAGTCTGAATCGTCACACTTGGAGGAGTGCGATGGTTGGTAGTTGTGCTGTTATTGTCATTGGTACAAAAGGGGGTGGTTCAGATGCTCCGTCCATCACCACCCCCTTTTGTACCGCTTTGTTTGCCATAAGTTGGCAGGGTATGCTCAGACGTGAGTCCCTTGCTCACTTTGCCACTGGATTCAAGCAAGCCAGGCTGAAGACGGCTGAAATGCCAGAAACCGGTCCTCGGAAGCTAGTTTCCGGTCCAGGGAAGGCATGGCTTGGCAGTTCGGGCTTGACTGTTCCCATGAGGCACAGGGTCAGACTGATTTGCATATGGCCATGTCTGAACTGGGGTGGCGGAGTGGGCTAAAGAACGGTGATGGATTGAACCCAGATCTGTTGACTGGGTGTGAGTGTTTGATTGGTTCAGATGCTCCGTCCATCACCACCCCCTTTTGTACCGCTTTGTTCGCCATGAGTTGGCAGGGTATGCTCAGACGTGAGTCCCTTTCTCACTTTGCCACTGGATTCAAGCAAGCCTGGCTGAAGACGGCTGGAATGCCAGAAACCGGTCCTAGGAAGCTTGTTTCCGGTCCAGGGAAGGCATGGCTTGGCAGTTCGGGCTGGACTGTTCCCATGAGGCACAGGGTCAGACTGATTTGCATATGGCCATGTCTGAACTGGTGTGGCAGAGTGGGCCAAAGGACGGTGATGGTTTAAACCCAGATCTGTTGATTGGTTATGAGTATTTGATTGGTTCAGATGCTCCGTCCATCGCCACCCCCTTTTGTACCGCTTTGTTCGCCATAAGTTGGCAGGGTATGCTCAAACCATTAGTCCCTTTCTCACTTTGCCACTGGATTCAAGCAAGTCTGGCTGAAGACGGCTGGAATGCCAGAAACCGGTCCTAGGAAGCTTGTTTCCGGTCCAGGGAAGGCATGGCTTGACAGTTCGGGCTGGACTGTTCCCATGAGGCACAGGGTAAGACTGATTTGCATATGGCCATGTCTGAACTGGGGTGGCAGAGTGGGCTAAAGATCGGTGATGGATTAAACCCAGATCTGTTGACTGGGTGTGAGTGTTTGATTTGATCAGATGCTCCGTCCATCACCACCTCCTTTTGTACCGTTATTGTCATTGGTAGCACTGGCAGGGGCAATGGGTCATGCAAGCTGCAGTAGCTTCCTGACAGAGCCCTGGCAATTAATAAAGCACTGCATCCATCATGACTCGTCCCATCTTCCTGAGAACAAAGGTTCTTCTGTTCAGCATTTTTTTCATCCCATTCCAGCCTGCTCATCCCAGTACAGAAATATCCCTGCCCTGATGTGTCCCACATTAGTCGCTAATCCACTCACCATGTTATTGTGCATTCTGGTACAAAGCCTTGCAAGAAACAAAACTATGTGTACCAGAATGCAAATGAGAATACAGAAGCGAATGGGGCATAACAGCAAACATAAGATGCAATGTATGGTGAGGAATGCATGGAACATTCTCTCCCCTTGTTTCCTGCCACTTTTTGTCAAGCTCCAGAGTGTACCATGCCCTGCTAAATTTTCCCATGCATGGGGCGATGAGTAAAGCAACCAAGACCGCATTATCTCTTTGCATCATGGGATATGTGGTCCAGTATTTTTTATTGTTAAAACAAAACTACAGGCATTACAATGCAAATAAAGCGCGTGCCTAGATAATGTAGCCTCATCCCTCATATGAATCAGTAATGAGAGGTGAACTCTCACAATGCCTCTCTTGGGTTGCATCATGCACTAGACCCCAAATACAGAGACACAAAGGGGCCTGTTTACAAGGAAAGGTCAAAGTGCATAGCTGAGCCAAATTTGGCTGCGCTGCGTGCCAAGATTTCTAAAATGCAGGGATGCGCCACATTTGCAACACTACGGTGCACCCCTGTGTTTTCCCTGGCACTAAAATTAGCTGCCTATCGCCAACGCAGGCACCCTTGCACCATGGAGCAAGAGTGCCTGCAATGCAGTAAATTATTGATTATTTCAGGAAGGTATCCCTTTCTGCACATAGACAATCAATAATGGCGATTTGTTACTTCTATGTGTGCTGCACACATACAAGTATCAAATCGTCATTATTTAATGATTGTTTATGTTTAAGGTGACCCTCCCTGCACATAGGCCATCATTAATGGTGTTTTGCTCTTTCTATGAGTCCTGTAGCATGCACCACACATAGAAAAAGGAAAAGCGAGGCAAAATAAAAGTATTTCTTCTCGTTGCACCTTTCTAACGCCTACTTGTGCATAGCATTAGTTTTTTGGCGCTAGACCAGATTTACACATTCTTGTAAATCTGGGTCAGCGACAAAATGCAATGCGTGTTGTGGAGGTATGCCCACAGCAACACCCATTTTATGCCCCTTTCACGCAACGTCACGTTCTGGTGGTGCTATCCCCTTGTAAATATACCCCAAAGTGTTCTTACTAAACATCCATATCCGATAATGCATAATGAGTTTGAACAACACAATTTATGGATCCACAGAGCTCTAACAGTGCAACACTACTGTAAAATGTATCCTCCTTGGCATCGTTGTACAGAGACAGCCACAATGCTATTACAAATGACGTCTACTTCGATTCTATTCTTTTGGATTTGTTAAGTGCATGGCTACCCAAAGGCCTCCTTGCATTATGCACCAGTCTATCAATTCTGGAAAATCTGCAGAGCATCACAAAGTATTTGCTCCAGAGAATTCTTCTGCAACATGTGAGTACTTAGCCCCAGTCCCGGCAAGATAGCTCAGTTGTACTTTATGCTGCAGTCCAGTGGTCCTAATGTGCTTGCTGTCAGATGGACTTGTAAACCAGGGGTAATAATGCCCGATACCAGTACAACACTTCCCAGGCATAGCTTATAGCAGACACCGGTGTGCAGCCCGCTTCCTAAATTTTTTGAACTTATACATTATCAACTAAGTCATTCACCCTTCTATGTTTTATAAAAGAGTATATTAAAATACAGTCATGGTCACAGACTTTGCTCAACTTATAGTCAGAGGGGATTAGACATTTGCCTATTCTTGATCTGCTCACTAATCCCCTAGTCCCCAACTGAAGAACAGAATAGGACCTTAACTGACTTTGTAATGAATATTTTAAAATAAAAAAAGAAAGAAAAAATCTGAATGACGGTTCTCTCTTCCTAAGGGGTACAGATAGTGTATATGCACATATTTATGAAGAGCTCAGGGACCACACCTTACATATATATAAAATATAACATAGAAATTTAAGCAGGGCTAGCTTCTTTTTTGGACTCTTTTGTCCACCCCCTACACAGGTAGAAGAGCTCAGGAAGGCACTTAGGACACTTGTCTTTCCATCTCACCCTGAAATGACACTGCCACACCAGGCCCTCTATGTGCCAGTGCTGCACCCCTCGACCCCACCTGAGCCTTCATCATTAATGTCCTGTTTGAAGCTTTTCGTGACTTGTATGTTGACCACCAGTACTGCCCATTGGCAAATAGAAGTCGTTTTTAAAGTAGTTAAATATAGGTGCCAGTACTGAGATCTGGCCAACAATGGCCCATTTGAAGAGTTTATTAACTGAGGTTTCTAGATTTGTTGTATCATCAGGACACAAGAGTCTGAGTCACAGAGCCAATGGCATTTGTAAGTCCAATTCACACCTGCGGAACACTCGATTTAAGACAAAGTATTCACAGTCCTTAATCCATTCATTGTCACACAGTATTTACCCCATGATGGTGCAATGCTGCAGGTGAGTAAATGGTTCCTTCAGAAGGGGGCAGGATGATGCCATTCCATGTTGGGGATTTCTTGTAAGTCTGTGGACATCGTCAAACTTCAGACTTTTTGTGCCTTCACAGACTTTTTCCTCAACTAGTGAGATCCTGATAATGGCTGGAGGCTCACTTCTTTTTAGGGGCAGGAGTAGTTTGCCTTCCGTAATGTGAACGGGGATGGAACGCCCCAAGAATTTCTCGAGGTTTGATTAAGGGATAACCTTTCGATCATGTACGGAGGCCTAGGCCTTTTCAATTTATCAAAATACTACCTGACAGACCAACTACGATATATGGTGGAATAGAACCAGGCAGCGTCAGAGAAACACTGGTGCTTCATGGACCAGATTGTAGCAGGAGTACATATGTGGATGATGCCTTGGCTAGTCAAACATCATAGACCATGGGTTGTATACCACTCCCCTGTCAACAGACCTAAGCTGCAGTCATGGGGCAGAGAAGCTACATTTAGAGGATGATCTACCTACCCCTAACCACTTACCCCCATCATTGGCAACATAGACTTCCCCCAGCGCAAAAGGGTAAGGACTTCCCTACCTGGCAAAAAGCCAACTTCAAAAGGATCATACACCTCTACGACCACCAGGTCCTCAAGGACTTTGAACAACTCCAACAAAACTTTGATTTACCATAGTTCAAGAGGTGGCAGTACCTGCACATCTGCTACTGGGTCTCCCGGCTGACAGTACAGGCATCTGCCAGGCAGACCTCTCACACACTTCAAGAACTATGGGTCTGCTCTCAGGTAGCTGCCAGTTTCTGAACACAACAGCCAGTTAAATCACCTGCCCAGAGCAAGTAGGAAATAGAGCTAGAACGCACCCTCTCAGGTGTGGAGTGGTTGGATATATATTACAGAGCTAGGACCTTGACATCCAGCGCGACAGGGAGGGAGACGATGCTGAAAGTTGCCCAAAACTTGTACTACACCCCTGCACATGGCGGGCCTCGGCATCAGGCCTATGCTGATGTGGATGTGGTAATGCAGACACACTGACACACATTTTATGGCGATGGCTGGGACTCCGTGCTGCAAGATATTGTTGGATTTTGATAAAATGTTCAATATATTTATATATATATATATATATTCATATATATTCTTCTGTCTCCTCCAGTGCCGGTATGTGCACTCTGGGCTGTCGTGGCGCGGTCCTGGTTAGGCCACCGACAGGCCTACAATATATACACCAGTTACCTCCAAGGTTGCGAAGGAAGCCAGGACACACGGAGTTCGTTGCAAAATTTTAATGGCAGCAGAAAATATATATATATATATATATATATATATATATATATATATATATATATATATATATATATATATATATATATATATATATATATATATATATATATAGGCGGTGGCTGCCCATCATGGGCGTGGCCCTTCACAAAAAGGCAACAAGGCAAACCGTCTTTCAACCCCCGGGGAGCAGATTGGAAAGGGTGTTAGAAAGCCCCCTAGACACCAGGGATTAAAAAAAATACATATAGGGGTGGTGGTGCCAACCATGGGCATGGTCATGCCCCACCCCAAAGAAATATATTGACAGTCTTTCTGCCCTCCAGGGGGTACATGGGGGAGATTACACTAACAATGTCCCCTAGGACAGCAGGAAGAGCACTAGACACCAGGGAATTGATAAAAAAAATAATATAAGGATACGAGCTGCCCACAATAGGCATGGCCATGCCCTACCCAAATAATGAGACCAACACTCTCTGCCCCCCCCTGTAGGAGGCAGGTGTAGATGATTACCCCAAATTCACCCCTGGAGTAAGAAAGTCCACTAGATGATAGGGTACATTTTTAAAACTAACATAGAGTTGGGGACTGCCACCATGTGCTTGGCCATACCACCATCCTACAAAGAGCAAAAAACAGACTTTCTGCCAGTTAGGAAGTTTGTCCCAACTGGGGACGTTGCCCCAAATCTGCCCTCCGGGGCAATAGAAAGCCCACTAGACACCCAGCATTTTGAAATTGGAACAAAAGAAGCATTGGCCACACCCCCACTCCAACAAGGACAAACCAATCTTCCTGCTCCCCCCAGGGGATATAATCCCCCAATTTGCAATGTGCCAGGGGGTGCATTTGCACACTTGGTATGTCAGGCCCGCCCCCTCCCTGCACCACAGTGCAAACGCGCCCCCTGGTGCGTTGTACTTTGGGGGATTAATTCCCCTTGAGCCCTGAGGATCCCTGAGGGCCAACTAGCCCACCAGGTACCTCCAGTGAACGCCACAGGGTTGCATTGCAGAGAGGTGTAAAAAGGGGTGTGGCTACCTGGGGCATACTAGAGGTAGCTGGTGGGCTATTTGGCCCCCAGGGACGCTCAGTATTCAATGGAAATTAATTCCCCCACTTACAATGCGCCAGGGGGCGCCTTTGCTGAGTGCTGCAGTTAGGGGGCGGGGCCTCTGCCGCAATTCTGGCTTTTTGAAAAAAGTATTTTACAACCCCCCTTCTTTTACATTAGTTGGGGCCCTAGGTCCTCATCCCCCAGGGCCTGCTTTTAAAAAAAAAATTAAAAAACGGGAAGGGGCCATGCGGCCCCCCTCCCGAGGGCAATTTCGGCTCTGGGGACCCTTGCCCCGGGGCATGGCCACATTTTTTTTGTATTCTTATTTTTAAAGGATGGGGCTGTGTGTCCCCCTCCTTAGACCTCAAGTGCCCCGGGGACCCCATCCCCGGGGCTGTGTCTCATTTAAAAAAACAAATTGTTATTGACAGAGGGGGGCCATGTGGACCGCCTCCTGGGCCACTTCTGGCCCCGGAGACCCCATACCCCGGGCCGGCCTTTTCCGTTGGAGACCGTGGGGAGAGCCCCAGTGGCCCCATGGTCCCCCCGGCTGCCCGCCTCCTGGGGAAGCAGGCATTGCTTTTCCACAAGGGGAGCTGCTAACATTCAGCTTCCCGTGTGAAAAAGCAATCTGGTTTGGATTTTGTAAACAAGAGCAGGAAACCTGCTCTCGCTTACAAAATCTAAACCAGTGTTTGCTATGACAGGGCAGGAGCCATAGCAAACAGCAGTGTCCCTGTCGTGGGCACCCCAGGACACTGCATGAGCCGGCCCTGGGGGGTGGCGGTCCCCAGGGCCATGGAGGGCTCCAGGAGGGGGGCCTGCGGCCCCCTCCCACCTAGTGCACATCCCCGGGGAGGTGGTGGCCCCCAGGGCTCCGTAATGGACCCCCGCAATTGCAATTTAGTTCCCCGGGGAGGTGGTCCCGGAGCGTGTCAGGGGGCTCAGGCCCCACAAAGAGGTTTTTTTTGTTTTTTTTAAACCCCGGGTTGGCGATCCCCGAGGCAACAGGGGGGCGTGTGCCCTCGCAAATAATTAATAAAAGCCCCAGATGTGGCAGTCCCCAGGGTTTGGGGGGGCCTTGGAGGCCCCCCAAACATTAATAAAGAAGCACCGGGGATGGTGGTCTCCGGGGCTGCGGGAGGGCCGAGTGCCCTCCCGCACATAATGTTACTCAAGCCCCGGGGAGTGGCGGTTCCTGGAGCTACGGGGGCCCCGCGGGTCCCCGCATATATTTGCTGCAAATGTCCTTAGGGCCTGGCTCACCCGGGGGTCTCAATTAAGTGAAGCGCGGGAGCCCGCACTTCATTTAAAAAAAAAAATTCAGCAGGATTTCCGACCCCAGCATGAATTTCGCCTAATTTTATTTTTTTTTAAAATGCTTTTTTGGGCCCTGGGGTCCTTGTGGGATTGCCTGAGCAGGCCTGGGGGTCAGGGCGTTTCTACCCTGCCTCCTTTTCTTTTTTTTCAGCTTTGTTTTTCTATTTTCTTGTGACTCGGTTCTACCGAGTCACAAGGTGGCTGCCAATACTTCCTGGTTTGGAGTGTTCGCAGCCAATTAGAATGAAGCGCGTGGCCGGGAGGGGTCACATACCCACTGTGTCCATAGATATCGATATTTTTATTTTTTAATTTTCACAGCAAGTACTGAACGGATTTGCACCATTTTACAAAAAGTCGCTTTCTGATCCAAAAATTACCCTTTTGTCAAATTTGGGTTAATTCCGTTAAGTAGTTTTGGCTGTAGCCTTGCCCAAAGTTTCCTATGGGAAATTGATTTTTTGACTCTTATTTTTTGAATTTCGCAGCAACTACTGAACGGATGTACACCATTTAAAAAAAAGGCCGCTTTCTGAACCAAGCTCTATCATTTTGCCAAATTGGGGTAATTCCGATCAGCAGTTCGGGCTGTAGACCGTCTCAAAATTTCCTATGGAAATTAACATGGGAAAAACGCGTTTAAGGACCCCCCCTTTTTTCTCAGCCCCCGCTTGATGAATCACCCCCAAACTTTCAGGATAGGAGCTGATCTGGATAGACTTTTTTTTTTGGGAGAACCGCGAAGATTCATCAAAGGACGCCAAAGTTATTAGCAAATCAAAAAATAATTTTCCTATGGAAACTAGGTTCTAACTATAACTACCTACTGGCGACCACCAAAAGGTAAAAAAAAAAAAAAAAAAAATTAAATTAAATATATATATATATATATATATATATATATATATATATATATATATATATATATATATATATATATATATATGTTTTGAGTGATAATAGTGTCAACAATATTTTAGTAGTTCCTATTATGAAAGACACTAAAGTCGTTATATTTTTTTAAAAACTATTTTGTCTGGTTTAGTAGATATTCTCATGAACGATATTTTTGACACAATATTTTAGCCAACGCTATTTTTTACCACAATATTATGACAGTTTTTCTTAAACACTCTAATTTAAAGTCGATATATATAAAAAAATCTAAATGTTGTTTGTTTTTGGTCAATCTTCTTATGACACATATTTTTCATACAATACTGCTGCATTTTATATTGTAAATATAGGGCACAATATTTTGACACAACCTTTTTGTATTCTGATATTTGTGGACACAATATTCTGTGATTGCCAAGGTAGGAGAAAGAGGGAGGTAGTAGGGCACAGGGAGCAAAAACGAAAGAATGTGAGAGAAGGTGGAAAGGAAAGAGATAAAGGGAGAGATAGAGAAGAGAGAAAGTGAGGGAGCACACCGAGAAAATGTAACCACAAAGAAACAAAAGAGAGCGAAGAAGAGAAAAAGAAAGATGGAAACGAGTAGCTAGAGAAACTTCGCAAGAGGGAGAAATATTAAACACATTGTAAAATGGAAGAACATTTCTACCCTCTCACTCATGTGTTACCTTCCCCACTCCCATCTTTTTATGCACATTTTCTCTCCCTCTCTGTCCAGCCATCTCCTTTCTCTCCCTCACTGTCTCCTCTCCCTACAGTTCTTCTCCGTCTTCTCTTTCCTGCAGTCCGCCCCTTCTTTCCCTCCCTATCTTGTCATCTCTAGCTCCATCCCCTTCTGCCGCTCTCTTCGGATTTGCTGCTGGGTGAATGTAAATCTCCTCCGAGTGTCTGCGACCTGATAAAAAGCTTCCTGCGAGAGAACAGCTCCCTGTGAATGGCAGACAATTGTTCGAATGTGTCTGCCTGCTGATGAGCTGTCGGGGCGCCGTCCAGCCCTCGGCTGGACGTAATGACGCCATCTCCCCCGAGCTGCCATGCTTCTCAAGTGATTCTCAGGTCATGGAGGTGTGCAGCTGATGTGATTGGCCGTCTCTTGCTCGATGGAAGAGTCCTGGCCTTTTAGGTCTTGCTTTAATGTCAAGTTAGCAGCGTTCATGCCAAAGCCACTGTCAGTGCAAAAAGTAAGACTAGCTGTCGTGAAAGGGTACGGAAAGCAGATGCATGTTTTAATTGGTTCATTGCTTCCTGGATTTCTGATTGGTGGGATTCAATGCTCCGCCGTCCATGTTCTGTAAGCATCCTACATTGGAACATGGACTGCAATGTTGTGTTTTTTTTGCATTAGCTTTGTGCATAACAATGTACCTAGATACATGCAATATTTGTTTTTTAAAAAAAGTGTTCAGTCCTCTTTTTAGCATGGCCTTGCTTATTTTAAAGTCGATTTAAGGACTCTTGCTTAATAGGATTACTGTTACACCTAGATTTAAAAAATCAAGCATTGGCAAAGCCACTAGGATTGCTTTATTTTAAAAATTGTAGTGTTGTTCAATGACGTACATCTTAACCGGCACCATCTCCCCGTCCCCCCTGCACATATAAAAATCACACATGGTGACTCACCGGCAACGCACACAAACACACCTGCAGCACAAATACATTCAGATTCAGAGACTGGACAACAGGTTGAATATTTACTTTCCTAAAAAACGATCCTGCCCTCCCAGAAGCCACAGTGTCACAACAAAGCACAGGTGATAGACAGGCACACTCAGAACAGTATAATTCCTATTTGTAAAGGGCAAACATATCACCTCCTTAAGGGTTTCAAGGCGCCATCGAAGAGATTAAGTGAGCTGTTGCCTAGTGTCATATGGTGCTGAGCTGAGCTGCCGCCGACGATCGAGCTATGATCCCTGTGCTCTGGAGTCAGCCAATCTGGCTGCTGCGCGCACCTCTCCCAGTAGTACACAAAACACGACCCAAACAATATAATAAACAGTTTTGGAGATAAGTCATTTATCTAGTTCAGTTGATAGTCGAGCTTGCTGACCTGAGGTAGCTGAGCAGTCTGAAACGACAAACCTACAAGTTTGGCAAGGGAATAGCATGCCAGAAAATGACAGGCCAGGGATAGCCAGGTCTGCAAAAAGAGTGAGAGATATATCTGCAAAGCTGGCCCTAGAGGCAAGGAAGGAAGAAGTCAACAGCTTAAGGGAACACATCCAGGGGAGCTGCTATGCATTAGGCCACACACCTCACATGGCATCTGTATCAGTGAAGTGGAATCATCTGTGACTATGCTATGTTATGTTAACATTACTTGGTATGGTGCAGCGAATAATCCCCAAAGGCATATCTTGGTGCTTTGCTGAAGTATAGGTTTAGGGGCGCTAAATTTTTGGGAGCCAAGTTTTTGGGAGTTTTTTTTTAACTTTTCCAGCTCAGTACACAAACGTGTTTGTAGTGGAGGTTTATTCCAGTAGAGGGGGCCAGATAGAAGAATTATC
Source organism: Lissotriton vulgaris (assembly GCF_964263255.1). Taxonomy (NCBI): domain Eukaryota; kingdom Metazoa; phylum Chordata; class Amphibia; order Caudata; family Salamandridae; genus Lissotriton; species Lissotriton vulgaris. The sequence goes on from NC_141699.1 coordinate 1,062,032,297, forward strand.
CCTCACTAAATCTGGTGGTATACATCTGTGGGATTTGAAGTAAGGCTTTGTCAGTGGAACTCGTAAGTCTGGTTGGGAGATAGTATCTAAGGGGCCGATTCACAGAACTAACTTACGACAAAATCCTAAACTTACTACTTTTGGTATTCGCAGAAGGCATTTAGTAGCCCTAAGTTAAGATTTTGTCTTAAATTAGGATTTGGTGTTAAATTAGGATTTTGTCAAATCCTAATTTAAGACAAAATCCTAGTTTAGGACAACATCCTAATTTAAGACAAAATCCTAACTTAGGACAAAATAGGAAAAATAAAATGATAATAGTGGATTGTCATTATCGTTTCATTTTTACGAGGCAGTTTTACGATGCGCGGCTGGGCTGTCGTCACAGTCAGCAGGGGGAGGAGTTGTTGATTTCACTTCAGCAGTTTGTATATGGCTAAGTCAATCAATCAATCAGGGGTCTCAAGGCGCTGTGGGGGGGGGGGGGGGCAGCTCCGGGTCAGTTGAAAAGCCAGGTCTTGAGGCCCTTCCTGAACATGTGCAGACGCCCCCCAAACTGGCTTTTCGACTGATCCGGAGCTGCCCCTCTCCCCTTGCACCTTGAGACCCTCACAGTGAGTACAGTGAGAAGCAATAGATAGAAGGTTATGTGCTCGCGCTCTATTGTCAACAGTAATGGGTAGAACTTATTGGGGCTGCTACTAGGGATAATAATGACGTCTATCTATCGTCATGAATAATGTGGTAAAACCACATTAACAAATTGCATACCATATATCCCGAGCAAAATCAAACTATATACAAAACAACTATCAAATAAAGCATCATGTTCCGAATTAGGTGTCAGTCTTCTTCTTTAATGTTCATTACAGCATCTCTTTGATTGCTAGCCAACACGTGTCTCGTCTAATTTTAGCAGTTTATGCATTTAGACTTCATCAGGGCAGCATGTATATTTACGAGACTGGTGAGTAGCGCGCTTAACAAACTCCCTGATTGATTGATTGAGATAGCCGCTGCCGTATACAAACTGCCTACCGATGTGAAATCAAGAGGCAACATTAAGGATAGATTGAGAATTACAAGAGCCTCAAATGAAATGGTCTGTGGGTGGAAAATGAAGGTAGGCATACACAGGAATGCTGTAATACAAAATCCTCAAAGCTGTGTTAGGCCTGAAACTCCCAAACATAGAAACAATGACATTTTGATCAAAGTTACTAAGTCACTCAAACCTATAGGATAAAAAATGCAACAGTTCAACGCCAAGAATGGTCCTAATTGCCCAGAGCACCAGGGGAAAATGATGCCATTCGCAATTTAAATGAACCCAACATGTAGGTTTTGAAAATGATATGACGAGGTAAATTATGTCTCACCATTTTCGCACAATTGATGAATTAAAACTCTCTTTGTGGAATGTAGAATGATGGAAACAGAAAGACGGTCAAGATGATGCGGTAAAATCTTAACTTAATGCACTTAAACACAGGAGAAGGATGAAATAGGAAAAACTCCACATCTCATACCCCACCCTCAAATAATCCATCCATTTGGCTCCCATTAATATATTTGCACACCCAATGGCCACACTAAATTGACACTGTCCAGCAAATAAACCATCATCTTTTAGACTCACCTTCAAGAAATGGAAGGCTGTGTTGAGTTATACTATTGTATCTAATGAGTAAATATATCAATTTCAATTATTAAAAATCAAACATCAATTGAAATGCGATCATTCACATCAAATAAGACTTTAGATATAGAAAAAAAGCAAAACAAATAAAATTGTGCTCGAATCTGAAAGCAAGAATAGATGACAAACTCTTTCTCAGACCTTTCCAGCTTGATGAATATCATCTTCAAAAACAAAAACACATCCAACACCATTGGTTGGAGTGAGACCATTGGCATACCAAATAAAATAAACTCCAATACATGGTTCCTGGCCAAATTAAGGCAGGACAAAAAAAACACTTACTGAAATAGGAATGGGACTAAAAACTTGAAAAAGTGAAGATTTGAAGTGGGAAATCAAGCAACAGTGCTCTAAACTCATAAACTTGTCTTGGAGTCCAAAAGTCCTTCAAAGGAAAACAGTGGGTTCTCCTCCCTAAAGCCAGCACTTGTCGAAGCATAAGAACATTTTGTAGGTCGGTAAAAAGACTTGTTATCCCTGACAAAACTCCAAGGCATAATAATGTAAATTCCAACGAGTGGAAATACCTTATATGTGGCAATAGAATGGACAATTCATCACTGACTACTATTCCAACTGTAACTGATAAAATTATAGCAACAAGAAAAGAGATCAAACAGGATGCAATACCAGCACTGAATTAGAAAAAACAGGTATGACTGCTTATAGAAATTAATAAAAGCAGAACAGGTGCTGCACCAGGGCCAAACAGGAAGGTGGTAGCAATTTGCAGAACAATCCATCATATTGGCTGGAGCCAATGGCAAGGTTTTTGCGACAACTGTTATACCACTGCTATTGTCCCGAGATCTACTTAAGGATCTTACGTGTACCCAATAGATAAAAAAGGTTTTTTAAACTTGTACTATTGAACTACAGATTATAGCATATCCCTCTTGAATATGGATTTCAGATACAATACAATCTTGGAGAACTATGTCATGGGGTATCTGAGCAAAATCTGATCCCTTGGTTCCACACCAGCTTTAGGGAGGAAATTGGAACTACTGATAATATTGTGGCTCAAACCTTAAATCAGTTGAAAATGGCAGAAACCTATATGCATGCTTCATAGACTTCAAGAAAGCATTTGACAGCAATGACAGAGGGCTGCTCTGGGTAAAACTAAACATGGAGGGAAATTGCAAACAAAAAAATAAAGGCAATAATTTAATTGTACTCCAACAACTGGATCCAAGTGAATAGTGTATTTTTGGGTACTTGACCAATATAATATTTATAAACAATGAAATAAAGCAAGGATGTGTTATTTCCCCGGTCTTGTTCAATGTATATGTGGCGTATATAGAGGAGACATTATATAACCCAAGGTAATATCCTCCAAAGCTGAAGGCCACCAGATGAGTTAGTGGCGTAACAAAACTTGAGGGGGCCCTCCTGCAAAATACATGGAGGTGGCCTCCCATGCTCCGAACCCAGTCAGGAGCTCTCCGGCCAGGGGCCCACTGCCAGTCACGGCCCATGTAGGTAAGGACGGGGTGGCGGTGAGGTGTGGTGAGGGGTGGAGGCGGAAGTGACAAACAATGGAAAATAAAATAAATGAATAAATAAAAACACTTACCTTGTGCTCGCCCCATCACAGAGTCAGCGATGCGGTGAGAGCATGATAAGCGGTTTTATGTATTTATTTATCTATTTAATTTTCCCTATTCTGTCGTTTGTCACTTACTCCCTCCACCCCCACCCTCGCCCCACCACCCCACCGAAATTAAGTGCGCGGGCTGTCACTGCCTGCCGCCTGTGCAGAGTGCAGGAGGGGGCCCTCGCCGCAGGGCTGTGGTGGCTTTTGTTATGCCACTGCGATAAGTTTAGTTCAATTTGCCGATGATATTCATCTTAGACTATACATTTCTACACCTCCAGCACACAAATACATTGAATATATACTGTGATGTTAAGAAATGGTATGTCAAACAGGAGAAGACATTAGTGTTGACATTTTCAAAATGCACAAGTAGCGACCATATCTGGAAAATCGTACATTAACTGATTGCTTCTGTCGCATCCTACAAATATTTAGATGCAGAATTGCAAACAACGTCATTGCAAACAACCAACCTAGGCTCTCGAAAGTAAAGCAGCATCTATATAACATACATTTGTAATGTTATTCAAAAATCTTGAAGGTTCATCATTAGTACAACAACTTAAAGAAATTAGAGCAAACATTTTACCATGACCAACATATGTACTAGAAGTATTTATTTCTGCAAGTTCTATTGTTGGCTCACTCAGTACCACGGCAAATTCACAAATACGTTTTTAGGCTCCCAAACTAGCCAAGATCAGATTTTATTTAAAATCAATGTAATCCATTGTTGTATATTGATTCTTCGTCCCAGGACGGAGTCTGGATATAAAGTCCACAACGTGGGCAAAGGTCTCAGGACAGAGTCTGGACAGGAAGTCCACAACGGGGACAAAGGTCCCAGCACAGAGTCTGGACAGTAAGTGCAAATAGAAAAATAAAAAATGGAGACAAAGGTCAGAAAGTCTAAAATGGGAACAAAGGTTCCAGGATTAACACTAGGAATGGACTGTGATCCAGACAGTGTCAAAGCTAGTCACACCTAGGACTATGTATCCTTCTTTTGAAGTGAAATCTTCAAGCAAAAATTTGAATCTCTTTACATCGCTTGTGATACTGCACTTAGTATTCTTGAAGAGTACCTATGTTTGGAATCTTCAATTTGTATCTAAGTCTGTGGTATTTGTAAAGCACGAAGGCGTATGTTGAACTGTCTATCTTCAACTCAGAGCGTAAAGTGTTGATGGACAGAAACAGATTTGAGGGAGTTGACTGTCTCTTCCTGTTTTGCTGGTCAAAGACGGATTGGAGAGAGTGGACTATCTTTTCTTGTTTTGTCAGTCTAATGGGAGTAGGTAGTGGTGATGCCTATTAGTTGTTTTGAGTGTTGTGCCTCACCTCACACTTCACTTTTACACTCTTTGCCCCAAAATGCTCTTTTGCCTCATGAACTAAAATAGTTCAAGTCGTCTTAGACCTCCTATCTGTCTTTAATATTATTGTTGCTGTCTCCCATTCTTTAAGCTTTATTTTTTTTTTTCTGTAAAGTAGGAAGATGTGTTGTATATTGATCTTCTTGTAATATGGCTGACAGTAGTCATTAGCCCTTCCTTAGTGTGTTCACCTTCTCAGCCTCCCAGAGTACCTGTGAGTGTTCTAACTTGTAACAGAGTGTTCTACCTGTGTCAGTTGATGGTCTGGTCAGCTGGCGAGGTTTGTACTCAGCTGTGTCTTGGATTAAATCTACATGTAAACAAACAGAAGTATCCTGTCATCTATCATCATCTTATTTACAACATCTATCAATCACTTGCATCAAATGCAGATATAATAATATACTGGCGCAAACTGAAAAGACAGACAGGAACTTGCTGAAGGGCCTACTTAGTCAAGTATTCGATCGTGACGACAGCACACCGTTTTACGCTGTGAAAAATATCACATAATCGAAGCTCAATGTGGTACCTCCTTAGTCTTACAGGGCCTTATAAATGAGGCTTTACGGCCCCATTGCATCACTTTTTCGTTATGCTGCGACGGCATAAACAATGCACCACACTGCAACATATTTACAAATTAAACCATCTAGGCATATTCGTCACTTTGCAAACCCCTGCGCTACAATATACCTGCGGCACTTATAATGGATGCAGGGTGAGCGTTCCCCCTTAAAAAAAGGCTTGTACAAGTGGTGCAGTGAAATCAGTTTTCACTTCGCCACTTCTATGAGTTCACTGCATCAAATCCTTATGTCTGCTTCACAGCAGGCGTAAGGAAGGACGCAGGCCCTTTTACATATGACTCGCCCCATGTGTAATGACACATTACTGAAGTTGCGTCTGTTTTCCGACACACTGCAGCAAAGCGTCAATACTGCTACCCCAACAGATACATCAGGATTCCTGACATATCTGATCAATCCTTGCAACATGGAGCACTGTACAGTAAATGCAGCACATCCAAAGTGTCACAAGGAGGGCGCAAGGAAAAGTTTTGCATCACTGTTTCACCCCATTGATGCAACACCTTTCATAAATGAGACACACAATCCTCCTAAAGAAGCTTTAAGCAACTATCGAAGAAGGGAAAAGTCAGTTCAACAAGGCAAAAAGGAATCCTTAAAAAATAAAGGGAACGTACTATTTAGTCATGTAAGAAGCTAGGAACTAAAAGAGCGCCACCCATATTTTGAGATAACGCTATCATGGGAGATAAAAATTCAGTTTATACACTTTCACTTTGAACTCTTTGATGTGTGGGAGGTAACACACCCCTGGAGATCTAAAAGAAAAAGTTCATCTTGTCATTTCTGTTTTTACAACAAAAAAAGAGTCACTTTTAGGCTGATCAGAAACGTTTTTTAATTCAATAAAGGTTGCCAAGCAAACTTGACAGCAATTTCTGAATGTTTAACGGCATCGAAGGGCCTGTAATAAGTGGAATTGTAAAATGCATGAATGTGTTTTCTAAACTATGGATCGACTTTATGCCATTTAACCATTAATTGTGTTTAATACATTTTTAAAATGAGATGAAAAGTGTCTCTTTTCTCCAATGGTGAAAGGTGTGCAAGTGCATTTGTGTAGGTCTGTGCTTGTTGTTTGGTCAGGCAAGTCAGTGGCAAGCATCCAGCGCTGAGGCAAACATAACCACACAGGAAACTACAGCAAAATGACTCACTGAAGACTGGTCAAATCAAACAAACCTTTAACAGCAGCACCAGAAAATTTTTAATCTTCACTTAGTAATACTCAAGTCTTTGTATATTTTGAAAGTGAATAAACAACAGAGGTCAGCATTGGTTTGCAAAAGCATCACCCTGGCAGGGAGAGCACTTGCCTGGTTTTGCAGCCGACCCGCAGGGCCACCCACCTTGCAAGCTAGTAAATACTGCCCAAAGCCACATCTGAGCCCAGAAACAACCACAGAATTAAGCACAGACATGCTCATCTCCAACCCATACCACCAGAAAAGGGCGTTAGGCATCTTGTTGCATCAGTAAGAGAAAGATTCTTGGCTCCTGGCAGTGCAACAATCAGCCTAGCATCCTGTTCCTAGCAGTAAGAGAGACCTCTGCATGCGTCTTTGATGTACTCTCCACGCAAGGGGTAAACACAAGCACACATGTGCATATGCATGTGCACACACACACCCTCACCCGTGTGCACACATAACAGAAACTCCACGTGCAACGTCATGCTCACTGGTGAATGCACTCTAGTAAGGATATGTTCATTCAGGGTATCTTTTAAAACTTCCAAACATGTGTTAGTCACCTAGAGGAAATCTTTAATGCAAAAATACCTGTATCTCTTAAGTTGATAAATCATGTACTCCCTGGACATCTGCATTCTTAGCATAGTGAGCTTAACCCTCATTTCACCTTTTGTGATTATAATCTCGGAACCCGAACTGATGTTGAAGGGAGTATTCTCCCAGATATAATTTTATTATTTCCTTTGAAATTCTTGATCTGTGGAGTCAAAATGAGTGTTTGAGCGTATTGATGAAGGATATAGATTATCACATATGCAGAACAATTGAACCTAGTGATATAGTACTACATGAGTAATAGATAACACCTTCGAATGACAATGGTGTACCTGTGAAGGAAATTCCCTTATGCCCTGTAGAAGTCATCGGGTGATTGTTTCCCGTGACGAAACACGTGTTGGCATTGTTTCTGTTTTATTGGCTACATTCTGTGTGAACAGAATGTATTATGAAAATTGAAATGGCGATCTTCTGATAATTTGAAGAGAAAGAAAAAAGAAAATAAAAAGGAACTGTTTAAAGAATTGTGAAAGAAAGATTTTGATTTGGTTCTTCTTTTTTCTCAGAAACTATTGATAACTGTTTATCTGTGCTCGGGGACAACATTTATCTTGTTGCATTCTTTGTTTTACGGAGGATTTTTGGGGACGTGAGTGGCCAGTTTTCCCTTGTTCCCTTGAGCCATCTAATTTGGAAAATTACTAATGTTAGTTGGTGTTGCGCAAAGCTGACTCAGCCACTAGATTGCAATTATCCTGGAGATGAAGTAGCTCTGCAATTGAGATAAAGCTAATTCGTGCTGGACCCAAAAACGAACAAAATAAGTGACAATCATGAACATACTTTATTTATTTAATAGTCAGTCTGTAGATCTGGGAACAGAACACAATGGCCAACACTATCTGTCCATTGTTCCTCAAAAGGTAAATGTATTCCATATTTCAGCATAAATATGGAACCTTCTGCTTAGATGTACAGTTAGAGTCATTTGACTTCAGTTGTAGAACTTATACAACATACAATAACAGCCAACATGTATTTTGAGACAAAGTTGCTTCTTCAGGGCTGTTTAGAATACCAAAAAAAATAAGCAAACTAAAGAATACCAATCGATATTATCACAACAGTAAAAGCAATGTCATACATATGGTCAAGACTCCTTATGCTTGACAATTCAATTATTCAATGGACATTGCAATAGCTTAATCAGAAAACATAGTCAAAATCATCATCATACGTATCAATTATGTGTGCAAACCAATGCTTCTTAAGTGTTACAAATGAACCATCAGCATGTTCGTCTTTAGAAAAGAAGTTACTTTTAATGATGCACCCTGAACCATTTGTGCATAACCATCTGCTAGGCATGTGTGCGAACCTCAGTAGAGTTACATCTTGGAAACTTGAAGAAAAATTGAAAAACTTTAGCCCAAAAGAGAGAAGGTTGCCCACTACCATCATATCCATCCTGAATTGAAATGCCACTGTCGCAAAATAAGCTAAAAAAAGCATTAAAAAAAGCTAAAAACACATTCCTAAACAGAAACACAAGGTTGGGAATACATATCAAATGTATATCTACTTACCTAAAATGATTGAAAGTGATTGCTTAATCAAACCAGTCACTATCGTGGTTTCAACCAAATCCAAGGAAAGATTCTGAAAATTAGCAATACAAACTTTTCACTTGACAAACACAATCTTCTAATTATTTTCTCCATAAAACGTAATCTAGTGTCTATAGACTTACCCAAAAAGTGTTACACTAAAGTGGAATCAAACAGCGAGCACTAATACGAGACTTCGGCAATCACGATCAATGGTAAGAATATTTACATGCCCTATACCGTATTCAGATCCCAAAGAACAAAGACAAAGAACCCCATGATAAGGGAATCTAGAAATGATAAAAGATGATCCTATTGTCATGAAATATTCATAATTCTCGGTGCATGTTATACACACAGCATACTAAAAGGAGCATAACATCCACAAGAAAACAATCACAATTCTCTCTTCAATACTAAAAGTAAACCAATACTAAGAATAGAAATAGCAGAGCCTACCACACACATTGTACATGCTATATCATACAAAGCTAATAGTGTGAAGTAATATCAAATGATGGAAATCATATATGAGCCACCAGCATAAACTGCATACACAATCCCACCGAATTTCCGATGAATAATTGGAAAAAAAAACATGACAGTTAGCAAGTGCTGCCCTTGAAAAGACATAGTGGTACACCAGATCAAAAACATTTCAAATTCAAGAATCCTGTTAAACTTCTAATGAAGACCCAACTGTTACCCATTGAAAGAACATTATGATTCTACAAGAGGCTGCTGCACCTCAAAAAATCATCACTCAAACTCATAAGCTGATCATTGAATAATGTGCAAAGTCAATACAAAAAGGCCAGTCATAATGAAATCAGAGCACTGCTAGATAAACACTTCACACACACTGATATGTATGTCAACTTGTTGTCTATCTACATTAGAGTATATAATTCTCTATATTGAGCCCAATTAATACCATGTTGAGCTTGTTATTCTAATAGGTCTCCCTCATCCTTACTTTCCTTTCAATATTGCCACCTCTCCTATCAACGTTACTAGGTTCAATTCCAATAGACCGTATATTGTTCAATTCAACAATACTGTGTGTTTGTCTGAAATGTATAGCCAAAGGATATTGTGAATCATTATTTTTGATATCACAAACATGTTCCTTATAACGATCTTTCAACTTGCGTGTGGTTGAAACTATGTATTGTTTATTACAAATACAAATATTAACATACACACAATTTGATGTGTTATAATTTATTAAACTATTTGACTTCGAGTTCCTGTGTCATAACACTAACATGAACATTTTCACGTTGGCCAACACACACATACTTGCAACATACTTATTACCACACTTGTGATACCCATAGGTAGGGTATTTAGCCAATTATTCACCAGATCTGCTGTGTCTGAACCTTCCTTATATGTCATACTGTCACAGTATTGCCCTTAGTGTAAAAACATTCGTATATGTAATTATCATTATTTGTGCAATAAAACTCCAATATCTGTGTCCAAAAAGAGAACCTTCCAGTATTTAGCCAGACTCTTGTAAATCAAATTGTTACCTGTACTACCTGCAGTGATAATTCTCAACACCTCTTCGGTGTCTTTAGAAAAAACATTCTTATCTTTCAGTAAATCATTCTCATTGATTCTACTCACTCAACGTTTTGCCAAATCTCTAATTCTTTCTTCATATCCCAGTTGGAAAATAAGTTTCAAAGTCATTATCGCTTGTGTCTCATATTCTGTCTACAAAGCAGATACTCCTAGCACTCAAAAACCCCTCTATTGTTTTTTTCAAAAGACCAGAGCTGGCATGTACTATACCATTTGAGGAGGTGGGCTTCCTATAGAGTCTAGAAAGAAGTTTGGCATTGCTAAAATCTCACGGAATATACACTTGGTTTGAGGTACAATCAGTATGTTTCAATTTAAATCTACACCCTTGATCTCTACCCTATTTTATGGGGTTCTTACCAGACAGAAAGGATATAGTCCCTAGCTTTCTTTGAAACAGTTCTCACTCCACCACTACATATAACCTCTCTGTCTCTGCCTACTACCATCTCTGACTGTCTCTCTACTCAGTGTTATCTTAAAGATTTTTGGGGCACAACAAAATAAAGAACTCAACCCCTTCGCTGCGGGGGTAATTCCCCCACGGTGCGGGGGGGGGGGGGGCTAGCGTCGCCGCTGTGGTCGTGACGAGCCCAACTCGTCATGACTCACAGTGGAGCTGTGCTCATGACAAGCTGGGCTCATCACAGACCCGCCCACTGATTCATTCTACTGCACACGTGGGGAATTAACCACGAGTGGGCAGGCGACAGCAGTTATGACGAGCTCAGCTCGTCATGAGCACAGCTCCACTGTGACTCATGATGAGGAACTGATCTTGTCATGAGCATGGAAGGGGTTAAAGTCTCTTGACAACCAGAACATTGTTGCACTAGTTGAAGTCATCTCCAGGTTAGATTTTGGAAAAGCTATTCAGTTGGGTCCACTACAAGCATCACTTGTCCCATCTGATGCACTCTTTCACCCAGTGAAAGTTGTCACTGAAGTTTTAATATTCACCACATAATCCCAGTTCTTTGTGATGTGGATTGTCTAACCCCTGCAGCAAGCAATAATTTCAAACAATGCTGTCTCTCCTAGAAAGTGGTGCATCTGAAGGAACCATCTTGCTCAAGCAGGCTCCTTACTATTTCAGACAATCAAAGGAAGCTCAGAAGGTGAGATTCTCTATCACTGGGTATTGCTTGCTAAAAAAACCTGTAATGCACGGAAACATTCCTTCTCTGGTGCAGCAACTTAGGATGTTTCTTCACCAAAGCACAGAGACCACCCTACTCGCCGCCACAGATGACATCGGGCAGCCTCCTGGACCAAGGCCACTCCGCGGCCCTCACCCTACTCGACCTATCAGCAGCCTTCGAACCGTATCCCATCGCACACTTATCGCCAGACTACACAAAGCAAGCATACAGGGAACAGCCCTAGACTGGATCTGATCATTCCTCACCGGAAGAAGCCAAAGAATCAGACTGCCACCCTTCCTCTTCGATCCCTCGAAAATTACCTGCAGAGTCCCACAGGGGTCTTCACTGAGCCCGACCCTCTTCAATGTCTACATGGTCCCTCTCATCGCCATCATCTGACAACATGGCCTCAACATCGTATCCTACACTGACGACACCCAGCTTATCCTCTCCCTCACCAAAGACCCCGCTACCGCCAGACTCAACTTCAAAAAGCGATGCAGGAAGTTGCAGCATGGATGACCAACAGCTGCCTAAAGTTCAACACCGAGAAGACAGAAGTGCTCGTCCTTGGAACTGTTGTGTCCCCGAGGGTCCGCCCCCGAGGTCCGGAGGGACGGACAAGTTGGTCATGTGACCGCACTATAATAAAAAGGAGGTCGAGCACGTGAGAGGGCGTTCAGAGACGCGCGCCGACCGACCAAGCAACTTTATTCCCAGTGTCTGGCTGAGTTTATTCTAGGACCACGTGCTAGGCCTAGTCAGGGTTAGATGTCCCTTATTGAGCGTAGATCACCCGACACAACAATTGGCGACGAGGGTGGTGATCGATTCCCCGCTCGGGGTGCGTGTGTGTGTCCCTGTTGGGGTGAGGCGGCTGCGGGCACTACCACGTGTCCGCGGTGCTCGTGCCTTGCCACCACACACCCCCCCCGCTCTGCCTGCCTGGAGGAAACACTCTGATCCCTGGCTCTCCTCAGGTGAGCAGCGCTGGCCTGCTTCTCTCTGCGGCGCACAGGAGTCTGATTGGTCGCGCGAAGTGCGTCCGGCGCTCCGGCTGCCGCTGGATCACATCCCGGCTGCCCACGGACATTCTCCCGGGCGTCCAAAGCGATGGCTAACATTCCGCCCATTGAGCCGTTCGTGGTGGAAGGTGCGCCGTCCACTCTCGCACCGAAGTGGAAAGAATGGGTGGACAGGCTATTCATATTCTTTGAGGCCACCAAGGTCCACAAGGAGCAGAAGCGTGCCATGATCCTCCATCTTGGTGGCAAGGACATTCATTCCATCGCCCGCACCCTCACGGAAGCAACTCCCAAAACCCACCACACGCTCATAAACGCGCTCAATGCGCATTTTGAACCCATGGCCAACCAAGACTATGAACGGTTCATCTTCAGGCAAGCGCGGCAACTGCCAGAAGAATCGCTGGACGCCTATCACTCTCGGTTGAAGAAACTGGCACTAACGTGTGGATTTCAGGATGTCACGGAGGAAATCAGAGGCCAGATCATTCAGGGCTGCGCTTCTGCTAAACTGCGCGAGAGAATTCTAGAGGAGTCCGGGAAACCCCTCCCAGACATTCTCACGCTGGGCCGCACGAAGGAGCTGTCCAAGGCCAGGGCAGCCCACATGGAAGCAGCTCTGCAGGCCAATATGAAAGTGGAACCGGTGAACAAACTGCAGGTCCGCCCACAGCCCAAATGGGTGAAGAGAACAACAACTCCGCAGGGCGGAGCCTCGGCGCAATCATGTGGTTACTGCGGAGGCCCGAGACACCCGGCGCCAGAATGTCCAGCACGGGGCAAGATATGCTCCGGGTGCGGGAAAATGAACCATTTTGAAAAGGTGTGTCGATCCAAAAAGTTCAGCAAGCCCCGCCAGACAGTACACGCGGTGGCGACGAGGAGAAAAGGTCCCCACACAAGGTGCACATGATCGGCACAGCCACCCGACGCACAATGACACTACCACAGTGCGCAATACAAGTGGCTGATCAGGACATCATGGCGACGGTGGACACGGGCGCCTCAATAAACCTGATGAGTGCGTCCCTCTATGGAGACATGGCTACTCCACCCAGCCTCCGCCCCACTCCGATCACCGTTTTTGCCTATGGTCAGGATGTGCCCCTCCGTATTCGAGGAAAGTTCAAAGCAGCAGTCCGGCACGGAGATAAGATCACGCGTGCCAACATCTTTGTGTCGGAGGAAGGCCAAGGTATGCTCCTGAGTTGCCGGACGGCAGAAGACCTGGGAGTGGTCTCTTTTGCGTTTGGGGTGCACGAGGAGTCAGTGCAGCAACTGATCGCAGACTTTTCGGACCTGTTCGAAGGGATTGGCCGATTCAAGGGTCGGGAAATACACCTGCATGTGGACCCCACTGTCCAACCGGTGGCCCTGCGACACCGGCGGGTCGCATTTCATCTGAGGCCCCTGGTTGAAGAAGAGCTACAGAAGTTGGAAACAGCGGGCATCATTGAGAAGGTGTCCGGACCCACTCCCTGGGTATCGCCCATCGTGGTCACTCGGAAACCCAAGCAGCCGGGAGCGGTCCGGATATGCGTGGACATGCGCCTCCCCAATGCGGCCATCAAAAGGGAAAGACACATCACCCCCACGATCGATGACCTGATCGGAGAGATGGCTGGGGCCCGGTGGTTTTCCAAGTTGGACCTCAGAGCGGGGTACCATCAGCTCGTGCTGGATAAAGAGTCCCGGAACATCACGACGTTCTCCACTCACATCGGACTGCGCAGGTACACCAGACTGAGTTTCGGGATCTCCAGTGCTGCCGAGGTATTCCAGAATGTCATCCAAGAGCTCATTGCTGGCATACCGGGGGTGATCAATGTCAGTGACGACATCATGGTGCACGCAAGGACAATTCCTGAGCACAACCAACGCTTGGCACAGGTGTTCCGCAGGCTCCGCAGCGCTGGACTTACCCTGCACCGAGAAAAATGCGAGTTCCTTCAGACCAAGCTGGGGTTCTTCGGCTACGTATTCTCGGCCGATGGCGTTAATCCTGATCCGGACAAGGTCAAAGACATAAAAGATGCACCTCCGCCCACGACTGTCACTGAAGTCCGAAGCTTCCTCGGGATGGTGAACTACTGTGGTCGCTTCATAAGAGACCTAGCTAACCTGACCCTCCCTCTGCGTGAGCTAACCAAAGACTCCACACCATGGAACTGGGGACCGGAGCAGGAAAGAGCATTCCAAGCCATCAAGAGTGCGCTGTCCAGCAACACCACGCTGGCGTTTTTTGACCCCAGACATTTCACTCTTATTGCAGTAGATGCTGGACCGGCGGGATTGGGGGCCGTCCTGATGCAGAGAGCCCGAGACGAGATAGACTGGGCCCCCGTCGCTTTTGCCAGCCGGTCCCTCACGGACACCGAACAAAGGTACTCCCAAATTGAAAAGGAAGCCATCGCGATTCATTGGGGATGCCGACACTTCCACCTGTATGTATACGGGAAGCCCTTCACAGTAGTAACAGACCACAAGCCACTGCTGTCGCTGTTCTCAGGTACCTCATCCAAACCACCCCCCAGAACAGAAAAGTGGATTTTGCAATTACAGGAGTACAACTGTGCCATTGAGTACCAGCCAGGGGCAAAGAATCCGGCGGACTATCTGTCACGACACCCCCGGGCGGCCACCCCAGAGGAGATGGAGGAAGCTGAAGAGACGGAGGCCTATGTGCGATGGGTCGTGGCCAGATCATGCCCGCGCCCCATATCCCTGGAAGAGGTGGTGAGCGCCACGGCTCAGGACGCCTGCATACAGCGGGCCAAAGATCTGCTCCTGACAGCCAACTGGCAGAAAGCTAGGGAGAGCTGGAAGGTGCTCACCCCCGAGGCACAGAAAATCATGGACGGTCTGTACCACGTGAGGGCTGAACTGAACGAAGACGAGGCAGGGTGCCTCCTGCGAGGGCATCGTCTGGTGATCCCGACGGCTTTGACGAGCCGAGTAGTTCAGCTGGCGCATGTAGGGCACCAGGGAATGGTTAAAACAAAGGCCCGGCTGCGGACAAAGGTGTGGTTCCCGCTAATGGACGACATGGTGGAAACTGCTGTGCGCACATGCACGGCCTGCCAAACCACAGGCGACAGCCCCCGCGAAGCACCCATAATCGTGGAACCCAGGCCCCGAGGCCCTTGGGAAAGGGTCAGCATGGACTTTGGCAGCCTTCCGGATGGACGGCACACGCTAGTGATGATCGATGATCACTCCAAGTACCCGGAAGTCGAAATTATCACCAGCACCAGCGCCGACTGTGTGATTCCCAAGATAGAGAAAATCATTGCCACGCACGGAGCCATGAAAGAACTCAGAACGGACAATGGCCCGCCATTTCAGGGCCAAGACTTTGCAGACTATCTCTCATCCCAAGGAATTCGCCACAGGCGCATCACCCCAAGGTGGCCTCAGGCCAATGGAGAGGCCGAGCGGTTCATGAGAACCTTAAACAAAGTAATCCGTATTGCGCATGATAAAGGACAGTCTGTGGAGATGGCCATTTTCACCTTTCTCCGTAGCTACCGCCAGACCCCTCACTCCACAACGGGGGTAGCTCCGGCACACCTTCTCCTAGGACGAGTAATAACGGACTCCATTCCTCATCATCCCCAGTGGGCCCCTGAACTGATAAAGGAACAAACCGTAGAAATGAGGAGGCGGGCCGCCTATGATCAGATCAGCAAGAAACGGAGGGCGGTGGCCCCCCATATCAAAAGAGGTGACCTAGTGCTCATAAAAAATCGGGCCACTGGGGGAAAATTCAAACTCAGTTATGAAAGACGACCATGGCGAGTCAGTGGCGTGAAGGGCACCCGCATCACAGCTACTCGAGGACGAGACAAGGTGACTCGCAATGTATCTCATTTCAAACTCTACCACCCGGCGAGTAGCGAGCCAAGGCGCCAGCAAGGCGACAGAGAAACCGAAACTGCAACAATGGTGCCGCCTGGTGAATCAACATCTCAGCACGAGGTCCGGCCACGTGCCGAGCAGCCGGTCCCTGGTGAGGATGTGGGCGGAGACCCGGAGGCCCTGGATGAGGCCCCAGATCCGGAGGGGGCCGACAACGAGGCGCCAAGCCAAGAGGTGGAGACTGGAACAGAGCCGATGACTCAGCGAGGGTCCCAGCGCCAGCTACGTGCTAACCCCACCCCCTCCAGCTGGCTGAGAGACTACTTTACGTAAGACTGTTCTAATTTATATGTGTGCCCGCACGGTTCTGAACTGAATGCGTTAGCATTTGTGAAAGACGCTGAAGGTACCGGTCCCGATGCGAATGAGACAGTGGGCTCGATCAGACCATATTTGCAATGGTACAGTGTGTTTTTGGTTTTTGTTGTTTTTCTTGTTTTAGGAGGAATGTTGTGTCCCCGAGGGTCCGCCCCCGAGGTCCGGAGGGACGGACAAGTTGGTCATGTGACCGCACTATAATAAAAAGGAGGTCGAGCACGTGAGAGGGCGTTCAGAGACGCGCGCCGACCGACCAAGCAACTTTATTCCCAGTGTCTGGCTGAGTTTATTCTAGGACCACGTGCTAGGCCTAGTCAGGGTTAGATGTCCCTTATTGAGCGTAGATCACCCGACACAACAGGAACCAGCCCCTCAGCATGGGACAACACCTGGTGGCCAACCGCCCATGGAAGCCCACGACCCCCTTTGACCACGCCAAAAACCTCGGCATTGTACTCGACTCATCCCTTACCAAGAACCGACAGGTCAATGCTGTAACCTCCAGCTGCTTCAACACCCTCTGCATACTCCGCAAGACTTTCAAGTGGATCCCCCCGAGTCAAGGAAGACAGTCACCAACACACTCATCACTAGCAGACTTGACTATGGAAACGCGCTAAATAAGTCCCTACTCCGCAGACTCTAGATGGTACAGAACACCGCCGCCAGTCTCGTCCTCGGCATCCCTCGGCATCACCAGGCACAAACACATCAGCCAACACCTATAAAGGCATTATTGGCTCTCCGTGGAAAAAAGAGTGACCTTCAAAATACTCACCCACAAAAACAAATGCCTACACAACACCGGACCCAAATACCTCAAAGACAGAATCAACTTCCACGGAAACAAAAGGAACCTCCGATCTTCCAACCTCGCATTGGCCGAAACCCCACACATCCACAGAGCCAGAGCAGGCGGAAGATCCTTCTCCCACATCCCGGCCAAAGCATGGAATGAGCTCCCAGCATCCCAGCAGACACCAGACACGCCCCCTCCCTGAACACCTTCAGGAGGTCTATCAAGACCTGGCTTTTTGGCAAAACAGATATGCTGCCCCCCGCTCGCCCCTCAGCGCCTTGAGACCCTCATGGGCGAGTAGCGCTCTTACAATGCCCCTGATTGATTGACCTCAATTGTAGACTTAGACCCAAACAATTAGGAAGATCCTACAACTCACCTCCTAATGTTCTACATGAACTACGCCCTCTCTTTCCTCACCATAATGTTTACATGCAGAGGAAAATTGTTTCCTTGTTACTTGTTGGCCTCCTTTCTGGCTTTAGTTTCAGTGCCCATTCTAGTATAAGATACAGTAACTGTTTGCTCCCTGATATTTTTATCTGTTGCCATATGATCTCAAAACTGTATGCAAATGTTACTTAACCACTTGGATGCTAATGACAAGGGTAACTTGTCATGCACTGCCCATTCATTTCAATGGAAATCTCATTATATGGGCCTAATTCCCTTAGCATCCAAGTGGTTAAGTAAATAAATACTATCCCATGTTACTTGCTCATATCCCCGCTGAAGAAAGAGCGGAGTATTATGTGGTGACTCTGGTTAGACTTCTCCACGCAAAACTCAAAGATAGTCCATGGATTAGCAATAACAAGTCCTTAGCGCAGTCCTGGTAGAGTGGCAAAGAGAAGTCAGGCTTTACTAGAGAAACATGTGTTCAGTTTTCTGAGTAGCAACATGTACAATAAGTAATTGACATGACTTGAAAGAATTCTGAAACCAATTTATAAAAATAAAGCAGATTATTATATTAATGTAGACATCAAAATGAACATGATCAGATACATATAACTCGAGTTACACATTTTAGAAGAAAACATAAATCACAGCGGTTCAACACTACAGAACGATTGCATTGCAGTCAATGGGAAAAAGTGATAGTGACAATTGGTCACTTGCAGGTCGAGTTGTTTCGGAACCCAAGAAGGGTAAAGATTAGGGGCCCATGACCAAGCCATGACAATCAATTAAATTTTGAATCCACAAAAGAAGACTGCCCCTAGGAACACAATCTAGGGGCAGTCTTCTTTTGTGGATTCATAGTAGAGTGGAGGCTGGCTTGCCCCTTAGCCCCGAGCCTCTGGTTCCTACCCTTGGCATCAGCTGAGGTTAGTGTGTATTAATCATTAACATTTTACCTGGCCCGTGGAACCCAGGTGCAGAGCTGTTCTGGCTGTCACTGGCGAGAGAGCTGCTTTTATTGCTTATACAGTGCTGCAGGAGAACAGGGTGAAAATATCAACAACGGGGCCACTGCTGATGTCAATCAGATGTTGTATGGAGTTCCCTCTAGATCAGGGGTCTCCAAACGGTCCTGGAGGGCCGGATCCATGCCAGATTTTTTGGATATCCCCATTGAGATACATGTAGTAATTTTAAACATCTGGCGTGGATCCGGGCCTCCAGGACCAGTTTAGAGACCCTTGCTCTAGATGAAGAGTCGAGTGTAGGGGTCAGTTGCCGAACTGGCGAACACAAAGCTGTGGCAGCTGTAAGTACAGCAGATGGATACTTCGATGTCTGGAGGTCCCTTGAAACAAGGTATTTGTCTGAACATTTGTGGAGTGTTATCAACTTACGGAGTCAACCCAGTAATCCTAAGAACTAGGGTAATTATATAGAACACATGACTGTGGTTCACTTGGGATAGCATCAACCTACTGGAGTAATGCTATGTAGCTGCATTAGTGCACATATAAGATGACAAGATTATTAAGCTTAACACACAAAAACATACCCAGAGGCAGCCAGTAAAATAATAAACAAAAAGATTTTCATTCTTGTCCAATTGGTCCTAACCATCAAGTTATTGGCCAATAAGCTTTACATACAAGATGTCAAAGGATGGTCAAACATAACAAATTTTAATCAAAGCAAATCATGCGGAAGCAACACATAATGCTGATATAAAATTGCTGATATAAAATATACAGAATAATTGGCTGCTACTGGTCAGGCTATTTGTTCTGTGACCATCCTTTCCTTAGCCTTTTGCCCCATTCAATGTGAGCTATTGCTGATGGTGGTTTCTGTCACCTACAACGTTGTCGATGTCTAATTTCTTTAGTGGATATAGCTACTGCTGTGACTATTTTCCTAGCTTAACTTTGAATAGCTGTTACTGCGACTGTTTGCTGGTGCAATTTGGAAGAAGAGACTCGGATAAGTTTCCAGAACTACTCTTCGTGAGAAATTCAACTACAGTCTGTTTCTATTTCAATGCTCCTTTAAATCTCGTTCTTTTCCGGAAGGACTCTTAATGGGATCAGCTAGGTTAGGATCTACTAGAGTAAAATAAATAATATTTCTTTATGGAACGCGCTGTAATTTTCATGATTTTCTTGATATTTCTGTGAACGAATTTATCTTATTTGAATAAAGACACCAAACACAAAATACTAAGCTCTTAACGACAAATGAAGGTTTTCAAACTCAATTAAAAATCTCATTATTGACTAAACATAATTAATAGTGTAATTGAGGTTTTTTTGACTTATGCTCTCTTCTAAAACAGTGGCAAAGATCCAGTCAACCTTAAGAAAAACAAGGCGCAGAGTTGGCAACTGCCTTTGTACGTAATAGGTTGAACTATTTGAAATAAAAAGTATTTCCGTACCAGCACTTTCATACAGAATAACAACAACCCACCCTTAAATGAATTAATATTAACATTTACTTTTCACAATACATATGTCATACCCACTACCTTTATCATAACATTTCATAAAGAACAGGTCAGGCCTTTAGGCATGATAATTGGCTTGCTACCACAACCAACTCAGTCCTTTTGTATTGGCGTTGCTGTAAGCCAAAAGGTTCAATAGAAGCATTCCTTTCAGTGGAAGACCATGTTTGGCCCAATCAAATCATGTATTCTAGGCAAACAGCATGCATGTGGTGCAAAATTCCCCAAATCATTAGCACTCTGAAAGCTCTTTTTTGTTGATCACATAAGGTCTGAAACAGCTACACGGTCAAGCTCGACCGAAAAATACATTTGGGTCCATCAAGCCAGCTCCTGTTGTAATGTTCTCTAATCCTTCCATAAACTTGATATTACACTGTCTCCTGGAGCATGTCATGCTTACATTAGTTTGTCTCAGATTGTGACAAGAGCATGGTCAGATTTATTAAAATGCGTAAAAAGAAATAGGCATAGGCAATTTATATAGCTATGTTTATTCTCAAATGCAAAGTATAACATAATGCCAAGAGTCATAGAAAAATGTACGGTAATAAATGATATTTTGAGGAAGAATTCTCATAAATATAAACACTTCCTTTTTTAGTGTCTGCAAAATCTGACATGAGCAACATCTGATCCAGCAAACTGTAAAAGTGCAGAAAGTTAAATATAGTTTATCTATTCTTAACTTCACATCTAGGTATCATGGAGATATATTAATATTGTCAAGGTACATATAAGCAGAGTTGTTTTGATAAAAGACCTGTATATTTTTGCCATGTACCAGCCTTCCTGCTACCTAACAGGGTCAGTGCTCCTTTTACCTACCAGGGCTGGTCTTTCCACTGGTTCCGGGCCTGTGCTCGTTTCTTCCCCTGCCCCGCCCCGGTCCGACACGGCAGCCAGTGCCGCTTGAGCGGAGGGCGGGACAGGAAGAGCCAGTGACCCCACCCACACTCTCGCGCTGTTAGCGCTCTAGCTTTCACTTGAGGCAGGGCATTGAGGCAGGGCATTTAAGGCGGCGAGGAGCAGCGGCAGCTTGCGGAAGGAGAGACGGTGGCAGAGTCTCCCCGTTCCGCTTACTATCAGCTGTGACTGTGATTGTGTCAGCGCTTCCGGCGCTCCCTGCTAGCCGGTACCTGTTTGCTGTGCTGTGCTCTTGCGCTCAGTAATATTTTAAATTGTGCTTTTAATTGTGACAATCCTTTTTAAATACTCTTTGCATACTCACCTCTGTTACCGCGCTGATTCCGGGCCTGTGCTCGTTTCTTCCCCTGCCCCGCCCCGGTCCGACACGGCAGCCAGTGCCGCTTGAGCGGAGGGCGGGACAGGAAGAGCCAGTGACCCCACCCACACTCTCGCGCTGTTAGCGCTCTAGCTTTCACTTGAGGCAGGGCATTTAAGCCTTCTCGTCGCCCAAGCGCGCAGCGGTTGCGCGCAGGGGGCGCCTTAGTCGCGCCTGAGACGAGCCAGAGAGGAGCCCGTCTGTGCCCGTCCGTGACCGAACGGGGCCAGGGGCCATGACCCCTACATCTGTTGCCTCCACTTGTAGAGTAGCGGATAGACTAAGTTACTCCTCTAAAGACCTACGTAATCTGTGGCATCTGCCACCGAAAGGCTGCGCACAGGGCCCTGGGCCATGTCCCGGGGGTCCATTTTCCTGCAAACATTGCCATTTCCAGTCACTTTTTGGTCCTCCCTTTGCTGACATTCCTACTCCTGTGGACCTTAACCCTCTGCCCCCCAGGGGTAATAGCATACTATGCAATGTCAGATCTCTCCCCAAGCACCATTCAGAAGTTTGGGACCTAATACATTCAAACCGCCCCGACTACTGTTTCTGTACCGAGACCTGGCTTAAACCCCATTTAGTCCCTGCTATCACCTTGGGGGTCCCTTCGGGGTATAAGATTCTTAGGCTTGACCGCCCTGTTAAAACTGGCGGCGGGGTTGCGGTAATCTACAAGGATACTTTCACTGTCACTCTTCTTGATCAATGCTGCACTGATGACATTGAGATACTGGTTTTTAAAATTGGTTGCTCGCCCCTATCTCATTGGAAGGGAGCATTAGTGTACCGTCCTCCGGGCCCCTACACTGAGGCTTCGTCTATCCTCCTGGAGACTCTAGCCCCCCATATTAGAGCTGGAACTAACTTTGTCCTCCTAGGGGACTTCAATGTCCACAGCGAACTATCGGACAATGCTGATACTCGCAATTTGTTGACTGATCTATCTGCCCTAGGCTTCAAACAGTACAACCAGGGTCCGACTCATCAGGCCGGGCACACCCTCGATTTAATCCTATCGAACTCCCATTTCTTGACCTGTCACCCCCCTTTACAGGTGGATTGGACTGATCATTTTATAATCCACTTCCTCCTACCCACGCTCTCGGAGGAACGCCCTAACCCAGTCCCTCTGCCGCTTTGGCGCAGACAGTGGCACAAGGTGTCCGTTGACTCCTTTAGCAATGCCTTTATTCCCCCTGATTTCCTTCCCTCAGACTCCCCTAACCTGGCCTTGTCCAAATTCAACAATGCTTTGAGCACAGCGGTCAATATGATCGCCCCCCTAAGACGCTGTAACCAGCGGTCGGACCGTAAACAAGAACTGTGGTACTCAGACCTACTACGCACGGAGAAAAGAGCTTGCAGAAAGCTGGAGAAAGCCTGGAGACTCTCGCGCAGCACGGTTGATAGAGACAGGTATAGCTCAGCAATGAGACTCTATCATAAAAACATCAGAGCTGCCCGTAAGTCCCATATTATCTCCCAACTCTCTGGGGCCGGTAACGACCCCAAAATGTTGTACCAGGTGCTCTGCACATTTACCAAGCCCGTCGCTTGCGACAGTGCAGAAGTGATAACCCAAAAACTGTGCGACGACACGGCCGGTTTTTTCTGTGATAAAATAGATGCCATTTACCAAAAAATCTCCCAATCTAACACATCTGTGGATGAGAATGTCCCTTCTTCCAGTTCCCAGCCTGGAACAGCCTGTGCTGCCCCAGCCTCACTATCATCCATACCTGAGATCTCTTTAGACCAGGTCAACTCTCTGATTGGGACCATTAAGTCAGGCAGCCCTGTAGACCTTATACCTGCCCGGGTCATGCACCTCATTGGGAGTGTCCTTAGCCCCTGCATTCGGACGGTGATTAACCGTTCCCTATCTGAGGGACTGGTCCCTCGGAGATGGAAGGAGGCCATAGTCAAACCTATCAGGAAGAACACCGCCATCCCTTGGTCAGACATGACCAACCTGAGGCCAATCTCCCTCTTGCCATTCATCGGCAAATTGACTGAGAAGCATGTCAATCACCACCTCTCCACCTTTATTGAGCAGACATGCAGCTTAGACCATTCTCAGTCCGGGTTCAGGCCCAGGCATGGTACTGAGACCGCCCTCCTCTCCGTTACGGATACCATACGCATGTCCCTTGATAGAGGGTTGTCTGTGGTGTTGGTGCTGCTGGACTTGTCCGCAGCATTCGACACCATATCCCATGCCACTCTCCTTACCAGATTAAGGGAGATAGGCATCGACAAATCTGCCCTGGCATGGTTTACCAGCTTTCTTTCAGAGCGGACTCAGACAGTGAATATGGGCTCCTTCAGTTCCTCCTCGGCTAACATCATCAGAGGAGTCCCACAGGGCTCATGTCTTAGCCCTACGTTGTTCAACGTATATGTCTCCTCTCTGGCCGACATGATAAGGTCCTTTGGGTTCATGCCTATCTCCTACGCTGACGACACGCAGCTGCTGTTTACTTTTAAGACCTTTACGCCTGAGATTAGACAAACTTTCTCTAACGGCATGACTGCAATCGCCAGCTGGATGGCCAAAAACTTTCTACAGTGCAATGTGGGAAAGTCTGAGGTCATGTTATTCGGAGAGGCGAGAATCCTGTGGACCCCAGACTGGTGGCCTCCGAGCTTGGGACAGGCCCCGCCCCCCAAACAAGTAGTAAAGAACCTGGGGGTGCGTCTAGACCATGACCTCACCCTTTTTCACCACGCCAGCACCACTGCAGGGTCCTGCTTCCACATTATCGGCCTCCTTCGGAAGGTGTTCCCCCTTCTACCTGACGATACCCGGAAGACCCTGGTCCAGGCCCTCGTTTTGAGCCGCCTGGACTATTGTAATGGTCTTCTCCTAGCAGCCAATGAGGGAGTGCTTAATAAACTTCAGGTGGTGCAGAATACCGCAGCACGGCTGGTGACCAATACCCCTCCCAGAACACCGTCCCTCCCCCTCCTTAAAGCCCTTCATTGGCTTCCTATCCGGAAACGGATAGAATTCAAGATCAGCTGTGTAATACATAAAAGCTTACACAATTTGGGACCACACTACTTCACAGACAAGTTTGTCTACCACCGTCCTTCCCGCATCCTTAGGTCCTCCAACCAACAGCTGCTCCAAGTTCCTAGACATTATAAGACCAGACAGGGAGGCCGAGCCCTATCCATCATGGGTCCTCGTCTATGGAACAACCTCCCCCTCTCCCTCAGAGAATGCCAGAGTCACTCAGTTTTCAGGAAACGTCTAAAGACTGTACTATTCTAGGAGGAGCTCTTTGACCTGTCCATCTCACAGCACCGCGCGGAGATACACCTTCGGGTGTGATGCCGGCGCGTAACAAGCCTATAAAAATAGAAATGGTAGCTTCCATGAATGTCTTTCATTGGCCAGCCTGCTTCATCCCTCACTAGACAGCTTAAACATTGTGTCTGAAGACTTAAGAAAACACACTTTCCTCTATTTTCCATGTAAAGTTGAGGATTTCAAGGGAGTGAACAGTGAAGGGAAATAAAGATTGCAGAAAGTCTCTCAATAATCACTAACTTAATGACATTAATACCGGCTGTCAGAGAGACTGTCCCCTCTCCTAGGTTGCATGCCTCTCCAATTCAAATGGGAATACAATGTGATCAGAGAGATTTAAACAATGAATCTATTTTCAAACTAGCTGGAAAGTCAACCTACCTTCCAAATAAAAATGAATGCAGTGGAAATAGAAACAAAACAGCATGTCCTCTGAATGCATAACATATGTACTGTATTGTATTGCATTGTACATTGTCAAGAGCCACAGTAGAGATGTTCATACATACAGCATACATCTCAAAAATGTTTCTCAGTAAATAAATTATTAGCTTAATAAATATTCCTAATTTAATCACTCCAGGAGAATCAAATCTTAAATGAACTTGTTTTTTATATAGCAAGTTAAACCTCATGTCTGGTTTCTAGGCACCGTCTAAAGAGTTTCCTATGTATTCAGAAGGCCTCATCTTCGAATACTGTAAACATAGCACTATTGGTTAATGTGCCTGCTGCTGAATACTGTGGGAAATATGCACTATGATAGCTAAATTTACACTAGGCCTGGGCGGAGTACTGCTACACGGAACTCCACAGAGTGATCAAAAAACTCTGCAGCGTGGAGTTCCGCAAGTGGCAAAGTACGTTTGGTCACGCCACTCGAGTTGATTTTCAGGACCTGGTGTTCGTCCCACTCTGTAAAATCAGCACAAACAGCACCATGCGCAGTGCAAGAGGGCACTGCTTCTTTTCTGCAGCTTGAGCAGATTTTCTACTCGAGGGACAGCTTTCTCAACGCGAATGGAAGGTTCAAGCGGTTACAACCATGCACGACCGCCAGCATTGAGAAATCCAACTGCTTGCGTTGAGAGATCTCACCGGGAGGTGGATTTTCCTAGCTCACCAACTTAATGTTGGTGAGCACGAGTGAGGAAAACACTCCGCTCCTCGAGTTTTTTGCTACTGAGAGTGCTCCACGGAGCACGAAGTGTGGAAAACACTGCAAACACTGCGAATGGAGTGGAGTTCACCGCCCAGGCCCAATTTACACTCCATCTCCGTCACAGCTTCGGACTGACGTGTGTGTTAAGTACTATATGTGGAAGATATGATTCTATCTCTATGAAATATTTGCATGAACCTGGCAGAGGGGGCCAGACTGTTTGATACATTTGCATCATTATCTGGCCTAATGTCGATAAATCATACGCATTTTCGATTGAAGACACCTATTCCAGACCGTCTTTATCCTTTGGCGAGATGAGTATTTCATTAATGCCCCAGACATTCCACTACTTGGGAATACAAATATATGAGAAGCATTAAATGTGCTGGAAGTTATTCTCCTTAAAACCATAACAGCCCTTAAATCACAAGTGAGTTTCTGGATTATCCTGCCTCTCTGTAGGGAGCCGATTGACCCCAGCTAAAATGGTTATGCTACCGCGTTTGCTCTTCAACTTTGCAAACATTCCAGGTTTTGTCCCAGCCCGAACTACTGAACTCCCTCTTAATTGATTTATTATGGCACAGTGGACTTCTAAGGTTAGCCTTTCCACGCTCCAGCTCCCACCTGATATGGGAGGGATGGACGCACCAGGTTTCAACTCTTATTGCCTGGTAGGCGCAAACAATAATGGCTTTCCTACTGGCTAGTCGGACGTAACCTGACAGAAATAGGCTACACTGGTGCTATGCTCAGTCAGGAACAGGGTCATGACTGATCTGCATATGGCTGGGTCTGAACAGAGGTGTCGAAGTGAGCTAAAGAACCATGATGGATTCAACCCTGATCTGTGATTAGGGGTGAGTCTCTGAAAAGTTTCAGTGCTCTGTCCATTATTTCCTTGTGCTTGCTTTGTTCGCCCTAAGTTGGCAGGGTATACCCAGACATGGGTCCCTTGCTAACTTTACCACTGGATTCAAGCTGGCCTCACTGATGAGGGGGTTACTCCGAAACCGGTTCCAGGATGTTTGTTTCCTGTCCAGGGAAGACCTAGCTTGGAAGTTCAGGCTGGACTGTTCCCATGAGGCACAGGGTCAATACTGATTTGCAAATGGCTGAGTCTCAACTGGGGTGATGAAGTGAGCTAAACAATGATGATGGATTCAGCCAAGATCTGTGACTGGGGGTGAGTGTCTGAATAGATTCAGCGCTCCATCCATCATTTCCTTGTGTTTGCTATAACTTAACAATGCAATAAAGTTTGTGTTATAAAAAAAAAGAAGAGATGGAGTAGCACTATTTGACCACCTTAGAAAGGTGAATGGTTGCTTGGAAACTTTCAAGGCATGTGCTGCCTTTGGCTGGAAATGCAGCAGCATTTGTTGGTGTAGCTAACATAAACAAAAGAGCATAGTAATTGTTATTGGAATTATATTTATATAGCAGTTACTACCCCATATGAGGCTTGGAAGCACTTTTCAGCGATTAGCACGCTACTCCTGAACCCAATGTGGATTAGTGGTGGATTAGTATAGGGGAATCTAAGTTTCTAATTTGAGCGGTGGATATGTGAGTCTGTTAGATGGATTGAATAGGATAAAGGAGGGATAGAGAAAGGTAGAGTCTAGAAAGTGTTATTTGGGAGATCATAGTAGTAAAATGAAGTTTGGGATGAGTCAATGGAGGGATGGAGGAGGAAAGAGTCTAGAAAGTGTTATTTTACAAATCTTAGAAGTAAAATGAGGTGGGGGGTGAGTCAAAGGAAGGATAGAGGAGGGAAGTACCTAGAAATGGTTATTAAGAAAATCTCGATTGTATAATAACACAATGACATACACAAAGCAACATAACAAGAATTTTAAAAGATAACAGGGCATTTTACAATAAAACAGTCAAAACAGAATGTAACACAACTACTGCAGTGCAATAAGAGACCATTAAATTTCAATACTATGGCGCATATCACCATCACAAAACAAATATGCAAGAACAAACGCTACCACCTCCAGAATACTGTTTTTATAATACAGTGGTAAAAGGTGCATGGTTCAAGCAGTGCCTTAAGTCACCACTAAGGGCATGAAATAGTGACAGTCAAAAATGGTTTGTAATCTGCCCTGTGTGCAATCTGTAGGTCAGATAGTTTAGCAATTTGGTCCTTTGTTGCATACCAGCAATTGTAACCTACCTATGACGTGTTCCAATCCTGCTAAGATAGCTCATCGAGTTGCGTACTTGCTCTAAAGATCCATTGGTTCTACTAAGGTACACTTTTTAAATGTATTTATTTATTTGCAGAGTTTTATAAAGCGCTGGCTAGACCCGGAGGTATCAGAGCCCTTTACATGAGGATCAGCGAGTTACATGTTACAAAATTACATCAGTTACATGGAGCCAAGTATAAACATAGGCGAAAAACAGTGATAACAGAATGACATGAGTTATTAGCGCATGGCATAGCCAGGACATATGTCTAATGGGGAATGGAAGGTAGAGGGAAAAACGTAAAAAGGGGAAACGAATGAAGAAAGGGTCAGGCACACGGGCAAGAGGAAAGACCTTCAGGGGGACAAAGCAGTCAAGTGAGAGACAGACAAACTAGATGAGGACCAACAATAGCTTCTCTGAGGTCGGTAATTTGAGTACTATTACATTGGGTACAAGTTTGACTTGATATGCTGTAAATGAAGGGCGAGAGAAACAGAGAAAGAGAGAGAAAGAGAGTGAGTGTGAGAGGTGCACTTATAGTACAAAGGAAGCTGCACTGCAAAACACCTAGGGGCTTATTTAGAAGCCCCTTACGCAGCCAGTACGTCACTTTTTCCCATATAAAAGGTGATGCACCGGTGGCGCAAGGGGCTTGTAAAGTAGCCCCTCCCCTAGTGCCATATTTATCAAATCGTAACGCAGTGCAGCACGTCACCTTGATGCACTGCATTACAGGGAAAGCACAGTATTTGTCACAATACGGAGCCTTCCTCCCGTCTCCTAGCGCTGGCACACAGGCCGGATTGTTTTGAGCAGGAAGGGGAACCTTCCTACACAAAAACTAGCCCCTGAGGCATTTTCCTCTTTCTTGGAAAAAATGAGGAGATTTGAAGATATTTCTCCTTGTTACGCCTCGCTGGGGAAGGTGAAGTAATTTTAGAACATTCTCAGGTCTACTAATAATGGCAAATCTGTGCATGCATCCAAATCCATGGGTTTTGCGTGGGAACACCCACACACCACCCATGAAACACCTCCATGGGGCACAGTAACACAAGTCCGCGATTTGCGCTGCATTGCGTAACTCAGGATTTATCAAGCTACTGGGGGCCACGCAAGGGGGCCTTGCGTGGCTTAATAAAACGCATCTTAGGGTTTGCATCACTTTTGCACCACGTTGCCTAGTGCAAAAGCAAAGTTAACCCTTGATAAATATGCCCCTACTTTTTAATTTGCTGTTTTCTGTTAGTCTTGAACTCGTGAAATGTGTCCTCTCTAGAAAGAAGTTGATTGCTCCTCAAACTCGCTTCTGCTACAACAATATACAAAATGAAAAAGAAGAAAGCATACAAAAATCCATCCCCAGTCGTTATGAGCGCCATTGAGTCGCGTTTGAAGTACACCGTTTTCTAAGTGGTAGGAGTCAGCGTCTCCATGTGAATTAGAAACATTTAAAACATATAATATAATCTATTGAAATCAAATGACAAACACAATTCATATCGTAAATGAGGATTGCTATATGACTTTAAATATTGAAAATTCAAAATAAGAAAAACTTAACAGATATTTTGATTTGTTGTAATGGAAAGTAACATTGCCTTTTGAACATGTATAGTTAGGTATGAACTCACAAAAGGCTGAACGTTTTTGAAACCAGCAGAAAAAAATCCAAACAAATGGCAGTGGATGGCTATTTTTATTCTCTCGCTTCTTTTTAAATAAGCTGTATATATTTGCTTTATGGAAAATGAAAATGGAGCAATCAATGTGCCTCTGAAAGTGGTTTCTGAATTAAAAACATGTATCCATACAGCCCCTGCTGCTGTCACAACCACCTCTATCTAAGAGAATAAAGAGGGGAGACTCAATAGGGATTTTTATTGTAAACACTTGAAATATAATCAGCATCTAAACAGAAGTGTGTGGTTGAGCATGAAGAACAGGACAACCTGACCAAGGTTAAGCACAACCAAAACAAAAATATTTATCAAATTTATAATTGTGGTGCTGCACACTCCAAGTGCCTGTTGTCCCAAGGCACAAATTTGAACACTAGACAATAAACGAAAAGTAGGAGGCACACTCAGAAGGATCAAGGAGGCAATGTTATTATTCAAAAGAGTTCTCTTCTTTATTTCGGTAATTACACCAGATAAAACAGCCAACGCGTTTCGTTACAATACGTAACTTCGTCAGGGCACAGATTCAAACCTTCAAATTTGGCACACAGAGACCAAGTGTGTTGAGGTTCATACATGCAAGATTTTCAAATCCCAAATGTCAAGAGCAGGATTAGCAGTAAAGTATACTTGGAGAATCCCAGTCCATTGAGGAATAAATGACAACGTGGCATCGGTATCAGTTTCGTGAATAGCGTTTATCTATGCAGGTAATCTCCTATCGCTAGGCTCTAAATAACGGGTAATTTCAGAGGACTCCCAGGTTTTGTATCACACCTTCTAATTGTAAGTGGCATCCAGAATTTCGTCACAGCATCAGCGTCCCTGCATGATAACGGGGAAAAGCTGAAGCTGTACAGCCTCATCCAGAAATTTAAAGCCCGTAATCATGAAGTGTGTGGTTGGAATTTTTTCTCGTTAGGATGGGTCACCCTAGTTTTTCCCTTTTTGTTTATTCTAGTAACACCCAAAAAAACATGTTTTCTTCTTAAAAGGTATTTTGTGCTATGTTTGTGAGCCTTAGCCTGGAGCAAGGCTGGAATGTGCTGACCCCCCATGAAGGCATTCCACCCCCCTTTTCCCTGGCCATTTATTTTCCCTGCTAAGGATGTCAACATGCCATGTTGGGGGTCATCACTAGGCCAAGTTTAGAGTTTGGTGGAATTGGAGCATCCTCTGACTTTTGGACGAAGTGCTGAATCCTCCACTAGGGGGACCCTTCTTAGGTGTCTGCTGATGGAATTCCCTTTGCTGTTGGGTTATAAGAGCAGAGGTAATTCAGCCCACCGATTCTTCAGCTAAGGAGAATCCTCCATGAAAGAAATTGTAATTTTTTTATTTTTTATTTTAGTAGAGTTTTATATAGCGCAAACTAGACCCGAAGATATCGGGTATCAGAGCGCTTTAAAAAGCACCAGTTTTTTTACAGGTGGACACATTCATTTTTGTTAGGCACGGGGAGATTAAGGGCCATATGTATCATCATGACCATTTGCGATTTCTAAATAGCGATTTTTAAGGAATCGCTATTTAGAAATCGCAAAATGGTATGTATGTAGGAAATCGCTTCTTTTTAGCGATTCCTTAACATTCCTAAATTGCGATTAGCAAATTGCTAATCGCAAATTTCCCATTCATTTCTATGGGCCAGGAGGCCCATAGGAATGAAGGGGAAATTTGCGATTAGCAATTTGCTAATTGCAATTTAGGAATATTTTCAAGGGTGCAGGGGTGTCACAAGAACACCCTGCTGCACCCCTGAAAATGACATGTGTGGGCATATGGCGCACATACATGCCCTAAGGGCATGTAAGAGCGTCATATGGCACCTTTGGATTTTTAATAAATTGTTTTATTAAAAGAATTCGCAACTTACCACCAACTAGAAGTTGGTGGTAATTTGCGAATCCTTATGGGCATTTTTGCATTAATTTTCCTTTGATACATTGCATTTAAGGAATCGCACAATTTGCGATTCCTTAAGTGCAATCGCAAAATAAGGAATAGCAAATTTTGCGATTCCTTATTTTGCTACCAAAATGTTTCATACATACCATTTAGCAATAGCATTCGCAAAGGCCGAAATTCTGTGAATTTCGGCCTTTTCGAATGCTAATTTGCTTGATACATATGGCCCTATGTGATTTGCCCAGGATCACAGGATGTTTAGCGTCGCTGCCGAGACCCGAATCCATTTCCCCAGCTTCGACGTCGACTGCTCTAGCCATAAGGCCCTATGTCAGCTAGCCACTTTTAGTCTCCCTGCTGGGACCCAGCCATCTGTTCTGAGTTTACACTCATACACTGACCTTGCTTACTCTGAAGAATGGGAACATGCAATTAAATGATATCCTATATTTTTCTTTGATGTTACAGTAAAACGAATAATTTATTAGACAACACCATAAGTAGGCGTAGGTCCCTTAGTAGAGGACTTGTGTGTCTAGGCTCAAATTCAATACTCAACCTACAACCATGACTTGATCCAGATCAGCGTGCTGTGGCTTCGTCCCCACAACGGACCTGTCACTATGACTGCAGACACGACTACTCTGAGGATGTGACTTTCTTATGGCTTGCCATGTATTTTTGACACCCACAACCATTATCGTTTACTGGTGGGGTAGTTCCCTATAAGTAGCTTGTGACTTTAGTATTTGACAGAAATAATGGTCATGCTTTTGTTTGACAGTAGAACCAGATATCCCCACATTGACTGGTTCCTGGAATGTACTAATCTGTTCCTGTATGCCTTCACGCCTTACCCGGTGTACCTGAAACACTTAGGTTTACCTCCACCTTTGATCATGCCAGGCTGAACTCCATCAGTGCCGAAATTGCCAGGATGCCTCCTATTCAATAATCTGCAAATAATAAATCAAACAAAAACCCTGGCCCTTTACATAGTTCTCAATGACACAGATTTCACTATGACTTGGTATTCCTATGCAAACCTGTTATTGTGTGCCTCGAGATGTGGATCCGGTCCAGCAATCATTTCAGATCAAATGATGAACCCACTCTGGATCATCTTTTCAGAGCTGGCAGTTCTTCCTTCATCAAGTGCAGAAACTGGTGCCTTCCCTCAAAAGATGAGTATTGCCAGTGTGTAACAGTCATGTCATAGTTCATATACCCTCTGTGCCACAGCTACTAGTCCAGGTCAACTCATGTGACCTGCCCACTGTGGTCAGGTCTCAGCAAGTCAACCTGTTATGTATTAAGTCTGAAACAAAGTTGTTGAGATAACCTAGTATACCCACCAGACATGCATTTATCCAGTGTAGGCTTATTTTGCACATACCTTAGCTTGCCTTATGTGATTCATCACTTTCTAGGATGATCTAGTCTCACAACCAGCTGCGGCTTGTGCAGGTAAGAGCGGTGGAGCAGTGGGGCCGGGTTGGGGGGTATTTCGACAGACAACGACGAGGGAACATTGAATATTTATTTAATTGTACACAGGCCTCTCCTGCTTACAACCTTCTGCTTCTGCTCAATTATCAAGTTGGACCGGCTTTACTGCTATGTACGACGCTTGCAACATTCGCTCTTACCACATCGAGGTGCGCAGTGCCCGAGCAGTGTTTGAGGTTTGACATTCTTCTTATAAATGCACTCTGCTGCCTTAGGGAGGTCCAGGAACTCCCAGGCCCATGTGTCAGTATCTGAAGTTGGACATTATGTAGGATCAGCAGCCCTCATGGAACAAGCAAAGGTCACCCTGAAACTATGAAGAACTTGTTTAGACCAAGACCTGTCCCCCTCCAATGTACCACAGGCATTGATTAAAGAGGGAAGGCTTTGCACCCGCTGAAGCCTGTTGGCTCTTATAGATCAGATGCAAAGAAACCTTTCCCAGTTAAAAGGATTCTTCTTTTAAATTCTTCTTCTTGTTCTTTCAACCCTAACAGAAACAGTTTTCCCTTGATTATTTTTAACAAGATGCTTGGGGGCGCCTAGAAAAGGTCATAATATCTTTGATGTTTTGGCAAAAGGGAGAGCTGGGTAAATACCATTGTTCTCCTTAGCATATTTATTTTCTTTAAGGAGATGGAACGAGATAGGAGTCCAAAGGTCCAGATATCCCTCTTTGAACTTTTATGTTTCCCAGGGGGAAGCAGAGAATGTACTTAGACTTTCAAACTTTCTTACGTCTGTTCATATTTCACAAAAGTCCCTTTTTCCAGACAATACCGACTTTCCGGCTCTTATTTTGCAAATATGTGGTATATATATACCTACTACTTTAATTCATCTTCATAAAATCCATTTTGCTGAATTTTAAAGGGCAGCTGCAGTTAGAGAGCAGAGTGGAGGAGTATATTTGCAGACCCACTTGCTATGAGTAGTGGACACTGTTAGTCACAACCACACTCTGTGTCATTGTGGTAGTCTTGAAGCTGTGCACGGTGGTCGGCCTGTCAGGATTTGTGGCTACTGTCCAACAGGTTCTGTTGACAATGCACTCACACTCTATAGAATGTATCTCCGCCTATACAAATAAGAAAGTTTGAGGGAAGACCAACTTTGGGAGGGAAGGAGAAATGGGGAGGGAGTGAGGGAGGGGGAGAGGGAGAGGGAGAGGGAGTGTGAGTGTGAGTATGAAGAGAGTGAGTGTGATTGTGAAGAGAGTGAGTGTGAGTGTGAAGAGAGTGAGTGTGAGTGTGAAGAGAGTGAGTGTGAAGAGAGTGAGTGTGTGAGTGTGTGAGTGTGAGTGAATGTCTT
The DNA here is from genome assembly GCF_964263255.1 of Lissotriton vulgaris. Taxonomy (NCBI): domain Eukaryota; kingdom Metazoa; phylum Chordata; class Amphibia; order Caudata; family Salamandridae; genus Lissotriton; species Lissotriton vulgaris. Next base: position 1,062,067,025 of record NC_141699.1, read on the forward strand.
CTTCAGATCCATTAACTCAAGTATTGCATGTTCTCTCAAACCAAACTTATAAACAAGGTTCTCCGGAGTGACTCACTAAGGAAAAAAAGAGCATACAAGACATCAGTATCAGTTGTAATCATGACAAGTTTGTAATGATGGTATAACAATGCAGCCTACTCACTGGTTTGAAGGTGGATGGTGGGCCAAACAAAACCTATGCAAAACTGCAGGGAAAGCAGGTTAACTGGGAATTACATGATAATCCAAAGATTTACTGCAAGGTGAAGGGAGGAGGGAGGGAACACAGAAATATGACAAATGCCAAAGCAAATTGTAATAAACAATTTCAGTCAAACAAAGATGTGATAACCAGGCAACTGTACGGCCTCTGCCGCAAGCTGGGAGGCCCTTTGTGAATTTTACGCCTTGCCTCTAGAGCACTTTATCGAAAGACCTTCAAACACTAATTGACCTCAACATTTAACATGCATTGGCAAAGCCAATAAGTCTCAGCAAAGTTTTGTCTGACAGCAGGGGTCGGAAAAGCAAGACATCACAGATGAAGGGCAAACAACACAACACAGGAGGGGTGGGTGGTGGGTGGGGTGAAGGAAGATAAAAAGGCCTTTAGCATTTGCTAAAACGTTTCCCACACTTTGCATACATTTCAGCAGCCTTGTGGTTAGCTGCATCACATTACACCAACAACTACTGTCTCTTCCGGGCAGCGCATAGCCGAGATCTAAAAAGGGGTTAAAACCCAGAAACTAGGAAACTGTGGTTGACTTAATCATGTAGTTATCCTAGTCCCTTAAAAGGACGTGACAGTCAATCACCAAACTATATTTTAAATAATCTCACCAAATAAAACGTGCGTATAAAATTTGCATTGAAACAACAAGGTTCTCAAAGAAACTTCAAAACACATACTGATTAAATCAGATTGAATCTAATGTGGTATAACCCTAGAGGAGGAGTAAATCAACTGCGCTCACAAAGTCCAAAAGTGTTTAAAAAACAGAAATTTGAAAACAATGGTTCACTTGATTTTGTGGTAAAAAGTAGAAACCTGACTATCTTATCAGTCACTTAAACAGACATGCCAGTCACTCACCAAACATTAACGTACATATATCAGAGCAGTAGGAATAGACTTAAAGGAATGGCTCAATACATTGATGTGAATGAAAAATCCTACCAATTACTTATCAAGCTGAGTGAATCAACCGTACTGTCTCCTTGCCATGGTTGGAGATAATGAAGCGTGGCAGAGGAGTTCCATTACATATATGGATACTGCCGTCAACGGCAGCATCAGCATGCTCGTTGGTCACCACTCCGGGGCTTAATGATAAGATGGCGGCCAGTAGGAGGCAGTCTAGGCAACGTACAATTTACAAATATGCCGAGCGAAGTGACTGACATCAGCATACTAGTGAACAAAACAATCTGTTACAAAATAATCAGAGCGGGCCTTTGGTAAGATAAAAGACACATTGTATATCTGTAAAGCAGAGGGTGAAGACAGACATCGACATAGTAAAGAAAAACTAAAGTCCAATCATAAAATGAAAGGAGAGTGCCGCAGGTATGATATCTCATAGAAGACACATTGTAACCTTGTTGAATCGAGCGTGAAGGTTGACATTGACAAAATAAGGAAAAACTAAAGTCCGATCACAGAATGAATGAGTGAACTGCGGGTATGATGATTCATGTAAGAGACAATGTATCCCTGTATCTCAGAGCGCGAATACTGTGGCTGATTCCAAAGACACGCTGATGGATCCATTTGACAATTAACCTCGGGCTTTGAATGCACAGTAAATGTGGTGAGATAAGAGCAAGATTTATAAGCCTGTACAGAAACCAAGATCGGAGTGAGTGAAAACACGAGAGCTCAAGTAAAGTGCTCTTCAAAAAAGAAAAAAGTAATTCCAAAACCAGTTTCTAATATGGGAGCAGTGGATGAATAGAAGTAATTGGTCTATGCCCTTGGGGAGGGCTAAACACAGGAAGAGGTGTGACGCATGTATGTTATTGACAAATGGGGAGAAAAAATATGAGAGCAACGATGGAACCAGCAAACGGGAAGTCAATGGGCGGTCTGAATCCCACAAAGTAAATACAACATGTCTCTTCGAGACAGGGCATATGCTGTCTAAGCCAAGACCTAAAAAGCCCTCAAAACTTTGCTGCTTCTTTATTAGATCTGTACCTGTCTAATGGTAGATGCGAGGTTAGGAATAGTAAATCTATATTTTCCTCTGTGCACTTACCCTTCAATATTTTGTCCTTCAATATTTTGTCCATGATATTAGTGTGTCATCATATTCTCATTGTACTCAATAGTCAATAGAACTAGCTCTTCTGATTAATATGCGGCAATGTCAAGATTTCCAGCCACAAATGCTGCACAATAGATAATTCATATAAAATAATATACAATACCATAATACTAAGGAGACTTATGGCTCACTTGAGACACTTAATACCAAGACTCTTGACTATTGACTTGACTGGGAAAAGACACTCATTGTTTGGGATGTGGGTATTTGGGTTGCAGGTTATTTCATTTAATAAACCTTTAAACTCAGCACTTTTTCCCACTGAGTTCTACAGTGTTAAACCAAGAGACAGGGGAACGGCATGGTTCACTCTAATACTACTACATTTTATTCTTTTTGTCTGGCACCTCTGGCAAAGTAAGAATTTGCTTCTCAACTCCAAGGTGAACTCAAAGGGTTGCAAAGCCTTCTGAGTCAAGACTACTTCAGCTCTAGAGGATAACAATGACCAGAGGTCCAATGTAATAGAACACCTAGCATGTTGTGTACTATATTTGTAGAGTGCTGGTTCACCAGAGGTTTCGTGTCATTTAGACAGAAAGAGATGACTAGACCTGACAGAAGTCATAATGCTTGCAAGAATGGCTATGTGTTTTGTTCATTTTCTAAGTGTAAGGCATTTAAAAATGGAATTGAGATTAAGGAGAAGCATCTTCTAAGCAGCCAAACATTTCTTTTGCCTGACATCCAATGAATTCAACAGTATGATTTGTAAATGCAAGGATGAGAATTTGTTTAAGTCCATGGGATTTGTATATATGTCTCCAAAACAATTTTAATAGAAAAACTTATATAATGGGGTGAAGAAAATCTGTCCTAGTGAAGGGGCCAAAAGGAACAAATATGTAGTCTTAATTCAGAAAGAAAATGCGATCTTGGTTGATTTGGCCAAATAATAAAAACAAGAAACATCATGGGAACTATTATATATGCAAATAGGAAACAAAAAACTCCACATTTAATAAAGAGTCTAAAAACAAAAGCCCACCGTATAAATTGTAAATAAAGTCAGACCCGCCATGCCAGAGTATGTGTCCAACTCAGTTTCCTGACTTGAGAGCAAAAGTCACTGGCCATCCTGACTATTTGTTTTAAACACAATGTGGAGATCCCCCTAAGATTCTGGCCTACATTGTCTGGCTGTGGGAGGGCCAGACACTTCACAGAAAGAATGAAACAGAGGGAAAGCAGGGGAACAGAAAGCAAAGACAAACTGGGAGATTAGACCACAGGAAGTGGGGCGGTAGACAAGATGTAATAGCTGGAGTCAAAGAGGTAATAGCTACACATACATTTTATAGCTGCCAAGACACTACCTCTTAGAACATCTGGACATCCTAAATGAATTCCTGGATGTCCTGAGAGTGCTAACAATCCATTTACATTTGGCATCATGGCCTCCTTGAAAGCAGCCACTGACACAGATTCTGGGGAGAGGGACTGGGCAGCACAAGAGGAGTTTGGGGTGTCAGGGGCAGAAGTTTCCCTAGACTCAAATTCTTCTGGGCATGCACTGGGAGTAGGGGAAGATGTAGGGGTGCAGCAGGAGGCCCCAATAGAGGCCTCAGGAGTTGCTGAAGCCAGGCCCAGATGGTGTTTGGGCCTACTCATGGGACATCACAAGTTGTTCTTGCTCAAGGGCAGGAGGAGAGTAAACAATGTCCTTCTAGGAGAAGGGCTGGTGGTGCCCACATCTACTGCCCCCCCAAGAGACTCTGAAGTATTCAAGGAGGACCTGGCCTGCAGTTCAGGCTTGACTGTTCCCATTGGAGCAGGATCAAGACTGATTTGCCTGTGGCTTGGTGCAAACTGAGGTGCATGGTGTGCAAAAAACGATGGATTGAGATGCAGTTCAAGTAATTACCAGTGGCTGAGATTAATTCAGGCATTCAATTAATCCATTTTTGTATCTCCCAGGTTATTCTTCAGACCACCTAAACTATTTTGGAGGCAGATCTTGACACTCTCTGGGTGGGTGCACCACCCCTGCTGGTGGTTTGTTCCTCCTCTTCATTAGTAGTATCAAAAGTTTTTTCACAACTTCATGTCTCTGCCTTCTTTCCCATGGTCCTGCTTTGATGTTTGTTGGCCAGCTCAGTCTCTAATGAAAAGGAAATGCAAAGAAAAAGAGAGACTTTGTTAAATAATTCAGTTAATAATGCATAGCCACGTCATTTTAGAGGACAATGTAGGGACTTTAACAAATGTCTCACTATCCTGTGCTGTCATACTCAAATGCTGGTAATTTGAAGTCCTTAAAACTGATAAGGCGCAATATAGTTGTAGAATGAGCCATTCAAGGGATGTGAGAGTGGTGGGTAATAGTTGTGGTACCTCAAAAAAACAATTTGAACCTATTAGAAATGTAGGTTCACAAAAGGTTCCAAACATTGGTTATCAGAGAGGAGTCAGATTTCCCACCGGCCTACAAAGCATTTAAAAGGAGGCTGAACTGGTCCATAGTTTTGGACATCAAAGTTTTGAAAATGTATTCAGTAATTTTGAGAAACTTAGCAAACACATGGTGGTTAGTAAATTAGTTAAAAGTACACAAAGTCAGCATTTCTGTAATGTCAAAAGCAGCTTAGTAGTCAAGTCAAAGAAAATAAACAATAAACAGGCATGTTATTAATTGGGAACTTTCAAAACTTTAACACAACAACAAACACGTCAAATAGAATAAGTAAGGTTATGCCAAAACTAACAGTGACTGGACAGGACACCACTTTCAAATATTACTTGAACATATGTGTCAAATACTAAAACACACTTGATTGTTGTCTCTCTGATGCTCAAGCTCCGGCAGCTGAGCATAGAGGATTTGCCAGGCAACTTTCTGGACTCTATACTTACAGTGGTGTCAAGCAATGGAACTGTGTATGTGGGAGGACAAGCCCATGATGTTCTGGGCCTTAATAAGGGCCCTGCAGCGTAGGTCCTCCCAGCGCTTGTGGCACAGCTTCTCCCTCCAGGTGTGGATATCCATTGCCTTGTTGCGTGTGGCGATGTCCCACCAGATTTGGGCCCATATTGCATTGCTCAGCTACGAATCTGGTCCTCAATAAAGTCTGGAATGCTTGGCAATGGCCCGACAGGAATGATCTTAAATTCACTTTCAGAGAAAGTAGGGGGGGGGGGTTCTTATTTTTAAGTACCTCAAGCAGGTGGGTGGCAAGAATCTGGATGGTGGATTTTGCTGTTTGGATTAGAGCACAGCTCAGAATGAAAACAAAATGGCTGACTTCCTCTTCCTGTGTATCATTTCCTTTAGATTTGCAAGTGTGTGTTCACTGCAATGTCTGCAGAGGAGAACATCCGCATGCAGGCGGGAAACACCATACATGTAGTACAAAATTGAGAGAGTAATTAAATTTAGACAGGGATGGTTTGCACTTATTTATGAATTTTTAATGTTCGCATAAAGCATGAGTATAGTGTATGAGATATTGTAGTTCAATAATTGTTCTAATCATTGTAATGTACACCGCAGGTATCTCGTAAGAAATATAGAAAAGCAGTACAAACACACATTTCCCCAGGTTCAAACATTAAACACACTTTTAGTTGTGGAATCTCCATATTTTTTTCTTTAGTTCAGAATTAAAAATTGGTTTATACTGATTTACAATAATATTTAACATAAATATTTTTCCAGTTATTTTTTCAACAGCAATTACTTTTTTTGACTTTTCCCTATACTTTACCATATAGAGATCTATGCCAGAATGCATAGTCTCTCCATGTCTAAACACATAAAAATGTAAATAAATGTAGTCTACTTTGAAAAAATGTGTACAAATATTTTTATGATAAATATTGATATAAAAAGTTTTCACATATTTCTAAATCTAGAACTACTGAAAAAAATGCTACACCACTTTTAAATTAATGTATAATTAAATCTTTATTTAATGTAAAAATAATAAATTAAAATTATAGGTATATAATTTATGCAATTTAAAATGGCACAAATTATAAGACATGTTGGAAATTTCACTAGTACCTTTTTTGTACCAGCAGAAAATGTCTTACGGGAGAGAGGGTTAAGCAGAAAATTTGCTTTTAGAGACATTTTGTATGCAAACCAGTACCTTACAAGTATTTCAAGTAATGAATATAAGGTATTCCCTTGTGTTCAGTTTTCATCAATGATACCCCAAAGTACATTTTACATAATTTACATATAATTTCACTTTATTCCCTGCATCTCAGACAATTTCAGGAAAAAAGTTTGCTATTTCGTAAGCCATTAAAACAAAGAGGAAATGGATTGTGAGGTGATGTTACATTAGATTTAGGCTCTGATTTACAAAAAAGTGGTCCAAACTGATTTTGTAACAATCTTACTCTCGATCTTTCTCGTTTGAAAGTGTAGACAAATGTCTTTGTCCCATTAAAAAAGATGTAAATACAACAAAAAAATCCCAAAATCAAATTTGTATCTTTGTTGCCCTGCTGCAAAGTGTTAGTTTAGAGCAAATATTGTTTGCTCACTACTAGTAACCCAAGCGACAAAGGCCACATAATATGGCTCAAGACCTGTACTATAATTCTGAAGGTGGCTTTGTTGCTTGGCGCATATTTAAAGTGCAATTTGCAAGTGTGGTTCCCCCAACAGGAATAAAAGATTTCTGTAGTGGTTGTAGTGTAGCCACTCCCATCAACATTATCAGCACTTAATTAAGGTGAGATAAGACAGCAACTTTATTCTGCCATCAAGTAATGCTGGCAAATTACTGCATGAGTCTGAAAAGTTGCCTTTCTAGTGTATCGTATCGGGTAAGGGTGGCCAGAGCAAACAGAGTTTTACTCCACAAAATTGCGCAGTTACTTAAAAAATCCACGAGATTCTGCAGAGTTCAGCAAGCGAGTGGAATTCGGCACGTCATGCTGATTTTTAGTGCTCGTGGCTTGTTCCCTACTGTACAATCAGCGAGCATGGCACCACTCTCTGCACCAGAAGGCACAGCTTCTTTCTGCCGCACAAGTAGATTTTGTACTCGAGCCGCAGCTTTCTCAATGCAAACAGTCTCGACCAGCCATGACCGCCGTCATTAAGAAAATTTCACCAGGAGGGCTTCTAGCACCAAACAATCACGATAGGGGGCGCACATTCTCACCAGCTCAATGTTGGTGATCCGTGGGCGGAGAAAAAACTCTACCATGCAGCGCTTGGCTGAGTTTTGCCGGAACTCTGCGATCCACGCATAGTGCGGTGAGGGCAAAACTCCACTGGCGGAGCAGAATTTTCTGCCATCCCTAGTATTGGGGGTGCTTCAGCCAGGAAAATGGTATTTAGCTTGCAGTGATAAAAACCCTGACACCATTCACGATCCCTTGAAAGGGTCGGGCAAAATTGGCGAACAAAAGTTTATAGAAAAAAATATTGAATTCACAAACATCCATATCAAAAATATCAAGCCAATTAGCAAAGGAAAATGTAATTTTTTAAATCAACCCTGAATATAATTTTTTTTGTTCAAATAAGTCGGGCTGGGGGCGGACCTATCTCCCGCGCCCCCTTGATATATTGTCCTAGCTTTTGTGTACTTAAATTACAATTTTGTAACTCTTGCTCCCCCATGCTGTTTTTATGCTGACTCAAAGATGTTGATGTTTATCACATGGTGGTAATATCCACCCTTTTATGATTTTTACAAATCAAATAAAGTATTATATCATAATTTGCACCCCCATAGAGCGTCCTGGCTTGGCTGAGCAGGAGAGGGGGTCGGGGGGGGGGGGGGGGTGTAAGCAGAAGACCAATGAGGAGAAATAAGAATTTTCGCAGGTTTCAGAGCCTGCTGCTGTGAAGACGCGCCTGACAGGACCAGGGACCAGGGCTAGTCTGGAAACAGAGCCGCCGTGAGAGCGTTCGTCACGGAGCAGCAGCCGGATGAAATCTGTCAGAGCGAAAGAGCAAATTGTCATGTTGAGCAATAGAAGAGCGAGTAAAAGTGTCATCAAAATGCTTTATCGAGCGCTGGATAGCCTCATAGCCAGACATGACAGGCAGGAGAGACGGTTACCTGCAGCGTCTCGAGCCCTTCTAAGGAGGCAGCCGAGCTGAGGGATCCGGAACACGGAGCAGAAATTCTTCTTTGATAAAGCAGTATAAAATGTCTATATTTGGCTCTTTTTTTTTGCGACAGAAATGCAAACAACTAGAGAACTGAAAATCACAAATCAACAACCTTGACGAGGAACAGCACATAGCAAAAGAATTGAAACGGTATTAGGAAAGCAGCTGCTTGACATAAACTCGGTTAAAAGGTTATTATTTAGGGAAAATTTGACAATTTGGGGTTTTGTAGTACAAATTGGTAAAAAGGAGGTGGTCAAAAAATTATGGGGCAATGTGGAGTTGGTGAAACACACCATCTTGTTAGTGAAATTTATTAACCAAAACCTGCAATGCAGGCTGACTCGAAAAGTACTGAGGGGCATATTAGCAAGGGCGTGCGATAAATATCGCAAATCGCGCATAGCGCATATTTTTTTATCGCTGTCTATCACTGGATCTTATCGCGGAGATAGCGCGTTATTAACAACGTTTTTCTCCAATGCAATAAAAAATCCAGAGATAGCGGCGAAATCCACCAAAAACACAAGAAAAACAGCTATAAAACTTTTATCGCTAACGTAAACCTTGCTATTAGGCAAGGGAGAATTCAGCCTTAGAATCCTCCTCCCATTGAGAATAATGGGCAAGTCAGGATTTTAGCAGGTGTAAGAATTAGGTCTGTTAGCGGCTGCTTCTGTGTTCTTTTAGTCGGGTACGCCTACTTTGCATGTCATTAGCGATAAATATCGCTGACATGCAAAGCGGCCCTCCAAAACGGTTGCATTCGCCAGAAAGCTGCCGCTAACAGCTGTTAGCAACAGCTTGCTGATAGGGCGATAAAAATATCGCCACTTTACCGGCAAAAAGTGCCGCTGAAGAGGCGATATTGCCCTTGCTAATATGCCCCTGAATTCGTGATGAAGCAGCAAAGAAAACCACCTGTGTTCTGGCTGCCACATCTCCAGGGACTTCAAGATAAGGTCCAAGGGAGTGTGGCCTGGTTCTGTCAGAGCTTACCAGCTAATCAGATTGGTCCTATCACAAAGGCCTTTTGTGATTGGTTATAAATGAAGACAAACAGATTGTTTCAGAAATCCTATTGGCCACTATTTAAGCCATTAAGAATACAGTCAAGGCTTTGACTGTTGACACAAAATCGTAGAAAGCCCATGTCTGAAGAGGAAGAACAACAATCTCTATCCAACTGACTTCTTTTGTACACTCCTCCCACCAATATTCCCACAGGCGACACAAACGGAGATGAGAAAGAAAGTTTCATCCTTCTTGAGTTCTTTGGGGCATATTATCAAGGGGGTTTATCTCCGCTTTTTGGCTTTAAAAGCCAAGAAAGCGGAGATAAAATTATCTCCCTATTACCTAGCTGTCGCTAACACCAGTTAGCGACAGCTAGTAGGAGATAGCGACCATCTTGGGCCCCACTTTGCATGTCAGTGATATTTATCACTAATGACATGCAAATTGGGTGTGCCAAGATGTTAGCGACTGGAAACAGTCGCTAACAATGCTATCTCCTATTACCAACTTTTGGAGATATTCGCGCTAAGCGCGAATATCTCCAAAAGCCAACACCTGCCCTGAGCAGTTCTTAGCCATGTTATCCAATGGGAGGTGGATAACATGCCTAAGAGCATTAGCTCGGTAATGCATGAATATCGCGGACTTTTCAGCGATATTCATGCATTGCGGCCGATTTTTATCGCATTTGCGATAAACCTTGGTAATAACAAGGTTTATCTGCGATAAAAATCGCCGCAGCTCAGCGGTAAATTTTTGTCTCTAACCAAGCAATAGCGATAATTATCGCTATTGCTTGGTAATATGCCCCTTTATTCTATGCATTTTTATTGAATTAACCTTGGCTATGTCCCTCTGTTGTATAAGAAAAAGCCATCGTGCTAAACGGATAAGACAATAGGCGTTGCTAAGCTAAGCTGAGCCTCTGAAAAGTCCTTCACTAGAAGAAGATGCAATTCTGGTAGAGCCCTCTTGTTCTTTATCTATACCATTAGGAAATGCCTTTCATTAAATTTCTATCTTACATCTGAACTTCTAACATTTAGAAAACTCTTTAAAATGTTTCTTCTCTAGCAGTAATGATTAATATGGGTTTAATAGAACTAGCAATACACTTTTTTGTAGAATTGGTACTGTAAAACATTAACAATAAAAAAGTAAAACAGATACATTTACAAAGTTCTTCTGGAGAAAACAGCATAATGCTAAAATCCTCCAAAAAATACAGGCTGAGCAGTGCATTTAGAATGCCTGTGCACTGAGGAACAATTCCCCTTGAAGGATGTTGGAGGGCTGGTATTTTTCTTCCATAGAACACTCATTTCTTGTAACAACAGCTTTTGCATATGTTGTGCAAATGTGGCTGTTTGCAATACAATCTGGAATTTTGAGATGCTTTTCATTTTGAGAGCTCTATTTTTATCATCTGTTCATGGAACGAGGACTTACTTAACTTTGCCTTAGGGGCATCCGCTGTTCAGTTCAAGTAAGTCACACAGTGTATGTTGCTAGCGCGGCACATATGGCAAACATGCGCTTTCACACCTCAGAGAGGACATTTCTGCATGAACCAACTCTCCCATTAGAGAAAGCAATGAGGTTGGCATAGGTGTGAGGGAATCTCAAAATTACACAAGGTACTATTAGCTTAATAATCAGGATATTTGTGAGATTCCACTGGCATAACACAAATGGCTCAGGTTCCTCCTAAAAAGTCTCAAATTGTTGCTGCACTGAATGAGTCAATGGAGACAGACAATATGTCACCCAATAACCATTTATTTTATTTATTTTAATTTTATTTATTTATGCGTTTTTATATAGCGCAGACTTTACCCGAAGACGTCAGAGCGCTTCACAATAGGAACAGAACTGATGAATGAGGAGAACATTACACGTGAACAGATTACAAAAGCAGACGTTGCATGAGGTAAAAGTGACAATTGTGAGCAAACAAAATACATGAGGTAGCAAAAAGTGCACAGGAGGAAAAAGTGACAATTGTGCAGGTTACAAGAGAAAACAAAGTACAATTAGAGGTATAATACTGCAATATATGCTAGACACTCAGGCACAAGAACAAACGTTACGTAAGCAATGGTGGCACCTGTGCAAGTATCAAAGGCAAACAAAATGTGAGAGGTAGCAAACTGTGTGTCACAAGGGAAAAGTGGTGTGTGCATGTTGCAAAAGAGTACCAAACACAAGTAAAAGGATAATACTGCAATAAATGGCAAACGCTCCAACCACAAGAACACACTGGGAAGGCACTTCCATAGTCATGGAGAATAGAATTTTCAGTAATGGGAGGTCTTCACCTCCAATCTTGCGCTCCCTCCAACCACCTACACAACAGAGACCCAGGGGCATATTATCAAGGGGGTTTATCTCCGCTTTTTTGGCTTTAAAAGCCAAGAAAGCGGAGATAAAATTATCTCCCTATTACCTAGCTGTCGCTAACACAAGTTAGCGACAGCTAGTAGGAGATAGCGACCATCTTGGGCCCCACTTTGCATGTCAGTGATATTAATCACTAATGACATGCAAAGTGGGCGTGCCAAGATGTTAGCGACTGGAAACAGTCGCTAACATCGCTATTTCCTATTACTAACTTTTGGAGATATTCGCGCTAAGCGCGAATATCTCCAAAAGCTAACACCTGCCCTGAGCAGTTCTTAGCCATGTTATCCAATGGGAGGTGGATAACATGGCTAAGAGCATTAGCTCGGTAATGCACGAATATCGCTGACTTTTCAGCAATATTCATGCATTGCGGCCGATTTTTATCGCATTTGCGATAAACCTTGGTAATACCAAGGTTTATCTGCGATAAAAATCTCTGCAGCTCAGCTGTAAATTTTTGTCTCTAACCAAGCAATAGCAATAATTATCGCTATTGCTTGGTAATATGCCCCCCAGTGCCCTCCATCTCTGGAGAGTGTCACAACTTGGCAGCATCCTTAGAGAAGTGTTCAAGCATGGGCTTCTGCCGCATCAAGCTCCAAGAGGGATATATCATGATTACTAGAGAGCCTTCCCGTGGCTGGAATCAACCACAGTCTGTGGAACAACTGAGATAGAGAGGGTGGGTCTGCCGTCTTCCACTAAAATGAAATGGCCAATTTCAACACTGCTAGTAGTAGTAATTTTTTTATTGTTTTTGATTAATTAAAACCATTACAAAAATACATGTTAATAAAACTCATATAAATTAAGACGGTAAAATGCGTTTCTAAAAACAAAAACGTCTCTAATGTAAAAAGTGCCCTTGTTCGACTTCTTCTGAGGAGGTTCCAATGTCTATGCTCAAAGATTCCATTTGCGTAAGCTAAAACTTCTGTATGTGTTATTTGCGTTTGCGTGGGGTGCAGCTCAACACTGCTAAACATTGGAGCACTAGACTCCAAACCCCTTATGAGAAGCCATAGGTGTCAGGCTAAGTACAAACACCAGGTCACAAGGTAGGGGGTAACCTTGTATTTCCCTTAATGAATTGGCCACCTCCCTCCAGAACAGCAACAATTTAGACAGTTCCACCATTGCCCTAAATCTCTTCCAATGTGTCATATATATTAGGGTGAAACATAGTGAATCTTAATGGGAGTGCAATGGCAATCACATATAACCTCAAAATATGATTGCTGGTTTCTAATGAATGTGATACTCTTGTTAATGTCTCTCTTTAAGATTTCCTTGTCTAGGGGGTAATTTTCTCAGACAGGAATTTTCCTTATTAGTCACATGGGACCATAAATCCACAGTAACGGCGTCAAGAAGCAGCGTGTGCGCAATTTTCACATTTACCCTTCAATACTTCCAGTCTTTTAATTTCTTTCTCACATGCATTTTTGTCTCTCTTAGAAATAGCCTTCATTTGGGGAGGGATAATCAAATGGCGCAATTGTACCTAGTGAAGTCTTGCTGAATCCTGAATTCGACATTGCATTTTACATTGTATAAATGATTTCATAGAACGTCCCTGCAGAAGATCCAAGAATGTTTGGCAGCCACCATCTCAACAACTAACAAATGGGCTGGAATCTAGCTGCTATTAAGTGTTGATGTCTATGGAGGGGGAAGGTGGCAAGTCTTGTCTCTGCTACCTTATCTCATACTCCTAGAGTGATGGTACCGATGCACTGAGATATGCGTTTGCAATGTTTCTGTTTTATGTAGCCAAATAAGTTCCAACAGTAGCCTTCCCATCATTGAATGAGCTATAAAAGCCTAAATCCCAACTGTCTCCATTTAGAACCATTATAGTTGGATCCTCATTTGTGCCACCAAGTAATATTTAAGAAAAGTCAGCAAGAATAGGCCTTCTTTCAACTTTTTTTGTTGTAAAAGTTATAATGGGGCTATTAGTCTGGCACTGCCCTAAAGAAATCTAGACATCAGTTTAAAGAATTTGCCTTTTACTGCAATAAGGAGAGCTTGGGATATATAGAGAAGCTTTGACAAAATTATCATCTTAACCAAGATTTCTTGGCCTATCCAAAAAATGCATTGGGGCAGCAATCATACAATCTTTATTTCTTCAAGAAGGGAAGGGAAATAAGCTTTGTTCATTTCAATAAATGTTGATTTCAAAATATTCAAAATGTGTGCCGGCCCACCGTAAATGGAATTTAAAACTAAACTCTTGCACCTGCAAGAATGAGTGAGGTTCAGTATGTTTGATTTGTCCATATAGACAGACACATCCTCATACATCTTAAGCTGTCTACCATGTTGAGGTAAGGAGGGTGCAGGATGTTCAACTGCAAGGAGAATGTTATCAGCCCAGAAAGTAATTTTACATTCTTCTGTGTGGGTGGTATTACCTGCATGGTACCTGTTTTTCTCTTATGTGAGGCAGAGAGCTCTATACAAAATGCAAACAGTCAAGTGGATGATGGACATCCTTGCTGAGTGGCTCTATAGAAAGCAAAGGAACAAAACAGGTAGTATATTTATTAAGATTAGTACTCAGCTGATTGGAGATGGCCATGATCTTCGTGATGGAACAAGCACCAAAGACCGTCGCTCTCATAGCTAACAGGGATGAGAACCAATAAACCTGATCAAATGTTTCTCTCTAAGGCACATTTTTCTATGTATTTTGTTGACCACGTGAAACAGGTGTCGTAAGTTGTCTTGCATTGTCCATACTTAGAACTGATGAAACGTGGATACCATTGTCTTGCATTTCTCTGGAGCTTGCCTACTCCACATTAATCCGATATGATAAGAGATACTCAAGCGTGGTGGCTACCACCTTGGCATATAGTTTTTCGCTCCTGTAAGACAAGATATAGGCCTGCAGGAAGAGCAGAACCTTATTGAAGGATAACAAAAATGAAAGCTGCACCCATAGTGGGCACAATTATACGATTTTTACATTGAATTAAAAAAACTTACCAGTTTGGGTGATACTTGTATGATGGAAGTCTTGTAGCTATTGCCTGTAAATTGATATGACCTGGCGCTTAGTTTCCCTTTGTGTCTTTTATCATCATCTAGACTTCCTCAATTGTTATGGGTACATGACACAGTATCTGCAGTCCCTTGTCAAGTTAGGGAGTGAGGCTTCAAAGATATAGGGGCCGATTCACAAAAGTAAAGTGAGACGAAAGTCTAACTTTATGACTTTCGGTATTCACAAAGGGCATTTACGAGTAGTAAAGTTAGACTTTTGCCTCAGTTACACTTAAATTTTGGTCTTAAGTCTGACTTAAATGGCCAGTAGTCCTGAAGCCCTTTAATATTTCGTTTTATAAGGACTGGCGTCAGTGCAACTATGCCTTTTCCAAGCTGGTAATACCCTCCTTGAATGTGATGGAGTCAGTACAGGTACATGTGAACCCCTAAGTATGTATCTTGGGGATGCTCATCCTATTGGGTTTGATAGAACTGAGAGGGAAGGTCTAAATAGACCACACAGACCGAATGATCCCAGAGCGCAGACAGACACTTCTGAGGGGAAGTCCCCCATCTTTGAGTGATGTGGCACTTACAAGACACTGCCTTCGATAATCACTTACCAGAGAAAAAGTTGTACAACACTTCCAGTGAACTGCTGGGTGGAAACACTACCTCCTAAGATCCGACGCAAGTAGCCCTGTGCTGTGGTGACACAATGGAGGGACTGAGTCCATACTTAGAACTGATGAAACGTGGATACCACTGGCCAAACAACATGTAATTGTTGACTTCCTTTAGAACTGTGCCTTCTGATACACCCAAAAAGATTTTATTTAGGAAAATGTCTCCCACAAAAAGTGGCAGAAAACCTTTTAGGGATATTGCCAGATTTTATGCCCACGTAAGTCTGCCAAATGGCCATGAGCTTGGGTTTTCTCCACATTCTCCAGTTGCCAAACTTCAAGTAGTTTCTCACTTTTTCCATGTCAGGTCTTGAGTGCATTCTACTGGTCAAATCACAACTGCCATTCTTACCAGTTTGGCATCATGTTACTCACCAGAAGCATCACTACCTTGCATATGATGTCTTATTCACTGGATCTGCCATGATTACCCCCCTTTTCATTGGTGTACACACAGAATCCCACTACCATTGTGGCTGAGCTGGTGCCATGTAGCTGCATTTATGTATGTTTTGGTCCTAATTCTAATTATAACTTGTCCACTTATCTCCAACACTTTTTCTTTCATTACACTACTAGGTGCTGGGCCCCAAGACAAGCACCTCTCTGGTCACTCACAGACACCAACAAACCTCCTACAAAGTGACGCTACAGGAACAACACCCTACAAAATAGGCTTGTTTCTGTAATATGGTGTTAGTTGAGTTGGCTCGCGGTTGGTCCAGCTCGCGACACCTCTACCCGGTGTCACCGCTCGGACATTCATTTGGAATGTTGAGAGTGAAGGCGACCATTGGCGGGGTTTGCGTACTGGGCGTGTCGGCAAACGCTGCCCACAAGCAATTGGATTTGTTCTGAATAAAGAGACTTTCTTCACATTTAAATCTGCAGATGCTTTTGCCTACCTGTAATAATATTGCTTACTGCCACTTCCTTTTCATACAGGGTCCCAGGTCTCCTTTTCAGACACCCCCATGGTTCCTGCATGTTGTATCCATATAGCTCATCTGTAGCTAGGATGGAATACTTTTATGCTTAAATGCTGCAACATGACAGGGAAAATCTCCATACAACTTTTTCAGAAGGAGGTTAATCTAACATCAGAGGCAGGATAAAGGTTTGTCATCTGTGCTGCTATCTGCTAGAGTCCCTATGTCCACGACATATTCATCAAGCAACATTTCCGCTTAAGGGCAGGAATTTGGCTGCAAGTTAATTCCCTGCGGCACGCGGCAAGCCAGGAAATGTCTACTATCTGCAAATGAGCGAGGAAATGAAAGATTGCCTGCCTCTTTCTACTTCTATTACCTATGCTGCATAAACAGCCTGTCGCTCATAGCCATCCTGTGATGCCCACAACATGGAGGGTGAAAGCAATGAATTTCACTTAAGAAGCCTGCAAAGAAGACAGAAAGGGGATTTTTTAGATCCAGAGGGGTGGTCTGCAGCCCACTGGTATGGAGGGCAGTTTTGTAGAAAATCTACAAAGCAGAGGTTTCTCTCTGTGGAACAAAACAAAAGACCTAACATGCAGGGAGACTTCTCCCTGAGCATTAGGCAGGGTTATGGCTGCAGTGAAGAGGTTTCCATCAGTGGGGCCATTTGATTCGCCACCATGAGAAACCTGGTGGTTCAGTTCCTATGGCAGCTCGGGAACCCCACCGTGATAGCTTGTGGTGGCGGCTATGTTGGAGAGAAGCCAGTTGTTGATAGTGGCATTATATTGGTGCAAACTGGGGGCAATTGATAGCATTTGGTGTAGATTTTATATTATTTACTACAATAGGGCGATATTTAAAGAAATATATATGTATTTAGGATACAGTGGTTTTGTTTGATATGGGCAGAATATCGCCCCATTGGAGTTAATAAAATAAATTAAATTAAATTATATTTACAACACAAGTCAAACGATATTTTTTTAACCAATATATTCACATAAACTGTCCGGACAGTACTGCTGCTGATTAGCACACTAAAGAATTCACTACGAAAGCATATTGTAAGTGTTGCTACACACCACTTCTGGATACCCATGATACCCATGCTGAAGCAGGGGGTATCACCTCAGGGGGTATCACCTCATCCCACCCTTTATTTTTGTCAATGAGATGTTTTTGTGTTTGCCTTTCATTAATTGCTTTACTTCCTACACAAACCGTTGCTTGGCTCCAGTTTAAAAATTGATTTTTAGGGCCAGATGTTTGTAGATCAGTTGTTGCAATTACCTAATAGCAAAGTTTTGCGATTCTTTATTTTGTAATCGCAGACAGCAATGTACAACTGTGTGTTTAACACCTTTTTACGATTCCCAGTGGGTCACAAATAGACCTTTCTAATATACATGGAAGAAGCCCACGATTTGTGACCCATTGCAAATCTCAAACTTCACAGGGTTGGTGGCCTGCTGGGGTCGGCAGACCACCGTCCTTAAGGGAAAATGGGATGCGTTTCAAAAAGAAAAATGAAATGTTTTCTTTTCATTTTTAAAATTAGGCAGTGGTCCATGGGACCACTGCCTGCTCCTAAAAACATTCACAAAGGGGAAAGGGTCCCTTGGGGACCCCTTCCCATTTTCTAATGGGTTACCACCTACTTGAAGTAAGCGGTGAAATGTGAATGTTTCTCAAACGCATTTCATTTGCAAAACATTCAGATATACCACTGCAATTCGGCATTAAAAGGGACGCTTTAAACACGCCCCTTTCTAATAACGAATCGCAAACCCAGTTTGTGATTCGGAAATAGGTTACCGAATCACAAATAGGGCTCTGTACAAAAAAAATTGCTATTTTGGGCTTGCAAACAACTGATTCTGCAAATTGGGTCATTTTCTTCCTCAAAAAAGCTTTATATCTGCCCTTAGTTTGAATGTTTTATTGTTATTGCACTGCCTGATGGATATTTTGCACCCACCTGGCCCTTGTCCCCCCACTTCTATTTTCTTCTAAGCCACTGCAGTTAGCATCCATGCAGAGAAAGTGAGCCCAGAGCTCACCCAATGTCTGCTCAAGATAAATCCATTTGCACTCATCTCTCATGCACGCATCTGGCATATTGCACAAACCTCTGCAAAAGTTCCTTGCTCTTATTGGTTGTCGAAGAGTTTAAATCACTAATCTCTTTTGCCCCTGAATATGCTTGTGTGCGTGAATGTATAGTCTGACCCAGAGACAAAAGGTCTGCAGTAATGTTGAATGTTGACTCCAAAACCCTCATTTTTCTCAAATTCTCTCCTAGCACATACTCAGAAGTGTTACTTGTGACTGAGTGCAAGCTCAATGATAAAAAAAGCTCAAGACTTTAAAGATTCACTGGGGGATCTGTCATTAAAGTTGGTGGACGAGAGCCCTTCCACTGCAAGGCAGTGCCAGAGGGTGCCAAACTCTGGTCTATGACTAGATTTGATTGAAAGGAGTGATCAAGAGTCACATTTGTTTTTTTTTAGTTTTGTTTTTAGAGTTTTATATAGCGCGAACTAGACCCGAGAAATTGGGTATCAGAGCGCTTTACATGAGCACCAGTTTTGTTACAGACAGACACGTTCATTTTGTGAGGTACATTTTATTAGTTAATAGGGATGAACTCCTGACACATATTCTACAGTTTGTTTTGTCCTTTGAGGCAGAATATCTAATTGTGAAATATACATTATGTCCAATTGTCTTCATGAGAGCAGTAGTGCTGTACTAGTTGCATGCCTTTAATTCCTCTTTTTATCTGAATATTTTGATGCAATATCTTAAGTTTAGTGGCAGCTGCTAGGGAACGGTGGCAGGGGGTTCGAAAAAAAAAGAGAACAAAATGAAAGGACGACTTACCTGATGGTTGCCGGCCGCAGCATCTACTCTGTCCCAGGCTTCCAGACTCCCTTAAGTCAATCACAATGCTGCCGTCACCAGCATGACAGCAGCATCATCAGTGGTCTAAGAGGCCTGTTTGGCCGCTCAGGCAATGCCTGGGGCAGTTCTCCACCCAGCTGTGCAACACAACCAGGTGTTCAAATGCTAGGTGTGCATGACGGTTTGACCAGGCTCAACCCCGCTGACCAAACCTTTATGAGCACCAACAGAGAGGCCACCACTCCTCCTCCCTCTGAAGAGAGCACAGCCCGCCCCCCCCTGACCTGGCTCCAAACTAAAAAGAAAAGATAAAAATGGTGTGAAATTATTATTTTATTTTTCCTGTGCACTGTTCAGAGAGCCGTGGGGGGACGGTCCTCCGTCTTAAAGGAGTAGCCGCCACTGCTTAAGCTCTATTATCCACCAAACTTCAACTTGGTGATCTACATCTTTGAGTTTAGATGGGTGAACATGCCTCAAAGAGCTCGCTTCTAAAAGGAGCTTGCCTGCAAAGCTCCATTCAGACAATTTATACCTTGAACCCATCAGCTGCAGACGGGTGAATTCCGGAGTCACTATAAACCCGTTTGCTGACAACACACAGCCCGGCTCCTTATCATTCAAAGACATCATGCAACTCAGATGTTGTCTCCAAAAACTCCAACACTGGGTTCCTAACAACTCTATCATAATAAACCTGCAAAAAATGTCAGAACAAATTGATCTTTCTCTATTGACAGATTTCACAGTCTTCTCCTTCTTGCTCTCGCATTAGCAAGATAGGCCAGCCTGCCAACATTCGTATAAGAAAATGAAGCATTTTGGAACGCTGAACCACGTAAGACCAATGATCATTGACAGATCATGTAAAAGTCTCAGCGGATATATTATGCTTCAATGCATGCTTTTACAACGCAGTCTTTACATCGCAACTACCATTACATTGTGTATTTTACAACGCATGCTATTACAGTGCATTTTTTAAAACTACCATTACAACGCATTCAATTACAACGCACGCCATTACAACACATACCATTACAACGCATAATACTTTTAGGGCAACAGTACGGTAAGTGTTGGATAGTGTAGGGGTAAAAATTACTATTCCCACTCCAGTGAGTGCAAAAGTAGGGTAAGTGTTGGATAGTGTAGGGGTAAAAATTACTATTCCCATGTATCCCAAAACCCATACCCTTGTATTGTATTGCATTCTAATGACATGCGATGTAAAGGCAGTTGCGTTGTGACAGTTGCATCGTAAAGGTAGGTCATTGTAATGACTGTGTTGTAATGGATGTTTCCTGTCTCAACTTTACCAAGGAAAGTAATTGCAAGAGGGGGAGAATGGCACACACATTTAGACCCATATTGTGAAATACTTACAGTAGGGTCATGTGGGGTTTACGTTTCTGTTTTCAATTGAAAGCGTGGTGTTATGTGAAACAGAGAAACTCAGAGTGACCTGCCCTGAATTTACACAGGTTCACATCTTTTACAAACACTGTAATTTTCAAAATTCATGGTCCAGTTGTAAAGATACAAACTTCATCTAGCTATGAAGCAGAACCATCTAACAAACGTGGGTAAGGCAGATTATAAATAAAAAGGCCAGAAAAGCTTTATATTTAGTTAGACTCCATTCAATGATCATATTACGGCTTGATGTAGGCTTCCAGGCGTATGCTTCTAAAGCAGTTGCAAATTTGTGCTTGTGTATCGTGCACGCAAAAGTGCACATAGATTACAGATTCACATGTAAAATGCCTTAGCATTTGTTTAGTTACACATTTTTCTTTTTTTCTCTAATGGGTAATATTTTCCCTTGGATTTATTTCCTTCTCCATCCTCGTCCTTGGACGGGATTAACACTTGCCCTAGACAGAATAAATCACGGAATAGCAATTCTGGACTTCTGTTCCCACACCAGCAAAGTTTGCACCGAATGAATCAGAATCCTATAGAAACAGTGATGTCTTCTACAGAGTAGTTGACAGACAGCGACAAGTAAGGTGACCAGGGAGGAGCAAATCATTTTTGGAGAAGTATGGCCCCCGCCTTCCCCTCCTTTCTTCATGTGCTTCTTAGCAGCAACAGAGACAGTGGGGCATATTTACCAAAAACTGCGGGAGCGTGGCGCCACTGCAAATTTGCCAGAACAGTGCTCTGACATTTTGAAAATGCTGGGATGCACTGTATTCACAAGAATACGGTGTACGCCTGTGTTTCCCCTCTGGGGCGGCTCTAGGCTCATGGCAGCACTGGGCAGGGAGCGTAGGTAGGGTGCCCCGGAAGAGGGGGTCCGGGTGGGGCAGAGCCCCCCGGAGCTCAGGAACCAGGAGGAATGCAGGCGCGGAGGTCAGTGAAGAGGGGTGGGGCCGGGGTCAGGGTGTTTGGAAGTGGAACAGAGCCGGAGGCCGCCAAATCCCTGCCAGAGGCCGCCACGCAAATATGTATCCATCCTCAGAGGATTTTTATATTAAGGATATATATTGGCGTGGCGGCCCCTGGGGTTTGGTGGCCCTGTGCAGGTGCACAGCTTGCACATGCCTAAGGCCACCCCTGTTCCCCTATCGCTGGTGCAAAAAAAGCTGCCTAGCTCCAGCGCAGACACCCTGTCGCCATGTTGCAATCACCCCAGCGCTGCAGGGGCGATTGTTTATGTGGAGAAAGGGACACCTTACTGAACAAAAAACAATCAATAATGGTGATTTGCTCTTTCTATGCGTGAATGCAACACACATGGAAAAAAAAAACTAGGAGAAATTAATAATTTCTCCTCGTATCGCTATTGTACGGCCTGATATTCTAAGCATTCTAAATCTGGGGCAGCGTCAAAAACCCCAAAACCGCTGCCACGCGGGAAGCAGACGCTTTGTGGGGCGCCAGATTATAAGGCAAGGGTCATTACACACAGAATGGTATTGCAAGGTATCTGCCACACTTTAGACTCAGATGGACAGCAACACAGGGAAGGGGGAGTGGGTGAGTTGTTGCCACACAGGGAACTGATTTCCATACCCGTACACAATGCATCTTGATATCTGTTTCTCTGCACTACACAATTTGAAATCTCTATTCGCAATTCACTTCTTTGTGACGCCTTTATTATACCCACAGATGTTTGGTGATGCTTTCAGTCTTCATGCAAAGCACCCTGATGCATTTGGGTCTCAAACACAGTCTTCAGATGCCTCTAGTCTTCATACAAAGAACTCTGGATTTTTAAGTGTCAGAAAACCCTTCTGAAGGCTTTCTTCTCAGTACAAAGCAGTCAGGTGCCTTTCATTTCCTGCATACAGCGTGCATCGAGTTTTGTAAAAGAAACAAAAATAACTTTCATTGGGTGGGGAGAAGTAAAGCTGGATTTCTGAATAAATAGAGGCGCCGCACTGTTTAATGATATGTTATCATTTTTAGACTCACCTGCTGCAAAGTTTCTGGTGTTAAGGAGTGTCTCCAAAAGCCACGGGTCAAGAGAGGATTTCTCATACACTACATCCAATGTTATAGGGCATATTTACAATGAAATGTCAGAGCGCGGAACTAAGCCAAATTTGGCAGCACCCGATATGAAATTTCCAAAACACAGGGCTACGCCTTATTTACAATATGGTGCACCACTGTGTTTCCCCTAGCTCCGGCACTAGAATTAGCTGCCTAGAGCCAACGCAGGCATCCTTGCACCGTAGTGCAAGGGTGCATGCATTGCAGGGAGTGATTGTTTATGTGCAGGAAGTTGTCCCTTCCTGCACATAAACAATGCATAATGGCGATTTGTTACTTCTGCAGCACACATACAAGTAGCAAATCGTCATTATTTAATGATTGTTTCTTTGCAGGAAAGGACTACTTCCTGCATTGAAGCAATCCATAATGGCGTTTTGGTCTTTCTATGTGTGCTGCATTCTAAAAAAAAAAAAAGCAAAAATTAGGAAAAATAAAAGTATTTCTACTTGATTCGTCATTCTAACGCCTGTCCTTGCATGGCATTCGCTTTTGGGACTGCCACAGATGTACACATCCTTGTGAATCTAGGGCAGAGTCAAAAAGCAATGAGTGCTGCAGTGGAACACGCACAGCAAACCACATTGCACTCCCCTTTCACACTAGATGACGTGTGTAAAAGGGCCATATTTGAAGGCTCCTTTAAGCCACAAAAAGTGTGATAATGCTGCTTTGTAAATATGAAGAATGGCGTAACGCCTCCAGAACGTCGCTAAAACTAACGTTTTGTTAGCAATATCCCCTTGTGAATATACCCCCATGTTTGTTACACAAATGCACAGCAGTTTCCAATCAATATCACAATATCGTTCTAATGTGAAACTACTTATTGCTCACCCTCTGGCTTCTGCCATTTGATACCACCCTCCGTACTCCGCCTCTCATCCACAGATATGCAGAAGGGTATAGGTGCTTTGAAAGGTCTCTTAGAATTGCTCAGCACTCACGAAGACAAGTGCGTGACGGTGATAAGAGCAGGTGTCTTACATGAAGAGTGTGCAACAATGTGAAGTCTGGTGATTCGCAAATTGACAAGTATTTATTCATTTTGCTAGTTTCTTAGAGAGCTAAGCTGGTGAAGTTTAAGAAAAAGGACAGCTGCAATAGCCCTTGTTGAGGGAATGAACTTTCCATGCCCCCACCCCAGGTCAGTCTCCTGGGTGTCATCCCTCAAGCTGTCCACTGCACCAGGATTTTTACATTACCTCTACGTTCCTCATCCTCGAACCAGAGTTCATTTGATGAGGTTTGCCTCACCCCAGAACAGGAAACAAAAACAGAAAATGCTAGCCGTAACCACACCCACACCAGCTGTAAGCTATAAAAATAACAAGCATTCCCTCAGCACTTCCTGTAATACTAAACCCTGTCAAAGGCCAGACACGGAGACGGTGGGTATGTGATGACCAGGACAAGGATGAGTAGGACTAAGAGTAATGAAGATTACCTGTAAGTATTTGGGCCATTACATCTACGTCTAACATCATTGTCATAACTTAATGAGGTATACCCAAGTCAACAAGGAATTTAAAAACAGAAGCCTCTCTGCCTCCACTGACCCCTTCTTCTTTTTTTTGTGCACAATCAGCATACACCGTAAACACATTATAAACAAAGTAATATGATCTGACACCCAGGGGCTTTAATGAAACTCATGAAATCAAAACATATAATCAAAAGACACAATAAATTAATTTGGCCTTTACTGATGCAAGTCTCCAGCACCAAAATCTTTTCCGTCATGGCTAATGCTCTGCAATTGGTAGTGTTTGACAAACATGTGTGCACATGCCCGAGGAACCAACTCTGCACATTTCCTCAAGCAATCCCTAAAATATTGCCCAAAAGTCCTCCATTCCTCTAGTAGAGCTACCCTGAATGTTACTGTGGCACTAGAGGTCTTGGCGTGAATGAGCAAAAACTAATGGACTCTTTGATCCATTTGCTCAGAGTTATTTTAGAGGCTTTCTTACTTTGAGCAGGGAAAACAAAATGTATCAACAGATGGTCTGATTTCTGTACTTACTGGATCTGTCAATGTAAGCAGACAAGGCACGTTTGACATTCAATAAATGTAGCAGTCTTTCACCTTGAGAATCAGGAGTGGGAAAGAAAGAATGAACAATAACCTTGTGAGATAAGTGAAGCTTTGTATTAACCTTAAGAAGGAGTGAAGAATCAGATTTTAGGAGTACTGCATCATCACAAAATCTCAAAAAAAGTTGGATAAAACAGAAGTGCAAATAGCTTGCACAAACAACATGCAGATATGATAGCCACCAGAAACAACACCTTAAGCGAAAGGAATTTGAAATCCACTGCATCTAAAGGTTAAAAAGGATGATGCTGTAAACATTTCAGAACAACTGGAAGATCCCAAGAAGGAGCCATATTCCAACACAAAGGCCCATAAATATTGAAACCTATGAAAAGTCTGGCTTCAAGAGACTCAGAACCCAGAGAAGAAAGGTCTTCATTCAGAACCACTGCAATTTAAGAGTTGCTAAGATTTTGTTTTTGTGAAAATCCTCTGGCAAAATCTCCAAAATATAAGAAAGTTCACAAGAAGTAGGAGAGACATTGTGGAATATACACCAAATATTAAAGTTAGCCCAATATCTAGAATAGGATTTCAAAGTTGAAGGCCTTTTCAAACCTTGAACGGCATCAACAACCTTTAAGGAAAGGCCTTTCTGTAAGAGCTCCAGCATTTCAACCACCAAACCGAGAGGGTAATTTTCAGGTGGTTGACCATGTTCGCAACCCTTAATGGAGGTGGAAACAATGGAAGGAACCAAAATAGCTACTGGACCATCCTCATTAAGGGATTACATTTATGCCACAGTTCATGAATTCAATGATGTACAGTGAAATAAAAACCATCCTGTGTCCGGGTATGATAAAGTAAAGTATTGTCTGCCTTGATAATGCCAGCCACTACTGGTCCGCACACTGATACTGATGAATACTGGTGTAGTAGGCCCCTATGAACCTGTCAATGGTTGCTTCTGGAAACACTGTTTGCGCACCCTGAATATTTTTGGCAGTCTCGCTTCTGAAGGATTTTGCTGTCTTTTCCAAGCAGCCCTGTAGCCCATACCTTTCCCAGTTCCTTGTCCTCTTTTAGATAGATAGATAGATAGATAGATAGATAGATAGATAGATAGATAGATAGATAGATAGATAGATAGATAGATAGATAGATAGATAGATAGATAGATAGATATTAAAGTGACATTATAGTTTGGTATGGAAATAGTATCTTACTTTGCATTAAAAAAAACTAAGGCTAAAGGGACCTTATAGTTAAGTGAAAATGTCAGCTGCCAATAACCTCACATATTACATCACTCATGATATGTTCTATGACATCTTTAATAACGTCATTGCGACATCTTAAATGACATCATTGATGACATCTCTTTGCCTGGTGGAGGGTGCGAGATATAGTTATTTTAGCACACAACTTGCTACAAGGGTGCCTCCATTACAAGCAGGATTGTATTTGTGCAGGAAGGGGCAGCTTCCTGCACAAAAACAATCCTTAAAGGCATTTTCCTTTTTCTATATGTGATGCAAAATCACATATAAAAAAAGGAAGTATCAAAGAGGAATACATTTCTTTCTCCTCTTTATGCCTGGGTCTGGGAGGCTCACCATTTGGTATAATCCCAGGTTTACTGACGTAACTCGATCTGGGATTATACCAAAATCCATTAGTGGATGTATGGGAACGCTTATGCTCTACACATGGAACGCATCCCCGACACCAAGGGCCTTGTTACGCTGCCAGGCAGTTGGACCGGCAGCCGCTATTGCGGGAGTCAGGAGACCATTCCACGTCCCTTCAGTGGTCTCACTGCTGTATTTGGATTTCACCACCGGGCTGGGAGACGGAAAGACGTAGGTTTCTTGGCAGGGGCATGCAGAGGCCATGGAAAATGGCAGCAGCACATGCCCTTGCCGTGCAGCACCTCCTACACCTCTGTGTCGCGTGTGCCATGCACCATGTTGTGCATGGCATATGGTGCACCGATGTAAGTGGGAGCACTGCATGTGCCCCTAGGGATACTTATCATTGGCCTTCGATGGCCGGGTGCCCTGCTTGGGGCCCGCTGGTTCCTTTCCGATAACCATTTCATGCCAGGGTTCCCACCATGAAAAGGCCGTTGGATAGGGATATCGGAATCCCAATGCCGGTGCCTACCTCGGCCCTGCTGCCTTTCTGGGCTGCACCCCCAACAGCCGCACTGTCGGGATCAATGATCCTGAGGGATGCGGCGGTGTTGCATCTGACAGCTGTGGGTCCGACCACCAGCATCATAATATGGCAGTCGGACTGCCACCAACGATTTGCCGGCAGTTTGACCAGCGGTATTGTAAAGAGGCCCAAAGTAACACAAGGAAGCCCTAAGTGATTATTTTTGACAAAGCCATGCAAGGTGGCACAAATCCTCCCTTGCATGATTTTCAAAATCTCTACTAACATTTTGAGTCATGGCTGCACCAAAAAAGTGGTGCAAAATTGCTCGTAAATCTATATGCATGTCAGAATAACGAAAACAGATGTATTGTGGAGTTAAATATAGTAGATTTACACTTACCTATATTTAAACTAATATTTATAAAGTTCTGATAGGTGATATTTTGGGCATAATATATTGGGAGTCAAAAATGTAAATCTACATATTCGGCTATTAGTGCTATAACATGCATCTCAAGGTGGCAAGCGCCATGCAAATATGTATGTAAGTTATAGGAAAGTGTACGTATATCCCTGAATTGCCAAATGATTTTAATTTTACTTTAATTTGATGAAATCATCTGCACATACCTCTTAAGGATATATATAGTGAGGTTAAAGCTGAGGGGGCAAATTCCATGCCTATAACTGTAAGTATAAATGTGTAAATTGCTCTACAGTTCACAAGTAAGTTTGAGTGGTGAAAGTGATAATACCTCTTGTGATGCATGATGCTTGCGACTGCAGTTCTTTTTATTTAATATTGCTGTAGAAAGGCAGTGTTAGTGTTACCCAACTCACTGAAGCTCATGCTGTCAACCTCAGAAGTGTTAAGCTGATGAGTTCAATGGCTTCAGGTTGCTGACAGACCTCAGAGACTTATTATTTTCTGTGATTTATGCCACTGGCTTAATGGAGAGGACTTGATTCAGGAAGCCATTAGTGGACCTAAAATCAACCAAGGTTTGCCAATGGTTTAATTTATGAGTGCAACTTTACTTTTGTGATTCACAAAACATAGATTTTCCATTATATTGTAATAGTACATCAACATTAATATGCTCCTGGAGGGAGTGGATGATAGAGTTTGAGAATGCCATTGAAAATTGGCAAACACTCACAACTGCATATGTTTGTGGGCATTCGCAAAGTCTTCCATGGCCCATTTCCACCTCAGTATGGTTGGAGGTTTAGAATAGAGATCACCGTACAAGTTGTGGAAGAGGAGGTAACACCTCCAAAACTAATGAGGCTGTAGGGGTAAAGTTCTCATCAAATGGAGAAAAATGCACACAATCTAGCAACCGTTTACACCTGTGAGCAATCATAGAATGTAGCGACTATCGCATCTTCCCATGAGTGGTCCAGGAAATTTTCACTCAGACTTAATAATAAAACACACAGCTGTAGATTTCAATTTGTAACTCCATGTTTATTATAGCTAGTTATCCTTCAATGATTACAGCATACCTCCAGAAAGTCAGAGAAGCATCTTTTTAACCGCTTTGCTGCTGATGACGAGCTCGGCTCGTCATCAGCCACGGTAGTCGTGTGCGGATGACGAGCTGTGCTCGTCACGTAACGCAGCTTTTCGTAAATTGCCGCACACAGCGGGAAAAGCCGCCGCAGCGATGCGGTTAATGACTTGCTTGTGATGTGATCATATTGTTGTCTTCTAAAGCTAATTTTGATTGCCTTTTTTTCTGTGGTTTCTGGTGATATTTTGGAGTTATTCACCTCCCTTTCTTGTGTTATTGGCAATGTCAGCGGATCATTCTAAAGGAGAGTGCATTAATGGGAAAGTTTGTTGCTTTGTGAAACAATGCAAAAAAGAACAGTTGATGGACAGAATTCTGAACAATGTCATACATTCACCACAGTACAGAGATCTGGGCCTAAATCCATTGTTTTTTTGCTCCCCATGCCATTCCAGTTTAAATCTACCCATATGCAAATCAGTTTTGACCCTGCTCAGGACCAGCCCAGCCCAAACTGCCAGGTCCTCCCTGGACCAGAAACAAGCATCCTGGGACCGGTTTTGTTGCATCAACCCTCATCAGCCAGGCTAGATTGACTCCAGGGGCATGGAGAGCACAGGATTCATGTCTGGGCATACCCATCACACTCAGGATGACAAATGCAAAAAGAACAATTAATGGGCAGAATGCTGAACAATGTCAAACATTCACCCCCGTACTGAGATCTGGGCCTAAATCCATCGTTTTTTGGCTCCCCATGCCATTCCAGTTTAAACGCAACCATATGCAAATCAGTCTTGACCCTGCTCTCCATGGGAACAGTCCAGCCCGAACTGCTAGGACAGGTCCTCCTCCCCCTCCTGAAACAATGAACTATGTTCTGCAGCATCTTCTGCATGTATTTTATAGGGGTGGGCAGCAAATTCCTTTCCGCTCGCGGAACGTGTGAAATTTTCCAAAACGTCCGCGATCCACGGCGTAACAGAAGCATCTTCGTCGATAATATTCATGGCAGGATTATTTCTGGCACAGTGCTCCCGTCACAAAAATTAAAGCTCAATAGGAAACACTCACAGATATAAATAAAGCAGGTGCCCGAGTTTAAGCTAAAATTCAGTAACTCATTAATCAGCCCAAAAAATCATAAGCTTTGTCGAGGCTGGGCAGGTGTGCTTTCTCCCCATATCTACCCTCGAAAATTAGCTGTGATGCTTGATGGAGGCCTTTGCATCTTTGACGTTCACGAGCGCAATCCCCATGCAGTTCCTGTGACCAGGAGCTTCTTTCTCCTCATCTGCTGCTCTGATCGGTCTCTGACCTTTTATAAACACAAGAGAGGCATGTGAACTCGCGAAGAAGCCCCGCCCCCGAAATCTCTGCGAGCATGCGAAATTCCACGTGTTCGCTGAGATTTTTTGCCGTTTCGTGAAATTTTGCGAAAGGCAAATTCCGCCCACCCCTAGTATTTTAGCATGCCCACAGTGCAGGTGAATGTCTTACAGAGAAGCTGAAGGCAAAGGTGAATGCATATTTGTGCACCAGAATCCATGAACAGAAGCAAGATCCCAATGTCATTGAGCATTGGGCACAAATTAGGTACAAACAGTGCATCTACAAGTGTAGAGAAGACCTGTTCTCCATGTCAGAAGAACAAACCATTACATTCCAGAATTTAGTTTCACACAGCCTACTCTTTGTACTAGAACTCATGTAAACGATATGGTTTCGGAGGCAAATTTCAAAATTCACACAGTTGTTCCGCCAATTGTGAAGTTGCTAGCTGGCTTGCACTTCTGCACATCGAACGCATCATCAGTGGCCTCTGATAGTGGACTACAGAAAGTCATGGTTGTTAAAATGAATCACTCATGAAAATTGATTTTAATTGAGATACCTGAAGTGAAGAACGCATTGTATGGGGATTCGGGCTTCAGCAATATTGCTAGTGTGATTGACAGCGTACATGTTTAATTGATAACACCTCCGACCCCTGAACAAACAGTTCAGAAATTGTAAGCTGTACTACTCAGTAAACTTATAGGTAACATGCACTGCTGTCCTTACAACCCAAGGAACTCACAGAATTCAAGGCTCAGCACATAATACTTTTGCCCTCCATAGCAGTACCATTCGAGATGTCATGACTTCGTACGTTATTTAGAGTTTAGTGGACGAGATACTCCATCACAAATGTGCTGGATATCCCATTCGCCTTCTTACAAGTGTATTGTAGTTTATGGCTCTTGTAATGCTGAGGATATCTGCCGTGTTTTGACCGAGTAATCCATTCACCAAATCCCCAAAATAAGGCTCTTTGTTTTTACAGAAACATGTACAGACCTATTTACAAAGCCATTCTGGAGAATGTAAAGTAGTACTCGTGCAATACTCCTTTATGTACTCTTACCCATATGTTTTAAGTTATGTTATGTTATGATAGTTCCACTTTTATAGCGCACGACTCACCCGGGGGCATCCCAGCGCTGTTAAGGAACCCTGGCTGAGAGACTAACCATAGGAAGATTAAAACAGGTAAGCTTTTAGTGGCACAGATCCAGTAGCGGCCACTACTAAGCACGGGTGGTGAGACGGGGAGAGCAGTGGGGGAGAGCAGAGGGGGGAATCCCAAAAATTTAATTAAACTGACTTAATCTGGGTGCCAGCGGGTGCTGCGGCCTCTGCCCCATCTCCTCCGTGCCGCAACAGAAAGCTCCCAGCCTCCCAGAATCCCCTGTCCATTCACAACTCTGCCTTAAGCAGCATTGGATTGGTCTGAGCACCATGGATTGGTGCTCAGACATGGGCTTGGAGGCTTTGCATGTTCCTCACCAGGCTGTGTAATGCAGCCTGGTGGGGAAGATGCAAAGTGCTCATTACGGTTTGACTGGCCATCTTGAGCCTGCCAAACCTTCATGCTCACTTTAGAGTGTGCTTTACACCCCTCCCCATTTCCCCTGCCCTGGCCAGTCTGGCCCACCTACCCCCCCCCCCCCCCACACCCGAGTAGGAAGGAAAACTAAAACGATAATAACGTCAGTTATATTCAATTTAGTTTTCCTTTTTACACTGCTCGCAGAGCAGTGGGGCGACACTCCTCCGCCTTAATAGAGGAGCCGCCACTGCCCAGAACATCTAAAATGGAAATAAAATGGGAGCATTCAAGGAATGTTCACCTACAATTGTACAAATCGGAAGGGCTGTCTCCTTTCTGCACTTCTATTAATGGGGAAATGGACATTTTGGGGCCGATTCCTAACGACTTGTAAGAGTAATTCAAAGAGTATTCCTGTAGTACTTCTAGTACTTCTAATCCACACAAATGTTTTTGTGAATCGGCTTCTTGAATTGCTAGTGAGCAATCTTTTACCTATCGCTAACTAGGATACAGGACTTTTTTTCCAACCCTATTTTGTTATTTTCAGGGTGACAGACAGGGCGATGTCCACTCCATGAAGCCTCTACAGACTTGCTCAGCAGACTCTGAAGCAATCACATTTGTCACAAAGCACTTTTGATAGCTGTGTTTCATGCAATTCATTTTGAAAGGAGCCTCCTATAATTTATTGGGTCACCAATCTTTAAGAACATCTCAAGCAATGAAATCAGAGTTAAGATCTGAAACAAATGAGATCAGGGATAGAAGTATATTTCTAATTCAGAATATTTCTGGAGGGCATACAAGGAACTGATTCAGTCTCATTTACTGAAGCTAATGCCTGAGTCTGTCTCTGTTTTCTTGCTTTGCCTTTATCTCACTTTATTATAAGTTTGTCCATGTCATGATTAAAATACTTATTTTAATGTCAGTTTTTTCCAAGGTTTCTGTGGGTATATTATTCATTCCAGTTTACTACTGCAGCTTATGCCTGGGGGTAATTTCACTCTCTTCCCATGGCCTTTTTTAAGTGTTATATTGAGCTATATGAGAGGAATTGACAAATGAAAGAGTACTTGCCCCATGCTCAAGTCAGGTGCACCAAAAGGGATCACAGTTCGAGATATTTCAGCAGACCTCGTGCAGGACCTTTTTTTTCCATCAGGACCCAATTCACCAAATTCCTGAAGCTGCTGCATTTTGGACAATTTACCCTCAGATACAAATCCTAGTGTCCTTAGAGGACAACCCATCCTCTTTTCAACTCGTTAAACTAGCTTGATTATTTCTGCGTATGGGGATTCGTTTTCCACATCAGTCCTTAATCTCTGTCCCTTTTATATCATTACTGCATGGGCTGGTCACCTCCCTTCCCATTCTCTGTACTCATTTGAGAAATCCAGTCATTCTTGCAGTGACATCTGGCAATTGATGACACAGTATGCACAAAATGGCTTCCTTGCCTTTCCTTATTCTGATTGTGTTCAGAAGGTCCAACAGTCTATATTTGCTCTGGGCCTTGCACACTTGGCGATGCAGTGTTTCAGTGTTCTCATCTGTAGCTCTTATGTGCAGCACTTTCTATTATCTGAGTCCTTTGTCCAATTTCAATTGCTGTTTTTCAGGCAGGGTGTGGTCCCTTGGCTGAATAAAAGCTCACAGACTGTCACTGTTTTGTCTCAGTATCATCTTTTCCAGGATGTGCAACACAGACGGCCTAGGACATGATTTGTTTATGACTAAATTAGAATGTCCTTAATCCTATTGCTTTTGTGCCTCTAGGCACTTTTCAGGGATTGACTTTCGATTCTAGGAGCAACCACCTTCTGAATGTCCAGGACTTTGGATACTGATAGAACATTTTTCTGACATTTCCCGTTATGTGTCTTAACAATTACTTCATCCCAGCATTCATCAACAAGGTATGCCACCTATGATTTATAGATCACCACTGCATGCATTGTAGAGGTTATTCACGCCTCATCTGTTATGTGACAAAAACTATATCATCTAACATCTCTCTCTAATCCCTCCTGAGCCTGTATCTGCCCTCTTCAGGATCAATTATACGTGTAAGGACCATGCATCTTGGCTTTCAGAATCAAACCCAAATATGATTTTGAAATGAAAGCTCCAACTGCGGACTTATAGCTCTGCACCTCACACCAGTTTCATCAGTGAGTGGTCTTGTGCACTGATACCCCAGTACCAGCCGTTGAGTGGCGCTTCTGTGATCCAGATCCTGAACGTGGCAGCTACAAATCGGGATGCACCAGTTAAAGAAGTCCAAGACACTTAAGTTGTACCAAAGTCCTTTATTTCAATTTCAATCCTTTCCATAGGTAAATAGCACAAACAGTTATTATTATTTAGAGTTTTGTAGAGCGCGTAGTCACCACGAGGGTATCCCAGCACTAGAACCTTGTTACTCAGGAGGGGGAGCGGCTAGGTAAAAGATGGGATTAGGGGAAGAGGAGAGTTTTGAGGGTTTTTCTGAATCGAAGTAGATCGGGCTCTGTTCTGAGGTTCAGAGGGAGTGCGTTCCACTTGAGTCCGGTGTTTACCGAGAAGCGGCGGCCCCCTATCCGGGCCTTTTTCACCATGGGGATCGTGATAAGGTTTCCGTGCTCTGAGCGAAGCGCTCTCGTGGGTTTGTAGGGGGTGATCCAGTTGTTTAGTATGGGGGGGCCGGTGTTATGGAGAGCCTTGTGGGCCAGGCAGAGGGCCTTGAAAGTGACCCTTTCTTTGATCGAGAGCCAGTGTAGCTTCCTAAGAGCGGGTTTGGCCGATGATCTGGCCGGGGTGCTAGTTAGGAGTCTGGCGGCGGCGTTCTGAGCCTTTTGCAGAGTTTGGAAGGTGGATTCCGGGGCGCCCAGGTAGATGGCGTTGCTGTAATCCAACCTGGATAGGATTAAGCCCCGGATCAGCATAAGGCGCGACTGGAAGGGTAGGAGAGGGATTACTTTCCTGCAGGATTTAAGTAACCCGTAGCAGGTTCCGGCCGTCTTTCTGGCCTGGGTCCGGAAGGTAAGGTCGGTCTCCAGCCACACACCAAGGCTCTTGACCTCCTTTTTGGGAGTGGGAGGATCGCCCATGCAGGCGGGCCAGAAGTTGGAAGGGATGTTAGTGGTTTTTTGTCCGAGGACCAGGATCTCTGTCTTGGAGCCATTAAGCTTCAAGGCGGAGTCGCTCATCCACTGGTATACGCTGGTAAGGCAGTCGTGGAGGTTGGAGGGCTCGAGTTTGGGGTGGGAAAGAGTGACCACCAGTTGCGTGTCGTCAGCGTAACTGACGATGGTGACTCCGAAGGGTGAGACAAGTTCCTCCAGTGGGGCCATATAAACGTTGAATAACGTAGGGCTCAGGGAAGAGCCCTGTGGCACACCGCACTGGAGGGGGATGGAAGAGGAGCGGCTTTCGCCTTCCCATACTTGATAGGAGCGTCGGGAGAGAAAGGACGAGAGCCACTTCAGGGCTTTGCCCTTAACTCCAACAGTCCCGAGGCGGTGGATTAGGACCTGGTGGCTGACCGTATCAAAGGCCGCACTTAGGTCTAGGAGGACCACTGCCACTGATCCTCCTGAGTCGATGATTTCCCTGGTTCTTTCCACTGCCACAAGGAGTGCGGTGTCTGTGCCTTGGCCAGGTCTGAAGCCAGTCTGCGAGTCGTTGAGAAGATGGTTTGACTCGAGATATTGCGACAACTTTTTGTTAACTAATTTTTCGGCGACTTTGCCTATCCAGGGGAGAAGTGAAATGGGTCTGTAGTTGGAGAGGTTAGTGGGGTCAAGCGACGGTTTCTTGAGAAGCGCTTTGACTACGGCTTCCTTCCAGGTGGAAGGGACCACTCCTTGTTCCAGTGAGATATTGATCAGGGCAGTCAGTTGAGGGACTATGGTCTGCATGATAATTTTTGCGAAGCGTATGGGGACCGGGTCGCTAGGGGCTCCGCTCTTGGTTGAGGCCAATGTGGTTCTTACTTCTTCTTCCGAGACCGGGCCGAGCGACTCTAGAAAGGGTTTGTCTACGGGAGGCGTCTGCTCCTTGGCTCTTTCTGGGATGTTGGACTTGGCAGGTGGGAGGGAGGAGAGTATTTTTTTTATTTTTTCATCAAAGAAGGAGGCCAACATGGCGCATTTATCCTCGGCTTCTTTGGGGTCCAAGGGTTTCTGGGGGGGGGGCAGGGACGCGGAGGAGTTCTTTAAAAATGGAGAAGGTCTCCTTGGATGAGCAGGCAGAGTTTTTTATCTTTTCCTCGAAATAAGTCCTTTTAGCGTCATGAAGGGCTTGTTTGTAAGCTTTCATGGAGCAGAGGTAGGCGCTTTTCTCTTCAGCTGTTTTGTGTTTTCTCCATAGGCGTTCTGTCTTTTTGCAA
Organism: Lissotriton vulgaris; assembly: GCF_964263255.1. NCBI lineage: Eukaryota > Metazoa > Chordata > Amphibia > Caudata > Salamandridae > Lissotriton > Lissotriton vulgaris. The sequence goes on from NC_141699.1 coordinate 1,062,102,860, forward strand.
TGCTTTTTGAGAGAGGCAAGGGCGGGTGTGTACCAGGGGGAGGGACTAATTCTTTTCATGTGTTTAAGCGAGCTCGTCAATGGAATGGAGCTGTCTAGGGGTTGGACTAGCCAATCCATGAGTTCTCTGTCCGCGGTATTAGGGTCCGTGGACAAAGGGGAGATGGTATTGCGTAGTTTGGCTTCCCATTCCTCTGGAACTAATTTATGCCATCGTCTGGTTAGTACCCTAGTTTTATGAGAGGGCCCTGGAGATGTGTCGAGTGACCAGTGCATGGGAATCAGCATGTGGTCTGTCCAAGGCAGTGGGGTGGGGTCCTGGGCGTACAGGTTCGCAATGTTAGAGAAAATGGGGTCTAGGAGTTGGCCCTTCTCGTGGGTGGCTTTAGGATTTTGCAGGAGGAGGTCAGCTGTGGTGAGATCAGCAAGCAGGTTTGCTGCGGTGTTATTCGTGGGGTCCAGGAAATGAATGTTAAAGTCCCCTAAGAGGAGGAAATTGGAGACCGAGATAGACTTGAGTAGGATATGGTCAATCAGAGTGCTAGTAAATTCCCCTAGGGATCCTGGGGGTCGGTACACAAGTATTCCGGAAAGGGAGGTGGAAGGAGAGATCTGGATTGTGAAGTAACAGTTCTCACAGTCTTTAACAGATCCGGTCTCGATTCTGCATTTGAGGTGGTCTTTGAAGAGTATGGCTAGGCCTCCGCCTCTACCGATTGGCCTATTTAGGCAGCATATTTGGTAGCCGGGGGGAGTTGCGTTGGCCACATCGAAGTCGTTGTGCGGGGTTAGCCAAGTTTCTGTCAAAAATAGCAGATCTAGCCGCGAGTCCTGGACAAGGATGTTGATTTCATGGGCATGCTTTACCAGGGATCTGCAGTTCAGAAGACCGAGCCGGAGACCTGGGTGGCATTCCGTTTCCTCGAGGTTCTTACAGAGGGTGCATCCTACATAGGGTGTGTCCTCCTTGTGGATGTATTTGCACTGGGGGTGTTTTCCACGGTTCCAGGCAAGCAGTGAGTCTCTGGGGTATGAGATGCCATTTTGCCGATTGGGCATAGTGGCTAGGCCTAAGGCCGTCTTGGCCCGGACGGGCCCAGACGGGCTTGCCTTTGGCGCGCCTTCGGCGCGCTGACGGCGCGCCCGCTGCGCCCGTCCGCTGCGCGTCCGGTGATTGCACATCTTTTAGAGGGAGGAAAAGGGGCGTGTGGGCGTGGCCTAAGGGTAGGCGTGGCCTCGTTCCTCGCCGTCAATGGCGGCTGAATCGGATTGTTTTGGGGCGTTTGTTGCAGCGAGGAGCTCGCTGTTTCGGCGGTTTTTTCAGCCAACGCATTTCGTTCCCACAAGTAGAACTTCATCAGGGCTTAATATCATGAAAGTATGTAATTCTGAGTTGCTTAAGTCTAAAGTCCGCCATCCAGTGTATTGCACTGGATGCAAGGAAAGTTCCTAGGACTGAGTAACGCCCGAAACCAGGTTTCTATTCTCTCCGTCCGTGTGTGTCCCTGTGTGCGCGTCCCAGCCTGTTCTTTTTTATTTATTTATTTATGAATTTTATATAGCACAAGCATGAACCACGAGGGTTTCAGAGCACTTTACAATACGAAGTTATTAAACATTAGATGGTTGAGGTATTATACATACATTCGGTATTCGCCATTCAGCACAAAAGAGGTAGAGAGTAGTATATGGATAGCATAGGGGACTAGTAGTCATCAAAGAATTAAAGTCTTAGGATGTGAATTTGTTCATCAGAAGCATGTTTACTTCTTTTTTGAAGGAGGTAAAGGAATAGATTCCACGTACCTGTGGAGGTAGGGAGTTCCAAATCTTCGGTGTGATCCCTTAGAATGCTCTGCAACCAGTTCTCTTTTTATGGAAGGATTGTGGTTTCAGTAGTAGTGAACTCGCACTTCGCAATTGTCTGCATCCTCCCAATTGCTCTAGCTTTTGTGCTACATAAGTGGGGGCATTGCTATGCAGGGCTTTATTGGACATGCATGCGATCTTTAGTTGTATTCTTGCCTCATAGGGTAGCCAGTTCAGAACTTTCAAGTTTGGAGAAATGTAGTTATTTATTTTAGTTCCTGAGATCAGTCTGGCCACAGCGTTAAGCGATGCCCTCAGCGTGGCCAGCTTGTATTTGGAGAGACCGCATAGAGTGATGCTTCCATAGTTCAATCTTGGTAACACTAGGGAATGTACCACCATTTTTAAGTCGGTCTGTGGGAGGAAGGGTTTAAGTTTCCTTAGGATACTCATCTGATGATTAGCTCCCTTGGTGGCATTATTGATTTGCACCTGCATGTTCAAGTGTTTGTCTATGGTGACTCTCAAGGATTTCGCGGAGTCAATGTTGTTCAGATCACAGTCAAAGGAAGTTAGATGCTTCAACCATAAGACTATCTTGGGTGTGTGGTTGGGTGGGGAGATGAGAAGAAATTCAATTTTTTTGGTGTTAAGCATGAAGTGGTTGCCAGTGAGCCAACTTTGAGCATTGTGTAGAATAGCGTTGAGGGAGATCAAGTCCTCTGGAGAGGAGATTTTCATATACAGTTGTGTGTCATCCACATACAGGTGATATAGAATGTTCAAAGAGTTCAATGTGTTTGCCAGGGGTTCCATGAGTAGATTACAAAGAATTGGTGAGAGTGCTGAGCCCTGTGGAACCCCTATGGTGACCATGGAGTGTTGAGAGAGTGATTGCTTCATATTCATTCTTTGTGTTCTGTTATTAATGAAGGAGATGAACCATTGTAACACTGGGCCAGTTAGGCCCATCCTTCGTTCCAGTAGGGACAATAAGTTGTCATGCTTAACCATATAAAAAGCGGAGGATAAGTCAAGAAGTATCAATAGGCATGCTTCAATTAAGGTCTAGCATTTTCAGTATGTCACCCATTACGTGGGTGAGTGCAGATTCAGTGCAGTGACCTTGACGGAAGCCGGACTGGTGTTTGTCTAGGAGGTTGTAATTCTCGATGTGGTTGTATAATTGAATGTTTCTAGCAGTTTCGCCAAAGTGGGGATGTTGGATATCGGGCGGTAGTCGTTGAGATCTAGGAGAGGGAGATTGATTTCTTGAGTATAGGTGTTACCTGCCCTACTTTAAGACAGTCCAGCATGGAGCCTTGTCGCAGAGAGGCGTTAACAATCTTTGACCATAGGGGTAGAATAGAGGTTTTTATCATTTTGAATAAAGAAGGAGTTAAGGGGTCAGAGACGTGATTGTAGGGGTTAATCAGTAGACTGGGAGATATGCAATTTTAAATATTTCAGTGAAAATAGTGGCAAAAAGCAAAAAGCTCCAACTGTGGTTATCTGGTTGTGCCGGACTGGGACAAAGTCCCAAGTTCAGGTGATGAAGTTTTGGCCACTTGCAGGGGCCCACATAAAGTCTTCTGAACATAGTACTGTAATACTGGTTGTGAAGAGATGTGGCGCCCCGTGTTGAGGATGCTTCGAACAGCTGAGGCGATGCGAAGCCCGGGTGAGGAGAACATCGCCCAGCGACAGTTCCAGGGAGTTTCAAAGTGCAATGCGATGTCCTTGCGTGGAGATGCGTTGCTACTCGGCATTTCCAATGTCCTTCTGCGGCATTCAGCAACGCCATTTCCGGTGGACTGCGTTGGGTGATGTGAAGTCTTTGCATTGGTAAAGTCCTGTCATGAATGTGTGCCTCCATATGTCAGCAGACTCGCCCAGCCAGGAGGATGCGAAATGAAGTGTCAAGGCATCCAAGATCTCCCTTGTGTGCTCCGTGAAGCAATGGAGCCCAGCAGATAGCTGCCATCTTCTTGAGCACGTAAACCACACCCCCAATCTTGTGTTAATCTTAATCTCTACTTTTTTAGAGGGAAAAGTGCTCATATCAATGTCCTTCACATACTAAGAGCTCAGGCTCGCTCCCTGATATCTTGTATTAATGTTAATTTCCACTTTCCTAGGAATGACAGTGCTCACAACAATGTTCTTCACATGCTAAGAGCTCAGGCCTGCTTCCCGTTATCTTCTGTTCATCTTAATCTCTACTTTTTCAGGAAGGATAGTGCTCACAACAATGTTCTTTACATGGTAAAATCTCAGGCTCAGATTTTCAAAATCCCAAAACTTACAATCATTAACCTCAGTTTTTTTTCAGAACACAGCGGTCATTTGAAGGTCAACATTTGCCATACCTACCCAGCTTCTCTTATTGGAAACTTTGCCACACATGCTCATTCCATCAAGCTCCTCCACACTTCCATTGTCTAAAGCCTCCAAAACGTTCAGTTTACAGTTGCCACCCACTGCTCCTTCAAAGAATCCAACTGCAGTGTCTTTAGCATGTCTTTGGCATCAAAGTCTTTCTCACAACCTTTCTGATGAATTATTGTTTTCAAATATTTATACTGCTTTTAACATTATCCATGGAACATTTGATACTAGAAACAGCATTCACTGTCTGCCATGCTTTGGGAAATATTTAATTTTTTAACAGTGAAGTGCGCTTCAAACTTAATTGCATTTGCATAGTTGTGCCACCTTGTCCTTTTTTTTAAAATAGTGTACTTTGTTGACCATGGTTATGCAACTGTGATACATTACTGCCCCAAAATTGTCGGTTGCACATTTCGGCTGCGTAGCTTTGCACCTTATTTACATTTTCTCACCCATTCCTTTACAACTTCTTTATTCAAATACAGCTTTTTTTTTTTTACTTTAGCTATTTAGTCCATCTTTGGCCTTTATTTACCAATTCTTTAGTACTCTGCATTTAATATTTATTTACCCTTGTCATAAAAGTACAATGTCAAAGAAATACCGTTAAACAATGAACTTTTCGGTCGATTCTGACACATTCCCTTCACCAACGTTAAAAGCGCCGTGATACAGTAACGAACACATCAATGGTTCCTGAAATATAGGCGCAGAAAGCTGACATCCATTATATTTGTGAATAACGTTCAAATAATTACTTCTCAATGTGTAGTATTATTATTTTAGTTAAACCTCTGCATTTTCTAACAGAGATCAGCAAAATGGCAATGCCCTGGAACGTTCAGCATGATTTTAATTGCATTATATTTCGCATTATTGCAATTTTTATGTGCAATATTTTGTTACCCTATCACATAATGTGATCCTGTAGTGCTGCTTATTTCCAGTCGCCCTGTTTATGAGCAAAAGCCCCAAAGCACTATAAAGAGGGACCCTGGAATTACGCGGCAGAAAAGGGCCAAATTATGCAGCAGAGTTGAGTAAATTATGTGGCAAGAAAAGGCAAATTATGCAGCACAAGCCAGCAATTTTTTTGTACTAGTATTACTTAAAAATTTCGTAATTTTTCAACTTGGTAACACTGTCTGGGCATTAGTTGCACCTCATTAGTACCATTTTAATACCTACACATAACAGTAAGCAATAAAAAGGTGACCAGTCCAGTTTTGCAAAGAGCATTTCAGCGCGTGGCACCATGTGTTGCTGCATTGTTTAGTAACTTTTGAAACGTTTGAGTTAGAAACATTTTTTTTGTTAAAATCTGCAAATGATGCGATAAATTGAGTATGTGGCAAATGCGGCAAATCTATAAATATGTGGAAATGGCAACACAATTATGTGTTTCTAGTGGCCCTGACTATAAATAGTGGGCAGGTGCTCTGGTAGGGTGTAGTGCACACTGCCTCCAGATGCCATATTCATTGTCCTGTCGCTCTGATAGGTTTGGAATTATAAATGGAATTAAGGATGGCCAAACGGCGCAGGAACTCGAGCGCGCATGCTGATGCTGTAGAAGTGACTTTGGATTTTGATGAGAATATTCGATCAACCAGATGGCCACTGATGGACAACACATGTCCTTCCGGTGTGAGACAGTTTATTTCACACCGGAAAGTTTGGAGAAGTTTGGAATTTTGTTTCAATTTGTGAAGCTTGCAAACTCCTCCGGCTTAACTTGAACTTTGCTCATGCAAAAATGTCCTGCATCTGCATTGTGGTAAAATGTCCATTGCTTTGTAAGACAATGGGGCATATTACTAACAACTAACGATAATTATCGCTATGTTGGCTTAGCGGCAATATTTTTATCGCCGTGCTGCGGCGATTTCTATCGCTTAGGAACCTTGCTATTATCAAGGTATATCTCCTAAGCGATAAAAATCGGCCGAAATGCATGAATATCGCTGAAAAGTCAGTGATATTCATGCATTACCGAGCTAATGCTCTTAGCCATGTTATCCAACTCCCATTGGATAACATGGCTAAGAACTGCTCAGGGCAGGTGTTAGCTTTTGGAGATATTCGCGCTTAGCGCGAATATCTCCAAAAGTTGGTAATAGGAGATAGCGATGTTAGCGACTGTTTCCAGTCGCTAACATCTTGGCACGCCCACTTTGCATCTCATTAGTGATAAATATCACTGACATGCAAAGTGGGGCCCAAGATGGTCGCTATCTCCTACTAGCTGTCGCTAACTGGTGTTAGCGACAGCTAGGTAATAGGGAGATAATTTTATCTCCGCTTTCTTGGCTTTTAAAGCCAAAAAAGCGGAGATAAACCCCCTTGATAATATGCCCCAATGTTCATTACAATCAAACCTAGACAACATGGAAAAATACAAGCAGTTATTTCCTTTCACGTTTTGTCCTTTGCCGGGGGTATGAAGCACAGCAGCAAATGCATGCAGACTTTTTCCTGTGCTAGTTTGCATTTTGCAACATAAATCGTCATACATGCCCTGATCTTCAAACAAATACAAGAAAAGCAGGAAACCTCGCGACAATGTGAAAATGCAAAGCTTTCCCCAGAACTTCACAAAGGTTGCAAGAATAAAACGCAACCCGCCAAACATCCTTGCCTAGTGACATGGGGAATATTTCTGTTGCTAAACAAAGTGTCAGACGCTCAAAATGTCTCCTGTGGCACACACGAACCCTGTTGTACTTCCATTCGTCGTACTGAGCGCAGAATATTTCTGGTGGGCATGCGGGGTTTTGAAGATGCGGTGCCGTGGTGCTTGCGGGCCCTGTCTGACATCTCGACGCGCTGCATTAAGCTCACCCCACGGACTGCTGCCGTAGCCTAGACAGTGTGTTCTATAAGATGTGCTTTAACCCACACCTTTTGTCTAATTCTTTAAATGTGTCTTCCGGTGATGGGCCGGCGAAGGTTTAACCTTTCCAGTCCTTGCTTGGAGGTGTTGACTCACTCCATGAACTGGCTCGGTGTCTGGGGGTCTGTTCGCAACCTCTCGGATGTTAGTGAACTGACAGCGCTGCACATCGCCTGCAACCGGGCGGTCCTCGCTTAGGCAGCCTTCTCAGCTTCCTGGGAGCAGCCAGCACAGTGTGTTCATGTATTGGGACTTTTAGAGTGCTAACCAGGGCTTTAAGTGGGCCGGGTCTTACCGGTGCTGAGCACCGGAAGTTCTTAAAAGCAGGCGCCGAGACGAGTTCCTATATCTGGTTCTCCCTTTTTGGCCTCACCATGAAAAAAAAATCTTAATTCTCCATCAGTGCCACCCTTCACTGCCTTTGATGTAAATTCTTAAAGAAACCTGTTATAGTCCTTTCATTCACAGGCTCATCATTTCATAATGGAAGCGTTTTCAATATGCTATACTACGAAGCCATGGTTGTTGCTTATTTATCTTATGAAGCTAACAAACCATTGACAAAGCCAATAGTACTGGCTTGCTGCAAGTGTAATGTTATTTGCTGTATTATATATCTGGATGTAATGACAGAAGTAGCAAAGTGCCAGTGGGGCGGCACACTAAGCTAAGCGTAGATTTTCAATTTACTTGCTTTTAAGCCACGCCTTATAATTACATCGGCCATGCCCCTTTGAGAGACCCTCCAGTTTTTTAATCCCAGGTAAAGTTCTTGCACTAGCTGTGCTAGAAAACAAAGCAGCGCTAGACCAGGATTCGGTACAAGGGTAAAGAAAGGCGTGCAGGTCTCATCACTTGCCATCCCGAAACTGTCCGTGATTGATCATTTACTTGCAAATTAGACGTGTTAAATGAAGTTGGTGAATGGCCCTTTATGATGCATGTTGGTGTGGAGTTGAAACAAAGAATATCTTAGCAAGGGCTTTAAGTGGGATAAAAAAACGGGGGGGGGGGGGGGGGTCTCAAAGTGGCGTGGTAGATGTAGTTAATGGCGTGGATTAAAAACACCTAACCTAAAAATCTGTGGTTAGCATAGTGTGCTACACGACTGTTATTTTGCTGTTTCTATCATTGCATTAAGATATATAATACCACAAGTAAAATTACACCTATAACAAGCCAGAACTAATGGCTTTGCCAACTGTAGTTAGTTTGCTTAAGTTAAATTGGTAATAACTAAGGCTTTGTTGTATAGAATATTGAAAAGGCATCAGTTCTGAAACGATGAGACTGAAATAACTCTAATGAGTCTCTTTGAAGATACCTCAAAGGCGGTGAAGGGTTGTACTGCTGCAGGGTTAAGATTTTTTTTTTTTACCCTGAAGTTGAGGGCAAAAATGGAGATCCCAATAGGCACCCGTCTCAGCACTTGCTTTTTCAAACTGCCGGTGCTTAGCACCGGCAGGACCCAGGCCACTTAAAGCCTTGATCATAACACAACATAGCATGAAGGATCAAACAGTAAGTTATTTTCCTGTAGCACCCCATAACTCATCTGCATACATGTCATCGTCAAATTCCATTTTCGCATGAACCTTTAGTTCCTCTAGCTGTTCGTTCTTATCACACTATGTCAGGTAAAGGGGTTGCATGTTAGAACATTGATACAGTAGAAGAGCAACCAGTTGATTTCGTGCAATAGAGAGTATCTTCATCTCCCTCCCACGACCCTCATCCCTGGAGTCGCGGCTAAGTATCCCCCCTGCCTCTCTTGAGTCCTTTCCTTTGCATCCGTTCTCTGGAGTTGGGGTTCTGGCTACAGTCTGACCAAGCACCATGGTCCATATTTCCTCTTTGCACATCAAGTCCAAGGTAGGTTAGCCATGCGCCCCACACTATATCAAACTTCTTTTTTCTAAAAAATTCTCTTTGAGGTGCTTGACGTTTCTTGACTTCCCTGCCCTGGCTCCAAGCTAGCTGCAGGGATAATGCAGTGGTGACAAGTCATTTGTGTGAAGGCAGAGCGCAGTCTATTCAGTTGCAAATGGGGATGTGCTGAGCTCCTCTCCCTCATCCAGGCAGTTGGTGGCCCATTCAAGCACACCTAATCCCTCTATTATATGTCTGTCAAGAAGCAATTAACACAGTTCAACTGCCAACTAAACCCAGTTGTGTGACCTAGAACAGACTATAGACACCAAATAACAAGGTCAGGAAAATGCTGGAAGACATTTTCAAAATTGAAATTTAAAATCTGACTCTACCATTAAAGAGGATTTTTAATTACAATTTCATAGATACAAAACATGAAATGCTTACCTGTTCCCAATCAAACGTTAGCACTTTTTAAATCTGTTAGGGTAATCCAATGTTATTCTGCAGGACAGGTAGGCCTCACAGTAGTAAAAAACTAATTTAGGTGTTCTTCACTACCAGGACATGTAAAACCTAAAAGTACATGTCCAACCTTTTAATTACAATGCAACCCTGCCCCATTGGCTAACTAGTGCCTACCTTAGGGGTGACGTATATGCAATAAAAGGGAAATGTAAGGCTTGGAAATGGGGTTTTACTGCCAACTTGAATTGGCAGTTTAAGACTGCATTTAGGCTGCAATGGCAGGCCCTGGACATGTTTTAGAGGGCTACTTTAATGGGTGGCACAATATTTGCTGCAGGCCCATTAGTACCATTAAATTACAGGCCCAGGGTATATGGAAAGCACTCTGCAAGGGACTTGTAAGTAAATTAAATATGCCAATCAGGTTTAAGCCAATCTTACCATATTTAGGGGTGTGAGCACAGGTACTTTAGCACAGGTTAGGAGTGGTACAGTGTACAGAGTCCAAAGCCAACACAGATCAGAAATATTTCAGCAAAAAGTGGAGGCTAAAGCAAATGTATGTATGTATGTATGCATGTATAAATGATTTTGTAACGCACACTGTTACTGGGGAGTATCCTGGCGCGGTGGGAAAAGCAAAGAAGGGTGAGCAGGGATCAGCTTAAGAACTGCTACTGAATAGGTAGGTTTTTAATTTTTTTTTAAATTGGGCTACAGATTGACTGGAGCGCAGATGAAAGGGGAGAGCATTCCAGGCGCGGGCCGCGACCACAGCAATGGACTGTCCCCCTAGTCTGGTTCGCTTGAATCGGGGAAGGGTCATTTTAAATAGCGAAGATGATCGGAGTACTCTTGTAGGGGCATAGAGTGTAAATCTTTTCTTTAAATAGGCTGGACCTTGGTCATGAGTCGCTCTGAACGCAAGTACCAAGGTTTTAAAGAGGATACGTTGAGGTACTGGTAGCCAGTGGAGGCTGGACATATGGGACCGGACACTCTTCCATCTGGGAACGTTACAAAGGAGGCGAACAGCGGCATTCTGAATGACCAACAGACGTTTGGTCAGATAAGCTGGAATGCCACTGAACAGGGAGTTCGCATAGTCCAGCCTTGCTAGAATGAGTGCTCGGGCGACAGTCTCCCTCGCCTCTCTAGGGAGTAGTGGAAAAAATTTCCGGAGCATTCTCAAGGTAGCAAAACATGTTCCAGTCAGTTTTTTATATGGTCCTCAAACTTTAGATCCTCCCCGAACCAAATCCCAAGATTTTTCGCAGGGCCACCCATCTCCTTAGGACATGGAATATTCGGTGGCCACAGCGAATTCTTGAAACTTGGGGGGAAAGATCCGTAAAAGAGGACCTCTGATTTGTCCTCATTACATTTTAGTTGAGCCAGCGTTAGCCAGCGGAAAACTGAGGATAGGCAGAGATGGACCTTTGCTGTGTCCAGATGATCGTCAGGCCAGGTGAAAAAAAGCTGCGTATCATCCGCATATCCTATAATCTTTGCCCTGTACTGTTCTGCGAGATACACCAAAGGGGTAATATAAATGTTGAACAGTAGGGGGCTAAGAGTGGAACCCTGTGGGACCCCCGTAAGGAGTGGTTTTGGTTCAGAGGCATGAGGTGGCATCCAGACCTGTTGAGTCCTACCCGAAAGAAATGAAGACACCCAGGCCAGGGTATTGCCGCCAATGCCGATGGTCGATAACCTGGCGGTGAGGAGCGCATGGGGGATGGTATCGAAGGCGGCAGGGAGATCCAATAAGATCAGGACTGCTCTGCCGCCCCCGTCCAGACACTCCCGAATCGTCTCCGTCATTTCTACCAGTGCCGTTTCAGTGCTATATGCAGCCCTGAAGCCCGATTGGGCTGGGTGCAGGACATTGGATGACTCTACAAAATTTTCTAATTGTCGGAAGACTATTTTCTCACAAATTTTAGTTAAGGCAGGGAGAAGAGAAATAGGCCGGTAGTTACCGGGAACCGTGGCATCAAGGCCTGGTTTCTTCAGAAGCGGCAGAAGCTTAGCCTGTTTCCATTCAGCAGGAACCACTGCCGAAGAAAGAGAGATGTTCACGATCTGGGTAACATCCCCACAGACAGTGCTGGCCACTTCTGACAGAACCCGAGCCGGACACGGATCGGCGGGAGAGCCTGATTTAAGGCATTCAAGAAGCGGCAAAACATCGCACTCTGCCACCAACGCAAAGTTAGTGAGCTGTTGGGTATCAGAGGGATAAGACCTAAAAGAGGTGTTAAACCCTGCGTTCCCAGTCGATGATGCAGAAGTAAGGCCCTGCTGAATCTTGGCTATCTTGTCTATAAAGAAATTAGACAGAACTTCACACCATTCCCCAGAGGATGGAAGAGTGGTGGTTTCTGCAACAAGGGACACAAAGCTTTTAACCAAAGAGAAAATGCATCTACTGTTGTTTTCCGCTTTAGCTATTCTCCCTGCATAATAGAGTCCTTTAGCAGTTTTAATAGCGGCATAATATTTCTTTTGGGCAGTGCGCAGGGCGGCCTTTGCGTCAGAGCTATACTCATGCCTCCAGACTCGCTCCAATTTTTTACAACCCAGTTTTAGCTCCCTCAACTCAGTGGAAAACCAGGGTTGAGAGGGGCTGTGTCGAAATCTGGGTGCGGTAACATGTTTAATGGACGCATTTGTCGCCTGACGCACCCACCCATTTAAATCATCAACCGCCTTGTCCAACTCGGTTGAGAGTGACAGGTGAGTTTTTAACAGTTCCTGGCCGAACACAGCCAGGTTAATTTTCTGAGGGTGACTGACGGGGAGTGTCAAAGCTGATCTACCCACGTTATCCACATCCCATGAAAACCTGACCAGGTCGTGGTCTGACCAGGTGACCTTTTCCGGGCCTAACATTTTAATAGGAAAGTTAGAGCACACCAAGATAGCGCCCGACCTAGCCCTCCACGTCAATCGGCACAGGCAAGCCGCGGTGGAATGGGGCCCAGGGGGACCGGTAAGCAGCGCACACAGCGGTCCACAAAGGTGGATTTTAAAAATACATACTACACAATTATTCAATTAATTGGAGGTTAAAAGTAGGATTTTTAAAAATGGGTCGACTGAAAGTTGCAGCGTGAGGAGAGTAGCAGAAGAGATCACTCGCAGTCTGCTTCGCCAATCCCAAGCGCGATCACAAGGTGCTGCCACCATCCTGGTCAAACGCACAGCATAGCTTGGGGAAAGACGACCCCAAGCTGACGAACCTAACAACACCTTTTAGAAAATGAAAACATAAATTAAAGAAAAATAGCAAAGAACTACTGCAAATAATTGTGTCTTTGGAGGTGGTGGGAACACATGCAAACACACAGTACCATAAGGACATACTCTAACTGCCAGTAGATTGCAGTTATGTATCGAGAATATTGATGGGACTGAAATGTCCCATGAATGGTATACATGAGTTTTGTTATCCTGGGTACCAATTGTGTCTGAATATGCTGTCCTGATTATTATTTTGGCCCTATCATGAGAGGCAGTGTGCTCCCTTCCCCCTTGTGTTTAAAAGGCTCCCTTGAGCCAACGAGCTGATGAGCTCTCCTGGGATGCACCTGTGTGCCTGTGGAGTGGTACTGTGACCTGTGAAGACTTGGGCACTATTTTAGCAACCCCTGATGACTTCTTTCTCCTCTCTACTACTTCTACTGTCTACTGATGAAGGGCTAAACCCGGAAACACATGTCTAGAGATAACAGCACTCCCTGCACCAACTTTGGTGAAGAACTACAGCAACTTTGAAAGTAAGTGTACTGCATTTACCAGAATGCAATGGGGAGAACTGTGCTGGGATGAGAGGCAGTGTGCTCCCTCCCCCCTTATGTAACACGAATTTTGTTGGGACAGAAATGTCCCATGAATGGTATTCATGAGTTTTCCTATGCTGGGGACACAGTTGTGTCTGAATTGGTGCACTGATTTTTATTTTGGCTATATCATCATGCTAATTTAAGTATGGGCGCAAATGATCAGGCCTATACCAGACTATGCAAGGTCCTGAACCAGTCCTCTGAGTCTGTTTTTAGCATGCTCTCAAAACAGACAGACGACTACAATCCATGTCCTGGGTAATCATACAAAGTGGTGGTGGCAGCATACCTTGTTTACTTATATTGATAGTGAGACTAGACCTTTTTATCTTTGTTACTGAGAGAGAGTCCTTAAGGCCGCTCTTGCGTAAGTTCTGCTATTATGTGTATGCCCAGAGTTTTGACCTGGCACTGTGCATTTATGTTGAGTGTGCATAAGTGTTTAGTATGGATGTAGCATTTATGCAGTATAGGGATCTGTGTGTGAGTTAGCCAGAGTACTTCCAGCGGAATCCATTTTGGAGACCCCTGGATTAACTTGATTCAAGATGGAGGATAAGGACAGCTTATCCAGTTAGTGGAAGTAAGAGGAGACAGTGTAACCTTATTCCATGAGGACGTTTGTTAGCAAAAGGACTACTGATTAGTGTTTTTTCTGAGCACTGCCATGTGGTTTTGGTCAAGGGCGATTAATAGGAGGAGCTGCAATTCCTGGTTTAACAGTTGAGGAAATTTCTAGGACAGGCTTATCCTTTTGTCCACCCCAGATTGCGTTTTCAAAGATACTGATGACAGTCAGGTGCAGGACCTTCACAGTTTATTATGCATACGTTGTCAGTGATCCAGTCTGGAGATAACCCAAGTGAAACCTTCTGTGAGAAACATCAGTAAACACCAAGGCTGTGTCTGGAGAACAGCCTGAGAAAGACACATGAAAGAAGAACCACCCCAAACCGGTACAGAAATGGGAGACAATGGATGCACATCCTCTGTCTAGAAAATGCATTTAACAGTAGGCCCCTAATCACCTGCCTTGTAAATGTACATATATAGCGCAAATCACCACTGGTTTCTAAGCGCTTGCTTAGGGAACCCGTCCTGGTATTCCCCTGTGAGATAACCCCGGCAGGGTATCCGCAAGGTGAATGCCAGGCATCCTGCCACGAGGGGCCGTTGTGGAGATTAAGCAAGCTATTGCCCAGAGTCGCAGAGTGTGAACCCATGAATGGAGTAGGCACCGGAGCGAGAATTGTCGAGTCCATGGACAATTTAGGACTCAAGACCCGCCGAGCCGGGAATTGAACCCTGGTCCCGGGCTGACCTCTGCTTCCAGGTCTGCCTGCCAGGTCTGCCTGCTCTAACCAGTGAGCCACACTTCTCCACATCTTTGCTCCAGTTTCAAGACCTTTATGACTAGGGTACAGAGTGCTTCTCAAAGTACTCAACAACCTGTTGTGAGGTAAGTAGAGGTGGGCGTCAATTTTCATTCCACACGCAAGATTGGCGGAATTTTGGTCACTCTGCATTACTCTTTAACCCGGTGTTCCGGTCAAATGGCGACAATTGCCGCATGGCTGAATTTTTTCCCCGTGAATGCTGCAGAAAATGCAAGTTAGTGAACGCAAGTGATATTTGCCATCCCCTAGCATGATTGTCTAATGTGGGTGGTAGTGGGCAGTCGCAAACGGTCCCAGTCAGAGAGAGTAGATATGCTGCAGGTCAAATAGATTTTCTTCTCGAGCTGCAGCAAAATCAACTCGAATTGCCGGGCACTCATGTGCTATGCCTGGTGCTGTTCGCTGAGTTTTTAGCGCTGCTCACGCTACCAATGCTAGATTGCAGTGCGAGCGGCACAACCTCAATATTTTTTGACAATTGGAAGAACTCTACAGAATCTTGCAGAATGTTTATGTACCTCTACGGAATTCATGGAGTGAAACTCTGATAGTCCCAACCCGCCCTTAAAGGTAAGCGAAAAATAAATAATTGATTGACATTTTGTAAAGTGCAGCGATTGCCCTTCAAAGGGACTGCGAGGGCATCAGTAAGCGGAGACCAATCTCTTTTGATGATTATATTAGTCGATGTTTTTTGATGCAACTGACTATTAGCATGCTCATCGGGTGAAGTATCGGCATCATCCCAGCCGGGGCCGGCAGCCAATCCCTGTCTGATGGAGCCACAGCAGCCGGGCCCACCCCTGCATTCAGCCACCAGGGTAGTTGTTTTACGCGACTGAGAGAGACAGTCATGTGTGGAAAGACGCGACCTGTACTTTGCCTACCTAGCCCCATGGAATTAACTTAGTTCACCTGGTACCCATCTCACAGGAGTACATTGGGGTCGCTGGATCTACTCTGGAGAAGCGAAGGGGAAGACTAAGACAAAACAACTGCACCACTAGGATAAGAACTGTAAAGAACTTTGAACTGAATGCACATTTGACTTATGGAGGAATTAGAGATTGCAGCTGAGCCTGATTCATACTTTTACCTGACTCCTGAGAAAGGACAAGCCAACAAGCGGTCACATGGTGAGATTATCTGGAGAGACTCAGAGTTTAGGGCCAAAAAGGAGAATAATATTCACAAAAGTAATTTCTAACACTATGTGTAAGAGAATGTTATCTGAGAGACTGCAATCGTTTTCCAGCCAGGACCCTCAACATTCCCTAGAACTTTAAGACATTAGAATGTAAAACATAGTTCACATAAGGTGCAGCAATGTCCAAAGAATTGGGTCCGAACTACCAAGGGCGGCTGATGCTCAAGAGCGTGAGGAGCATTGCCCTCCCAAAAATGGGGAGGAGGTGAAGGAAATTTGATCAGCCTAGCTCTAGCTAAGTCTGCCTGGATTGTGAGTTTTGTTTGAGTGAGGTGTTACTTTTAGGTTTGGAGAGCCCTGTGCATGTGTGGAGTGAGGAAAGTCCTCGCTCTAGAGGCACAGGCCGGGCAGTAACAGAACATTGATGGGCATTGAACTTCTCTGGAGTTCAGCACTGCCCATACACTGGGAATATTCCATAGGAATGAAGATCCCTTTAAGTTTACATACCATAAAAGTATTACCTACAGCTGTAGACTGATGGCACCCAGATATTCTCTTCGGCTGAAGTCCTTCTACTTCTAAGTTGCACTCCTGTCATTGATGCCAAATTCTGCAAAAAAAGGTATTATATATTTCACTGAATCCACACCACTGCACTGCATACATTTAACGTCCCCCTTCTGCCTTAAGCCCTTCCCTGGGCATTATGGAACAACGCCGTTATGAGCCAATGGCGGCACGTGCTCATGATGGTGTGGTTCCGTCATGCTGCGGCACTGATTCCCCGCCTGTGCGGGCGAATTAGTGACTGGGCGGGGTCGTGACGGAACCACGCTGTCATGAGCACAGCTCGCCCGTGACTCATGGCGACGTGGTTCGATCATGAGCTTGGCGGCGCCGAGCTCGGCACCCACCCCCCCAGCACCACAGCGGAATTAGCGCCACGGCCATGGGGTTAATTCCTCATCACAATCCCCATATGCGAAAATCTTTGTGGTGCTCTGTAGTTTTAATATGCTAGAATTACTTATATGAACCAGAGTCACTGCTATGAGATTTCCAGTAGTGAAGATTAACAACATCTTCCCATCTTTACCTTCCATACAGCTAAACCGCTTATTAATAGCTTTTTATGAGCAGAATTGACTATTCTTTCAGCCTTCAGTGTGTCTACTCCAGTACTTGCTCACCTGCTCAGACAAGATTATCTTCACCACCACACAAACCCTACTTGCCATTTGCAGAAACACTCCTGCCTCCCATATCTGATGCCAAGGTGACTTGATGTCTCTGTGGCACCAAGCCTGTTAGGAATGCCAGCCGTGTTATTTCCCACCAACATACATCACGCAAAGTTTGAGCAAATACACTGTGTCAATCTGCAATCATTGGTCTGAACCTCCGCTCTATGATCACAGCAACTAGAAGCAAATTCAAATTTTGGTGTTTCATCCTCTTAAAATTCCTTCACTGGAGCATCTCTAGCCGCACACATGTTTCGGGGACGGGAAACATCCTTTACCACGCGGGCATTGCATTGCAATGCCTTTACATCGCGGGCAATGCAACTCAAGTCATTATAACAACTTGCGCTGGATGGCGCTCTAACCTTAGGAATAGTATGATTTACTATTCCAACACCTTCCCTACTGTATGTAGACTGGTGTTAGAATAGTAAATCTTACTATTCCTAAGTCCAGCGCCCTCCAGTGCAAGTCATTGTAACGACTTGCGTTGTAAAAACTACGAAGTAACGTTCCGCGATCATTTTGATCGCGTTGTAACGTCACATATTCTTCGGGGATATTTGACTTGGATATGAGTTCATTTATGACTTTCTTTGCACATGTGATGTCATTATGAGAATCTCTCTCCTTTCTTGTTTAAAATAGTGTTCAGCAACGACTATATGCACCCTCCTCCCAAACCAAACTCTGTGTACCAAATCTCTTCCTGTTAGATCTACTCAGTCACAAAAACCTCAAATATAGGACCTGGTTTAGCGTCCGGCGGATGAGTTACTTCCTCACAAACGCGGCAGGCTTCCTGCCCGCTGGGTTACAAGTGCATTATGTCCAACGGCACTAGTGATACTGCGGGCGGGGTATCCATCACATTTGTATGCTTGCCAATTAGGTGTCGTATTTAAAGATGAAGGTAGCCAGTAGTATAGGTGTAACAGGATAAGGATTATTCTCAAGTTAGTAGACTCAGGTTACAGGTAGAGATGGTAGTAGGGAAGCAGGAAGGCATCAGGAAAGTCCCATCTGGAGGAGCATCCTTGCTGCTCAGCCAGGCATTGAATGAATGAATGAATTAAACATATTTGTTATAGCGCAAAATGGCTACTCAATGAGTGTCCGGGCGCATTGCAACTGACATTCACTCAACCAGGCACACATCAGCATTCTAATTACATCACAGTCACTCTGGCTCAGCAGAGAGAATGGGTGGCACAGAAATGCAGATACAGGTTAAATGTTAGCGATCAGCTAGCAAAGTTTTCAGGATGAGGAGGATTCGCTTTTGTGTCAAAACACTTTTTTAGATAACTGCCCTGCTGGCCCTGCAACCTAGACTCTTCACTGGGGCATTCTGAAGTGAAGGTTGCACATTCTGGGAGTTGGAATGTGAATTGCTTTACACTGAACCATATTTTAAACAATTGTGTGCACTGCAAAATGAGGCATTTTGTCACAAATGATGAGCAGCTCTCAGATGCTACTACTGCATGATGTGTTGTGGTGGTGCCCCCTGCTGGCAGGCACTACAGGCATTGGCTCGAAAGCCAAATGTGTTGGCCTGGCCCAAGGGTAAACTGTTTTGTGGTTTGTAAGTGGCTTTTTCACAGGATCTAATCTCTGACTCTGAACGCACACTCTGCTCTCTCCGAACTTCAGAGACTCCCTTTACAGAGCAATCACCACTTTAAAATACAAATGCATTATGTCTGAATCTCTCTCTGGCCGAGCTCCTAAAATCTAGAATTCCACAACCCGCTATCCACATTGCTCCCACATCTGCAATGAAACTGTTCATTTTAGCAGATTTCTTTATTCCACCACACCCTCATTTTTCCTTTTATTTCCTTAGCTTGTTTTCTAACATTCTTCTCTTTTCTTTTTCACACTCCTCTGATATGAACAATGCTATTTTAACGCTACCTTTTAAAAAAAATCTGTACTTAACCTCTGCTTATATCTCCCCACGGATATGCCATTTTAAACTTTACCTCTTGGGAAATTTTGTCCACATCACTTCTTGTCATTTCCACTTCTTCGGGAGTCATCACATCGAGGGCATTTCAGCAGGAGCACCATTATTTATGAATTATGAATTAAAAAAGTGAAGGTTAAATTATAAATAGGGGACAGCTTTAACGTTTTGAACTAAAAAAAAACACAGATCACCAATTATAGTTAGCAGAGCTAACTATAACTACACCCCTGCCATGCACTGCTTATGACCTCCCATATTACATCACTCCTGACATGTTCTATGGTATCAATTGTGATGACATTTCAAATTACATCATTGATGATATCACTGATGGCCATCCAACAAGTATCTTAATGTGGTTTATAGTTTACATAGTGCCAGGTAACTACCATATTACTTTTGTACCTAATTTTGTACAGCCTGTGTCCAGCTAATGGGTGTAATTGTTTACAATAAGCATATGTTCCTAATGCATAATTGGTGTATAGAGGTACTGAATACCTTATAAATCCTTGTATTGACAAGTAACTCTGTATGCAGATGACAGTTGATGACTTATGTCCAGTGTATTCAAAATTAATCTTTGTATAGAAAAGACAACAAGACTACAGACAAACTGTTGAATCTCCACCAAACAAGGATCCCTCCTCTTAATTATACAAAGTAAGTGCTTCTTTGTTCGGTGGAGATGCCCTCATATACCTCTGCATCAAGAATGCACCATAAAAATTGGCAGGAAATGCACTTGGGTCACTTTGGCAAGCTGAGCTGTATATCGGCCTCAAAAATGGTGGGCAAGGCATTCTACTAATGTGGAAGGGCCGGGCCAAAAGGGCGGAGTATGTATGTGATTGTGCATTCCTATACTCTGCAGTAATCAAAAGGGAGAACCATGGACTCTGGTTTAAGACCAGGGGACCACAAGAAAACAACCACTTGTCTGAGGCTGTCACTAGAGAAGAGATTGAGCTCCAATAAATCAACAATCCACTCTCCTCCATCAAGGATTTCAGATCATTTTAAAACATGTAACTGTAGGGAAAACACAGTTGCTTTGTCTTGGCTAAGCATAAGAAGTTAGGATGATTTGTCCTTCAAAGAAGTGGAGCTTTAACTACTGCTCCTGCTATGTTTACATTTGTAAGTACTTCCTTTTGAGGTTTCATCTCTGTGAAATGAACATCAGGGCCAGAATAGATCCTCACTTGTGTATTTATCCAAGAAGTGTCCACAGTTTTGCACAAGATGTGTACCCAACCGGAGTACTTTCTACTGGTTAATTGGTAAGTGCTACCTTATTGGGCTAATGTCTAGTGCATAATCTACACTACCGCTGCGTAAAGGACCACAAGGTTATGTCTCCAGCAACCTTGTGTGCATGTAATGTTGGCAATGTGATTGTTCTTTGAGCGTCTTCATACAGAAATCAGGGACAAAATGAATCCTCATATAGAGAAGATGACTAGACTACAGATAAAGAGTTGAATGTTCACCAAATAAGAGTACCTCCTCTTAATTATAAGGTGTAAGTGCTTCTTGGTTTGGTGGGGATGGACTCATATTCCTCTGCATCAAGAACGTGCCATTAAAATCAGGGGGGCCTTTTGGTAGGTTGAGCTGCTAATCAGCATTGAAAATGGTAGGAACACTGTTTTTATTTTGAATGCCTATTATGGCCCAGGGGTCCCCATACCCAGGGGCAGACCTTTAAAATACATGGGTTCCCTGATGCCTATTCAGGGCACCTACAGACAACACATTGGGGGCACGAGGGGAGCCGCATGGCCCCCATGGGCACAGACAGCTCCCCCTCATGGTGCAGGAGTAGGCAATGCTCATGCCTCAGAGGGAGCAACTATTTTCTGCTGCTTCCTGCGGGCAGGAACAATATCTTGGTCTGATCCTAGCTGTAGGAGAATTGTAAAAGCTCCCACCCCCTTGGAGCAGACTTTATGCCTGCTCCAGTTTGGTGGGAGATTTGAAAATGCTCCCGGCAGACAGGACCATAATTAACTTTCCCTGTCTGTGTGGGGTGGGAGGGGAAGCTGCTGTCTCCCGAGGATGGGGTCCCCCGGACATTGCAAGTGAGCCGGCCCCTGTGGTGATGAGGTCCCCTGGGCCATTGAAGGTTAAGGGAGGGGGTTGTGTGACACTCTGACACTGCAAAACTCTCTGACAGAATGTTCTATGCTACTAATCTCTACAACACTCTATACCACTCCCCAACACTGCACTCCACTCTACAACACTCCATGAAACTCCCTCTATGGCACTCCACACCACTTTTCTACACTCAACTATATGACACATTACTTTACTCTATTCCACTCTATAGCACTACTCCACTGTATGGCACTCCACTGTGACATGCCACTCCACATTATGACACACCACTCGACTCTACGAAACTCCACCCCACTCTATGACACTCCAGTCTACTCTAAAACACTACACGCTACTCCAATCTGACACACCACTCCACTCTGTGACACGCCACTCCACTCTATGTCACGCTACTCCACTCTACGACATGCCATTACACCCTACACCTCTCTACTCTATGCCCCTCCATTCTGAGACCCTCTATGACATGCCACTCTATGGCATACCTCTTCACTCTACTCTAGCACATGCCACTCCATTGTGTGCAACTCCAGTCTATTGCATGACATGCCACTCCGCTCTTCGCCACAACACTCTTAGCCACAACACTCTACACCATTACACGCCACACCATGACACTCCCCACCATGACACTCTACACCACAACACTGTATGACACAACACTCTACGACACTCCACTCTATGCCACAGCACTCTATGCCACTCCATTCCACTCCACTGTATGACACTCTATTCCATTCTGACAATCTATACCCTCCACTCCATGCCACTCTACGACACTGTACTCCACTCTATGCAACTCCTTCTATGCCGCTTCATGCCTCTTTACTTCACTCCACTCCACTACTCAACTTTAAGCCACTCTATGCCTTTCCACTCTACGACACTCTATGCCTCTCCACTCTACAACAATCTACTCCACTCTATGAAACTCCACTGTACAACACAGTACTTCATTTACCGCCACTCCACTCAACTCCACTCTTCAACACTAGACGGCCCTCTACTTTACAACGCTCCTCTCTACTGAACTCCATTATATAAAACAGCACTCTATGACACTTTCCACAAACCTACCACACTCTACTCAATGACACTTCACTCTACAAAACTCTAAGCCCCTTCACCATCCAACAGTCTACTTCACTCTGTGTCACTGTACGACACTCTGCTCAACAACACTACACTTGATGACACTCCACTCAATGACACTCCACGCTATGACAATCCACTCTCTGACGCTCCACTCTACTCTACAAAATGTCACTCTACTCTAAGCACTCCACTCTACAACTCTCTACTCCACTTTATACCTCTCCACTCTAAACCACACTACTTCACTCTACAACACCCTAGAGCACGCTACTCAACTTCACTCCACTCCACTGTATGACACGTCACTCCACTCTATGACACACCACTCCACCCACTTCAATGTATGACACTCCACTCTACTCCACACCACGCCACTCTATGACATGCCACTCCACTGCACAACATGCCACTCAACTGTGCAAAATGCCACTCCACTCTGCAAGATGCCAATCCACTCCAGGCCACTTCACTCTATGCTCCTCCACTCTATACACTCTTTGTCATGCCACTCCACTCTATGCCACTGCAGCCTACTCTACAACATGCCACTCCATTCTGCATCACCCTACTCTACACCACTCCTTTTTCCGCCACAACTCTCTGCTTCACACTACTGTACTCCACGACATTCTACACCAGAACACTCTATGCCATGACACTCTAAGCCATGACATAACAATTCTAAGCCACAAGACGCTATGACCACTCCACGCTACATCACTCTAACTCACTCTACAACACTATACTTCACCATATGGCACAATACAACACTTTACTCCACTCTATGACATTCTAAGCAACTCCCTCTATGCAGCTCCACACCACTTAACTCCATTCTAGTCTATGACACACTACTCCACTGAACTCCACTCTACTACACCACTCAACTCCATGCCACTACACTGTATGCCACTCATCTCCACTCTACAACATGCCACTTTATGACAGTACACTCTATGACACTACAATCTATGACACTGTACTCTACGATATTCCACTCGACAAAACTCCAGTTTGTGACACTCTACTCCACTGTATGCCACTCCACTAGGCAGCACTCTCCTCTACTCTGTGCCACTCTAAGACACTCTATTCAATGACACCCCACTCAACAACACTCCATTTGATGAAAATCCACTAAAGCTTAGTTAGAGTTAGGAAACCCTAATGTATTATTTTAATATCAAACCAAATTAAACAAACCTAAGAAATTTAAAAGTTATAATTATAACTTTATAGAAACCACTTAAAGTTATACTGTAAGCCCGGTCCTAAAATTACTACACCTTGCACACCTCTGTACAGAGTCTTGTCCACTCGCTAGCCATACTACATTGACTATAACTCACACTGTCACTATGCACTGCTTACACTCTATCATATTATTACAATTTTAGCATGCTTAACATGTTAAATCAGAGCATTCATAAGAACACTCATGCCATCTGAAAAGATATAATTTAAGAGAACACTGTGCATGGGAGAGTTTCATGGCATAGAGTGTTGTGGCGTAGAGTGTCGTGGTCTAGAGTGTTGGTGCGTAGAGTGTTGGTGTATAGAATGCCCGTGCATAGAGTGTCAGTCCATAGAGTGTCAGTGCATAGAGTGTTAGTGCCTAGAGCGTCAGTGCGTAGAGTGGAGTGGCATAGAGTAGAGTGGCGTAGAGTGGAGTGGTGTGTTGTAGAGTAGACTGGATTGGAATAGAATGGATTGGCATGTTGTAGATTAGAGTGAAGTTGGCTGTAGTAGAGTGTGTTAGAGCGGGAAGGCGAGTGGAGTGCATGGAGTGGTATATTGTAGATTGGAGTGGAGGGGAGTGAAGTGTTGTGTCATACAGAGTGGCGTGTCATAGAGTGGAGTGATATGTCGTACAATTGAGTGGAGTGGCGTAGAGTGTTGCAGAGTGGAGTCGAGTAGTGTAGAGTGGAGGGGCACATAGTGGACTAGAGTCTTGTAGAGTGGAGTGGAATAGAGTGAAGTGGAGTGGCATGGAGTGAAGTGGAGTGTCGTAGCCATTCCTTCTTTAGAACTGATCAGACATGAAAGAAATGTAACCATTAATTTTTGGGGACTGATTAGATTTAACTCCTTGCTCTGAAGAGGACTAAAGTCCAAGTTGCCGTAGATTAATACTTAATACCTGTCCTAGAAGAACATCCTAGACTTTTCTCCAAAATTATTGTGATCACTAGTTGGAATATTGGTGTACTACCTGATATTTATTTATAGTTGTATGTAATGTGCTTTTTCTTTCTCAACTGGAAACACTGTCCGTACATTGATTGATACTGGATGGTTTGTTGATTTTAGAGACTCTAACCTCACACCACCTCTCTGCGTAAGCCTTGATCTGCTCAACTTTGCTATCCTGAGGGTCAGGTTCTAAGGAGTTATACTTTGTGGTCAGTTTTGGGCTCAGTAGTAAGGTTAAACCCTTGTACACCGGTGGTAAAATACTATGAATATCTCAATCTGGGTCTACTTACTCTAAGGTTTCCACACTCCCCATTTGTCCATTTTTGCATCTTTGTTTTTATTTGCACTTTATCCCTGTGATTTAATATTTCTAAGTACGGAGCTCTGTCGTCCTTGGGACTTTTAGGTGCAATGCAAAACATAATGAACGTGGTGACAGATTTTTTAGACACTCCTGTTGTGTTAAATTGAATACATTTATGTTGTTCTCTATGATTGGAGAGCTGTGAGGACCGGGCACACTGCAGCTTTAACTATATAATTTATTCACCTGATATTGCTCCTCAGAGTCAGAGGAAATATTCCCTGATTTTGGCTGCATAGAGTATTTGTGTATAAATTCCTCAGTCTTGTTTTCCATCCCATAAACCATCCAGATTTGGACTAATGGAAGTCATCTGCCTCAAGGAGTCTGGCAAGTGCTATCCACACAACTTTCATCCAAGAAAAGTCAGTTGGAGAAGAGAAGAGCGGGAGAGGGGAAAGGCTGCAGGAGAAGTGGAAAGTGTAGTGTCTTCCCCAGACTGGGTAACTGCCAATGACTTTGCAACACAAGGCACTTAGCATTACACATCTCTGTTCATCTATGTGTAGCTGCAAACTCAAAATTCAAAATCAGCCTACATTGCGTTCTGCTCCAACCTTTACGTCACAGCTCCATCAGAAACCAAAAGGGCTCCATCACTGCTAACTCACAAGACACTATAGAAAAAAAATACAGGTCCATTTTCAGTGCTCGTCACTGCCAGGAAAACCATGGAGGTAATGGACAGTAAAACCTGCTAAATGTTCCCCTCTTCAGGGACGATGACTCCCATGGTGAGGCAAGAATGTTTTCTTTGTTTTTTATCATGTTTCGGATTTTTTTTTGGAGAATGAAAAAAGAAAACAGTGTGGTGTAGGGGACCGTCAAAATGTCAGAGCCCTTCTCCAAACTGTTGGCTGAACTGACAGGAACTGCCGCAAAGATAGATATTCCTGCCAATGCTTTAGAAATGGCCACCAACTTGGCGGGTATTTTAAATTTGTATGACAGAGTTGTCTCGGCCTGGCGGATGTGAAATCCTCCACCAGGGCAATGGAGATCCCACGGGTTGCCAACAGTTAAATAGTGCCCTTAGTTTCCTTGTACCTAAAAAAATGAATGTGAACTTGTGTAATGTAATTGGAGCTCATGTAAAGAGCTCCAGTACTTTCGGGCCGGATTGATGTTATATAAAACTGCGAATAAATTAAAATATATCAGAATTTGAGAGAAACCAAAGCAGCTCTAGCCACAAGGTATATTCCAAATAACTGAGTTTTAATTAATGATAAGGATATTTCAGCCAGAATAGTGACAAAAATATTGTGACGGTACGTATATATAGCCCTCATCAGAAGAGTCTCACATAGAGAAGTACATTCTCCAGAGCAGTGGTGTAGCAAGGGGGGCCGGGAGACGGGAGAGGGGGCGGTCTGCCACGGGTGGCACAAGTTTGGGGGGGGGGTGGCGGCCTCATCCCGCTCGTACCTGCCATCTTGGGGCGTCAATCACCAGCACCCCCCTGCTCTACAACGTGGCCATGGGCGGAAAACCGCTGCTTTAGAGAGAGCCATGCCACCTTTCCATTCAAAAAGAGAATTTCAAAACCTTTGGCTCATACACAAATGATTCCACAACTTCCAGACCTGTGTGCTTGTCACAACACTCAATAAACTTTTCTGCATTCTCACTCATTCCCCATGTGTATATACATGTCCTCATAGCTGTTTTCTTATTATATATTGAAGCCAATATGAGGTCTACTCTCACACACTTGAGAAAACAAGCACTAAGGATCTGGGGCTTATAGGCCCTTATTTATAATGGTAAAATACAAACTATGAGCTTCAGTGTTTTTATTGACATTGGTTAAAAAAAGCTGGCTCAAAATCACTTTCATGCCATCAGTCCAGTTGTACATAAATGCAAAATTATGCAAAGTTTGGCCCCAAAAATCCCTTGCTGCATCTTGTGTGATCCTTAAGGCAAGGCCGTCATTCTCATCATGCAAGATGAACTAGTACTGCATTTAAAAATGATTCAACTATTCTATCTTCTTTGAAGTTACTATAGACCTATTTCCCCGTATGGACAGATATAAAAAAATATGATTTTGCAGCAGAGTAATTGTTGCATGATATAAAGGCATATTCCCTTGCACTGAGCGCCCAACTACATGTGTATCCGATATCCTGACTTTATTTTGGCCAAGGTGTCACACTAATCCATTCTAATCATGTGGAGCTCAAAGCTTGTCCCTAACCATATGAGATGTTCCTAAATCTGTCCTGTGACCTGGGTGGAGGACTACTGTCCCTGTCCTGGGTGTGGCAAATAAAGCAGTGGTGACAGCATGCTATGTTTTGAAAGATCAATAGTCTGGCAAGACATTTAATTTGCGTCACAGAAAATTAGGCTACTGGACCCACTTATGTAAAGTTCTACTGTTATGTGTATGCCCAGAACCGTGCATGGGGGTCCCATGTTTATGGTGAGTGCATGAGCATGTGTGTTGTGTTTAGCAAATTGGTTGTCGTGGGTTGTGTGTGGGTGTGAGTTGGCCTGAGCCCTGAAACCGCTGAGTTAATTTTGGAAGCCCATGACCTATATGACATTAGCACACGATGGAAGATGAGTAAATTTGTTATCAATATGCTGCACATTATTTTTTCCTGAGCTCTGCAACCCTGCCACTCCAATGGCAAAACCACCATCAAAGGCACACTCGCCTTCAGGCCCCCATGACCCAGCCCAGAATTCTGCAATGCCATCCCCAATTTAATCGCTCTACTCATCATCGACTTTAAGCACTACCACCTCGATTACCCTGATTACACCAACAGTGTTAGACCTGACATCATTGGCGTGAGCCTCCCTTCCATTTTTTGACAGATGATTGCCTCCTCTGTTTTCATATGTTTTTGCTGGATTTATGCTTTGGGCACTGTGCCACTGCTAATCAGTGCCACAGTGCAAGTGCTCCCTATATTAAATTAATGTACTAATTGGTTATTCCGTGATTGGGTTATTTGATTTATTTGTCAGCCCCTAGTACAGTGCACCATGTGTGCCCAGGGCTTGTGGATAAAATGCTGCTGGTGGGCTTGCAGCACTGGTTGTGCCACCCACAGAAGCAGCTTGTAAAGTGTGTCTCAGGCCTGCCATTGCAAGGCCTGTGTGCAGTCTAACACTGCCATGTCGACTAGGCCAAGTGCACCCACTTGCCAGTCCCTAAATCTTCCCTTTGCTTCATATTAGACAACCCTATGGTAGGCCCACGGGCAGGGTGCATTGTAAGTATAAGGTAGGACATGCTCTGATGTGTGTAGCATGTTCTAATAGTGAAATACAGCCATTTTCGTTTTTTCTATTGAAGGCTACCTGTTCTCATAGGCCAGAATGGGCAGTTAGATTATTACATTCTTATAATCCTAACTGACTCAGGGAACATGGTAGAAATTCGAATTTAGTATGCCTAAACTCACAGTAATAAAATACATCTTTTAGTAAAGTTGGTTTTAATGTTCTGTGTTTGAAAAAAACACATTTAGAAAGTAGGTATTTTCTTGCCTAACTATCCAGGCCTGCCTCTGCTGGATTGTGTATTCCTTGTCTAGGTTTGTGAGTGACAGGGATGGGGGATTCCAGGAGACAGGCTGGGGCAGCCCAGTGGTGAACAGAGAGATATGTATCTAGATGGGAGGGAGGAGTTGTACCTGGGACCTGAATAGGGCTGGGCCTTCCCTCTGCAATGCTGGCTCCACCCCCTGTGCTTGTCTGATGTCTCTATCCTGCACTGTGAAAAGAGAAGAGGAATCATGTCAACAGAGTGCTCCAGCGCTATATCTTCCCTCCCCTGTGCTGGCTCCACCTCCTGTGGGGCAGCTGATGTCTCTGCCCTACACAGGGAAAGGAAGAAGCGAGTGATATAAACAAAGTGCTCAGGAACTGGTTTGGACTAGGCAGAGGCCTCTCTGCCTTCAGAGAACAAAGGATTTTGGGGTATAAATATTGGTATCCTGATTCCAAGAAATTAGATCACTTCTGGAACAAGAAACTTTTCTGCCAAGGAGAAGAAAGAAGGAAGCTGCAGGAGTTTGGACTGCCCCTCTGTCAGTGTGCTGTTTGCTGGGTTGGCCAGCAGTGGTTGCTTCATTGCCAAGGGAAAGGAGAAGGAACTTTGTACGGACTTTCATCTACAGAATATTCTCCAAGGGCTTGAACTGTGCTTGCCTCCTGAAGTCTCAGGGACAAAAGACTTCACCCCCAGCTCCCTCCTGAATTTCCTTGCTGGGAATTCTGACTCCAGACACCTGGTGCCGCTGGGAGCTGGAAGCGCGACGCATCAAGAGGAAGCGAGTCGCCGCCGCAGCTGAAATCATGGCATCGCCGGAGAAGCGAGCCTTCGTCGCATCTCCCTGGAAGCGTGTGTTCATCGAAGCTGTCTGATGTCGCATCACTGGAGAAGCATGACGCCATTGTGAGAGTCTCCATCGCATCACCGGAGAAGCCTGCCGCAGGGCCTGTCGCGGCTCCAAAGTACAGAGTCATCGCAAGGCTGCCAGGGTGTCATTGCATCGTCATCGCATCGCCGCATCAAGGGCGTCATCTTCTCACATCGCAATCGGATCATCGCATTGCTTCAAGGCGCCATCTTGCGCACCGCAACGGGCCTGCAGGCCGAGAATCTACGCATCACCTCCGCACCGGTAAGGCTCACGACGAGTCCCCTACTCTGGGCAAGCATTAAGGAAGGACGCAACCATTTCTTCTGGTCATGGAACCGACACATCTCCCCTTTTGCGAGCTTTTTGTTCACTTTGCGTTTCGCATCCAGGTACTTTGTTGAGAACTTTGTCGCATTTACCAACAACTTGAACTAAGAGACTTTAATCATCTTTTAAGTAATCTTCAGTGTAGTATTGTGGATTTTTGTTGTTTGTGGTCTTGTGTTTAGTCTATATAAAGAATACTTATTTTTATAAAACCTGTGTTGTGTCCATCTGTAGTGTTTTCACTGTATTACTGTGTATATTCACAAATGCTTAACACACTGCCTCTGAGATAAGCCTGTCTGCTCGTGCCAAGCTACCAAGGGTGTGAGCAGGGGTTATTAAGGAGTGTAATCCCCTTATCCTGACTTAGAAGTAAGGGTCCCTATTTGGACAAAGGTGAATACCATTGCCAACTAGAGCCCCCCCAGATCTAACAAACAGCAACATCTTCAAAAGCATAAACACCCTCGGCCTCGCCCTACTAGTTACCATGCCCACGAACATCGCAGGACACACACATGATCCCATCTTCACAGCCAGTGACAGGGTCATGTACAGTCAAATCACTGAGCTCACCTGAACAGACCATGCCATCATCCACTTCACCATCATTGGCCCCTCCGTTAACACCATAAAACATCCCAGAACTTCTCACCGAAGCTGTGACAAAGTATCAGAGAGCCAATGGAGCAATGCCCTCAACTCCTCACACCTTGACCCCTCAACCAACCTGGAACAAGCTGTCAAGAACATCTTCACATGCATCACTGACTACGCCGACAGAGTCGCCCCCATCAAGCCCACAAAACTTAAGAGACCCCTAAGCACACCAGCTGGTACACCACGGAACCAAGAACTACAAAACGTAACTTCAAGCATCTTTAAAGAAGATTGTGCACCAGGAAGGACACCACAGTCTGAACATCCTACAAAACATCACTCAACCAGTACCACCAACTTCTGAAAAGAGCAAAAAGAAGTACCCTTGCCAACCGCATTGACGCCTGTGTCAAATGCCCCAAAGAGTTATTCAACATCGTCTGAGAGTTCTCTGACTCCTCAGCCTCCGAAAACATCATCATCCCCCTCCCAGGAGGTCTGCAACACCTGGTGGACTTCTCATCCTACATGATCTCTGACATCTACAAAAACTTTGAGACCCAACCCACTGCCGCCAACATCCTCAGCCTCATCGCTCCCACAGAGGCAACCCCCAGCTACCTGCTAACCTCCTGGGACCAGCTCACCAATCACAACATCATCACCATCATGAACTCCTTCCACTCAGGAGCATCGACGGACCCCTGCCCTCACCACATCTTACAGTGCTTAATTTGAGTCGGTGGTTTCTGGCACTGGGCACCGGAACTTAATTACCAACACTGGTGCTTATGACAGCTACTATATGGTGGCGCCACTTTGTGTCATTTAAAGATAAGCTGAACAGCAGTTGTTTATTAGTTCAATATACATTGAAAACATCTAATACTTGCTCCTAAGCCATTCTTAGAGCTGTGGGGACCTTGAACAGTCTGAATCGTCACACTTGTAGGAGTGTGACGGTTAGCAGTTGTGTAGGTACTGTAATTGGGAGGGCTACCACTGGCAGTTGGTGGTGCAAGCTGGAATTGCCTCCTGATGATGGCTCTTGTGCTAATCTTTTTACAAAGTAAGCACTGATCTTCAAATTTGGGAGCAAGACGATCATCAACAAATTCACCACCATCTTCAACGCATCCATCGCCACAGCCACCTTCCCTGATGAATAGAAACATGCTGAAGTCAAACTCCTCAAGAAATTGTTACCCTCCCCGACCTCACAGCTGCATTCAAAACCGTATCCCACCACACTGTTCTCAAGAGTCTCCACCACATTTGAATCCAAGGAGATTCCCATAGAGGGATTGCTTCCTTCCTCACCAGAAGAACCCACACAATCCACCTGCCTGCCTACAACTCTGAACACAAAGGCATCATCTGCGGCAGCCCTCAAGGCTCATCCCTCAGCCCACCCTGTTCAACACCTACATGACCACCCCGGAGGACATCGTCAGAACCCTTGGACTAAACAGCATATTCTATGCCGACGACACCGAGCTCATCCTCTCGCTACCAGAAGAGCTCTCCACCACGAGAGCCAACTTCCACAGGTGTCTGACGAGCATCGCAATTGGATGAAGGACAACTGCCTAAAATTCAACACAGAAAAGACAGGAGTGCTGATCCTCAAAAACAACACTTCCCCATTGATCAACTCCTAGTGGCCTTCCGAACTAGGACCCTTACCCTCGCCAACAGACCATACCCGCAACCTCAACATCATCATGGATGGCAAACTCACCATGAAAAACAGATCAACACAGTTGCTTTCAATTGTTTCCTCACTTTTTGTATTGTTGCTGTCCTCAATAGGGGCCCGATTCACAGAATGAACTTAAGACTCAATCCTAAACTTACTACAATTGTTGGTATTCACAGAATGCACTTACTACTTTTGGTATTCACAGAAGTTAGGATTTTGTATTAAGTTTTTCTTAAGACAAACTTAAGACAGATTTATGACAAAATCCTAACTTCTGTGAATGCCAAAAGTAGTAAGTGCATTCTGTGAATACCAAAATAGTAGTAAGTTTAGGATTGAGTCTTAAGTTCATTCTGTGAATCGGGCCCTGCGTTTTTCCATAACAGCTCAAAACTGTCTGTAGGAGAGGCCTAAAATTCTTTGTGTTCTACGAAAGCAAATTCGATGGTGAATGTCTTTTGTCCCTCACAGGTCTCCATCCAAGCCTTTACAGCCAATCAGAGTCACAGGATGAATCCTGCCTTATGCATATTTTTACATCATCCGTTGCAGGGCAAAGCTCTGGTCAGCAGCCAGTGCGAAACAAAAGCAACTGTTTTGCAGCCCAAACTTAGCACATCTGGTTCTTTGTGTCCCCGGTCTGTTCTCTCTCTCTTTCTAAGCCACCATGCCAAGCAGCAGATGTGACAATGGGGCCGATAAATGCCTCAGCTGGCCAGCGTTCATTCACCCCAGCAATGCCTTCCAATGCCCAGGTATGGCGCAGTGGCTGCAGTCTGCCCTGCCTGGCTGCTGGTTGCGTCTGGCTGGGGATGGCGACCCGTGGCCCGCAGCAAGCCACAGAAAGGCAGCCAGTCATGCAGAAAGCTTTGCATTGGCTGGCATTCACTTAGCAAGCATTCAACCTTCTCCACGCCTCTCTCCCATCAACCACCCTCACACACACACACACACACCTCCCTGCGGGCAGTGACTCTGTCATTATGTATAATGAGATTCGCGCTCATCTATTACCAGCGCAGCCACAACGACCCGCCATTCTCCTAATGGCCGCAGTAATGTCCTGGCACGCGCTGCGGCTCCAGCAATGAAATTAAAAGTTCCTCCTAATCTAGCTTTCCTCAGGAAATCATTCCCTTTTCATTTATTCCGGGCTCGTTTCTCTTTTTTTTTTTTTTTTTTACTGGTTTTAGCTAGGGTGGGTTCATTTTTCACCTGATTTTAACAACACTCTCAGAGAACAACATCATGCAAGCAGAGGAGACGACAGAGAAAGTTTCACTCTAGTGGAAAGTGTCCCAGAAAGACAGAGCAGGGAGTACATTAGAGAATGAAGACCTGTCCAAAACTGAGAGAACTTTCACGGAAGAAGAACAAACCTTTATGTAGGTAACAGGGAGAGGAGGCGGCGTCTCCACACTAAGGCATATTCACAAGGGCTTTGCGTCATGCTTGCACCAAGCAACGTGGTACATGCAGGTCGCAAACCTTTTAGCCATATTTATAAACCACACAAAGAGGCATATTTACGAGGGCTTTGCGTCATGCTTGCACCACGCAACGTGGTACATGCAGGACGCAAACCTTTTAGCCATATTTATGACCAGCGCAAAGAGGCAAATTTACAAGGGCTTTGCGTCATGCTTGCACCACGCAACGTGGTACATGCAGGTCGCAAACCTTTTAGCCATATTTATGACCAGCACAAAGAGGCAAATTTACAAGGGCTTTGCGTCATGCTTGCACCACGCAACGTGGGACATGCAGGACGCAAACTTCTTAGTCATATTTATGAACCACGCAAAGAGGCATATTTACGAGGGCTTTGCGTCATGCTTGCACCACGCAACGTGGTACATGCAGGTCGCAAACCTTTTAGCAATATTTATGACCAGCACAAAGAGGCAAATTTACAAGGGCTTTGCGTCATGCTTGCACCACGCAACGTGGGACATGCAGGACGCAAACTTCTTAGTCATATTTATGAACCACGCAAAGAGGCATATTTACGAGGGCTTTGCGTCATGATTGCACCACGCAACGTGGTACATGCAGGTCGCAAACCTTTTAGCCATATTTATGAACAACACAAAGAGGCAAATTTACAAGGGCTTTGCGTCATGCTTGCACCACGCAACGTGGTACATGCAGGTCGCAAACCTTTTAGCCATATTTATGACCAACACAAAGAGGCAAATTTACAAGGGCTTTGCGTCATGCTTTCACAGCGCAACGTGGTACATGCAGGTCGCAAACCTTTTAGCCATATTTATGAACCACACAAAGAGGCATATTTACGAGGGCTTTGCGTCATGCTTGCACCACGCAACGTGGTACATGCAGGTCGCAAACCTTTTAGCCATATTTATGAACCACGCAAAGAGGCATATTTACGAGGGCTTTGCGTCATGCTTGCACCACGCAATGTGGGACATGCAGGACGCAAACTTCTTAGTCATATTTATGAACCACACAAAGAGGCATATTTACGAGGGCTTTATGTCAATGCTTGCACCACGCAACTTGGCACATGCAGGACGCAAACCTGTGTCATATTTATGAACCACGCAAAGAGGCATATTTACGAGGGCTTTGCGTCATGCTTGCACCAAGCAATGTGGTACATGCAGGTCGCAAACCTTTTAGCCATATTTATGAACCACACAAAGAGGCATATTTACGAGGGCTTTGCGTCATGCTTGCATCACGCAACGTGGAACATACAGGACGCAAACCTCTCAGTCATATTTATGAAGCCACGCAAAGATAATATAACTTGTATTCGCATATATATTTACATGTAACAATAACATGTATTTGTACACATTTCCTGTACTTGAGGATGCATATTAGACCTCTACAAGCCATGCACCATCACCTGCGAGGAGATCAAAAGGTAGGGTATCCATAAAAGACACAGAAATACAGTGTCAACCAATCTGCTTGCTGGAAGCACTACAAGTGTGACTACAGTTTCAGTTGACTTCACCAGAACAGTCACTGTTTCTGTGTCCTATCAAGGCCATCCAGAAAGTAGAACACTAACCAGTTCTCTATGGTCCTTACTTTCTAATTGTGGCAGATGCCCTTCCACAATTGACAGCAGAAATAACCTTGCAAGAAAGGGATGTGGAGAAAGAAGAGAGTACGTCAATGCCTGTCATAAGGCATGCTGTTTTTCCAGGTAGTCATCTTGCAAAGGATGACAATCACCCAGAAACCACAGTACCATGCACATCAGACAGCAGCAGCAGTAACACTGTGGCGGAAACGTTAAAACTAATGTTGACCTGCAGGAGGCGGCGAGCCCATGCGGGTATTGTGAGTAGCAGTCTGAGGAGCATCAGAGAAGGATGTTGCCTCTCTCTGAAGCAGTGAAAGATTGAGGGATCAAGGCTCTTCCCCTACTGCCTCCCTTGAACTGTGGGTAAGCCGCTGCAAATGAGTGGAGGACTCTTTGTGCCCGTGTTGGCACTCTAAGACTTTAAGTGTAGTTGATCTGAGCAAACTGTTCCTACAAAGGAATTCAGTAGAGCACTTAGCACCTTCGAGGTGCACGGGCGTGGCAGTCATTGAGATGAGACTGTTGGCCTGACGTGCCACCCATTGGCACATGCTCCTCATCTGGAAAAAAAGAGATATGCTGGACTGTGTCTCTCCTCACTCTTTTGGATGCAGAGGAATAAGTGGTGTCATGTACACAGCTGATGAGAGTGAGATGCTCACCATATGCCTTCCATACTCTATTCTCGTCAAGGTCCTCATGGAGTAGAAACTGCCCGAACTGGTGACATGTCCCAGCAACAGAGCATTGATGGGTAGTGTTGCCTGTGCAGATGCGGTGACCAATGGATCAAAAACAACAATGGGCAATTGCTCCTATTACAACTGGACTGCCAATAGGACTAAAACTCCTGCAAGATGTGGAAAAATAAACTCACCCCAGGACCCACATAGCTAGATATGCCAAACCTTCGAGATCAGAAAAACTACCCTCTAATGAGCATGGCACTGGGGGAAATGAGACTAATGCAGGAGCTGTATCGAATTCTGACGCCATGGCAATCTTGCAGGCAATTGAAAGCACTACAGGTCCTAGATGCACTTTTTGTAGAAGATTGGGTCTGAGGTATTTTTAGTATGAGAGGATCCACAGAACATTCTGGACAGGGTCACCAAGGCGGAGTATCCAACTTAGAAATTGGATGAAAAGTCTGGAACTTGAAATCCGAGGTTAATACTCAGAAATCATCTACCAAAATTATCCTGAATAAAGTGGAAGATGCTAAAGTCAGATGTGCTGAAATATTTCAGAAACGGTGGGCTTCCTGGAGGGAGTGAAGGGGAGAATGACGTAAAAGTTCCTGGCTGAATGATTAAAAAAATTGACTCTTGCGACTGAGTGTCCTCCTACATCATCCTGTAGATTGCTCACTGTGCGCTGATACAAATGTCCTCTCCCAGTGCTTAATCATGTCCACTGACCACCAGGATCCTGAGTTATAAGGACCACAATATCATTCTTCAGAAGGAATACAAACAAGGTACAATCGTTTTTAACACCAATAAAATCTTTTATCCTGACTACACAAATCTTGTTTAGCAACGACAGAAATCCTTCAGGAAGTAAAACAAAATTAAGGGCCATGAACTTTTAATACAGGCTCTCTTTATCCACGAAGCTCAAAGTGACATGGAAATTGAATTCCTATTTTTTTGATATCCTGGAGGCCGTTCGATATTGTACCGTGGAGATGAGGGCTCTGAAAGACAATCAATAGGACAAATCTGAAGAGGCTGGTGGAGCAAATTGGCACCAAGGGAGAGAAAAGGAGATACAGACAATGTGGGAGATCAGAAGGCATCAAAAGAATAATAAGATTGGCACGGACAGTGATTTGGCGGAGGAGAACACACGTGCAGTGAATACCCTCTCCCCAACCAAGTCAGAAATTAAAGTTGATGTTTGTGCATAAAAGAGATGGCGGTGGCACGTAACTAAAAAAATCTCCCCTATGGTGTACCATGACTCACACCAGCAAAATCCAGCACACTTGTGGCTACATGGTTAATTCCAACCACCAGGTCGCACAGGTGTTTGAGGATTACTTTTGACAATTGCACTCTAATGGTGGATATGTGAAGGCATTGCTGGGGGTCCTATCAAAAA
Source organism: Lissotriton vulgaris (assembly GCF_964263255.1). Classification (NCBI taxonomy): domain Eukaryota; kingdom Metazoa; phylum Chordata; class Amphibia; order Caudata; family Salamandridae; genus Lissotriton; species Lissotriton vulgaris. Next base: position 1,062,139,872 of record NC_141699.1, read on the forward strand.
GACGGCTGTCGTTCAAAAGAGATCTCCTGGAAAAGGAGATACTTGAGGAACATCTTGTCACAGCAGTAACAGATCTTCAGTGAGGAAAGACACTCATACTCAACAGCCATCTTGCTAAATTGTTTTGTTCTTGCCTCAGTTGTTTTTACTGCACATTGCTGTAATGTTGACAGAAGCTATAAATGGTCTTGGTGCCACCTTTGATTCAGCGGAAGCAGGTTTGGGAAACTTGCTTTCTACTTATCTCTATCTGCTATCGCTTAAACTCAAATCATTAGCCCCATTTCTCATCATTTAGCTCTTGACAGTTAGAACCTACTACCAACTGCTACCATCATCACATAGGTCCTCCGATGAATCTTGTGCAGAGCTATAAGGGACTAGAATATTCAGAGAATGAAAAATTATCCTATGAGGACATGGAATAGATAACTTATCTCAAACTAATGTTTCAACATCTCTTAACACCTTTATCAGCCATGAATATAGATTCCTAGAGACAAAGAATCTCAACAAAAGAATGAGACAGAATCGATAAAGGTAATTCAGTAAAGAAATTAATCTGATGCCTCAAGAATGTGTTAAGGACTGACATACATTTAAAGATCAGATTTAATGACCAGTTAAAGCACGAAGAAAACCACACCAGACATGAAATGACAGGTTCAGTGATGCTCATACAAACCAATCAATGTTGTACCAGGTTCTGCCTTCAAGAAATCAGTTTGTGTCCTTTATGTAGCTTTGATTGCCACATGTGAAGTCAGAATAACCCCTCAGCTGACTAAGGTGATCACCCTGCGTCCGATTGCCAGTCGGCAAGAGCACAGAATAGGTCTCAATTTGCTTATGTTCAGTTCGTTAAAGTCTATGCCATTCAGGACAAGTGATTTGGGGTAAAGTAAGAGAGTTCACGACCAGGAAACATGCATGGATCAAGGAAAAAAACAACAGAATGTTAAGCAGGGAAAGGTCAGACAGCCAGCCCTCGACTCCTCCATAATTTGGGCAATTATACTCCAATACATCCAAGTTTAAACCCTTAAAGTATTGATTCCATCAGTCCATGGGGTTTCATTGGTCACTCATGATGGGCTGTTATGTGGTGGTCGGAAAAATAGCCACTTCTGTCAGAGACAAGATCCCTTTGGAGTCTTTTTAGGCACACAAGAACACAATGCTATTACACATCCACATTGCTATCATACATACACTATTAAATTCACCAACACCAAGTAGAAACCAAAACAATAATATAAAAAATGCAAAATTCTTTATTATTAGGATCCTAATAGGATTCAAAGTCTAAAATAAAAATTCTATTGAAAAACGTTCAATTGCCACATGGTTTGCATGACATTCCAGGACATCATAGACATGAATTTGACTCTAATCTAATCTATCTCTTCAACACTCTCATGAGTGTGAGATGGGGTGCCTGCAAATGTCAAGGACTTAGCACTAGACCATTGCAGCTAAGTTCTAACATAGAAGTACTCATGATAACAAATTGACATGAGTTAGAATCTCAAGCCTAGATATAAGTTGTGTCCGGTGCTTAACAAATGACAGCTCATATCACAAAGACATATTCCTCATTAGCCAGTACACTCCTATATGACCCAATCTAATGAGGAATGGAGATCCATAGACATTACAAAAATGCAGATGTGGATTGTGTTCCACCTATGAGCCCGGGATGGTTAAATGCTTCATACAAATTCTTCAGTGTTCCTGCTACTATCCAATGATGACGTGGCAATTTGTCGGAATGAGTGCCAAAACAATCCAGATCAGTGACTGATATACCATGGAAACAATATATGTCTGGTAAAGCAGTGAAAGGGTGCATGCTGCCAATCAATCAATCCACATTTATATAGCGCAGCATTGTCACCCCTAGTGGTATTTGGGCATTGTAGATTTAATGTAAGAATCAAGGTTAGAAACGAGCAGAAAGAAGCAAAATAAAGCTCAGATAAGAGCAGAAAGAGGCAAAATAATGGTCAGAAACAAGCAGAAAGGTCATAAATTAACAGAAAGAGACAGAATAAAGGTCAGAAACAAGGAGGAAAAAGGCAAAATACAGGTCAAAAACGAGCAGAAAGACGCAGAATAAATGACAGAAATGAGCAGAAACAGGCAGAACAAAGGTTAGAAACAAGCAGAAAGAGGCAGAATAAAGAAAGGAAATGAGAGGAAATAGGCAAAATAAAGGTCAGAAACTAGCAGAAAGAGGCAAAATAGCCTAGAAAGTAGAAAGGGGAAAAATAGAGGCCAGGAGCGAACAGTGAAGAGACAGAATGAACGGCAGAAACAAGCAGAAAGAGGCAGAATAAATTACATACAACCCAGTATGCTGAGTGTCCTTGCAGTGGCCAGACACTGGAAAGCAGGTGACACACCATCGCTCCATGTTCTCATATCTAGCCTCACCACCCACTTTGTCTCTTGTTTACAGGCAAGGCTGGGCGTTCCATAAGGCAACGTAAGCCAGCAACTTGGTTTGTTGACACTAGATGGTGACAACCTACAATAGGAGGAGAAAAGGAGTTTTTTGTTTTTTTGAGTGGAAGCTGAGTGCTCAATGAAGAATATACACTTTCTTTTTACACCGTTGTTCAACACGGGCTCATTAGCATCATGGGAAATATAGCACACATCACTGTTAAGTGTCTGTGATTTCTCTGCACTATACTTGTGTATCGTTTGCTCTGCACACACAAACACTCCACGCGCTCGCTGGATGTAATGAGACCACGCTCATTGCGCAGCGCACTCTATAAATGTTACATTACCTCAGCCAGATGGTATGTTAGCATTGAAATCCACCAATTACAAGATGGACGTCTTGCAATGGGGAATAACTGTGTAGATATGGAATTACTCTGCAGAATGCAAGGGGTTTAAAGCTTCAATTTACCATAGGCTCTCAGCAGGGGGTAAGTGGGAGCAGTGGCTTTCCTGTGAGAGGGGAATACTGGCCATAGCAGGCACTAAGCATTTTCCCGGTGGGCCGGAAGGGTGGAGGGCGGTTTTTGATACTAGGGGCAGTTATGCAGCAGTTCTGCAATAGCGTCCTCCTGTAACAAAAAACAAAAGCAGCAGCAATCTTGCCACGTGAATAAAGGCAGACATACTTGGATAATTAAACCCCAAACATGCAGCACCATGATTGGAATCTAATGAACTAACGGCCAGATGCATCAATATTGCATTTTGTGATTCCTTAACTGCGAAAAATAAGGAATCGCAATTAAGGAATTGGCAATTAAGGAATACCTCCCCATCCATTCCTATGGGCCTAGAGGCCCATAGGAATGAATGGAAAGACATTCTTAATTTGCAATTCACCATTAGAAATTCGCAAATTAAGAATGCAATTTCAAGGGTGCAGGGGTTTCCAAAGGACACCCTGTTGCACCCCTAAAATCTGCTTAGAAGTACATTTAGTGCATTTTTCAAAGTTTTCGCAAATTACCATGAAGGTCAACTTCATGGTAATTTGCTCCCCTTATTTGCGAATTCGCAAATTTTTAGAGTTTGATGCATTGCATTTAAGGAATCCTCAATTTGAGATTCCTTAAATGCAATCGCAATTTAAGAAATCATAATTTTGCGATTTCTTAAATTGCGAAAATTACAAAAATGTTAATGCATCCCAAAAATGGGAATTGGATTCGCAAACTGCTGAATTTTGCGATTCGCACCATTTGCGAATGCAATTTCCTTTGATGCATGTGCCCCTAACACCCCAATCACACACTCCATGGTGGTACGCGACTGTGCACGAACAGTTTCACATATATACAACGCTTGACCTTTCTGATAAAGTGTATTCCAAATGCCTTTTGGATCTAGTAGTTGTTTTGAGTTGAACAGTCCTGACAAGGGCTGATGTGTTTGTTTTCAAACATGTTTGTCCTAGAATTAACTTAACAAACTATTTGTTTTTGGAAGACTGCTCCGGATTATTTCATGTCTTGTACCCAAAGCTCGTGCAATGTTATTGACAAGTAGGTAGAATTTATTAAACCAGGATCCCTAGATTCCAATAAATTGTTGCTGCTTTGGGATTTCAACATTTTGAACACATTATCTATTTCCTGTTGCTGAATTGCAGCTTCTTAAAATAACGCATGTTCTTGGCTTTCTTTGAATTAATGGGAGTAGAAGGCTCTTTGTTACCAAGCTTATAAAACCTTTTTTTTATTCTAGAGTACTTTCCTGCACATTTTCTCCATCACTCGTGCGCAGGACTTCTTGGAACTTCAAATTAAATTTTATTGTGCTCTCATTTCGACCAACTACATTTATAATATTCACTTTGCCCACACCCAGCTAAGAAATATAATGCATGCAGACTTTTATCTTGACGTCCAACTTTTGCATAATTGTCCTAGGAGCAACTGTAAGTGTAAAAAAAAAAATCTTTAGAAGTTTACCTTTTGCAACATAACTTGTTCCAAAAGTCATGATTTTCAAGCAAGTGTGGCAAATAGCTGTAGCGTATGGAGTCAGTGTTATAGAACTTTACAAAAGTTTCTAAGTAAAAAAACTTAGCATCTTTGCACACTTCTTTCTAAGGCACACTTTACATATTCTCTAGCACACTATTTCCCCATTTTCTTGTTCGTCCACATACTTTCTCCAAGCTCAGCTGCCTCTATCGCCACCACTCCCAAACCCTTAATCTCACCTACATGAAGACTGTGATAATAACCTTTTTGTCTTCTAGTTCCTGAATCTCTTCCACATTTCTATTTATTGAACCTCAAACGTAATAATGACTTGCTTTAAACTGCTTGACCCCTAGAGTCACTTTTGCGCCACCGGAGCATTACTTTTTTACACTCCTGTGTCGCAATATGCCGCAGCATATTTACAAGGCCACGCAAATCAACTTTACATGACTTTTCATGGCCATGTAAATATGTGCTCCTTTCACACAGAACACTGTGTGAAAGGGGCGTTCCATGGGTGTTGCTGTGGGTGTTTCCCCACAACACCCATGGAATCTGAAGCCTTCCCAGATTTATGAAGAAATGTAAACCTGGGATTGCGTCAGATTCTAGCGTCTCCCCAGGGGTGGATTTAGGGAGGTGCAAAGGATGCCTGCGTTGGCGCGTGGCAGCCCATTGTGGGCCAGCGCAGGGGAAAAGGACAGGAATGCACCGTATCTCATTGCATGTTACATTAATAATATTACATCACAGGAGGCCATGTGTAAATATATATATGACCTAGCCAAACAAAAAAGTGGAGCCAAAATTATGCTGCTCCATCTTCAAGGCCTACAGCGATCCATTCTTCTTTCTGCTGCTTATTACATGAAGGCACGTTTCAAAAGATATATTCGATATGAGATTTGAGACTTTTACAACTGTAACAAGCTTATTAACTATTAGTTCCTCTCTTTGCAAGGGTGCACCAGGGAGGGCATGCCAGTTCACAGCACTTAGTGCCAAGGCATGGAATTCTCTTCTTCACGACTATGAGCTCTAGCTATCTTGTGCTTTGTAAACTCTGCAAACTTCCTAGTATCCGTGGACAGCTGGAGGTCTTCAGACTGAGTTCGAAATTTATCTGAGCCAGATGTAAATTCTCCAACTAGGACCAAATGGGCTCTAAATTGGATTGTTGTTTTTAAAGAGATTGAGATTTCCTGTTTTACTTAAAATAGATCTGAGCCACAATTCATATGAAATGGATAAAAACTCAACTTTGTTGCAGAAAATTATTCCATTATATGAATTCCTCATGGTACACACCCCATGTTTCTGAGACCATACAATGGGGTAATGTTCTCTAAGTTTAATTCTTGCAGAACTCTGCATCACACTTGCAAACATCTCCTCTTTTGGTATCTCCAGATAAATGATTTCTAGCATCTGGTGCATCTTAGCAAGCATCTGATGCTTGCTGTGTATATTGTTCATGGCGCCAATCCAGTTCCATGCTCTCATGCAGGGCACAAGTAGGGGGTACACATGGGTAGATGGCGTCCATCGACTATTTACACAGGGTGGACACCTTCCACCTAGCCAAAAAGTTGGCCCCCACTGAAATATGCTGAATTTGTACTTTTCTGACACTGGGACATGATCAGCAACACTTCATGGATGTCATTTGGAGGTAGTCAGGGGTCCCAGCTGTGACCTCTAGCTTGCTCCCTGATACTCCTGGCACTTCCTTTGGGACCCCTAGCCACAGAGAAGGCAAACGTTTTGCCCCCTCTAAGGTCAGCGGGTAGTATAGCAGGGAGCAAGCTAGAGGTCACAGCTTCGGCCCCTGATGACGTCCATCACGTGCACCTTGTCTGCTTTGCATACCCAGCAGCAACATTCAGGCAGAGAGGTGGCTTTTAATTTTCTCCTCCAGCTGGGCCAAAGGTAAAGGCTGAAGTTAAGGGGCCACCAGGCCTCCTTTTGTTCTGATCCTAGCTGGACAGCAGTCTGGAGCCTCACATTTAAATGCAAATTCAATGGAGGGTAAACAAAGGCACACAGCTTCTTATCACTTCACGGGTACTTAAGAAAGGCATGCTTTTGACTTTGCTCAGTCCCTGTACATAAGAGATATGCATCCACTGTAAGAATGTCCGATGTGTTGGTCTGTCCCAGTATTTACACAAATTACAATGTAAATGCCACTGTTTTATTTATTTTATAGCGCTACTGAATCCAATTCAGGGTGTACGAGTACTTTACGCAACATACACATTATACATTGACAATAAATCATGTAACTTTACAAATCAATGTACAACATGTGTTACATAAGACAGTGAGGGTTACAAGATGTGGAATCACTTGTCCTTCATTGTTCACTGCACTGTCTTAGATGGATTTCAATTTATGAGCTGCAAGTAACAAAATGATCTCTGTGTTAAAAGCAGTAATCCTCTTACCTACTTAGATAAATGAAAATCGGCCATCAGCATGTTCCATGATATGCTTTGCAGGAAACACATCAACCTTCTATACTACTTTGATTCTAATTTGGGACTAGGCAAAACATAGATCTCTCCAGCAAAAGGGTTAACCTCCAAAGTTATCTTACCATTATTGTTATTACTCGGGGTTTTACTGGACACACAAAGATCTCTGCAGCAGTTGCCTTATTCGCATAAGATATTTTAAAATGTAGACTTTGCAACCGGTTCTGAACAGGGACCCCAAAATTTGTTTTGCTCAGTGCCCTCAAAAACCTTAAGATGACACTGCCTACGCGAGACATGGCACATGAAATATTAGATCCCTGACAACAGAGCCGGGGGCTTTTGCTAAACCCTGACCCAATAAGTAAGGGCACAGCAGAGCACGCAATGAGTTTTAGGGAAAGAAAGTGGCATAGAGGCCACGTTTACAGAAGCAAAAACAACAGTTGATGGGCAGAATGCAGAACAATGTAATACATTCACCCCAGTACAGAGATCTGGGCCTAATTCCATCGTATTTTTGCTCAGCATGCCATTCCAGCTTGAACCCAGCCATACGCAAATCAGTCTTGACCCTGTGCCCCATGGGAACAGTCCAGCCCGAACTGCCAAGCCAGGTCCTCCCTGGACCGGAAACAAGCATCCTAGGACTGGTTTCAGGGTTTCACCCCTCTTCAGCCAAGGTAGCTTGATTCCAGTGGCACAGTGAACCGGTTTCGGGGTTTCACCCCTCTTCACCCAGGATAGCTTGATTTCAGTGGCACAGTGAGCCCAGGACCCACGTGTGGCCATACCTGGCGCACGTAGGGCGAGAAAGCAAAAGACACAGGGTCAGACTAATTTGCATATGGCCATGTCTGAACTGGGGTGGCGGTGTGAGCTAAAGAATGATGATGGATTAAACCCAGATCAGTTGACTGGGGGTGAGTGCTTGCAATGTTTAACACTCCGTCCATCATCCCCTTTGCATTTACAGAAAGCGCAGACTCACATGGTGGAGTTTGAAGGAAGTTGGCAGGTCTGTAAGTTTTAATTAGTTCTTCTGAGATTTAGTATTAGCAAAACAAGTCCTATTCAGCTCCTAAAACGGAGAAAATATCAAGGTACCTTGAATATATAAATTAATTTGCAGGAGGCGGCAATTTCATATTGCTAATGTAGGCTTTATTGATCAGATTAGAAAAGCTTTACAATGCGTTTCACATTTTTTCAGCTTTCATCTCCGAGTTAAATTAAATTCAATCTGCATTTACAGTTTAATTAACTTTTAAAAATAATTGCATACAAGAAGGACTAAGGTATTACATTCGTTCCATTCCTTTCTGCATCGATTACCATAAATAGATGAGATGCCCAGTATTCATGCTGTGCAAGTAGCATGGGCCAGTTAATTAAGATATGATGTGCCAGCCACTTGTACTATATTTTAAAGATGCACTGTACGACATTCCTCAAATTGTCTGTCTACGTTGCCCTTCTACAATAGGACAGGGACAATTGGACAAGTGGCATAGTTAGAGCTTTTGGCGCCCGGGGCAGCCCCTGAGTTTGTCGCCCAGTGATGGCCGGTGCAGGTAGGGGTGGTAAGGTAGGGAGTCGACAGACGTCGACACGGAAAAATAAAAAAAAATAAAAACACTTACCTTGTGCTCGCCACATCGCTGAGTTGGCAATATGGTGAGCGCAAGGTAAGTGGTTTTCTTTTTTCTTCCCCTCGTAGTCAGTGCCGTCACCCCCAAAAAAGTGCCGCCCAGGGTGTACCTCCTCCCCTGCTCCCCCTACCCCCAGTTACACCACTGAATTGGACAATCTGAACACTGCCAATGCCGGATTAACTCCTTGTGTGCTTCTGTCGGCCAACGGCCGTCGCGCGCACTACCTTCGTAGTGCTGCGCACGTCCATTGGCCAACGTGGTCCCGCCCACTCCGCTAAACCACCGCACCGCAGCGGAATTGCCTCCGCAGTTAATCGGTTAAACCCTGTGGAGGCCCCTAGGCAGTCAAAATTTCGAGGAACTGCTCGATTAATTTTTTCTATCTTTTGAAGCAATTTAAGAGAGAATAATTGCAATTTTCTTTCAAGCTCAAATCAGTATAATCTTGATCCGTTGTGGTGGGGCCCCTAAAAGCAGTGGGGCCCATAGGTGCCTACTTTTCCTATTTGGTAATCCAGGACTGACCCCCGCACCCACCTTTCCAAGTGGATCATAAGGTGGCTAAGTTCCTGTGTGTCATTTTCTATCTGTAACTTTCTAAATGTGGTGTGGGGAGACCTGTCTCCCACAGGGCAGTCTGAGACTTAGAAATAATATTAAGATGAACAGCAAATCCATCATGCCTATAGGAGGAGGAGAGTCAGAACAGCTGCCATCTGTTTATAGTCACAACATATATATAGACAGTTACTTCTGATGGGAAGGGTGTGGTAAAATATACTGGTCAATGACAGCCTCTTGACCCCATTACCTGCATTTAAAAAATAAAACCTGCTTTACGCTGTAGGGTGAGACCCTCGAAGAACATCGAAGAGCATCTAAAAAAAATTCAAAAGATGTATGTGGTGAGCGCCTTTACAGGGCCTTAAAAATGAGTAGAAAAGGCAGTATTTCAGCTGGAGCTCCTGAATCCAGCCACAAATTTGTGTAAGGATTTTGAGCCAATGCAGTGCTGTAAATATGTATGTGTGTGGATGTATGTATGGATGGATGTGTGACGTATTTCAATAGCACAAATCTAGCTAAATGGGGGCGCGGTACAGGGTCAAAAACAAGTACACTGTCAGCAAATGATAGGACAGGCTGCTGGTTTATGACCTTAGGAGGCAGTAGGCACAAACTTATGGTCTGAATTTCACCAGCAAGAATTGTGGGCAGGAGGACAGCCCATCAATGGAAATCTTTCTGCTAATGAATTGGTATGTATCAATCTAGGCAACACAGCAAATTAGTTGGTCGAAATGAACTGAGCTAGAAACATTGGTTTTTGTAAAAAAGGGGAGATACAATTTTATTCACACAAATTCTTTAAAAACACATAGGAAAAATGTACATTCACAAATTATATCTAACACATATAACTCAATAAATCAGAGATATATAGCACCATCATTAAAAAAGACAATTAATCCAACAAATGAAGTTTACATAAGATAAACACAAATGTAATGAGAAAAATGTGGCTAAGTTAATCTCTACGCGCGTTTCGGCGAACCAGCGCCTTCTTCTGGAGCAGCCACGATAATATTTTAAGAACACGGATAATTTTAATGCAATTCGACGCTGCAGTCTGATTTGTCAGTATATCTAAAGTCCTTTCTTTAAATGGTAGATGAGGATATTCTATTATAGTTATTGATTCAGATGGAAATTCTGTGGTTATTGATGCGTTTAGTTGATCTCGAGTGTTGAATTTTAAATATTTTTTATTTCCTTGATTTACAAGTGGAAATTCGTTTAGACCCGCCAGCCGGAAATTAAAATATTGGCCTCAAAAAATGCGTTTTTATATATGGGGACATCAAGATATGGTCCGCCTGATATGGGGATGGTAAGTGGCGACGATAGCCCTTTTGCTTGTATTCCAATAGATGGACGATTTCAAGTGGTTTAAAATAACTCCCTGTCCAATTTGTATCAACAGGGCTCGAAAATTCCGGCGGCGGGACTCGGGGATTCTATATTCCTTCCTCGAACGATGGCGGCCCGAGTCCCGCCGCCGGAATTTTCGAGCCCTGTTGATACAAATTGGACAGGGAGTTATTTTAAACCACTTGAAATCGTCCATCTATTGGAATACAAGCAAAAGGGCTATCGTCGCCACTTACCATCCCCATATCAGGCGGACCATATCTTGATGTCCCCATATATAAAAACGCATTTTTTGAGGCCAATATTTTAATTTCCGGCTGGCGGGTCTAAACGAATTTCCACTTGTAAATCGAGGAAATAAAAAATATTTAAAATTCAACACTCGAGATCAACTAAACGCATCAATAACCACAGAATTTCCATCTGAATCAATAACTATAATAGAATATCCTCATCTACCATTTAAAGAAAGGACTTTAGATATACTGACAAATCAGACTGCAGCGTCGAATTGCATTAAAATTATCTGTGTTCTTAAAATATTATCGTGGCTGCTCCAGAAGAAGGCGCTGGTTCGCCGAAACGCGCGTAGAGATTAACTTAGCCACATTTTTCTCATTACATTTGTGTTTATCTTATGTAAACTTCATTTGTTGGATTAATTGTCTTTTTTAATGATGGTGCTATATATCTCTGATTTATTGAGTTATATGTGTTAGATATAATTTGTGAATGTACATTTTTCCTATGTGTTTTTAAAGAATTTGTGTGAATAAAATTGTACCTCCCCTTTTTTACAAAAACCAATGTTTCTAGCTCAGTTCATTTCGACCAACTAATTTGCTGTGTTGCCTAGATTGATACATACCAATTCATTTGCTTTTCCCTGGTCTAGGAACTCTATTTCCGTGCACTCAGGGGGTCCTTGATAAATATTCACGCCAATCTTTCTGCTAATAACAGCAAATATGGATAAAGTCATGTTTAATTCTCAGATCATTTTGTAGCCCAAAGATGGAGGAGTGGATGCAGTCCTAGACCCACTGCAGCGGTTTCAAGGCCATAAAGAGCAAAACAACTTAAATGCTCCTCTCATCTGGATAGTACAACAGTTCTGCCCATTGAGAGGTTTTGATGGCTGTGTGTATACTAAGGGAAATTCCTGCCAACCTGATTTGAAATGTAGATATTTCGATCATTGCTGAGATTTGCATCTCGAGTTTGAGGTAGGCCTGGGCATAGTTTGCGGAGCTCTGCGTGGCAAAAAGAAAACCTCTGCTGCGCTACGTGGATTTCCACAAGTGGTGGAATGGGTTAGGTCGTGCTACTTGTGCTAATTTTTAGCGTCGGGTGTTTGTTCAACGCTCGAAAATCAGTGTGAATGGCTCCAAGCTCAGTGCAAGATTTTCTACTGGAGCGGAAGCTTCCGCAATGCAAACGGATGGTTCCTCAACGCGAGCGGTTGCGACCATCCACGACCCCCCCCCCCGCATTGAGGAATCTCTCTGGGGGGTGGTCTAGCACTGGATTTTCTGGAACTCCACATGCTCCATGGAGAGCAGAAAACTCTGCAAATGGAGCATAGTTCACTGCCCAGTCCTAGTTTGTGGTTTCTTTTGAAACCCACCCTATGTAATTTGTGGCTAGTTACATAATTGGGGGATTTCCTAACACTTTAGGTCAAATAAACTGTTGCTCTTGAATGGTCACAGAGCTGTCAAAACGAATATATGTCTTCGACCTACTCAAGGTGAGTCATATTTGGTACATAAATAGGAATATTGCCCTCGGCACTCCTTCTATGACAATCTGCAGCACTATTTGTCTGTAATTGGCACACATCTAAGACTAAAGTTGATGACTGATATTAAACCCATTTGGTGAGCCCTTGTAGACATTACAGAGAAGGCAATGGTCCTGAGGCATGGGTTGCTGGTCAGAACAGAGTTGTCACTGCACTGGTGTTCTATTTTATAATGGACAGTAATGCATTTCACATAGGCTCTATCCAATGACACACTTCTCTTCCACCCTATCATCAATATGTTTGAGGTGAACTGTATGGATGGTAGCTAAAAATGTAAAACAACTAGTCTCCTATCCTGGGCCCACTGTAGCCTGAAAATCACATCCACCAAAGGTGTCTCAGTACCATGTCCAGGATAAAAGACAGGTGGAATAGGTCGAGCCCATTAGCCACCTCAACATGTTTCCACATATGACCTAGGACAAATAATTCCATTGTTGTTAATTCCATGGAATATCTTCAAAAAGGGGGAGAAATGTGTTGGGTCCTCTGGGGGAAATATTGTCCTGAGCAGTACCAGTACCCACAAAGGGGTACTGGACGGCACACAGGAAGTGGTGCGGGTCAGAGGTAGAGAGGGGGTGGCAAATAGGTTGTCCATGTATCCATATATTGCAGTAAACTTATCCGTTTTACAGGATTTTCTGAGTTGAAGGATGAATCTATGTATCAGTACACAATGCTAAATTATGTGGATGAGACAGAAGATAATAAAGGGTTGAAAGGAGATGCCCTGAAAAAAATTGATGGTGGTAGGGACAGAAACTCAGGATCACACGTTGTTTTGACAATGGACATTTTACATCCCTAATCCTTTAGGACATCTCTGCAAAATCGCAAAGCGTGACTTGAACCTGATCTGGCTTACGTCCGCGGACATTGGATTTGGGAGAACTTTGTATATCTGAGATTATCATGGATATTGGCTATGCTTCCTACCAGATGTGAAGAAACAAATTGCCCAAAGAAAAAGAAGAGCGATTCCCAATAACAAGCTTTGGAGGCAGTCACCTAAGCCTACAACCTTTGCAGACCAGGAGACTGCCTAGAGCCCTGATCTCATATTTAATGGGATGACATCTTAGCTTTGGTATGTTCATAAACCCTCAAATGTAGCACCAAAGATGTACAGGTGAAATGTTGCCCCTGACCTCTAGAGAGGTCACTTTTAAGCTCAAAGTCAATAGAAATCTTCAGGCTAGGAACTGAAAGGACTAGGTAGCAGCTTGGTTACTGTGTTTCATTAGTAGTTATGTGTGTTTGATTAATGGGTGTCTCTGTTTTAGATCAAGTCGAATGTTGTATTTTGAAGGTGGGTGTTCTGAATGTATATGTATGTATGTATATATGTATGTATATAAGTTTGTATGTATGTATCTATATGTATTGTATCAAGCAGTGTGGTTTATTATTAATTAGTGTATGTTTGTTATTTTAATATATGTTTTACTGTATAATTTGACTGTGTGTTATATATATTAGATAAGTGTATGCTCAGTTTTAGGTGCGATGCAACCTATTTTGCCAGTAGCTAATATCCACTTCTATTGTGGCAGTGGGTGTTTTGTTGTTTTCTACAGTGTTTCAGCTGCATTAGCTAGTGTGATGAATTTTACCGGATCATTGCTTTTACTTTGGTGGTTCTACGGGTATGTTGCCTTTTACTAATGGATGACTGAAGTCTATGCGGTTGCTCATAAATATTGACTAGAGTTCTTTTGCCCATGGTTCCTTCAAGTAACACCTCTGGTGGAATGTTTTGCCCCCGGGGTATCATTCCACCACCACTCCAATCATCGTAATTTTTCCAAAGCGGGTACCTTATACCATTAGGTAATTATAAAACACGAGCACTCCATATACATTTTAATGTTTCATTACCTAAAATACCAATTATGGAGCTCTTTGACCAAATGAGGTTTTTATTTTTTTTAATGAACTTCTCTCCCTAATTCACAACAGTAATTTCAACGCTGAATGATGAAGGTAGTGTATTTCATTAGGTAAGGACGTGTGTCAGCTCAGGGCACCATATTCTGATAATCCCATAAATTACCAAAGATAACATGGACAAAGCAACATAGAGCAAAGGGTCAATACCTTACAAATGATAAATTAACTTAGGATATACTTTACAATAGTATTCATGTAGACAAAGCATAGTGTTGTGTCTTGTTGCCCAGTGGACTAACGCGTTCACAGTCCAGACTGGTTGGACCTCAGGGACACAAGCTCGAATCCCAGCAGGTACGCCACGGCTTGTGTCTATTGAGGTAGATCAAAAGAATATCCCTGAATTGGGCAACCAAATACACCCATTTCATTCCATCGCTCTATACCTAAAAATGTGCTCCCCAAAATCTTTCCTTACCTGTAACTTCTTGAGGTCTACTCAGAAATCTTTCCACCGCTCCAAGTTCTCTAGAAGGGCAGCAGGTAAGTCACAGGTAGGGTTTACCTGGGGCAGGATCCAGAAAAGGCTGGAGGATTTATCTCACTAGATCAGCTTATTTTTTTTTTTTTGCATTTATATACAGCGCAAACTTTACCTGAAGGTGTTGAGTACTTTACAAAAGAACCAGTTACATTACATGGCATGTATGTTGGGGGCCTGAATCCGGGTGAGTCGGTTAATTCCGACCTGTGCGCAAATCTTCGCACACATATCCGGCCATTACAAGAAAATCAGCGTGAAATGGCGAAATTGATGTGGACATTGTTCTACCAGATCCATTCCTACTAATAATATTCCTATCTGTGCAGATTAATGCATCAATTTCTCGATTCTGTCAATGGCCGAAGCCCTACCAGCCCTGCATCCAGGTACATATCCATGCTTCTGGGACCGACAAAAACAGGGTCATTTTGTAAGTACAGGCACATGGAGTGGACACTTGTTTTTACTTTTCAGTTACCAATCAACTCTGATTGAGAAATAATACGTGGATCCGGATGGAGGGGGCACCAAGGGGGTGGAAGCAAGGATGGTGGCAGCAACACCGGCGTAAACAAATGAAAACGGGAGGAAAGGGCAAAAGCAACACATGTGAGCGGGTGGGGCGGAAGCAACACAGAGGGCGCGGGTAGGGAAAGAAACACGAAGGGCGTAGGTGGGTGGAAGCAGATGACACAGTGAGAGAGAGCAAAGTGGAGCATTGGAGGGAACGAACAGATCATAGAGAGCAAAGTGGAGAGAGTGTAGAGCAGCCGCAGCCAATGCAGGAGAGGGCGGTGGTGCTGGGATTTCGATGGACAATGACGAGGGAACATTAATTATTTATTTAATTTTCCCTTTTCATCGTCCGTCGAAATCCCCCCGTGCACCCAGCCCCTTTGCCCCACCACGGGCCGCGGCTGCTGGAGCGTAGGCAGTTCTTAATTTGAACCAGTGGTTTCCGGTGCTCCGCACCAGCACTTAAATGTCAGCACCAGCTTTTATGACAGTCTGCCTAACTCAGGAGGAGCACAGCAACAATTGCTTAACCCCTTCGCTGCGGGGGTTAATCCCCTGCTGTGCTGTGCTGGGGGGAGGGGGCCACGCACAGCGCCCCCATGCTCATGATGAGCTGAGCTCGTCATGAGCTACGGCGCTCCGGTGCTCATGACGAGCTCAGCTCGTCACAGGTGTATTACCTCCTGTGGAACGCTCAGCACAGGAGGGGAATTCTCCCCGCACCTGAGCGTTCCACGGCTCATGACGAGCTGAGCTCGTCATGAGCACCGGAGCGCCGTGGCTCATGACGAGCTCAGCTCGTCATGAGCCTCGAAGAGGTTAATAATTGAATACCCATTACCAATGACTAATACCTGCCGCCCAAACCATTCTTATAGCTTTGGGGGCCTGGAATAGTCTGAATTGTCACACTTGTAGGCGCCTGATGGTTAGTAGTTGTGTTGTTACTATTATTGGCAGCTTGGCAGGGGCAATGTGTAGCGGAATCTACAGTGGCCTCCTGACGAGAGCCCTGCAACTTACAACTTTTTACAAATTAAACAATGGAAGTAAGAGGCAGGCATTAAAGCATCTGGGGGAACACACGAGGGTGAGTGCAACATAGAGGAGTCAGGGAGGAATTCACAGAAGACTGAGAGCAAAATGGATACCGGGATAGAGAAGTTCACAAGAGAGCCAGCTTGGATGTACATGCACTCCCATGGAGTGCTTAACGCAAATAAAAAAGAAATTCTTGAAAAGCAAGCAGTGGAAGCATAAACGCCAGCCAATAAAAAAAAATGGTAAAGTGGCTGTGGTCCACGGGAGGAACAAACACATGATGACATATTGGGATACAAGAAGCAGACATATCAGAGTGACAGGGAAGCCAACCAATGGTGAGAAATGGGCGGGCTCCAAGCCCCTGTATGTTCTTGCTAACTCCACAATATGTCTCTCAATAGACAGCGCCTGTGCTGTCTAGAAGGCAGCATCTAAAAAGGAAAGGAAGATACATCAAAATGCAACTTCAGATTAGTAGAACTGCATGCAAAACTTGTCTTTCTCTTAGGTTTTTTCAGAAATGATGTACAATATGTGGTCTACTTCTATTTTTCTGCGTTTTCAAGAGTGTCTGATTCGCAAACATACTTTCCCGTGCAGGACCAGGCTTCAAACGCAGACTCCGAAGTACTGGAATATTTCATATGTGCCATTTAAAGACTGTCTGTAATTCTTTGGCTTCTCAGATTATGTCTTTGCATGATGGTACTATTAAAAATGTAGCATTTGACATCATTTTTTCTTTGGGTGAGAACTAATTGTACTTGCTTGACTGACTCATTCACGCTATACTCGGTGTTGGTTTTTACGCCTCACAAGTTTAACAGTTCACTGCTCATCACTGTCAGCCATCACAGGTTAAACAAAGACTGACAAGCATTCTGGAGCAGTTCATACAGCTGTGGAAGGTCATATTCTTCCAACCACTGGCCACCATGACCTTTTCACATTAAATTCACACTCTGATGCAAGCCTTGCGATTTAGTTGAGAGGCCCATTACACCATCACTTGCATGCAAAGGTTCGGGGGCCATATTACACATTGTGCCCCAGGGGCTTACGGGCATGCGCGCTTGCTTTGTGCGCGCCTGCTTTGTGCGCGCCTGCTTTGTGCGCCCCCAGAGGACAATGGTTTACAGAAGGAGCCGCAGAAGCTTGTGCATCTCCTGTAATATTGATAGCACTGGAGAACATGCAGCGCCAGCGTCATCGTGAGAGGGCGTTCCTTCCATGCAAATGAGGGAATCACTCTGACTCCGTGTCTGTGCCGTATTATGTGCGGCGGCGCAGAGACAAACATGCTTTTAGCAGGCGCACTGAAAGTGTGCCACAAAAAAGTGGAGGTAGCCCTCCGAGAGGTAGAAAGTGAGTCCCATGGCCCCCCTGTCATCCGACTGCAGATAGGTGTTGTCACTCACTGAATTCACCTACAAGGGGATTTCTCTCTCCTCTTGAAAGTGCAGGCAGAATGCCACCTGCACTGGGAAACAGCCGCTCCGTATTTCACTTGAATGTGCTCGCCCTGCAGTGGAGCGAGTTTGCGGCCACCCTGGAGGAAGCGCATTTAGTATATTAGGCCACACTTTCCCTGTTTGCACCTGACGCACCTTTTACAAGTTGTGCCATGGTGCCAACAGGGGAAGTGTGCCATGTATATAATACTGTCCCTAAAGTGAATATTATCTCTTTGGCAGTAGCTGGCTATTTTATCTAGAGCAGCACTGCTTGACTCAACCTTTGTTCTGGCAAAATATTCAAATGAGAATTTGGGTAAAATAGGGGCTAAAAACGAGAGACCCGCACATGTTTTCTGTCTCCACATTTCGTACTCTGGGGGATATTTACAACAAAATGTCAGAGCGCAGTGTTTCCCCAAAATTGGTAACGCTGTGCTCCGACATTTCTAAAATGCAGGGATGCAATGTATTTACAAAAATACGGCACGCCCAGTGGTCAAAGTGGGGGAAAAAAAGTAGGGGAACTGTGGGTGGAGAATAAGAGGGCGGGAATAACCTGAGAATTGGATCAGTGGGCAGAGTCAGAGGTGTGGCCAGAATGCACAAATCATCCCAATTTTTTTGTATTTGTTTGACATTTCACTGACCAGTCACAGCTCATTATGTTATTTAATTCAACCAATGGATACACATGAATATTTAAGGTTTAATATGAGGTATTGACATTAAAATACATTGACAACTTGGGATTCAGTTCCTATCACAGAATGTCCCAAATATGCTTAAAAGTGGAGGCACAAGTAATTTGTCTCTGAGTGGAGTTTCTGTCATCAGCACTTCCCCATTTTTCCAAACATGAATGGCAAAATATCCTAGTTTGCAAATGTTTTCTATATCATTATGGCTTTGCCATATTTGCCACTTCATACAACATCTGCTGCATAATCAAAGAATTTTAACTAATAAATTGTTTGTAGCTCAAACGGATCAAAAATTACTAAAACATATGACTTGTGTTGCTGTGAAGTGGAAAGCCCTTTGCAGAGGTTGACTGATCACCTTTCTCACTGCTGCATTTGCATGTTACACTGGCCCTAATATGGCAAAATTTTTGCAGAGACTGTTAGTATTTGTAATAATGTCAAAATAAAGTATCAGAAAATATACTGCATTACGCTGAAGCCTTTTTTTGATGCATAATTTAGTCAACATTGCGGCATCATTTTGTCCTCCTTTGCTGCATAATTCCAGTGGCCCCAAAGCAGTCAGCACATGTTAAAAGTGCTTGTGCATAAAGCAAAGAGACTGTGAAGTTTGGGAACTTAGTTTGATGTACGTGCATATCCTGCATTGCTGATGCCTGGAGAATTGCAGATACTACCGCTGAAACAAGACCGATGAAAGTACCAATGGGTGAGGCAGACTGGCCTCAAGGGCTTTTAGCGCTGGTGGCTCCCTGTGCAACAATGTTTGTTGATGCCCCCCAATGACCACCTACACCACGGATTCCCTTACTACCACCCTTTAACGGTGCCCCTCAAGTCTTGATAACCACACTCTCACTCAGATGCATTTAATTTGATTTACAGCGCCACTCATACCAGTGTAGGGTGTCAGAGCACTTTACATGACATATATTACACAGAGACAATTTAGATTTTTCACAGCCTGCTGGGCAGAACATCTGGATTTTATTAAAGACAGGGAGACTAAGATTATGCAATCTCCTTTATTGCTTAGCTCACAGCAGCAACAATGAAAGGATCTAGAACTTTAATGAACATTCCAATAAGGTATATAGTCCATGTGCACGCAGTGGTCTCCCTTCTTTGTGCAGCAAACAAGATAACTTTAGACACAACTTTAGAGAGCCTTGAACGAATCACAACATTTTAGAGAACTTGAAGCCATCTCAGCGACCTTTTAAAGCAACTAATCTGCAAAATAGAAAGAACAAAACGATAAGAAAAACATTTTAGATGTGAGAATCTCTTTATAGGACATGTTACATAAGACTTATAACTACAAGGTGTAGGAGTCACATGACAACCATACTAGTAGGCAGTATTGTTTAATAATGATTGATCTGGAGAAACACAAGCTCAGAATTTAAAACACAATACCCTGGTGGGGGGCTTTCTTTAATAATCAGAATTGATTTCTATCCAAATGAACACTTTTTGCAACATTAGGATAATCAAAGACTGGGGGAACAAAACACAATGCTCTAATTTATACCTTGCAGTTTGCATGCAGTGCTTAGATGACAGTTAATAGCTCACTGTTCTATGTTAGGATTTTAACCTATAAACTGCAAGTAACAAAAGTATCTCTCTGACAAAAACAGTAACCCACTGATCTATTTACATTATGTGCACTTTGTGATCTGCATGGTACATATTCTTTGGAGCAGGCACATTAACCCTCTGCGCTACCTTTTCATGAGTCAAAACTTCCATTAGTCAAAACACTCTAGGAAGACTGGCGTTATCATGACATTTTTATTGTTGCTGAAAATTGCTGGAGACCAGGAAGGAGGGAGCAAGCTGCACACATGACACCCCCACCCAAAGTCAGCGCCCGGTGTGGTCACACTGGTTTTACCACCTTAGAGCCGGCCCTTCTCAAGGGTCCTGTGACCTCAGTGACAGAGTCACTATCGCACTAGGGTTTTCTGCTTCATAAGCCTGGCCACAACACTGGAGGTGAACTTCAGCATGGATTGTGGTTGACAAGCCATCAAGGTTAACCCACACTTGCCATCACTAGTGTCCACCTGATGGTGCTGAGACACCAGAGCTTCTAAGTTCTTGCGGGCCTTCTAGGGTATAGCATGTGAATGTGCTCCGCCAGGAGAGTGGTCTGGCGGACTGGTCATGAAGATTGAACCTGGTTCCCCAGTTCCAAATTCAACAGCTCTGACCATAGTGCCACATCCTCTCCTCCACTTAACACAATACTGCCCCACTGAGAGAAACTCACACTGCCTTAAACTACATCCCAATTGTGCTTCACTATAGAAACCTGACTGTTACTCAATTCAAATTATGTACTAGACAAGAGCAATATGTTGCCTAAGAAAATCCTGGAAACATCAAACACTCATAGGGAATGCAATATTAAGTAAAGCTGAAATGAACAACATGGTTACCTTAATGCCTTTACACTAGCTATTCAGAAATTACTGAGTGATTTTGCCTGAGAAGTTAAGGACATGACTACAAGCCCCGGAAGGAACTCGTTCCAATGTCCATTGCTGATATCCTTACAAACCATAAGCAGTAGGGTTTAAAAAGACCACATCCCTGAACACAGATCCGCTGTACACATTTTGTTTTGCAATCCACCCACAATCAGGCATTGCAGTACATCCAGGATTGGTGCACTTCCCCACCCGAGGAAAACAATGCTGTTCAAAGAAAGACAAAAAAACAAAAGTAGCTCTTCACTGGCAAACTCTGTAAAGTGGCGCTAATGTGTTTGGGAGTGAATAAAACCAATCTTGCGACCACTCTGTTATTTATTTATTTTTCATATTTTGAATCTTTTATTCCTGAGGCTGCACTTTGGAATGGAAACATTTTTTAAAAAGAAGACATTTCCAGCAAAGGTGTTTTTCTTTTTTGGATCCATTTCACAGGGGAACAAATAAATGAAAAAAAAGGAAAGAGAGGGTGGGAACTGTTTCTTGAAGTCATGGTTTTAAGAAAGTCAGGAGGAGCTAGACAGAAAAGAGGGAATAAGAGTAAGAAAGGGGGGGGGGCAGGTGTTAGTGGCCGAGCAGAAGTGAACACTGTCCTTGTCTTCTCTGGGCAAGAAGGAAAAGACAGAGTACCTTTTATTCTCTGCGCACCCGCCCGTCCCAGAATGGCTACGAACGCCGAGCCTTATCTATAGCCAGTGGCTACATCTGCCGTCCTGGGACATGTTTGAAATTAAAAAGTAGGGGAACGGAATCTATTGATTTGAAGAAGTAGGGGCATTCCATGCCCTGCCGATCCTGCCTACTCTGACCACTGGGTGCACCCCTGTGTCACCCCTAGCACTTGTGCAAATAAAGCTGCATAGTGCCAGCGCAGGCACCCTTACGCCATGTTGCAAGTGTGCCTGAGCTGCAGGGGCAATTGTGTATGAGCAGGAAGGCACACCTTCCTGCACATAAACAATCTTGAGGGACGATTTGATTATTCTATGTGTGCTGCACAATACAGCACACATGGAAAGAGCAAAAAACAAGGAGAAATTAATAATCTCTCCACCCTATCACCAGTCTAAGACTGCTCCAGCCTTGTAAATATGGGGCGGCGTCAAAAAGCAACAGGTGTTGCAGCGAAATGTTCACTGCAACTCCCATTGCATGACCCTTTCACGCTAATTGAAACGTGAAAAGGGGCCTTATTTACAAGGCGGCATTAAGCCAGGTAAAGTGGATTAATGCCACTTTGTAACTAAGGAGAAGGGGATATCTCCAAAGCAACATCACAAAAACGGACGTTCTGGTGGCGATATCCCCTTGTAAATATGCCCCTCTGTATCTCTCCTATTTGCTTCACTCTTCCTTTATCTCTACTTCACCGATTATTTTGCTCTGTCTCTCTCATCATCACTCTCTTTTCTATCTCCCCCAACTATTTGATTCACTTTACATCTATCATCCTAGCACTTGCTGTCCCTTCCTTTGTCCTTCTATCTACAACAGGTGTAACTGCTGTTTGTAAAAACCAGCATGATTTATCACTGCCTATCCTGTTGCCAACAATTTCTGCAATAAATTGTGGAAGGTGAGGCAAACTCTTCTGAGAACTTTCTATCCTATTTTGGACGTCATCTTCCTCGTTATTGGCTCGAGGTTCCAACAGGACTTCGACCTGAGCTAGAGACAGGCTCAAGTCTGACTAAAGTTTGCAGTGGCTCGCCCGCCTCTACCGACCCATCCAGGATGGGGGAAACAAGCAAATATGCCCCACACATGACCTGTGTCCCCTCAAATGGTATTCTTTTCTTCCACTGCTGGTAGTGAATGAAATTTGCCAGATATTTGAGCAGAGGATGGACCATAGGACCTCTCCCTGACCCTTTCATGTATTGATATCAAATCTACCTCTTCGTTAGTACTAATAAAAATAAAGAGGCAGCCCTGCATCCTTGTATGAGCATTCTTTCTTCGCTATAGAGCAAGTTAATTACAGGTGCGGATTACAGGATGGGTTTGGCAGATGCAGAAGAGATAGCTCATGGACCGTCGTTCTACAGGGGAGGTCGCTACAGACAGATAGGAATACAGAGTCAACAGCAATCAAACTTAAGTGTGAAGGGCTGCCTTGAACCAGGTGCACTTAGGGACTACTTGAAATTGTAACCTTACGTCTCTGCAATGTTACAGTAGGAAAGACACTCAAGCAAGTGATAGGTAGAATACTTAAAATTAATCCCAGTCATAATTACTCTGAGCTGCATTCCAGTCCATTTGTTGCTCACTGCGCCGTCTTGAAGTCATGGACAAACCGTATGCCCATCAGCATTTTAACAACCATAATAGGAACAATGCAGCCTGAACTGCTGGACCAGTAAAATGCATTTTGCCATGTTCAGAAGGCAAAATGTGACTTAGTAATTTGTTATCGAATCGCATTTTGCTTTTGCGATTCGTTATTAGCAAGGGGCGTGTTTAGGGCGTCATTTCCTAATACCAGATAGCACTGGTATGTATGAATGGTTTGCAACCAGGAATGCAGTTGCAACACATTTGCAGTTACCACGAACTTCAAGTTGGGTTAACCCATTCCCAAACGGCCCACTGCCACATCTTAAAAAATTAAAGGGTAGCTTTTCATTTTTATTTTTGTAACACATCCCGTTTTCCTTTAAGGAAAATGGGCTGCATTACAAAAACAAATATTGCTTTATTTAAAAAGCAATCACAGACATGGTGGTCTGCTGACCCCAGAAGGCCACCATGCCTTTGATTGTACCTTTAACAATGCGTCACAAATTGTGACCTTTCTCATGAATATTGATGAGGCAGACACATTTGCGACCCACTACGAACCTCTAACAGTGTCAAACACACTGTTCTACATTGTAATTTGCGATTTCCTAATAGCGAATCGCTACAATTCACTGTTAGAAAATCGCAAAGTGATTTTGTGCATCTGGCCCTAAGTCTCTTCTGAACGGGAGCACAAAAAACCCTAGAGGCGCTTCAACTTTGTAGGGCCTCATCAGTGAGGTGCCTCTTGAGATCTATTGCACCAGAACCAGTGCTTTAAATGGGCCGGTACTCACCGGTACTAAGTACCGGCACTTCAAAAAAAAAAAGAGTACCGTAAGTTCTCCTTCTCCAAAGAGAGCACCGGTACTCATGAGACAGCAAGGCAGGCTCAGTAAAACTGGCATGAACAAAAAGAAGCGCAACAGAGCCGATGAGTCAATCTGTTTTCGTGAGTCGCTCTGATGATCAAGTGCTAATCTACCCTCACAATGTGCTAAATGAGTGACATCCCATAGGCACTCATTCAGGGCTGGCAGGAAGTTCACGAGGGGTCTGACCCACACTGTGATTACTGACACAGTGTCCACTCAGGCTCTGTTGAGTCAATAGCACAGTAGGTGTGTGGGCAGGGCCTGCTAACAGGCATATCTCCTGACTCTTGGGAAATCCCAGAGAAGGCTTCTTGCTGGCATAGCAGAGTGCGGCAGCACCTGTTTGGAGCCAGAGTGAGGAGGAAGGTGGTGACAGTGAAGCTGTAGCACAGTTGGTGGGAATCAAGGTTTAGTATTGTGTGCAGCGGCAAATGGAAGCACTTCTAAAACACATGTACTAAAGGCCCTGGGTGTTTGCACGAATGTCCCTGTGCATGTTCTTGCATGAGTAAGTGTTGTCTGCAGGGTCCAGCATGGCAGACAGATAGCTGCAAGCTCCACAAGCCCTGCGCTAAGCCACTTTCTCTCTCTTCAGTACAGATCTGCTTTCTCTTCAGTGGTTCAACATGATTGTATTTTGTTTTTTGGAGACCGTTTTCTCTTCGGTTATTGAGTGGGCTTTGGGAGGGGTGAAGGTGGGTGAACCAACAAATTAACAAGGAGAGCCCAGTCAGAGTTGAACCAGGAAATCTGGCTTGGCTTTAAAAGCCTGTGCATAAGTTACGCCTTTGAAAACATTACCATTGAAATAAAAGTGTATTTGTATCATGTGGAAGCATTTCCTCTTGGTGCATCCCACCGTGACAACATTGCCATTAGTGATCTAGGAAGTAAGTCACTTCTCAGGTGTATATTATATATGGAATCTTTGCTTTTCATCAATGAAGCAACATTATAGTGTATTAAATCTAACACAAGATGTGATTGTAAAGCACACATCCAGAACTCGTGCATTTGAATATACTATCGAATGTGCTAATGAACAAAAAGGAGGTTGGTAAGTTAAAATATTTGTCTACGAACACACAATTTGGTCATGTGGGGAAGCTGTGATGGATCCCAGAATTTCTGCTTTCACTTTGTGCAATTCAGCCTCTAGTAGGCTATATCTTTTGTTCTCTTCTGAATTACAATAAAGGTCACAATTTTGTCTTTAATCTTTGCACTTGAGATTAGAGTTTGGCTGGCAGGCAGATGCACCATCAAATTTCAGTTCATTTTTGGCTTGAGAGTGCAAGAGGACCTGAAACTGAGCCAAAGCCAGGTACCCTGGTGCAAGCTTTCGACAGCTTGTTCACCTCCAGAAAGAGGAAATCAGACTTTACAGCAGGTGAGGAGCTTTGAGGCAAGGCTATGCCATCTAGGAGGGAATGGGTGAAGCTTGCTATGTGGCAATAAGACAAGAGGGTAACCATAGTTAAATGCTCCCCACGATTGTGAAGAAAAATATCTTATGCAAGTCATGTGTGATAAAGGTGGTGCACCATTAGAAGCCCACTTTAATAATAAACTTATATGAATGATGAACTCCAAATCTGAAATTTTTAATTTTGTTTTTATTCTCTTTGATATTTAAAAAAAATTTAAATGTAAAAAAATGTTTGGAATTTTTTTTAAACTAATGGTTCACTAAAATTTGTCCTTGTGTAAATGTTTTTTTATATATCAATGTGATGCTTTTATGATTTGACCTATCGAAATAAAGCCTTTGAACTGAATAAATGTATCCTTTTGTATACATATTAAATCTCACACAAATTAAATGTGTGCCCCTGGCCCTGTCCCCTAGCATTGCCCGTAGCCCTGCCCCCAAGCCCTACCACCTAGTCCACATCTCAATTTGATGATTACCTGCACTTATTTTTTTTCCATTTAAAGCACTGACCAGAACATTGTGAGTCGGTATCACAGCAACATGGTTAATAGTTTAACATTGTCTGGGCAGCTCATTCGGTGGTATATGCTAGTGATGCCTGTCGGCGGATGGATGTAGGTTTGTGGTCAGTTTAGTGTTCTTTTTCCTGTCTATTTTGTCTCTGGTTCTCTGTTTCTGTAAGTTTCTGTAACAATGCACCTCTGTCTGTCCCTAAGTCCTGTTACGTCTCTCTTACCATGTTTGATATCCTGCCGGTTTCTTTTATTCTAGCGCTCTGTCTTCCCCTCAATTCAATTCTTTTCAAGGCTCCCTCCCGTGTGCTCTCCTGCATTTTCTATATTCGCTCTTCTTCTGTCTAGTGTTGTCTCTTCATGTATTTCTGTGGTCTATCTCTCTTCTACACACGCTGTCTCCTATTCGTTTCCTTTTCTTTCCTCCACATATCTCTCACTACCACAAGCTAGCTGTCTCACTCTCTATTTATTTGTGTATGTGCTTCTCTCCTTGTCTCCTTTGCTGTTGCTTTTTCTCCTTCTATCACCCTTGTTCTTCCTCTCTTGCTGTCCCTGTGGTTGTTAGTCTACCTATACATTCTTCTTTGTCTAAATGGCTGTCACACTCTGTTTCTCACACATTTGCTCCCTCTGTCACTCTCTGTCTAGCTGCCTCCCCTTCTCTCTCACTTTTTCTTGTTCTCTCTCGTCCTCCCCTCTCTACCTGCCTTCTTCTCTCAGTCACTCACTCTATGCCCTCCTCTGTCTCGGTGCAGACCAGTGGGTCTCACGGTCACCCTGTCCCTCCCTTCAGTTAACACGTTGACTTTTGCGCTGTCTCTCCCACACTCTTTCTTGCGCTCTCTGTTTTTTCTTTCTTTGCGCTTTTCTTCTCTCGTGCGTTCTCTCTCTCTCTCTTTCTTCTCCCTCCCTTCCTCTCTCCCTCCCGCTCTCTCTCTTCCTCTTTCTCTCTTTCTCTTCTTCTTTCTCTCTGTTTCTCTCTCTCTTTCTCGCTCTCCCTCTCTCTCTTCTCCCTCCCTCTCTCTCTCTGTTTTTTCTCCCTCCCTTCCTCTCTCCCTCCCTCTCTTTCTCTCTGTTTCTCTCTTTTTCTCTCTTTTTTTCTCTCTCCCTTTCTCTCTCCCTTCTAACTCCCTCTCTCTCTTTTTCTCCATCCCTTCCTCTCTCTCTCCCCCTCTCTCTCTCTTTCTCTCGCTCTCTCTTCTCCCTCCCTCCCTCCCTCTCTCTCTCCCTCTTTCCCTCCCTCTCTCTCTTACTCTCTACTCTCTCTTCCTCTTTCCCTCTCTCTCTCTCTCTTTTTCTCCCTACCTTCCTCTCTGTCTTCCCCCCTTTCTCTTTCTCTCGCTCTCTCTTCTCCCTCCCTCCCTCTCTCTCTCCCTCTATCTCTCTCTCTCTCTCTCTTCCTCTTTCCCTCTCTCTTCCTCCCCCCCCTCTCTCTCTCTCTCTCTCTCTATCTCTATCTCTCTCTCTCTCTCTCCCTCCCCCCTCTCTCTCTCCCTCTTTTCCTCTCTCTCTCGCTCTTTATCTCTCTCTCTCTCTTCCTCTTTCTTTCTCTCTCTCTCTCTCTCTCTCCCTCTTTCCCTCTCTCTCTCTCCCTCTTCCCCCCCTCTCTCTCTTTCTTTCTCCCCTTGTCTCTCGCTGCATCTTCCTCCTGCTCCCTGACACAGCCTTCCTCCGCTGTCCCATGAAGGTCACCTGGCGCGTGCCATCCATCTGCCTCCTCAGAGGAAGAGAGAAAGAAACAATTTGCCAAAGTGGCTACAAAGTAGCCATGATTGGATGGGATTATTCACAGCTCCGCCGAGGATTCTAATGGCCGTCGCCCGGCGGTAAATCAGGGGGCTCGCCACTGATCCGAGGGTCGCGGCAGCTGGGGGAAGCCAGATGGGCCGTTCCTGCTGAGAGGAATTCTTATTGAAATGAGTCTGTTTACTAGCTCCGTTATTCTCCCGCACTCTGTGATGCTGAGAGCATATGAATACTAAAGGCACCCCGCCCCCCACCCTGAACTGCCCCCACCCCGTGCTACTCTGCATTCATGACCGGTTCACCCATCATAAACGGCGTGTTGGAGCTGAGGACCAATTGGGCTGCAGTGACCCGATAAATTAGTTTTTCATGTATTTTATTGTAAATATATACTTATAGTTCGGCCACCGGGGCATTGGGGCAGCACTCAACATAACGATTTGCGTGTTACATTAGCTCAGCTGCTACTTTCTCTCGTCTTCGCAGCGCCCAATTAGAAATGGGCAAACGTGTCACGATTCGCAACTGTCATTTCTATGAACACATTCTAAAATCTTGTAAATTGTGAGATGGTAGTCAATAGCGCTGGACCAGTTTGCAGAGAGGAGATGCTGCCATCTTTGTTACATCAGACGTCATACGGATTGTGAAAAATCATTGGTCGCACAAACACGTTCAGCGAATAAGCCACGCCCACTCAGCAGGAGCGAGATAAGGGTATGGAACCTACTGATGGTGGATTTCCAAGCACACTGGAGTAAATATATTACTAAAGAATGGTGTGGTACATACTGGAATTTACAGACAGCATATTTTCCATTGAAATGGCCACTAAATTTGCACAGGCACAGTTGTACTCATAAGAATATATAGCATATAAACGATGACGTGTAGGAAATGGGTTTCAGCAAATACATTTATACATTGTCAATTACCTTGATTTGTTTTGATCACATGTAAATCGCGTGATGAAAAAATACAACATAACACAACCTTTCCTTTCACACTGCATCCTAACAAGATTGTCACATAATTATTTGTACTAAAACAGCTCACTTTGCAGTCAGAGAAAGAAACAGAAACACCAATCTCTGTGATAAAAAAAATTATAGACATAGCCTGACCTTTGACCTCTGTCTTTGAACCACATAGGAAATGTGACAAAATAAACAAGCATTTGCAATGCAATAGGTCTCGCATTAGGAAAGTTTGAGCTATTGTTATTGTAAATGACACATTTTTTATTTATGTGTTGGTTTTGAAAATAGCGAAATGAATAGCTTTGTCATTTACAATGCCAGTACTATTAACTTTCGCAAATGTGACACCTATAGCATCTGTAATGCAATATGTGTTGTATTTACGTATCTTAGATGTATTGATATTACAAATAACAATTGCTTTTAAAAAAAATGTTTAATTAATACTTAAATAAAAGTTATTGTAATTTATAATTGCAATAGCTTAAACTTTTGTAAATAACTTTTATGAAGATTTTGTTAGCTGTATTTTATTGTGACGAAAATCCAAGAACAGAAGTGAAATATTAACAGCTACCACTGCCAATCCAGACAACGTATTCTGGAAGTATCCCCAGTCACATGGAACCTCTGTGGTGGACAACGCTTTGTGTACATGGGAGGCGCTCACAACGGACAAGTGGGCCCGTCTTGTTAGCTACCATGAATCAGTCCTGACCTTTTCAGTCAACAGCAGTTTGTATGCGTGTATACACTGCCAACAGTACAACGGAACTACATGTACCAGAATGCAGCGTGCAGCTGGCGACTACATCAGAGCTGGGTGTTAAGACCCGTCGCAACCGGATTCAAATGACATCCAGTAATGCTTACTACAGGCTTTCAATAGCGGCCATGAGCTGTCCCGCGTGTAGAGGCCCCGGCCGCCGTCATGACCCTCAGGGAAGGTCCGGCTGTTGTCTGTGACGTGAACCTTACCTGAGGTCTGACATCTCCTTGTGCTTCCCGGCCATGGCAGCTCCAAGCCCGGTCTGCTGCCAGGGGCACCGTCTCCGAGTCCTGCGGCTCCACCAGCTGACACTTCCTGTGCTTGACGAGACGCAGCCTCCGGAGCGCGGCTGCTGGAAAAGCAGCGCCAGCCACCACTTTGAGTGCAGCGCCCACCTCCGCCTCACCGCCACCACCATGGCTCGCCGCTGCGTGTCATCGTGCCGCCACTGGCGAGACCTGCGGCAGGAATGTGCACAGACCTGCCGCACCGCGAGGGAGAGGTGAGAGGTGGAACCGAGCCGGGCACAGCCGCCATCTTGTGACGTGAGCGGTTGGAATGAGCCACTCACTGGCTCACCCCGGTCACAGGCTGCCAAGGTTTCCTCGAACCATGTATGGGTGCCTAGCACAATGCGCACAAAGAATGTCAGGGTAGCCCTGGCACGTGAGCCTTTTGGACAACACGTCAATGTGTAAACAGCATAATGCTAATTCCAGGGTCTGAGGCTCCATCCCACACGTGTATGGTTTGTTAAAAGACATCAGCAGGCTATTGTGCAAATCACTCATTTTGTATTTTTTTGTAAATGCCTCGTCAGGGGTAGTAAGTCCTGTGTCATAACTGCCAAGGTTTCAGATTGCTTTGTGTAATTATGAGTGATATTTCAACCGACCTTCCATTATAAACAAGTCCCGCGGCGACCCGGAAGCTCTTGGCCGGCCGGCCAATCCGGTCGCGGCCGGCCGGAAGTCCCGCCTCCCGAGGTCCGCGAGCTGCCGGCGCATGGAGCGCCCTGCCGGTCCGAATCAGCCCGGGTCCCCAGGAGGGGGCCGGGGAGAAGGAGGAGTGTGGCGCCTGTTGCGGGGCTCCTCGGACCTGAGGGAGCCCCGATTGGGAAGAGGAGACGAGACGCGCCGCGCCGTGAGGCGCGGAGCGCGAGAGGAGCCCGCCGGAAGAGCGCAGTCGGTGAGTGGGGCCCAGGGCTGAAGTGAAGTGCGTGCGTGTGTGTATGCCTGGGAGGGGTGGGGGAGGGGGAGGGGGAGTGTGTGCGCGCGTGTGTGCGTGTGTGCGCGAGTGAATGTGTGTGCGCATGCGTGACTGTTTGATTGAGAGAGAATGCGAGGTAGGGGATAGTGTGCCTGTATGTGTGCCTGTATGTGTGTCGTATGCCTGCGTGTGCATGCGCGCGCCTGTTTGTGTGTGTGTGCGTGCATGCAGAGGGGTGGGGGCTGCCTGTGTGTGTGTGTGTGAGCAAGGGATTTGATTCGCGCATGCGCAGCTACCAGACGCTCGCTCCTGAGGTGAAATCTGACCTCGTCAAAGCGCGCGTCTGGTAGCTGTCCACATTCCTAAATACGGGCCACAAAAGGTCTGAAGCAGACACTCTCAATGCTCACGCATTGAGAGTAGGTCTGCTCGACCTAAACACAATTTAAAAGCATCTTTATTGCTCATTCACCTTCATAGTGGTGGCCAGGATGCCTCGCGGGTGGCAGGGTGGGTGTGAGGGAGGCACGGAGAAGGGGTGGAGGGGGTCACTGGGGTGCAACGTAGAAATAATAAAAATAAACACTTACCTTACCGCTGGGTTTAGTCTCTGCTCCTGTTCTCCTCTGTCGATCTGCAGGAACAGGAAGCAGAGCCAGGCTTCCTGACCAAACACAATGCTGCAATGCAGCATTGTGATTGGTCTGAGGTGGCTGGATGCCCAGCCAGGGAATGGGGGTCCTGGGCATTTTATTGGAGAACAGGGAAAGTGCTCATGACTGTTTGGCTGCTACCAGAGGGCCGTCCAAACAGTCATGAGCACTTAGGAGTGGGCAAACCACTCCTCCCCTGCCCTGCCCTCCGAGCAGAGCAGAGCAGGGCCGGACTGGGAACCAGAACCGGCCCTGGCAAAGTGCTCGGCCGGCCCCCCTCCCCCCCTCCGGGAGGAGAGGGGAGGGGGGAGAGGTGCGACCGCGCTCTGTGACAGGGCCGGTTTTCGGCCGTTTTTGTTACAGGGCCGTTTTTGCAGCGTAACGGCCCTGTAACAAAAACGGCCCCAGGGGCCCAAAACCGGCCCCCAACCATGCGGCCCACCGGGGAATTGCCCGGTGCCCTCAACGGCCAGTCCGGGCCAAACCGGGCCCCAACCATGCGGACCACCGGGGAATTGCCCGGTGCCCTCAACGGCCAGTCCGGGCCTGGAGCAGAGCAGCTACACCCACCAGCCCGCAAAGCAGCAGTGGGTGTAGCAGCAGTGATCGGTTGTTTATTGATCATGACAGAAGTTGATTATAGATGAATCATGACTCTTTAGAACTGAATTGATGACAATGTCCAACAAGATGGTTTCTCCATTTTCAACAAAATATGAGATGTATATATCTTGGTTCTGAGGTTGTTCATTAGGCAGAAGAATCATGTTGTATATAAGATGGTTATATTTATTTTGGAACTTAAGATTTTTCAATTGTATAATGTATCATTTTCTCCTATTTACAGCCCTGATGATGTCCCGAATGGGGATGAAACGCGTTGGCTGTTAACTGTATTATGTTTGTGCTAAATCGCGGTTTGAAGATGACTGACACCAACAAGACATTTTGAATAAAGCTAAAAGAACTGAACAACTTCGTCTTGGAGAATTGCTTTTTGGAGAGATATCTACTAATACTAATTGTTGAAATTATATATGTGTTTTTTACTTTTTACGCTCCTTCTTCAATTGTGAATAAGTATCATTTTGTGTTTCCTTTACTTTGCACTGCTTAAAAGTAGTGGGCAAAGCTCCTCCGCCAAAGTGGAGGAGCCGCCACTGCACCTTCTGATCTCCAGCATTGTTATTTTTGGGGTGCTGTAGCACCACCACACCCCTACTTCCAGCACCTTTGGTGGTGTTAGAGAGGTCTTCCCCCTGCTTGTGACGGGCATGGAAATGAGCAAATGCCGAGCAATTGTTTCTGCCACCCAAAATATTGAATAATTTCAGATGGATGAGTGAAGGAGGTTAGCATTCACAAGTGTAAGGTGACAATTTCCAACATCATACACTCTGCGTGAGTAGCCTGCCGGGATCAGGAAACAGAGAGGACCCATGCTCACTTCTCCTCGTTCCATACCCCTTTCACATTGTGACGTTAGCTAACCTTTTGATTTGACTAGATTTAAACACAAAATATACTTATAAGGGCTTTCAGCCTGCGCGCCTCATCCATTGGTCTGTTAATGTGCCTTTCATGTTTTACTTCCACCTACTACAGCATAGAACATGGTGAATTGGGTCAACCCTCTTCAGCCATTGGCTAATTTCACTGTGAGTGACAGCATTCTTCTCTTTCACAAGGTTCATATCACCAAACATAGTGATGTTCTAACATGTTAATGGATGCTTTTTGTTAACAAAACATATTATTGCTTATAGAAAATGTTTTTTTTTAAGTTTAACAAGTCTTTGATGCTTCCCCATTAAAAAAAAGTTTTATGAAAACCTTAACAAAATAAAGCAAGCATTGACAGCAAAAAAGCTGGCAGACAACACCAGACCGACTGACTTTGCCAATGCTTGCTGTGTAATGTGATTACGTAAGCCCAAAATAAAGTCTAGGGCATCACACTATTGGCTGTGCCATGAGACGTCAAGCGATTCTCAGTCTATTACAGTAATAGAGGCAGGTAATTGGTGCTTCACAGCAGCCGTGGCCGTGCAGTTAAGAGCGGTGGGGCAGTGGTGCCGGGATTAATTAAATTTACCCTCTTCATCGTCCATCAGAATCCCCCCCAAGTGGCTCCATTGCCCCACCGCACTTACCTGTATGGGCCGCAGCTGCTTCATAGCCTCTTTGCAAGATGTAGGCTAGTGAACTCTTTGTTGGTCTGGCAAGCAATGAAAAATGATTGACTGCGAAAAGGCTCCTCGGGAATCGAGCCTCTTCTCCTAGCTAATTCCAAAGTAATTTTTTTCTGCTGCGCAGACCCCTCCAGGTTTCAAATATGTGAACTGAAGTTTGAACAAAGATTATGAAAGCAAATGCCTAAACCCACTGAGCTATCTTCCCATCATTAACCATCTGCACTGCTACTCACCTGATGAAATTGTAACACTAGCAGTAGAAGAGTGTTAGGTTTGGGGGTTTCTAGTTGGCAGAGGTAGGTACCTTTGACCAAATAGGGACCCTTTGCGTCTAGTCAGGGTAAGGGGCTACAATCCTAAAATAACCCCTGCTCACCCCCTTGGTAGCTTGGCACGAGCAGGCAGGCTTATCTCAGAGGCAGTGTGTAAAGGATTTGTGAACACATACAGTAGTACAGTGACAACACTACAGATGGACACCACAGAGGTTGTATTATAAAAATAAGTATTTTTATATAGACTTAACACAAGACCAAACAACACAAATCCACAATACTGTACTCAAAAATAGACTTTAAAATAGTAGAAAATAGCTCAGTTCTCTCAAGTTGTAAATGTGACACTTTACTCTCAATGTACCTTTGATGCGTAACCCAAGGAAAACAAAAGGGTCGCAGAGAAATTGATGCGTTGGTTCCTTACACTCACGGGTGTGGATGCATCGATTCCTTACTGCTGCGCCGGGGAGTTGATGCTTGCTTCCTTAGTGTGTGGGGAGGTGATGTGTCAGTTTCTTACTGCTCTCCGGTGTGCTGCGACAAGTTTGCACCCCAATGCGATACTCTTCTCCGGTGCGATGCGACAAAATGGCATCTTGCTCATGGTGCGAAAAGGTTAATGCGATGCGTGTATGCCCGACGGCCGTACGGAGACTCGATGATCTTTGGAGCTGCGTCAGGCCCTGCGGCGTGCTTTTCCGGGTATGCGATGGCGACGTCTGCGGTGGCGGCACACTTCTCCGGTGATGCGTCGCGCTTCGGCGATGCGATGATGACAACGGCAGCGATGGCTTGTTTCTTTAGTGATGTGACAACAGCTGCTGCGGCGGCGGCACGCTTCTCATTGTTGTGTCGTGCTTCCAGCTCCCAGCGACACGCAGTCTCTCAAAAGGCCCAGCACAACAGCAGGCACTTCAATTCCCAGCAAGGGAATTCAGGGGGGAGCTTATTGGTGAAGTCTTGTATCCCTGAGACTTCAGGCAGGAGGCAAGCTCAAGTTCAAGCCCTTGGAGATTCTTCTTCAAGTTGATGAAAAGCACACTCAGTCCTCTTCTCCTTTCTTTGGCAATGAAGCAACCACTGCAGGCCAACCCCCAAACCCACAGCACAGGGGCAGTCTCCTCCTTCAGCTTCCTGGTTCTTCTCCTCAGCGAAGATTCGTCTTGATTCCCAGAAGTGATCTAAAGTTCTGGAGTCTGGGTCCACCCCTGCATTCCCATGTACATATAGGAAGGGCCATTGTTGGTGACTTTCATCTCAGTGATGTTTTTTAGCCGATTACCCTAAGCTTTCTGGAATGTATATTTTCACTTGTCCTGTAGTAAGCGTTGGCCTACAACTCCCAGCATGCATAGCGCTGTTAACTGATAAACCAGGACTGGCTGGAGGTCCCTCGTGTAACTGTTCCAGTTCACTGCTCTGCCCTCGAGTGTTTTACCTGTGAGGGCTCGCGCTCAGTTAATGTCACTGATTGTCTGAAAGCCTTTAGCCCTTGGCATCCATCTTAGATCAACACACACTTCGTGAATTTGGGAGGTGCCAATGTTTAACCCAAAATCCGGCGGCGGAAGCCAGCCCCTTGCTTGCCAGACCTCAGGTTTGGAAGAAGCCCTTCCCAGGAAATCTGTGGCCGCCCCTGCAAGGGAAACTTCTAACCCGGGCTTTTCAGGAAAGCCGCTTTTGTTTTCATAAGTCCGATTGGTTTTTCCTAACACCATATCAGTTGCACTCACAGCTGGAAGGGGGTTTTATGACTCTGAACCGAGCACCGTGTGTATCATTTTCGTTGAATCTGCAGAGTGTGCGGGGGCTGCCTCTGGTCCAGAGCTCAACGAGCAAAGGAAGTTAAATACATGTCCGGCGCCTTCTGTTATTCCTCTGCTTCTCTTCAAAGCACACTCAATTCGTTCTTGTTTTTAATCAAGCACATTTAACACAATAGGGGTTGCGGACTTCCCAAACTTTAATTGACCTGCACTCAGTGGCTAAGAACGGACAATCAGTGTACTTCCCTAGTAGATTAGGTTAGCAAATGGTTCCATGTGATGAGAAAAACCATTTTAAGGTCCTGGCTTTCATTTAACAACTCAGTGCATTCTGGGAGTTGCAGTCCTGGTTCACCACAAATGAAAGCACTGAGCTACATTTTCTGAAAGAAGTGTTTTGCAGAAGGCAGTATTACATTGGAATTGGGTCCGGACTGGGAACAGCATCCAGGCCAGGCAGACTGCTGCTCGACTGGCCCTTTAAAACAAAAGAAAATGCTCCCACTTTCGTTAGAGGGGGGCCTGGGGCCAAACTGGCCTCCAGTGACAAAACCGCCCCCACGGGACCAAAACCGTCCTCTCAGGCCCACCTGGGAAATGCCCAGTGCCCGCTATGGCCAGTATGTCCCTGATTGTATGAAGGGGGAGAGGAGACGGCCTAACGGCTAGGGCGGTCGACCTCTATTCTGGGGAACGGGATTCGAGTCTCGGCAATCACGCTGAACCGGGCAAATCACTTAATCTCCCAATTCTAACAAAAATGAATGTGTCCTCATGTAATGCAACTGGTTCTATGTAAGGCGCTCTGATACCCAATTTGGGTTAAGTTTGCGCTATGTAAACTCTGTAAAATAAAAAAATAAGGTGTCCCTAGTGACAGCAGTTACCTGGGAGTCCTTCGGGTCCAATGCACAGGATTGACTAGACAAAGTATCTGATTTAGATTTCAGTGGTAATGAGAAATCCTGATAGTGTGTAGTGTAGCATATTTATATAGCGCACTTCTACCCAGAGGCCTTGTAGCACTGTATTCATACCGCTGTGGAACCCATCCTGGCTTTCCCTGTGAGGCGTCCACTCCTGGGCACCCCCAAGGTGAAGCCAGGCATCCACAGCGCTGCTGGGGCCGTTGTGGAGATTAAGCAAGCTATTGTCCAGAGTCACAGAGTGGGACCCATGATTAGAATAGGCACCGAGGCAAGAATTATCAGGTCCAGGGAGATTGAGTCCAAGAGCCGCCAAGGTGGAAATTGAACCATGGTCCCGGGCCAGATCTCTGCATCAGGGTCTGCCGCTCTAACCATTGAGCCACGCTTCTCCATAGTCTGAAGGAAGTCCTAAATCTGGAAAGGGCATCACTGTAAATGTCTCCACTATAGAGGTAGTGTTTTTATTTTTCTGTTTGGAAGGGACGTGTGTCCGGCACGTACTTGAGCTCGGAGGGTGAGGAGCACATTACCTAGATTTGAAAAAATATGTGCCATTGCATGTGGGTTACTGAGGTATGTGAACAACATTTAAATATTATATAGAGTAAAATATTTACCTAGGGCTCCAAACAGATTGAAGAGGTTTTCGGAAGAGCAAATTGTAAATTGCATCATCAAAGCTTTTCATTGCACTTTACAGACTATACAACAGTCATTGAATGTAGAATATAAATATATGTTTAACCCCTTCACTGCGGCGGCTATTCCGCCGCAGTGCTAAGGGGGCGGGGCGGCCGAGCGGCGGGCGCATGCTGGTGACGGAACCGCTCCGTCACCAGCCGCGGTTGAGCTGTGCTCATGACGGAGCGGTTCCGTCATGGCCCCGCCCACTCAATAGAACGCGCCGCGCAGGTGCGAATTCAGCGCCGCACAGGCACGGCGGCCAGGCCATGACGGAACCGCTCCGTCATCAGCACAGCGCCACCGCGGCTGATGATGGAGCGGTTCCGTCATCCGCATGGATAGGGTTAAAGCCATGGGTACTCGCAAACATTTGTCCCCGGGGCCAAAACATTTGGAATGTGGTGTGCCTGAGGGCCACATTGATTCCAGCTGGGTGGTGATGGAGCAGGAAGGGGCGATCAAAGAAAGGAGAGGAGGGGTGTAGGGGAAGCAAAGCATGCACATCTAGTGGCTGAATCGCACAATGTAAAGCCAGAAAAACTCAGATCAATCCCGGCTTCCCCACTTGGCCACATTGTGTGATCCTAGGAAATAGTTTTATTTCACTTTCCTCCTTTTTCTTCTTCATCACATTTAAGAGGTCCTTATAATACAGGACTTCAGAATGTGGACAGTACAAACCCTTCGCCTGCTGTTCATTTAATAAGCCACAATGTGGATCCTGGCTGCCCGAAGGATACACATAACAACTGACTTGGCTTTTAGTCCACTATTTGCAGGTTTTCAGGGTGGAGGGGAAGCATGAATGTTTCTAAATTCATGTGTGACAACTAGCACTTAAAAAAAGACTTCCCAGTGCACTGATATAATCTGACGTACTAAGGTGAAACACTTCTGTATGTTAATGAAGTACACGTTTTGAATGTTTAAGAGACTTAATCATAATTTTACACATTTCCTACAAGAGGTCTTTAAAAATTAAGGTTTTCCTAAAATTCGGCAGTTCAAGGCACCTACTTACCTCCTTTCTTTGACTTCAATAAACCTTTAAATAAATGCCTATCTGTTTATTTAATATCTTTTTTAATGGTAAGGCTGAGTCGGGTAAATGGCCTCCCAGTGCTTCTACTGACCATCAGGGCCACATATAAAGGTCAGGGGGGCCGCATGCACCCGGGGGTCCTACTTCGAGCATCACTTTTTAAAGCAGTCTTCCAGGGGGTCAATGATCTTAGAGGTACAATGAGTAGAAAAAGGTCTTGAATTCTTTTCTGAAGATCAGAAGAGAGGGTACGTGATTAGAAAAAAGCCACGTACAAGGGTGATAAAAAAATTACAGAAGTATATCAAGTAAGACATGGTAGCTTTTTTTGAGGAAGTAGTTGGATTTTTACTTTTTTTTCCCCAACTGAAAGGCCTAGTTCCTTTCTTTAATAGCGTGCGATGTTTGCACTTGTTACTGGGGATCACACACAATTAATCACCTAATTTTACTGTGGTTTGTGTGGGTGTTGTAAGAGGAGCAATGTGTAAAAATTGTGCACACTCAAGCTTATTTAACTTCACACTCCCACGCATGTTGCTTCTAGCTCACATATGTGGTCACTAAGGGATGGGAAAGTAACCTTGAACAGCTGTTCAGTGCACAAACATTGTGCAGGGACTGGATTATATGTTTTAGATATTTGGATAAAAGCTTTGGCTGAAAGGAGTTGTAGAGCACTTTAGAGAAAATATTTTTAATGTATCTGAGGCATCTTGAGCATGTATTTCTCTACACACAACAGTCCAGTGTAGGGAATCTGCCTGAGACCAGATTCCAGAAACATGGTTATGATGGGGAGGAATCATGTAAATCAAAACATACTAGTTAGCACACCGCATGTGTGTCTATTTTACCATACACACTATCGCCATGAAACCGCTTGGTGTCCGTGCGCTGTATAAATAATTTTTACATTACATTACATCCAATAATAAACCCCAGAGAGATAATGTAGCTGGTATGACTTAAGACCTAAGGGGTGGAGGCGTATAAAGACATTCCCCCCACTGAGCATATAATGTTTTAAATTAAATAGGCAGAAACAGAAAGACAAACATTTGAATTTTAGAGCAGATGGTCTAGACCGCTCATATTGGCGCCCTACTCTTCAGTGCTGCTTTCAACAATCCACTGATGTGATTGGCTGCGACTCGCTCTTCCTGAGGAGTTTATTTTGGTCTAATTGATGAGATGATCCATCTTTGAACAGCCGATCAATATACATCAGCAAGTGGTGGGTATACCAGCTTCTTCGATTGAAAATGTGCTTTTATCCCCTAACCTGAGTAAACACTTGTTGTAAGAAGCACACACAATGTGCAGTAGAGTGGGGAAGAGATGCTACTTTCTTATTCTTTATTTTATTGATAGAGTTTTACATAGCATGAACATGACCCAAGAGGATATCAGAGCGCTTTACAAATGGTCAGGGAGTGGAAACTGATAGCAAAATACAACAACACCTTCAAGAATGAAACAGGATGACACAACGCCAAGCTGGGGAAGTAGACCCATACAGAGAAAGGCCGACAAGGCAATATACAAGAGCATAGATAGGAAATTAAAACCATGGGTGAAGAGGATGCATCATAATGTAGACGAGAAGGAGGAGTTTGTGAAATCTAGTTCAGGAAAATATTCATCAGTAGGGCTTTAACTTCTTTTTTGAAAGACGCAGTATTGTAGAGCCCCATAGTTAAAATAAACATTTTGAACTATTTCAGTGCCTCTGCCTATTCTCATTGTGGACAAGTATGAGTGAACGAAAGAGTATGTCTTGCTCCCGCGATTCCTGGGAGAGTCGGTAGTTTTGTGTTCTGGGTTGTTTAATCATTTGTAGGTCCATGATATTTGGAGGAGAACGAATGAGACACTAGAGCTAGTCGGTTTGGGATTTTGGGTACTGATGTGGTAGGTTGGTTCACCCCTATTCACAGAGGTTCTGTTTTCCTGCAGATAGTTCTGTATATGTGCAGAATCCCTGCAACAATGGAAGGAGTGACCCCATGGGAAGCACCCTAGGTTGTGCTCGAGAGCCATCCATATCTGAAGCGGCACCCCACCAAAGCTGCCGAGTGGGGCTCAAAATAACTCCAAAGTTCTCAAAAGTTCAGAAAACTGAGAGTGGCAATTGGAATTGTAAACGTCTGCTTTTCCTATGGAGACCAAGAAAGAGGTCACGTAGCCTGTCATTGGTAAAGATGACCCAGACGCCAGCACGTCGCAAGGCCTTAGAGATGGTTTGCATAAACAAGATCCCCAAGCAGGGTCAGAAAGAACACTACTCTCCCCACCTATAAGTTTCACCAATTGTTACAATGCCTCCGCCTTCTTGAAACCTCCACCGCCTTTCGATACCGTCAAAAAGTTGATTGGTGACTGATGGACTGCTTGGATACAGATATGTTTTTTTATTGATTTTTATAATTCATAAAATGATACAAACGTTCAAAGCTGTAAAGAGGAACCTAATATTCTAAGCATAAGGGAACATGAACAATACAGTGAGCCAGGCTACATTCATAGCTGATGTGGATACAAAGGACGGTTAGACATGGCTATGTGGGAAGACATCAGAACAATAGCGATTAGTTAAATCAATTTCCAATAGTATGAAAGACGATACAGGAATGGCTATCAATACAGAAAACAATATGTAACACTTCAACAAAAGGAGATAAGGGAAGGGGACAGGAGGGGGAGAGCATGTCAGAGAAGAGGGAGAATAGCCGCAAACGCACTCGCACTAAGCGTCCCTAAGGGATATCATTGCAATAGTCAACGGGTAGTGGAAGAGGATGCATGTAGTCAGATGGTGCAACCCATGTATATGCTGTTCATGAGATTTCATTGGTATGGTTTGTGGAAGGGGTGAGGGCAAAACCCTGCCTTGTACTGTCACCGATAATGGGCAGGCTGCGGGGGAATCTTGCCGTAGAGTGAGCAAATATGTACGATATATGTGCCAAATATCCTTTGGACGAGATGTGGGGGGTTGCAAAGTGGCGTAAATCTCAGACTGCATATCACAATACGTCATGCTGCGCAGCCAAGCCTCTTTTGTGGGGATTGCTGGCCCTCCCAGTGTATTGCAATTTCCCATTTGGCTTGCAATAATGCAATTGCTGTGAACCTGTGGTAGCAGGCAGAGACATCAGAGACGATTCCCAACAGGGTCATTTTGGGTGAGGGCCTAATCGATGTGGAAGTTATGTTGGATAACATCTGGAATACCGAGTGCCAGTAGGTGTAGATGCCAGGACAGTTCCAGGTCATATGGGCAAAATTAGAATTGAGTGAATTACACTTAGGACATTGAGAGGATTTGGAGGAGTCATATGTAGCCACTGCCACAGGTGTGATTTAGTATCCATGGACACATTTAAAGTGTAAAAGTACACCGCAAATTATTTGTCTTTTGTCTGTGGAGCATAATTCCCAAATACTTGGTAGTGTCTGGAGCCCATCAGAGAGGGGAGGGGCCGGCTACAGGGGTAGTCACTTCTGTATGGGGAAAAAGCACGGGCTTGTCGCAGTTGACCCACACTCCGGCATTTCACGAAAATGGCTAATTTCATCAATAATAGGTTGCAGGTTGTCAGCGGGGTTCCTGATAAAAAACAATATGTTGTCTGCATACATGATTTGGAGCAGCGAGCCAGGGCTGAACCTCAGTCCCCGATGCATGTGGTTTTCTTTCAGGAGTCTGACCAAAGGGTCCATAGCCACTATGAAGAGCAACGGCGACAGCGGGCAGCCCTGTCGAGTGCCATGCGATATAGGAAAAGGGTCTGATACTGAAGAAATTACTGCGAGATGACGATATTACATACAGTCAAATCAAATCAAAGCAGCTTTGAATCTCAAGTTCAACCAAATGTCGAAAGTAGATTATAAAAGGTAT
Source organism: Lissotriton vulgaris (assembly GCF_964263255.1). Lineage (NCBI taxonomy): Eukaryota > Metazoa > Chordata > Amphibia > Caudata > Salamandridae > Lissotriton > Lissotriton vulgaris. Next base: position 1,062,182,131 of record NC_141699.1, read on the forward strand.
ATCTTCAGTCAAGAATGACAGAAAGCTAGTGAGACCATCGACAAATTTTAGAGAAACTGGATACGCTCAATAAACACTGTGAGTTTAATTAATTTAACGAGGAGGAAGCCATATGCCTCAGAGTGATTGACGGATGCTTGTCAGACTCATTCAGATGACGAATGATGAGAGAAACTATGTCTGTAGCGAGTTCTCATGGCTGCCAGAACTGAAGAGCATGCTGATCAACAAGCTGCTCACATGGATGCTGGAGGTGCCCAAAGTGAGTCAGTCGTGAATGTGAAAAGTAAGCCTAAGCACAAGGCAGAGGGATGCAGAGTGATTTCTCCACAGAAAAATAAGTTGTGCTTTAAGTGTGGATGTTCATGTCCACGCGAAGGTAAATGTACCGCCAATGGGCAAATCTGCAAAGGCTCTGGAAAGGACAACCATTTTGTTTTGCTTTCAAGGTAAAGAAAAAGTAAGTGCATCACAGCGCTAAGACGAAATAGTCACCCGAACATTCCAGAAGCGACGTTTGATGCATGCCCATATGGCCAAGCGGCCACATCAGCAGAGGCAACTTGACACCAAACATTGTCGATTCCCCCATCTAAATCTTCATCAGACAGTTCTTCAGTATCAACGTCAAGTGAAAGAGAAGAAGATGGTTGTGCCATATCGATGTTTACCTCAGAGAAATGTGCCTATGTTGGACTGGACACTTGTGCAGAAAAATACCGGCTGAGAAAAGTCAACTTGGCAGAGCACCAAAGTCATTAAACCATTGTCTGAAAATCACATTAAAGGTCAACGGTTGTTCAATACCTTTCATTTATTGATAGTGGTGCATCAATCAATATTTTGCCTGAGGAGAAATAAAATGACCTGTCTCCATCACCCCAACTTACACCATTGAAAACTAAAGCATATAGCTTGGCTGCGTCAATGCCACTAAAAAGTCAAGGTTCATTTGTAGCAATAATGAAACACAAGAAAACAAAAGAGAAAACATTGATTCATGTACCTCAAGTTCTCTGAACTATAGCATGAATGCTCGTCATGAACTGGTAAGTCAATTCTCTTTGTTGTTCTCTGGGTTGGGAAAACTCAAGACTGTGAAATTCCAATTACACATTATTTGAGACGTCTGTCCTATTGCTAAAAAATACAGATGAATTGCCTTCACTTACAGGAAGCTGTTGAAAAAGAACTTGAATCCTTACTCAAAAACAATATTATTGAGTGTTCCACTGGTCCAACTCTATGGGTTTCTCCCATAGTAGCAGTAGTACACAAAAAGGACAGTGAAGGAGCTGTACGCATCTGCGTGGATATGCGTCAAGCAAACAAGACAATTGAAAGAGATCAACATCCAAGTCTGCACATTGCTGACATCATAACACAATTGAATTGTGCAAAGTTATTTTCTCACCTTGATCTGAATAAAGGATATCATCAGTTGGAACTCGAGGAGAATTGCAGGTACATTACAACCTTTTCTACCCATGTTGGTCTATTGCATTGCAAAAGACTAGGTTTTAGTGTGCCATAAGCAGCAGAGCTATTTTGAGATTTCATTTGATGAATCACACAGCCTGTCGTCATGAATGCTTTCAGTTATAGTATGAAATTTCAGTTTTTGGAGCAACACAGAAGAAGCACAGCAAAGCTCTCATGCAAGCGTGTAATTTGCTTACCGTTCGACCATTCACTTGACCACAGGTGAAAGCCCTGCAAGTTTGATGTTCAGGAGAGCCACGACGACAAAGTCACCCCAATGGACACACAGAAGATCAAATACAGATGAAGAAACCTGCATGAAAGACTTGGATTTTAAGAGGAAAATAAAGGCCTCGAACATTGACATGCAAAAGACGTTAAGTTCACTAGAGGTGATCGAGAGCTTGTTCGTCAGCATAGAAAATGAAAGTCTGATGTTCCTTTCAATGCTGAACCATTTCATGTTGTAACCAGCAAAGGACACATGGTGACTGCCCAACATCCTGGGAAGTCCATTCCGCATCATTTTTTGCATTTCCGACATGTGGCTCAACGCTCGTCAGGCACTGATGTCAATACTGGGTCTGAAAGGACACATAAAGACCCCCTCACTGTTGCTTTTTCTACATCCCCAACGCCAGTCATGGACACTTCTATAGCCTGTCCACAGTTTCCGAAGGTACGGTCAGGACGTGTGATCAAATCGCCACGTAGGCTCATTGAAGAGCTATGATTGTGCATATATTTGTAAAATGTTTTACTTTTTTATTTAACAGAGGAGGGGATGTAGTTTTGTATGAGTTTCTAACGACGGAACACTTGTGACTCCTGGTGGACTCTGAAGAACTGTGACTTAAGCATTAGAGCGTAGAGAAGTGAATGTAGGTTTAGAATGTTGAATTTGCGGTTACACGCAGAAGAATAAAGACGTTTTATACTAAGCTCCTTGTGTGGTGGAGTCATTGGCGAGTACCTGGGCTGGGGAAGATCCTACAGAGAGTACTACCAAAGCTGGGCTTTATCCATTCCCATTCCATACAGAAAATTTCTAAATTATTATATATATGTATAAGCAGCAAGCTGCTGAGGTATCGTTTCTGCAGCGCTTAAGCCCTGACCTGGTCTGCATTTACAATTACTGCCTGCTGTGTGCCCTCATTACGCTGCTTGCTGGAAGTGCCGCTTTGGCATTTTAATTATTGTATTTACCGATTTGCCGATTCTAAGTGCGTTTGTGCTAGCGTGACTCTGTTGCTCATTGTGTGTTCACCTCGCCGCTTTATCTCTTCAGCATTCGTTTGCCCCCTAGCGCTCCTGCCGCCCTGACCCCCCCACCTCCATTTTGTTGTTGTTGTCGTCGTCCTTTGCCCGCCCCGCCTCCCAGCTGAAGCGCCCTCCCACAGACAACAAACAGCGCGCCCACACCAGGAAGCGCCGTGACTCACTCTCTGCTTCCAAGCTGAGTGGTCGCTCCCCTGCTGCTGCTGCTGAGGTATCGTTTCTGCAGCGCTTAAGCCCTGACCTGGTCTGCATGTACAATTACTGCCTGCTGCGTGCCCTCATTACGCTGCTTGCTGGAAGTGCCGCTTTGGCATTTTAATTATTGTATTTACCGATTTGCCGATTCTAAGTGCGTTTGTGCTAGCGTGACCCTGTTGCTCATTGTGTGTTCACCTCGCCGCTTTATCTCTTCAGCATTCGTTTGCCCCCTAGCGCTCCTGCCGCCCTGACCCCCCCACCTCCATTTTGTTGTTGTTGTCGTCGTCCTTTGCCCGCCCCGCCTCCCAGCTGAAGCGCCCTCCCACAGACAACAAACAGCGCGCCCACACCAGGAAGCCCCGTGACTCACTCTCTGCTTCCAAGCTGAGTGGTCGCTCCCCTGCTGCTGCTGCTGAGGTATCGTTTCTGCAGCGCTTAAGCCCTGACCTGGTCTGCATTTACAATTACTGCCTGCTGTGTGCCCTCATTACGCTGCTTGCTGGAAGTGCCGCTTTGGCATTTTAATTATTGTATTTACCGATTTGCCGATTCTAAGTGCGTTTGTGCTAGCGTGACTCTGTTGCTCATTGTGTGTTCACCTCGCCGCTTTATCTCTTCAGCATTCGTTTGCCCCCTAGCGCTCCTGCCGCCCTGACCCCCCCACCTCCATTTTGTTGTTGTTGTCGTCATCCTTTGCCCGCCCCGCCTCCCAGCTGAAGCGCCCTCCCACAGACAACAAACAGCGCGCCCACACCAGGAAGCGCCGTGACTCACTCTCTGCTTCCAAGCTGAGTGGTCGCTCCCCTGCTGCTGCTGCTGAGGTATCGTTTCTGCAGCGCTTAAGCCCTGACCTGGTCTGCATTTACAATTACTGCCTGCTGTGTGCCCTCATTACGCTGCTTGCTGGAAGTGCCGCCTTGGCATTTTAATTATTGTATTTACCTATTTGCCGATTCTAAGTGCGTTTGTGCTAGCGTGACCCTGTTGCTCATTGTGTGTTCACCTCGCCGCTTTATCTCTTCAGCATTCGTTTGCCCCCTAGCGCTCCTGCCGCCCTGACCCCCCCACCTCCATTTTGTTGTTGTTGTCGTCGTCCTTTGCCCGCCCCGCCTCCCAGCTGAAGCGCCCTCCCACAGACAACAAACAGCGCGCCCACACCAGGAAGCGCCGTGACTCACTCTCTGCTTCCAAGCTGAGTGGTCGCTCCCCTGCTGCTGCTGCTGAGGTATCGTTTCTGCAGCGCTTAAGCCCTGACCTGGTCTGCATTTACAATTACTGCCTGCTGTGTGCCCTTATTACGCTGCTTGCTGGAAGTGCTGCTTTGGCATTTTAATTATTGTATTTACCGATTTGCCGATTCTAAGTGCGTTTGTGCTAGCGTGACTCTGTTGCTCATTGTGTGTTCACCTCGCCGCTTTATCTCTTCAGCATTCGTTTGCCCCCTAGCGCTCCTGCCGCCCTGACCCCCCACCTCCATTTTGTTGTTGTTGTCGTCGTCCTTTGCCCGCCCCGCCTCCCAGCTGAAGCGCCCTCCCACAGACAACAAACAGCGCGCCCACACCAGGAAGCGCCGTGACTCACTCTCTGCTTCCAAGCTGAGTGGTCGCTCCCCTGCTGCTGCTGCTGAGGTATCGTTTCTGCAGCGCTTAAGCCCTGACCTGGTCTGCATTTACAATTACTGCCTGCTGTGTGCCCTCATTACGCTGCTTGCTGGAAGTGCCGCTTTGGCATTTTAATTATTGTATTTACTGATTTGCCGATTCTAAGTGCGTTTGTGCTAGCGTGACTCTGTTGCTCATTGTGTGTTCACCTCGCCGCTTTATCTCTTCAGCATTCGTTTGCCCCCTAGCGCTCCTGCCGCCCTGACCCCCCCACCTCCATTTTGTTGTTGTTGTCGTCGTCCTTTGCCCGCCCCGCCTCCCAGCTGAAGCGCCCTCCCACAGACAACAAACAGCGCGCCCACACCAGGAAGCGCCATGACTCACTCTCTGCTTCCAAGCTGAGTGGTCGCTCCCCTGCTACTGCTGCTGAGGTATCGTTTCTGCAGCGCTTAAGCCCTGACCTGGTCTGCATTTACAATTACTGCCTGCTGTGTGCCCTCATTACGCTGCTTGCTGGAAGTGCCGCTTTGGCATTTTAATTATTGTATTTACCGATTTGCCGATTCTAAGTGCGTTTGTGCTAGCGTGACTCTGTTGCTCATTGTGTGTTCACCTCGCCGCTTTATCTCTTCAGCATTCGTTTGCCCCCTAGCGCTCCTGCCGCCCTGACCCCCCCACCTCCATTTTGTTGTTGTTGTCGTCGTCCTTTGCCCGCCCCGCCTCCCAGCTGAAGCGCCCTCCCACAGACAACAAACAGCGCGCCCACACAAGGAAGCGCCGTGACTCACTCTCTGCTTCCAAGCTGAGTGGTCGCTCCCCTGCTGCTGCTGCTGAGGTATCGTTTCTGCAGCGCTTAAGCCCTGACCTGGTCTGCATTTACAATTACTGCCTGCTGTGTGCCCTCATTACGCTGCTTGCTGGAAGTGCCGCTTTGGCATTTTAATTATTGTATTTACCGATTTGCCGATTCTAAGTGCGTTTGTGCTAGCGTGACTCTGTTGCTCATTGTGTGTTCACCTCGCCGCTTTATCTCTTCAGCATTCGTTTGCCCCCTAGCGCTCCTGCCGCCCTGACCCCCCCACCTCCATTTTGTTGTTGTTGTCGTCGTCCTTTGCCCGCCCCGCCTCCCAGCTGAAGCGCCCTCCCACAGACAACAAACAGCGCGCCCACACCAGGAAGCGCCGTGACTCACTCTCTGCTTCCAAGCTGAGTGGTCGCTCCCCTGCTGCTGCTGCTGAGGTATCGTTTCTGCAGCGCTTAAGCCCTGACCTGGTCTGCATTTACAATTACTGCCTGCTGTGTGCCCTCATTACGCTGCTTGCTGGAAGTGCCGCTTTGGCATTTTAATTATTGTATTTACCGATTTGCCGATTCTAAGTGCGTTTGTGCTAGCGTGACTCTGTTGCTCATTGTGTGTTCACCTCGCCGCTTTATCTCTTCAGCATTCGTTTGCCCCCTAGCGCTCCTGCCGCCCTGACCCCCCCACCTCCATTTTGTTGTTGTTGTCGTTGTCCTTTGCCCGCCCCGCCTCCCAGCTGAAGCGCCCTCGCCCCTCCCCCCCACCTTCCATTTATGGCCAATGCCCCCACGCGCAGCGTCCACGCGCTACGTACACGCCGAAGGTGCGCCAAAGGTAAGCCCGTCTACGCCCGTCCGCGCCTGGACCGCGCCCAGCGCCATACCCCCTGCCCCTCGCGCTCCCCAGCCCCCCCGCGCTACCTATGATGCCGCCACCCTTCTAGCCCTTAACCCCGGTCGCGCTCCCAACTGCGTCCAAGCCGCTCCTGGACGCACCCATGGACCGTTCTCCTGCTACTCCTGCAAATTTAGCGGCACTGACAACATCTCCGCTCCGACCGCACCACAGATCCCCGACCGCAACCACCTACAATGCATCCTTCTCAACACCCGCTCGGTCCACAGGCACGCCATTGACCTTTGGAACCTACTAGACACCATCTCGCCTGACGTCGCCTTCCTAACGGAAACATGGATGAACGCTTCCTCCGCCCCTGACATCGCCATCGCTATCCCTGAGGACTATAAGATCACACGCAAGGATCGCACCGACCATACAGGAGGTGGAATCGCTATCGTCCATAAGAAAACAATCCGCATTTCAACCAGCTCTGATGCCAACCTCGCCAACTCTGAACACCTTCACTTCCAGATCCACATCGACCCCAAGACCACACTCAGAGGCACCCTCCTCTACAGACCACCAGGACCCCGCGCAAAATTCAGTGAAGACATCACGGACTTCATCACCCCACACGCGCTCCCCTCCAAAGACTACATCCTTCTGGGAGACCTCAACTTCCACCTTGAAAAGAGCAACGACCGCAACACCGCCACCCTCCTAGACAACCTCGCCAACCTCGGACTTAAACAACTGGTCACTTCCCCCACCCACATCGCAGGTCACACTCTCGACCCCATCTTCACCTCCAGCAACCATGTCTCCTTCAGCCACACTACAGATCTCCTCTGGACTGACCACAGCTGCGTTCACTTCACATACAACAAGCCGAAACCCATCATCCACCTCCAACCAACTCTACAAAGAAACTGGAACAAAATCACCATCGACCAGATCTCCTCATCGCTCCTTCTAAACCCCCCAGCCCTCTCTTCTAATGCCAACGAAGCCGCCTCCAACCTCACCCTTTGGCTATCCAACACCGCCGACACCTTAGCACCACTGAAAAAACGCCATCACAAACTTGGCAACAAGAAGGCCTCATGGTTCAACGATGACCTCAAGAAATCCAAGAAACTGTGCCACTCCCTTGAAAAGACCTGGAAGAAAGACCCATCCACCAGCAACAAGGATGCCTTCAAAAGCGCCATTCGTACTCACCACCAACTGATCCGAAAAGCCAAGAAAACATCATTCAAGGATCGACTTGACAACAACGCCCACAACAGCAAGGAACTATTCAACATCGTCAAGGAATTTTCCAACCCCTCGGCCAACTCCAACGACATCACCCCCTCTCAAACCCTCTGCGACTCCCTAGCCTCTTTTTTCCACAACAAGATTGCTGACATCCACAACAGCTTTGACAACCAACCCGGAAGCCAACCCACCCTACCATCAGCTGACCATCTTCCCCCCGTTAACACCCTCAACGCCTGGAACCCAATCTCCAACGAGGACACCATCCGCCTGATGAATTCCATCCACTCTGGATCCCCCACAGACCCATGCCCCCACCACATCTTCAACAAAGCAGACTCCGTCATAGCTCCGCACCTCCGAGACGTCATCAACTGCTCCTTCAACTCCGCTACCTTCCCAGAAGATTGGAAACACGCTGAACTCACCGCCCTTCTGAAAAAACCAACAGCAGACCCCACCGAACTCAAAAACTACCGCCCCATCTCGCTTCTCCCATTCCCGGCCAAAGTCATCGAGAAAGCTGTCAACAACCAGCTCGCCGCCTTCCTCGAAGCCAACAAATCCCTCGACTCCTCACAGTCCGGCTTCCGAGCCAAACACAGCACTGAGACCGCCCTCATCGCAGCAACAGACGACATTCGAACTCTACTGGACAATGGAGACACAGTCGCCCTCATCCTCCTCGACCTCTCCGCAGCCTTCGACACAGTCTGCCACAGCACCCTTTTACAACGCCTCAGAAACAACGGAATCCAAGGAAAAGCACTGGAATGGATAACCTCGTTCCTCACCGGAAGAACCCAGAGAGTCCGCCTCCCACCATTCAAGTCCGAGGCCTCTGAAATCATCTGCGGCGTACCACAAGGATCCTCACTCAGCCCCACCCTCTTCAACGTATACATGAGCCCCCTCGCGGCCATCGCCCGCCAACACAACCTCAACATCATCTCCTACGCGGATGACACTCAACTGATCCTATCTCTCACCAAGGACCCCAGCACCGCTAAAACTAACCTATACGAAGGAATGAAAGAAGTCGCCGAATGGATGAAACAAAGCCGTCTGAAACTGAACTCAGATAAAACAGAAGTCCTCATCTTAGGTAAATCCCCCTCTGCATGGGACGACTCCTGGTGGCCGGAAGCCCTCGGAAATGCACCCATCCCGACAGACCACGCACGGAACCTTGGCGTCATCCTGGATTCTTCACTCTCAATGAACAGACAAGTCAGCGCCGTATCCTCTTCCTGCTTTAACATTCTTCGCATGCTCAGAAAAACATTTCGCTGGATCCCCTCCGAAACAAGGAAAACAGTCACCCACGCTCTAGTCACGAGCCGACTGGACTACGGAAACACCCTCTACGCAGGTACCACCGCTAAACTCCAGAAGAAACTACAACGAATCCAAAACGCCTCAGCCAGGCTCATATTAGACATCCCACGCAACGAACACATCTCTGGTCACCTTAAAGACCTCCACTGGCTACCCGTCAATAAGAGGATCACTTTCCGACTGCTTACCCACGCACACAAATCACTCTACGACATCGGACCCGATTGCCTCAACTCTCGACTTTCCTTCTACTCCCCCTCCCGCCAACTTCGCTCTTCCAGCCAAGCCTTCGCCACTGTACCTCGCATCAACAAGACCACCATGGGAGGCAGATCCTTCTCATACCTGGCTGCCAAAACATGGAACTCACTCCCCGCTTACCTTCGCCTCACCCAGAATCACCTTGCGTTCAGAAAGCAGCTTAAAACGTGGATATTTGACAAATAATCCACCTCCCCTTCCTAAGCGCCTTGAAACCCTCTGGGTATGTAGTGCGCTATATAAATGGTATGACTTGACTTGACTTGACTTGACTTTTATGCTGTCACATGCTGCCATGCCTTCTGCAGTTTTATTCATAGGCTGTTGACTTTATTATGCTCACAGGCTGTCACACCACTCCAGCTATTCTGCAGCTGTATCTATGGACTTTTGGGTGATTTAAAGTGTCACATCCTGCCAGCTATTTTCGGCTTTATCTCTGGGCGTCTTTGTTTTCTTATGCTGTCACATGCTGCTAGGTATTCTGCAGGTTTATCTCTGGGATTTGAGTGTCTTAGGCTGTCACTCGGTACCAGGAATCATGCAGCTTTGTCACATAGTGTCAGGTACTGTGCAGTTTTACCTCTTGGCCCTTGTTATTTATATTGTCAATTGGTGCAATTTACTGGGCAGTTTATCTCCTGTTTCATATGTCTTTAAAAGTGTCACAGAGTGATGGGGAATGGGTATCCTGTTCCTTCATACCTTGGCTTAGGTGAGTCTTGTGCTGTTACAATCTGCCAATGATTTCACAGTTTTACATCTGGGAGCTTTGTGTCCTATGGTCAGTGCTTGAAATGGAAACAAGCTTTTGCAATGCAATCGGTCTCGCCTTTGGGACCTTAGATGTATTTAGCCATGCAGCACATTAGCCTGGGTGCTGAAACATCTACTGTTCTCTAACAGGGAGGGAAAGTAAGCACCAAACTGCGTGACACGCAAGGTAGGAGACCACATAAAGAGAAATATTGCCTTTCAGCTGGAAATGGTATAGTCCAAAGTCTGTATTCAATATATAATCAGGGCCTTCCTCCGGTGGTCATATCAGTGAAAATTCAAGACTTGAAAAAATTATTATTGTCTACGGGTGCTCGCGGAAGATGATTTCTATGGAATGGAATCTAGAGAATGCTAAAGTGATTCTGGTATTTTACTGACCTCTGCTGGTCGTTTTCTACCAAGAATGTTAAATAGAGGCAGTTGCCAGAAGAAGAAAAAGCAGAAAGTCTCTCAGCAGAAAGCAATTCTGGTATTTTACTGACCTCTGCTGGTCGTTTTCTATCAAGACAGTTATATAGAGGCAAATGAACAGAAAAAAAAGTCCCTAAGCGGAAGCAGACAAGTCCTAAGGCTGACCTCCTGAGCCCACATAGTACACATACACATATAAGTATATAATAAGTATATACTAAAGTATATACAAGAGGTCTCGAATGCTCGAAAACAGAAGTGCAAGTACCCTTTACTAGAGTACCTCCTTGTTTCTAAGAAGTGCCAGTACTCTCCAATTATAAGTATGATGTCACTCTTCAGAAGTACTGGTACTCTCCCTATCAAAATAAAAAAGTGCCTGGACTCAGTACCGGACAGTATTGGCCCATTTCAAGCACTGCCTTTGATTCTAAGGTTTCGGCCATTTTGAGTTTAATCTCGTATACAGGTTTGTGATGCACAGAATCTTAAGCACTGTTTTACTTTGGCTTTTGAGTCTGTTTTTTCCCTCCCTTGGGCACCAGTCCATGGCATTTCCCAACAGGCCGTGCACTGTGGGCGCCATAGAGACAGAGATGATGTCCTTTAAACAAGGCCCTGGAAGAGGGAGAAAAGATACAGTATTAGCCAACTTTGCCGCCCTTTCCTCGCTGGCTGACAGGCCGAGGTCAGCCAATTAGGATAAAACAGTGTTTGTTTTCTCACAGATCCCGCAGTGAGAAGTAGCCTGTGTGACAGGCGGCGAGGAGGCCTCATTAAAAACTAAAACACAAACAGCGGGCGGTTTCTGGCTCGACTCGCTCCATCCGTGCAGGTGCAAGAGCAAAGGGTGCGCTCGGGCAGCAGGGGAGCCGCCGGGAAGGCGGTGGTCCTTCCCCTGCAGGGGTCAGGGTGAGGGAAATCCCACAGAGAGCGGCCTCGCGAGGGATGAGTGGGTTGGCGCCGGGTCCTGCCCTGCGAGAGCAGGCGCAGCTAGCCAGGCGTTGCGAATGCCAGCAGACAGTTTAATGCACGCTGTGTAAATCTTTTATGGATGAGCTTTCGCCACACTTTATAAAGCGCCTCTGTTTAGTGGCGGGGCCAGCAGGGTTGCAATTAAAAAGCAAGAAGCAGTCAGGTGAGAAAATGCTAAGCAAAGTTGAGCCCTCCGGAGAGCCCAGCGCGCGAGGCGAGGATGTGCAGTCCTGTGCCAGCCTCACCATGTGGTCGAATAAAAGAAAGTGACGTTTTGGACAAGAAGGCAGTTCTAGTTCTGCTTGGAAGGTAGGACCTTTTTGTGGGGAAAGGCAGCCACCCCAGGTCTATGGGCATCTGTTCCTCCATCTGCGTCCTCCAGATGTTCAGTACAAGACCATATTACGTGGAGATTATGGCACCAACTGGAGACCAAGGACAGTTCGTCCCTGTGGTGTCAGCACAGTTGGGCTGGGCATTCAATTTGCCGCCTCTTTCCTCTCCCCTCTCAGACCCTTAACCCCATGGCCGAAGTGGTAATTCCGCCGTGGCGCTAGGGGGGAGGGGGGCCGCGCGGCTCCACCATGCTCGTTATGGAACCACTCCGTCACGAGCTGCGGTGGCGCTGTGCTTGTGACGGAATGGTTCCGTCACGGCCCGCCCACCTAATAGAACCCTCAGCCCAGGCGCGAAATCAGTGCCACGCAGGCACGCGGCCGGGCAGTGACGGAACGATTCCGTCACCAGCACAGCACCACCGTGGCTTGTGACGGAATGGTTCCGTCACAAGCATGCAAGGGATTAATAAGTGCTGATAGTCCCATCCCTTCTGAAATTGTCTAGTAAGCCGAGCCCGTCAACAAGCCACACGTGAAGCTGAGTTCCTGTGGGTTGATGGATAGCAGGGTGTAGTTCTTTTGCCATATTGCTCTTCAAATAGCTGCAGTTAGGTACTCAGACACCCTTGCAGTGGTGGCCGACGCTGATCTAGAGTGGTAGGGTGGGTGGAGGGGAGTGCGGTGGGATCGTGCAGGGTTAATAATTAGCAAAAACAAAAAAAAGTACTTGCTGCTGCCGGCCGCCTTGTGCTACTCTGCTTCCACTTCCTGGTCCTAGCAGTCCTTGGGACAGCATCATGGACTCCCCATCCAATCCCTGTGCTGCTCTCAAGCATGAGAGCAGCATGGGGATTAGCCTTTGCGGGCTGGATCAAGGCTTGCTCAGGCACTGGAAGTCTGTCAGTGGCGTCTTGCACAGGTAACACTGTGGGGCGGTGAGGCGGGGCGGTTGTGGAGTGTGACATATGACGGGAAATTGGAGAGTAAGGAAATAAATAAGTAAAAGCACATACTTTGCCCTCGCAGAATCGCCCCCGCCCGGCTGCACCCACAGCGTTACCTGTGCGAGCCGCCACTGGAGCACAAAGAAGTGTTGCCTCTTTAGGTACAATGTGTTGCAGAGACCTTCTTCAGAAGAAGACACCCTACATAGTTCATCTCCATATCACAGACAGCTTACACATGTCCCATGTAGGAGTGTCCACAGAATAAGAGCCATTTTCCATCAAAGTAGCAGCGAATTCTGGTATGTCTTCCCTCTTGCTTCTTTTTAGGTTTCGCTGGTGAGCGGAGCCGATTAGGCTCCGCCTCCAGAGAAATCTAATGAGTATAGTAAGCACTATGGAAGACGCCCCCCCGTCCGATTGGCTAGCTCCATAAACGGAGCCTAGCCATTGGACGAGGGGCCTGTCCGTCAATGCCGGACCAGACACGGGGGCGTTCCCGACATTCTTTGGCTTTTGCCGACGTCACGGGACGCCGGGAACGCCCCCGTGTCTGGTCCGGCCGGGCCGTGCTTGCTGCTGTCCTGGGCATGCTTTTCCCCCGGCACGTTTCCCGCCTCCCTCCCGCCGTTCGTGTTCTCTCCCGCCCCCCTCCCCCCTCACGCCCCCTGTGTCCTCTCCCGCCCCCTCCCGCCGTCCGTTTTAATTTATATTCACTCAATGTACACTTTTCTGCCGCCTCCCGCCGTTCGTGTTCTCTCCCGCCCCCCTCCCCCCTCACGCCCCCTGTGTCCTCTCCCGCCCCCTCCCGCCGTCCGTTTTAATTTATATTCACTCAATGTACACTTATCTGCCGCCTCCCGCCGTTCGTGTTCTCTCCCGCCCCCCTCCCCCCTCACGCCCCCTGTGTCCTCTCCCGCCCCCTCCCGCCGTCCGTTTTAATTTATATTCACTCAATGTACACTTATCTGCCGGGATCCACCATTCTCGGTCTTACTTTGCGTGCTAATTACCCTTATTTCAGATGTGTTCATGCATTTCCACCCATATATTTTTAGCTGCCTACATATAATGTTGTATTTCTTTTTTGCTAGGCATACACCATGCTCCACTGTACGCTTTTCCTTACAGCGTTTGGAATGGAGTCTAGGAACTCCCGCCCGCCCCCCTCGTCCTCTCCCGCCCCCCCCTGTCCTCACAAACATATATTGGTATCCCGTCCCGCCCGGGGGTTTCTTCAGCCGGCCGGCCAATCCCAGCGCGGCCGGCCGGAAGTGCCCGCCCCCCCCCCCCCCCGCCGCCCAGCGCGAGAAGAGGAGCCACGGCGAGCGCTGGAAGTCTGCGCTGCTCATGGAAAACAAGCTTCCCCACTCGGGTAACTGCTGGAAGTGAAGGTAGGCACATCGGGCATGAGTGTGTGTGGGGCTTCAGAATTGGCACTTTCCCCTGTATGACGAGCACTGCTAAAAACACCAGCATACGGACCTGGAACCCTTGGAAAGCTGCAGTTTCTAATAGAAAGCACAAGCCCGAGTCTAGGAACTCGGCAGCACCCTCCCCCGAACCACAATCCGCCCCCCTCCACAACTATGTAACACCCGAGATGTCACAACACAGCTCAATAAATCCCACTGCACGTATATTCCGTGGCCGCGTGGACAATGCCACCTTTTCATACCCACATCTGCACATATCCCGTTCCCCCAGCAGAGCCAGCGAGGGAACCAAGCCACCAGGGGCTGCGTCCGTGCACTCCCTGCTCCTCCCAGAGCACCTTTCCCTCTAGAACTATGAAACATCAGAAAGGGTTTCTGGCCACCCCAGGCCTGGCGTGTCTTACCCTTTCTGCCGAAAGCAAAAATCTCTACGGTGAACCCCGATTTTCTGGAACCATATACCACGGCCTCAAGTGACAAGCTCTGCCATGCGCCCTTTCCTCTACCCTCCCAACTCTTACAGTTTTTCTCCTCCACAGGCTGAGATTTCTTTTAAGTATTATTCCCCTCACCCATGGCCCAGGTCTTACCCCCCAGTCATGTCGCATCTCGATTCGAGGCTCTATCTCACGCCCCTTCCCGGTGCTAGAAACCCTTCTAAAGGATGCCCCCATCCGAAGCTCTATTTATCCACTGCCCCCAGAGAGATCCCAACTTTGTAACATAGCGCTTTGTTTCTTATTTGGCTAGACTGTGTAACATAGCGCTTTGTTTTCTATTTAATTAGATTGTGTAACATAGCGCTTACTTTTGTATTTAGTTAGACCATGTAACATAGCGCTTTGTTTTGTATTTAGTTGGACTTTGTAACATAGCGCTTTGTTTTGTAGTTAGTTAGACTGTGTAACATAGCGCTTGCAAGGCTGTGCCTCTCACGCTGACCCGTGTGAGTACCTACCGACCCAGGGGGGAGCGTCAGCTCTGCTGTTGGTGACGTCTACTTGCCCCTCTCTCTCACAAGGTACACAGTCTACTCCCCTCTCTCTGCGTCTCTTCTCTCCCTCTCTAGCTCTTCATCTCTCTTATTCTGCCTGTTTCCTGCTCGCTCGCTCTCGTGCTCCCTCTCTTTCGGTCTCTCTTTCACATTGTCTCGCTCCTGCTCTAGATGTGTGTCTCTCTCTTACTCTCACCCCTTTCCATTCTGCTTTTTCTCCTTTCTCTTTAGCTCTTCTTTTTTTCGTTCTCACTTTATCTCCCCTCTCACTTCATTGCTATTTCTCCTTCTTTCTTTTTCTTACTCTCTCCATCCCTTCCTCTCCCTCCCTAACTCTTTTCTTCCCTCCCTTCGTCTCCCCCTCTCTCTCCCTCCCTCCTTCCTCTCTCCCTCCCAGCCTCCCTCCCTGCCTCTCTTTGTCCCTCCTACTCATCATCCCTCCCTCCTTTCCTCTCTCGCTCCCTTTCTTACAGTCAGTGCTATTGTGAAATGTCAGTGCTTCGTGGGGGGTCTAGCTTAAACTGCATTTCTGGTCGGACCCTTTCTTAGCATTCCTTTCTCTTTTTCACGGGTGATTTTAATGTCAGATTCGTTTTCCTTAAACAATTTGTTTTGACTTTGGCTAGAGTGTGTAACATAGCGCTTTGTTGTGTATGTAGTTGAACTTTGTAACATAGCGCTTGGTTTCTTATTTGGCTAGACTGTGTAACATAACGCTTTGTTTTCTATTTAATTAGATTGTGTAACATAGCGCTTACTTTTGTATTTAGTTAGACCATGTAACATAGCGCTTTGTTTTGTATTTAGTTGGACTTTGTAACATAGCGCTTTGTTTTGTAGTTAGTTAGACTGTAACATAGCGCTTGCAAGGCTGTGCCTCTCACGCTGACCCGTGTGAGTACCTACCGACCCAGGGGGGAGCGTCAGCTCTGCTGTTGGTGACGTCTACTTGCCCCTCTCTCTCACAAGGTACACAGTCTACTCCCCTCTCTCTGCGTCTCTTCTCTCCCTCTCTAGCTCTTCATCTCTCTTATTTTGCCTGTTTCCTGCTCGCTCGCTCTCGTGCTCCCTCTCTTTCGGTCTCTCACATTGTCTCGCTCCTGCTCTACATGTGTGTCTCTCTCTCTCTTACTCTCACCCCTTTCCATTCTGCTTTTTCTCCTTTCTCTTTAGCTCTTGTTCTTTTTTTCGTTCTCACTTTATCTCCCCTCTCACTTCATTGCTATTTCTCCTTCTTTCTTTTTCTTAATCTCTCTCCATCCCTTCCTCTCCCTCCCTAACTCTTTTCTTCCCTCCCTTCGTCTCCCCCTCTCTCCCTCCCTCCTTCCTCTCTCCCTCCCTGACTCTCTTTGTCCCTCCTACTCATCATCCCTCCCTCCTTTCCTCTCTCGCTCCCTTTCTTCCTCCCTCCCTCTCCCTCCCCTCCCTCCTTTCCTCCCTCCGTCCCTCTTTTCTTCCATTCCTCTCTCCAGTCCCCCTCTCTCAACACCTCCCTCCCTCTCCACCTCCCACCCCACCTCACTCCCTCACTACCTCTCTCCATCCCTCCCTCTCTCCGTCCGTCCCTCTCTCTACCACCCTTCGTCTCTCTACCTTCCTCCGTCCATCCCTCTCTCCCTCCCTGCCTTCCTCTCTCCCTCCCTCTCTGTCCCGCCCCCTCCCTCTCTGTCCCTCCCTCTCTCTCCCTCGCTGCCTCCCTCTCTCCCCCTCGCTGCCTTCCTCTCTCCCCCGTCCCTCCCTCTCTCCCCCGTCCCTCTCTCTCTCCCTCCCTCGTCTCTCTCCCTCCCTCCCTCTCTCCATCTCTCCCTCTACCTCCCCCCTTCCCTCTCTCCCTGCCTCTCTCCCTGCCTCTCTCCCCCCTGCCTCCCTTCCTCTCTTCCTCCCTCACACTCTCCGCACCCCCCTCTCTGTACCCCCTCTCTCCCTCTCGCTCTCCCTCTCTCCCTCCCTCTCTCTCCCCCTCTCCCCCTCTCCCCCTCTCTCCATCTCTCCCTCCGCCCCTCCCTCTCTCCCCTGCCCCCCTCCCTTCCTCTCTTCTTCCCTCACACTCTCCGTACCCCCTCTCTCCCTACCTCTCTTCCTCACTCTTTTGCTCTCATTCGCTTTCACCCTCTGTGTCTCGGAGACTCCCTCATGCTATCGGTCCATAAGCCTGAAGACTACTTAAGGAAGCCTGGGACCCACAATTCCCTGGAGCTCGAGGGGGATCAGTACCACTGAACCCCCTGAGATGTGAAACCGAACCCACTGCACCCTCTTATGTGTGAGCTGCTGCTATGTTACGATATTCTAAATACACCTCACTGTCTCCGAATATTACATATAAACACACATTTTGAATTTGGACGAGTGCCCCTGTGCACTGTCAGTGATCTGGCCAAAGAGGGCACGAACTACCTGAAACTGGATCATAAATCCAAGATGTTCCAAACATGGTCCCCAAAAATACGTTTGGCCCAGAGCCCCCAAAATCCTTAAAATGTCCCTGATGACAGCGCTGTAGTGATGGACTTCCATTCCTGGAACGTGCCAAACCTGGACCATAGGGCATCCCGACTGACCATACATCCTCCTCCCGGTGACGGGATCAAGTTCCTTCATAGCTCATCCTGCAAAGTGGTTCACTTCAAGGCGTTCAGGTGCGTTCATTGTGTCTGGTGGTTTTGAAAAGCGCCAGATTAGGAATATTGGGGTTTTAAGCGCTGTACAATACAGCGCCCCTACATTCAAATCACACAAGGTCAGGTAGGTGAAAGGAGAGATGAGACTTCATGCCCATTCAATCCACAGGGTTTATTCTAATACTGGCAGCGGGAGGAGCTTGTGTACCAATTACATAGAAGCCGCCAAAAGGGAACAAGCATTTACAATGCAATGGTCTCGGCATTCTTAAAGTTAGAGCTATTGGCATTGCTCATGACATTATTTTTATTTATGCTTTTGTTTTTAAAACATAAATAAATGGCATTGTCATTTACAATGCCTATAGCAGGTCATAAGCCTCCTTTTGTTGGAGTCTCCTGGCTGTCAGCAGTCAGGAGCCTCACACCTGATGCAAATGGAGCGGAGGGCTCTGTGCGTGTGTTTGGGGAGCTCTTTGCGTGTGTGTGGGGGGCTCTTGTGTGTGGGGGGCTCTTGTGTGTGTGGGGGGCTCTTGTGTGTGTGGGGGGCTCTTGTGTGTGTGGGGGGCTCTTGTGTGTGTGGGGGGCTCTTGTGTGTGTGGGGGGCTCTTGTGTGTGTGTGGGGGGCTCTTGTGTGTGTGTGGGGGGCTCTTGTGTGTGTGTGGGGGGCTCTTGTGTGTGTGTGGGGGGCTCTTGCGTGTGGGGGGCTCTTGCGTGTGTGTGGGGGGCTCTTGCGTGTGGGGGAATACTGCGTGTGCGTGGGGGGCTCTTGTGTCTGTGGGGGGCTCTTGCGTGTGTGGGGGCTTTTGCGTGTGTGGGGGTCTATTGCATGTGTGGGGGTCTATTGCATGTGTGGGGGTCTATTGCATGTGTGGGGGGCTCTTGCGTGTGTGTGGGGGGCTCTTGCGTGTGTGTGTGTGTGGGGGGGGCTCTTGCGTGTGTGTGTGGGGGGGGCTCTTGCGTGTGTGTGTGGGGGGGGCTCTTGCGTGTGTGTGTGGGGGGGCTCTTGTGTGGTGTGTGTGTGGGCCTCGTGTGTGTGTGGGGGGCTCTTGTGTGTGTGTGGGGCTCTTGTGTGGGTGTGTGTGTGTGCAAATGCAATACGTCTCGCATTTGCGACAGAGTAAGCTATTGGCATTGTAAATGACAATGCCATATATTTATCTGTTTTCAAAACCAACACATAAATAAAAAGTTTGTCATTTACAATGCCAATAGCTCTAACTTTTCCGAAGGCGAAACCGTTGCATTGTAAATGCTTGTTAATGTTTGATCCTTATCACTTTCTTTCTGACCCCACAACTTCAGGACCGCCAGCACTCTTTTAGTCTCATTAGCATTCTTCACAAACTAAAGCCAATCATTTGGAAAGAAATTCCTACCCCACCACTCAATCCTCATCTCCTTCTGCTTAGGGTGATGCAGCTCCCTCTGTTTTGGAATGGAATGCTATCAATCATATGTAATACGTCCAAGGCTCTGTAGCAAGACTGATCAAATACTAACATAAGGACTTGTTTCACCGGTTCAACACACCAACCAGAGCTGTACTCATAAAGACTGGCCTCATCTCTTAAAAGCACTACATACTTAACGGCCACCCCACCTCCCACCTCACAGCCAAGCTTGCGTTCCCATCAAAAGGCTGTTTACCCAGAGAACACCTGCGCAATCATCCACCATTTTGAAATTCTTGCAAACCTAGTCAGGTGGGCGGTGTACAAAAAGTTTGGCCAGACGGATATGGAATGGATTCTTGGAGCGACTAAACGTAACAAGAGGCAGCCTGAAACTCCAAATACTGCCTTAGATCTATCAGATCTAAACCCTGCACAGTTCCACGTCACCCACTCTCCCAAACAACGCATGGTCTGCAAGTCCACTGCAATCTCACCTCCTCATCGTAAGAACCCAAAGCAGGCACCTCTCCATCATGATGGAGAGGTCTTTAATACCATATGACGATTGGTTACGACTGCAATGGAGAAGACTACATGGTACAAAGTTGGATTTGTGTCCTCCATGTCTCAGAACTAGAATAGATCCACACCTGAAAAAGGAGGTTCTGGAAAGTAAACACCGGCTCTCAGCATCGGTTGAATATCTGAAGAAGCTCAGAGTTTGGACTAAAACGCACAGAATTTGCCTTTGCAGTTGTAGATTTTAAGACCATGCATCATAATATAACAAAGCTAGACAATAATTAACTATGGTGATGCTCTCCCCTCTCTTGACTGCTGGGTATCAATTTATTTATTTGAAAAGTTTTATAAAGCGCGAATAAGACCCTTCCAGATATCAAAGTGCTATACAGAATTGGCGAAAGCATAAGTAACCAGAACACAATGGTACAGAGGGTTTAGCTAAGTCAAACATTGTAAACCAAAGGGGGGAAACACACCCGGTCATGGGATTGGGGGTTGGCTCAATCAGATCTGTAGCAGACGTGCCCTAGAGCACGATAACAATTTAACAGACAAGAATACAATAAATCGCACCAAAGGAATACATTAAGGATCAGATTTGTAGCCAGAGCTTGAGAACAAGTTGATGCTGTTAAAGTTCATTCAAGAGTAGCCGTTTGACAAGTTTCTTGAAAGATGCAGTGGACGGATTGAATATGATCTTGGGAGGCAGGGCTTTCCAGATTCTTGGAGCAAGACCGGTGAAATCACGATTGTACGATCTTTTCTTTATGAATTTGAGCGGTTTCAAAAGTATGGTGGATGTACTTCTTAGGTTCCGGCCTGAGCCCGAAGGTTCAAGCTTATTTGCCAGGTAGACACTGGTGTTGTAATGTATGGCTTTATGCGTCAAGCAGGCTAACTTGAAGCGTATCCTGGCTTCGATAGATAGCCAATTTAGTTGCAAAAGATCGGGGGAGGTGTGGTCATGCTTTCTAGAGCCTGTGAAGAGTCTGGCCGATGCGTTTAGGGTAGCTCTGAATGGGGCCAGGCTAGCTTTGAGAAGTCCAGCAAGGGTCACCAGTCCATATTCCTGTCTGGAGATAACCAGGAATCAATGCATATGTAAGTACTGAGTACGCATGAACATATTTTAGAGCGGGATTCCACCGGTGCAACACTGTCTGCTCCTACCAAGACCTCACTAAAGTACACATATGCATCGCACAAGTGCAGCTTGCTTGCACCTTCACAAATTTGCCTCTGCAAGTCGCATTTGGAGTCCACTGAAATGAGTTAAATGTGCATTAATGAGATTACCACATATTTAGCACAAATGAGATTACCACATATTGAGCACACTTTCTGCATTTACTGTAGCGCAATATTACCACTCACCTAAAATTCAGTAATTTGACATTACATTAAAAACCTGCAATAGAAAAAAAGGCTGGCTGTACCAACTATGCTTATAAATGCGTAATATCTGTGATAAGCTTGATTAGTGGTATTACACTCTATAGGTGTTTGTGTAAAGGTGATGTCAGTGACGATACTGCTGATCACTTCTGGTTTTTCCATTTGATTTGCACTGAAAACTAAATTATGCATATAGTATGTAACACCAAAGTAGGGCCTTCCCTGTGGCTGCCACATTTCTGCCCCTTCACATATGGAACTCCAAGGTCTCTCCGCCGAGCAAAGCAAAGCGTAAGGCTCAAAACGTAATCGCATAACCATTGGCAATAATAACATTATGGCTCTTCAGATAATAAGTTTTTCACTAAACACTGGAGATTGGTGGCCTTGGCTACTGCAGCTTGTTAAGCTAGAGATATATTAATTTATTGGTTTACACAAATATAGAAACAAGGACAAACGGGACAATTACAGTCTTTGAATTCTTTGAATCTGTGAATTTCAAGTACTCAATGTTTTAAAGAATCATTGACAGAGTAGAAGTACCTTTATTGCTGAGCTTGTACATTTGCTCGAATAATGGATTGCCTACGTCATACGCTCGGTCCGTGGTCTGAAGGATGAATGTTTCTGTATAAATAATGCAGTGTCGCTTTAAAGTCAGCGAGCCCACAGCCGTTTTCTCGAGTCCATCTGGTAGTTTTACTGTAATTTCTTCAATGCTCGGCATCGCTCATTTCCTGTAGGCTGTGCTGTCGTGAGATTGTACCAGGGGATATATATGTAGTTATGATATATATATATATATATATATATATATATATATATATATATATATATATATATATATACATATATACATATATATATATATATACATACATACATATATATATATATATATATATATATATATATATATATATATATATATATATATATATATATATATATATATATATACTAGCAGCCCGTCCCGACCTTGTCCGGGAGCATTCAGGCTTCCCCTAACCCCGCCTGCCCCGACATTGCCCAGCAGCCCATGCCCCCGCCTGCCCTGTCCCCCGCCTGCCCCGTCCCCCGCCCGTCTCATCCCCCACCCGCCTCTCTGCTCCTCACCGTGGCCCGACACCCGCCTGCCCCGACATTGTCCCCGGAGGCTTACCTGATCCGCCGCTCCTCAGTTTACCGCTCCTCGGCTCTCTGCTCCTCACCGCCTGTCCGCCGCCGCTCCTCCCCCGCGCCATGTCCACCTCTCCGCTGCTCCCACCGCCGCTGGCCTCACGTCACCGCTCCTCCCCCGCGCCATGTCCGCCACTCCTTGGACGCCTCTCCTCCCCGTGCTGACGTGAGCACGCACGTCGCGGCCGGCGCTACTTTGGCGGGGACTACTTTAAAAAAATATATAAATATTGTAAATAACGGTTAGTTTTTACATTTATATAGCCTATAACCATCTACACACCCTGCCGATTTCAACGGTGTATCGGGTGTGTAGATTGGCGCAGTGGTTCCCGAGTTTACCCGCCTCAAAGCCTGAAAAATTCTACTTTATTATAGTAGTATAGATAGTAATAGTAATAGTATAGATTTCCATAAAAGAAATGTGCACAATATTTTGTTACATTTCTCAAATGTTACATTTCATAAATCCTGGAAATCTTGCCGTGTCTCCATGAAGGCTATATCAGAAATAAACGCAGGTTGCAGTTTGTCTAGTGAAAAGTCCAGAAAGAGACCGGTACTTTCAGTTTCGATTTGAATGTTGGTTTATCATCCAGAAAGGTGATTACCAACAGCAAGAAAGTATTTCCTGTGCCATAGAGCGCGAATGCTTCACGTCACTTCACTAAATGCCAATATTATTAACTCTAACCAATTAACTAATTTCCATGTTACCTTCTGCCTCCCTTTTTTTTGTAACTTTTCCTTGTCCGGGAGCATTGCCCAGCAGCCCGTGCCCCCGCCCGCTCCGTTCCCCGCCTGCTCCGACCCCCGCCTGACCCGACATTGCCTTTCCTCTAGCGATCTTTTTTCCCGTCTGGCCCGAGCCCCGCCTGGCCTGAGTCATGGGACAGTACTACCTGCAAAATGTTCCTGCCTGCCCCGACATTGCCTTTCCTTGTTGTAACTCCCCTTCCCCCGCCTCGCCCGACACCCGCCTGCCCCGACATTGTCCCCGGAGCCTTACCTCAGCCGCCGCTCTGCTCCTCACCGCCTGTCCTCCGCCGCTCCTCCCCTGCGCCATGTCTGCCGCTCCTCGGACGCCTCTCCTCCCTGTGCTGACGTGAGCACGCACGTCGCGGCCGGCGCTACTTTGGGAGGGACTACTTTAAAAAAATATATAAATATTGTAAATAACGGTTAATTTTGACATTTATATAGCCGATAACCATCTACATACCCTGCAGATTTCAACGGTGTATCGGGTGTGTAGATTGGCGCAGTGGTTTCCGAGTTTACCCGCCTCAAAGCCTGAAAGTTTCTACTTTATTATAGTAGTATAGATATGTGTTATTTTAATGAGGATTTATGCTGTAGTTAGAGTAATTTTATTGAGACATTTTGTATATGGTAAGGTTGTTTTTGTGGACGGTTTTGGTAGAACAAGGGGTGCAGTGTCGAGCTGATTTGCTAGCATTGTTTATTTTAGTGAGGTGTTTTGTTGGTTGTTTTGATGAGGTGTCTTGTTGGTACTGGTGTTGCATTGGTGAGGGCTTATTTGCTGGCGCTTATGGCGTGTTCCTAAATGCTTTCTCCTGGCTCTGCGGATGTTTTGTGAGTAATTCTCAGGTTGTTTTGGTGAGGAGCTTTGGTGTTCATGGTGTTGTGGTGTTAAGGCGCTTTGTTCCTGGTGATGTATTGTTGAGGGGCTTTGCTCACTTTAGTATGAGCAAAGCTCCTCAACCTTTTGAGGAGGGTTTACTACAGTTCCTGTTATTATTCTTCAGCTGTTGAATTTCTTCTGGCATCCTTCCTTGTTCATGTGCTCATCTGCCTTTTACGCAAAGGGAATTTATTTTGCTCTTTTTGCAGATAGTGTAATGGTACTACATTTAATGCACGGATCGCCTGTCCTGATGTTACAGTATATCTGTCAGGATTAAGACTTGTGGCAGAAACAACAATCAACCTCTGCTGGGGGAGGGGGGCTGGAGAAGATGGAAGAGGCATCAGTGGACGCTTAAAAGATTGGAAGCACTAGACCACAATCTGCAGACCCTAGCTCTACTCACTTCTGGTGTCTAAGTTCAGCTCTGGATTTAGGTGGCAAAGGCCTCAAAAGGATCTCAAAACAAAAGCACAGGTACACCACACAACAGAACTTGATCAATAAGGACAATTGTGAATTCCATATCCAGAAAAGAAAGTTCTTACATTTTTTCTTTTTATTCCATTTTTATTTTACGCAGATAAAACACAGAGTCCAGTTCTAATGACTCAACACACAATACAGCTGACGCGTTTTGTCCTAGTGCAGGGCTTCTTCAGGGCTGTTAAATACTAACAAAGAAATATACATATATAAGAACAACACTTACAACAAATATAAGACATCCTATACAAAAATATAAATGGGCTAGTTTCTAACTCATAACCACATCACACTAGTTTTACATACTTGCACATTGTACACAACAAAGACAGACCGACAAACTATTGAGCAGTTATTAATTTTTCCAGTTTACATTTTATGAGCAATACATGAATACTTAATATTGGTTTACACATTATGAGGGCCAAAAGTCCCAGCCAGGACACGATTATCAAAAGTACCCTCATTATCTCCATTATCTCCAGAGACATCATATTATTCACGCTTCACTACGTGAGATAGTGGACTCTGTGTTTTATCTACGTAAAATGATAATGGAATAAAAAGAAAAAATTTAAGAACTTTTTTTTCTGGATATGGACAATTGTCCTTATTGATCAAGTTCTGTTGTGTGGTGCACTTGTGCTTTTGTTTTGAATTGTTAGGTTCCTGAGGGAACAAGCACTGTGACGGTGGGTGCCATTCAGTGTGCACACAGATCCCAGCTAGTATAGAAGGGACAAGATTGATGGAGTGATAATAGGTTAGGTGCTGTCAGCTAGAAGGTTCCACTGTTAGGCCTAATTGTTTATGTCTCAATAGGATCTATATAAGGTGGGGCTCCAAAAAGTGTTCCAAACCGTTGGGACCTTCTGCAGCACGTGACATTCTGCTGCTGTGAGGGGGACTTCAAACCCCGTACTTCAAAATCTGAGCCCAAGGGGGAGGGCCTCCAACATGTGCGACAGAAGGGCTGGGACACGCCCAGGTGAACACTGGGTCAAGAGCGGGCCCGTCTGCACCCGTCAGCACCTGGACGAGGATGGGCTGGTCCCTGTATCTTTGCTCTTCATTCTGGGGAAACTACAATTATGGAAAAAGGTAAAACAGTTCCCTATAAGGTAAGAAGGGCTTCCTTGGTCCCACTTCCCATTCCATCAAAATTGTTTATCAACTGTTATGGGTGCCATTAATAATGATGTCACAGTTGTGGAAGGGAGACTAGTCCCAGTACAGCGTTACTCAAGAGGTGGCCCTGTATCCCCTGTTGCTGAACAGGCTGTTGGTAGTGCAACTCTTTGCAAATTCCTGCTAGACCGGCTTAGTCTGCTACGACCATGTGCCTGGAGGACTTACCAACTCGTTCAGGAGCTACGTCGAAGCCTGTTTCTGTCTCTACCAGAAAACGTTCTCCATTATCAAGTTATAATGATAATCATCCACCTTAGAAAAGAAAGAGAAAGGTGAGGCATATCTAAGAGTCCAGGAGTCCTGTGGTGGAAATTTGCCACTCGGGGGATAAATCTCAGATACAAACGTAAGTTATAATGATTGGCATACTGGTAGCCCTGCTGTGGTTCATGTGCCCTAAGAGAAAGAAAAAAAGAATTGTTGTGACCTTCTCAGAAGTATAAACAAACTTTTGAATTTATTCTGAGTAGAATTAATTGAGAACATCATTGGTTTAAGCCAAACCAAGGCTCTGGTCATTGCTTCCAATGATTCGATCCCACGGGACACACAAGGTCATGGAATTAACACAGACTCCTCAGGAGTTGCTGTGCATTGTTCAGCCTCTGTGATTGAAGCCCAAGGGGCTACAGATGTACCAAATGAGGACTGTGGAGTGGGCTTACATTGTGCAAAACCTCTGAATCAGGATTTATGATTGATGGCAGATAACCCACCCAATGGTTCTATGCAGGGGTTTAGTTAGAATGTAACGCTCCAATTTCCCCCTGCCTGTAATCCTTATGTTATTGTGTTGGATTCTGTCCCTCCACTTCCCACCTCGAAGCTAGAGGCTCTGAAGCACAAGGTTGTGCACTGGCTACCCATCCAGAAGATTTGGCAGTTCAAGGTCCCACACACGCCTACAAAGTGCTCCAAGGCCTAGGACCTACATACATCAACCATCAACTTAACTCCCACCATCCTTCGAGACACCTGCGCTCCTCTTTACTCGCGCTCAC
The DNA here is from genome assembly GCF_964263255.1 of Lissotriton vulgaris. Lineage (NCBI taxonomy): Eukaryota > Metazoa > Chordata > Amphibia > Caudata > Salamandridae > Lissotriton > Lissotriton vulgaris. The sequence continues at coordinate 1,062,208,518 of NC_141699.1, forward strand.
ACACACCTCTGGATCCATCGCACAGCAGTGGCCTCTCCTTCCCTAACATCGCTGCCAAGACCTTCCCCTCTAGCTCAATTGAGCACCCTCCCTGGCAGACTTCAGAAAGAGACTCAAGAACTGGCTCTTCAGCGGAGTCACAGCGCCCAAATACCCCAAAGGGGGACAGTGTTGCGCTTTACCAATGCTGTTTGATTGATTGGCTGAAAAGTAACCCAAATGGATTGATGACTTCTTTGGAGAAGTTATTTTGGTGAGAAGGGTGGGAAGGGTAGACCATGCCCCGAAATGAATTAAGAGGGACTGTGTGGTGGTTCATTTCAGGAACCCAGCAATTGTAAGAGGTTTGTGCATTGTTTTGCTTACCTGACTCTCATGCCTGGGAGAATTCACAGCGAATCCTCTGGGTTATTTTTATAAACCATATGCCTTGCTCCTTGTCCCAAGACTTTAACAAGGGTGAACCAGGGCCGTCTTTACAATGCCCCAACATTGAACCAATGTACCCCTCGAGATGGCATCACAGACATTGATTGACTTGGGAATTATTTTTTAAGGTCAAAAGATTTTATTGAGTTTTCATATAAGCAGTACACAAAGACAATACAGAAAAACAAAAGCATCAATTGAATTACATTAAGTAACAACAGTACAAATATTCATTGAAAAATAAAAAGGGAAGGGAAAGGTAACAGTTATACAACTATTGCATTAACTATAAAATATCGAGCTACTATATTGTGAATATTTGTCTATTATAATTGTAATAAGCAAAAAATTATATATAAATATATAATTAAGAAGATAAATATATATCAACAGGTCTCCAAAAAGAATGATAAGAGTTAGAATTATGACCAATACCAGATGAGGATAACTGAGCTCCTCTTCTTGTAAAAATCACCCATGACTACCATGCATGAACTGATAATAGAGAAATATCTTTCCAACAGAATGTAATGGATTTTAAAGCAGCTGATATTAGAAAATAAAAAAAGTTTACCATCTAAGTCATTTAGGTTGTGTGAAAGAACAGATTTGCATATTAAAACTTTGAATGAAACATCATCATGAATAGTTCATCTCTTTTTTAGAATATCCCAAACATCCGCCAAAATTTAAAAACTGAAGGAACTCAAAAGACTTGGGTATTATAAGATAGATGGTGGTGCTGTGTCAGACCTACCCGTTTTAGAGAATAAGCAAAAGTGGAAGAGACCCTCTTGTTCTTCTATTTCCATGTCCCCCATCCCCCCGATAAGAGGGCATTCTGTCTCTCCTTGGTTCTGAAATTCTGTCCTGGAATATAGTGGGAGCACAGTCAAAGATATCTAACACTGACTTCTTGAACTCTATTTCTGAGGTTGACGTAGTATGCTGTCTGGAAGCACGGATGATGGAAAATATAGTAGTTGATGGTTTTAAGTCCTTTTGTGTCTCAGCAATACAGTCCTCAGCAGGGCGAGAGAAAGGAGGACTGTCAGTGCTTATCTCATTGAAGGTAACATGCATAAAGGTGGGAGTTGACATTAGTGATCCACGGTACCAAATTTAGCACGGTGCATGTGCTACTAATTTAGATTTTTATTCTAATACATTTTTTGGGGTGATATTTTTGATGTATGCATAGAGGTTGGGGAAGAACTTGAAGATTTCTTAACCAAGTCCTTACACAACTCTAGGTCCCAAACGTATATCATTTGGTTTGCTGATTTTAACATCGCTACATGTATAATTACGGATCAAAAAGTATGTGAAGTTCAGTTTGAGCAGGAGGACAATTTACATTTCAACCATTCTTCTTAGGCGGATGTTTTAAATAAGATAATATTAATTAATAATTTAGTTCTATCCGAAGACATTGACCCTTCTGCTATTCGGTTAATACCAACATGTAATGACCATGGTTCGTCAAGGACAATTATCTTTCATTTACTATCCAGAGACTTGATTCCATTGTTTGTAAAGTTTATGGTTATTGCACATTGCTTAAGTGATTATAATCCATTACTTCTGGTTCTGAACTGTGATTTGATCAAGGCATGGGATCTTCCAGTGAATAGACCTGGTTATCTTAGGTAAAACAACGTTTTGTATGCTTGATAGGGTCAAATATTTGTTGAGGGATTTGATCATGGTGAACAGATGTGCTTACTATTCTGGAAGGTTTCTCCTCACTATGTCATAGTATTGGGGGAAAGCTAGTAGTAAATAAGGAATCGGGTGTCTCTCACTACTACAGATGGGTTGATAAGTAACTTATACATCTTTGATAGAAGCCCTGAACGCTACCTATAGATGTATTGAGAAGGTGAAGAAAGCTCGGTATGCCTATAAATCCACATTAGTAGCCAGAAAGGAGGCTAATGGACGTAAAGCATGGGGTGAATTAATAGTAGCTGGGATTGCGATGGACAGCAGGGGTTTTTGGGAGGTTGTAAATATGCCTTTCTTCACAAACTATGAGGACCCTAAACGTGTGTGTCACATTAGTGCAGCCTGCTGGGTGTAACATTTCAAGATATTTTTTACAGCGGGTGTACAACATCTATCCCTATGTGGTGTTGATGATTATGAGATGGATATTGTATCTGCTAATGTATTAAGTAAATAAATTATTCTGAGGGAGGTTATTTCCACTATCAATAATTGTGCCCTTGGCCAAAGGGTGTTATAGTTGATATTTTTAAAGCAAAAGTGGATTTATGGGGACCCCTATTGACAAATGTTCTATGTACAATTATATTTGTTCCACTGCTAGCTTCTTGGAACAAGCAAAATATTGTCCCACATATTTAAAAAGGGAGACAGAAATCGTGTTTCCTGTTAATGGAACACCTCTTAGCTCAACTCCATCTCTAAAATTTGTTTTGAGTTTTATAATCTAGGTTGGATAATTGGGTGGAGGACAGTAATATGTTAATTGTTAATTGAATTTTTGAGCGCACAGCTGCCCCAGCGAAGGGGCGTCCCGGCGCTATATCTGAAAAGGTAACATAACTAACAAGACAGAAAAAGGGGTAATTAATAAGGCAGAGGGAAGAAATAAGTTTTAACAGCTTTCCTGAAGGCAAAGAGGTCATCTAAAGAGCGAATGTGGACAGGAAGTGCGTTCCACAATTTGGAGGCCAGCACCGTAAACGATCGGCCACCTAATCTGCATTTCTGGAAACGAGGAACAAGTGCCAGGTTTTGGCCAGCAGAATGAAGGCTGCGCGAAGGGGTATACGAAGTCAGGAGGTGCTGGAGAATGGCGGGAGTATCAGTTTTCAGAATTTTAAACGCAAAACAAAGGGTCTTAAACTCTATGCGTCTAATCACTGGTAGCCAATGCAGTTTGAAGATTGTACTGCGGGCTGAGCAGAAACGCGGCAGGCCCACCAGGGCCCTGGCTCCCGCATTCTGCACCCGTTGGAGTCGCAGGACTTCTGCCTGGTTGGCGCCTAAAAACAGTGAGCTAGCATAATCGATCCTCGATAATACGCTAGCTTGAATCACCATCTGGCGAGTGGAGGCATCGAAAAATTTGAGGATAGGCCTCAAACCACGTAAAATGCCGAAGCACATAGATGCCACCTTCTTAGTATGGAACGAGAAGGTTAGTTTGGAATCCAACCAGACGCCGAGATGTTTAAGTTCAGAAACAGGTTTTGGAGGAGGTCCCAGCTCCTTAGGCCACCAGCTAGCACCCCACAGATCAGGATGTTTCCCCAATACCATCACCTCGGTTTTGAGGGCGTTGAGCTGTAAACAGTTGGCCGTAAGCCAACTAGCAACAGCCCTCAAACCATCCGCAAAGTTCGATGCTAGTTGGTCAGAATCCCCGTTAAGGGCCACCGCCAACTGGGTATCATCGGCGTATGATACCATTGTGAGACCCCAACTCTTCGCAACCTCCGCCAGCGGTTGAACGTAAAGGTTGAAGAGAGTGGGGCTCAACGCCGAACCCTGCGGGACTCCTTGGGTGATGGCATGAGGCTTAGATCTGAACGGTGGCACTACCACCTGAAAGGATCGTTCCGAAAGGAACGATTGAAACCAGTCCAACGCCCTGCCTGAAATGCCTGCCTCACCAAGCCTACAGATAAGAATGGTATGGGATACAGTGTCAAAGGCGGCACTGAGGTCCAGAAGGACCAGTGCCGCCGTTTGACCTGCATCTAGTAAATTCTGATATCGAGTTTGGGTTCTGGCGGGTACTGGGTTGACAGAGCAGTGTCTCAATCTGTCACTCATAGTAGGGAAGTATGTGTATGGCAGGGGAGGTGCCATACATATTGCCTTTATGGATCTCCCCTGTGCCTTCAATACCATCAACCATGTTAACTGTAAATATGTGTAAATCATACATCATGATCTCGGGTTCACCAAAAAGTTTAGATCACACCTGAAAAGGGGATCTGTGATAAGCAGGATTAAACATTTTAACCATCTTGGCATCCCCTTTGACAAAGGCCTGAAATGCGCTTATTTATTAAACATTAGGGGCCCGATTCACAGAACTAACTTAAGACAAAATCCTAAACTTACTACTTTTGGTATTCACAGAAGGCATTAGTAGTAGTAACGTTAGGATTTTGTCTTAAGTTTGACTTAAGACAGACTTAAGACAGGCTCAAGACAGACTTAAACCAAATCCTAACTTTACTACTACTAAATGCATTCTGTGAATACCAAAAGTAGTAAGTTTAGGATTTTGTCTTAAGTTAGTTCTGTGAATCGGGCCCTAGGTGTACACAGTTTTTAGAAGGCTGTGGATGCAGTGTTTAGATCTCCATATCAACAAGAAAAGAGTGTCCAGAAAGTACCGTTATCGTACAATTGGAGCAGTATATGACCCCTGAAGGATCCGGTAACGAGGGTGACAGCAGGTTCCAAGAGGGTGTCTGGCGTCGAGGGCGGTGTGCCAATTATGCCACCACCTCCCTCCCGAGATCCATGGTGTATGATTTATTCACCATATAAGTGCAAATATACCGATTGTGAGGTCCCCCAAATGGGCAGACGACCCTGAAGGATTTTCTCACTTCTTCTTGCACTTTTTTACACTGAATTTTTACTTTCACGTCCCTAGGTTAGGGTGGGCCTTAGAGCGCTCATACCGCCAGGGTTTGGTACACTTTTGTCCTGATGAATGCCTGGTAAAGTTACACTGTTTCAAGGCAGAAACATGTTGACTGATTATTACATTTGAGAAATAACTAAACAATTTATTTGGTCTATTTTCCTACACCATTTTAACCTGTCCAAGTGATCAAGCAATAAAATATATTTTTTTGAGACACTGAAGACAATTTTTTATACCTTCACTCCCTAATAGTTATCACTCACGTCACGGCTATCTCACAAAACCTGCTCCGCAGTAGATCTGGCGTCGAAGCACACTGAAGAGGCACTCGGGCTCTATTATCCATTCAGCCATTTGTACTTTTGCAGGGTCAGAACCATACCTGACTTTTAAACAAAATGTGCAGCATACATGTTATCTTACCCCTTTAAGATTTAACACTTTGCACTTTTTTGGTTTCTTTCCTGATCCAGAGAAGATGGTTTAATTTTCTCCCCATGTCATTGAGATCTTCCTCAGCCTCAAAGCTCCACGCACAAGACACTTTATGCTATTTTGCACAATTGATAGCGTTCCCCATACATGCTTTTTGGCACCTTGCCTGCATGTGGCTAACATTAGACATCATCATATTGGGCTTATTGTGTTTGCAACTATTAGCTTCCCCAGAGATTTGTTATGCTGTTTTAAATTTGATCAAAGCTGGATCGAGTATCATATTAGGAATAATTATGGTATTTCTTTATTATTTTTATTTTGTGCATGCTATTTTATAATGTAATGATGCTTGTATATATTTTATTTATTAAGTGTCTATACGTCTATGGCTTTGAGACGACTAAAGTAATTATGACTTACTAACTGACCTATGAGGTCTGGTGGACCATGCTTGGCAACAAGTTGTTAGTTGCATTGGATCTTAGCTTATGTTCTATTTGCACCCTTGTTACCAGTCGCTTGCCTCGTGGTAGTCCATTGCTCTGTTATCTTGTATCTTATTTCTCCTAATTTACACATCACACTTCGACAGTGGTGTAGCTAGACCTTTGGCCACCTGTGGTGGCCCACCTGCGGTTGCCGACCTGCGACAGCCTCATTGAAGAGCGAGGGGTGATTGCCACCCCAAGACGGCAGGTAAGGTGGGGGAGACCGCCACACCTAAAACTCGTGCCTTCTGGGGCGGAACTTCCCCCATCACCACCCTCCCCTTGCTACACCACTTCATTTGGACCTGTGTTTTGTTAGCATCATTCGAGGGAGGTCTGCTGGTTTCCATGTCGGCTCATGCTCCCAAACCCACTGCTGAGACTGGTAAGCCTACTGTGGTACTCCTGTCTATTCCATTATGCTTACCAATCCCTTCCATTGGTACAGCTTTGTCATCTTTTCCCTTTTCCCTATTTTACCCACATTTCTCTTGCATAAAGCAAGGTCTGTTCTGTTGTCGGCTTAGAGACCCAGAGCCACTAGGGGTGTTGGACGCATCCACATACTTGGAACTCTGAAATGTTTTAGTCTGCGCATTAGGTCTATAGGAACACAACTATACTCTTTGTGCATTGATTTTAAGCACATCCTTACACAGAGTGTCCCAAATCGTAATAACAGTGAACTTAAGCTTCCACACATATATCAATAATAATTCCTTGGTAATTGTTAGATTACCCATCACTTGTCTTGCTCTTACCCTATTGGGCTGTAGGATTGTTAGCATTTCTTTCTTGGGAACATACCATCCTTTTCCAGATCCTTTCAAGTAAACCCTTGATTGAGTTTTGAGACACATACAACTAAAATATGCACATGTACTTTTAAGATAGCTGGAGTTAGTCTCCATATTGAATTTTAAGACATGGTGTCCACCAAATTGGCTTAACCATTAAGATAATCGGTGTGATCATTAATCACTGTGATAATTCAATTGACTAAGTCATAGATTGTACAAAAATGTGTGCAACCTGGAGGTAAAAATTCAAATTATGATAGGCCTACTTAGTCATTCATCCTTCAGCAGTCAGTTGGTGGTATTTAGGTCATTTGCTGTACTAAGCACTCTTCTTACTGTGGACCTTTGGCACACCAGAAGCACAAATAAGGATGGATAAAGCACATAATGACTACAGAAAAACATCATTTGGCGGTTACAGCAGAAATGGAGCAATATAATGTACTGAGGAATCAAAGAAAGCATATTGTAACCAAAATTAAACATGTCCATACAGGAATATCAAAGAAGGTTTTGAAAGGAAAATTAGAAGATTTGTTTACCAAGGATTTAGCAAACAAATAATTCACGGGAACAGTGGCATTGGCCAATGGTGGATGGCTAGCCAATGATGGATTGTTCGGATTGCAAAATGTTAAGAGGGTTCTCTTTAAGAATATGTCCATCACATCTAGCGGGGCGGACTTTGGGCATTCAACTAGGGTGGGGGGGGGGGGGGGGGGAGGGAGTGGAATTCACAGAGTTTTACTCCGGAATTTCGTGGAGTTACATATTAACTCGTTGAGATTCCGTTGAGTTTTGCGAACAAACAGAATTAGGCACACTGTACTGCTCACTCTGATTTTTAGCATCAGGAGCTTGTTCCTCGCTGAAAAATCGGTGCGTATGGCAGCACGAAGTGCGTCAGAGGGCTCTGCTTATCGAGTTGATTTTGCTGTAGATTTTCTACTCGAGTGGCAGCTTTCTGACCGCGGACGTTCACAACCGCCTGTGTTGCGGAAATCTCACCTGGTGCCCTCCTAGCGACCGAAAATCACGGCAGGGGACACCAAAACTCGCTTACCCTTGCCATCTTACCATTGGCGAGCCATATGAGAGAAAAAACTCCACCACGCGGTGGTTGGTGGATTGGGGCCGGAACTCTGGCAACTTCGCAGGTAGAGCGGAATTTATCCCCCACCCCTAAACCAAATAACATAAATGGGATAGAATCAATTTGCATATTTTAAAATGGGTACGCCAGAAATCCTAGTTGGTTTCAACATTTTTGGGTGGATGTGGGACAACAAGGGCTTTTGACTTCTTACTTTCTGTGTGATAGATCAAAACATGTGTGTTGTATGATGGATCAAAGACTCCTTTGAAGGACAATCTTGTACTGGTACCAGTTCACTTAACATCTCCTGGAGACTTTTTCTGCTCCTCTGCCAAATTCATCAGCTCTTTCAATGTCATCTTGTCTGGGGAGTTCACTGAACAGCTTCCTTAGTCTAGCTCTTTTTCCAAACATTCTATAACTGAAAATGGTTGAGATCCCATCATGCTTTACGCTTTGCCGCCTCTGGTTAGGAAGTAGGTCTCTTCAGACGCCATCACTAATTCATACTGGATTTAGACTGTAGTAGGACAACTTTACAAAGGTCATGTACTATAGCCTATATACATCGAATGTAGCCGTGATATTTGTGTGCATGATTACGTATATGCTGGAAATTGAGAGTGGAGTATGGAGAGTGTATCCTTTTCATAACAGGACTTAGCAAAACAGATTTTTGGTACTGATGTTACTTTCAAACTACTATTTGCACAACAGCATGGCATCTAATCCAGTTTTATCATTTGATGTGCAAGTGGGTACTAAATGTGCTTTTTGTGTTTAAGCACACTAAGCATCTGTGCATAATTGTGTAACACACATCAGCAGCTGACTTACGCAAGCGGTATAGCTCGCCTTGTGTATGCAAACATTGCTTTGCTTCTCTATTTAATACACGGTTCTACCTTTACTTGCTATTTACCTGCCGGTAAGCCCATTGCAGTTTGGCTCTAGAGGTTGGTGGTGATGACACCCTGTACAGACTAACATGAGACATTTATTTTTACCTGTGGACCGCCTGTGCTATTGGTGTGCACATTACAGCTGATCTCCTAAAGGGTCAAACATGTCAATTTAAATGCCAAACTGTTTTTGCAAATTTGAAGAATTACACAAGCAGGTGGCAGTTGATTAGCAAATCCCAAGTGCCCAGTTTCAAAGGGCACTCAATTATCATGGGAAAAAAAAAAATTATTGGGAACTGGGAACAATGGGGTTCGTAGACATGCCATCCCCAGTTAAATGTCAAATGGACCTTAACCACCTCCTTATTAGATTTCAGTGCTAAGGTAAAAGAACGAAGACAGCCTGTCACATTTGAAATCCCACTGGTCAGCCATCAGACCTCTACGCCCTGTAATAACCCTCTGCCAGGCTCTACTCTCACATTAACCCCTTCCATGCTCATGACAAGCTCAGCTGAACAATGGGAATAAATCAGAAGTACACAGAGGGGGAATTGCTGCAGCACTGATGGTGTTAAACCCACTGGGAACCCGCCCCTTGCCTAGGTGTCCATCCATGAGAAGGATAACTGTGGCCTGCCCACATAGGCCTTCCTTCAGGAGACAGGACCCACAATCGGCAATTGGTTTTTTGACAATGATATTTTTCATTTACTTAGAAGTTTTACAAAGCACTGGTGTCACAATTTCGATACTTCAGAGCACTGATGAAAAAATGGAGTTCAATAAGGAAGCGCGGGGAAGTTAGAATGTGCATGGATGGATGGGTAACTATGCCAGATGCTCTTTCATTGCTACTGATGTTCTGTGCATGAGTAGGGTGAAAGCAAGTCTCAATACTTCAGTTTTCATAGTTCCTGAATTGCAAGCAACACGCCTTACTGCCCTTAATAATGCAGGTGCCAAACTATCTCAAGATGTTCTCAAGCACAGCCATAGTAGCAGAGCTGCTAACAGAGATCAATCTCCTATGTAGTAGCACAACTACTCCTTGTCTCCATCGAGCTCCAAAGCCAACAGTACACCACCTACTGGCCCACAACATGCTCTCATGCTCAACCAGTGGGGCAACGTTTAACAGTCCACATTGTGCTCTGATGCAGTGTCTCTAGTACAATTGCGACTATCTGCTCCCACTAATACCAAAAACGGGTCTGGCTCTAATCAGTGAGGCTGAACCCGATACAGGATGCAACAAAGATAGTGCCAGTACTGATTGCTATTCAAAAACTAATTGCCCAAAATGCATAGACCATGCACATTTGGAAGCTCATTAATAGCTTTTTAATTTTCAAATATTTAATATTTTCAACTCATGAAGGATTCAACATAGTTTTTACTTTATAAGAGAAACAAATACCAAAAAATGGGGTAAATTGGAGACAAGGGGGCCAGTAAAAAAATCACACAACCACTCATACATTCAATCACATTTACTGTTACACCACATGCCACTCACATCAAACCTTCAAGGTACACACACACTACAAAAGTGGTTAAAATAAACCAATAGAAAAACGCATGGTCTGCCAAAACCACTGAATTAACAACAGAATTCTATCATTTGTATATCAGATGTAAATCAATGCAAATTAACAATTCCAAACAAAGAAACTTTCTTCTAAATTCATTGTGGCTCTGTCCCAACTCATTGGAAAACACACTATTTTGGCAGACCCGATGGTCTACGCGTTTCGAATCCCTACAGTCTTGGGATTCTCTTCAGGACCACAAAAAGATCGGGGTCACAGAGACCAACACAAGGCTATGTTTCTAGTGTTGGTCTCTGAGACACTAGAAGGTTGGATGTGAGTGGTATGTGGTGTAATAGTAAATGTGATTGAATGTATGAGTGGTTGTGCGATCAAGCCGGCCACAATCCAATATAATCCATCAAAGGATATCCATTGATATACTTCAACCTTTTTTGCTGCTATCCAATTTCATTCAACCATAAACAATGTGAATCAAAAGTGAGATATAATAGTGGAATTGTGTAGCTTCAGGACCTTACAAATGATGGGAATGTTCTATACAAATGTATTTAACTTAACATAACATAACTGTTGGGATGGAAAAGTCCTTTGCATGGTAAGAAACGTGTACCTCTGCCCTGAGTGCCCAACTGTACTGTTGTCTGGATCCCTAATGCAGATGACCATGACATAGGCCTGTCTCACAGATTGTGGTCTTGTTGGACCTCATAGTGGTGAAAGATTACTGCCCTCACCAGGAGGTAGGTAGCACAAGTGCGGTAGTGGCAGCATACGGGGTAATGATCAGTAGTAGAGGACAGGACCTTTTTACCCTTTGTCACTGGAGTGAGGCCTCCAGGCTCACCCTCCTTTTTAAAAGTTCTGCTGTTTTGTGCTAAACTCACCCCTGGCCTACATCAGGTTGATGTGGAAGGGTGTGCATGATGGAAACGAAGAGGTACACTACACAAGGGGTGAGCTGTGGAATGGTGTGTGTATTGTAAATGTGTTTATGCTGACAGTATGTTTTTTTAAAAACAACAAACTCTGGTACAAGAAAGAAAGGCTGCAGTATTGAACAGACAACATTTAGACAACACATTTCTCCACATGTCAAACAGCTCCATTAGCTGCCAGTCGCACAGCATATAGAATTCAAGGCCTTGACAATTGCCTTCAAGGCCCAGAATGGTAGCGGTCCCAATTATATAAAAAAAACGTATCCGCCCTTATCAGCAAAGGCGGTCGCTACGTTCTAATTCACAGAATCTGCTGTGTGTTCCCCATTTCGTAAAGGCTCGTATAAGAGGAAGGGCTTTCTCAGTTGGAGCAACCAGACTTTGGAACTCACTTCTGGTAAGACTTCGGCGAATACCGGATGAAGGGGAGTTCAGAAACGCCCTAAAAACATGGCTTTTTAGCCAGGACTAGCTGAGTTTTTTCAGCTTGGAGACCCATTCCTTCTGTTGCTGGATCACGCTAGCGCCGGGACACCTCAAGTTGAGGTAGCTGTTGCGCTTTACAAAGGCTGATGTATTGTATTGAACAGTGTGCACAGACTGCATGCATGTGTTGCATGTAGTTATGCTTGTGGGGACATAATATGTGAGCATAACTGTTCCGTGCAGTAAGTGTGCTGTGGATGTACACTGAGTGCTAGTGTGCTTACACTGGTACATTGCATTCAGGACCGTGGGGTCCATTTTGTAAAACCCAGACCTGCCTGGTGGAAAAGATGAGGAGTGGAAGAATCCCCCCAGACAGATTTGTGTATTGCTGCATTGCTGTAAGCTGGGAGGGGCATGCCCTGGGGGTCAGGAGAGCCAGTCTCCCTCATTTAAAAGGGCTCTTTGATTCAATAATAGATCACAAGGATGGGGCCTGGACACATCTCAGGGAGAGAGAGATGGGGCTGATAAGGGAATCGTAAAGAGTAGGGCTGGTTGCCCGGGATTAACCTTTTGCTGCACATATCACTGTGTCTGACATCCAGGTGTGATCTTTGTCACTCCCATGAATCTTGTTGTGGGCTAATCAGCTTCAGAGTCCTGCCTGCTGTGACAGACATCCTTCAGGAGGAAGAAGAAAGGGAACATATGTCAATTTCAAAGAAGCAGAACACCAACATAAAATATCAAATACTCAGGCATTAAAGTTACAGTTTGAGTCTGGATAATGACTATAAGTAGGGGAGCTTGAGACCCCAAACCTTGTCCCCTGCTGAGCAGTCAGATCGGCTGTGTGAGGAGGAGAAGCTCTGCAAGACTTAGTTCTGCCTGTTGCCAGGACTGAGGGCCCAGGCGTGCTAGTCTCCTTGCTGGGTGAGGGGACATCACACACAGGGAAACCAAGACCACCTGCATTAGAGCCCGGAGCACCAGTGCCTGCCTGCTTGCCGAGATCAGTGTGCCCTGTTAGGAAGAGGAGAACGTTGGAAAGAGCAAGTTCTAGAGGGGAGCCCTATCGTGAGTGCTCCCTGTGCAGAGTGTGAGGAATCCGCTCCTACACAATCTGACCATAGCCTGTGTGGTGGATTGATTCGGCGCCCACCCCCGTGGGCCAGGAGGGGCCACCATGGACTGTGCTGAGGAGCGAGGGTTGTGTGAAGGACACCAGGCCAGCACAACATAGTGGTGAGTGGCCCATGTACCAGAGAGGGAGCCATTATGAACATCAATGCCAGGCCAGCATGACCAGACTTGTGGGTGCCGTCGCAGTGACCCCGTATACCGCAGGGCTGGACTGGGAACCAAAACCGGCCCTGGCAAAGTGCTCGCCCCCCCCTCCCGGGGGTTTAGGGTGCCGCCGAGCTCTTTGCCAGGGCTGGTTTTTGGCCGATTTTGTTATAGGGACGATAGCTGCAAAAACGGCCCTGTAACAAAAACGGCCCCCAGGTGCTCAAAACTGGTCCCCATCTGTGCGGTGCACCGGGGGATTTCCCGGTGCCCGCTACGGCCAGTCCAGCCCTGGTATACCAGGAGGGGACACCAGAGATGCTGAGGCCAAGGGTGCAGGTCATTGCCCAGGATCTGCTGCTGTGACCAAGGCAAGTCTGGCCCACATACTGCGAACTGAACCAAAGGCAGCCCAAGGATCAAAGGACATTGCCAGGGCCCATTCGGAGCAAGGAAATCAACTACCCCCCTACCCAGCGAAGGGAAGTGTGACTTACCGTGCGAGCACTGGAGAGGGAATAACCCCAATCACTAGAAACAGTCAGTAGTGTGGGTCGGAGGCGAGAGCCTGCACCTGCCGGGTGCTACTGGTTTTAACTGCATGCAGCCCGACTTTGCCGATCTGGAGCAGGACTTTGCTGCACCACTGAGTTGGTTACATACCATTGGAGTTTGTAAGTCACTGGGCCTTTGGGGTCCTGGGGACATACTGCGATCAGTATTGCGACCCTTTAGACTCCTATGACTGAACTTCCGAAAGGAGTGAGAGGGAAAACTCTTGAGAATGGCCAAATAGTTTACATACCCTGGATGTGGCCATCAGTGAATGGGCAATAACATCAACCCAGTTGCACCAAAGTTAGTGGGACAGGGAGTCTTCCGGCAACTACTAGAGCTCCGACCTTGAGGGGGATTGTGTTATTGCTTTTGAATGTGGTTCAACTTTGCATGTGTAGAATTTAGATTAAAATACTTGTTTTGATATAAAAACAAGCATTTGACTAGACATTGATTTATTGCTCAAGTTGCTTGCATGCTGAGTTATGAGTCGTGTTCACTGTGTCTGGTCTTCCCCCCGAAGGAGCTTTGACTTCTCTCGGACGCTAACTGTGAAGTCAGGTGCAGAAGGAGTGCTTGGCCCAGATGAGCGAGATTCATAGTAGGTCGGGCCCGGGACGTTCAGAGTAAAAGGCATCAGCCACCATGGGTTATCCCAGAAACTCCTGCTTGCCTCGTGGCCGAATGAAAGGTGTTCTGACAATAACAGAACAGAACAATTTCACCTAGGTGCACTTTTCGTCTCTTTCCCCTCATCTCCAGAGATCTATAGGTTGTATAGTATTGCATTTCTACATGTAATTTTATCTCGTATGATATGTAATGTTATGTATCGACACTGAACCCTTGTGCTGGGAACCTATACCTTCTCACACTAGACCAGCTCAGTATATAATAATACATTTCTGGGGACCCTGGTGGTTACGGCTATTTTAAAAATGCTATGGGTCGGATTCACAAAGCGACTTTTGACTCATAGAGTTATGCACTCGGGGCAGAATCTCCTAACTCTTGGCGGAATCTCTGCACCGAGCACTGCAGGTCGAAGATATTACCCAGAGTGCGGAGATTTCGACATGAGTGCAGAGACTCCACCCTGAGTGCAGAGACTCCACCCTGAGTGCAGAGATTCCACCCTGAGTGCAGAGACTCCACCCTGAGTGCAGAGATTCCACCCTGAGTGCAGAGACTCCACCCTGAGTGCAGAGGCTCCACCCTGAGTGCAGAGACTCCACCCTGAGTGCAGAGACTCCACCCTGAGTGCAGAGGCTCCACCCTGAGTGCAGAGACTCCACCCTGAGTGCATAGACTCCACCCTGAGTGCAGAGATTCCACCTTGGGTGAGAATATTCCACCCCGAGTGTGGAGAATCCACCATGAGTGAGGAGACTCTGCACTCGTAACTTTACGAATCGTAAGTCCCTTTGTGAATCGGGCCCTAACTTTCCCACATATGCTGGGATAAAACTCCCACCTCCACAGGACATTTCATTCTTGTTTTTCAGAAACAAACCACTTCCTTGGGGCGGTTAGAGTTCCTAAAATCAAAAACAATGAAGGGTGGGCTGTTCTGAAAGGTGCCCTACCAGCAAAACGGCCGAGCTGGTGTGGTGTTTTGCCACCAGGCCAGTGGAGGTTGCATCTCTGTGACCCACAGGTGACCTGCCTTAATCTTCTTTTTCCTCCCTTAAGCCTGGATGTATTATGAATTGGGAATTACAGCAGAACATAATATTTTCCCTTGCATTGCACTTTCACAGCTGGCTTGCCAAGCACTGCATATGCACATCTGGCACTGACTAACCACCCACCCACCACCCCCTATGGAAAGCATGACCCCGTCCACCCACAACGCCTTGCAGCAGTGGATCCGGTCCGGTGTGCAAGTTCTAGCTGTGTTGTGTTCTGTGGCCTTTTTTGCAATCAGTTGTGGTATTTATATAACATACATGCAAAGCACAAGGTTTATTCTTAAAGGAACAAGAATGTTTTGTTTTCTAAATTTAATATGATGAGATTCCTTTCTAATTGCCTCGTCATGATTAGGACTCCCGCTTCTATGGTATTTATTTCTTTAACCTTTCCGTCTGTATTTATCCATATTTATTTTTTGCCCATCCTATTGGTATTTATCCATATTTATTTTGTGTTTTAAGAATTAATAGACTTGTGAAATGGTGCATTTCCACATTTATTTAACTGATGAACATGCACTCATACTTTGATGCCTGTTGCATTTTAGCAAATGAAGCAGCTAAATATAACAAGGCATTGCACCCATCAGTAAGTATTACCATTATACTTCATATTTACATTAACATATGCTTGTATTTAAGGAAATCTCATCCTGTTGTTTTAACTCTCCATGATTCCTATCTGCTCAGCTGTTGGCATGGAATTCACGAAAATCAGCATGGCAAGTCACTCACTAGAAACACAATTTTCTGTATTTTTCTGCTTTTAAAAATAAATATAGACAGGAAAGACATTGTTTTCAGTCTGTATTTATCTGTAAAAAAAATCAGTAAAAATGGAAAACAGGGAGCCTTAATTATGAGTGCCCAATTATCTGCCCTGCAGTATCACTAACAACAAACCTCATATCGATGCCCTGGGATGTGGTTTCTACCCAGTCTGGTATTATCACAATATTTAGAACGCCGTACCACAGAATGAGGAATAACGCAGTAATCAATGGTTCCTCCTGCTTCATCTTCAGGTACAAGGCTTGTAATTATGTCATATTTCACTATACAAATGTCTCAAGACCTGAAATCATACAGGAAAAACCACTGCGGGTGACGTTGATGTTGTCACATCTCAAAATCACTCCACTGGCACAAACTCTTGTTTGTGCCCAAATCAGGTTTCTTTTGGTACTTGTAATGAGTCCCTAACTCTCAAGGGCAGGGCACTGGTGTGAAAAGAGGCCTGACATCTCAAAACGTGTCTGCCACTTTCAAGCCTAATTAGGTATGTAGGGTATGGTTTGTTTGCCAAAATTTGAGGCCCTGCAAGTTAGACAATTTTGTGGGCATGGCACACAAGCTTGAAGAGTATCCTTTGTAGAATCAATTGGCAGCTTACTTGTTGTTTAAGCACATAGATGCCTGCGATGTGGGCGATTTGCGCTATATAAATACATGTACATTTACATTTACATTTACACAGTAAAAGAACAAAGGGATCCCCCATGCATTGGTAGTTGATTCAGTCAGGGGTGGGTGCTGCCAAAATAAAGTGGTGAGGCGGGGCGACATTTTTTTTTTTTTAACGCTTACCTGCCACTCCCGCTGCCAGCTGCCTCGGTGCTCCTTTTTCAAGGAAGTCCATGGGCCAGCACAAGTAAGGTGATATATTTGATTTAAGTTGTATTTAATAAGCTCAGACTTTCAAGTGTTGCTGTATTTTAAGCTAATTTATTTGTTTTTATATATTTTTGTTTTCTATTGTATTAATGTACAATCTGATCTTACGTAGCCCAATTGATGTCTGCTATGAGCTGTATGTAATATATTGTATTTTTATTTGTGCTTTTATGACCCTACAGGCCGAAATAAAGTTTTATGATTATGATGATTTGTTATTTTTATACAATAGTGAAGCAATTGTAGATGAATAGTTATGATAAAAATGTACTTATTTATGCAGTGACCTATATACAAGTGAAACATAGAATAATATAACAATAAGTAATATTTACATTTGTTAAGCAGAACTACCGAATATCTATTTATTTCTATACATAATTATTCTACACATTTATACAAAGGAATACACATATCTAGGTACAGATATAAAATCCAAATGACTGCTTATATACACAGGGGTATGATGTAAATGTTTGTTTGAGTATGGTGGTTATGTGGAGAAGAGCCAACTCTTGAGTAGTCTTCTGAAGATCTGTGGATCTTATGTTTGAGGGTAAAGAGTTCAATACTTTGCCTGCTTAAACAGAGGATGATGTGCTATCTGTGTTTTTTTCCTTGTTTGATGGGATTTTGAGGTGAAATGCCAATCTAGAGCAGAGGTTCCTTTGCTGAATCTATTTGGCGATTTTATTCCTGTTGATGTATCGCTTTGTGGGTGATAGAAAGTAGCTTGAATGTGGCTCTTCTGGCAACTGGTAACCAATGTAGGGCCTTCACGGGAGGGGAAATATGGGCTTGTGGCTTTATATGTAAGAGTAGTCTGGCAGCAGAGTTCTGAATCCATTGTAGTCTTTTCATAGTTGTTGAAGATGATCCGTGGTAGAGGCTATTGGCGTAATCGAGTATAGACAGAACAAGATAGTAGCCTGGCCCTTGTGTGGAAATCCCAGGTGGTCACAGAGTTTGTACAGCTATGAAGCTGGATCGTGGTAGTTTGTACACTTGGACATTCATTGTTAGCTTGGAGTCTGTGGCAATTCTGAGGTTTCTTACTTCCTTAGATACTTTAGGCAATGTTCCCAGATCATCAGCCCAGGTAGCGAGTGGGTCATAATTTTTTCAATCGCCTCATGTGAGTATTTCCCTTTTGGAAGCATTCAATTTGAGATGGCCCCAGGCCATCCACTGATCAATGGCTCTGAGGCAACTGAAAAGGTGTGATTTTCTAATATCTTTGGGACTTTACAGTTTAAGGAGTATTTGTGTGTCATCTGCATAGTTATAGCATTTGAGGTGAAATTCATTGACCGGTGCTTGTAATGACTTCATGTAGAAGTTGAAAAGCATGGGTGAGAGGATAAAGCATTGATGGTCCCCTGCTTTTGTGAAGTAGGGTTTGGATGAGAAAGGTGAGATATGGGTGACATGTGTTCTGTATTGAAGGTAGGTAGGATGGGATCCAGTCGAGAGCAGTCCCCTCTATGCCGGCTTCGTGGAGACTTTGTGTTAGAGTGTCATGGTCAACTGTGTCAAAGGTAGCTCAGAGGTCCAAAAGAAGTCGTGCAGCAACCCCGTTCCAGTTAACTGTGTTCTTAAGGTCATCCCAGATGGCAATGAGGACAGATTCCGTGCCTCTTCCTGGATAGAATCCTGTTTGGAAGTCTGAAAAAATGGAATTATCTTCGATGAATTGTGACATCTGGGCGAATACTGCTCATTCTATCAGTTCACCCAGGAAAGTCCATTTGTAATTGATCTGTAGCTGTCAGGGTTAAGTGGGTCCAGGTTTTTTTTCTTTAGTAATAGGCATAGGTATGACTTCTTTAGGTCTTCTGGAAATATTCCTGTAGTTTAGGAATTGCTGATGAAGCTTCTTACGTGGTGTGGCAGAAGAGGTAGAGAGAAACATTTTCTTGAAGGTTTGTGGTGGACATGAGTCAGAAAGGCTGCCTGCCGGCCTGCTTGCTTTGACCAGGCCAGTGAATTCATTGTGTGATATTTGCTGGGAGGAATGCAGTGGCTGGGTTAGCCTACTCTTGGTCCTGCTGGTGGTTTTTCTTTGTTATTAATAGGAGGTCAACGTGTCTGCTTTGATTGTGTAATGATTTGGCAGTTTGTCTGTCAATTCTTGAGTAATGGGACAAACTTCTTCTAGGCATTTTGGTTTATGAAATTCAGTGAGAATGTTATACAATTCTAAGCATTGGCGAATTTTGCGAATTCGCAATCCACCAATTTGCGGATTTGCGAATTCGCAATCCACTCATTTTTTCCCCCTTCTGCCCCACTTTTGTGCCCTTCTGCCCTTAGCCCCACTTAAAATGGCGCCGGCAAGCTGCCAGCACCATTCTAAAATAGCTAGAAATAGCTTCAACAGGAAGCACTAATAGATAACAGTAAAGCAGGTGCTCCAGTTGAAGGTCAAATTAAGTTACACAATCATTAATAACCCCAAGTTTGGGGTGATTAATGATTGTGTAACTGAATTTGAGCAGCACCTGCTTTACTTTATCTATTAGAGCTTCCTGTTGAAGCTGACTTTTGTAACTTTCACGAATTGCGAATTTACCAAAAATCCGCAAAATCTGCGAGCGGAACGGATTTTCCGCCCATGCTTATACAATTCTTTATTTGCACATTTAGGGGTCGATTAGGATCGCGGACGGACTTGAGTCCGTCCGCGACCCCAGAGTATGAGGGAACGTCCGCAGGGGCTGCGGCGTTCCCTCATGTGCGATTAGGATGTGACCGCCACCCTGGCGGTCACATCCTGGATATTTAACATTGCGGCGGGTGCTGCTTCAAGCAGCACCCGCCGCAATGTTAAAAGTGCATGTTTTACATTTACATGCACAAAGCGGCAGGCACCGCGCGGTGCCTGCCGCATTGTGCATGTAAATGCTGGGGGGTACCATAGGTACCCCCCATGTGCACCCCCCACCCACCAACACCCTGGGGGCCCGCAACGGGCCCCCAAAATCAAAAGTACACATGCTTTTCCACGGCGGAAAAACCGCCGCGGAAAAGCATGTTTACTAATGCTTCCTAATTTGGCTGGCGGTGTCTGATAGACACTGCCAGCCAAATGAGAGCTTTTCCGCCGCGGTTGTAATCCGACCACGGCGGAAAAGCAGCGGACAGAAACCAAGACCCACCAGCCATCGTAATGCGGCGGTGGGTCTTTGGTGAGTCCGCAGAGGATTTTCCGCCTCCTCCGGGCCGGAGGTGGCTTCCGCCGGCCCGGAGGAGGCGGAAAATCCTCCATCCTAATCGGCCCCTTAATATTTTGAACTCTGTCTGCGTAGTATCTTCTATTATTTTTAGTTTATTGACTTGTATAATCTGTTAAATTTCTATAGGCGAAGTTTGTCTTGATTGGTGTTTGTTTTGAGCAAGTCATGTTGCAGCTTTCTAATTTGTTGTTTTATCTCTTTTATCTCTGTATTTCTCCAAGGTGCCTTTTTCCTTTTGTTCTGTTGTGTAGTTTGTGGTGGTATTAGGATATCAACACCTTCCTGTAGCCACTCATATCGTTTTTTAACAGAGTTTATTGTGTCAAGACCTCTACTGGATGTTAGCTGTGTTTCTAAGTTTTCCAAATTGAGTTTGTACCGTGGTCAGTAGGTGGATGTATGTAAGGTAGTTTTAGGTGTGTTGCTTTGTGGTGTTTTCTGTTGAAACGCAAGGAAATGGTGGTCTGCCCATGTGACTAGAGAAATCTTTAGAAATGTAACTAGTTCTAGATTTGCAAAAAAAGTTATCTAGGATGTGTCCAGCGATGTATATAGGTTTGTGGACAATATGATATAGATTCAATGCTCTAGGTCAGTGATGGTTTTTTTGGGATGAGGCATATTTTGTTTTTCAAACTAACTGTTTAGATCACCAAGAATGCAGAGGTTGGAGTGTAGTTTTATCCGATTTGAAACTGTGTCTAGAAGTGCGTTTGGTAATGTTGCATTGCTAGGTGGAGGTCTGTAAAGGAGTAGGGAGTTACAAGAGGAAGATGGTGTAAGGATGCATCTGAAGAAGTGAGCTTCCAACCTTGTATGGAGACGTTGTCAGCTCTAGCGATATTTAATGTTTGTTTGAACACAACAGCTAGGCCACCTCCTCTTTTGTCTATACAATTTTGTGGGAGAGTTTGATAGCCTAGATGAACAGCTTCATGCAAAACTGAAGCCCTGTCATCTCCCACCCAGATTCAGTTATTAAGAGTAAGTCAGGTTGGGTGTCAGTAAAAAGGTCATATATGTGATGCTTGTCTTTTGACTGTGATCAATCATATATTAATAGGCTATTTAGATAATGTATTTTGGTTATGGTGTGACTTTGTTTTGTAGAAGAGTGAACAGTGTTTTTTGGATTTGTAGCAGGCGTGTCCTTAGTGCTGGTATTAGCTGTATGAGGATAGTTGTTCGGTATTGTATTCCTCATCCAGCAGGATGAGAAGGCATTTCAATGCGTCTGCATGTGTAGGTGATGGAGATGATGGTTGAGAGTTAGTTGGTAAGCTGTGTGGTTTTTGTAGAGTAGCCTAGTTTTGCAATAGACATGGGGATGTGAAGTTATGAAGTGGCATGTTGTTTATTTTATTTGCGTTGCTTTAGGGTGGAAGGTGTATGAGTTAAGGTTGGTGGTACAGCACGTGAGTCATGTTGTAACACTCCAAATTCTCCAATGGATGAGAGGCGGTTAAAAGAGAGTCGTTGTGTTGCTGTATATGTGTTAGGTGTGGGGAAGAGAGAAAGCTGTACAGTAGAGTTAGATATGGTGTGTAAGATTTGTATAGTTAGGAGGGTGGGAGTGGGTGTATGTTTCTGGGTTGTGACAGAAAGTATTATGAGGTAGTGTGTGTGTGAGTTTGATGTGCTAATGTGTGTGTTATGTTTTGTTTATGAGATGTATTTGTTTTCTGATAAGTATCTGTATGTAAAGTATTGTTGGTGAGTGAAAGCTGCAAGGTAAAGGGGATGGTGCTGCATTTTGGAAACAAGTGAAAGTGGTGTGTTAGGGGAGATGAAAAAGAGTTAGTAGTGTTTGTGTTAGATTTGATTGCTGGAAGAGGTAATCTGTGTGGTGAGTGTAGTGTAAGGGTTGTGTGGTTGTGTTTTTTTGGTAAAAAGGGGAGCAGGGTGTTGGTGGATGAAAAGATGGAAGATTGGGTATAGGTTTAATGGGGCAGAAAGGGGTCTGTTAGAAGTAATTAGAGGGTAGAGCTGGTGCTTTGTATGAGAAGGGAGTGTGTGTCTGAATGGGATATAGTTACGTATGGTATGGATTTGAGTTGTGTTGGCAATGAGTGCATTGGTTAGTGGTATAGGACAGAGTGGTGTTTTGTATGTGAGTGAAAGTGCCATTGAGTGGTAGTTTGGGTAGAAGGGTGTATAGGTGTGATTTGTGAGGTGCTGCTGAGACATTGAGATGTATGTAGGATGTGTTTGTACTAAATGTCTGGAGTGCATTTGCTTTGATTGTGTTAATGTTTGTAGATGTGCATGGGTTGAGGTGGGAGCTGGTGAATGGATAAAAAGGGCAGCATCTCTGGCCCTAGACCGGATCAGTCCAGAACAGGATCAAACAGGCAACTGCCCTTGTCCTCTCTGACCTTAGCCTCGATGTCTGGGCTGAGACGCACTGAACACTGACCTTAAATAGCCCTAGTGATCAGGTGACCTTCAGCCAATGGGAATCCTAGCACTAACCCTAATCAATTACAACACTAGCCCTCAATAGTAGGACCTAAAAGAAACAAGGCCCTTACATTCAATCACATTCCTGGTCCTAGCAGACAGTCAGACAACAAACGCTAAATCCAATCAAAACCCTTATCTCAGGAACCAATCATAACCCCAGAACTATCAGCCAATTAGAACACCAATCCTAAACCCTAAGCCTAATAGAAACCATAGACATAGAAACCAATCAGAGTACAGATGTAGCAACCAGCAAGGGACATATATAAAGAGTATGTGACCTTAAGCTCAGGCTGCTGAGCAAGGGGCTGGGAGCTGCTCCTCAATTCAGAATCTCCTTGGAGACAGGCTCAATCCACACTCTGAAATTCCTGTTCAAACCACTGCAGTTAAGAGCCAAATCTAAGCCACTAACAATACTGCTTTTTCTAAACTTAAACAACTCACTCTCCGAGCCTAAAACGGGTGCTATGTACTCGTTCCAAAACCCTTTAAACCCTAAGAGCAGATTTCTGCAGTCTCAAAGTACACTCTTCTTGACCTCAGAGGTGTATTTTGACTTTTTTTTCTAGCTAAGAACAAAAGGTAGCTATGATGGATTGCTCTCACAGAGGTTTTAGCACAGTATAGGGGAAAACTAGGAGGGAAGTGTAAGCAGTCACAGGCAGGTAAAACAACAGATTTTAAGCTACAAAGCCCACATAACAACAGGTAAATGTAAGCCGTCATGGGCAGGTAAACCAGCAGATTTTAAACTACAAAGCCCACAAACCAACAGGTAAATTGAAGCGGTCACTGGCAGAGGTAAAGCACTTTTAAAGTTTCAGGAATAAACAGCACAAAGTCTGTCTTCTTACCACCTTCTGGTGTTTTGTTTACTGGGATGTTGCCCACAGGGAAGCTGTGGGTACGAACATGGAGGTGGCTGTCATGGGATTCCCTCCACAAACTTTAAGGGGCCTGGGCAGGTGCCATTCACATCCTGTTCCCTTAGGCTGCAATTGATTGCAGAGCTGAGAATCTCACAGCCCTGAGGTAGGTGTGGCCAGCAGACCAGCAAAGCAACAACCTCCTTGGATAAACTCTGCCCCTTGATGACGTTTTGTGAAAGTTAGCCCCGGGCACCTCAAGCTGAAGCCCCGCGGCACCAGAGGTTTCACATCAGTCAAAGAATGAAGCCAGACTCCACACCTTCCAGCCTGGTACACTAAAATCTATATTAAAACAACAAGTTAGAGCATTATCCAGGGAAGAAGATATGAAGGAGTTTAATCGTTCCAAAAGTAACATTGGGATACTGGTGAGCTCCTATGAAGATCGGTTTTGGTAACCATACCTCGACGCTGCATTAAACAAGATAATTTTAAAGCAAATCTTAACAGTGAGGCTTATGGCATTGCCGATAAAAGATATCAACAGGCGCTGGAAATCCCTAGAGGCGATTACCACCTGCAGACCATGCCACCAGCATGAAAAAACCATGGTCCATTTGGTCGGCATATGCGTTTGCCTAATACACGCACGTCACACTTTACTAAGGCCATTGTTTTTAAAATATGGGACACGTAATTGAAAGGATGCCATGAAACTCTTGTTTAACCTGGAGACATCAATGGAATTGGCTAGGTTCGCCAAATTTGCACATAAAGTTTAATGAACGTTTAAGTAACGCACCCTGCACTTCAGAATTTCAAGACAGCACTTTGGCATGCCCAGACTTTGATTTATATGCTGTGACAAGCTGTATCTATTTTGCACTTTATCCGAATCTCTCTTCCAAAATAGTCTTTTGAATGCCCTGAATTCTTAATTGACACATTGTCTTTAATGTTTTTATAATTTATGATCTGTAGTTTTTTTGGATTTGTTTTACAGGACGTAGTGAATCCAAATGTGTATCAGTTAATGATGACTACTGTAGCAAGCAAGTTTTGTGGATATTTTACAGGACACTTTCTGTAACAATTTTTGTTAATTGGTACAATAAAATAGATTCCATTCGATTCGACTCCACACCTTCCCTCACTTTACTGAGTGCACCGGTACCTAAAGTGAGTCTGAACAGAAGAGTGTGTGCTTCAGAGTTTAGGTAAACTGTGTAGCTGGAAGCCTGATGCACACCTTTTTAGGGTATGTTCCAGTAAACTCAGCCTTTTATCCTAGGTGAGAGGAGGGTAGGTACAAATCTCTCCACTGCCCTTTGTTAATATATGGCATCTCAGCCAGCATAGACGAATAAAAATCCTTGGCAGTGATGAAGGTAGGATTATAATACAGTGGGGGGGGGGGGGGGGGGTATTGCGATTTCTGACCCCGAACCATTTCTGCCAGCTTCACAAGCTCTGGCTCTGCAAAAAATGAGTTAGCCGTCAGCCACAAATCTGATTGCAGGCAGCCTGTATCACGTAAAAGGGACATTTTCAATCAGTTTGAGAGTATCTGATTAGTACAGACCTTTCAGCCAACAGAGAAAAAGCTGAATATTGTTTGTGACGTAAAAGCAAGCTAGGGGTTTTTGAAATGCGCAGCTTAAAGTTCTCCTTTGTGTGACTGTCAATGCTTGGATGTTTGGCTTCAGAAAGGATTTGTTGGAAGGATAGTGGTATGAGCTGACTTGTTAATGTTAATGTTAATGTTATGGGTGTCTTATATAGCGCTCGGATACTCCAAGGAGTGTCCCGGCGCTTTATTTTAAGTACTCTGAAAAATAAAAAATAAATGTCATAAATCCCATTCTTTTCTCACTTTAATTTCATGGCCAAGAGCTCAGTATGTTTTTGTTTTTCGATTTCTGCTAATCAATCAATATGAAAAACGCCTTCCTGCAACAGACCTCAAAGCATATTTACAAATCCCAGGGAAAACTATTGTTATTTTGCCAATTAAAAAAAATTGTGGTGGAAAATGCACCATATTAGCCTATTATGTAAAAATAAATTCTTGGGTGGGCACTCACTCTCTCTGACAAATTCATGGGTTCATTTTATGCCAACCCAATTTTACACGTTACCAGCCGCCACTGGGCCCTCAACCTTCAAAAACGCCCCTATTCAGCCATAGTTCATAGAATATCTGTAAGAAACAGGAGACTAACGGGCCCCTAATCAAGATTTGGTGGGGGGGGGTCCACAATTTTGTGTTATGCTACTCAATGGAGCTCATTTACAATGCACTTGCTTACCACCATATACAAATATACGTTCCATGGACACCATTTAGGGGGTCGCCAGTGGTCGCAGCTGCGACCTTTGGCATGCCCCTTGTGAGCCCTGCACTCTTTGTGCGACCCCTGGCCTTAGAGGTGGCAAAGTGGCAAAGTCAGTGCCAGGAACACAGTTGCAGCTTGTCCTTATGGACCACGTTTGGGGCTCTACTGCATTTTCTGTCAAATCTTTAATTACACGAATAGTGAATAAATAATATTACATTATCCACTGCGAGTGAAATAAAAAACTGGGGGACAATCAGCTGGAATTAGACCTTCCCTGAAGTAACACATTACTTTTAAATGTATATTGTCTGTGTGCTTGTGGGTGAGAGTTTGTTTACATGAGAGTGTGTATGTAAGTGTGAATGTGTGTGTATGTGTAAGTAGGTGTGTGTGTGAGTGAAAGTGAAGGCCAGAGGGCGTGTAATGTCACTTTTGCTAGCCATAGCATTTTGGTGAATTTGACGTCAATTATACGTTCAGGAAAAACACGTTTATATTTGAATAGACCATGGCGTTCACATGTCCTTTACACATAGTTACCGTAATGTACATTTATGCATACTTTTTATTTGAATATTGCGTAGTAACGAGCTGTGTGATAATATACGTTATGGAAACGTTTACTGGAGTGAGGCCTGAAACAGGACCGCATTATCCAGCCAGTGCTGGCAAGCTGGACTGATTCACTCTTAACAAAACTATAAAAAATAAATTAATACATAAAATGAATGTATTTCTCAGAACCTAACCACGTTTTTCCCCAACTCATTCTCGCCTGGCTCTGAGCCTTGGCTCTTACCAGCCCCCATTGCTTCTTCTCTGGTGCTTTACTGCCATCTACAGGCGGGAGGAGTCTTTGAACTGCAAAGGGCTACCAAGAAAGTGAGAGAGGCAGGAAAGACTGAGATTGAAACCTGCCCCGTTTCAGACAGAATGTACCTGTTTTATTGATTTTATTGATTTAGTTACAAACCAAAACTTCAATGAAGTTTGTACTTCTTTGAAGCTCAGCATCACGAGCAGATAAAGCTATATGAAAAAGAAAAAACAGACAGACCAACCTACGAACAGACAGAAACACTTATCTGGTGGATCCAAAAGGTATCGAAGCGCTTTACTTGAGCCCCCCTTTACATTACACAAGGTCACACCTCGTTACATCACACAATGTTCACATTCACTTTTTAGTCATGGAAGATTGAGGGCCATACAGGCTGTGCAGCATAGCAAGTCAGTCACCTTGCTGATCAGCACAGGGTGACAAGGAATGGGCAGGAATCCGCCGTATTTAAGGCAATATGGCGCATTCCTGCCTTCTCCCCTGCGCTGGTGCTCTTTCAGCTGGCTAGCGCCAACGCAGGCACATTTACACCAGGGTGCCTCTGTTGCACGTAAGATTGTGTTTGTGCAGGAAGGGGTACCTTCCTGCACAAATACATTCCCCTGAAGCTTTTTACTCTTTTTGTGTGTGCTACGGAAAGAACAGCGCACATAGAGGAAAAATTTGTATAAAGATATTACTCCTTGTTACGCCTCATCTGGGGTGGGGTACAAAAGGGGGTGGTGATGGACGGAGCATCTGAATCAATCAAACACTCACACCCAGTCAAAAGATCTGGGTTTAATCCATCACTGTTCTTTAGCCCACTCTGCCACCCCAGTTCAGACATGGCCATATGCAAATCAGTCTGACCCTGTGCCTCATGGGAACAGTCCAGCCCGAACTGCCAAGCCATGTCTTTCCTGGTCCGGAAGGAAACAAGCTTCTGTCTGAACTGCCGTGGCAGAGTGGGCTAAAGAACGGTGATGGATCAAACCCAGATCTTTTGACTGGGTGTGAGTGTTTGATTGAGTCAGATGCTCCGTCCATCACCACCCCCTTTTGTACCGCTTTTGGCCGCCATAAGTGTGGCAGGGTATGCTCAGACGTGAGTCCCTTGCTCACTTTGCCACTGGATTCAAGCTATCCTGGCTGAAGACGGCTCAAATGCAAGAAACCGGTCCTCGGTAGCTTGTTTCCGGTCCAGGGAAGACATGGCTTGGCAGTTCGGGCTGGACTGTTCCCATGAGGCACAGGGTCAGACTGATTTGTATATGGCCATGTCTGAACTGGGGTGGCAGAGTGGGCTAAAGAACGGTGATGGATTAAACCCAGATCTTTTGACTGGGTGTGAGTGTTTGATTGATTCAGATGCTCCACCCATCACCACCCCCTTTTGTATCACCTGGGGAGGGGTCGGTTTTTTTGCTCATTCCTCGGTCTTTCACTTCTGGTAAATCTGGGAATTTACTTAAAATAGATGGATGTTGCGTGGGAATTTCCATGCAACAACCATGGAAAGGCCTCCATGGTGCAGGGTGGAGGCCTTCCCATGGATAAGTGTGGCTCACTGGTTAGAGGAGGCAGACCTGGAAGCAGAGGTCAGCCCGGGACCAGGGTTCAATTCCCGCTCGCCGGGGTCTTGAGTCCTAAAATGTCCATGGATTCGACAATTCTCGCTCCGGTGCCTACTCGATTCATGGGTTCACACTCTGCGACTCTGGGCAATAGCTTGCTTAATCTCCACAAAGGCCCCTTGCGGTGGGATGCCTGGCTTTCACCTTGTGGATACCCTGCCAGGGTTATCTCACAGGGGAATACCAGGACGGGTTCCCTAAGCAAGCGCTTAGAAACCACTTGGTGATTTGCGCTATATAAATTCCTGTACATTTACATTTACATTTAATGCAGCGCAGAGCAAATCTCTGCGTTGCATTTCTCTAAATTTTTGAAGTCACCAAGGGCCATGCAAGGTGGCCTTGGGTGACTTAATAAATAAATGATTGAGTTGAATCACTCTTGTAAATATGCCCCAAATTACTCTTAATTACTCAAGCTGGCATACTCACATAATTTCGCATCACAAGAGTAATGCATAATTACTGAAATTACTCTGATTACTCAAGCGTTATTCAAATTTCGACCAGGCCTAATCTCATCCCGCCTGGATTCCCTTTCACCCACCATTCATCTGCAGTCTCTCACTTTGTCAGTCACTTATGCATTTTTTCTACCCTCACCTTTCTACAATCCTCCAGCTACATGTCTCGCACTTCACATGAAAGAATTTTGCAATATAATAATCTCATAAGAGTTAAAACAGCAAAATAAGGTGAAATGTGCATACATCTACTAAATACCCAAATATTAAGGTTTTTAACACTCTCCCACCTTCTCTGAATGAGGCTGAAGATGAGAGGTCCATTTTTGGCCTCTCCTGCATAGCGAAATTGGACAAAATAGCTTTCAATAAGCATTTCTTTGTTCTCTGAAGAAAATCAGTCATGATTCTCTCCTCCACAAGTACCAAGATTACTTTCTTATTGAACAAGATCTGCTGACTCTCCTTGACCTGTGCCAGGTGGCATTCTAAAACTTTGAGACTTTACATTCCTGTTTGACACCAATTCCCAGTTCTTTCTTCTTATATAATCAGGAGAACTGGCAGACTGTATTTACCTCCTTTTTATCCCTTAAGATAAAGTGAGCCTTTACTATGTTCCATAATGGTCAGCATTTTCGCCATCCTTCAATGTTTTATTTCACACTTTTTGACCATACTTGGGCACCACAACTTGGGTTTCTGCATGTATGCAGAAGATCTCCAGAATCCTATCTGGATAGCTACTGAATTTGGGAAATCTTGGGGATTCAGCAACTACCTGTTCAATCCAAGCATGGAGGCATCAGAACTGGCTCAACCTTAATGCTGCAAAGACATAACTCTTGCATTTGGCTGGCAAGACATCACCTTGCTGACTCCTAAAATCCTTTCTCCGTGGTCCCTCGCTGAACACCATCCTAGAAAGACAGGAACGCGGGAGTCAAACCTCATGCTGATAATTCACTGATTTCCAAAATCACTGGAATCACAAAAACAAAGTATTTCTTGTTTCACCTTCGATTGTGAGTCCTGCCTCCACAGATCTCAGGGAATCATGGTGTTTCTCACATCAGGTTCTCTCAAGGAGTCTGCGAAGCCATTACAGCCAATGCACAGGGAAAATTGACTAGATGTCTCCTGGCCTACTGAAAGTTCTGAACCCAAAGCTAGTCTCTAGTCCACAGGGCCTTGCATAGCCAGCATGCTTGTATCTCAGCACCCTGGCATTACCATATGAATTGGTGATACATCTAAGGTTGTTGTACGTGGTGGCACTTGTATAGTGTGGCTCCGCTTCAGTTCAGTGGATCCTCAACAGATGCTGTTAGCTCTAAGAATCGATTCAGGAACATTTGCAAGAAGGCAGGTTAAGCCTAGGTCTACAATGTGTGCGGTGGCTGTGCTCTTTCAAAGGGAAACGGCAAATACAACGACCGCCGAACAACACGTTGCCTTTTGCAATGCGGGCGGAGTAACAAATGCATCTGAACCACACATTACATTTACAAAGCAAGTTATTTCAATGACATGCCTTAGATCGACTTTAAAGTCCAATGTTTCCCTACAGTTAGGATGACTGGAGTTGGAATAGTAAATTATACTATTCCAAAGTCCAACACCCCCCTAAGGCAAGTTGTTGTAATGACCTACCTTGCGTAAGGAATACGTGGTTCAGACGCATTCGTTGTTCTGCCCGCCTTGTTAAGGAACACGTGGAAAAAGAATGTGTGGTTGTCTCATACAACCTCTTTCCAAAGAGAAAGGCAAAGACATTAGAGATTCCCTACTACCGAACTTCTTTGACACTATTAAACAGAGATGTTTGCTTAGAGGAAAAGGCAAATGTAAAAAAGAGTGTAATATTTAGATTGATTGACTAACAAGGGCATTATAAATAGAAACAAAGAGAGATGTTGAGACACTGCTTTATTCTTTCCAAGAGATTGATTGAATAAGAGATGAGGTGAGAAACAGAAAGGTAAGTAAGTGTTAATAAACCTTGTGTTGAGGTAGAGATGCAAAATTCCCCTGACATAGTTAATGCATGGCATCTTATGGACACAATCACCTCTAACCCGGCTCGATCCCCATGTTTTACTATACTCTGTACTGCCTTTTTGCACATAATTGACTTGATGTGAAGCGCTCTGATACCCTCGGGTCCAGGTAGCGCTATATAAAACTCCTAAAATAAATCAAATCAAATAAATAAGTAACCTGGCAGGCGGTGGGCAAACAGGTTTGGCGGTGTTGGAACAGACCGCCGGCATGGCGGTTCCCTTCTGCACATCGGGATCAGGCCTTAATTGATTTGCTGAGGATCACGCTATTTCATTCAAGTTCCAAAGGGGCATATTACCAAGCATGAGCGAAAAATATCGCTCAGCTTGGTTAGCGGCCGAAATTATATCGCCGAGCATCGCCGATTTTTATCGCTTAGGAGCCTTGCTGTTATCAAGGTTTATCTCCTAAGCGATAAAAATCGGCCGAAATGCATGAATATCGCTGTAAAGTCCGCGATATTCATGCATTAGCGAGCTAATGCTCTTAGCCATGTTATCCACCTCCCATTGTATAACATGGCTAAGAACTGCTCAGGGTAGGTGTTAGCTTTTGGAGATATTCGCGCTTAGCGCGAATATCTCCAAAAGTTGGTAATAGGAGATAGCGATGTTAGCGACTGTTTCCAGTCGCTAACATCTTGGCACGCCCACTTTGCATGTCATTAGTGATAAATATCACTGACATGCAAAGCAGGGCCCAAGATGGTCGCTATCTCCTACTAGCTGTCGCTAACTGGTGTTAGCGACAGCTAGGTAATAGGGAGATAACATTATTTCCGCTTTCTTGGCTTTTAAAGCCAAAAAAGCGGAGATGAACCTCCTTGATAATATGCCCCAAAGTTTGGATTAGAACCCAGGTCCCTTACCGACAGCTGAACCACTAAACCACAGCACTACTCCTGTGAACTGCGTTTCTTTTTTATTCATTTCTACCAATCCGCATCCAGGGTGGGAGGAGCATGATAACATGGAGTGAAAGAAGATGATAGCAAGATAGAGAGCTGAGAGGGTAAACACTTACAATGAGAAAGGAGAACATTAGAGACCCTGGAGAGGTGAGTAGGAAAGAGATGGATAGACAAGAGGGAGAGGGAAAGGATGATAAACAATAGAGCCCTCCCTCCCTCTCAGCCTCCCTGGCCTGGCTGCTCTGTAACTCAGAACACATGTGCTGCAGATATCTAACACACCATCCGCACATCAGCCTAAAACCCTTAGCAAAACAAAAGCTGAAACCAGCTCCATCTTCAGAGGGGAGATTAGAAATTCAAGCCCTCCCTTGATCCAAATGAAATGACGTGGAGCGGGGGGAGTGAGGCACGAGGGTGCAGGGGCATGAGAAGAAATGAAGCAGGGTTGAAGATTGTGAGCTTAGAGTAGGTGGACTCCCCAGGCCCCTTTGAATGGAACCCTGAACAAACAAAAAAGTTTAATCTAGATCCCGCCCCTCCCGTGATGAACTCTTGGTATGGTCCATGAGAGACGCGTCTGTAATGGGGGCGTGTCCCATACGAATTAGGTCCTAGCTTGATCACATCAGCAAAGGCCACACACATGCCCAGATATATACATAGTTTATTCACTAATAAAACTTACAATAAGGGATGTTATGGTTCTCTACAAATGTCGATTCTGCCATGATTTGTTTAATACTTAAAAAAAAAACTCATTAGAAAAGGACATTATGTGTATCACCAGGAGCACCTTCGAGTATCTCGAGTGCTTTTCGCTGAATTTATCAAAACATGTTTTCCAAAATGTCTGGGCGAAACCCTGGAGTTTCTGCAATTATTTTCAGGAGTGACCAAACTTTCCCCACATTAAAATTTAATTTGAAAAATGACCTCTTACAGAATTTCACTATGCTAGGATGGGCTACCAAAAACGCACAAGATACAGTAACAAAGATAAAATATGGTACTTATACACAAAGGCTTGAATGACACATTTTATTCATCGCCGTGGAAAATAAGAAAAAAATGTGACATTTTCTGCAAAGCTGAAACTCGCGAATTTGCATAGCCTCAGTGTGAATCTGACATATTTGTGTGGAGAGAGACCCGGCAAAGATCCTTCTGCAAGGATGCTTTGCAGCTGAAATATGTAATTGTAGAAGAGTAGGCAGGAAAGGCCATTAAAAACGTCTGCAAACCTTAAGGAGTCATGTGGACATACAAAGCAGCACTGCAGAAATAGCTTGCTTATATCTTGACAAATGGCTACTGGATGGGGCATATCTCACTCCATGTCACAAGGGTCACATTTCACCAGCCCTAGTCTACCCATTAGAACCTAATGCATTCTGGTAGTTGTAGTGTTGATGAACATAAATGTAACAATGTGGTCCAAAGTACCAAAAACAAATGGGTTGTAAACTTCACCAGCCTTAGTCTGCTCATTAGCACCTAATGCATTCTGGGAGTTGTAGTGTTGATGAACATACATGTACCAATGTGGTCCTAAGTACCAAAATAAAATGGGTTGTGAACTTGTAAACAGAAACACCTGGACTAGAACATTGTGGTTGTGTTAACATGAAGTAATCTTTGAGACCTATGCTTTAGAGACCTATTTTCCTGTAGGGACAGCAAGGAAACATGTCATATAAGCCTGTAAGGTTATATATGTGTGAAAAATGGTACAGTAAATATATCACAAATGCCTTTAAGAAATCAGAAGAAACTTGAGGGCATATTCACAAGCACGTAACGCTACCAGAGCATATCTTTTTCTGATGCTCCGTTGGCGTTGCTCTCTAGCCCATAGTTACAAGGTGGCGTTAAGTCACTTAAGGTGTATTAATGCCAACTTTTGTGCCCCTTTCAGCAGCAGTCCGCTGTGGCAAAGGGGCGGGCAAAGGGTGTTGTAGTGGGCGTTCCACCGCAACACCCATTGCTTTTTGACCCTGCCCCAGATTTACAAGGATGGGCAGCACCAACATCTAAGGGCAGGGAATACCTGGTCTTAGGATGGTAATATGACCAGAAATTATTAATTTCTCCTCATATTTTGCTCTTTCTATGTGTGCTGCCTTCTGCAAATCGCCTTGACAGATTGTTTATGCGCAGGAAGGTGTCCCTTCCTGCGCATAATCAATCATCCCTGCAGCGCAAGCACCCTTGCAACATGGCACTATGCAGCTGTTTTCGTGCCACCGCTAGGGTAAGTGCAGGGGTGTGCCGTATTTTTGTAAATATGGCGCATCCTTGTACTTGGAAAATGTGCTGCGTTATCAAATTTGGCAATACGCAGCACTCTGACATTTTCTTGTACATATCCCCCCTCTTCTGTTTGTGTATATGAGCTGAACAGTGTAGAGCTATCTGACATATGATGCAGTAATTACAATTCCCCATTAAGTTAAGAAAATTGAGCACGTCAGTCGTGATCAGTCATTCAGTGTGTGAGTGAGCGAGGTAATGAATGAGCGAAGCAGCGAGGTAGTGAGTGAGTAAGTAAGGTAGTGGGAAGTGTTTTTGGTGAAGTGAGTTGAGTTGAGAGTGAAAGATGTGAGGGGATAAGTAAGTGACATGAGTGAAATAGTGTGTCAAGTAGTGTGTGAGGTAATAATTGAGTAAATGGGGTATTGTAAATGGGGTATGAGTAAATGGGGTTTTGTGTGAGTGAGTTAGTAAGTGACAGAGGCTATGAGTGAGAGAGTAGTGAGGTGCTTGTTGAGTGTGGCAGCAACTGAGTTAGAAAAGTGCTGCATGCATGAATGAGTGAGGTAGTGTGTGAAGGAGTTTAGTGGGTAAGGTACTAAATGAGTGAGAGTATGAGAAAGTGAGTGAGTGAGTTCAAGGGAGCAACATCAATAATGCTGAAGGTGTAGTGGCACCAGGGCCCAGAATCCTCAGGAGCCCTCCACACACCAATAATAGCTGTATTTCAGTACCTAAACAGAGGATGGGGCACATTTTACATGTTTGCATTAGGGCCACATACATCCCTGCTTCACAACTGAGTGAGTGAGGTAGTGAATGAGTGAGTGACCATGGAGCTGACCTTCCTGAGGCGCTCTGTGTGCCTTAAGAGGTGCTGCGGCCATTTTTTCTCATAAATTTCTGGTGGTGCGAAAAGCTGTACTTTATGCTAAAATCCTCTATATAATCCGTAAATGACTGGGGATCAGTGCACCCTGGGACACTGCATTTCCTTGTTCCCTTTCACCAACCGGGAATAGTTTTGGGGCTTACAGCATAAGCCTTTTGGGTTTATGTAAAGGTTCACACGGTGAAACAACAGCGAACAGTGAGGCGTAAGCGCTCAAGTCTCCTTTCCCGTGCTGGACTCTTCAACCTGCGGATATATCTGACGTACTCGTGGCTGGGTCCCAGGACAGCCCCTTGGAGTAGCCATACTTCAGGCCAATGATCCAAACTTGTCTATATTTTCACCACTTTACTCAAGATAATTCAACCATGGGATGCAAACCAAGCCCATGCTGATGGGGAACTCTGGAGGATGTAAAACCAACCATTGTGTCACTATTCTCTTAAAAGGCCCCACAACTTTTCAATTGCAGTTACATTCTTGATTACTTACCAGCAATCTTCTTTACTCCTTGCCGTACTCTTACCTACCTTGTCATTACTAGTGACAGAATTTCCACCTTAAAATAAGAATTTACAGAAGCAGGCAGAATATGTAAACCTTATCCACCCTATATGTTATGTTACTGGCATTCTCTGGATTTCCTCCTGACATTATCCAAACCATAGGATGAAATTAATTGTGCCTCCTACTTGGCTGATGGAAGCCTCTTTGCCAGTAAAGCCAATCTGATTCTGAAGGACTGACATTTTTCCTTCCACAGGTCTGTGGCCATTTCCCTTTGGGTGGTTGCTAAAGGTGAGGGATATCATAGATGCCGGCCACATACCATCGGGGGTCCTCAGTCACGTCACCCAAGGTAAGAGTGCCATCCTAGTCGTTGTGACAGGGATATTCAGTTGTTTGGGGCCATTTAGGTGGGCTAGACAGTCCTTTTCTTTGGCGTTTCGGTACAAGTCTCCCACTTGTCAGTCCTTCAGTAGGAAGATCATTCAACTTCTCAAAGGTAGAGATGAAAAGGTTTTGGTGTACGTATGCTGGCAGCAGAAGCAGATCACCCCAGAAAATTCACAGCACTCTTGATTAGGCCCAGAGAAGTAGGCTGTTTAATGCTTGCATTAGAGCTCATTGATGGTAAAGAGGCAGGTGACCCTTGTAGTCAAACTTTCATTTAAGGTCTCTTCCAGGCTGTGAACATTTGGTACCTCCTTTCCCTGCATATGCAATAGGTTCATGGCAGGGAAGAGACCTTTCATGAAAGCTTGACTACAAAGTCCACCTGCCTCCTTACCCTCATCAGTTCTAAATATGACGCTACTAAAGAAATGCGGACATAAAGACCAAATAGTTGGTATGTATAGTATGTATGAGTTTTGCAAATGAAAGTTTCACAATTGAATGCACACAAATAGGATACTAATGGGATTCTTGTGAAGGCCTAATGTAAGCCAACTAGAATGGTGAGGCATTGGTTTGATGGCTGAAATATGTTGGCCCAGGGATACTGGGGTTACTAATTTCCTAAGTGCATCATCACCTGTTTTAAGTTCCCTAAGGTTGCCCTTAGAAAATAAAAGGAATCCTCATGATACACTAAACTATTTTAAATCTAGGATCCCACCCAATAACCAAAGAGCTCCCTTGGCAACCAACGTCAAATCTGTGCAGATACACTAGGTATCTGGGCGAGGACTCTATGATGAAGCATGCCACTCTGAATCTTAGTGGGTGAGAGTCCATTTAATACCATAGGGTGGTCTCCTTAGATTAGTATGGAGAGATAGGCTAAGCATGGTATGGGCTGGCTCCGTTTTTTTCTTTGTATGGTTAGATGTTTGGGAAAGTGAGCGAACCCCCCCCCCCAACCCCCCCTAAATTGTCAAAAGGCAGTCCATTGGAAACAATAGGGCTAAACTCCAATGCAGTGGTAGTAGTGTGTTATCATAAGTGTCCACAGAAGGCCACCCCTACACCAAAAGCACAAAATAGTTACTAGTAAACTTTCCAGCCGTCCACAGGCTGGGAGGGCCATAGAAGAGTCTTCTACCTTGTAGGTTCAAAAGGAAGCCAGATATCCCCACCCTCAGCTTCAGGCCCACCTAAAGTTCCCATCACAAATTTGGCATCATTCTGAATATTTTTACTTTTTAATCATTTTCAAAGCACCTAAACTGCTAAAGACAGAAGGCTTCTTGTATGTCAGAGCATAGATAAAGCTAGACACCAGGCTTAATCACTCTTCTGGGCCAGAGTAAAGCACAAGGTTTTTTTCCCACAGGGCAGCTTTGTAAAATAACACTGTCTCTAACATGCAGCAACCTAAACGCAGTGATTGTAAGACACTTGCCCGATAACATTTCTGTACCTTCAAAAAATCACAAACATAACGAAGCAATCTATGAATAATGACCTGACTATGCAATTGCATCACATAAAACAAACCACAATCACCCTCCCAACCATAATATAATGCTTTGACCATGCTCCAGCAGCACTCCCACATACAGCCTCTCCGCACGGCACTACACACTACTCCCCCCTTCACATACCACAATCCGCAAATATAAACCCGTCTCACTGGGTGCTATAGCTGATATCCAATTACAATGCTCATTTGGGGCAAGCCTAGTCCACGATAAATGTAGTCACACATTTACGTCAAATGGACACCTTTTCTTCAGATCAGAGATACACGACATTATGGCCTTACAATGCAAACAATTACAACGCATGCCTTTACAACACAGTTTTTACATCACAACTACCATTACGACGCACGATTTTACGATGCATGCCATTACAAAGTATTTTCAGAAACTACCATTACATAGCATACCATTACAATGCATACCATTACAATGGATAATACTTTTGGGGCAACAGTGGGGTAAGTGTTAGATAGTGTAGGGGTAAACATTACTATTCCCAATCCAGTGAGTGCAACAGTAGGGTAAGTGTTGGATAGTGTAGGGGTAAAAATTACTATTCCCATTCCAGTGAGTGCAACTGTTGGGTAAGTGTTAGATAGTGTAGGGGTAAAAATACTACCCCCATGTACCCGAAAACCCATACCCACCCTAAAACTAAAAAATCCCCATTACTTACCTTATAATACTTTGTAATGGCATGCGTTGTAATGGTATGCGTTGTAGTGGCATGCGTTGTAGTGACAGGTGCTGCAATGGCATGCTTTGTAATGGCATGCGATGTAAAGGGAGTTGCGTTGTAACAGCTGCGTTGTAAAACATTTGGCAACCTTTATATATTTCTACCTAAAAATAGAACCCACAGTGAGCACCCATATACCTTCAGTCAGACACACCCTACAGTGAGTTGCTCAACCCTGCATACCTCATTCGGTAAAGTGCAAACGTATCACCCCTAAGGGTATCCAGATGCTGGTGGCTGTCAGGGAGATAAAGTGAGCGATTGCCCAGAGTTGCCCAGAGTTGCATGATGCTGATCTGAGCTGCCGCCAGCGATCGAATCGTGAGACCCGTGCTCGGCCACACAACTCCCTCTCACTATGAAGAACCCACTGCACCAACAGCCACAACCAGATCCTAGATGCAACCATTAGTTATCCAAAGCCATTCTAATGGTAGAGATGTACTTAACAAATAAGAAGTAAGATAAGATATCATAATTCAATTGAAATATATTGTTTGGCACCTCAGTAATGGCTGATATAAATAAATATATTTAGTGGTACCTAGTTAACTAGCACACAGATAAATATCCTTCTGAATCGAAATAACTGATTAACCTATCTACCATTCAAATTACTTTCATATTTCATTATACTAATTCAACACTAAACCTTTCTGGATCCTGGAGTAGCGTGCTACTCGCCGAAAAAGCACTTTGACACCCCATCAAAAGTAGTAAGTGCTATATAAATGCAATTACAATACTATACAATACAATATTTTCTACCACAGCAATCACCTTACAGATACACATAAACAAAACATATGCCAGCTCACTAACATAACGTTGCACACATATTCACAATCTGACGCTTCACTGCCTTTATGGATATCCAGAAACATATTACATTGGAACACGTAGAAGTGGACTCTGCTTTTTGTTTAGCTCACACTCTCCTTTCGTGAGGTCCTGTTGTATTTGAGACCTCAACAGATTCCATATTCCCCCTCTTCTCCTGGTTGATCATGGGACTTGGAAATGATGTTTTCTGGGCAGAGTTACATATTAGTGCAGTGTAGATTGGAGTTGTGGACCCTCTCAACTCGGCTAATATATTGAGAAAGACAATTTTAGATAAATTTGCAGATATCTACAATGAATGTTTATGAGGCTAATTTACATAAAATACATTTCAGTGGAGGTTATTTGTATGTTTGTTTGACATTCTGGGAACCTGACTGGCTTTCCGCATTTTGCAACTTGACGACCCGTACAAAATAACACGCAAATTAATTGCCGGTTGAAAGGCTGCCTGCACAGCCGTATTAGGGATCCGGCCGAGTGATCACAGGCTCTGGGTAATCAACAGCTAACACAGCCGCTTCTGGCTGGGAGAAAGTTACAAGTGGACCGCTTCAGGTTTCATGGCTAGGAGATGAATAATTGAACATTGCATTAATGATGCTTAAGAGGGAAGATGAGAAGCTATTGTCAAATTTGCTGTTGACACGGTATTAGAAAATTGCAAACATGGTGGCGATAGTGAAGTAAGTCTGTTTTTGTTGAACTGCAGTGCTGGACTGGTTTAAAAAGAGAGATTCAGCTCATTAAATGTAGAGCCTGGCAGCAAGACCTCAGCAATCCCACACAGTAGTCAGGGGATGCTGTATCATATAAATATCCTATGAAATTCCACATCGGGAACCCAAGCATTGACTCATTCAACCCTCTTATTCAAAGAATCACTTGGCTGCAGCTTAGATATTCAAATTTCCAACAACAAATTTCCAAATGTTGTAATTGAAACATTAATTTAGCAATATTAAAATCATCACTTTGTTCCAATTATTTGCAGCTATTAGGTATTACCGGTGGTTACGAGACATAACTAGTATATTTTAAATTTGAATAAATCGAAGTCTTATCAATGGAAGCCCAGAGATAAAAGAAGATCTCCATCCCCGGTAAGCGACCATTCTGACTGCACTGATAAATAATTGTACAGGCCATGTTATTGATGATTAATCTTGGGGAATGATGCTTTTCACTGTTTTATATTTGCAACATTTGCCAAGACCAATGAAAATCTTTTCAACTTCCACAGGTTACCCCTTTGGTGCTCTCTCTTTAAAACGGGTCTTTTGCAACAATTTATGTCATACATATAATTATATGATGTTAAAAGATGGCTATGCCTAGCATAAACTTTGCAAAAACTTGTTGTGGCAAACTAACATGTTTTTCACAGTTGCAGTGTAGAGTCCACATTTGCAACACTATTTTGAACATGGGGGAAAACACAGCACCGAACTAAATCTACTAAGACTGGCCTGCTGCTGCTGTCATCCCCTTCAGTGGCAATGTAAATTGAATGCCTTGTTCAACTCAGCCTCACACCATAGTCCAGGGGTGCATGTTCAAGCTCTAGCACAAGATATGTACTGGAAGCACCCCACTGCTTTCCTGTAAAATGTCCTCTGCCTATACACATTTCGGGAAAGTATCCCTTCCCTTTTGAGAAATGGAAACATTCCCGCTTGTTAAAGCCTGCTTAAAAGGCATTAGTTTTTGACGCAAAGCCTGGTCTGGCTATCTTAGTAAATCGAGCTTTGAGTCGAAACCCTTAGGCGTTTGCTCTAATCTGCCCAAGGAATGGCGGAGAAACACCCCTTTCACATAAAGTGACACAATGCACAGGAAATAAATGCCAGAGCTTCTGACTTTGAAGCTGGGAAACCAGGTTCGAGTCGGCAGCTACCCATGGGGCAAGCAGTGTGCCCTCTTAAGAGGCAGCCACCTTAGTGCCGCATTCCGCCACCTCCTCTCGATCCACTCACTGGCACCCCCTACAGGAGCCTTCCACGTCCTGTGCGTTAGCCAGGTCATTTTCGGTGTGCAATAGGCGGGGTCAGGTATTTATACTTGCCCCCACCCACTGGCCGTCCTCTTGGTTCCCCCGCTGGATACGCAGTCACCCTCCCTACTGCATACCCAGTGTGCCGGCAGGATAACGGGCAATGTACTATATGTGTTAATATGTTAATTTGTGTTGCAGGTGGAGTTACAGGGCTATCCGGAGAATGATTGATACATGGGGTACCTTCTTCAGGAGCACAATAGGGGTGCCCTATGCCAAATCCTAGGAGTTTTTACTGCAGGACCCTGGATGAAAACATCGGCGACCCAGTAGTCTTTCGGGCAGTTGTAAAACTGAGCAACCGGGGGCTTGCATTGCAATGCTCCACCCCTTACAGGTGTGAGTAAAGTCATGGACTGGTGTTCCACAGTCCCCATAAATGGTAGCACCGATTGAGTTGGCCACGGTGCAGTTTGGCTCGTCAGGCGGACAGGGCAGATTACGTCAGTCACCACTGCCTGCCCATGGATCGCCTGCAAATTAACCCACTGCGTTGGCATTATTCATGTATGAAATAAACCTGCAGCAGACTGTTTTCCAACAAAATTTGTGTTGCATGAATATTTATTGTAGTGTGTACTAAGTACCTTACTATGCTTTCGGTGAGGGTTGCCGATATCGGCACTATTGGCATCGGCTCAACATCCTCTGATCCTAGGCCAATCAATTACTCTCCGCGTGCCTACAAAAAAAAAGTAATGAGTGTGCATTTGCTCAATGTAACTGGTGCTCATGTAGAAGGCTCTCCAATCGTTTGTGTCGAGTTTGTGGTTTTTAAAAAAGTGCAACAATACCAAAATGTAGTGCAAAGCACTTTTGGACTGAGTAAAGGGCTCCTTTCCAGCGTCAAAAGACGTTGTGTGCTGGAAAGTGAATACCAAAGTGTCCCTTGGCACCAATTTTTCAACAGAGTGGACCTTAGTTCATCTGGGCCTCAGTGTTCTTCTGCAGTTTAATACCATTGAATGTGGTACTAAGGAAGAGCACATGTAGAGAAGAAAGCTGCATGTATTTGCCTTTGTGCTCATACATGCTTTGGAAATGATAAACCTGGAGAGAAAAAGAAACTGGCATAGATGAGCCTTTGTGCACATAAAAGCTTAGAATATACAGGTTCTGCATGCTACTGACTGCTTTCATTTCTATAGAAATTATCCCATCAGGCATTGAAAATGATTGTGCTGTGCAGAAAAAATAGCACTCGCTCTCGGAAACTCCCCAAACTTCAGAAAAGGGAAAAATCAGGAACTCTGCAAACTTTGCAAGCGAAAATGGTCTTGTACGCCGCTAG
Source organism: Lissotriton vulgaris (assembly GCF_964263255.1). Classification (NCBI taxonomy): domain Eukaryota; kingdom Metazoa; phylum Chordata; class Amphibia; order Caudata; family Salamandridae; genus Lissotriton; species Lissotriton vulgaris. Next base: position 1,062,250,757 of record NC_141699.1, read on the forward strand.
TACTACCCTGGTTCCAGAGACTATGTGCATTTGTTACAGACCCAAGTCCTCCTAATGTGTAAATGGGTGAGCAAGTGTGTTCTGTCTCTGGTACAGAGTGGAGGGGCGGGGTGTCCAGAGGCCACGCCCTGCCCCCGCTGGTCACCGGATTCACTTACCCCAACAATCATTATATCTAGGAGTCAAAGAGAGAGAACCCACTGTGAAGACCTCAACATGGACAAACAAAATTTAAATAAATGTATTTAAAGGTGGAGACCCAAATGTACACCAAGTGTGACAAGAGTATTTGTGTGTGTGAGCTACAGCTCGCGGGCATGGTTAAATTTTCCCATCAGCAGCCGCTCTGTACCGCCCTTGTTGACATCATTTGGGTTCTCCTTGCCCAGGAGACAAAGAAAAGCAGCCTATTGATGTTAATAAGGCTGCTTGAAAAGACTAGTTAATGTAATGTGATGTCAATACTAGTACTTGTAGCTGGTGTTTTTATACAATATAAGTGGCGACTGAAAAAGCAGTGCAAAGAAATAAAGTAGAATAGAATAAGTGAAGAATTTAAAATTGGATAACACTGAGTGGATATAGAATTTTAATTTTTCTCTAAGTTTTCCAAATCTAAAATATAAGGTGCAAAAACAGATTTAACATAATATCTGTGAGGAACTAGGGTGGTGAGGAAACAAATGGGGCCATACGCAGCCCACTGTGTCCTCAGGGCCATGGGACGCATGCAGTGGGGCACCCCCCTGTGTGCATGTACACCCCTTATCTGCACGACATGTATTGCAGAGTCAATGGCATGCAGGTGTGGTGTCTTTTTAATAGGCACCGCCATGGGACCACCAATGCACCGTGCACCGGACACAATGAAACTAATAGTCTGGCGGGCGGTGTTCACACGGCTTTGGCGGCGCGGCAGCGGGGCGGTATCGTGCGGCCTCACAATCACACCGCCAAAGTTGTAATAAGGCCCTTAGTTCCATTCACGTTCTTATTCTTTTCTCCTTCCCTGTATCTCTCCATCCCATTAATTTCGCCCGGTGCTCCTTGGATTCTCTTTTAACGTCCTATTTCTCGTTTTCTCTCTCATTGTCCTTGCAGTCTTCTTTCGCTCTTCCCTAATTTCTTCTCGTGCTCTCTTTCTTTTGTTTTGTATAGCTTATATAATTGTATAATTATTTGCAATTTTACTTCGTGCAAACTCGACACCAGGGTATCAGAGCGCTTTACATGAGCACCAGTTGCATTACAGACTCTCTCTCAGACTGTCACTTTTTAGCTATATATTACTTTTTCCATCCTTTTTCTCTCCTTATATCCGATTTCTCTTTGTTCTCTTCTCCCTCTGTATCTCTGTCCTTTCCTTAACTTTTTCACTCTCGCTTCCCTTCTCTCCTCTCTCATTTCATGTGCATTTCTCCTTCACTTTCCAGTCACTTATCTATCTACCACTATATCTTTTTCTCTCCCTTTCTACCTCCTGCCTTTCATTTCGTCGTCTTTCTCTGGTTACTTCTTTTTCTTTATTTATCAGTTTATCTCTCCCTTAACATGTTTTTCGTATCGCCCTTCATTCTTAAACTTTCTTCTATTTCTTTCCTCTAATCATTCTGCCGTCGCTTCCTGACTGCTTTTTCCTTTCCTTTCATTTACCAGTCACTTTCCTTTCCCTTTCTTTTCCATTTCCCTTCCCTTCCCTTTTCCTTCTCCTTTTTCCTTTCCATTCCCCTTCCCTCCCCTTCTTTTTTCCTTCTCCTTTTTCCTTTCCTTTCCTTTTTCTTTCCTTTTTCCTTTCCTTTCCTTTCTCTCCCATCACTTATTTCCTCTTTCTTTTCTCACTGCTTTGATTCTCCCCCCCTCCCTCGTTCCTTCTTCCACCCCAGTGTTCTGCCCCCCCAGCTGACAGTGCACATGGGCATGCGCGTGCCTTTTTGTCTGCTCTGATCCTCTTACCCCATGTCCTCACGTCTGCTCTGGGACAAGAGGCCCTTTCATCTGCTGCCTGTGAGCTCCGCCGCGAGGCGGGTCAACCCGTGGTCACAGAACAGACCCGGGCTCCTCTGTTCCCACAGCCCGGGTCAGCGTTTACCAACAGGTGACGATGGAGCTAGGTCATAGCAGCTGCCCAGGTGCCCGCTGATGAGGCTGGCCGCGTGCCATCCCCTGATCAAGGATACAGGGCGGCGAGGTGAGGTTATTCTTGCAGCCAGGCATCCATGCTCGGATCTTAGAGGGCATTGTCTCCTGCAGCTGAGGCGTCATCCCACAATGGTGATGGATTCTCATCCCCTAAAGAACCCATAATCCCGCCTGTCAATATCACCCCACTGGGCAGGCTGCCCTGGACATGGGGCTATGATCTTACCTTAGAAATATGTACACATGGGTCCTTAGAGTAAATGTTAAGGGGCCTTGAAAAGAGAGTGTTCATATTCCATTCCCTGTTTCCCTCCGGCAAAATGTGTGATCTTGGTCAAGTCGCAAGATTAGCATTCTAAAAATTCCCAAAATCTTGCTCTAGAAGTCTGGGTTTAGCTATTGTGATGTGTTCGGCAGCAGTGTAGTGCCCATTCAAAAGATCTAAGGCGATTGAGTGCATTTTCGAAACAAGGCACTTGTGGCTTTGTATGTAATTGTCAAAGAGTGTGCTTGACTAAAGAACATCAAAAAATTTCCCCACCTCAGATAAACATGGGGTAATAGCTCCAAAATATAGAAAAAAATCACCCACAGAACATCACAACGAATTTGTTTTGTTATTAATATTTATTCATCATTTCAAAAATGTGCTTGAGCAATGAATGCTAAAAAAAAAAGGAAAACCAAAGATATGGAGTCCATAGCATCATTCAATATGTAAGTAAATAAATACTGGTAGTGCAACGGATCTTGGTCATTAACCCGTTTACTGCGGCGTAAGCTGGGGAGTTAAGAACAGATAATCTCTACTTCGTTGTCCACGCTTACCTAGATGACATGTTGGGGTTCAATATTGGTGGTCATGGTATTTTGACATCCAAAATTTCTAAGGTACGTTCATGCACTCAGCGGGGCCATGAGTTCACGTGGGTGAGTCGGGCATTCGTTCATGTCTTCCTGGTTCATTTGGTGGGTCTTAAGGACCCTGTGAACCGATATATGGAGTTCTTTGCTCTCAGACACAGCTAGAGAACGTCCAGTGCAGGAGGGCTTTCCGGGTTCCAAACCCACATTCAGGGGATCATGGATATTAATTATAAGTAGATATGGGTGACATTTGCTACCCTAGCCTTGCGCTTTGGTACTAATTTCAAGCCCAACTCGCGCCCTAAGGAAACTATAACTTGCACCATCACCATGCACAGTTCCGTCATCATTGATTTTATTGGAAATGTTGCAGTTATTTTACAAATGGCGTCATACAAGATGTTATTATTGATGTGAAAAGTGGGGTAAGTAGCAGTGCATGGCGAGGTCACAAGTTTTAGTTACCTTAGGCCACAAATGATAGTTTCCTGAGATAAGTATAACTATAACTGTTGAATTTCTATGGTTTTCCGCGTTTATAATTTTAACCGAACTAGGATGTCCCTGTAACCTTTGTTTTTTTCAGCGAATTTCTAAGGTTTCTTTAACTCTATTTCCTATCTATATATTCCCTGTAACCATTGTTTTTTCAGCGAATTTCTATAGTTTTCTTTAACTTTAAGTAATATTTAATTATCTTACATTAACCCAACCACCTCTGCACACAGCATTTGGCCATGACTGACGGGGGTCAGCAGCAGGGCCTGCAGCTAACCACCTGTAGGCATCCAACCACACTCCATGCACAGCCCTTGGCGATATACAGAGGTGGGTTGGCCGCAGACATCCACCTCTGCGTCTTGCACAGCTGTGGGAAGGCCGCAGGACCTGGCGTATTGTACACAATAGGGGTCACACAAAGACCCCTTTATCACAGACATGCAGGGGGGTCACGCAACATACGAGTTGTCATCAGTGACATCACTGACCATGTAATGAGTGATGTAATATTTGAGGTCATAAGCAGTGCATTGCGGGGCGTAAGTTATAGTTGGCTCAGCTATCTATAACTGCTGAATTTCTCTGATTTTGTACATGTGAAATGTGATCCTAACTATAACGTTCCTATAACCTTTGTTTTTTTCTGTGAATTTCTAAGTTTTTTACAATTCTATTTGCTAACGATAAAATCCCTGTAACCTTTGTTTTTTTATATATATTATGAACTCCAGCTCCAATTCCTTGATAGAAACCAGACAGCGACACAAGGGCATCGTTTTTCTGAATTTTCTCACGTTTTTATTCATTTGCTGTAACCTGAGAGCAGTTATTTGGTTGGCGGGCACGACCCCGCCCAAAGAGCACCCGCTCGTGAGTGCAGCAGGCTGGTGGACTTGGGAGCGAGAGACATATATATATATATATATATATATATATATATTCATTTATTTGTTTGTATAAGAGTAAAACAAAAATTACAGCACTCCCACAGTAACAATTCCCCTGTTCACTGACCTCATATGTTTTACCATATCTTTCAATATCCATACATTAATCCACGCCAGTTCATCCCATTCCACATAATTCTCACTTAGGACTCAGGTGGGCAGGTCAGAGCCAGGGGACCCACACTTAGAAGACTGTGTACAACTGACCTACAGGCCATCTTCAACAGTGTATCAGTCATCTTGTGCCAGGCTTGGATGTTATCTTTGGCCCTGTTGTCCAGTTGGACAATAGTAATTCCTTGGCTAACAGACATTCTCTAGCATCCCCAAACCATTGTGCTATTGGAGGACCTCCCTGATGCATCCAGTAGATCATGATTCTGTGCTTCGCCAAGGGCAGCACCATTGATATAAATTGGTACCCTACTTTCCCCTTTTTAGGCCTTGCCTGTCGTTGCAGCGCGAAAGCGCTGTCGCCAGCAAGATCTATTGTGATTGACTTGTTGTATTTAGGGAGTTGACCCAGCGGAAAATGTTTCAAGGAGTAATCCACTTCAAACTGTGGTATTGACTCTAGACACTCCGTCACTTTAGTTTAGTAATGTGTGACCACCGGGCAGGTCATTCATCAACACTAAGGGCAATCCCCTGTGTGTGTCAGGTAGATTTTATCGAGTATATTGGGGGTGAAATAGGCCTGATGATGAATCTGAACTTGAGTCAGCTGAAACCGGGCATTGCTGGTCTTGTGGTATCCCAACATTCATAGCTCCTATGTCTCGCTCCCATTTAGCCCTCACAGCTAGGGAGGGTTCACTTTGTCATGGACCTAGGCCCTATAATACTTGGACACACATGTACCCCCACCTGCAAGTCCACAACAGCACTGAGTGTGTATGATTCTGGTGGTGACCGTGGAAAGCCAGTCCAGCAGACAGTCATAGTATGGCAAATGTCAGGAATAGTCCCTGGCCAACATCAAATTGTGTTGTGCCTCCTCGAATGTGAGACTGATTTACCCCTTGTAAAGATCTTCCAGCTCCCAACAGCCTCCATTTAACCATCTCACTCCTCTGGAAAGTGGTCCATTATCTTGAAATGCAGGATGAGTCCACAATTTCATGTCAGAACTGAATGGAGTCCTTTATACCCTGTGTCTACTGAAGCAGTCCTAAATCTGAGACATCAGAGCTACCAAACGCGGCACCACCTGCTCCTCGTGTTGTATTTTCAGGAATGCCCTTTTCAATTCTCCCAGGAGGTAACATCTGTCAAGGAGCGTCCTTACCCAATTGGATGTGTTAGCCATAGTGGGAGGTGTTGCAACTGTGTCGCCATGTAATAATATTCGCCGTCCTAGAGCAAAGAAGTAATTAGTTTATATAAATGTTGAAAGACCGACCATCGGAGAAGACCAATTAATCAATCAGTGTTCTTGTAAAGCGCAACTACTCACCCATAAGGGTCTCAAGGTATTGGGTGGTGGGGGGATTGGGTCAGTGGTTCAGTCGAAGAGCCAGTTCTTGATGTCCTTTCTGAATTTTGGCAGCAGTGGTGATTGCCTGTGGTGCAGAGGCAGGGAGTTTCAGATCTTTGCAGCGAGGTAGGAGAAGGATCTTCCTCCAGCCGTGGTCTTGCGAATCCGAGGGATGGTGGCTAGGGCCAGTTGGAAGGAGTGGAGATGTCTGGAGGGAGTGTAGAAGGAGAGGCAGTGGTTGAGGTATGTAGGTCCGGCGTTGTGGAGGGCTTTTGTAGGCATATTTGAGAAGCCTGAAGGTGAGTCTCTTCTTGACATGTAGCCAGTGAAGGTCTTTCAGGTGGATGGTGATGCGGTTTCGTCCTGGGATGTTAAGGATTAGTCTGGCGGAGCATTGTGGACCACCTGCAGTGTTTTGGGGAGTTTCTGGGTGGTGCCGACGTAGAGTGCGTTGTCGAAGTCGAGTCTGCAGCTGACGAGCGCCTGAGTGACCGTTTTCCTGGACTGAGTCGGGATCCACTTCAAGATCTTCCAAAGTAGGCAGTGTGTGTTGAAGCAGGAGGACGAAATGGCGTTGATTTGAATCCCAGGAACGCATATAGACATCTAGGGAGCATATTATTTTATGGACCACTACCCTGCCCACAAGGTGTAATGGCAGCTTCCTCAAAAACGGGACAGACTCATCCAGGCCCTACAAGAAACTTCCAATATTTAGCGAAGATTCGTCTGATGGCGTATAAGTCTCATGTATCCCCAATTATTGTAATTATGCATGACATTATTATGTAATATACTTAAAAATGTCACTTTTTTCTTTTTCCTTAACTTACACAAATGGTAAAAATTCTGCATCATTGTGTGTCAGCGGTCCCTGGCTAAAGACTCTTGCAGGGCATGCTGCAAGAAGATATCTCCAGAACTATCCATTGCAGTCAGAGAGGTTGGGGACTGTGATCAACTGCATATAGTGAAACACGCTTCCATACCTTTGATCAACTGCGTGCAGTAGCACACACTGGCCATGGCATGCTTGTCTAACTATTCCAAACAGGCGTTGCTTGATTCATGCCAATTTGATGTTGTGAGATGCTTAAGATTTACTAAATCAATCTATCTTTATTAAATACCTAAGTATTGATTTAGACTTAAGTGGTATTAGGGAAACATCCATTGCACTGCTTAATTTGTGAAAAATTAAGAGCCAGAGCCCTCGTCGGGAGGCCACTGCAACTTGCGCCACCCATTTCCCCTGCCAGCACTGCCAAAGACAGTACCAACATAACTACAAACCATTACTCTTCTACAAGTGTGACAATCAGAGTATTCCAGGCCTCTAATGCTACAAGAATGGCTTGGGAGTAAGAATTAGTCATTTTTAATGTATGTTTAATGAATAAACAATTGTAGTCATCCCCAGCTCTAAATTAAATAGACAGCGCCACCATGTGGCAGACTGTCATAAGTGACGGTGTTTACAATTAAGTACCTACGCCTAACAGGAGAAACCACTGGCTCAAATTAAGCACTGATCCAATGTCTGGAGAAAGTGCTGGCCCCAAAAGAAAGTCCTGGTGCAATTAAGTCCCGTACAGAAGTAGAAAACTAAAGGAAATTCCTCTGCAAGTGCAGACTTATAATTACCAACAAAAATATGATTGGTGGCCAACTTCAAACCATGCCTCTAGTCCTCTCACATGTTACAAACACCTTTAGATTCCCTTTGCTCTTGTTTAAAATATTTACATTTGGGGAGAATGCAACCATGTAACCTTTGAAAACAGACTAATAAATAACATCTAAAAAATTAAATACATTTAAAATTGTAATCGGATGATACAGTGTTGGTAAAAGAAAAAATATGCCTTTCTTTTGCATTTTTATGAAAAGATTAAATATTGCCTTCAGCCACAAAAAATTATATATATATCTATATATATCTATATATATATATCTATATATATATATATATATATATATATATATATATATATATATATATATATATATATATATATATATATATATATATATATATATATATATATATATATATATATATATAGCCTTTAAAGTGGAAATGTATTCAATGAATGATGGATTGCAGGCTTCTTGCTTCATACTTGCTGACGGTACTGTCTGTCCATTAAATATGCTCTTTGTTTTCTGATCCTGAAAACGAATTCTGTATGCAGCACAAGTTCTGGTGCAATCAGGCCTCTGCAAAGATTGGCCGAATGCACGTCCTAGCTCTGCAGAATAAGCAATTATCAGCGATCGCACCTAAAATGCAAAGTCACTGGCGGTGCTAATGCCAAGTCACTGCATAATTAAACCTTATCATTTAATTGCAAAGTAAATGCCCGGGCACCCGCCAGAGTGAATTTGTGACTCCTCAATCTGAATTTTGCCCAGCAGAATTAGCAAGTGAAGGGAATCAATTGCAAATGACAAGCTGAAAAAAAAATGCAAGCTTAGGAAAAAATTCTGAGAATTGTGAAACGACGCTCCTAACTTGGCATGGACTCACAGCTGGTTAAACACGTTGTAGCAGAGATCCTCAACTGCAGCATTTACTGAATTGATGCAGTTTATATAGCATGAGACAATTTTTTTTTGGTGTCATTTTATATAGCGCCAACTTGACCCGAAGGCATTGGAGCGCTTTAAATGAGCACCACTTACATTACACAAGGACACATTCATTTTTGGTGGGCACAGGGCGATTAAGTGATTTGCCCAGAATCACAGGATGTTGAGTCGACGCAGAGACTTGAACCTGGTTCCCCAGCGCCAAAGTCGGCAGCTCTGGCCATTACGCCGCAGCCTATGTGATAATGATGACACGCAATGCCGAAAGGCAGTTCAGGGGGAGGTGGGGGGGATGCTTAAGAATGTTGTTTGAGCAGATAGAAGAGGAGATGCTGGACCTAGGTGGTGGCTGTCTTCCTAAGTGTGTAGAACAAACAACAAAGTCGGATGTGACAAGGTGAAGGTTCAAAAACATGTCATTTTTTGTCAGTCTTACTTGTGTGAAGGTGTGCATGGCTTCTTTGTTTCGATTCGGACGCCCTTCCGAAGCCCAACAGCCGCATGACCGCCATGCTATAGCACATCACAGGACCAGGTGAGCGATGGACTGTATACTGATCTTCAAACCTGAATACAGATAATAACCTTGTGGCTTGATCTGAGATAGTTGCAGTAAAGGTAACGTGATCTGAGCATACCGGAAGTGAGCATTAATCTTTCCATTGTGTCTGAATAAATTACGCAGGGGCGGTTCCTCCACTAAGGCTGAGGAGCGTCGCCCCACAGGAAAACAAAATGATTATAAAAGCATGTTATCTTATTATTTTTTCAGTACTACTCTGTAGAGGCGGGGCAGGCTAGACTGCCGGCCAAACAGTCATGCGCACTTGGCATGTTCTCCACCGGGCGCTGTTGCTCAGTCTGGGTGGAGAATATGCCCAGGCTCCCAGTCTCCATCTCAGACTAATCACGACGCTGCTATCAGCAGTGTTGTGATTGGCTAGGGGAGTCTGGAAACCTGACTGCTTCCTGTTCCTGCCTCCGGTGTCTGCTTCCTGTTTCGACGAAGAAGAGGACCGAGGTGAAGCAGCAGGAGGCAGGTAAGTTACATTTGTTTTCCTTTTAATTTTTTAACCCCGCCCACCACTACGGCCCGTAGCAGCCGCTACTGTAAATTCGGCACATTAATTTGGAGCTGGTGCACTTCGCATGCACATTACAGTGGTTACTGTTCAGTCACATAGATGGTGGAAGGACAATTACGTGTGGTCAAATTGAGGAGATTTAATAACGGACCTGATGGCTACTTGGTGGCTTTGTGGTGGATTACGTTTTCAATACGGCAAAGTGGAGCTTTACATTTAGCCTTCAGCAAATTTAAGATCATGTATATGTCATACTGCTGATGTATGTAGTAGTAGAACTAATCCCTGTAAAGCCTCCATGGATGTCGTTGCCGGTGTGATGGTCCTCACCCAAGTATGTCGTTCCATGTTGCACACACGTCAATGTGTTCTCTGCTAACTCCCCCCTGGTACCAGGACTAAGCTGCTGAAGACTTGGTTGTTTGACCAATAACTTCTCTGTTCACTGTACCACTTTTGAAGTTTGATAATGTTCTGAGATAATAAGCTGAGTTACAGCGCCAAGACACCCAGGGGTAAAAGTCGCGCTTTACAAATCTTAAAAATAAATAAATAAATAAATAAGGTGTTTCTTTTACCCATTCAGCTTGCTAAAAATATTTTAATGAGCTACAACTCCCTATCCCACCCACCTGGAACCATATGGAGCCCCCTATAGTCCTGGGGCCCTCTATCCCACCACCCATGTTCAGTGGGGGTAGTATGTACCTTTGTGAACAGAAGATGGGTTTTATTCTCTACTTGTGAGTCTCTGAGTCACGAGGGCACGCATCACTTCAAGCCTGAAGTCGCATCTAGCAGGCAAAGAATTGCTTAAGGGAGTGCCGCTCTCCTCCACAAAATATAAGGGGTTTCTGATAGGGCACACCACCACCATGGAACTGGCTGGATTGTGGGAAACAACATCAGCCCCCCTATGGAGGATGGTTTCCCATAATGTTTGAAGTCTGGCACTAAAGCATCTCATTGATCTTTGATAGGATAACATGACATATGTATAGAGTGCATTCACCGATAGGTCTCTTGGTGCTGAATAACAGATGATTTTTGTTACCCAATTCAATGGTACTCATTTTCTCGACCTCAGAAGAATGAAAGGCTGACTCTACAGTGGACACATTAGTATGCTAAGCCACCAGACCCAGCTTCAGGAAGTCTTTACAGAACTCTACTTTCCTGCCCGAGGGACACTCCAGTTTCCTCCTCGACCTAGAATATAGCATCCGCTTACCAGAACGCTCTGGATGGGGAGGTGTGGGAGAGTGGACTCCCACCGTATTTTAATGCATCATTTGACCAGCAGGCTTAGGAGGTCTGTGAACCTCGTAGTGGCATTGTGCAGGGTAGATCTTGGGGATATGCCAATTAGGCAGGCCTCGACTGATGACAGGTTTGGTCTGCTTATAACAGCTGCTATTGTGTTCTGGACTGAATCCCAGTAGCGACTCAGTGACGGGCAATCCCATATAACATGTTTGAGGTCTGTAGGTGAGTGGCGGCAATGGATACAGCTGGGGCTTGCACCTGCAAACAGGTGGCCAATTTTCTGTGGATTCAAATAAGCCCTATGTAGGATATTTAACTGAATAAAGCAGAATCTTGCACATCTGGAGAACTTTTGGGGGTATTCCAAGGCACTTGCTATTCCTTGTCATGTGATGCTCTCCCGGATAGTTCCTGCCATGCCTCTCTGAGGGCCTATAGGGAGACTTTGGTGCGATCACTTATTTTTCTATAAAGCAAGGTTATCATCTACGTCCATTCTCCATACTATGTTGTGCTTTTAATAAAGCATTGGTGAGGACATATGCTCGGGATGCCCTCGCACAGTCTCCTAATGGATCCTCTAATTCTGTCATATTGTAAAATGTGGCCTTGTAGGAGAGTGAAATTGGCATGTATTATTTATTTACTAGCTTACCCGTCGCGCGTTGCTGCGATCTAAGAAGAAAGGAAATTCAAGGAAACTCGTTATGATAACCTTAAATTTACATTGTGTCATTGTTATTGAAACATATTTATTTTATTTTTTAAAACATTTCTAAGTGCGGCTTGAGCAGTACATCCTCGATTGGCTTCCATTCTTGATTCTGGTTGCTCTCCTGTTTCATTCGAGCGGGCTTGAGCAGTGCGTAATTGATCGTTTTCCAATCTTGATTCTCGTTGCTCTCCTGTTTCATTCGAGCGGGCTTGAGCAGTGCGTAATCAATCTGTTTCCAATCTTGATTCTCGATGCTTGTTCGTTTGAGACGAACGGGCTTGAGCAGTGCGTACTCGATCGGCTTCAAATCTTGATTCTTGTTGTTCGTTCGTTTGAGAATTACGGGCTTGGGCAGTTTGTATTCGAACAGCTTCTAATCCTGCTTCCCGTTGCTCGTCTGTTTCTGAATCTCGTAATGCCTTTTTCTCTTGTGCTTCTGATGTAGGAGGATCAATCGATTTCCGTTTGGCGGTCATAACTGTCGACGATGCTTGGAAATTCGCTGTGTATTTCAGTATTTGGAGGATTATAGGGGCCCTGGGGGGCCGATTTTTACAAATTTATTTTGACAGAAACCTTCGCTGGAGTGTACTCAACAACTTCCCAAAGTTTCATGGCGATCAGATGAATGGTGTAGTAATGCATAAAGGACAAACAGACAGACAGACAGACTTACTTTCGTTTTTGTATATATAGATTTATTTATGTATTTATTTATTTATTTTAGAGGTTTTAAATAGCGCTGACTGGACCCAGAGGTATCAGAGCGCTTTACATGAGAAATTCATAGTAAAGGCAAACAACAATAGTGTAGTATGTGAAAGTCCATTAGCTTACCCTCTTGGTATACCTCTTCCTGAGTGTGGATGTCAGCTTCCTCCCACGCCTCCTCTTACAAGAGCCAAAATAGTCCCTGACTCCTTTGGGAATCCACAGAGGGACAGAGCAGGCACAAACTATAACTTTAGTGCCTTTATATGAGTAGCCCTGTTTGCATGAAGCTATCGCGTTGGCCATCAAAAGGGGAGTCGTCTATGATCTTCTCTCCCCAAAGAAAAAAAAACAGCTTGTTCAGTCCTCCTGCTCTTTCCTGGACTATCAAGCATCCAGATTCTTGAAGGTGCATTCCTCCAACCATCTAGCTGGCCATTGGAGTCGGGCTGCCAGGTAGTAATGTAAAAGGCTGGAAATTCACACCCTCCCCATCAGCATTGTGCATTGTGATTGGCTTAAGGGTGGGAGATTGTGTGCTTCTGGCGGAGACACTACGTCACACCGAGGGACACAGAGGATAGACGACTCGAGACTTCGAGAAGGTAAGTGTTTTTTTTATTTTGTAAACCCCCACCGTGACCCCCCCACCCCTCCACTCTCGCTCCCTGTCAGTCGCTGCTGAATTGATCAGTGCTCTGTTTTTCATTTCAGTGAACAATATCTGCCAATTTCAGTATGATCGTTTGTGCTATGACCTCATGTGCTTGTCTGCTTTGTGATGTTGCAAGGACAAATTTTTGGGCTGTTCTAAACTAATTTCAATGAGAAATTGATGGTCTGTTTTGTACTATGACACAATTTGTTGCGTGCATTCTGATGTGAGAGTGTTTTCAAATCCGCTTTGGGCTGTAGTGAAAAGAGCTTGATTGTTGTTTTGGCTGCTTCTGCAAAAACTTAAAAGTGTAATGCACACTCTTTCCCTGTAATGATAAGTGATTGTTTCTCTCTTCTGTGTTCCAGATATCCACTTCACATGCTAGATTCACTCATGTCCTGAGCATTGTGTGTTTCTGCCTTCTATCTTGTAGGGAGAGCAGTTTGATCTTTATGTCTTGTATGAGTTGAGTTTGGAGCTTCTTTCTGTCTAGTTTGAGCAGTGTTTCAATTGTTCTTTTGTCTTGCAGAGAACACTAATTGTGCTTCTACCTTGTCAGGAGCAGAGCTTGTTATTTCCTGCTGTCTTGTGGCAAGTGCATTGTTTGGTACTGAGCTGTAATTGATACTTTCTTCTGTATTTTAGTGAGCTGTGTTTGATACTTTGTCAGGTGGGGGGAGGAAGTGTTAAACTTGGAAGGTTTGACTGTCTGCCCATTTCAACAGTTTTATATTCCAGTTTCGCTCTTCTATTGGTTGATATGGGTCTCATGACTTGTGCTGAGAATTCTATGTTGCCAGTGCCAAATCTACGCTCCTTACTTTTTCTGTTCCGCTTGGCTTCTTTTGAAACATTTTTTAAAATAATTGCTCCCTAGTTTCCTTTTCATTCCGTCTAGCCATGAAAAAATGAACAGCAGGTGAAAGACGTACAACCGGGGCAACTCATCTAGAAACCCTCTGTCCAAATCTTCACAACGAGAGTCAGTGTAGCCTGAAGAAGGCTAGGAAGCCGGCGAGCGCCGCTTCCATTCCCCGGAGGTCTTCATTGGCTGAGGTTTGAACTACGGTTCTTCCTCACAGGCCTGAGCAGGCTTCCTTTTGTTGCCATTTAAATGAGCGTGCAACTCTTCACAAGTGAGGAATGTTTCCATCTGCCTCATCTCTATCTTTCATGCACCGTAGCCTTCTTTATTGCTTTCTGTATCCGTTTTCTCAGCAGCAAAACAAACGGCCTGCCTCTGAGCCTGGAAGTCAGTCCTTAGTCATAACCCTCCCTCTCCACTTGTGACTTCTGCTGCATAAGGGACTTCTCAAGCGAGAAAAAAATACAGAAAACAAGGACAACCACCATGACTGCCTTTTGACTCCCAAGATGGCGGTTGCACTGTCAAACTGCACAGTGGTGGAGCCGCTACTTTTATATGAATGACAATTCTGAAAGTTTGATAGAGGGATGACCCGCTCATGTCCACTAGAAAACAAGAGCCCCTGTCTAGTTAGCAATATCCCTAAATGTGCTAGGGTGTGTGCTTGTTTTAGTGCCCTAGCATAATTTCAAAGATTACCTTCACCACAACAAGGTTTTTTAGTTATAGCTAGATAATTTGCAATATTAATTGACGCCAACAAGCAAAAAAAGTTTGTAGATTTTTTTTGTAAAGTGCGCCTGTGTTTTTTTTTTGCACAGTGATGTTGTGCAGTACAAGAGCAGTAACTGTATTCTGCAAAGTAACTTATCTTGAATCCTCCTGCTTGTCTATACTACTATTATAAAGAGAGAACTGGGTCCTTTGAGCCAGGTAAACTCGACAAGTACACCACCAATCACAACACCCAATACAGCATTAGAAAGGGAAGGTCCAGGAGATGGACATAGGCTATAGAAAACCACACCATATACATTAGCGGGGTCGGGGGACGTTAGGGGAAAAGTAGTCCGTATGGGCGTATGGATACAGTGATTGCGCGCGGCGTTCGGCGTCGTCACAACGCTTGCGAGAGGCGCAATGGTGTGTGGGCGTGACGTCACGTCAACGCGACGTTCGCTGTCCGGACCGGAGCACAGGAAGGAGCAAGGGAACAAAGCACAACATGCGGGGAGGAGCGGTGGCGCGGGACCGACACACAACATTGGAGTGCCCAGCGCGGGGAGGAGCGGCGATGCTGGTGGGAGTGCAGGAAGGAGCAAGAGACACACACCCGACATGCGGGGAGGAGCGGCGGCGTGGGAGCTGGTATGTACGCTCTGCTGCTCTTGCTGATGGCCGCTCTGCTGCACGTCTCCTGCAGCGGTGCTGCCCCCAGCCCCCTTCTGCCCCGGACAACGTCGGGCGGGCTGCTAGTCTTAAATAAAGATAATAGGTGCAAAATATGTGAATGTTTTTCACAAAATTTGCATGACGTCTGCAAAATTATGCAAATTTGCATGTATTACAGGAAACATCCTTGTTCAGTATCTACTATGAAAGTTGCATGCTTGGGCACCAGGGTTAGCGAAACGTTAATTTGACGGCTTGAAGGAGTGGGCACAGTCGACCGTAAGCCACCCCACCACCCGCACTAGTTAGAACGGGCAATTGGATGACTCTTTTTTACTGTCAGCTACTGCCATGTACATCCTGGCAGTGCGGGATAGAAAAAGAAGAAAAATTACCCCCACACAAAGGGAGAAAACCCAAATTATTTAATTTTTTATTTTTTTTCAAGAACAAATTCTTGCTTTGGGAGTTTCTGTTTAAAAGAAAACACGTTTAGAAAAGTTTGATGGGTTACCAGCATGTTTAGCAGTCTTACATTTTCCTACATTGATAGGAACCACCATGATGGCTGTTCATGCCAATATATAGAGATGTGAACAGAGTTGGTGGACATTTCTAAATTTGGCGAGTAAAGTAAAGGAAGGGTGGCAGGTTGAAAGTCATCCGCCACACTGTGTGCTTTTTCTGCATCCCACCAAACCCTAAACCAGGCCCATAACTTTTAGCAAAAGTCTTTATTTTTACATCGAAGCAGCATTGCAAAAAAAAATTCCCAGCCTTCACAAATTTCTCCATAGACCAGTGCAAAGGATAGAAAAACAAAATAGCAAGTTCTACATCTAAATATGTGTGTGTGTGTATTTGTGTGTGCATACACGTGTGTGTTTGAGTGTAGCCGCGGCCCGTGCAGCTAAGGATGGTGGGGTTGGGTTGCGGAGGACCCGCATTGCCACTCTGTGCTGTGCATCAGTCATTAAAGTAGAAACTAAGGATCACATACTCTTGCGTTTCATTGGACAGCTGCTTTTACACCATCAGAAACTGGAGGCCTCACATCATTTGGTGGGGCTATGATTCCTGATCAGCATGTTTGTGTTGGTTGACTTTTCCCACAGGCATCATTATGAGCCAGTGGCCTTAACAATGCCATGTGAACAGTGCCTCAAAATGCAGGTGAAGCATCTTAAGTCAGGAGTAAGGATCTGTAGATGGTGCAGAATTCTTATGCAAGATAGACCTGTTCTGCGAATGTTAAATGGGTGTTTTTTTTCTGTCCTTCTAGTCCCTCACAGGTTTGCCAAGCTGGATTCAAGCTAGCCTGGCTGATGAAGGATGATGCCCTGAAACCGGTCCCAGGATGCTTATTTCCATTGCAGGGAGGACCTGGCTTGGCAGTTCGGGCTGAACTGTTCCCATGAGGCACAGGGTCAAAACTTATTTGCATATGGCTGGGTCCAAACTGGGGTGGTGTGGTGAGCAAAAGAATGATGGATTAAACCCAGATCCTTGTGACTTGGGGTGAATGTGTTCATGGTCCAGCATTCCGTCCATCAATTGTTTCTTTTGCATGTGTCGCCCTAAGTTGGAAGGGTATGCCCAGACGTGGGTCCCATGCTCACTACACCACTGGATTCAAGCTAGCCCGGCTGATGAAGAGTGAAGACATGAAACCGATGCCAGGATGCCTGTTTCCGTTCCAGGGAGGACCTGGCTTGGCAGTTCGGGCTAGACTGTTCCCATAAGGAACAGGGTCAAGACTGATTTGCATATGGCTGGGTCCAAACTGGGGTTGTTTGTTGAGCAAAATAATGATGGATTAAACCGAGATCCTTGTGACTGGGGGTGAATGTTTGCATTGTCCGGCATTCCGTCCATCAATTGTTTCTTTTGCAAACTATTTAAATAGGGCATACAGTCGAGATGCAAAGTGATTCTAAGTGTGTCAAAGTCTGATTAGCAGTTGAGATTTTTTTTTGAAAGGATACTTTATTTCTAGAATATTTCTTCAGAACTCCTTCACCAGGTCAAAGATGAAGCACTTCTTTCAGTGCTGGTGGAGAGAGCACTAAGGTAGTGCTAAATTTGAGCCGGAGGTTTCCAGGGCTCAGCGCAGGCACTTAATTGTAAACGCAAGCTCGTATGACAGCTGCCACATGGTGGCACTGTTTTTGTGATTTAGAAATGAGCTGAACAACTGCTGTTTATTAATTCAATGTACATTAAATACAACCAACTGCTGACACCCAAGCCATTTTTATTGCTCTGCAGACCTGAAATAGTCTTCATTGTTACACTTGTAGCAGTGTGATGGTTAGAAGTTGTGCAGGTACTATCATTGGCAGCACTGCAACAGCCAATAGGTAGCGCAAACTGCAGCAGCCCCCTGACGCTGGCCTCAGGACTTACTTTTTTAATACAAATTAAGCACTGCATTAAGGTGGTATGTAACTACAATGGGTATCACAAAGGGGGTGTGTGTCGGCTTCTTAGGCATCAGGATGTGTGCCAGTGAGGGGTAAAGCGATATCATTGTACACCAAATCAGGCAATATCTGTAATTTTTGTAAAATGAGAACGGTAGAGATAATGTGCATGTGGTAGGTGGTAGTGACCAGCCAAATCAATGGAATTAGCATCTCCTACGGAGATAAGAGGGTTTTTTTTGCAAAAAATACTTCTACAGACATGGCCGGCCAGGCCACTGCACAGTGGTGGCTTGGCAGGCAGGTTGCCTTTTGTGTTTTCTAAAGATAAACCTCCTAACACTTGGTGGACATTGTTTGTATTTGCCTGTCCCTACCCCATACTATCAGATGTGGTTTTTGAAGCCTCATTTTTATGTGGTCCGGTCTTCCTATGTCACGTCAAAATGCAGTCCTGCCCCAGGAATGGTGTTTCTGAAGGATGGCCACTTTGAAGTTGCTCTGCCGCAATATTTCACAGAATCTGGTCCGCGGGGCACCTGACAGTTACTTGCCAGATTACTCTTTACCACCAACTGACTGAGACCCTGGCAATGAATGGAACCTACTAAACCTGGGGCCTCTTAAAGAGGCCCTTGAGGACACCCATACGAGTTTCAATAGTACATGAGTGGAAATCTCAGGATGCTCCTGGTAACTAGAGAACTACTTCAGCAGAAAAATTCCAAAACTACAAAGAGTACTGATTGATATAAATTTGGCATTTTTGGGACTTCCATATCAATTCTGGAACACATGGTTGTGAATTGGGAACCTGGGGGCATATTATCAAGGGGGTTTATCTCCGCTTTTTTGGCTTTAAAAGCCAAGAAAGCGGAGATAAAATTATCTCCCTATTACCTAGCTGCCGTTAACACCAGTTAGCGACAGCTAGTAGGAGATAGCGACCATCTTGGGCCCCACTTTGCATGTCAGTGATATTTATCACTAATGACATGCAAAGTGGGCGTGCCAAGATGTTAGCGACTGAAAACAGTTGCTAACATCGCTATCTCCTATTACCAACTTTTGGAGATATTCGCGCTAAGCGCGAATATCTCCAAAAGCTAACACCTGCCCTGAGCAGTTCTTAGCCATGTTATCCAATGGGAGGTGGAGAACATGGCTAAGAGCATTAGCTCGGTAATGCATGAATATCGCTGACTTTACAGCGATATTCATGCATTGCGGCGATTTTTATCGCATTTGCGATAAACCCTGGTAATACCAAGGTTTATTTGCGGTAAAAATCGCCGCAGCTCTGCGGTAAAGTTTTGTCTCTAACCAAGCAATAGTGATAATTATCGCTATTGCTTGGTAATATGCCCCCTGGTCTTATTGAATTCAATTGTTTCCTGATTTTTCCTGCATCTCTTCAAGTTGGAACCTGGTAGGCAATCAGTTGATAATACAACTCATTGTTTCTGTTCCATCAGCCAGAAAGTGTAAATATCTCTATTTGCCCAAAACACATTATTAGCCAAATAACTGTATTGACCTCAAGTAGCTGAAATTCATCTCTTTTAGACTCAAACCTTTGTCATGCACATCTATGACCAGCATCCTGGGTACTAACCTTACAAGCATTTGTGAAGCCAATCAACCTTACTTTACTAATGCTTAGCGGCCGGTATAAGTTTTGCCAATGCTTGCAGAACGTACGTCCTAGGTTTCATCCTCTTGTCATTTGCTAAATCGATGATTAGTCAAGAGAGCAAAAAGAGGAGGAAGCCACTGCCTCTCCAGGCCCTGGCTTCTGCTTCTAGAAATGAATGACCTTTCACCTTCCGTGTGCAATGCATGCTGCTGCCCACATCTCTTGTGTCCAAGGAGTTCCTGTAAGCAAGTGCTTAGTTTGAGCCGGTGGTTTCCGTGGCTAAGCACCGGTACTTATTTGTCAACCCAGCAATTATGACAGTCTGTCACATGGTGCTGCTACTCATAACATTTTGAGATGAGAAGAACACCAGTTGTTTATGAATACAATCTACATTAAAAATTACTAAAACCTGCCTCCTAAACCATTGCTTTAGCTTTGAGGACCTGGAATAAACTGAACTGAGAAACTTGCAGGCGAGAGAGCTTAGTAGTTAGTAGAGAGGTTAGTAGTTGCTTTGGCAGCGCAGACAGAGGCGATGGGCAGTGCAATCTACAGTGGCCTCCTGGTCAGGTCCCTGGCACTTTTTTATTCTTTTACAAATTAAGCAGTACTGTAAGTGCAGCTATTCATGACCAGCCTTATATTTACTCCAAGGCAAGAGCCTGCATTTTGAAGAAATATGTTGGTCACAGTGACAATAGCTTTATTTTTGTTTTTGAATTTTGGTTGATTTACGCAACTGAAAAGTTAGCATTTGTGCAGGCAATTTATTCTGCACACCCCTCACGGTTCACATGCTGCCTCTGCTCGAAATATAAAAATATTACAGGAAAATAGCAGAGTTCTAATTAAAGAGTTTCAGGCCTCACTTCATTCTTGCACCACACACACTGTGGATAACATGAAAGGAAGGGGTGCAAGGAGACCCATGTCAAGACTTTTATAGAGGTATCACACATTCAGTCATTGGCAAATAAATTATATACTTTTAGGTTTTTAATTCTGTGTGCTCATATACATCCTTGTAAAGTTGTACTTAGCCTTTTTTACTTGCTATCGATGAGATGTAATCAGGAAGATTTTCAAACCTGATTCTGCATGGGCCTGGCTTTGAATAAAACATTTTGGGCCATAAGTATGAAGGCAATTTTGCAATCGCAAACGCCGAAATTTGCAGAATTACGGAGTTTGCAAATCAGCAGCATCCAATGTATGACACAAAACACTGCTCGCAAAATAAGGAATCGCAATTTTTTTGATTCCCTATTTTGCAATTGCATTTAAGGAATCGCAAATTGTGATTCCTTAAATGAAATATAAGAAGCACAATAAAAGTGCGATTTGGCTGTAAGGAATCGCAAATTACCACCAACTTCAAGTTGGTGGTAATTTGCGATTTCTTTGAAAAATGTACTTTTTTGCATTTTTCAAAGTGCCATGTGATTCACATGCATGCCCTTAGGGCATGTAGGTGTACCACATGTGCACACATGCACATTTCAGGGGTGCCTGGCACCCTTGAATTTGCATTCTCAATTTGCGATTCTCTAATTGAGAATCGCAAATTGAGAATGTCTTCCCATTCATTCCTATGGGCCTCTAGGCTCATAGGAATGAATGGGAGGTATTCCATAATCGCAATTTGCGATTCCCAATTAAGGAATATGTAGGATTCCCAAAATTCTTTGCAAATCCTACATACATAGCTTTTTGAGATTCTCAAATAGTGATTCACTAAAAATCGCTATTTGAGAATTGCAAATGGAATTTTCCATACATATGGCTCTTAATCGTTATTTACAATTTGACAATATTTTTAAATCCCATCAAATACAAAGTTTGAAAGTGTTTATTGACTTTTAGTCCTGATTGTCCCTGTAATAAATTAAAAGGAATAACGACCGACCATTTTAGAATTCTTTAAGTCCCAACTCCAGATGTAATGGTGAGCATGACTGGAAAAAACGTATAATTCAGGACCAGTTTGTGTGGAAGAATTTAAAAACATGAAAGAGGTAGTCAAGATTCCCATTTAAAAAAAAAGAGATGCCCTAGGACCCAGTATACAAATCTGTGCACACGTCTAATGTCACAGCTTTTAATTCTATGAACCCAATCAGCATTTCCTACTCTGAAGGCTGGCAAAATATTTGCAACTGAATTCGTTATTAATACCACCTCTATCGGCAGTGACAGAAAATACGATTAGCAGGTTGTTTCGTTTAATAGTTAATTAAATAATTAAGTAAGTAATTCATTTGTTTCTGGCAAGGGTACTTTTCAAACTAAAGGGTTGTTACCAAATTTAATTTTTCAAACAAACTTTGGAAAAAAGAGGAAAGACTCTTAATATTAACACAGCAATAAATGATAGTATATAAAAAAATATATTAAATGTCCCAGTTGCTTCATACCCTAAAAGCATTTTGAAAAATATAAAAGTTTGTTTTTCAGGAAACAGGTGAATTTTAAAAATTGCTGAGAAACAAAAGAAATTAATAACATGCATTTCTGAATGTGTTATGAAGGCGTTTGAAAGAACAGCACGGATAATGTGCACCTGGATTCACAGAACTAACAAAACATTGCAGTGCCAAGTAACAATACCAAGAAAAGTATGCACAGTGCAGTAATAGGATAGCTGAGATCTCCCTGGAACTATGGGAAGGCAAAACTTTCCTCGCATAATAAAAACTATGCATAAGTCTAGTGTCAACTCGCTAAATTATGTTCTTCTTCTTGCAGGAACCATGCATACTCTTTAATTTCGTCAGTCTTAAATTAGTTTCTTCTCTAATACACTCTGCCTTTCAATTACTATTCACTCACCTTTACTCATCACTTTCATCACTCACTCATTCCCTCTCCCTTATTAACTCATTCCATTACTGATGAGCTCATCTAACTGGCACCTTAACTCTTCTTTTTACACATCCATTCTCTCAAAGAACTTAATTGCACAATTCAGCTTGCTGGCTGTCACATATTAAAAAGGGATAATAATAAAACACAGTATTAAGAGTTGGGACTGAAGGGAGAAAAAAATGTTACTAAAAAAAATGCTTAATAATGTAGTGGGCTGGAAACAAGTAGAAATGAACACCAAGTACTTGTGGATCAACTTGCATTGAACTTTAGGGTAGAGCTCTGGGGTATGAATTATGGGGCCTACACATTTTTTAATAAACCACAAATTCCTGCAAATCTCTGAATTTCTTGCCCTATGAGAATGCAATGACATGTCCAGTTTCTTTCAAGATAGGTTGTAGAAAGCTTTTTCTCCTTGTATCAAGATAATTTCAGGCCATTAGAATCCAGCCAAACCTATTCCAACTGATACATTGAGATTCCTGCATATTTCTAACGTAATCTCAAAGTGGAAAATGCATGCCAAGTTTTGGCCTGCAAGTTTATAGTTTGGTGTTTTTTTTCTAGATCAGTGGCTTTGCAGTGGAACAGAAAACTAGCCGTTTGCTCTGTAGCTCATTCATCTTTGAAGAACCATTTTTCTTCATGTTAAGATAATGATAGATCTTACACAAACTGTTACAAAAGTCCTGCTTTCAGCAAAAAAGTTTACAAACTATATGGAGTTGTGAGGCTTTCCATAGATGTTCGAGAAGGTTGCACAATCAAAGACTTTTGCTACGCCACTAGTTGTAATGGAGACAATAGAGTTTAGGGCTTAGAATGGGAGAGCATGTTTAAGTCGTTGATTCAGGTCACTCAAAGTCAACCTATGCATCTCTTTATTCTTTCATTAATCCTTCACTAAATAGCTAAATCACCTGTCACCGAACTCATTCACTTACGGATTAACTCAGTTTGTCACTTCAACAACAATTATCTCTTTATTTATTTAGGTTTGTTGTAGAGCAGGAATAGACATCAATGGACCCTTAGAGTCCACAGGATTGAGAGGACCATCAACCCACATTTTTTGATGTAATATTAAGGGTGGGTTTTGGCATATGATTTCGTGAAGTTTCAGGTTCACAAATTGAGCTAAATTAGAGGTAATTTGATTCAGCTCAAATTTGGGGGTCCAGGACATTTCCCAATTTTGAGCCCAATACTTCCAAGGATAGGCTGCTATGTTTCAGCTGTTTGAATGCTTGTGGTGGGATCAAGCGTTGAACAGAAAGAAGAAGTAACGTCGAGGAGTACGTTTATTTCTTCTCGTTGTCTGGTTCAGGCCGGCGTAGCATTTTGGCAAAATCCCAGGTTTTCTCACCTTAGTGAATCTAGAATATTGTCAAAATCTGTGCGTGGGTGCGTGGGAATGCCCACGCTTCACCCACAGAACACCTCCCTGACTCATATTAACATCAGGCACACTATGGGCAGAATTGCACTATTTTATATTTGCTATACCATGCAAAGCCAGTGGTTTTGCGTGATCTCGTAAGTCTTTAACACCTTGCCTGCGGCACCGATTCTCCCCCGGTGCTGAACATTCCATTCGCGGGTGTGGTCGTGACAAAACCATTCCGTCATCCGCACAGCCCAACCGTGAGGCATGACGGAATGGTTCCGTCACAAGCATCGAAGGGGTTAAAATGATTTAATGCCACAAAAGAGACGAAACACTCCAGATTTTCACACAACTCTGCACTGTTTGAATGCTAGCAAATCCAGTTCATAATTTCTTACCATGATTAGAATAAAACGTTGTGGAAGAAAACTGAAAAGCAACAATAGCTGAAGCGATGGATGATACACCAGTTTAGTATGAAATAAAATCCCCTATTACAGCAGCTGCTTCAGGATCCAACTCTCCAATTCTAAAGCATTCATTAAACACAGTTCAGTTTCCATCACTTATTAAAAGAAAAACATTCAAATCCGCCTTAGTAAAACAAAACTCTGTAATGTGCCATAGTGCTTTATTGAAGTGATTGTAGATAAGGCATGCATTAAGTGAACAGACATCCAATACCATATGGCATAAGCATTGTGATATCAGGCCAAATAGTTATTAAAACCATGAATCTGGTGTATTTTGTTTCCACTGATATTAATCTACATTTCAGTTCATCATCGAGGAGTTATGATGTGACGCTGGTCCCCAGACTTCTCCAAAGACATAAACACTGAAAACAAGAGACAGTAAGTAACAAGCATCTGCAATGCAATAGGTCTCACATTTGCGAGAGATAGAGCTATTGGTTTTGTAAATGACAATTTCTTTTACCCATGTGTTTTGATTTGGAGTAGATGTATGTAGTGTGGAGTAGATTTATGTAGGTTGAATTGGAATGTTGTGGAGTGGTTTTTTTGTAGTGGAATTACGTGGCATTGTGTGCAGTGAAATTATGTGGATAGTAATTATGTGGTATTGAGTGTACTGGAATTATGTGGACCTCGTTGCTTATAAAAAAATATATTATGTTGTGTGTATTCAAGATTGAGTTAGGCGAGCTGTGCTGGTAAGCAGTTGTGGGAGAGCATGTACTGCCTACTGCTTCAACAGCAGGCAGGAGAAAGTAATTTAACCGCATGCGCGCTAGCGGTTTTCCCGCTGAGCGCTGAGATTTTAAAAATCCCGCGTTACGTGACAAGGTCAACTCGTCACACGCACAGCGCAGGTAACGCCCATGAGAGCTGACCTTGTCACACGCATTGAAGGGGTTAAGAAAATAGTGCCCATTGTCTGTAATTAAAAAATCCTGAGTAACAACACAAGTAAGAGGGCCAGGACTGATAGGAGGACACAAAAGTAGAAAAGGCGGTACTAAGGAGGGACTACTAAGCCTATTGATGAATCTAAAGCAAACATATAGAAAGGACAGTAAAAGGAGCCAATTGAAAAGATAAGTGGAAAATGGGTGGAGCTTCAAGTCCATACCTGAATACAGCATGTCTCGAAGAGGCAACTAAAGCGCTGCCTAGACGAAACCTAAAAACCAAGGGCCTTATTTGCAATATTTTGATGTAGTGCAGTGCCACAAGCCTTCCTGCTGCACTGCCCTAAACCAAAAGAAAAGGGAAGGAATGTGCTGTATCTATCAGATATGGTGCATTCCTGTCCTTTCCCCTTTGTGCTGGCACACACATGGCTGCCATTCATGTTTTTGTGCAGTAAGGGACACTTTCTGCACAAAAACAATCAGTGGAGGTGATATCCTCTTTCTATGTGTCCTGCAGAATGCAGCACCCATCGAAAGAGGAAAAACAAGGAGAAATAGTGCTATTTCTCCCTGCTGCAGGGAGGCATAGGCTTTTGACGCATTCCCAGCTTTAAGAAATCTTGTGAATCTGTGAATATGTCAAATGCCGTGGGTGTCACGTTGGAAAACACCCACTGTAACGCCCATGGCACATCTGCCTATCGCTGGGTGAGGCAACGTAGCTACTTGCTCTGTGTTGCCTCAGTCTATGTCTACAATGCCATGAAAAGCAATACAGGGTGGCTTTATGTGGCCTTGTAGATATAGCCGTGCAGTGTGCATTGCTGGACCGTCATTAAAATTGAAGTCCGGTGGCGCATGGGCCTTGTAAACGAGTCCCTAAAAACATATTTCACGGCTAAGATTTTACAAAGAGGTCAGGGGTTTATACAGAAAGCAAACAAATGGTGCAGTGGATAGAACAGGAGGGGAAAGAGTGTGCAGCTTTTGGTCGCATGCCATCTTTGTATCACTGCTCCTAACCTTATGAGTCCTGCACCTCTTCTGTTCAGCTTACAAAAACATAAGGGTCTCATATGCAAAGTGTTTTAACGGTCGGAAATCCTAAAATTTGGTAGAACTGGCTTGCGCCTGGTAAAACACTATATGAAATGTTGTTAAAAAAAATTAACAATTCTAAAAATGGGACCACTTCTCCTTTTTGAATGTTGACAAAAACGTTTTCTTGGTAGGAGGCAGTTGTGGGCCATGGGATCACTGCCTACTCCTAAAAAACTTTTGTGTAACTTTTCAACACGCAAGAACAAAATAAGTTTGTAAAAAGGCTAAAACAGTAGTACTTACACCATCTTCGCTTATTGGCAGGGTGTCTTGGATCAACAAGTTGAATATTATATACACATACACTTTTCAGATGATAAGAAAGCTATCATTCAGACAAATAGTACTGAAAGCGTTCATCATCTGTGCATTTAAAGACTTTAGGCATGAAGAAATTCAACCATATCATTCTGATATCTTATGGCTTACACTGGCTCCCTGCAAAGACAGCATTGCAATCAAGCTTGCCTGCATCACGTTTAAATCCAATCACCTGCAAAAGACAGTTTACCTGTCATTGTCCTTAAAAATGTATGGAGAAAGTTAAAACCCCAGAAGCAAAGATGTTTGAAACAAAGAAGTTCAGATCACATTTAGCTGCCACTTAATCATTATCCTGTCTCTTTATGGAAATCGTTAACAAAAGATCCCCACAGATGCATATACTAAAGCCTTATAGCTTGCCGTAGCGGGTTATACCGACTATTAAAGGCCCGCTGCAGCGTTAAAGGCCCGAGCCGAAGGCGAGGGACTTTAACAAGGCAGTGGGTCTTAGAAAGACGGTACAGCCCTGCTACGAAGGGCTATAAGGCTATTAGAACATTATTCAACTAGAGGGCAGAATGTTCTAACAAATAAAACAAAGCCGTCAGGGAGCGTGAGGGGATTGGAATCCCCTCAGGCTCTCTGAAGCCTTTGTTCACAGCCAGAGCTGTGAACAAAGAAACATTGGAATGTTGGAGCTCCGGGCTTATACCAGCCATTATAAGCCCGGAGCACTCCATTGTTTTCTATGGAGCTACCAACATTCCAATGTTCTAATACATATTAAAAGCCAACTATTTATACATCGTCTTGATGTATTCTCCCTGAAGTACGAGTTTTAAACATTACCCTCCCAAAATATCATGAAAATAATATATAAAGGTATGTATAGATTTACTACACTTAACTACTATACTTAACTCCACATATATGTACCTTGACAATGTGTTTATCCTGAAGATACATAAATGTGGAGTTAAGAATGTCAAATGTAAAGTTACCTAGATATTTACCTTCACACTATTTAAGCTGCAATATTTTGCTGCCACAATATTAATGTGCCTTGTTCTGACATGCAACCATCTTGACCTAATTACTTCTTCTGACTCCCAACTTCTTCCCCTGCTGAACTCCACCAACCTTCCCCTCATTTTCTCCTCTCTTTTCTGAGCCCACCCCTGCCGCTGTGCACCTTAACTCTTCTCTCTCCATTTCATTTGATATCCTACCTTGATGCTTCAAACCACCACTTGCTGATTTTTGTATTTAGTTCTAAGTTCACTGTTTTCTCTCTCATAATATTGTAAGATCCAGGTCACTTATCTAATGTATGATGCTCCAGCTCTATGCCTGTTGCATATTATGTAACGAACGCTGAGGCACTGAATCAAATATATGAATTAAGTACATAAATACATTTCTCCACAGTTAACTAATAGAGGAAATGTCTTCTGTTTCAAATTTGATGCCATGGAATAAGGAAAAGTGATTTTGCTCCAAATAAAATATCACCTTTCGACACTTTAGTCTCTACTCACTATAAATTACGATAGGGTCAACCAAATTATGTACCATTTTTGCCTTGTGCAAACTTCATTTATCAAGGCTTATTGCCTGATTTAGACTTTGACGTATAGGTTACTCTGTCACAACATCCTGTCTGCCATATTACAAGAGCCATACTATATAATGCATTTGTAATAAGATGTACAAGAAACCAGTCACATTTATGATGGAATAACCTGTCCCCAAGCTCTAAAACAGACCTTTTAAAAGTTCTCTTTGACTGGGCCTGACAGCAATGGACACTTGCCTTCTTCTGGAAATGTATCCTTAACCAGTGCTTATTTTTCAATATCTAGCACCGGTAGCACTTCTATTTTTCTCTGTAGCACATGACTGACAGGTATGCTTCATTTCAAATCAGAAGTGATCCCTTTGTGGCCTGGAGCAGTCTTTCAATCAATGTTTTATTCACAAACATGCAGGCCTCCAGCCCTTGGTTCAGAACTTTCATCTGTCAATTCAGGAATCCCATTTTCAAGTCTTTTCATTTACACAAATATTATTGGTATTCAGGGCAGGTCCGGCTTCAGGACTGTGGAGCAAGGGCTGGAGGTAAGCTGAGTGGACTGAGGTGGCCACAAGTACAAAATGAGGCAATGACTTTCAGAAGTAATGCGCAGCACCGCGAAGGTAGAGTGACGGGCCAAATACGAAGCATTTTGATCAATGAGACTGATTAACAAATAAGCAAGCATTGGCAAAGCCAGTAAAACTTAACTTTGTAAATCCTGTCAATGATTTTTCGCAGATCATGTTGGGTTTAGGAAGGCTTGTAATGCATTTTTACATTAGTAAAGCCGAGAGGAGTGGCAATCAGGGGGCAGAGGGGGAGCAGCTGGGGGGTCAACAAGAGAGGGGTAGAGGTAGGGAGTGGGAGAGAGACACACAGTGCCAGCAGTGCACATTGTTTCCAGAGGTGCTGGGAAGGTGAGCAAGTAAAAAATAAAGTGATTTAGATTTCATGGGTGATTGGTTGGGGGGGAGTAGACAAGTTCAACAGCTATAGAAACTTGCTGCAAAAATAAAAAAATTATTTCCTGAAATCAGTAGTGAAAGGATACAGTCAAACATGTAGGAAGAAAAGTGAAACCCAGTGGCGGCTGGCAGGGAACCGGGCAAAGTTGTTAAAAAAAAGAAAGAAAGAAAAAAGAAGACTTGCCTACTCGTTGCTGGTTGCCAGTTGCCACCTGTCCTCCATCCTCACTGTTCTCCTGGCAGCACCCAGGCTTCCAGACTCCCCTAGCCAATCACGATGCTGCTGTCATCAGCATGACAGCTGGGTCATGATTGGTCCGAGTGCTGGGGTTCAGCACTCAAAAAGGGAGTAGGAGCCTGTGCATGTTCTCCACCCAGACTGTGCAACACAGCCTGTGGAGAACGTGATATGAGCACATGACTGTTTGGCGGGCCAAGATGGCGGCTCAAACCGTCATGAAAAACTTATGGTGCAGCATCCACTCGCACTATGAAACAAGCCCAGCCACCTCACCCGAACCCGGCTCCAGTCTATTATACTAAAAATAAAAGGATAATGTTCTGTTATTATCATTTTATTTTTCCTTTGCACTGCTTATAGCACAGTGGGGTGACACTCCTCCACTCCAGCACAGGTGCCGCCACTGGAGAAACCTCATTGCTCCAATGCCAGGGCAAAGACATGCATAGGGAGGAAAGACATCAGATAAGTAGATTAGATTAGAAACAGATAGGAAAGTCATGCAACCATGGGCCAGGGCTGACCCAAAGCCCCAATCTTAAGTATATGCGAAGGTATTGGTTACAGTGCTTTCTACAACCACAATGAGGAAAATAACCAAGGAAAATATTAGGCAGATGTGATCCAGCTCAACCAGTAATGAGCAGTCCATTTGAGGCATTGAATAAGAGGAATGGTGGCCAGTGAGTGAGGAAGCAGAGCTCTGAACCATACTGAGCAGTGTCTGAGGAAGGCTGAGCAGTGACCAAGGAAGGGTGAGAGGTGTCTGAGGAAGGGTGAGCAGTGTCTGAGGAAGGCTGAGCATTGACCAAGGCAGGGTCTGCAGTGTCTGATGAAGGCTGACCATTGACCAAGGCAGGGTGAGCAGTGCCTGATGAAGGCTGAGCATTGACCAAGGCAGGGTCTGCAGTGTCTGAGGAAGGCTGAGCATTGACCAAGGCAGGGTCTGCAGTGTCTGATGAAGGCTGACCATTGACCAAGGTAGGGTGAGCAGTGTCTGAGGAAGGCTGAGCAGTGACCAAGGCAGGGTCTGCAGTGTCTGATGAAGGCTGAGCATTGACCAAGGCAGGGTGAGCAGTGTCTGATGAAGGCTGAGCATTGACCAAGGCAGGGTCTGCAGTGTCCGAGGAAGGCTGCCAGTGACAAAGGCAGGGTCTGCAGTGTCTGAGGAAGGAGGAGCAGTGACCAAGGCAGGGTCAGCAGTGTCTGAGGAAGGTGGAGCAGTGACCAAGGCAGGGTGAGCAGTGTCTGAGGAAGGCTGAGCAGTGACCAAGGCAGGGTCAGCAGTGTCTGAAGAAGGCTGAGCAGTGACCAAGGAAGGGTGAGCTGTGTCTGAGGAAGGTGGAGCAGTGACCAAGGCAGGGCCAGCAGTGTCTGGGGAAGGCTGAGCAGTGACCAAGGCAGGGTGAGCAGTGTCTGAGGAAGGCTGAGCAGTGACCAAGGCAGGGTCTGCAGTGTCTGGGGAAGGCTGGGCAGTGACCAAGGCAGGGTCAGCAGTGTCTGAGGTTGGAGGAGCAGTGGCCAAGGCAGGGTGAGCAGTGTCTGAGGAAGGCAGAGCAGTGACCAATGCACGGTCAGCAGTGTCTGAGGAAGGCTGAGCAGTGACCAGGGCAGGGTGAGCAGTGTCTGAGGAAGATTGAGCAGTGACCAAGGCAGGGTGAGCAGTGTCTGACGAAGGGTAACCATTGACCAAGGCAGAGTGAGCAGTGTCTGAGGAAGGCTGAGCAGTGACCAAGGCAGGGTGAGCAGTGTCTGAGGAAGGCTGGGCAGTGACCAAGGCAGGGTCTGCAGTGTCTGGGGAAGGCTGAGCAGTGACCAAGGCGGGGTCAGCAGTGTCTGAGGAAGGTGGAGCAGTGACCAAGACAGGGTGAGCAGTGTCTGAGGAAGGCTGAGCAGTGACCAAGGCAGGGTGAGCAGTGTCTGAGGAAGGCTGACAGTGACCAAGGCATAGTGAGCAGTGTCTGAGGAAGGTGGAGCAGTGACCAAGGCATGGTGAGCAGTGTCTGAGGAAGGTGGAGCAGTGACCAAGGCAGGGTGAGCAGTGTCTGTGGAAGGAGGTGGAGCAGTGACCAAGGCAGGGTGAGCAGTGTCTGAGGAAGGCTGAGCAGTGACCAAGGCAGGGTCTGCAGTGTCTGAGGAAGGTGGAGCAGTGACCAAGGCAGGGTGAGCAGTGTCTGAGGAAGGTGGAGCAGTGACCAAGGCAGGGTGAGCAGTGTCTGAGGAAGGTGGAGCAGTGACCAAGGCAGGGTGAGCAGTGTCTGAGGAAGGCTGAGCAGTGACCAAGACAGGGTCTGCAGTGTCTGATGAAGGCTGAGCATTGACCAAGGCAGGGTGAGCAGTGTCTGAGGAAAGCTGAGCAGTGACCAAGGCAGGGTCTGCAGTGTCTGAGGAAGGTGGAGCAGTGACCAAAACAGGGTCTGCAGTGTCTGAGGAAGTCTGAGCATTGACCAAGGCAGGGTGAGCAGTGTCTGAGGAAGGCTGAGCATTGACCAAGGTAGGGTGAGCAGTGTCTGAGGAAGGCAGAGCAGTGACCAAGGCAGGGTCTGCCATGTCCGAGGAAGGCTGAGCAGTGACCAAGGCAGGGTGAGCAGTGTCTGAGGCAGGCTGAGCAGCAACTGAGGCAGACTGAGGAGTGTCTGAGGTAGGCTGAACAGTGTCTGAGATTGCTGAGCAATGACGTCCAATATAGGCACCAGCTGAAGAGAGCAGAGTTCTGTCTGGGATCAGCTGAGGGAGGGTGAACCAGGCTGAACCGTCTCTTAGGATTACTGTTATATTTAAAGGGTTGACCCAACGGCACTGGGACCTTGGTAATTAAGTGTTACATATATAGGGGTCCTAGTTGGAACACAGTCTGATACACAAAGAAAAACACTTTTGAAAAAAACAAAAAATTCAGTATTGTATTTACAGGGAGATGTTTTTAATTCACACCCTCGGTTGTAGATTGGTTACATATACATTTCTCAAAACAGTGCAGGTGTCCTTTATGCCCAAAGGGAGGCAAGGCGAAAGAGGGACAGGGGGGAAGGTAGTGCAGGTAGTGCGGGTATAGACAAGTTGCAAAAGGAATCGTAGGTGGTCATTTATACATTTTGAAAATGATAACACAGAGGCATATTCACATTGCCAATCAAGTAATTACTCTCAACATTCATATTCCTACACCAACAAATTAACACAACCAAAAATGAGCTGTTGTTATTGGCTAGGTAACAGTAGACTTATGTTGACATTTCGACCCCAAAGTTGTAGGCTGATTCTTGCCCTACTGCGGGGTCTTCATCAGGACCAGTGGGGGCAGGGTGGTGGGGGGTGTGGGCGGGTACCTGTGATTAAAAACGTGATATTTTAGACAAGGGAACTCATCGTTGGCACATAATATAATGTATTTCACATTTATGTGTGACTTGATTCCAAATTTTTATTTACAATCAATTGACAATAACCTAACTTTTGTAGGTTGACCCTCTCCTTGTTTTCCGGAGCCTTCGGGCCCTCCACACGTCCGTAGAAGGGGCCACGCCTGTTTATGTGGCCTATAGGTAATTATCTCGGACTTAGGTAGCACTTTTCATTAGACTATAATGTCTTCCCTTGTCTAAAATATCACGTTTTTAATCACAGGTACCCGCCCACAACCCCCACCACCCTGCCCCCACTGGTCCTGATGAAGACCCCGCAGTAGGGCAAGAATCAGCCTACAACTTTGGGGTTGAAACATCGACATAACTCTACTGTTATCTAGCCAATAACAACAGCTCATTTTTGGTTGTGTTAATTTGTTGGTATAGGAATATGAATGTTGAGAGTAATTACTTGATTGGCAATGTGAATATGCCTCTGTGGTATCATTTTCAAAATGTATAAATGACCACTTACGATTCCTTTTGCAACTTGTCTATACCCGCACTACCTGCACTACCTTCCCCCTGTCCCTCTTTCACCTTGCCTCCCTTTGGGCATAAAGGACACCTGCACTGTTTTGAGAAATGTATATGTAACCAATCTACAACCGAGGATGTGAATTAAAAACATCTCTCTGTAAATACAATGCTGAATTTTTTGATTTTTCAAAAGTGTTTTTCTTTGTGTATCAGACTGTGTTCCAACTGGGACCCCTATATATGTAACTCTTAGGATTACTGGGCAGTGCGGTATTTGCTACAACAATCAGCCAGTGCCCGATGAGCTGGTCTGACAAGTCAGTGTATGGGTCCGTTTTTTTACCAATTTGTGGGCCTGTTTTATGGCCAGGTGGGATAGTTTTTATTATTAATTTCCCTTATATTACCGCAAACATTGCTTGCAGCAAATACAAATGCATGCAGTTTCCCATCCCATGCACAATACCCATGCAGTGTGTCAAAACTGGTCTGATATGCAAATGTAGCCCACTTTTATAGCTATATCGTTTGCTAATTAGGGCCACTTTTATTTTGCTCCCCTGACCTTTTTTTGTTTTTGTCCCAGTCCAACCCTGCTTGTGCGTGCCTGTAAGGGCTCTCTGAAACTGTCAGCTGAGCAGCACAAAGCACTTTAAAACTTAATGAAGCTATTCTAACCTTAAAGCATAGAAATATACATCTGATCCTGTCAGAAAGAGGGACATAAACTACATTGACGAGAAAATATTTTGTGCAGGATTAAACCCTGTAGAGGCCCCTAGGCAGTCGAAATTTTGTGGCCCCCTCTCAAATTATCTCCTAATACCTAATGCACCGGATTGTTTTACAAACTGACTACTGCCAGAAGATGATCTTTTAAGAGGCAAACTGTAATGTGAATCTGATGTCTCTGGTTCATGTACTTTAAGTTGTTAATGGGTACATTACACAAATACAGTATTTTCTCCATAGTCTTTAATGTAAAGATTTTATTTCTTTGAGTTGATTCATTTTTTTCTATCTTTTGCAAACAAAATTTAAGAAAGCTTGATTGTAATTTTCTTTCAAGATCAAATTAATATTACTTGGATCCGTTGTCACGGGCACCTAAAGGGAGTGGGGACAATAGGCCGGTGTCTACTTTGCCTTTTTGTTAATCTGGAACTGTTTGAAAGGGAGACAAAAAAATCGAAACAGCTTGCCAGTTCTACAAAGTTCTCCTATCTTTAAGGTTCCTGGTTTATTTTAGGAAAATACAGCTGCTACTTTTTTAATATTAAAAATGTGCACATATTATTTTTGCACCCGGCCTTTTAATCTTAAAGGTCTGTCCACATTTTTTTAAGTCTAGGTTGGAAATACTGCCCATTTTAGACATGTTTGGTATTGCTTTTCATATTTAACCTGGTAAAAGTAAACTCCACTTTGCAGCAGTTTTTGCTCTCTTTTTCAGATAGCTTTAGATTAATGTAGTTGTCGTGCAGCATCTAATGCACTAAGGGGCAGATTTACAAGCCCCGTATGCCACATTTACCTTCAATTTCGAAGGCACTCACTGGTGCTCCTCACCTCACTCAGATGTATTGGTTGACAGAGCAGTGATGTCGATATAATTTTAGACCTATAAATTAGTCTTGAGACTCAATCTTTATGACAGCCAATATTTCCTTCCAACAGACGAACACACGGGCAGCAGTCCCCCAGTCAGTAGGTGTAGTCTAGTCTACTAGGTATGGATGTTTTCACTCATCAATTGCAGGTTAAAGTGTACTGTACCTTTTTCATGTGTATGCATTGAATTAATTTCAGTTTTGATTGTATCCTGCCAAATATGATTTACATATGAAAATATATTTATATATTGACTATAAGATATTCCCGTGTTTGTTTTGTTGTTTGTTTGATCTTCTGCGCATTTATTGCACAAGTTATCTAATTTATTTTATTGTTGGTTCAAGATTTGCTAACATTGAACTATTTAATCTTGGTTTTAAATATAACTCATAAGAAATTATACTTCCTGAACAAAATCCCTTGTTGGCACACTTTACCTGATATATTTACGAGGCAGCATTAAGATAAAAAAGTGGCTTAGTGGTGCCGCGTACATATGGAACAGGCTCCTGCGCCACGGAATGTCCTAAAGGGTGACGTTCCGGCGGCGCAAGGAGCCTCATAAATGAGGCCCTTAGAGTGCATTGGGCTGAATAAAACCTGAGATTCAGTTATAGTGATCTGTATGGATTATTTAGCTCACTTGCTTCTATGGCAGTTAGATAACTCTGTGAGTTAAAGCTAGAGCTTCTGGGTCATATTCAAAGCTTGCAGTTTGTTTCCCCATAGGATAGCTCAGTGGCATGAGCAACTGCTGTGCTGAGAAGGGGGATGTATGTCATTACAATGCATACTTTTACAAGGCATACCTTTACAACGCATTTTTTACACCGCAACATCCATTACAACTCATTCCATTACAACACATGCCATTACAACGAATTCTTTGAAACTACCTTTACAACGCATTCCACTACAACGCATACTACATTTACAACGCATACCATTACAACGCATACCATTACATTGCATGTATGGTAAGTATTGGATAGTGTAGGGGTAAAAATTACTATTCTAACTCCAGGGGGTGCAACAGTAGGGTAAGTGTTGGATAGTGTAGGGGTTAAAATTACTCTTCTAACTCCAGGGGGTGCAACAGTAGGGTAAGTGTTGGATAGTGTAGGTATGCGTTGTAATGGTATGCGTTGTAATGACTGCGTTGTAAAGGTATGCGTTGTAGTGGTATGCGTTGTAGTGACATGCGTTGTAATGACATGCGTTGTAATGGTTGCGTTGTAATCGCACGCGTTGTAATGGATGTTGCGTTGTAAAAGTTGCGTTGTAAGTGTTGTTTCCCGAGACGGGTGCTTGTAACTAAATAAAACTGGACATCTTTGACAGGAAATGACAGGTGAGCCATGTGAGGCTAAGGCTCGAGTTAACTGCTGCAACCACCTAATGTTAATGTAAAAACAGGTCATCAAAGTCCCTTAGTAACTTGGGGCCAGGCTTAGAGTTTGGTGGACAGGTTATTCCTTCA
Source organism: Lissotriton vulgaris (assembly GCF_964263255.1). Classification (NCBI taxonomy): domain Eukaryota; kingdom Metazoa; phylum Chordata; class Amphibia; order Caudata; family Salamandridae; genus Lissotriton; species Lissotriton vulgaris. Next base: position 1,062,286,795 of record NC_141699.1, read on the forward strand.
CAAATGGAACTCATATATAGTCTCCCTTATCACAAGTGCATTGTATCCTATGGTACTTGTAATAAAGCCATATGACAAAGGTCCCATCCGCCAACTCTAAGCAAGGTCCTGGGTCTTTATTGAATGTTCTTAAAATGTACAACAATATTCTCTCCTAAAAAGTAAAGTTTATGTTTTGAAACCCCCTTTGAAAATGTGTTTTTAAATTTTAAAATATTTTGCCAGATGTTATTGGGTAAATGCTAATAAAATACATTATTTGTCACCAAGGTTCCTCTCTGTACCTTTGGTAAGAAGCTGCCAAACCTCCAATTATGTGTTCTCCATTTTGTCCCAAGACTCATTTTGCTGCTGTATTATATTTAAAAAAGTGTCATTCGTCACTTATGCATCTATGTGGCACCATACACAGTACACACTAATAAATTGTTGATAAGATCCTTAAACAGGGGTCCAGTGCTTAATTTTTGCCCGTGTCTGCCGGTGCTCGGCCTCAGAGCCTATTTATAAATACTTGCTCTTAGCAATGACTGTCCACCACACAGTGGAGCTATCTACCAGTTTTTAAGACCTGTAAAGTGCTTCACAGTTCCATATCCTTAAAATTCATAATGAATTACCACATGTAATTCACCCTTATAGCTTGAAATGGGCAGAATAGCCCAAAACAACACACTTGTCTCACTGTGATGGTTAGTAGGTAGCGCTGGAACCGGCATTTGGCAAACCTAGCAGGAGAAAGAGGTGATGTGAGCCAAGGTGGTTTTCTGACTAATAAATAAGTCTGTGGCACTTTAAAAAAAAAACAAATTAGCCATTGATGGAGGCAGATCTCTTGAGTACAATAGCCCAGACTATGGGGTGCCCTCAACCAGGGCCGGACTGACTACCGAGCAGTTTGGAATGCTGCCGAGCTGGCGGCTGATTTTACTGCAGTGGGAGCTGATTTCGTTCAGGGAGACCTGCGTGTGCTTCGAAATAATGAAAGCAAAATGAATTTTGTTTAGTACACGCAGGTCCCCACCGACATAATCAGTCCCCAGCTCAGCAGCATTCCAAACTGCCCGGTAGCCAGTCCGGCCCTGCCCTCAACCCTTTCTTGCCTTCAGGTCTGAACTCATCTACAAGCGATTCAGAAAACTTTCAAAAAGAGAACTACTTAAACTCACCTTCTAGCAAATCTGAAGAGATCAAAGGTTGTTATCAAGGATTATTGGACAGTTTCACCCATTCTATATCCTTGAATTCTAACGCCCCCTCCATCCTTTATCTTACTGTACACTACTATATTGCTCTACCATTCTGAAGCCATCATTGGAAAATGTATAGCACTTTACAAGGCACATAAAAAACAAGACACTACCTCTTGGTGAAACACTAGAAGCTAGAAATTGGCGCTTAGTGAGTGGTGAGACGTTGAAGCAAGGCACAGCCTCAGTGTGAGTCAGGAACAAGGCAGTGTGCCCTAATGACTGTCAAAAGCAAGACACTGCAGTTGCCTGAGAGGCTGAATCAGAACAGTGCAACCGTGAAAGAGTCAGACTGAAGATACTCCCACTCTGTAAGAGGAAAGGTTGAGACAGTGCCAGTGTGTGAGAGAAAAAGGCAAGGCACTGTCTATGTATGATGCAGGAACAAGACAATATACCCCTGGTGAGAGTCAAAAGCAAGACACTGCAGCAGTCTGAGAGGTTGAATCAAGACACTACATCTGCAAAAGTGTCAGAATCAATATACTCACTCAGGGGCTTATTTATGAGCCCTTGCATCACTTTTGCGCCACCGGTGCGTCACTTTTTGTGACACACCAGTGGCGCAAAAAATGTGCCATGTTGCGCCATATTTATGAAGTGATACAAAAGGGGGTGGTGATGGACGGAGCATCTGAATCAATCAAACACTCAGTCAACTGATCTGGGTTTAATCCATCACCGTTCTTTAGCCCACTCTGCCACCCCAGTTCAGATATGGCCATATGCAAATCAGTCTGACCCTGTGCCTCATGGAAACAGTCCAGCCCGAACTGCCAAGCCATGTCTTCCCTGGACCGGAAACAAGCTTCCGAGGACCGGTTTCTGGCATTCCAGCCGTCTTCAGCCCGGCTTGCTTGAATCCAGTGGCAAAGTGAGCAAGGGACTCACGTCTGAGCATACCCTGCCACACTTATGGCAGCCAAAAGCGGTACAAAAGGGGGTGGTGATGGACGGTGATGGATTAAACCCAGATCTTTTGACTGGGTGTGAGTGTTTGATTGATTCAGATGCTCCGTCCATCACCGCCCCCTTTTGTACCATATTTATGAAGTGAGGCATCTAGGTAGATGCGTCACTTCGTAAAACCCTGCGCTTCACTATACCTGCACCAGGTATAATGTATGCAGGGTGGGCGTACCCCCGCAAGAAAGAGTCATAGGAGTGGCGCAGAGAAATCTGTGAGATTTCGCTGTGCCACTTGTAGGACGCCAATGTGTCAAAACCTTACGCCTGCCTCATGGCAGGTGTAAGGGTGATGCAGGCCCTTTCACGTGGGGCTTGCCCCATGTGAAAGGAACATTGCTGGAGTTGCGTCACGCTTCTGACACAACTCTAGCAATGAGCCACTTTTTGCACTGACAGATACATCAGTTATACTGACGTATTTGTCCTTCCTTGCGACATGATGCGTCATATTGTAAATATGATGCATCATTGGTGTCACAAGGAGGGCGCACTGAGAAATAGCGCATCGCTGCTTTCACGAAGCGATGCGCCACTTCTCGTAAATGAGGCCCCCAGTGTGAGAGGAAGGGTTGAGACAGTGCCACTGTGCGAGAGAAAGAAGCAAGGCTCAGCCTCTGTGTGAGTCAGGAACAAGACCGTGTGCCCTTGTGAGAGTCAAAAGCAAGACGCCGCGGACCTAAGAGAGGTCGTGCTGTGCGAGAAAAAGAAATAAGACAGTCGCTGCGTGAGAGTAAAACAAGCGCTGCCTCTCTGCGAGATAAAGGCTCATGACATGCGGGGGTCAGAATTGAGACAGAGAAGCTGAATAAAAAGCCAGAATCAGGAGAATGAAGCTGTGTGATGCTCAGTATCAGAGCACTGCGAGTATCTGAAGGGCAGAACCAAAACACTAGTATTACGTGCCAGCCACAATCAAGACACAGTTGATGTGTCGCAGGTAGCTTGAAAACACTTCACCCAGTGCTTAATTTGAGGCGGTGGTTTCTGGTGCTCGGCAGGTGCACTTAAATGTCAGCACTGGCTCTTATGACAGTGTGCCTAACTAGGGATGAGCACAACAATACATTAATTATTAATTGAATGCACATTAACAATGACTAATAAACTGCCATCCAAGCCATTCTTATAGCTTTGGGGGTCTGGAATAGTATGAATTGTCACACTTCTAGGAGTGTGATGGTTAGTAGTTAGTTGGTACTGTCATTGGAAGCACTGGCAGGGTAATGGGTGGTGCAAACTGCAGTGGCCTCCTGGTCAGAGCCCTGGCACTTACTTATTTACAAATTAAGCACTGCTTCATCCTAGTGGGAATTACTCCCCAAATACTACATTCAGCTAAGAATCAGGAAACAGTAGCTGTGCTTTAGTAAATAAACTGTTGCATAACAGGTAATGAGTCTCTCAATCAATATATAACCACGAAAACAAAATAGAACTAGTTGACAAGAGCTGGGTCTGCAAGAAACAGCCAGCTTGGATCTAGATAAAGTGGGGTGCAAGATATGCTGACCTAAAATGTGACAGAGTACAACAAGCACATTCCAAAACCCACACAAGCCTTGTATCTTCTATATGTGCAAGAATCTTTACCAAAATAGAGGGAGTGATTTTCAAAGTCCAGCACAACTGCACTGAGCTTAGTTACCAACACTGTGCATGCAAGAACGCCTCTAAATTAAACCACAGAGTCCAAGATGCAAAGGGCAACCACTAAAAAATATATGGAGAACATATCTTTAACAAAAATATTTCTTCACTAAAATATTGTCAACAACAATTGAGCGTTTATGAATTGAACCGAAATGAAGTGCCTTATAGTGAATAGAAATAACATAGTTAGAAAATCAAGTGCAAGTGATTGTGGGCTGCTCTTTATAACTTTAAAACTTTGAGATTTTAAGGAGATATTTATCTTTTTTTTGGGGGGGGGCGAGGGGGGGAATTGTTTTTGGCACATAAGAATTTCAGGATCAAAAAAGAGTTTTGCTCCCAGAGTTGACATCAGTATAAAAGGAAAGGTTTTCTGAGGTCTCCTTAAATGCTTTCTGTACATATTAACGCCTTTTTATGTGATTTGTGAACAATGTGCTGGTGTAAAATCAGTAATAAACTAAATCAGAGGCTTTGGACTTGTAAAACCACAAGGTGCAGTCTATCTAATATGCATTTTCCAATAGACTTTCAACCTTTATATTCCAGTCTTTGGAGCTGCAATCAGTGCTTAATTTGAGTGGGTGGTTTCCGGTGCACGGCACCGGCACTTAATTGTCAACACCGGCGCTCATGACAGTCTGCCACATGGTGGCGCTGTTTCTCTTATTTAGAGATGAACACAAAACAGTTGGTTATGAACTCAATATACATTAAAAATACTAATGTATGTCACCCAAGGGCCAAAGACTGGAATAAAATAATGAGTGGATGGGACTCGCAATCAGAATCCTGTCTTCTTAATAATATTGGGCAAGATTCTGCGAATCCTGAAGAATTGACATATTGAGCAGTGACAGAGCTGTACATCCGAGGTGTGCAGCCTGAATATCAATGGGACAGAACATTGATGACAAAATATTGAAATAAATATAGACCGGTAAGTAAGTTTACATGTTCTCTACCTAACTCCACATATATGTACCTAAGCGGTACATGTATATTCAAGGTACATCGTTTTTGGGAGTTAGGAATAGTAAATCAAAATTTCCCTATATGCACTTACCTTTCGATATTTTGTCGCTCGATATTCTGTCCTCGATGTTCGTAAACCACAATCATTTTGGTGTCAATATTTAGTAGTACACTCAAGGTCAAGTCAGAAAGCAGTGGGTGTGCAAAAAAATGATTACTTGGTGACTCTTTAGTTCAACAGCCCTTTAGTAAACTTATGTCAATTTTTTTATATATTAGTGTTGACTCAAAATACAAACTAAGGGACTGCAGCAGTCTTTCTGAGCTACTATTTCTGGGCAAATAATTGAGAAGTAATTGCTGTTGGAGAAATTCAAATGAGCAAACAAAGCACAGAGGCACAAGTCAAGCAAAAGATAAAGCAAATTGCCCTGATTCAAAAGAAAGGGTCTTATATTGAGGTCCACTTTCATTTTGATGGCAGCATACACTGCAGGTATCAGCCCCATTAGAATTATGAGCTTGGAGGTAACAAGCCCTATCTGACCTCACATGAGCGATGTGTCACCTAATACAAAATAACCCCCAGCCATCTCTTCAATTAAAGTTAACCCCTTGAAACTCCCCCAAACAAACCCTAAACCAATTCAATTCAATTAGTTCCAGGACTGCACCGCCATTCCCTAAATACTCAAGTTTTGGGGGGTTGGCAGGGTTCCCCTGTCACCTGTCCCCTAAATCCCTTTTCACTTTAGTTTCACCTAGCAGCCCAAATCTGAGTTTGAAAGTCTATGGGAAAATGTAGTATTCGAACTCCCCATAAAGAGCAGTTCTTGAAACTCAGCCAAGTCTCATCTCTGCAAAAGCCTTAACATACAGTCACAGTAGCAACTGTACAGAATAACCCTCAATGAGGAAAAATAGGGAAACGGATACAGCAGTAGCTGCATCTGCTAGGGCAAAAGGATAAAGAAATTGTCACCTACAAAGTGTCAGGCAACAGCAATCACCATCCGCAGTAACTCACAGCAAAAAGCTGTGGGTGCAAGGGATTAGTGCCTGGGAAGAAGTGAAAGAATGGTGCTAACAAACCAAAAACACGCACTAATATAAAAGACATGAGAACATGCTAACAACAAAGTTGTAGATCAGATCGCTCCTATCCAATGAAAAGACATCTTCCGACAGTAAGGAGCTTCTTTTTTCCTTTCCCACAGCAAACACATGGGGTTCTTGATTCACTATCACACTTGTATCCGACTGTATGTGGTGTTATTTTTACCTAATTTTTAATGCACACTCATGAAGATGAATTGGTTTAATCTGCTTTTTTAATTTGTTTTTTACTGGAATTGCTTTTAATACTTGATAAATGTAATGTAATTGCTTTTATGATTTTAACTAATCGAATAAAGTATGATTTGACTTGACTTGACTTGTATCCGACTGTACTAAACATTTGTATAACTGGGAACTTCTAACCTTGGTTCCCAGGGAAGACTATTGCAGTGTCCATTCTATCATGTATTCAATGTTTCACTGAGGAAAGGTAAACTACATTGAAGACAAAAACAATTTGCTTTCAGATCTCAAATTAGGTACGGGCATTCACATTTCTCATTATGCATATGTTTATTCTTAACTGCATAACTCTCTATTCAATTCAGTTCTTTATTCTGGTACAAAAGTATCCATAAAAATACATGCATAAATAAATATATTCAACACAATAATACACTTTTTCAATCTAAGATAATAAAATCTGTAAGATAAAATAGCAGTGGTGCCCAAATATTAAAAGTACAGGGTTGTCATAGTAAAAGGGGCTGCACAGCAGTTTACAAGACCATTCGGTGAACAACCTTTACAACGCAACTTTTACCACGCAGTGCCTTTACAACGCGGTATTTACAACGCAAACCATTGCGCTGTGGGGCGCTCTAGGATAGGGAATACGTTTAATTTACTATCCAACACCTTCCCTAGGGTCCACAGGGACTGGTGTTGGAATAGTAAATTAAACTTTTCACTATCCAGCACCCCAAAGCGCTATGCGTTGTAATGGTTTGCGATGTAAAAACCGCGTTGTAAAGGCATGCGTGGTAAAAGCATGCGTTGTAATGTCATACATCCGACCATTCCTACATGAAAAATACATTAATCATCATTCAATTGAAGCAGCTTACTTACACCACTCTAAAATCAGTAATGCAAAGCCTCTTGATTAAAGGTAATACAATATTCTTTGTATACAGGGAATAAAACCATAGAACAATAAGAAATGTAACATGAATTGACCTGATCTCCCATTGCAGGGGCCGGTATCTAAGTTTGTTTGAAACTCTAATGGAAGCTTAGTAGATATTTAATAGTGCCTGCCGGTAAGGCGAAACAGCATATTTCGCTGCCATTTCCCAAACGGGCTCGAGTCAACACTATATAAGATAGAAAGGAGGTTTAGCCTGGTTCAATGAGAATATGTAGCTTAAGAAAGGAATACATAAATTATAAACAGCACATTCTGCAGATATGATAAAATCTAAGCAAGTCACATTAAAGTCAAGCTATTGAATATATTTGAGCATGGTTCAGCATTTTCTAAAGAGCATCTATTTATAAAAGAAAAAATCTAGTTGAGGCCTCCCAGTAAAAATGAGGGGCTGGTGCATTTTGCACAATTTGTGCACGTCATTTTAAAATCTGTTTTTCGTGGTAACACCTAAGGCAAGTTAGCATAGTCACCAATTTATTTATATGCAAATTTTGCATGCTGACAATGGCATATTAGAAGTGCCCTCTACCAGATTCCTTTGGATTGTCTCACCCCCATACCTGAGTAGGATGTGTCAGGAATCCAGTCTGTGTGGAACACAGTATCGTCCTTTGCAGGATAGAGGTCAGAGTCAGCAGGACTGAGTTTCAGTCATAGTGTGTTGTGTTCATGGACAATCGCAGCAGAAGTGCTCCTCCGCCGAATGTAATGCAGAGGCTGTTTATATAATAAAAGGACTTTTCCTGTTGCACTGTGTCCAAGGTGCAGAGCTGGTGCGATGTTTAGTCTGGAGCTGTAGAGCTGTCTCCAACGGGACAACCAAACACAAGGGCATCATGTTGCATGTGCCTAGCCTTGGACAGAGTGTACGAGCAACATGATAATAATGCTTACTAAGAAATTAACCGCATTCTCAGTACATTATCCTGTAAGTGTCAAATGTGCAAAAAGTCACCATCAGAAAAAGATGTCAACGCTAAATCATGAAGCTAAAATGGAGACCTAGAGTGGGCCCTTTTGTGCTTCTTTACAACAATGTGTGCCGGTGTTCGTGTGACATAAAGTGAGAAAAAACATGGCAAACAGCAGAGACCCATGCAAAAGATATTTTGCACCAAAAGTTGACCCTCACACATCACTCAAACATCTCGGCAATAACCCGTTGTTAATGTAAGCATGGGTGTGTATGTCTGGGGTTGGTTAGCATAAAACTATAGGTTTTGGTGCAAAGCTAGATCTAAAATAGTGTGATAGGTTTCACAAAATCCTAACAGCTGGTGTGGTGTATTATCTGATGCAACAAAGTATCAGTACTGGATGGTGTGACTTCAGTCCACATCCTTACCTAGACACAGCTGGCTCCCCTTAGCACCTTAGCATGAGGCTGAGCATCACCTCGAACAGCCAGATTATCATCGACAAATCTTTCAAAACACAGGGGCATATGACCAACAACTAGCGATAATTATCGCTATGTTGGTTTAGCGGCGATATTTTTATCATCGAGCTGCGGTGATTTTTATCGCTTAGGAACCTTGCTATTATCAAGGTTTATCTCCTAAGCGATAAAAATCGGCCGCAATGCATGAATATCGCTGAAAAGTCGGCGATATTCATGCATTACCGAGCTAATGCTCGTAGCCATGTTATCCACCTCCCATTGGATAACATGGCTAAGAACTGCTCAGGGCAGGTGTTAGCTTTTGGAGATATTCGCGCTTAGCGCGAACATCTCCAAAAGTTGGTAATAGGAGATAGCGATGTTAGCGACTGTTTCAAGTCGCTAACATCTTGGCACGCCCACTTTGCATGTCATTAGTGATAAATATCACTGAAATGCAAAGCGGGGCCCAAGATGGTCGCTATCTCCTACTAGCTGTCGCTAACTGGTGTTAGTGACAGCTAGGTAATAGGGAGATAATTGTATCTGCGCTTTCTTGGCTTTTAAAGCCAAAAAAGCGGAGATAAACCCCCTTGATAATATGCCCCACAGTGTCGTGCTATTTTCTGTCCTTCCTGCAAAGCAGCACTGCAGTCTTTCGGTCAGCGCCCTGTTGAATGAAGGATAGTAAATCTGGTCTTCAATCTAAGGGCCTCCTCAGCAAAATATTTAACTGAAATTCTCTGCTCACATTAGTTACTGCTTTCAGGATATGTTGGGTCAGCTGAGTTCAGCACACAAACAGCTGTCTACTTCCTGTCTCTTCGGCCACTTATGATAGAGCGCTACTTCCCCCTGCTGGCCGTATTTGGTACTTATGTCTTTCCTACAATCCTTAACTCAAAAAACAAGCGTTGATTGACATTGTGAAAAATGTGTCTGTGTTAAAAGCAAAACGACTTTGTATGTTGAGCATTGCGAGGTGTCAAAAAACCTCCAGCAGGGACAGATCCATCTTTCCAAGTAGCATCACTTTATCTCGGAAGATGCCTTGCTCAGCGACAGCTCTGAACATGATGTACTGTGTATTCAGAATAGATGGCCAGTGATGGATGGACGTTCCTGTTTGTAAAACATTTGAATTGAGGTGCAGGACCACATATGCAGGGGAGTACCAAATGTATGCATGTGCGATCTTTTATTATGCTTGTGAAGTTTTCAAAATTCACAAAATTTCGTATTACGTAGTTTTTCTGTTATTTTTGTCCATGAGCCTGGTTCGTGCAGAAAATGTTTCACCAACAGAAATTTCCTGCCTGAACCAACTTTCTGTCTGAATCTCACAAGGCTTTTTTTCCTACAAAGCGTGTGCTCGCATAAATAAAACCAAAAGCAAGGTTTATCTTAATTACATGACATTTGCATGGAGTTTCTCGACATTTTGCAAAAAATATGATTATCTGCAGGGGTGAATTGGTAAATTATTCCACCACTTGGCTGCTATCACAGAAAAGGACCTTTTGCCAGGCTGTGAGTTTCCAAATAGAGCGCCCTTACAGGTGCTAATGGACCAGATTACAAGTGGGAACTGAGAGGTTTTCTTTCACAATCTCCTGGACAGAATACAATTCTGCAAAAATATTGAGATCCATATATCGATTATAAGAATACAGTGCAAAATTAATATATATAGGTACGTTTAACAATACTATACTTGAATGCGCATAACTTTAATGCTGGCACTTCATCTTGAATAATTTTAATGATGCCGACCTCAAGCCTTTTTTTTGTTTGTTTTGCATGGCTCGCTGTAAGGCAATACTGCTTCCTCACCCAATCTTTTTTCTCCACTATCACCGGGGCCAGTCAAGGATAGAAACATTGGGGGTCATTATGAGGGCTGGCGGACTCGAGTCTGCCCATCTTGGTGGTGCTTGGGACTGCCCGCCTATATGGCGGTAGTCCTGAAGGTAGAATCATGATGCAACCGCCACCGTGGCGGTTGCATCTTGCATCTTTCTTTACCATTGCAGTGGGTGCTGCTGGCTGCAGAACCCGCCTCTATGTGAAAAATGCATGTAGTGCATTTCCCTGCACCACTTGGCAGGCACCATGCTGTGCCTGACATTTAGTGCAGGGAAATGTAGGGGGTACTATCGGTACCCCCCCAGTGCATGACGACCTTCCCTCAACACAAGAGGGGCACGCAATGGGCACCTGAATGCATTCTCCGCCAGCCTTTCATTGGCAGTTCACCTGCCACAGAAAGGCTGACTACGGCCAGCATCGTAATATGGCGGACGGTGCCTGCTAGGCACCGCCAAAATTTAACACATGCTGACCGCTCCACCAGGAAATCTGAATGATTACCTATGGCGGAACGGTGTCGGATGGTCTTTACGACCGCCAGAGTGCCGGAAGGATTCCCCCGCGATCGTAATATGGCAGGGGAAATTGCTTTTGATAGCGGAGGGCCCGCCACCTCATGGCTGGCGGTGGCAGGGGTTCCGCCATTGTAATCAGGCCCATTGTCCTTTGCAACGGCAATAGCTCTAACTTTTACTAATGCAAGACCACTTGAATTGCAAATGCTTATTTCCCTTCTTGCTGGATATTAGTTTCTGTAGCATGACTAGACTCCCAGTTACATCCTGGCCTCTGGCTCTGCCTCTGGAGCTGTGGACTGTTCCCGCAAACGAAGAAGACTTTTCAAGCATTGCAAAGGAGGCCTGCCGTTGACAGGAGCGGTTGAAGGGAGTAGAAGAATGGAGTGAGAGTGGGGTCAGGATGCATGGGAAAGGTCGCTTAGCAGTAAAGGAGAAGAGCCTTGAAGTCATAGGCGGGGAGAGATAAGGGAGGTTTTGTGAAGTATGAATTAAGATTAGAATGTGCAAGCTGGATAAGGGGTAAGTGGAAAACTGTGGATCTAGTGTCCATGGGAAGATATTGTTTATTAGTTTGTTTATTAATAATATTTTAATTGATTATTAATTATGTTAAATATGTAAATACATTTAATCAAAAATGTTGAATAAACACATTCATGTTTTAATTAATTTTTTGGTTTGTAAATATTTTGTAGTTCAAAAGAATGTTTTTAGAAAACTTTTTATAAAATATTTCTAGGTTTTTGTTATTTGTAATTAATATATAATATGTGTTTTTTATATGTTTAATATTGTTCATATTTATTTTGTAAATATTGATTATTGTATTCATTTATTTTGTATTCATTTTTTGTCTGTGTTTGAGTGTGAATAGTAATATTTTTTTCTCTGCTATCCAACACTTTCCTTACTGTTGCATTCACCTGAGTGGGAATAGTAATTTTTACCTCTCCGCTATCCAATACTTATACTACTGTTGCACTCAGCAGATTGGGAATAGTAATTTTCACCCCTCAGCTATCCAACACTTTCCCTGCTGTTGCACTTACTGGAGTGGGAATAGCAATTTTTCCCCACTACTATCCAACACTTCCCTACTGTTGCTCTCACTGGAGTGGGAATAGTATTTGTTACCCCTCTGCTATCCAACACATTCCCTACTGTTGCACTCTTTGGAGTGGAAATAGACATTTTTCCCCCTCCGCTATCCAACACTTTTCCTACTCTTGCACTCTTTGGGGTGGGAATAGTAATTTGTAATTCTTCGCTATACAATCATTTCCCTGTTGTTGCACTCACTGGAGTTGGAATAAGAAACATAATTATTTTGCTATCCAACACTTTCTCTACTGTTGCACTTATTGTGCATGGGCAAATTAAGTTTAAACATTTTTTTATAGTTTAATGTTTTCATTTATTCTAGATTTTTTATATTTTAAATTATTTATATATGTATTTTTTTATATAATTTTAAAATTGTAAAATAAATTAAACATAATAGTGTATTAATTATTTTAAAGTATATATATATATATATATATATATATATATATAAATTATTATGTTTGTGTGTTTATTTTATTTGTTTATTTTTTTAAGTAAGTTTATTTGTTATATTTTGCAAAAATATATATTAAATGTAATTTATTTTGTTAAAATTAATGTTAAATATTTATTATTTTATTTCATATACATATTTTAATCGATATTTTTTACATCAATATTTTGTACATCTATATTTTTGAATCAATATTTTTGTACTTACCTTTTCAGGAATATGAGTGGATATTTTTGTATGCTATATATTTTTTTGATATTTGTAACATTGATATTTTTGACATCGATATTTTATCAGTGAACCATTTTGGATACATCTGTCATAACCAAATATTTTGCATAATATTTCCTACTCGTAAATGCAATATTGGACATATTGTGGGCATTTGTAACATAATTCTGACTATATCAGGCATAATAGCAGTGGAAATGGCTCCCTTATGTGATAATGTGTGAGCATGAAATGCAGTAGCTCTGTTTCAATAGTACATGTAAGTACTCAATAACAAAATTATATGCTGATGTTTGGGGAACAAACATTAACTAAAAATGACAAACTGGCATTTTGTTTTACAAAAGTAGTGTTTCTTTTCTAAAAATGCAAAATGTTTGTTTGAGAGAATTGATTTTATTTGTACAAAGTGTAAAGTTTGTATTTGGTATAACTTTGTGTTGTCAAAAGCTAGTATGCTAATGTTTGAGTCTGAAATGATAGCATTAATGAAATATAAACATAAATATATTCGAAACTTGTCTGGTCAAAGTTTGGAAGACTTATTGGTGATCTTAGTTCCTTGGTACTAGAAGTCACTTACTGCTATGTTGTTCCTTTCCTGACTAGTGTGGTCTCATTTAATCTTCTACATTGCTTTAATTATTAATGATATTTTTAATATTACTTATGTCTCTACCACTTTTTTACACCACCCTACACTTTCATTCTCCAGAGTCGCACTGGCAGTGAAGTCATTGTGCCATATTCCTGGTAGGCCACAGGACAGGGTCCTGATTTCATACCAGGGTGGGCTTCTATCACACAAGCTTGCCCTGATAGCCCCATTTTAACGAGGCCTCCAAAATTGTGGAACTAGCTTGGACTGGTTTGCCTGTCTCGTTATTTCACACTTACAATTTATTTTTCATCCCTATCTGTTTTCTCCATTTGCCACCATTTTCCTAACATTCAGTTCTGTTATTTGATGCGTGTCAAAGTCTGATAATGAAAAACAGCGGGAGGGATATCCCGTCTGTCTTCCCAAATGCATTATATCCTATGGCACTTGTAATAAGGTGGACAGATATCCTTTACCTTTAACTCTACATGATCTCAAGGTTCATGAATTTCCTTAAATAAAATAAGTGTTTTATTCTAAATTTGTTTTTAAGTTAGAAAACACAGGACAGATTGGTTAACAATAGGAAATAGTCCCATTTTGAATGACGTACAGCGGTACACTGCTCCCCATCTATGCTGCACTTTTTTACTTATACATACAGACATTGAACTCATGATCAACCAATTTTAAAATCTATATAAATCCCATTTTGTGCTAATTCCTACTCTGCCAGTGGCCCTCAGCTGCCCACAGTGAGCGTCTTTTCAGCTGTTTGGTCACTGGCGGACTAGGAGACAAACAGGGCCAGACTGGGGACCTCAAGTCAGCCCTGGCAAAAATGCTCAAACCAGCCTCACGCCCTTCCTCTTCGCACGCTATCACTCTATTCCCATCCATCCATCCAGTCACTCAAGCTCTCACTTTCTCTGTCTCTCTCTCTCTCTCTCTCTCTCTCTCTCTCTCTCTCTCTCTCTCCCCCTACCTCCCTCCCATCCACCCTCCCTCTCTTTTTCTCTACCCCTCCCATCCCCCCTCCCTCTCTCTACCCCCTCTATCCTTTCATCTGCCCTCCCTCTCTATCCTGTGCTACTGCAGCTAACCTCAGGAGATGGAAAAGTGACAGAGGTATATGAAGTGGCCTCCAAGGGCTCCAGTCCACAGGGACAATGCCCGGTGGAATAAAAGGCCTGTCTGGCCTCGGGAACAAAGCCTACTAATTTTCTTTCTGTTAGATGTCATTCTTTTCAGTAATAATGTATTTGCTACCCATGTGGTAATATTTTGAACTTATCATTATAAATGTAACTCATTGTGTAGACAGTCTTGCATCAAGATTGATTTAAGAGCCAATATGAGGAGATGAGTCCACCTTACCAGTACCAGGTGCAGTCAGAGGTGGCTCCTCCGCTAAGGTGGAGTAGAGTCCCCCCACTGTTCTCAGAGAAGGAGAAAGTAAAAGTAAAATAACTGTGGGCTAGGTTAGGGTGGGCAGGGCTTGGTTCACGGGGTAGGAGTGGCGGCACACTCTAAGTTTGCATGACTGTTTAGCTGCGCATCATGAGCTGGCCAAATAGTCACGCGCACTTTGCATGTTCCTCACCAGGCTGCATTACACAGCCTGGTGAGGAACATGGCAAGAGTTCCATTCATCGTCTGAGTGCCGAACCAGACCAATCAAAATGCTGCATTGCAGTGCTGTGGTTGGCTTAGGGGAGGGAGCCTGTGTGTTTCCCGCGTCTGCCGAAGGCACTGTGAGAAGGGACCAAAGCTGAGGAGAAACAGCAGCTGGCAAAGGATACGTGTTTTTTTTAATTTATTTTTTGACACCTGCCCCACCACCCCCGTTCCCTGCCAGCTGTCTCTGGTTGCAGTCATTTTTCTATAATGGCACATGATGCTCTGTATCATGTTAATGCACCTGTAAGATAGCTCTATGCACACGTCATCACAGTTGTCAGTCAATCCCCGCTCCCATCAGAACTGTTAGATTTTCAAACATACAGCAATCTCAAGGTCCTATGCAGCACTTCCCGGCTTATGCTGTACCCCCAGGGCCATCACAAGGGGAGGGCAGTCGTGGCTCTTCACGGACCCACATTGTGATCTTTGGGAGCCGCTCTCATGTTATAGCTGATGCTTTCAAAAATAACAAGGAAGACCTGACCTGTTTCTTCTCTCAAATCTCTATTTTATTTTAGCACTGCCTCTCTCTTCATCAACACCCCTTTCTTCTCACCAGCCCTGACAATCATTGCCAAGTTTTGCATTTACTGGTTCATGCATTGTTTCCAGCAGCAGCCTAAATATTGTCAAACATCTTTTTCTCCAGTCAGAATTGAGACTTCTGATGCCACAACTGACTTAAAAGCATTGTGTTTTTTCACCAGCGGCCCCTGGTTGCTGCATTAGATTAACTAATAAGCATGCAACTTGAGCACCTTGTGGCACTCCTTTTTTGTCAGTTTATAGAAAGTTTATTGGTTTCATTAACTAGACCTTAGTGCAATAGTGAAAGGCATATAATACTGATCATAATTGATGTGCACGTGTATGTGAATAAAGAAGGGGGTACCCCCGACTAGAGTTCCTAATTCGGGATATACAAATTGGTTTGGAAGAACAGGTAATTAGGAACAATTTTTGGCTAATGGACTTAACCTGACATCAGACAGTAATAAATCTAGTTAAACAACATGCATGGTACAAAAATATATGTTTTATTTTATTTAGAGTATGCTATAATGTTTTGTTCATTTCTGTTTTCCAATACATTTGATAACATTTCATTGTCTGGAGACTGTAATAGTGGTGCTATACAAACTGATCATTTGCGATCTAAAAACATGGCTAGATGTAACAACTACGCGCGGTGTCCATATTATGGTGATCTTGAAATGAGGTCCCGCCTGCCTTCCAATGGTGGAGTCTTCCGGTATCTCGTTGGGTTGGAATATGGACACCGTTTTGGATGCACCGCACTGAATGAAGTACCCGACCCTCACACCCCTATTACAAATATACTTGACGGACTGCCTAAACAGGCACTTCAGTCATTTCCCCTGCAATCTCCTTTCCCTCCCGGGCAGTTCCCGATAATACTAAACCTTCTTTATTGGCAATTGCGACGGACTACTGATGCAGAATCACCCTTAACTCAATCGGTCTCATTTGGACCACCGTGACCCGAGGCTCTCACGACATTGAATCCGATTAAACAAAGGTTCATTTGGGAATTTCATGGCTTCCTGATGAAGACCCTCAGCCGAAACGCGCGTAGTTGTTACATCTAGCCATGTTTTTAGATCGCAAATGATCAGTTTGTATAGCACCACTATTACAGTCTCCAGACAATGAAATGTTATTAAATGTATTGGAAAACAGAAATGAACAAAACAGTATAGCATACTATATATGTAGATTAACCATCACATGTACAGACGAGACATTAAAATGTGTGCTTTTTAATCATAAAAAAATCTCTAAATAAAATAAAACATATATTTTTGTACCATGCATGTTGTTTAACTAGATTTATTACTGTCTGATGTCAGGTTATGTCCATTAGCTAAAAATTGTTCCTAATTACCTGTTCTTCCAAACCCATAATTGATGTGCACTACATATACAGTATATAAATCTTGAGCTACTCCTGATAATCGCTCAGTGTGAAATAAAGCCCACATAGCTGTGTGGACATTTAATCCGAATGTGACTGTCTTCTGCACATATCTTACATTTCAATTCCTCATCCCTGCCATACCTCATTTGGAGTAAAAGAAATACAGCGGAAAAAAGTTTGTTTCGGAGCCACTATTGTTGCCGAGCACTGTGTTTACTGAGTATAAAGGCAATCTAACCTTCATTCCAGCTCATGCCCCTTTCTTTCTCTACACTTCATGTCTATTTATCCCACTCTTGCAGACTATTTTTTTTAAAATCAAAGATATCACCTTTTATCATTGTTTTCCTACATTTCTCTTCCTTCTTCTTTATCCATGTTCAGCCTTTCTGGGTCTAAGTCGGAGGCTGAAAATTGAGCTCTTATACCTAAAAATGCGATCCGGTGCTACCACTTACAAAAAACAACAATTGATGGACAGAATGCAGAACAATATCACACATTCACCCCAGTACAGAGATCTGGTCCTAAACCCCTCATTTTTTTTGCTCACAATGCCATTCCAGTTTGGACCCAGCCAAATGCAAATAAGCCTTGACCCTCTGCCCAATGGGAACAGTCCAGCCCGAACTGCAAAGCCAGGTCCTCCCTGGACTGGAAACAAGCATCCTAGGACCGGTTTTGGGCTTTCAGCCCTCATCACCCAGGATAGCGTGACTCCAGTGGCATGAAGAGCACGGGACGCACATCTGGGCATACCCGTCCCACTCGGGTGACAGATGCAAAAAGAACAATTGATGGACAGAATACAGAACAATGTCATACATTCACCCCTGTACAGCTATCTGGGCCTGAATCCATCGTTTTTTTGCTCACCATGCCATTCCATCACCACTTGCAATCACTAGCTTATATTAAGCACTACCCATTTGGCCTTTTTACAGGGGATGGGCCAATCTAATGCCATATTTGATGTAGCCACACAGAAATTTATTTTGTTCTTCAAAATCAAACTCCAAAAGTGGGATTTATTTTCTTGCAGGAATAAAAACAATGATCTTGAAATGCAGGAACTTTTCTTACTGCATGTGGGGGCACTTTTGGGGCCATTGTCTGATTTCCCTACACAAGACTGTCATGTCTCGCATGGAGGTTTGTTAAGGGAAAAGGAGTGACAGTTGCCCCACATTAAATAGGGTGAGGCACCCACTGCAATGACCCAACAGTTATGTGGTTGACAGAAAGACACATCACAGGCTTAAGTCCATCAAAGTCAACTCAGGGTCCACCGGCATAAACCAAGCATTTTCTTCACCACCAAATGGGATAGTAGAACAGTGAGCTGTTGTAACACTACACTCACATTTTTTGGCGGATGCACGATTCAAACAAACTCTACATTATCCCATTTCTTTTAGAAGTTTGAACACTGAAGAATGACATCTAAGATTACTGCTGCTTTTTGGACGAGAGGACCAATCCATACAGATTATCCCAGTTTTTATTTCTGCATGCAGAGAAATGACATTTAGAGAGATTTCTGCAAAAAAACATGTTCTACTTTGCCACTCCTCACTAGAGGACAGCCCACCAGCTGGACATCTCTCACCAAGGTGCTCAGGCAACTCTGCCAGAAATGCCGAAGAAGACGGTCAATTTAAGGTATCTAGTTCAAAATTTTTGGGGGTAGAGTTCACACTGTGGAAGACCACCTTGAAAAGGGTTTTGAACATCTATGAAGAATGTACATCATGTATTAATTTTTTTATTTAAAAATTGTTTTTACTTCTTATATTTAACTTTGATTTTATTATTTCCGGTATTTATTGACCTCGAATATGTATTTTTTCAACAGCTTTTTCTTTACCGTTTACCCTTGTGTCTTTTCTTCTGCTTTTTACCCTCCATTTTCTCCTTCTTGGCCTTTTTTCCTTTTTTTTCCTCGTTAGTGGTTGCAGCATTCTATGTTTCCCTTTTTCTTCTTTTTAAAAATGTTCCCCTAGCACGAGGCTGCACCCCATATAGCCCATCTTTTTTCCTTACGGCGGTACCTACCCTTGCCTTTTTTTTCTTCCTACCTTCCTTGCTTGACTTTTCCCTTCCTTCTTCTAAACCTGTTTATTCTTTTATTTTTTTTTAAGTTTTTTAAATTGTTCTATTTAAAAGTAATGCACGTTACTTTTTTAAAAAAGTTTCTCTAAGGAAGCGTTAAATTTAAACTTTATGAGGCACCTTCCGAATTGTTAAGGACCATCTTTATGAGAAAAAAAACAATAGTGTCTCAAAAATGTTGGGGGAAATACCCCAGCATATGTGGTCGTATAGATATGTGGGGACTTGTAATGAACACCCAGATTTGTGGTGCATTGTCATTTAGAGGTGGAAATGCCACCCATCCACCACTTGCTTTGGTTAATTTTCCACTGCTTTTTGAAACAGGAATCAGTGGAAACCCAGCTTGGGGTTGATAATCTTGGGTTAGTGGACTGTGCTCCAAGTGTTAAATCTCAGCTGTGTAACCAAACCACCAACCTCAGTGTCACTTTGGATAGGGACAGTTTAGCTAGAAAATCATCCTATCAATTAACGAGGAACTGGTTGTGAGAAATTCAGGGTGTCCATGTTTAGAAGGTTTAGCACATAAAACTGTTGCATCTCACCACACCATAATCAATAGCATTAATCTAACAAATATCATATCTACTTACAGTAATGATAAGTTTGCTGTGTGTCGTTTGCTAATGGATTGTTTTATATATTTTTTGGAGCAGCAACAGTATCTTTGCCTATTTTCATTAGGTGTAAACTGCAGACAGCTCTAACTTCCTGTAAGCAGACCTATATTTTCCAGTACATTACATGTACTTAGAGTGGGTTTTGAGCCAGTCCCTCCTCGTGATTCAATGTGGTTGTTGTCTATTTCAGTTTTATCAGCCCGATTAAATGGTTTTCCTCCTTATTGTCCTGCCTGGAAGCATTTCAATCTGACAGACTTCTGATTCGATGAGCCATGGCCTTTCACGTCAAACTTGAGGGATTACATTTATAATATTTGTTTTTGGGCGCTCAATGGAAGTGCATCCATTATCTTGCTCTTTTCCCTTTTCCTCATTAGGAATACCTTGGCTGTTTAAAGCTGAGACTGATTGGCTGTTAACAATGCTTGTTAAAAACGGAATCTTGACACAAGAAGATCCAATTTGTTTCAGGATTTGTATGTTTTATTTTTTTATATGTTATATGTTCTTAAAGAGACTCATTTTATTGTGCAATTGGTGTATAATATCTGCTTCTGTATTGCATGTACTGTTTTTAAGACATTGGCCTAGATTCATCAACCAAAATTGCGCTCGCAATAGCTGCGAAACAGCTATTGCGATCGTAATTACGGCTCCCGCAATTCATCAAGCAAAATTACAGTAAATTGCAAATTCGCAAAAATAAATTTGCAGAATCAATGTGGAACCCCCATAGCGAATTGGTAACTGCGAATTCCCACTGATTCTGCAAATTAATTCGCGAATTTGTAAATAAATCGCAAATCCAATTCATCAAACATCGCAAATTGCGAAAAACCACAAAATCGCTAAATGCGAGTCGCAATTTAAGGAGAAGTTAAACCAGGTGGTAACCATGAAGTTCAATTATAAAAAAAAAAACGTATTCAAACCGGACAAATGAGCGGAGCAAAACAAACAAACTTAAGGAGACACAGTAGGAGCATGAGGACATTCACAATGCCAGGTCTATACATCGTGGCAAGGCGGCTGAGGCTCCAGGCTGCAGCCCGGAACCAACGCAGGATCCAGGAGGGCATCTTCCGGCTGCGGATAACACTCCTGGGCCAGATTGAAGAGGATATCTACTCCAAATACAGGCTGAATGGGGCAATGATAACCAAGCTCATCCAAGACCTTGACCCCCTAATGCAGCACCCAAACAAGGAAGACCAATGCCGTGCCCACCCATGTCCAGGTCCTGTGCTGCCTGCACCTCCTGGCCTCCGGAAGCTTCCAGGGGATAGTTGCAGTTGCAAGAGGGATCTCCCAGAGCACACTGTCACGCTGCCTACGGAGTTTCCTGGACGCCATGCTGACCCAGATAGGCCATCACATAACCATCCCAACCACCCAACAGGACTTAAATCAAACAAAGCTTCACTTCTATAACATTGCGCAATTCCCCCATGTAATTGGATGCATTGACTGTACCCACATCCACATCTGCCCATCCGCTGAGACAGAATACATATACCGGAACAGCAAGTCCTACCACTCACTCAACATCCAGATGGTCTGCAATGCAAAGACAATCATCACCGACATAGTGGCCCAATACCCGGGGAGCACGCATGATTCTTTCATATTCAGGCACAGCGGCATACACACCCACTTGGCCAGGGGTGACTTTGGCGAAGCACACCTCCTAGGTAAGTACACATGCCCACATACAGTACGTCAAGCCCATGTAGCTGCGCATGACAGGCACTGACCCTCTGCTCCTTTCCTTCAGGTGACAGCGCCATGGGCCCCATGAGTACCTCCTCACCCCATACCTCAACCCTGCCTCACCACAGGAACAGCATTACAATGCTACGCACATTCACACCAGGAATGTCATTGAACGGACATTTGGGATGTTAAAGGGCCAATTCCGCATCCTACATAAGACTGGTGGGGCCCTCAAATACCAGCCTGAGGTCTGCTGCTGCATCGTGGCCGTGTGTGCCATACACCACAATATTGCTATCAAGCAGAGGATACCTGTGGAGATCTCTGGCAGTGAGTCAGAGGGGGACAACCGCCTATCTGCACATGTGCTTCATGCACGCGGGGAGAATCCTGCTGAAGGACACAGGCGCCGCAACAACATCACACTGAATTATTTCTAGTACACCCATACCCCTCACACAACACTGCACTCATCCATGCCAAATGAAATAATGACATGAGTAGGATTTGCGTTTGAAATAAATTCTTATAATTATGAAAACAGGATCTTTCATTTACTTTTTGTGTTCAGAAAACATGAAAACTGTATTACGTCATACAGCCCCATGATTGCGAAGCAGGCGTGCTTGTTACTTCAGCATGGCAATGCTGCTAATGGTCAGTCAATCACTGGCGCCTCCAGCCGGACGCGCCCTGTCGCCTCTCCACATCCACCTCACCAGTCTCGGGCCGTGATGCTGCACTGGGCCTGGTACTGCAGCGGCGTTCTTGTACCACCGGCAGGGACAGGCTGCTCAGACTGGATGTGCCCACACTGGCATCATCACCCCCCCTTGCATGGGCATGGCCACACACCTGCTGGTTTTGGACAGCGGTTGTGACCTGTTCCAATGCCCTACCAACATCCTGGCAGCATTGCACCATTTGGATTTGCATTGCCAAGGACCGGCGTGACAGCAGCTGGTGGTGGCGGCGGCGGGTGATGTCCTGCTGTGACACCATGATTTGGCTGTTCTTCCTCAATGCAGCCGTTAACACCTGCACGCTTTCGGTGAGCTGGCTAACATTGCGCGCAGTCTTGTAAAGCTGCAGCTCCATGGCAGCCATGTGCCGTGCTTGCTTTTGGTGGACAGCTAGCATCCGGCGTTTGATACCAAGCCCTGGATCTTGGGCATGTTGCCCCCTGTCAGCTCGTGTTGCCACGTTGCACTGCTGCCTCATCCGGCCGCTTGACTGCGATCGCACAGTGGCTGTGCGCCGTGTCTGCCTCCTGGGTGATGTTGTGGCCTATTCCACTGCCATGTGTGACGCATGGGGTGGTTGCTCTCCTCCTGTGGCTGCAGGGGTGGCTCTGTCCGCTTGGGGAGGTGGTGGTACTGGTGCAGGTGTGTGTGACGGTCCAGGTCGTGGGGCAGGATGGCTCTCTCTCTTGGTGTCCTCTGGGTTCTCCTCAATTTGGAGTGCCTCGCTGTCTGTGCTCTGTTGTTCTGCAGCACCTGTGATGTAAATGGGTGTATGATTAATGAGATGAATCTTGCACATGGGATGTTGCAAAATGCAGGTGTGAGAAAAAATCCTAGGCTTAAGTGAACAATGAAGCCAAGCCAGTGGTCAAAGGAATAATCGAAAAATTGGCAGTTTATATAAAACATATATTTTTAATAAGTATATTAAAAATCATATAGTAGGTGACCAAAGGTCAGACCACATGATAAGAATAAAAAATCATCAATTACATACAATTGTCATAGAGATAAACATATAGCATAAAACTCATAATAAATACACTTCAAATTGCATTCAAAAATCACAATTATCAACTAAGGTATTCAAAAAGCATAAAAACTCGACGCGCGTTTCGGCAGTGAACCGCATTATTATCTAGGATCGACATTCCTTAGTACCTAACTGACCGGAACTGTTAATTTGTTCACTTAACGCCAAAGATTGACAAACTGATATCTTGCGATTGTACAGTATCTGACTGGAGACGAGAATGGTCATTCAGAGAACGCCCTGTCATATAGAGAGGATTGATGACATCTCTATGAGTCAACATCTATGATTTTCAATCAAATATAAAGGATTACATCTAGACATATATGTTGGTGAAAGCTGTAGGCATATCATATACGAAACATAGCAACTAATAGTACATGTTGAAAAAATAGTGATGTGACATAGTACACAAAATATGGCGGTATACTTACAAAGGAGGATACTCTATCCATACAGTAAAATGATGGAAGGTGAAATCTTCAGGTATCTTTAGTGAAAATATGTTGCAAAATGCATGCAGGCTTGAATTCCCTGACTGGCTTTATGGACATGTTTCACTTGACAGATCTGGCAGTGTGTGGCTATCAGGGAACTATTGCAACACTACAGGTCCCACAATGCAATATGACATTTCTGATGTGCATGGCCTGGATTACTGGGTTTATCAAATGGCTAGCTCTGTGGGCATGGGCATTGTTAGGGGACGGGGTCGCAGTTGCATGGCTCTTACCTTGGGATTGTTGGGTGGGTCAGGAGCTGTCCAGCTGTGTGACCCCCTACGCAGGCTGCAGGGTTGATGGTGTCCTCAACCAGGTCTTCAAGTGTTGTGTTAGCCGCAACTGTGGGCTCTCCTCCTCCCGTGGCATGTTGCTCCCCCAGCCTCTCTGCTATGCGCTCTTTAGCACGGCCTCTGAGGTCGTACCACCTCTTCTTCAGCTCATCAATTGAGCGTTGGGTCACTCCTACAGAGTTTACCTTTACCCTGATGTCCTGCCAAATGCACCTCTTGTCTTCTTCAGGAACCTTCCTGGATTGCTTCACAAACAGCCTATCATGGTCCCTGCTGACTCCCTCAATAAGGAACCCCAGCTCCTGTTCTGAAAATTTAATTTTTCTTTTTCTACCACTTGCACTGCTTCTTGCTGCATCCTGG
The DNA here is from genome assembly GCF_964263255.1 of Lissotriton vulgaris. Taxonomy (NCBI): domain Eukaryota; kingdom Metazoa; phylum Chordata; class Amphibia; order Caudata; family Salamandridae; genus Lissotriton; species Lissotriton vulgaris. The sequence goes on from NC_141699.1 coordinate 1,062,311,074, forward strand.
GACATTCTGTAAACCTGTAAACCTGTAGACTTGTAGAGCTTGATTGCTGCCCGGAGGCGTCCAAGCGCTATTCTGTAGTTGGATGTGTGTCCTGTTGTGGGGCTGCAGGGTGTGTCTGATAGAGCTCAGTGCTGTGCCTCTTCCTCTCTCAAGCTCTGTGTTCAGAATGAGTGAGGGAACTGCCTACTTCCTGGTTGTGATGTCATCATTGTGCTCAAAATGCGACTTCCCGTTTTTGCGATCTTGCTATTTGCGAGATCGCAATTTGCGATTTCGGTAATTTCGAAATCGCAATTTCAACATGGGAAACAGGCGATTCTGCGATTTTTGAGGATTTAGCGAAATTCGCATTCGGCGATTGCGGCCGACTGCGAATCGCATTTTTGGATCGCTTTTATTGATGCATCCCATTCTGCAATTTCTAATTTGCGATTCCGTATTTTTCGCAAATTAGAATTCGCAGAATCAGGGCTTGATGCATCTGGGGGGATTGTCTAATAAACTTCCACCACAAATTCTCATCGAAATGCCTACTTCCATGACAATGATCAATACTTTGCTACAAAACCCTCAAAACCATGGCAAGGAATTCTAAATGAGGCAAATTACCCACGACAGTGAAAATAGCAATAACCATGTTTTTTATTCCAAGTCACTTTATTGTCACACATTCTTGTTATTTTTTTTTTCACTTGGGTTTTTTTTTTACCACTCTCTTCTACTCTGCTCAAGAAAATCACTCACAATCATTTAATCGTCGTAAAAAATATATGTGAAAAATTTGGAAATAAACCTTTCGTAACTTTCTCTTTTGTATTATAAGAAAAATACTTGATTCGGCTGATTAAAGTTACAAGAAAGTAAATTGTTCTGGCTACTTCTTACCCTTGCATAAAACAACTCTAGACAGACTGCTCTGTATAATTGTTCGTGATTCAATTGGCACAAAAATGATTTGTGATAATATAGAATTGTTACTAAAATAAATCAATCCTATGGCAGAAAAAAACCTGTCTGGGGAATTATTGAAGGTCTTTGTAATTCATTTATAGGGAAATTCCTTACATTGCTACTACACTGACAGATATTGATGAGGAAGCAGCTATGCCCATTAGACATGTATTAGCAAAGCATATGGAGGAAAACATCCGGGCCAAAGGTCATTTCAAAATCCTTTATCCCAATGCAGGCATGAAGAGTTTAATTTGACACCGTGAACCCCAGAAGAGAGGTTCCCACCACTCGTGACCCTGAAACATCTCTTCCTCTGGACGGCTCAGCTAAAGACGAGCCTGTTTTTTGGCCAGACATTCTCTGAAAAGAAAAGGGTAAAAAATAAATGTGTATTGTATTAATGTGTTCTGGCTGAATACGACTGATCAAATTAAACTGGGTATATTAGGGTTCCGAGCAGGAAAGTCTTTACCTAGGTTTGTTTTTCTGGAACAGTCAGAGGTTTCAGTTCGGTGGATCTTTGCATATGAAAAATGTTTACACCCCAATGCATGTTCATGAAAGTCCTGGGGAAGGGGACTTTTTTTGCATAGGATATTTTATGGCGTGTTCAGTTTCGCCCCATGACATTTTAATTTGGACAGCATTATCCCACGTCCTTTGGGCTGCAAATGTCGGCAGCTTTTCCAAACCCCCGCCGCCGTCGCGTATCAGAGAGCTGCAGCCCGGATTCTGGACCGAGAACTGACAGGAAAAGAAAAGCCGATTAGAAAAATGTCATCTCATTTGTTAACATTCCCTTTAATGCTGACGAAGACTCCTCAAGGTGACGGCTGATTGCTTTTTTGGGTCTGGCGAGCTATTTCGTGGATAAGACGATGCTCGGGAGAAAGTCAGGGGGCAAAAGTTCATTCAAAGTCAGCCATTGGTTGTTCCAAATGCCTATCATGCTAATCAGCCCAGATTCTTCAGACCTTGGTTGATTTTTAGTGTCATTCGTGGATTGAGTAGTTTTTCCACTGCACCAGTATTATTCAGACCTTATGGGGAATACTTGTCTTCAAAGACAGAACGCAGGGGCAGGTCCTCGGAAAGTCCCCTTTAACCCCTTGGCCGTGGCGCGATTCCAGCTGCGGCGCTGGGGGCGGGGGTGTGAGCGTGGCGCTGCCATGCTCGTTACGGAACCACGCTGTCATAAGCCACGGACGGCGTGTGCTCATGACGGCATGCTTCCGTCACGGCCCAACCCGCTCACTAATTCGCCCGAATAGGCGGGGAATCAGTGCTGCGTGGGTGGAGCGGCCGCAGCATGACAGAACCACGCCGTCATGAGCACACGCCGCCCGTGTGTCATGACGGCGTGGTTCTGTCATGCTCAGGCAAGGGGTTAAAAGGATTGACAGTATCAGGGGAGTTGCAGGTAGCTGAACTTTCCACTAACCTGTGACCGGTTTAAAAAAAAAAATATTCACCTGAAAAAGACAGGTCACTTATCTCAGACGAAACCTTCCTCCTGCTTCAATGGAAGGTTTGGCTCAGCTACAGGGGAGCCGAGCTGGGGCTCCAAACTGGGCAATTTCGGGTGCTACCAAAACGAAGTGGTGGATCAGCGTGGCGGGGGGAAATAATGTATTTATAAAAAGGTCTTATCTCCCGCTGCCGGAGTCGAGCTTCTTCCAGGATTGCGCGCTGTGCACATGCTCCCAGACTCCCCACCCAATCAAGACGCTGCACCCATGCTATTAACCAGCATGAGAGACGACCAAGGATTGGTCTGAGCCGGCTGGACTGATGCTCTCTCAGAGACAGGAAGCCTGTGCTTCTTCTTCCACCTGACTGTGCAACACAGCTGGGTTGGAGAAATGGAAGTGCTCATGTCGGTTTGACCGGCCACCTTGGGACGGCCAAACCGACCTGAGGCATGTGCTATTACAGTGCACAACTCTCCTCCTACCTGCTCAGCCTGCTACCACCCGACTTAGACTTGGGCCACTCGGCTCCGCCAGGGAAAAATAAAATGATAATAAATTGTTTTATCATACATTTTTTTATCTCCTGACTCCGATCAAGGAGGGGATGCTCCTCCACCATAACGGAGGAGCCACCCCAGAAACTGGTTGTTCCACAAAAGATGTAAGGAACCCCTTCCTAGGAGAACCCCTATCAGGCATTAAGTGTACGGAAGGACTGGGTTTCAGCAGCAGAGACCGTGGGTATGCAGTGTGGCCCATGCACACTACGTCAGGCTTTTTCCTTTCCTGTCAATGGTGGACTGTGGTATCCATAATGCACAGGTGCTCTGCCGAAAGCACTTCTGCAGCACACATAGAAGGAGCAAAACACCATTAACACCCTTGCGTGCTTTTGAGGCACAGTGGAGCTGTGCTCATGACGAGCTAGGCTCGTCATGACGGCCGCGGCCCACCCATGTAAGATTGATTCCCCTCCTGTGCCGGAGAATCAATCAGTGGGCGGGGTTTATGACGAGCCCAGCTCGTCATGAGCAGAGCTCCACTGTGCCTCATGACGAGCTGGGCTCATCACGAGCACCGCGGCACGCCCGCAGCAAACCGGCGCCTTGGGGGAATTACCCTCACGGCAAAGGGGTTAATGATCTTTTTTGTACAGGAAGGTGTCCCTTCCAGAACAATAACAATCAACCCTTGCACCTTAGCACAAGGGAGTCTGCGTTGGCGCACAACTGCTGTTTGTGCACCAGTACAGGGTAGAAGGACAGGATTGAAATAACAAAAAAGGGGGACCCCCTCTCATGCTACTTAAGGCCAGGGAAAAGAGGGGAATAACAATCTATACAATTCTAAATATTTCCCAGGATTGTGCCACATCTTGTAGATATAGTACAGTCATGCCCTTTTATTTTGACCCACAGCAGCGCAGCAGGAAAGCTTGCTCCGCTGCTGTGTGTCAATGTATAGTAAATGAGGCCCGTAATGTCTCCAGGTATAGTGAATCACTCACTGACCCTGCATCGGAGTGGTGCACTCGTAAGTACCTTACTGCTAAATTCATCACGGAGCCATTTTGCGAGTCCTTAATAGCGATTATTAAGGAATCGCTATTAAGGACTTGCAAAACAGGATTTATGTAGGAATCGCTAAATAAAAAGCGATTCCTACACATTCCTTATTTGCGATTAGCAAATTGCTAATCGCAAATAAGGAATAACTCCCCATTCATTCTAAAGGCCCATAGGAATGAATGGGGAGTTATTCCTTATATGCGATTAGCAATTTGCTAATCGCAAATAAGGATGCGATTTCAAGGGTGCCAGGGGTGTCCAAAGGACACCCTGTAGCACCCCTGAAATGAAAATGTAGTCATGTTGCGCACACACATGTCCAAAGGACATGTGTGTGTGCAACATACAACTGAGAAAAATGCACAAAAGTGCATTTTTCTCAGTTTTCTCTATTTACCACGAAGTCTGACTTCGCTGTAAATAGTGGCAAAAAATAGCGAATTCGCAATTTTTTATTGGGTCATGAATAGCATTTAAGGAATCTCAAATTGAGATTCCTTAAATGCGATCGCAATTTGAAAAATCGCATTTTTTTGCGATTTCTCAAATTGCGAGTACATGACCCAATGATGAATTTCAAATGCCATTTTTGCGGGTGCAAACGGCCGAATTCTGCGATTCGCACCGTTTGCGCCCGCAAAAATGCTTCATGAATCTAGCTGATAGACTCAGTGCTTTGCACACGTCAGAGAACGAAACTGCTGGAGATCACAGCTGGATTTACTGTTCCCTGCTGGGGAGATCATCACTGCAAACCTCCTCACCCCCAGTAGTGCATGGAGCCAGATAGAGCACACATCATGAAAGCCACAAGAGTCAGGGACCTGAAGGGTGCCCAGGTTTCCCAGCAATGACTGACGGATGGGCAGCTACCAAGGGCAGGAGGTGTAAAATGCACAGACAAGACAACTGGTGTGGGATATGAAAGACAGCAAGAAAACGTTGTACAAGACAATCCAGAAGAAGGAAGGCAGAAGTTCCATGAGAATAGGTGCAGTCTCTCACTACAATGATGTGATGGACAGTTGCCATTTATATCTTTGCTAATGTCTTTCAATAGGTTTATTTTAATAAATTTGTGCCACTGAGGAGATACACACGTATTTCTGGTGAATAGGGTTAGATGCAATTATGTCTGACAGTGCAAGGTCCTGAATATGTTCAGGACATGGTGACTGCTGGTCACTCTGTCAGGGAATAATGGCTCAATCACACCCTTTGTGCACTATGTGGACATTGTTGGAAATTACCGTATTTTGTGTGGTATTCCCCTAGGTCATTGCCTTCACTGCCCTATTTTTGCTGAACCCATTTTTTGTTGGATTTATGACTGCTGTCTCGACTTGGAAAAATAAACCTTTAGCCAAGTCAAAATCCACCTTTTTATGGGAACATTCTAAAAGCTTCCTTGGGAATCCATTCCACCCATTGCTTACTGTGGGCTTTGTGGTTTGTAACTTACATTTGCTTGCTTTCTATTTGCTGGATGTATTTGCTTTAGGCTGTCCAGCAAGTCTTTGTCCCTCCTGTGGAGTATAGACTGTTTACCATCTCTCTGACTCATTCCTTGTATTGTTCCACAAGTGCTTGCTTTCTATAAACAGTTTACATTTTGTTCTTATCTTGTCCCATTTCCTGTGCATTAAAAGGCAGCAGTCAAATGTCAGGCTCTGTCTTTAGAGGGAGATTGTCATTTACTTTTCTTTCTCTAACTTTATAGAATTTATATTGCAATCGTGCTGAGTTTGGGGGTGTGCCCCAGGAAAGGCTATAGGATGTTATTTTGTTCTAGCACAAAGCTATTTTCAAATGTCTGTAAATGAACTATACAAATATTTCAGATTATATCAGAATTAGGAAAGCACAAATGAGCAATTTTTTTGTAAATTCTGAATTGTGGTGGGGACAGGTATTCTTATTCGATCAAAACAAACCCATACACAAAATGATGCCATTTCCAAACATTATCGTTTGTGCTCTGAATAGTTTTATCAGTAAAACTGTATGTCTGTGCCAATATAATGGTAATTTCAATTGAAAATGTTTTGTCTGTAATAGCAGTGTGCTACCACACCATGCACACTCCACTGTATGCAACTCCACTCTATAACACTCTACAACTCTCTATTCCACGGCACTCTGCTCCCCTCTACGCTACATCACTCAGCTCGAAGTCATTCTAGGCCACTCCATTCCACTCTACAACACTCCACTTTATGACACAGTACTCCACTCTACGCCACTCCATCCTAGTCCACTCTACGCCACTCTTTTCTGCTCCACTCTACGCCACTCCACTCTACGCCACTTCATGTCTCTACGACTCTCTACTCCACTCTATGCCATTCTAATCGACTCTACGCCACTCCATTCTGTTCCACTTCAGTCTATGCCACTCCAGTATATGACATTCCACTCTCCGATACTCTAACCCACTCTAACCCACTCCACTCCACACCACTCTATGACACTGTACTCAATTCTATGTCACAGTATACCACTCCACTGTACAACACTTTTTCCACTCTATGCCACTCCACTCAATGCCACTCTGAGCCACTCTATGCTAATCTATGGCACTTCACTTTAGGCTACTCTACTCCACTTTACGCCACTCTACTCTGACACTCGAGTCTACGACACTCAACTCCATGCCACCCTACTCCACTCCACACACTATGACACTCCACTCCACTATACTCCAGACTATGGAAATCTCCTTCATTCAACTCTACTCCGCAGAACAACATTCTTTGACACTTCACTTTACAACACTGTTAGCCCTGGCTTCCTGGACACCAGGGCACTCGGGGGTTGCTGTGCTCCGATTCCATCAACTGGAGTGTTTTCTCGCTCGCTGGTGTACTTGGGCCTAAGTACTGGTAGACCTAAAGCTGGATAACCAAGTACTTCTCTCCAGCTTTTGACTATCTCAGGGTAGCAAGACAGAGCAGTCCAACGCTTACTCAAGGAGGTGAGGATGGAGGAGTGGAAAAAATGATAGACAATGAAATATTGATAGGTGCAAGAATGAATGTATATATGAAACAATGAAAGGAAGGAGGGATTGAAGAACGTATAGTTGGATGTGTGAGTGCAAGGAAAGATGAAGGGAAGATCAGGTTGATGAAAGGATCAAAGGAAAGGTAGAAGAATGGATAGATAAGATGTTTGAAAGAACAGGTTGATGGATGGATAGATGGAAAGGTGAAAAGATGGATAGATGAGATGGTTGAAAGGGAGATAAATGTGTGACTGAAACTCTTCTAAGGAGGGTCAGGTTCAATGGCTGTGCATGCTCAGTGTGACAAAAGGTATTGATCAAAGTGGGGGTTATTTTAATTTTCTGGCTATTCCCTTGCTCCACTCTACGACCCTCCAAGACACTCTATGACACTCCACTCTACGATAGTCTGCTCTATGACACTCCACTGTACGGCATGCCACTCTATGCCACCCTGCGATACTCTTCCGCATGACAAGCTACAACACTTCACTCTATGATATTCTACTCTATGACACTCTACTCTACAGCACGCCACTCTATTCCACTGCACTCTATGACACTCCACTCCATGACACTCTGCTCCCCTCTATGCTTTGCCACTCCATGCCACTCCACTCTATGCCACTCTACAACACTCAAAGCCACTCTAGGCACTTCACTGTAGGTCACTCGACACCATTCTATGACACTCAATGATACTCTACTCTCTGACACTCTACTCCATTCCACTCTATGACACTCCACGCCATTCCACTCTACAGCACTCTACTGAAATCTATACCACTCTATGCCACTGCACTTTACGCCACTCTACGCCATTCCACTCAACAGCACTCTACACCACTCCACTCTATGCCTCTCCACTCTTTGACACTCTATGCTACTCTTTGCTACTCCACTCTTTCACACTCTACATCACTCCACACCACACCACTCCACTCTACTCTACTCCACAACACTCCACTCTACTCTACGACACTCCACTCTACAACACTCCACTCTACTCTACGACATTCCACTCTACAACACTCCACTCTATGCAAATCCATCACACTCCATCACACTCCACTCTACAACACTCCACTCTATGCCATTCCACTCCTCCCATTCTACGTCACTCCATTCTATATCATTCTGCTCCACTTCACACCAGTACACTCTCCTCTGAACCACTTACTTTTAGCCAGCCTAAACAACAGCCATGCTGGTGAACAACATGGTTGCTCTTGTATAAGTGAGAACTCTTGGCTTTGCTAATGCTTATTAATACTTATAAATCACCCCTAATATAGACATTAAAGGCTAATAAAGCCGGGTGCATGGTAAGTAAAAAGTAGGACATGGATACATACGTTTTACATGTCCTGGCGGTAAAAAAAATAAACAAAAGTTGTTTTTCACTCTGGCGAGGTTAGCCTCCCATAGGCTAATGCTGGGTTACCAAATTACATTTATTAAGTGATAACTTCAGTTTGGAAAAGGCTGGAGAAATGCATTTTTTGTACTCATTTGAATTGTAATTTAAAATCCTCTCTAAGAATGTAATCATATTTAACTTACTATTTTGAAAATGCCACTTTTAGAAAGTTGATATTTGACTGCCAAAGCCAAATGTGCTTTTCTGCCAGTGTCCAGGATTACATGAGTGTTAATGGTTCTGCAGTGATGTGATGTGTATTCCTTCTAAATCAACACATCTAAAGCAAGGTCCCAACCACAGCTCTGCTATCAAGGAGGGAAGAGAGACTTTTAATTAGTAGGCCACAGGATGCACTCTCCCTAAATCATTCAGAAAAAACAAATGGGTATCTCTTGCCTAAAAATGAGGCTTCCTTATAAATGATACCCTGTCCATATTAGAGAAAAAAATATTTATTTTGTTTTTGTTAGATCTTCACCTACTTTTGTAGTGGAATGCTTCATCATTGGTTCTCATCCTGGTCCTTAAAACCCAGGATGGGCTCGACTATATTCCAGGGTGCACTTTAGATATTTTCACTACTGGGGAACCTAAAAAGATTTTTTTAAAAATACCTCAAAATAATCCCTTTATGAATCACTGTTTTGGTATGATTTCCAACTCTCAAAATATGGGTAAGGATATGATGGTCCTTTGACACTAATATTTTGTCGACAGCTTTCAACCCCTATAATAAGGCCACTAGGTTGCAGGGCTTTTGTCAGGACATCACATTTATATTGCCTCGGAATCACAATCACTCAATTCAAGCCTACAAGCAGCACTATCTTGCATGCAAGGTGAGTTACTAGTCACCTTTGAGTAGCCACAATAGGTCTTGATTCTCTAATGTGGAATCCTACAAATCCACATGGGAGGAGGGGGGTAGCCTTGCCTGTAATCACACATTTGTCAAGGTAGCATGCAGTTTTTCTACCTATTCAGAATGCCCACTCTCCACAATGTTTGTCATGGTGAAAAACCAGGTGGAGAGGGGGCCTTCTGAATCAAGACCTATTGCAAACAAAACAAAGGCAGAACAATAAAACAAGTTGGAATATGAATGGACACCATAGGATTGTGTGGAGTTACATTTTGCCACTGAAATTTCAGCAATAATAATTGCCCTGATGAAGTCCGAAGGTAGGGGCAAAACGCATTGGCTGTGTCTTTTGTGTCGGAACAAGAGCCCTATTATGGAAAAATTTCTAGATTAATAAATAAAAGAGTTTAAAATGTCCTGGCTTCAAACATTTTTATTAATTTAGACTAACTGATTTTGCATTTCTCCTTAATTTAGACTAACTGATTTTGCATTGACTCCTGACCATCAGTATCTGATTCATGGACGAACTGGCATGTAAATATGAGAAGACATTTTAATATTGAAGTTGCCTTCCCATGTCCTAGATTTGTTAATGTTATGTACTACATATGCACAGGAAGAGCAGAATGTGAGCTGATATTTGCAGTGTTTTTTTCAAATGAGTCCTCGCAGTGAAAAATTGACACAAAGACACATTTTGCTTGAAAATATAGTTCGAAAGGATAGCTTTGCACTTTGAAAATATGTGTAATTTCACATAATTATGCTGAAACTTCTAGTAAATATGCAAAAGCAAATGATGCAAATTTCACACACTTTTACTCCTAAACAGCAATTCTTGCCTGCAGCATCTGTGAGTCACAATTTACTAGAAAGGACATTGTGACAAGAAACTTATAATTTAAGCATGCAAGGTGGCTTCCACCATCTGCAAGTTATGTGAGATTTTTTAGGGCTACCTAGAACATGTCCTCCCTTTCTGCTTCACTCAGGCGATTAGTGAAGTGTGTCTTGGCATTTCGGTCCACATGGTGCTCGCACTCCGCGTTCACCTAAATACTCTTATTATTCTGAAGAAGTGCATTATAAGGAGATTTGGAGTAACGCATCACATGGAAGTGGCACGAAGAGGTATGGTCATCATGCACTGCATCCCAACAATGATTTGTGAAACTTTGGATTAGGCTGATGGTCATATTGATATTTACCTCATTTCATGCTATAAGCAAGGCAATGACCTCAGCTCATAGGTAAATCTTAGAGGGAACCTATAAATCTGGACTTGCCTAGATGCTAGCCTGTTTATGATTGTGTGATACAATAGTTTCCAAAAACGAGGGAACAACACTAGGGAAAGGGGCATCCCAGACCAATCCTGCTCTCAAGCTGAATTGATTCTACTAACATGTCATTTACTAACAAATTTGTGGTAGAATTTTGGTAGAATACCATAATTACCCTGGTGAATCAGATATTGAAGTATGTTTCATTCAGTATCTCCTCTATTATGCCCAGTTAAAAAAGTCAAAGCATTTTCTTTATCTAACAAAATAAGTAATATGGGGGTTATCAATTTATTATGATGATCCAGAGCATCATACAAGTACTGCATATTTAAACGCCAAGCTCCATCCAAGCTTAAAGATGGTTTGATTTGAATGTCCTAAATTCAGCATTAGATTGGCTAATATTATTGACAATAATTCCATGAAAATTTTGAAATCAATGTTTAACAGTGCAGTTGGCTCTATCATCTTCAGATCTCTGCACTTTTTCCTGGCTATTGATATGATATTAGTTTCCTCGCTTCTCATACAACAATTAGTAATGTTTTTGAGGCCAGCTGTTGCTAAAACTCTCCTAACTTCCCTTGATCTGGGTACAGACTTTCTTAATACAGTTTTTGATAAAACTTCGAAACAAATTGCCTGCTTCTTTCCATGTTCTCTATTGCCCTTCTTGTTTCTTTATTTATGATTTGGATAGCAGGTAACTTTCTTTAAACTCATTTTGGACTGATCATTTCTTTCTTCCATCTTTGCTGTCTTCATTTTTCCTTAATGGATATTTAATGTGCAATTTCTTGTTCTTTTAGTGTAGTGTTTTCCCAACTTACTGTATCAATCCCCTTCCTATTTACTCCTATAGGCTGCTTGGGTGATGCATATACTTCTAACACCGACTTTAAAGCCTATATCATTACCAGTGTGGATGAACCCTTGTATAATGCAAAAGAATTGTGTTAGATTTTTAACGGTCTCCAAGCATTCTGAATCTCTTGATAAAGATAAATCTAATTGTCAACCAATATTTCTAATGACACGGTCCTTCTCACCAGGGGCAACCTGACATATAAAAGAAAAGGAGAGAGGGCTGAGAGAACTGCTGGTAATATACTGCTCTCCATAGATCTAATTTTTTTTGGTGAAGTGCCAATAATCGAATCTTGCTTAACTTCAATATTTTTTCCTAAGGACGATATATTGCCAGCCTCATGTGGGTGCTGTGTGTACCAAACATTAAGTCAGACCTTTGAGAACTTTTTTTGGCTTCTCTTTTATCATCTGTTGCTTTCAGGAGTCTTTAAAATTCAACCTTTTCAAATAAGTTAGCATTATAGTCTCCATCTGTAACTATCAAAGAAGGGAATGTTGCTAATTTGTAAATAAGCTCCTCCAGGGGGTCACAGGGTAGGGCTCATCCAAAATAAGCCCAAAGATGTTTACCATTATAAAATCCTCTTTTTTATTATTCCTCCGATCTCTTCCTCTACCCTGTGCCTACCCTCGCGCCGCGCCCCCGACTAAGGGCCAGAATCCATAAGTCTACTCACCCCTCTACTATGTTGCATGATTTAAAGAAGCGGTCTGAAAAATCCTGGCCTCCAAGGAAACAATTGACTTCTCACTTCAGGATCATTATAGAACCCATTATTTTAATTAAACTTTTTTTGGGACGCAATGATGGTTTTAGCTGAACCACTTGATTTTGTTTTCTGAAATGGTGTTCTATGTACCCTAGCTCTCGTTAAATCTTCTTGGCCCGTTGGATATGGGAGAATTGTCTCTTTAATCAACTGGCATAAGAAAGCTTCCATCAAAGTGCTGCCTTCAACTTTCTCTGGTATTTCAACAAAACATAAATACAAGCTTCTGGAGTGATTTTCTAAGTCCTCATTTTTCTGTGAAGTCTCTTACACACCATGTCAGTTTCATTGTTGCTTTGTTAGCTGTAGTGAAGATATGTTGTAAAGGAGTGAAAAAATTGTCCCAGGTCTGTATTTCTGTTTTTCCTTCATGTTGTGTTTGTTTTTCAGGATGTGTTTTCATTCATGCTATTCTACCCATTCCTGTTGTTTTTTAGGTAGGAAGTTTAAGGCATTGATCTAATTTTGTTCTCCACAGAGTCCACATCTGTAATAACATCAAAATCAGAATCATGCTCCTGTAGTAATCTACCTGATAAACATTTAGAAATATCAGAGCTATTGGATTCATTGTTGGATGCTTCTTTTTTATGTTTGTTGCATATGTGAAACTTGGTCATAAACCTGTTGAACAGCACCATCTGGGGTGGGATTGTTATCTAGTATATATTAATTTGATTAAATGTCTTCCTATGATGCACCACAGCCTTATCTCTGTCAACAGGATTGGCTTGCTTAATCTATAGCAATATTTTCCTGTGCATTAGAGAAGGCAGAGAAAGACATGGTCTTGGTAATGCCCTGACAAAAATCTTTGGCATTTCCTGAATCTTGTCTGTCACAAGCAGGTTCTGAGTGCCTTATAACACAATCAACTTCCATTTGTCCATACATGTGCTTTATGTGTTCTATCCTCAAATGTCTTGGCAGGATTTCACTTCACTGCCACCTCCAGCAGGGGCCATTTTTGCATGTCCCTTGTTATTTTATAGATTAATCCCTATTCTTTACTACACTCCAAATTCTCTTAGCTGGTGTACTCCTTGTTAGGGTACTGTGAGTTAAGTTTTTCACCTGCTCAGACACATCTTTATTACCAATGTTTAGTGGGTCCATGTTGGATATTTTCATCTAATTTTTATCTGTAGGGTTATCACGTGTGGAAAACTTCCAAATACAATTCATCAAGAATGACAGAAGTGGTAATGGGGATAGTATTTAATATACTAGTTGATGCTCACCCAAGCATAGATGGCGTGGAAGTATATAGTCTTTCTAGGAGTTCTGCTGTGGCAACTATGCAAGACATTTTTTGCTGAAAAAGCCTAGTAAAGATATTACAGACTACATTGAAGAATGTCAAAATAATGCAGAGTACATTCATAAGTGAAGGGAAGAAAACAGTGACTTTAGCTGGTGTAAGCTGCGACCCCTTTACAACACTCCCTGTCGGGCACGCCATACTCCCACAAGGGTACCACAGGAAGGATCAAGGAGGTGTAGGCAAACGGATGTAGTAGCTTTGTGCGAACTAAAGGTGTTCCTGGTTCTATATAGGTGAGTGATGTGGAGGGGGTGGAGAACTATTTGATTGGGAGGAGCCGGATGGTCTCCCTTTCGACATGCAGCAAATGCTGTAATCCAGCAGGCCTCAAACTATGAACGAGGAGATAGGTTGCAAGAAGGAGAAGGGCTGTTGAACCGCCCACCATAGACAACATAGAGGAAGTGAGGTGCTGGGGGAGCGGCAGTACAAGCGCAAAATATCTCCAGCTTGACATGGCTTGCAAGGAACAAGATGGAGCCCTTCTTTGCCCAAGGAGAATTTAAAGAAAGCACTTCTTGCAGTTCCTAGGCTCTCTGCCTACATAATAGAAGGGCAGTAAGGAAAACATATGGACTATGAAAATTAAAATGGAAAGACTATTAAATGCAGACAAATGAGACAGCTCACCTAAGCCCAGGAGTGTATCCCCTACTAAAGGGACAAATCCATGGTGGTTTAACTCTCTACCATTGCTTCATTTACTAGGAGATTAAGCAAACCGGTGAGTAGCCCTTGGTCAAGGCACAGACTTAACAGAATCAGAGCTGATGGTAAAGAACGAACAACCAGGAAAGTTAATGTATATTCTATTTTTGTAGACAATGGTAAAGTTGGCTAAACAAGAGTTTCAGTTTTTAATACATTTATTTCTAAAAGACTATTTCAAGCACAAAAATTGTTTGTATTGGATTATCTGTCAAGTAAATGCTACGCACATCATTGGGGGAGGTGAATGGTGTTCAATTGGTCAATGATGCATTAAAATAGCAAATAATGAACAACTTTGATTTTTTGTTGTTACTGTACACATACACTATGAGGACACGGAGATAGAGTTTGCTGCTCCAGATCACAAAGGGCCTTATTTATGAAGGTCTTGCGCCGCCGGTGCGTCACTTTTAAAATGGGAAAAAGTGACGTACTAGTGGCACAAGGCCTTCATAAATGAGGCCCAAAGTGCCTAGACAGGTACCAAATTATGGACGCAAATCCATCCAGGTCTCTAGATTCACGCTCCCAATTAAACGACTGGATCACATCAACTTTTACACAAAAAAATAATACTCCTATCTGCCGCATAATTCGAACAAACACAAATGCCTTTCACAAAAACGTGTACCATGCGGTATGAGAAACCAAATGACCAGTGTCTCAAAGCAGTTAATGTGCTTGTCGCATGTATATATCATGTTTAATATGACATACAACTCGAGCGGTGCTGTTGAGATAAAGGGCCATATGTATCATCAACCTGATTTGCGATTCTGAAATAGTGATTTTTTAGAAATCGCTATTTCTGGATCGCAAATAGGGATGTATGTACAAATTCGCATTTTTTGTGTGAATTCTTAGTATTCCTTAATTGGGATTAGCAAATTGCGAATCGCAATTAAGGAATACTTTCCATTCATTTCTATGGGCCAGGAGGCCCGTAGGAATGAAAAAAAGTTATTCTCAATTTGCAATTCGCAATTTGAGAATCGCAAATTGAGAATAGTTTCAAAGGTGCAGGGGTGTCCAAAGGACACCCTGTTGCACCCCTGTAATAAGCATGGGTGCACATGTGGCGCACATACATGCCCCAAGGTCATGTATGGGCGTCACATGGCACGTTGAAAAACGCAAAAATGTGCATTTTTCAAGGAATTCGCAAATTACCACAAACTTGAAGTTGGGGGTAATTTGCGATTCCTTAAAGGACAATTTGCTTTTTTTTTGCTTCATACATTGCATTTAAGGAATCGCAACATTTTTGATTCCTTAAATGCAATTGCAAAATAAGGAATCGCAAATTTTGCGATTCCTTGTTTTGCAACAGATTTTCCTTAATACATTCTATTTGGCAAATTCGCATTCGCAAAATCCGAAGTTCTGCGAATTTCAGCGTTTGCGAATGCGAATTTGCTTGATACATATGGCCCATAATCATTTCATTATTGCAGCATGTTCGTAAAAGCGATAAATACAACTCAAGGTATCGAGGTTGTCAAACCTGCCATGACAGATCATAGATGTAAACAGGAATATCAAGTCATTAAAACATCGGCAAAGCTTGCCGAGGATTAAAACCAAACTAATACACATGAAGGAAATCGCGTAGAGAGGAATTGAGGTCAGTACGATAAGCCTTCCATGGAGCAGAATCCAATCCATTCCATGCACTTGTGCAAATGCATTTCACTAAAAGTGTGAGGTGCAGTGTGGACAGCCCAATGGCCAATCTTTGCACTCAATTTATGCGGTTGTTACAATTTTGTATCATGATTAAAAATAGCATATAATTCAAAGAGGTGCGAAAGCATTTCCCTAAAAGTGCAACGGACGGTGCAAGCAATCCACTGGGCAGTGTTTCTACGCAAGTAATGAATGATTTTTTTGCATTTTCATCTCATGGTTGAAATGACATGCAACTCACTGCTTTCAAAGTAAAGTCATTTAATTATTGCAGGTATATGTTAATAAAAGAGATAAATATGGGTTTCGCGTCGAGTAAGTTATCAGACTGGTGATACAAATCGTAGACGTAAACTGGAATGTCAAGTCAATAATACTTTAACCCGTTAACCGCGTCCGTTTTTTCGCTGCAGTGCGGCCATTTTAAAAAACGGGCGGGGATGCGTCGGCCGTTGAACGTACGCAGCACCAGCCAGGTAGTGCTCCGAACATTCATCGGCCGAGGGCAGCACTTAACGGGTTAAAACCTCAGCCAAAGACTGCCAAGAAGTAAAGCCAATCTGCTGATCACCATTCAGGGGTCATTTGTGATTGAAATCAGCCGACGTTTGCGATTAGTACAGCGTGCTATACTGTACAAAAGCTCAGACTGTGATCCCTCAATAGCCTTCATGCTATAGCAAAGAACTTAGTAGTTTGTGTTAGCTCCATGGTAACCTCGCACGTGTAGATATAAGACACTGCCTCTTTGCAAGTTCTTACACCGTGCTCCAAGAATAGTGGCCTTAGAAAGATCTGCCTTTGAGGAAGCAGTCCTTGGTAGAAGCATACTAAAAGAACCACAGATTCCAGGATATGGACACAGTCTACGGTGCCCTTTCCTGCCATTTTTTATCTTCCAGTGAACTCTGAATTCCCATATAGGGAGTGTCAGGAGTCTGGTCAATAAAATGTTCCTTAGGGCTTGTCTTCCCATGACCGCTCTTAAGTATGGCTGGCATGCCCCATTCCTTGTATCTTTACTATGCACGTCAGGTGGTGAAGCATCACGGCTGGATTTTTGAGATTATCTGTGACCAGATTTAGTATGGGTGAAACCACTGCTAAGGTACCTTGTGCTCTTTGCGTGTTGAAAAATCACTGGCAAAGCACCTTTCATGGTATCTTCTTCTGCCCGAATCGCTTCATGGTAATATCTAATTAAGTCCTTTTTGCATTCAGCATCCACATTCACCAGCCCAAACTCCAGCCCTATCAATGTTCGTCTTTTGGATTGATGGAGCTCAAATATTTTTCTGTAGTCTGCCATGTGGCAGTGCTGTAGTGTGTTTATAAAAGACACACAATTGATGGACGGAATGCAGAACAAATCAAAACATTCACCCCCAGTCAAGAGATCTGGGTTAAATCCATCATTCTTTTGCTCACCATGCCACCCCAGTTTAGACCTGGCCATATGCAAATCAGCCTTGACCCTGTGCCTCATGGGAACAGTGTGCTTGTAAGCACTCCTGGGAAGGCAAGGTGCCCACAGCCTATGGTGGGTAACCATTTGGCGCAAGTTACTGTTCGGATCCCATCAGCTATTGGGCTCTGCAGTTTGTGATGAAGTTTAGCTTGGACAAAAAATGTTCTAACTGCCTTTACCTCAATGGTCCTTGCCTGAAGAAAGGACTTGCCTGTGTCCGACAGACAGACACCAAGGTAGTTGTATTTACCAGGCGTGGTTATTGTTAAGGGACCCAAGTTCCATGACAACTGACTTTTCTTTTCATCCCTTTGTTCTAAAAATTAAATTGTTTGTAGCATTTGCTTTTAAGGAATTAATAGTATTGTAGCTGAATAAGTGGCTATTGTGTTTCCTTTCCTTGTGCCTGAGAGACACGCCTACCTGCTGCTGCTCCATTGGTTTTTAAAAAAGAAGGCATTTGAAAGACTGTGTGGCCTTTCATCCATTGGGCTATTTAACCCATAATTGCCTACAAGAAAGAAGGCAGAACGTTGGGGAAAAGTTTTATTTTCCATTTCCTGAATCTGCCAGTCAGGCACTGTGAATTATGACATCATCAACCTTCCCCATCTTTTAGCCACCAATATGTTGTACAGTGGCGTTTGTTGTGTTGCCTTTAATTATGCCCTCAAAACCCCTTTAGGTAAAGAGCTGGTCGCTAAAATGCCAGATTTGGCAGAAAGTGTTATACATGACATCAAACCACCTGACAGCCATGTTTTCAAATTTCACAAAGTAATTTAATCCATCTCAAAAACTGTTTGTTTTACATATAAAACCAGAAGTCAACAGCTCACATATTTTGTGAGGACTATCTTTCAAATCACTCCTTAAAACCAGCATTGGCAACACAAATTGTTTTTTCTTTTGTGTAGTTTTAAGTTTTATATGGAGTTTCACAACACAATAAAGGCACATCTAGGACAGGAGCAGGGCAGCCTTCGGTAATACAAAGGATATAAAGGACAGGTGGCTGTAGCAGAAGGAAGACCACCCAGTTCTCTAGCACTTATGGAACAGGTACAGCACAGATAGCTAACACACTAAAGAGGGAGAGGGAAGAGATAAAATGACTGCTATATGCTCTACGTGAACAAACATCAACAAATACAAAACTCCAGCAAAAAGCAGCAAAGCCACTTATGCAGTTACCATATTTTGTTGTACTTATATAGGATGATGAGCCCTCAACTATTTATGTGGTATGATTCATCAGCGGGTTCCACATCTTGCACTGTTCACAGGTTTTGCATTCTTTTAGTTATGGGTTCCCTAATTTGGGTTAGGTTATGTCCCTTTTGTTGACATTTATGTTCCCCCTTTGTCAGACCTATATTAAAATTATGTGAGGGATCTGAAAAAGTTTTTACTGGTGTCTCCCTACCACAAGATTATAAACTGGAGGCTTACACAACAGACCCTGCTTCTACTCTCTATCATGTTTCAGCATCACAAATTGCCCTATGAGATTTGGCGCAGTCCACCGTACTGCTTGCAACTCACGTGAAATATTGTGAAACAGACCCTAGTCCATATGGCATGTTATTCAAGGGCACTCAAAGTACCCTTTGTTTTCTCATAAGAAAGAGAACAGAAGTGAAAACACATACTCTTCCTAAATCAGGTAACCCTTTCAATAGAAACAGTGCAAGCATCCCTCCTTTCAGAAACAGTGCAAACATCCCTCCTTTCAGCAGAAACAGTGCAAGCATCCCTCCTTTCAGAAACAGTGCAAACATCCCTCCTTTCAGCAGAAACAGTGCAAGCATCCCTCCTTTCAGAAACAGTGCAAACATCCCTCCTTTCAGCAGAAACAGTGCAAGCACCCCTCCTTTCAGCAGAAACAGTGCAAGCATCCCTCCTTTCAGAAACAGTGCAAACATCCCTCCTTTCAGCAGAAACAGTGCAAGCATCCCTCCTTTCAGAAACAGTGCAAGCACCCCTTCTTTCAGCAGAAGCAGTGCAAGCATCTCTCCTTTCAGCAGAAACAGTGCAAGCATCCCTCCTTTCAGAAAAAGTACAAGCACCCCTCCTTTCAGCAGAAACAGTGCAAGCATCCCTCCTTTCAGAAACAGTGCAAACATCCCTCCTTTCAGCAGAAACAGTGCAAGCATCCCTCCTTTCAGAAACAGTGCAAGCACCCCTTCTTTCAGCAGAAGCAGTGCAAGCATCTCTCCTTTCAGCAGAAACAGTGCAAGCATCCCTCCTTTCAGAAAAAGTGCAAACACCCCTCCTTTCAGCAGAAACAGTGAAAGCATCCCTTCTTTCAGAAACAGTGCAAACACCCCTTGTTAAAAAGGGTTCCAAAGACAACCGGTAACCAAAGACCCTTTTATGTTGCCCGGCGGTATCGCCTCTATGACCCACCAATATTAATCAATGAAGAAGCAGGCGCTGGAGACTGGAAGGCGGGAAACGAGGATTTTATTCTCTCCGGAGGAGAACACATCAATTCAGACAGCAAGTATCGTCACGAGGTGCTCTAACCACATCTCTGAGGCCGGGCCTCTTATACTGGAGTTTACGACCTTTATTGCACATAACACATTCTCGTAATATTTTAATACTTGAAAGAACATCCTCGGAATCTCCCCTCCAGACCCGTTCCCACATACATTTACAGTTGGATTCCCCACCCCGGTCACAACAGGTGATGGTGGTCGCACAGCAGGGCATTCCGCCGATTCACGGAATGCGTGGGGTTGATCGGATCTCATGGGGTGGGGGCTTTGATCGGTTCGGGGGTCTTTTGATGGGGAGGGGAAGCTTCCTACTGTACGGGGTAATAAACAGTATCCGCAGGGTCAGGTGGCAGCCTGGGAACGAGGAAGACAAACGGGGACACAGGAAAAGGGGGTTTGCATCAAAAGGGTTTGAGGCCATGAAAGGAATGAGGGGAGGTGTCGCGCTGGGAACAGGATGGGATTCCGTGGTGAAGCTGTGCTGGAGAGGGGTTTATGACCCAAGGCATGAGAGAGCGGGGGTTGTCAGCGTGCGGGGGAATGCTTGCGAGGTTGAGAGAGAGAGAGAGACGCGCTGGCTATTAGTGAGGGGCAGGGAGGCCATGGTGCTCAAAATGGCTGCCGCTTACGCGCACGAATGGGCCTGGAAAGGGGCAAGATGGCGCCGATAATGTTCACCAAGTTTGTATTTATTTTTCACAGTCCTCCCTTTAACATTTCCAAGACATCTTGCTGGCCTATTTCCTATCTACCCCTATATGCAGTGATCATAAGTAAGGGAGAGGGGACTTGGGTGAAAGAACTGTACGTAAACATCACATTATAAACATCATATTGAAAAATCTCATCAGTCAGTAGGCGGGTTCATTGTTAAGTTGGTTGCAGGAAAAAGTCATCGTAATGCAATATCAGACTAGAATTACGTAGCGAGGGCGTTGGGTACAGATCATAGAATAAGAACTGGTAAATTATCATATAAGTAAGTCCTTTTTGTATACGGTGGGTGCATAGTCAGTCCAATGGTGATTGGGAGAGAAAGGAGATACAGTAAAAATATCAGAGTTCTCGTTGTCCTCTTGTCGTCTTCTGTCGGCACTGTTGAACACCTGGATTACCTATCAACAGAAATGTTCATGTGGATCGAGTCGTTGGGGGTAATTGTGAGATCAGTTCGTTTCTTGAGTCTCTGTGGTGGGCATTTCCTGTTGCTTCCATCATCTCCAAGGTGCTTGGTAGCGGGCAGAACCACAGACTTTGTTTATCTTTTCTTCGGGGGCGACCCTTGGTGGAGTTCTAGGTCACCATTCTGGGATTTTACACAGTTCGTGGTCTACTTAGTCGGAGCTCCCTCCCTTCTGACGTAGGGAGTACTCTTCTCTGGGTAGCTCAGTAGGATTTGGAGGAACTTGGGAGTTCGGGTGGAAAGGTGCGGGTGTGAACAGTCCTTATGGTAGGTCGGAGGAAGAGGGGATGGAGCAAGGCCAAGTCGGGAACAGATCAGGGGGAGGCGGAGAGTTTGGCGTCAGGCGAGTCCGTGACCATGTTCAGAGAGCGGGGGCTTTTTGGCATACGTTGATCATAGAGCAGGGGCTTCAGGTCAGCCCTTTCCTTGGCTTTGTTTGAAAACAGTGCCCCGTCCTGCGACTCCTTACTGCCGTGGTCTCGCCTTGGCCTCCGTTGCTGATGTTCCACAATCCGCAGTCAGGCCGCGTGCTCCCACATCCGGTCTCTTTCTCCTCCGACAGTGATATCCTTAAATGAGTGTTGAAAAGACAGTCTTTAGAGATTTTGCAGAAAAAGGTAATTACATAAATCTATTTTCTCTCCCAACACCAAGCAACTGGGGCAAGCACTCGCTACATTTGAGATTTTTGCGGTTTACGTATAAACAATTGATGATGGGTTTGCTGGATTCCTTACAACTTCCTTTTGTTGGCTAATTCTTTGACGCTTTGATGATCATTACGTTCATTTGTCATATGTCTATTATAGTAGATGTCAGTTCTTCTGGCAGAGACCCATTTCCCTAGTACAAGTCTTGAAAGGCTAGGCTGGTCTTCAGGGCCTTGTATTTTACAAAAAGTGCAACGTGCTATTTACCATAGTCTGATAAGCATCCTTCTGAGGGATGAACATAGGCTAAACAAGTCTGCATTACATAAAAACATCTTATTTTCAACCATGCTTACTGCAACAAGTTCTTTCGTTTTTCAATCTAATTTTCAACTTTGCACACATCCTTCTAACTTTCTATATAAATCCTCGCAACCTGGTTACTACAAAAACTCGGGAGGGGTGGTTTGCAATAATTATTAAACTTATCCTCGGGGAGGGAGGGATCTGATGGATACCAAACTGGGAGCATTTTGGGTAGATGGGGGTGTCTCGATCATTTCTTACAGCTTGGGGTACGGAGACAATTTTCAATGGGGATGGTCGCATTACCACAGACACATTTTTATCATAGGAGCCACTGACAAATAGTTCCCTGAGAGTGGGTCAAATTTAGGGAACCTTAGTCGTCTTACCTGTCCCTTTCCTATCGGCCAATTTAAATTTCATCCATATTTTAGTAGAAAAGGAGAGGTAGTAACGTGGTACCAATACAATTTTATTTAAGACAGATTTGCGCAAATACTTGTGGTATTTGGGGCCAATCAGGAGGTGCACCAGGTTCGCCAATTAGGTGCCAGTTGCTAGGAAGAGGGAAAGTATGGAGGGGTGGAAGAGTGAGTGAGAGAAAGAGAGAGAGAGAGAGAGAGAGAGAGAGAGAGAGAGAGAGAGAGAGAGAGAGAGAGAGAGAGAGAGACAATAGGCCGAACAATACACGTGTGACATAGAGAATGACCGTGTATTGTTTGGGCTATTCAGTGCGTTACCCAACGTTAGACGTTTCGGGTCTGTGTTAGGAGGTGGGAAGCATGCAGTTTTGGGACAGAAAAGCGTTAGATTTGGTAAAAAAAAAGGTCGTGAGAGCGTCCTTGTTGTGCCATTTTGTAGCGCTAGTCCGTCTTCATGCATCGGGCGTGACGTGGTTCCAGATCCCTTATGATACTCTAATCGGGATTCTAATGTAACCTGCAGAGGAAAAAGGGGGAGAAAAAGGGGAGGTAGGGGGACAACATTCGAACACATCAAATGTAAGGGCACGAAAATCCTTTACTTACCACATACTCGTACTTGTCTCTTCGGGATATAATCCCTTAGGGTGCTGGTTTCTTAAAGTCATGGGGGCAGGCAATGTGATAGGTGGTTCATGGGGAGGTTCGAGGATGGCATTAAGGATCGAGTGTAGTGAAAAACGCTAAAAAGAGGAATCAGAGGTGCCTAGCGCGAGGTACCCGGTTTCGTAGATGTATCCGGTCATCGGGGTCCCTAAATCATTCCCAAAGCTGTGATGTTCTTAAGGCATACCAGTTCTTCGTTCAACCCTGTACCTTAGTACCTTCGACCACCATATCCTTATAACAATTTATCAATCACACCATTTTACTTTACCCATTCTCTGAAGTCGAGGTCCTTCTTCATAAGCAGCGTATCATACCTTCGTTTTGACCATCAACCCAGGGCCGAACAACCATTTCTCGGATAACCTTAAAAAGAGAGCAGAACAGTTGTGCACAGAAAAACCCTCCCACCGATACCCGTATTTACAAAAGTACGCGGAGCCTATCCATAGCTTTTAAGACTTTTATTTGTAGAATTATTCAGTACGAAAAATGTGAGAGCGCAATTCATATTTTGGCCTGACATGTCGTCGATGGAAGCACATACAGTAGGGGGTTATTTTGTAGTACAGGAACATGTAAAAAGGTCTAATTAATTATTTGTAAGTAACCAAAAACATTTCATTGCGTGACGAAGGAATCAGGGGCATTTCAGTTCATAGATGGAAACACAGTCAAGCTCATCGTAATCACATTTCCTAAATGCAAACCGCGGGCGTGCATCATGAGCGACGTTAGGTATCAGTTACAACAAATATCAAAAATAAATTGTTCATTGAAATCAACATTTTTACAGAACCTCTTCTTAAATGTCTGCCAAGTGAACCCTCCTCCCTTTAACATCGAGTGCGCAATGGTTCATATATATACATATATATCTTAGTACATCAAGTTTCATTAGCTAAGGAACACCACGAGGCACCCGTAAGTTCCATTGATACCAGCGCCATTTTGGGCGAGGCCGGTTTAGTCCGGAAGTAGCATCAGGGGCAAAATATCCCCGACAATTGGCGGTTGGACCAGAGTCCCTTTCGGTAGTCCAAAGGAAAACTGTGCTAACAAAGGGGCTGGTGGTGTGGACCGTCAATCAAGAGAGGGAGGGGGGTAAAGTCTCTCTTACCGGGTCATGTTGATGTTCAACCGGAACTTGCTCGAGTTCGTTAGCCCATAATGTTCCTGGGTGGTTCAGACGGAAGCTGATGCAGACACGAGAGCACCGCCATCTTGTTGCTGTGCCGTGGTTATTTCATTTGAGATCAATGCAGCTGTTTCTCACCGGAAGCCTGAAGGGGCCGAGGGCTCTTGGGACTTTGGTAGAATCTTCAAAGTCGAGGGGATGTTTTGTCGATGGTGGAGGCTTGCGCCCAGGTGGGCAAGCGCCCGAGTTGCAATTTCGGACAAAGTTACTCCAGCGGCCTAGACCCGCCTTTCGAGGGCCCAGACGCCATTTTGAGGCCCTGCAGCAACCTTTGCCGTATCCATCAGGAGCGGAGGAAAACTTCTTGTGATGGCGAAAAACAGAGCATCATGCGGTTGGAGCAGGACATTTTGGTTCGGGGCGCCAGGGTGCAGCAGTGGAGCCTTCATCTGGGGAGGTGAGGGAGGCTCACCGTGCCGTCTTCCTCTCCCGGTGCATCCTACGCCGTCTCTTGGAATCAGGGGCGCACATGATGACCACCCTACACCCCTGATTCCGACTCTTGGGGGACCACTGTACATCCGGCACTCCGTAAATATGCCCGTCGGACATTGTATGTCCTGTACTACGCAAGTATACCAGCCGGGTCTTGTATGTCCTGTACTGAGAAAGTATACGAGTCGGGCATTGTATGTCCTGTGCTACGGAAATATACCAGCCGGACATTATATTTCCTGTGCAGCGTAGGTATATGGCCGTCGCCCGGCTGGAGGACATCGGCGTCGGGCCAGGGCAGGGAAGCCTCCTACCTGTGGAGGTGGAAGAGGCTCGTCCGCGTCGCCTCTTCCTCCCTGCCCACCCTGCATCCGTTCGATGGAGGAATTCGTGATGGCCGGACCAGGAGATATGAGGGAGGGGGTCATTTTCATCCGCCCCCTCCCTACTCGCGGCCCGGGGGACGCCATCCCTGGAAGGGCAGTATGGGAAGACCATTTCATTGCCTGCTTGGTGGAGTCTCCAGTACCTTCTCGCCAGCGATCTCTTTTTGGCCCATGGTTGCTGGCAGGCCCCGCCCCACACGTGCTATGTGTTTCGGATGGGCGGGACCATCGAACTGTTACGTTTCGAGGACTTCCGGAGTGAGCATAACATGTTTTGTATTTTTCCTATTAGTCAAGTTTGCTTTTTAGAGAGTTCTACTAGTTATTCTATTTACTGTTGGTTGTGTGTTTTACCGTAATTAAATCCTAAGTTATATAATAGACGCTTGGCTTTCTTGAATCTTTTCTCTAACGGGGGGTTGTTTACACTGACCTGCAGTTGTGTTTGGTTTTCAGAGTGGGGGAGCAACAGAGAGCAATCAGTCCCAGAACTCTAACATGTCGTTAAAATTGGTCTGACGAAATCTGTGCCACCGAGCATAATCGAACGGGGTGGTCCTGTCTGTTCTGTCTGCACTAGTCTGATTGGTTTTTATCTCACGTCTTTTTCCTTTCTGTCGGTCCGTCCTTTCTGTCACCCCTCCATTCTTACCTATGCTTTGCAGAATCGGGCATTGAGCTTTCCAGTGTCCAAGACATTTACAGAAAGCACATTGGTTTTGTTTTAAATCTGTCCGTCCTGTGCGTAATGTCGGGGGATTACCTTCAGGTCGTTGTGTTCCGGGGTTGGCTTGTCGGCACATCCCCTTACACCATTCGCTTTTCATGTCTACTCCTCGGGGCTGTGCCATCGCTGGCCCTTCCCTTTGCCTACTAGACGTTTGGAGGTTTGTCCGTCGTGTCCCTTCACCTTTTCTAAATTCGTCGCTTTCCCTTCGTTGCGTGGCTTCTTTGCGCCACATACCGAGACTATCGAGCATAATAGGTGTTGTTTCATTCCTACGAAGGGCTATTTCTACTGTTTCTATTTTGTCGAGATCAAAGGATCCTCTCAGTGGCCACTGTCTTTCTCGATCCTTTTTCGTATATTTATGCCACAGCTCACTATAGGCTATAGCAATTAATCCATGCTTCATGAACATGTCCTTATTAGGGGTGCCTTCCAGCGGAGCCGGATGGTTCATCTCTAATAAGCGGTCCGGGTTAAACAGGCTACTGACCAGTGGGGAGAAGACAGGCATGACGGATCACAATGGGATAATAATCAGCACTACCTATCTTATCACTGCGCGCAAAGACTAGACAGAATATTTCTATTCTACGTTGTTTGCACGTAGTGAATACCTCATGAACCAATTCTGAGCAATCAATCAACGTTAGGTCAAAAATAAAAAATCAATATGGTCAATGGGGAGAATAAGTAGGCTCGCAAAGGTTCGCGTCACCTACCCTTTCACTATCTGTAAAGAGGGGACCTAATCTTCCCTGTTTTCAGACAGAGAATCTCCAGAAAACAATCTATAACAGTTAATCAATGTTAGGTCAAAAATAAAAAATCAATATGGTCAATGGGGAGAATAAGTAGGCTCGCAAAGGTTCGCGTCACCTACCCTTTCACTATCTGCAAAGAGGGGACCTAATCTTCCCTGTTTGTAGACAGAGAATCTCCAGAAAACGATCTATAACAGTTAATCAATGGGGGGGGGGGGCAATTGTTGAATGGGGAGGGGGAAAATAGGTCCGACGGGTGCGTACCTATCCTTCGCTGTTTATAAAGGGAGAGCCTGTTGTTTCTCCGTTTGTAGACAGTGAATCTCCAATAAATTAACAAAGAGTAATACTAGTATTTTCACAACAATTATCAATTTCTTTCAATTATCTATCACTTTCGCAATTCGTCGTGTTTACACGACCTTACCCGGACCGCATGGACAGTTTCTCGTCTTCCGAATCCAGCGCCCGATCGTCCTCTTCTCTTCGTACTTCTCGTGGCACTCCTGATGGTTCCCAGTCAGGACCGCAGATCACTCGAGAGAGGTCTGTTCGGAACCAGTGAAGTTCGGATGATCGGCTGTCAGACGAGGGTCTATCGGACAGGGTACCTTCCGATCGTTGCAGTCGTTCACTCTGTCGTCAGGACCTCTCCCACTGGATCCACGAGTCGCTGATGGGCCCCACGTTTGGGACGCCAATTGTTAAAAAGGGTTCCAAAGACAACCGGTAACCAAAGACCCTTTTATGTTGCCCGGCGGTATCGCCTCTATGACCCACCAATATTAATCAATGAAGAAGCAGGCGCTGGAGACTGGAAGGCGGGAAACGAGGATTTTATTCTCTCCGGAGGAGAACACATCAATTCAGACAGCAAGTATCGTCACGAGGTGCTCTAACCACATCTCTGAGGCCGGGCCTCTTATACTGGAGTTTACGACCTTTATTGCACATAACACATTCTCGTAATATTTTAATACTTGAAAGAACATCCTCGGAATCTCCCCTCCAGACCCGTTCCCACATACATTTACAGTTGGATTCCCCACCCCGGTCACAACAGGTGATGGTGGTCGCACAGCAGGGCATTCCGCCGATTCACGGAATGCGTGGGGTTGATCGGATCTCATGGGGTGGGGGCTTTGATCGGTTCGGGGGTCTTTTGATGGGGAGGGGAAGCTTCCTACTGTACGGGGTAATAAACAGTATCCGCAGGGTCAGGTGGCAGCCTGGGAACGAGGAAGACAAACGGGGACACAGGAAAAGGGGGTTTGCATCAAAAGGGTTTGAGGCCATGAAAGGAATGAGGGGAGGTGTCGCGCTGGGAACAGGATGGGATTCCGTGGTGAAGCTGTGCTGGAGAGGGGTTTATGACCCAAGGCATGAGAGAGCGGGGGTTGTCAGCGTGCGGGGGAATGCTTGCGAGGTTGAGAGAGAGAGAGAGACGCGCTGGCTATTAGTGAGGGGCAGGGAGGCCATGGTGCTCAAAATGGCTGCCGCTTACGCGCACGAATGGGCCTGGAAAGGGGCAAGATGGCGCCGATAATGTTCACCAAGTTTGTATTTATTTTTCACACCCTCCTTTCAGCAGAAACAGTGCAAGCATCCCTCCTTTCAGAAAAAGTGCAAACACCCCTCCTTTCAGCAGAAACAGTGAAAGCATCCCTCCTTTCAGAAACAGTGCAAACACCCCTCCTTTCAGCAGAAACAGTGCAAGCATCCCTCCTTTCAGAAACAGTGCAAGCACCCCTTCTTTCAGCAGAAGCAGTGCAAGCATCTCTCCTTTCAGCAGAAACAGTGCAAGCATCCCTCCTTTCAGAAAAAGTGCAAACACCCCTCCTTTCAGCAGAAACAGTGAAAGCATCCCTCCTTTCAGAAACAGTGCAAACACCCCTCCTTTCAGCAGAAACAGTGCAAGCATCCCTCCTTTCAGAAACAGTGCAAACATCCCTCCTTTCAGCAGAAACAGTGCAAGCATCCCTCCTTTCAGAAACAGTGCAAACACCCCTCCTTTCAGCAGAAACAGTGCAAGCATCCCTCCTTTCAGAAACAGTGCAAACATCCCTCCTTTCATCAGAAACAGTGCAAGCATCCCTCCTTTCAGAAACAGTGCAAGCACCCCTTCTTTCAGCAGAAACAGTGCAAGCATCTCTCCTTCCGGCAGAAACAGTGCAAGCATCCCTCCTTTCAGAAAAAGTGCAAACACCCCTCCTTTCAGCAGAAACAGTGCAAGCATCCCTCCTTTCAGAAACAGTGCAAACACCCCTCCTTTCAGCAGAAACAGTGCAAGCATCCCTCCTTTCAGAAACAGTGCAAACATCCCTCCTTTCAGCAGAAACAGTGCAAGCACCCCTCCTTTCAGCAGAAACAGTGCACGCATCCTTGTGTGACCTGATCTGACCTGGTCGGACCCGGTCGCTCCTCCCGCCGCGTGGCCCACCCGAGTGTGCCCGGTCCTCTCCTGCTGCTACCGCCGCCTGTATCCCTGCCCCTGTGTGGGTTGGACCCCTGCCCTTGCCCGTTCCTCTGTTCCTGCCGCCCGCTACGTGGGCTAAGTATTCTGTTGCTTCTTCTGTTGCTTCCTCGCTGTTGTCTAAGTCCCTGCCGCCTATGCTGCCCTGATATTGCTCCCCTGCCCCTCCACCTGTTTTCGCCTGAGTTTTGCCGTATTTTGTAAATTTTTGTGTTTCATCGCTTTCTGTCCCCTGTGCGCCAGTTGTTCCCTTGCCGCTGCCCCACCCCGCTCCCTGCTGCTGCTCCCCCGTGGCCCCCCCGCTCCCTCCAGCATCACCACACCGCTCCCCCCCTCACTCGCCACCCCGCTTCCGCCTCCCAGCTGCTCCTCCCTCCCACAAGAGTACTTAGGGGAGGCTCACGGGGCTAGGAGCTGTGACCTGATCTGACCTGGTCGGACCCGGTCGCTCCTCCCGCCGCGTGGCCCACCCCGAGTGTGCCCGGTCCTCTCCTGCTGCTGCCGCCGCCTGTGTCCCTGCCCCTGTGTGGGTTGGACCCCTGCCCTTGCCCGTTCCTCTGTGCCTGCCGCCCGCTACGTGGGCTAAGTATTCTGTTGCTTCTTCTGTTGCTTCCTCGCTGTTTTGTAAGTCCCTGCCGCCTGTGCTGCCCTGATATTGCTCCCCTGCCCCTCCGCCTGTTTTCGCCTGAGTTTTGCCGTATTTTGTAAATTTTTGTGTTTCATCGCTTTCTGTCCCCTGTGCGCCAGTTGTTCCCTTGCCGCTGCCCCACCCCGCTCCCTGCTGCTGCTCCCCCGTGGCCCCCCCGCTCCCTCCAGCATCACCACACCGCTCCCCCCCTCACTCGCCACCCCGCTTCCGCCTCCCAGCTGCTCCTCCCTCCCACAAGAGTACTTAGGGGAGGCTCACGGGGCTAGGAGCTGTGACCTGATCTGACCTGGTCGGACCCGGTCGCTCCTCCCGCCGCGTGGCCCACCCCGAGTGTGCCCGGTCCTCTCCTGCTGCTGCCGCCGCCTGTGTCCCTGCCCCTGTGTGGGTTGGACCCCTGCCCTTGCCCGTTCCTCTGTGCCTGCCGCCCGCTACGTGGGCTAAGTATTCTGTTGCTTCTTCTGTTGCTTCCTCGCTGTTTTGTAAGTCCCTGCCGCCTGTGCTGCCCTGATATTGCTCCCCTGCCCCTCCGCCTGTTTTCGCCTGAGTTTTGCCGTATTTTGTAAACTGTTGTGTTTCGTCGCTTTCTGCCCCCTGTGCGCCAGTTGTTCCCTTGCCGCTGCCCCACCCCGCTCCCTGCCGCTGCTCCCCCGCGGCCCCCCGTTCCCTCCATCATCACCACACCGCTCCCCCCTCACTCGCCACCCACCTCCCGCCTCCCAGCTGCTCCTCCCTCGCCCCACCCCCCAACTCTCCATTTATGGCAGAGGGAATGTGTACGCGCAGCGTTGACGCGCAGCGGGCGCGCCGATTTTGCGCCGAAGGCGCGCCAAAGGTAAGCCAGTCTGCGCCCGTCCGCGCCTGGACCGCGCCCAGCGCCAGGATCCCTGGCCCCAGAAGATGCCTGCCCACACGACGGACCTACGACGCCGCCACCCTCAATGCACTCAACGCCGGCCGAACCCCCGCCTGCTACCGAGCCACCCCGAAACGCACCCACGGACCCTTCACCTGCCAAGCCTGCAAATTCACCTGCCTCCGGACCTGCACCCCACCCGCCAAGCCGAGCACCCGCAGCAACCACCTGAAGTGCATCCTGCTCAACACCCGCTCCGTCCACAGACACGCCGTCGAACTCTAGAACCTGCTCGACACCACATCACCAGACGTCGCCTTCCTCACGGAAACCTGGATGAACGCCTCCTCAGCGCCCGACATCGCCATCGCCATCCCGGACGGATACAAGATCACCCGGAGGGACCGCGTCAACCAGCCTGGAGGAGGCATCGCCATCGTACACAAGAACACCATCCGCATCACGACTGACTCCAACGACAGCTTCTCCGCCGCCGAGCACCTCCACTTCCAGATACACACCGACCCAAAGACGACCCTCAGAGGCACCCTCGTCTACAGACCCCCGGGACCACACACACAATTCAGCGAAGACATCACGGACTTCATCAGCCCGCACGCCCTCCCCTCCGCTGACTACATCCTCCTAGGAGACCTCAACTTCCACCTGGAGAACAACAAGGACAGCAACACCGCCGCCCTGCTGGACAACCTCGCAAACCTCGGACTCAAGCAACTGGTCAACATCCCCACCCACTACGCCGGCCACACGCTTGATCCCGTCTTCTCATCCAGCAAGCACATCACCTTCAGCCACTCCACCGGACTTCACTGGACCGACCACAGCTGCGTCCACTTCAGCTTCAGAAGAACAACGACCCACCACCACACACAACAGGTTCCTCACAGGAGCTGGAGCAAGATCACCGCCGAGCAGCTCACCACCTCCCTCAGCCAGAACCCGCCCGCCAGCACAACGGACCCCAACGAAGCAGCCCACAACTTTACACAGTGGCTGACCGCCTGCGCAGACGACCTCGCGCCACTGAAGAACCCTCCCAGCAGACCCAGAAGAATGAAAGCCACCTGGTTCACCGACGAACTCAAGGACTCCAAGAAGAACTGCCACACCCTCGAGAAAGCCTGACTCCTCGACCAGACCACAGGCAACATGACCACCCTCAAACAGGCCACCCGCAAGCACCACCAGCTCATCCGCACCACCAAGAAGAAATCACTGAAGGAACGACTGGACAACAACGCCCACGACAGCAAGGTACTCTTCAGCATCGTCAAGGAGTTCTCCAACCCGAGCACCGGCAACAACGACATCACTCCTTCACAAGACCTCTGCGACTCTCTCGCCTCGTTCTACCATCGCAAGATTGCCGACATCCACTACAGCTTCGGCGCACCATCCACGCACCCAACCGTCGAACCAACGCCCCCCACCGCCACCCTCTGCACATGGACCACGGTGACCACCGAAGACACAGCCTGCACGATGAACACCATCCACTCCGGATCTCCAACCGACCCCTGCCCCCACCACGTCTTCAACAAGGCGACTCCATCATCGCACCCCAACTCCGGGACATCATCAACATCTCCTTCAACACCGCCACCTTCCCGGAGAGCTGGAAGCATGCCGAGCTCAGCCCCTACTGAAGAAACCAACAGAGGACCCCACCGACCTCAAGAACTTCCGCCCCATCTCGCTCCTCCCTTTTCCTGCCAAAGTCATCGAGAAGACCGCCAACAGACAGCTTGCCGCCTTCCTCGAGACGAACGGATCCCTCGACCCCTCACAGTCCGGTTTCCGAGCCAACCACAGCACCGAGACCGCCCTCATCGCAGCCACCGACGACATCAGAACTCTGCTCGACAACGGGGAAACAGCGGCCCTCATCCTCCTGGACCTCTCCGCATCTTTCGACACTGTCTGCCACCGCACCCTAGTCCAGCGCCTCAGCAACACAGGTGTCCAAGAGAAGGCACTGGACTGGATCATCTCGTTCCTCGCCGGAAGAACACAGCCTCCCCCCGTTTCGATCCGAGGCCACCGAAGTCATCTGCGGCGTACCACAAGGATCATCACTCAGCCCCACCCTCTTCAACGTCCACATGAGACCCCTTGCAGCCATCGCACCCCAAACCAACCTCAACATCATCTCCTACGCCGACGACACCCAACTGATCCTCTCCCTCACCAGAGACCCCGCCACCGCCAGAACTAGCCTACACGAAGGGATGAAAGACGTCGCCGAGTGGATGAAGAACAGCCGCCTGAAACTGAACTCAGACAAGACGGAAGTCCTCATCCTGGGACCATTGCCCTCCGCCTGGGACGACTCCTGGTGGCCCCCCGCCCTGGGCATCACTCCCAAGCCAACAGACCACGCACGCAACCTGGGCTTCATCATGGACTCCTCCCTCTTGATGACCAGACAAGTCAACGCCGTCTCCTCATCATACTACAACACCCTACGCATGTTCCGCAAGATCTTCCGATGGATCCCGACCGAAACCAGGAAGACGGTCACCCAGGCACTCGTCACAAGCCGACTGGACTACGGAAACACCCTCTACGCCGGAACCACAGCCAAGCTACAGAAAAGACTCCAACGCATCCAGAACGCCTCCGCCCGACTCATCCCCCGACGCAGCCACATTTCCGGCCACCTGAAGGACCTGCACTGGCTCCGCGTCAGCAAGAGAATCGCGTTCAGACTCCTCACCCACGCACACAAGTCCCTCCACGACCTGGGCCCCAAGTACCTCAACGACCGCCTGACCTTCTACACGCCCACCCGCCAGCTACGTTCGACAAGCCTCGCCCTTGCTGCCGTACCACGCATCCGAAGAGCCACCGCCGGAGGAAGATCCTTCTCCTACCTGGCGACCAAGACAAGAAACTCCCTCCCCACCCACCTTCGGCTGACCCAGGACCATCTCGCCTTCAGGAGACAACTCAAGACCTGGCTGTTCGAGCAATAGCAGACCCCTTCCCCCAAGCGCCTTGAGACCCTCCCGGGTGAGTAGTGCGCTATACAAATGCTATGATTGATTGATTGATTGATTGATTGATCCTTCCTTTCAGCAGAAACAGTGCAAGCATCTCTCCTGCATGGGACAGGTACACTAGGGCAGCAGCAGTGTAAGCTTTCCCCATCCCAGGACAGATACAAATTGTGCAGCCGCGATGCAAGCTTTGCTTCCTCACAGAACAGGCACAGCCTTTCATCGCTCAGAGAACATGTACAGTTAAGGCATGAGTGACATATGGGTTACAGACAGACTTCTGGGGTGGGTGATTAAGTTACTGAGACAAACCGGTAGGTGGATGAATGAATGAGTAAATGTGCGTGTTCTTCCACAATATCTCACTGAGGCTATGCTCCACGTCGGGGTCCTGAAAGCCTCAGTCACTTGGAGACCTGCTGTTTGCGTTCATTCTTTAGTTTCCCACATATTAAGAAGTAGCCATTGTGTAGTAAGTAATTATTCTTTGTAGCAGCCCAGCCACAGTGTAAGCCTATGTGCTCTGAAAAGACACGGAGAGGCATATGTACAAGCCCCTATCACCACGGAAACGTCACTTTTTGTGACGTTCCCGTGGGGATAGGGGACTTGCCTTATGTACAAGGCAGCGTTAAGCCACGTGGCTTACGGCAAGGCCCCTATCGCCACAGGAACGTCACAAAAAGTGACGTTAACGTGGCTTAACGCTGCCTTGTACATAAGGCTAGGCCCCTATCGCCACGGGAACGTCACAAAAAGTAACGTTCCCGTGGCGATAGGGGATTGTACATATGCCCCAAAGTTGTTAAACCTAGCGACACCGCAGGGGTAAACGCAAGACTGCAACACATTCGTGTAAATATGGTGCAGCCTTGTGTTTCCGAAGTGGCGGAGCATGTCGTTAATCTAAGGAGGCTAATGACATGCATCGCCACTTCATTGTACATATCCCCCACACAGTTGCCAACCTCATCGAAAAGGGTCTGCATCTACGTGAACTAGGCTCTATGCAGTCTCAACCTCTGTGCTGCACCTGTTCAAAATGTTGAGGACCGCTACCGGCTAAGAAAATTCAAAACAAAACGAACGGTGCTACATAAAGCGCCACTCACACACACACACGTTAAGTAGCGCTTGTTATTCTGTAGTGTTATGAGTGCGTGTCATAATTTTCTTGGTAATTTGTTAATTTTGGGGAGCAAAGACCTTAGACATCGGGGGCTTGGAGCTTCATATCCGAGGAGATACATATGACTTCACAGTGTTAGTACTTGAAAGTATCTGTGCCTTAAGCAGCAGTGTGCAGGGCAAGGTGAAATGAAAGGTGCGCTCCTCAAGTCCGTCACATCCTGTTACCCTGGCCGCGTGCGTGGAGCAGCCAGCTTGGCACGGTGCCCACAGCCCGCGCTCCGCGGAAGGCGGGAGGATAATGCCTGAACTTCTGACCCGGGCCCCCGCGGGGACTCAGCAGATGCCAGGTCGCCGGTGCCCCCCGGACGTGCCAGCAGAGACAGAGGCCCGCTGACACGGATAACCGGCTGTGTCAGCTGCTGCCCGCCCGGATTACAGCTCTGGGCAGGGTTCACCGGCGGGCCACTGGGGCAGCGGACGCGCGGCCCCGACGCCTCCTGTGATTGGGGGCACGGGAGGTGAGGAAAAGGAACCCAGAGGGGGGTTTCATGGCGGTAGGGATTAGTGTAAGCGTTTGTTTGAGAAGGGAGCAGGGAAAGGAAAATGGAAAGAGGGGGCAGAGGAGAGAAAGAGGCAGAGAAGAGACGGGGGCAGATGAAGAACTAAACTGCAAAATGAAAGAGCAAAGGTGTGAAAGGTAATGATGGATAACATGTAAATCCCCGTGCTTAATGTACCCTAAAGGCCTATAAGTATATAGGAGAGGCCCAAATAGTCTTCTTGCTTTAAACCCTTCACACAAAACTTTTACCCTATAAAATAAAAAAAAAATCTTTTTATATTCTATTCATGTTGTATAACTGAGTTTTCTTCTCTCATCGACAAACTCTGAGTGAAAACCATCAGCAATAACACTTGTATCGTAATCAGGGCAGCAAAACATAAGTTAATGTATTATATTCCATATTCTAATATTAATACTAACGATAACGTATTTAATTGTTTGTTTTTCTATACAAATTTGATGGCGGCGCTCATTTTATCTCACTTGGAAGGATGAAGGTCTGAGACGAACTTTTCGGAACACAAACCAGCAGCCTGCAGACACCGCACAGAGCTCACCAGAAATTGCTCAAACAGTTATCCTTTCAGACCCCATTAATAACAGGATTTGTATCAATCTTGAGAATTTCACCAAGAGGAAAAATACAAACCACGTTTGAATTTGATATTAAAAATGAACCCTAGTAGCATATTTTTACAGTCCAATAATTCAGTCTTGGGCTTCCGAAAAACCGAGATGGGGGTAAAGTGTAGCCAGAAGGCAGTGACCCTGGGTACAGATGGGCTGTATGAGTTTTTGGTTTCAGACATTTCAGACATTGAACTGTGTGTGCCTATAAGGAAAAGCCAGGGGAGACCTGGTTTTCAAATGCTAGTTGACTGTGGCAGAATTAATAACTAATAAACAGGTCCAAGGTTTATTTATGTATTTATTTATTTATTTCAGAAGTTTTATATAGCGCTGCTGGACCCGAGAGTATCAGAGCGCTTTACAAGGAAGGTGCGAAACAATCAATGAGGTAGAATAAAAACAATCAAGAAAGCGTTTCATTGTGGTAGAGAGTTCAGACATTGCTAATGCGGAGGAGAAGCATGGAAATCGAAATTTAAAATGTATATAAATAAAGATGGAAGGGGGAGAGAGGGAAGAGGAGCGACGGTGAGACATAGTAGGAAGGAGTATATTGGAGGAGGAAAGGGAGAGCATAATAGGAGAGAGAGGAGTGACCAGGGATGTTATCGTAGAGCTAGGTATCATGATACTTTGGACATGAATAGTGTCAGTGACATTAGAAACCCCAGTATTTGTTAAGAAGCAGTATTTTAAGTTCTTTTTTTTTAATCAATGGTAGGAGGGGTTGCAGCAGATATCTTTTGGGAGAGAGTACCAGATTGTGGGAGCGTTACCCGAGAACGCGCAGGATTGGGTCTTATGATATTTAAGTCTTGGAGGGATCAGAACAAGTGAGTTTGTGCTTCTCAAGGGTCTGGAACAACCTGCTTTCTGAAGTTTTGGTAGGAAGGGGTGTTTTGGTGGAGAGCTTTATGAGCGATGCAGGCAATTTTGTAAGTGGATCTTCCTTCTATTGGGAGCCACTTGAGATTTTTGAGGATGGGGGAGATGTGATCAAATTTTCTGCAATCTGAGATGAGTCTAGCAGCAAGGTTAAGGACGGATTTAATTGGGGCAAGGTGGATTTTAGGGGTGCCGGCCAAAGTGGCGTTGCCATATCGATCCTGGAAAGTACCAGTGATTGGACAACGAGTCTGAAATCTTCTGCTGGAATGAAAGGTTTAAGTTTTTTGAGGTGGAGAATGGTGAAAAGGGCGCTTTTGGATGCATTTTTAATGTGGGGTATGAGTTTGAGATTTTGGTCAATACTGATACCAAGGGACTTAACAGTATTAGAGGTGGAGAGAGGGCAGTTAAGTGCTTTGATATCGTTTAACCAGAGTTGGATGGGAAGGGGATTGTTTTTGGGGGAGAAAATTAAGATTTCTGTTTTTTTGGGGTTTAGTTTGAGATGGTTCAGATGGAACCAGGTTTGAATTTTGATCACTGTCTCATTTAGGTGAAGGATTTCTTTGTGAGATTTAATTTTGTAGTATAATTGGGTGTCATCAGCATAGAGATGGTAACTGATATTAGAGTGTTAGAGGATGAGGGTGAGTGGTTCCATGAACAGATTGAATAGGGTATTGGAGAGGATGGAACCTTGAGGTACGCCAAGTGAAATAGGTTGGGGTTTGGAGAGGAAATGGCTACGTTTGATTTGTTGAGATCTGTTTTGTAGGAATGAGGAGAACCATTTGAGTACCGTGCCTTCGAAACCAAATCTATCATTGAGGGTGCTGAGAAGGGTGGGGTGGTGGACGGTATCAAATGCAGCTGAGAGGTCGAGAACGATAAGTATCGAGGATTCTCCTTTGTCAAGGTAACGGTGAAGGTTTCTCCACAGCAGTTGATTATATGTAAAATTGGTTAAGCGAATTGGTCAGGAGTCGGCTGTCAAACTTTATATTCTTTTTGTCATGATTTTTTAAAATCCTTACTACAGAAACCATTACAAAAATGTCTGTCTATCTATGCACACACAAGCAGAACACTGGTATCCATTTCAGAATCAAAAATAGTAATGAATTATGCCGTGATGGATTCTTCTGACACATGCCTGTTATCCGTATTGGGGAAGATGCCAGACACTCACCATTGGATAAAACACAAAAAAAAGGCTAGCGGAAAATGCTTTTGGTCTCACATAACACACATTCCTATAGTGCTTCCTAGCTTTGAAGGCAACTACTTTGTGTATGGATATGCATCCTGTGACAGAAGAATGCAGCTGCCGAATGAGTAGTTATTCAATGGCAGAATTGGCCAGCTCCCATAACTCCGGCCATACTTGTTGGATTTTTGTTGGTTTGTTCTTGCTTTTGTTCATTAAATGAAGCTCAATTTTTCTAACCAGGTATGGTATATTTTGTTTTTCGTGTTTTCATTTTTTTACGGTTTGCAGTGCTGCACAAAAGCTTTACATATTACCTCTTAAGTGAAACCTGCCTGCTCTGTGCCAAGCTACCAGAGGGTGAGCCCAGGATAATTTAGAGTGTGTATCTGACTTACCCTGACTAGAATTGTGGTTCCTGCTTGGACACGGTGTAGGAAGGTGGACATCTGACTATGGTTACCCCCAAACTTTTTGCCTGGTGTTTAGCTGGTTTCTGACATAGTTGGCCTGGGATCCTGCTAATCAGGGCCCCAGGCTGATTGCTCTCTCCTTAAAATGGACTCCATGTACCTTAGGTGCATACACAATTGGAACTCGTTCATCTTATTGGCCCCTGTAACAGTGTACCCTAGGTACCCAGGGCATAGGTGTTTCCAAGGCCTACCAGGGGCTGCAGCATGTATTGTGCCACCCCTGGCCTGGCCTCCATATTTGACACAACTGGCTGATCACTCAGCTGGGGTAAGTTGGTGTAATCACCTCTTACTTAGATATAGTATCCCTATATCTAACCTTAACTGGACACATATGTTCCTATCAGCCACTCCTATGGAAGGCCTCATCAATCCTGGAGGCAGAGAGGGGGAGGAGCTATGACAGCAAGCAAGATGGCCGCATAGTCTCCCGGCTCCGCTGACCTCCATCCTACGCTTTAAGATCATGTCACTTATCCTGTTTTCCTGCCCCGGATCCGTGTGTGTGAACTAATCCGCACTCCGATGGTGTGATCCCGGGGCTTTTCTGACATTGTGCAGCGGAGAAACGTTGAGGACCGATTTGTGGCCTAACCCAGTCTGGAATCCGGGGTCTCGAGTGCTGGCTTAGCCGGGTCCGAGTTGAACAACAGCGGACTGTTGAGGGCGGCAGGGTCCGGTCTCTGGAACTTTCGAAATCTTCGGATTGCTTTGCTACCATCTGCAGCCTGGTGTTGTGTTGGAGGTGAGGAGACAAGTGACGCACGGTGCTGTGTTGCGGGGGTCCCTGACTCGGAGGCCCGGCATTAGCCTTGCCGGCGCCCCTTGGGTTGGAGTCTGGTCGCGCACTAATGCATGCTGACGGTTGACCTCTCACGGCTCAGTCCTGCTCCGGCTGATCTTACCCCGGAGAAGGCGCCTCTCCGTGGGCATCACTATGCCTGAGGAAATATGGAACCGGGCAGAGCAGGCCCAAAGTGACCCTTCATTGCGGACGGTGCTGGCGGCCCTAAAGGCACTTCAGGCGACTGTGGCAGCTCAGACCTGCGGCCTGTTGTCGGCGGCAGATGGACTTAAAGGACTGAGACCGGATCCTGACTCGATGCCCGAGACCCGGCAGCCAGCTTGCCCTTTGATCGACGCCCCAGTGGCGCACTTAGACCCGGTGCTGGAAGCTGTGCCTGCCCCTACAGAAGTGGATCTACTCGAACGGGCTGTGATCGGTGACTTAACTATTTTTTTGGAATCCCCGGTTTTGCAGCTGTCGGAACATTCAACTGCTGTCCCTATCCTGGAACCTTTTACTTGGTACTGTGAACTGTTTTGGATTGTGTCGAACCCCCTCCCCGGTCGGTTTCTCAAGATGGCGGATGTGATAATGCCTGGCTTTGGAGACGAGGAGGGACATTGTTGGTACCAGCGGCTTACTTTGGGATCTACCGTTCTTTTTCCATCTACTGAACCACGTTCCGACCACTTCTGTGTATCTTTTGACATTTTGATGATGGGGCTTTATTCGTCTGAGGGACTCGGCGAATTTGTTCGACTGGGCCAAGGCTGAGACTGTTGTTTGGGTGGTTCATTGTGGTTTTATCGGTAACGGGACTGCTTCATTAGATTAACGGAGTCCGGGGCAGGGTTGGCGGTTCCCCCCGGGATGTTTTTTCAGTTTGGAATATTCGGATGCAACAGTTTCGGGGGGACCCCTTTGCTAGGGCGGGGGGGAGAGACCGGGAGCACGTAGAAGATAGCCCTCCTCCATTTCCCCTCTTAGGGTGGGGTTTACTTTCTTTCTGTCTTTCTCTGGGTCTTTCTATATTTCGGGTTCCAGTTCTTGGGCGACAGGCACGCTGCTAGGGGGGTAGGCCGCAGTCATCTGCAGGGGTGCAGGGTGGGGGGTTGGGGGATGGGAGTTTTGTTTTTCGCTTTATTTCTATGGCCTTTTTTCTTCTTTTTTTCCGGGTCAGTGTAACGGGTTCATTTTTATGGCCATCTCTGCTGTTTCATATGTGCCTCAATTCTCGCGATGTTTCAGTGCTACTGGGCGGGCATTTAGCCGGCGCGAACTGTATTTGTAAGCTCGCTTATCCTGAATAGTATGTCTTAACGCTGCTGACTTACACGAAGATGATTTAACTGTGGACATATTGCTATTTCGCCCCCCCCCCTTTTTTCGCAACATGAGATATTGTATGGCACCTGATCCTTCTATCTTATATTATAAAATGGAACCTATTTATCCTGTTACCAACTTGATATGTTTTACAACCAGTACGTATTGTGGACTTGGCGGATCTGCTCCCCGGGATGCTGAGTCTGGGTTTTGATTGTTTTATTGTGTTGCAACTGCTTAGCAGCCGGCCCTGGGGGTTGTAGGCCCATGTTTGTACTTGGTTGAAATGTCAAATAAAGGTTTTCCCCCCCAAAAAAAAAAATCCTGGAGGCAGAGTGCTTGGAAATATGCGAGATGGTGATCTAGCATGAGCTAAGCCTGTCTGCAGCTGTCGGAAACCACTCCCTTAGCTGTTCCGGTATATGGTCATACCATATACTCTTAAGTGCATTATAATCCTCGCGGTTATATGCTAACTTTGGTTTGGCTTTATCAAAACATGTCGAGTAAGGTGTCATACGATTTGGAATACTATCCCCTCGACAGTTCTGTCGACGGGGGATAGCATTCCACCCTTCTAGAGGGACACGACATGTGTGTAGCCTTAACCCCGGTTAAAGTTAACCAGAGCCTCAGCATCACAAAATGGATGCTGCCACCACAGACACAAGTCTGACCTCCTGCTGCTGGGAGTCCTTCCAGCGAGGGAGGCTTGGACAAAGGGTTTCCTGCCTTGGGAGGTGCGAGCACCACCCCAGACAGGATTTTGTGTATTGGGTAGGATAGGGCTGAATAGATTGAGACATGCCTGGGGCACACAAGGTGTCCCCGTGCATAAGCCAGTCCAAACCGGTTCTGGGACTTTCCAGACCCAGGCCTGGCGAGGAGCTGGCCAAAGGAAAGGGGGTGTAACCGCCCCCCTTCCTGCTCCCACCCAGAGGAGGGACCTAGCAGGTGATCCACCCCTCAGATTGGGAATAGGAGTGGGAGCAGTGCCAGAGCACCTCAGATCATCCTGAATCAACTTTAAACGAAGAAGACGACTGGACTTCGACATTCTGCTGCACAGAAGACTGAAGAGCATCTCCCTTGTGGCCTAGGAGTGGCCACCCTGTGAACACAGGCACCAACCACCAACTCGACGTCTGCTTTGCCGCCGCCTCCCACCGGAGCTCGAGCTCAGAGCCTGACAAGACCCAGACTCCCAGACTTCTCACAGACCGATCCACAGTCCCTGCAAAGAAGGGACCCGTGGAGGCACCGAGAGACGTGGGACCAGACCTCTTGAAAGACACTCGAAAAGCTAACTGCGCAGCATCAGAGGCACCCTCGATGTTGTGCTTTGAGGACTGAGAACCCCCACCACTGAGCAGCTTTTGCACCGAAGATCAGCCCCCCTGCATCTCCACGATCTGCGTGGGGCCCTTTTGCATTGTGCCACTTGACACGCCATCCCGGTCACTAGCCACGTGGTCAGTGGCCATTTTGGCAACGAAACCGACAAACTACACTGCGGGTCTAGTTGCTTCGGACTTGCCCTCGCTCTTGCAAAAGGGAGCCCTCG
The DNA here is from genome assembly GCF_964263255.1 of Lissotriton vulgaris. Lineage (NCBI taxonomy): Eukaryota > Metazoa > Chordata > Amphibia > Caudata > Salamandridae > Lissotriton > Lissotriton vulgaris. The sequence goes on from NC_141699.1 coordinate 1,062,353,285, forward strand.
CTCTGACCTTGCTGGTCCGAGTGATAAGCCTTTTTTGATTCCTGCATGGCTTGCATTAGCCAAGGCCTGTTTGCTCCAATCAAGTTGGTGACACCGCCAACAGCGAGAAGCCTGCGTGGGACAGCTCGTGACCGACTGCTGGATGTCCTCCTCCCCTGGTGTCCACGTGGCTGCAGAGAGAAGCTACACCTCAATGCCTGTTTGCACCCGACATCGACTGGTTCCAATCTGGTTCCACGGTAGTCACTGGCTAGTGACTTTGAACATTTTCCCCTCTGCTTTCAGGTCTTCACAACTTCAGATCCACCCTTGGATCCACCGGAACTCTTCACAGCAAGCCGCCTGCAGCATCTTCAGCTCCAAGCACCATCGACCAGCGTGACGAAACCCGACACTACTTCGACCCTATGCACCCGCTTCCTGTGGGTGAGGTAACTCAGCAATGCCGGTGTTTCCACACTGGTACACACCTCTAGGGCCTGTGTCTCAAGTTTCAGCTTTCTAGGTCACTCAGAAGGTTCCTACCTATCTAACTTTTGTAACTTTTACGCACCATCAACTTTGCATTGGTGAGTGCGTGCACTTTAAACACTGCACCTGAGTCCCACGGGCCTTTCCCGACTTAGTCACTGCTAGTCCCGATCAGCTCCAGCGATTCCCAAGGCCCTAGGCCTGTTTCCTTTTCGATTGGTATCTCTTATACCACTTTCTTAGTATATGGTTTAGGTGGCCCCTAGGGCTCATCCATATTGTGCAACTTTTGTGTATTTTAAACTGTGTTTTGTTTAACGCTTGTGCTTCTGTGCTCATAAAGAGTTCAGGGGATATTTGTAGTTAATAAATATATATATATTTTTAATATATATCTGTGTGGTGTCCTTTCATCTGGGATTCAAGGGGGTTGTGTATGGTAATACAGCTGGCTTCACATGCCTTTCAGAGTTTAGCCTAAGACTGCTTTGTCCACGTTACCACTAGGATAACTGGTCTATAAGGTTGACTTACAACCGATCATCATGAGGGTTGCTTGGCATGATACAAGGTGATCACTAGAATTAGTGAGCATCACATATCAGGCCAACTTCTCACACACGGTGCATATCTCTGCCAAACACAAACTCAATTTCTAACTCATCACTATTTAAAAAAGTGCCTAATTTGCAGTTTCCTAACTGCTGATATATTTTGAAATATTTGTACAGTTCATTTACATATATTTAAATAGTACTCTGTGTTAAATTGACATCCTACAGCCTTTCCTTTCCTACTCTCTGGACCCCGGCATGATTGTCAGATAGTTGACTTTACAAAATCCTCTACCTTAGAATCCTCTAACTTTTCAGTCAGAGAAAGTAAAATAAACACCAATCTCTGTGTTAAAAGAATAAGCAGCAATTTATCAGAAGACATAGCCTGGCACTTGAGCTCTGACTTTGATCATACAGCAAATATGACAAGATAAAAAAGAATATAAGGTATCTTTATTGCTCATTAAACATTTGAACTTCAGAATGGTTTTTTTGGGGATTGGTGCAGCACCACCGTGCCCCCACTTTCAACTCTTATGCTTTCACTTACAAACACGTTTCGACCTAGCAAGCAACAACATATTCCCCCTGTGAAAATTTGTTTCTTTCTGCCTGGAAAACGTTACCACACTGGATCCTCTCTAACAGCAGGCTACAGCTAGACAGAATCTGCGGTTTATTCTTTGGAACTGTCTTGCCATAGCAACTCACAGTAGAAGGAGCTCACGGGTCCCCTCCAGGGTTGTAATGTTTGGGGATCCAAACGCACTGCCGGTGCTTGTGCTATGCCTTTGGGACCGCTTCTACCTCCGCTGCATCACTTTCTTGACACACCATCTGGATTTTTAGTGCACCCTGCGCCATATCTACAAACTACACATTAGGTCCAATGCATCAGTTTGTTGAGCCCTGCGTCACATTTTTTTGTTTGTTGTTGCAGAGTTTTATATAGCACAAACTAGACCCGACCCGAATCGGGTATCAGAGCGCTTTACATGGCACCAGTTACGTTACCTGAGGACACACATTCATTTTAGGCACGGGGAGATTAACGGCCAGATTCATCAACGTAAATTGCGCTCGCAAAGTGCCAGATTCTGAGAATCTGGCCCTTTGCGAGCGCAATTTTTGCATTTGGGATTCATCATCCCAAATGCAAAATTCACTATTATAGAATTCGCACATTTGCGAGGAATTACATTTAAGGAATCTCTCATTTAAGGAAACTTAGAAAAATGCACGTAAGTGCATTTTTCTAAGTTGTATGTTACACACACATGTCCTTGGGACATCTGTGTGCGTAACACCAGCATCCAATATCATTTCAGGGGTGCAACAGGGTGTCCTTTGGACACCCCTGAACCCTTGTAATCGCAAACTCAACATGCGAATCGCTAATAGCGATTCGCACATTGATATGTCTTCCCATTCATTCCTAATTGCATTTAGGCCCATAGCAATGAATGGGGAGGTATTCCTTATTTGCGATTAGCAATTAGCTCATCGCAAATAAGGAAGCTGTAGAAATTGCAATAAATATTTTGATTTCTACATGAATCCCGTTTTGCGAGTCTGTAATAGCGATTCCTTAATAATCGCTATTACAGACTCGCAAAACATGGCGATGATGAATCTATGTGTAAGTGATTTGCTCAGAATCACAGGAGGTTTTTGTCGTCGTTACCGAGACTTGAACCCAGATCCCCAGGTCCGAGGTCGAGCGCCCTAGCCGTTAGGCAAACTCCTCTCCCCACATTATAACTGTGCCATGTATAATGTATGCAAAGTAGGCATTCCCACACAAAAAAGCCTCGTAGAACTGGCACAGTGAAATTTACAACATTTCACTGCGTCACTCTACGACTTCACAGCATCAAAATCCTTACGCTTAAGGAAGGCATAAGGAATGATACAGGGCTTTTACAATGGGACTCATCTCTTTGTTCTAACGCATAGCTGGAGTTTCAGCAGTTTTACGACCAACTCCAGCAATACGTCACTTTTGCGCCAACAGATGTGTCACCATTTCTGACCCACCTGTTAATCCTAGTGCCAATGTGCCCTGTACTATAAATACAGCACATCCATGGGTCACAAGGATATTTGGCACCGGTGCAAGGAAACTGACGCATTGATCTTTCAGTTTTTTGTAAATGAGGCCCCTGGTTTCTATACTAGCACTAAAGACGCACATGCAGAAAAGGCTGGATGTGCATTCTAGAGTTGTCTGCACTTTGAAACTTGTGGGTGATGTTCCACACATATACACCCTATTCTTTCTACTATATGTGATATGGGACTTAAGTGTAGGTTTTCAAATAAATATATTTGTTGTCCTAAATTTGAGTTTTGCTCCTACAAGTGTTTTGAAATTCCGGTTAATGTTGCAAATGTGTGAGTTCGCACTACAATGTGTATTTGCTCTAAAATGTGATTGTTGCTCATACAATTGTTTCCATACAGTTGCTGATGTTACACAAAGAGGTCGTTTTTTACATAATATGACTTTATATCTAAGTGTTATAATCCGTCCTGCTTACTTTGCACCAAGGATACATTTTGTACCAAAGAGGCTTTGTGGGGTAGATATTCAACGTATTTGTTCATTCACAAACGGTCTGATTCGCAGAACCGTAACCGTAACCTATTACCAAATCTCAAATTGGGTTTGTGATTCGGTATTTGGAATGGCGTGTTTAGGGTGTCGCTTCCTAATACCAAATTGTATTGGTATGAGTGAATGTTTTGCAAGTGAAATGCAATCGCAAAACCTTTGCATTTTACCATCTACTTCAAGTAGGTGGCAACCCATTCACAATTGGGGAGGGGTCCCCTAGACACGCCTTCCCCATGGTGAATGTTACTAAAAACTTTTTTTAGGAGCTGGCTCACTGCCTAATATTAAAAAAACAAGCATTTGCAATGCAATCGGTCTTGCCTTTGGGACCTTATATGTATTTAGCTATGCAGCACATTAGCCTGGGTGCCAAAACATTTACTGTTCTTTAGCATAGAGGGAAAGTAAGTACCAAACTGCAGAACATGCCAGGTATAGGAACACATGGAGAGAAATATTGCCTACTACCGGAAAATCCAGTCCAAAACTCTGTTTTATATAAAATTGGGGCCTTCGGTGATCATATAATTGAAAATACAAGATTTGAAAAAAATATTATTGTCTATGTGTGCTCGTGGAAGACAAGTTGATATGGCCTGGAATCTAGGGAGTGCTAAAGTGATTCTGGTATTTTACTGACCCTTACTGGTTGTTTTATATCAAGACAGTTAAAAAGAGGCAGTTGAACAGAAAACATAGGCCCTAAGCAAAAGTGGAAGCAGACAAGTCCTGGGGCTGATCTCCAGAGCCCACAAAATGCATACAACAGATCTTCCAGCCGGGCTCAACATAATGAAAAGAAAACTTTTAATTTCTCTTTTTGAAACGTATAACGTTTTCCTTTAAGGAAAACAGGCTGCATTTAAAAAAAGACAATGTTGCTTTATTGAAAAGCAGTCACAGACATGGTGGTCTGCTGACCCCAGCAGGCAACCATCACTGTGAGTTTTGTGATTCCCAGTGGGTCGTAAACCGAGACCTACCTCGTGGATATTAATGAGGTAGGTCTATTTGCAATCCACTGGGAATTGGAAACTTTGTTAAACACACATTTGTACATGGGCTTTTGTGATGACCAAATTGCGAATCACAATAATTTGCTTTTTGGTAAACACAATCATTTTCCTACATACATCTGGCCCCAAGTTCCCAAACTGATTTTGTCCTAAATGTTAGTGTTCCTTCTAAAAGTGTTTCCACAGACTGATGTTGCTCCAAGCGATAGTTTTTCACTTAAATATGGCTTTAAACCTAACCCGTCCTGCTTACTTTACACCAAGGTTAGATTTTGTACCAAAAAGGGATTTTGCTCTGGCACACAATTTTTTAACCAAAAATGAGATTGCCCATAAATGTGATTTGTGCTTATAAATATTTTCCACACTCCGCTAATACTACAACAAGAGTGGTCTTGCTCTTCAGTGTGAATTTAACCAAGTGTGAGGCTATGCTAATCTATGCTTCTTAAAAGTAACATGACAACTTTCTACCACAATTTGTTCATTCATAGACTAATATCCAATGGCTACCGATTGCACGTGGCATGCAGAATCTGGTTCTCCTGCTCAAGCCATTAAACATAAAATAGAAAGTTTCATTTCAGATCATGCACCAGGTTGCTTGTAACTAGTGGAGTGTGGAATATGCGGAATTTGCTTTCGCAGAATTATGCAAACTTGAAGCAAAATTACATGTAATCTGCTATTTTGTGCTACACTTTATCGGAAGAAGCTTTCTCACGTCAATTTTTACTGCAAGAATGCATTTCACTCTATAAAATTCTGCAAAAAAACTAAAGCACCGTAAACAAATCCTCCTCGTGTTCTGTCATTTCCATCCATTTAAAGTACCATTTTTCTGAGGAATGTCTGACATAATATCGACAGACAGAATATCGAACTACAAAAATATCGGAACAAAAATATCGACATCAAAAATATCGGAATCCTATCTTCATAAAGGTAAGTACAAAAATATCGAAAAAAAAATATCGTAGTACAAAAATATCGGAATCAAAAATATCGTTTTTTTAAATGTATTAATAATAATGTAAAAATAATATTAAAATACATATAATTTTACAAATATTAAATAAAAATATTAAAACAAAATTAAAACTAATACATATACATTTAAAATAAATAAAACACTTAATAATTTAATGTAAGTTTTTTTTTTAATGTTATTTATTTGATTTAATGTAATTTTTTTTTTACCCTGTACGCCTGTACCCCAAAAACCCAAAACTGACCCTGAACCCTAAAAATATCCCTGTACCCCAAAAACCCAAAACTGACCCTGAACCCTAAAAATACCCCTTTACCAAAAAACTGAAAACTGACCCTGAACCCTAAAAATACCCCTTTACCCAAAAACTGAAAACTGACCCTGAACCCTAAAAATACCCCTTTACCCATGAACTGAAAACTGACCCTGAACCCTAAAAATACCCCTTTACCCATGAACTGAAAACTGACTCTTATCCCTAAAAATACCCCTTTACCCAAAAACTGAAAACTGACCCTGAACCCTAAAAATGCCCCTTTACCCAAAAACTGAAAACTGACCCTGAACCCTAAAAATACCCCTTTACCCATGAACTGAAAACTGACCCGGAACCCTAAAAATACCCCTTTACCCATGAACTGAAAACTGACCCTTATCCCTAAAAATACCCCATTTACCCAAAAACTGAAAACTGACCCTGAACCCAAAAAATACCCCTTTACCCAAAAACTGAAAACTTACCCTGAACCCTAAAAATACCCCTTTACCCAAAATTAATTAATAATAATTAATTACCAATTAATAATTTATTAACAATAACAATAAAGTAAATATATTAGCACATTAGCTGTAATTAATTTAATTTAATAATTAATATTATTTTTCCCCATTAATTAATTAAGAATAACAAAAAGTATATATAAATAAAATTACTATAATTAATGTAATTAAATAATTAATATTAATTAATTACAACTAATTAATAATTAAAAATATGTACAAAATTATATTAATTAATTAACTAATTAATATAAATTAATTACCAATTAATTATTATTTAAAATATGTACAAACATATATTAATTAATTAATTATTATTAAATTACTTCCCACCCTATTCCCCTATAAACCCATAACCCGCTACAGAACATATTTATCAATTAATTAAAATTAATTAAAAATAATTTCTCAATTAATTAATTAAGAATTCCTACTAATTAATAATTAATTTAACATAATTAAATTACTTCCCACCCTATTCCCCTATAAACCCACAACCCGCTACAGTAGTAAAAGACAATATTTAATTAAATTACATTAAAAATATATAATAAAACATAATAAATACAATATAATATACACTAAATTTATTTAAAAATTGATATTAGTAACATCGAAGTTATTTATTTCGATATTATTGACATCGATATTTGAAACTTCGATATTACTGATATCATACTAATATCGATATTAAGACTGTCGATATTACTTACCTTCGATATTTTGTCCCATCGATATATTTAAACTTCGATATTATTGTATATCGATATTTAAAACTAGATATTTTGTCTGTGTACCTTTTCTGAGAATGGTGATTGTACAATTAATTTTTACTGAGACTGGAGCATTGTTATGCAAAGTGTCATTATTTCATACATTTTAGCTTAAGAAGCATAATGCAAATGTCTCAGTATTACACAAATCATGCTGCTATAATTTAAAGTTCACTCAGGTGTAGTTGTAACTACAGTTCAGAGATCTGAATCCCCCACAAACAGTGAGTCCTGACATCTAACCTGGAAACCACAATGAGTTAACATTTTTGTAGTTTCAGATTATGCTCTATTTAAACGGACTCACTGAATTTATACCAATTACTTACCCTCCTGGACCAATAGACTTGGCTTTTTCTTCTTAGCATCAAGGAGCACAAACTCCCTTAATGGGATAAACCTACTATCTCAGGTTACCAACCCCAGAAATGTGATTTACTCATCATCTTTTATAAGAATCAGAAGATATTTATGTGGTGTAAGTCTTCACCACTTTGACAGAGATCTACCTATGGTAAAATATATGGAGATTTTAGAATGTTTATTACATCTTTAAAAAAATAATAAAAATATTGTATGTAAACATTTTATGAAAATTAATTTCATATATTTAGTATAAATGTAGAACAAAGTATACATTGTTACAGCACTACTAACTTTGAAATAAATATTTAATTAATTAAACATATTAAATAAAAAATATTTTTAAATGATTTATTAAATAAACATTCTAACTTAAAGTAAAATGTATACATTTATTTATTATGTATTATAATTACTAAAAGTTATGTATAGTAATATTTATATTACTTTAGTTTATTAAAAAAGTAGTTACATTTATAAAAAGTTCATATTTGTTTAAATAAAATGGGCTCTTTCTTTTCATAGTTCTCTATATATAAATACATTTATATATATATATATATATATATATATATATATATATATATATATATATATATATAGCCAAAAGAGATTTCCCATGTACAAGGAAACGTTACGACAACACTCCAGAAGTTGCTGTGCTTAAGAATTTATTCGGCAGCAAAACAAAAGTTTGTTTTGCTGCCGAATAAATTCTTAAGCACAGCAACTTCTGGAGTGTTGTCGTAACGTTTCCTTGTACATGGGAAATCTCTTTTGGATATTTGGGCCGCCGGGACCCTAACGACGACCCGCTCGTGAGCAGGTACTGGCCAGATACCGGAATTGTGGTTTGCAATATATATATATATATATATATATATATATATAGATACATAGTTAACATTACATTAAATGTATACAGTATTTAAAAATCTAAATACATTTATTTTCATGTTATTTCCAATTAAGTCCTTGAGTCCATTGTTTTTAATAGGAGGGTGGTGCTGTTCATGGCAGTGGACTTACTTCAAAGCTGTGGTGGAGCACATGTACGAGTTATTTGCAGCCATTTGAGCAGTAGTAACTTTAGAAGTGTAGTTTTTGAATAGCAATTGGCTTATGTCCCTACTTAAACCCCCTCCTTACTCTTCACTAAACTCCGATTTTGAAATGGCTATTCCCTATGTAGCCTTCACTCCTCTTGGTCCCTTTCACCTTTACTTCTAAGTAGTAAACTTAAATGTGTGATGATCTCCCCATTGAAAAGATGGAAAAGGTGGAGTTGAAGACTTACAACCATAGGGGAGAGGAGTGGGCCTAATGGCTAGGGCGGTCGTCCTCAAATCTGGGGAACAGGGTTCGTGTCTCGTCAAGGACGCTCAACATCCTGTGATTCTGCGCAAGTCACGTGATCTCCCCGTGCCCAACCCAAAAAAATGAATGTGTCCTCATGTAACGCAACTGGTGCTCGTGTAAAGCGCTCTGATACCTGGTACCCTCGGGTCAAGTTTGCGCTATATAAAACTCTATAAAAAAGAAATAAAGAATATCATAGGTTTATAAATACCAGTTTGTTTTTAAGTCGTAGCACCGAAGTATTACTTTATGTATTACATATTGATGTTTGTGAATCGGGCCCAAAGTGTGCAAATTACACTGTTACTCTCTCCTACGAGCCCTCCCATCTCTTTGACTGCTCTACACCCCGTTGCCTTACTCATCACACCTACTACTGTAGAGCATAACCAGAATACCAACCACAATGCTTTGACATGTCCCTCTAAGTGCTTCACCTCTGATGCAACCAACACACAGGCACGTGATCAGATATAATCACAAACTCCACAACACATCCTAGTGCCTCCATCTTTAGAGCTAGATGTCCTTAATACAGTCAAAGGTCAATGAATCTCTCAAGAAACACCTCTTCTAGAAACCAACATCACAGCTTCCCTCCTGATCTCTAGTTGTACAGTGACGACTGACTCTTGCATATCTACTGCTAATTTGCTCTGAAATTCAGATTATTTAGTGCGTAGATCTTTCACTGTGAGTACAGAGAGCAAAGCCACTCAAGCAATGTTGCACGCCACTGTCCACAAGGGTCTTAGAAATTTTGCTAAGTGTAATGCAGCAAATGGTCTTCACGTGCTACACCGTTCTTGCCTCCATCAGCCTTGTCGTGAGCTGGTGTATGACGACACTGCGACTAAGTCTTCAGTGGAAGCCAAAACACAGTGGTCTTTGATGTGCTTTGAAATTAATGAGCTGAGTGTGTGCATTTGCTTAGCCGAAAGGGGCAAAAGATGAGAGATTGTGCTATGTGGCACTGCATTTATTTATGCCATTTCATATACCGCGAACTTTACCCAAAGGTGTCAGAGCGCTTTACATAAGAACCAGTTGAAAAACATAAGGATTTAGGATTACCTGCGTTACATAAAGGATACAAACAGAAAAAAATTGCAAATGTACAAGATGTAAAGTCACACAAAGAGGAGATACAAATGGATATACTCTAAGAGTCACATAGGAATGGTAGATAGTACAAAGGTCTACTGCATATACTAGTGATTAGAGTTATCTCTATATACATAGGGAAGGCAACAAGGCATATATTCCACAGACATGTTGTTGGTAAGGATTCACCCAGTGGATACCAGTGCAGTGGTATGTTGCATGTGTTTTATGTACATTTATAAATATATATGTTTTTACTGGGTACATATGTGTGAGCCAATGCATGTATATTTGTAAATGCACCTGATTAACTCCTCAATGTTGTGATCCACATATTTTAAGCTTGTTTGCCCTCAAGAGGCATATTATTTCCACTACATCGTGGTGGTAAGCAACCCTTTGATGACACAAGAGCCTGGAGGGCGGGTTGGACAACAAGACATGGAGGCTCCCAAGCCAGTGGAGTGGATGCAGCCTGTGATGAGCAGGTTTGATGATCATAAAGGAGGGTCAGTGCTGGGGTTGCCCACAGAGTCAAATAGGGGCTGATGTGCAACTGGGTGATTAGACAGAATACCAGAAACAGAAATATTGTGGGACAACATTCTGTGTCAAGACTATTCAGGACAAAGATATTGTGATGGTAAGTTTCTATAGCTAAGCAAAGTTCTACGAAATATAATTTCACATATATGTACCTTGATGATATATATATATATATATATATATCTTAAAGGCACACAGATGAGGAATTATGGATCATAAATCTACACTTACCTATTTGCACTTACCTTCTCGATATTTTGGTTCTCGATATTTATGACACGGGTTTCTGGATCCGCAATATTTTAGTTTCTGATATTCTGTCAGGGATCGGTACTACTGTATCACTGTGACTGTACTCCCCTTGCTCACGCTGCTATCATCTAACAACGTCGGACTGAGGTTGCCCTTGCCTTCATCCTCCTGTTTTGCCCAATGCTACTTTACTGTCTGCATCTTCTCTGCTGGCTGCCTCAGTTCTAGCTCACATCATCCATTGCCCCATGTGTTTTTATCCCTCCTCCATCTGTCCTGTGTTCACATTTTCGACCATCTCGAACGCGCCATTTTCGATAGATGATTTCTCTTTGCGCACCATAGTCATATCTGCTTCGTCCAAATCATCTCTACTAACGAAACCTGCCCTCTCATTTCTATTTTATTTCCCTTGTGCATTGCTCCTATCTTTATGTGCTCTAGTCTCATGAACGCCCTCCTGCCACGTATGTACATCTGCTACCCCTTCTGTGTGATATCTTTTTACACTCCCTCATTAACATGCCTTTATGCATGTTTGCACAATGCCTGCTTTCTCCTTGGGTCTCCATCAGTTTGCTCCACCGCTTGGTTTTGTGTGCATGCTTCCTTCCCAGCACATGCTTCGCTGTTATCCTCCCATTTTACCAGGGCTATTGTCTTGTGCTCTTGAATATATCCATTTGCACACCCATGTTCTCCCCTCGTTGACATGTAACACTAAATTTCACCACATCAAGTTATTCGCCATCGCTGGGCATGCTTTAGGTACCGGCGAGCGAGCGGCTTAGGGCAGGTACCAGTTCTGTTTTCCAAAGAGGTCAATGGAACCTCACGAGCTTCTTTCCTCACTGTTGAGGCTTTCCTGAACAATTTTGTGGTTTGGATACAGTTACAAAGGTGGTCGATATCGTATGAGTGCAGAGCAGCCCTGACCACATACCTTAATCTGGGTAGAATTACAGGGTGTATTGAGTGTCGTCGTCTCGAACCCCTGTTTCACTAATCTCGATCCTGAAGAAACGCCATTGGATCCACTAGGGACAACACAGGCGTGAAACATGTCGACCTGTATTGACCATTTTTACCACTTATCTACTCTTTATTATCACTATTTTCACTGAGAATTGCAGAAGGAAAGTGCTCTCAATTGACAATCAGGTCACGAGTACCCTTCCCTGGTTTATTTTAACCATTTTGCTCGAACCCCATAATAAAACCCTCTAAGGGTACCAGTACAATATTGGTAACCCGCTTGCACTATTACCCACACACCCACACTAACAACTGTGGCTTTCCTCTAAAAATATCTCCATCAAAAAGCCCTCTCGCTGGGCCGGTGGGGGACAGCAGGGCCACCCCCACGAGAAGCATAGGTCCAGTGATGAAGCATGACACTCTTATGGGCATGTGAAGGCACTTCTCCAATAAGGTGACGCCCTCCCTCTTCTCTTTGTATCCAACCTTTAACTAATAAATAAGTGAGGTATACTTTACACCTACACGTCAGGCGGCCAAATGGGCAAGCACCCTCATTAGGAACAGTGACCCTCCAGTAATAGACACGTCTGACCTTGGGAGCACAGGTACTGGACCTCATTCTCCGCGTGCTCCCCCCCCCCCCTCTCCTGTGTATTTGATGCTTTAAGTGAATCACATCTGTTTGAAACTGACCCTGGCTGAAGCATTGCGTAAGAATCGTGCAGTGCACCACGTCACTGGAATGCAATCTCCTGCCCTGTCCCCTGGATGCTGTGAGAGATGAGGCAGACAAGACACCCAGAAAGAAGACCATCCTATTTCTTCTCTTTAACCGTGTACAGCAAATGCAGATAATTTGCTAATTCTTTTCTTTTTTGTTTAAATCTGAACTCGTTCCCGACACCTGCTTTAGTGAGGTTGCACAGCGACACAATAACATGTTTGCTTGAAGCAAAAATAGTTTGCACCTGCTGAAAGGTGAAGGGGCAATTGATGAATCGCCCATGGTAATACAATCAGCAAGTTTGTGCGTTCCTAATTTGAGTGAGAACTGGGATGGTGAAAAGTTTACTCTTAGTTCAACACCGGATATCTTGTGTACAAAGCTCTAAAGGCGAATTTTTACAATGCACGTTTCTTTGTACTCTCTATGCCGTGCTAATCTAAGAGTATCGTTTTTCAAACTTTTTTACATGCATGTAGCAGTCTGATGTGTGTGTTCTGAATGCATAAATGTTTCTGTTAACCTGCTCAAAGCATTATTCTGCTTAAGAAGGCAACAGTTCTCCAGGTCGAACACATGCTCGCATTTTGCATTTGACTTAATGATGCAGGCAGATAAACAGGTTAGTCTAAGATCACAAGTGGGCCTATTTACTATGGTTTTACATATCAAGGCTCCTAGGCAGAGGTGTGAAAGGATATAGGTGCAAGCAGAAATCTGCAAGCAGGAGATCTGGTGTGGGGTGGCTACGTTTTCAAGTACCTCGCTCCGCAGTTCTGTAGGCACAGCCTTTGTGCAGTGTAGGCCTCTTCACAACAGGGTAGTCTCCTGCCTGGAGCCCCCCAAAGCAGAGGCACAAAGAGGTGTGAACTATCTGCACTTGGCTATGAAGAGCGACAAAGACAGTGATACGGAAAGAGGCAAAGTGGTTTTACCTAAAAGACACCTCCCACTCTGAACAACAGACTGCAGCCCCCTTCGCCCCCACCATCTACCAAGTGGCAGTGGAAGAACCAAATCGAATTTCTATAGGAGCCTTGTGTTCTTTGTCTTCCCTTCTCTGTCTAGGTCTCTTCCCTCCTGCATTCTGACACGCTTCCACTGTCAGGGAAAACCTCACACTCAACTTGTGCACAGGGAACCGGCCCGATACATCCAAAATGGAACCCACAGGCTGGTTAACCCTTTCGATGCTGATGACGAGCTCAGCTTGTCATCAGCCACGGGTGGCGTGTGCTGATGACGAGCTGAGCTCGTCATGTAGTGCGGTAATTACAAAAATGCAGCACACCGCAAAAATCGCCGCAGCAGCGATGCGGCTAATTTACTCTAATAATATCACTGGGCCCGATTCCCAAAACTAATCTGAGACAAAATCCTAAACTTACTACTTTTGGTATTCACAGAAGGCATTTAGTAGTAGTAAAGTTAGGAGTTCTAACTTTACTACTATTAAATGTCTTTTGTGAATACCAAAAGTAGTAAGTTTAACCAAAAGTAGTAAGTGCCTTCTGTGAATACCAAAAGTAGTAAGTTTAGGATTTTGTCTCAGATTAGTTCTGTGAATCATGCCCACTGTCATTAATTTACACGTACAAATCATATAAGTACAATGCATGTACTACAATAGTCACATACACAAACACAGCATACACTTGGATGGGATTAGGTGATAAACCAAGGTACAAATCTGGCTGTGCATTGGCGAGGCACTCTCAGTAAAAGTCAATTAGTGTGCAAACCTTTCATTAACTGACTAGTGAGGTAAGATCTTTAAATGAGACCTTTTTTTTTCCGCCGCCATCTCCCTTGTGGCAGCTTACATATTGTACAAATGTTAGGATTCTCCAACCTATGCTTAAAAGAGCAGACTTAAGCTTTTCACACATCAGGCTAGGCTCTTAATGTTTAAATGATATTTACACTCTGAACCACATGTTTACACCGTCTGCCCAGGTTATGGAGCAGTGTGTATGATGTTTTCTTTTTCTAAAGCTTACATTCTCTGTTTTCTTCCTATCTCAGGAAGGTTTTCCCCATTAACCTCTAAAATTGGGTACCGGTGTAGCCTACTGCTCCCCATAAAGCGCTTCAACGCCTTTCGTCTGGGGTAGTAAACGCTATATAAATACAATTACAATTCCATTTCTCTACCGGTTTGTCTTCCATTGTGAAAGTTTTTTTCAAATCCTGCTTTTCTCAATCATACCACAAGAGGGCGCTAATGTTCTATAGTTTAATTACACATTTGTATTTATTGTGAGTTGATAGCCAATGAAAAAGGTAACGCTCATACATAGCCCGTTAGGAAACATGCTCTTTTATCCTTGCCTAAAACACGAGAAAGGTTCCAAGAGACGGTGCAGGCAACAAAGCTGCAATTAATCTTCCGGCATTTCACCTAAGGTTCTGCCGCTCGTTTCATTCTGGTATTAAATTTCTTCTAAGATTTTACGAGTGTTTTTCCAGAACTTATAAGACAAGGTGGAGAAAGTCCGTGGTTAGCCATACTTCTGGACGTCTCCTCCCACCAATAGTAACACAGACGTGGGGAAATGTTAATTTTTCCTTGAACCGAGTCCTTTTGGGTGAAAGCCAGTCCGAAAACTACCGGCGATCCAAAGAGGCCGGGAGGAGGCTCATGGCCTCAGTTTGCCCTTGGAGGGGCGTATTTATGAGGCCTTGCGTCACTTTTGCGCAGCGTCACTTTGCATTATATTTACAAAGTGACACATCTAGGTAGATGGATCACTGTGTAAACTCCTGCGCCACATTATACCTGCGTCAGGTATAACATATGCAGGGGGGGCGTTCTGACGCAAGCTAGGGTGACTGACTCCGGAATCTGGGGATCACGGTTCGATCCCCGGCACCGGCGGCAGATTAGCCCAGCACCATGTGACTCTGGGCAATAGCTTGCTTAATCTTCCCGAAGGCCCCCAGCGCCTAGAGACCCTTACGGGTGATTGTGCGCTTTACAAATGGGGACGCAAGGAAGGGTCATAGAAGTGACACAGTGAAATCTATGAGATTTCACTGCGCCACTTCTAGGAAGCAAAAACGTCAATATCTAATGCGTGCCTCACAGCAGGTGTAAGACTGACATAGGCACATTGAAATGGGACTTGCCCATGTTAAATGACCCATTGCTGAAGTTGCATCACGTTTGTGACACACTCCAGCAATTCGTCATTTTTGCTCCCACAGATACGTCAGAAATACTGATGTATCAGTAACTCTTTGCAACATGATGCGTCACAATTGTAAATATGACGCATCAAGCATGTCGCAAAGAGGGCCCAATGAAAAGTGACGCATCGCTGTTTTCACGCAGCAATGCGTCACATTTCATTAAGGAGGCCCGGACTTTCTAAAGGTCCGGCTGATGCCCAGGGGTCTCCTTCCCGAGGTCCATTAGGCGAATCAGACCCAAGGCTGATGATGTTGCCATGCTGATTCTAGACAGATAAATCGATGAACAGTGCTTTTAGTTTATTTGTAGAACTGACCTAGGTTGGAGAGGAGACTCATTCATTCATTTGGAGTCCCAAGAAGATCTCAATGTCATTGCAGACTGAAGTTTGCGCCCGAATCGGGTTTCAACTTACGCAAAATAACCGAACTGTGGGGAAGATTTACAGGCCCCGTTCACATTCTTGTACCACCATTGTGTCACTTTTTTTTATGCAACCGCGGCGCAAACAATGTGGCCAATTTACAACGTGACGCATCTAGGGAGATGCATTGCATTGTAAAACCCTGCGTCACATTATACCTGCATCAGTTATAATGTATGCAGGGTGGGCATTCCCACGCAAAAATCCATGTACAACTGCCGCAGTGAAGTTGACAACATTTCACTGCGTCAGTCTATGCCTTCAATGCGTCAAAATCCCTATGCCTGCGCAGACGAGGCGTAAGGAATAACGCAGAGCTTTTTGCATGGGACTCACCTATCTGTTGTGGCGCATTGCTGGAGTTGTGTCACTTTCATGATCAACTTCAGCAATGTGTCACTTTCATGGCAACAGATGCGTCAGTATTTCTGATGCCTCTGTTAATCCTTGCGCCATGGACCAATGTATTGTAAATACAGCTCATCTATGGTGGTGCAAGGGCATTTGACGCTGGTGCAAGGAAAATTTTGCATCTATGCAGATGCGTCAGTTCCTTCTGAATCCGTCCCTGTTTTTCTTTGCCCAAATTTTGCTTCGCAAAGTATGCGCTTCACAATTTTTCCCCTATTATTCCCATCTAGATGTGTTGAACTCAAAATGGAGCGGTAATACCATACCCAATTAACACTACACACTCCGGTATTGACGTTACTTGCTTATAATGATCCCATCACAATCCGTAGAAACTCTCTCCGGTATTAAGGGGAGATCTGAGTGGCCATCAGCTCTTCTGAATTGATATTTCTGCAGTTATTTAGAGCGCGAAATCAGCCCAAGGGAATGAAAGTGATTTACATGAACACCAGATGTATTACCCAGGGTCAGATACTGGTTTTAGCATTCTGTCCATCATTTGTTGCATCAGCACTTTTTGTGGAAATGGGTACGTCCAGATGTGGGTCCCTTGCTCACCCAAACGGGGGTTCCTTGCTCGCTGTGCCAATGGATTCAAGCTAGCCCGGTTGATGAGGGATGATACCCCGAAACCGGCCCCAGGATACTTGTTTCCGGTCCAGGGAGGACCCAGCATGGCAGTTTGGGCTGGACTGTTCCCATGAGGAGCAGGGTCAAGACTGATTTGCATATGTCTGGGTCCAAAATGGGGTGGCGTAGTGATTAAAAGAACAATGGATTTAATCCAGATCGCTTCACTGGGGGTGCATGTTTGATTCATTCAGCATTCCGTCCATCATTTGTTGCTGCTGCACTTCTTCCCCTAAGTAGTATGGGTATGCCAAGATGTGGGTTTCTTGCTTGCTATTAATTAATTAATTAATTGTGGGTTTCTAACGCGCTGGAATCAACTCCCGAACGAGTATCTCTGCGCAATAGACCGCTGGGGAACCCCTCCTGCCTTTCCCTGTGAGATAGTCCCTACTGGGTATCTCCAAGGTGAAACCAGGCATCCCCGATGTATGTGGGTGGCCGTTGTGGAGATGAGGCAAGCTAATGCCCAGAGTTGCCGAGTGTGATCCCTGGTTAGAGTAGGCACCGAGGTGAGAATTATCGAGTCCGCTGACCCTGGTCCACGACCCTGCTGCATTGGGAATTGAACCCTGGTCTCGGGCTGTCCTCTGCTCCCGGGTCTGCCTCCTCTAACCAGCGAGCCACACCACTCCACTATGCCATTGGATTCAAGCTAACCTGGCTGATGAGGGGTGTTACCCCGAAACTGGTCCCAGGATGCTTGTTTCTGGTCCAGAGCGGACCCAGCTTGGTAATTCGAGCTGGACTGTTCTGTTCTAATGGGGAACAGGGTCAAGTCTGATTTGCATATGGCTGGGTCCAAACTGGGGTGGCGTTGTGAGCAAAAGAACAATGGATTTAATCCAGATCGCTTCACTGGGGGTTGAATGTTTGATTCATTCAGCATTCTGTCCATCATTTGTTGCTGCAGCAGTTTTCACCCTAAGTGGGATGGGTATGCCCAGATGTGGGTATCTTGCTCTCTGTGCCACTGGATTCAAGCTAGCTGGCTGATAAGGGGTTTTACCCTGAAACCCGTCCCACGATGCTTGTTTTGGTCACTTGGCAGTTCCAGCTGGACTGTTCCGATGAGAACCCGGGTTAAGACTGATTTGCATATTGCTGGGTCCAGACTGGGGTGGCATAGTGGGCAAAAGAACAATGGATTTAACCTATATCTTTTGACTGAAAGTGAATGTCTGATACATTTAGCATTCCTTCCATCATTTGTTTGCGTAGCGCAGATTATGGTTTTAGCCACAACAGGTAGTCATTTGCCCTAATTCACAGGCTAATAAGTGGACTCCAGGACTCAACCCTGATTTCACAGTTCCTAAGTTGGCAGTTCTGACCATAACATCACGTCCTTACAAAGAACCATGTCTGGATAAAGCAGACATGATGGGAGTTCTGAGGGGGCATGGCACTATGTTGATGTCTGGTGAGTAACACCTGTTTAGGTTTCGCCTGCACAGCACTTGCTCTATGCTTGTCAAGTCTATTGTCTTTAATATAAATATTAAAAGGAGAATACATCCCACCCCCTCACTTTCCTGGCTTTTCATTACTTCCTGCACTTGCCACTTACATTTCCTCCAATTTTATTGGCTATAGGATTTTTTCCTGCACTGACCAATGCTTTTTCCCTGTCTGCTTCCCTTATCAGTTTCCTTTAGCCGAATTACTGTGAACATCCGCTTGGTGGAATAATTTTTTCATAAAGTTTTGCCTCTTTCTGCTTTCTGACTTCCCTGTCTATGGCCTTAAAATAGGCTGCAGGGACTGAGTATGGCATGTTTTGTTGTACATATAAGAAACATGGTAAGGACATCATTTTAAATAATGCCGCTCTACCGAGCAATGAAAGTGGCACCGCCAGTGCTGTACGTCGCTTTTGAGTCTTATCAAGGGAGTTTGGAGGTCTGGAGTGGAACAGGTCAGGGTCGGTCGATGATGCCAAGATATCTGAACCTGTCTGTCGCTATTTGGGCCTCACATTCCGCTGGAAGATCAGGTTTTTGACCATGTAGGACATATATAAGTGATTAAGACCAGTTGATCGTGCATCCTGAATACCTGCCAAAGTTTGTGAAGGTGTTGAGCAGTCTTGGAATCAAAGGTTTTGGGTCTGCGATGTACAAAAGAACATCATCAGTGTAAAGAGATATCCTATCTTCCCACTGCACCGTCCAGTACAGGCCACGGTCCAGGGGGTCCGTCCAAACCCAGGCCGCCAGAGGCTCAAGCATCAAGGCAAAAAGAAGTGGCGAAAGTGGACAGCACTGCCTCATCCCACGCCTGAGCGGGACACATGAGATGTTCTTCCATTGATGACCACCTGGGCTAGAGGCTCAGTGTAGAGAAGCCGGAGCCAGGACATAAACTAATCTAGGGAGAGGACCACTGCATCCTCCTGGATTATACCAACTTGACCCAGCACTCCATAGAATCTCCTCAAGTTGAGAGCCGCGTTGCGGCCCGGCATGAAGCCAGATTGGGCGGGATGTACCGAATTAGAGATAATTTGGATAAGAGGGGAAGCTATGAGCTTGGCCTCGGCATTCAGGGGCGATATAGGCCTATATGAGGCAAAATTTACTGGGGGCTTGTCCTCCTTATGGATGACCACTATTTAGAACAGACATTGTTCACTGGAAAGGGTGCCCCTTTGGGTACAGAGCAGGAATATCGTCGTAAAAATATCGAGTAACATAAATATCGCTGCAAAAATATCTACAGGAAGAAATATCGATGACAAAAATATCGTCTGACCAGAATATCGACAGACAGGTAAGTAATATCGTTAACATTAATATAGTTGTAATAAATATTGTTTACAAAAACATAGTTTACAATAATATCGTTTTTTAAATAATTATAAGTAATGTAGTGTTTTTAATGATTATTTTTAGTCAAAGTAGTATTTTTAGTAGTATATTATTATTTAATAATGTATTTTCAGTTGAATTTAGTATTAATAGTTCCGTAGCGGGTTGTGGGTTTATAGGGGAGTAGGGTGGGAAGTAATTTAAATATAATGAAATAATACATTAATTAATGTTTTAAATGAATATAAATAGTGTAATAAATAATAGTTAATTAATTTCAATTAGTTAATTGAATAATAAATATGTAATTAATTATGTTAATTTTTAAATTATTTTTAGGTGTGTGTACAGGATTTTTTTAGTGAAAATGTTTTTGGGTAAAGGGGTATTTTTAGGGTTCAGGGTCAGTTTTCAGTTTTTGAGTAAAGGGGTATTTTTAGGGTTCAGGGTCAGTTTTCAGTTTTTGGGTAAAGGGGTATTTTTTGGGTTCAGGGTCAGTTTTCAGTTTTTGGGTAAAGGGGTATTTTTTAGGGTTCAGGGTCAGTTTTCAGTTTTTGGGTAAAGGGGTATTTTTAGGGTTCAGGGTCAGTTTTTAGTTTTTGGGTAAAGGGGTATTTTTAGGGTTCAGGGTCAGTTTTCAGTTTTTGGGTAAAGGGGTATTTTTAGGGTTCAGGGTCAGTTTTCAGTTTTTGGGTAAAGGGGTATTTTTAGGGTTCAGGGTCAGTTTTTAGTTTTTGGGTAAAGGGGTATTTTTTGGGTTCAGGGTCAGTTTTCAGTTTTTGGGTAAAAGGGTATTTTTAGGGTTCAGGGTCAGTTTTCAGTTTTTGGATAAAAGGGTATTTTTAAGGTTCAGGGTCAGTTTTCAGTTTTTGGTTAAAGGGGTATTTTTAGGGTTCAGGGTCAGTTTTCAGTTTTTGGGTAAAGGGGTTTTTAAATATAATGAAATAATAGATTAATTAATGTTTTACATAAATATAAATAGTGTAATAAATAATAGTTAATTAATTTTAATTAGTTAATTGAATAATAATTATGTAATTAATTATGTTAATTTTTTTATTAATTTTAGGTGTGTGTACAGGATTTTTTTAGTGAAAATGTTTTTGGGTAAAGGGGTATTTTTAGGGTTCAGGGTCAGTTTTGGGTTTTTGGGTAAAGGGGTATTTTAATTATATATATGTATTATTGTTGTTATATAAAGTAATGTGTAAAATCAATTTATATGTCCACATTGATTAAGTTTATAATTAAAAAGTGTAGTAAATTTTTTTGAAATAGTTAAAAAATAAAAGTAATGTAATGTATTTTGTTAATAGTACTTATATTTATTTATTATTTAATGTAATTTTAATTATTTTAAAAAGTCGATATTTTTTACATCTATATTAATTACAACGATATTTTGGAGTCGATATTTATGTACTTACCTGTTTAAGTATAGGGTGTCGGTATTTTTGTAAACGATATTTTTGCAACGATATTTATGTCAGCTATATTTTTGTTATCGATATTTTAACACCCTACCGCCCCTTTGTCTACTCTCCTTGTAGATGTGCAACAGATACGGTGCTAATGTGGCCACTGTGAGCTTGTAGAGCTCCATCAGAAGGCCGTTAGGGCCCATAGCTTGGCTAGAGCGCAGGCTCCCTATCGCTCCAGCCTCCTCATCCTCAGTTGGGTCGCTCTCCATAAGAGGTGTGTCCTTGCATGAGAGGGTTGGGTGACGTATGTAAGATAGGGGGGGATATGTACAATGAAGTGGCGGAGCATGTCGTTAGCCTCCTTGGCTTAACATCACGCTCTGCCACTTCGGAAACACACCATATTTACAAGAATGTGGTGCAGACTTGCATTTCCCCCTGCAATGGCGCTAAGTTTAATGACTTATCGCCAACACAGGCACCCTTGCACCGGAGTGAAAGGGTGTCTGTGTGCAGGGGAGGATTGGTTATGTGTAGAAAGGTGTCCCTTCCTGCACAGAAACAATCCTAAAATGGAATTTTGTAACTAATGTGTGCTGCTTCATGCAGCACACATTACAGTTACAAAATGGCATTTTTTTAAAGGTTTGTTCATGCACAGGAAGGGACACCTTCCTGTACATGAACAAACCATAGCATTTTGCTTTTTCCATGTGTGCTGCACAAGGCAGCGCACATGGAAAGAGCAAAAACGAGAAGAAATAATGCATTTCTCCACGTTTCCCAATTTAAGACCAGGATTATCCTGGTCTTCATTTTGGCACTGCCTCCTATGTACGCCACCCTTGTACATAGGGGCAGCGTCAAATACAAAGGGTGTTGCAGTGGAACACCCACCACAACACCCACTGCCCACCCCTTTCATGCTAACCATAGTGTGAAAGGGTGCCTAATGTACAAGGCAGCGTTAAGCCACGCTAAGTGGCTTAACACTGCATTGTACATAGGGCGCAGCCCCTATCACCACCACAACATCCGTAAAAGTGACGTTGTGGTGGCAATAGGGGCTTGTACATATGCAAAACACGTGAAGTATCCCGAACAATCAAGCTCAAAATGCTCAAATGCGGGAAAGGAGGCAACTACTTTTTGTTAATTATCCCTCACACACCCTATTGGGGTCAAGCTTCCTCATAGGGTTCACCCTGACTCCAAAGGTCAGGGTGGGCTCGACCGTGTTTCAGGGAGCGCTTAGAAGTTGTAGGCCAGGGGGTCTAAAGATAAAAATCCTACTGCATTCCCCACGTATCCCTTTATTCGTGGGAACGTAGCTGATATTAAAATAAATATATACAAGTGGTTGTTTGAAGGTAATGATCCTATGACCCTAAGGGTGTGCCAATATGTTTCAGCCCTTGTTTAGTGGCCTGTTCGGTCATTCAATATGGCCATTACCAATGTATATCACACACGCTTTTTGCACTATTTTTTTTAGCGAAATGCATCAGTGACTAAAATGCCAATTCAAATAATACCATGTAATTTCATGCAATATTTGAGTATTTTGAGTAATATCTGCAAAATGAAGTTAGCGTGTTTCACCGGATTTAGCTGTCGCTTACTCTTAGATTAGATTTTTTATCAAGTTTCTTTGTTATTTAATTGCAAGATCATTTGAAAAAATTTCAAAAGAAACGCTATTGCTCACATTGGAAAACAAATAGTAGGTAGAACAGGTGACCGCAAACAGCAAAGAGTTCTGTTATTACAGCTACAAATTAGGCATTTTTAGATCTGACCTAGAGATAGGATTAGCTGTTTACTAGTTCTATGTTTTGCAAACAAATCCTAATTGAAATACATATATATTGCGTCATTTGGGCCTTGATGCTTGAACAAACTTCATTTATACCAGCTTTTTAAGTCTGTGCCCTGGTGTTTTGCCACAGTGGATGCCGATACTTTTGTATTTTGTTGGAATATATATATATATATATATATATATATATATATATATATATATATATATATATATATATATATATATATATATATATATATATATATATATATATATATATATATATATCCTTGCAATCTCTGTTCACCACGGCGATTCACACCAAACAGAAAGGAGGACCCCAAAGCAGCAAATGAATTTCAAGTGGGAAGATGGTATTTCAGGCATGACGCGTTTCGGTTAACTGGTAACCTTGATCATATATATATGTATATATATATATATATATATGTATATATATATATATATATATATATATATTTGATTAACTGTACATAAGCCCACTGGGGCGAGATGAAGTACACCTATAAAATCATGGACATTTTTTAATTGTACTAATGGTTTTGGCTACAATAATGCATTGTATTGAAATGGCGGCTCTATTAATTGATGTGTATTTTAACCATTCTAATATGTCTGCCAAAGTTGTAGCGGTGAATGTGCAGGACAGTCCTGTTTCTATGCTAACGAACTTGTATGTAAATAGCACCAAGCACAAAAAGATTTTTACCGTGACCAATTCTTGGTGGCGAAACCCGTTGGTAGGCAGCTACCTGATTTTGTGCCTTAAATAAAATCACTTACGCATTCAGAAGCAGCCTGCGTGTATTCTTCAACCAGGAAGGAAACTTAGAGTGGAATTCGAAGGGTGTCCGGCACCCGTGCAGGCTCGCCGCAGCCTTGAAACCAGGAACAGCCGGGTATGGTGGTTTGATATATATATATATATATAAACTCGTACCAGTACTCCAGAAATCCTGCAATATTCAGGACACCACCAGAGGAGGAAACGAGAGCCGACCCAGCTTGCAGGTGAAAAAATTATCTATTGATTTTTATCGCCATCAGCATAACGTTTCGGCCTACCCAAAAGCCTTGTTCACACAACGCTAGCAAGGGAACAGGTGATTTTTAAAGTGCCAAATGCTCAAAAACATGTTACGTGATTGGTTGAACAACAGAGTCCGCCTTGATAGACATAGAAAACATTCTTTAACATTGTTTCTCTCCCGTCTGGTGTAAAAGCATACATATTAGACAGTGAGAATAAAAACCATAGAAAGTGTTAATCAATATATAAATACATTGTTTGCGATCCAAAAAGCCTGCACAATGAAGAAAGCTTAATTTCATCGATATAACACAAAAAAAGAGTCACTGCTGCTCAGTCAGAGACATCAAGTACATCACATTATCTTTTTATACAAATGATAAAACATCCTCATCTAATGTAACTGAAGTGGGTTAATTCATGGTAATAATACTATATTGAAGGGAGAGTTTTTGCATCATCATGTGGTTATCATAGTGTAAGCAATACATAACATTAGTGCAAAGTGCTGTGCAAAATATACGCTCAATATAAAAGAGTCAATTCTTTTATAGAAACATTTAAAACCAGATTATAAAGAGGGGACCATTGAACTGTGCTAAAGGAGAGGAGTCCAGAAGCTCCAAACCTCCCATAAATTTAAGATGATTATACAGTAAGGGGGAAGTGAGTAATGGAGCCTTCAGAATAGAATTGGGAATGGTAAACTGGACAACCAAAGGAAACTATAAACAGGTATAAAAATCATCACTGGCATTGAGGCCAGAGGGAGTTTTACTGTCGAGTTCCACAATGTACCTTGTCTCAAGGGCTCATAAGATAGCCTCGCGTTTTCCTCCCCTCCTCAATGGTGGAACCGCATCATTGACAAAGTACTGTTGACTTTGATTTTCATGAAGATCTTTAAAGTGGCGTGCAACTGGGTAAGCTGTATCACTGGTGTTGATGGCCCTTATGTTCTGGAGTATCCGTTTGTGAACCTGCAACTTGGTACTCCCCACATATCGCAGGCCACATGGACACTCCAGCACATATACAGCGAACTCCGTTTTGCACGTCAACTGTTTGTGGATAACACAGGGGATGTCTGAAACAGGTGTAATATATTGAGTCTTATTCACCCCGTGTTTGCAGGCCTTGCAGACAGCACATTTTCTGAAGCCCTTACTGGCCTTCAGCCATGAGATGTTGGTTAACACCTCCGGACTAGATTTCACAAAAGCATTGCTCAAAGAGCGTGCTTTTCTGAATGAAATCTCAGGTTTAGCTGACATGAAATCGCCAATCACTGGATCACTTGATATCAGATTCCAGTTTTTGGTGACAATTTTACAGATGGGTTGATGTTGCCGGTTATACGTTAATACCAGTATGACTGGTGGATTGGGATTGGCTGGTTCCGCTATCCTAGATTTTTTGTGTAGCAGAACTTCTTTCCTTGAGATAGAGTTAACCTTGCGTATCGCCGCATCTACTGAGTTCTTGGTGTAACCCCTAGCCAAAAACCGTGCCTTGCTCTCCCCCTGAGCTATCCTTCATTGGCCCTCTGTGCTGCAAATGCGTTTGATTCACAGCATTTCCCCGTAGGGAATACTGTGAATCGTATGCGGCAGGTGATGACTCTGGGCGTGCAACACAGTGTTGCCTGCTGTTGGATTCCTGTATAACACAGTTTCCAATTTGTTGTCCTGAACCACTACCTCTACGTCTAGAAAGCAGATTCTTTCCTGACTAATAGTGGAGGTGAAATTCAGATTGAAAGAATTCTGGTTCAAACGGTCAATGAAATCACTCACCTGTAATTGGGTACCCCACCATATTAAAAAAAATATCATCAATATAGCGGTACCAATGTACCACATGTTCAACAACCACATCATTAAAGGTGCCATGTAGGACCTGCTCCTCCCAGTAGCCCATATGCAAACAGGCATAACTGGGAGAAAAGCAGGCCCCCATGGCTACACCCCTGACTTGTTGGAAATGTTGATTGTTAAACAAGACAAAGTTATTGTGGAGACAAAAGGAGATCATACAGATTAACATCTTATTATGTTCATGTAAATGAATCGATCTATTACCCAGATAGAACTCTACAGCTCTCAAACCATCCAAATGGGAAATGCTCGCATAGAGAGCTGAAACACCCAACGTAATCAACCAACATTCAGAGTCCCAATGTACATTCTCCAACTGTCTGAGAAAATCACCAGAATCTTGTACATACGATGGCAAGGTTTTCACAAAATCCTGGAGAAAAAAATCAATGTACATAGTCACATTTTCCAACAACCCATTTCGGGCCGAAATAATGGGCCTGCCTGGGGGATTTGTAAGGTTCTTGTGAACCTTAGGGATCAAGTAAAAAAATAATATAATAAATAATAAATTAATCCTTGGAGCCGAAATGTCATGCGATGTGCTTGCACTGATTAAATAACCTTTTTGCACGAACCTGGACCGTGTCTGCGTCAATCTGTGGTGAGAAGGGGACCCATAACCTATGGAGACAGAGTGCTGTTCTATGGATATATATATATATATATATATATATATATATATATATATATATATATATATATATATATATATATATATATATATATATATATATATATATATATATATATATATATATATATATATATATATATATATATATATATTGTACTAAATGCACTCCTTGCTGGATAAACTCGTAATAATAATGATATTAATGTGAAACAATAAACAATTCATTGCCCTTTCTCAGTCCCTTGATTACAGCAAATATGACCTCCATGTTCTTCACACTATGGTGTCGATTCACAAAGGTAAACTTGCATCTTTGTGTAAGTTTACTACTTTTTGGAATTCATAAAGGTAAACTGAGACCAAAAGTCTAACTTTACTAGTACTAAATGACTTTTGGTCTAAGTTTACCTTTGTGAATATCGAAAAGTAGTAAAGTTAGACTGTTGGTCTAAGTTTATCTTTAGGACTACCGTAAAGTAGTAAACCTTCACAAATGTTTAAGTTTACCTTTGTGAATCGGGCTCTATTTTTAGGGTCTGATTTTGAGATGCTCACAACATTCCAACCCGTGTGTAAACCAATGTTTACGCACAGGTCGGATGTATGAGTCAAAGGGTATTGAACACATTAGATAATTATTGGATACATTAGATACCTCTAGCTTTGTTACATTTCGACAGTTCCAATCTGCTGAAATTTAACAGGTGGAATGAGTATGGTATTTACCATACCATGCGGATTTTGGTGTGTTAAAAAACCAAAATCTGCATGTTATCAATAACTTGTAATGAACCCCAAGGTATCATTATTTACCAGGTGCAATAAATATAACCTGTATTTGTAATCAGGTCATTAAAGTGCAGACTCTATGGAGAGCACATTCTCACCCCCATGCATGGGAGTCCTTATGAAGCTCACACAAAGAGAATACCCTGTCAAGACCCACTGTGTGATGCAGGGTAAGTGCTTTCCCTGCACCACAAAACATTATTATTTCCATTTTTATGCCTTGCACCATGAAATACCAGGAGTTTAAAGGCTTCAGCTGCTTTCAATGTGGTAAGTATTCAAGGGTACAGCTCAGCTGTTAAACACCATATCCAGTAGAAGAGGTCATGGTGCTTCTTCCTAGTAAAATGCTTCTTGGGGATTGCCACAGGAGAGGGATACCTGAGCAGGAATATACTCTACTAGACCACCAGGGAAAGTATCAGAAGGGGAGTGGTCCCCCCACCATAGTAACCCTCTCCCCGCTAACCAGGCTCCACACAGTGTTTTATACCTCCTATGGGTTGAATTGTTGTTGTTTTTTTACCTAGCCTACTAGACCACCATGGAAGAAATTTAAAAAATGGAATGGAGTGGGAGGGTCCTGCATGCAACAAAAATTGGTTTAAACAAAGCTGTATCAGGATATGATTTATATTGGTAATGGAAGTGTGTTGGGTATCATATTCACAGAAATGAACATTTTAATGCCACAATATCTTATAATGGGAAATCTTGCTTATCTAGAACAACTTATTAAAGTACAGAGATGCCAGAATATCAGATAATTTTAAGTTATGCAAACTCAAGTCAGTCTCTTGAGTTTTTTCAATTTTTAAAATTGTGCACCTTCGACTGAAGCAATTTTCATTTGTCTCTCAAATGCTGCATTGACATTGAGACCTTTATTCAATGTGACACCAAATGATGGAATATGAGACAACTATATGTAAGATTCTAGATGTTCAATGTGAATGCAAATTATATAGTGCCATATTCACAAAGGTCACATCATTTAAAAAAATTCTAAGTATGCTATTAATTGTTTTAATAATGATATAATAAACATGTGCTGTTTATATATATTTGTAACATTCATTATATTTATTTATATTTGACCTATTGTAAATAATTTCATTTAATTTAACATTATTTTCTGTGGGATTTTATGTTAAGTCCCTACCTCCATTAATTTCCATGGGGTGTTACATTACCAGTAATTAGCCATGTGCAGTGCTGGACTTACTACTGTTTTCTTTGTACTAACTTATTACACTGACAAGGGCCTAATTCCCAAAGGTAAGTTAAACCTTTGAGTAAGTTTACACTTACACTTTGTTGTAAGTGTACTGCTTTCTGTATTCACATAGTGTAAACTTACTGAAAGTGTAAGTTACATATCTCCACCCCAGAGTAATGCAAGTGCTTACTCTTGCATGGGTGGGGGATGTCGGTCCCTAAACCGCAACCTCACTCTTTCTAAACTTCTCTTATTCCTCCCTATTTCCTTTTGTATTTAGTAGTAATTCTGCCTTTTTCCCCACCCACTTCCCTGGTTCCCTTCCATATTTACTACTAAATGGAGTGGAGAATTCCACACATATAAGTACGAACAAAACACACACTTTGTAGTATGTTTTGTAGTAGTATCACAAAAAGTATAGTTTGTAAATAAGGCCCAGAGTTTGTGAATACCAAAAAGTGGCAACTTACCTAAAAGTGTAAACTTACACAAAAGTGTAAGTTGCCTTTGTGAATCAGGCCCTTATTGTTTCATTTGCTTTGAAACCTCCAATTAACTAGAAATTATATATGTTATTGGTAGCTGGCCCAGCGAGGCGAGATTTGAACAGAAACTATGGATTGTTGAAATACTATGCATTATATCCCTAATATAGGGCCAAATACCAGTAAACCAGTTTAATATTATACCATTACTCCCCCTGTTTAGGGCTATAATGCCTGTTATAAGGTATTTTTCTGAGTTATAGGCCTGAGCCACAGGCTTGGGCCTGCCTGTAACAAGGAAATCAGCCTTTAACATCCGGTATAGGCCACGGCAGAAGGGCTATAACTTTATTACATTCCATCCATTGTGAGCAGAATGTTATGAAATAAAAAGGAAGGAACCAAAAGAAACTCAATGGACTATTATAGCAGAAGGCCTGTACCACCTATTATTGGCCATGAATCGCATATTTGACTTCAATGGTGTTCTCAACGTCTGAATGTTCTATTAAATATGGCAAAGTCCTAAAAAATAATCCAAAGAATACATATAGGTGCATAATATACACAGAATTCAAGCAAGTAACATTTGGAAGATGAACATCTTGTTTTTTTAATTGAATCTTTCGTAGAGGAATGCTGTTATCTAATATGCTGTCATAAACTGTAAATCCATCAGTTGAAAAGCATGCTGTAGACCACTTCTTTGAAAACAGTACTGCTTCTGTGAGTGTCTTCCTCTTTCCAATGATGGCTTTCAAAAATACAATGCAGTAAGGTTTACACAATGTAGCTTTCTGCAAAAAGCAAATTATACAAACACTGAGGCCATGCATCAAAACTAAATCTGTCACACTTAAGTTTTAAGACAAGAGGGACAACTATGTTTAACAAAATTTAGTATAACAAATTGAAGCCTTAAGAATTTTAGCAACTACGATAGACAGATGATATCCTAATTTATCAAATCCCACTAAGGGGCTGAGTACGATGTGGTTAGGAAATCTTCTCGACCGAATCGGTTTGGAAATGGTTTGGACCGACTCGGATCGGGAGAGTCCGACTGACTGAGTATGATGCATCCGGATGCTTCCAGATACGATTTGGTTGGACTCCCATTGACTTCAATGGGAGCATATGTTACTAACGACATCGTAATTGGGCCCTCGGTCGGGAAGACACGTTCCTGATCTGATTCAGAAGGAGCAAATGATGTTAGGAGGCCTTCCTAACCTCATCGTAATCAGGCCCTAGGTGAGAATGCTTTCCTAACCGCATCATTCGTAATCGGGCCCTAAGTGAATTCAGGAGCTTAAGTGCAAGGCAAGCTTTCCACTTCATTCAGATGTTTGTGAATTATAGCAAACCAACGAAATAACATTAAAAACAGTATTGATGATATATGTATTATAAACTGCATTTGATCCTTGAATGTGCTGATGTAATACCATGCTGCAAAGATTAACAATGTATATGTGCTGAGTAGATTTGGAGCACTGAGAGCACAGTCATTTTTTTCTACATAGATGACTTGTTGTAATATGGTAAAACAAGAAATAGCAATCGGCATCTGACATTTTGATAAACATGCAGGAAAAATCAGAGGGTGTGCAAATGTTGTTTTTAATTTCAAAACAAGCTAACAAAAGGTACAAAGGCAGAACACATCGTACAGTTCAAAAGTAGTGTTTAAGTAAAGTAATTACATGCATGAAAATGGTATAAACTTTGGTTTGCTTTCTTCTTCTGTATGTAAGGTTGTAAAATGAATATTCTATTCATTTTATAGTCTTGTCTTGTACCCTCCACTAACCGCGACTGTCTCTCCGGTCATGTAAGAAGCATCCGACGAGAAGAGAAAAGACACAATTCCAGCACATTCCTCTGGTTCTGCAATTCTAAGGACACAAAGAACATGAGGATTGTTAAAAACGTAGTAAATCTGAGGTACAAAACTCAATCTGTTAATTTTCTAGTATTTGCATCTTTCTCTAGATTACACTATTTTCATATTGCTTTCATGAGTTGAAATAGTATTAGCACCCTCTGTTTTTTTTTGAAATTTCAGTTTTTGTTATTCACAAATATCGTAACCATTTGGTCTTGATAATTTAAGATTTCTCCTTCTGTAAGTGCCTTGGTAATGTTCTCTGCCAGTTGTTCTGTACATCAAGAAGTTATGAATGAGTTGTGAATACATAAGTAGGTAAATAATATATTTAATTGTCCTTACTGACATTTCATTCACAGGGTAGTACAAAATTACAAACACAGAACAAAAAATGTGCCCTTAGAAAAATAAAAATGCAAGAAGGGTAAAAATGCATTAAAACAAATAAAAGCCCACCACAAGATAGCTGCCATGTGATGGTGCACATGTCTGTTATTCACTTTGGATAGTTGTTTCTTGAAACAAAAAAAAATACTCCAAGATAGCTACTGTGCATGAACACTTTGGCACTGACTTTGGAATGGTTTGAAATATTTGTACTACTTTCTTTTGAGTTAAACACTTTTTTACTTTTTCCTATCGTTTGCCATAGGGAGACTTCAGAATCAGGGTGCTGTTCTCTCTATGGTAAAGTATACGGAAAATTTAAAAACAGTTATTATTCGAACATATTAAATGAAAATTGTTTTACTGAAGTAGAAATTGATGAATCCATTTTATTATGCACTATTAGTTATTAAACGTGATGTTCAATTTTAATTTAAAATAATGAAATTATATTTAAAAAAAATAGTCTTACATTAATTTAGAAATACAAAATAGTTAATTTTATTAAATTATTTGGGGGATAATTAGGATGTTGGTCGAAAAGCCTCCGACTGCTGGTTGGAGGCTTTCCAACCGACGTCCCTGGTTTGACTTCTGACCCCCGAATTACAATGACGGTGGTCGGAATTCAAACCGGCCGGTCATACCGGCTGACTTCCAACGGTCGTTCACAGCACCAGGGAGGGCGTGCTCCCGTCGTCCAACGGAATGGGATAAAGGAGAATTTGTGTCCATCCCCTGCTCATGATTGAAAAGCTTTCTTGTCAATTTCAGTTTCCTGCTCTTGATTCAATGGCTTTCCTCTGTATTCCTATGGAGTATTTTCATTTTACTGTGGTTTGATTGAATTAGTTGTTTCTTTTCAATGAGGACGTCGCAAATTTGCACTGTAGTGTATGAGGTACTATTTCCTTTCCCCTTCTGTCTCTATCCCTTCTCTTCTGCCTCCCTATGTTCCCCTAATGTATTTATAGATTATTTGTCCCTCCAGTGCTTTTTCTCCCCCGAGCCTCTTTGCACTCACTGCCAATCTGCTATTTATATAGGCAGCCAGCTTTAAAAGTATTTAAACCAACCATTCTAAGATGGCCGATGCGCATGCACACAGAGCAGCCATCTGGAGAAATGACAAACACTGGCAACGCCATATGTTTCATAGGAATGAACTAATGTATTTGCCAATGATTTTTATGCTTTGCATCATGACCATAATGTCCTTTCCACTAAAGTTTTTAAAGGATTTTTTATGAGTTATTTTTACATTGTGGGTATTTACTTTTCTCAGAAGAGAAATGTAATGCCTGTTAACAAATGTGTTTTTTTCAGAGAACATAACAATATTCTGGTACTTGTAGAACTCCCGATTTTTTGGATGGCATTTCTACAGCGATGAATTTCGATTTTTTATAAAATTTTGCATAGTGTCTTAGAGAACCTTTGGGAGAAGCAAAGATCAGCAAAGTACACAGTAGTCTAACCTTTACATATATTGATATTCTGCTTGGCTGCAAAGAATTATGCTTAATTTGAGCTCACTTGAGGTGGCCACAGCAGCTTGCAACACTCATTGCCCCAGCCATGTTACCAATGATTGTGACAGCACAACTACAACCATCACACTACATCAAGTGTGACAATTCGAACTATTTTAGCCCTCCAAAGCTGTAAGAATAGCTGGGCAGCAGGTAACAGTTATGTTTAATGCATATTGAATTAATAATTACCTGTTGTTGTGGTCATTTCTAAATTAACCATAAAGCGCCACCTTGTGGCAGACTGTCACAAGGTGTTGACAATTAAGTGCCGGTGCCGAGCACCGGAAACGACCGCCTCAAATTAAGCACGGGTCACTTTTTTGTGACGTTCCGTGGCGCAGGAGACTGCTCCATATTTACGAGGCAGCACTAAACCACTTTTGTGGGCTTAATGCTGCCTCGTGAATATTGTTCTCTTTAACACAGTTTTCTGTGTTAAAGAGGCGTAATTAGTGTAGCTGGGGGCATTCACAGCAACATCTATGACTTTTTGACACTGCCCCAGATTAAAAAAAAATCGTAAATCTGAGGCAGCGCCAAAATCTTACACCTCCCCAGGGGAGGCGTATCGGAGGCACAAAGAGGAGAAATATCTTTATTTCTTCTCGTTTTTTCCTTTTACTATATGTGCTGCATTTTACAGCACGCATAAAAAGAGGAAAAGCCTCTTGTGATTGTTTTTATGCAGGAAGGGTTCCCTTCCTAAACAAAACTAATCATACCCGCAAAGCAGGTGCCCTTGCACCATAGTGCAAAGGGGCCTGCGTTGGCGCATGGCAGCCCATTGTGCATCGGCCCAGGGGAAAAGGACAGGAATGTACCATATCTGATAGATACAGCGCTTTCCTTGCTTTTTTCGTTTGCCGAGGGCCTGCTGTCCTCCCCTACAGCAAAACCTCATTAATGAGGTCTTATATGTGCAATTCATTGGTGTCCTCTTCTCTCCTTCTGAAAGCACATGGTCAATCTTAGCTTTGTTTTCTGTCAGAAACCACAGAAACGTTTTGACATGTCTCAACCTTTTAAAAAATAAAATACCGAGGGATTTGGCACTTCCAAAACATCTTATATTCCGTTGGCTTTGGAAGACAACCAGAGAGCCCCCAGGGGACATTGGGGAACACTGCTGACTTTGATTCCAGAGCTATGCTGCCTGAGCTATGTAGAAGTGCCTAGAAGGGCTTGCAAGAAGAAACTTGGCCTGAGGTACCTTGACTTTTTGGAGAAAAGAAAAGTTACAGTTTCATTAAATGTGAGCCAGTGGAGGAGTATCCCAGTGCCATCAAGCCTAATTATGTAGTGTGTGCTTGACACAGCTCGGTACGTACAAGGCAAGCACATGGCAGATCACAAAATATTGTGAATGCTTCCTAGAGCAAAATACTGATGGGCACCAACTGAAAGCACAAAACAGAGGAAATACCAAGCTTACCACTAGGTATTCTCCATTTGTTCATGCTGAGCATTAAATCAAACAAAGTTTCGAAAAACAAGGGGACCTGAGAAGCCTCAGGGAACTTGGGTAGACATTGTATCGCATTGACAGGCGCCCCAAACATATGCATAAATGTATGTGTGGTATATGTGATGTTCCTGGTAACAAAGGCATCCATACAAATGGAACGTGTGAGGTAATGCTGATGGCATGAATGAATCTCCTGTTCCAATAACCTTCCTTCAAGAACCTCTAACTCAGAGGCAATAACTTGGATTTCTACAGTATATAGTGTATCCAAGTTATAAATGTATTTATACACAAATAAAAAACACTTAAGATAATTGACAGCGCAGTAGGTGGATTTGACAATAGTGATCAGAGCGCCTATGATAAACCAAGAATGGCAGGCTCCGTAAGTCTGTTATAACCATTGTGGTAAGGGTCCAAGGTTGAAGTCAACGTTTCAATCCAAAAAACAATACCGGGATCATCATCAGGACTCCAGACATATAATTGAGCCAGAGATATTAAGATGTACAAAGGTCTTGGGCAGACCTCTGGGAGGAAATGGAAATGTATGACAGGGTGCCTGCATACCACAGGATTCCATCATTGTGTAAAACCTGAACGAAGAAAATATGGGTGAGCAAATTTGATTTTGCAAAAAATCTCACATTTTCTCAAAGATTATGCAAAATTACACATTTGGCACACAATACCGATGTCTGAAACATTTTTGCTCGTTTTTTCACACGTGGACATGCCTCATATAAACAAGCATTGGCAAAGCCAACCGGGCTTTCTTTCCACATAGCTACAATACCTCCCGTAATTATTAAATATCCTTCTCAAGCCAGAATAAATATTGTGAAGTATTTAACCAGACTGCAGCCCTTCAAAACTTTACTAGATGTCCCTATCCAGTTAGAAGCAATTGCTTAACTAATCTGTCACAAAGCTGCAAACACTCATATTGCTACTAAATGTTCAGCTTCAATAAGACTCAACTGCTTCAAATGTCCTTCACAAAGCTGAGGGTGTGTGGCTTCAATATAAAAATGAACATTTCAACTTTTGCTACTCTAATAAATTATGCTTGATTTCAGTAGGGTAAATAAATATGCCAATGCTGGGATATGCTGACGGATGAATAGCCCAAATTTCAATAAATGTGTTGATTACTGTGGAACACTTGTGAAGATGTTCTAACATATACAGGTACTAGCTGTCACTGGATGAGTCAAATGCCTTCACCTGTTTTTTTGGAAAACTGTTTTTTAGAGTGACACTATATTTGTGTCCCAGGAGAATGCCCACTGGCAATGGTAGGAATAAGCAAAATGCAAATCAATAGACTCGCTAGTGGTGGATTTTTTGTATTTCTTAGTATACTGTGGTTATCAAACCTAAGCCGTTGACTAACCAGCTGAGTAGTAACCCTTCCAAATTGGCACGATCACTAACTCCAATTAGGTAGACACATTTTTTCTTAATGCTGCATTTCCTCAAGTAGTTACTAGAGGTGCCTCTCAAGTGAGCTATGTGTCGTTGTATTGTAAATCACAAACCTGAGGGTGTGTGGCTTCAACCTAGAAACTTGCATATACACTCTAGCTACACTAATAAATAGCCCTCATTTTTTGTAGGATAAATAAATAAACTAAAAATGGTTTATAGTGAGCAATCAACATTGAAATTTACAATAAATGTGTTGAGAGTTATAGAAATAGTTGATGAAACTCTAGGCACTAGACGTAATTGGGAAGTGCAAGTATCTTAAAAGTTCTATTCTTGCAGAACTACCTTTTTAGATGTATATATATATGTGCAACAGAAAATTCAGTCACTCCAAGTGAAAGCGTCTAACTGGTGGAATGGGCTCTTCTGTTGGCCTATACTTTAAGGTGGGGGTGGGAGAGGGCATAATTTGAGCGACATCCCAAGAGACCAATGATGAAGGAGTGTTGATCAGGCTTTTTTGTTTGATATTTTTGGGAAAACATGAAGAAGCAAGAAAGCTAAAGCTGTCTTTTAGCCCAGGCCTAAACATGTCAAACAAGATACCAGCAGGAGACTGATTGAGCTACAAGCGTCTCTGAGAGATTTTTTCTTTACAAACCAAGTGGACAAGAAAGTATGTGCAATCATATAATGCAGCATTTGGAGAAATTTCACAAACTTCATGTAATATGAAATTCAGGTACTTTTCAAAATGTGCTCGCCTAATTCAAATATTGCCCTGGTGTATTAAAGACATGACCCACTATATGTATTACATGGAGGTGCATTACAATGAGTGCACACTATCAGTGTGTAAAATTATCATTTTTGTGATCAAGTTTTGTTAAGTTGAAAAACACGTAAACTTATACCATGGCAAAAAGTTATCCAAAACAACAGTTTGGGAGGAAACATGTTCCAGCAAATTCATCTCCCTCTAAAGTAGGTTGTCTCAGGGTTGTTTTTTTTCTGTCAAGTTTTTTT
Source organism: Lissotriton vulgaris (assembly GCF_964263255.1). Taxonomy (NCBI): domain Eukaryota; kingdom Metazoa; phylum Chordata; class Amphibia; order Caudata; family Salamandridae; genus Lissotriton; species Lissotriton vulgaris. Next base: position 1,062,390,308 of record NC_141699.1, read on the forward strand.
GCAAACTTTGCAAAATATCTTAAGCACGTAAAGTAAAGTAAAGAAACCAAAGCTTCAAAACATTTGTAACAGAAAAAAATCACAACTTTGCTCCTCCATAGCTCATTGTGACTTGAGCATCCTAAAAGCTCATTGGATTTAAATTAAAACAAATACACAAGGTATGCTCTTTTGAACCATTTCCCCATCAAAATTTCTTCCAAAAAGTTGTGCATACACATAGGTATTCACAAACAGGTCTAACACTGAGCATCACAGCAGGGAAGATCATTTTGACTCACAATTGGTGTGCATGGGGTTGCACACACAACCTTCTGTTCTTATGGTATAAAGCTCCATTGGTTTTTGCATCTTGGCACTAATTAAAATCATATTTGGAACACCATGCAGCTCTTCTGGACTTGAAAGAAACAGAACCCATCCAAACTACTTCTCTCCCACTCCCAAGGAGTAATACTCAGCCAATTTTGGCCCCAGAATCTATTTACAGGCAGCACATATGGCACAATAACTCTTTGTTGGACTTGGCCCTCTCTGCGGGGTCACCCCCCAAGCTTTTGCCTCCACTCCTCCTATTTTTCGGAATTTGTTTTTGTTGATTTTAGCACTCTATTCCCCTTTACTACTACTGCTAACCATTGTTAAGGGGCTTGTGCTTACTCTCTAAAGCATGGTAAAATTGACCTACACTTGATTGGCACATTTAATTTACATATAAGTCAATAGTCAAGTGGTACAACATGTACGGTAAATACTACTAGTGGGCCTACAGCACTTATTGTGCCACCCACTGAAGTTGTGTTTTAAAACATGTCTCAGGCCATTATGTAAGAGGCAATTCAACCTAGAAAAATAAATATCTTGCCTGGCCTAAACAACACTTTTTAATATATATATATAACCCACCCCTAAATTAATCCCTAAACATTTTTCACTACTGTGAGGTCTAACTCTCACAAAGGGTAACTTTGAGCTACCTTATTATATTTAATATGTGATAACTTTTGATTGAGAGCAGATAGAGAAGTCATGTTTAGTCTCAAAAGAATTGTAATTTAAAATCCTTGCTTATGGTAAAGTCGTATTTTAAGTCACAATTCTGACAATTTCTCTTTTAGAAATTGCAATTTTTTTGTCTTGACAATTTGATGCTTGAAGCCTGTGTCCTTGATCACATGACTGTGAATAGATGGCAGTTGGCCTATATGTATTTCTCCCAGACAGTAAGACAAAGGGCTGAAAGGTGTTGGCAGACTGGGCCATCTTTCCAGGATGGGAAGGGAAGAGCTGTTCAATACCCCACATACACACTAGTCCTTTGTCACCCTAAACCCTTGAAGTCTGGGAAGAAAAGGAAGGAGATTTCCAGAACGAGGTGTGGGGAGTGTCTATAAGTTTTTCCCACTTCAAAGGCTGGCATCAAGTATAAATATTGGACATTCATATCAACTCTACAGTTCACTTCTGGACCTGCAGAGGACATACAAAAGGACTACCTTCTACTTCAGAGGACTGCCCTGCTGCATGAGTCCTGCTCTGTACTTCAGATGACTGCCCTGTTGCTGCCAGAGGACTACCCTGCTATTGAAAACTCCCTTCCTGTTTGATCCCAGGACAACCCGAGTGACTCCAAGGGTCAGTTGGCTAACCTCCGGTTCTGAGCTACAGGGACACAACAAGGTCCAGAGGCCTACCAGCAACTGCGCAGGTGATCTGCTAAAACTGGATATGGCTGAGCCCTGCTGGCTCTGCTGGAGTGAGTTCCAGATCCCCAAGAGATGCTTCCTTGGGTCCCAGACCCTTGGATGGCATGAGTTGATTTCCTCTTGTGAAAACCTAAACGTTTTGAACTCTGACTGCCTGACTTTGAGAAGGTAACTTTTTCAGTGGGATTACCTGGTCCCTGTATTCAGCCCCTACTCCACCGCCATCAGAGTGAACTTTTTACAGTAGTAAATCCCTATGTCTAAGTTGAAAAGGGTGGGAACACCCACAACATTATTGGAAATGTAAGGGAAGCGGTTTCTCCATAGTGAAATAATGTTGCTTTTAGTGAAGAAAAAAATAGCAAAGGCGAAAAACACTTGGAAATTGAAGACGAAAATTAACACATCTGTAAATGTGCACTTGCTGCATTTATGCAAACAAAAATGTTTTTACTTGTGAGTAACTCTAAACTGAAGGAATTCCAAATCTTATCCCAGAAGTCTGTGTCCCACCTTCACAGGAATACATTTGAAATTTCTCTGTGAACTCCAAAGCAAGTTGGACATTTGCTCCAAAAGTTGGCATAAACAACCAGAATAATTATCTATTAGTTGGATTTTCAAGCACAACAATAGACAAGTTTCCCGAAGCAATAATAATCTGAATAAAGAGGAAGGTGTTGTAACATGTACATATAGGTGTGGTTAAATTGTCCAGAAAGTACAATATAAACCTAGTAATGGTTTACTCAATGCATGTATATATTTGTTAAATGATCAGAAAGAGATGAAAAATGGCTTTAGACCATGCAAAGACCACACAAAAAAAGCATGGTGTTTGACTTCACATTGAAAAATAATGATCTAGTGTAGCAAACGCATATAATTCAAAGCTCAATCAAACACACATGTGATTGACCATCCTGGATGACTGGGACCAATATTGTTCAGAAGAGAAAGCACACTTATTACCTTTGTAGTTCATATAATTTCAATATGTCCTTCAAAACTGCTTCATCAGTCCACGCCTGTTTCATGAAAGGGCAGAAAAAACACAGTTCCAGGTTTATTATTAGGGCCTCACAGTCACCTACAATTTTCACAGTTTAATTAGTTACAATTCACAGCCTTACATTTCAGGAAGGGACATCCTGTGATCACCACCTGATCCCTTTCTTCATATACTGCCCCAGACTCAATAAACAATGAATTTTCAAATGTCTAAGTACTTGATTAAACGATGGGTGATCATAGAAAATCTTCCACTTACTACAGGCAATGCTGAATTTAGAGAAGAGTCCACTTGTGGAATTTTTTTTACCCTGGGAAAAGGTGGGTGGAGGAAATGTAGCCATTGGGTTTCCTGTTAGATTAAACCATTCCTCTGAAACTAGGGCAGATGTCTTTTAACATCCAACTATTCATCAGGTTCTAAATGTTCAAGGCCTTCTCCAATATGCAAGTCCAAATAAGAATATCATGTAGGGTCTATTTGCCAAGTCAATCCAGGAAATCCAAATGCTTGATGACCCTCTCACCTACTATCCACATGTTTAAGTTTCTATTCAACCAATACTTCTGTCCATAATTTATTTACCAAATACCGGGGCATATTATCAAGGAATGGCGTTAAAATTATCGCCGCCTTAGCAGCAGGAAACTGCCGCTAAAAGGGTGATAATGGGCTTGATAATATGCTGTAGAGAATTCCAACAGAAGCCCATGTTAACACTAGAACATGGGCTTCCATTGGGATTCTCAAGGGCATATTATCAAGGCCATTATCGCCACTTTAGATTCAGTTTCGTGCCGCTAAAGCGGCAATAATTTTATTGCTGTTCCTTGATAATATGCCCCATCATTTTCTAACTTAACCTTGCATCTGTCAGCCACAGTAAAACAGCTGTTCACTTTACACCTAGATATTCTGTAGCAATAAACAGCTTGTAATTACATTATTCTCAGAAACTCTTTCTTTAGTGACCACATCCATTCAGCCTACATGCCACACTGTTATGTTGCCCTTTAATTCTCTTCAGAATGTTTTCCTGTGTATTCTATTGTATCCTAGTTTCCCCTCCCTAGCAACTATGGTAGTTGCTGATAGAGAAGTCCTGTGTAGGCTGTTCCCTACCTTGCTCCTGTGTTCCTTTAATAAACTACACCTTTTAACCTCAATTGTGTAGTATTCAACTTTACAAATTGGCGACGAGGATGGGATCATGGTGGTAGGGAGTGTATAGTGCGATCTGACCGTAAGCCTCTCACTAAACTCCTTTCTACTGAAGGTCTTTACAATGCTACTGCTAGAATAGCAAGAATGTCCATGTGGCTACAAGATTTTATTGTCAAAATTGAATATTTACCTGGTAAAAGCAATGTTATTGCCGACTTCCTCTCCCGGATGCCTACTGACCTTCAAGAATGTGAAGTGAATGAGTGGGATTCCCTTCACGTTGCTTATATTCTTGATAGTAATCCTTTTTGCATAGATAAAAAGTTGTGGAAGGATGATTATCTTAAAGATAAAGTTTTAATTTCTATTATTTCCTTCATTCAGGAAGGTTGGACAGAAAAGAAAGATATGTCGTCCGATCTTAAGCCCTATTGGGAGGTTAGAAATGAACTAACTGTTTGTGATGATACTATTTTTAGAGGTGAAAAAGCTATTCCTCCTTCTTCTTTAAGGAAAGGCATTATTGACCTGTGTCACAAAGATCATTGTGGTATTGTAAAAACCAAACAAAATGTTAAACAATGGTATTGGTGGCCAGGCATTGATGTCCTTACAGAAAGAATTGTTCGTGAATGCGTCACTTGTGCCAATTCTGATAAAGTTCTCAACACGCTCAAACCCGACATGTGTGAACCCTTGGTTCCAGAGGGTCCTTGGCATACTGTTGCCATAGACATTATGGGACCAATTGGAGACGATCATACATTTATAATCTCTATGATTGATGTATTTTCTAGATGGCCCAATATCACCATTGTAGATAAGGTTGATTCTTCTTCTGTTTTGAATTTTATTGACAGAGTTTTTATTGAAGAAGGCCTGCCCAATCAAGTCATTAGTGATAATGGCGTTCAGTTCACGTCCAAATTAGCTAAATCCTACTTTGAGCGTGTTGGTATTGTCCATAAGACTACCTCTCTTTACAACCCAAGCGGTAATGGACTTTGTGAGAGGTTCAACAGGGTCTTGAAGAATGCTATACAAATAGCTGTACAAAATGGTGAGGATTGGGAAACCTCAGCCTTCAAAGCTGTCTGGTCTTATAGGACCAATATTCATGATGCTTTAAAAATGTCTCCCTTTGAGATCATGAGAGGTCGTGTTGCCAGAACTAAATGTAATCCCAAATGGTTACACAAAAAATCTTGTTTAGACATTTGCATGAATAAAGTCAGAACTGATGTTATTGATAAGCACCTAGAGTATAAGAGAAATTTTGATAAGAAATGTTGCTCTAGTACTGCAGAAGTCAAGGTTGGTATGTGGGTTAAGGTGAAAAAACCCTGGAAAGTCCGTAAGGGGGATTCCCAGTTTTCTGAACCTCTTATGGTCAAGAAGATACTTCGCAATGCTGTCCTTCTTAGCGATGGTAAAGTGTGGAATCTTAAAAGAATTGCCATCTCAGAGGAAAAAATTGTCTAACAAATGACGTTGTTATTTCTCCTGATATGTCATGTACTACCACTCCAAATTCTACTCCTTGTGAGGATCATGGTGGTTTTAGTGTTTCTGAAAATCTTTCCTCCAATTCAAAACCTTCCTCCTCCGATGTAATTAATGTTCCTTCCATTGCAGATGTAGTAAACCCTCCCCCCAATTTAGATGGGTCAGTTCCGTCCTCTAGTGTTCCTGCTACCTTTGATTCTATTCCACCGGATCATGATTTCAATTCAACATCTGTTAATGAACTTCCATGTAGCAGTGATGTATTTGTAAACCGGAAACGCATTTGCTCTAAACCCAAGTGGCTAGAAGACTTCGTTTGCTAATTGTTTTATTTGTTTTCTTTTTCTTTTCCCCATTTATAAAAGGGGAAGATGTGTTATGTTGCCCTTTAATTCTCTTCAGAATGTTTTCCTGTGTATTCTATTGTATCCTAGTTTCCCCTCCCTAGCAACTATGGTAGTTGCTGATAGAGAAGTCCTGTGTAGGCTGTTCCCTACCTTGCTCCTGTGTTCCTTTAATAAACTACACCTTTTAACCTCAATTGTGTAGTATTCAACTTTACACACACCCAGCTTCACCATTCAACCAGAGACTGCATCCATACCATGCACTGTCCATGAATCACAATAAAGCCTTCAATCCTGTACCTCTATAAACCCGATTCACTATCTCCATTCTCAACATGTTATGTTATGTTATGTTATGTTATGTTATAGGTTTGTTGAGCGCTACAGCTGCCCCAGCAACGGGGCGTCCCGACGCTAAGAACCCTAGCACAACCTACTGGGGGAAGGGGAAGAGAAGAGGCTTACAGAGGTGGGAATAGGTGAGTTTTTATTGGTTTGCGAAAAGCGAACAGGTTGTCGAGGCGGCGGATGTGGAGGGGAAGGGAGTTCCAGAGTTTTGCTCCCAATAGTCTGAAAGAGCGACCCCCAATATGGCAGAGCTTCGTGCGGGGAACCACTACTAAGTGTTGCCCCAAAGAACGAAGATTGCGTTGGGGGGTGTAGGGTGTTAGGAGCGAGCGAAGGAGTTCGGGGCCATCAGTTTTAAGGATTTTGAAAGCAGTGGTAAGGGCCTTAAATTGAATGCGGGCTTCCACAGGAAGCCAGTGGAGTCTATATATGGTGGCTCTAGCAGAACACCTTCTGGGGAGGCCTACTATTGCCCTGGCCGTTGAGTTCTGAATTCGCTGAAACCTAGTTGTCTCGGCTTTGTTAGCGTCCAGTAGAAGGACGCTCGCATAGTCCAACCGGGCAAGGATGGTGGATTGGACAATGAGCTGCCGTGTTTTGGGGTCAAAGAAGCCTAGAATGGGGTTAAGGCTTCTCAGCAGCCCAATGCATGTAGCAGCTACTTTTTTGGTGTGAGTCTGGTAGTTCAGCGCAGAGTCCAACCATACTCTCAAGTTTTTAACCAGAGATTTGGGAGGGGGGGTAGGGCCCAGCAAGGGGGGCCACCAGTGGTCATTCCAGCAACTGGGGTTCTTGCCCAGGAGTAACACCTCAGTTTTCCCTGCATTCAGTTGTAGGCAATTTGCAGTCATCCAGTTGGCTACTGCGGCCAGTCCATCCCTAAATCTTGTGGCGGAGGTAGAGGGCACCTCAGTGAGGGTGATTACCAGCTGTGTGTCGTCGGCGTACGACACCAGCGTGAGATCCCATTCTTTAGCCACTGCCGCAAGAGGCTGCATATACAAATTAAAAAGGGATGGACTGAGGGCAGAGCCCTGCGTGAATCCTTGGCCGATAGCTTGTGATTGGGAGATAAATGGGGGGGCTGACACACGAAAGGACCTGCTCGTAAGAAACGATCAGAACCATTCAAGTGCCAGGTCACAGATCCCAATGCTTTCCAAGCGACTCAGTAGGATATTATGGGAGACCGTGTCAAAGGCTGAGCTGAGATCAAGCACTATCAGCGCAGCACTCTGACCGGTGTCCATAATCCTCCGGAGGTGTTCAGTGGTGGAAAGAAGGGCGGACTCCGTACTATGCCCAGGCCTAAACCCGTGTTGGGAGGGGTCCAAGATGTTATTTTCTGCCATATGGTCATTGAGTACGGTATTCGCATGGGCCTTTGCTAGTTTGAACCCCCAGGGGAGCAGTGAGACGGGCCTGTAGTTCTCCGGCTTTGTGGGGTCTAGGGTGGGTTTTTTGATTATAGGAGTGACCCAGGCCTGTTTCCAACATATGGGTACTGTGGCCGATGAAAAGGAGAGAATAAGGAGCGTGGCCAGAGAGGGGAGAAAGAAGTCCAAAGCTCCTAAAAAATGGGCTAGTCTCATGGGATCTGAAGGGGCACCGGATTTCACCTTTCTGCAGAATTTAGTTAGGTCCTCATGAGAGATAGCAGGCAGACAGGTGAGCCTGGCACCCATGAAGGGGACGTTGGGAGAGCTAGTGCAGTCAGAAGGGTTATGTGAGAAGGTGTTGTAAATCTTCCTCACCTTTTCTGTAAAGAAAGTGGCGAGGTCCTCGCACTGCTGAGTGGAGGAGATATACGAGGCAGGGTTGCCACCGTTTTGTAGTTTTTGGACCAATTTAAAAATTGTTTTCGTGGGGTTGGAGCTGGAGTCGATTTCCTTGGCATAGAAGGATGCGCGGGCAGCGCGTATAGCTTTGTGATATGATTTGAGTGTGGCCAAATAAGAATCTTTATCCTCGTCCCTGTAGTCTTTCCTCCAGTGGCGTTCCGCTCTTTTGCATTCCTTTCTAAGTATTTTCAAGTTCTCGTCATACCATGGGTTAGAGGGGGTGCTACGTCCTCTAGTCCATTTAGCCGGTATGAGAGTGTCGAGTCCTTTGGTGATCCAATCTTGAAAGGCGGCATACGACGTGTTAATGTCGTTCGTGATTTCGAAGTTGGGTTCTCCTAAACTGGCAGGAAAATCCATATTATGGAGTTTGTGCCAGGGCCGTTTAAGGCAGGAGGCGGGCGCCGCCCTGTTGGATTGGGTAGCGACTGAAATCACGAATGTGATGAGGGAGTGATCAGTCCAACCCATGGGTTTAGGAGGATCAACTCTGGCTTCCGGGATATTGGTGAAAACCGGGTCAAGTAGGTGACCAGCAGAGTGAGTAGAGGATTGTATAAGGGGGGTCAGCTGCAAGGCTGTTAGGTCCGCTAGGAGATTGCTGATGGTCGGATCTGAGATGGCTTCAAAATGGAGGTTTAAGTCCCCTAAGATCGTGAAGTTAGCGGACAGTGATTGGCCTGTTCAAAATATTTTCCATCATACACAATAAATGTTCCATCATGCACAATAAATGTTGTTGCCCACACAATAAAGTCTTACATTGTCCTGCCAAAATATTGCTTCCAGAATATCAACTACCACATTTCAGTGAAGATTAGTATATATATTTACTATTCATAGCTCCACATCTTCATACATTGATAACATACAATTATACATAGGCATGTGAATGTGGATTAAGGTAGATATGTAGTTAATAATAGCTAACCTATTCTTAACTACATTCACAATATTATGGTAGTCGATATTCTGGATACAATATTATTGTCTCTCAGTTTTGTGAAAAAAATTCACAATAAATCCATACTCCCTGCATACTTTCTTAATCCAACTGACTACATTCTATTCACATACAATACATTATTTCCATATGTACTACATTCTCTCCACATACATTACATTCTCCACCATATGTATAGACCAATACATTTCTTCTGTTCACCCCACAAACAAAATCCACTCACTCTCTGGATTTCATCTTTCTAAAACACTGCACACATGTACACCACACACATTAATCCACCCCAACATACAACATTCTACCCTATGTACTTTTTTATAATCCACCACACTCCACATCAATCCAAATAATGTACTGCATCTACATATCACATAAGCTACATGAGTTCACACCTTGCTCTACTTTGCTTCACCTAGGACCCAACTTCCAATAATCCCAAACTATCTAATCTTGTACCCCATTCACTAACTGCATCACCCCATCACTATATTTTGTTACAACACACACACAATCAATCAATACAAAACATGTTACCCATAAACTCCACTAATTACCTACACCCCATGCATCTTACTCATCATACTCACCCTTTTCAGCAACTCACCTCTTGATTTACAATGATCAACAATCCCACACATTTCAGCAACAATTGAAAGAGGAAAGATTTTAGTCAAGGCCATGTTCTAGAAATCTCTACATTGTAATGACCAAAGTAAGATGCATGACAGAAACTTTAATAATGATGTGTTAAGGGTATTACATACCAGGCCCCTTCTAGTACAACTATGAGTTTCACTCACCTACGAGACAAGTAAAAGCAAGACTAGAAGTTATAGATATCTTATAAAGCAACTTTTCTAAGTCTTAAACAACAAGGAAACCAAAGACCACATTATAAATATATTCTTTTGATATAACTAATGTATCATTGTTGGGACAGGAGCATCCCCTGCATTGTGTACAGATGTGTTACCATGCCCTAAGCACAGCCTGACTTTTATTTTGTCCCTGGTGCCATGATAACCTATGTGAGTGGCCATAGGCCTAGAAGTGTCCCTGACAATGTGAAGCCCTGAACCTGTTCTATGGCTCCAAGTGGTGTATCAAGGGTGCCCTCATTGAGGGCAGTAGACAGTTGTCCCTTTCCTGGGTATATCACATAAAGTGACGGTGACAGCATAATGTGTATTTTAGAAGAGCTCAGTAGTGTGACCACACCTCTTTGTGCTACAACAGCAAGGCCTATTGGGCTACTTGTGTAAGATTTCTCTGTTTTGTGTATGCATAAAGGGGGGATTAGGAGCTAGTTGGGCACCTGGGAGGGAGAAGTGGAGGGATTAACAGAGGGAGTATCAAAGGGAGTGGAAGGGCTGTAGCACCTTGAAGAAAAACCATATGACCAAATCCGCTCTAGTTTGTTCCCCAATTAATTTACAACAGGGAGAGGAGTGCTCTGCAGTGTACTCAAAGAGCCTCTGTGCAACCAGGCCTGGTGTGTGCCTGAAAGACAGTTTCCCAGATGTGAAGGGACATCACCAATAGTCTATACTTTTATCAACGACTAACGTTATAATGACACCTTGTCCCAAAGAAGTAATTTTAATAATAATTACTAAGGAATGCAAATCCATAGCAGAGATTCAAGGGCCGGTGGTTCGTTTAATCAGCACGAATATTGGCCAACGCTTTTACACGTGATGCTACCCTATCGGTTGGATAGGTGAAAACGATGTGAATCATAACCAATATAAGACGCTTTTAGTCTTCGACCGTTGCCTCCCCCAACCTCAGATATTGTCCGAGGCAACGACGGAGAGGTAAGTGAAAGCAACATCTGCAGTTATTACTATCGTGTTATTTAACACTCTTTGAACTCGAGATGGAGAGGTCCTTAAGTGAGGGAGCTTGGTTCCCTTTTTACTACTACCTAGTCAGAGAGCCAGTGGGTGAGCTTAGTTGTAGACTGTCTGAGAGAATGAGCTTTAGAGCTAAGACAGTTATAAGGGACTCACTATAGATAGAAAGAATTAGTTCTTTTTCTTTCCTCTTAATGTGAGTGTTCTCCCCTTTTTTTCTTACCTCTTTAGACCGTGGCCTCCCTTACCCTGAGCTTGGTCCAGGCGAGGGGGGGTAATATCCCCTGTCAGTATGGGTGAGTAAGGAACTTAGGCGGTCCTTTTCCGAATTACTGATCTATATTGTTTAATATCCAATGTACTTATACCACTTTGCATCCCCTTTTTTTAGGTGATTGATACACCAGCTGACATGGAGGAATAGAAACACATATCCTTTATGTTGTCACTTTATTTGTTTCCTGTAGGATTTTGATTGTGGTTCGCACTAGCAGTAGCAAAAGATTTTCTAAGAAAAGAGGCCCTGAAGAAAGCCGAGGGAGTTATCCCCCTGATTGGCAGAAACATGTCGGCCTCTAAGCAGCTCTTTGTATACACTGCGTTTTTGCGCTGTTCTGCTTTTTAAACAGAAAGAGGCTTACAGCTATTAAAGTTACCTTACTGTTAGTCCTCTATTCTATTTTAAACTTCACTTTCTGTACACATTCACTCTTTACACTGCACTTGGTCCCATTTATTGATCCCACGCATGGTCTACAAGTGATTGTGGGCTTAACCCCAGTCCAATCAGGTGGATCTGGAAGCAGTCTCAATGATCTAGAGACACTCCAGTCCAAACTTTTGGATGACCAGATGAGAAAATAAGATCACTAACAAGATTTCTTGGGTCTCACCTACTTTTGCTGGTGGTTGGATGCGTTGGATTATTAATTCTATAGAAGACCTATTGGTTATTCTACTCAGTACTTTGGTGACTTTTGAATTCTATAGGTTTTTGAGTACATGATTGTCTCTTTGTTGCTTAGACCACCAGGTTTCTGTGTAGTTTCATTATGTGATTTAGGGGATGATAGCCTGGGCAGGTCTTAAAACTCCCTTAGACCCTCCACCCCCCGTTTATGTAAATGTAACTGCAATATTTTGCCTAGACTCCCTCTGCATTTTTTGCAAAGTGCTAATCTGGAGCCTTCTATATTATTCTTTCTGTTTGCTATTATAACCATCACATGCTCTTAATCCTTCAACGTAATGAATTATGTAAGAAGGTATCAAATGCCTCCCAATAAAACATGATCAAACATTGATTCCATGTGACAAGAGCCCAAATACACCCTGAAGCAAAACACTAATAAGGTAAAAATATGCACAAAGTAATTCCCAACATATCCCATTACACTGAAAGCTACATGCAAACAAATAATCAATCACAAAATCTGACTTCAAGCAGTTCCTTCAATGGCCCCCTTATTTGTACCTAATGTACTTCTTTAAATTCTTGGCCTTTTGGATACAAACAATTGCTACCAGTGGCTTCTGAAACCTGGCATATCATTTCTACAGATTTTCCTCCATTGCCCAAATTGGCAACTGCAGAAGAAATGACCCAAAGTTTTTTTGGCATTTTTGTCTTCATGGATTACCTTATACTTTCATTTCTGATAAAGATACTCGATATATTTCACGGTTTTGGAAAGGCTTGTGTAAGTCAATGGGAATTTGACAAGCTCTTTCTTAAAGGCAATCGTCTTCACTCAAATGCAAAAAATAGACTTGGCCAAACTTTGTGGTGTTACTTTACTGCCCTTCAATGTTATAGGGTTTCCTATTTACCAACTGTTAGAAATTGGGTTACTGCTTGAGGGAGGTAAACCCCTACTAAAGCATGAATTACAACCTGTTTCATGGTGCAGTCACAAGCAAACCCCAGGATATAGAGAAATTTGTGATGAAAACAATAAAAACCCAATCTATAGAACCAGAGCTATACAATTTAAAATATTTAAGTGAAAATTGTGCCAAAAAGGACAATTCACCAACTGTGGATTTCTGGTCACACCAGACCAGAACAAAGTCACAAGTTCAGGTTGACCGTGATGGAGAGCTTGGAGGATGCAAATGGGGCAGCCTGGGAGATGTGTTGGTTCTGAGGAGCTGCAATGGGAGGTCCTGCATTATCGCTGAGGATCCCATCAACGAGGGCTTGCAGTGCAAAGATCGGTGTTGAGGATGCATCACACAGGCGAGGCAATGCATCTGTTCTAAGGACATCTGAGGCTGCAATGCAAAAACCTGCATCATTGTCAAGGCTGCCTCAGAAGAGAGATTTAAAGTGCGAAGGCCTGTATGTGGAAAGCTTTGCACAGGGTGCGAAGTCGATGCAGAGTCCTTGCATTGGGAGAACCCTTGCAGCAGAGTTGATGCATCAGTTCTGCTGGGGGTTGCACTGCAGACCAGAGAAGATGCATTGGTTATGCCGGATCCACATATGGGCCTGCGGAGCACATTTAGGCCTATTTCCAAGGGTCCAAGACATGGGGTAGTACCACTTGGCAGGGTAGGGCTAACAGATGGCAGATTCCAGGTCCTGGGTTCAAGATTTTTGGAGCCTTCTGTCCCAGAGGTTCTAGTCAGGAGTCCAGTCAACAAGCCCTTGGAGTCACTTGGGGTCCTATGTTCAACAGATGCAGGTCCAGTCCTTCTCATCCAGGCAAGAGGGCAGCAGACACCAGGTCAGCTTAGTAGGGTTGCAGTTCCTTCTGAGTAGTAGTTCAGCAGAGTGGCAGTCCCTTCAGGAGCACAGCAATCCTTCCTACTGGCAGAGTATCCACAGGCCCACTGGGCAGGAAGCCCAGTATACAGGCTTCCTGCCTTCCCTGCCCAGGCTCTATACTGACTACAAGGGGTATTCAGCCCTTGCTGTGGAAACAGAAAACTGGCCTTTTAAGTGTATATAGGGCCGGGCCCAGTTCCCCCTCACATCCTGCCAGTGATGGCCCATCCAAGCACACCTAGGGTTTCTATTGTGTGTGGCTGTCTAGGAGGAATACACAAAGCCCAACTGTGAGCTACACAAAGTCATGTGACCCAGAGGCAGGCCACAGGCACTAAATCGATTGTGCTTTTATGAGTTCAAATAGTTTTTTGGATCGGTTACTGGCTTGATCAAGTGTTGTGTAGGTCCTATAAAACCTATATAGGATCTGCACATTTAGACAACATACACTGCAGGATTGGTGTCAGACTGATTTTAGACACCCCTACCAGGTGTGTTAGCCTGTATAACAGCTAGCTCACAGTGCCACTAGAAACCCCTCTTACCAAGGAGAGAATAGCTCTCGAACACGACAACCGTGATCTCTCAGGACCGGGGAAACAGTGCAGTACTTTTCGCTCAGTCACTTGTGCTTACTCAGTTTCAGAGAGATACATAGAATAAACGATATGTAAGTTTTTCAATAAACATTTATTGAACAGTCATCATTCTAGTGTAAAATAGATGTGCTGAAACAACCACTGGCGTGGCTGAAACTAAGGCCAATGAGGGAGTAATGTCTTTATAGTCCTGTTTCGATAACGGTAGGAACTTATTCAGGAGTCCTAGGGCAGAAAGAGGTTGCTGGGCTCAGATTGTGACAATCAAAGTCTTTAGCAATGTGACCCTCAGAGTGAAGAGGCTGAGCAGTCAAAGGCTTTGTCAGGGAGGTATTTAAGGTTAATGTCTCAGAATTCAACGGACATCAGATACCAAATATTAGAATTAATTAAATCAAATACTTTTATTTATAAAGATAAATTAAGTTGTTGCTACTCTACACAAGGTAATTGATGCACATAATCAACAGAAGACATTCATCAATGGTGTTAAGGGGAGACGATACCCCAGCAATCTGGGAGGACAGTCTTTAGTGGTAGAGTGTGTTGGCCTTTTTTTGGGGGCAAAACCTAAGAGAGTTTCTTGAAGGGAAACACAATTTGTAGCAGCTGCAGCAGTCCCCTACGCTATTGTTACAGCCCCCCCCCTTTCTGGGTGCAATGACTCTGTACCTTTTCTTTCCTGGATTTGTGTTCTATCAGTCTATGCAGACTGTCCAAGTGTCCAATGGAAGGTGCAAGCTGTTCTCAATGGTTTGTGCAGCCTGGCCCTCAAAGCATAGGAGGCGGTGTACTGGTCACAGTTGGACTCACTAGTGCATGAGCCATTGCTCCAGCATCAACTAGAAAGAAGGCAGCATTTGCACCCGATGAGAAAGAGGCAGTTTAGCTGCAAAGGTTGTGGCTTATCAGGTATTGTAGCTGGAATCTTCCTCAGGCTCAAACACAAAACCTACCACAAAACAAACTAGATACTCACACTTCCTTGTCATGATTGGTCTCAGGTGGAAGGATCTTGGCAGGTGTGTCTCTGCTCTGGTACTATTGATTCATTCCGTGGGAGACGGTGGATGACAGTAACATTTTCATTAATTGGTAAGTGATTCTTGACACTTTGATAGTTCATGAGCACAGCTGGCAGCAAGTTACTCAGTAAGTTTGACCTATTGATGCATGCAGTTCAATTCCACTCCCAGGTCAATTCAGGATCCCTGTTTCTCGACCTCAAAGAAAGGTCACGTACTTCCTGGAGGAGGCAGTGGACCTCTCCGGCACAACCCACCTCACCACCTTCATGGCCCCTCTCCTTAGCAGAACCTTCCTCATGCAAGAGCACCTCCAATGCCCATCCAGGAAGGTTGGTCAACTCTTTTCATTGAACCACGGTCTCCTGACAGGCTTGGGTTTAAGTTCCCCTGGTATTGGTCCCAAACATTGCAAGGGGAGTTGGCACTTATCCATCCCTGGAGCTCCATGGTGGGTGTATTCAGGAAAATAAATCTTGGCACACTGGCTAGATTATTCCGTCCTATATTTAGGTTGCAAAAAAGCAATTGTATATGCAACTATCACTTCTGAGTTGCCCAGCACACTTTTTGAAAGGTCAAACAATTAACAGATTCACAGTACAGTTGTCGCACGATTGTCCACAGCAGAAGTAGCGCTATTTCTGCTATGGACGATCGTGCGGTTGGATCTGCTTGCTGTCATTGCTTTAAAATATACAACAGTGTAAATTACTTGGTGTAAAAGAGGTATACATACAGAAAAAACCCAGAAAAAAACGACTGATACACGGGCCACCAGTTATCCTCAAATCTTTTACAGATTGACTGGTTACAAATACAGTCAAAATTGGTCATGTGAAAGCGTATCATATAAAAAAACATTGTGAGCCCTGAAGAAGTCCCTGTGTGGACGAAACGCTTTGGCGTTTGCAAAACGTTAAAAAAAAATGAAAAATAAAGGATGAAGTTCAATAAGAAAAACATAAAATCGGCTCGTCTTTGTGCGACAACTGTACTGTGAATCTGTTAATTGATTGACCTTTCAAAAAGTGTGCTGGTCAAATTGTTTCTGTATTTGCTTTGGGTAAGCCAGTGGGGTAACTGTTGGTGTTACCAATTTATGAGGTATAGGGGATTGTGCCTTAAGCCCTCTTTGCACCTTTGAATTAGACACCTAGGGATGTCAGGTCTAGTGAGGGAACCTATGCTTTGATCCCCAAAAAATTGCTGTTAAAATCACTTCTGAGTTTGATTATAGGCAGTCCTTCCTTTTTTCTTATTCCAGTCAGACTGATCCTGCAAAGGTCATCGTCAGGATGTGTAAGCAGGAGGGAGGGGTCAAGCGGGAGTCTCCTGTTAGCAGCAATCCAAAACAAGAGTACAAACGCAAATTAAGCAGTCCAGTTGAGTTATCTCTTAACCGGTGGGGATTTTGCTGCTCCAGAGAATAATGGGCCAACAAAGAGCAACATGGAGCCAGCAGAGGGCAACAGGAAACTCCCCAGTTTCAAAGGGATCCACTTTCTCCTCTCCTTAACAACATTCAGCATAGGGGGAAGCCGTGCAATTCACATCTGCTGTGTAGACTCTCTGTCCAACCCTCCATCCTGCCACGTGAAAGTGGGAAGCACTAGGTAGAACCCAGTGTATCTACAGCCACGTGTCATAAATGCTCCACACGCAATCTATACACACACAAGTAAGGTGCACACATGTGACATTCATGTCCCAGATGGATAAGCAAAGGATCCAGATGCAGGAGACTGGCACACCCATTTGGAAGTCACAGGTGAGGCTAGTAGTCCACTCTCCCTAGAGGCGACAGGTAAAAAGGTTCTGTCCTACAATTCTAATAAATTTGCCACAACCACTGCCATTCCTTTATAGCTAGGCTTTCCTGTTTTCAGTTTCTATTTTTGGTAAATTCTGGTGGGGTTTTTTCAGTGTTTTCAATATCTTATAAAACAGTTGTTATCAGTGATTACACATTTTCGCGCCACTAAAAACAACTGAAAAGGTGTTTTTCCGGTGTTTATGGAACGTTTTGCTTTTATTATTGCTTGCTTTCTGCACTGAAAGAACATGGTATATAGACAGTGTACTTATAGTGTACATGAGGTCCAAATAGATTTTTCCAAATTTATCTTATTGTAGTACACCATACGATACTTCTTCAATGAGTCTTTGGGTCATGTGCGCTTGCTCTTTCCTTCCCATGTAGTCTTCTGTGAAAAGGCCCTCAGCATTCATAGCTCCTTGGGCTGAGAACCAACAGCTAAGGGACACAGTTGGGATGACTCTTTCTTTGATGCCACATCAAGCACGAAATGATAAATATTTGCGTTTTAGTTCCTGTGCATAAGAAAACAGTGCACCAGAATGGACCAAAATATCAAATATGAGTTTGATATTTTCCGATTCTCTACAGTTTATAAAATAATTAAACTAGAGCTAAAACATGAAACTAAACCCAGCATCTTAAGACCAAAGGCCACAACACTGAAAAAAGTAAAAGGAAGAAGAAACAATATTTTAGTGGCATCCCTAAAGAACAAAACTCAAGCAGAAAAAATGTTAGCCAGTCTTCCTTACTGCTAACTTGTATAACAAAGTTACATTGTATTGACACCTTCAGGAAGAAAAAATGACTCTTTCACTCTCTTTTTCCTTTCTTTGAATGGCATTTAGTTTGTGGTTGTGCAGGTGTTTTTTCAGTGTTTATATGTTTTCACCGGTGAGGGCAATTTATCATTCAGTGGGGTTTTATCAGCTATTATAGGTTTAAACCTAAAACCCCACAGCCTATTTATAGCCATTCGAGGTGACAGTCATCACTCTTGGCAAAGAGGGAGCGCTTTGTATGCCCCTCTAGACTTCATAGAACTGTTCTAGACCTTAATTATTGTCATAAGGCGGACTCCAGTATACATCTATGATCGTCGTGTGTGCTGAAGCAAGAAGCAAAAACGACAGCTTGCTAGTGATGATGTCACAAGAGTAGCGATTTTTTGTTTATTTTTATGTTATGTGCTCTTCAGAAAATAATAATTTCAGTTTTCTCCAAATTCAATTTGAGCAGCTTTGAATACATACAATTCATGAAAGTTTCAGGGGCACTTTATTTGAACATAGATGGCCTAAACAGAGAATACTTGTAAAGAGATCTGTAGTTTGTCTGCATATACAGGGGCAGGTTTACAAGCCCCTTGGGTCATTTTTTCACAGCTGTTGCGTCACTTTTTGTGATGTAGCAGCAGTGTAAAAGTGCAGCCAATTTATAACGTGACGCATCTAGGTAGATGTGTCACGTTGTAAAGCCCTGCGTCACATTATACCTGCATCAGGTATAATGTATGCAGGGTGGGCATTCCAACGCAAAAAAGCCTTGTAGAAGTGACGCAGTGAAATCTATAAGATTTCACTGCACCGCTTCTAGACCGCCACTGCGTCAAATTCTTACGCCTGCTTGAAGCAGGCGTAAGGAGTGACGCAGCATAATAAGGATAGGCCTCCCCCTGCATTGCTGGAGTTGCGTCGTTCTTGCGACACGACTCCAACAATGCATGACTTTTGCGTCAACAGATGCGTCAGAATTTGTGACGCATCTGTCAATTCTTGCTCCATGGTGCGCCGTATTTTAAATTCGGCGCATCCATAGTGGCGCACAGGTTTCTAATGGTGGCGCAGGGAAAGTGATGCATCTTTACAGATGCGTCACTTTCTTGTAAATCTGCCCCAAAGTATGTATCCAATACCTCCCTCCCCAGTTATATGCATTGTTGAGAATTACAAATGCTACTTCTGTTTGATCTAACCATAGTATTACAGTGAGGTGCTCAACATCCATTCTATAAGTTTTGTAAAACACCAAGGCAGCTTTTTTTTACTAGATTATGCTGTTATATTCTGTTTGGAAGTATATATATCACGCTATATCATTTTTTTCTAGAAGTTCAATTTGCTAATTTGATAGAGAATGGATCAAGTAGTAATTCAGCTGTGTTTTGTTTACATGCCTTTTATGTGCCTACAGAAGAGAAATCTGGCATATTTTATTTTTAATTTGGGGACACTTTAAATTTTAATTTGATTATACTTACAAAAGAGCTCATCCGTGTCTTGATAATTCCAGGGGCTAATGAGTTTAGCCGAATATTCATCGGATATAATTCTGATGCCAAAATCTTGGTTAAAGCTGTGAGGGCAGTCTTACTGACACTGTATGGGCCAATATCCTGTTACAAGGAAAAAAAAGAACAGCATTATATACTGTTACACGTATATGATAAAAGCCCGATTCCCAGAAGGCTGTATGCTCTGATGTGGAGCTAGGATTTCCACACAAAAATGAAAAATCAAGCTCCACAGATTCAGGATTTCCATGGCAAAATACATTTGGCCAAGAAGAAAAGTGTGCCTAGAAAATTGACTTTTCTATATAAGATCGAAGAAATGGAAGGGAAAGCATATATATTGGGTGGGATAAAGGGGCAGTTTTGCACATAACCATAACGTTTTGCCTTGGTTATATTCAAGAAAACCTTGCAGATAGTTTCTCACAAAACATTAAGGGGTTTATTTATGAGCCCTTGCGTCACTTTTTGTGACGCCCCAGCGGCGTAAAAAATGCACCATGTTGCGTCATATTTACAAAGTGACACATCTAGATACATGCGTCACTTTGTAAACCCCTGCGCCACATTATACCTGCACCAGGTATAATGTATTAGGGGGGCGTTCTGACGCAGGTAAGCCTTGTAGAAGTGACGGAGTGAAATCTATGAGATTTCACTGCGCCACTTCTAGGACGCAAATGCGTCAATATCGTACGCTGCCTCACAGCAGGTCGTAAGACTGAGGCAGGCACATTGAAATGGGAATTGCCCATGTTACATGACCCATTGCTGAAGTTTCGTGACTTTTGTGACACACTCCAGCAATGCGTCATTTTTGCGCCTATAGATACGTCAGAAATACTGACGTATCTGTAACTCCTTGCAACATGATGCGTCATATTTTAAATATGACGCATCCAGCATGTCGCAAGGAGGGGGCAATGAAAAGTGCAGCAATGCTTAACTTTTCATAAATGAGGCCCTAAAACTTTATCTTGACACCTCTAAGACTACGACCAAGATTGCATTTAGTGCGAGAAACACATTGATCATTTTATGCAATATCAGAGAACAAATAATAAATTGCTCTTCTGCAGTCATCTTGAACCTGTGCAACAGTCAGATAAGAGGTAGATCAACAGATAATACATGGAAAACACTAAAGATTGACATTTTCAAGACATAATTGTTGTGGAGGCTCCCTAAAATAGTTTGAAATCACAAGTCAGAAGATACTTTTAAATTTGACCACATGAAATTAGACCTCTTGATCCAATTTAGAGCCCCATTTAGAGGCTGGCAGAGCAGAATTTATGTCATAAACTGGCAGGCTTCAGCACTGTCAGGCGAATGTTTCCCCTTCCTCGTTTAGCCAGGTGAACCATTGGGTTTCTCCCAGTGCAGCCTCAGTATCTGCCTCTGCCATTGGAAACCCTGGACATAGTGGCCTGTCTGCCACATGGCTATCAGCTCACAAATGATGGTAGCCTCATCCTATTTAAACCCTTTTGTATCGGGGAATTTGCTTCATAAAAATACAAATAAAATAATGATTAAGCCAACCAATAATAGAGACGATCAGCATTCATTTCAGTACATAGCTAGTGTGGAGTAATTGCTAAAGGCACATAGATCCCTGTCAGGAAGGTGGTGAACTCTAAATATGAGGGAAGTCCTCTGGTATGGGGAGGGAAACATCCTTTACAACACAACCATTACATCTCACTACTCTTACAACGCAGACATTACATCGCAACATCCTTAACAACGAATGTCACTACAACGCAGGCATTACAACACATGTCACTACAACACAGGCATTACAACGCAAGCCATTACAACACATACCATTACAACTCATTGTACCCAAACACTGTCCAAAACTTACCCTACTGCTGCAACCACCTGGAGTTAGAATAGTAATTTTTACCCCGACACTATCAAAAATTACTCTACTGTTGCACCCCCTTGAGTGGGAATAGTCATTTTTACCCCTATACTATCCAATACTTACCTTAAATGCAATGTAATGGTATGCGTTGTAAAGGTATAATGCGATGTAATGGAATGCATTGTAAAGGTAGTTCTAAAAATGTGATGTAGTGTCATGCAATGTAATGGAGTGTGTTGTAAAGGGTGTTGCGATGTAAAAACTGCATTGTAAAGGCATGTGTTGTAAATGTATGCGTTGAAACGTCATACATTCGTATGGGGCTGGAGTCAGGGTCTATGCTGACCCAGCAGGCTGCCGGGCCATTTACTAGGTTCTAAATAATCAGCTAATCTATATTGGATCAGTGGACCAGACTGGTAGCAGTAGTTGTTGGAGCATAAGCCCCTCTTGGAAGCAGAGGCTGTGGCAGCTGTAGCAGCAGCATTTGGGGCGTTTGGAGCAAGCCAGCCCGCCGTGTTGTGATTGGCAGCAGTGTGTGTGTTTATCAGTGGCTTGTGGCCTTGTGGGGAAAACTCACCTAAGGTACCGTGGGACCTAAGGTACAGGGGGAGCCGCCAAACAGCAGCTAAAAAGCCATGAGCTGCAGTTGTTAATAAGCTAAGCAAAATAATAACGCACCTTGTCTTGTTACACTGGAATATCTGCTGATTTTGCCTCAGTCAAAACAGGAACCTAACAAAGATCCATCGGGGGACGGAGTGAGTAATCAAGGATTATGAGATCAGGAAAAATGCGACAATAACCACAGAGGAAACCTAAAAAGAGACTGTCAAAAGCAGATCTAAATTCTACTGCAGATATTAAGAGAAGGAAGGAAAATTCATCATCTCGAAAGAAAAAGTTGGTTTCAGTCTTAACACCAATAAGTGAATTTTTAAAATTTGGAGGAAAAAACGAGAACCATAGATTCCATTTTCTTAACCCCTTCGATGCTTGTGACGGAATCATTCCGTCATCAGTCATTGTTGGGTTGTGCTGATGACGGAATGGTTCCGTCACGACCATGCCCGCGATTGGAATGTCCAGCACAGGGCTGGAATTCCTGCCGCACACATTAGGTTAAGGATCCAATTGCCGCAATCTATGCCACAGATGGGGCTCAAGGTCTGCTGAGTCCAATAACGCCAAAAACACAGGACAAAAGTAGCTTACAGCCCACGGGATGCCCAAGCACCAACACTAAATCAATACAACCCAGTCCTGTAATGTATAGATCTGCACATATAAGGACGACAGGCCATGAAATAAATAGAAGTGAGGATGACTTAAACAAGGCAAACAAAGACACAAAAAGTGAGAGGGCCAGAATTGATGTTCCACCAAATAAAGTGTTGATAACGACTATAGGGCAGGTGTATCTTCCCAAGGCACAGCTTAAAGACCAGCTTGTTCAAAATAAAGATGGGAAACCTGGAGAATATTTAAAGGAAAGAGGAGACCTCGGGGTAGCCAAAAATAAAGAATATAACAAAGTGCAAACCGATGAATGGATTAGTTCTTTTTCCATATTAGATGAAGCGGACCTCATTCAAGCACTGGACTTAAACATACAACTAAATGAGGATGCATACATTTAAGACCGGGTAAAGAGTTCAGCTATAGGCACACCTCCGGATCAACAAATTGGGGATGAGGGAGGGCAGCCCCCACCCCAATAAAACACTTAGTATGCACGGACAAGCAGGAGAGGAAAAACATCATGCTAAACTCTAGCCCTATGGGAAGTCAACCATCCCGGTCATCCCCAATTACAATCTCTTCAGTGAGTGGAATTGATTTAATTTCAGAATTCCCGTCGCAATCCTCTCACTCAGAAAAATGGAGTGATAATTTACTGAGATCTTTACAGCAAGCCATAGATGTTTTAAACTTCCGTCATTAGGATGGCGGGTGAATCGCCCCCGCCAGGCCAGCGGTAGCCACCGCCGGCCTGGCGGGGTGATCCGCCCGCCATCCATGCCGGAATGACCCCCTGACATATTATCATGGCTGGGGGGTCCGCGTCAGACGGAGACACCGTCCGCCGCTTTTCCACCCGGTTGCCTTGCGGCGGGCGGGTCTTTCAGCACTGCCCGCCGCAATGGTAAAAATACAGGAGGCGCCCGCCACTCTGGTGGGCGCATCCTAATTTCCCCCACGGGTTCCCCGCCCTTATGGCGGGTGGTCCCTTTCCACGATGGGATAGCGGGCGGACTTAGTCCGCCCGCTATCCCATCGTGGAAAGGGTGTAGAGTGGCAAAAAGGTGTAGAGTGGCAAAAAAGGAATGTAAGGAAAAGCTCTGGGAAAAACTACTCTGGGCCAGTAAATTGCCTAACAGTTGTGAATTCTGGGGCATAATAAACAAATTAACTGAGTGAACAGGAATATCGCAAAAAGCAGGAATAAGTGAGAAAAGTTGGGAACTACATATACAAAATGCATATAATAATATAAACCACGAAGTGTTGATGAAATTGGAACCTGGGCCAGACACCCTGCAGGAGGAAAAAAAACACAAAAATTGACATTGACCCCTCTCCAGGGAAAATAGAACAACGTGAAGAAATTTTAGTCGACCACAATAAGGTTCAATTTGAAAATAGTTCACAGCATTCAATTCATAATGGCTCAAACATCTTAACTGACAACAATCGACTAAAAGAAGTAATAAAAAAACTTGAAAAACGGAGGGAGCTGCAGGGTCTAAGGGACTTCCAAACGCAATCTTCAAACATGATGCAGAATTTTGGGCAAATTTTCTTACTCCACTCTTTAATTATTTGTAGTCACAAAAGAAGATCATTAAATCCTGGAGCGGGAGCATATTTCATCCTATATATAAAAACGGAAATTGCAATGAGCCTAGTAATTACAGGCTCATCGCCTTGACGGATGTTGATGCAAAACTCTATGCCTCCTGTCTACTTCTACATCTACAGGACTGGATGGAGGAGAAAGGTATAATTCCCAAATATCAAACTGGTTTTAGGCAAGGAATGGGTACAAGCACAAACCTGGCAGCAATTGCACTCCTTACAGAAAAAGCAATTTTAAATAAATCTGGTCTATTTGTATGCTATATAGATTTAAAATCGGCTTTTGACAGAGTTTCACATGAACGACTATGGATAAAATTGAAAGGATGGGGAGTATCACAACAACTAAAATTAACTCCATAATATCCCTCCATAGAGAAACCGGGTTAAGCTGGGAGATGGCAGCATAGCATCATCTAAGATCAATATAATAAACGGCCTGAAACAGGGGTATGTCTTGGCCCCGAGCCTTTTTAACTTGTACCTTGCAGACCTAGACAACCATTTGTCAAAAGTAAATAGCCATTCCCCGAAATTGGCTGAGGACCACATACAGTACCTGCAATACGCAGATGACATAGTGGTCTTAAGCCAAACTCCTATTGGATTATAAAGAGTCATCGACCACCTGACTAATTACTTCAACCAACAGGGGCTGGAGATAAACAGGAAAAAAACAAAGGTGGTGCGTTTAGTAGGCCCAAGATCAAAGGAAAATGTAAGTGGTTTGCCAATGGTAAGGAAATAGAGGACGTAGGCAGCTATAAGTATTTGAATATCAATTTAGGGCGATGTATGTCCTTTAAGGATCAAAAAAGTGCAATAAGAGCAAAAGCACAAACTTTAATTTTTGCATACAAACAGCTACAAATAAAATTGAGTTGCCCATCTTACAGTCATCTTTAAAAAAACAATGGCAGCACAAATACTTCCAGCATTGGCTTACGGATTAGAAATATGGTATGGTCGGGAATCCGGAATTTTAAACGATTTACAGACTATAGTGTATAAAGCAGTTTTTCATCTCCCGAGAGCAGCGTCACCAGCATAGATTCCCCTGGAATTTGGACTTCAAAATCAGAAATTCCAGAGGCAATCTGTTTTTGTGAAATTATGTTGGAAACTTCCCTCTTCGGAACCTGGCACCCTGAACAATCTATGCTGGACAGTAATAAGGGCCCCGTTTGATCAAAAAACCCTGTGTTCATGGGTTGAACACCTAAAAATTGCTCTGGTAGAACTGGACATTCAAGAGGCATGGGACAGCAAGATGGAGAGGGTGGCGTTCAACAGAGTATGCAACGGCTCCGCAAAACAATTATCTTTCCTAGAAGACAAAAATACAATGGTAAAAATACAATACTCCTGGAAAGTGATAAATTCATATGAAAATTTAAAACTGCAAGCCTATATAGCAGCTCACTTCAGATTGTTTCTGAAAAAGAATTATATGCTGTATCGGTTTGGAGTATACGAAACTAAGGACTTGCAACCAAATTGGAAAGGGAAATATGATAATGCAACTTGCAGATTATGTGGATATCACAAGGAGTCCCTTTGCCACGTGATGTGTGTCTGTCCTGAAGTAAGTGAAGCGAGAAAAATGCTTTTAAAATCAATCTTACAAGAGTTCAATATACATACCTGTAGGCAGACTATTACCCGCTGGGCAGGGGGTTATCAAATATTTTAATCTGTCGAGGGGTAAAGTTTTTAACCTTGATTGCCTCACTATTAAAAAAAGCAGACATTGAATCTGGGAATATGGTTATTAACGAGTTGGAAAATCTTGTATTTATCCAGACATAATGATGTTCTTTATCGTGAACACTGGTATTTAATGAGTATAACAAAGTTTCTACTTTTTTATGTATTTTATCGTGAAATTGTTTTTTAACATACACTGTAGCAATTTTTTTTAAAGTGTTATGTTTTATGGTTGTAAAAAAACAAATAAAGAATTTCAGTTCATCTTGTTCTCTCGTGGCTAGATTGTCACAGCCTTTATGTAGTCTTTTGACTATTGGTTTTGAGATCACACCCCCTGAACGTAAGTTTACTTTTTTTGGCAGGACAAAGGGTGTGAAACCCTATGTGGAATTAAATAAGAGCTAAAAGCTAACTATATTACATGTGTCAACAACATTTCTGAATCATTCAATTACTTAATTATAGCACATCAAGCAATTCATCATGCAAATTATACATCTTGGTCATCAATGGGTGCCATATGCGAGAACCTGTCATAGGGTTATTTAACCCTTTTCCGGGGTGTAGAACAGAATTGGAAACTATTCAAATATGAAAATGTGGAACATCCTCCACCCACATTAAACACCTGTGGATCATCTGATATCTACTCCAATGAAGATATAAGGATGAAGGTTCATCGTCCTGTGGACATACCTAACATAAATGTCCAACACATATTTGTTCAGATTTGGGAAGTAATCATGTGGATATAAAAAGCCTCTTCTTCTCAGCATCTGGTGCAAAGTGAATCATCCTAATTAGCCCCATTGAAATTGGTGCAAAGGTGTATAATAAAGATAAAAAAATTATAAAGGACTATGACTTAATAATGTATGTAGCTGAATAATCTCACAGGAAAGAAGATCCAATATTCTTGGCAGTAAAACGCATATATTCACTATAACTTTAGATTCATGTGTAAAATCATGTATTTGTAGATAAGATAAAAAGACTATCTGGGAAATACAATTCCGCTTCTAAACTTTCAGAAGATTTCATCACTCCTTGATGAACAATTTTGAGAATTGGCAAACACCCGCTATCTCCCAGCTTAGTAACACAAAGATCTGCATCACTTCAGCAGATTCCAATTCTGCACAGAGGAGTGCCCCCTGCAATTTTTGGGCCAGCACAGCAATGTTTGATATCTCGACAAATACGATTTTGGATGTCTCCCTTTAACGCACTTCACTTCATACTCTTTGGAATAAGGTACAGAACAGGTGTCTTGGGGAAGTCATTGCACAAATACAAGCATTCATATTGATTTAATAATCCCACATTTCTCCAGTCAAGCAAATCCAAATGATTTCGCGTTTTCGTTGCCCTTCCCACATTCACATTATTTTCTGAGGTAAACATTGACATCACACATCCGTCTCCCTCACTGTCACTTGACAATGCAACTGAAGAACTCTTATATGAAGATTTAGATGCCGATCAACTACATTTAGTGTTTATTTGCCTCAGCTGATGTTCAGTTTGACCTTGTGGGTGTGCATAGAACGTCACTACTGGAACGTTCGGGCATCCATTTTGTTTTCTTGTGGTGGCGCACTTACTTTTCTTTCGCCTTGAAAACCTTTAGAAAAGGGTTCTCCTTCCCACAGCCATTGCATACTTGTCCAATGGCGAGACATTTACCTCTGTGTGGAAATGAAAATATACATCTAAAGCAGTTTCTTTTTCTTTGAAGATATTGCTTTGTGTCCTTCAACTTTGTGTTTCTGCTTGCTTTTAATGTTCATGACTGACTCACTCAGGGCACCTCCAGCCTCCATGTCAACAGCTTGTCCATCAACATGTTCCTCAGCTCTGGCAGACATGAGAACTTGCACCAGACTAAGGGTTTCTCTCAGCATTCATCATCTGAATGAATCTGACAGACATCCGTTAATAACTCGGAAACTTATAGCTTCTTTATCATTGAATTAATTGAACTTACATTTTTGATGAGTGTATTAAGTCTCTCAACACATTTGTCAATTGTTTCACCAGCTTTCCGACATTCCTGACTGAAAATATATCTTTTGTAATCGACATTCGCATTGAATTGAACTTGAGATGTAACACTTCTTTGATTTAACTGCATGTGACTTTGTCAGTTCTCAGCAGTTTCTTTATTACCTCTTTTACTCCTTCACAACAAGATTTTTGAGGTATTTGACAATCTTTTTGTTATGTGTTTCTTCTAGTGCATCAATGAAATCTTCAAAGATTTTGATCCAGGGAGACCATCTGCCGCCCAAATATTTTCTTTCTTTGTTATATCGAAGGTGAGAACGTGCTCTTTTCAGCAGCGATTGAAAAAAGTAAACTATTCCATTGGTCCGAAGTGACTCACCAGCCTCATAAGCACAATTCCCATGCTTCTGATTGGGTTGCGACGCTTAGTGTAGAGGTCCGATGGCTCGCATTATCAGGTTCTGGTAAACGTGATTGTATTCTCTATATATATGATTATCACCGCCTCCAATGGATTTCTGCATTTATCTGCTTCTGCTCACAGTGTTCTCTTGCAGCTGGCTGTAGCTGCTCATTGCATTTTCCATACTGGGTTGTTACTGCCTTTTAGTGTTTCCTGCACTGTCTTTAGCACTTCTCTGTACCTGATTGTCACTGCCTTTAGCTTTGACACATTGTATAATTTCTAGCTCAGTGTTGTGTAGTGGTGCAGTACCTCTTTCAGGGCCTTACTAGCAGGTTTCTGGTTACTGATGGATAAACTTCTCTGTGGGCTTTTGTTAGCTTCAAAAGCTTCACAATGGCTGGAATGGTGCTCTGACTCCTCATACTCCAAACGTCGATTTTCACTTTGACTGAGGCATGTGTGGCGCGCATGAGCAGTTTACGGGACCACAGCAAACTCTCCAGGAGAGCACTGTTGATCTTTGGGTTACGCATCCCTATGTCATCACCAGTTGTACCTTCCTCCCCAGCCTAAGAGCTAGTAAATGAATACACCACATATGTAGCTTTCTATTACACTTCTTCATTCCGATGCATGTAACTGCGAACTCAGCATTCTAAACGTGAACTCTATTCACCACATCCGAACACTTACTTCACAATTCTATGGAGTCCATCAGGAATCAAAAGATTTCATCATCGCTAACTCACAAGACACTACAGATGCTATTATTTTTTTAGCTCCTTGTCCTTCAACTGCATTTTCTGGTAGTATCTACATATTGTCTTTAATGGCATGGCACTGAAAAAATGAACAATAACTGGAATATCAAAAATGTATTAAGCTCCATCCTGTTCCTACCACTTTTCTAAATGAGGAGCATGCTGTAAATCTGAAGTGCTTTGAATCATTTAATGAAAAGTAGCTAACGTCAGTGGGACACAGATGGCCCGATTCACAGAACTATCTTAAGACAAAATCCTAAACTTACTACTTTTGGTATTCACAGAAGTTAGGTTTTTGTCTTAAGTTTGTCTTAAGACAGACTTGAGACAGACTTAAGTTAGGATTTTGTCTTAAGTCTGTCTTAAGTCTGTCTTAAGACAAACTTAAGACAAAATCCTAACTTCTGTGAATACCAAAAGTGGTAAGTTTAGGATTTTGTCTTAAGTTAGTTCTGTGAATCGGGCCCAGTTATTTTAAAAGATAATATGTAGAAAGGACCACTTGAAAATATCAGATATAGCAATGGACAGCATAACTGATAATCAATCTAGTTAGCAATGTACTCTCAATATAGTGATGCAATGTCCATAGGTTGCCTTAATCGTTTTACATAAGGTTGAATCCATAGGCTCAATTAAGTCAATAGAAAGTGAGAAAGCATTTGTGCATTATTCAGAATTGGGCATTAATAATAACATGGAGAAAAATAATCTATGCTCAAATTCACGTGTGTTCTGATATGATACTATTCACTTTAAAACAATTTTGATATTACCTGCTAAAGTGTATGTTCCTAACATAAGCTAACCAGGCCTCAAATAGGTATCAACACCATCTTTTACAAAATGAGTGTCTCATAATGTTTGTGTTCTTTTTAAAATTTCTCCTACATGTTGTCAAGCAAGTCATGTTTGTTTATTTCCCACTGACACTAGTCTGACAGAAGACTCTCTAGCATAGGCTCAGTAATGTAACATTTCTCTAAAGTTCTTCCAACTGATCTCAGTACTGAATTCATTCACAATGGTTTACTGTTGTTTATGTAACTAGTCTGTTCTGACACATCCCGATGACATTAGGCCAGAGAGGGCCAAATTAATATTCATGTAGTGGGTTAGTGCTTAGGTGGTGAGGCTGTGCGATGATTAAAAAGTCTTATTTCTGATCTATTGGAAGGTATTTCTTTAGTTGCTCATGCCATGAATATTCTGCACATTCCATGCTTGTCTATGGCAACATTTTCTTACAACCCCTCAAATTTGAGGGTGAGCCAGAGGATTGTTGGTGCTACTAGGGAAGCTGTCCAATCTCTTAATGATTTTGCTGCACACTTGAGGCTTAGAATTGTCCTCATTTTTTATTTTCTGTACTGATGGACTTGTGGCAATTGAATTCCCCTTATCCTAGCAGTTTCTGCTTGTAAATATTTTCATTATTCAGTAATGTACTTTAAATTTTTTGTAATAAACCAAACATTTCAAATTCCGCACAAAAAATCATTTATTTAGTAAGGCCTTCCTTATTTGACTGTGATTTTCGATATGCTGGTTTGTACCTTAACTTGCAATACATTGCCTCCTGCAATGGATATTTAACACCCTTCCCGATCCACCCACCCATTTCATGCTATTGAGGTGCAAGATTTTAGGTGTACAGTGCGAAAACATAAGTATATCCTTAAGTAGCTCAGAGGAGTAAAGTATTCTCCTTTGCTCACTGTCTATAAGTGCTCAGGAGCAAGGCTCATATGAACCTCAATTCCAAGGTAGCGTCTGAGGCGATCCAGTGGCTTATCTGTTCCTGAGTATTCTTTATTTGAGTTGGTAGAGGGTGAAAAGTAAGCACATGGCTATCATTTCTCTAGAGTGCTGTTGTGCCATGTGGGCTACTATGCAGGGCTTATTGTTACTAATGGTACATGAGGCAATCTGTTGATCTTTATGTCCATGATTGGTTGCGTACTTGAGCTGGTGAGAGGGTAGAAAGTGAGATTCTCAGATGATGGAGCTTAGAAGGAACCTGGTAACTTATTTATTTATGTGATGGTTTTATATAAGACTTATTCCACCAGATTGGCATTAAGGCACTTAGCTGAGTAGTGGCATCTAGGAGAACCAAACGCCTTCCCTATTATGGAAAGCTCTTTTTACTGATTTTGGTTCTACCTGTGAAAACCCCCCATGTCGTTTGATGGTTTGATCCTCTGCTATGATTTGAGCCTCCCAAATCGAAACTCACTCACTGTAATGATCCTGAGAAATTGTGTGATCTGCAGCCTCAGTGCCATCTTTAGTGTGAGGTATAATGCTTGCAGCCAGATAGTTATGGGTGTCTGGTAAGTTGTGCACAACTTGTGGAAACATATGTTCTTGTGTAGGCAGAGCAAGGAAGACTTTTGTCTGCACATAAGTCTCCTTTCTGGCAGACAAGACTCAGTCAAATTGAATCTAGCCTGATGTGTAATGAGGTTAATGCCTTAAAATTCATCTGGGAACCCAATGGGAATGCACCCTTTGTTTGGGATACAGAGTGTAATCTATTGTGTTTTCCCATCATGTTACTTTAACTAAAATGTGCAAGCTGTAACGTTTGATTGGTACATAGTACAAGGGCCAATCTTGGTTCATTATGTACTTTTAAAGCTTGTAATCAGATTCTAAGGTCAGTTTTACTCTAATTGTATTTGGACATACATTTGTGTATGAAGTATATTTTACTGAGCCTTCCCGTAATATAATTTACTCTCATACTGCCTTGTTGGGTGAACCACACTGTGGAACTCCACAGCTGACATATAAAATGCCCCTTAGAACATTAAAACCATTTGGGAGGAATTGGCTTCTGCAAGAAGAGGGGGGCCAATCTAAGGTCTCCAGTACCCGACAAGAAATTCCTTTGGGGTTTGAGATAGATTACCATACTTGGTAACGGTGTTAATCAATAAACACAAACTTGGTCATCACATTCCACCACATCACTTCACCATTAAACACAATGTTAGCTAATTTTCTAATTTCTTCATTTGTAAGTGATACATTTGAATTACGATAATGGTAATTGGTGTCATTATCACACACATAGTTAATTGTACCCAGATGAACACAGGTGCTATATTATTCTTATTCTTATTATATTATTATTAAATAAGCTTGTCGAGCACGCGGCTAACCCCAACTGAGGTGTCCTGGAGCTAGAGGCGACAGAAAGGGTGAGGAAAAGTTGTCGGGTGTCACAGAGTACTATAGCACAGTAAGAACTAACAACTGCTTCATAGACTGGATAGTTGTCTGAACGGCAGATAGCAAATTAAACCAAAGTGAGACTTTCAAAATTAGATCATTTTAGTACTATGTAGTCTTACCTCGGTCCACTCTTCTTCCGTGGTGTCAAAGACGTTCTTTGGGTTGACCCCCACAGCAGCATTTGAGAATAGATAATCAATTCTCCCATGTTTTTCTAAAGCCTTATCAAAAACAAATGCAGCAAATTAGAAGATTATGAAGCAGTCACAGATTCTTTATATGCTATTGGCTTGCATATTTACGCCTGTATAATAGAAAAGGTTTCATAACTTAAAAAAAACAAGGGTGCACAGCATAGGCCAGGGAACACAGGACCCACAACACATTTTCAGAATACCCACTAACAGACATTTGCCTAACTAAACTCTAAATTGTATTCATTTACATTGTTAGTGGTTAGACTGAAAATTGTGACCTTCAACTGCAACCCCTGATCTAGGACAGGCTCAAATTGAATTGTTTTTGCTAAAGATATAATTCCTGTAATTATATTTTTTCAGTTTTCAGTCATCCTTCTTCTGCCACTTGTCTGATTTTGTGTCATTAAGTTTTTGCTACTCTCACCAGAGTCATTGGCTTTTCTCTCTGTGAGTGACAGCACTGTGCCAAAGCACAATTAGAAAGTGATCCCTTTCGTTACTATGGTCTTTTGAGACAATGTGTCTTTTTATTACAATTTGTATTTTTATATATTAACAGCCTTCCAGGGAGTTTAGAGTGAGCATAGGTAAGGTAAATCTGCTCAATCAGTCTCACTAATTTTTGGCCATCAATTCCATAATATGTCACTGTCATTCTGTGTTTTGGGGGTTGTAGATGCAGTTGACAATTACTAAGACTGCTCCAGTCACTTGTGTCCTAACTCAAGGATGGGTCTGCTGCAGCTTCTATAGCATGTTTCTTAGGAAAGTTTCTTCCTCCGCTACACATGTCACTGTATAACCCCTATGTCCCACCATGCTACCTTCATGTGACTTCATATATAATGGAAGTCTCATCAGTCTCTAATATTTTAACATGTATTCTTCATTCTTTATTTTCTACCCTCTGGTCCTCCCAATGTCCATTAAATTCCCCAGCTTAGGTTGTATGTCTACTTTTCTCAAAGCTTTTTCTTCCAAATCAATGTGGTGTTTGGGATGAACAATTGTATTGGCTGTCATTGTGTGTTTTTTAGTGTTTTCACATTAACTAGACAATGAGACAAACTGTGCAGCACAACATAAATATTACACGTATCATAAAAAAGTAGAAACATTGTTTAAATATCATTGGACCCTCATAAGCATCTCAGAGCAACGTTGATGCCCAAGGCAAGTAATGTATAGTTATCCTATTGAAGAGGAAATTATGACATCTCTGTACACTCCATTAAGATTCCTGGACCATCATGAGGACAATAGTGCTAACCCAACAATTGTCTCTCATTACTAAAAAACATAAGTATAAAACTAAATTCCACACTCCCTCACACTATTACACCAATAACAATTGAAAAACAGTAATTATGTAATACCATTATATTAAGGTCACATAGGATACTCCCCAAAAATATATAAAGTCCATTTAAATATTCTTTCACATTAATATAATAATGAACAATTATACAGGGAATTATATTTTTAAAAAATCACTGCACCTATTGATTTTATCATTTCAACAAAAGGCAATTGTAAACAATCCTGTTACATGCCTGGTTATAACACTGTGCACATTACTCAAAGGACACAAATTTCATTGTATGTTTTATCGCAAAACCATCCTCATCCACCCTTTACACATCTAGAAAATTCATCCATATTTTGTTGTAGTTGCTAGTGAATTTTAAGTCTTCACGCCTGGAATCAGCCACGTCTGATAACGCAATAATGAATCCACTGAAGTTCCCCAAATCATCCTAGTTTTGCCAATACATAATGCACCCAACTTCTGATGGAATCTGTACATGGAGTTTTCCTGTGATTAACAGTTTCTTTTTCAAACTGAGCAACATACACTATGGCCAAGTGTGGCGCACATGTTGCGCCCATCGCGGTTATAATAATTCACTATAAT
This sequence comes from Lissotriton vulgaris, assembly GCF_964263255.1. Classification (NCBI taxonomy): domain Eukaryota; kingdom Metazoa; phylum Chordata; class Amphibia; order Caudata; family Salamandridae; genus Lissotriton; species Lissotriton vulgaris. The sequence goes on from NC_141699.1 coordinate 1,062,424,541, forward strand.
AAGATAAGGATTCGTTTTCTTGATTTGTTGCTGGTGGTCATGATTTTCTCTAAAAAGCTTGTTTTGAAAAGCTACTGATATAAACATGCTCTTCCATTACAGTAGCTGATACCTGCTTAATCTTAGGGCCAACCTGCTCTTTAGGCAGTTCCTTAGACTAAAAAGAAATTATGAAATACTTGACCTCTATTTTAGAGTACTTGATGTGTTTATAATCTAATTGGCAGCTGAGAAAATTAATTTTATGAATTTGTTTTTGTTTTCTGTTGGTCTGAGGATGGTCCCAGACAACTGCTGGAGTGGACCAAAACATAATTTTTTCCTCATCCATTGAACACCTATATAGAAATTGCCTTGAGGATCATCTTTGCTCTGAGATTCGTTTGCGTTCACCCTTATGGATTTCAGTGACCAGTCTGCAAAGGGAGAGGAGGAGGAGTTGGCACCCCATGCACTACCAATTTATAGGGCATTTTCGTTCACCTCTGAGCAGGACACATGCCCTGTTAATTTACTCCTGTAGACTGCAGCGACCAGCCTGAACAGTGAGGGGAGGGGGTGCTCCCAGATGCACCAGCACTACCGCTATGAACTATATACATCCCGTTCAACAGTGAACTAAGCATTTTAGTTCACTGTTGCACGGGATGTACACCAAGCATGTTCAGTCTGTCGCCAGAGAAAGACTAACCCAGGGCCGAGCAGGTCCAGTGCCTCTACGCGGAGTTCCACGGAGTTGAAAAACAACTCCGTGGAACTCCGCTCCACTCTCTCTCCCCTCCCAAAGTCATTAAAGTAAGAAAAAAGGCACTTACCTGCCGTGGCTGCCTCCTCCTCGCCATGGCCGCTCTCCTTCCTTGTCCTCGCCATCCTTCGTCTCTGATAACCCCTACATTGTACGTCTTGCAAGTACGCATGCCAACTCACAAGATATTCAACGTAGGGGTTATCAGAGAAGAAGGACAGCTAGGACGAGAAAGTAAAGCGGCCATGGCAAGGAGGAGGCAGCCACTGCAGGTAAATGCCTTTTTTCTTACTTTATAATTACTTTGGGAGAGTGGAGGGGCCAGCTAACTATGCTCCGCCATGGAGTTGTAATTTTGCCTAAACTCTGCATTCACAATGGAGCGAGGAGTATGCAAAACTATGTAAACTCTGCTGGCAGAGCGTACTTACCTGCCCGGGCTTAGGAAAGACAAGGTCAAGACAAGACCTATCTGAACCCATCATAGCCCAGTAGAGGCTGAGTTGGGTTATTCCACTTGTTTATGGCTACAAAGATTCATGCAGAGACATGGGTGATATGGTTTAACAATATTTGTTCCTTACCCCAGTCTGAAGAACCATGTATTTTGTTGCGGGACAAGTCATTGAATAACTCCTTTGCTTTATTGAATTTCGGCTATCAAAGGGAGTCCTAATGGCAAGTCTCGTAGCCCAGGATACGATGAATCTTCACAAGTAAGATGTTGAATTGTGCACCACTGTTTTGAAGGATGTCGTAAATAGTGCTACAAAGTTTGGCTTGCCACTGACCTGGTTAAATTCGATAATAGTACCTATTTCTAAAAAGGGCGACAGGGGTGACGCAACGTGTTATTGCCCTCTATCTCTCTTAGACTCTATGGTCAAGAAAATACAAAGAGTAATAATGGAAAGGATGGAGACCAGGGCAGAGGAAAATTTCCTTCTTTCAGACATGTCTTTTTTGAGGTATGTTACCTATTGAATAGTTCCAGAACTATCATTTACTAGTTAATAAGTATACTTAGCAAAAAAAGGTTGTCTTCATGCAGTATTCATGTGTTTTTAAGCTGCGCATTTGCTTGCATAAGTCATTCGAAGCTTAGTGCGAATCAATTGTAAGTTTCTTGAGAGCAATCTATTTTGACGTTAAAACCTGTGCTAAATTTGTGCTGGAATAGGAATGCTCTGATCCCTTTAAGATCAAGAGAGGTGTACGATAGGGGTGTGATTTGGAAATATTTTTGTTCACACTCTACAGAAATGATTTAGACAAGTGTTTGGTGTCAACAAGCTGTGGTGCCCAATGATAGGCACACGCTCGCCCCGCTTTAAAGTACGCTGCTTATGCCGTGCTCATAGCCTCATTGGCTAATGGGCTAGAAAAACTTTTGAATGCTTCTGTTATCTTTATGGACTGTTTAGATTTGAAAGCAAATGTATCAAAGCCATTTATTTAATGGATAATGTCCAGACTTTTACAGATTTTGAAGTTCCATTGGATCTGGCATGTAATTGGAAACATCCCAAAATATTAAGAAAATGAAATTCAGGCATTCAATCAAAGCTTTTTTTAAGTTTGCATCTAAGTTATGGTTGAAGCTACTGAAACTAATGTTGGACATTAGCAAGAGTAAATGTGTAACAGTTGCAATATATACAGTGGAAGATTAAGGGTTACACAGAAATTTCTGATATACAAAAAGTAGACTGTCACTTGCAGCCAGCTACTTCTACTTGAAAGAAGACCTTCCTTGCAGACAGCCCACTATAAATTAGTTTCTAAAAGGGAAGACCAAATGTAAACATGCTCATGCTGCACTTAAGGGACTGCATCCTGCAAATGATTTGGAGTGGGCAGAATTCTCCAGAATCTTGCGAAGCATTTATGGAACTCCATAGAATTTTGTGGAGTAAAACTCTGCGAGTTCTGCTTACCCCTAGTAACCTCCGAGAGAGAGAGGGAATGTGGTGCCCCATAAAGTATGCCCAAGAGGATCCTATTCATAGAAGCAAGGAGAGGGAACAGGTTAAGAGTCCACGCCAGCTACTGAAGTGTAGAAACTAGTACGCCCGGTACCGAAAGCGAAGGCGATGGATAGGTATTATGACGCTAGGCCAGTGGTCTTCAGAATCACCAACTGTAACAGGAACCAGAAGAGACTTAGTACTATTGACACAGGCCTCCCCATAAAGCACCAGCATCTTCAAACACCACAGACCCAGTCCCAAGAAAAAGGAACACATAATCAGCATTAAACACCATACGCTGCTCAGGTCCAGAGTCCAAGGTCTAGCCCCATGCATGCATCACAATGGATAACACAGGCCAGGGGCTCAATAGTAAAGGAAAACAGGACAGAGAAAAGCAGGCAGCCTGGCTGGGTACCCCTCAGGATCAGTAGGTGAAAATGTCCAGTTCACCTGAACTTGTGCCAACGGGTGGGAATAGAGAAGATTGGTGTGTCTACGAAAGTGAGGCCCTAAACTGGCACTCCCCAATACAGTTTCCAAAAAGGACCAATCAACCGAGTCAAAGGCTTTCTCAAAGTCAATTTTGATTAGTGCCGCTGGGTGCTGCAGCCATTGTGCCTGAGAAAGACCCAACTAGACCCTTTGGATACAATGACAGGGGCTACGCCCCAGCTTAAAGCCACATTGATCGGTATGGACCAGGTATGGCATGGTGCGCTGTAGCTAGTTAATCAGCACTTTGGAGAAGAGTTTAATATCAATGTTAATGAGAGAAATCAGTTGGTATGCCGCACACAAATCCAAGTATTGAAACGGTTTGGGTATCACCACAACCGTGGCCACGTCAAATTCAGGGGTAAAAGTGCCAGCCTCAATCGTTGCCCTATACAGGGGTAGAAGATGAAGAATCAAAAGCTCACTGTACAGCTGGTAACACTCAACTAGAAGCCAATCCAGGCATTTTGCCCGAGGCCATATCAGACAGTGCCTCCACAATCTCCTCTGCCTTAATGACCTGATCCAATTCATGGGCCAGGGAGTGGTGTATGGAGGGCAGTGGAATATCAGCTAATAGTGGATATGCCTCATCCGGGGAGGTCACGGCCGATGGTCATGAAGCGCCCTCTAGTATTCTGCAAACACCCACAAAATATCAGAGGTGGCTGTCTAGATGCGAACCCTAACATGCAAAGTACATGGCATCACCCTGCAGGCGACCTACCTGGCTGCCATTCAGTAAAGCAATTTCCCAGACTTATCCCCAAATTCGAATACTCTACAAATTGAGGCCCTCCATCACTGTCAGGCCTCCTCAAGAGAGAGAGAGAGCTTTTCTCATTGTCTCCAGGGCAGCAGGCACCTACCGCTCAAGGTCTAGAGTTCTGTCCAACTGGCTCTGGAGGTTGACTGGGCCTCAAGGGCAGTAATCTGGGAAAACTTATGTTTCTCCTGAGCACAGTTTAACCGCCTAGCATGGCCACAGATTGTGGGTTTGCCAGACACCCAGTGGGTACAGGGTGATTGGACTATGCCCTGACTTTCCTTGAAATACGTCTGCAGTGCAGCCTCCATTTGTGGCAAGCACTACTGGTCCATCAAATACCACGTATTAAGGCTCCAAATAGGATGAGACACAATAACGAAGAGCCCAGAAACGGGATTCATGTAGGAATCGCAAAATAAAATGCGATTCCTACATATTCCTTATTTGCGATTAGCAAATTGCTAATCGCAAATAAGGAATAACTCCCCATTCATTCCTATGGGCCATAGGAATGAATGGGGAGTATTCCTTATTTGCGATTAGCAATTAGCTAATCGCAAATAAGATAGCGATTTAAAGGGTGCCAGGGGTGTCCAAAGGACACCCTGTAGCACCCCTTAAATGCAAATTTAAACAGGTGTTGCGCACACACATGTCCAAAGGACATGTGTGTGTGCAACATGCAACTTAGATAAATGCTTTTAAAAGGATTTTTTATAAGTTTTCGCTATTTACCAAGAGGTTTGACCTCGCAGTAAATAGCGGCCCGAAATTGCGAATTCGCAATTTAAAAATGGATGATGAATTGCATTTAAGGAATCTCAAATAGAGATTCCTTAAATGTAATTCCTCGCAAAATAGCGAAATCGCTATTACCGATTTTTGCATTTGGGATGATGAATCCCAAATGCAAAAATCGCACTCGCAAAGGGCCAGATTCTCAGAATCTGGCCCTTTGCGAGCGCAATTCAGCTTGATGAATCAGGCTGAAAGTGCCCCAAGTAAATGGGTTTCCTGGAACATGGAGACCACCAGCCGAAGCCTCTTAGCACAATGAAGAACAGCAGTTTGATTAATGCAGTGCAGCAGGTCATTCACATTCCAGGACTTCATCTCAAGTGACGCTGATTCCTAGTAGATGTGAGTTTTATGGTATAATTCTATGTTAGAGTTGATGTTGGCTGCTTAATTTTTTATACATATTATTAATTTTGAGTGAGTTTTTTAAAAATTTTAATTAAAAGGTGTGGTGTTTTTGGTAATAATGTTTCGTTCATAGATGATATTTTAGCCAAAGAAAAAATATTTAAAGAAAAGAATGTTCAGAATTGTTTTAGCAAATGTGTTATTTATGTTGTGCTGTTGTGCAATTTTCATCTATGTACAATTAAAGTACATTTTTTTGATAACTGTTCAAAATGTGTTCTTTCTGCAGAGTCACTTCAGATTATTTTGCCATTTTGCTGAACACAATTTTTGCTGGTCTGTAGAGCTCTGTGCTTGTTACCCCTGCTAAACAGCGCTAAACTGCGTATGCCCCTCCTTTCAACATGGTAATGGTGGTATTTTTAAAATTGTCCTGTAAGTCCCTAGTATGTGGTACAAAACGGACACAGGGCTAAGGAATTACAGCTACCAGTGGGCTGCAATACTTGTTCAGCCTAAGTAGGCCTTATTTTCCATAAGACAGGGTGCATGGTATGTGAAAATAGGACATTTAAAAGATTAATGTCAACGATATCCTTACAGTGACTTAGACATCAAAGCTATTTTTTACTTTGGTAAATCAGGCTGTTCAATAGGAAAACACTGGAATTCAATATTAAATATAATACTAATACTGTATCTTTGGAGTGGGAATAGCTAGAAAAGTGAGCAGAAAAACGAAGGAATTAAAAGGAGAGAAGAGCCATTAGTGAGGAAGAATTAAAAGAAATTGAAAAAGATATATACATGTGGAAAGACAAGAGGAAAGAGGAGGAACAAGATATAGAGGTAAAAGAGAGAATAAGAAATCATAGAAAAAGATAAGATAATGGTAAAAACAAAGAAAAAAGAAGTACAAGGAACAAAAGCAGTAAAAAGAACTTTCCTGCACTAATGGTCAATTTTAGAAAGCCCGCACCAGGAGGAATGCCGAGAGGAAAGAGTAAATCCAGTAAAATTGATGCAGCACAGTGTAAAAGAGGGTCTAAAATGAAAACGATGCAAGATCCCAGTGAACTTGTCAAAAATACGTACAGGATAAGAAATCACTATGAAGGGGAAAGATGCTAGGGAAAGATGTGCCTTTGGGCCTGATTCATATTGTGGTGAAGAGGGAACATCATCACAATGCAAGGCAGTTCCTTCCCCACCAAGACTATGGTCTGCCCACCCAAGTCAAATTCGGACAGACCATAGTTTAACAACAGCAGAGACTAATCCCTCTCCACCCTTGTCAAATTCCTCCAACAGAGAAGGGCTGTTGAAGGTATATCTATATGTCCACCTGCCTAATTTAATGGGCAGGCCTAGAGGAAAAACCAGGTGGTAAAGGGCTTTGAAAAGTGCACACTGTCCCCTTGCCAAGGGAAGAAACTGCTATGGCGGGCAGTGATGGCGCAGGTGTGAAGAGGAGCCGGAATCCAGCCGCCACGCCACACCACAGTTGCACGCTGGGAGGAATCAGGAGTCCACGAAATCAGCGATCTGCTAGCTGACCTGACACGGACTGCTGCCGCCGCCTCTTATGTCCGCTGTGGCTGCGCTCAGACGCACTTTGCGGAGTCTAGCGGAATTTCGCTATGTCGGCGGACTGATCATCCATCTTCTAGGTGCTGGGAGCTGTTTAGAGCTACGTGGGTCTTTATGGCAGATATCCGCCTTTTAGGGACTAAAACCGGGAGAGCTGCCGAACAGGGAACACGCTCGAAAGGGAGGAAGCAGAGAGCAGAGAAGGAGAGCATGACCACACGGGGTCAGAAAGGTCTTAAATCCAGGCTTGTTTCTGCGTAGGGGGACAGAGAGAGAACTGAGCCACCACCACCACCGCCGTTTAAAGGTAAAAGGGACACTGGTGCTATAAAAAAAAACGTTGGTAAAGTTGTCACAATGAGAGAAATGGGGGCAGATAATACCGGGGGGTCTCCCTCCATAAGCAAACATTTTAGTGTTATCAAGCCTACTTCTACTAGTACTAGTACAGGAGCAGGCATGACATTTTCGGAAGAGACTAATAAGAATACTAGCACACGTGATCAGGGTGCTCAAGGTGACTATCGTAAACTCGTGCAAACCGCTCCGGGGGTGGCTTGTTCTGCTGATGTGGGGGCCTTGGCAAGCTCTGCTTCCCTACTCGATCTACCGGAGGCGGATATTATGGTTAGTGAAACGGATGGTTCTAAAGTATAACCGGTTCTTCCCCCCAAGGAAGCTAGGGGAGAACACAGAGTGATGGCACGAACACTGGTTAACGCTGATCTCTTACCCCGCTGACACCTGATCTCACTGGTGAGAATTGTTATTCTGTGTCAGATGGTTCCCTAACTGACACTGGCAATGAAGAGTCATCCTCAAGGAAGGACTGCTCAATTAGAATAGTGAAGTGGAAATTGGTCCTAACAAAGCTACCAATACTTTGCTTCGGAAAAGGCAATCATGGAGAAAACAATTGAAGTGGGATTACTCTGACACCCCTAGTTTGCTCACTCCCGGTAATATCTCTAGCGCATCTCAGCCGGTGGCCTCAAGGGCTCAGGAGGAACGTCTGGAGGGGCCTTCTTTGACATCAATCTTGAGCACTATTAAAATGTTCCAGGAAGAGGCCCGATCAGACATTCTGTCCGCCAAGACAGCAGCTAAGAAATTACAAAGCGGTATAAGGAAATTAAATAAAGTATGCACGGACATTGGCAATCGGGTAGCCATGGTGGAAGCAAAGACAGTCACTTGAAGTGGAAGTCGCAAAGGCTAAAGAGAAAGTGGGAGCACACGAGGCGTGCCTGGTGGACCTGATGACTAAACTTGAAGAGCAGGAAAACAGACAACGGCAGAATAATTTGCGTCTGCTTGGGATCCCCTAGGGGGTCGAAGGAGAAGAACCCTGTGGGTTCATAGTAAAATTGTTAAAAGCCACTTTCCCCACAGATACTAACTGGAACTGGTACCAGGAAATACAAGGGGCCCATCATTTTCCCTTCAACATCAAATTGAGTTGGGGGGATAACAGCATGAATGAGAAACCCAGGGTGTTTCTGGTCTTTTTTGGGAACTTTCTTTTATGACAGCTGGTCTATGACAAAGCTAGACCTAACTCCCAGAAAGAAGTGAATGGTGTTAATTTTTTTGCAAAACTGGTCTTCTGCCATGAGACCGTAGAACAGATATGGTGACTTCGCCAGCTAATATCTCCATTCCAACAACAAGGGGCACAAGTCTATTTGATGAACCCAGCCAGATTAAAAGTTCTTTTTGATGGCACCACTCAAGTGTTTTTCTCAGAAATTAAAGCTGGGGAATTTCTAAAGGAAATCACAGAGCGGAAAAGATTGAACTAACAACTTAGCGTGAAAGAGGTGGGCAATAGGTGTTGCAGTGGGCGTTCCACCGTAAAAACCCCTTGATTTTGATGCTAAGCGCGAATATCTCCAAAAGCTAACACCTGCCCCTGAGCAGTTCTTAGCCATGTAAACCATTAGTTCGGTAATGGATGAATATCGCTGACTTTTCAGCGATATTCATGCATTTCGGCCGATTTTTATCGCTTAGGAGATAAACCTTGATAATAGCAAGGTTCCTAAGCGATAAAAATCGCCGCAGCTCGGCGATAAAAATATCGCCGCTAAACCAACATAGCGATAATTATAGCTAGTTGTTGGTAATATGACCCTCTGTGGCAAAACTTTGCTGCAAAAGCAGATCATAGCCTTCTAAGGAATCTGATGGGCAGACTCCCTAAGCTCTTGTCATCCCCCGTTTTGCAGGTGAACTTTCCATGATAAAGTCAGGACCAATCACAGATATAGACTAATGTTGTTTTAAATTCGTTTTTGTTGATTCATGCTTCAAATTCTTGTAGGTTGGGGCCACAAACAAGTGCTGATATGCTTGAGTGGTCATAAAGGACTTGAAGTGTATTAAAGCTAAAGGATCAGTTTATTCTTGTTATTCAAACAATGGTCCTGCATTCACCTTAATGGCTTACAGAGATACTATGTCTGCTCTTGGAGTTTACAACTGTCTCTACATCTTTCTCTCCCCAACATATGTCTCTCAACTTCCTCTTTTTGCTTCACACCACATTTATCTTTCTATGCTTCACCCTTCTCTCTCACCTTTTCTGTTCCTTACCACCCTCTTTGTCTGACCATTTTTTCTATATCTCTTCTCATTATGCTCTCTCTCACTCTCTCTCTTGCACTTCTTTCTTTTTCATCGTTTCTACCTGTCTGCCTCTACTGCTTGAGGTGTTTACTCTCTCTCTAATTCTCCTATTCACCTCTTGTTTACATTACCTCTCTCTCTAGTTCACCTTCTACAGTGCTGTATTCCTATGCCTTTCTTTGCATTTCCTTCTCCCTATCTTATCTCAATCTCTGATAGAATAATGAAAATCCTCAGAGCAGCACTATGATTTTCACTGTTGCTACACGAGCCCCAGTAGCTAAGGGAGGTTTGTAGCTTCAATACTCCGGCAAATAAAACTATAATTTCAAGGGCTATTTGCAAATGTCCTATTTCAGGACTATGAACTACTGCACTAAATATCTATCAAGTCACCTTTTTTCCTATAATGGGCGTAACACGCTGGCTCAGTTCCACATAAAATGTTATTGTTGCAAGTAAATCTAGATCCAAGGTCAAAAAGAAATGATGTAGGGCTAGATGTATCAAGTGTTTTTTTTGTCGCATACACTGCAAATTGCAAAATAGCAGCGTTTGCGACAAAAAAACGGGAAATGCGATGTATAAAAAAATCACATCGCAAACTTAAGGAATCGCAAAATTTGTGATTCCTTAACTTTGCGTCAGCATTTAAGGAATCGCAAATTGCGATTCCTTAAATGCTATGCATCAAGCATTTCCAATTAGCAATTTTCCCTTAAGAAATCGCAAATTACCACCAACTTGTAGTTGGTGGTAATTTGCGATTTCTTTTACAAATGCACTTTTTGCAATTTGTAAAGGTGGCATGTGACGCTCATACTTGCCCTTAGGGCATGTATGTACGCCATATGTGCACACATGTCAATTTCTGGGGTGCAGCAGGGTGTCCTTAAGACACCCTTGCACCCTTGAAATTATTCTCAATTTGCGATTAGCAAATTGCGAATCGCAAATTGAGAATAATTTACCATTCCTTCCTATGGGCCTCCTGGCCCATAGAAATGAATGGGAAATTATTCCTTAATTGTGATTAGCAATTTGCTAATCGCAATTAAGGAATTTTAAGAAATCGCAAAAAATTACCACATTTCTACATACATACAATTTTGCAATTCTCAAATAGAGATTCCTTAAAAATCGCTATTTGAGATTCGCAAAAGGGTATCTTGATACATCTAGATCAAGCTTTTTTAGGTGTCAAGTGGCTGGGTGGTGTTGGAAATTGCTTTTTTTGCATGATATTCCCTCAGAAATGTTCCTTCTTGCAATGAATCCGATTTTTTTGGCCATAGGACTCTGTGCACTTTACCCCTACTTACCAGCGGTAAAGTGCTTGGGGTCTACCAACTGATATAAACCAGATTGGCACATTACATTTATTTGTGCCTTCCTAGTATATGGTACTACATGTACCCAGGGTCTGTAAGTTAAATACTACCAGTGAACTGCAGCACCCACCGTTGAATTCACTAAAGTAAACACCTGGCTAGGGTGTACAGGATAGTAACCTTCATAACCACACACAGCTACAAAAATGCAAAGTTGCACATTTAAAAATAATGTATTTGGCTGCAAATGATCTAGCCAGAATGGGCTGACTGACACCACATTTCGGGCAGAAATGTGCCCTTCACAAAAATGTAATATGTTAAGAAAATATGATTCCTTATTCCTCCGAGCTTGATTGTGATATAATGTGAAGTGAGTTAGAATTTCAAAATAAGTTGATTTCTCTCCCGCTTTCGGAAAAACTTTGCACAAAAATGCACACTATTATCTCACATGAACTGAAAACAGGCATGTTAGACAAAACAACCCAAGCAGTAGGTTTTCTTTCTCAGGAATGTAGGCTAAATGCAAAATGTTTATAATGAAGGTTCACGTAACGTCCATTTCTAAGTGAATGTACTCACAGCTGAAAGTACTCTTCACTCCCACAAGCTGTTTAATATAACTACCTTACCGAATGAAAGCCAGAATTTTTGTTGCAAATTTAAAAATGATAATCTTCATCAATTATATTGAGCTCTCAAATATGTTAGCACCAGCTCTACACAGCTGGTGCTTGTCACACCTCCACAGCTCACTGCTGGGACCGGATACACAGTTGACTTGTAGCTGCAAAAGCAGATCATAGCTTTCTAAGGAATCTGCTGTGCAGACTCCCTAAGCTCTTGTCACCCCGGTTTTGCAGGTGATAATTCCATGATAAAGTCAGGGCCAATCACAGATATAGACTAATGTTGTTTTATATTATTTTTTGTTGATTCAGGCTTCAGATTATTGTGGGTTGGGGCCACAAACAAACGCTGATATGCTTGATTGGTCTAAAGGACTTGCGGCCACATGCATCATCCCGGCCTTTTGCGAATTACAAATTGTGAAAAATAGGGAATCGCAATTTGGAATTCGCAAAATGGGATGCATGTATATTTTCGCAAAATATTTGCGATTCGGTAAAAATCGCAATTTTTACCGAATCGCAAATATTATGCGAATTCCAAAGTGCGAATTCGCAATCCCCATTGATTCCTATGGGCCAAAAGGCCCATAGGGATCAATGGGAAGGCTTGAACAAATTGCGATTTTCTTTTTGAAAATCGCAATTTGTTAATGCATTGCAAGGGTGCAGAGGGGGGTCCAAAGGACCCCCTCCCTGCACCCCAGAAATGTAATTTGAAGTGCATGTTTTACACACACATGTCCTAAGGACATGTGTGTCTGAAACATGAAAGTTTAAAAAAAGCATTTTTGAGCATTTTCAAAACTTTTCGCAAATTACCACGAGGTTCAACCTCGTGGTAATTTGCACCTCCTAATTGCTAATTCGCAATTAGAAAAACAATCATGCATTGCTTTTAAGGAATCGCAAATTTGCGATTCCTTAAAAGCAATCGCATTTTTGGAAATTGCTAAAAATAGCGAATTTCACAAAAATGCATGATACATCCCAAAAACTTATTTAGGTAGTGCAAACGGCCGAATTTACTGATTCGCACCGTTCGCCCTTCCTAAATAGGTTGATGCATGTGGGGGTTGAAGTGTATTAAAGCTAAAGGATCAGTTAATTCTTCTAATTCAGACAATGGTCCTGCATTCGCCTTAAAGGCTTACAGAGATACTATGTCAGCTCTGGGAGTTTACAACTGTCTCTTCATTTTTCTCTTTTTAACATATGTCTCTCAACTTCCTCTTTTTGCGCCACACCACATTTATCTTTCTATCCTCTTTCTTGTAATGAACCCAATTTTGTTGGCCATAGGACTCTGTGCACTTTACCCCTGCTTACCAGCGGTAAAGTGCTTGGGGTCTCCCAACTGATGTAAACCTGATTGGCACATTACATTTATTTGTGCCTTCCTAGTATATGGTACTACATGTACCCAGGGCCTGTAAGTTAAATACTACCAGTGAACTGCAGCACCCACCGTGGAATTCACGAAAGTAATAATCTAAAAACCTGTATCCAGGCTGGCACTGCAACCTGGATATACACTTTTAACCTGCCATTTCGACATGTCAAAATAACCCTTTTAACAGGTCTAAACCTTCAATTTTAATACTTATATGTCACCCTATGGAAGGCCTTAAATGCCCATAGGGCATGGTGCATGGTATTTAAAAGTAGAACATATATATTTAATGTTTTACATGTCATGGAGTTGAAAAACGTCCAAAGTCATTTACCAGTGTGGCAAAGCTAGCTCTCCCATAGGGAGGTGTTAGCAGGCCTATGGGCGGTTCTTAACATCAGCGATGATTTCTTGATCTACTCCAGGATTTTGGAAGAACACCACAGGTGACTTAGAACAACACTAGCTCACCTTGTGGAGCAACGGCGCCACACTCCACTGGGAGCAATGTTCCCTTTTCAAACAATTCATAGGATTCTTTGTTTGCATATTCTCAAATGAAGGCCCGCAAGGTGGCTCAAAGAAAGCAGAAGCACCAATGCCAAGGAACACAGCAGAGGTTGAAGCTTCCTGAATATGGCTAGCTACTACGGGTGATTTATTCCAAACCTGTCCACCATTTTGGAGCAACTGTACGCCCTCACGAGGATAGATGCCAAGTGGGAATAGCATGGCAAGGTGGGGGTTGTTTTCAAGAGGTTGAAAGGCACACTGAGGAGACACAGTAGCCTACTATGAGCCCACCTGTAACACAGAACTAGTGTTAGATGGTGGCTCCATTAGATTGGGAGTCTTGCTTTTGCAGGAGAAGAGCCACAAGACCTGGGTCCCCATTGCAGGGCACTCTCAGACAATGAGTCCCGGTGTGTACAAATAGAAAGGGAGGCCCTGGCAGTTCGCTGGATTTGCCACCAATTCAAACTCTATTTGGCTAGACGATGTTTTAAGGTTTTCGTAGATCACAAACCACTAGTCCTGCTTTAGCGGGCACATCCCCAAACCCTCCACCGAGGATTGAGAGGTGGGCCATCTAGCTAGAGATGTATGTCTTTGAAGTCATGTACAGCACAAGAGCCCACAAACCAGCCAAATTCATGTCGAGGCACTGGAGTCAAGGAAGAAGATGAGTGGGCCGAACAATTTGTCAATATTGTGGTGTAAGACACGTGCCCCCTGGTGATGACAGTGGAAGGGATGCAAGCAGCCACCAACTCCAATGCCTACCTCTAGAAAGCAACATAGACCCACCCGTGTAGAACATGGAATCACTTCCTAGATGGGGCAGGTGTTTAGAACCATTCGGGCAAGCTAGATATGACTTTATGGCTTGATAGCCGGCTCCAAGACCATATGCTCTGCATCCTGAGTTTCAAAGTGGCACAGGCTACCTGTTTTGCAGGTAGTCTGCTCTTCTGTTTCAGCTTTGTCACTTGTAACCTCCTAGCAGATGGGGCAGGTGCCTTGTAGTCCCATACATGGTTGTGGTGATGAGTGGGGTGCCAAATATGGTATTCAGGAAGGCAACCAAATAGTTTCCTGGTGAGGGAGAAGGGGCACACTATGCCTCTCTGAACATTATAACCATCGTTTGCTGTGCAGTTCAAGTGGAAGAATGACAGGCTCCTGTATTCCCAGTGATGAAACAGAGCACTGAGCATGTAGCACAGCATAAAGCTCAAGACAGTGAGGAGGTTCTCCAGGAGCCCAATATCCTCAATAACAGTAACATTTCTGGAATCCCACTTGCTGGCTGCAGATTTCAAAGGTAAAATTAGCACAAATTTAGGCATGTTTCTTCAGTTCAAGCAGATTTGTCCTTAAACGTTCAGATAGAGAAGCCTTTAGTTGGAACAAGATTGTGCTATTTTAATACGTGACTCAAACACAGGATAATAAGTTTGCCATTGCATTTACTGTGAGCTATGAGGTTGTCTGAGTGTAGGACTGCTTGTATGTATGTGTGAGTGTACGCTACAGAGAGACTTGTATCTATAAGACAGCGAAATGCAACATGTTAAGTGGGACCTATTAACATTTTCAATGCTTATTAAGCTTTTTACTTGACAGATGAATAACCCTTAGGCATCTACCTTGCCTCCAAGACAAATGTGAGCCCTATTTGTTTAGGGGCTTCCTTGTAAAGGTTTCCAGTAATTATTTTATCAGTGTTTTAGGCTGTTGTGCCATCTCCAATTTCTGTGACTCAGGTGTAATTTGATGCAGTTTGATAAATCATTATTGTAAGAAATTTAGTTATTGTTTGGCGAGGATGAAACAATCAGGCAATCACCAAAATCCATTTCAGAGTGAACCACAAAAGCACTAAATTAACCTGTGCTTAACCCTCTGGTTGCTTGGCACAAAAGCAGACAGGGCTTAACTTAGAAGCAATGTGTAAAGTATTTATGCAGCACACCAGCAGTAATAAAGTGAAAACACAACACAGGAAAAATGCCACAAGGATTTAGAAAAATAGAGAAAATGTTAAAAAATAAATTGACACTAAAACTAATTAGATCCAATTATTAGAACTGGAGTTATGAATTGTTAAAGTTTTTAATGAAATCTAGGGCCTCATTTAAAATATTTTGGCATAGGGCAGCACCACTAGTCTTTTTGCTACTCTGCCCCACACCAAATTGAATGGGCAGGAATGTACCGTATCTAGGAAATTTGGTGTGTTTGGGTCCTTTCAGCCAGCGCCTGCACATAATATGGTACCTAGCTCTAACACAGGCATCCTTGCTGCACAGTGCAACAGTGTCTGCATTGTTGGCAAGATTGTTTTGTGCAGGAAGGGACACCTTCCTGCACAAAATTCAATCCATGAAGGCAGTTTCCTCTTTCGATGTATGCTGCCGAATTCAGCACACATAGAAAACTAAAAAAATGAGGAGAAATAAACATATTTCTCCTTGTTACTCCTGCCCTGGGGAGGCGTAAATTTGTAACGCATTCCCAGATTTACATATTCTTGTAAATATGGGAATGTGTCAAAACCCATGGGTGTTGCGTGGGAACACCCACCTGGCTGTTCAACATCTGAAAATTACACTCTCAGAGACAAACCACTGAATCAGAAGCGCCGGGAAACCCTTTGTTGGGTAGCTGTTGCGCGATACAAGTGAAATCTATAAATAAATAAATAAATAAATAAATAAATAAATAAATAAATAAAATGCCCATTGAATGCTTCCCTCACGCAGTGTAAGGCACTAAAGTGACTTGCTCTGCATTGCCTTACACCATATCTATGAGGTCATGAAAAGCCATCCAAAGTGGTTTTGTGTGGCTTCGTAGATTTGGTCTGCACTCTGTGTCACGGTAGCATCTTAAAAAGTGATGCATCAACAGTGCAAGGAGCTTGTAAATTAGACGCCTAGTGCCTAAGAGATCAAAGCACCAACTGTGTTTATCTGGTGGCGAGATACCGTGGCAAGGTTTAAAGTTAAGCCCAATCTCTATGGAACGTGGGTTGGGTACAAGGGATGGTATGGGGCATGTTCTCTGATTACCTTCTGACTTAGAAAAAATGCTGAAGAAAAGAACCTGAGAAGGTAGAGTTCAGTGAGGCAAGGCAGACAGCTGTGTTTGAGGAGGTGTTGTTGATGTCTGACAGCTGCTAGATGAAGTTGCGGGGAGGTCCAGGTGAACAGGATATGCGGCTTTAGAGAAGAAGGTATCTCAAACTACTATACAATCAGGCTGAATAGTGATGCACCTTGGGCATATTGGCTGGTAGGTAGGTCCCGGTCATCAGCCAGTTTATAGTACATTTTTGTGGAACATTTTTTTAAGTCTCAGCTTTGCAGGAATATCACCCATCCTACTACTAAGGGTCAAGGACTTGAGGGTTCAACCTGGACGGTTAGAACTCACTCCAGCAGAGGCCAGCAGCAGGATTCAGGGCCTCATTAGTTTTTTATGTTCCTGTAGCTCACACAAGAGGCCATCCAACTAGCCCTTGGAGTTACTTCTGGTGGCTCTTGATTCAAAGAGATGAACCAGTTCTCCTTCAAGTACCAAGGCAGTCCTTCAAGAAGCAGGGCATTCCTCTGGTAGGAGTAGAGCAGTCTTCTTTTGGCAGGGCAGTCCTTCAGTAGTCTTCAACAGGTCCAGGAGTGTACTGAAGAGATGTTCTGAGGGTCCAATATTTACATCTGGTGTCAGACTTTGTGTATGAAGGAACACACTATCTTACCACCACATCTGGTTCTGGAAAGTTCTTCCCTCCACCTCCATAGACTCCAAGAAGGCTGGACTCAGGGTCCTATGAGTTTGCTAGAGACAGGCCCTTTGTAGGGTAAGTGGGGCAGAGCATAGCTCCACTCCAGCCATCCTGGTAGGATGGTCCATCTAGCCCCACATAGATATCATTGTGTCACTGTCTGGAAAGAATATAGAAGCCCCAACAGCAGAGCCATTCACAGTGTTACGACAGGAAAATGCAAAATTTCTAAAAGTGTCATTTTTAGAATTTTGACTTTAAATGGAACTTTGCCATTAAAGAGGACTTTAAATTACAATTACACTGACTCTAAAAATTACATCTCTACCTCCTCCCAATCATACATTGGCAGTTAACAATTGTAATAATTTAACCCAGTGTTAGTCAATGGGAGAGATAGACCTTACAGGAGTAAAAATTACTTCAGGTGTTTTTCACTACCAGAACCTGCAAAACTCAAACCCACATGCCCTACTTACTGAATATACTGCAGGTGCCCTATGAGACTTTAGGGCCGACATTAACAGTGACTTATATGTATTAAGAAGGAAAATTTAGACCTGGCAAAAGGTTTATTTTGCAATGTCAAAATGGCAGTTCAAAACTGCCCTACAGGCTACAGGAAGGCAGGCCAGAGACATGTTCTAAAGTGCTACTTCATTGGGTGGCACAATGAGACCCACTAGTAGCATTTAATTTACAGGCCCATGCATTACCGTATACTAGGGACTTGTAGGTAAATTAAATCTGACAAGTAGGCCTAGGCCAATTTCAGCAGATTTAAAGGCGAGTGCTCAGGCACTTTAGTACTGGGTAGCAGTGGTAAGGCACACAGAGCCCTAATGCCAACAGAAAATAACTCAGGAAAAGACA
Source organism: Lissotriton vulgaris (assembly GCF_964263255.1). NCBI lineage: Eukaryota > Metazoa > Chordata > Amphibia > Caudata > Salamandridae > Lissotriton > Lissotriton vulgaris. The sequence continues at coordinate 1,062,442,404 of NC_141699.1, forward strand.
GGAGAGGTGAAGGCAAACAGTTTGGGGGGATACACCACCAACAGTGTCAGGTGGAACAATTATAAATTATCCATCCTTCCACTTTCAGTCCTCATTTCAAGTGGTACTGCCAAGAAGCTGGTAATGTTTCTTTTCTGCTAAAGATTTTTTAAATCAGGTGATCTTACACAACATGCAAATAAATCATCACCTTTTAAGGACACATTATGATACACATATATAGTTTCTTTACCTGTGTTGGCACCTAGAGGGATTGCATCCTTGCATTTAAAATCAGTTGATTTCATTTTCAAATTTATAAAGTACAGAGAAACTAAAAACTATTTTAATGGTATTCTGCACTCGAGCTTAAAGAAATCATGTATGCAGAGGACCTGGCCAAGAACTCTGAATTTCTCCTGTCTGTAAAAGAAGGAACTATTCATGGTCTCTCTTTGGTTCTACTAAGTTTTTGTAGTTTCTACTCACAAAGTCCACAAGGTTCTTCCTGTGGTCTTTGTTTGTGACACTGCAGACAGTCCCTGACACGGACAGGTTCTCTGACTTGAGCTGTTTGATTGCTTTGTCCACGTTCTCCTGCTTCCGGCTACTCAGGACCACGTGGGCCCCCTGTTGTGCCAGTCGGCTGGCCACAGCTAACCCAATCCTGCAAGAGAACAACAGGTAAACAAACCGTTAATAGTAGAGCAGAATTAGTCAGTGAAGCTCTTCTCTGCTAGCCTTTCCTGTAGCTTCTTTATAGAAGAAGGTGTTGGCAATCTTTGTGATATGAATAATGTCTATGGTATTGTCATGGTAATGTGTATGTGTCATCAATGTACACATTTAAGAGAATGTATATCCATTGTATGCCTTGTGGGAATGTGAGTGTGGCGCAAACCAACGGATGTACTTCTCCCAGTTTTCTCCCCTGCAGGCAGAGTTTTGGCTTGGTGTTTCTATTCCCAGACTTTTGGCATGTGGAAATGGACTTGACCTCTTGGTCACTTTGTGTCTATGCTAATTTCCTTACTGAATTTATGTGTGGAGAAGTGAGAAACACACAAGAAGATGTTAACTGTGAGATGACCTCAGAAAGTTGTTAGGCCAAATGTATGAATAACCCTTCAACCCTACGCCCTTCTGAATAGCTGGTAGCTTCCAATAGGAGGAAGAACAAGAGATGAGCTGGAGAAAAGTTAACTAACCCTGATTTTAAGGAGTAAAGGGCTCATTTCAATGATGAGTTACAGGCAACTGCCTGGCTGCTAGAACTAAAGCAATAGACTTTTCTCAGAGAAAAAGTTGCCATGCAGTCCATGACAACTTTAAAGTTTTAAATATCAAATAAAGAAACAGAAGTATTCATAAAAAGAATACATAAAAGAGAAATGTTAAGTGCAACACAACACTAAAATTGTAACAATTAGTTATGGACAACAAGAGTTAAGCATTTGTGAAGAAAACATCAAAAGACAATTATAATACACATGGGAATGCAAACATCCATGTAAGTCAATGGGGTGTGGTGGCCAAACCCAGAGCACCTACTAAAACCATCAGCAGCATAGTATGGGTTGGACGGAGCCTACAGTTGCAACCCAGTCAACAATTGTATCTTCAAAGTTCAGGGGCAATAACAAGTTGTACAGAAATAGTGGGTATTAGACCTGTCAGCCTTAAAGTGGTCTTCCTCCACACTTTTTGCCTTCTGCCTTCACCCCTTCTGTGTACTGATTTGTTTTTGTTAACCTTAGAACTATGTGCACTTTAACACTGCTAACCAAAGGTAATTGTGCATATTCCCTAAAACCTCATATGCTTACACATTATGTGGCTCACTGGTTAGAGCAGGCAGACCCTGAAGCAGAGGTCAGACCCGGGACCAGGGTTCAATTCCCGACGCGGCAGGGTCTTGAGCTCAAATGTCCACTGACTCGATAATTCTCGCTTCGGTGCCTGACCTAATCATGGGTTCACACTCTGCAACTCTGGGCATTAAGCTTGCTTAATCTCCACAACGGCCCCCGCGACGGGATGCCTGGCTTTCACCTTGGGGATGCCCTGTAGGGGCTATCTCACAGGGAAAAGCCAGGACGGGTTCCCAAGGCAAGCGCAGAGATACCTCCCCGGTGATTCGAGCGCTATATAAGAACATTAAAAAAAAATATATATTGCCATATTTAATTTACTTATAAGTCCCTAGTAAAGTGGTATACCATATCAACAGTGCTGGTACATTAAATGCTACTAATGGGTCTGCAGCACTTATTGTGTCACCCAGTTAAGTAGCCCCTTAAACATGCCTTAGGCCTGCCACTGCAGACTCTGTGCAGTGTTAAACTGCCAGTTCCACTTGACAAAAATAACCCTTTTGCGGGGAATAAGTCTTCCTTTTCATTACAAAAAGTCACACTACTGTAGGCCCTAGACAGCCCATTTGACAGGGTGCATTGTATTTAAAAGGTTGAGTATGTGCTTTTTCGTTTTACACGTCTCGGTAGTCAAAAATCCCAAATGATTTTTTCACTACTGCGAGGCCCTACCTCTCCCAGAGGATAACGTTGGGTTACCTTAATACATTTATTAAGTGATGACTTGTGTCTGAGGAATTGTAATATGAAATCCTCTTTAATGGTAACGTTGGATTTTAAACCTCTGTGTACTTTAGAGGACTACCCTGCTACACCAAGGGTCATGCCTGCTGCACAGAGTCTGCCCTGTGCCTTCAGAGGACTATCTTGATGTTGGAGACCTGCTTTCCTGCTTGAACCAAAGTCTTCCAGAGGGAATCCAAGGGCTAGTTGGCTGGCTCTTTGCTATTTTAGGTGCTATTTTTTGACTTAAACTTTAAAAATTCATAACTCTGGTTCAACTGATTGGATTTTTGTCTTTTTAGTGTCAAATAATGTATTCAAATGTACTGTATTCATCTAAATTAGCATGGCATTTTCCTTGTGTTGTGTTATGGATTTTATTACTTTTCGAGTGCTACATAAATACTTTTCACATTGCCTCTAAGTGAAGCATGACAGCTTCTGTGCCAAACTACCAGAGGGTTAAGCACAGGCTAATTTTGAGACTTTTGTGGGCGCCACTGACAAGGATTGTTGCTGTTGCTTGAGAAGGGCTCACACCCTCCTCCACCAACAATTCATTTTCTAACAGCAGGGTGGTAAAATCTCAACTGAAATGACCACTTCCATGCACAACAACTCTACTATTTCCCATGCAATTGTAACAGAATGAATCCATAAATGGAATGTGAAATATGGCTCTGCTTTACAAGACACAACTTCTGAGAAAGTGAATTCACTTGCATATGTGTCTTAATACTTACATATGTGTACTATGACAACTCCAGTTCCAATGTTTACCTTGATGTGCACAGTCCCATTTTACTAATCAATTGATATCTCCTTTCAGTACCTGCTATAAGATGACTAAAGTCTTAATATTACAGCACACTTACAGACTTTTTAACAAATCTCTGTCATATTATCCGGTGCAGTACACTGCAAATGTTTGCTGAACTAGGCTAGCAAAGTGTAGCCACATTCTGAGTTTGGCACAGCGAAGCGCGAACTTTACAAAATAGCAGACTCAGATTTTGCTGGTTTTAACTGTATCAGTTCACCAAGATCTTCTCCCTTTCTTCCCACAAGATGATCTTGTCACCTGATCATTAATGCCTATGTACAAGTTTCAATTCTGTCTCATGCTCTTGCTTCCATTCACTTGTTCGAAGAAAAACTGTGCAAGTGTTACACCAAAGGGTATGGATTTTAGCATTGCATTCTCCAATTAATGGAGGTAAAAACTCTTGTCCATTGTAATGGCAATTGCCCTGATCATAAAATGCCAGTTTACCTTGCACAGAAAATCATGCTGTCAAGAGGAAACCGCACTACGAACACAGACACCCGGGAGATACGAAGCGAACCAGACGTCTGCAGACGGCCACTTGCACGAGGTGATAGAGCGACCTCTTTCAGCCCTCGCATAAGAAAACTTGGATACGGAACGATCTAAATATTTTCAGATCTTAATACCATCTCCCGGGTGACCCATAAAAGCGCATTACGCTTGTCAGTCAATTTACCCAACCTGACCTTTGAATTTAATATTGGTCTTGGGCCCCTCCGGGTCGGAAGTATCACCGGAAGAGCGACCTCTTGGTCTACACACAACCATTCAGAGCCCTGAAGATTCGCGAGATGCGATGAAACACGTGTCGGCTGGTTGTTTTCAAGCTATGACAAATTAAATCAAGACATCAAGACCTTTTCTGCCTATATATGTTCATTCTTTCACACTAATTACTTAATATTGTATACATTACTGTTGTTCCTCTGCAATTAACTGTCAAATTGTCCAGGGCCACATCGTGACCTTCTTATACCTATTAAGTGTGTGCATAGGGTATGCCTCTTAAGAGGAAACCGAAGCACCAGGAGCAAAGACGGCCTACTTCTGAAACCAGCTCGTTTACGCAAGAAAATAACTTATGACCGAGCGTTCTCTGGGGCAGCACCAGAATTTGGAACACACTCCCCCCTAGCATTAGAAGAATTCCATCCATCGCAGCATTAAAAAAAGAAGCAAAATCGTTCTATATGAGAAAAGTTCTACAATAAGACCTTGCAGCAGTACCAATGGAAACAAGCTTTCCATGTTTGCTTGCAGTCATCCGCCACCCTCTCACTTCCCACACATGAGCGGGTATATATGTAGCACATGTGGTGGTGTGATTTAATGCTCTTTGATACTAACTCAATTGTTGATCGTTATATATGTTTATACGCTTCCCTGAAGTGTACTGTTGTAAAGAGTTTGTGATTTGCAATTTATGGTTCTAAATGGTTCTAATGTTGAAATACTGCTGTAAAGCGCTCTGATACCCCTTGCAGGGTCATGTTCGCGCTATAGAAAACACTAAATAAATAAAAAATAAAAAAATCAATTGAGGTGATTTCCTCTTCCAATGTGTGCTGTAGAATGCAGCATGCATTGAAAGAAGAATAAAACGAGAAGAAATGAAAAAGTTCTCCGTGTAGCACCTCGCTACGCAACCCCTAGGGTGCTATAGCATTCTGACAGCAACACCCGTGTCACGCCCGTAACACACAAAGTGCTGCGTGAAAAGGGGCGATATTTACAAGCACAGGTAAAGTCAAGCAGGGGGACTACACCTGTGCTTGTAATTATCACTCAGAAGGCTGCGCCACTGGTGCATCACGCAACTTAATGCACCAGCGGCACATGGTCCTTGTGAATCTACCCCTCGATGTATAGGTTGAGGTGGGCGGGACGATCTGCACATGCTCTCCGGGCCCAGATAGTTCCTGCACATCCTCCATACAAAGATATTACAATGAAACTCCACTCAAAATTGTGTGCCATCACGAGGTCGAGGGTATCTCCCGGCTGTAGATGAATTAAACAGTCACAGTGCAGGACCCGCCTCACCACTGAATCGTCCGCACAAAAGGTGGGCACAAGCAGACCCGATAGCATCTATGTGAGTGTCTGGCTTCTGGATAAAGGTTGTACCTCCTCTCTCTCGTGGCAAGTGGGCTCCCCAGTGCTAGGGCCACATGCCCCAATTGGTGTATTACACCAGGCCGCACAAGGCAGAATGACCTATATGTGTGGCCCAGTATGTCCCTAATACTGTGCAGTACAAATATACTGGTTAGAAGAGTATATGACAGAGGTCGGGCACCAGGATGGTTGAGAAAGGTCCAGGGTTGCCAACGAGGACCAATCATGTACCTTCTGTGACTGGTCCTGCGTGCAGTCCAGTGCATCCAGTTCAATGGCCAGAGGGTTGGGATAGAGAAACTTTGTAGTGTAGTTTGATAATGATTTGTCTTTTAACCTTATGTAAATACCATGTCAGGGGTATGTTTTTCTGTAATAAAGTACCTGAAAAAGGTTGTTGATTTTCTACACAAGGCTTGACTATTGCAATAGTCTTCTCTTGGGTCTGCCTAATCTGGTCTAGAAGCAACATGGGGTACAAAAGGCTGCATTGGGGCTGGTACTTCAACTCTCTCGTCAATGCTCCATCACAGAGGGTTTGCAAGAGTTCCATTGGTTACCAGTTTGTAAATGGATTATTTTTAAAGTTGTAACTTTTTGGTACAGGGCCTATTATTAAACTGGTCTCAAATTCCTCTCTGATTGTTTTGTTCCCTGTCTGCCATGAGAACGTTGAGATCTGCCTGTAATAATTTTCTAGCTATCCCGAACTTCAGGCTACTACCTAGGAAGAGTCGATCTATATCTGTTCTGGGGGCAAAGGCATGTAACAATCTTCCTCTTGCTCTAAAGTATGCTATAAAATGGCTGTTCGCTCATTCTTAAGCTTTTGTTTCATGGAGGGACAGATTTCTTTCTTTTGTTTTGGTGTTGTTAGCGTAAAGAGGCCTCTCCAGGTGGTATTGGACTTTACAAATGCCAAGTTAATTAATTCAATAAATAATTCATTCATTCATACACCCTATTTCAATGTATTCATTTGTTTATTTATTATTAGTTTTAACAATTCTTATAAATACAATTTTTATGATAGAAAACCAATATGTTTTGTGTACTGATTTCAAAGTTTTGGAAGGGGCTCCACAACATCACTTGCAGATGAAAGAGATTGATTGATAGGAGCAGAATTCAGTGGAGAGGTAAGAGACACCCTTGAGTTTTCTACTTCTTTGAAGAGAGTTGCAGTTTCCTTTTGAGGCCTAGGAAATCTACTGGTAGTGGCTCAGAAAATGTCAAGGTCAAACAGCACTTCACCGGTTGTATTCATTGTTATGCTAACTGTCCAAATGAGGAGCTAATTGTAAGCATGAGCGAATTTTGCGGATCTCGCGTTCGCGAATTTTGCGGATTTGCGGATTCGCAATCCGCAAAATCCGCGAATTCCCGCGAATTTGCGGATTTTTTTTTTGTGTTCGCCCGTGTTTCTGCCAGTTCGCGAGGGTTTTGTACACTTTCGCAAATTGCGAACTTACCTGTCGGGTCGCAAGTTTCGCGAACTTGTTGTTTCTACGTGTCCAGCCTGTTTGGGACACTCTTCTTCATCACTGCCACTCTCTGTCACCACTGCCACTCTCTGACTACTCATGCCACCCTCTGGCCCACCCATGCCACCCTCTGTTTCATCACCACACCCTCTGGTTGTCCAGTGTACATTATTTTCGGCAAAGCAAAGCACACCTTCCCTGCCTCAAGTGACCTGAATTAATTTGGGGCTGATTCATGTGTCACAGAATATTTTTTTAGCTGGCACCTGCTTCCTTAGTGCGCCCTGATTAGTGATCTTTTGCACTTGCTAAGTGCTTTCATTGTTGCAAAATTAGTTACAACACCTGCCCTGCCCCAACTGACAATAATGAATTAGGGGCTGATTAATGGATTTTAACTTCCAGCCTGGCTCCTGCTTGTCTCCCTTAGCTGTAATTCAGGACCTTTGTGGCATATGTGTAACTATTCTGAGGTTCAGAGCAGGGTCACATAATAGTTTCAACTGGCAACTGAACTCTGGAGGGGCCCCTCAGGAAGCACTCCAGGAAATGGCTACTAATGATGAGCCTGAACTTTTGAACCTGGTAAGTAGTTACTTTCAGTTTTGCTAAGATCGTATTTCTGCAATTTTGCACTTATTCGCGGGGCGCGAACTCACGCGAACAGTGCGAGCAGTGCGAGCAAAATCCGCTGCTCGCGGATTTGCGGATTTTGCGGGAAATTCGCAAATCTCGCGGATTGCGGATTTCCCGAAAATCCGCAAAATCCGCGAGCGGAACGGATTTTCCGCCCACGCCTAGCTAATTGGTGACTGAAAATCTGGTAGGGTTAGGAAGAGGTAGGGTCAACCTAAGATGTGACTGTCCGCCTGTCCCACCAGCCTTTCAGAGCTTATAGATGTGTAACTATTTCTCCTTGTGTGCTTTACTTCTGCACTTTCTCATCCAAGCAATATTCACTAAACCTTGTCAGTGCAGTGCTCATTGACCTAAACTGCACTGAATGTAGCAGCAGAGATATGGAACTATCTTGCACCTGAATAAGGTACTTGGGGCAACAAAAATAGGGGGCATGTTTACATGCCCCATTCGTCACTGGAGTGTCACTTTTTACACTCCGGTGGCGTAGCATTTCCCATATTTACAATGTGATTCTAAGCCACTTAACGTAGCTTAATGCCACCTTGTAAATATGCCACTTTCTGCTACAGTCCACTGTGGCAAAGAGGCGTGCAATGTGTGTTGCAAAGGACATTCCACCACAGCACCCATTGCTTTTTGATGCTGCCCCAGATTTACAAGGCTGAGGCAGAGCCAAAAACGAATGCCAGGGAATACTGGGTTTTAGTGTGGCGATACGAGGAGAAACTATTAATTTCTCAATATTTGCTCTTTCTGTGTGTGCTATATAAAAAGCAAATTGCCGTTATTGTGTATTTAGGTGCAGCTTTTTTAGCCCCTGTGTATTCTTGTGTCAATGGCACTTCCCTGTGTTTGCAAAATGTTGGAGCGCGGATTTGCCAAATTTGTCATAGTACAGCGCTCCAACATTTTTTTGTAAATATGCCGCTAGCTTATATAAAGCAAGGACAACTGCTGTAGAACAAAAACCAGAATGCACAAAACTATGATGACCAGTTCCACAGCCAATCAAAATCCACCAGCAAACAGAGAATTTGAAATACAACAATGTAAAAGTGATTTACCCATCAGTGGAAGCAGTCATGACAGCCACCTTGCCAGCATGGATAGTGTTCCAGTCCACGGCACTGCTGTACAACCTCTGTGTGCAACAATGGATCATTAGTGATGGCTGTTGACGAATTCCATGAGATTTGGTCAAAGAGCTGAACATTCTTCTCATCACAGTCACCATCTTACTGTAGAATGAGAATATAAAATTTGACCAAGGGACTGTGCAGCTATATTTTATAGTTTGTAGTATGCTACAATATCTCATGCATTATTCAAAGCCAGTAGTGGGTAATATAGTTATTTTGATTATGATACATAAACATGTTGAAATTTTTCATTAGACAAAAAAGATGAAAACTGTGAAGCTCTCTTTTTTCTGTTTAAAGCTCCTCATCAGCGTACTAGGCGCCTTACTTGCAAAAGACATGTGCCCGCTTAATTCTCTTTGTGGAACAGGACAGTTGGACAGAATCTTTTTGGGAAATTAGTAAAATGTCTGAATAACTGCTGATAAAACCAAATCAAATTTGTCCATGTATTGCTATCGGTGCCTTATAATGTGCATGTCAATGGTATTGTATGCCTTAAAGAAGTGGTGCTCAGCCTGTGATCTGCACCCCACCAGGAGTTCACAACACCTTCTCAGGGAAGCAGGACTACTGTGAAAATTAAATATTAACAGATTGACAAAGTGTACATAAGGAAATGAACTGTAGTCGTTGAAGCAGGACAAGTACAGAAACACAGTATAGCATGGAGAAGTGTGGCTCACTGGTTACAGGAGGTATACCCTGAAGCAGAGGTCAGACCCGGGACCAGGGTTCAATTCCCGACGCGGCAGGGTCTTGAGCCCAATTGTCCACGGACTCGATAATTCTCGCTTCGGTGCCCACTCTAATCACGGGTTCACACTCTGCAACTCCGGGCATTAAGCTTGCTTAATCTCCACTACGGCCCCCCCGCGGCAGGATGCCTGGCTTTCACCTTGGGGATGCCCAGTACGGGTTATCTCACAGGGAAAAGCCAGGACGGGTTCCCAATGCAAGCGCCGAGATGCCCTAGGGTAAGTCGAGCGCTATATAAGAACACACATACATACATACATGGTTGAAGGGTAGCCTCAATTGAAGTGCCACCAAAAAGACAGCATGCTTTAAAAGCAAAAAAAAACAAAGAGCCTAATTACGGGTTTGGCGGTCTATTGGATGGCCAAACTTGCGGTGGAGGTGCTGTGGTGGTCGGGGACCGCTGCACCAGGAGTCTGGATGCAGTATTACGAGTATGAAAGTCAGACCACCATGGGACCGCCGCAGTTTCCAGGGATCTGTGATCCCTGGTGCTGGTGTGGTGGTTTGGAAGCCGCAATATGGTTTTCCGTGCTGCTGCAGCACCGCCAAGCACATTACCAGTTCCCTTACTGCGACCCTAACCGCGGTGGTAAGACTGCATTTGAAAGGGTGGTGGTGAGGAAACAAAGGGCGCCGCTTTCCTCAAGCCCATGGGATGCATCAGTGTGGCACATGGTATGGCCCCCTTTCTGCATGCACCCCCTTTCCTGCATGGCATGGACTTTACAGTCCATGTTGTGCAGGAATGGGATTTGAAGTTCCCATTGCGATACCTTTTGGAAAGGTACCACCGTGGGAATGCCAAACGACCGCTCACCAGACTACGAGGAAACTCGTCATCTGGTGGGTGGCCAACAGCCCTGATTAGCAGTGTTGGGGAGGGGCAGCAGCATGGTGGCCTGCTCCTGCACTGTCAAACTCGTAATGTGGCTCAAAGTGTTTTGCCATTATGTAGCATATCGCCTCATCTTTTAGAACTTAAAAGGACACTTAAAAAAGCTCCGACCTTCTCAAGCTCCAGCTTTCTTGTTAAACTTTTTGTTTTTCTATATATCTTTGTGATTGAAACCAAATATTTCTCCATTTGTGTACCTGTTTGCTCTGTACTTATTTTTTTATTTTCGTGCATTGTTTTGAAATTTACATAGTAGAAATTGCTTATGTCTTTGTCCCTGGATTCAAGGAATGATTCAGTGGTTGCCCTTAGATTCCCTTAGTAATTCAATGGGAGTCCACAGACGTCAAAAGGTTAAGAACCACTACATTAACATATACTGGTATGCCACATGACCTAATTTCAATATTGGTTTTGTATTAACATAGTAGTTGTATTATGCCTGAAAAGTTTCTCGCAGTCTGAAGCCCAGAAGCCATTTTTTCAGTGTTATAAAATTGCATATTTGCAGCAATGTGTAGTTAGAGTTGCTTTGTTTTGACCATTTCTACCACGAATCATGATTTATGTACTTGTTTATATAATATTCTCTAGTCTTAAAGGATTTTTCAAATTCTTTCTTGCAAGAAGATCCTTCCATCTGCTCATAACATAGCTGTGCTCAAAGAAACAGTTTCAATTACCTGCTCATGTTTCTATTGACTTGTATTAAGGAAAAACTGTTTAAAACTGTATGTAAAACAATGGGGGGCCTATTTATGAAAATGTCACCTTGCTGCTCTGCGTGCCAGGGAAAGGGCAGGAACGCACCGTATTCAAGGCAATATGGTTCATTCCTGCCTTTTCCTCTGTGCTGGTACCCTTTTGGCAGCCTAGCGCCAACACAGGCACCCTTGCACAATGTTGCAAGGGTGCCTCCATTGCATGCAGGATTGTTTCTATGCAGGAAGAGACACTTTCTTGCACACAATCATGAGAGACATATACATCTCTTTATGTGTGCTGCAGAATGTAATTAAAGTGTTGGCAGTCCATTGGATCACCAAACTCGTGGTGGAGGTGCATTGGCGGTTGGGGACCGCTGCACCAGTGGTCCGACCGCCATATTGCTAATAACTGCAGTCGGACCGTGGCGAAGTGGTCTGAGGCTGCAATATGCTTGGTGGTGCTGCTGGAGCGCTGCCAAGCATATTTAAAGTTTCCTCACTGCGACCTTACCCATGGCGATGAGCCAGCCATGGAAAGGGTGGTGTGAGGAAACAAAGTGGTTCCTACAGGGGCCCCTGGTGCTTCAAGGACTGGGGCTGTATGCAGGTGGCACATGGTGTGCCCCCCTGCGTGTATGCACCCCAAATTACTGCACTGCATGTACTTCATAGTCTATGCTGTGCAGGAACTTGCTTTGGCGCTTCTATTGCAGTGCCTTTTTGAAAGGCATGGCCGTGGGAACAAGAAAAGAACCACCTGCCAGACCACCGGGGAAACTCATAATCCTCATAATCTGGAGGGCACCGAGCAGTCCTGCTTGCCGGTGTGGGAGCAGAGTGGCAGCTTGGTAGTCCGCTCCCACAGCGCCAAACTCGTAATCTGGCCCAAATAAAGTAAATAAAGAGATACTGAGAAAAATGTAGGGATTAAAAGAGAGACATGCGAATCCAAACATACACCCACAAAAGAGCAGGTTCATTGCTATTCACAAACTACACTTCTACTGTCCTAAAAGTCACGAAACAGTAGTACATTTCACACTCACCTGTGGAGTGTCTAGCACCACACATAGCCCCTCATAGGTACTCTCCAACACACTGCCATGGAAAATAATAGAGACAGGAACTTAATTTATTTCCCATAGTAGATAATATTAAAATAATTGCATTATCTGACCTTCAAATTATGAGTGCGTGTATATGTATGTACCAAAGGTAAAATAATGTTATAGTAGTACACAGTTATGTGTAGGAGATTTGAGTATTAGCTGAGAGGAATTACCTCAAATAATAATTACAGTAAGTGTCAGGGTGAACCAAAAATTCACTAACTACACTTATTATTAACCCTGTGGTAATTTGGCATAAAACAGGCAGGCTTAACATTGGGTCATCAAACAAGGCTCTTATAACATTGCAGCCTTTCCACATTATTGGAGCAATTGAATAAGTGAAACCACAAAAGTTCACTACAACACACTCACTGAGTAGTGGCGTATGATAACCTTGCGCACACTACCACATCTTAGTTTTTAACCTTACCGAAGGGTCTCTGAATATAATTTGATCTCCTTTAGGTAATTTTAAGATCACACTCTCAACTTTACACATTATACCCTACACACCAGCACGCACCGTCACGACTGATAGGTGAAAAGATATCCAACAAAGATCCCTCCCGCCTGGCCCATGGGGCATTACATTGCCGGCCCCACGAGGAGCAAAACGCCTGATGATGAAGAATGACACCCACATGGGTGTGAGAGGGCAACACTTCCAAATAAGGAAGATCCCCCTGGAATCATACATTGCAACTACAGCTTTTCTTTAATGTTTTCTATACCCTCTCAACATAGGAACAAGTACCCACACTGATTAGACGTAAGGAGAAGAATATTCAGTCAGTGAGAGCACACACCATCCTTCCCTCCACTGCCCTTCTCAGATCCTCGCCCCCCGTACTCCCCAAAAGTAGGACAGCAGAATTTCTTTCTCTTACACCGCTTGGTGGGTCTCTGTCCTGTTTGCAGAGGAGTTATGAAGCCATGCAGAGGACCCACAAGAATGAAGACGTGGAACAGAAACAAGCCACCTCCGTCTGCATACACAAACTTTGACATTTCTCCAGAGATCATGCTTGCCCTATCATTTATGCAGTCCAGGGAAATGATATAGAGCACCATCGGCCTCGTAAAGGAACTGCCAATCAAAATGGTCACCCCTCAACTGCTTCCATGGGCATCAGAAGACTCCCTTCCCTAGGCTGTGCAGACAGCCGTCATTTGCCTCTGCTCCCTGTTGTGCACTTCTGTGCACCCTTTGGCTAGAAATGTACAATGTAAATGTATACACACTGTTAATTGGTAGGCTGATTCAATTAAAGCAGCTGGTTTGTAGTGAAATGCGGGTGAAGCTGCCAGATTCTGTATTTTAGTATTTCTAACAAGGAATACAGAGTGTGATCAAATACAGTTACATTCTTTTTTACGAAATCCGCCTTAAATGCATACCTCTTATTTTGTGTTTTGAATTGTCACAAGTTATTGTTATTGTTATTGTTAATGGGATTTTATAGCGCGCCTAATCACCTGCAGGCCTCTAAGCGCCAGTTGTTTCTAACAATACGCAATATTTGGTGGTCTAGTCTTTGCAGTATCATTTAAAATCTGCCAAGTATTGTGTGATATCACCATCTGCAGTGTATTAACAGCAATAAATAGTTTACTTGTTCTCTTGAAGGCAATGAAGCCTATGGAGAGGGATTTTTTTTTAGTTCAGGTGCCAAATTCAAGGCTGGTTTTTGCTGGATGCGTCCTGCTCCAGGCTCAGCCCGCATGAACAGCACACCAATGCAGTCACTGCATGGCCAGAGTGCACACAAATATGGTGAAAAGAGAGAGCAGACATATCCCTGCATTGCACGCACTATTTTCTGTTCCTTCATCTCAATTATTTACAGCGTTTAAAATGGAAGTACTGGTGAGGCAATATTTACTACCCCTTAGCCCAAAAAATGTAATGTAATGGGAAGCCACAGCCAACAGCCAATTGGTCTAGGGAGCCGTGGGTTGAAAATGTTTGGGAACCTCTGGTCTAAAAATAGACATTAGTTCTAAAGTATGAGTTTAGGTCTAAAGTTAGACTTTAGGTCTAGAGTTAAACTTCAGGTCTAAACTTAGAACTCATATCTAAATTTAAACTTTCGGTCTAAACTTAGACATCAGGTCTAAACTTCGACTTCAGGTTCAAGTTTACCTTTTTGAATCAAGCCCTAAGCTTAGACTTGCAGTCTAAGTTTTGACCTGAAGATTAAGTTTAGGCTCCAGGTCTAAAGTTAGACTTCAGGCTTAAAGTTAGGCTTCAGGTCTAAACATAGGGCCTCATTTACAAATATGTGGCATAGGCAGCGATGCAAGCCTTTTTTTGCTTCGCTGACCTACATCAATTTGAATGGGCAGAAATGCACCGTATCAATGAGATATGGTGCATTCCTATCTATTTAGCCAGCACTGGTGCACCCTTAGGTGCCTCACACCAGCGCAGACACCCTTACACCATGGGGCAAGGGGGTCTGTGTTGTTGGCAGAAATAATTTTGTTCAGAAAGAGGCACCCTCCTTACAAAAACAATCCAGAGAGGCATCTCCTCTTTCTATGTCTGCTGCATTCGGCAGCACACATTGAATGAGGAAAAAACTAGGAGAAATGTAAACATTTCTCCTTGTTACGCCTGTTCTGGGAAGGCGTAAGGTTTTAGCGCTGCCCCAGGTATACATGATTTTGTAAATCTGGGGCAGTTTATCTACAAGTGGCCTGCGTCACTGGAGCGAGAAAGACGCTCTGGCAGTGCAGGCATCTTGTAAATAAGCCCTGAAGACTTCAGGTGTAACTACAGATTTTAGTTTTAAACTTAGGCTTCAGGTTTAAAGTTAGACTTCAGGTCTAAACTTTGGCTTAAAGACTAAGTTTACCACTGTGAATCGTGGCCTATGTGTGACAACACTGCCATGAACTTTCTTGTTTTCTCCCACATAAATTTCCTCTCTTACAGCGGGTAGCCCAGGCTCACTCGTCTACTATCAGCAAGCATACAAGGTAGGTAGTGCAGCACAAGCCAGACCCATGCACCTATCTCTGTCTCTCTATCTCTCTCTAATGTCCTAACTAACCAAACTATCTGAATAACTAATCCCCTAAACTTCCCCAACAAACACTACTTACTATTACCACAACTGCACAGTTCTATGACAAACAATATTTACTTACAGGAAAACTACATAAAAAACAAACGAACAAAATATACACAAAACCGAATAAATCTAGAGAAACTATTCATTTAAATAATCACAAACAAATACCTTAAAGACACCTCAAACAATAGCACCTCTCAAAAACACAGCCACCTGGCTAGCTTCACAAAGAGAAAGTGAAAGTTTTTTGTGAAGCCGTGCACTACACAACCATGTCCTTTGTGTCATTTCTGCATTGCGTGATGATGATGTGCATCGTACTGCGTCATTTTTTCTGAGTAAGATGACAGAACATGTAGGTACATGTGGATGTGTCAAGAAAAATAATGCATCACCACTCAAATGTTCACTAATGTAATTAGAAATACATACTTCCTTGTTATTACTACATTGTTAATAATACCATGTAAATCTAATGTTTACAAATTGATCATTTCTGTGTGCAAAATTGTTATTATTTACATTGTGTCTAATATGAGGATAAATATTGACAACAACAAAATTGCTTCACAATAATATATTCTTCTAATCATGCCGTGCAGGAACTCTTTTTGGCGCTCTTATTGCGGTGCCCGTATTCAGGACACTGCTTTGGGAACATAAATAAATTACTGTCTGGAAGGCAGCCTGACCACAGCTTTTGGCGATGTGGCAGAGGAGCAGACCCAGCGCCACACCACCAAACTCGTAATGAAGCCCTAAGCTAGTATTAGATGTTAATTTTACACTTAAAGTATTACTTATCATTGTAATAATTGTATTATCTTTTTAATGTACTAAAGTTTATATTTGTTAAATTTTTTGGAAGATGTTAATTTACTCATTCATTTCTGTTTTATTTTCTAATAATGTTGTTAAAAATATAATGTTATGAAAATATATTTTTAAATGTTATATTTACAATTATATACAATGAATTTTGTGTTAGTTGCATTGTTTGTTTTATTGTTTGTAAGTTAATCACTTGGTTCGGTGTGGTTAATTTTAATTAGATAAAATTAATGTTTTATATAATTTGTTAATTTCTGTGTTGCTTGCAGTTTTATTGGTCAAAGTAGTTTTTATATTTCAGTGGTAAATTGTTAACAACATGATTGGCTCAACATTCTAGGATATTAAGTGAAAATTCAAGAATAGAACACTGTTTTTGCCAGGTAAGTTTTATGTTTTACTTTCATTTATTTTAGAAACATACACAATTCTGTACTTTTTGTATTTTTGCACTTATTTATATTGTAATATGCATGAACTTTCCCCATAATTCTCATGTGCATTTCATAATAATATAAACATGTATTTATTCTGTATACATAATTTAACATATGTTAAACTTTTTAAATTGTGTTATTTTTTGTATGCATATATATTTTTTTAAAGGTACACCGTTTATTATATAAATTATATTTTCAGACATTTTCATTGAAATTTCTATAAGTTATTTTTCATTTTTATAGTTCTTTTTACTATCGTTTTACCTTTTTGAAAGTTGCATTTCTTAAAACAAGTTTAATATTGATTTATTTGTTACAATATTTTCAAAGTACTATAATATGAATATAAGAAAAGCTATGTTTTTATTCTGTATTGTTTTATTTGATGGTGAAGTCTTTTTTTATGTTTGTTTACTGACCATCTTTACCGCTTTATTTATTTTGTAGTCTATATTTGTAATTTTGGGCTGTTCAATTGCTTTTTTATTACTTGTAGGGGTTTAGTGTTATAGGGGAGGCTACAGGATTAGTTTGTTTGGTAAGATTAACGGTTTCATTGTTTGTTTTGTGTATGATCGTATTGTATTTGTGGTAGTCGAGTGCAGTAGGCCTCACTGTGTTACAATTGTAGGTGTATTGCTTTTATAAGTTATGTATTTATTCTATGTGTATTTTAATTGCACAATATATATTTTAATATTTATTGGGTTTGTGTTGGGCAGTTGTGTGGTTTATTTTACAGGTTTTTGATTGGGTCAGCTGAGATTTCAATTTTTGAATGATTTTTTTCAAGGAAACAAATTTGGGTCCATTTCTAACCAATGTTATTTTTAATGTCCTTTATTTTCAAGGAAGCATAGTAATTTTTATTTTTTGGTGTTTTAGATAGCTTCTCTAGATTGTTATCACTTGTTCGAAGTTTTGTTTTTGATATTTCAGAATTTTTTGGGATGTCAATGCCATGCTGGAACTTTGTGGCAATACGCACAGGGCAGGGGAGCACATGTTGTGCACCCCGGAATGTATCCACATGGCGGGGTGTGCCTTGGGGGCCCCCTTTGTTCCTGCACCCACGGTCTTTTAATAGCAGGGCTCTGCCATGAAATGGTTTGCTGTGGAGGAACTCGTAATATGGTGAACAGGACTGCACCAGTCCCCACTCAGCATATTGGGTTGCGTTGCAGCTGTGCCACCGCCAGGGAACAGCTGTTCACTGGCACAGACCACCACTCCTGCGCCACTACGAGTCTGGTGGTCATAAGACTGTCAGACTCAAAATCAGGCCTTGGTTCTTGGTAGCTTTTTCCTTTTTTGAAATTTAATAAATTGGTACAATGTAGGGTGGTGCTGTCCTGATGTTCCTTGGAAAGAATTGTGCCACAATTCTACTGCATTGTTGATTTTTATCTGCTGTGTCATGGTTCTATCACAAATGTTCCACTATGGTATGTAATACTTGGGTTGGCGTTTGTGTCCAGTATGGTGCATATTGTCAACTCATGTTCAAAGTAGCCAATTCCCAGGGGTGGAGGAGCCACTTTCCACCATGAAACAGCTGAAGGAAAGGGACAGAGTAATCCAAAGGGCAGTGCCTGAGCAGGCATCACCACCATTGTAGGGATTGCAGTTCCTCTGATGGTCCATGGCGGTCATTCTCTCCGCCCGCTCACTATCGTGATGCGGTGGGCAGGCCAGCTGATTACGATGATGGTGGGACCACCACCATCATGGTAATCTGGCCCTTGATGCCAGTTTTTTCTGGTGTCTACAGATAATTTGATTAAAGTAGTAATATTAGTTTTTAATCGATGTATATGGATATCGTTTTTGAATTGAAATCATTGCTTGTTCGAGGTTGATAATTATTTTTTGAAGATTATAATTATTGGTTCTGGATTTCACTTCACCTAATAGCTCTTGGTATGTCACACCTCATGTATGGTAGAAGAACGTAGACTAAGGGGACATTGATGTTTTGGTATTTTTATGGATTGTATAGATTTGTGTGAATGGTGAAGGGCATGATTTAAATGGGCTGTCCATTATATACTTGCTGTTCTGGGTAAGTATTAGTAGTTTGTTGTCAGTGCAATATATTATTATTGCTTTCTCAATGTTACCATTGTCGTAAAAAAAGAAACTATCATCTGTGTGTGTTAAAGTTAGGTTTTTTTGGGATATTTTTTAATATTTAATCTTTTTAAAGCAACAGACATTTATCTGTTATGTTTTCTTGCTCTGGTTATGAGTTTTTTGAAGCTGGGAATTGCAGGAAGCTAGCCTGCAGTGTAATCAGGAACGTAGGAGATTATATATTTTTTAATTGTGCCAATAGGCAGCTGGTACTAGCTTCCCTGAGTTCTTCCAAGACATTTATCTCTTCTATTACTTTTATGTTAGAGTCATGCTTATTCTGTGCAACATTTTCTACCATTTCACTTTTTATAGTTGCCCTCCTGCAATGTGCATCAGAATACGTTTTTCTATATTTTCAGTGTGTTCTGTCATTGCTCGTTCTTCCTTTGCTGTACATGTAACCGATATGGTTTAGCAATAATGTATGTGGTTCTGATAGTCCTTTTAGCAGTAGGTTATACAATATCTGAGGGCCTGATTACGAGTCTGACAATCTTGACACCGCCGACTTGCGCAGGTGGTCCACTGTCTGCAAATTACAACTGTTAAAGTCATATTGGCGGTAGACGGTGGTGCAGCTGTGCCACAGCACAGTATGCTGAGTTGGGACTGGCACAGTCTCGCTCAGCATATTACGAGTTCGTCCACCGCAAGCATTTCATGGCAGGAGCCCCACCATGAAAACGCTGGCAGTGGAGGAAGAAAGGGGGCCCTACAGGGTCCCCATGGTCCCACATCATGGGGATACATTCAGGGGGCCATAACACATACCCCCCTGTTTGTATTCCCACAAAGTTCCAGCATGGCATGGACATCCATGTCCATGCCTTGCTGGAACTTTTTTGCTGGTTCCATTGCAGTGCCTGTTTTCCAGGCACCATAATGGGAAAGGCAAAGGAACGCCAACCGTATCACGAGTTGAACTCATGTAACACAAGTTCAAGTCGTGATATGGACGGCGGAGCTTGTGAGGGTTTAGGGCAGCGGAGCCAGCGTTGAGCCGGTGCAGTTGCACCAAACTTTTAGTACCTTAGTATTAATAAATTATTATTAACTTATTTTTTACTATTTATGTATGCATTAGTTCAGCATTCTGAACATTTTTACTTCTGAATCATGTTTGGGTAGTGTGTTGAAACATCACTTTAATTAATAATTGATTTTATTGTTTATGGTACATGTGTTTCTTTTGCACAAAGAATGGTAGAATTATTTTATATGGTAAATAATTAATATACTTTTATTGTTCATTGTTTATGTTGCTTTTGAAGTTTTTCAATAATTAGTTTATTATATTTCTGATATTTTAATTTATGTTACATTAATTACAAATATATTATGTGTTTAACTATTGCGGTATTCTCTTTTTTAAAAAAATACCTTGAAAAAATGCGTATTTTTTTATTTATTTACTGTTGCTTAGTTGGTTAGTTTTCTTTCTTTATTATTAGAATGAAAACACATTTTAGTTACTGATATTTTAGTTCTCAATATCTTAGTTATGTTTAATATGTTTTACTGTTGTGGTGATATTTACTATTTCCATATTTCTGTTTATGACATTTCGGTATTTTAGGTATTATTTACGGCAATGTTTTTGTAGTCTAAACTAATATTTCTTTTTAAGTATAGGATGGCGATATTAAAGTAGACACTATTTTTTCCCAAAGTTAGTCGAGTTCTATATTGTTTCCCTCAAAATTCTGCTATACAACCAATCACAGGATCACAAACCACAAAGGCACCCTCCCTCCCAGCACAATGAAAGCATCAGCATAAGGGACTGTCAGCTGGAGAAAATAATTTCCAAGGACAGAGGATCATAGCATCCAATGAAAGGAAAGGGTGGATGAATTAATGAGTGAATGAATGAATGATAATAATTTGTGAAAGTATAAATGCAACTCAGACCAGGTATCCTCGCACAGACCAAGAATACAGCAGAACAACACAGAAAAAGAGAGCCATTAAAATGTCAGGTCCTAAGGGCTCTGATGGTGATTAGGTGTATTTCAGTGTATAAGCAGAAGAGAATTCCATTGTTTAAGTGCCGGGTTGCACCTTAGTGTCACCGAGAATGTACAAATTGAATCCGAAAAATAGTCAAAGATTAGCTGAAGAAAGCCAAAGATTGCACACTGAAATGTTGTGCCTCAGAAGGCCCAAAGAAATGGTGAACAAATGTTGAGATGTTATTTTTCAGTGTGGGATTGCTAAGACCAAAGAAAGAGCTATGTTTATTATTTGGAGTTTTTTAATCACGTACTATGGGAGACAAAAATAGACTTCATTACAATATTCTAGTCTGGATAAAGTCAGAACCAATTGCATCAAACAAGGGCTCCCTGTTTACATAAATAGAACATATACCCCTAGGTCAGGGAAATAAACACTGGAAGGTATCAACCTAGGCGGAGATTTTAACCAATTGCCTACCCAATGGATACAGGACAAAAATAGGGAAAGGTACAGTTTCCAAAAAAAGTTGTACTATTTAAATATATACTAAATAAATTTTATTTTTAAGCAAAACAATGTAAAAGATACATAAATTTCAATACAATAAAATTACAATTCATGAACAACAAATTAACAGTAAAAATCTATCACATAATATTTTCTTTTACAAATTACGAAATAAGGTGTGTCTAGTTGTATGTCAACGCGTTTCGGCGTCCAGCGCCTTTATCAAGACAGGAGACACTTTTCTGAAAATAAAAACATATTTTAGTACAATATATAAACAAAGTAAAAAGACCTTTCCTATTCAAAATTTAACCTTTATCATGTTATTACAGATAAAATATTACAATTAAAACAAGGGAAACTGTAAGGAAGCGGATTATTTTGTCCTGTTGATAAAGGCAATATTTACACCTCGAAGATGAAGGCAAAAGATAACGTTAGCCTCTACTTAAGCTCACAAATTTATGTTTTCATAGTTTGTTTAATGGAAATTATTCAAGATTTCTGATATATCGGATTATGAAACCATTGTGTCATATCAATTCAGGTACACTTCTTCAAAAAACCTTTAGTGCTTTCTGCCTTTAAATTCTAGAAGTCAAATGTACAATAATAATGGGTATAATATACCAGAGATGTAACAGTGTATCAAGAAGATGAAGACACACATTTCAATAGATCTTCCAATAGATCTCCCAATTGACTTTAGCTGTTATCTGCCCTTTAGTCTTTAGTATGTTGTTCATACCAACCTTAAAAACATACTGCATTGAATACATATAGGTTAGTAAATATGTGACATAAAGTTTGTCGATAATCTTATTTCAGTTACAAAACTGACAGGTACTTGGATAATAAAGCCTTAAGTACACATTGCATTATTTACATATTGTTTAGTGAGTTTATGACATAAAAATAATAGATTAAATCACTGACTAGTACCTAGATAAACAGCACAATTACTTTGATTAAAGAAAACAAATATTCAGATCTAGTCATTTAGAGATACGTGATGACAGAGTAATTTAGGAGATTTAATCAAACTCTCTAAATAAACAGCACAATAGTCTTCAGAATAAGAAAAGGTAAGCCAGATATTTGTATCGAGTGGGGTAGAGGTTCATAATAACAGCGTTATTTAAGAGATGGAAAAGGCGCTCTAACCATGTTCGGCCCCATATCTATTTATATGTATAGAAGGAAACTTTTTTTAGCTTTTTTTAGAGGCTGTTATTTTATATCTAATGAAAACACCTTTTATTTGTTTAAACATTCAGGTAATTTTTAATTTTGTTATTTTTTGGTTCCGCTTACCTGCAACTATAAGCTTCTCAAAGCAAATTAAAATGGATTGCTGACGCTTGATTCTGATTAGATTCTTTAAAATGATATTAGGATTCATGCAATGTTGTCGGCGAATTTCTGCATAATTATTTTGGCTTGGTAACTTGATAAACCTTGAAGAGATAAGGAAATGTTCTTATATTTAAATGTTATTTTAATTCTTTGTCTCTAAATCTCTGTTTGCTCACTTGTTTTCGTAAACAATTTACCTGATTTTAAGATAACCAATGTTCCACCGCCTCCACAGGATGTGATAAGTCGCACTGGGTAAAACGTTCGAACTTTCAAAAACACCTATATCGGATTTATATATAAAACAATGCATATCAGTCTTATGTAAATAGATCAGTTACGTCGTGTTGTCAACGTATATTGAGCTCTTCTTACCAAGTTGTTTAACTTGTTCCGTTGATATATGTAATGCTTAATTGTTTTTACTCTCTCCCTGTTATTTCAGGTGTCGGGATGTCATGTTCCCGTTTCTGGAACCGTCAGCTCTAAATTAGGGGATAAACAGAGTTTAGTGGCGGTGCCCTTAATCGGTAAACGATGCCGCTGTAACGTATGTGAAGCAGTCATAGCTAATGTGGAGCAGTCATAGCTCAGTATTGACATACCTCACTGACACAATGATTCACGTTTTACTTCTTTTTACGGTTGTCGATGCTATCTTGCTGTTGACGAACGCCGTATGAACAATATAGTCTGCACTTTGATTTTCACGCAGCTCACTGCTGACAAGCGCAGAGAAAATGGATGTTAAATTCTGTCTATGCCCCAAAGAAAATTTAGATAAAAGATGGCTGGGCACTGAACTAACACTGATTATTCTCAAATAACGAGTTATCTCGATGTAAATCACATTTACGTACCGATATTCTGACTTTGCTTTAAGGGCGTAGCTTCGCTGTCAGCAACGGCTGAACGAATAGCTGTTTGGATTTTATCTATATCCCAAAAGTAAAAAGGGAAGTTAGAGCCTTAAATCACAAGCGTCCGTTTTAGACCTTCAGACTATCTAATTCCCGACCGCATTTACGTACCGGTGATATTTTTCGGTGTTGCGCGTGGAGGCGGAAGTCTTCACTGGGCGGGTTTCCAAAGGTATCTGAAACCTCAGTTAAATCGCGCGCCTTTTTTATGGCGAGTGCGGCCAATTAGGAGGCTAAGCAATGATGGAACGCGAAGAAAGGTGTTTTAGGGGGGGGAAGACTTCTAGCGGTAAAGCCGGATCTGCTTACCGAGTATCTGGATAATAAAACGCAAGAAAGGACTATGTGAATCGCCTCCGGTACTATACATTTGTAATGGTGAAAGGCGAAGGAAAATTGTCTAAATGTATGTTTACATTGCCTAAAACATTAAACTTTTCCAAATGCATGATGAGGAGCGCAGGGAATAATTTTAAAGAAGGGGAAGGCCTATATGGCCATAGAAATAACCTAAGATAGAAACTAATTTTATACATTTTAACAGAGGATGTTTGTGGTGCATGCAGTTATTAATTTAAACAATTGCATTTTCCCACGGTATTTCACTGTTTAGGCCCTCGTGGAACGTATTCAAAGAAAAAATCCAAAAGACTTCGCGTTTCTTTCGGATGGCTTCTCCTCCTTTTTCATCTGGCATATTAATCCTTTCTAATATGCGCCAAGTGAAGTCATTCGGACCATGTCCTTTATCCAGAAAATGTTTTACAAGGGGTGCTGCTACTTTCTTAGTGCGCACCGCTGAACGATGTTCAGACAGTCGTGTCTGTATGGCTCGCGATGTTTCTCCAACATATCCAAGTTGGCATGGGCATTTCAAAAAATATATAGCATTTGTCGTTTTACAGTTAGACATGCCTTTGGCAGTCGTTGTATGACCATTGTGAGTGAATGTGGCTCCTTTGTGGATGCTATCGCAAGACTTACAGCTGGAACAAGGGAACGTACCTAAGAGAGGGTGGTCTCCAGTCAAGGTTTTCTGCACAAAGGTGTTAGGGTCCGATGAGTTCTTTATTCTAGAGCGCACAATGTAGTCTTTTATATTCTTATTGCGCTTATGTGCGAAGAGTGGTTTATCTAATTTCTCTGTGCCATTGCTATTTAAGATGTGCCAGGAAGAGTTGATGACCTGTTTTATTTTTGCATCGACTGTCGAATGCCGTGTGACACATACTAGTTTGTTAGTGTTTTCTTTTATCTTTCCTCTTAAGAGGGCATCTCTGTCGTAATAACGTGCTCTCTTGTAGGATTCACGTACTAATCTATGCGGGTAACCTCTTTCCAGAGATTTCCTCTTCATCTCTATAGCTTGTGTGTCAAAATCTTGAAGATTTGTGCAGTTCCTTCTGACACGAAGGAATTGGGAAAATGGTATGCTTTGTTTCTGATTTCTGGGATGAAAACTTCGAAAATGTAAGAGAGTGTTTCTCGCTGTTGGTTTCACGTAAAGATCCACCTTTAGCTTGCCTTCTTCATGAACGATCCATATGTCTAAAAATTCCAATTTGTGGGTGCTCACATGTGAAGTAAATTTTAAGTTACAATCACATGCATTAAGCCATGCCAGAAATTCCTCCAGAGTCTGTCTCCCATCGGTCCAGATAAAGAAGATGTCATCAATGTATCTAGACCAATGAGAGACAGACTCGAAGAAGGGTGCCATTTCATTGTAGATATGGCGAGCCTCGAATTCGGCCATATAAATGTTAGCTACAGATGGTGCCACTGAAGCCCCCATGCTGACGCCCTTAATTTGACGAAAAAGTTTTTGTCCAAATTCAAAGATATTTTCTTTAAGTACCATTTGAAGGCATTGCAGTAAGAAGAATTTAGGGCATGGTACATTATAAAGATCAATAAACCAGTCAACTGCCTTTATTGCCTCATTTAAGGGGATGTTACTATAAAGAGACTCAACGTCTAACGTTACCAATATGTCTCTTAGGGGATCAAAGCTGATATTTTCCACTTTGTTTATCATAGCACTGGTATCTTTTATGTAAGACGGAACATTTGGTATAAAAGGGCACAAAAAAGAGTCAACGTATTTCGAGAGGGCTTCGGTTGGCGTACCGATGGTGGACACAATTGGTCTGTACGGAGGATTTTTCTCATCTTTATGAATTTTAGGAAGGCCGTAAATACAGGCT
This sequence comes from Lissotriton vulgaris, assembly GCF_964263255.1. Taxonomy (NCBI): domain Eukaryota; kingdom Metazoa; phylum Chordata; class Amphibia; order Caudata; family Salamandridae; genus Lissotriton; species Lissotriton vulgaris. The sequence goes on from NC_141699.1 coordinate 1,062,468,101, forward strand.
GTTTTGCCTGCATTGCTATTTAAAAAGTCAAACTCATTTTTGTTAATGTCGCCATTTTCTAGAGCTACCCGAGTAATTGCATGTATATCTTTGACTACTTTATTTATTGGGTTGTGTCTCTCAGGCCGATAGAAAGTTTGATCTTCCAGCATTTTTAACATGTTTGTCTCATAGGCAGCGGAGTCTATAACAGCTATACCTCCTCCCTTGTCACAGCTCTTAATAGTGACAAGAGAATTGGAGGCAAGCTCATGTAATGCTTCATGTTCAGATTTGTCAATATTGTATAATGGTTTTGGGATGAAACGAATAGTTTTTTCCAACTTCTTTAAAACCACTAACTCAAAGGCAGCTACCTCTGGGCCAACCTGATCAAGGGAAGGACTAAACGTAGAGGGCAGTCTAAGGGTAGCTGGAACTAATGACTGTGATTCTGTTGGTACAATTTGGAAATATTTCTTAAGTCTGATTTTGCGAAAGAAGGATATTATATCGCTGTAGAGTTCAAAAACATTAGTGCCACAGTGAGGTACAAATGATAGCCCTTTGGAAAGTAAGCTGATACTAGATTTATTTATGTAGGAGGTGGATAGGTTAAATATTGGGATCACATTCCTGCTTTCCAATATTGTCTGCTCCTTGTCTCTCGAACAAACTGGGGTTCTTCCTGCTGGTATTGGTTCTGGGGTTCTTGTTGGTAATGATATTGGGGTTTGTAGCCTCCTCTGCTCTGTGGCTGGAACCTCACTCGAGGACGGCCGCGGTTCCCCCCGCGGTTCCCTAAAAAAGGGGTTTGTCCTTGATTACGCTTTGTTTGAGCAGAGTTATAATTACCATCTGACTCATAAAATGGGTCGTCTATTTCTCCACCTGACTCTGAGGAGGCTGAAAAATTATTTACTCTCTTTTGTTGGTTCCTATTGGTGTCCATATATTGATTTTGTTTATAGAAATCTGGTTTTAAGTATGGATAAGCCAATTCTAACGAGTAAAATCTTTTTTCTTTTGTAAGTTTATCATTCTTCCGCTTCTCTAAATAATTCGCAAAGGACTCTATTTCTCTGTTCGCTTCCTCTAGTTTTTTAAGTGCCTCTTCAGTAGTGCCCTGTTGTTTAATGGCTTCTTCTAACGTTTCTATTTCTTTTTTAAGATCTGCCGTTAGTTCTTTAGCCGTTTCCACTATGAGCATCATAAGATCCCTCGAGCAACGGCTCGCGATCATGCTCCATTTTTCAATAAAGGCTCGGTGGTGTACAAATAAGCCAGGGATATTTCTTACTCGAAGACCCATGGGGATTATGCCTGATTTCAAATATGCCAGCATAAATTCTCCATGGGCCTCCATTCTTCTCAATTTCTTTTTTAAATCAATTAGATTGTTATAATCATCACGCCCTCTCTGAGTGTCCGCAGAAGCGTTTGTCGCATTAGAGAAGGTATTTGATGTACCTACCATCAATGCAAATTCTTCATCAGAGAAGCCAAATGTTTTAATATGTGCCATCTCTGGATTTTTTGTTGGTAAAAATTATTAGATATAATGGTAGAAAGGTGATGATCCAAAAAAAGGGAATATAGGATGAAAGAGTAAGGATTCAGTGCTGTATTTTTCTTAAAGAGCTAATATTTGACAAGAGGCTCTGATAATGAATAAAATAACGAGAGAACACCCTACACAGACAGGCTGTGGGTAATCACTTGCATCAAACAAGGGCTCCCTGTTTACATAAATAGAACATATACCCCTAGGTCAGGGAAATAAACACTGGAAGGTAACAACCTAGGCGGAGATTTTAACCAATTGCCTACCCAATGGATACAGGACAAAAATAGGGAAAGGTACAGTTTCCAAAAAAAGTTGTACTATTTAAATATATACTAAATAAATTTTATTTTTAAGCAAAACAATGTAAAAGATACATAAATTTCAATACAATAAAATTACAATTCATGAACAACAAATTAACAGTAAAAATCACATAATATTTTCTTTTACAAATTACGAAATAAGGTGTGTCTAGTTGTATGTCAACGCGTTTCGGCGTCCAGCGCCTTTATCAAGACAGGAGACACTTTTCTGAAAATAAAAACATATTTTAGTACAATATATAAACAAAGTAAAAAGACCTTTCCTATTCAAAATTTAACCTTTATCATGTTATTACAGATAAAATATTACAATTAAAACAAGGGAAACTGTAAGGAAGCGGATTATTTTGTCCTGTTGATAAAGGCAATATTTACACCTCGAAGATGAAGGCAAAAGATAACGTTAGCCTCTACTTAAGCTCACGAATTTATGTTTTCATAGTTTGTTTAATGGAAATTATTCAAGATTTCTGATATATCGGATTATGAAACCATTGTGTCATATCAATTCAGGTACACTTCTTCAAAAAACCTTTAGTGCTTTCTGCCTTTAAATTCTAGAAGTCAAATGTACAATAATAATGGGTATAATATACCAGAGATGTAACAATGTATCAAGAAGATGAAGACACACATTTCAATAGATCTTCCAATAGATCTCCCAATTGACTTTAGCTGTTATCTGCCCTTTAGTCTTTAGTATGTTGTTCATACCAACCTTAAAAACATACTGCATTGAATACATATAGGTTAGTAAATATGTGACATAAAGTTTGTCGATAATCTTATTTCAGTTACAAAACTGACAGGTACTTGGATAATAAAGCCTTAAGTACACATTGCATTATTTACATATTGTTTAGTGAGTTTATGACATAAAAATAATAGATTAAATCACTGACTAGTACCTAGATAAACAGCACAATTACTTTGATTAAAGAAAACAAATATTCAGATCTAGTCATTTAGAGATACGTGATGACAGAGTAATTTAGGAGATTTAATCAAACTCTCTAAATAAACAGCACAATAGTCTTCAGAATAAGAAAAGGTAAGCCAGATATTTGTATCGAGTGGGGTAGAGGTTCATAATAACAGCGTTATTTAAGAGATGGAAAAGGCGCTCTAACCATGTTCGGCCCCATATCTATTTATATGTATAGAAGGAAACTTTTTTTAGCTTTTTTTAGAGGCTGTTATTTTATATCTAATGAAAACACCTTTTATTTGTTTAAACATTCAGGTAATTTTTAATTTTGTTATTTTTTGGTTCCGCTTACCTGCAACTATAAGCTTCTCAAAGCAAATTAAAATGGATTGCTGACGCTTGATTCTGATTAGATTCTTTAAAATGATATTAGGATTCATGCAATGTTGTCGGCGAATTTCTGCATAATTATTTTGGCTTGGTAACTTGATAAACCTTGAAGAGATAAGGAAATGTTCTTATATTTAAATGTTATTTTAATTCTTTGTCTCTAAATCTCTGTTTGCTCACTTGTTTTCGTAAACAATTTACCTGATTTTAAGATAACCAATGTTCCACCGCCTCCACAGGATGTGATAAGTCGCACTGGGTAAAACGTTCGAACTTTCAAAAACACCTATATCGGATTTATATATAAAACAATGCATATCAGTCTTATGTAAATAGATCAGTTACGTCGTGTTGTCAACGTATATTGAGCTCTTCTTACCAAGTTGTTTAACTTGTTCCGTGGATATATGTAATGCTTAATTGTTTTTACTCTCTCCCTGTTATTTCAGGTGTCGGGATGTCATGTTCCCGTTTCTGGAACCGTCAGCTCTAAATTAGGGGATAAACAGAGTTTAGTGGCGGTGCCCTTAATCGGTAAACGATGCCGCTGTAACGTATGTGAAGCAGTCATAGCTAATGTGGAGCAGTCATAGCTCAGTATTGACATACCTCACTGACACAATGATTCACGTTTTACTTCTTTTTACGGTTGTCGATGCTATCTTGCTGTTGACGAACGCCGTATGAACAATATAGTCTGCACTTTGATTTTCACGCAGCTCACTGCTGACAAGCGCAGAGAAAATGGATGTTAAATTCTGTCTATGCCCCAAAGAAAATTTAGATAAAAGATGGCTGGGCACTGAACTAACACTGATTATTCTCAAATAACGAGTTATCTCGATGTAAATCACATTTACGTACCGATATTCTGACTTTGCTTTAAGGGCGTAGCTTCGCTGTCAGCAACGGCTGAACGAATAGCTGTTTGGATTTTATCTATATCCCAAAAGTAAAAAGGGAAGTTAGAGCCTTAAATCACAAGCGTCCGTTTTAGACCTTCAGACTATCTAATTCCCGACCGCATTTACGTACCGGTGATATTTTTCGGTGTTGCGCGTGGAGGCGGCAGTCTTCACTGGGCGGGTTTCCAAAGGTATCTGAAACCTCAGTTAAATCGCGCGCCTTTTTTATGGCGAGTGCGGCCAATTAGGAGGCTAAGCAATGATGGAACGCGAAGAAAGGTGTTTTAGGGGGGGGAAGACTTCTAGCGGTAAAGCCGGATCTGCTTACCGAGTATCTGGATAATAAAACGCAAGAAAGGACTATGTGAATCGCCTCCGGTACTATACATTTGTAATGGTGAAAGGCGAAGGAAAATTGTCTAAATGTATGTTTACATTGCCTAAAACATTAAACTTTTCCAAATGCATGATGAGGAGCGCAGGGAATAATTTTAAAGAAGGGGAAGGCCTATATGGCCATAGAAATAACCTAAGATAGAAACTAATTTTATACATTTTAACAGAGGATGTTTGTGGTGCATGCAGTTATTAATTTAAACAATTGCATTTTCCCACGGTATTTCACTGTTTAGGCCCTCGTGGAACGTATTCAAAGAAAAGATCCAAAAGACTTTGCGTTTCTTTCGGATGGCTTCTCCTCCTTTTTCATCTGGCATATTAATCCTTTCTAATATGCGCCAAGTGAAGTCATTCGGACCATGTCCTTTATCCAGAAAATGTTTTACAAGGGGTGCTGCTACTTTCTTAGTGCGCACCGCTGAACGATGTTCAGACAGTCGTGTCTGTATGGCTCGCGATGTTTCTCCAACATATCCAAGTTGGCATGGGCATTTCAAAAAATATATAGCATTTGTCGTTTTACAGTTAGACATGCCTTTGGCAGTCGTTGTATGACCATTGTGAGTGAATGTGGCTCCTTTGTGGATGCTATCGCAAGACTTACAGCTGGAACAAGGGAACGTACCTAAGAGAGGGTGGTCTCCAGTCAAGGTTTTCTGCACAAAGGTGTTAGGGTCCGATGAGTTCTTTATTCTAGAGCGCACAATGTAGTCTTTTATATTCTTATTGCGCTTATGTGCGAAGAGTGGTTTATCTAATTTCTCTGTGCCATTGCTATTTAAGATGTGCCAGGAAGAGTTGATGACCTGTTTTATTTTTGCATCGACTGTCGAATGCCGTGTGACACATACTAGTTTGTTAGTGTTTTCTTTTATCTTTCCTCTTAAGAGGGCATCTCTGTCGTAATAACGTGCTCTCTTGTAGGATTCACGTACTAATCTATGCGGGTAACCTCTTTCCAGAAATTTCCTCTTCATCTCTTTAGCTTGTGTGTCAAAATCTTGAAGATTTGTGCAGTTCCTTCTGACACGAAGGAATTGGGAAAATGGTATGCTTTGTTTCTGATTTCTGGGATGAAAACTTCGAAAATGTAAGAGAGTGTTTCTCGCTGTTGGTTTCACGTAAAGATCCACCTTTAGCTTGCCTTCTTCATGAACGATCCATATGTCTAAAAATTCCAATTTGTGGGTGCTCACATGTGAAGTAAATTTTAAGTTACAATCACATGCATTAAGCCATGCCAGAAATTCCTCCAGAGTCTGTCTCCCATCGGTCCAGATAAAGAAGATGTCATCAATGTATCTAGACCAATGAGAGACAGACTCGAAGAAGGGTGCCATTTCATTGTAGATATGGCGAGCCTCGAATTCGGCCATATAAATGTTATAAACAAAGTGGAAAATATCAGCTTTGATCCCCTAAGAGACATATTGGTAACGTTAGACGTTGAGTCTATTTATAGTAACATCCCCTTAAATGAGGCAATAAAGGCAGTTGACTGGTTTATTGATCTTTATAATGTACCATGCCCTAAATTCTTCTTACTGCAATGCCTTCAAATGGTACTTAAAGAAAATATCTTTGAATTTGGACAAAAACTTTTTCGTCAAATTAAGGGCGTCAGCATGGGGGCTTCAGTGGCACCATCTGTAGCTAACATTTATATGGCCGAATTCGAGGCTCGCCATATCTACAATGAAATGGCACCCTTCTTCGAGTCTGTCTCTCATTGGTCTAGATACATTGATGACATCTTCTTTATCTGGACCGATGGGAGACAGACTCTGGAGGAATTTCTGGCATGGCTTAATGCATGTGATTGTAACTTAAAATTTACTTCACATGTGAGCACCCACAAATTGGAATTTTTAGACATATGGATCGTTCATGAAGAAGGCAAGCTAAAGGTGGATCTTTACGTGAAACCAACAGCGAGAAACACTCTCTTACATTTTCAAAGTTTTCATCCCAGAAATCAGAAACAAAGCATACCATTTTCCCAATTCCTTCGTGTCAGAAGGAACTGCACAAATCTTCAAGATTTTGACACACAAGCTATAGAGATGAAGAGGAAATTTCTGGAAAGAGGTTACCCGCATAGATTAGTACGTGAATCCTACAAGAGAGCACGTTATTACGACAGAGATGCCCTCTTAAGAGGAAAGATAAAAGAAAACACTAACAAACTAGTATGTGTCACACGGCATTCGACAGTCGATGCAAAAATAAAACAGGTCATCAACTCTTCCTGGCACATCTTAAATAGCAATGGCACAGAGAAATTAGATAAACCACTCTTCGCACATAAGCGCAATAAGAATATAAAAGACTACATTGTGCGCTCTAGAATAAAGAACTCATCGGACCCTAACACCTTTGTGCAGAAAACCTTGACTGGAGACCACCCTCTCTTAGGTACGTTCCCTTGTTCCAGCTGTAAGTCTTGCGATAGCATCCACAAAGGAGCCACATTCACTCACAATGGTCATACAACGACTGCCAAAGGCATGTCTAACTGTAAAACGACAAATGCTATATATTTTTTGAAATGCCCATGCCAACTTGGATATGTTGGAGAAACATCGCGAGCCATACAGACACGACTGTCTGAACATCGTTCAGCGGTGCGCACTAAGAAAGTAGCAGCACCCCTTGTAAAACATTTTCTGGATAAAGGACATGGTCCGAATGACTTCACTTGGCGCATATTAGAAAGGATTAATATGCCAGATGAAAAAGGAGGAGAAGCCATCCGAAAGAAACGCGAAGTCTTTTGGATTTTTTCTTTGAATACGTTCCACGAGGGCCTAAACAGTGAAATACCGTGGGAAAATGCAATTGTTTAAATTAATAACTGCATGCACCACAAACACCCTCTGTTAAAATGTATAAAATTAGTTTCTATCTTAGGTTATTTCTATGGCCATATAGGCCTTCCCCTTCTTTAAAATTATTCCCTGCGCTCCTCATCATGCATTTGGAAAAGTTTAATGTTTTAGGCAATGTAAACATACATTTAGACAATTTTCCTTCGCCTTTCACCATTACAAATGTATAGTACCGGAGGCGATTCACATAGTCCTTTCTTGCGTTTTATTATCCAGATACTCGGTAAGCAGATCCGGCTTTACCGCTAGAAGTCTTCCCCCCCCTAAAACACCTTTCTTCGCGTTCCATCATTGCTTAGCCTCCTAATTGGCCGCACTCGCCATAAAAAAGGCGCGCGATTTAACTGAGGTTTCAGATACCTTTGGAAACCCGCCCAGTGAAGACTGCCGCCTCCACGCGCAACACCGAAAAATATCACCGGTACGTAAATGCGGTCGGGAATTAGATAGTCTGAAGGTCTAAAACGGACGCTTGTGATTTAAGGCTCTAACTTCCCTTTTTACTTTTGGGATATAGATAAAATCCAAACAGCTATTCGTTCAGCCGTTGCTGACAGCGAAGCTACGCCCTTAAAGCAAAGTCAGAATATCGGTACGTAAATGTGATTTACATCGAGATAACTCGTTATTTGAGAATAATCAGTGTTAGTTCAGTGCCCAGCCATCTTTTATCTAAATTTTCTTTGGGGCATAGACAGAATTTAACATCCATTTTCTCTGCGCTTGTCAGCAGTGAGCTGCGTGAAAATCAAAGTGCAGACTATATTGTTCATACGGCGTTCGTCAACAGCAAGATAGCATCGACAACCGTAAAAAGAAGTAAAACGTGAATCATTGTGTCAGTGAGGTATGTCAATACTGAGCTATGACTGCTCCACATTAGCTATGACTGCTTCACATACGTTACAGCGGCATCGTTTACCGATTAAGGGCACCGCCACTAAACTCTGTTTATCCCCTAATTTAGAGCTGACGGTTCCAGAAACGGGAACATGACATCCCGACACCTGAAATAACAGGGAGAGAGTAAAAACAATTAAGCATTACATATATCAACGGAACAAGTTAAACAACTTGGTAAGAAGAGCTCAATATACGTTGACAACACGACGTAACTGATCTATTTACATAAGACTGATATGCATTGTTTTATATATAAATCCGATATAGGTGTTTTTGAAAGTTCGAACGTTTTACCCAGTGCGACTTATCACATCCTGTGGAGGCGGTGGAACATTGGTTATCTTAAAATCAGGTAAATTGTTTACGAAAACAAGTGAGCAAACAGAGATTTAGAGACAAAGAATTAAAATAACATTTAAATATAAGAACATTTCCTTATCTCTTCAAGGTTTATCAAGTTACCAAGCCAAAATAATTATGCAGAAATTCGCCGACAACATTGCATGAATCCTAATATCATTTTAAAGAATCTAATCAGAATCAAGCGTCAGCAATCCATTTTAATTTGCTTTGAGAAGCTTATAGTTGCAGGTAAGCGGAACCAAAAAATAACAAAATTAAAAATTACCTGAATGTTTAAACAAATAAAAGGTGTTTTCATTAGATATAAAATAACAGCCTCTAAAAAAAGCTAAAAAAAGTTTCCTTCTATACATATAAATAGATATGGGGCCGAACATGGTTAGAGCGCCTTTTCCATCTCTTAAATAACGCTGTTATTATGAACCTCTACCCCACTCGATACAAATATCTGGCTTACCTTTTCTTATTCTGAAGACTATTGTGCTGTTTATTTAGAGAGTTTGATTAAATCTCCTAAATTACTCTGTCATCACGTATCTCTAAATGACTAGATCTGAATATTTGTTTTCTTTAATCAAAGTAATTGTGCTGTTTATCTAGGTACTAGTCAGTGATTTAATCTATTATTTGTATGTCATAAACTCACTAAACAATATGTAAATAATGCAATGTGTACTTAAGGCTTTATTATCCAAGTACCTGTCAGTTTTGTAACTGAAATAAGATTATCGACAAACTTTATGTCACATATTTACTAACCTATATGTATTCAATGCAGTATGTTTTTAAGGTTGGTATGAACAACATACTAAAGACTAAAGGGCAGATAACAGCTAAAGTCAATTGGGAGATCTATTGGAAGATCTATTGAAATGTGTGTCTTCATCTTCTTGATACACTGTTACATCTCTGGTATATTATACCCATTATTATTGTACATTTGACTTCTAGAATTTAAAGGCAGAAAGCACTAAAGGTTTTTTGAAGAAGTGTACCTGAATTGATATGACACAATGGTTTCATAATCCGATATATCAGAAATCTTGAATAATTTCCATTAAACAAACTATGAAAACATAAATTCGTGAGCTTAAGTAGAGGCTAACGTTATCTTTTGCCTTCATCTTCGAGGTGTAAATATTGCCTTTATCAACAGGACAAAATAATCCGCTTCCTTACAGTTTCCCTTGTTTTAATTGTAATATTTTATCTGTAATAACATGATAAAGGTTAAATTTTGAATAGGAAAGGTCTTTTTACTTTGTTTATATATTGTACTAAAATATGTTTTTATTTTCAGAAAAGTGTCTCCTGTCTTGATAAAGGCGCTGGACGCCGAAACGCGTTGACATACAACTAGACACACCTTATTTCGTAATTTGTAAAAGAAAATATTATGTGATTTTTACTGTTAATTTGTTGTTCATGAATTGTAATTTTATTGTATTGAAATTTATGTATCTTTTACATTGTTTTGCTTAAAAATAAAATTTATTTAGTATATATTTAAATAGTACAACTTTTTTTGGAAACTGTACCTTTCCCTATTTTTGTCCTGTATCCATTGGGTAGGCAATTGGTTAAAATCTCCGCCTAGGTTGTTACCTTCCAGTGTTTATTTCCCTGACCTAGGGGTATATGTTCTATTTATGTAAACAGGGAGCCCTTGTTTGATGCAAGTGATTACCCACAGCCTGTCTGTGTAGGGTGTTCTCTCGTTATTTTATTCATTATCAGAGCCTCTTGTCAAATATTAGCTCTTTAAGAAAAATACAGCACTGAATCCTTACTCTTTCATCCTATATTCCCTTTTTTTGGATCATCACCTTTCTACCATTATATCTAATAATTTTTACCAACAAAAAATCCAGAGATGGCACATATTAAAACATTTGGCTTCTCTGATGAAGAATTTGCATTGATGGTAGGTACATCAAATACCTTCTCTAATGCGACAAACGCCTCTGCGGACACTCAGAGAGGGCGTGATGATTATAACAATCTAATTGATTTAAAAAAGAAATTGAGAAGAATGGAGGCCCATGGAGAATTTATGCTGGCATATTTGAAATCAGGCATAATCCCCATGGGTCTTCGAGTAAGAAATATCCCTGGCTTATTTGTACACCACCGAGCCTTTATTGAAAAATGGAGCATGATCGCGAGCCGTTGCTCGAGGGATCTTATGATGCTCATAGTGGAAACGGCTAAAGAACTAACGGCAGATCTTAAAAAAGAAATAGAAACGTTAGAAGAAGCCATTAAACAACAGGGCACTACTGAAGAGGCACTTAAAAAACTAGAGGAAGCGAACAGAGAAATAGAGTCCTTTGCGAATTATTTAGAGAAGCGGAAGAATGATAAACTTACAAAAGAAAAAAGATTTTACTCGTTAGAATTGGCTTATCCATACTTAAAACCAGATTTCTATAAACAAAATCAATATATGGACACCAATAGGAACCAACAAAAGAGAGTAAATAATTTTTCAGCCTCCTCAGAGTCAGGTGGAGAAATAGACGACCCATTTTATGAGTCAGATGGTAATTATAACTCTGCTCAAACAAAGCGTAATCAAGGACAAACCCCTTTTTTAGGGAACCGCGGGGGGAACCGCGGCCGTCCTCGAGTGAGGTTCCAGCCACAGAGCAGAGGAGGCTACAAACCCCAATATCATTACCAACAAGAACCCCAGGACCAATACCAGCAGGAAGAACCCCAGTTTGTTCGAGAGACAAGGAGCAGACAATATTGGAAAGCAGGAATGTGATCCCAATATTTAACCTATCCACCTCCTACATAAATAAATCTAGTATCAGCTTACTTTCCAAAGGGCTATCATTTGTACCTCACTGTGGCACTAATGTTTTTGAACTCTACAGCGATATAATATCCTTCTTTCGCAAAATCAGACTTAAGAAATATTTCCAAATTGTACCAACAGAATCACAGTCATTAGTTCCAGCTACCCTTAGACTGCCCTCTACGTTTAGTCCTTCCCTTGATCAGGTTGGCCCAGAGGTAGCTGCCTTTGAGTTAGTGGTTTTAAAGAAGTTGGAAAAAACTATTCGTTTCATCCCAAAACCATTATACAATATTGACAAATCTGAACAGCTTGCCTCCAATTCTCTTGTCACTATTAAGAGCTGTGACAAGGGAGGAGGTATAGCTGTTATAGACTCCGCTGCCTATGAGACAAACATGTTAAAAATGCTGGAAGATCAAACTTTCTATCGGCCTGAGAGACACAACCCAATAAATAAAGTAGTCAAAGATATACATGCAATTACTCGGGTAGCTCTAGAAAATGGCGACATTAACAAAAATGAGTTTGACTTTTTAAATAGCAATGCAGGCAAAACAGCCTGTATTTGCGGCCTTCCTAAAATTCATAAAGATGAGAAAAATCCTCCGTACAGACCAATTGTGTCCACCATCGGTACGCCAACCGAAGCCCTCTCGAAATACGTTGACTCTTTTTTGTGCCCTTTTATACCAAATGTTCCGTCTTACATAAAAGATACCAGTGCTATGATAAACAAAGTGGAAAATATCAGCTTTGATCCCCTAAGAGACATATTGGTAACGTTAGACGTTGAGTCTCTTTATAGTAACATCCCCTTAAATGAGGCAATAAAGGCAGTTGACTGGTTTATTGATCTTTATAATGTACCATGCCCTAAATTCTTCTTACTGCAATGCCTTCAAATGGTACTTAAAGAAAATATCTTTGAATTTGGACAAAAACTTTTTCGTCAAATTAAGGGCGTCAGCATGGGGGCTTCAGTGGCACCATCTGTAGCTAACATTTATATGGCCGAATTCGAGGCTCGCCATATCTACAATGAAATGGCACCCTTCTTCGAGTCTGTCTCTCATTGGTCTAGATACATTGATGACATCTTCTTTATCTGGACCGATGGGAGACAGACTCTGGAGGAATTTCTGGCATGGCTTAATGCATGTGATTGTAACTTAAAATTTACTTCACATGTGAGCACCCACAAATTGGAATTTTTAGACATATGGATCGTTCATGAAGAAGGCAAGCTAAAGGTGGATCTTTACGTGAAACCAACAGCGAGAAACACTCTCTTACATTTTCGAAGTTTTCATCCCAGAAATCAGAAACAAAGCATACCATTTTCCCAATTCCTTCGTGTCAGAAGGAACTGCACAAATCTTCAAGATTTTGACACACAAGCTATAGAGATGAAGAGGAAATTTCTGGAAAGAGGTTACCCGCATAGATTAGTACGTGAATCCTACAAGAGAGCACGTTATTACGACAGAGATGCCCTCTTAAGAGGAAAGATAAAAGAAAACACTAACAAACTAGTATGTGTCACACGGCATTCGACAGTCGATGCAAAAATAAAACAGGTCATCAACTCTTCCTGGCACATCTTAAATAGCAATGGCACAGAGAAATTAGATAAACCACTCTTCGCACATAAGCGCAATAAGAATATAAAAGACTACATTGTGCGCTCTAGAATAAAGAACTCATCGGACCCTAACACCTTTGTGCAGAAAACCTTGACTGGAGACCACCCTCTCTTAGGTACGTTCCCTTGTTCCAGCTGTAAGTCTTGCGATAGCATCCACAAAGGAGCCACATTCACTCACAATGGTCATACAACGACTGCCAAAGGCATGTCTAACTGTAAAACGACAAATGCTATATATTTTTTGAAATGCCCATGCCAACTTGGATATGTTGGAGAAACATCGCGAGCCATACAGACACGACTGTCTGAACATCGTTCAGCGGTGCGCACTAAGAAAGTAGCAGCACCCCTTGTAAAACATTTTCTGGATAAAGGACATGGTCCGAATGACTTCACTTGGCGCATATTAGAAAGGATTAATATGCCAGATGAAAAAGGAGGAGAAGCCATCCGAAAGAAACGCGAAGTCTTTTGGATTTTTTCTTTGAATACGTTCCACGAGGGCCTAAACAGTGAAATACCGTGGGAAAATGCAATTGTTTAAATTAATAACTGCATGCACCACAAACATCCTCTGTTAAAATGTATAAAATTAGTTTCTATCTTAGGTTATTTCTATGGCCATATAGACCTTCCCCTTCTTTAAAATTATTCCCTGCGCTCCTCATCATGCATTTGGAAAAGTTTAATGTTTTAGGCAATGTAAACATACATTTAGACAATTTTCCTTCGCCTTTCACCATTACAAATGTATAGTACCGGAGGCGATTCACATAGTCCTTTCTTGCGTTTTATTATCCAGATACTCGGTAAGCAGATCCGGCTTTACCGCTAGAAGTCTTCCCCCCCCTAAAACACCTTTCTTCGCGTTCCATCATTGCTTAGCCTCCTAATTGGCCGCACTCGCCATAAAAAAGGCGCGCGATTTAACTGAGGTTTCAGATACCTTTGGAAACCCGCCCAGTGAAGACTGCCGCCTCCACGCGCAACACCGAAAAATATCACCGGTACGTAAATGCGGTCGGGAATTAGATAGTCTGAAGGTCTAAAACGGACGCTTGTGATTTAAGGCTCTAACTTCCCTTTTTACTTTTGGGATATAGATAAAATCCAAACAGCTATTCGTTCAGCCGTTGCTGACAGCGAAGCTACGCCCTTAAAGCAAAGTCAGAATATCGGTACGTAAATGTGATTTACATCGAGATAACTCGTTATTTGAGAATAATCAGTGTTAGTTCAGTGCCCAGCCATCTTTTATCTAAATTTTCTTTGGGGCATAGACAGAATTTAACATCCATTTTCTCTGCGCTTGTCAGCAGTGAGCTGCGTGAAAATCAAAGTGCAGACTATATTGTTCATACGGCGTTCGTCAACAGCAAGATAGCATCGACAACCGTAAAAAGAAGTAAAACGTGAATCATTGTGTCAGTGAGGTATGTCAATACTGAGCTATGACTGCTCCACATTAGCTATGACTGCTTCACATACGTTACAGCGGCATCGTTTACCGATTAAGGGCACCGCCACTAAACTCTGTTTATCCCCTAATTTAGAGCTGACGGTTCCAGAAACGGGAACATGACATCCCGACACCTGAAATAACAGGGAGAGAGTAAAAACAATTAAGCATTACATATATCAACGGAACAAGTTAAACAACTTGGTAAGAAGAGCTCAATATACGTTGACAACACGACGTAACTGATCTATTTACATAAGACTGATATGCATTGTTTTATATATAAATCCGATATAGGTGTTTTTGAAAGTTCGAACGTTTTACCCAGTGCGACTTATCACATCCTGTGGAGGCGGTGGAACATTGGTTATCTTAAAATCAGGTAAATTGTTTACGAAAACAAGTGAGCAAACAGAGATTTAGAGACAAAGAATTAAAATAACATTTAAATATAAGAACATTTCCTTATCTCTTCAAGGTTTATCAAGTTACCAAGCCAAAATAATTATGCAGAAATTCGCCGACAACATTGCATGAATCCTAATATCATTTTAAAGAATCTAATCAGAATCAAGCGTCAGCAATCCATTTTAATTTGCTTTGAGAAGCTTATAGTTGCAGGTAAGCGGAACCAAAAAATAACAAAATTAAAAATTACCTGAATGTTTAAACAAATAAAAGGTGTTTTCATTAGATATAAAATAACAGCCTCTAAAAAAAGCTAAAAAAAGTTTCCTTCTATACATATAAATAGATATGGGGCCGAACATGGTTAGAGCGCCTTTTCCATCTCTTAAATAACGCTGTTATTATGAACCTCTACCCCACTCGATACAAATATCTGGCTTACCTTTTCTTATTCTGAAGACTATTGTGCTGTTTATTTAGAGAGTTTGATTAAATCTCCTAAATTACTCTGTCATCACGTATCTCTAAATGACTAGATCTGAATATTTGTTTTCTTTAATCAAAGTAATTGTGCTGTTTATCTAGGTACTAGTCAGTGATTTAATCTATTATTTTTATGTCATAAACTCACTAAACAATATGTAAATAATGCAATGTGTACTTAAGGCTTTATTATCCAAGTACCTGTCAGTTTTGTAACTGAAATAAGATTATCGACAAACTTTATGTCACATATTTACTAACCTATATGTATTCAATGCAGTATGTTTTTAAGGTTGGTATGAACAACATACTAAAGACTAAAGGGCAGATAACAGCTAAAGTCAATTGGGAGATCTATTGGAAGATCTATTGAAATGTGTGTCTTCATCTTCTTGATACACTGTTACATCTCTGGTATATTATACCCATTATTATTGTACATTTGACTTCTAGAATTTAAAGGCAGAAAGCACTAAAGGTTTTTTGAAGAAGTGTACCTGAATTGATATGACACAATGGTTTCATAATCCGATATATCAGAAATCTTGAATAATTTCCATTAAACAAACTATGAAAACATAAATTCGTGAGCTTAAGTAGAGGCTAACGTTATCTTTTGCCTTCATCTTCGAGGTGTAAATATTGCCTTTATCAACAGGACAAAATAATCCGCTTCCTTACAGTTTCCCTTGTTTTAATTGTAATATTTTATCTGTAATAACATGATAAAGGTTAAATTTTGAATAGGAAAGGTCTTTTTACTTTGTTTATATATTGTACTAAAATATGTTTTTATTTTCAGAAAAGTGTCTCCTGTCTTGATAAAGGCGCTGGACGCCGAAACGCGTTGACATACAACTAGACACACCTTATTTCGTAATTTGTAAAAGAAAATATTATGTGATTTTTACTGTTAATTTGTTGTTCATGAATTGTAATTTTATTGTATTGAAATTTATGTATCTTTTACATTGTTTTGCTTAAAAATAAAATTTATTTAGTATATATTTAAATAGTACAACTTTTTTTGGAAACTGTACCTTTCCCTATTTTTGTCCTGTATCCATTGGGTAGGCAATTGGTTAAAATCTCCGCCTAGGTTGTTACCTTCCAGAGAGTAAAGTCAGAACCAAGACTATTGGTTGTCCACTTGCAAGGGGTAAATTGGGAAAACAATTTCCAAGGATTCTGAGAAGAAAAAGGCAGGTGGAAGTAAGTTTGAATATCTGCCTTTTTGTTGACAATTGGCCATCAAAAGTAATGAGTAAAAGTGCATGCCTTTGTAAACAGAACAAGGACTGTGCCCATGCCAGTAGGCCTGAATGCATTAGTCTAGGAAGATGTCTTGCAGGCAAATACTTCTGCTTTATCAGAGTTTAGCTTGAACTGATTTTGTGACACCCACATGAAAAGTTTAAAAGCCATACTTGAACTAACTAATGGACAGCTGGTTATCATCAGCATTACAATAAAAACCTTCTCTGTCACATCTGAGAACCTCAAGAAAGATAGCGATGCTAATGACATTTTAAAAAGAGTTGAATACAAAGCAGAGCCTTGTGGGGCACCATGTGAAACAGCATGAAAAGATGACTGATAAGGCAAAGCTATGGCAAGTACACAACCATCTGAAATGAAAGAACATCAGACTCCTTGTAAAGATTCACTAACCTTGCAATATAGTTGAAACAGAAGGCATAGTAGTTTCAACACTTATCCAAAACTCTCACTCTACTATCATGGTGAATGAGCATCGGCCCTGGAAAGGGGACAAGAGAGATAGAGAAACAGAGACACTGGATATCACCAGACTGCTTTGCTCTATAGTTGGTCTTGATCTGCACCAGAAATTTTCTATTACATTTTTGGTCTCATCTGAGATCCCTAAATCATTCTTCAAAAAAGTAACTTACATGTCTTTGCTGGGATTACATCCTAGCTAATTTCCATTGAAGCTCCACTCTAGGGAGATTGTCAGCCCAGTTCTTCATTCTGAAGGACAGCCCTTACTATGAAGCTTTTCTGGATTTCCTCCAGCAGAAGTTGTCCCAATACCTGTATTTAAAGTTCCTATATTGGCACACTTGAATTAGGGTCTTTTACATCTCTGTGGAATGCATATAGGTCTCTTGACCCTACTGACACCTGTCCATTGTGTCACCCACCCTCCAAAGAAAACATAAGCCATATTTTGTCCTTTTGCCTGTCCTATGCAAAGCTATGAAGTAAATGGATCAATCCATTGCGTAATCGATTAGCCTTCAGGTGACATCACGAAGCACTAAGGACATTGAAGGCATACACATCTATTTGTGTATACCTCAAATAAATATTAATTTCAATAGGACTGCTGATGAAAGAAAAAGATCTAACATTTTTAGACCTCATGAGTCCCTTTGCTTAGCTACTGTGTTAGACTCCAATTAAGAAGTTTTATATTGAGTACAGTATTTTGTCCTGTGGCCAGTATGGCAAAAATGCTACCTGAAAATGTGCAAGGTAGTTCTAGTACCTCACTCCCACTTTTTATATATAGGTATTCCTTTTAAGAATTTTTATAATTTTTAATATGTATGAATACCATTGACTGCACTAGCACTTTACCATGTATACTATTGATTTTAAAGCTTTTATAGTTCCATTTACAAATTAATTTTCCATACCTTGTATGTCATGACCTATGATGTTTGTCTTTATTGATCTCGTAAATTGGTGATAGTCTTTTAAATGCTTTTAATATGTCTTTTATTATATCACAATGGAAATGTATTATGGTTGTATGTTTTAAGAAATGAAAGTTCAGAAAAAAACAATTATTACTACAAGACAAGAGCAACTTCTCGGTAAATGAGGCCCGCTCTATTTGTGGGTAAAACAAGGAAACACAGATGAAAATGGCAAAGCTCAAAAGTGTTCCTTATTAAACAACAAAAATAAAATAGAACCTTAATTGTTACTGAGATTCTGACAATATGCTAGAGGGCTTGAAAACAAACAGGACCGCTATGGAGTTGGATGATATAGGTTGACTAAATAGATAATAAGTGTTTATATGAAGCTTATATACAACCCTAAGTTGTATATGTTTACCGAGCAGTTGCCGGGTGAGGTGAGGCTTAATCCCACATAAAGCTGGGTGAGTACCATTTCTATGAATTAATTAGGTTATTCAGCTTCTGTTCTGTTTGGCCACATTTTGGGCTTGTTTGTCTACTTTTGAGACAATCATCAAACTGTTCATTTCGCTCAAGAGGATGTATGTTCATCTATCAGTGTCACGAATTAATTCAATGTATTATTTCAGGAAAGAAGACTACATACGTACCTACCGGTTACTACGGTCTACACCAGGTTCTGGTAGGGTGGTTCATAACCACTGATGTATATATTTTCTTAGGAAGATTTCTGAATTTTGTTGTATATTGTATGTATTATTGCAGTAGCATACCACTCTTTTTAGGTCCTGACGAAAGCCTTTACGGCTGAAACATGTTGACCTTCCACCTATTGCCAAAAGATAGTCATTTTTTCACACTATCAGGTTGTTTTTAATCTTGACATTTGGATGATCTTGAATAAACATATTTTTTGTCCCCATAGTCATTTTTAGTTATCACATTCACCTTGCACTGCACACCATCAGCCCTATTGCTTTGAGAGCACTTTGGCTGAGCAAACTATTGGATAGAAGTCTAGTGTTGTACAGCTAGACTTCTATCCAGATGACGATGGTCCGCCATGGTGGTGGGCTGATGGGATTTGCTTCTGAGCCTGGTGCTACCCAAATCGTTTGTGACTGATGTTCTTATCCTCTTGAGCTCATATATCAGATTTGACAAATAGACCGGTCATCCCTTATTCTGTTTTTTCTGTACTTGACTGGGGTTGTGGAGATTACATGGTCGGTAAATATTATCCCCTAGACCCTCTTTTATAAAATTGTGTTTTCCATTATATTCAACACAAAAGGTTACTTGCAGTACCATGAAAATAATTAATTTATATGACAAAGCTCAGCAATACCCTTGGAAACTATATCATTAACTATTATAAATATTTTCATGCCATATTTGTCTCATAGAAACAGTTATTTGCATGTCAAAGTGATGTCACTAACTTCCCATATGTAGAATGATTGTAGTTGTATTTGCATTCTAATGTGACGCACCAGCGGCCAAGGGGCTTGTAAATCTGCCCTCCAGTACATACTGGATACTATAAAGCTGTAACACTGCACATATTAGAAAAGATCAAGCCACCCTAACCTACTTAACAATTTCAATATTCAATGTACCCCTTTTAGTGCAAAATATATTACATCAAGGATGTGTTTTGACAATTTCAATTACATACATAACATAAATAATTTACTATTAAATATTGTATTTATAGTGAACATCCAGCTTATGCATATACATTGATGCCAAATTTCAGCTTGCTTCTGTGAAATTTCTATGGTGTTGGTGTGTGCGTGTGTGAGTGATATTCTACTGACAAATGTATGACACTTTGAGTAACTCTTTCTCATGAGTAAAAGCAAGCACAATCTGAGTCACTCCCTTTGAATTTTCTGTTACTGTCTCCAAACATTTCATACCACAATGAACAAAAGCCTAAAACTAGCCAGACCTATTGGCGTTGCTAATGCTAGTTAGCAGTACGGTTTCAATGAATAACAGAAATGATTTTGTTTTGAATAATTAAAATAGAAAATGATTCAATTCTTGGAATATTACACTGTCAATTTAACATTACACGTTCCATGGAAGGGGTAGTGGGTTCGACATTTCTCAAACACTCATGTTCTTTCCTTCACACCACTTCCCTCTGCAGTTTCTCAATCTTAGCCACTTACCCTCTTTTTTCCCACTCTCTTTTTCTTCCCACTCTCTTTTTCTTCACACATCTTCCAGACATCTTCCATCTGCATCTCCCATATGCCATCTCCTTTCCACTCCACCACTGTTTTTTCACTCTTGCTGCATGTACTTCCTTGTGTTATCCCCTTCGCCACCCAGTCTCTCACACACATATCCAATTTGGTTCTCTTCTCACTACTAAATGCAACAGGTGTGTGCCACTTTCACTCTTCTCAAAGAAAATGGTAACTACTGTTTACATGTGTATGACAATTGATCTGAGCACTGTTTATAGAGGCTGTGGTTTGGGGAGCAGATTTACTTAGAATGCACGCAATGTAGTGTGCTGCGTAGCATGAATAGGAGAAAGTTGAAGTGCACCATATTTACAAAGATAAGGCGCGCTTCAGCTCCTGGCACATTTGCGGATGCCTAGCGCCAACGCAGGCCACCTTCCACCATCGTGCAAGGGTGCCTGCATTGTGGGCAGCACTTATTTGGGCAGGATTGGACATCTTCCTGCACAAAAACTATTAAAATAGGCATCATGCAGAGTGCATCACGCATAGAAAGAGGAAGTAAGAAGGAGAAATAATCACATTTCTCCTGGTTGCACCTCTGGTAGACATATAAATGTCACACAGTCCCAGCTTTATTAACCTTAGGAGATCTAGAATTGCTTGAAATCCATGTGCTGATGCATGGAGATTCCCATCCTCCAACCCGGTAATGTCCACCACTATGAAATGTAATGCAACGCAGCATAATGTCAGTACATTCCTTCATGAAGCCACTCAAGGTCATACAGATCATGCCATGCCTGTCTTTGTGAATCCCAAATAAGCCTTGGCGTTCCCCTGTATACCCTCACCCCGACGCAAGTATGATGCAAAGGCGCAGTAAATCTGGGCATCGATGAGCATGATGCAGCTGAGTTCACTTTGTACCCTTCCGACAGGCACTGTGAGGGTCTTTCACTCACTTCTGCCACATTCCCAAGCTCTGTCTATTGTGTCCTGTCATGCACACCCACCCATAGCCTGAACTTACTAATTTACCAAGAGGTGACTGTTCACAGTATGAGCTACACAATGTCACGTGGTCCATAAAAAAAAAAGAACAGAAACGCAACATCTGAAAAACCACATACTCTCTGGGCCCGATTCACAGAACTAACTTAAGACCAAGTCCTAAACTTACTACTTTTGGCATTCACAGAAGTTAGGATTTTGTCTTAAGTCAGTCTTAAGTCTGTCTTAAGACAAATTTAAGACAAAATCATAACTTCTGTGAATACCAAAAGTAGTAAGTTTAGGATTTTGTCTTAAATTAGTTCTGTGAATCGGGCCCTTAGGGAATAAATGGTAAAGAAAACGTGCACTGTAAGTAAGAATTGCATCCCTGATATTGGTCACCTTAAGGAAAGGGTTTACTGTGGATCTGTGTACTCTGTAAAGAGGCCAATGATTGTATGAGCATGTGGTCTGAACATCTATATGGACCACAGGCACTGTGAGGAGGACTCACTGCTATACTCCTTATCTCCAGAGCTCTCGTTTATGCTCTACCATGCACTCCCGCCCATAACCTTAGCCTACCCAGGCACCTAGGGGCAACTCAGTTCGTAGTTATGCGCTATGCAAGAGTCACATGTTGAATGGAAATAAACCACCCAAACACATCTGCTAGAAGCATATATTCTTAAGGAATGCAAGATGAAGTAAAACACGAAATGCAAACAGAACTGATCACATACCTGGTTTAAGAATTGAGAAACCAATCCAGTCTGCTGTGCTGCTGGCTAACAATCCTAGGAGCAGTCTGTGTGCACCGGCCTGGCTACTGCTGATGTGTGACTGCTCTGAGAGGCTCAGTCTCAGACTGGACAGAGTTCTGAGCAGAGCACTGGCTGCTGGGACTTGCAGCTTCTTGTGAGCACAGTCCTTGGCTGAGCACAGCATCATGGGTTTTCAGGATGTTTATGCCAGTTACATAACCTGTAACCATCTCGGCCCAGGAAGCTTTACTTGACAAGCACAGACACCTCTTCTCATGACTATGATTACACTGTATGAAGTGTATGCAAATGAGCACTGGTTGTATTCAAGCCAGACTGAAACCATAGAGCCTCGATGCATAGTATTTCTCTGGGATACCATATTCAGAGTAAAAGCAAATTGCATACAGTGCATAATGAGCTTTTTTAATGATGTGCTCTGCTCAAAAAGGTTGGTAACCATCAATTGCTTTCAAGTGTAGCAGATAGCACTTGTTTTGCAGTAAAAACATTCTGCTTCCTGAAGGCTTTCCAATATTTTCCGATTTTCGCAATTTACAACACAAACATTAAGGGGTCGATTAGGATCGCGGACGGACTCAAGTCCGTCCGCGATCCTAATCGACCCCTTAGGGGTCGATTAGGATCGCGGACGGACTTGAGTCTGTCCGCGACCCCAGAGTATGAGGGAACGTCCGCATGGGCTGCGGCGTTCCCTCATGTGCGATTAGGATGTGACCGCCACCCTGGCGGTCACATCCTGGATATTTAACATTGCGGCGGGTGCTGCTTCAAGCAGCACCCGCCGCAATGTTAAAAGTGCATGTGTAACATTTACATGCACAAAGCGGCAGGCACCGCGCGGTGCCTGCCGCATTGTGCATGTAAATGCTGGGGGGTACCATAGGTACCCCCCATGTGCACCCCCCACCCACCAACACCCTGGGGGCCCGCAACGGGCCCCCAAAATCAAAAGTACACATGCTTTTCCACGGCGGAAAAACCGCCGCGGAAAAGCATGTTTTCAAATGCTTCCTAATTTGGCCGGCGGTGTCTGATAGACACTGCCAGCCAAATGAGAGCTTTTCCGCCGCGGTTGTAATCCGACCGCGGCGGAAAAGCAGCGGACAGAAACCAAGACCCACCAGCCATCGTAATGTGGCGGTGGGTCTTTGGTGAGCCCGCAATGGATTTTCCGCCTCCTCCGGGCCGGAGGTGGCTTCCGCCGGCCCAGAGGAGGCGGAAAATCCTCCATCCTAATCGGCCCCTAATTGCATAAACAACAAATCCTACCAAAGGTTTAAGGTCTTATGACATTGTTTGATTACATGGATTATTAGTTGGGGGCGTTGGCAGACCTCACCAAGAAATATTGTCACCATTCTCCACCTTACTTTGATTTAAACCTTAGCTCTGTCCTGAGTAACTGTGGCACAGTGCACTCAAATGAAACACATGTAAAGCATTTATGAGTACCGAAACAGTTATCAAAAACACAACCCAATAAAAATCCCACTCGAATTTAATAAAATAGTATACATTTTAATGAACAATGAGACACCAAAAAGACAAAAATCAGATAAGGGGAACCGGAGATAAGATTTTTAGGAGTTTTAGAGTTTTCTAGTGCCAAAAAGCCCAGCTGGGAGCGCTAGACGGGGCCCAAGTCAAATTCTACGGCAAACCGCGATGGAGCATGGGTCAGCTACAGGGACCAGGCTAGACCTTACGAACAGTTTACCTTCTAATTTATAGCTTGGTTGTATGTATACTTAGTTGCAACGACTCCCTTGTTAAACATTAAGTTTAGCTACTTCGATAATGGTAGGGGCAGGCCTAGGCATGACATCTGTCCTCGACAGGACCTGTCCCCTTGAACCTTGTACATTTGGTGGGAATAAACCCCCAGGCCAACTTGTTAGGAGCAGGTCACATTTCACTCTTAGCCAAAGACCCTTGTGTTCCCTTTCTTCAGAGCAATTCGCACCTCCCAGCAGACTGCCAGGTGACAGTCAGGGATTATCTCAGAAAGGACTACATAGGTTTTTGGGCAGAAAACTGCAACTTTCTAAAAAAATTCAATTTTAAAATAGTAACTTTACCATCAAGTTGGGCTTATAAAATATTAAAAAGGAAAGTTTAGTCCTGGTAAAAGGTGTACTTTGCCAGGTGAAATTAGCAGTTTTTAAAACTTCGAAGCTAGG
The DNA here is from genome assembly GCF_964263255.1 of Lissotriton vulgaris. Classification (NCBI taxonomy): domain Eukaryota; kingdom Metazoa; phylum Chordata; class Amphibia; order Caudata; family Salamandridae; genus Lissotriton; species Lissotriton vulgaris. The sequence goes on from NC_141699.1 coordinate 1,062,492,387, forward strand.
CTGCAGAACAGAACTAGAGTCATGTTTTAGAATGCTGTATTATTTAGCTCTAAAATCCAAAAATGATGTAAGTAGCTTTGCCTCCCCCTGAATTTGTTCCACTGTACAAATGCTTATGCCTCGTAGCCCAGGCTGAGAGGATTAGGGTAAGAAGGACATGGAGTTTATGTGGATGGGACAAAAGCGGCAGGGCAGACTCACCGGTTCTAGCATTATTGGGGTTCAAAGATTATGCACGTTGTGAGTGGTAAACTACTGTCATTCTTTGGGCCAGATGTATGTAGCTTTGGGCTTGCAATTACCTAATAGAGAAGTTTTGCGATTCGCTGTTTGGTAATTGCAAAAGGCAATATACAAATGTGTATTTAACACAATTGGTGAATCACAGTGGGTCACAAATAGACATACCTCATTAATATGCACGAGGGAGGCCTTGGTATGCGACCCATTGAGAATCACAAAAATGACAGGGATGGTGGCCTGCTGAGGTCAGCAGACTACAATATCTGCGATTGCTTTTAAATAAAGCATTCTTTTTTTTTAAAAATGCATACCGTTTTCCTTAACCCTTTCGCTGCGGCGGCTATTCCGCCGCAGCGCTAACGGAGCGGGGCGGGCGCGCGGCGGCCGCATGCTGGTGACAGAACCGCTCCGTCACCAGCCGCGGTTGAGCTGTGCTGGTGACGGAGCGGTTCCGTCATGACCCGCCCCGCTCAATACAACTGCCGCGCAGGCGCGAAATCAGCGCCGCGCAGGCGCGGCAGCCGGGCCATGACGGAACCGCTCCGTCATCAGCACAGCCCAACCGTAGCTGATGACGGAGTCCGTCATCAGCAGGGGAGGGGTTAAAGGAAAATGGGATGCATTTTAAAATGGAAAATGAAAATAAATCTTTTCATTTGTTAGAGTAGGAAGTGGTCTGTGGGACCACAGCCTGCTTTTTAAAAAGTTATCCTCTACATTGTTGTACTTTAGGCCTATGGTGTATTGTGTTGATATTTTTCTTATGTGCCATGCACCCATGAATTGATTGTAAAAAGGCTAATCACTGGATCACTGGTTTTGGCATCTGGCGTATTTGACTTTATTTGTTAGAAAAACTCGACCTAAGTGTTAGATCTAATGCAAATCTACTATCATTCTGAAATCGATTTTGGTAATTCACCTAAAATATGGCAAACACCAGAGGGCTTTTTTTTTTACAAGGGACCTGCCCTGCAGTAGCATCACTATTTTGACTCTCCAGTAGTGCTTTCTTTGCTCCATATTTACAAGGCAACGCATTAGGCCCAATGCACTAGTTCTTTTTTTAGGTCTCTGCATCACAAAATGCCTGCATTAGAATCGGCTGTGCCTCCCAGTTTATAATGTATGCAGGTTAGGCATTCTGTCGTAAAATAAACAACATCCTCTCAACTATTGGAGGTCTACACATGTATCAATAATGTTGTAGGAACCCTTGACCAACGTGGGACCATGGCACCTATAAAATCATCAGCTACTGCACCAAGGCAATGTGACGCTGTGTACTCCATGTAAGGCACAGGCCAGGATTGCCACATCTCCATATGGGAATGGGTCCCTAAGGCCAGATAAGTGTACTCCAAACCACAAAAGGTAAGTACACACCTAAGGTAGGAAACATATAAATTGTCACTTTACATGACAACATATAATTGTTACCACTCACATTCAAGTGCCACTCAAAATGTCAGACATACTTAGGTATCTTTGTACACATAAGTACATGTAAAGAGACACATAGCCACTATACACACTTGTATGCTTTGCATTCAGGACCAATGCAAAAGAGTCCAAGGTGCGTTTTTCACAATTTCACACTCTATTATATTGCTCCCTACACATTAAGCTACTTGTGTCAGTCAGTACCAATGCATCTCATCTGTACACTGACAGATTGCTGTAGTTGTGTCTGTTGAAAGGCCAACTTCAGCTATGCGTCAACTTTGGGGCTGATGCATTGCGGCATCCTTCCCACAGATGCATCAGAATTTCTGACCCATCCATAGGACCTTACACCATGGTGTCCCATATTGTAAACAGGATGCATCCATGATGTCGTAAACTGGCTTACCGCAGCACAAGTTACTATGACGCATCACTGCCTTAGCACAACAATGCTTCATTCCTAGTAAATGAGTTTCCTAGGGGCAGATTATCAAGCCCCTTATCGCCGTGTTATCAGCACTTTTCTGCCGATAACGCAGCGATATTTGCATCGCCCTACTATCAAGGCACCTTTAAGTCAATTAACGTGGCTTAAAGCCACGTTAATTGACTTAACGCTGCCTTGGTAATACGGCCCCTTTCACGATAAACTCATCATGAAAGGGGGAGCGCAGTGGGTGTTGCGGTGGGCGTTTTACCGCAACACCCATTCACTTTGATGCTGCCATATATTATCAAGCTTGGCGATAATAGGTGGCAGCACCAAATTTAACACCTGAGAAATCCTGGTGTTAAGGTGCTTCATTACTCCTTGTTTTGCTTTTTTCATGTGTGCTGCCTTGGGTAGCACACATGGCAAAAGCAAAACGCCAAGGTTTCTTTATGTACAGGAAGGTATCCCTTCCTGTACATATAAACAAACCTCTTTTTAAAAATGCCAATTTGTTACTTACATGTGTGCTGCATAAAGCAGCACACATGTAAGTTACAAATTGGCATTTAAGGTTTGTTTATTTGCTGGAAGGAACTCCTTCCTGAACATAAACAAACCTCCCTGCTTGCAGACACCCTTGCACTCTGGTGCAAGGGTGCCTGCGCTGGCGATACGTTGTAAAACCTACCGCCATCGCAGGGGGAAACGCGAGGCTGCATCATATCCTTGGCAATATGGTGCAGCCTAGCGTTTCCGAAGTGGCGAAGAGAGGCGTTAAGCCAAGATGACTAACACCTCTCTTCGCCACTTTGTTGATAATATGCCCCCTGGTATCTGAAATCCAAAAGGGAACTCTACAAATCTACAGCCTAAAAGGCTATTTTTACTCCCCAAAAAAAGAGGTTACATTTATAGGGGCTTGAAGCTTTGTGAAATATAGCACTCTGTGTTTCTAATCATCTGATGCATGCTCTCTTGAAAAAAGTTGTGCAATTTTTGAATAGGAGTTAGAGTTGTTAGAGCCATATTTAAAACAGGACTGAGAAAACAAAGCACTTTTCATGGACTTTGGCAGGCAAACCTGTTTGTTGCAACTGATCTCACTGCCAAATTCCAACATAGATGTTCGTTTGTGGTTTCTTAGCCAAGGTATTTCTTGCTGTGAATTTGTAAAAAACACAGCTTCATTGATACAAGGTCAGTCCTAATAAGGGTGAAATATTTATAGTAGCCCTTATATTCCTACACGGCTTGCACTGGAAAATAATGGATGTGAGAAATACCGCCTAATAATAATTAATGCCTTAGAAATGGGGTATAACATTGATGTTGGTGCTTTCCACACCAAAATACTTAAGTTCTGTTTTTTTTGTCCACATTTTTGCTCTGGTAAATTTCAGCAGATTTTACCTCTGAAATTTACGAATGGGTGCAAAACTTATTCAACAACTTGAAATTACAATATATGTAGTACCAGGGTTACTACTCATATCGCAGTTAAGAACACAGACTGTAATTGCGCCTTAGGGGGCTATTCACAAACGGCATTTTGTAGTATGTATAATTGTACAGCAACAGTACTTCTCACATACTACAGATTGCTACTCACAAACCTATGTCTCTGTCTTCACCTCTCCTATCTTTTATGTGGGGAGATTGCCACCCCCACTGTGACTGTGGAGATCTCCACACAGGCGCGGATATGTTTTTGTATAAAATGTGGTAGAGACAGGGGAGTGCCTGGAAAATGGGGAATACTTACTACAAAATGGGAGGGGTTTAGGGAGAAGAAAGGAGGAGTGATAGGAGGGACAAAAACCCTCCCATGAAACAGTATGAACATTGCTATTCACAAACTGCACTACTGAAGTTACGAGCAAGCAGTGGTAATCCAAGCCCTATTGGGGTTGTTATTGTCTTTTAGTTATGTGTTATGGGATGGAGTGTATGTATGTGGTGGGGAGTTGAAATATTTGTAGTGTAAAGGTGGCATGGTACAAAGTGGAGTTATGAGGAGTGTAATTTTTGGTGCATGGTGTGGAATGCATTGTGTGAGGTGGAGTGGCATGTAATGGAGTTGAAATGATGTTGAATTATATTGTGTGGATTGCTATTTTGTGGTATGAAATATGCAAGTTGTTTTGGAATTGTGTGGCATTGAGTGGAGTTAAGTGTAGTGGAAATATGTGGCATGGTGTGCAGTGGAATTATGTGGATAGCAAATATGGGGTATTGAGTGCAGTGGAATTACGTGAAGTGGGATTGTGTGTCACGGAGTGTAATTTTGTGGAGTGGTATTGTGTGTCCTGGAGTGGCATTTAGTGAAGAGGAATTATGAGGCATGGTGTTCAATTATGTGGCATGATGTGGAATTCTGTAGTGTGGATTGGATGTATATGGTGTGCAGTGAGATTATATTTTGTGGAGTGGAATTATGTGGTTTGGTGTGGAATAGAATTGTGTAAAGTTGAATTCTGTGGCATGGAATTATTTGGCATTGAGTGATGTTATGTTGAGTGGAATTATGTGACATGTGTGGAGTGTATTTATGTGGAATATTGCAATGCGGCATGGAGTGGATTAATGTGGAGTTTGAATTATGTGGTGTGGAGTTGAATTGTGTGGTGTTGATGAGTGGTCTGTGCAGAGCAATTATGTTGCATGGTGTGAAATTGTGTGGAATTGAATTGTGTGGTCTTGTGTGGAATTATGTGGCATGGTAGAGTTTGTAATTTTGTGGAATGGAAATATGTGGCATGCAGCGGTGTGGAAATTTGCAGAGTTTAATTTGTTGGATTATGATAATGTAGCATGGAGTGGAATGATGTGGAGTTGAATTATGTGGTGTAGAATTATGAGACATTGAAATGTGCTATGTGTTCTGGATTTATGCAGTGTGGATTTGTGTGTTGTGGAATTGCTTGGCACTTAATTGTGTGGCGTTGTGTTAAATGCTTGTTGTCTTTACGGGCCAGCTGAGTGTTTTAGATGACAAAATGATCTGCTTACTTTAACAGTATAAAAGTGCTTTATTTATATAAGGAGCGTTGTTATCTGCTTCAGAATTGACTAACTCAGACGGAGAAAGGGTTTGAGGATGCATAACCCTCAAACGTCACCACATCCAAGGGGTACTCATGCTATAGTGGCTGCTCTTGTTACCCCTGCTGAACTCCTTGCATATTGTACAAATCACCAAAGATAAACAATAATGTGTAAAGTTTGTTGTTTTTACTGTTGTTTTTGTATTATATTATTATTTTTGTTGTTTGTTATGTTGTTAAATTGTTTTTGTAATAAAATGTTTGAAGTTACTACTGATTTCTTTCCTTAATAGCTTTTAAAGATTTGAAAATGAATACCCGTCTTCGTTTGTCAACTTAAAGTGGCGGCCCATTTGTCAAGAACTGTAACTGTTCTGCTTCATGTATATGTATATGTATGTATAAGGTATTATAGAGAGATTAGTGATTCTTCCTACTGTACAATAAAGGTTTTTATACAAGAGGCAGGTTTTGGTACAGAGGAGAGTGTATTCTCATAGTATTCTACACACTGCTGTCTGTTGCCGGTAAGGGCAGTTCTTTTGAACATTTTAGTATATATTTGTCACTCTGGTGAGAAGTTTCAGCCCAGAACTCTGTCTTTGTGTACACCATACTACACATACCTGTCACCATAAGGAGATGTCTGAGACAGAGGTGAGTGTAGTCTTACATTTACAAGTACACACTGGTTGTGCAAGACGCAGTTGTCAACCGACAGGCTACTTAATTTTACACTCTACCAGTGACATTCATTATCATGAAGAGAGGTGTGAGCAGACAGCAGTCACGACCCACATCGTATTTTGCACAGGTGGTACTCTGAGGAGATTTCTCAGCTGAGAGGGCAGTGTGTTTTAATATCATAGTCTCTATAGTTGTTGTGCAAGATAAATGTATAGGCATAAAGATAATTTCTTCTCCATACTTTACTTGTACTTATTTCATAATGGGGAGAGGTGTGACCAAAAAGGTAAGCCATTTTTCACACCTTAATTTGCAGAAGCATTATCCAAGACACACTGGGCCCGATTCACAGAAATAACTTAAGACAAAATCCTAAACTTACTACTTTTGGTATTCACAGAAGTTAGGATTTTGTCTTAAGACAGACTTAAAACAGACTTAAGTTAGGATTCTGTCTTAAGTCTGTCTTAATTCTGATTTAAGACAAACTTAAGACAAAATCCTAACTTCTATGAATACCAAAAGTAGTACGTTTAGGATTTTGTCTTAAGTTAGTTCTGTGAATCGGGCCCACTGTCAGTGGGGAGGCCAGTCTCTATGGTGTGTATCACTTACAACGCAACTTTTACGTCGTAATGCTGTTACAACGCAGCTATTACAACGCAGGATCCATTACATCGGATGCCATTACAACGCATGGCATTACATAGCAGATGGTATTACAACGCATACCATTACATCGTAAGTTTTGGTAAGTATATAATTTTTTTAAATTTTATTTAATATTATATAATTGATTTATTTATTATTAATTATAAATAAAAATAAATAAAAATATTTATTTATGTTTTTAAATATTATAAATTAAATATATTAATTTAAGTAATTTTTTAAATAAGTATGAGTATAGGAGTATATGTTTTGGGGTACTGAGGTATATGTTTTGGGGTGTTTGGGTATTTTTAGGTTTTAGGGCAGGGTTTGCGTTTTGGGGTACAGGGGTGTTTTTAGGTTTTAGGGCAGGGTTTGCGTTTTGGGGTACAGGGGTGTTTTTAGATTTTAGGGCAGGGTTTTGGGTTTTGGGGTACAGGGGTGTTTTTAGGTTTTAGGGCAGGGTTTGGGTTTTGGGGTACAGGGGTGTTTTTAGGTTTTAGGGCAGGGTTTGGGTTTTGGGGTACAGGGGTGTTTTTAGGTTTTAGGGCAGGGTTTTGGGTTTTGGGGTACAGGGGTGTTTTTAGGTTTTAGGGCAGGGTTTGGGGGTACAGGGGTGTTTTAGGTTTTAGGGCAGGGTTTTGGGTTTTGGGGTACAGGGGTGTTTTTAGGTTTTAGGGCAGGGTTTTGGGTTTTGGGGTATAGGGGTGTTTTTAGGTTTTAGGGCAGGGTTTGGGTTTTGGGGTACAGGGGTGTTTTTAGGTTTTAGGGCAGGGTTTGGGTTTTGGGGTACAGGGGTGTTTTTAGGTTTTAGGGCAGGGTTTGGGTTTTGGGGTACAGGGGTGTTTTTAGGTTTTAGGGCAGGGTTTGGGTTTTGGGGTACAGGGTTGTTTTTAGGTTTTAGGGCAGGGTTTGGGTTTTGGGGTACAGGGGTGTTTTTAGGTTTTAGGGCAGGGTTTGGGTTTTGGGGTACAGGGGTGTTTTTAGGTTTTAGGGCAGGGTTTTGGGGTACAGGGGTGTTTTTAGGTTTTAGGGCAGGGTTTGGGTTTTGGGGTACAGGGGTGTTTTTAGGTTTTAGGGCAGGGTTTAGGGTTTTGGGGTACAGGGGTGGTTTTAGGTTTTAGGGCAGGGTTTGGGTTTTGGGGTACAGGGGTTTGTGTTTTGGGTTAATTAAATTATATTTACCATTTTTAAATTAATTAAAATATATTTAATAAATTAAATAAATTGTATTTCAATAATTACATTTTTAAATTAAATTAATTAAATTAAATAAATAATTTCAATTAATTTAATATCAATTATAAAAATATGTACATTAAGTTGATTTTATTATTTTAATTAAATTAAATTATTCCCTTTTTTTATTGAAATTACATTTATTAAATAGATATTATTTTATTAAATTAAATTAATGGCTATTTTAAAATGTATTTTATTTAAATTAATTAAATTAAATTAATTAAATTAACTTAATAACATTTTTAAAAAAAGGTATACTTACCTATACTTACGATGTAATGCCATGCGTTGTAATACCATCTGCTATGTAATGCCATGCGTTGTAATGGCATCCGTTGTAATGGATCCTGCGTTGTAAAAATTCCGTTGTAACGGAATGCGATGTAAAAATCCGCGTTGTACTGACACCAATCCGTCTCTATGCACACTATACTATGCAGAGGTATCATGTAAGTGACTTGTGTCATGAAACAGGACGATTTCTCCCCGCAGCCTACTACGCTTACCTGTCACCATGAGAAGAGGTATGAGTAGAGAGGTACATTTCTCTAAAACCCTACTAGAGACACCATTTACCATGGTAAGGTGTTAGCAGAGAGGTAACTTCTTCCCAAACAGAACTACATATCGCTGTTGTTTAAGAGGTGTGAGGACAGATGGCACTGGTTCACTACGTCATACTCCGTATCCAAATTGTCCTGGAGGCAGGTGTTAGTGCAGAAGAAAAGGTGTCCCTATATATTACGGTATATATCTGTCATGCTGGTGAGAGCTGTGAGTGGACAGGAAAATCAGTTCCCACACACTAATGAATATTGATATTTCCCTGTGGAGAGGTGTCAGAGGGACGGCTAGTACTTGTTATACTTACTATGCAATAGTGAGGTCTTACATTTGAGGAGAGTACCATCTAAACTCTACTATGCATACTACTGAGCCTGGGAAAGGTTGGAAGGGAGAGACAGGGTCTCTTTACACGCTACTATAAACCCTAGTTACCTTCATGCAAGGTCTCAGTGGAGAGGCCTGTCTGTCCCCTTAGGCTAGTGATGGGGATTATAAGGGACAACTACTGTAATGAAGGAAAATGTAAAATTTTCCTCTAAGGTGTACTTACGATCTCGTGAGAGTCTTGTGGGATCGCAGGAAAAAAATCATGGAGGGATAATCAAAAACTGCTCCATTTTAGCACAACAAGATATGTTCAGTGAAAATGCAAATTTGATTATAAACATACGGTCTTGCTAGATGCTTGCAAATGCAAACACTGCATCTTCGAAGCTGATAAGGAGAACTGTGCACGTGACTCTTGCAAGAGGCTCATGAGAATCACCTATTCTATGTATGGGAGCATGATGGGTCTTGAGAGTGTTTTATTTTAACATTTTTAACTTTTTCTGTATATTGTTTTTTAAAGGGATAGACCAAAAACAATAAACTGGGAGTAAAAAGACATCTTCTTCAAAATGAGAAAGAGAAAAAAGTAGAAAAAAACTACTGCACCCATGCTTGTCTCCAAAGGAGAAATATTCTCTTTCAATAAACAGCAAAAAAGGACTTTATAGAGACATGCCGATTAATATCTGCTTGCAGTGAGTACCTTGACAGGCACACTATCACCAGGTTGAAAAGCTCTGGAAACCCCTGAGTAGTGATCAAGCTCTTGGAAAACAAGTAGGAGAGTAAGGAGTTGTGTCCGTGAACGTCGGACGGGAAATACTCCTGATTCCCTGGTCAAGGTTCAAAAGAACAAAATGGAGGAGTACTACCCGATGAGGGTAGATGAAGGCTTTTGTCTGAACTCAGGAAGAATTGTTCCTTTGTTAGGAAACCCCTCACTCACCACCTAGTGGTGACTTGCTTCATCATCGGGGCCCACCCAAGTGGCCTAGCGTCACTTGGGTGTGCTTCAACACCTGCAATTGCAGTGGAGCTGGTAGTGAAATGTGGGGTGCAAACAAAAAAGAATGTGAGTGTTAAAATTGTCCTGGTATTCTTTTATATAGAGTTTTAATAAAAAAGATACTGGACAAAATTAAAAAATAAGGTTGAGATAGTAGTAGGGAAGTTACGGCCTACTTATCTCTATTTTATGTGCTGGTCGACATGTTTCTACCATAAGGGGAAAATCCCCGGTATTCCTCAGGACCAAAACAAGGAAGTGGGTGGTATGTGCCCCCTAAAAGACACACCCAGTCCTAAATCCTTGGACAGCCAGAAGAAAAATCAGCTTCTGGGACGCACACCTAAAATAGAGGGTGCTGTAAAACCTGTGGAGAAGGAAAAGAAATAAATAAAATAATTACTATCCTGTTACGTAGTGCAGTGCTAGAGTGCAGGATTCGTGCAATTATTCTGGCTTTCCACAGTGGTGTTTGACACAGTGCCTTCATCGAAGCAGAGCGTGTCTACATGTGTTGTGCAAACGTGCTCTTAGCTATGGAGATAAAATATCTATGGAATAAGGTCTGATTTTAGCCTTAGTGCGTGCTATATAAGAAACATGCTGGCATCAAAGTCAGGGGTGCACTATGTAGGAGTGCTCATATTGTGTACCGCCGTGGATTGAATAATGTGCCAGCTAGGTAGTATTTAATTACTTGTGTATGACCTGATCATAGTTTGTGGTCAACAGAAAAAGACAAACTGGACTGACAAACATACACAACATAGAGTAATTCACAACTTAAGATATGGCAGACCGATGGTAAAAAGGGCTTACAATGCTGTAGCTCAACTCGAGCTGCATCAAGCAGGAGTGGGGCGCTATGCCGGTAACAACATAATCTAAGGAGAAAAAGATATGTTGATGGTAAGGGGAGAGTTCCCTGTTAGGCACTGGGCGATGGCCTCCGTTGTTGGTCCTGCTTGTAAGGGAAGGAAAAGTATAACTTACAGTTGTTAGGGCGGGATCAGGCGGTTCACCTACTTCCCCGTGCTCGCTGCTCGGTCGTAATGAGACAGCGAGGGCGTGGTGTTTAAAAGCGTATGACCGCTTCCGGCGGAGCCAGTGTGAGTATGGGAGCCTGGGAGGGACAAGGGTAGGCATAGTTACTGGCAGAAGCCGCGCGTGCGTGGTAGCGCGAGGCTGACTGCTGGTGGTGGGCGTGGTTATCGCTCGGCGCCGCAAAGAGCGTGTTCCAGGGGTTGGCATGGGAACAGCACGGCGCTGCGCCTGCGCAGAAGAAATGTAAACACTGGTGGCCCGGGAGTAGCGGAGTATGCCGCCCGGCGCCAAGTGTTGGGTAATCTCAGGGAAGGAAAGGGAATTACTGAGATTATTGGTCTGCGGGACGAGGAATCTCCTTGGGACCTCATCGGAGATGTCAAGTGGCGCTGATAAACAGACGGAAGAAGTGTCTTCAGTCTGTAGGGTCTATTACTCAAGGGCATACGAGGTGAAAAAAACAGGGGGGAACTGTATGTGGTTTATATGGCACTTGAGCCATTCTTAGAAAACACTGGAAAAATATGGGGAACAGGACGAGGTTTCTCCTTGGAACCTTGCCGGAGATGTCACGTGGGGCTTATAAACGGACTGAAGCAGTGTCTTCAGTCTGTAGGGCCTATTGCTCAAGGGCATAGGAGGTGAAAAGACGGTGCTTAGGCCATGGGGAACTGGATGGGTTGTGCATGGTACTCCAAACGTTGGTTGACAGTTAAGGGAGAAAAGGAAAAGTGTCCTACAGCCATAGGTGTAATCGTATCTGTGGGAGAATATGTCCAGTCAGAGAAGATGGTTCATCTCAGCACAGAGTTCCATGGGATATTATCATTAAGCCCATGGATATGAGTGGAAAGTCTATATATCCATCTCTGTTCCTTTTCAAATAGGCGGGCCTGGATATTAGGGCCCGCTTGCAGCTGTTCGATGACCGCCCACTTCATGTCGTTTGTAGTGTGGTGGGCCGTTAGAAAATGATCTGTGAGTTTCGTCACGTTCTTCTTACATCTTATTGTACTCCTGTGTTCACAGATTCGTTGTTTGATTTTTCGCGTCGTCATGCCGACGTACGGTTTGCCACAGGTACAGGTGATAAGATAAACCACATTGGAGCTATTGCAATTAGTATGGGATCTCTGCTCCCATGTCTTTCCTGGTTCCAAGTTGATGGTCTTGGTATTTTCAGTGAGGTGGCATACGCTGCAGTCCCCACAGCGCGAATGTCCAGTGACTGGTGGTAAACCCCAAATCTGAGTTAGTGTTGGTTCGTTGGTATTGTGATTGTTTTTGGGTCTAGTGTTCACCAAGGTATTTTTTAGACTGTTCGCTTTTCTATACGAGAAGAGTGGTTTTTCCCAGTGGAATGATCCAGAGTTGATGATTGACCAATGTTTTTTGATACTTTTACTCACTTCATTGGAAATGACATTGTAGGTCGTGACACATGTCAAAGGTATGTTCTCAGTATCTTTTACAACTTCCTCAAGAAGTGCTTGGCGTGGTTGGTTCCTTGCCCGTTGTCAGCATTTTTTTGTGATTTTGGTGGGGTATCCACGCTGAGACAGTTTGGTGGACAGGTCATCTGCTTGTTCCTTGAAGTCCTGGAGATTGGTACAGTTCCTCCGTAATCTAAGGTATTGGCCATAGGGGAGGTTCTCCCGTAGGGGCCGCGGATGGAAGCTTTCAAACCTAAGAAGGTTATTCTTGGCCGTAGGTTTGAAATGAGTCTTAGTGATCAGGGTGTCCTGTTTTTTTGGAATTTCAATGTCTAAGAAGATCATTTTTTCTTTGTCTATGCTGTGAGTAAAGTGTAGATGTGGGTCACGTGCATTTATCCAGGTGATAAAGGTTGTTAATATCTCCTGGGGGCCCTTCCAGATTACTAGCACGTCGTCAATGTAACGGCGCCAGAACACCAGGTTTCCAAGATAGGGGTTGTTAGGCGAAAGTATGTGTTGTGTTTCAAAATCAAAAACATAGAGTCCGGCTATGCTAGGAGCAAAAACACTGCCCATTGATGTGCCCCCTATTTGGAGGTACAGGGATCCCTCAAATTCAAAGAAATTCCTTTTGAGAGCCAGGGTGGCACAGTCAATGATGAAATTAACGGGTGTTCTGTGTTCCCATGTGGTTTTTTCCAGAGTTTCTTTCAGTACTCTGATGGTGGCGTCTTGGGGAATGTTGGTATAGAGACTCTCTATATCTAAACTGATCAATATCATGTCTTCCTCCATTTTTATGGTTTCCAAGATGGTGAGGAGGTTTTTTGTATCTTTCAAATAGGTTGCAGTCCCTTGTACAATTGGTTTCAAAAAGTAGTCGCAGAATCTCGACAGTGGTTCGAGGAGTGAGCCTATTCCAGATACTATTGGTCTCCCAGGAGGAGGGTTTTTGTTCTTATGCATTTTAGGGACTATGTAAAAATACGGTATTTTCTCTTCAGTCTTGGTCAGATAGTCCGCTTCCTGTTTGGATATTTCGCCTCTGTATTCTGCTTCTTCCACCAAGTTCATAATTTCTCTTTTAAGGTCATCTGTGGGATTCTGGGTGAGGGGGAGGTAATTGTTCCTGTCCTCTAGCAATCGTCTGCATTCTTGCTGGTAATCGGTGGTATTCATGATCACTAGCCCCCCGCCTTTGTCGGCTGGCTTTATGACGATTGTGTCATCCCTCTTTAGGTCTGATAGAGCTTTTCTCTCTGCTCCACTGATATTCTGATAGCGTTTGGGGATTCTTGTGGACTCTATGTCTTTAAACACTGCTTGTTCAAATGTGTTTATCTCCACAGGAACGGTGTGTGGTGGTGGAACAAAAGTTGACTTAGTCTTTAAGCCGGTTTCATTAGGTATTTCCTCCGTGTTTTCTTTGTTGGTTTTCTCAAAGAACGCTTTGAGTTTCAATTTTCTGAAGAACCCTGCTAGTTCGCAGTGTAATTTGAACTTATCTAGATTCGCAGTTGGGACAAATCCCAGTCCTTTGTTGAGGACCTTCTTTTCGATGTCTGTTAGGACATGTGACGATAGGTTGGTCATTAGGTCCTCATGTTGCTGGGGCCCGCTTTGTTGGATGCGGTTTTGTTCCTGGTGTTGCTGCTCACCATGTCCTCTTCTTCCCAATGGACGGTGTTGCCCCTTTTGTTGCGTCCTCTCCCGCGCCTGCCTCTGTTCTGAAAAGGAGGGCGGTATTGGTTTTGTTGAAATGGATATTGCTGGAAGGGAGGTTGCCATCCGTACATGGGAAATTGTTGTGGTTGTTGATATGGATTGAAAGGGGGTTGATTATATTGTGGCCACTGGTAATTGCCTTGGTAGCCACCTCTCTTTCTCTGTCGCGGTGTGCTGTTGTTTGAGCCACCACTGCTGTTGGAACTGTGGGAAGCATTACTGGATGCATCAGAATCTTGGTCCTGTGCGCTGGTCCCTTTGTAGTCTTTATCAGAGTATGGGTAGGCATTTACAAAAGAGAACTTTTTAAGATCTTTTTGGAATTTGGAGACCTTCTGTTGGGTTAGGTTTTCCCTATATTCATTGATCTCCTTATTTATTTCATCCAGTCTCTTTTTGTACCCTGTGAGGGTAGCTTTTATCTGGCCTTCTACGTTTTGGATTTCTATTTGGATTTTTTCAGAAAGTCTTATGGCTGTTTTTAAAATCAACATGATCCAATCATGCGTACAGTGCCAAGCTATTAGTGCCCAATCCCTTCTAAATTCCTCATCCTCCAAAAAAATCCGGGGGGCATTGGTCACTAATAGACCTTTGGGGGCCATATTGTTTGTCACATACTCTTTGAGAATTGTTCCATGCAGTATTGTTCTGATTCGGTTGCGTTTGAGTTCAGAGAGTTTTTCCCAATCAGATGTCTGTGAAATGGTATTGCTAATGCTGGGATCTGCAAAAGCATTAAGATCGCTCATGATAGAGTCTATTTCCTCTGTGGAAAAGGATAAACCCTGATTTTCCGCCATCCTAGTGTAGTGATCACTCTGTTGTGTATGAAGTTTGAAAGGAAAGAAAGTCTTATACTCTCGCAGCTGTGCGCTGCCCAACACTTGGAAAACAAGTAGGAGAGTAAGGAGTTGTGTCCGTGAACGTCGGACGGGAAATACTCCTGATTCCCTGGTCAAGGTTCAAAAGAACAAAATGGAGGAGTACTACCCGATGAGGGTAGATGAAGGCTTTTGTCTGAACTCAGGAAGAATTGTTCCTTTGTTAGGAAACCCCTCACTCACCACCTAGTGGTGACTTGCTTCATCATCGGGGCCCACCCAAGTGGCCTAGCGTCACTTGGGTGTGCTTCAACACCTGCAATTGCAGTGGAGCTGGTAGTGAAATGTGGGGTGCAAACAAAAAAGAATGTGAGTGTTAAAATTGTCCTGGTATTCTTTTATATAGAGTTTTAATAAAAAAGATACTGGACAAAATTAAAAAATAAGGTTGAGATAGTAGTAGGGAAGTTACGGCCTACTTATCTCTATTTTATGTGTTGGTCGACATGTTTCTACCATAAGGGGAAAATCCCCGGTATTCCTCAGGACCAAAACAAGGAAGTGGGTGGTATGTGCCCCCTAAAAGACACACCCAGTCCTAAATCCTTGGACAGCCAGAAGAAAAATCAGCTTCTGGGACGCACACCTAAAATAGAGGGTGCTGTAAAACCTGTGGAGAAGGAAAAGAAATAAATAAAATAATTACTATCCTGTTACGTAGTGCAGTGCTAGAGTGCAGGATTCGTGCAATTATTCTGGCTTTCCACAGTGGTGTTTGACACAGTGCCTTCATCGAAGCAGAGCGTGTCTACATGTGTTGTGCAAACGTGCTCTTAGCTATGGAGATAAAATATCTATGGAATAAGGTCTGATTTTAGCCTTAGTGCGTGCTATATAAGAAACATGCTGGCATCAAAGTCAGGGGTGCACTATGTAGGAGTGCTCATATTGTGTACCGCCGTGGATTGAATAATGTGCCAGCTAGGTAGTATTTAATTACTTGTGTATGACCTGATCATAGTTTGTGGTCAACAGAAAAAGACAAACTGGACTGACAAACATACACAACATAGAGTAATTCACAACTTAAGATATGGCAGACCGATGGTAAAAAGGGCTTACAATGCTGTAGCTCAACTCGAGCTGCATCAAGCAGGAGTGGGGCGCTATGCCGGTAACAACATAATCTAAGGAGAAAAAGATATGTTGATGGTAAGGGGAGAGTTCCCTGTTAGGCACTGGGCGATGGCCTCCGTTGTTGGTCCTGCTTGTAAGGGAAGGAAAAGTATAACTTACAGTTGTTAGGGCGGGATCAGGCGGTTCACCTACTTCCCCGTGCTCGCTGCTCGGTCGTAATGAGACAGCGAGGGCATGGTGTTTAAAAGCGTATGACCGCTTCCGGCGGAGCCAGTGTGAGTATGGGAGCCTGGGAGGGACAAGGGTAGGCATAGTTACTGGCAGAAGCCGCGCGTGCGTGGTAGCGCGAGGCTGACTGCTGGTGGTGGGCGTGGTTATCGCTCGGCGCCGCAAAGAGCGTGTTCCAGGGGTTGGCATGGGAACAGCACGGCGCTGCGCCTGCGCAGAAGAAATGTAAACACTGGTGGCCCGGGAGTAGCGGAGTATGCCGCCCGGCGCCGAGTGTTGGGTAATCTCAGGGAAGGAAAGGGAATTACTGAGATTATTGGTCTGCGGGACGAGGAATCTCCTTGGGACCTCATCGGAGATGTCAAGTGGCGCTGATAAACAGACGGAAGAAGTGTCTTCAGTCTGTAGGGTCTATTACTCAAGGGCATACGAGGTGAAAAAAACAGGGGGGAACTGTATGTGGTTTATATGGCACTTGAGCCATTCTTAGAAAACACTGGAAAAATATGGGGAACAGGACGAGGTTTCTCCTTGGAACCTTGCCGGAGATGTCACATGAGGCTTATAAACGGACTGAAGCAGTGTCTTCAGTCTGTAGGGCCTATTGCTCAAGGGCATAGGAGGTGAAAAGACGGTGCTTAGGCCATGGGGAACTGGATGGGTTGTGCATGGTACTCCAAACGTTGGTTGACAGTTAAGGGAGAAAAGGAAAAGTGTCCTACAGCCATAGGTGTAATCGTATCTGTGGGAGAATATGTCCAGTCAGAGAAGATGGTTCATCTCAGCACAGAGTTCCATGGGATATTATCATTAAGCCCATGGATATGAGTGGAAAGTCTATATATCCATCTCTGTTCCTTTTCAAATAGGCGGGCCTGGATATTAGGGCCCGCTTGCAGCTGTTCGATGACCGTCCACTTCATGTCGTTTGTAGTGTGGTGGGCCGTTAGAAAATGATCTGTGAGTTTCGTCACGTTCTTCTTACATCTTATTGTACTCCTGTGTTCACAGATTCGTTGTTTGATTTTTCGCGTCGTCATGCCGACGTACGGTTTGCCACAGGTACAGGTGATAAGATAAACCACATTGGAGCTATTGCAATTAGTATGGGATCTCTGCTCCCATGTCTTTCCTGGTTCCAAGTTGATGGTCTTGGTATTTTCAGTGAGGTGGCATACGCTGCAGTCCCCACAGCGCGAATGTCCAGTGACTGGTGGTAAACCCCAAATCTGAGTTAGTTTTGGTTCGTTGGTATTGTGATTGTTTTTGGGTCTAGTGTTCACCAAGGTATTTTTTAGACTGTTCGCTTTTCTATACGAGAAGAGTGGTTTTTCCCAGTGGAATGATCCAGAGTTGATGATTGACCAATGTTTTTTGATACTTTTACTCACTTCATTGGAAATGACATTGTAGGTCGTGACACATGTCAAAGGTATGTTCTCAGTATCTTTTACAACTTCCTCAAGAAGTGCTTGGCGTGGTTGGTTCCTTGCCCGTTGTCTGCATTTTTTTGTGATTTTGTCTTTTTCTGTTGACCACAAACTATGATCAGGTCATACACAAGTAATTAAATACTACCTAGCTGGCACATTATTCAATCCACGGCGGTACACAATATGAGCACTCCTACATAGTGCACCCCTGACTTTGATGCCAGCATGTTTCTTATATAGCACGCACTAAGGCTAAAATCAGACCTTATTCCATAGATATTTTATCTCCATAGCTAAGAGCACGTTTGCACAACACATGTAGACACGCTCTGCTTCGATGAAGGCACTGTGTCAAACACCACTGTGGAAAGCCAGAATAATTGCACGAATCCTGCACTCTAGCACTGCACTACGTAACAGGATAGTAATTATTTTATTTATTTCTTTTCCTTCTCCACAGGTTTTACAGCACCCTCTATTTTAGGTGTGCGTCCCAGAAGCTGATTTTTCTTCTGGCTGTCCAAGGATTTAGGACTGGGTGTGTCTTTTAGGGGGCACATACCACCCACTTCCTTGTTTTGGTCCTGAGGAATACCGGGGATTTTCCCCTTATAGTAGAAACATGTCGACCAACACATAAAATAGAGATAAGTAGGCCGTAACTTCCCTACTACTATCTCAACCTTATTTTTTAATTTTGTCCAGTATCTTTTTTATTAAAACTCTATATAAAAGAATACCAGGACAATTTTAACACTCACATTCTTTTTTGTTTGCACCCCACATTTCACTACCAGCTCCACTGCAATTGCAGGTGTTGAAGCACACCCAAGTGACGCTAGGCCACTTGGGTGGGCCCCGATGATGAAGCAAGTCACCACTAGGTGGTGAGTGAGGGGTTTCCTAACAAAGGAACAATTCTTCCTGAGTTCAGACAAAAGCCTTCATCTACCCTCACTAGTGATCAAGCTCTACAGCATGGGCTAACTCAGCTCCAGCGAGGCTTTCATGGTGTATAGCTCTCAAATGTTGCCACATCCCAGTGGTACTCATGTAATATTGCTTTTTCCGGCTGCCCCTGCTGAACTCTTTTTTTGCATATGTTACAAATTACATATTTGGAGACCCTTTCCTCCTACCAGTCCTCACCTGAAAAAATAACCAGAGCAAGGACTCCCTGGCAGGCTGAGGTGGCTAACTTGCAGGAACAGGAGTAGGGGGTTCATCTGAATCCGATGATAACATTCTGATCACAGAAAACCAGCAAAGTCAGAGAGGTAGCCTAAAAGGTGTAGTTACAGAAAAATCCAATATGCAAATGATGCAAGGAAGCAATTTTTCTTTGCAAAATAAAGATACTTATTTGAACCAATCACAATTCTTCCTTGGGATATCTTTCCTCTGCCTGGTGTCTTGCGGGTGTCTGGTGAGGGAACTTTCTTAATATTCAAATGCAACAATACATCAACTGGTTTTATACTTTAAACAACACTACTCATGTTATATTTTCTTCATAACTACAAAAATATACTGGTCCGAACCTAATTCAAATGTGTGATTTCACGAGTATGTTGTGGACATAGAAGCTGGACAGGAAGTACAGCCCCCACTTACTCCACGCTGGGGATTGTGTGCTTAATTCCCGCGATTGTCTCACCAGAGCCATACGTTTAAACCAAAATAATGATTACAATATACATACTGTACTGACTTTATTATTAAAGATTAACAGTCAATAATAACTCAACTCTTGAAAAAGAGCTCTGTACAATAGATTATAATTACATTTTAACCCCTTCCACGCTGATGACGAGCTGGGCTCGTCATGGCGTAGCCTCCTCGCACGCTGATGACGAGCCCAGCTCGTCACGTAAAGTGCGTTTTTAAAAATCTCAGCGTGCGAGCGGAATTCCGCTAGCGCGCATGAGGTTAAACCCAACGATCTCACGAGTCTCCCAAGAGCCACCCGCGAGTCTTTCGCAAAAGCTTTCATATACCTTTTAAATGGTTGCACATAGTGAAAACACTTAGTTTACAGCATATCAAAAACTGATCAACAAATAAGAAGTTGAAAATTCTCACGCAAACATTGTTGGAGTAGTTATTTTTTAAATATTTACAAATATATATATATTTCTTTTTTAAACTAGTAACCCACTGGAAAAGAAACAAAGGTTAAAGTAACGTTATAGTTGGGTATAATAAAAAATATTCGTTTTCATTAAAAAACCCTTAATAATTCACAAAAAAAGGTTAAATTAACGTTATAGTTATGTGATTTTCTCAGTGACAATGTTAACGTTTTGAAGTGAAAAAAAGTCAGAAAAAGTCACTAGTTGTAGTTAGTAGTGCTTGCTATAACTCATGCCCTCGCCATGTAC
Source organism: Lissotriton vulgaris (assembly GCF_964263255.1). Lineage (NCBI taxonomy): Eukaryota > Metazoa > Chordata > Amphibia > Caudata > Salamandridae > Lissotriton > Lissotriton vulgaris. The sequence continues at coordinate 1,062,512,244 of NC_141699.1, forward strand.
TGCTTATGTCCTCAAGTATGATATCACTCATGACATGTTCTTTCACTGATTAGATCATCTAAGCTTCCTTTTCCCACATATTGGTGTATACATTGATATGCCTTTACACCTACCATAGTTCACATTCACAGTCAACTACAGATACCAGATAACCCATTAGCTGGACCCAGGCTGTACAAAATTAGGTAGACAAGTATTATGATATTTACCCGCCATTATGTAAATGATAAAACAAACTAGCACACTTGTTGGATGATATCATCAGTGATGTTATTAATGGTGTCATTTGACATGTCATCAGTGATGTCATACATGATGTCATTGAACCTGTAATGAGTGAAGTCATATGTGATTTCATAAGCACTGTATGGAGGGAAAGCAGGTTATACTTAGCTCTGCTAACCCTAACTAGTAAATTTCTGTAACTTTTTTTTGTTCAAAACGTTAATGTTGTCACTAAGAACTATAATGTTACTTTAACCATTGTTTTTCTCAGTGAAAAAAATATGCAATACTTTGCAGTTATAGTTAAGTCAAACTTTCTATGTAGTGGTATGTGGGTTGCTAATAACTTTGGTGCGGTTCGACTCACCTTTGATGAATCTTAACAAAACTTTCCACTTGGCAGCTAGATCTTTACTCTAAAAGTATGCTTTTTGGGATTTGGTGAAAATCCGTTCATTAGCTTTTGAGAAATTAAGATTCAAAGGATATAGCTATATTGACAGCTGGTCTGAAACTCAAAAATTCAAGCCTTTTGGTTGGCTGAGGGGGTTTATGGGAGCAAGTGCAACATAAACAGAACTTTTGCAGCACTCATTACAGGACTCGGAGGCTTTCTCCCCTATGTCTTGACTGTTTAAAGAATACCATATAAACAGCAGGGTAGGGGTAACTGAGGGACTCCAGAGGAAGACCCAAATTACTGAGAAAATGAATTAAAAAAATTAAAAAATGTGGAGTTAATGTGTGTGGGGGCGTTGGTCACCCACTGAGGAGTGAGAGCAAGGTCTGGCACGCGCACGTGGGGCTGGCACTCATGTGGGGCTTGGTAAAATAATGAGATCTTACTTTTCATTTTTAAAACTGCTCAAAAAACAAATGTTAAAGTGCTGTTATCTATGTATAGTAATAATATCTTACTTTATATTTTAAAAAATCTGATATTTTCTGGAAAAAGTTAAAGTGGCGTTATAGTTAGGTAAAAATGTCAGTTAAAAGAAAACATTTTAAACTCGAAAAAATACTGAAATTCACTAGTTATAGTTTACTGAGCTAACTGGAACTTGTGCTCCCACCATGCTCCGCTTATTACCTAAGAGACTGCTTCAGCCATCACATGTTCAAAATCAACATTGATGACATTGTTGATATCATCTCAAATGTCATAATTGATGAAAACCCGGGGCATGGTGGGGCACAAGATCTAGTTAGCTCATTTTACTATAACGTTTTGTAAATCTGCGCTCCTTCCAGCACCATTTTACCCTCCAATCCATCTTTCATCCTAAACCAATATCCGCCAAAGGCTCCAGATCACTTTTGTTAGGTAAATGACACAAAGTACAATAAATCATACAACATTTCAAACTGAAGCCTTCTCACTAACAAGATTGAAATATATGCAAACTCCAAAATAACGAAACAGGCACAAATATGTGATGGCCTGGCCCCATATGTCCCCTGGTACCTATGACTATGCATAATGCATAGCTTGACAAAAACAACGCCAAACCTATTGGACTTGTCAATGCTTGTTTGCATTATGTATTTCCTTTCAAACTGAATATGCTGGTGCTGATATGCATTTTTTTGGAAATGTTTTCCAACTCCGTCCGGCCGGTCAAATTCACAATCATAGGGATATTAATGGGAAAAAATAAAGAAGTCGTTACAACCAATGGGAATCCCTTGTCAGACCCCCACTGTGGGCTGCATAGAAGAGCTTTCCCTAGATACCAAGATCAGTTTTTTTATTTCAATGTTGACCAGCCTGCCATGAAATTCCTGAGATATAACAGCTCTGGCCACCTTCACTGAGATCAGTCCTCCCGGGAACAGCCCATCCCACAAAACACCAAACTCATAGAGGTCGGTACTTTATTGTCAACTCACACGATGCAACCATGTGACACACGATATTGGCTTCCTTTGCACAATCACCCAGTGAGGAGCTAATATCACACAGTGGCAGGGAAAAAGAGCTGAAAACCACTGTAAATAGTGATTTTCTCGCTTGTTTTCCGAGGCCTTGAACTGCCGACGTCCATTAAGGTGGGTGAAAACATCCCAGGACGTCAGATACAGCTTTCATTTTGGGGGCAGGGGCTTGGGGGCAGGGGGCAGGGGGGGTTCAAAAGTGCCTCTTAGGTACTTCTCTGCAACAAGTCCTGCCCCCTCCAACGCCCCGTCCCCTCCTCACACAGTAAGATTTTTGTTCAGGTTGGCAGGTATATAGGTATTGTCCTCTCTCTCGTGGTACCTCCCCCAGGTTGATTGCAGATTATGGATTGCTGCAGGAGAGTCGGGAGCAGGAATACATTCCATTAGCGCCTTGACGCCCTTGGGCAAAGTTAGCGCTTTACAAGTTTTATATTCATTCATTCATAGTCTACCAGTGATATTATCACATGGCAGGAGCTAACTCTTCTCTACTATCTAGGGGCCAGAAATCTTTCTGCCCCTTTGCAGCAAGTTAGTTTTTTTTCCAGGCCACTAGGACACCAGGGAAAAAATATAAAAAGGAATATTGTGGGTTGTGACAGAATGCTACATGTAAAGGTTTAAATGATGTTATTTCAAGACAGAAGGTAGATTTGTAAAAATGAAAATGTCTTATCATTAGTAGCTGACTTTAGATTTATTGGGCAACATAACTTAACCTGAATACCTGCTTATCTGGAACAACTTGGTAAAGTACTGATCAAACCAATTCAAGACCAGAACTTGCACACATTGCACTGTTGTTACAATACTAGGCAATATAAGAGTCATCTGGGGCCAAGGCTGAGTCAACCAAGTAAATAATGTAGCTTTATGGTCCCTCTTCGCCGGACTATAATAGCTGTTGAGGGCCATTTTCTCAAGTTATAGGCCTGAGTCACAGGCAACGGCCTTTAAAGAGGGAGAGGGCCTTTAATAATCAGTATAGCTTAAGGAAGGAGGCCATAATGCAATTAGAAAATCCACCCACTGAGGGTGCATGTTCTAAATTTAAAGGGAGCAACAGAAAGACAGACACTGTCATGTTGTAGAAGAAGGTATGTACCAGCCAATATTGGCCATGAGCCACTTCATTGTCTCAAGGATCCCTCAGCATTTGAAAGTTCTGATAAATGTCACCTTGTAGGGTATACTAAGAAACAGTGATTCCAAAACTTAAATAGGTGCATAGGACAATCGGACATCAGACAAGTAACATATGGATGACAAAATATTTCATTTTTTATTTGTGGGATGAACAGTAACCTTGAATACATCATGATAAACTATAAATAAATCACTTCATTACAAAAAGCATGTTTTAGATTTTTAGATCACTCGCTTGAACTGCAATATTGCTTTCATAAGTGTCTTGCACTTACCAATGATGGCTCTGGAGAACAGCATGCAGAATTTAGTTTTCTGCAATAAGCAAGTTGCACAAACACTAAGGCTATGTGTCAAAAGTGAATTGGTCACACATACTATTTAAGGTGAAAGGAGCCATATGTAATATACAAAATAGAATTCTTAATAATTATAAAAGGACAGAGGATTTGCTGATTTACCTTCTTGCGACAGGGTGAATCGGGGGGCTTAATCATAAGCTTCCTCCCCATATAAATGATCATGATTAAAAGCAAACCAACAAAATAGCATTAATAACAAAAATGATGGTTTACATATTATACTTATACTTCAGACTTGAATGCACTATGTACCATTTTTGCAATACTTGCAGAAAAAATACTGACAAAAGGTATGAAGGCAGTTGTGATTCAGTGTGTAAAGGCTGTATCAACATCAGTATGTTTACTTGTTCAGTATCCAAGGTTAAAAGATGTATATTGTATTATTTTTAGAGTCTTGTCTTGAATCCTCCACCAACCACAACGGTCTCTCCAGTAAGGTAAGAGGCCTCCGAGGAGAAGAGAAAAGACACAATCCCAGCAAATTCCTCCGGTTCTGCAGGTCTAAGGACACAAAGAACATGAAGATTATTGATAATGAAATAAATAAAAGGTATAACTGCTTTAGTTATTTTTTCAGTGTTTCATTATTTAATTGAGCTTAGACTATACTCAGGGGTTGCCTTTGGGTAAAGCAATGTGAGGTGTGCCCCCTAGCTATTTGCCTCTTGTCTGGGATGTCTCTTAGGTGCTCCTTCTGGACTAAGGTGAAATAAGATATGGTAAGGGGGTGGACTGGATGGATGGGGGTGACAGGCTGTGTGCCCCCTGCTCAGATATACGACTGCAGGAGTCCTCCGGATTGCACTCCAGGCCACGGAAACTTACGTGGGTGAGGGGACTGTGGGCTGCTCGCTGCCTGTCTGTCCCCTGCTGCAATGGCCTCAGCGGAGGCATGTTGGCTAAGGAGGCCCCTCCCTGCAGTTTTCACAGGGCAACCACACTCCAGCACTCTGGGCTCAGGGGCTCGCCCCCTAAGATACCTCCCCATGGACCCCCAAGGCTCAGCTTTCGTGTCCAGATACAGGTCGGGCATCGCACTGAGCCTGTGAGCTGAGGTAATCTCCGGCAGCACCCTGGACGGCCCCACTCCCAATTGGCCATGTAGCCACAGTGCAGCCGCAACCGCGATGGAAACAGGAAGCAGGAAACCGCCCCCACCAGAAGCCGGAAACAACTCACCCGGAAGGACGTCCACTCAGAAGTGGCTAGTTCCTAAAAGCTATTTTCAGGTTAACCAGGCTGGCATTTCTATACGAAAAACAATGAAAATATATATGCTAATACTATATTTTGAGAATTGGACTAGCTATAAAATAATGAAACAACTACTTTTTTAAAGTTGTTACATCTCCAATTCAACGGTGAAGTCAGATTGTTTGGTAAATATGATGCAAAAGTAAGTTTGGAAACTTACCTTTGCCCTGCCTCATTTACCTCTATACTAAATCTGACCTTTGCTGTCCACCTTCTGCCAGTTAATAATTTGCATTTGAATAGGCGATAATGAGGTATGAACTTGCTCTTAGGAGCAAACAATGCACTGAACTGAATGGGCAGAGATAACTTCTCTCAACCTGACAGAATATGCAAGTGAATGAAATGAAATGAAAATGAATTTTATAAAGCGCAAAATAACTGCCCGGAGGCGTCCTAGCGCCAAGTGGGGCTGATAGGATACTTTTTTACATTAAAGTATCAAGTATTGCTTACATGTCACATCCTGCTTGACAGGTCTATCAGGGGTTTTCACATAACACTTGGGCAAACTTTAAAGAGGCATCTCCTGTCACAGGAAAATGTTAGCTGACACTTGGGTAGGGCCCTGCTTTTGTCCCTTCAGCCAGTCAGGCTCAAATAGAATAGGTTTCTTTTTGACATTACAATGTCACAGCGTTTTGTCTATGATGTTTGGGTGCACTTCAAAGTATGAAGGCAGGTTGCCAAAACAGTCCTTGTGTATCCCATGTCTGATTGTTGAAAACTCAGCTTTGTTCTCTTGGACTTCTGTCTCTGAGGTCATTGTGGATACAGGGACAAGACTGTGGTATTAGATGTTGGAAGACATTAGGATTACCAAACTACATCCCCCCACACTCATGAGGCCCTCAGAGTACAGGTTTTGTGTAGCGTCTGTCTCCTTACAAAAAAATGCCCATAGTATGCATGGTTAGCCGCAGGAACCTTTATCCCATCACTTATGTCATCTTCAGGGGTCATTCCTGTATCAAAATCAAAATCAAAGATGGCTTCCACATTCCCACCCACCTGCTTGTGCCAGGAATAAATGTGGGTTTCCCAGGCACCCACTTTAGAACACTCTTGAAAGGTCAGAAGCAGACTGAGCCCACTGTCTGAAACCTGAGAAGAGCCCAGAATACTGGACCTGTTTTCCCACTTGCATTCAGTACAAAAACGCAGACTCCAAGGGTCATAAGACTAACCTCCTGGTAAAACTACAGTGACACAACAAGCTACATGCAGCCTTTTCCCGCAACTTCCCACCTGATCAATGGTAGGTGCACTTGGAAAAACCCTGCTATTAGCCTCTGCCAGCCATCACGTTTGTCTCCGGGTGTCTCCCCTGAGGGCTATAGAATTGTACTTTTGTGGTGCATTGGGACTGAAATCAGGATGAAAATGGTTAGTATATCCAACTCATGCTCCATCTCAGCCAATGTCAAGTTTTGCCTAGGTCCCTTATCCCGTATTAAATTCACCTATCCGTTTCCCCTTATTGTTTTTTTGTCATTTGCATGTCCTATTATTCTAATTCATTTTAAGAGTTATATTGTTGTGCATTATGATTTTATTGGTGTTTTTGTACAACATAAATACTTTATCCATTGCCTCTAGGATGAAATTGTCTGCTCTTTGCACTAGAAAATAAGGGGTTGAGCTCAAGTTAATTTAATGACTTTAAGGGTTCACCCTTACAAGGATTTAGAATTTTACTTGAGATGGGTTCTTAGCTCCCTCTACCAATAACCCCATTTCTTACAATATCTGAAAGAAGTTCTTGAGTGTAAAAATAGCACCTTTTTCAATCTTAGGATTTCAGTATGCCTTTGGGGTATTAGAAAAGTTGGGCACTTTTTCTGGCAACAATAATGGAAATGGAGATCTTACAATAAGATCTAGAGGTGTTGTCATATATTGATGACGTCTACATCAGAGATGCTGATTTAACTGAGCACTTAATGACAGAATTGTGAGTCCTTTAGTACAGCATAGGAATTAAATAAACTTTTAAATGATCTAAGATTTTGCATCTTTATGTACTCTTCCTTGGATATGAATTATTCAGTGTGGGTAACGGACTGGCACCAGACATCCTGCAGAAGTGTTCTATTTTACAACCTGCAAACACACTGAGAAAATTGTAAGTTCTGAGGGAGCTTTAAACTTTGGAAGAACCTACTTGTTGCAATACGAGTAGATTAATCCCATATGGACTAATTATTCCAACATTACTCAAAAAAAGCAAAGGTGCACAACACAGAAAACAGAAAAATAATAATCACAGGAGTAAAGTTCCTCAGTTTTGATTTTCTTTTTTATTCCAAAATGTGGTGGAAAGTACAGCCAACGCGTTTCGTCCCATACTAGGGACTTCTTCAGGGTGATTATCGATTCCTGCAATTACTCCAACATCTCGACAAAAATGTGAGAAAAAAAACACATACTGCTATCTTGTGCAACCTACAAGCCGAAATGTTGGAGACGAAAAGCTAATAGATATGGGATAACAAGACAAACCTATTAATTAGGGTTATTTCTTGAACTTAAGGCTACATATACATAGTCTACAATGTGGATAGATGACCCCCAACCTCACACAGCTCACACACATATATTCTGTAGTAGAGGAACAATTTACTCATACTGAGAAAATCCTCACAGTAGTACAGGCGGAAATTTTGAAGGTGCATCCTCTTGCACACGGAAAGTGAATAGTTTCCCCTATACCTACATTTGATGCAGCTACTGTAGCTAGAATCCCCAATGCATGTGCTCTACACCTTCACTGTACTCGCACACAAAATGTGACTGATGTAATGTTTTTGTACGTCTCAAGTACTTCTATATTATACATAAAATATCCCAAAAAGTCCAAATTATTTACCCGTACATAAGTAGAAGAGCTTATTCTATTTGGATGGCTTTACGTAGCCCATGACTTGTGCTACAGTGCAGGAAATGTTTGAAGACAGATACTTCAATATCAAAGTTAAAAGTGATTCCATGCACAAAAAGAAGAAATAAATGCCCTTTTACTTGCTCTCCACGAGGCTAATCCATAAGTTCCTACAAGAATTGTGTTAGATTCAGCAGTCTGCATACATGGTTAGAAAGTGGACTTTCCTCATTGACGTCTATACTGATTCAGAGATTAAAAATGTAAACTGATAAAAAAAAGTGCCCCCCTTGAATGCACCCCCATGCACAAGGGCAATGGTGGGCCCTGTAGGGCTGCCTTTCTTTCCTCACCACCAGAAGTTACATGGAGGAAGAACCTCCATGACACCACTTGTGGTGAGGAAAGTTGCAATATGCTTGGTGGTACCTCAGGGCACTGTGGGACCACCAAGGAACACAATTCCCTGGTGGTTGGAGCGGTGTAATGGCAGTCCAACCGTCAAAGTCCTAATAGGGCAGTCAGACTTCCAGTGCAGCGGTGGCAAGACCACCATGCCCCTGTGAGTGTGGCACGACTCGGACCACCAGAATCATAATCAGGGCCCAAATGTAAATAAAAGAAGTCAATACAGGCAATAGTGAGTTACCACTAGTTAATCTCTATTTATTTGTGCTAAACAATAAATCTAAGAGGCATTGGGAATGACGACAGTGTGCATACATTTAACGGTACTGCATTATAATATAGAAGCAGAATGAAAGGGCCATTGGTGAAGGATTTTTTTCTGGAATATTTTCACAAAAATGATATGAAAGTATGCATTTCCGTGACAAATAAAAGGTTAGCCAGTATCTTGCATGGCTTATTTTCGCACACGGACATACCTCACATAAAAAAGCCATAGAAGATAGCAATAGGAGACACATTTAAGATAAAAGGGTCTCTGAGAGATATTTTCTACAGAAACCAGTCTCCAGTGAGGAAAGTTGTGAGTAAAACCATAGAATGCAACATTTTTAGAAATGTCACAAACTTTATGGAACTTGAAATGCTGATATTTTTTTTAATTTTGCTGGCCTATTAAAATATTGTCCAGACATGTGAAGGACATGAACCAGTAGATTAATGACATGTAAGTGCATGACAACTGTGAAGTTATATTCTTGTTGACCAGGTTTTGCTAGGGTGACACACGTATCTATAATTTCACTACACGTAGACTGTTGTAAAAATAGCCACAAAAGAACAGTTTGCACCAAAGCATCTCTCACTAAAGTAAGTCGAGGCAGGGTCGTTTTCTTTTTTTGCCCAAACAAGTTTTTATTGCAAAGTTTGTAAAATATCTTAAGCATGGAAAGTTTACAAAAAACGTTTCAATAGATTATGCAGGAAAATATTCATAAGTTTGCTTACCCCTAATTCACTCACCAGGAGGTATGACCTCCTACATAGGAGTATCAGGATACTCACAATAACAAATTAAATTGAGTGATTAAAATGAGTACTAGATCTTCTCAAAGAGCCAATTTTCAAAAATATTTGCACCTCTAAGGTGCATTTGAGCTTAGAAGCACACATACCTCTCTTTTTCGAGGGCAATTCACATTTTGTGTTCAGGAATTATGACTTTACACCTTAAAAAATCTGTTTGCTCTCAATTTGCAGATTAGATGAGTATGCTGGAAGTAAAACATTTGAGAAAATCAGCTTTAAAGAGCAAGGATGACTATCTAACATGGTTGTTACTCACACAGGATATAGGGCCAGATGTAGGTAAGTATATTTTACCGACTCATAAATATCGAATTTTACCGATTCGGTATTTATGAATCGGTAAAATTGAAGGAGGGAGATTATATATATATATATTCACTGAAAAAACCCTAGGTTTTACACACGTTATAGTTAGGAAGTAGCATTTAAAAAACCTATGAAATTCACTGAAAAAACCATAGCTTTGACACCAGTTATAGTTAGCTGGAAATTTTACTGACATAAAACCAATGAAATTCCACGTTATAGTTAGTTGGACTCACTATAACTTGCACGTGTAATGCACTGCTGATGACATTACATATTACATCACTCATGACATGGTCAGTGACATCACTCATGACATCACTGATGACACCATCCAGTGAATGTGTATCTTACTGAAAAATAAATATTTTTTATATATGTATATGTAAAGGTCGATGGAAGAATAAATGTTTAAATAAATGTTTTAATGAATGTTTTAAAAAAAAAAATGATTGGTTAACTGGCTTATTAAGTGTATCTTAGTGAATACATATATTAGCGAGTAATGTTAAAATATTTAAATATATGTATCAGTGTTTCACTTTGTGAATAAGTGGCTGCATGGATTGATGAGTACCTACATGTGTGTGTATATGGGTTATTAGATGTTTTTTTAGTATCAGTATGAGTGTCTCTATGGTTTGGTGGGGGTGTTACTTATCATATAGATCCATCAATGACTGACTCACTGTTTCTATGTTTTTTGAAGACAGCATATGTGCAGGACTGTATGGGTGGATGAGTGTGTATATGTGTGTGTTAGTGAGTGAATGCCTGCCTCACTAGTGTCTTTATCAGTAACGAGATATGTTTTAATTTAGTATATGTGAGTATTGATATATATAAGTCAGTATATGTGAGACTAAGAGATAGAAAGAGTTCCTGTTTAAATAAGTATGTGTTTCTATAAGTGATTGTTTAAGAGAGTAAGTATGTATAAGTTTCCCTAGAAGTAACGTGGTAGTGTGTGTATAGTTGTATATGCAAATAAATGGATGTTCAATAGTTTATTTGCATGTGTGAGTATGTGTGTGAGTAACTTTTGGATGATTGTTGGTGTGTAACAGGATGTATAGGTGTATCACTACATATGATGAGTGAGTATATGTATGAGTGACTATATAGAACTGTTGGTGAATGAGAGAATGTGTATATAGATGGTGGAATTACTGAATTGGTTGTTGTAACTGGTATGGGTATCTCCATTTTTTTGAAAATGTTAATTTCTATTTTCCAATATGTGTTTTAAGGGTTACATTACACTTAAAGGAGGTCTGTCATCAGTGATGTCATGAGTGATGTCACTGACCATGTCATGAGTGATGTAATATGTAATGTCATCAGCAGTGCATTACACGCGCAAGTTATAGTGATTCCAACTAACTATAACGTGGAATTTCATTGGTTTTATGTCAGTAAAATTTCCAGCTAACTATAACTGGTGTCAAACCTATGTTTTTTTCAGTGAATTTCATAGGTTTTTTAAATGCTACTTCCTAACTATAACGTGTGTAAAACCTAGGGTTTTTTCAGTGAATTTCATAGGTTTTTCCAATGCTATTTCCTAACTATAACGTTTGTAAAACCTATGGTTTTTTCAGTGAATTTCATAGGTTTTTTTAATGCTAGTTCCTAAGTATGAAATCACGTTCGTAACTAGATAGTGTCACCGCCTACACGTCCTGAGAAGCGCATGTAAAGTCATGTGACTTGAAAACAAGACTTCCAATTGGTTCTTAGTAGTTTCTGTTCTGGAATTTACACGAAGCACTCCACCCACTTTCCTCACAATCTTTTCTACTCTCAAGAGACAACAACGTCGAGCATCTTCCGGAAAACTTTGCTGAAATGGCTGCCCTTTCGCATTCATCTTCCGAATCTGAAGGAAATGAGCGACCACCGTTAAGAAGAAAAAAGGAATCTTTCATTTGGCAATGTTTTACTTATCCTGAAGATCAAAAGAAAGTGAATGCGCCAAAAGTAACCTGCACGATATGCAATTCGGAGCTCTCAAGGGGAAATCCAAATAGAAAATATTCCTTTTCTATACACACCATGCTGCGGCATGTTAAACAAAGGCACCCTGAGCATTATGCAAAAGCATCGACAAGAGCCCCGGCCACGCTATTACCATCAGAGGTGGCCAGCACATCTTCTGGTGGACGACCTATATCTCCATCGAGTGCTGAGATGGACTTGAGACCATATCTTGCGAAGGTGCACATGAAATGCAACGAGTGTGGAGAAATTCTTTTGTATGGAGAGCAGAGCCTCGTTCTTATTAAACTCAAAATTGAAAGTCATAAATGCCCCAAGAAAAGATACATTTCTTCACTTCATTTTCATAGTATTACATACTGAAAAATGTAGTAGCAACTTTAAGAAATCGAAAGCATCATAACACTTGTTTCCAAAAAAAAAAAAAAGTTATTTTCAGAAATAACTCTTTCCACCAAAACGTGCTCCAAGAGCATATTATGAAATGTGTTTTCGCCGCTTTATTTTAGTGCGAGACCGGGTGCGCGCACCCTCCTATCGCTTACAGGACCTGACACTTGCATGTGAAGTCATGTGACTTCAAAATAACACTTCTAATTGGTTCTTGGTAGTTTCTATTCTGGAATTTACACGCAGCACTTCACCCACTTCCATCACTTTCTTTTCTACTCTCAAGAGAGAACAACGTCGAACATCTTCCCGAAGACTTCGCTGCAATGGCTACCGTTCCGTATTCATCTTCCGAATCTGAAGGAAATGAGCGACCACCTTTGACAAGAAAAACGGAGGCCACGCTATTACCATCAGAAGTAATCAGCACATCTTCCGGTGGACGACCTGTATCTCCATTGAGTGCTGAAATGGACTTGAAACCATATCTGGCGAACGTGCACATGAAATGCACGAACTGTGGAAAACTTCTTGTATACGGAGAGCAAAGCTTTACTCTAATTAAACACAAAATTGAGAGTCATAAATGCTCCAAGAAAAGTTACATTTCTTCACTTTATTTGGATAGTATGACATACTGAAAAATGTCGTAGCAACTTTAAGAAATCAAAAGCATCATAACACTTGTTTCCAAAAAAAAAAAAGTTCTTTTCAGAACTAACTCTTTCTACCAAAACGTGCTCCAAGAGCATATTATGAGATGTTTTTTCGCCGCTTTATTTTAGTGCGAGACAGGGTGCGCGCACCATCCTATCGCGTACAGGACCTGACACTTGCATGTGAAGTCATGTCACTTCAAAACAACACTTCTAATTGGTTCTTGGTAGTTTCCATTCTGGAATTTACACGCAGCACTCCACCCACTTCCATCACTTTCTTTTCTACTCTCAAGAGAGAACAACGTCGAACATCTTCCCAAAGACTTCGCTGCAATGGCTACCGTTCCGCATTCATCTTCCGAATCTGAAGGAAATGAGCGACCACCTTTGACAAGAAAAACGGAGGCCACGCTATTACCATCAGAAGTAATCAGCACATCTTCCGGTGGACGACCTGTATCTCCATCGAGTGCTGAAATGGACTTGAAACCATATCTGGCGAACGTGCACATGAAATGCACGAACTGTGGAAAACTTCTTGTATACGGAGAGCAAAGCTTTACTCTAATTAAACACAAAATTGAGAGTCATAAATGCTCCAAGAAAAGTTAAATTTCTTCACTTTATTTGGATAGTATGACATACTGAAAAATGTCGTAGCAACTTTAAGAAATCAAAAGCATCATAACACTTGTTTCCAAAAAAAAAAGTTTTTTTCAGAACTAACTCTTTCTACCAAAACGTGCTCCAAGAGCATATTATGAGATGTTTTTTCGCCGCTTTATTTTAGTGCGAGACAGGGTGCGCGCACCCTCCTATCGCGTACAGGACCTGACACTTGCATGTGAAGTCATGTGACTTCAAAACAACACTTCTAATTGGTTCTTGGTACTTTCTATTCTGGAATTTACACGCAGCACTCCACCCACTTCCATCACTTTCTTTTCTACTCTCAAGAGAGAACAACGTCGAACATCTTCCCGAAGACTTCGCAGCAATGGCTACCGTTCCGCATTCATCTTCCGAATCTCAAGGAAATGAGCGACCACCTTTGACAAGAAAAACGGAGGCCACGCTATTACCATCAGAAGTAATCAGCACATCTTCCGGTGGACGACCTGTATCTCCATCGAGTGCTGAAATGGACTTGAAACCATATCTGGCGAACGTGCACATGAAATGCATGAACTGTGGAAAACTTCTTGTATACGGAGAGCAAAGCTTTACTCTAATTAAACACAAAATTGAGAGTCATAAATGCTCCAAGAAAAGTTAAATTTCTTCACTTTATTTGGATAGTATGACATACTGAAAAATGTCGTAGCAACTTTAAGAAATCAAAAGCATCATAACACTTGTTTCCAAAAATAAAAAAGTTCTTTTCAGAACTAACTCTTTCTACCAAAACGTGCTCCAAGAGCATATTATAAGATGTTTTTTCACCGCTTTCATTTAGTGCGCGACCGGGTGCGCGCACCCACCTATCGCGTACAGGCGTCAAGACACGCATGTGCAGTCATGTGACTTTAAAACAACACTTCCAATTGGTTCTTACTAGTTTCTATTCTGCAATTTACACGGAACACTCCACCCACTTCCCTGGAAAACCAGTTTATCGAAAAACTTTTAAAGCCTCCTCTTATGAAATATTCGACATCGTTCACATAGCAGAGTAGTAAATAGCACTATATACACTCCATCCCTTAATTATAAGAGACTTATTGCTATGTGAGAACAACTTTTGTTTTCACGCGATAATGTGAAATGCTGAGCCTGTTACAGAATTTTCTTTCACATATATGTTACTATTCTCCTTCGAGCACTAACACCGTAGAAAATACCACCAATAGCGGTGATATTTTTTACACCGAGAACGGGCGATTTGTATCGCTTAGAGCCCTTACAATTATAAAGTTTTATTTCCTAAGTCTCTGATCTCCAACTGTGCAACATGGCTCCCCTGTGTGTCGTAATAAGGTCCATAAACAAAAACTACAGGGCCAGCATTATACACATGCACAGAACCACAAAACGACAAGAGCCACCATGTTTATATATATCCTTAATATAATAAACCTCTGAGAATAAATACATATTTCCGTGGCACCCCATAAAAGAAATTTGGCGTCTTCTGACTCTGCTTCATTACCAAACACCCTAACCCCCCGCCCCTCTCACTCTTCACTAAACTCCACACTCCACCCCACCCGGACCCCTTATTACAAACCCCCAACCTACCCTCCCTGCCCAAGCCCACCATGAACCTCAAACCGCCCCTGGAAAACTTATAAGACACAGGATTACTAAAACTCAAAGAATAGGCAACAGGCAGATAATCTAAATAGAACATAAAGGCACATATTTTTTTCCATAATACTATTGAAAAACATGTTCTATTTTTTATAAATCTATCATGCATCTGACCCTCTAGAACCGCTTTCAAAACGTGAACTATAAACCTCTACTTTTCATTTTCAAACCATACACTTTCAATTACATTATTTTTTTTTTACAATTCATGTAATGTTACACACCTTTTCTAAAATACACCAGTACCTGTTATTTATAAGGATTTATTTTCAGTCTTCATCAGTGACACTTTCTTAACATATAATGAAAATCACTGTAACTTTTTAAACGACTATGCTAACGCGGTAAAAATAACCCTTCATTTGCTTTCCTTTAAGAATGCAGACTATCTACCCCACGCATGCATTTCTTGATCTTTGTATTTGGCAGCGAATACCGACCTTGAATCGGAAGACATGAACAAGAGCTCCATTGTCACATTTAAAACTGAACGTTGCATCTGCTCACACACATATCTTTCACTTAGCCAACATTCACAGGAAACAGCATTGATGTAAAAAAAAATTGACCTTGCTTTACAACTTGCTCAAATGACTCCCTTATTTTTTAACGCATCCTCTACTTCAAGAAAAGCTACTTTTTTGATAACTACTAAGCAATATATAAGTGACTAGACTCCTAGAAAATTTATCAAGTCATTCTGCTCCTCTCCACTGCATAGCCGGCTACCTAACTCTCTGGAGTTGCTATACAACCGGCAGTGCTGCGCCGTTTCCTTTACCATCTTGGGAAATTCAAAATGGATGTCCCTCCTGCCTTCGCAAACGAGCCGGACCACTTAGAACTATTTCGACAGAGAATGCTTCTGTACTACGGCACCTTACCACTCTCAACTTTGAATACTTCATATCGATTATCATTTCGATATTCGTATTTCACCTGTGTGCAGCCTGTATTTCATTGCCTGAGCTGTGATTTCACGTGGGCCCTGGATTTATGTCTCTGCAATTTGGTACCTCCTGAACCGAATTACAATCACCTCATGAATCCGTTACGTGATCATGAACAGCTTTGTTACAACGGAGGGTTTATGGCCTTTGCAGCGATACAAGGAGTTCTGGGTCATTGGAATATATTCGCAGCGGCGCAAGATTTCCTAACAGAGAGCTACATCGAAAACCCACCGAGCTGCCCTATGATGGTAAAAGACGCTCCAATAATGACAGATCATGAATGCTCCTTTCATCTTCTCAATTGGATGGCTGACATGTTTTCAGATGATAACAGTGATTTCCTGTTAGAAGCACTTGCTGCATACTTTGCCTACACAATGGACGGTTAAATCTTTCCTAACAGAGAACTACATCGAAAACCCACCGAGCTGCCCTCTGATAATAAAAGAGGCTCCGATTTTAACAGATCATGAGTACTGCTTTACTCTTTTCCATTGGATAGCTGACATACTTTCAAATGATAAAAGTGATTTCCTGTTACAAGCAGAAGCTACCTATTTTGCCTAAACAATGCTTTAATAACTCTTATACAAGCCATTGACGTCCTCATTTCCTTTTGCTTCCCTATATTCTTCACGTTCTTTTCCAAATTTTCTTCTGAAGAACAGACCTATTGGCTTTACTAACAGTGGACATTATGATTTCGTGTTGTTTAAATTTTGGTCTTTTATGTGGACTACATTTGTTTCTTCAGCTACTCGATTTTCAACTTTATTTTTTTACAGTCTAATCTCAACAATTCTATTGCATATCTTATCTAAGGTTATTTCAAACGTACTCGATGCAAAACTCGCTAATATATGCTACATGCACTCTAATTAATGTGTAAATTTTAAACGAGTTTTTTATAACTGTAAACGCCATTTCGCATCTCAACTGCTTATTTCCGCCTCACACGCCTCTGCTCCTTTAATTTTCTATAAAATTATTAATTTAAAATACTTTACAGAAAAATATGTTCTTTCAACAATATTTCCATTATTACTTGTGCTGTATTTCAAATGCAATACTGCAACCTTCAAAAGATATCTCAATACAGTAGTTCTCCTCAATACTGATTTGCGCACCATCCAACAGATTACATACATGCACCTCTCGCCATTTTGTCGCTTTTGGCGCCTTTTTTTCCCCGTACACAGTAACATAACACAAACTTGATAGTGCTTCGCATGTAGACAGCTGATTGATAAAGTAATGATGTATAACCACTTGCATTTTCATATATCGTTCCTAAACTGAAAGGCCAGAGACCTTCTTCCATTTATTAAAATATAATATACTTCCTTATAAGAGTGTACAATGTTTTTTTCCAACTATATTCATTTTTCTTCAACTATAGCGTTTGTATTCCATGTACTACTGACAATACCAATTACTGTGTTTTTTGCAATTTCTGTACTCATATTACATAATGATTTGCCTTTAAAACAGTACATTTCTAAATAAACATTTCTAATATTCACGGTTTCTCTTTTAATCCATAATCTCAACTGAAATGATTTCATATTGAAAAACTATTCATGGCTTCCACATAACCTTAACTGTAGTCACTGAGGACCTTATTTATGAAGACCTTCCGCCGCCGGTGCCTCATTTTTTAAAATGGGAAACAGTGACGCACCGGTGGCGCAAGGCCTTCATAAATAAAGTCCTGAATGTTTTCTTTTCTCGACCTCACTTACTGATACTAGAACCTGCAAGCCAATTACGGCCCGTGAACTCTTTCTTAGTAGGTCGCGCACCGTACAGACAGTTATACCACTGTTAAAAAAAATTTTTTACTGTTACCAAGCACCGCCACAGTTCCGCTTCACTCAGACTTAATCACTGCTCCCACGCTTCTACAGGCCAAACGCTATGTCGTATTTCTCTCCTTATCACCCTTTCATCTCCACAATAACAAACAGAACAGAACAGAGTCAGATACAGAGGCACCAAAGAGTGAACCCATCACCAACTGCCATCTCCGGCTGTTTCCATGGTTACACCTCATTCTGCACCTTGCTGAAGGCACAGGTCAAACGTTCATGTCTCAATGTTCTACAACAAACTAAGAAGACTATTTTCCCTCCAGAAACACCTGCCAATCCACAGCTCTGTTACATGTCTTGTTTTTTCACACCCAATAGTACTTTTCGTTTAACATAAACATTAACATGCAACGTACTGTTCAATCTCTACTTATTACAATCAACCAATCATTTTTTTTTTTAACCACACCCAGCCTCTTCCTTTTTCTTTATTTAGAATTTCAACTTCTAACTACCATTCCACTTCCAGAACCGATCGGAGGACGACTACAAATCCCTTGAAAATGAAGGTCTGGCTTATAGGACACAGTTATATTCACTGGAGTGAAAAATATGCAGTAAGCAGATGAATTTGCAACCTCGGCTTACCAAATGTACACATAACATGGATTGCCAAAAGAGGATTGAAATGTCACCAATTGATTCCATTGGTGAAAACTTTTATGCATCTCCCAGAACCAGACCTTATAATTGTGCACTGTATTGGGAACGATCTAGGCACAATCACTTGGGTAGGTCTGGAAATGCTTCTAAAAGAC
This sequence comes from Lissotriton vulgaris, assembly GCF_964263255.1. Lineage (NCBI taxonomy): Eukaryota > Metazoa > Chordata > Amphibia > Caudata > Salamandridae > Lissotriton > Lissotriton vulgaris. Next base: position 1,062,530,795 of record NC_141699.1, read on the forward strand.
ACCTTTCGACAATTGATGACACTTTTTCCTCGATCTGCCTTGGTATATTCCAATATATGCCAAAGACAGAAATGGAATTGGTCCAATCAACATTGTGCACAATTTGAGAAAGCAAGGAGACATGTAAATAAATCTGTTTCTGCGTTCCTCAGAGATTATAGCATGGGTTCTATTTACCACAACAACTTGTGATACCACATGCAAGACGTCTATAGGAGAGACGGTGTTTATTTCACGAATGAGGGAAACAGAGTCTTCCTCTGCAACATCAGGCTCTGCATCGGTACTTACTTATAAATGCAGAAAACACTCAATTAACACAATGGCTCTTTTCAGAGCCACCTTATATCTAAGCACTCAAACTTCTGATTTATCTCCATTTTCACACTCTTGTAAATAGGTGTGCGCCACCGGGTGCGGGCACCCCGTATTTTTTTTTCGGGGAAAAAATTATATCTTTTTGCGTTTAAGGGCCTTACTGCACACCCCGAGAAAAGCTACGCAGCAAAACAATCTCTACCTTCTCCCCTTTCCATGTTTCAACGCTTTGAAATGAACAATATATTTACTCGCAGTGACAAAATGGCGAACAAAACTTCCTGATTTCCTTCGAATCGAACGTTAACAGACGTCACGCAGCAAAAAAAAATTCCGCTCACGCGCAGCCGCTTGAGTGCGCGCACGCGTGCGCGCCTATAGATGTATAATTGACTTTAACTTTAATTTTCTCAACAACTACTGAACGGATTTACACCATTCCAAAAAAAGCGTAATCTGCGAACCGGACTCTACAGTTTTGCCAAATTTCTTATAAATCCATTCAGCCGTTCGACCTGTAGCCGAGTCTAAAGGTCCTATGGAAAATAACATGCAGAAAACACGTTTTGGGACCCCCCTTATAGCTCAGCCCCCACTTGACCAATCCCCCCCAAACTTTCAGGGAAGGAGCGCAGCAGACCGAGCCATCTTCTTTGAGAAATTCGCTAAGATTCTTCAACCAGGGCCAAAGTTATTCCAAATAGAATGTTGAGGATTTCCTATGGAAAACAATCCTAACTATAACTACCTACTGGCGACCGCCAGTAGGTAATATATATATATATATATATATATATATATATATATATATATATATATATATATATATATATATATATTTAAGCAAAAAAAGATACTTTCACTTGTGAGTAACTAAATTCTGAAAGAACTCCAGAACTAATCCTAGAAATCTGTGTGTCCCAGCTTCACCGGAATACTCGTGCAACTTCACTGTGAACTCCAAAACAAGTTGGGGTTTTACTCCAAAGGTTGGCCTAAGACTACCAAAGCAAATTATCAACATTTTCGAATATCAAGCACAAAGAGAAGAAAGAAAGGTTTCACAGAGTAATACTGATCTGAATGAGGAGGTTGGTGCTGTAACCTCTAAGTTGTACACATCAGTGAGGTTAAACTAATAAGGAAATAGAGTATAAAACTAGCAAGGATTTACTCAACGTATGTCTATATGATGGTGAAATGCTTAGAAATTAGAAAGTAATATCAGACCATTCAAGGTACCCATAAAAAGACATGTTGTTAGTCTTCACACTGATGAACAATGTTATAGGTAAGTAAAAAGCTACAGTTCGGAGCTCAAGCTAATATATATATGAAGTGTGGCTGACCACCCAAGAGATTTTTACTGCATGAGGAGATTTACTGCAGGCAGCTTAAAGAATGACTCGGATGGGATCAATCTTATGCAGAAGAAAAGTTACCTTAGGAATCCATAAACTTTGATCCAGTCTTTCAATAAAGCTTCATTAGCCCATGCCTGTATCAAGAAAGGATATAAAAAACAGTTCTAGGTTTATTAAAGGTCTCACAGTCACATAAAATGTTCCCAATTTACATATTTACAATTCATGGCCTTGCTTTTCATAAAAGTGCACCTTATGATCGGTAAGTGATCCTTTCGTTCATATACTGACCAAGACTTGATAAACAAATGAAGTCCAAATGTTTAAGTGCTTGATTAAATTATCATAGAAAATCCTCCACTGGAAAATACTACATATAGAGGAAAATCCAACAGTGGAATTTCTCCATCAAGGGTATACATGGATGGAGGAGATTCACCCAGTGGATGTCATCATAGATTAGGCATTTCCTTTAAAAATATTTAAAATGTCCATTACCAACAAACTCTACACCAGGCTTTAATGGTTCTACACCTTCTACACAATGCAAGGTCACAGATAGATATCATGTGGGGTCTGTGTCTCAAGTCTAGGCAGGAAATAAGAATGATAAATAGGCCTCTTACCTACCTTCCACATGTTTATGTTTCTATTTATCCAGGCATTCTATAAACATGTTTGTCATTTACAAATCAAATACCATTTGATAACAATATTTTCTATAATATTTTTATTAAAGGTTAATAAACATTTTTAATCTTCTGTATACTGTACTACAAGGGCATCCTGGTATAATAAAGTATAGAGGAAAGTCAACATCTTCAAGATAAAAAAGTAAAAATATTTATATTAAATATTAATGAAAAATTATTGTATGTATATATATATGTGCGCAGACTCCAGGGAACGCCACTTCCAATCCCAGCGCAACCCAGGACTAGCGAAGCAAACAGGAGACGGACCACAGCTCACAATTCACAGGTTGGTCTTTATTGCAGGAAAGGTTGGTAGGAAGAGGGAAAGACACGTTTCGGGCTCAAAAAGCCCTTGTTCACATGTATATATATGAAACACGAAAGTCCCAGCAGTGCGACCAACCTTCACAGCGGCGCCGAACCAGGAAATAGACTCCACAGGCAAGTGCTTAAGGGTGTTTAATTATAGCAACAGATGTCCAAATGACGCATTTCGGCCTTGATCACACATATATATCTATATATCACCACCAAAAAATCTAATAAGGCGCACACTCAGGAGACGTCAGCTAGTGCAGATTTATTGCTCAGTCATGATGCGTTTCGACAGTAAAACTGTCTTGATCACACACAGACGGATTAGTGAGAATGCATTCAATAGAAGTGCGTAAACACAAGCAAAGGACTCATGTGCAAGGAAACTGATGTGATGGCGCAAATCATCGGCCATCTTGTAGCATGTAAATACATAAATGAACATACTGCATTGTGTATGACAGCATCTTAGAATTAAGGCAAACTACAACACTCTGTAACGTTACAGTGATGCATGTGCGCAATAAATGACCTACATGATGTAAGCGCAAAGACCTAGGTAGGCATATCGATAGTATGTAATTTGCGCTCACAGTGTTGGTAAAAACAGCTGTGAGAGGAGAGACTGCGGCGTGCACAAAAGGCAGAAGTATGTGAAATCGCATAATCACCCCGGTAATGTAGACTCCATAGTGGACATGTGGGCACTATAAACAGCCATAGTGGCTGTGCACAACAACAAAATGCAGAGCCAATTTGCACGTGAGCTAGCAATCTAGATGGCGATGGGCACACAGTCCCTTGGGATGCATGCCGATGTAAGACGACGCACCCTTTGATTTGGAGCCGCGGCAGTTTGCGACTTGGCGGGAGGAGCTGTGACATATATATATATATATAGAAATATATATATATATATTATAAATATATAAATATATATATATATATATATATATATATATTTGTTTTCACCTCCTCTGAGTTTGCCGGGACACCATGACAGCGGTGCAAAGGGCAGGATCAGAGGTTATCCTGCATCCATAAAAGTTTTACAGCAAAAAGCACGTTTCTGCAATTGCACTCCGCTCCGATAAAATATCACATCCACGTAGAGTTGCAATGAAAGTTAATTTATTCCAGCATATACACTTGAGGGATGGAACAAAGCCAACGCGTTTCAGCGATCACCCGTGATCTAGGCGAGGTGTTTTTTTCAGTCAATATATATATATATATATATATATATATATACATATATATATATATATATATATATATACATATATATATATATATATATATATATATATATATATATATATAAGTTCATCAGCAGTGCATTGCAGGCGCGCTTGTTATAGTGAGTCCAACTTACTATAACGTTGGAATTTCTATGGTTTTATGTCAGTAAAATTTCCAGCTAACTACAACTGGTGTGAAACCTATGGTTTTTTTTCACTGAATTTACTAGGTTTTTTAAAATGCTAATTCCTAACTATTACTGGTGTGAAACCTATGGTTTTTTCAGTGAATGTATATATATATATATATATATATATATATATATATATATATATATATATATATATATATATATATATATATATATATATATATATATATATTTATTCTAACTGTAGAACAAAATAAAATATACTGAAGCACTACTAACTTAAGTTTGAAATGAATATGTAATTAATTTAAATTAATAACATACACAATATTGATCTGAAATTTAAATTAAAAATAGATTTCCACCTACATATTGTTTTTACTTATTGAATAATAATTAATAAGATTGATGTAAGAGATTACTTTTTAAAAATAATTATATTTCAATATAAAAGTCACATTTAGTTATAAATTTAAAATTGTTATCAAAACATTGTACAAATAAATATTAATTATGTTTTATTTTTAGATGTTTTAAACTACATATTTATTTATAATTTGAATAATTCAATATAAAGTTATCATATTTACAATGGGGTTTTATTTTAAGTCCCTCCCTCCATTATTGTCTATGTGAACATGTTGCAGTACCAGTGGTTGACCATCTGGGGGCTGGATTTAATCTAGCTCTGAACCGCAGTCATTTACTATTGTTTTGAGTCTCTTTTAGCAGTAGTAAGTTTAAAAGTGGAGTTTGGGAATAGCAATGAGCATACTCTTCTGGATGGGGGTGTAAGTCCCGGGCTAAACCCCACCCTAACATCCTTAAGCCCCTAGTTACCCCTTCTTAAACCCATCTCATTTATAAGTAGATTTAGCCACTTTTTCCAACTACTCCCCCTTGTCCCATCTACATTTACTTCAGAGTAGTAAACTTACATGTGTTAGACTCACCCCATTTAAAAGATAGGCGATTTGGAGGTAGGTAGAGATTTAGACCCATAGGCTTGGGAGTAGCATTTTGTAGTACTTTTGTATTACTATTGCAGTACTACTAAACAGACTACACCATCCAGTTTGTTAATAGGTCCCTAGGCATTACATTATTCTTAAAACGTATTCCTCCTCTGTACTACAACGATTCTACATACACACCACATCCCACCACACAGGAGGTTCAACATTCAACCAGACACTGGGTCTATCCATTCCATGCACTGTCCATAACTCACAATAAATCGCTCAATCCAGAATTTTACCTCTGTTGACCCCACTCATCCATTCTCCACAAGCACAGCAATTGACCTATTCATGGTATTTGCCCGTCATACACAATAAATGATGTTGAAACATGTTTTCAAGTTTTAAATACCATCAAGCCAAATTATTGTATCCAGATTATTGACTACCACACTGTAGAGAAAGTTGATATGTTAGCTCCACATCATTGAACCTTTACAATATGTATTGTTATGTGGATGCGAATCTACCTAGATGTGGAGTTAATAATGGCAAACCTATATTAATGATATATACTTAGCCTCACAGTATTGAGGTAGTTGATATTCTGGATACAAAAATATTGGAGGATGGCATTTTGTCAATCGGAATTGCGACATAAATTAACAATAAATCCATACACCCCAGATACTACCTTCATCCTACTTATTAAATATTCTACCCCCACATACTCTACATTATCACCAAATGCACTACATTCTTGCCACATGTATTACGGTATCCCCACATACAATATCTATCGACCCATACAATTCTTCTGTCTACCCCACGAACAATATTTACTCACCCAATGGATTTCGTCTTGCCATAACACACCATGCATCTACCTCCACTTCACAACATACAAGCATCCACCCAATAATCTTTGTATGATCCACTAAACACAAAACAGCAGCCCATCCAATGCACTGCCTCTACCAATCACATAAGCCACATGTGTTCACACTGTGCTCTAAATTACTTTACCTAGCACACAGTTTCAATCATCTCATGCTATCCAATCATCTACCTAAGGTTCTAAATACATCACCACTTCGATGATACATAGAAAGCACACCCACCATCAATCATCCAAAGGATTTGACCCATAAACTTCACCCATTACCTACAACACACTTTGCATATCACTTATCATCCTTGTGCTCTTCACCAAGTCACTCGGTGATTTACAATCACCAAAAATCACACACATCACACCTATAAATGGAAAACCGAAGTTGTGGGTCAAACCCATTTTTTAGGAATCTATGAGCTGTCTTGAACAGAAAAAGATGCATGATGCATAGTTAATTAATGATTTGCTAAAGTCATTACATACTGGGCTTCTTCTAGTATATCTGGGAGTTTTACTCAGCTTTGGGATGAGTAAAAGTGGGATAAGGAGTTGTAGATTTTCTATGAAGTGTGTCTACAATGTCTGTTTAATGTAACTAGTTTATCAGTATTGCCCAGAGAGCCCCACTGCATGTGTATCAGATATCCGGACTTTTATTTTTGCCCTGGCATCATGATAACTTAAGCATGTGCCTAAAGCTCTGGTCCTGTCCATAACAGTGTGAAGTCCGGGACCTGTCCTACAGCCCAGAGGGACACATCAAGTGTACCGTCATTGTAGGCAATAGAATATTGCCCCTGTATTCGGTTTAGCACTGTTTCTCAGAATAGTGTAACCACACCTGTTATCTGTGAGTAAGGCCTACTGGCCAAGTTTTGTTAAGTTCTACTATTTTGTGTATGCCTGAATGGGTGGATTAGGAGCTGGTGGGACACCCTTGAAAGAATAGTGGAAGAAGTGGTAGAGGGAGTAGTAGAGGGAGTGCAAAGGGTGTCGAGCTTTAAAAACGTAAACTATAATCTATACCACTTTGTTCCAGTTCCAAGTCCCTTATAACGAGGGAAGAGAGAGCTCCACAGCATACTCAAGGCAGGACTGGTTTCTGCCTGTCAGACAGTCTCACAGTTTTGAAGGGTCATCACCTGAAATCTACACTTTCTGGTCTTCTACCTATGGGTCTGCTCGGAAACAATCTAGCTGCTAAGCATGGGAAGGATCTTGTTTCGCCCAACAGGAGGAAGGACTGTCCTGGAGGAGAGAGGCCCATGGAATCCCTGGCATCTGTGGGGCACCCAGTGAGAGCTGACTGCACAAGAGCAAGCAAGGGAGGGACAGTGTGAGTTGTGTTCCCTCACAGTCTCCCATCCATGTTCTTAAAGGGCACAATAACTGCATGATCAACATGGACCAAGCCAACTCGACTATGATGCGATTGCAAGGTAAGATATTTTATTTATTTTACATTCGCTATGCCGTCATTTGTCATTTTCACCGCCCGCCCAATCCTGCTTATCTGCATGGACCGCCACTGGTCTGCTAGTATTCATAGCAGTACAAGTTGGGGCTAAGGTTAGCTGACTTCACCCTGAGTGGGGAACACCAGTGTCACTCAAGCAAAATATTTAGAAAGTGTATTTTAAAGTTACTTCCTAATTTCCTGACTTATGGCATATATCAGACCATGCTTCATCAGTGAAATGGACTGAAAGTTTGCCACTATTGGGCTCAGAGGTTGCTCAAAGTCACAGCCAAAAAAAGGACAGTTAATTATCACTGTTTCCAATCTGGAGACCATATTCCTAAAGTGACCCCATGTACAGAGGGATACACAGATCTGGGCAGATTGTTAAGTCACCAGTGTGAGGCACAAACTGGAACCAATGAAGTGCCTAAGTTGTTTGTACTTCTACCACTAAGATTGGCAAAGGTCATATTGCAGGGATACTACTAAGAATGTCTTCAATTTATTGTTTGCATAAAAGTTCTGAATCCGACCAATGAACAATTTAGCCCCCAGTCAAGATTGTCCTATTGTCCCGGATAGGAGACTCCTTATGTGAATGGTTGCACACCTTAAGGTGTTTGTGGACTGTGTGCCATGCCTGTACAGAGTATTGTGGAATAGGGTTGCACCCTGCAGCATTGCCCTTGCCTTTCTCATATATAATAACCATGTCCCCTGCAATAGATAACTGATTCTTTTCTAAACCCACCAAGGTAGATTCATAAGCGCAAGTTGATAGCAATCCCTAGGAGCATTGCATTTGATGTGCTAGGTAGTAACCACAAATTTAGAGTATCAAAGACCCCCAGATGACATTTTGGCATTCAGTTTTCAAAATTCTTATTTCTATGTTTTGTCAGTGTGCATAAAAACCTGTTTTTATCAAGGACCCAATTTTACTCAAAATGGATTAGGGAAGGATAACAGGGATCATTGCAAATACATAATTGAACCTAAGTGCCACAGTTAGCTTCACTATCTGAACCTTGCCCCAAAGTGATAACTATGAAGAGGACCACCTAAGGAAGTCATTAGCTGGCTTCTACATCAGTGGACATAAGCTCTCTGGCATAATTTGTGTTATATTCCTGTGAAGCAGGATACCAAGATACTCATACCTTTTGGGACCCATTTAAAGGGAAACCTTCCCAAGATGGCCTGTGAGTGAATATTGCAAATTCAGCAAATGGCAGAGACTCACACTTTCACCTGCATATACAGTACCAAGAGAAAAGTGGAAATTCGGATATCAAATACACAATCTTAGGGATGATCGAGAACTGTGATCGCGATAAAGTAATGAGGATGTCATCAGCAACAGAAAAAGAGCTTCTGTTTCCACTAATTATGTTTATTTGCAAAACTGCCTGCAAATGATATTTGTTGCTTTGACTGATTTTAGATCTACAAGAGAAACAATCACATAGAGAGGAGATATCCCTGTCTGCCCCGCTAATTTTAAACATGCCTGAGAAAAATCTCCAACAACTGACCTGCACTGTTGGCTTGATCGACAGCCATTTAAACGTCCTCCAAAATCTCAGACCTACCATCCTCAATTCGAAGTCCTTAAGATGTATTCCCATTTAACCTGATCAAAAGCCTTTTCAGAATTTAAAGAAAGTGCTGTTCTGTCATCATGGTCTTTTCTGACCTGCCTCATTAAGGGCCAAATGTATCAAAAATGATTTTTGTGATTCTCAAACTGCGATTTTTAGCAAATCTCAATTAGAGAATCGCAAAATGCAATGTATGTAGGATTTGCTAAAAATTTTGCGAATCCTACATATTCCTTATTTGCAAATCGCAATTTGAGATTCGCAAATACGGAATTCCTTCCCATTCATTCCTGAGGGCTACGAGACCCATGGGAATGAATGGGAAGATATTCTCAATTTGCGATCGCAATTAGAGAATCGCAAATTGAGAATGCATTTTCATGGATGCCAGGGTGTCAAAAGGACCCTGTTACTCCCCTGAAATATGTATGTGTGCACATGTGGCGCACATATATGCCCTAAGGGCATGTATGTGTGCCACATGGCACTTTGAAAAATGCAAAAAAGTGCATTTTTCAAATAAACTGCAAATTACCACCAACTTGAAGCTGGTGGTAATTTGCGATTCCTTATGGCCAAATCACACTTTTTCTGAGCTTCCGACATTGCATTTAAGGAATTGCAATTTGCGAATCCTTAAATGCAACTGCAAAATAGGTTTTCTTGCTCATACATTGCACACAGCTAAATTGCGATCCAAACCGCTGAAATTCTGCGAATTTTTGCATTTGCACTCACAATTTAGCTTGATACATGTGCTCCTAAGTGAATTATGGGCCTCATAGTGTTCTCAGGACATCTGCTTGAAATGAAACCAGTGTTTTTTTATGGACATTAGATAGTATCACTGTTCACAGTCTTCTGACCATTACCTTTGCTTGCATTTAATAATGACATTGGCCTGTAGCTGGTACACTTTAGAGGGTCTTTATTCAGCTGGGGATAAGCAAGATGAACAGTTGATTAAATTCATGGCATAAGGGTCCATGGACTTTGCTTCCCTAAAGACCCTGCATTGGTTCTGGGCCACTTTAGCATTGTTGATTTTACATAATTTGGTAGGAAGTTTATCATCCCAAGGCCCTTTTTTATCATCCATGTCGTGCAGTATCTCCTCCTCAGAAATGCTGCCCTCTGAGGCATCGCAAGCCTTTTCCATTAAACAAGGCCACCCCATCCAAGAAAGAAGATTGACTTGAATCACAGTTTGGTTGCAAACATACAGTTGGGCGAAGAGCCAGGCAAATTCACTCAATTTGTCAATCAGATAAAAAAACATTACATTTTCATAACTGATTGTTGCAGAGATGATCAACAGAGATTCCTATTGTTATGAGGATAGGCAAGCAAGCTTCCCACCTTTTGCCCAAACTCATAATACTTCCTATTCAAGTGATGCAAAGAATACTCAGCCTGTCTAGTAAGCAAAGCATTCAGATCATATTTTCTTTTCGTCAAATTTCTTAACAGGGTGGGTGTGAGTGTGATAACGTCTTGTAACCACCCTGTCTAGATCCTGCTGAGTCCAAACAGTTGGCAGGTAGTGTATAGTAGAATATTTCATAATTCTGCCTATTATATGCCTGGCCTACAGCACGAAGCATCTGAAAAGAGGCCTCATTTTCTGCCATGAAGACCATAAGCAAAGATCTTTTTCTCTTTATCATGAGCCATTTTACGCTGAAAGGTATTCATGTACCAATATGTTACCCATGAAATATTAAGACTCAGATCAAAGTGTAGAACAATCAGAGACTGGTCAGAAATGACTTTCTGAAGGTTGGTGCAAGTTACCACATATGGAGTGGAGTCTGCTGATATCAGAACATATTAAATATGTGTGTACATGCTCTGCACAGATGAAGTAAAAGCGGATTCTCTTTATATTAGATTCCTAAATCTCCAGATGTCAGGAAGTGCACGACCACCCAAGAAATCTATGTCCCTGGTATTACTAACAACCGGGGCGCTAGACCTGTTGATGACAGTATCCAACGTTATATTCCTACCAGAATCCATTCCAACCTACTGACTTGTGTAGGAGTTCGAGATACCATAGGAAAAATGATAGCTCAGGACCTGTGAGTGCATATTCTGAACCAATCACCTGAATCCTTTCCTGCATAGATGTCTTTACTAGTGCAAACCTCCCACCTGGAGGAGTCCACACTTCCAGAAGAGACATTGGTAATGATTTATTTTCTGCTCAATAAAGGCATGCCACATCTTTTGTAAGCAGTTATTCCAGAAGTACAAAACTCTGAACCCAAATAGTAGGGACTCCTGGAACCTGGCATACCATTTCTACAGATTTTTCTCCTTTGCCCATACTTCCAATGGCTGAAAACTGAAAAACATCTGAATGTCTTTGAAATATTTTTTCTGTCTTCTTGGATTGCATCATACTATAATTTCTTATACAGATACTAAATATACTTTTTAGGAAGTTTTGTGGAAGTCAATGATAAATGAAAACAATAATTGTTCTGGCTAAAAACCTCGCTCAAATGACAGAGAGAGAGAGAGAGAACTGATAAAAAAAGTCTTCTATTACTGTAATGCCTTTCAAGGTATTATGGCTCCTTATATATCAACTGAGGAGTTTTCGTAAAATATTAAAACTCACAATGCTATAAAGGTTTCATCTTTGTTGTTTGTGCAGGAATTTCATCCAAGAGTGTTCTAACCTCTTTTCTTACTGAACCTTTTGTTCCTGTGACTACTGATGATTTATATTTGTTAGACAAGCACAGGCAGCTTCCTTCCGAAAGCCTACGCCATTCAAAGGTCAAGATGTAAGAACATGTTGATAAATAAACATCAAATTCCTTCAACACCTTAAGTGCTGATGACGGAACCGCTCCGTCATCAGCGTCGGTTGCGCTGAGCTTATGACGGAGAAGAAAATTTACCTATGCCTCTATACACATAGTTGCAACATTTAATGTAATCAAAGAGTAAACCACACTGTTAGTAAACTCAGACAATTGATTTATGTCAGTTATTTATCGAAACTCATAAATGATTCATACATTTGTGGCAAGAGAAAAATACATAGTCAACTTGACATTGAGCACACAAAGAGAGATTTTTGCAAGGGATAAAGCGAAACAAACAATATATGAACCAAAATTGTGTAGATTATCGTGAACAAATCAACAACAAGTGCAAATACATTGTACACAGTGAGTAAATTGTGTCAAAACAACAAACAACAGTTTTTCAAAAGTTACATAAGACTCAGAAAAAGCTGCGGGGGTACGTCTTATTCAATGCTTGCCCCATTGCCTGTAACACTATTGATTATGAATGCTATATTGTGTACAGGACAATAAATTATAGAACCCAACATGAATTGGGACCAGCCCAGAGTTTTGGGCAATAATGATGAATGCCAACGCGTTTCGAATGCCAATGTATGGTTCATCGGATTCTCATCAGGGCGTGGATTGAATCCATTTGAAACTGTTGGGGAAGAGGAACAAGGGATTTAATTAAAAACTGGGATTTTGAATTAAGGAAGCTTATCCCAAATGAATGCTTCATCTGTTGTAACATACCTTGAGCGACCAAAATGTTTTGGTCAGTTGGGTCTTTATTTGTGGAGACAGTTATCCTAAGCCGTGGAAGTCAACCTGTAATTTAGTGACATTGGCATAATCAGTACTTGTTCCATGAAGTACAGGCAGGCACTGGTGTGTGCATGCGTTATGAACAATTATTACCTCTATGTTAGGAGCAGCCGCTCCGAGGTTGAGGCTACAGAAGGCGCAGTTAACCATGTAATGATTTCCCTTTTGGTATGATCTGTAAACACAAAGGGATTGTGTATTTAGCGAGGGGAAATTAGTGTCTCGTGACATGTAGCGTTTGATAAAAAGGCTTATCTTACTTGTGTCCGTTAGCCAAAAAAAACGAGCTCTTCGTCGAGTTCTGTAAAGAAACGGAAGAGAGCGGGGAGCTGATGAATGCCCTGTGTTTAAGTTTCCAGTTGTAGAAAAATAACATTGCGCCGGTTGGCGTCTTACCGTGAACTTGGACCCTCAGAGCATCGGGTCACCCGTCTGTTGCGACGGAATCGTCTCTCATGAGAAATTAATTCTGGAAGGAGGGCAGAAAACCGAGCGAGTTAGTGCACGGTCATGCTCAAACAAGCGCGTGTGTGTGCGCTGGTGGCTCAAAAAGGGTCTTACCTGAGTTGTTTGGAAAACGTTTCTAATGTTTGGGTTCTGGAAGGACACAACAGCTCGCCGCTGCGAGTCAAATGGACTAAGTTAGAAAGTTTGTCACATGATACCGGGAACCAATCGGCTCCGGGGACCCTCTAGCTAAGGGTTATGGGACATGTAGTTCTACAGAAAAGAATTATATTCTAGTGACTTCGCTGAGGACGTTGAGTCCATTATTGACAGTGTTGAATTTCATAATAAGGTAGGCCTCCTTACGTAATAATGCTGCCTCAATGTCCTGGATGTACTGTTTAGGGTCCGCCCATGCAAGGACCGTCCATTTGAAATCAAGTTCCCCATGGTCATGGCTCATGAAATGTTCTACCATGGGTGCTGAGCACACCTTTTTCTTGATTCGGGATCGGTGTTGTGTGATGCGTGAGTTGATAGGTTGACAGGTTTTGCCTATGTACACTTTGTCACAGGGACAAACCACGGCGTAGATAACATTTTTTGTGCGACAATTAGTGAAACTGTCATGTTTCCAAGTGACCCCGTCATGGTCAAATGTATTACCTTCCAAGGTAGAGGAACACGAAATGCAATTGCCACACTTGTGGTGCCCGCTTATAGGTTTTAGTTTCCATTGTGAAAGCAAATCACTTTTGGGTTTCGGAATATAGCTGTCTGCTCGAATCAGTTGTTGACCAATGCTTTTGTTCTTGCGCATGGCAAAAATGGGCTTTTGTAATGGACTTGGTAAATCTTCCAATAAATGCCAATTGTTTAAAATAATACGTTTGAACTGATTCGTGTGTGCTCCAAAAGTTGTGACACACACCAACTCAGCCTGTTCATTTTTGTCCTTTTTCATCAGGAGATTTTCCCTGGCAGTGCATCTCGCTCGTTTTTTTGAATGGTTAAGGAGTTTTTTAGGGTAGCCCCTTTTGGCCATTTCTGCGCAAAAGTTTGTGGCATGTTGATCAAAATCCGATATCTCAGTGCAATTTCTTCTTATTCGTAACAGTTGCCCAAAAGGAAGGTTTTCTTTCAGGCACTGTGGATGCGAGCTTTTAAAGTGAAGAATGGTGTTTCTGTCAGTGAGTTTTTTGTGTAGGGTCGTGGTTAGGGTGTTTTCGCGGACCCCTACTGTGATGTCCAAAAAAGTCATTTTGCTTGTGCTAAATTCAATAGAGAAGCTGATGTCTCTATGCCTGGAGTTTAGCCAATTATAGAACTGGTCTAGTTCCGTCTGGCTCCCCTGCCACAGGAGCCAGACGTCATCAATGTATCTTAACCATTGGGTAATATGGCCAGAAATTGGATTATTCTCGAATATGAATGTTTGTTCATATTGTGCCATATACAAAACCGCCATCTCAGGTGCATATGGACAGCCCATAGCGATGCCCTTTATTTGGATAAAAAACGCATTCTCAAACTTGAAATAGTTGCTGCGTAATGTGATTTCAGCCAATGACAGGATGAAGGAGGTGGGGACCCGGTGCGGTCTTTCACGTTGTTCAAGATATATTTCCAAGACCTGCAATGCTTCGTCCTGAGGGATTTGGGTGTATAGTGAGGTGACATCTAGTGTCACCATCAACTGAGTTGTTTGATCAAATGATTGTCCCTCTATCTTATTGATGAAATCTGTTGTATCTCTGAGATACGACTTGACCTGCGGTAGAAAGGGTTTGAGAAAAAAGTCAATGTATTTTGAGACCGGTTCCAGTGCGGAATCGCACCCCGACACAATGGGTCGGCCAGGCGGTGTTTTGTCATTTTTGTGTATTTTTGGTAAAAAATACAGGACAGGTGTCCTTGGTGTTTTTTTGTTTAAGAACTCAAATTCCTTAGGGCCTAGGAATCCCTCATCAAGTCCTGTCTTAGTTATGTTAGCAATTTTGCATTGTATTGCATGAACAGGGTCCTCCTTGAGTGGTCTGTACCAGTCTGAATTGTTGACATGCGCTGATCCTTCCTCTAAGTACATGGTGCGGGGCCAAATCACGACTGCCCCACCTTTGTCTGCTTGCTTTATTAAAATGGACGTGTCGGATTTAAGATTTTGAATAGCAGATGTTAAACCTTTTGACATGTTCTTATTGACGAAATGTTTTTGTTTCTCAAGTTTTGAGAGGGAGGAAAGAACGGCTTGTTCAAAGGCCACGACCTGTTTCGGAATGTTTTGGGTCGGAGTAAATCTGGATTTGACCCTAAGCCCAGTGGTTTCTGAATTAGACATCACTTCTGAGTCCGCGAAAAACACCTTCAACCTAATCTTGCGGCAAAAGTCTAAAGCCTCTAATTTAAGTTGGGTGAAGTCAGTTCTTTTATTGGGGACAAACTTGAGGCCCAGGGATAGAAGTGTTATTTCATCCTGAGTCAGTTGCTTATCTGAAAGATTAACTATGGCTGATTTCTCTAGCTCTTGTAAGTTTTGTTGCGCGTGCGCATCTCCCATGGCTGTTTGAAGCGGACCCGTGACTGTCCGCCTCTGCCTAAAAAAGGAGTTGATGCAGCAGCCCCTCGTCTTTTTGGATTATCTTGTCGAGACTCAGATGACGAGTCAGACGATGTTGTGTCTGAGAAAGTAAGGAATCTGTTCCTAGATCTGCCTTGGAATGATGTTAACGCTCCTCTTGATTCACCTGACGTATAAAAATCCTCCTTCAAGAATGGGTAGACTTGTTCCAATTTGAAGGATTTAGAGTCCCTTTCAAATTGGGCTACTTTAGCGTTAAGTGTGTTGTCCTTAAAGAGTTGTAATAGTCCCAGCTTTCAAGTGTTTAAGTAAAAAGTGGCCATGTAGTTCGGTTCGAATGTGTTTCTCTGTCACTCCATTGCGGGGGACAAGTCTCCTGCATAGTATGGCAGAGAAAGACACGCTGTCCTTTACGGAGAGCCACATTGCGAGTCTTATTGAATCATCCCCTTTCTCCAACATAACATTAAGTACCTCAGCCAAACAGCAAAATGAGGCAGACAAATTGACCCGTCTTCAAAAGAAACACATTCAAACCGAACTACATGGCCACTTTTTACTTAAACACTTGAAAGCTGGGACTATTCCTTGGGGACTCCAGGTAAAGAATATCCCGGTGATTTTCACCGAGGACGCAGATTACAAAAAAGGATTTAGTCAGATTAATACCAAATGCAGTCGGGACCTCATGGTCCACACCATACAGACAGCCCAACGTATCTGCAGCCAAGAAGAAAAAGAAATAGAGGAGTTAATCAAGGCCATATCTGACAACCAAACGGTGACTGAAGCTAAGAATCTTTTAGATAAGATTGAAAAAGAAATACAACTCTTTAAGGACAACACACTTAACGCTAAAGTAGCCCAATTTGAAAGGGACTCTAAATCCTTCAAATTGGAACAAGTCTACCCATTCTTGAAGGAGGATTTTTATACGTCAGGTGAATCAAGAGGAGCGTTAACATCATTCCAAGGCAGATCTAGGAACAGATTCCTTACTTTCTCAGACACAACATCGTCTGACTCGTCATCTGAGTCTCGACAAGATAATCCAAAAAGACGAGGGGCTGCTGCATCAACTCCTTTTTTAGGCAGAGGCGGACAGTCACGGGTCCGCTTCAAACAGCCATGGGAGATGCGCACGCGCAACAAAACTTACAAGAGCTAGAGAAATCAGCCATAGTTAATCTTTCAGATAAGCAACTGACTCAGGATGAAATAACACTTCTATCCCTGGGCCTCAAGTTTGTCCCCAATAAAAGAACTGACTTCACCCAACTTAAATTAGAGGCTTTAGACTTTTGCCGCAAGATTAGGTTGAAGGTGTTTTTCGCGGACTCAGAAGTGATGTCTAATTCAGAAACCACTGGGCTTAGGGTCAAATCCAGATTTACTCCGACCCAAAACATTCCGAAACAGGTCGTGGCCTTTGAACAAGCCGTTCTTTCCTCCCTCTCAAAACTTGAGAAACAAAAACATTTCGTCAATAAGAACATGTCAAAAGGTTTAACATCTGCTATTCAAAATCTTAAATCCGACACGTCCATTTTAATAAAGCAAGCAGACAAAGGTGGGGCAGTCGTGATTTGGCCCCGCACCATGTACTTAGAGGAAGGATCAGCGCATGTCAACAATTCAGACTGGTACAGACCACTCAAGGAGGACCCTGTTCATGCAATACAATGCAAAATTGCTAACATAACTAAGACAGGACTTGATGAGGGATTCCTAGGCCCTAAGGAATTTGAGTTCTTAAACAAAAAAACACCAAGGACACCTGTCCTGTATTTTTTACCAAAAATACACAAAAATGACAAAACACCGCCTGGCCGACCCATTGTGTCGGGGTGCGATTCCGCACTGGAACCGGTCTCAAAATACATTGACTTTTTTCTCAAACCCTTTCTACCGCAGGTCAAGTCGTATCTCAGAGATACAACAGATTTCATCAATAAGATAGAGGGACAATCATTTGATCAAACAACTCAGTTGATGGTGACACTAGATGTCACCTCACTATACACCCAAATCCCTCAGGACGAAGCATTGCAGGTCTTGGAAATATATCTTGAACAACGTGAAAGACCGCACCGGGTCCCCACCTCCTTCATCCTGTCATTGGCTGAAATCACATTACGCAGCAACTATTTCAAGTTTGAGAATGCGTTTTTTATCCAAATAAAGGGCATCGCTATGGGCTGTCCATATGCACCTGAGATGGCGGTTTTGTATATGGCACAATATGAACAAACATTCATATTCGAGAATAATCCAATTTCTGGCCATATTACCCAATGGTTAAGATACATTGATGACGTCTGGCTCCTGTGGCAGGGGAGCCAGACGGAACTAGACCAGTTCTATAATTGGCTTAACTCCAGGCATAGAGACATCAGCTTCTCTATTGAATTTAGCACAAGCAAAATGACTTTTTTGGACATCACAGTAGGGGTCCGCGAAAACACCCTAACCACGACCCTACACAAAAAACTCACTGACAGAAACACCATTCTTCACTTTAAAAGCTCGCATCCACAGTGCCTGAAAGAAAACCTTCCTTTTGGGCAACTGTTACGAATAAGAAGAAATTGCACTGAGATATCGGATTTTGATCAACATGCCACAAACTTTTGCGCAGAAATGGCCAAAAGGGGCTACCCTAAAAAACTCCTTAACCATTCAAAAAAACGAGCGAGATGCACTGCCAGGGAAAATCTCCTGATGAAAAAGGACAAAAATGAACAGGCTGAGTTGGTGTGTGTCACAACTTTTGGAGCACACACGAATCAGTTCAAACGTATTATTTTAAACAATTGGCATTTATTGGAAGATTTACCAAGTCCATTACAAAAGCCCATTTTTGCCATGCGCAAGAACAAAAGCATTGGTCAACAACTGATTCGAGCAGACAGCTATATTCCGAAACCCAAAAGTGATTTGCTTTCACAATGGAAACTAAAACCTATAAGCGGGCACCACAAGTGTGGCAATTGCATTTCGTGTTCCTCTACCTTGGAAGGTAATACATTTGACCATGACGGGGTCACTTGGAAACATGACAGTTTCACTAATTGTCGCACAAAAAATGTTATCTACGCCGTGGTTTGTCCCTGTGACAAAGTGTACATAGGCAAAACCTGTCAACCTATCAACTCACGCATCACACAACACCGATCCCGAATCAAGAAAAAGGTGTGCTCAGCACCCATGGTAGAACATTTCATGAGCCATGACCATGGGGAACTTGATTTCAAATGGACGGTCCTTGCATGGGCGGACCCTAAACAGTACATCCAGGACATTGAGGCAGCATTATTACGTAAGGAGGCCTACCTTATTATGAAATTCAACACTGTCAATAATGGACTCAACGTCCTCAGCGAAGTCACTAGAATATAATTCTTTTCTGTAGAACTACATGTCCCATAACCCTTAGCTAGAGGGTCCCCGGAGCCGATTGGTTCCCGGTATCATGTGACAAACTTTCTAACTTAGTCCATTTGACTCGCAGCAGCGAGCTGTTGTGTCCTTCCAGAACCCAAACATTAGAAACGTTTTCCAAACAACTCAGGTAAGACCCTTTTTGAGCCACCAGCGCACACACACGCGCTTGTTTGAGCATGACCGTGCACTAACTCGCTCGGTTTTCTGCCCTCCTTCCAGAATTAATTTCTCATGAGAGACGATTCCGTCGCAACAGACGGGTGACCCGATGCTCTGAGGGTCCAAGTTCACGGTAAGACGCCAACCGGCGCAATGTTATTTTTCTACAACTGGAAACTTAAACACAGGGCATTCATCAGCTCCCCGCTCTCTTCCGTTTCTTTACAGAACTCGACGAAGAGCTCGTTTTTTTTGGCTAACGGACACAAGTAAGATAAGCCTTTTTATCAAACGCTACATGTCACGAGACACTAATTTCCCCTCGCTAAATACATAATCCCTTTGTGTTTACAGATCATACCAAAAGGGAAATCATTACATGGTTAACTGCGCCTTCTGTAGCCTCAACCTCGGAGCGGCTGCTCCTAACATAGAGGTAATAATTGTTCATAACGCATGCACACACCAGTGCCTGCCTGTACTTCATGGAACAAGTACTGATTATGCCAATGTCACTAAATTACAGGTTGACTTCCACGGCTTAGGATAACTGTCTCCACAAATAAAGACCCAACTGACCAAAACATTTTGGTCGCTCAAGGTATGTTACAACAGATGAAGCATTAATTTGGGATAAGCTTCCTTAATTCAAAATCCCAGTTTTTAATTAAATCCCTTGTTCCTCTTCCCCAACAGTTTCAAATGGATTCAATCCACGCCCTGATGAGAATCCGATGAACCATACATTGGCATTCGAAACGCGTTGGCATTTATCATTATTGCCCAAAACTCTGGGCTGGTCCCAATTCATGTTGGGTTCTATAATTTATTGTCCTGTACACAATATAGCATTCATAATCAATAGTGTTACAGGCAATGGGGCAAGCATTGAATAAGACGTACCCCCGCAGCTTTTTCTGAGTCTTATGTAACTTTTGAAAAACTGTTGTTTGTTGTTTTGACACAATTTACTCACTGTGTACAATGTATTTGCACTTGTTGTTGATTTGTTCACGATAATCTACACAATTTTGGTTCATATATTGTTTGTTTCGCTTTATCCCTTGCAAAAATCTCTCTTTGTGTGCTCAATGTCAAGTTGACTATGTATTTTTCTCTTGCCACAAATGTATGAATCATTTATGAGTTTCGATAAATAACTGACATAAATCAATTGTCCGGGTTTACTAACAGTGTGGTTTACTCTTTGATTACATTAAATGTTGCAACTATGTGTATAGAGGCATAGGTAAATTTTCTTCTTTTGCATATTAATGGGCCCTACCTACCCTCTTCCCTACTGGGCCAAACCCCTCCTTGTTCCTCATCGAGCTTATGACGGAGCGGTTCCGTCATGGCCCGCCCACCGCTCATGCGCGGCGCGAATTCCGCGCCTGCGCTGAGCGTTCTATTGAGCGGGCGGGGCCATGACGGAACCGCTCCGTCATAAGCACAGCCCAACCGACGCTGGTGACGGAGCAGTTCCGTCACCAGCATGCGCCCGCCGCTCTTCCGCCCCGCCCCCTTAGCACTGCGGCAGAATGGCCGCCGCAGTGAAGGGGTTAAGGGCCTGATTTAAAGTTTGGTGGATGGGTTACTCCATCACAAATGTGACGTATATCCAGTCCGCCTTACTACACTTCATAGGATATAATGCACCTGTAATAAGACAAACAGGATATCTGTCACATTTGTGATGGAGTAACCTATCAGCCAAACTAAAAAAGGCTTCTCCTGGAAAGAAGGTTTGGTTGTCTTCTCATTTTCTTCATGTCCATCCCACGCCAGGTCAATTTTGACAATGACTTTTGTTCCTATTATGACAGCTCATCAGATGAATCCTGTGGCCTTTTGATGGAAGTTGCATGATACTTCAAGAAGTCATATGTCCCTGATCTTTACCATCACCTTCCATCTGAACTTCCACCAGTTTTGGTGCATGGTCACCCAGAATATGAGGTCCAAGAAACATGTAAGTGGCTGTCTTCAACTCCTGTTTCACTGTGGAGATTATTCTTCTAGCAAGACTTCTGGTGAAGACGCATCTTCCATCAATACTTCTTGGTTAATTGATGTTTATTTCAGATACACCTCGATAAGACCAGAGTTTATACTTATGGGGCTGTAAAAATATTTTGCTTAATTTTCAAGCAATCATTTAGGAAACTGTGGGGCATATTACCAAGCAATAGCGATAATTATCGCTATTGCTTGGTTAGAGACAAAAATTTACCGCTGAGCTGCGGCGATTTTTACGGCAAATAAACCTTCGTATTACCAAGGTTTAACGCAAATGCGATAAAAATCGCCGCAAAGCATGAATATCGCTGAAAAGTCAGCGATATTCATGCATTACCGAGCTAATGCTCTTAGCCATGTTATCCACCTCCCAGTGGACTCAGGGCAGGTGTTAGCTTTTGGAGATATTCGCGCTTAGCGCGAATATCTCCAAAAGCTGGTAATAGGAGATAGGGATGTTAGCGACTGTTTCCAGTCGCTAACATCTTGGCACGCCCACTTTGCATGTCATTAGTGATAAATATCACTGACATGCAAAGTGGGGCCCAAGATGGTCGCTATCTCCTACTAGCTGTCGCTAACTGGTGTTAGCGACAGCTAGGTAATAGGGAGATAATTTTATCTCTGCTTTCTTGGCTTTTAAAACCAAAAAAGCGGAGATAAACCCCCTTGATAATATGCCCCTGTATTCTGAAACATATGCAACTGTTATTTTTATCAGCTAAGAAGCAAAAAAAAAGTTAGACAAATACGGTAACAATGAAAGCCTGCCCATTGCCACTGCCGTAAATTGTTCTAGTTGTTGAACCATTCACTGCTGAATTGTAGGGAAGATCCACGTCAGCGATCCTAAGTGTATTGCAAGTAAGGTTTTTCCACACATGATTTAGATATTGTAACAAGGGGTGCAAGGACAGCTCTCACTTGATTTCTGGAAAAAGCTATTGAGTTTAGCAATATTCCAGGATACAATTTCAATACCTCTAAAACTGAGAAAGTAAACATCAATCTACCAGGAATAAAAAAGATCTATAAAGAGCAAGTAAAATCCTTTTTTCGTATGATGATCAGACATGGTGTGATAAACGGAGTAAGGCATTAGAAAATCTAATGTAATCTCAGGTTTCAGAACTGCTTGTGCTCCAATTTAGCTTACCAAAATTCTATATAAAGTTATTTTTTTTAACTTAATCCATTTACTGTGCAAAATTTGGAAGTAAGTAGGCAAATGTCACTAATTTTATTTCACTATCACCAAATTGCAAACAATCAATACATTTTTCCTACAAATTTGATTATTTCCTCTAGGCAGCTGAAATAATTATAGGAATGTATACAGTAAGGGTAATATTTTGCACGAGAAAATAATTTTAAATGACACAACCAATAGATATATCAGTTAATAGAAGAGTTACGTTTTAGGAGGGAATTTCAGAGCACACACACCACATACTCTTTCAATATAGCAACACACATTTTTATTTGGGGTTTTTATAAACCGCTCCTCCACAAAAGGTGTCAGTTAACTTGACGCATCAACAAGAGATAAAGATGCCAAGACCCCTTATAAAACGGAACTGTACTTTTAATAACTCCTTCGTAAACACATCACAGCCTATTGCCTTCTTCCGCAAGACATAGGAATGTGACAGAATGAACATTAACCCCTTCGATGCTGATGACGAGCTCAGCTCTTCATCAGCTACATCGCTCGTATGCTGATGACGAGAACGCGGTAATTTGAAAAAAGCCGCACACAGCGGGAAAAGCCGCCGCAGCGATGCGGGTAACGTGCTGAAGAGAAAAGATGCTGTCCACCGCCAGCCTCGAAATCAGCCCCTAGGTCTCAAATATTGTTATAAAGCTATTTCCATTGCACATATATGATTCCAGTTTGTATTGAGGCAACATTAAAGACTTCAGCTTGCTTATAGTGATTATAGTGAACACATACAATTTATGCACATTCCAGAGGCACATTATTAGAGCATAGATGCCCTGAACTAAGGGTATGTTTAAAGAGATCTGTGTTTCATCTGCATACACAGAAGTATATAACCCTCTCAAACCAGCTGTATGACTTTAGGAGAATTGTAAAAGCTACATCTGTTTGATACCACACAAGCATTACAGTGTAATGCTCATCACCAAATGTTAAAGCAATTTGAAACAGCATCACAGGTTTTTTAAAAACTTTGTTGTGCTGCAATGATCTGTTCGGAAATGTATTGTGTTGGATTGTTTTTTTTTTGCTAATCTGACAGAAAACAGATCAGATAGTAATGTGCCTGCATTTTGTTTACATGAATTTATTTTTCCAAAGAAGAGGAATATGTCAGATTGCATTTTTACATTTTAACTCGATTATACTTACAGGAGAGCTGAACATGGTCCTCGTAAGTCCAGGAGCCAGTGAGTTTAGCCGGATATTCATCGGATATAATTCTGATGCCAGAATCTTGGTCAAACCAGTGAGGGCCGTCTTACTCACACAGTAGGGGCCAACGTTCTGTTACAAGGAGGAAAAGAAGAGTGTTTGGTACTTTAAGGCGATACACGTAGATGGTGAAGGTCAATTAACAAGAGAAAAGATTGTCCCTTTAATTAAATATCAGGGAACAAATAACAAATGGCACATCTACAGTAACCCTGAACCTAAGGAACTATGGGGCATATTTACAAGTCCCTATCTCCACAGGAAGGTCACTTTTGAAGACGTTCCTGTGGTGATATTGGCTTTGTCTTATATACAAAGCAAACACAAGGAACTGATGGACGGAGTGCTGAAACTTTTCAGACACTCACCCCCAGTCACAGATTTGGGTTGAATCCATCATCCCTCTTTAGCTCACTTTGCCACCTCAGTTCCAGCATTCCGTCCATCAATTGTTTCTTTTGCATATGTCGCCCTAAGTGGGAAGGATATGCACAGATCTGGGTCCCGTGCTCACTACACCACTGGATTCAAGCTATCCTGGCTGATGAAGGGTAATGCCCTGAAACCGTTCCCAGGATGCTTGCTTCGGTTCCAGGGAGGACGTGGCTTGGCTGTTCAGGCTGGACTGTTCCCATAAGTAACGGGTTCAAGGCTGATTTGCATATGGCTGTGTACAAACTGGAGTGGTGGGCAAAAGAATGATGGATTAAACCAAGAGCCGTGTGACTGGGGGTGAATGTTTGCAATTTCCAGCATTCCGTCCATCAATTGTTTGTTTTGCATATGTCGCCCTAAGTGGGAAGGATATGCACAGATCTGGGTCCCGTGCTCACTACACCACTGGATTCAAGCTATCCTGGCTGATGAAGGGTGATGCCCTGAAACCGGTCCCAGTATGCTTGTTTCCGTTCCAGGGAGGACCTGGCTTGGCATTTCGGGCAGGACTGTTCCCATAAGGAACAGGTTCAAGACTGATTTGCATATGGCTGGGTCCAAACTGGGTGATGTGGTGAGCAAAAGAATGATGGAATAAACACACATCCGTGTGACTGGGGGGAAATGTTTGCATTGTCTAGCATTTTTTCCATCAATTGTTTTTTTGCATATGTCGCCTTATGTACAAGGCAGCATTAAGCCACTTAACATGGCTTAACACTGCCTTGTAAACACTTTCAAGCTTGAATGGGCAGGCAATGGGTTTAGTGGTTGACATTCCGCCACAACACCCATTGATTTTGACGCTGCCCCATATTTTCAAGGGTGGGGAAAAAAAATTAAGACCAGAAAAATCTGGTCTTACCCTGGAGAAACAAGGAGAATTATTTAACTTTGTTTCTATTTGCACAGCGTTGTGCAGCAAACATAGAAACAGCAAAACACCATTCATTGTTTATGTGCAGGAAGGAAGTAAATGTTGGAAATGCAAGACCTATTGCATTGCAAATGCTTGTTTACAATGAAATGCCAGTTAACTTTCTCTAATAAACAATCTTAACTAGGAACTCATGGTGCTTTACCAGTAACGCTTGGTTTCCCGGACAAAATATGAGGCAGAAAGAACTTATTTGTTTCTTAACAAGTGGACTATTAATTACAAATTTGCTTCTCTTCTCATGCTGTCACATTCCAGGATAACATTATACAAATCAGCTTCACATATTCTCCAAATGCAAACATTTGCTCATCTTACACAGAATGCAGTGATCCTTGTCCACACTGCTCTGCCGTGCAGGTTTGGGGGATTGGTGGGGGTGCTTGCAGAGTGGGCCTGATGACCCAAGATAAGGTACAGCTGCCCAGCCAGGCTTCCATGCGCGCCCCACACCGGAAACACGTCAGATGTTACAAAAATACATAGGAAGCTGGGATTAATCTGCTTGCAGTTTCTTCATGAAAGACACCACTAGTCTCAGTGGATTCACATGGCCAGGTAGGCATGACCTCAGATTACATTTTTAGGTCTCGCCTAAGGCATTGCTTTAGCAACGCTTGTTGGCGAGCTATTATGTAGGGTGTTTAAAAAATGGACCCAAAGGCTTTTTTAGGCGGATTGCCTACAGTGCATGTGTGGGAGCGCGTGCACATCGCACACCATTTGTCATCCTGTGAGCCTCTCTCCACACTCATGCTGGTTTACACTTCAAAGGAATCCGCTCCCCCGCCCCCCTCCGCGCAATTCCAGAGCTTGTTGTTTACAAGCAACACCCCAGCTGCTTTGCCACCCCATCCCTTCCTCCTGGCATTCCCCCACTCCCTTCTCGCCCAGTCCTTGTTTCCCGTCACACCACCTTTCCTAGGCAAGACCGTTTGGTTTTTCCTAGTGGCGAGTCTGTTTCCTCGTGAAGCACATGTGTGTTCTGGGCGTGGACATCACTTGACTGCACTGTATAAATCAATGGAGCCTGTACTTTTTTTCGGTTACAGACGCTTTTATTTACTGCGCTCCATTAATTTAGGAAGCCTTTACTTGTGTTTGCTAGTTGCCGGTATTTTACCCTTTTTTCTAACTGGCTCCTTATTGTTACTTCGTGGTAACAAATTTATTAGTAGACGCTTTTTGTACATCCTTCATCAGTGCTTCAAGGACACTTTATTCAAAACTGTCCTTTTCATTATTAAATTTACTTACTTCAAACAGGAGCGCACTACGCATTACAACCTATAGGTCTTTTATTTTACTATTTATGTTGATGCATAGAGTATACCGCACGTGATGTGCATTTATTGATATAGCAGCACTATGATTTTAAATACCAGAACTATTATGACATACACAGTGATGTCTGAGCGCAAACACAGAATCAGTATATTTTTTAATGCCGCACTGCACCCTCACACACTCTGCACCCTCACACACTCTGCACCTTCACACACACTGCACCCTCACACACAATTACACTTTACTGAATGCAACACACACTCCACACAATACCACTCAGCGCCACATAATTATATGCTACATAATTACAATGCAACATACACTCCAAGCAATATCATTCAGTGCCACATAATTACACACCACAATATTACACTCTACTGAATACAACATAAACTCCTCATAATACCACTCAGTGCCACATAATTATATGCTACATAATTACACTGCGCTCAACACAACATACACTCCAAATACCGCTCAGTGCCTCATAATTACAGGCCACATAATTATACTGCACTCAATGCAACATACACTCCAAATACCACTCAGTGCCACATAATTATATGGTAAATATTTACACTGCGCTCAATAAAACATACACTCCAAATACCACTCAGTGCCACATAATTACACGCCACATAATTACACTGTACTCCATGAAACATACACTCCTAATACCACTCAGTACCACATAGTTACACACCAAATAATTAAATTGCACTCAATGCAACATACACTCCAAAAACAACTCAGTGCCACATAATTACACACCACATAATTACACTCTACTGAATGCAACACACACTCCACACTATACCACTCAGTGCCAATTAATTTTATGCTACATAATCACAATGCACTCAATACAACATACACTTCAAACAATACCACTCAGTGCCACATAATTACACGCCACATATTTACACTGCACTCCATGCAACATACACTCCAAATACCAATCAGTGCCACATAGTTACACGCCACATAATTACACTGCACTCAATGCCACATACACTCCAAATACCACTCGGTGCCACATAATTACATGTCACATAATTAAACTGCATTCAAAGCAACATACACTCCAAATTCCACTCATTGCCACATAATTACACTCCACATAATTACACTGCACTCAATGCAAGATACACTCCAAATACCACTCAGTGCCACATAATTATACACTACATAATTACACTGCACTCCATGCAACATTAACTCCAAATACCACTCAGTGCCACATAGTTACACGCCACATAATTACACTGCACTCAATGCAACATACACTTCAAATACCACTCAGTGCCACATAATTACACACCACATAATTACACTCTACTGAATGCAACACACACTCCACACAATACCACGCAGTGCCGAATAATTATATGCTACATAATTACACTGCACTCAATGAAACATACACTCCAAACAATTCCACTCAGTGCCACATAATTACACGCCATATAATTACACTGCACTCAATGCAAGATTCACTCCAAATACCACTCAGTGCCACATAATTACACACTACATAATTACACTGCACTCCATGCAACATTAACTCCAAATACCACTCATTGCCACATAATAACACTCCACATAATTACACTGCACTCAAAGCAAGATACACTCCAAATACCACTCAGTGCCACATAATTACACACTACATAATTACCCTCTACTGAATGCAACACACACTCCACACAACTAAAGCTCTTCTGCGGCCGCCATTTTGAGGTCAGGCAGGCCGGTTCGTGAAGTCTGATTCCCTAAGACAGCCATGTTCACTGCTCCCACTCTCGAGCTGTCAAACAGAACATCGCCCGGATTGTCTAGTCCCCTGTGATGTTTTCCTCGTTTTTAGGGGAGTCCTATAGCTAATGCCCGCGTTTTTCCCCACTAAATGATTTCTGCAGCCGCCATTTTGAAGTCAGGCAGGCCGGTTCGAGGACTACAAATTCCCTGCATCAGACGAGATCAATGTTACCGCTTTCCTGTTCTTAGCCCGACATCGCCCCCTTTATATTTCTGCTTGTGAGGCTATTACAATTCCTGGGAGCGCCGTATCGGTCTCTCACCTCCCCTGGGTCACTCAGAGACCTCGGTGCACCTCGAGTCCCCCACCTTCAGCTCTCCTGCTCTTCTGGACACTGCAATCTCACTTTCTCCTGACGATGTCCACAATGCTCGATGCCGCTCCGTTGAGGGAAGCGTCGATCCTCCTCTATGTAGCTCCCACGGCGTTCCTACGTTGCCCGATGCTGCCATCCAGTGCCCCGCATTCCTCGGAGATCCATCTCTCGAGCCGTCCACCTCTCTCGTAGTCTCAGCGTTCTCGGCTGAAAAACAGTTGCTACTGGCTCTGGATGCTTAGGTAAGCAGCCTCTGCTTCTTTTTATTTATTTTCCCTGCTCCTAGACGAATCTGGATGTAGTTGGTCGGTGTGTGGGTAGTGGGCGGTGGGGTTTAACAGGGATTTTAACCGTTAGGTAATCCCTAACCCTGGAGCTCACGGAAGCCCGACCACCATACTTGTCTGGACGCCCAAAGCCAAAGCCCGGGGCACAACCTGAACATCATCTCCTACACCAAGGACACCCAGCTCATCCTCTCCCTCACCAAGGACCCACACACCACCAAAACCAACCTCCACGAGGGAATGAAGGCCGTCGACGAGTGGATGAGGAACAGCCGTCTGAAACTGAACTCGGACAAGACGGAGGTCCTCATCCTAGGTTCCACCCCCTCCGCTTGGAATGACTCCTGGTGGCCGACCGCACTGGGAGCAGCTCCAACACCCACAAACCATGATTGCAACCTAGTATTCATCCTCGACTCCTCCCTCTCCATGTCGAAGCAGGTCAATGCCATCTCCTTCTCCTGCTACAACACCCTCCGCATGCTTCACAGGATCGACAAGTGGATCCCGACCAAAACAAGAAGAACAGTGACCCAAGCCCTCGTCAGCAAAAGGCTAGACTATGGCAATGCACTCTACGCAGGAATCCCGGCCAAACACCTGCAACGACTACAACGCATTCAGAATGCCTCAGCCCGACTGATCCTCAATGTCCCCCGCCACAGCCACATCTCCCCCCACCTCAGAGACCTGCACTGGCTCCCCATCAACAAGAGGATCACCTTCAAATTCCTCACCCACGCACACAAAGCACTCCACAACACCGGACCAGCATACCTGAATGACAAACTCAACTTCTACACCCCCACCCGCCAGCTCCACTCCGCCAGCCTCACCCTTGCCCGCCGTCCCGCGCATCCAACAAACAACCTCCGACAGCAGATCCTTCTCCTTCCTCGCTATAAAAACCTGGTACACCCTCCCCACCTATCTACGGCAGACAGCGGACCTGCTCCTCAAGACCTGGCTCTTCGAGCAGTTGCAGAACCCCCCCCCCTCCTCAGCGCCTTGAGACCTTCATGGGTAAGAAATTCACTGATTGATTGATTGAGTCACCTTGTCCCCCCACATCGTATAGTCTGTGTTGAGTAGCTAAGGCCTGCACTCTGGTCCTATCTTCCTGCAACTTACGTTAAGTCTTTTTGGTGCAGCATCAGTCTGTGTCTCATGTCATCCAGTCTCATGTTGTCGTCTCACATCTGGGATTTGAGACTCACTAATTCCTGCTGCAGGGTATGAACAAGAAGATGCTTCTATAGACTCATTGTCTCGAAAGTGCCATGGGTTGATAGTGGTGGTAGAACATAGTCCTTTCCAGGGCTTTAAAGCCTTGCGTTCAATGGAGAATGTTAGGAGATAACCTAAGTCCTGTGTTTTGCTCCTAAACATACCCCAAGCCCTGCTTTTGCGGAATGGGATTGTCCAGTCTGGAGAAGCCTTGGTGTGCTGCTGACATATGAGTGTATTACCTAGCGGTGGGATGCTGGTGCCTCCATATGTCACCCAAACCCATGGCCCTAACAAAGCCCCCCAAGTGTCCCACCCTCCTCCCGGATGGTGCTCCCCCTGCTACATCCAGCTCTATGGAAAGGATATAATTCATGTCTCCCCCCAGTATCAGACGACCTTCCAGAAGACCAAGAATTAATGGACCCAGAGTCTCTAGTGAGGTGATTTGTAACCCTGGAGGGGCATAGAATGAACAGACGTTAAGGTTCCTCCCCTCCCCTCTGCCATTCACTGCAACAAACCCTCCAGAGGGGTTGGTCCACGTCTTCCCCTGTACGAAGGGAAGCGCCTGGCTGCAAAGCACTCCCACTTCTCTAGAACCAGTCTTGTACTCCGTGTGTGCTATCAAAGTGTAACCAAATCTGTCCACTGTCCTCGTAAATGTGTTTCTTGTAGGACGACAATATCCGGGGCATGTCTTTTAATATATTGTAGATCCACTTTTGAGTTTACTATTTGGTCCATTTATATTGCAGGACCTATTTTGTCCATTTACGTTCCTGGACCACACTTTCAGTGGGGTCATCACTCTGTTGTGTCCAGCCATCATCAAGACAGTCCCCAAATCAACCCTTTCACCAGACACCTATAGTCCTGCCTATCTAAAGTACTATCTTAGCACTTGGATCTTAGGTTGTTCCACTTGTCCCCCCTCTGAGCACTTGTTTCTGAATATGAAATTACTTCATCAACATTTCGGCCCGGAACCTTCATACAACAACTATAAGAGGGGGTGTCTCGCCCACCTCAATGTGAATATGAGAAAAGAAAAAGGGAAAAAAGAGACAAGAGAAATAAAAAGCACTAATGTAAAACCCCTTTGTGAATAAACTTAATAATAAATCCCCTCTGTAGTCTGTCTGATTTGACCTTCAGTCATAAGCTCAGAGTTCCTGTAGTACTCTCGCCCCACCGCATTGTTGGGACATTACTCATGTGGTTCCACTATTCTTCCCCTCTGGTCTCAGTTCCAGTCATATTTCTTTTACCCTTCTGTTGGCACTGCTCTTTAGTGCGTACAGGTCCCACTAGGGCCTTACTCAGTCTCTGGGGCCCTTTCTTCCTGCCCAGTGTACCAGCTGACCCACAGGGTTCCCGCGGCCCAGTCACCCCCTGGCCACTCCCCCAGCCCCTGTTACCACCCAAGTGTGTCGATCTCCTACTCTCCAGCCATGCCACCTCCGGGGGAGCAAGGTGCCACATCTTGCGCTCTGCATTCACACCCAACTTTGCAGGTAAAAGCATCATATATTTGAGTCCACGTTCCCTGAACTCTCTCTCCACTGCCTTGAAGCTCCGTCTTTGGCATTGCACTTGTAACGTGAAGTCTGGGGAAACCCTAATCTGGATGTTCTCAAATTGTAGGTCCCCTTTTCCTCTGGCTGCTTGGAGCAACACTTCATGGTCTCGTTAGTTGAAGACCTTTGCAATAATTGACCATTGGGGGCTCCGGGTCATGGTTGGGGAACCGGGGTGCGATGTGCCCGTTCAATCGAGAAGAAATTTGAAAGTCTCTTGGGCCAAAGGTTGTTAAGTATAAAGTCTTCCATGTAGAGGTCCACGCTGGGGCCCTCTGCCTCTTCTGTGACTTTTAAGGTTTTTTAAATACTAATTTCTAACTACAACGTTTTTAAAACCTATTGTTTTTTCAGTGAAATTCCAAGGTGTTTTAAATGCTAATTTTTAACTATAAAGTTTTTAAAACCTATGGTTTTTTCAGTGAATTTCAAAGGTTTTATAAATACTAATTTCTAACTATAATGTCCCTGAAAACTATATTGTTTTTAAGTGAATTTAAAAAAAAAAAACCTGCATACATGTTGTAGTGAAAAACTAACTGTAACAGTAGTCTGTTATAAGTTATAATTTAACAATATTTAAAATGTAATTAGCACTAATTAACATCTACGTGTGGAAAAAGTGTGATGCCGCAGCTATGATATCAGACTTCAAACAACAGCGTTCACAGTTAGATTCCCGGCTCCGGTGGTCCGTTAGCCCACCACTATGTCACTATGGGCAATACCTTTCTTAACCTTCCCGACACATCCTCTCTTGAGGTAGCTGTACACTTTACAAATACTGGCATTTTTTAAAATTTAAAACCATAGTGATAAGAAATATTAGCACGCATTTTGTTTTCTATTCTGAACGATATTTTTTTATATCTTCTATTTACAATTACGGCAATTAATAGATGTTTTTAGTCACGAGAAAGGAAATGACAAGGTTTGCCGGGTAACAGTATTGAATCTCTCTAACATATGCTGATATGATGTTGTTTATACGTGTCAGGATCGAAATCAAAACCTTTACCACTTTACATTTTGCAACTTTTCCCAACACGTGCACAAGTTAAACAGTGAAAACATGAACACGTGTCAACTGTAAAAAGTGACATCTAATGGGCGGAGCCGCATGTTCCTTCCATAGACTACTCAATAACCAAAAAGTATATAAACCACACTTGATTAATTTAGTTTTTCCAAGTTATTTATGTTTGTCCATTCTGTGATGCAGGTTCTGTTTTCTAGCGTCGTATTCTTCTTTTGGGAAAACAAAACAAATTAGGGAGTTGTAAATTCTTTGATTATGGCATAGCAGATATTTATAAAACTTAGCTGTTTGTGATTATTTAAAGATTTGTATTTAGAAAAAAAGTGTTATTGATTGTTCATCATCAGCTTGTATTCAGAAACTGCCAGAATAGAGAAAACACTATTTCTTTTTTCACTCCTTTGAGCTCATATAGTGTGACTTTGTTTATTATTGACACTATACTTGACCTCAGAGGTGTTAGTGACACGTGGGCGCGAAGACGAAATATTTATATGTAACATCAGCAGCTTCTGCTTCTTAGTTTGTTTTACCCCTGAGATCATATAGCGTGAGTAGGTATATTGAAATATCCACATTTATACTGACCTCAGTGGAGTTCATGACCCGTCAACGGGAAGGCGAAAGATTTCGAAGTCCTGGAGAAAAGAAGCTTTGAACATATTCACCGCTGGAAAATATTTTGTTATTCATATTGATTTGTGTTCATGACTTTATTTTCCTTTTGTATGGCATCAGTGACACTCTGTATATTGTAGTACAGTGTTATTTTTTCAGACAACAAGAGTTGGAGATTTGTTGGAGTTCACTGACCTTTATAACTTACTTGATCAGATATTTTTTACAGTGAGAATTTGTTTTGTAATTGCACTTTAAAAAAAGATTGTTTGCATTGATACTTTCTTGCTGAATGCCTATGATAAACCCTACATTTCTGAATGATATTTTGGTGTTTCTCATTTTCTCTGTTGGGGTTCCTATTCTCCTTCTCACTATAGAATATATACCAATAGCAGTGTATATTATATTACCATGTTATATGTTCTTAAAGGAGTATGTGATCTCTCAGCGGAGCAGAGAGCGACCTCTAAGCACTACGACAGAACTTTCCTGAGTTCTAGAGAATAGAAATTAAAAAAAAAATGTATTTATTGTTGTGGTACCTATTCTTGTTCTCCTGTGGAATACTATACACTTACTCTGTATATTTTATTACTGTGACTTTATAGTATTTCAAAAGGGTTGGAGATCTATCTGTGCGAGAAATAAACAACATATACTACAGTTATTTCCGTTGATAACTTACTACCTCACAGTTTGTAACACTGCTGATGTTCTATAAAATAGTAGTTGCTGAAAATAATTGTATACATAGTGCTTCATTTAATATTTTGATAAAGCGTACAGTCCTATGTAATATGACGTCATTTGTGCTTAACTGATTTTTACTTGCTATTGTTGTTGTGACCTGAGATGATGTTGTGCAGGAGTGTTTCTTGTAGCACTTCTTTTCTACTTTATCTAAAAGTAACTGATGTCCTTTTATAATAACAAAAATATGGGGCAACACTTTTGCAAACTATAGGCGACAAAAAAAGAGGCAGGGAGTGGCCACGCTTAAGGGACATTTTATGAATTCCATTTTTTTGTCAACTCTTTGATATACACAACTTCACTTTCCTAAGAAAGTATATTTGTGATTGCTTAAAGGATTAAGTTATTCATTACTTTACATAGTGGCTCGGCTATAATGTTGGCCGGCATATGAGGAACAGCTGGAGGGCAGGCTTCTAGTGGTGATCCTGCATGGTCTTTCAAAAGATATTGTGTGACCAGTTTAGGCGCGAGGGTAGAGAATACTAAGAGACCTCTGGTCTCATTGCTTGAGCCAGATGCCATCCCATGTGCCATTGTGGAAGACCAGCTGGGATCCATTGAGTACCTGAACACCATAAGGTTGGAATCAAAACCTGTTAAGATATCTATGATTTTAGTGTGGAAAAAGGTTGCAAGCTGGTTACAAAAGGCCTCAGGAGGATTTTGATTAACAAAATAAGGACTTGTGCTGAAATCGAATCTATGTTAAATAGTTGTCAACTGGGTTTTAGAAGCAAACCAGGAACAGTGGAACAGTGCCTTAACTTAAACTTAATTATTGGCAAGTGCACGATAGCCTGGAAGTCACCTAGCTACCTGGCCTTCATGGGCCTTACCTCAGCCTTCGACTTTGTCAATAGGTCGTCTCTGTGGTTGGTCCTTTTAAACTATGGGTTGGATGAGACATTGGCTCCTTTTTAGCATACTTGCATAGAGACTTTAAGGCACAGGTGAGGATTAGAAACAATGGGGAGGCTTCAAGGGACATCATTATTGGCAGAGGGGTCAGACAGGGGTGTGTACTGGACCCTCTTCTATTAATTCTTTACATAAATGAATTACATAATGTACTGTCAGAACTTACCAAGGACGTACCCATAATTAATGAAAATGCACTCCCCGCTTTACTATATGCGGACAATGCGGTCCTAATGGGCCGCACCCTGAATGCACTACGCACTTTAGTAAGGGAATTTGTTGTTTTTATGGCAGATCTAGACCTATGCACTCATTTTAAGAAATCTTTTATAATGACATGTGGACCAAAAAATCGTATTCATTCAATACCTTCAGGTTCTGAACATTTAGGGCTCCATTAGGATGGCGGGCGGAGAGCTCCGCCCGCCACAATACTATAAATACAGGATGTGCCCGCCACTGTGGCGGGCACATCCTAATGGTGTGTGCGGGACCCACGCCCTTAGGGCGGGCGGTCCCGATTTCCGACAGGATGGAAGGCGGGCAAAGCCCGCCCGTCATCCTAATGGGGCCCTTAGTATGCGCACGCACTTTCCCATATTTGGGATTAGTATTTTCAGATACTGGATCCTGGGCGGCCCATGCTGCCCATAGCAGAGGTAAATTTATGAAAGTGACAAACTCGATTTTGAGTCTCCCTCAACCAAAACGTGCAGAGGTAGTTTTATCAATAACTAAAATCTATAAAACACAGTGTATCCCCACCGACACATATGGTGCAGATGTTTGGGGTTTTATAAACTGTAGTGGAATCCAGAGAGAGGAAAACAGATTCTTATATAGATCTCACCCAGCCATATTTTGGCTAAAAGTGTGGCAAAATCCGGCAGCTACCTTGACAAGGGAAATGATAGTTGACTGCCCCAATTGTGACAAGGGAGGAAGCATACCCTGTCTTTCCACTGTTAGAAAAAGCCTAAGCAGCATGAACCTGGAGCATGTCTTTTTGAATCCTTTGGGCCAAGAGGGAATAAGTAACAAGCATTTGCAATGCAATAGGTCTCGCATTTATGAGAGTTTAGGCTATTGACGTTATAAATGACAATGCCTTTTTTATGTGTTGGTTTTCTAAACAGATGAATAAAAGGCAGAGTCATTTACAGTGCCAATTGCTCAAACTTTCGGAAATGCGAGAGCTATTGCATTTGCAATGCAATCGATCTCACATTTGTGAAAGTTAGAGCTCTTAGTGTTAAAATGACAATGTTTTTTGCTTGTGTTTTTTTGTATGCAGTGGTGTGGTGATATTTGGATAGCGCTATTGCACTTTGTATGAATTTGTGGTGCTGAAGAACCAGAATATGGCAAACGGGTTACGAGGGAGGGGAAAGAAGAGTAATATGCAAATAAAAATTAAAAAGTAACAACATCCAGTAAAAAAACAAACACTTATAAGAACTTCAAGATTAAGTAAAGGATGAGAAATGTATCAGGAACAACATGGGTATCTTAACGCATTTACAGTTAGTGTTTTTGCCTAAAAAGTTAAGGTCATAACTACAGGGACCCGTTTTAATGTCCATTGCTTATATCCTTACGAAACATGAGCAAAACGGTTTAAAGAAGAACATATTCCTGTACACATAGCTGTGGTATTCATTTTATAAACTAAAATAAGGAAAACAGCTGATACAATGTGGTTCAAAGAAAGATGAGAACACAAACATAGCATTTCACTGACAAACTCTGTAAAGTGGCTAAAATGTGCCATTAGTTTTAAATATATAATGTTCCACATACATGGAGAGATATTGTAGATTGGACTACCCTAAAATATCAAATTTAATTGCACTTTATATTATGCTGTTAAAATTGTTTACAATCAACTGCACTTTATCATGATCTGCTGTTACCTGTTTCTCAGGAATTACTGCAGAAGATCAAATGTATCTGTATTTTATATTATGCTGCTAATTGTACATAATCGATTGCATTTTTTTCGTAATCTGGAGGTATTTCTTTTTCGAACCTCTGAAAGTGCTCAACATTATCATGTTGCCATTTGCCCGTTTTCAACCTTTTCTATGATATTGTTGTTTTGCACAAAAATATTCTTTTTAACATATATTTATAATTGAAGTCCTTGTGATCAGATAATCTCCTTTTTTATTTACATTGCGTTTTTAACAAAAATGGTATGTTGTTGGTATTTTTGACCTGTGCTTTCATTGATATTTTATATCAGAATAAAGATTATTGAATTGAATTGACTTGGTTACAAAAGGCTTGTGAAAACTCTGCTATGGTTTGAGAGGCAATTGAAAGCAATTGCACAATCCTGAATAATTATTTAGTGGAGGATGAATTATCTATTTTATAAGTGCAACATTTGGACTGTTCTTCCATTAATGCGAGCTTGTATTCCTTGATACTTATCTTGCATTGCCGCCATGAAAAGGCATACGGTCTTTGCTTTGGGGGCCTGTTGTGGGCCCCCAGGGTGAAGGGGGTTGGGTGGTGCACATGGGGGGTACCTATGGTACCCGCCTACATTTACATGCACAAAGCGGCAGGCACCGCGTGGTGCCTGCCGCTGTGTGCATGTAAATTTAACACATGCTTTTTTAACCTTGCGGCGGGTGCTGCTTCAAGCAGCACCTGCTGCAAGGTTAAAGATCCAGGATGTGACCGCCAGGGGGCGGTCACATCCTAATTGCACCGGAGGTACCGCCGCTGCACCTCGGGGGTGGTGGACGGACGCAGGTCCGTCCGCCATCCTAATGAGGCCCTGAGTTTAATAAGGGAGCGAGCAGTTGTCAGTAAACCACTATACCTCACTTTTTTCCAGTTATAGAGTTAGCGGGGTTATTTATACATTTACCGACCCTGTATGGCTGGGAGGATTTAGCCATAGGGGCATAGAGTAATCACAAGAAGTACAAGTACATTGAGAGTGCTCATACCAGTTCTCAGAGGGAAAAATAACATAAACAATATTTAGGAAAAATCCCACACTGAGGTGTTCAGAATTTATCAGATTCAATAATTATCAAATATTCTGGGTGTTTGGGGAAGAACATGCATATTTCGGCCCTTACTGCACTAAAATCCACATTTCACAGTAAAGACTGTACACTTTGTGCCATTTACATTCTGGCAATTTAATGAAGCATGAGCTATTTCATGACCCTGGTGTATTACCTAGCAGAACATTCAGAATTTTCACCCTAACAGGGATTTACACAAGGGTCAGAAAACACAGACCTACTCATAAACAGGGCCTCAGTATCAGAACATAACAAGTTCCACGTACCTTGCATTAGAATAATGCATTTCCTGTAATTTTCCGGCATTATTACACTGCCTGAGATTGTCACACAAAAGAACCATGTCCTGAAGTGCGATAATTACAGTTACTTGCTTTGCTGGGACAGACAGCATTAAAGCTGAGCTTGAGAGCTGTTTTTCAAATGACACGAGGTGGCTCTAGTGTACAATGGGAGGTATAAGATTCTCAATATATTAATGATGTGGAAATATCAAACTATTACAGCAAGCCAAAGGAACTTCAGAGAATTGAAGACAAAAACACAAAAATACACATCACCTAACTAAAAAACACCCCCTGCTCAAACCATAGTGTCACACAGATGTGGATTATGAGCTGCAAAATAAAGCTTCTAAATACATGCCAAAAAATAGGTAATTCTAAACTGCAGTAAAAGAGGGGCCTAATTTGAGAACTGTGCAGAGAGAAGATCCCAGCTGGGCCCCTCTTGCATCCTGTAGTCGGCCCCTGGTCCCACGTGGCTGAGAGCCTGGACAGACTCTGCCTCACAGGCTGGCTAAGACAGGGACTCTCTGTTTAATTTATTGTTCCTCTCAAGCCCCACCTGGCAACATGTGTCCGACCTAGGCTGTAGGCTTTGCCATTCTACTACTAAGTGTTAGTGACATTATAAATTATACATTATACTGTTTGCTGAAAGTGTCACTCATAGTCATTGAATGTCACTCATAATTACACTGAAATTATGAAAATGTCACATATAAGCATTCTGAAACCTTGGCAGCTAATAAATATAGGTTAAAATATTGGTAACGATGCTATCTTTTTGTGGGGCTGCAAACTGTGAGAAGATACAATATAGTTCAAACCACAATATGATTTTTTTTTATAAATCATTCTCTTATTTCCACTTCTGCCTCCTTAGTCACTAATCAATTAAACATACTTCCTGCACAAAAACAATGAATCAAGTTCTTCTTTCTATCTGTGCTGCTGAAACCAGCACATATAGAAAGAGGAAACACACAGGAGAAATATTGTTATGTCTACTCATTGTGCCTCCCCTTCATCGTAGGCTTTTGACACATTCTCCAGATGTACCGAACATTGTGAATCTGGGAATGTGTCAAAAGCCTCCCCATCGTAGTGTGATGAACCAGAGGGTGGCATTGATGTACCAGAGGGTGGCATGGGTGAAACAGAGGGTGGCAGTGGCGACACAGCAAATTGCTCTGAGTTACCTCACTCCATAGCTACAAAGCCATGAAAAGACACACACAGGTTGGCTTTATGTAGCCTTGTAGATATGGCTAAGCCCTGTCGGCTACCAGAATAGCACATAAAATGACATTCCTCTGGTGCATAGGGCTTGTAAATAAGCCCCTAGGAGTACCGGTATGTTTGACTCAGTTCACTTTATAACCTACCCTACTATCAAAGCACGTGTGGAGTTAG
Organism: Lissotriton vulgaris; assembly: GCF_964263255.1. NCBI lineage: Eukaryota > Metazoa > Chordata > Amphibia > Caudata > Salamandridae > Lissotriton > Lissotriton vulgaris. Next base: position 1,062,570,479 of record NC_141699.1, read on the forward strand.
AATACTAACACTTCATTATGGTCAATGGCGTTCCTCATAATAATAGGTATGTTATGTTGTGTGTGTATGTGTGTGTGCGTGTATGTCTGTGTTGAGGACAAGATGTGAGTGTGTTAGTGTGTAAAAAGTATTGAGGGACATAATATTTGAAGGTAAAAGCAAAGATGGAAGTATAGATTTCATTTCATTTCAGAAAGCTTTATTCGGTTTGTATGGTACAACCATAAAAGCGACAAAGAAGTATACGGACATTTACACAGAATCATAAAATACAAAATTTGTTATTAATTTACAGTTGGCATATTTATCCAATCATACATTTCAATTGTATCCCAGAAATAAATAGTACTAAAGGGAAACATTTTTGGCAAGTAATAAAAGAAAATATGAATTTCGAAAAAAACTAGAACAATGTATATAAACTTCATAAAACATTTTACATAGACAGTGTTCATTTGTAAAATATTATCAAGGATTTTTACTAAAGTGACGTGTGCGCAAATTGTCATATACTCATCCCGGAGTACTAATTACATAATACTATTGATTTCCTGGCTGCTCTACATTTTAATAAAAACCCGGAAGCAAATATCTGTATTCTCAAGAGCACATAATAAATTCATCGCATCCACTGTTTTACGTACATTGTATTTTTAAAAAATGGGCTTAAGGTAAAATTTCCTAAAAGAGGAATAAAATTTACAAAATAGTAAAAAATGACAACAACTCTGGTTGGATATATTATCACAGGGACATTTCAAGGAAGACCTTCCTCCTATCTCAGGAAAGGAAACTAAATGATGCGAGGTCCCCATCCTCAGGCGTATCAAAACAAAACGATGTGAAGGTCGTGACACCTCCGTTAGATAAGCCTGGAACCCATTTTTAAGTTCGAGTTGTGTATAAAAAACAAAAGTTTTTTTCAGCCTGATTAGTTTTAATCGCTCTTCCCTTTTGTATGATAAGAACAAATCTTTGATTTCTTTCTTTGTGAAAGGAATTGCGTAGTCTGACTCCTTTAAAATGTTAAAATCAAACAAGATACTACACCAATAAATAATATAACTCAACCAAGGGATGCGGGAACAATAATCTAATTTGAGGCAGTCTTTAATTATTCTCTGAGTGAACTCAGTCTCACTCTTATTCCAAATTGAGCGCCATAATAGCAGTGGGCGTAAGGCTGCTAATCCGAGATATAATTAAGGCCAGTTTCTTGATGGATTAAGTAAGTTGAAGCCGACACTGGGGTGCTCAAAAGCCATTTTAAGAAACAATTTTCGTTTTTTTGGAGCTCATCTGTGGAGTAGTGGCCCCATATTCCTGCTCCGTACAGAGCTGAAGAGACACATCTAGCATTATAGATGGTTACCATGTCTCTTAACCTCCGGTCCCCTAATTTACTTGCAAAGCAGAAAATACCATTTGTATTCCTTATCATTTTTTATTTAATATTTTCTTGTTTGCCTGCCCATTTGCCATCTTGCTCAAAGGTGATACCCAGGTAACAAAAAGTTTTTACGGCCTGTATTTTACAACTATCAAGAAAAAAAGGCCTTGATATCTTTGACTTCCCGCAGACCATGGTATAGGTCTTTAATTTATTAATTAAAAGTTTCCTTTCATTTATAAAATTTGCAAATTCATCAATAAGCCGCTGAAGGCCTAGAGGGGTACGGGAAATTAAAACGGCATCATCTGCATATAGCAGAACAGACACTACTGTACCATTAATTATTGGGGCATCAGCTGAGATGTTATTTAGTACTGTAGCTATCTGATTAATAAAAAGGGAGAATAAAAGAGGGGCCAATATGCAGCCCTGCCTTATACCTCTTTTAACTGGAAAGAAAGGTGTTCATTCTCCTGTAGGCCCATATCTTACACTGCTTGGCAACCTCTCATATACTCTGGCCAGGAAAAATACTATCTCTTCCGGGGCCCCAGATTCAAGCAACACTTTCCACAGGAGGGAATGATCTACTAAGTCGAACGCGCTACTCAAATCAGCAAAACAAATGAACAGGTTGCCCTCTTTGGCTACCGTGTATTTGTTGATGAGAAGATCTAAATTTACGCATTGTTCGATTGTTCCCACACCCTTCCGGAACCCGTATTGCACTGGTGTTAGAGCCCCGTTTTCTTCGGCCCAGGTTTTCAGTCTTTTTAGAAGGACTCTGCTCATCACTTTTATGGAGAGTCAAGCAGGGAGATTGGTCTATAATTACATGCCTCTGAACGTGATCCCTTTTTGTGAAGTGGAACAATAAGTGGTTGTGCCCATGTGGAAGGAAAGTTTCCCAGGGCTGCAGTGTTAAAAATTGCTGTCAGGATCGGGACCCATTAGTCCATCAGGTCCTTATACAAGTCAAGTGGTACACCGTCCGGGCCCAGTGCTTTTCCCCCTTTACTATTTATTAACCCTACCCTCACCTCTTCAGCGGCAATTATTAATGGAAGTCTTGGCCATGTAAAATTATTATCTAAAAATGGAGATAAAACCAGTACAGATTTAATATTTGTAATTTCTCATCTATGTACCTATGTACATATATATATATATATATTACCTACTGGCGGTCGCCATTAGGTAGTTATAGTTAGGATCTACTTTCCATAGGAAATCCGCAACATTCTATTGGGAATAACTTTGGCACCGGTGGACGAATCTTCGCTAATTTCTCAAAGTTCGTGGCCCGCTCCGCTCCTTCCCTGAAAATGTGGGGGGGATTCGTCAAGTGGGGGCCGAGATAAAAGGGGGGTCCCAAAACGTGTTTTCCCCATGTTAATTTCAATAGGGCGGTTGGCCTCACTTTTAGCCCGAACGGCTGAAGGGATTTTCACCAAACTTGGCAAAATTGTAGGGACTGGTAGCCCGATGTGCTTTTGCTATGTCTCAAGCTATGTGCTCCAGTGGATTTTGAGTAATTTAGGTTAAAAAAAATATATATCTATAAGCTCGCCCCGGTATGCGCCCCAGGGAGCACCCCGGGCGCGCCTCGCGACTTGCGCACAGAAAGCTGATTGGCTCTCGGGTGTCTGTAAACATTCCAAACAGTCCGGAGCGGCTGCCATCATGTGTCTCGGTAAAATCGAGACACAAGAGGTGGCAAAAACAAAGGGGGAAATGACCATAAGGGGCAGAGTAGACCCCCCCTGACCCCCTAGGTTTGATGTGGGGGCCATAAAAGGGCCCCGCGGGGCAAAATAAAAAATTTTAAAAAATCGATTTGCGCGGGGGGACCGCCCGGTACGCGCACCGGGGAGCGTACCGGGGAGCGTACCATAGGGAAAAAGAATGATAGAGTTTTCAAAAAATGTAGCATTTTTTTTATAAATTGGAGGTAGTTCTAAAAATAACTGTTTTTTTCTTCTTTTTGTTGTTTTATATTTTTTTATTGTTTTTTTGAACATTTTTTGCTTTTTTGGCTTTTCTGAACACTTTTATATTTTTTTGTATTTTTTATGGGGAGAAACAAAAAACAGGGAATTGTAAATGGCTCAACTGGAGCAAAATAAAAATCAGGAACATTTAGGGTTTTCGTGGACACTTATGGTTATCACCAGCAACCATGATAAGTTTGATACTTTGCTCACCATAGCAAAGTGTCTTGTTACAATATTTGCACACGATTTTGTAATCTGCAAAAAAAGGTTGAATAGTAGCCAATGTGTCTCTTGCCCCCGGACCCGATGGAGTAGGTTGTTTTGATGTTGAGGGTCTAGACGTTGATGGGGGTAGCTTACTGCAGAGGTCTCTTAACTCTGCATTAGAATAATTGTTTGGATGCAAACGCATCATGTGGCGAATCATTGTATGATTCCCGATGGAATACTTTTTGTTAGGGTTCCCCCCGGACAACTCAGCACCACAAATTAAACAAGTCACCTTTGCAGAGTTGACTTTTTTAAAACCCCTTGGGATGTTGTAGAACTCCCAAATAAAGTGCTGTTTTGGTTGGTAGGGATGTTTATTTTCAGGCAGGAATTCCCTTCTCTGTTCCTCCTCTTCATCATTCTCCTCCTCAGCCTCTTGACCACCAATGTAATCTTCTGGTGGTCTTTTAGATGGTGGTGGTGGTGGTGGTGGGGCAGATCCTCCAGCTGTTGCTGCTAATGTAGCCATTTCAAACTAGTAAAGAGTAGAGATAGAACTCCAAAAAGGTCTTTCTTAGTCAAATGACAAAGTCAGAATAAGGAAAAAAAGTGGGGGCTTTCATCATTTGGAAAACAAAACTGTTCTGGACCAATAAAAAGTGTTATTTTTAGGTCACATGACCCGATGCGCTTACGCTACGCGCCCCGGGGCGCTCCCTGGGGCGCGTAGCGTAAGCGCGTCGAGACGTTGCACGATCGTATGCGATCTCGTGCTTCCGGGTGCGCTTACGCAGTTCGTCATATGACGCATCACGCGACTGTGCGAAACGTCACAATGTTGTTTTCGTTCGCAGCAATAGCGCTAAAGGGACGCGCCCCTGGGCGCACGGCAAAATTGAGCTGACCGGGGCGCGTACCAGGGAGCGCCCCGGGAGCACTCTGGGGCAAAAAAAAAATATATATATATATATAAAAAATATTATTACATAATTATACAATATAAAATTTGTTATAAATAATATTACTTTTCATACCTATAGAGATTTGCTATTAAAAAACCATTGAAATTCACTGAAAAAACCATAGGTTTCACACCAGTTATAGTTAGGAATTAGCATTTAAAAAACCTATTAAATTCACTGAAAAAACCATAGGTTTCACACCAGTTATAGTTAGCTGGAAATTTTACTGACATAAAACCATTGAAATTCCCACGTTATAGTTAGTTGGACTCACTATAACTTGCGCGTGCAATGCACTGCTGATGATGTCACATATTACATCACTCATGACATGGTCAGTAAAATTTCCAGCTAACCATAACTGGTGTGAAACCTATGGTTTTTTCAGTGAATATCTATATATATATATATATATATATATATATATTACCTACTGGCGGTAGCCAGTAGGTATATATAGTTAGGACCTAGTTTCCATAGGAAAGCCGCAACATTCTATTGGGAATTTCTCAAAGAAGATGGCCCGCTCCGCTTCTCTCCTTCCCTGAAAGTTATGGGGGGATTAGTCAAGTGGGGGCTGAGAAAAAAGGGGGTCCCAAAACGTGTTTTCCCCATGTTAATTTCCATAGGACCTTTAGACACAGCTACAGCTTGAACCGCTGAACGGAATTACACCAAACTTGTCAAAATGGTAGAGTCTGGTACGCAGATCACGCTTTTGGTTAAATAATGTAAATCCCTCCAGTGGTTCCCGAGTAAATTAAAAGAGAAAAAAATTATATATCTGTAAGAGCGCACCGTGCGCGCACCCCGCGATTTTTCGGGAAAAAAATGTGGGGGGCGGGGGGCCTTGGGGGGCTTCTCTATTTTATTTTAATCTCTTTATTTTAATCTCGAGGGTGCCCACCCCTCGTTTTGCCCCGGAGATCACCGCTGCGGCCCAAGCCGCCTCAAGATGGCCACTGCCTGGTTGTGGGAGGGGCCGGGAGGACGTGGTTTCCGCTTCCCCCTGCCTGGGGGAAGCCTTCATGTGCCCGTCCGGTCTCCCATGCCGAGGGGGAGACCGGGTGAAATTGTCAACTGGTTTTGTCTGTAAAATCGATTTGTAATGAATAGAAACACAATGTCTGTGTCTGCCCAAATCTGATTACAAGCTGCAGGCGAATGTTTAATACTACTTTATCTCCATCTCAGACGCATTATTAGTGGCGTGTCTCCTCACTTGATAAGATTTTGAGAAGTGTTTTATTGTTTATGTAAAAAAAAAAAAAGGGTTTCCGTGGAGATGCGCACACACTGGGCCGTGTTACTCGAGTGACGTGTATCATGCAAAGAGTATGGCCATGTTTCCCTGTCGTTCCAGTGTCAATCCCGTCGTATCCCAAGTCTCGACGTATATCCATTCGTGAATCCCCCAGATTAGCATGCCACCTCATATTTTCGCTACTTAAGCACTCGGCAGCTGCAGCCTTTTCATAAATCTGCCTCCAATTTGTCAGCACAATGACTAGCTCCCTCTGCAAAAGCAAGGGGACCGCATCCGAGCTCCGTTGACAAGCTTTTTTATTCCCATGATTATTTTTCTCCCCTTTTTGCCTGCAGGCAAAGGTTGGCATGCGTGTCACAAGAATGTTCTCCAGCTGGGGCCGGCAATATAGAGAACAGTATACACCAGAGGGCCCTGGGGACCCTAGGCAGATTATTATGGCAATATCGGAGACCGCTGTCCTCTGCCTCCCGCAGCTGGGATGCTCCTCTCGCTGCAAGTATTGAAGCAATATGTTTTGCAAATTATAGGCCGGGAACAACAGGGACCCAGTAAACCGGGGGAAAAAGGCAAAACATTGCAGAATAACACATCCAATATCGTGTATCCCTTCCCTTACCATCCTCGGCAAGTGAAATAAATGAAAGCCTTAATATTGCTTAATTAGGCCAATATCATATGTTGAAGAAAAGGCCAAAGTGCAGTAAAACTCGCCGCGCCGATTTTTATCGAGGGGCAGAATTTGAAAATAATTTTGCTACGAGGAAATTAAGCACTGGCCAGAGACCAGCATGTGCACGTAAATATGCAGAATGGCATGTGTCGCAAATTTCCGAACACCCTGCTCAATTCATTGACAGGGATTAGGAAAGTATCATTTTAATCAGTGTTAATGCGGGCCCTTTGTGACCTCACTGACTCACAGAGGGCGGAGGTCATCCTCCTGACGTCCATGGCAGCTCACATCAACATAATCAGATGCCCCTTCAAAGTGCCCCACTCATGTATGGTCCCTGGTGTGTGCAATGATGAAACTTTCCTGTTCATTTTATTTTCAACTCCCAATGAAAGCAAATATATATATATCAATTCATCAAAGTAAGACGGATTTAAGGTACTTGTATTTTGTGAGCTGTCTTTTTAAACTCTTGTTAAAGTTATCAAATTTAACCTAGGGGATGGGAACTATGCTAGTGCTCTGAAATTACATGCCAGAGCACCAGATTTAATTTACAACTATATATGTAATCACTGAAAAAAACATAGGTTTCAGTGGTGTTATAGTTAGCTGGACATTTCACTCGTACAACAACAAATAAAGGGAGAAAGCTCATAGTGTACAAGTGGATCCATTGGAATTATTGCCTAATTTCCCCATGATGTAAAAATGGCGTTAACGTAGCATTTTTCCATGTGTACAGTCAACTGTGCCGGAGTTTCGTCAGATATTATGTACTAAACCTTTTGTGAACCTCCCTGTCGTGTTCTTCTCCCACAAAGCCAGGCTGAGACAGGTTAGTTTCTGACGTTACTTTAATCTCTTAGTTTGCGTTGCTGCCCACATGCACACCCTTGCCTGTGCCCTCACTTTCCAGGAATGCCCTCCCCACTCCCTGACCGGAAGTGGTGTCCGGTTCCTGTCATCCCCCAACATTCGCATGCAGGATCCTGGTTCCCTCTGACCCAGGTCACTACATCTCCCTCCTTGTCGAACGAAAATGACAGCTAGATAAAGAGGGGGGGATATATATATTAAACATTCGCAGACAGGGCCTGGATGCCTGTGGTTCTCAAGCGCAGCTCGAAAGAATATACAGGAGCCGACTCTCCCCTTCATGCCAGCCTACGCAGGAAAATCAACAGATGCCCTTTGTGTGACGATGAAATTTTATTCACATTTGCATCGAGCAAATGAGTGTTGCAGTAGCAGCATCCTAAATCATGCAACTGGTTCATGTTTTAATGCACATTCTCATCCTGCACCACCGCCCTATAAATATTCGTCGTTGTTAAAGGCACTTGCTTGTATTTGGCTTGTGTTCGCCGCCTATTGCTGTATGCAGGTTAACAAAAGCATCCAACATATATATTTACTGAGAATGTGGTGTGGTTTTATTACTGTGGTGGATGGTGCATAATCTCATTGAAATAAGCACCCCCTCAAGTGCAAGTTATTTTAGCACTGACGCAGCTCTAATTAGAGTGCTTTGTTATGCAGGGATGGATGCTGGTCTTTGTGCCACAGTAAGTGCACGCCTTTCCCTCTCAGACGGTATAATCATTAGACAATTAGGGTCTCTGGTCTGGTAGGGATTATTGATTTGTGTTTGTTAAACACCTGAAAGAATGAAGAGTGGGTTGAGTTCCTCTTTGTTCAGGGAAAGTAGGTGGTTGCTCCAGATGAAGGCTGTTACTTGACTAGAGTGTTTGGAAATTCACAGTCTTTGTATGTAGATTTACTTCTCCTAAAACCCTGTGGCCCTCTGGGATAATCAGTAGTTTATCCAAGGAAAGATGACCTGGGGAAATGTGACAGAAAGTGTTCTGCATAATATTGTACCCTTCCTCTAGGAACTTATTAGTTAAAATTAAAATTTAGTCTGAAATCCTCTATAACATGACAGCAAAAAAAAAACCTCCACCACTGAGCAACAATAATCTGACACCACATTATGAGATGTTGGGCCTGTCTGGGGTTTGGCAGAAGAAATATGCCATCACAAAAATAACAGAGAACCTCTCATAAAAGTGCATTATAGCTAATGGTATTTGTAATATGCTGGACTTGATATTCACCCTGTTTGTGCCAAACACCTACAATATTTGGCCCTTTATTGCTATATTCCTAAGCTCTTGTGAGTCTTACCCAATCTTCTGCATGTGAGGAAGGACTTGCTTCACCAACAGGAACATTGTAGTTACATTTGTGTGAAAAGTCTGAAACCACAAAGTACAAAATTAAATGGGCAACATATATAGATTTTTCTGATCTTTTTTTCCGAGAGAGGGTCTAAAACAGCAGCCCCCAGGATTGGCTGATTTGGAGAATACATCTTACCAATTATGTTTAAAGGAAGATGAGGATTTTATTATGTTTTGCTGTACATCTTTTCACAAGCAACATATCATTCCTCTGATAAAGTGCAACTCACAATGCAGTATAACATTTTCCAGTAGTTAGTGGAATAATTATCAGTAGCATAATTTACACTGGTAATGCTGAAACCTTATTAGACATATTTTAACAATACAAGCAGAGTGCTCCTATTATGCATTACACATCTTGGATTGAGAACACCCAGTGCTAATCAAAGAGATGGCAGCCATCTTACATTGGGTAGAGTAATGTCACAGAAATCCTCAGCAAAAGATTTTGGGAGAAAGAGGGTGAACAACATGCAGAATGTTAAAGTTTCTCCCTATCAGCCCCAAGTAAGAATTTACGGGACCCCGTCTAGGTCAGTTTCTTTTAGGTCAGGGAGAAGAGGGGAAAACAAGGCAATCACAACAGCAAAAACTCCCTTGTGACCTCTTAATTTTTCAGGGTATACACTCCAATTATATAGGCATAATCATATCAACACAACACATGTATTTTACTTTTTCATTGTTTTTATTCTTAAGATAATTTTTTCATTTATTATTTTCTCATTTCATAATTTTTAAAAAGATTTCTTTCGTATCACAAATTACATATTGATATCAAAAAACATTCAAAATACACAATTCATTATTCCTAAACCACTATACATATATCTCCAGGAAGAGAACAGAACCAGGCACACCACTCTCTCTCACTCTTCCACATTAACAACTTCATATATCTGGGCTTGTAAACACGTCTATTAGTTGTTCTATCTATTGCCCAATATATAGCCATTCTGGTTAGTAGGATTTTACAAGGACTCCCTATCAGCCCTACCACAGGTAGGAGAGTGAGCGCACAGCTGCCGTGAGGTATGTTTTTAGGGTGCGCGCTGTGACCAGCAAGCATTCGACCAGTCCAACTTTCTCCTGAGCCGCGCGTCTCACCTGCCCAATATCAGCTCGGGAGTTGCCACCAGGCTGGATACCGGCCCAATAGTATGCCCCCTTCCTGAATCTCCAAGATTGTCTGGAGACTCCCTAAACATCACTGAATCAGAAGTGGGGCATGAAAAGTTTTTTTCCCAGGACTTACCACTAGGTAGATATCCACTCCCGTAAATTTTGAATTTAAATCTATTCCTAACTAAACAAGGATTATAGATCGCCTGAACTTCAAATTGGGGACTATAATTCCCCAAAATCAGGGGGAGGTTTGGTCTAGAAAAAAGAAGTTGAAACAGATTCTTACAATAAGGTTTCAAGTGAGAGGTGTGAAACACAGGGTGGACTTTCCAAGTTAGTTGTAACTGAACCTTGAAAAAACATGATTTATGGTTTGGGCAATCCTGAAAGGCCCATACAATAGGCGCTTCAACTTGTTTAGGGAAAGGTGAGCCGACGGAAGTGTAGAAAAGAGCTGAACCCCGGCCCCAATCTGATAAGTAGGAGGTTGGAGTTGAAGGGTGCCAGAAGAAGATTTAATCTTTCTCTTAGAGTCCTGTGGTAAACTCTGCTCCACTGACGGAGTTCGCTGAGTTTGCCGTTCCACGTTCAGCTTGGATCAAGGAGTTCAGCAAAAACTGTGCCCATCACCTCGTAGCAGAGTTTACCAGTGCCCACACACTTCCCCCCGTTGTGGGTGTGATACAGGTTGACTCTCACATTAGTCTTCTTCATTCTCATGAAGACAGAGTGATTGGTGCTTCTGCCGCAATGTTTTCACCTCTCCACTGACTGCTCATGCTTTTGTTAGAGCATTGTGGGTCATAGTCATGTCAGACCCTCTTGGCACCAGGACCCAGATCACTCATTACTGTGACATCTTCTTTCAAGGTAAGAGATGGAGCAAGGTAATTTTTGTAGCACCTTCCTAATTTCCAAGACAGCATTGACCTTAGGGGGATTTCAGGGAAGGCCAGGACGCATCGCCCCTGCACCTCATGCCACACAGGCTTTGCTTTATGCCCACACTGCACTGGGAAACGTCCTCATGCTGCAGCTGGAATAAAATCCATGTACAACCATGGTCTTTATATTGTTTATGAATTGAAAATGTATATCTAAAATTCATAAGGGCAACAGCTGTGAAGTGTTCCTATCGCAGATTGGCACTATATTTTGGCAGCAAGTACTAACTAATGCTCCAATCTTTCCTTGTGTGCTTTGATTGTGGGAGACTGCTCCTGTCACCAGAGTAGTAGTTGTTGGATAGATGTTCGATTCCGAATAAGAGTCTGGCTGTGTTCTGCTACAGTTTCCACAAACCTTCATGTACTTTTCACTCTGATGAACAAGTCATGTTATTTGTTTCACAGGACTCTAGAGATTCATTTTAACTTTTAAGGTACTATGGGCCATATTATCAAGAAAGGGCGATACATTATCGCCGCTTTTATCGGCAGGAAACTGCTGCTAAAACGGCAATAATGGGCTTGATAATATGCCCTTGTGAATTCCCATAGAAGCTGCATAGGACACAGTATGCAAATCCAATAGATTTGTAAGTAAAGCCCTCACTCACCAACCTGCTACTTCCTAAGCTAGATTTGCAACCACTGTAAAATACGATTACAGTAATCCTCTGGCCAGCCTCTTTCTGAGGTTCAGAGCCAGAGCACTTAACTGAGCATGGTTATGTATGAATTCATTACTAAAGCCAATGCACTAACTGTGTGTTTTGTGTTTTACATGTCTGTTTGTCAATTTTCATTTACAGATTCAAAGAGCACCTCTAATTTAGAGGTCACCCCACAGACCCCTTTGGGTTTGTTTACATGTTTTTCACAGCTTTTTAACTTTCACGTGCTCTGGTTAGGGTGGGCCTTAGCGTGCCCATACTGCTGAGGTACACTCTCCCATGGTCCTGAAGAATGCCCAGTAAATTAGACAAGAAGGGCAGAAACATGTTGACTCCACTCTAAGTGGAAATAGCCAAACAATATTTTTGGTAAATTTTCCCTACACATACTTTTTAATATGCCAGATTGGCCACCGAATAAAAATCTTTTTTGAGACACAATCTGGTAATTTTTAACGATCACCACACTTTCACTGATCCTCACAAATTCCAGCTCCGCAGTAAATCTGGCGTCGCAGCACACAGGGTAAGCATTCGGCTTAACCCGGTGGGGCCCTATGATGAAGCAGGTCACCCACCAGGTTGTTGAGTGAGGGCTTTTCTTACAAATCTATTGGATTTGCATACTGTCCTATGCTCTTGAACTACTTTATGATGCACACTCTTTCGTTGTTGATAGTAACACCAGGTTCTGGTGTTAACCTGGGCTTCTATGGGAATTCAAAAGGGCATATTATCAAGCCCATTATCGTTGCTTTAGCTGCAGTTTCCTGCAGATAAAAGCGGCGATAATGTATCGCCCTTTCTTAATAATATGGTCCTTTTCTTCCTTCAACGGACTATTCACCATATGAAATTTAGATCGAAAGAATACATAATAATCGCTTTCAGACCGCCACTGTGTTCCTGTTTTAACACACAACATATGCCGTTCATTTTGTTTTTCGCAGTGGATGTTTGCCAATAAGTAAGTGGCCGGATAATGAAGGGATCAATTATGCAAACGTATGCTATTTGAAGTGCAACAACAGCTCACTTGGGTATTTTCTAGGGTTGGGCATAGCTCTGTGGAATTCCGCTGAGGGGTTTTGCATCTCCACGGAATTCAGCGGAGTACAACTCCAAGTGTTCTGCCCACCCCGTGTCTCATCCACTAGCTGCTGAAAAATGGTGATTGCTTTGCTAGCAAAGTAGAGCAGTTATTAAAGGCAAATGACATCTGTGACTGCTAAAGGGCCAGACAAGGCGCTTATGAGGTATTCTACTGTAGCCTCCAATATTGAGAAAATTGTGCAGAACAGAAGGCAAAAAGACCATCAGGAACTTTCAACTTGTTTGTGTCTCTGTAAAAACATGTAGTGGGTGAGAAAACATTGGGAACTTCAGAAATGCTAGCAGCAAGAGATTAATGTGTGACTAAGTTCTCATTGCACAGGTGTTGAAGTTCCTGGTGCTGTTGTTGAACTCTCTGGATCAAGGCTTGAGCTGGATCATTCTTCACTGCCTGATCCGAAGCGTGATCTGGATCCATTGTATCAAGCCCATGGAAGAAAGCTGGGTATTGTATTCTGTAGATCTGAGAGTAGTGACATACCAGCCTTCTTCTGGCCTGACTTGCACTCTAAGAACCACACATTCCACCAGCCTGAGAATAGGCCAGGAATTCATGCCAGGCGGGACGCTGTTGCAACTGGTAGACGTTGAAGGTAAGCTCATGACAACATTTCCCAGGAGTGCTGTTGTGCAATGCTGGGGACTCTAAAGAACTTCACATTCCTACTGGTTCCAGAGGCAATCAGTTGGCCTTTATGTCCTTGGTTGGTTCTGTATTTGAGTTGTTGAGAGGGGAAGAAGTGATATGCTCTGCTGATTACCTGGTGTTTCTCAGAAGTGGGTTGGCAATTCATTTATTAATTTAACAGTTTTATACTGTGCTCTTTCCACAAGATTGGCATTAAGGCACGGAGGCACTTGTCTGAGTGATGACATCTGGGTGAACGAAAAGCCTTCCCTATTCTGAAAAGCTCTTTGTAGGAATTTGTGGTTCCACCTGTGAAAAAAACCTGGGCCTCATTTACGAGAAATGACGCATCGCTGCGTGAAAGCAGCGATGCGTCGCTTCTCAGTGCGCACCACTTGCGACATACCTGATGTGTCATATTTACTGTATGACGCATCATGTCGTGAGGAGTTACAGATACGTCCGTATTTCTGACGTATCTGTAAGTGCAAAAGTGATGCATTGCTGGAGTGTGTCACAAAAGTGACGCTACTCCAGCAATGCGTCCTTTCACATGGGGCAAGCCCCATGTGAAAGGGCCTGCATCAGTCTAACACCTGCTGTGAGGCAGGCGCAAGAATTTGACGAAACGGTGTCCTAGAAGTGACGCAGTGAAATCTGCGTCACTACTACGAGGCTTTTTGCGGGGGAACGCCCCCCCCTGCATACATTATACCTGACGCAGGTATAATGTAGCCTCGGGGTTAAGAAAGTGACTCATCTGCTTAGATGCATCACTTTGTAAATAGTGCGCAACAGGAGGCATGTTTTACGCCGTCGATGCGTCACAAAAAGTGACGCATCAGAAGCGCAAAACTGACGCAAGGCCTCATAAATGAGGCCCCTGTTTTTTATACTCTCTTTTTTGCTCTCTGCCTTCTTTTAGTCTAACGTCTGATGCTTGTAGTGGGTATGGGAGTCTGGTAGGTTATGCAAGAGATGTGGAAGCATCCATGTACTTGTATAGGCTAAGCATGACAGACTGTTGTCTGCACATATATGTTACTTTTGGCAGATGGGGTTCTGTCAAATTGAATGTAGCCAGATGTGTAGTGATGATAATATCTAGTAATTTATCTGGAAACCTAAAGAGAAGTTGCATTCTTTTTTGGATAAATAGTGCAATCTGTAGTGTTTTTCACATTGTGTTCTTTCCATCTAAAATGTGTTTAGATTGTAACTTTCGATTATTAAATAGTACAAGGACCAGTGTTGGTTCATTATATACATTTTGTGAGCTTACATTCAGGTCTTTAGGACAGTTTTACCGTAGCTCTATTTTTGCATTTTACTGTGTATGAAGTAAATTGTAGATCCTCCAAGTAATACAATTCACTTTCACAATTCCTTGTTAGATGGAGGCAATTGTGGTACTCCATAGCTGGCATATCAAAGGCCCCTTTGAACACTAGAACCACTTGAGGCGAAATTAGTATCTTCAAGAAGTGGCCAGCCTAGTGTCTCCAGTGCACAACAGGAGATTCCTTTGAAGTTTTAGTTAGATTACCATAGTAGGGAATGGTTTAATTGTTGGTTATTTCTATTACATCAATAACCACAAACCTGATCACCACTTTCCACCTCATCACTTCATCAATAAAAGCAATGTTATCTAATCTTCTAATGTATTCAACTGTAAGTGATGTATTTGAATTGAGATAATGGCCTTTGATGCAACTTGTTATCACACACCTCATTAATTCTGCTCAGAATCGTACAAATTACTAGCACAGAAAGCTTGAACACAACTGAAATGCTCAAAATTAGAATCCTTTTAAAGCTATGTGTTTTACCTCATTCCACTCTTCTTCCGTGGTGTCAAAAATGTTCTTTAGTTCGAGTTCCGTGGCTGCGTTCGAGAATAGATAGTCAATTCTGCCATGTTTTTCTAAAGCCTTATCCAAAAACAGATTCAGAAATTTAGAGGAGAATAAAGCAGTCACATTTCATTATGTATTATTTTTGCATATTTAGGCCTATACTACAGAAAATGTTTCATAGACACAACATAAGACCAGGGGGACAAGAACCATCCCAATTGTTCATAATATCCACATAACATACATTTCGAAACTCAGTTCTCAATTGAACTCATTTCCATTGCTAATGGTTAGGATGAAACTCAGGACTTACAATGGACACATTTAATCTAGAATGTGCTCAAGATATTTGTCCACACATATAATACCAGTAATACATTTTTAGGTCTGACCTTAGCCAAAAACGTATGATTTTAGCAAAGAAACTTTATATTATATTGATTTCAAGAAGTTTTCAATCTGTGTGCTTTTGTGTAATTCACGTTTTGATACTGCCAACCAAATACACAAAAATGGGCAACCAAATAACCCCTTGTGAGCTTGGGTGTAAGTTATAGAAAGGTAAAGAGCTAACAAGGGAATCTTTCAAAGAACTGCAAATGCAAAAGAATGTTATGGTCACTAAGGGCCTAATTCACAGAACTAACGTAAGACAAAATCCTAAACTTACTACTTTTGGTATTCACAGAAGTTAGGATTTTGCCTTAAGTTTGTCTTAAGACAGTCTTAAGACAGACTTAAGACAGACTTAAGACAGACTTAAGTTAGGATTTTGTCTTAAGTCTGTCTTAAGTCTGTCTTAAAACAAACTTAAGACAAAATCCTAACTTCTGTGAATACCAAAAGTAGTAAGTTTAGGATTTTGTCTTAAGTTAGTTCTATGAATCGGGCACTGAATGATTAGTGACAAAAAACAAAATTAAAAATAGTGTTATTATAACAAATAGTCAAAGAAAAACAGTAAAAGAAGGAAATTGGTATATATAATGATTGGGTTGTATAAAGCAATCTATTCAAAGTGCATGAGAATAAAGGGGTACACAACAATTTCCAGAGATACATCAACAATCTATAGTCAAAAACCTGTACAAACGATACACTGCTCCAGACTAACATCTCCTCACAACAGATTTCGGGAGGCGAAGAAGAGACCACGCAAATCTGTTGCTTCTTAGGAGCAAGTGCCCTCACCCACACTTAGGTGGCATGCGTCATCGTCGGGCAGGCACTGCAATACACGACGGGCCCCGCAAGAGGGCTCTTTGCCAGGTATCTTTTGTAGAAAAATGCTGTAAGAGTATCAAGTGTTCACTGGTTTGTGACCATTTAAGGAATGGAATGAATGGGAGCTAAAATTGACTATTGGTACTGATGCTGTAATTTCACTCTGATCAGTGGGACCTATGTCAAGGTTAAAAGCAGGAGGTAGGAGTCTTTCAGGATTAATGGCCTAATGTTCCCCAAGTGCATCGAATTCCTGAACTTCAGGCAAATAGGTATGAAGATCCGAATGTGGGATCATCTACACAACAGAAAATCTTGGTCGACATGGTTCATGCCCTAAGAAGTCCAAAAGGATCAAATTGCATTTCTTCCGGATCTAAACTAAAAAAGCCCAGTTCTCACTAAGAGAGTAATAGTGGTCTCATTGAAGTGTATATTTGTAACCTATCACACTTACATTGATGTGTACTGATTTTACCAAGTTAGGTGATCTGAAAAAAATAAACACATCATAATACATTGATAATGTGGACTTCCTAATGTGAATTCACAGAACATGTCCACACACACACATTGGTGGAACAAACAGGTTGTGAGCTTAACATGCTAAATTCATGCCTACACAACACAGAGATGGCATGAGGTGTGTCAGATCATGCATATCCACTGTGACCAACCATTCAGAGCAGGGTTCTTACCCTCCTAGATTCAGGCATGGGCGCCATGGAATTTCATGGGAGCAACAGTCCTATAATACTAATTATGTAAGAGGGCCTGTATGAGTATACATACAAAAAAGAGACCCTGTGTACCTACTTTATCTCATAAATATGTAAAAGTGGCACCATGCTATGGAGAGGTATAGATGATTCTTATAAAGATTGACATAGGTCCCACCATTCAGAGTAAAATGACAGCATCTGTGTCTAGTAGGCATGAGCGGAGCTCGCAGAGTTTCACTCCGCGGAATTCCACGAAGTTACCGAAAAACTCAGTCAAATTCCATGGAGTTCCAAGGGCAGGGGGAGTATTGCTTGGCCACCCCTAATTAAAAGGACTGTCATGTTTTGCTTCACCTTAACAAGGGAAATAACTTCTTACTTATTGATTAACCCCTTCATTTGTGGGCACTCAGGATCGCGTCAGCCACTTTAAATTAGTGCATGTACAGTTCCTTGCGTGGGCAAAAAACAGGGCCAACAATGACACCATCAAGAAATGTGCAAGGACTGACCTATGAGAAGCAATTTGTGTATTGTCAGTGTCCTGCGCAGTGCATGTATTTTAGGGACACATCACCTCTTGGTAATTTCTTTAAGGCCTCTACATCATACTTTTTTTTAATGCTATGAAATCACCTGTGGGCTGCAGGCACCAGAAACACTGGGATTCGGCAACGAAGAAGGCTGCCAAAATTTTGAAGTCCCTTTCACCCCTTTCAATGCTGGCTATGCTTTTGAATTTCTATCAAGCAAAATACCTATTAAGGGTGAGCGCATGAAAATATGTTATGTAAATATAAAGATGACATACTTTTTTGGGTTGTATTTCTTTTATCGTCGGCTTTGTGGCCCATCCATTTAGTGGATACACCTGGCTTGGCTGAAGAGATCCCGAATGAGGAACATAGCAACTGCAGCACTCTTTACCTTGCTCCGAAATTTAATGCAATTAACATATCTTCCGGTAACAGCCTATGCAAAGCCACTCACCTAATGAAAGGAAAAAGCTCCAATATGCTTTGTTGTAAAACAATATTTTCTCTTCACGCAAGTTCACAGATGCATCTCTTAACCAACTTGAATTTGTGATTTTTGTAAAGTGAGCTCACCTTGGCTGTTACTGCCCTCCCTTCTGTGATCACATGGGCTCTCCACTGCTCCTGATGTGCTCACCTTGTCTGTTACAGCCTTCCCTGCTGCAATCACATGAGCTCTGCACTGCCTTGTACATGCTCACCTTGGCTTATTGTGCTGGTTGTTTGTTTTTCCATGTCTGAAGGGCCCAGAGCTGCTCCGCTCACACCGCAGGCTGCTCCACTCCCGACTGCCTGGCTGCACCTCCCAATAGATGCACATCAGCTCCAGCTGGTTGTTGTCCTGCATCCTCAGGAGCTTGGCCACAGGGCACATGAAAGACTCATGGTGCCTGCTCTCCACACCACGGCATGGCCGGGCTCTTCCGTGTGCTTCCCCCGGGGAAGAACGGGGTTCTTTTGGGCACAGCAAACATGGCATGGAGAAGGGAATTAGGTGGACATAACAGTTTGGTGACAAAGAAGTGACCAAAATGTGGTCTGCCTTCGATAGTCTATAGAGCATATAGGAAACTGCACATATGTGCTTTTCCACGCACCCATGTTTATAGGGGTGAGCACCAGCAAACTCCGCCAGGTGGCAGTTGACAGAGTTTTTGCCAAGCTCCCCGCTCCAAGTGTAGCACGGAGTAGCAAAACCCCGCGAACTCCACCCGCGGAGCGGAGTTAACCGCCCACCACTAATCCATAGCCAATTTTAGCTCACATTCTTTCCAGTCCTTCACCAATCACAAACCAGGGAATACTTGACACTTTTGAACCGCTTACGACATTTTCCTACAAAAGATCTCTGGCAAAGAGCCCTCTGGAGGGGCCCGTCTGGCGTTACAGCGCCAGCCCGATGAGGAGCAGCCCAATGATTAAGCTTGCTACCTAAGAGTGGCTTAGGACACTTCTTCCTAAGAAGCAATCGCTTTAGGTGACCTCTTCTTCTCCTCTCTAAATCGGTAGTGAGGATTCATTATTCTGGAACAGTGTACCCTTTGCTTATTGTTAATAATCATATGGGAGAACGTACACTGGACCATTCCAATTCTACTACTTCCCTCCTTTGTATAAAGTGTAATGTCAATCTTCACTGTAGAGTAAATAGTCCATATGTGAAGAAATTCTGATTATAAAGCAGGAGAGGTGGATGTAATGTGCACTTTGAATAGACTATATACACCTGATTCCTTCTTTTCTTTTCCTTTCTTTTTCTTTTCCCTTGCTAGCTCTTTACCTTTCCACTGCCCAACAGAGCCATTGGTTCCCTTCGCTGTGAGTAATATCACTATGCCAAAGCACATCACACCCAGGGGTAAAGTAGCCCCATTCAGTGCCATGGTCTTGTGGACCAATGTGTTTTTTTTTGCTTTACACGATATACTATTTTTATTATTAACAGCCCTCTAAGGAGTTAAGATTGGGTGCACCCTGTGACATGCAAATTAAGTATAAATAAGTTGAAGCTGCTCAACCAGTGTAACTGTTTTTGGACATCAATGTTATAAGATGTCACAGTCATTCTGTGTTTTGGGAACTTTTAGAAGCAGTTGCTCATGTTTTTAAGACAGCTCCAGAAACATCTGTGTCTCAACTCAGTGCTGTGTCTGGTGTCTGCTGCAGACCACACAGCTTTTTGCTTAAGAAAATGACTTCCTCCACCCACTCTTCCACATCCCAGTTCCACAAAGTGGCGGGAGACCTTTGTGTACAGCTGTCTGTTACTGAATAACACCATAACACCAGGTTTATCCATGCTAACATCATGTGACGTTATATATATATATGTATATGTGTATATATATATATACATATATATATATATATATATATATATATATATATATATATATATATATATTACCTACTGGCGGTCGCATTCTAGCATACCGGTGTGCGGTCTTTTGGCGGTCGAGTACTGCTACCAGTCCTTCTCTACCAGGAGCGTCACTATTTTCATCAAACCTTACGGGCAATGCTATGACCAGATCATCCTCCATAGTATCTTCCGCTCCTGGGACATCCTTTCTACTTTATCTTTAGGTGGATACAAAATATTCGTGCTAACAATTAGACATCATTATTGCTCGCCTCCGGATATTTTATCAACTTGTGGAGATAAATACTCGCTTCCTTCACTATTGCTCTCATCACCTTACCATCTACTCACTGAAAGTTATCTTCGTGGAGGTTCTACAAATGTCTATATATGTAGATATGTGATGTCATGAGTGTTGTCACTGACCATGTCATGAGTGATGTAATATGTGACGTCATCAGCAGTGCATTGCACTCGCAAGTTATAGTGAGTCCAACTAACTATATCGTGGGAATTTCATTGGTTTTATGTCAGTAAAATTTCTAGCTAACTATAACTGGTGTGAAACCTATGGTTTTTTCAGTGAATTTATTAGGTTTTTTAAATGCAAATTCCTAACTATAACTGGTGTGAAACCTATGGTTTTTTCAGTGAATATATATATATATATATATATTTTTATATACATACACACATACATATACATATATATAGAAATTTGCCCCCTCCTTAAGAGAATCAGAGGACACAGCAGAGAGCTTTACGGGAGTTCCTTTTATTAACAGCTTTGTATGGAATGATGCATTTCAACTTTTGTAAGGCTTCCTCAGATGCCGCAGCTAAACAACGTTACTCCAACCCCCTTCCTTATATTTCTGTGGTGTTCACAATGACGTGATATATATATATTCCTTCTCCTGCACTCTTGTTGGTTGCTGCCACTCGCCTGGACAAAGGGCGCGTCACCTTCTCGGACTCAACAAGAAAAGCCCGCCAACATATCCGCGGTCTCCTTTGCCAACAAAGGATGAGAACGCTCCATGTGGGATTTTTTCAAAAGATGTTTAATGTCAGGCCACGTTCATACGCATTACGCCTGCACCCAGCCTTTCTCACCGATATCGAAATGCTGATCAAGATAGTCTTTTAACAGTTTCCATTGTCACGTGAAAACACAAATATTGAAAACAAATTAAGACAGCCTGGCGATTCCATTTGTGTGCAATCCTTTTGTTACTCTATATTATTAATTGATTAGTATGTATTATAATAAATTCAACTACAATTTACAAATGCTAAATAAATAAAAACAGTTTGCTATCATACTATTAGCGCATTGATACATGTTAACAAGTTTGCAAAAATGTTCTGTTAATTGTGCCTTAATTCAATGGTCGATGCCTGTCATTGGACCCCATGGGTAATTTAACTGCCAGTGCTCGCCAACAGAACTGAACCCAAGTGAGCATTATTGAGATCACCTCAATCAATTACATTCAGTTAACAATGCTCCATTGATGACCGTTTTGTGTGTCTTTCACAATACTCTTCACACCATACATTGAAACAGTATTTAAATAAAATCATTTCAAACCTGTCAACCCTAGTGGGTATTACCATATTGCAAGTATCATGGAATTAAGCCCAAGTTGGCATAGGCACATGAAGCAAAGCAAACTTTTTAAACTTTCGTTCATCACATCAATCTGTTTGCTTTGGTCACTGCTTCCTCAACAAAGTTTTCTGAGTACCCTCCGCTTTAAATCTGGCTTTCAGAGCTACATTTGCTTTCTTTTCCTCACTCCTCTGACTGCAGTTGCATTGCGTTGTTAAGCTTTCTCCATACGGGATGCTTTTAATCAAATTTGTTGGCTGAAAGCTAGACGCATGTCGTAATGTATTCCCTGCTGTTGGCTTTCCACACAGCTTTGTCTCCCGTTTTTTATTCCTAATGGACACAGTCAGGTCCAAAAAGTTCAGACTGCCCTTGCTTTTATTACTTGTAAAGTGCAGATTTAAGTTGTTGACCTCTATTCGATTTAAAAATTCTCGGGCATCACTTTCTGCGCCTTTCCATTAAATAAAGAGGTCATCGATAAAACAACACCAATGAATTATGTGGTTTTCCCAGATATCATGATATTCGGTACTGACCACTTGCTCTTCCCACCAGCCCAAATACAAATTTGCACATGGCCCCTCTCCCCAGGTTGATTTCTTCCCCGGGGACAGCATCTCCCGGGGTCCAGCCAACAAAAGGTGAGTGCTTTAGAACCCGCAGAGACATGGGTTCACTGTGCCACTGGAATAAAGCTATCCTGGCTGAAGAGGGGTGAAACCCCGAAACTGGTCCTAGGATGCTTGTTTCCGGTCCAGGGAAGACCTGGCTTGGCAGTTCGGGCTGGACTGTTCCCATGAGTCACAGGGTCAAGACTGATTTGCATATGACCAGGTCTGAACTGGGATGGCATGGTGATCAAAAGAATGATGGATTTAACCCCGATATCTTGACTGAGGGTGAATGTTTTGATTTGTTCTGCAATCAATTGTGTGCCTTTTACACTTTTGTTGGGAGCCACAGTGGGAGCCTCAAGGCCCATGTGGTCCCAGCCAGCTCCCCACATTCAGAGGAAATCGGCATGCTTCCACCCGCAGGGAGCAGCTACAAATGCTGCTCCCCCGTGGGCAGGAGCAATATTTAGATCTGTTTTCCTGCCCACATCACTGTGGGCAGGGAAACAGATCTAAAGTCCTCTCCAAGAGGACAGGAGTATTCTTCAAGTTCACATCCACAGCTAGCATACTTGCTGTTTGATCCCACATGGCAGGGAACTTGAAATTGCTCCAGGTAAGCAAGAGCAAACACAGGTGTCCCTGCCCGCACCAGTGTGGACAGGGAAACCACTATGTCCTAGGGGTTGGCACCCCAAGACGGAGTATATGAGCTGGCCCTGAGGGGATGGGGCCCCCAGAGAAAAATAATGGTTCAGGAAGTCTGAACGGATTCACAAAAGCCCTCTTCCTGGACCTAGATCTAGCTTTCTGCCAAAGCTAGTGTAAATCCATTCAGCGGTTTAGGCTGTAGCTGGCCTAAAGTTCATATGGAAAAATGCATTTTGGGACCAACCTTTTTTCACAGCCCCCACTTGCCGTAACACCTCAAAACTTTCCCTGTGCAACTAGGCCAAAAAGAGCACTGTTTTGGAAAGTGTCATGGAGATTCATCAAATAGCATCACAGTTATTATCGGTACAAAAAATGCATTTCCTATGGAAACAGAATCCTATCTATAACTACCCCAATCACCATAGGAAATGCTTTTTTGTGTCTTAGGATTTACACCAAAGTTGGAAAAATTATAGATATTTGTTCAGAAGGAGTGCTTTTTGTGATTTGGTATGAATCCATTCAGTATTTTTGTTAGCAATATTGCTCAAAATCATTGTATATTTCAAGCCGCAGAGGATCTGTGGGGCCAGCAGATCTCTTGGAGAGATCTGATTGGATGCCACCACAACACTAACAATATGGCAGAATCAATTTTAGGACTCGGGACCCTAGGGTGATAGGGGACCCCACCTTGCGCCCAAAAATATTTTTTTGTTTCGTTTTAGTTTTGCTGCAAATTCAATTAGGACTCCAGGCCTATCAAAAAACGGGTAGAGGTTGATGCAAAATATTTATTTTGGAGAGAGCAGTGCATGCCCATCTCCCCAAGCCTCTGGGTAATCCTAGCCCATTGGACCAAAGTATAAAATGAATGAAGGGAGTGGGGGGTATGTGGTGGCCCCCTCCAGGAGCCGTATTAGGCCCCGAGGACCACATCCAGCAGGACTATTTTTAAATCTCCCATCTGCCGGAAGCAATCATGTCTTCCATGCCTGCAGGAGTGTGGGCAGGGAGGGCAAGTCTGCTCCCCACCAGCAGGAGATTTAAACATGCTGCCACTGGGTGGGAGCCCATTTATGTACCCCTGCCCCCACTCCTGGGGGCAGGTAAATAGATATTGCTCATACACAGAGGAAGCAGACATAAATAGCTGCTCCCTCCAGGCAGGAGCGATTCCGGGATTCACCTGGAGGTGTGGGGGCCCTGGGGTTCCCCCTGCAGCCGGAACATGCTGTTGGCCCCAGAGGTTATGGCTGCCGCCTGTGAGGACCAATTTGGTCTTACCTGGGTTCAGCTTTAAGTGATTGCAGTCCATCCAGTGGAAGGTTGTGCAGCATGGGAGACTGGAATTCAAGGGCTGATTGGGGGGAGTTGTCGATGGTGAACATTAGTTGAAGTTCATCAGCGTAATTGAAAGTAGTTTAAATCACTGAGTAGATCAGTAAGCTCGGCGGAGTGGGGCCCACCTCGAGGCTCATCGGACCAGTAGTTAAAATCTCCTATCAGCAGGATTTTGGTATAGTTAGTCGCCTGATTGGTTCCTTGTTTACCCAAAGAGAGGGGAAACAGGGGTATGTACTGAGGGGTCCTGTAATGTAGCACACAGATTAGGGGGCTGAGACAGATGGTAATTTAATTACCACATTGTCTACTGCAGGGAGGCAGAGTGGGGTAAGAGCAGTGAATTTAAAGTCCTGGCGAATGATGGCAGCCACTACTCCACCTATTTAGCCAGGTGGGCAGTTCATTTGAAGGATATAATAGTCATTGGGTAATGCAGTCAGGATATCAGGGGTGGAATCTTGTGAAATCCAGGTTTCAATTAATAGGAGAATGTCTGGTTTCTCAGACACCAGAAGGAGAAATATATCAAGCTTGTGTTTGCCAAAGGAGCGGGTATTTAAATAAAAAATAAATAGCTCCGAGTTCTGTCTGGCCTATCTTTGGGACTGTGCTTAGTGGTGTGCGAGATGTGCAACTTCAGAAAAGGAGGTCCGTTGACTCCTATTCTTATTTAGGGTCAATCTAATGCCGACGGCGGGGTTAAGTGGGTATTTGACTGAATGGAGCTTTCTAAGTTCCTGCAAGGAATAATTATAAAATTTGGCACAATTGCTGGCACCAGGCCCTGGCCGCCCACGGACCGGAGCAGACGGACTTGACTTTCGCACTGCTGTGCGCGTCCGCTGCGCTCCCCCTTTGCGACCAGCATTAATGGCCGGAAGCAACCTAGACTCCTCCCCTCACCCTCCGCAATTGGTCATCCCCGGGGGAGTAACCAGGAAGCAGATGGGGAGCCTGGGACGCTGCTCGCGCCAGCATTCTAGGAGGTAACATTGTTATTTCTCAAGAATACGTTTTAAGCAATTGTTGGTATTTGTTAAAAATACATAAAACAGTTTCAAATTCATGCAGTCAATTTCAGAACAGGTGAAAACAGGTAGCAAAATAAAATTACTGGCCCTCAAGGTAGCGGCACAGTCCTAAAGGGCCCGCTCCTGTGCTGCGACCAGCTTTAATGGCCGGAAGCAGCATAGACACCTCCCCTCACCCTCCGCAATAGGTCAACCCCAGGGGAGTAACCAGGAAGCAGCTGGGGAGCTTGGGACTCAACTCGCGTCTGCACTCTAGCAGGTAATGTTGACATTTCTCAAGAATGCGTTTTAAGCAATTGGAATTACGATGCAACTCGCCATCCGACAAGATGGCTGTTGGTAAGGGAATGGCTAGGCTCAAAGAGGACACATTTGCTTGATGAAGTAAGTGTGTATGTGTGTTGTTTAAGCTAAATCTCCTTGGTAGCTCACGCTGAACTTTGAGATGCCCAACAGACTTTTATTTCCCTTTACAAGGTAATAATAAAAAAAGAATTTTTAAAAAAAAAGAGAGATAGGCAAGATAATACTAACTAATTGGGACTTTCAAAATCTTTTTAGTTTGTGGATACAGGATGTACCCCTCTCAACATAGCATGAAGCAAGTAGCTACAAAAGTATAGGTACTTACACTGGATCCCCTTTGGGAGTGGGGACAAAACCCAAACCCTTGTTGACGATCTATGTCAATATTTTTGTACTCATGTTAATGATGCTGTATGATTCTACTTGCTGGTCTCTGGTTGAGGGTATTGGGTATATTCCATTTGTTCTTGTTCCAGGTTCTATTAGGACACCCTGCAATCCTTGTTTATCTATCTTCCCCTTCCTCTGCCTCTTTTTAAGGCGGGTGTCCTAATGGTTGCCAGGAGAAACCTGCCTGAGGTGGGTATTGTGGGAAAACGTATGGAAGCCAACCCCATTGAGGTTCCTAGATTGCACCCTGGTTAAACGGTTCCCTTGGTGTGGGATTCTGTCGGTAATTCCTCTTTCCTCTACCACTTCTTTGATTATTGTCCTCTGATCTATCAGAAGATTTCTTTGAAGAGTTTGAACTCTCCTCTGATGTAAAAGAGGACTCACTCTCTCTTCAAACATAATCCTCCCTGGCTGGACCGCCACGGCCGCACCACCACAAGTCTGGTGGCCCTCAGACCACCAGACTCATAATCAGACCCTTAGTAGTGTTGGTCCTTTTCTGAAAATAAAAAAATAAAATAAATTGTGGTGTTATTTGTCTACTGAGCTGAAATGTATAATGTGTCCTCCTCAAGAAGGAAAGCTAAGGAATCTATGCTGAAAGTAACTGTATTTGTAACAAATTTAAGTATGATTTAGGAGTATTTATTAGCTGCACTGTGTATTGTTTTCACTCACTGCAAACATGTGATTTTTCCACATTTCCTCTGCAAAGTAGATGCTACTCGGGTTGTTTTATATATCAGTTAGAGTGCTCTCTTGTTGTATTATTGGTTCATGTTATGAATCCTTGTTAATATAATGGAACCTTTGTATATCCCTGGTTACTCCACCTTTTACATACCGGCAGTAACCCAAGGTATGGGCCGACCCTCGGGGGGACTCCATATCTGGGTTAAAGTATCATTGAACTTGAATATTAAAATCCACAATGCTAACTCAGAAGACATCCTCCATTTATCCTTTAAAGGGCCATTGAATGGTAGCAGAATTGACCTTTTTAATGTATATGCAAGAGGAGGCCCACCTCACCAAAACTCGGTTACAATCTCCTGTTTGGAAATGGCCTTGGCAGGTATCCCCCCACATTCTAACATCATTTTGGGAGAGGACCTAAATTGTACATATGAACCCCTAAGTGTTGAAGATCTTTAGGGTCCCAGGAGGAAGATATTAGATATTCTGTACCCCCTCTAAATCTAACCCCCATCAAGAGGTGGACGGTGAGGGCACTGCAAATCAATGCTCTGACTATGGAATTTAATTTACGGGCACTCAATGGGAGAACCATTTCGGACCCTAGCGGGGCAATGACTTTTAACAGATTGAATGGGCCTTCACGTATTGACTACATTATCCTAGATGTAAATTCATGGGGATATGTCATTGACATGAAGGTCAAGCAGATGCCTGATAGTGATCATAATCCCCTCTGTGCAGATATTAGATGCGAAACTAGCGGGAACACCATAAATATTCCCTTAACTTCAAAAGCAGGGATCCCTACTAACTGCAATCGGAAGCTCAAATGGAATAAAGTAGCATGCCAAGAGGATACATTAGCCGGCATAGGACTTAAAGTGGCTTCAAAGGTGGTAGAATTTTCCCAGCTCAACTCAGTGCATGATCCAGCAATCAGTGTAGACCTTAGAAAATCCTATAATGAATTTATAGAAAATATAGGTTCTCATTTTAAAATAAGAGGTTCCAAGGGAGGGATAAAATGTGTACCTAAAAAAGGTAATCCATGGTTCATTAAAGAATGTAGAGCCCGAAGGAATGCGATTTCCTCAGCCTTACAGAAAAAAGATCCTGTAGCAGTAAGGCTGGCCAGACATGAATATAAAAAATCTACAGAATCTGCCAAACGGATTTGGGAGGAGGACCATTGGCAGGAATTAAAAAAGGCGGCTTACCTAAAAGATTCTACTACTTTTTGGGCCTTAATAAACCAACTAACTAGAAGGGGCTCAGATCCCATCCCTAATACCATAACTGAACAACAATGGTTTACGCACTTTTCAAATCTTTATTGCAGCGAGGTAAGGTCAGAGCAGTCCCTGATCATCCCCCCAGACCCCAAGATAGTCCCTATGCTACCTGAATCTGCTGACTATTTTATACTTTCGGAAGTCCAGTCAGCTATTAAAAGCATAACCTGTGGGAAGGCCGCAGGCCCAGATGGGCTCCCAGGCGATCTTATCCTTCATGACCCCCTCCTATGGGCCAACCTTATTCTTCATTTGATGAATTTATTGTTAAAAGGCTACCCAGTCCCAGATTCATGGAAGGGAGCGGAGGTGTTTGCAATTTTTAAAAAGGGGGCAAAAGAGGACCCTGCCAACTACAGACCAATAAGCCTAATTGACGTCATTCAAAAGGTGGTTGGCAGGGTCCTTATCTCCAGAATGGGGATTTGGCTTGAAGAGGGGGACATTTTAACACATTTACAAGCGGGTTTTAGACAAAAAATAGGTACAATGGACCAAGTATTTAGATTCATAGCGACCTATTGGAAGACTGTTTCTATTGGTAAAGGGTCGTTATACCTGGCCTTCATTGACCTCAAGACCGCATTTGATTTGGTCCCCCAGGTCAAATTGTGGCAGGTACTGCACGAAATGGGCATCCCATGTTACCTCTTGGAACTAATCAAAAGATTACATGATGGTACATACGTGAGAATCAGATGGGGGAACGAAGGTCAGCTGACAGCGAAAAAACCTGTGCAGAGGGAGGTCCGCCAAGGGTGTGTGATGGCTCCGACTTTGTTCTCCCTCTTTATAAATGGGGTGGCAGACCATTTGAGGGAGGACCCAGCGGATGCCCCCACCCTGGCTGGGGAAAAATGACCTACCCTCCTCTTTGCTGATGGCACTCTCCTCATGTCTAAAACCCCCTCTGGTCTTCAGAAACTTCTAGACAGGTTTAGTGGCTTTTGTAAAGATCGTGGCCTCACAATCAATACCACCAAAACCAAATTGATGGTTTTGTCTAGAAATAAAAAATTGAAGAAAATTCATATTGCATTGGATGGTACCTTATTGGAGGAGGTTAATGCATTTGATTACCTTGGGGTCAGAATAAATCGTAAGATGAACTGGGATGCTCATATTGCCAAGATGCTGCTTAACTTTAAAAGGGTGACAGGAGCAATTGCTAGAGACCACCGTTTGACATCCAGCAAACCTATTAGCCCTGTCCTAGCAGTGTATGAGGGCAAGGCGCTGTCTGCTGCAACCTATGGCTCCGAACTTTGGGGGTTTGAAAGAATTACTGATTTAGCTACAGCTGAGCATAAATTCATGAGAGAGCTTGTGGGCCTCCCGGTCTCCACCCCTATTAAACCGCTACTCTATGACTTAGGACGTCGCTCTATTGAAGACATTGTCGGTCTCCGACCTTTATTATATTGGGTCCGCCTAAGAAGGACGCCGGATCTCAGCCACTATGCTGCAGTCCTCGACGAACTTATTGAGTTGAATGGTTTTGGGGTGATTCCGTGGCTGAAAAATTTAAGGGACTTGGTGTTTAACATGGGACTCAAAGAAGAATGGCTATCCCAGCAGCCCCCGCCGAAAGACATTGTTAAAAAGTTGTATTGGGTGAGGATTCAAGAAAGGGACTCGTCAAACCCAAAGTGGGGTGCTCTAACTGACCAATTTTTATTACATAAGCCTATCCCGAAGCTGGAGCCATTCCTTGATTTTATCACCTTACCAAGAGACAGATCTCTGTTCCTCAAAATGCGGCATGGCACCTTACCCCTGAATATCTTTACCAGCAGGTGGAAAAACTTCAAACATCACCAAATGGCATGTCCGGGGTGCCCTAATCCCACTGAAACACTTGGGCACTTCCTGTTTGCCTGTAGGGCATACAAGGGGGCAAGGAGAAGATGGCTACGCCCAGTATGCAGAGAATTGGGGACACGGCAGTGTTCAGTGGCTCTTCGCATTTTGACAATGGACACTTCCTCGATGTTGATAATTGCTGGGGTTGCAAAATTTCTGGGAAGTGCATGGCAAATACGATCCAAGCTGGTGCAATTGAGTACTGGGTAGTCGTTTAAATCCTGTTAAATTGTTCGAATTAGCACTTTACCTCCTAGCACCCTTTTTTTGCTGTGACGTACTCATTTGGGTTCCTCTCCTTTTTTACTAACCTGGAATTTTTAGAAAAACCCACTTTTTAAACAAAATTTATATTGAATACTTTTAGCAACTTTTATCCCTTTTATGATGTAATAGTTTTTAATTCAATTTATGATGTATTTACTTTTATGATACTTTGCTATCGAATAAAGTACTACAACAACAACAACATTGTTAATATAGCCCTATGATACTTAATCTTACCACATCAAGTATGTGGTTTTCCACTTTCAGAAACCTATAAAGTGTGTTATTTCTAGGACGTGTGAACAACTTTTCCTGCCCTTCAAACTGACCAGGCTCTATTTCAGATTGGTATCCTACTTTATACTAAGACATTTTGCTCTCAATATTGCAGGCAGACTCCATGTTAAACTGCCTTCTTTTTTATCCTTAGACCTTTTGGATCTTTCCTTAGATGCAGTCTTTATGTTGGTCCTCTTTCTAATTTATATTTAGACTCTCCTATTTTCATTCTGATTATTTACTTGCTTATGGAAGATGACCATATGTCTTACCTCTTGCAAAATTAAATTTTTGATCTACTTGTGATGCCGATTTGAATCTGACTAACTAGCTTCTTTTTGCCTTCTTTAATGATTCTTAGGTTTTTAATAAACATTTATGTTTTTGATTTTGGATTTTGTCCTGCAAAACTTGTGTTTATTTGTACAAGGGCCCCAGCCCTTTGGAACTCTCACTGCCCTGATCCTGCACATCAGTCCTTTTAAGTCATTAGTTAAAAGCATTAACAACTGTATATTGTCTGAGGGCAAATTTTTCATATAGAATTTAAAGGTGTGTGTACAATCATCTTTACAATGTCATAAACATGTCACTTGACAGTTGATCTTTCTTATTAACTTGGGAGAAATCTACAATAAACTTTAACCCTTAGATGGTGGCTGGTGCTCAGGTCAGATGAAGCAAACAGAAGGCAGGATGAGGGGAGGATAGACTGGCCACCCGAATATACTTATTTGGGGAAGCTTCATTCCCCACCCACTCCCGGAAACTATCTCTATTGTTGGTGTCACTAGATGGCTGTGTTCCCTTTTCTGAGTGCTATCAAGGCAGCTGGGCCACAATAATTGTTCTTTGTGGACTGCAGGAAGTGAGGATCAGGGTACCAGGACTGGAGATGCTTCCCTGTAGCTCATGAGCCAGTCTTCTGCTGCCTTTCAACAGAAACAATGATTCTACCTACCTGAAGACAAGAATAGTGATAGATGCTGCATGCGGAGCACTTTTATGAAACACGTACAACAGCACTCCAGGTCCAGCTTCCTGGGATCCCATCATTGCATGAGAATCAGCTACAATACAAAATGCACTCTATCTGGAGATTGAGGGCAGCACAAGGTGCCTGTTTTGAGGCGGTCTGCTTTTCTTGTTCAGCTTTGAAAGATATAACCTCATGGCAGAACAAGCAGGAGCCTTGTAGTCACACAATTTGCTGGGGTGATGTGTGGGACCCTATTATGAGACAATGCAGACCAAGCCTCTGTCAGCATCATTGTCATTCTTTCCAATCTGTTGAAGTGGAGTGGCGGCAAGAGACTTGCATTTGCAGTGATGTTGTAGAAACCTGAGGATGGTGCTCAGGATAAAGCCCAACAGATTTAAGAGTTTCATGTTTGGCTGTTATGGTTTGGTTTTTTACAGTTTTTTTATGTATTGTTTTAAATATTTATGTGTTTCATTACACTTATATTATGTGTTTTATTTTGTGTGTTTGAACTTTTGTGGATACTCTTGTACCCAAATAAAGATGATTTGAATTAAATTGGATTAGTTGAGGAAGTTCTCAAAGAGACCAATCTTCCCTCCTCACTATCAAGTGCATTTTTTAATTCTGCATGTTGTGCACAGATTGTACAGGTAACATTTACACCTATTAAGAATGTTTCTTCAGTTTGAGCAGATTGGATTTGTCTGTAAAACTTCACGTAGGGAAACCTTTAGTTGGGACCAGGATGTGCCTTTTTAGTACATGTTTTGAGTACAAGGTGAGGGTTTTACCTTTGAGTTTACTTTGAGCTGTGGGTTTGTCTGAATGTAGGGAGAGCCATGTAAATGTTTGAGTGCAGGTTGAGCTGAATAAGTGCAGACTGTAGTTGAATGCAGGATTTCAACGAATGTTGTGCACTGTGAGTGTAGAATGTGGGTGTGGCATGTATGCAGGGCTAGGGGAGTCACTGTGTGAATACAGGGTGAACTGTCTGCCAGTTTGATTGCAGGACAAGGGGGTGTAGATGTGTATAGAGTATAGAGTTAATGCAGCTTCTGTGAGTGCATGGTGTGTCCTGTTGCTATCTTAGTGCAGAGTTATTATGTGACTATATGATGAGCAGTGTGTCTGTGTAAGTACTTGGCTAAAGGTGTGCCTGAGTCAATGCAGGGAATGTCTCTATGTGGATAGTATTAGTTGTACCTGTGAGACAGAACAATGCAGCACATTAATGCAAAACATATTAGCATGCCCAATGCTTATTAATGCAGATATTGAGTTTTGACCCCATCTGATAAAAAAAACGATTTTGCCTCTGGTCTAATGAAAATGCATACTTGTTTTAAGACAGTATGATTAACATATAATGAATACGAGATTTTATTTGAGAAGTTGTGTTTATCTTAACATTGGATACTGTAGGTCCTGATTTCAAAATGATATGTGATGTCTCATGGCATCTTTCCTGTACACATATCATCTCTTTGTCCTTTTTGCACCTTTCATTCATTGTAGAGTTTAAATTTTGTAAACAGTGTTTTGAAACAATGTCATTCTCTCATGTATAATATGATGCTTTGTCCTCAAGCTTCATTTTCATGTTGTGTTAGCACAGTGCATGATTTCCTATGGTCTCACCTATTGGGACCACTATGTACTTCTCATGAGAACTTAACCTAGATTTATATCAATTTGTTCTAACTATTGTGTGTGTCACAGGAGCACAGGGGAGAAACTACATTATATGAATCTGTGGGATAGTGCTGCTAAATATGATTTTAAACTGTATCATTCTTTCTTTAACATGATCAGATAGGACTTCTATACCTTTGTCCATTCACACCAAATGAGATTTACAAAGAGGGTGTTGGGCACACTTTCCACTGATCTTCAAAAGGCAACTCTCTTTTGGTTTGAGCACTGATTAATGAAATAGGCATTGATTTAAATTAGGGTAGATGACCCGCCATTCTACCATGGAGTAAATTACTCTGTTGATAAGTTGAAGGGGCTGCCCTCCTAATTTGTAAATGACCATCAAGCAGGCAGGCATTTATAAAAGCATTGCAAGGAACCGCCATCGTGGCAGATCCAGGCAATGCATTTTACTCTATGCTATGGGGTTGCGTCAACAGTATACAGTCCTGCAGCAAAAAATAATGCTCACCTCGCCATGGGAGTCTTCTCCCATAGCAGAACGAACATTATTTCTATTTTACTGCTTCTTACAGATAGGTTTTGCCTGGCGGTAAGAAACAGTAAAAAAAGGCCTACATGTCCGTTCATCTAAATTGGGCGAGCAGACATTTCTCACCCATTTTTTTGATGGCCCTTTCTCCCACAAGCGGTTGGAGAAGTTTGCCCACAGAGGACATGGACTATCCTCCACTATGACCAAACGAATGGTTGGACCAAAATTAAATTGGCGGGCAGACCACTATGTTGACGAGGAGGGAACTCAGTCACCACCACAACCAAGTTCTCTTCTCGCCAACATAAATATCAGGCCCTTTTTTTCTAGGGGTGAATTATACACTATTCTGCTATTTCATACATTGCATTTTATTCTGAGTTTCATGTTTTTTTTAACAAATCACTAACTGGCTGAAACATTGCCATTTATTTTTCTTTCTGTAATGCCTTTAATTTTTCAAGAAACATTCATGATTTTTTAATTTAATACGTGTCAGTCTTTATTGTGAAGCCTAATATGCACATGCACATTTAATTTTGAAATGTTACTTGATGTTTCATTTACATGTTTACCAAGTCCTGTTGTGGAGCAACAAAATCCATAGGGGATTAACTTCACTTGTGGGTCATCAGTAGCGCTTTAGGTTAAAAGGAAGAGAAAAAAAACTCTACATCACTTCCCTGACAAACTTGAAGTTTAGAAGTTCAGGCATTTCCTCAAAAAGGTTCCAGTATTTACTTTAACATTTTTAAGTCAGCTGTGCAGCCTCCAAATTGGGTGTAGTTTGAGGCAGTTTAATTAAGCCTTATAATGCATTCATTCTTCCGCTTAGTGTCCTCATTGCTGGTGGTAACGTCAAGAAGCTACTAATCTTCCTTTTCTGCTAATGATGTTTTTTGGTTGATATGACACATTGTGCAACTGAAGGATCACCTTTTACGGACACATTGTAAGACACACACATACTTTCTAACTGTTTCAGAATTCTGTTTACCCCTAAAGAGACTAGTGGGCATATTACCAACAACTAGCGATATTTATCGCTAAATGGGCTTAGCGAGGTTTTTTTTTATCGCCAAGCATCGCTAAATATTATCACAGAGATTAAGTGCTATTAGCAACATTTATCTATAAAGCGATAAAATATCCTGTGATAGCGGCGAAATGCCTGAATATCGCTGAGCATACAGCAATATTCACGCATTAACGCCAATAGGGTCTTAACCTTAATATCCACCTCCCATTGGATATAATGGCTAAGAACTGGTCTGAGCAGGCGTTAGCTTTTGGAGATATTCGTGCTTAGCGCGAATATTTCCATCGCTACGCCTGCGTTGATAATAGGCGATAGCGATGTTACAGGTTGGGTACGCCCACTTTGCATGTCATTAGCGATAAATATCGCTGACATGCAAAGCGGGCCCCAAACCGCTCGCTTTTGCCTACAAGCTGTCGCTAACTGCTGTTAGCGACAGCTTGCTAATAGGGCGATAGAATTATGACCGCTGAGCGGCCGAAAACGGCCGCTAAAGCAGCGATAATCTCTTATAGTCCTCCTTGATAATATGCCCCTAGATCTTTTCTTATAAAATTTGTTGATTTAATTCTCAAATGTATTAAAGTTATAGAAACTAAAAACTTTCTTTCAGAGTTATTCTGCCCACAAGCTTTTAGAAATCAGCTATGCCAAGATTTGGCCCAGGACTCTGAATTTCTCTTCTCTCAACAAGAAGGAACCACTTAGGGTTTTACGTATCCACTCACCAGTTCCACAAGGTTCTTCCTGTGGTCTTTGTTTGTGACACTGCAGACAGTCCCTGACACGGACAGGTGCTCTGACTTGAGCTGTTGGACCGCTTTTTCCACATTGTCCTGCTTCCGGCTGCTCAGAACCACGTGTGCACCCTGTTGTGCCAGGCGGCGGGCAATGGCAAGCCCAATCCTGCAAGAGAACAAGAGATTATTAAACTGTTAATAGTAGAGCAGGCTTTGTAAGTGAAACTCTTTCTCTCTTAGCCTTTCCTGTAGCCACAATACCTATAGAAGAAGGAATCCTCATTCAGCATTGAACATAGCCAACGGGCCAAGCTTACAGGTCTAAATAAAGTCTGAGGCAATGACATGGAGTTTAGTTTGGTGCATTCCAATAGATATATTTTCCCTGGTTCCTCCACTGCAGTTGGAGGTTTAGCATGGTGCTTCTATTCCAAGTTTTTCTGCATGTTGAATCTGGGATGACTCCTTGGTCACCATGTGGCTATGCAAACAGACCCACAAAAGGAGATGTTAACTGTGAGATGTCTTCAGAAGTCTGCTAGGCCCACAGTATGATTAAGCCTTCCACCCTACATCCTCCAAGTAGAAGGAGAAGTAGAGATGAACTGCAATAAAGATGAGTAGGCCTGTTTTTAAGAAGTAAAGAGCTGGTGTCCACCAGGAGTTCAGGGTTACTGTTGGCAGCTATAACTAAAGCCACGGGCTTCTCTAAGAAAAAAGTCTTAAAGCAGCTAATGACAAATTTTAAGTAATAAAAGTCAAGAAAAGAAGCAGGAAATAATAAGTGGTATGTGAAATATGACTCTACATGTGTCACCAATTAATTCACAATTTACTAGACACGACTTCCGAGAAAACGAATTCACTTACAAATGTGCCTTAATGCTTACATGTGTACAATGAAAATTATGTTGCTCATGTGTACCTTAACGTGTGCAGTCACATTTCATTAATACATTTATATTTCCCTTTTTGTACCTGCTTGAAGAGCACTTAAGCCCTGGTATTATTGAAACTTACAACATTTTAAACGCATCTCTATCATGGCATCCTGTGCAATACAATGTAGGGTTTTGGTGAACCATTCTAGCAAAGCAAAGTGTCGCCTCTGAATGTTGCACATTGAATCAATGATTTCAGAAAATAGCAGAGCCAGCTCTTGTTGGTGTTACTTGTATCAGTTCAAGTAAAAAGCGAAAAGTTCCCTTGGGTGTAGGACTCTGAATTATTCCCACACAATCATCAATTCTCACTTTAAAGGATACTTGGCTAGAAGCAGAAAACCCCCAAAAAGCACATACAATCTATAAAGTACTCCTTTATGGTTATGTTTTTAATTTATAGATTGCAAGTGCTTTTTGGGGGTTTTCTGCTTCTAGCCAAGTATCCTTTAAAGTGAGAATTGATGATTGTGTGGGAATAATTCAGAGTCCTACACCCAAGGGAACTTTTTGCTTTTTACTTGTTTCTTAACCCTGTTCCCTTGTAGCCAGATAAGGGTTACTCTCTTTCCTTTTGACTGTTAATTGTATCAGTTCGCCACGGTCTTCTCCCATTCTTCCAACAAGAAGATGCTGGCACCTGCTCATTAGTGTCCATCTACAAGTTTCATTTCCATCACATGTTCTTTTTTCTCTTCACTTACTATGAGAAAAGGTGCATCAATGTTGACCCAAAGTGTATGGATTTTAGCATTACATGCTCCAACTAACCGAGGGCAAAGCTCTTGTCCATTGAAAAGGCAATTGCTGTGCATATTATGAATGCTTGTTGGCTATTTTTGTATAAACCCACTAGACGTGTATGAGCTATTCCAAGTTTTGTGGTTTCTTTTACAGATCCTGGCATTTGACAGGAATCATCTTTGCTAGGCAAGCAGGGAGTACTGGATTAGCCCGGGGAGCACTGGAACAGCCTTTACACAACAACGCTAGGCAACAGAGGCAAGGCAGGCATTTCTCCTTGTGGACTGTGGTGGTGCATGGCCAAGTGCTGGACCTGGTGATGTGGCTTTCATAGTCAGTCCTACCACACCAGTCATTTTGTACGGACCATGGGCCCGATTCACAGAACTCACTTAAGACAAAATCCTAAACTTACTACTTTTGGTATTCACAGAAGTTAGGATTTAGTCTTAAGTTTGTCTTAAGACAGACTTAAGACCGACTTAAGACAGACTTAAGTTAGGATTTTGTCTTAAGTCTCTCTTAAGTCTGTCTTAAGACAAACTTAAGACAAAATCCTAACTTCAGTGAATACCAAAAGTAGTAAGTTTAGGATTTTGTCTTAAGTTAGTTCTGTGAATCGGGCCCAGTATATTTTGTGGAACCTTAATCACACAGTGTTCTGTAACACAAAGGTGTCCACCTCCTTGTGCCCCAGGATCGTGAGAAAGAGATACTTGTTTTAATGTGCAAACTAATTGTCAACCTGCTATAAATAACTTTTAAATTTCCTCTGATCTGACTGATTTACTCTGCCAGATGCCCTCCATTTTGTGGTTCCTAAGAGCCAATGGCGTGGGATGTATAGCTATATGGAATGTTTGAAAAACAAGATAAAAAAAAAAAAAGATAAAAAAAAAAAAAGCTGCCGAAATTCTTTCATTATCTCTCAAAATCAAGACAGAGGTTTGGACTCACCTTGCAGGTGGAGACGTCATCAAACTGATTTTACCTATCAAAAAAGTCAGCAACACCAACGTGTTTAGATTTATGAAGACCTGTGCAGCATTAATAATGCGGATATACCTAGGTTCCCTGGGGGAAATTATGTGCGTTTGAACTAAAATGTTCATAAATATCACTTACTCTGCACCTTAATTCACACGTGCATACTGACATGGAGCTATTTGAATTCAAACAAAGGGCCTCATTACGATGTCAGGTGGACATCATCTGGCGGACACCGTAGCGGTCTGGATCTGCACGACCATAGGTCGTCGGTTCCGACTTCACAATTTGGATATGGGCGACCGGAAACATCCATTTTGCTACGGCAGCTTGTGTGGCGAGTGGAAAAGGCCTACAGCAAAATCTGCCATAGGGACCTTTGAATATTCTGGGAGTTTTAGGAGTTGTCCTATTGTATATTAGATGTAAGATGAGGTTACCCCCTTTTGAGCTTGTTATAGTAAAAATAGCATGTCAGCCGACATGGGAAGGCTGCTGGCAAATTACACCATAATCCCGACAGCAGAGCCAAGTATGGCCCCGCCATCATTAAGGGATCATGAGCATTTCCGATGCTCCGAGAGGCTAAAAGAGCCCACCTGAACAGCAGCGGACACCCTCTCTGCCCGCCAAATTGCAATGCCTCTGGCGGACCACAAGGGCAGATGTCGGGTGGACCACAATGTAATGTAATGCAATTGTGCTTTTCTATAGCGCAGCTATCAGTCCAGGGAGCATCTTGGCACTGTAGCCCGTAGCCAGATGGAACAGGCCGGAAAACTACTCAAGCATCGGGCCCTGCATACTTATACCAAAGCTTTGCACGCGGTGTCCGTAAGATTGAAAATCCAGGTTTTCAAAGCTTTCCTAAATAGGTTCTCAGCGGGTCAACAGTAGGTCAATTGTGGGTTACCCAACATCATAATCAGCCCCAAAATCACTACAATGTGCCCAATTTGAGGTCGGGTGGAAAGCCTTCGACCTGCTGTAAGAGGCTTTCCGGCTGACATTGTTGGTTTCCCTCTTACCACTGCATTATGATGACTTCGGTCAGAGGGAAACCTGTGGGAGGATTTCGCTGCACTTCCGATGGGCTCAAGGAGCCATTTGGAGCATCAGAATCCACCAATATACCCTAACGCCAGCAGAGGCAGCCTAGTCTCTACCATCGGGATTATGATGGCACTTTCCGACAGCCTTTCCATCTCAGCCTTTCCAACATAGAAAGGCTGTAGGAAAGCGACTTTGGGGGCCCCTAGCAGGACCCCGTCCCTTTTGGCCCTTCGCCAAGGGCCCTAAAGGGCATCTATAGTGCCCCCCTAAACATCCCTGTACAATGTGGAAGGCAGCATATGGCACACACACATGATGCAGGGATGTGTACAAACATCCATTTTCCAATGGAAACTTGTGCTGTGGGCTTTTCTACCCGCCGCACAAGGTTTTCTTGGAAGATGGATGTTTGAGACCACCCTATTGGCTGTCGCATCCGTATACTGTGGTCTGAACCACCGACCTAAGGTTGGGCGTTTCCAAACCGCAACGGTGACCTTCGCCTGACATCGTAATGAGGCCCAGAGTTTTAAAGTGTGTTTCTTCTGACTTAGGCTAATGAGGCCTCAGTTAGGCCTCAACACCATCCTGTTCACAATGGCTGCTATATCATGATGGTTATTCTTTGTTTGGAGTTTGTGCCTTTTTTTCAATATTTACCAAAAAACATTTACGTTTGAAACGCCTAGCAAATTTAAACAGATC
Organism: Lissotriton vulgaris; assembly: GCF_964263255.1. Classification (NCBI taxonomy): domain Eukaryota; kingdom Metazoa; phylum Chordata; class Amphibia; order Caudata; family Salamandridae; genus Lissotriton; species Lissotriton vulgaris. The sequence continues at coordinate 1,062,610,162 of NC_141699.1, forward strand.
AATCTGTAATTTAACAAAATCACAGGTTTTGTTAGGACAGAAAGTGAGCCCACGTGATAACACCTCAAATTCTATATCAGTCAAAACTCGGTCAAAAATATTCACTATTTGTAAGGTATCATTCCTTGCGGATTCAAGGAAAACCTTTTTGTTAGTTATGTCACGTTCTTGTTTTGGCTTACACAATCTCTTTATGGGATGGCTTGAGAGCGAGCATGCCTGGGCCTCATCGGCATGCAAATGGCTAGATCACCTTTTTTACTGGGATCAATATATTGACAAAAATCTCATCATATGGACTAGAAGTGTAAAAGATGTGGATTAATACACACAATACCTTAACAATAATGGCAAAATGGAATTTTTAGCATGTGTCATCATCCTAACCGAATCAATTTTCTCGATCTGGAGTTATATATCTCGGACCATAGCATTCAAAGTAGATTATACCACAAGGCAACGGATACTAATAATATCTTAAGAGCAGATAGTGTGCATCCTTACAGTGTTACCAGTGGGCTCCCTTCTGGGGAAATGATCAGAAGGAACTGCAGTAAAGAGAAAGAATTAAATACTTTTATACATAACCTGAAGGATAGATTGAAAACTAGAGGTTATGGTGAAAAGTACTCAATCAAGTTGAGAAAAGAGTTTGGAATATACAACCTTCTGACACCCTATTAAAAAAACGAAATCTAGCCAGCCAGAAAGACTCAGTTTTGTTTCCACTTTTAGCCTGGATCATTCCTTTATCTACAACATTCTTTGTGAGAACTGGTCTCTCTTAAAGGGTGTCCCAGGATTGACAGATGTCATACATGAAAGACCTAAAGTTACGTATAGGAAGGTACCGACTATTAGGGATAAAATCATGAGAACTTACCTCCAACCTGTCATTTCTAGTGAAAACTATTGGTTACCAGCGCAACCTGTAGAATCTTTCACATGTGGCAACTGTGTAATCTGTAACTATGGCCTAATTCAAAAGTAAAAGCGTTTATATATAATACTAGTACTACTCACTACGATCTGATGGGGGCGTGGCTTGGGCGCCGATGGCGATGGTCGCCTGAGAGCTCGGCTCCGGGATTAAGCCCGAAATTATCCTGAACATCGGAGGCTGAGGGGCGCCCCAGACCCCGCAATCGGTTGAGCGAGGCGACGACACCCTGCCGGGGGCCTTGGTGGAGTTTGGTCGGGGGCGGCTTCGAGGAAATGCCGAAGTTTGCGGAGTTGCGGAGTGCGACCCAACATGGCGCCCGGACCCCTTTGTCCCCTTGATCGAAACTACGGAGTTGAAGAGGTCTCGCGGGTGTCGCCTGGCACCCGGCTTCACCATCCTCAGTTGTTTTAGGCATTGGACATTGGCAGGTTCGGAACTTCTACAACGGGTTCATACTCGATTAGACGACCGGGCGGGTGCCCACGCACTAGAGGGCACCGGGCGCGGGTGCCCTCTGTTCCAGGCGGTGGTCTGCACCGTGACTCCGCAACCAGCTACGATTTCCTGGCCAGCCCAACTACATGGATGGCGCGACACTCTGGCGCCACAGGTCAACCGAGGGAGTTGGTGGCCCTCACCCCGGAGCTATAGTGGGTGAACGGGCCTGCCCGAATCGGCGACGGTTGTCTCCGCCCCCTTATCGGTGCCCTCGGACGCCGTGGCGGTGGCGTGAGCCGAAGCGGCGGAGTCTCCACAGGCTCTGGAGAAGGAGATCGCCCATACCAGACTTGAGAACGAAATCCCGGGAAGGTCGTGCTGGACACTTGTACACGGAGACGCCTACTCCGGGACCCTCGCGGAGAGCCCCTGGCAGCATGGGGAAACCTAAAGGAGCCAAGGGATCCAACCAGACCACCTCAGACTCTGAAGCCCAGGACAAGGAAGAGCATGGAGATCCTAAACGACCTGGTGGCGCACCACTCCAGCAACAATTCGACCGTGTGCTGGAAGCGATAGAGGCAACTCGGTCGGCCCTCCAACAGGACATTGCCCAGGTGGCGACCGGTCTGGGCCTCCTTAGGGCAGACCATGGTAAACTCTCAGACCGGGTCAAGGAGGTGGAGGGCACGGTGAAGACTTTAGAACCGGCGCAGAGAACCCTGGCTGCAACGATAAAGGATGCCATGTCCCGAATCGAGACCCTCGAACGGAGGGCGGAGGATGCGGAAGGCCGAAACAGGAGGAATAACATTCGGGTGGTGGGCCTGCCGGAAAAAATTGAGGATGGCGATATGGTGCGATACTTGGAGACCTGGCTCCGAGACACGGTGGTCCTGGAGGGCCTGTCCTCCTTTTACACTCTAGAACGAGCCCACAGAGTTCCAGCACGGCCCCCACAGCAGGGACAAGCCCCAAGGCCAGTGGTGGCGCGGTTGCTACACTTCCGGGACAGAGACCTGATCCTAAATGCCGCCAGGCACAATGGCCCGTTCCAGGTTGCAAACAGTCAGGTGAATATCTTCCCTGACTACACCTACGAGACGCAGCGCAAGCGGTTCTCCTTCCTGGCGGTTAAGCGTGAACTCAGGAGTGAGGGCATCCAATATTCACTCCTATTTCCCGCAAGGCTCCGAGTCATTGTCGACGACAAAACCCAGTTCTTCGACACCCCAGAGGAGGTCTGTGACTGGCTCGAGCTGTACCGGACAGGGAAAGATGGTTATAGCGCCTCGACCCATCAGGCGGAGGAACCGGAACAAAGGAGGCGATCTAAGAGGGTCAGGAACCGCCGCGGCCGCACGGGAGGGCCCTCGACAGCGGAGACATCATCGGAGCGGAGGGGAGTGTTGGAAGTTCTATCGGAACTGTCGGGAGCAAGAGGCGAAGTCATCGAGGAAGAGGAAGAAAACCCGGGTGCTCAGGGGGCACCATCGGACTCGGAAGACTCAGTGGCAGACAGTACCCATACACCGGTGATCACACCGAAATCGGTGGAGGACCTTTTGGACGGGCAAGGGTAACGGGATATGCTGCCTTGTTTTGGGTGGGGGCCCGGCAGGGGGGAGGCGGTTGCCGTTCTTTATTGCTGACAATGAAGGAGGGAGGGTTGGGGGGCTTCTGCTCTTGCCCCGAAAGGTTTTGACACAGGGGGGGGCTTTCTATAGTCCTGGTAGCCTGGGCGACGAGGGCCCACTGCCTCCGCCCAGCCCGCACCTGGCCCATAAGGCCTTCCTACGGTGGCGACCGTAGGACTAGTGGGGATTTTGGGGTTGATCTCCGTAGAGGTTTGGATGGGATCTAGATGGTGCAGTTTGGGTCCTGTTCTGGGGTGGTTGGGGGGGGGGCTTTGTTGGTTTTTGGGTGGTTTGGTTCTGGTTGGGGAAAATGGCCGCCGTCAGCGCTGGGAGGATTGATGCTTTTTCTTTGTGGGGACCCGAACGGGGAGACTGTGCAAGAACACTCTGGGACAATGGCTGATGTTGCTAACTTGAAATGTATTACTTGGAACGTGAGGGGGCTTCACACTATGGCCAGGCGTCACAAGGTCCATGCTTATTTAGTGCGTAGGGGAGTGCAAATGGCGCTGCTGCAGGAAACGCATCTGAACAAGGCGGAAGGGGCGGCGCTTCAGCGTAGGTGGCAAGGGCAGGTCTTTTCCACGGCGTACTCTGCTTATGCCAGGGGGGCGCTAATATGGATTAGGGCAGGAGTCCCCTTCCAGGTCACGAGGACAGTGTTGGACCCAGAGGGGCGTTTCGTGGCCATATCAGGCACGCTAGGAGGGAGGGACCTGAACGTTTGCTGTGTGTATGCTCCTAATGTGGACCAGACTGCCTTCCTTTCCAGGTTATCGGGCTCGCTGGCCCACTTTTTCGCCGGGCCCCTCCTGCTGGGGGGAGACTTTAACTCCGTAGTGGATGTAGACATAGACCGCTCGCATCCCCCGCTCCCCGATTCCCCGGTCCGGCGGACGGCTAAGGGCCGTCAAGATTGGCAGACCCGCTGGGGTTTGACGGACATTTGGAGGGCGCATCACCCCGCGTCTAGAGATTATTCATACTTTTCGAGCCTTCATGAGCTGCATGTCAGACTAGATGGCTTTCTTGGTTCGTCCGAATTAGTTTCGGCAGCGGTCCGATCGGAGTACTTATCGCGGACCATCTCGGACCATAACCCCCTCCTACTGGACATTCGCTGGTTCCCTGGGACGCCGGCAGTACCCACCTGGAAGATGCGCCCCGAGATCCTCGAGGACAGTGTCTTCAAGGCGGACCTAGGGGAGAGAATCACGGATTATTTTGCGTCCAACGGCGGCTCCGCGAGTACTAGGGCGTTCGAATGGGACGCTTTCAAGGTGGTGGTGAGGGGCTACTGTATCTCTAACAAGGTGGGCATGCGGCGTGTTATCCTGGCTGACTTAGACGCAGCGGACCGAGCGCTCCGCGAGCTTGAAATTAGCCGCCCCGGACACCCGGAATTGCAAACACAGACGGTAGAGGCGAGGGAGAAGGTAGCGGTGGAGGTCGAACGGCTCCGCTGTTTCGATTATAAGGCCTATACGGTCCGGTCTATTGCGGAGGGCGACAGGTCGAGCGCGTTACTGGCGTGGTTGGCCAACCCTACGCGCCAGTCCCAAACGACGACAAATATGCGTAGGGCGGATGGGACCGAGGTGTGCACCCAACCGGAGATTCTTAGTTGCTTCCGGCATTACTACGAAAGTTTATACCGCAGTCGCTCCGCACGTGACCCAGACCGGCTTGATAACTATCTTAGCCCACTGGAACTCCGCACAGTGAGACAGGAAATGGCGGAAACCCTGGGTTCTGACATCGACTTGGGGGAGATCCGCGGGGCCATCAAACGGATGGCGAGGAACAAGACCCCGGGCCTGGATGGCCTTCCGGTGGAGTTTTATGCAGCTTACGCTGACCTCTTGGCCCCTCGATTACTGGTGGTCTACAGGGAGGCGAAGAGGTTGGGTCGTCTCCCTGGCTCGATGTGTGAGGCGTTGGTGGTTCCTCTCCTCAAACCAGGCCGAGACTCGTCTGACCCGGGGTCCTACCGTCCCCTTTCAATGCTGACGGTGGATTACAAAATATTGAGCAGCATCTTGGCCTCGAGGCTGCTGGGACATATGAGTTCCCTAGTGCATGAAGACCAAGCCGGTTTCATCCCACGGCGGAATACGACTATGAACATCCGAAGGTTGTTCCGCTTGCTTGGGGAACCATTCGTGGATGCCCCGTCCCCGGTAGTCTTGTCGGTGGACCTGGAGAAGGCTTTTGATAGCCTGGAGTGGGACTACCTATGCACGGTATTACGGAAATTCGGCCTCGGGGAGGGATTTGTCAAATGGACAGCAGTCCTCTACGCTTCCGCTTCGGCCAGGGTTAGATCGGGCCCTTTGATTTCATCGCGATATCCGGTGGAGCGTGGCACGCGGCAAGGGTGCTCCTTATCCCCGCTTCTTTTTGCACTAGCGGTGGAGCCACTAGCGATGCATCTTCGCTCGGGAGCCCACTATACGGGCTTACGGACAGCGGCGGGCCCACATTACGTCTCGCTCTATGCGGACGACCTGTTGCTCTTCCTGGAGGATCCGGTTGACGCATTACGGGGAGCGGAATTAGCGCTAACGGAGTTCGGAGCGGTCTCAGGCCTCCAAGTGAATTGGTCTAAGACCTGCCTCTTCCCGATGCGTAGGGGTACCCCCACTCCTGCGCTAAGTAAGGAGATCAGATGGGAGCCCGACTGCTTTAAATACCTTGGGGTATTTGTGTACCACGACCAACCCGACCTCCTAGATGGAAACATTGCCCGTTGCATACGAGCACTCCGAGGTAGCATGGACTTTTGGGCCACGCTGCCGCTCTCCGTGGCGGGACGCATCGCCATGCTCAAAATGGTGGCGCTCCCCCGACTATTGTATTACTTTCGGACTTTGCCGATCTGGGTCCCACCGGCTACGTTTCGTCGCTTGCGTTCTATGGTGGTCGGGTTCCTTTGGGGAACGGGCCGGCGGCGGGTGGCCCTCAATACCCTGATGAGGCCGAAGGACGAGGGGGGGCTCGCTGTGCCGGACTTCGAGAAGTATTACCTAGCGGCGCAGCTCCAGACCTACACCCAGGAGATAGCCAGGGAATTCAGAGGCCCGGAGGACGGTAGTGGGACGGGTATGGCCAGGCACGTCCTCTCCTTTATCGCGCTGCGACAGCGCTTAGTCTTACGGGACCTGTCGATGGAGGAGCGGACTATCCGACTATGTTGGAATCGGGCTCATAACAGAGGTCGCCTACGGACGCCATATGCGCCTGAAATACCATTGGGGATGCTGACGGCCCTCCCCCACGGAGGAGATTGGTCACGACTGGCGGACTGGGAGGATTCCGGTTTACAGCTCGTAGGGGACCTGTATGAAGACGGAGCGCTCCTGTCCTTTCAGGATCTCATTGACCGCTTTGGGATCCCCCGGGGCGACTTTCTGCTGCACTCGGCCATTGTGCGAGCGATCCAGGCGCACTGGCAAAACGGGCTGGAGGAACCTCAATTGTCTCAGGTGTGCCAGTACGTAATGATGTCGGCGGGCACGGTGAAGGCGGTCACTTGCCTCTACGGCAGGTTGATTGCCGAGGGGTTGGTTCCTCTCGCCACACTGAAGTCCCGCTGGGAAGAGGACATTGGTAGGGAGATCCCGGAGACGACCTGGTCCCAGCTGGTGAGACGTGCCTGGAGGGGTACACGTAGCGCCCGTTTCCAACTGGTCCACTATTATGTTCTCCATAGGGCGTACCTGACCCCGGTAAAGATCAGGCGTTATTTTGCCACGGCTTCGGCGGAATGCCCTAGGTGCCCGGCTCCGGAGGCGGACCTCCTACACATGCTGTGGGCCTGTCCAGGACTGACGTCCTACTGGCAGGAGGTGGCGGCGACTTTGGAAGAGGTGACGGGGAGGCACTTATCATTCGATGTGGCGGTAGGGCTATTGCACTGGTTTCCCCATACCCCCCGGAATAAAATCACCAGTAAATTTATCGACCTGGGGCTCCTACTTGCTAAGCGAGAGGTGACCAGGAACTGGAAGGCACGAGCTGGTCCTACGGGTAGCAGGTGGCACAGTGAGCTTTTGAAATGGGCGGCGGGTGAGAGCGCGCTGCGATATCAGTTGGCTTGGAGGCAGGGCAATGAGAAGGCGCAGGAGGCCGCGTTAGAATGGGAAACGCTGGTGCAGGCCCTCAGAGATTATTGTACCCCCAGCGACTCCGAAAGTGAAGAAGCAACTCGACCCGAGTCCCGTTAAACATTAGCATTGACAGCACTATTACCTTCCCCGTGGGTCAAGCAGTGGATCCTATGTTGATGAGCTCCCTGGCGCTGATGGTGGGGGGGGGGGGGAGGGGGGAGTTTCACGGTAACTGGGAATTTTGAGGGGGGGTTTCTTTTTGGGGTTTGGGGTTTGTTTAGAAAAGCAGAGGACGGACAGTGTGTTATCCGGACCAGCTCCAGCATCCTACTGACCCCAGCTGTATTTGCCGCCCAACCCCAGGGATATGGGCTGATCGGCTGTATAGCAACGTTATGGAAAGGGGTCGGTGGGCTATATCTTGTATAAGTTGTTTATAATACGATACTGGTCGTTACTGTATTGTTTTACTGATTCCTGCAATAAAAATATATTTAAAAAAAAAAAAAACTAGTACTACTCACTACATCAAATAGTTTATTAATTGTAATACATGTTTTGTTGTATATATCATAGGGTGTAATTGTTCTAGGATATATTTGGGAAGTACCAAAAGACAGCTGAAATTAAGAATCCAAGAATATTGTGGATCTGTTTGCAACAATGATGAACGATCACCTTTAGTATAACACATAAAAGAAAGCCTTCCCAAGAATCGTAGTTTCAAGTTTCATGGCATCCAAAGAGTAGATAGTGATGAAAGAGGTAATGACAGGATTTTGAAATTACGACAGGAGGAGACAAAATGGATCCACTGTTTGAGGCCAGTGAATTTAGGATTGAACATGGAAAATGAGTTTTATTATTTCCTGTAATTGGGTGTAGGTTTTGTAGTGTTTGTTTCTGGTTCTGAGTATGAAACATGATTTTCCTTGGGGTTTGTGGTTTTGTGTTTACATGATGGTTTACTTATTTTCACTAAGATTATGAGCTCCTTTCTATTTTTAATATTTGTACTATTTTGTTGAATTTTTTGGTGGTGGTTTGTGGAGATGCATAAAATTGTTATTTGTTTTGAGTTTGGGAAAGTACCACAACCTGATGTTTTGGGACTTGTCAATATTGTGGGAGTTTTAGAAGTTGTATTATTTTATATTACATGTAAGATGAGGTTCCTCCCTTTTGGGCTTGTTATAGTAAACATAGCATTCCTAGATCATTTTAAGCATTATTTTGGGGTTTTTGATTTAATTTCACTATTTGTATGGATAATCATTTGTTTTAAAAAACAAATATATATATGTGGTTCCTGCATCAGTACCATGACGTCGTACAAGCCCACATTTTGGAGGTGTCAGGTAACCACCGTAATATGGTTGTGGTCTTTACCCGGCTGGATAAAGGATAGTTGTGAGCTGTTTGGCCAAAGAGGAAAATATTGGTTCCCCTTTGGGTCAATGGTTTGACAAATATAGAGTTTGTGATATTGGTATCTACATGTATTCACTCATTTTCACGAGCATACTATCTAGTTGTATCAGGTAATCCACAGACTATGGGGCCGATTAGGATTGCGGTGATTCCGCATCCTCTGTGCCGGCGGAAGCCACCGCCAGCCCGGAGGATGCAGAATCACCGCTGCGGCCCTACAAAACACCCATCGCCAGATTAGGATAGCGGTGGGATCAGCGGTGGATGGCTGGTCCATCCGCCGATGATCCGCGGGGTGTTGGCCGCAATTTGGTGGCAGTGCCTGCAAAACACCGCCAGCCAAATTACAATGTGTGTAAAAACATGCTTTTCCGTGGCAGATTTACCGCCGTGGAAAAGCATGTGGAAAATAGCTTCTGAGTGTCGGGGGTGGGGGGTGCACATGGGGGATACCTATGGTACCCCCCAGCATTTGCATGTACAAGGTGGCAGGCACCCCGCAGTGCCTGCCATTTTGTGCATGCAAATGGAAAGCATGCATATTTAACCTTGCGGCGGGTGCTGCGCAAGAAGCACCCACCGCAATTTTAGATATACAGGATGTGACCGCCAGGGTGGCGGTCACATCCTAATTCGCACGAAGGGACCGCCGCTGCCCCTGCGGATGGTCCCTCCACCTTGGGGGTGGTGGACGGACTTATCTGGATTGATTAAGGACAGGTGCGAGTCTAAAGGAGGGAATAGGGTTTTCCTATTGGGCTAATGGTCTGTTGAATAGAGATGAGGGAACTTTGAGGTATACATATTTGAACCTCTTCAGAATTTGATTAGCTTTGTCTATGGAGAAACAGAGAAATTCTTAGTGTAGCTATGGTACATCATGTGATGGTAGGAAGTGGAGCTTGGAATGGCGTATGTTTCCAATAAATAGTTGTAAATAGAGAATAATAATTGGGCCATCGCGTATATTCAAGATTCCTACTGATTATATATTTTAAATTGATGTGTGGCTCTGGTATTTGCACCACTTTGGGATATGAGTTGGCCACTTCCTCTCAATGTGTAACCTCTGTAATGGATTTTTTGATTCCTCATCACATTGTACAAGCATCGGTGTGAGATGATTGGCAAAGGAGGAAAATACTGCACTGTGATTGGGCAAAACAATATGGTGAATGGAAAGGTGTGTATATTTGTTGTGTATATCACTACGTCCTTGAAATGTGATTCACAACGGACCTGATAGAGGTCTCTGTGGGGTGGGGTTATTAAGTGGGTTGATGAAATTGGCCACTTCCTTTCAATGTTTAACCACTGTAATTGATGTTTAATTCTATATCATGGTGAAAGGGATAGGTGTTGAATAATTGGCCAAGCATGAGAATACAGCACTGTGATTTGTAAAATAATATGGCGAATGGAAAGGTGTGTATAATCGCTGTTTATATCTCTATCTCTTTGAAATTTGATTGGTCCTGATCACGACAGACCTGACCGACGACTCGGTGTGATGTGAATATCACGTGGTATAATTACATTGGCCACTTCCCTTCAAAGTGGAACCTCTGGAATTGATTGTCAATTCCATATGGCGGTGGATGTGGATAGGTGTGAGATCATTGGCTAAAGAGGGAAATACCGCACTGTGATTGGTGAAATAATACAGTAAATGGATAGGTGTGTATATTTATTTTTTAAATCTCTACTTCTTAGAAATCTGATTGATTCTGACCACGACGGACATGATAGACGATTTGGGGTGATGTTGATCACTGGGTTGAACTAAATGGAGCTTAGTAACGCTTCAACAACTATGGGAGCGGAGCCTTGATTGTACTGTTTTTAGCCGTGAATTAGAATGACTTATGGGAAGGCCGGATATCACCATCCTGATTTGATATGGGAAATATGATAGGCTGACCCGACTGGTGGACCAGAGTGAAAACTGCTCTTTTATGTAGGATAGTGTTTTATTGGAGAGAATCCAATGTGGATTTCTATTGGTTGGGAAATGTGTTTAAATAACAAATGTGAATCTCCTGGCATGATTATCCTGACTCTTGAAGATGGAGGTCATCGATTGATTGGCTCTGTGGAATACAAAAGTAAGTACCTATAATATCCGGTCCAGCTGGAGTTAGTAGGGTTATCGGATTAGAGGAATTGTTAGGCTGTCATTTTTTCTTTAGATTGGTAATGGGATATTCTGTTATATTTATTGCTTTTTAATCGTTAGAAACTGCTATTTATTAATAGTAAAGCAAGCACATCTATTTGTAGTCCTATTTAGGTAACAATGTATTCCCTATTGATTTTTAGATCCCTTTGAGGAGATTCTATCCCTTTAAACGAAGGATTGTAGAACCAAAAAGTACACACACTGATGGGGATAGAGATGCATTTTGATGTAAGTAATTAGCTTTTGTGCACATATTGTTTAGGATATTTATATGAATATTATAGTTATTATTGGTTTATATGATTTTTGTTTTTCCACAGAGCATTGTCAGATACACATTTATATACAGTGCAGGGCACTTCTATAGAACACATATCAGAATACAGGAGATAAATTGCAGGTGAGTGATTGGAGAGAAGGAGTTACAATATTTTGAGTGTAGTATGGGGTATTAATCTTTAATCTGACTGTCTTACCTGTAAAAACAGTATGTCTTATGAAAACTTTGATTGTCTTATTTCTGGTACAAATATGCATTTTAGGTATATGCAATCAAGGATATTTGATCTTGTACAAGTGTACATAAGTTTCTTTGGTGGTGGAGTCACGGTCTATTTTGTATTCATTTTCTTTTTTTTATAAATAAGATGTATGTAATATTGTTTCCAACTATGTATACATACTTGATAAGTATTATATATTTTTTCTGCACTGATGAAGTCTGCTAGGATGGAACACGTTCACTGGGCTGATTAGTTGTCTGTATTTACCAAGGAATAGAAATACATCAAGAAATTTAGCATCAAGACTACCTGACTCAGTTGCATTACTAATTGAGATTTCTGTACAATCGGGTTGGATTTTGATGTACGTAGTGCAAATATTTCTTTTTTTTTGTGTCCTCATTACCACCATGGTTGCCAGAACAGATGAGGTTACAACCAGCTGTCTCAGTTTATCAAAACTGGCAGGGATAAGAAAAGACGAAGTGGGTACCAGACATCCCTCAGCTGTGACGAGTCCCCCCAAACCAGGCATAAGAAAACTGATTATCAGACCAACGGTAAACTTGGTGGAAGTTACAGCCAACTCGGGCCGGGCTAGGACCGGGCAACGGCTGTACAGATGGTGAGAGCAAAAGCACCATAGTAGCGTAATTATTGGACCCGGGGAAGGAAAAAAAAAACCCCGTCAATTCACTGCTCCCATGACAACAAATACCAGAATGCCCTTTTATTCTCGTTGCCGGCCCTAGCCAGATCCATTCGCGAGGTCTTCAAGACGGATAACTGTCAGTCATTTAAAGAGGGAGGTAAGGAATCCTTCCATTTCCTGCAGATCTCCCTTCTGGCCAAAAGCACAGCATAGAACACCAGGTTTTTCACAGAACCCATGGACTATAAATTAAATGCTAAAAGTGGGCCTGTGGCACGTATTATGCCACCTAGTTAAGTAGCACTTTAAAACATTTCATGGGCATTGCAGCCTGAATGCAGGTTTAAACTGCCATGCAAACTTGATATTTAAACCCCCTTTCCATGCCTTAAACTTTCCATTAATTAAATATATGTCACCCCTAGGTAGGCCCTTGGTAGTCCATAAGGGGGATGATGTGTAATTGAACGGTTAGACGTGTACTTTTAAGTTTTACATGTCCTGGTAGTGAAAAACTACTGTGAGGCCTACCTCTCCCATCAGATAACATTGGGGATTTCCTATTACATCTACCTAAGACGCTGTAATTCCTAATTTGGGAGCAGGTAACTTTGTCATGTTTGGTACCTATGACAAACTGGAATGATAAACCCTCTTTATTGATCAAGTCAGGTTTTTCATTACAAATTTCAAAATTCCACTTTTGGAAAGTTGTATTCATACAATTTACCCAGATTGATAATTATTTACTCAACACTTTTTACTCTAAGATCAAGTACGTTTTAATAACCTTAACCTTTTTTATGATTTAGGACATTATAATATTTTCGTGCATATAATCGGTCAGACATGCTTGAGTGTGCCCAGGATACATCCGGAAAGTCAGAGCCTCGAGGGAAACAAGATATTCTTGAAAAATTGAATAACGGATGCAACAATCTGGTCAATAAACCGTGCTCACAGAAGAAGGAACCAAGTCAGACTAGATGTAGTATGTGTCATGAAAAATAAAGGAGTAAATTCAACAAGTGGAAGAATAGTGAGAAGGAGAGTTAACCAGTCAAGGTCGTGAGGAGAATCCAAAAGCAATGAGAGGTTCAAAATGCGTTGACAACCGGCTCTTGGGAGTTTTTAGTCAAAGTGAAAAACAAATGTAGGCAATCTTGCAAGAGATATTGGTGGCCTACTCAAATAGAGTGTGTTGTATAACCCCCAAGGTATGATTTGAATAGGAGTTTCAGTCCTTGAGAAAATAAGAGACTAACAATTGAAACCCCAACACTTTGTAAATTGTAACACTGGTTGAAATGTAATGCTTTTCTGTTATACGTATGTAGTATTGAATGCACTTGGTTCGCCCAGTTTGGAATTGTCATGCTTCTATGTGATTTTTTAAATGTTCCTGAAAGGCTTCACATCCTGTGTCTTATACTTTAATGCTGCCTGAAGGATATGCCTAAGTGTTTGTGGAATATACTATAATATTATAATGTCCTAAATCACAAAAAATGTTAACGTAATTAAATTATCTGATCTTACACTAAAGAAGAGTTGCCTGGGTTAACTGCATGAATCCAATATACCAGTGGTCTAACGCAGCTAACAAAAAATCCCCAAACCCTTTGTAGGTGAACTTTTAGAAAGTTGGCATTTTCTTGCCCCTAGTCCTTTGCACCTGCCACCTGTCTTGGGTCACATGACTGCGTGTAGCTGCCAGTTAGATTATGTGAATTCCTCCCAGACAGTCACAGAATAGAGGGATTATTTGTGCCTCAATGGGCCATTTGCTGGCAGGATGAGGGTCAGAACTGAGCACAGCCCCTCTTCCAACTATATAGTCTATGCTCTACCTTCACCCAAAGAGCCTAATTTCCTTGCATTGTCACTGCAGTCAGCTTGAAGCAGGGGCATGGGAGTCAGGAATTTCAATGCACTTCAAAGAACCTTTCCAGAAGCTTCCCCCACCTTCCAGATGAAGGGCACCAGGGAATAACTCTTTAGACAACTACTGGACCGGCAGAAGGACTCTCAGGGAACTGCCTGCTGTTGTGACCTGCTGTGCAATCGGCCAGACTGCTGCTGTACCAGGAAGGATGGCTTTTCTGCTGCTGTAACCGTCATAACAACCACCTTGCCGGCATGGACAGAGTTCAAGCCTACAGCACTGCTGTTCAGCCTTTGTAGGCATTGAAGGTTCAGTAGTGCTGACTGTCCATGAACTCCAATAGCTTTAATCAAAGAACCGAACATTCTTCTTCCTTTCACCACAATCAACATCTCACTGTAGAATGAAAATACAAAATATGACCAAGGGACTTTCTAACTATATTTGAACGTTTGCAGATTGCTACTGTATTTCATGCATTATTCAAACACCTGTAGTGGGTAATAGTTGCTTTGATTATTATACATAAATATATTAATTGTTTAAAGCTCCTCCTTAACCTATTCGGCACCTTACCTTTTAAAAAGCTGGAATTTTCTTACTTTAGCCATTGGGTGCATCCTGCTTATGGCTTTTCATTCTGGGTTGGGTGACAGCTGGGCTTTGTGTATTTCCTCTAGACAGTGACACACAAAGGGAGCTTGGGTGTGACATCATGGTCCATCCTGAGGGAGGCGCTGGACACAGCCTCCCACTTACACCTGGATCAACTGAGTCTTGTCTACACACAAAGAGCTTCATACCCCCTTGTAGTGAGTCTGGAGCCAGGGCAGGGAGGGCGGACCTCTATGCACTTCAAAAACTTTCTTTTGAGGTCCCCCCCAATTCAAAGGCACAGCTGGGTATAAGTACTGGACTTCTGACACTATGATGTCAGTACACGTCTGGACCCGTGACCACTCTCCCAAGAAATAGAAATGCTATGCCTCTAAATATCTGCCACTTTGCTGTTTGCTGGACTTCTGCCTTGCAATGTTGGCCTGCTGCTCTCTATGATTACATCATTTGAACCCAGAGTGACTCCAAGGGCTAGCTGACTGGCATCCTGATCTGAAGTCTCAGGGACATAAAATAATTCCGACCAGCCTGCTCCAACACTTGGGCTCTGCCCTACCAAATGGTGCCACCCCAGTCCTGACTATTGTAAGTGGGCCTAAGGTGTTTGCTCCAGCAGAACTGAGGCATCGAGAGCAGATAGACTCATCACCTCTGTTGTGGTAACTGGTGCATCACCTTCAGAACCAATGCATTGCCGGCGTTGCATGGAGAAAATGAACACATTGCCCCAACTGCATGGGGAACACTGACGCATCACTTGGCAGCACCCCCCCATCTTCGCTGAAGCAACCCAGATCAAGGTACTTTTGTTCAGCTGGCATTACTGGGTCCATGTTTCCGGCCCGTGCTCCATTGCGGTTTGCCTGAACTTTTTACTTTGTCCCAATCCGCCACTATCAGATATCCCCAGTAAGCGCTTAATGCTTCTAAGCGATATTTTACCATGTATTATTTGAAAATTCATATCTTAAGTTCTAGTTATTGAATTTATTTCATTTTGGTTTGTTTTACTTATAAAATTAAACTCTGTTATTCTAACCTGGTGTGGGTTTTTTGTGGTGTTTTCACTGTTTTACTGTTTGAAGTGTTGCACAAACACATTGCCTCTAAATTCAAGCCTGACTACTCTGTGCCAAGCTACCAGAGGGTGAGCACAGGTTAATTTAGGGTGTGTTTGTGACTTACCCTCACTAAATTGTGGTTCCTGCTTGGACAGGGTGCATACCTGTACTAACCACAAATCCAATTTTTAACAGGAAAGATATCAAAATGCAACATGAAAATATCACGATTTTGCCTTTCAAATTCATTCTTTCGATGGATGTGGGTAGCTGCAGTATTTAGGCCTCAATGGGCCGACAGGGAAAGCTACCAAACCCGGGCATATCAGAAAACTAGGAACCGAGGTTAGTCTTGAGTCATGTGACTTGTGCTGAATAACACTATGTTTTCTTTCCCAAAAATTCCTGCAAACATTAAACTTTGGCCAAATCCAGACTTTTCCTCCTGTGAGGGAAAGTTCCAGAGTCTGTAGAGATCCACAAAATCCCTTCCCCATGGATTCCCACACTTACTTATATTAACAGTACCATACTCGTCTCAGTAGGCCTATCACCATGCCAGGATATGTCACAAAGTTCAGGTATTCTGGTGTGCGTATTGCACTATTTGGGCTTGGCCACGACCTACACACAGCAAAAAAGTCCAAACACAGACATTTCTGAAAATGAGACACCAAAGCTATGCTAGATGATGGGTGATCTGTTTTCATTGCAGAATGTCCCAAGAACTTCAAATTTTAGCTAAAATCACAGATTTACATAAATTTCTGTGAGGGAAAGTTGAAGTGGGGATCCAGGAAATCCTACCAACCAGCATTCCCGCGTTTCTCCCAGTAAAAATGAATCTGCTTGTATTTCTGTTCCTATCTAACACAGCAGGAAAGTCCTCAAAACACAACAAGGAAACATCAAGATTTTGTATTTCAAATTCCTCCCATTTTGATAAAGTGGATAGCTGTGGTATTTGGACTTGGGCTTGGTTGGCATCTAGTAAAACCTACCAACCTCAGGCGTTTCCATAAACCAAGCTATTCTGAAAGTCTCTGGTGGGGTCACAGGCAAGGATTTCACCATTTTGTCTTACTCAGAATGCCCCACAAACATCAAACCTCGGCTAAAATAATGTATTTCCCTCACATTTCTGTGTGGTAAAGTTCTGTAATCTGTGAGGTTCCACAAAACTTCCTAACAAACCAGGATACCCACATTTGATAACTGGGCCTGTTGTCTGTGACAGGAAAATGCCTAAACACAATAAGGAATCATCAAGTTTTTGCCATTCAAATTCTCCTGTTGTGGTGTTGTGTGTAGCTGCAATTTTGGACCTGGGCTGGCACCCAGGGAAACCTACCAAACACAGACATTTCATTCATTCATAAAATTAATTAATTCATTCAATAACTTTATTTGGGACACAATAGATCATAAAAGTACATGATAAAACACAACGGACCATAAAACTACATGATAAAATACACACAAACACAATATTACAAAGAATAAATAACATAGAACAGATCATAACAATCACAATCATATATATACACCTACATTAGACTAATAAAACCATCACATATTAAGATCAAATTAAACCATTCACAAAGTTATCAAAAGTGTGCTTTGAATATCTTATAGATATATAAATCAGAATTTAATTCATTAGTAAAAATGTCAGCATTTTATTTCGCTAAAATGTTTCTACGTTTAAGCCACATCCCATTCAAAAAGCGGGAAACGGAAAAAAATGATAGGAGGGTGCGTGTCATATTTTAATACTCTAAAGGCATTATAACACTATCTGAAGCCAAGATTCCTACAAATTGGTTTCACCCACCGTTTACATGCAGCCTGGTATTTGGGACAAAAGAAAAAAACATGGATCTCGTTTTCATGATGGTATTTACACGCTGGGCACTCAGTATTTTTATTTACGTTCCATTTACTAGTGTATGTCAAGAGCGGGAGACTACCCATCCTAAATTGCATGTACAATTTCCTCGCTAGAGCCGGGTAAATCAGGTCCATGAAGTCCTCCTTTTTATAATCCTCTTTTATTTGGAGAAACTTAGATGTCAGTCTACCCGCTGTTGAACTTGCGTGAAGAGACAATAGTTTGTAGTATCTATAATGGTATACCAGGTCGGCCCTAGATAATACCGGACACAATAATTCCGGTGTACCCCATAGCTCGGGTAAGCCGATCCTACTACAGAGTTCCTTTATAAGAGTTAACCACAGGATTTTCTTAGCTCTAATTTCAACCCACACATCCCTGAACTCATTTCTGTAGTGGACCAATTCAGGGACTGACCAGATTCGTCTACTGTAAGTAAGGGGCCTTAGTGCCACTTCCTCCTCAATAGGGAGTAGCCCTAAATGCAGCCGAAGAGGTATCAACGGGGTACTAACTGGCAATCCCAACAGGTTCCTCATAAATGAGTGCTCAACCATTGTCAGACTTGTGGGCCTATAGTGCCCCTTAGCTCCGACATTTCTGAATTTACACATTTAGAGGAGTCTAGGATGGTGTGACTTGCATGCATTCCACTATATTTTGTTACCCAAAAAACATGGCAAATGGCAAGCTTTGCCTAATATCACAAATTTTCTTTACATTTCTGTGAGGTGAAGGTTCCAGAATCTTTGGGGATTCAAGTAATTCCTAGAACCTAGCTTTCCCAACATTCTGCAGTATGGTATCAGTGTGGGATGTCCTACCAGGAACTGGTGAAAACCTGAACAATGTAAAATCAATGTGGTGTCAATTATGTCTTCACCACATGGTTACATTTCGGTGTGTTCCTATTGCATGAATTAGGTTTACCTTACACATTTAATAGGGAGAAGTGTCAAAACACAAGGAGGTAAGACTTTGGCTATTAGTTTTCTGTTATATTAATATGGGAAAAATCGAGCATTATGACCCATACTTTAATGTTCTTGGGCATTCCGAGTAAGGAAATGTATTGGAATCCACAAACGCCACAACACACTGAGTTCCCCATGGTTTCTATATTTCAGAAATGTCCAGGGTTCGAAGGTTACCTCATTACCGGGTGATACACAACCTGAATATTGCAGCTATTCATCATGGCAAATTAGAGGAAAGTGGGAATTGTTAGTTAGTAGTTTTAACATATAGGCAGGAAACAAGGGGGTAAACCGCGCATCCTGCCTCCCTTTAGGACCTGAAAAATTATCTGGTGCTGAGGGAGTAGGGGTGCAACCTGATGCATGATTTGTGCAGCACAAAACTCCATTCCTTTTCTCTATTGTTTACCTTTACAGTCTGGTGGGCATCCAGCCTCACTGGGTAGGCAGATTGGGGGTGTTTACCACCTATCTGTTTATTCCAAGGAGGTCAGAAAGCCCACAAGACCATAAGAAAAAAACTGAAGATGTGTGATTTATGCCATTCATAGTAATGCACAGCATCCCCCCTCCTCGGGCACCAGCCGGTGTATCTGCCAATGGGAATAGGCAGAATAGTTGGGGTAACTCTGTCATTGCTAACTCATATGTCACAACTATGCCAAAAAGTATTTATATTTCCTCTCACACTTTATGGGGAGGTTCCAGGCCCCAGGGGAGGATGGCACTCAAAAGGTTGTTTAGGTTCTAAAGGAGTTCAGTGTGGTGCCAGGACAGGTAGGGAAAGGAGGAGGAGGGGAAAGACTTGTAGTTTTCAGGAAGTGGCCCAGTGCCAGGAAGAGTCAGTCCCACTGCATTTTAATAATATCTGTGCCAAGCATCAAGTGTACTTTCTATCCAACCAAAGGGAATATTGGTGATAATACATCTCACAATGTGTCGCTGATGGGGCAAAAGCACTGTTGGGGTAATAGTGTTGGGCTATTTCCCTATCTCAGGGCAGGGCAACCCATTCTTTTTTATGAATAATAAAACAAAATGGTGTCAAGTGGGCTTTCTCTCCCCACCAGGGACAGATTGTGGATATACCCCTTAATCTGGCCCCAAGGGGAAAAGAAAGGTTGTTGGGGCCTTCAGAGGCAGGGATACAGCCCGATGACTGGGACGTTCGGCCCCATTCCCCCGTCTTCTATATAAATTTAATAAACCCTGATGTTTAATGGGCTTTCTGCCCCAGGACTGTATGGTTTCCCATATATATTCTTTTAGACATTTAAGTCCATCCACTTATCTAAACCACTATTTATTTTCCCACACTGCAGTGAGCTAGGCATAACTGAAAGTGCATGCACTAAATTGTCTGTAGTTCTCGAAAGATAGGTAGGACAGAATGGATCCTGTCACTTCGTACCCACTTTCCTTGCTAATATTAGAGTGTGAAATATATGCAAAGGTACAGGCAAATAGAATAATGCAATTCTTCCTTCACTAATATCCGTGGCCCAAACAGCTTTTATGACAGAAAAAAGGTTTAGCGATAACATTTCTCACATGATTGAAACAGTAAACCAGCTGAAGAAAAGACATTTGCTCAAGGAGATGTTGAAGCTCAGGCCTCTTATATCAGGCCTACTAGCATAAAGCTCGATCAGGCAAATGATAGGAAATGGGTACTAGACTAAAATACAAAGTTGTTTGCCAGCAACATTTTATGTAGTTAGGCATATAGACAAAAAATTGGGGATATGTAATGAACAATATAAGGGGCACATTTCAAATACAACCCCTTTTCAGTTTATTCACTTAGGGCCAGATGTAGGTCGCCCAATACCGGTCGGTAACGGCCGAAATTACCGCATTTGGCCGTTACCGACCGGTATTGGGCTTTTCAGATGTATGTGTCCAAATTTACAGATTCGGTTATTTATCGAATCGGTATTTTAAGGAATCGGTAAATTACCAAATTATTAACGTACCAATTCAGTAAATTATCAAATCTGTAATGTAGAGAGCACTCAAGTGAGTGCATTCCTCAGTAAAGGATTCGTTATTTACCACCAACTGCAAGTTGGTGGTAAACAACGAAAACCTTTGAAAAAGCAATTTTTTGCTTTTCAAACAGTGCGATGTGGCAGACATACATGCCCTTAGGGCATGTATGTGTGCCAAATGTGCACCCATGTACTATTTAGGGGTGCAACAGGGTGTCAATGTGACACCCTGTCACACTTGAATGTGTTCTCCATTTTACCGAATCGGTATTTACCGATTCTGTAATTCCCATTCATTCCTATGGGCCTCCAGGTCCATGGGAATGAATGGGAATTACCGATTCGGTAAATACCGAATTTTACCGATTGGTAAAATTTACCGAAAAATTACCTACATACTATTTACCTATTCTTAACCCCTCCGACCAGCTCGTCATGAGTTACGCCTATCGTACGCTCATGAGGAGCTGAGCTCGTCATGTAACGCAAGTTTTTTTAAAACTCAGCGCACAGCGGGAAAACAGCCCGAACGCATGAGGTTAAATACCGAATTGGTAAAATTCGGTATTTAAGAATCGGTAAATAGTATTTACCTACATCTGGCCCTAGTTCCTTATTAGACCATCAAACTGTTTATTTTGTATATACAATCCATAAAATATAGTATTCATCAATCATACAAGACTAAAAACTGTGCAATACATAATTCATAGTACATAAGATATAAAGTGCCTGCAATCGCATGTAAAGTGCAACGCCAAGGCTCTTGGAAGAGGGACATGTACATGTATGATAGACTGCAGTGGTGGGCAGGGCAAGCAAGAGGGGGGAGGGATCGACAAATGACGACGAGGAAAAATGAAATAAAAAAAAAGAAAACCACTTACTTTGCGCTTGCCGCATCGCCGACTCAGCAATGCGGGCAGTGCAAGGTAAGTGGTTTTCTTATTTTTTACATTTATTTTCCCTTGTTGACATATGTCGACTGCCCCCCCCCCCCCGCCCAGCACCCGCCCCACCTTTCTTACCTGCACTGCCTGCGATCTGCGAGGATAATGAGCACACAGGCATGGAAAATGCTCAACAGGATTCATAAAAGTCATAGAGAAAGTGCAGAAACATAAAACCACAGGTAAAAAAAGTGGTCAATGAACAAATTCTTCTTTTTCTACGTCCTCACCTGTGTACTATTCATGAAACCTTCTCAATAGCCAAATTGTCCTGAATGTAACAGCAGAGATAGCAAACTATCTTGCCCATAAACAAGGGCCTGGGTGAGCAGAGCATCTACTGATCATCGATCAGGGATAACCAGCTATTCAAAAACACAAATGCAACAATTCACAAAACTAACATGATGACTGGTTGCATAATCAATCAACATCTACTAGCAAGAGAAGCATAAAACTGGGCATTGAGACCCTCTGGGTGAGTAGTCGCGCTATACAAACTCATGATTGATTGAAAATTTGGAATCCAACAATGTTAAAGTGATCTTACCCATCAGTAGAAGCAGTCATGACAGCCACCTTGCCAGCATGGACAGTGTTCAAGTCTACAGCACTGCTGTTCAGCCTATGTGTGCAATGAAGGTTCACTAGTGTTGGCTGTCCATGAACTCCATGAGCTTTGATCAAAGAAACAAATATTCTTCTTCCTCTCACCACAGACATCATCTCCCTGTAGAATAAAAATACAAAATGTGACCACTGGACTGTCTACCTATTTTTGAACATTTGCAGCTTTTGACAGTTTCTCATGCATTATTCAAACACCAGTAGTGGGTAATAGCTGTTATGATTATTATACATAAATATATTCACTGTTTAAAGCTCTTCATTAACTTATGTGACACCTTACTTGCCAAACAAGTGGGCGCACCTAATCTCCCATTGTTGAATAAGGGAGTTTATTTTTTTGAAATTAATAAAAGGACTGAAGAACAAATGAGTGAGCCAAATCATATATTTCCAATCCTAAATGCCAGTGCTTAATAATGAACAAGTCAATTCTCATGTAGGTATTTTGGCTGAACTAACAAGACTATCAGATCTGTCCAAAGGCCGGGAAGTTTGAAAGGTGTGTAGCAAGGCTGAGGAGGAAGGAAAGCCGTATCCGAGGAGTGAGGAGGAGGGGCTGCGTGCATCCCGGCCTCGGTGAGGAGAAGCCGAGGTTGGACTCTGGTCTCCCATGGCAGGCGTAGCTTGAGGTCTTTTGATCCTGCCTCCCTTGATCGTCCCTCAGGTGTTTGGCAAGGAGAGCGGGGCCAAGGACCCAGCCAGCCGCCATACCTGTGTTGACGCATGGTTGGGCATTGGTGGTGTAGAGGCGGCTGTTTTAGAGGCTGGTGCGGCTTCCGCCTCAGTTGGGCCCTCACTCGGGTTTACCTCCAAGCGGTTCAAGTGAGTCAAGCGCAAATCACCGGCAAAACCCTGCATTGCAGAAACCAGCAGTAGACTGTACAGCAGTGCCCGCGCTTGTTTGGAGTTTGTTAGCTAGCCCTTAAATGTTTGCTCACTTTTCATCACCAGATTGTATTTTGTTTTCGCTTACAATTTGGCACAACAACTCATCCTTCAGAAAAGATCCAGGGTTGGTATATAGCAAGGAAGGGTACCTAAGTACCAAGTAGACCCTTCTTTGCCAATTTATCTGAAATAGACGGCGTCTCTTGGGGTCAATTTATACCTGGTACTGCGCACTTTGCCCTCCAAAGGCTACTTGCAAACGCGCATCTGCAGCTCCACGGTACTAAGTATCACCAAGGAAAGGGAAAAAATGCTAATGTAAAAACAGTCACAAGGTGGAAAAAACTGTTGACCTTAATTTTTTCAAAATTATCGGAGCCTCATCCCACAAATTCTCCTGCTACTGACTAGTGAGGCAGTACCACTAATGGAAAATGGTGGGAAAGATTTGGCCATCAAGAACTATTTTAAGAGCAGTTATAACAAGGAAAGTGAGCCTGGGGGGACTCATGTCCATTCAATTCTCATTGATTTTGACTTCAGCAAATGTTCAACCCAAAATTCAAGCCTGCCGACCCCATAGCCTCCCAAGATAGTGAAATCCTCAAGGCCGGATGCCATTCTACCTCTTGAGATTAGAAAAGCTTCATCAGAGAAGAAAGAGGATAAAGAGGAAATATAGGCGCCCTCATCAAAGGAGAATTTTTCTTCTATGATTTCATTTGATGACGAAAGTCTGATTTTACTGGATAAACTCGCAACAAACCTCAGAAATTCCATAGATGTTTCAAGATTAGTAACCACTAGTAGTGGCCTTGCCATCCCTGGCTTCAAATACAACTCATTCCCCTAGGGAAACTGATGCTTCCTCCCTGGAGCCAGCATCATATGAAAAGGTATCTGGTAATTTTGCTGTTTAACTACCTTTGGAAGCTCTATCAGTCAATAGGATTCCACTGTCTCCCATAGTAAAAATCATTAATCCTCAATCTTCCTTTCCTGAACTGGTCACTATATTTTCATCATCAATGTGTGATGTCAGCCACCAAAACAAGATTCTGGTACCTCCTAGGCCCAGGCGTCCCACGCTTCTTATACACCAATGTTTCATCCTCTAACTTTGACAGACTCCAGCTCTTATTCACAAGCCTGGTCCCGAAGTTCTTGTATTGGTGAAGATTGCTTGGAGGTAATTTGTCAGAATGGCATGTGGAGGTGAGCACTAGGACCCTGCACTGGACACAGGGGGAGGGGACTGTACACAGGACACCACTTCCGGTCAAGGAAGGGGATGGTTGTCACTATCTGCTTACCCCACGAGGAGGGCGGTGGTGCCTGCATGCACCCTGCCAAGGAAAGGAATAACAAATACATTGTGAACTCACCAGACTTTCTGTGTGGTCCTTGTGGGCTGGGCAAAGAGGGACATGACATCTGGCGACAACATATGGAGAACAACAGACGGACACACAGTGGCCATTTTGAGGTCAGGCACACTGATATTAAAGCAGAAAATAGCGTGCCACTAGGGACAAAGCAATACAAAAGTAGTGTGCAAAGCATCAAGGGCCTACCAGTGACCCATCAACTAGAAAACTATCATTGTGACTAGTCGACCAGAGCAATGACGGAGGAACACAATGACAGTGCAACTCCAAGGTTGATTTTCCAACAAATACTGCCTTTTGACCTCTCTGACTCCCAGACGAAGGGTGCTCGCAGGGAAAATGGATCAGAAAGTTTGTATGCTACATGCGCACCACATGCAAAAATGACACGGATGAACAAAACAGAGACTTAATTATAAACTTAATTGGTGATGAGGTTGAAGACCTGCTTTTGACTTTAACGTCAGAGGCAATCTCAATATACAAAGGTCTGAGAAAATCTCTCACTGACAGTTTTGACCCCCAGAGAAATGTAGACTATGAAAGGCCTCCTAGTAATGACCTGCCACATGTCAGAGCATTACAACATTCTGAGAGAGCACCCTGCAATTCGGAAAGGGCTAGGGAAGCTGAAGGACGTACACATGTTCCTTCATATCAACAAAGCAGTCAAGCCATTGGCTCAAAATCATCACAGAGAGCCTATGCACTTCCAACCGCAGGTCCCGTTGCAGCAGGTCTGCTGGGCCGTTGCAGGGAGGCTGCTGGATCTTGTTGTGTCCCTGTAGTTCAGAACAGGAAGCAAGTCCACTAGCCCTTGGAGTCACTCTGGTGGTCCTTGGTTCAAGGAAAATGTTAAAGCTTACATCCTCAGGCAGCGTGGCATCAGGGCAGTCCTTCCAGCAGCAAGGAAGTAGGGTAGAGCTTATTGTGAGCCTTCCACTGGTCTACAGGTGATCCGATGAGGGGTTCAACAGGTCCAATATTCATACCTGGTGCCAGCCTTCGAAGTGGTGAAAACTCCTAGACCACCCCCATATCTAGTTCTGGAAAGTTCCTTCCTTCCCCTACCCAGGCTCAAAGTGGTCTGGGGAGACAATGGACTTTTGGCAATTTCCTATTTGTGAGTGTGGGTGCGTGTGTGTGGAGGTAGCTCCTTCAAAATAAAATTGGGGCAAGGAACAGCTCCACTCCCACTATCCTGGCAGGATGGCCCATCCTTTAACAATGAGTCTCCATTTGTCTCACTGTCTGGGAGGAATAGCGTAGTGGTGACTAATATGTATAAAAAAGGAAAGAACTTACAATGGTAGGCTGGAGACATGTTTTAAAGCACTACAGTAGTGGGTGGCACAATGAGTGTTGCAGGGCCCCTAGTGGCATTTAATTTACAGGCCCTTGGTACATGTTGTATCATATACTATGGAACTTTAATTAAATTGAATTTGCCAACCAGGTGTAGACCACGTTTAGCATGTTTTAAGGAGAGAGCACAATCACTTTAGCACTGGTTAGCAGTGGTAAAGTGCACAGAGTCCTAAAGCCATTGTTCCTTAAATGTTAATAGTGTACAGAGAAAGAGTCGTAAGGATTGGGTACAGTAATACTATTCAATTTAATCCTACTATCCATTTGTTTACCATATATCAGGCCTCCAGCTCAAATGGAGCCTCAGATATAAAGCCATTTGATAAAGAATAAACATTTTATTATGCAAGAGGCTTAAAGAGCTGGATTTCAGAGGTTCCGCTTGTGTAGAAGGTAGGCAGCGTTTCACATGGCAGCCCGGAGGGTGGAATACATTGAAAATCTGCCAGATCTGCCATTGGCAAATTACATATCCAAACATATCAAAGCAGGGTACACTTCAAAGGCACCCATGGAGTCAAGTGAGGATAAAGAGTGAGTAGGGAAGCAAGAAAATTTGTTCTGGGAGTGAGAAGGAGCATTTTTTTAAAAAAAGATAGCCCAGTTGATATGGTTTATAATAACCAAAGTAAGCTCAAGAAAATGGAATTGTACTCATATCCTGATGGTCATTGTTTGTGCCTCACCACCGATGTACGAGTATCACCACACCTATGTTTCAAATTCTGCTAGGCTTGGGGGACTGCCCACCTTTCTAGAGACGTATGTTGTCCTTGGGAACAAATTGGTTGGAAGGAGGCAGACATCACAGAAAATGTTTAAAATGTTTGATAGCCAAATGCTGCTGATAAGAGGAAAAATAACCCTTGAAATAGATTTTGTTGATGTTTGAAATTACTTTTCTCCTGCAATCAATATATGTGCACAGATCAATTAAGTTTCTCCGGTCCTTGTGCCAGTTTCTCATTCAGTCCCGTTTTAAGGAGGCCAGTCTGACTTCAAGTACCAGAATGCAATGAAAACAACCTGAACTGGACGAGCTACTCAGGTATGAACTTTGGAGCTCTGGTCCTGTGCCCTATTTAAAATCAAACAAGAATTGGCAAATCCATTTTATCGGACTTGTATTTTCAGTAATTAGCTTGGCCATTTAATTTTGGCAATATTTACTGGTAGATAATATTTGTATTGGCCAATGTTTCTTATTTATACAGTAAGAAGGTTCAGGAATTAGCAGGCTCTGCTAATTTACAAAAGATGGCTCACGTTCTGCAGCACTGGACAGCTGATCAAAGAGCACAAGTAGTGGGTTTGCACAGTACGGGAGTAGCACAGCCATTGGACTCAATGATGAAATGCACTATGTATGGGTGCAGTACTTGTATTTATGCTCTTTTTGTCTCATGGAGTATGCCCCATATTTCTTCTTAGTGTAGTTAAGTACCAACCCAATTGCAAACAACCACTGGCAATGCCAATAGGTCTTACCTTTTGGGCCTAATCGCTTTGCCAAATGTTTTTTAATTACTGATGGCTGTACCTGCAGGATTCAAGATCTATAGGCTTGACCATGCTGGAAAAGAGGTGGTGGGCTAGCGCTTATCCTTAGGCGTCAGTTCAAAATCTCCTTTAAGGCCCTCTCTGAAGCACAGGATTGCCAAGCACTTGCTTTTAAAATTTACTATAGCAGCCACCACTCCTTCAATGGAGTTTTACTTTACCGCCCTCCTAGGCCGAGAACTGTATTTACCAGGACGGGGGGTCATCTGGTGGAATTAAAAGCTAACCACCCGGATTTTACTCTAATTGGTGACATCAATTACCACTTAGAAAACCATGCAGATAAGGACTTTATCAGTCTCTTAGACTTAATATCAAGTGCAGGCTTAACTCAATTCCCCCAATGACCCCACACATGTCGATGGAATCTTTACTGATAACACACAGCTTTTCTGGCTAACTTCTCTTCCTCTGGTTAGTCTGATCATCAGGCTAACATGCTCGAGATCAGGGCTCCTTCCAGCTATATCAACCGCGACACTTCTTCTAATCTTACCCTACGTCACCGTTAAAGATCATTCTAAATTACCTTAGGAGAACAACTTATCTGATAGCCAACAGTTTTGAGATAGCTTGGCAGCAATTTTTAAACCAAAGGTTAAAAGAATATAGAGCTCTTTCTCTATCTCTAGCACTATAGGTTCTTATATGACTAGTCACACAACAGGAATAATTTCCTCTCCAAGTAAAGGATCAAATACTCCGTTAGGGAAGAATATTACAACAAGTGTCTTAACAGATGATTCCCCTGTCTCCATAATTTATGAACAACACTTTGTCTAGTATTCCAGCTTTAATGGTGGACCAGACATTAAAACCTTTGAAACAAGTCAAATCGGATTTAACATGGGGTCCTTGTCCCCAAAGAATCCTGCATATCATTCCGGAGGCAACTTCCACACATCCTACACTTATATTCAATTAGATCTTTTCTTCATATCACTTCCCAAAGTGTGCAAAAAGCTTCAATCACTCTACTTTTGAAGAAAGGTAACTTAGATGTTAGCAACCTGAACAATTATAGACCGATATTGTGTCTTCCATTTCCAGCAAAGGTAGTTGAGAGGGCCATTAATCAAGAACTAACGACCTTCCTACACAATAATCAAATTCTTGACACGTCGGAGTTCGGGTTCCGTGCCCATCATAGCACAGAACTCTCTTTAATTACTGCAACAGAGGAACTGAGGCGGACCCTGGATCATGGAGGAAATGCAGCCTTGATCCTATTGGATCTGTCAGTCGCATTTTATACGGTCAACCAGCAATTGTTGATTGACTGTCTTGCATCTGTTGGTATCAAGGATGCATCTCTTGCCCTTCTATCCTCGTTTCTTACAGCCGCACCTAATTGGAGACCTTGGGAGAATTTCTATCACCATCCTTCTCTCATCCACAGGGTTCTTTTTTATGCCCCACCCTTTTCAATTTGTATGTTACCCCACTGGCTGGCCTTTTCAGATCCTATAGATTTTTTCTGGTATCATATGCTGACTTACACTCAGATTGTTGTGTTGGTAATAATTAGCCTAGATACAACAGCGACTCAGTTCCACAACTGTATGCTCTACATAGGTTCCTGCATAAGGGAACATTTTTTAAATTGAACTCACCAAAGACGGAGATTCCACTCTTCTGTGGCCATCTGAATTTGGACCCCTTCCAACCCCCTGTGTCAAAGCTAAAAACCTGTGTGTCATTTTTGACACAGAACTATCTATTGAAGGACAGATAAACCAAACTACCTCCTAATGTTTCATCATCCTAAAAGTTCTCAGGAAGGTCCTTCCTCACATCCCAGCACTTATATCATCAAGACTCGATTACTGCAATACCTTTTTCACAAGCTCCCAAAAAGAGGCTTAAATGAGCTACAGATTCTTGACACCGCTTCAGATTCTTATGTCTAGGTATTCCAAGATATAAATCCGTGGCTCAGGCTTTAGCCAAGCTACACGGCTGCAGGTCAAAAAGCGGATTAAGTTTAAGGCCTTGTGTATTGCCTTCAAGTCTATAAATGGCCTTGGCTCAGCTCAACCAACACAGGGGCATATTAGCAAGGGCCATATCTCCGCTTTAGCAGGACTTTTTGCCGCTTAAGTGGCGATATTTATATCGCCATATCAGCAAGCTGTCGCTAACAGCAGTTAGCGACAGCTTTCAGGCAATAGCTACAGGTTTGGGGCCCGATTTGCATGTCAGCGATATTTATCAATAATGACATGCAAAGTGGGCGTACCCAAACTGTTAGCGACTGAAAGCAGTCGCTAACACAGCTATCACCTATTAGCAAGGCAGGTGAAGCGATACAAACAATCGCGCTTAAGCGCGATTATAGCAATAAACCAACGTCTGCTAAAAAGTTGACTTACCTGTATAGTCACTGGGGTGTGGATCATCAGATTAAGCCCCCATTTGGCGTTAATGCGAGAATATCGCTGGATTTCCAACGATATTCTCGCATTTCGCCACTATCACTGGATATTTTAGCACAATGGTGAAAAACGTTACTAATAGCATGTTTCCTCCGCTAAAATATCCAGCGATAGGCAGCGATAAAAAATAAAAATAACTAAACACGTTTAGCGATAAATATCGCTATTCCTTGCTAATATGCCCCACAGTTTTTTCTACCCTATGTCCCGTCCAGATCTCTCTACTCTTCATTGAGTGGCCGTCTGGTCGTCACCAAATCCAAAACTGTCAGACGGGGCGAGAAGAGTTTTGTCTCCAGCACCACCAGGTTGTGGAACTCTTATCCACTATGATTAAGAACAAGCAGAACCTGAGGGAATTCAGAAAAAAATCTAAAAACCTGATTGTTGAACCAGTAATTGTTCTGCATTTCTATTGGCACCTCAGTAGTCAGCGCTTAGACACCCCTAGGGTAGTGGCCACGCTTTACAAACCATTTCCCTAATGCATTGCAGCATGACCTTTACCACATCATTTTGTAGCGCCTGTCTACAAAATGACACAGGTGTTTATTATTCTTTTTACTTACCAATCCTAGTTGGATCCGAAAAAAACATGCAAAGTATTTTTGAGTCTAAAAAGAAAAAGTGGGGAGCTGAAAAGATTTGACTCTGGGACCAGTTTTGGTTAAGCAAAATAACACAGTGACCACTATTATGTTTCACAGCAGATAATAAAGGGAACACCTCAGTTTTTTTAGCAGTCTCTCTCGTATATTGAAGAATAATATCCAGATTAGTTGCTGGTAATCTTCATTACTCTGAATCTTACTCTGTGGGTAATCTGTTTTTATTACTGAAGCATGCCCATTCCAAAACTTTTTTTATTTTCCATAACCTCTCTTCCTTTTCGTAAGAAGCCCAAAATTGAAAGCTGATAAGGGAAGAAAGGAGCAGGGAGGGTCTCTTTCATCAGTCTAAATTAATCTGTTAGGAAAGGAAAATAATTTGTAATCATTTTATCTTCATTACTTGTGTTATCTTGTGATTTTATTTGTCAACACAATGCCAGACAAATAGCAAAAATTACCATGTTCATT
The DNA here is from genome assembly GCF_964263255.1 of Lissotriton vulgaris. Classification (NCBI taxonomy): domain Eukaryota; kingdom Metazoa; phylum Chordata; class Amphibia; order Caudata; family Salamandridae; genus Lissotriton; species Lissotriton vulgaris. Next base: position 1,062,640,778 of record NC_141699.1, read on the forward strand.
AACCTGACATGGGGCCCTTAATAGGAAGCTAGCTAAAAGACAGTTCAAAGCTTGAGCTACAAATAACCTAACACATGAGATAAACAGTGAAGTATGTGACTTAAAAGAAAAACAAAAACTGATAAGTCACACTGAAGGAAACCAAATCAGAGGAAAAACATTTTAAGGAACAACGGGGCATATTACCTACAAACAGCGATATTTATCGGTAAGTAGGGTTAGCGGCAAAATTATTATCGCAGCGCTTCACCGATTTTTATCGCTGAGATAACTTGCTATTAGCAAGGTTTATCTCAAAAGCGATAAAAATGCGGCGAAATGCGTGAATATCGCTGACAATACAGCGATATCCATGCATTAGCGTGAAACAGCTCTTAGCCATGTTATCCACCTCCCATTGGATAACATGGCTAAGAACTGGTATTAGCAGGTGTTAGCTTTTGGAGATATTCGCGCTTAGCGCGAATATTTCCATCGATTCGCCTTTGTAGGTAATAGGCGATAGCGGTGTTAGCGACTGTTTTCAGTCGCTAACATTTTGGCACGCCCACTTTGCATGTCATTAGCGATATTTATCGCTGACATGCAAAGCTGGCCCCAAAATGCTCCCTATCGCCTACAAGCTGTCGCTAACTTGTGTTAGCAACAGCTTGGTAATTGGGCGATGAAATTTTCGCCGCTTTAGCGGGAAAAAGTCCCGCTAAAGCGGCGAAAAGGCCCTTGGGCATATGCCCCTACAATTTTAAGGAAATACAAATAAATCTAACATTAAAGTAAGAATTTTAAAGTACAGATACTTTTAAGAAAAAATCCAAAATTACATTAAACTGGGTGGAGTTTTATGGTAGTGATCGGTTTTTGATTTCAGGAAAGGGTGACGTTTAGGGGTGATTATGAGTGTGCGTTGGGTGGAGTTCAAGCATTGAAAGGAGTTTTTAAGGCCCAATCATGGGAGGAGTGTAGGTGTAGAAATGGCTTTTAGGGTTCAGGGATGGATGAAGTTTAGGGGCCAGGGATGGGTGTAGCTAAGGTGTGTTGAGGGATTTTTGGGGGACAGGGATGACTAGTGTTCAGGGGGGTGAGCGGTCAGTGAATTAAAAGTATAAAAAGTAATTGTTTGACAATGTAAAAGAAATGCATCGAAAATAATGTTCCCTGAAGTAAAGAAATGAAATAAAGACCTAGAATTTTTTTTCCTGAAAATAAGAACTGTAATCATTCCATTAACAGCCTAAAAAAATAAGCATACAAAAGCCAATTAAAAATAATCTATGAAATGTTTAATGTCATTCACCCTGCAAGTTTCCATTAAACAGTTTAGGTGAAATGGTTTCTCAGTAATGGTATTACATGAAATCGTTTTTCTATGAAATCACATACAACCATATATAGCCCCGAGACAATTCTGGCCAGGAAGCAGCCTCCCCATGGTAAAAAAAACTATGCTCTAATTGATGTTGGAATCTTTTTGCCACTACTTTGACAGGTCACAGTAATTATCATCTTTACCCAGCTTACTAGGATGGAACAAGATAGGTTTGCTCCCTGTTTAACGGGACCGAAATTATTGAAATGCTATATGTCCTTCTGTATTCTGATGTTTTTTTGAGATAAATCCGCATTGTCCTTACAAACATCTAGAGGATGAAAGGAGTCATTCTGAATACTAGAATCTGGTCTTGGGGAATTAAGTACTATCTCTTGCACCCTATGAAATTGTGAATTTATCTTCATAATTCTGGAGTTTCTTCTTCCTGTTCTCTGACAAGGAGACTTGATAGTATTCCTATGAATTCCAACATCTGGACTGATGCCAGGTGAGATTTCTCCCAGTTAAGGGGAAAACCAAAGCGCTAAAGTGTTTGAACTATCATCTCTGTGTCCTTCACGGACTGTACCTGGAGCGGAGCCTGAACCAAGAGATCATCCAGATCGAAAAGGCCTATGATACCCTGAGTATGCAGTAGACCCAGCACCGATGCCAGCACCTTTGTGAAGACCAAACGGTAACACTTGGAAGTGACAACTTTTTGATGCTTATGGTAAATCTGAGGTATCTCTGAAGAGAATAAATATAGTTATATGTAGGTATTTATCCTGGGGATATAATAGTCAAGAATTCCCCCTTGTCAATCAGATGAATGACTAGCCATAGGGTGTTCATTTTGAAGCATACTGTAGGGATACATTTGTTGAGGTACCTGAGGTCTATTATCATTCTGTAGTCCCCAATATCTTCTTCACTAACAACACTTTGAAATAGCATCGCTCTCCCCTCTCCTGAAAAGGTACTGAGAGTATGTCTCTCTTCTTGAGTAACAATGAAGCACTCTCCCAAATAGCTATCTGAAATGACCACAAATACAACAAGTTGAAGATGAAGCTGTATTTATTACCGTTCTTCTTAACAGCTGTAAATGTTTAGATGACATGTCCAGCTCGATTTGGTGATATGCCGAAGATAAGTCTATCTTCGAAAACCATTTGGACCCTTCAAACTTAGAGACTATATCATCAATGCGAGGTAATGGGTGTGAATCCACCCATATTTCTTTATTTAGCCTGCGTAAATCAATGCAGACTCTGAGAGTTCCATCGTTGTTCCGCGCGACGACCAAGGGACTTACCCACAAGGAAGATTAAATGGGTTTGATCACACCTGATTCACACATTTTCTCCAACTCTTTCGCTAAATCATCCCTGACACTAAAAGGTATTTTGCGTAGGTTGTGTTTTACAGGAATAGCTACATCCTTTACCCTGATAAGATGTTGAAAAGCTTTTATTAATCCAAGTCTGTCACAAAAAACATTAGGAAATCTTTCTGCCCATTCCGTAGGGTTTTATTCATTGTGTGTTATTTCATTGACAATAGACACCAGTTCCTTTATTCCAGGTCTAAGGGTCATGCCGAATAATCCTTGGTGATACCACCCTAGGATGTTTAAACCTTTCATTGCTACATAATCTTTCCAGTTATAGATTTTCCTTTGAAGACTAGGGTGCTTTCAAAGAAACCCGTTAATTCAATCTCCCTTCCTTCATAAGATTCTGGACTTCTATCGGGAGACTCAAGACGCTTATCTCCCCACACAGAACAAAACAGCTCTTCAGTGATCATCGTCATACGTGCTCCAGAATCAGCAAGCAATTGAAGGTTTTACCTACTCATCTACTATGATCTCAACAATGGGATCCACACACTCCTCACAATCATCTTTGACCACTAACATTAAATCAGTCATGGAACTTACAACTTCTGCATTACTCTCCAATTTGTCACTGTCCTCCCATACAGCACTAATATTCCTTCTAGAGGTACAAACATTAGCAAAATGACCTTGCTTACCACAATTTCTACATGAAGCATTCCTAGCAGGACAAATACGTGAATTAGGAAAGTGGGAAGGGAAACCACATTTGGGACACACATTTTTCATATGAAAATACAATTGTTTCTTTTCTTGTCTAGCTATAGACGATTTCCCTTTAATTTCACTACTGTTTTTGTCAGACACACTATTTTTTCTACCCCATCTTTCGCTTCTTTCACGATACCACCCGTAGATTTGTCAGATTTGAGCTCATTGGAAGACGTTTGAGATAACTCTATGGTTTAGACAATGGAAATCGTTTCTTTGAGAGAGGGATTTTTTTCAGTTAATAACTTTTCTTGAACTTTTTTATCACTACAACGTACAACGATTTGGTCTCTGATGAGTTGAGAAGTGAAAATTTCAAACTCACATTCAGAAGCCAAAATGCGTAAGGAAGCAATATACAACACAATACTTTCAGCAGTTTGTTGTTCCCTCGTAAAGAATTTGTGTCTAGCTACCGCCAAACTCTTTTCAACATCAAATTGTTTTTCTAACATTTTTACTGCTTGATCAAAATCATTAAGAGGTTCTTCACCCTCTGCTACTCCAGGTAAAGGTAAGTGTTCTAGAACAGCTTGACCCTCAAGACCCAAATTATGTTCAAGAGTAAACCTCTTTCGTTCAGCACTGAATCTAATACCACCAATGGCTCCTAAATATTTCGTAAATGCCCTGCACCATACCTTCCACTCTACCGGTGGGTCTCCTGGAATCTGTAAGAAAGGGGAAGGTGCTTGTACACTCTGCATAATGATAGGTTTAGAAATATCACTTTATCAGAATGTTAGATAGTTCTATAAAATATTAAACAATATCCTCCCTTTCTTAGATGGCGGTGGAGTATAGTAGACGCTTCACTTGAATGTACAAAAAGACAAATATTGCTGTGAAGTTCCGACGTACACGTTTAATAAAAAATTAAATGAAAGTTCGTAGAACAATACCTTGTCTCACACAGGAAAAACCAAACGATTCTTTATTGTGCACTTCGTGAATGTGTACCTAAGTAACCACGGCACTCACATCGCAGTCACCATTCTCCGCGCACCGGTATCACTGTCGAGATACGTCACTTACGTGATGACGATGACAATAAGTTCCGCTTGAATAGCGAAGACGGTGAAAGCAGCAGAACGTTTATACGTCACAGAGGATGCGCACTCCACGTCATCATTTGCTCGGCAGGCATGAAGGAGCAAAGACCAACGGTTTCCTTCAATCTCGCAATCTTCTCCTCGCAATCCACAATCCAGGCATCCAATAATAAAGAAAAAGAGAACCAACCTGATGCCACAACAGAAAAGTGGAGCTCCATAAAATATTTCGATGCAAGACTGGGTGAGTTGAATCTTTATACAATGTCACATCATTAATATACTGAAATGCTCTCGTGCAACAGGTAGGAAAAGCATGACTGACTGCCAAATTTCTCCGTATCAGCTGAGACACACTGTCCCATCAGCGATATAAGTAATACGATGAATATCAGAAAGATTTCCTCTTCTTTGAGCAGCATACTTCCTTTGTTTTTAAAAAAAATTAAATCTTGAGTAGTCGGACTCTGCACACGTGGGATGTCGAGATGAATGGTTGACCAACCGCGTCGCCAATTGAAGTGACCACAAATACAAGTTGAAGATGAAGCTGTATTTAATTTCCGTTCGTCTCAACAGCTTCCAGGGAATGGTGTCAAACAGCCCTGGGAGCTTCAAGCAAAAACATTCCATCACCAAGGAGGGGACAGAACATTCAATATGTCACATTAGAATGACTATCAATACTGCACTATCCTGCTTATAGTGTCCACCGGCTAAGCTGTTCGTACCAACGAGGACCGAGAATCTGAGACGAAACATCGATTGAATAGCGGTTTTAAAAAATATGCAGAACCCAACGCTGAAAATGAAATACTTCCATCTTTGTTGAAAATGAAGGAATACAGCCTCCAACACAGGCTGAGAAATCCTGGAATAATCAGCAGTTCTGTTTTTGTCCACCTTTACCTCCAGCTATTGAACTGGACTACCACTTCAGTTGAAACCATGCTCTGTTATTAAAGTCAAACCATTCCCTCTTGAAATTCTCAGATCTCCTTATTCTTCCCTCAGCAGATGCCTGCTTATAACAAAAAAACAGAGCATGTTTATGTGGTTTGACTTCTTTAACATTCTAAATTTCTGAGATATAAAATGATGCCAGGATGCCACCAAACTCATGGAAGCCATTGCTGATGCTCTCAGATGATCAAACTTGAGGTCTGAGAGAAATTCAGCCTGTTACTTCATTCTTGCAAACAGCTGAGAGTAGTCCTCACCATCCTGGATATAGGAAGAAAGGGGTCTGGAAGTCCTGCCCAACGGGTTAAGAAGCATAAACAGCATGCATTTATGACTACATTGCCAAACGGGGCCAGCTTGAGATTTTTAAAGGGCATTCTCCACCTTCTTATCTATAATATCCGCTATCACTACATTCTCCGTAAGAAGAAAAGATTTTCCAGTAGGACTTGCCAACAGCAGATACACCGTTAAAATTTCCGGAAGATCTGTGTCACTTTTGGCCAAGGGGAAGAAGGCATATTAAACTGGTGGAACTACTTCCCACTAGATCTGGGTTGCTCTTCCACCATAAGCAGCTGAAGATTGGAGGATAAATTGGAGCTGACTGGTTTGAGCTCCTCTTTTAGAATGTACTTCTCCCTAGGTGTAGAGGAGTCAGCAGTAAACCTGGCATAATCTTCATCAAACTTTGAGGATGCCCATGATGACGATGAGGTAGGCGAACAGACCAAAAAAGATGACCCCTGAGAAGAAGGAGATAAAGGCTGGGAAGAGGTCCTGTTATGATGGTGATTACAGGGCTCAGACAGAGAGTTGACTATATTTTGAAGGCCGCTCCCTGAAAATGACTTTGGTCTAGCTCTCTTTCTCCTTGCACCCACTCCATCAAGATATCAGCTGCAGGAGAAGGAGCGTTATTATGACTTTTCTGCAAGTATTTCCCCATGGTTACACCAAGCAAGAAAGCAATAGTATGGAACAAGCCAAGTGAAAGCAACTATTTATATTGACACTGGGTACTGAGGCCTAGGCATCAAAAGAATGTACCTGACAGAATAAAGTAACTAAAATAAAGCATACATTACTACAGGCTCTTTTAGATGCATAAATCTTCACCTAATTCAGTCGGTAGATCTGTGAAGAAAAAAAGCCCTCCCTTTTGCATATATAAAACACCCCACTCATCCTCTGTAAGACTGAGGCCGATGGAACAGAAGACCCAAACAGACTGGGTACGCCACAGCTGTGCTAACTGTAGCTCAGCAGTGCTAGAAAAGACTGCCTATTAAGTGCAAATGCACTGTTAGTTGACCGCGGGCCATCGCATTGCCAGAAAACTGATGCTTTTGCTGTCCGTAGCATCGCATGAAAAAGTTAAACAGAAGCGGCAGTTCACAGAACAAGAAAGAAAATGGAAGCAGACCAAAGTGCTGGTACTCAGCCAGATAGCAAAAGAAAGTGGGACAAAGCACCACACAGAGAAGTAAATGCAGATGAGCCAGCACACTGCCAACATAGCACCTCTCTGACCAATACAAGCCACACAGCCATTCGAGGGATGCACTCGGGGTATTGAAATCGATACTCCACCATTGAACAACTTTTTTTTTTTAAACAATTTTTATTAGATCAAATTGCAGTAATACTGACATTACATTGACATCTTTGGCAAATGGTTCATAAGATTATGGCAATACATGTTCAGACATCAACCCAGCAGGAGCCCAGCGGAGTACATTCTAGTAATATCTTAACAATATTCATGAGGGTTGCTACCACATCTTCAGGGCAGGAAACAACACCGGTCTACCCTAATCTTGATTGCCCTTGTCATTTGCCATAATCTCCTCTTCCCCCTCCTCAAACACCAATAGTCTCTCCCTCCTCAATTCCACAGTCTGAGAAACACATATATCCCCCCTATATTTATTCCATCGCCCCCACTTGTGATCCCATTTACGCGGGCAACCTCTCCCTTTATACACTGTTTTCATGGCGTGGTCCATATCTTTTCCCAATCTCTCAATTGTGGTATGGTGTCTACGCCCCACTTCTGAGCAATGTTCCGTTTCGCTATACACCACCCCATAGTGACCCAATATTGTTCGGCTTGTGTGTGGTCCGTTGCCTCCCAGATTTTGAGGAGACATAGTGTGGGAGTTGGATGTATACGTTTGTCACAAGTCCTAGTTAATTGTCTGGTGATGTCTGTCCAGTACTGTTGTATGTGGGGGCAGGCCCACAGGATATGCATGAATGTGCCAGTCTGGTTACAGTTTCAGAGGCAGAGTGCATCAGGTCTCCTACTCAATCAGTATAGCAGTGTGGCATCAAAATATACCCGATGGAGAATTTTAAGTTGGACTAATCGAGGTCGCATTGGGATGGCCACTTCTCGGGGTGAGGCCAATGCCTCTATCCAGTCCTCATTGGCCATTTCTCCCAGGTCAACCTTCCATCTCGCTCGCAGTTTCAACATTGGATCAGACGATTATTGATTAATTTCTTATACGTGAGGGAGATGGCCTTGCGATCCATTGGATCCAACAAGAGCCTGTCCTCGAGAGGTGAGGAGTCTGGAAGGGGGGTATTTTTAGGCAGGGGGAAGTCAATGACATGACTGATCTGGAGGTACCGGAAACTTTCTGACGGTGCTAGTTGATATTTAGTTTGGAGATCCATAAACAATGCCTTCTTACCCTTAATCCACATATCTCCCACCGTGGAGATCCCGATCGTATCCCATTTATCAAACCCCGCATAGACACTGGCTATGTCTGCCTCCCACAGAGGGGTGGCCTTCGTTAGGCGCCTCTGCCAACCCATCTGCCGCTGCACCCCGCGCCACACCTCCACTGTGCGGGCCGTGGGACCGGTCAGGCGCAATTTCTTATGGTTTGTATATAGTGCTCTGTTGTAGCCCCCCTTCCCCATTAGCCAATGGTCGGTGCGGAAGCTGGGATCATCATGTCGCCCAAAATACCCATTGGTTAACGGCCGTGAGTTGCGAAGCCTGATAATAGAGGTGCATATCTGGCATTCCAATCCCCCCATCATACCATACCATATTGAGCTTGTTTATAGCAATCCGAGGCGGCTTATTGTCCCATAGTAAATCTCTCACTGCCACTTCAATCTGCAAAAAATAGGTGTTAGGAACAGGATTAGGAGTATTTTGCAGGGCGTAAAGAAAGCGTGGCAGAGCGAGCATTTTGAATAGAGACGCACATCCCAACAGAGTAAGGGGGAGCGTCTTCCAATGGGTGACATCCGAACGAAACCTCTGTAACGGCCCTAGCAGATTCTGTTAAAAAAATAGTGCAGCATTGGTAGTTAGGAAAATCCCTAAATAGCAAAAGCCCTGGGACGCCACCGGAATATCATACCCCTGAGGACTTTGTGGGGGATCTCCCCAAAGAGAGAACATCTGGGATTTAGACCAGTTTATCTGGTACCCCGAATGTGCCCCAAATATATGAAAAATATGAAGTACGTGGCGGAGTGAGCGCGCGGGTGAGGCAAGATAGAGCAGAATATCATCCGCATAAAGTGAAATGCAGTCTTCATGTTCAGTTGTCCATTTAATGCCCCTGAGGCCTGGGCCCCCCCTTATCCAAACTGCTAGAGGCTCAAGAACTAGGGCAAACAGGAGCGGTGATAACGGGCATCCTTGTCTTGTACCTCGACAAAGGGGGAAAGGAGTAGAGCGATGGTTATTTACTGAAACATCAGCCATGGGATGTGTGTACATCAGTTTAATCCACCCAATGAACTTGGGTCCCCACCTGATGCGGGCAAGAACTGCAAACAGAATAGATACTCCCATGCTATGGAGTCGAATGCCATTTTTGCGTCAAGCGCAAGCAAGATCCCTTCCGTCTTCCAGTGTGTCCACACGGCCCAGAGCACCAAGTACGCGACGCAGATTACGCGCTGTGTTCCGTCCTGGCATAAATCCCAATTAATCTGGGTGAACCAGGTCGGTGAGATGGGGGAGCAAACGAGTGGCCAGTAGTTTGGCAAGAATTTTGGCAAGAGATATAGGTCTGTATGAGGCGCACTCATTCACCGGTTTACCAGGTTTGTGGATGACCACGATGGTGGCCGCTCGAATATCAGCAGGAGGAGGTTATTTTCATAGCTTTCATTATATAAATTGAGCAAATGGGGTGCTAGTTTGAAAGCCATAGGTTTGAGCAGCTCAATAGGAAGCCCATTAGGGCCCATCGCTCTACCGCGCGAATGTCCAAAATTGCCTTCTGAATTCCTTCACCGAAATATCAGCGTCCAACGCCTCTCTACCCTGTTCGGAGAGACACGTTACTCCGATAGTGGCAAGGAGTTCCACAGCCAACAAGGCTTGTGAATCTTGCGGAATACCATATCCGTTTTTGTAATGGTTTGCAAACGTCTCAGCAATGACCTGGGGGTCTGTAATCAGATCATTATCAGGCCCCTTAACCGCACGCTAGCTGATTGCTCCAACCATGCCAGCAGTTTGCCGGTCCGTTCTCCCTGTTCTTATATCCGATGTCGCGTGGCCAGAGCGCCTCTATTAACGTCCTCCAGGAGTAACTGTCTATAATCCTGTCTTTTTATATTCAGCAGGTGTTGAGTATCAGAATCCGGGCCCTGGGAAATGACATCTTCAAGGCGTAAGATCTCAGTTTCCAATTCCAACACCCTCCGATTGCGCTCAGCCCTGTGTCCCACCATCACACAGAGTACCCTCCCTTTGATCACTACACCATATGCCGGCAACAGTGTCATTGCCGACTTAACTGATCCCACATTCTCCTCAAAATAATAATCAGTATCTTTCCGCAAGGTTTCCCTGATATGTGGAATTTTAAGTGCCCATGTTTGAATCATAATCGGACCAGGTTGTGTAGTGCGATGTGTACCGAGGATCGCCAGAACAGGGGAATGATCCCATACCCGCCATGCTAAGCATACTGAGTCAGTAAATTTGTGTATTTGTTGTGTATGTGTGAACAAATAGTCAATCCATGATTGACTACCGTGTACACCAGACTGAAACGTAAAGTGTGTGTCATGGGGGTGCGACCATCTCCAGATATCCACCATTCCCAGGGTGTTAATAAAATCCCGTCATTGTGAGCAGTGTGCCGAGTAACGTCTGGGCGGGGATCGGTTCAGTTGGCCATCTATCGTCAGGTTAAAGTCCCCTCCCATAACCAAGGTTCCCAAGGTGAGTTCAACAGTAGCGCCTCCACATTTGTCAATGTCAAGCGTTGCAAGCCTGGTGGTGCATATACAGAGACGATATTTGAACTCTGCCCTCCCACATACAGTGCAAGCTGCGTATCTACCCTGAGGATCTGTTCAAGTATTTTGTACCACATAGGGGCATCCTTTCCGAAGGAGGACCCCCACCCCCCTGGACCCAGTGGTGAAACCCGAGTGTGCCACCATCTGATCTCCCTTCCAATTGAGGGCCGTGCAAGAGTTACCAATCATATGGGTTTCTTGTAACAACACTAAATCAAGCCCTTGGCGGTGGACATACTGCAACACAATACCTCTCTTGATTTTGTCTCCCAACCCGTTGACATTCCAAGTGGTAAGTTTAAGTCCCCGACCCTTTGCCATCAGCTTCAGATGGTAATACAATCGTAGTCATGAAAGGATATATAATACAGCAAACCCTCCACTGCTTCCGTCTGGGTGGCCCCTCGGCCTTCAATGTCACTTGTAACGCCTTAAAACACTGCTTCTGCGAACTGAATATAGATGCCTGCTAAGATGTACATATACCAGCTGCCACTTAGTCCTGCTGCAAAACACCCAACATTACAACCTCCCCAACAAAATAAACCCAAACTTGCCCCTAGCTCTGAAAACACCCCCCCTCCCTGCCTCCCTGCTTAACGGGACTAGAACCGCCCGCCACCCCCAACAAGCAGAGTGCCTGTTGCCACCCCATGAAACCCATGAACAACTCCAGGGAACATGAACTACCCCACTCCCCATCATTCCACAATGAATCAGCAGATGCTTCGCACCCCGGCCTGATCCCCACCCTCAAAATACTGTATATAATACAGAGGCCCGGTACGGCCCCCTGCAGCCGTCTCGCAGTTCCCACATCCTAGGAGCAGTGCGGCAGCAAATCTCTGGAGAAAAACATTCACTGACCTACAGTTAAACATGCTGAATGATCATAGCAATCAAAATCACAAAAAGGCATTCGAACGCCAGGACCATCCCCGGAACAAGAACCAGTCACATCACATAGGCATCAGGCTTCCCGTCCGCGGTTAACCACGTCCCCCGGAACAACTTTTTTAACAATAATAGATGAGCTGTCTGGTGAAACCATTTGTCTCTTGCTAAAATATACTTAAAGATGTAATATGCAGTTAAATGTGGGCAGAATGAAATTCTATTGAGACAGTGGTACCCCAGAAGCCCCAGATGGAAATGTAAGGAACTTCTGAAGCCCCCTCCTCCTAGCCCTGGAGTGAAAGTATATAAAACAAGCATTGGCAAGCCCAGTAGGTCTCGCTTATGGACGAGCCATTGCCTTTGGTAATTGGGTAGGGGTGGTGAATGGGAGGGTGGGTTGTTGGTGAAGGGGAAGTCGGTTGGGGGTAGATAGCAGGACTGGCAAAATAGGTCCAGTTACTTCAAAAAGAAGATCATATATTTGGCACCAAGCAGGTGTACATCAAATCGGAGAAAGAAACATTTAATGAATTGTCGGCCTGGGTTGTACAAAAAGCAACCCGCATTGCTAAGTCTGGAATGACAAAGAATAGTGACTGATCTTCCAGACTGAAACAAGTTTTCTGAGGATGTGGAGGTATTTTTATCTACCTTATTTAAAAAAAAAACCTCTTTGTAGATGGACTATTACAAGACAAATCAAGCAATGGAAATAAAAGGTAGGAAATACAAATAAACTCGTTAAATGGCAAGTCACGTGGTTCAGATGAGCATTACGCAACCATATTAGAAATAAGATGGTAAGCTTTGCTATCTTTGCATTTAAAAATGTATATACATCTTCTTTGCAACACTGAACAGTTTCTTCTTCACAATGAAGATCTGGCTTCTTTGGAGTATTCACCTATAAAATACAGACTTTAATATGCCCCACCAAGAAAAGGAAAGCTTTTTTCCTAGTGTAAATGTCAAAGCCCGCACCTTGAATTAATGAAAAGTATGCCCGCACTTAGTGGAACAACCTCGAAACAATATATTTGCATTCCAGGCATGAACCATATTTGTTTAACAAGAATACTGAGCAGTCATTACATGTTTGTCATGATTGATGTAATAAAAACGTTATGTGCTGATCCGCAAGAGTGCTCATAAACAAGAATTACCAAGCTTGTTGTGGTAGCCAACCAAACACAGAGTGGACTTCTGAGGCCAGCCCTGCATTCAAGGCATTCCTCTGCCACTATATTATGGGAGCTAGCGAGAGGACCACCCTTGCTGCAATGAAGCTGCAACCAAACAGGCAATTCACCACAGAACATAAAAAAACAGGAAAATGGCCAGCTGAAGCAAGTATATTTAAATATCCAGAGCCTGGAAGCTGTTACAGATGCACTTCAGATTTCTGGGAACACCAGCACTGGCATATGGAAATTATTAAATGTACATTGTGACTGTCCAGACTATATAGTGCTTTATACCAGGTAAAGCCTTGTTCTCAGGTCTCGAGATTGGAAGAACACTTTTGTGATACACATAGTAAAGTGATTGCTGAGGGTCACAAGGTTCATGCAGTCAAATGGGAAGGACTATATTAGAATCAAGATCTCCCGTTTCCACCACCGACAGACCCTCCTCTTTCAGGCTGCTGTAGTCTGATTGGTGCAGCATCTCCCAGGTGGTGGATTATGAAAATAAATCTCTCCAAACTTAAGGTTATTGGAGCTAATCCCCGATTCAAAAGCATCTCCATATCTCTGACAGAAACTGTTTCCACAGCCCCAAAACTCAGCTTGAAAGAGGCTCAGTATCAAGCCTGTTCCCTACACATCTCCCTCCCTGGTGGATAATACCAAGCAGCCCTCTTTTACAATGCTTACTGGTGCATTTATTATGTTTGTCGGGTGCACTCATGTAGGTAAACAATACCAGGAGGCCAATCATGTTTACTGTTGACAGTGTTTGACTGCATCACGTGATCCTGAATCTGGTGTGGTTGGGGCAGGCCTTACATTCCCGATGTGCCTAGGATAGATTCAATACATTCTGTTCTACGAAGTTCCTGAAAAATGTCACGTAATGAGTCATACAGGATGTCCTGAGGAGATTACGTAATCTGTAATACAGCCGGTCATTCAGTTGTTCATGTAATCACGGAGTGGTCATGCGGAGAGTCATTTCGACAGGCACATATATTGTTGTTTAAACTAGCTCTCATATAAGCCTTTTTGGTCATATCAAGCAGGAATTATGCCCTCACACGTTGAATGAGGAATAATAATGTGACTTTACTATAGGCTGTATAGCACCAATAAAATGACTGCATTCAACTCAGCATTCCTATAACTTTAATGCAGGAGAATATCCCTTCCTCTGTATAACTCTTCAACTAAAAAGTAGTGGCATGCTGACTCCCCAGCATTTTAAGCAAATGCACTCCCCTATTCTGAGCTTCTGAGCTGCAGACCATTAGGACCCACAGTACAGCTGCCTGATATAGAATGAGTGGGAGGGTCAGGGATGGGCGTATGTGCTGAACAGTTGATTGCCGTGTCTCAGTAGGAACTGTTTGCAGAGGAAGGAAAGCATAAACGATTTGGAGGCGCGAGCCCGACTTCCAGTCCTTTCAGTTCCATTGAACACCTGTGGGGTTCCCTGCTAATAAAATAAAAGTGCTGCTAAAAGAAAAGGCGCACAATGGTGAAACAAAGCGGGTGCCATGCTGATGAAAGGCGACTACATTTACGGGCCTGTTTTCAATTGCACTCAAAATCGAAGGGCAGGGGGAGCAGCTGTGCAAAACGGAGAGCCTTCCCATGCGGCCGGGCAGAAACAAAAGAAATAAATAGCGTGCAGGAACAAGCCTAAATGCATACAAGTGAAAGGGTACTAGTAATGTGGTGCTGCTCTGGTGGGAGTAAACATTCGAAGAAAAGGAGGGACAAATAGGAAGGGTAACCATGTGGAAGCTAGGATTTTTAAAGGACATTAACATAAACAAATGAAAAGCAATGGCCAGTCTGTAAGCCCGCAAAGTATATACAACATGTCTGGAAGAGAGCTAGGCTGTCTAGGCCTGACCTAAAAAACCGGAAGAGAGGTGAGGTGAGCAGAGATTTATGGGAAAGAACTCCCTTTAGTTATGGAAACTAAAGAAAACTTTTGAATGGGTAACAAGCTTCAATAACGAATAAACATTACCGATAGAATAAGGAATGGGACGATCACGGTGAAGAGGAGGTAATGCATGTTTGACTGCCTCTTGCGTTTATTTAATCAGTTTTACTAATCAAGGAAAATCATACTTATACAATAATGGAAAGGGTTGCAAAAGCACTGACTGAGGTAGTATGTGTGTTCCGGTCCATTCTGAGGGCAGGTACTCCTGGTACTTTTCGGGTAGCCCAGGTTCAGTGGTTTATATGTGAATTATTCAAATGCAAAAGTATCTGATGGAGGTGACGTGAAATCCTGGCATGCTTTCAGCCCTCAGGGTATTAAGTGAAGAGCCTCAGTACAGCATGTAATCTAAAGGTCATAACATGATTACCTATTGTTATATGTGAAAGCAACATTGGCTTTGATTGCATTTCTAAGAGTCTATAATCTGCAAGGGCTCATCCATTTTGATTCCTAATCAACATTCTCTATGTTGTTCTGATTTTAAAGGCTTCCTACTATGACCAGCCAATAGTGGACTTGTTCCACTAATTGCCTTGTTCCAGGCCCACTGCATCTTTATTTAACTTGATGTTATGAAAGCTCAAAGCAAGAAAATTCAATTAGGGCCGAACAAAGCAAAATGTGTATTTAAATTAAACAGTAAACAACCTTTAATTCAAACGTAGTTCCTTATTTTGGAAAACAAAATAGTTTTTCCATAATGATTATTCCTTAAACTTTTAACACTCTGTGGGGCTGTGGAAACAATGGCAGGGCAGCATGATGAGGTTGAAGCAATGTGGAGGTTGCAGGTAGGGAGGTGGGGGTGAGCAACACAGATGGCAAGATTGAGCCAAAGTAACATGGGAGGTGTGGGTGAAGGGGAACAACATGAGGGGCATGGGGATGGAAACAAATGGATAGTGAGGGGAAGCAAATGGATGAGCGGGAGTACAAAGTGGAGCTGGGGGAGGCACATGGGTGAAAAAACAACAGGGAAAAGCACACAAGAGTGAGTGCATCATGATGGGGCAGAAAATGAGCACATGAGCGGAGAAAAAACAAAATGCAAGTGGTGGAAGGGGAAGTACACAAGGCAGACAGCTAGAAAACACATCCAACCTTGTGTTTAAAAACTAAAAAGTAGTGCCTGAAAAAGTAGCAGTATAAGGACACGGGAATGTGTCCCTGGTGCAGGAGAGGAACAAACACTAGAAGAGAAAGTAAAGCCCACATCCACTAATCAATCAGAAATAAACAAATGGCAATGACAATGAAGACAGCCAAGAGTAAGCAATGCATTAACTCTCAGCTCACTGTAAGCCAGAGGTCTTCAAAATTGTTTTGTTCTGAGCCACCCCCCCCAAGCAAAATGTTTTGAAGTCAGGCCCCCCTTCAAAGCTTTATGGCAAGGATTGGGGAGAGGGAGGGACAGGGGTGAGCACAGGAGCCAGGGCTTATGAGATCATTTCAGGATGGCTTTTTCTATAACTCATAAACCACACCAACTATAAGACTTAACAAACAGAAAATACATCAAACAAAAACAATTATTAACACAAAAATACTACTCTCCTTAATTTGAGTGCCTTGAGTCCCTCAAACTCTTGGACAGCAATACAAACACCTAATGCACTAATGATAACTGCAGTATTGCCTAGCTGGCTATGTCCTCTGCCTCTTTCACCCCTTCCCCACCATACCTGACCATCACTACAATCTTTAGCAAGGCTTTCTGTCCCTTCCAGAAAATAAAATGTTTTCCCATGTGTTGTCTCCATTTTTTCTGCAATGGTTCCTTCAGTCCTATTGCTAGAAGGAAAAATAAGCCTCCATCCTCCTTTTTTAAAGTGAGACAGCCATACTTGTGATGCTCACTCAGACCCCTGGGCCCCAGTGCTGCTACACCTCCTTCACCATTATTAGCTACTACCTTGCCAAGAGGGCCTCTCCTCTTGCCACATCCCCCTCTCTGCCATCTCTCTAAGCCATCTTCTTTCATTTTCCCCTCCATGGGCATTGTTCCGAGGCCCAAATCAACACTGGCAAAGCAAGTGTACAGTGTGCCATAACGCAAGCAAAGAAAGATATTAAAATAGCTATAATTGGGGTTTATTTAGCTCTGGGCCCTGGTGCCACTGTACCTCCAACACCAATGATACTTTCTGCCCCTTTGTGTTAAAAAACAGCAAGGTGGACACGGGCTTTAATACTAGAAAGGAAAATGGCCTACCACTCCACTTTTTCATGCTAAGACAGCCATAATTGAGCAGCAGGCACCCCCTACACACCTGGCAGCAGTGCCTGCACACTTTTATCGTTCTCTTCCTTGGGGTAACTCTCTGAGGAGGCTGTGTCTGGCCATTTGTAAACATAAAAACGAGCCACACACAGTGCTCCCTCTTCGGGGGTATCTCTTTGACAATAGCCATGAATTTTGCTCCTTTCCTCATTCTCCTGGACCATTACACTTAGGCCCTAGTGTGAAGAGGAAAGGGACTCTTCATCTGAATGCAACCCTGCTGGCCTCCTCCTTGCCAGCCACTGAACTTACTTTGTACAAAAACAACTGCTCCTAGATAGATAATGCTGACTTTGAGGAGCCTCTGCCTGAAAGCAAAGGGTGGAGTGATACTGCAGAGAGTTGAAGAAGAAACAAGCATTCTTACCAGCCATTAATTGATTGAGTCACTTAAAGGTCAATGTAATTATCTGATTCTGTAGCAGCAGCATTCTATGTGTAATTATGGGTTTCCCAGATTGTAACAAAAAAACTGATTCTAGGTCAAACAGATCAAACATTACTAAAAACGTGGAAACGTGCTCCAGAGCAGTGGAAGACCCTTTACAAGGGTTGACTGATCATCTTTCAGTTACTTATTGCTATATTTGGGTGTTAAACTGGTACAACTGAGGTGACACAGATTTATCATTTTCGAGAGGCAATGTAGGGGTGTTAGCAGTTCTGCAATAATGGAGGCACTTATAAAAATATTTTCACTAGGTACAGTCTGATTACTTCTTACTGAAAACTATATTTCGCAAGAACTTGTTTTATCTCAAACACTGCATCATTTTGCAAGAGCCTAGTTTAGACTGTGTAATAATATTTACAACAATTACATACATATTCACAGTGTTTTCTGCTAGAGGCTGGGACCTCTTAGCACTACAAACACAAAGGTCAGGTTTCACACACACCGACATCTGCAGTGAGGATATTTGCCAACTGAGATTTCATAACCTGAGTACATTTATCTCTGGTTAGTTTAACTTGCATTTTATTTCCAGTTAAGTTGTTTGCGCATTATTTTATATGCAGTTACCTAAGGGTAAAAATACAAAATGTTTAGAACATTTTGTTCTTTTTTTTAAGCCACCTCTCTGATGCTTCCGCCACACTCATTGAACTCACCCCCGGACCTCTTGGTCACAGTTTCCATACTGAATGTACTTCAAAGGCAGCGTGTAACTGAACAACAAGATCCCTGTACCTGGGGCGCTAATAACTTAGCAAAGACATGAGTACACATTACTCGAATTGCGTTCATTTTTTTGCATAACGAGCTAAACCCCTGCTATCTATCGCAGTGTGGTATTGCTCCTCTAATGTCTAGTAATCCCCACTCATTCTATGGTTCCAAAAAAATTAAATACTGTGGTCTCAATTCAAAAAATGTCCAGCGTGATGTCCCATAGATGTCTGCTGTATAAACTAACAGTGCATCTATCCACACTTCACCATATGTGTCCACACCTTAAGAAGAAAAAATGTGTGGTGGAGAGGAAGACACCTCACGGGCGAACACCCTCGGGGATGTTGGCAGATGTTACCAACTCAATGCCCCTTTCTCATCATCGGTTGTCTTCCAATCCGAACAGAAAACAGAAAAAATTACAACACACAAAAAGAAATGCGTGTAAAGGTGCAACATAAAGAGTCCAACAACATTAACTCATAACAGACAGAGTGACATAAAATCAACAGCCACACCCACTCAATTACTTTATTCTTCGTATTAGTGTGAGCTGAAGAATTAAAAATAAGGTTGGTAGCTTAATATCGCCTACCAGTACCTGATACCGACATGTTTCACTGCCCTGTAAATTTCGGCAGATTCATCAGGGTATAGAACACTCGGTCAATGCACCAATCTGTTGAACATCCGTTTTGGACACTATTGAATTGAGACACAAATAAAAACCAGAGACATGCCATATAGTCAAAATAGGTTCGTAGGTTTCCACATCAGTGTAATGGTGTATAGGCATATATTTAATTCTCATAATAGTTACCCCTAGTCAGCATGTGTAACTCATACCGGCTGACTGAATCACGATTTGACTCGATTAAAAACGATTGAGGTAGCAATCTAAAGAGGGTACAAAAGGAGGAAGGCGAATGAGCCCCAACATTTTCCAAGCTCAAAACGTTATCAAGTATGCCTAACCTAGTATAGCACATTGATGCCCTGCTTCCACCTGTAAAATGACAAATAGGGCGCGTTCCAGCACCCGTAATGTCAAGTTTCTCCGTGTCAATACCCGGGGCGTCCGGCACCCACTCTGTTCTATGCCTCAATGTTTCACATTTCAAGTGGCCCCCAGCTATGTATCAGCGCGTAGTCAAAAAAGGGAACTGCTCGTTGTTAATTATAGCTCAATGCCGCTATCTGCTCGCCCCCACTCCTCACCGTACGGTATGGAAACCGGGACCGTCTCTCATCCCAGGAACACCGCGCACCCGCCGGCGTTTGTTTTTAAACACCCCGGCAGGGTCCGGTCACCAGATAACCCGCGCATGCGCATACGCCGGCGCTCCAGTAGGAAACGTAGGCGCCATCTTAGAGTGGCAACAACCTGGTGTTTGAGTTCTATTGCCATGTTGTTGGCGGCTTCATCAGAAGGTTGAAGGCCGCGAGGACAATGTCCTATCGCGAACTCTTTTTATATATGTGCGCAGAGAATATTATTACATCTTTTAATATTTTTCAATTTTGTGTTTGTTTGCCATAGGTGATATGGGGCAAAGCCGTAGAGTCAATGCAGGTGTAATAATGCATTCTATGTGTATCCTAACCCATAGATACAACTATTCAGATGTGAGGTATAGATGCCAAACGAGGGTAAGTCTAGATGGTGTTTAATTCTCTCCCCGTCTCCGACCTCATAGTCTAGTCTGATCAGATACCATTGGAGTACATCCATGACAGAGCACAATCAGCATATTTCTAGGGCAACAACAACGCAACAACAACGCCCTCACGGGTGGCACATGATCAGCAAGGAGCACCAAGCAAAAAATGGGGATCAAATAACAGCTAACCCACCCTAAAGAGGTTATTTCACTCGGTTCCACTCCAGGATTTCATTAAGTCCTACAATGTCGCTGCGTTCACTGTGTATCCATCTGGCTTCTTTACTGAGCAGTACTGTTTCTATATTCTGTGGATTTCCTTTCAGTACTTCCAACACAGTCCATGTAAAGTCATGCTTTTCTTTGTGACAGTGTTGTACCAACCTTGTAGTCAGCTTGCCCGCCTTAATGGTACTGAGGTGTTCTTGAATGCGTACCTTGATTTTCCTTGTGGTCAAACCAAAGTATTGGAGACCACAGCAGCATAGCAGTCTATATACCACATGAGTAGTATTGCAATTAGTAAAGTGGTTTAGAAACCATACTCGCCCTGTACTTAAGGTCACACTATTGCTTTTTTTGGTAAGGGGGCAAACCGAACATGTCCCACAGGGATAATGTCCCTGGGGCAAAGTGGACAGATCTCTTTTGTTGGTAACATCTGCCAACATCCCCGAGGGTGTTCGCCCGTGAGGTGTCTTCCTCTCCACCACACATTTTTTCTTCTTAAGGTGTGGACACATATGGTGAAGTGTGGATAGATGCACTGTTAGTTTATACAGCAGACATCTATGGGACATCACGCTGGACATTTTTTGAATTGAGACCACAGTATTTAAATTTTTTTGGAACCATAGAATGAGTGGGGATTACTAGACATTAGAGGAGCAATACCACACTGCGATAGATAGCAGGGGTTTAGCTCGTTATGCAAAAAAATGAACGCAATTCGAGTAATGTGTACTCATGTCTTTGCTAAGTTATTAGCGCCCCAGGTACAGGGATCTTGTTGTTGATTGACTGGTTAGAGTGGAGGGCGATCCCCTATACCGTTCCATATCCCTCTTGACTCCTTTTTGCTATTGCCTGAGCGTGTAACTGAAGACAGCCTGGACACTGGACAAATAAACAAGGCGTGCTTCCTGGCCGTCTCCATTTATATGCACTTGCAGAGGCATTTGCGCCCCCCGGGAAATTGTCCTTGGACCTCCCAGGGACGCTTGCCCCACAGTTTGAAGACAGTGGCGTAACGAAACTTATGGGCCCCCCCCCCTGCAAGATATGTGGAGGGGGCCCCCTGGACTGAATCAGGAGCTCACCAGCCAGGGTATTGTGCTGAGGGGGCCTTTGGGGCTTACCCCCCCCCCCCCCCCCCCCCCCACACACACACACTGTGGGTGCCTATATTACGCCACTGGCCTGGTGCTCCTGCTATATGAAAATTAAAGTTGTGCTGTCCCTCTATTTGTGAATACTGGTGCTCCTGCTGCCTTCTCCTTTTCGGTCGCTGCTGCTTGGTCTTTGCCTTTGGAGCCAGACATAGCCTCATTCAAGTAGTGCCTAGTCACCTCGTCTCTTCTTGTGAAACCAAGCATTTCTAAATGCTTTTGCAGACACAATGCAGGCCCTTCACTGATGTTTTCTTACACTCTAAGCTGGACGGAGAGACCACCCCTAATATTTTGCTGTGAAATGGAAGAAAATAAAATTTCCGTAAAGTGGAGCACAAATACCTGAATGCAGAAGGGAGGGCTGTTATCTATAATTTTCTGTTCTTTGCTAAGAGCTCATTGTCTCATTTGAACCAAGCTCATCTGCTTGCTAATTCCTGCAGCCATGACCTTTCCATGTCCTGCTCTCTGGTCCTCTCGCCTCACTTCTGATGATGCTTTGCTTTGGCACAAGGTTTGGTAAAACCTCACTCTTCCCTTTGGGCCTCTGTGTGCTACTTTGTTCTTGGAGCAAGAAGACTTCAAGGGCTGTTTTGTGCACTTCTTTTTCCAGAACCTTCCACCAGGGCATGGCTCTGACTCCCTGGTGCTCACTTCACGAGCCAGGTCTCTGCTTTTATGTGTTTGAGAGAAGTTTGTTCCAATGTTAATTATATTTGTATGCGCCTTGTTGAGTCTTCAGAAAACCCTTTTCACTATACAAAAAAAACCACAACTACTGACAAATTGGTTGTTATTTTTCAACAGTCTGTTTTGTATTAACTGTGTTAGCCCCAGGACTCATAATGACATGAAGGACAAAAAAAGAGCTGATGCAAGAGCTTTAACCCTGTATAAGATGTCCACGAAGCCGGGCATTTGGTGGGGCAAATTCTCCGGCCACAATTCAAAATTAACCCATAGTCAGGCAAACACTGTTTCTCTAAGACAGCTCTGTTCACCCCTTAATAGTGCAGATTTGAAGGCTACTTTGGAAAATGTTTGGTATTGAGTAGTAGTATCAGCACAAAAGCAAAATCAAAAACCTCTCAGTGAATGATTCCAGATCTATTTAGTAACATCGGAAAGTATGTTATGATTAAAATAGGAACAAAACAACAATCATTGGATTTGTCACTGCAAAGTTATAGCATTGCAAAGTACCATTCCCATTCAAGGTGGACAGTCCATTAATTCCTTCATAGTGCTCACAAGTGGCCCTGGAGGCTTTTTCCTACACCATTAGCATCCAGCTTCAGTCAACCTCTTGCCTTCAGGCAGGGTAGAAGGGCTGGATGACAGTCAGTCACCTTGTGCAGCCAGGCAACTTTCAGTTCCCAAACTTCACGGAGTTCCTGGGGCGGTGTCTCTGGCTTGACCAATGGCAAATTAGCAGAATAAGACTTGGATTTATGCTTAGTTAACAACATTAAGAGCCTACACATGCAAGCTGGAGCAACTTAACAAGACACACAGTCACAATAACTTGTGACTAACTACAGCTATCCTGCCAGGGAATACAGAGGTCCTCAGGCATAGCTCAGAATTTTGTTAAAACAAATAAATGTATTTTCTCTTCAATGTAAGCAGACTTCAGAAAGCTGTCTGTAAGGAAGCAATAGTTTGGTTCTACAAATAGATGGTAGCGCTAAATAAAGTGGCAACAAAAGAAAATAGTAGCGATCAGGACCGCTAGAGCGCATTACTGCCTATAATCAGATTCCCTCTATGCAGAAAAGTAGAACAAGCATAGGTTTCTACTGCTAGTTGTCTCTGACTCATCTGAAAACAAGAGGTGGTGAACTGCACACCTATTTTCTCGTTAGTGAGAATAAGAGGTGAAAGGTCCCAATCCCTTACTAGACGTATATTGAGCAAAGGTGCCTTTTTTGTCAAGCTTGCCCTTGACAGGGGGAAACCCCTAACCCCCTATTATAGATAAGTTTGAGAAACGTATGTCAGGGCAAGGTTTGTTTCTTATAGTTTTTTATGGAAAATTTCCAATCACACAGTGGTTCATTTTGTCGTTTTAATAAAGGTGGTACTATATTCGTAATAGCAGGTAGGAGAACAGCTAACACGTGTTTCACCCCTTTACACGGCCATCCGGCATGGTGCTTCCTCAGGGCGTTTCGAATATGGTTGAAAAAGTGTATCTAGTCGTCCTTTTCCCATGGAATATTTGGGATTCTCTGAAAATGTTGGCGTAATGCCGGTACGAGTTGTCTCAATCAGTCAGTGTGCACAATGACTGATTGAGACGCCTTCCCAAATATTCCATGGGAAAAGGACGACTAGATACACTTTTTCAACCATATTCGAAACGCCCTGAATGGTTCATGTCTCTTTGTCTATGACGATCTCACAAAATGCATTTTACCCAATTTAACATTAAATTTTTCCTCTTTAGCGTTTGCTGTTACAGACCTGACATCTTACAGGTGCTGATTGTACTCTGCAGGCATCTGACCCTGCAGACGTATCTCACCTGGACAGGAATGTATGACGTACAGCTGTTGCTCTGACCCTCTTGTCTATGTTATCTATATGTAACATACAGATCTCCAAATTGTACTTTGTGTGTATGAGTTTTCGAATTTGGAATGCAAACCAGGCCTGATGCAAACACGATCAAATCACACAGGAAGGTGTGATATACTATGTAACATGAGAAGTTGTTGCGGGGGAGAGCACACTGGCTTAATGAAACTCGAGGAGGGCTTCCTGCAAGGCACTTGGCGGGGCCCCCTCCAGGCTCAGTCAGGAGCTCTCCGGCCAGAGTGCAGTACCGAGGGGTCTCCTGGGGTTTGGGCCCCCCGCACCGCGGGGGCTCCGGGGGGGCCTGTGTTACGTCCCTGTTTGAAGACCTCTGCATAAGCTAACATTACGCCTTGCAACAGAAAGCGCATGCACTGTCTTCCAGGTGAGACCTAAAAAAAGACCTCTGTAAATCATGTGAGTGCACCTCTATGATATGTGGCACATTGTGGCCTGCCATCACATTTTTTAAGCAAGACGTTTATTTCTGCATTCTAACAAAATATCAGTTATTTGGATCAGTAAACAAGAGGAATCTAATCGCTGCTGGACAAACCTAAACGATGGCCAGTCATATACAGCAAGCACTGATGCCTTAAGGTTTGACTACAGACATCGTTAACTCTCTGCCAAGGGTCATGTAGCCATAGAAAACATAACATAACATTTGTAAAGCCCACGTTCACCCAGAGATATCTTGGCACTGAATAACAGATGTTTATTGTTACCCAACTCAATGGTACTCATTTTATCTCCCTCAGATGGATGAAAGGCTGAGTGGACCCAGCAGTATATGAACCTGTGACCATGTGGTCCTGCAATAGATGCATTAGTCCACTGAGCCACCAGACCCGGCTTAACCACGGTATTGGGATGTATGGTAGCATTTCTATAGGTTCTGACTACCTCTATCTGAGGTCCCAAAGCACTTTTAAGACCATAGGTCAGTTCTGATTCTGTGGTCGTGGATTGAAGAAAGGTGTAGATGCCAATGTCATCTCATAGTGCTAAGTATTAGTGCCATGTGTGATACTAGAGAGTGTGGTCCAGGTTTGAAGCAGTAGTTGATAAATGATGCATCTCCATAGTGGCTCCTTTCCCATGCTCCTGAAGCCTCCAACTCAATGTCAGAGCCACGACACCTGGGTCTTCCTCAACCCAAGAGTTGTTCCCAACCATGGAGTCAAAACTCTTAAAGGTACTTGTGAGTGCCCTCAAAAGATGAGACTGACTAGGATTTTCTCTTAACAGAAGCATGAAGATACATCAACTAGTCAAAGTCCTGAGGAGACTCCCAATCTACTGTGGTCGAAACACTGAATACAAGAAAGAAGGCCATCAGAACCCATGACTGGATGAGGAAAATAAGAAAACTGAAGGAGCAACTGAGATTGCACCATCTCAAAGGTTCCCTTTGCTAACCATCTTTGAGCTTTGCGGAAGTGGAGTAATTCAAGCAACCCCAAACTGCAACCACCTTTCTGTATGCAGTGTGCGATACCCAATGTAATATGTTTTCTTTAAAATCTCTATCTCCTTAACTGCTTTCTCATATCATGGGGGAACGTACACTCAATAATCACTTGCAACAATTATAGAGGTTATGAAAAAATATTTGCAATGTTTCACTATGTGTATTTTTTGACAGAATTGTGATGAATTACATCTGTTCAGATTAATATATTTAACTTGAGATAATTGAACAGTGGCGGCTGCCACCTAAAAGTACAGGTGCGGGGGTAGAAATATCAATAAAATTGCTTACCTGGCTTCCGGCTACCTGCTTTGTCGATCTTCATCCTCTTCTTGTTCCTGCCGGTAGCAGGAAGCACACACAGGCTCCCCATGGCCAATCACAGCACACCTGTCACCGTGACAGCAGCATCGTAATTGGTCTGAGCACCGTGATTCGGCGCTCAGATAGGGCCAATGAATATTTTCCACCAATGGCTGTACAATACAATGGCCAAACCGTTGTGCGCACTTAAGTGCACCAACCACTGCTCCACTGCTGGCTGTGATGACAGCCTAGCCCTGCCCCACCCCGCAAGTCTACCTCTAATAAGGAAAAATAAAATGATAATAACATTGCTGTATTATTAATTTATTTTTCTTTTTTCCACTGCTCGAAATAGTGGAGCCACCCACCGCTGCATTTGAATGAACCCTTTCTATCAATGAAATCAATATTGGATTCTCTTAGGCTAGTGCTCATTCATAATTCATTTTCTTAGAGAGATGAAGGCCTCATTTTTAATTTGGTGAATTTGGATACATCCAACAAAAAAGCAGGAGATCTTCAGTCCCCTAAACCGACAGGCCACCTATTCTATTCAGAGTTGGTGAAAGTATCATGTGCCAGATGGTGGAGCCTCTGCTTGGTCTGCTGTTGGATACATTTGCCCAACTAATTTCCTGCCTGCCACGAGGCAATTGATCATTCTAAGCCAGAAAGTCTTGTGCCATTTAGAGGACATTCAGTTGTTCATTTTTGATGTTCAGGACAACCATGGCTGGTGCTCCCAAACAGGAAGCCAAAGAAATACACACCCAATTCCTAAACAAAATACCCAGTTTGACAGCTTTTCACTGGCAAATTCCTGCTTTGGTACCTATTTTTTGAAAAGTAAAAAACTTTGCTGAGCATGCACATAAAAATAAATAGCATGGGGATTTGGTACTTGCAGCACCAAAATGTACATTTCCTGGTGTTTTCCATACTGTTTTCTCCTTTAAATTCTGGTAGGTTTGACATGCCTGAATTTAACAGGGGGGTGGTTTTATTGCACTCCGTATGTACTAGATGCTATAAAAACTGTAACACCACATACATCATGAATACTTTACTACTAAATATGCTATTTACATTGACCATCCAGCTTACAATCTGCATATACATAACTGCCAAATTGTCAGATTGCTTCTAAGACATTACTGTGGTGTCAGTGTGCATATGAGGGACCTTCTACTGTCAGATGTGTGACACTTCCAGTGACGCTTTCTCATGAGTGAATCAAAACAGTAACCAGTATTTGAGTGACTCCCTTTGAATTTTCTGATATTGTTCCCTAAACATATCACACAACAATTAACATGCGCTTAAAACTAGCCAGATCTATTGATGTTCCTAATGTCAGTTAGTCACTATTGCATCAATGAGTAATAAAAGTGATTTCGTTGTGAAAAATTGAGTTGATAATAAATCAATTTTGAGAATATTAGACTGTGAAGCTAACATTTTTAGTTTTGTGGAAGGATAGTGGTTTTTGGAATGTCTTAATCGCTCCCGCTTTTCCCTTTACACCACTCCCCTCTGCAGTTACTCACTCTGTTAGCCACTTACACCCTTTATTCTCACATCTTTCTGAAATCCTCCAGCTACATACCTCACATGCCATCTCCCTTTGATGCACCACTGTCTTTTCACTTTTTTCTGTATGAACTTCCTTGTGCCTCCCTTCCCCACGCCATCTCTCTCTCCTCACCAGTAAATGCAACCGTATTTTGACAGCTGTGCACAGTGCTCACTTCTCCCAGAAATTGGTAATTGCTATTGGCATTTGTTTGATGATTGGTCTGTGCACTCTATAGAGAGGCTACGGATTGGATGAGCGTTTAGATGATTTTCCTTTATAACCTGCTGATAGGCACTGTAAAAAAGTTTCGCTCTCTTTGGACTCAACTCCTGAGCTCTCTCTATTTTGCCCCGTCATGCACATCCACCCATATCCAGAACTTACCCAGGTACCAAGAGGTGACTCTGTTTGCACTTTGAACAATACAAGTGTCACGAGATCCATGAAAAGGAGAACAGAAACACAACATTGGAAAAAGGACACACTGATAGTGAATACAAGGTAAAGGAAAATGTGGAATTTAATTCAGGTGCAAAAACAACAATTGATGGACAGAATGCAGAACAATGTCATACATTCACCCCAGTACAGAGATCTGGGCCTAAAGCCATCGTTTTTTTGCTCACCATGTCATTCCAGTTTGAACACAGCCATATGCAAATCAGCCTTGACCCTGCGCCCAATGGGAACAGTCCAGCCCGAACTGCCAGGCCAGGTCCTCCCTGGACTGGAAGCAAGCATCCTTGGACCGGTTTCGGGGTTTCACCACTCTTCAGCCAAGATAGCTTGACTCCAGTGGCATGGAGAGCACGGGACCCACGTCTCGGCATACCCGTCCTCCTCGCGGTATTTCAGGAACTGCATCACTGACAGGGATCACCTTAAGGGAAGGGATTACCTTTGTTCTATGTGCTCTTTAAAGAGGCCAATGATTGCATGAGCATATAGTCTGAACACCTTTATGAATCACCAACAAGCACTGTGAGAAAGACTCGCAGCTTAATCCTCAACTCCAGAGCTGTCATTCGTGCTCCCTCATGCATATTCACTCATCAACTGAACTTACCCAGACAGGTAAAGGTGGCTCAGTTCACAGTTAAACACTATGCACAAATCACATGTTGCATGGAAGTAAACCACCGAAACGCATTTGCTAAAATCATATACTCTTAAGGAAAGCAAGATGAAGTAAAACTTGAAATGCAAACAGGGCTGCATCGCTGACTTGGGTTACCTGGTTTAAGAATTGAGAAATGAATTCGTGCTGCTGGTTAACAATCCTAGATGCAGTCTGGTAGCACTGGTGAGACTCCTGCTGTGTCACTGTTCAGAGTCTCGAAATGGACTGAAGTCTGAGCAGAGAACTGAATGCTCCAACATGCGTGGTGTGGTGACATAGAGTCCTTGGCTGAGTGCAGATCCCAGGTGCAGCACACACCTTTAAAGCCTCTTCTCAAGAGCTGTAGGCTGCTCAGAGTGATTATTCATTTCCAGGATGTGTGTACAGTTTTAGCTTCACCCCTAAACGTCACAGAAATGTAAATCTTTATGTGCATTTAACACTTTGTATACACAGCGTGCCTTAATGTTATTAATGAGTGGAGTATTCAGCTATATTTCTGATATACTTCAGTGTAGAATGTTAGAGATGTATTTACCTGCACATATTAACGTTCCTCTTAATTGTGAAATTGTAGCTCTCACATGTAGTTACATGAACAATATAAGTTGTGCAACATTTATTGAAATGGTATGACACAAACCTACACAATGGCTTGCGGGAAGGGTACAAAGAGGGCGCCCTGCCCAATTTTCCTCGACGGTAAGAGAATTGAAACCATGGATAGATTCTCTTACTTAGGGGTTAATTTCGATAGGAGGAGCTCTTGGCAAACAGCGGTGAACACAAGGCAATTAGCTTTTACGCGCACCATTGGCGCTTTGAGAAACTTTGCAACCAAACTAGGGGGGAATCCAGCGAAAGAATTAATTTACATCTATAAAGCTAAGTGTGTTTCAACCGCTACATACGGTGCTGGATTGTGGGGGATTGAAAATGCGCAGGTGATTTAACGCTGTGAAAACCAGTTCATCGCCCAACTACTGGGTGTTCCTAAAACTTCATCCTCGTACATGTTGCACATTGAAGCAGGCCTCCCCTACATATCAGACACCATAAGGATCTCCCCCATACTCCTTTGGCATAAGGTTTGGGTTACCCCCGAGACTTCATTAAACAGAGATCGAATAAATGATTGTCTCTCTCTTGACGGAGTTTCCAAAATCAAATGGCTACACTATGTGAGAAACATGTTCAATGAGATAGGACAACCAGAATTCTTTGATAGGCCAATTAGTATGGAGAAGGTACCAAGAGGCTCGCTCAAAAAGATGGCTCTGAAGCACCTAGCTACCTCTAGGTGGAATGTTGAAAAAGAAAAAAATACCATCATCAGATATCAGCAAATTACCTCTCATGAAGGGCTACAAAAGTATCTCATATCAGTCTCAAGCCCCTTCACTCGCATGTTGCTCACTCCCTTTAGGCTAGGCACCTTTTTTCGTTTGGTTACTTTTCCTCTTTGTAAAATTTGGTCCATGGTTAGCCTTGTATGCCCCTGTGATGACATTTCCTATCAATCGAACATACACTGTGTGCTATTCTGTAAATTTTATCAGGCACCACGAAGGGCGTACTTATTACCTATCCTCAAGGCATGGGGGATTCGAACCTGTATACTAGCCTTCCTCAAATTGCAACAGTTGGAAGATAATGTTATCCATGCAGTAAATTGTTTTTTAAAACTTGTCGTAAAATTTCGGAACACAATGTGACGATCACAACTTGGTTGATGTGAAATACCGAACTATGTATTTGCGAAATCAATTATCTTTGATCTGGTCTTGTTTTATACGATGGTGTACTTCGTAATATGCGTTTTTACTATGTGTGCTTTTATGATTTTGATTTCTGAATCAAATAAAGCCTGTTTTTGATTTGATTTGATTTGAGTGCACAGCTGGTTTACTAAAGTTAGCATGACCAAAGGTCTTAAGGTTTTAGGCTTCTGTGTTTAACCTTCAACGTGAGCGTTTGCTTGCTTTGCATGTTCTCTCCTCTGCAGGTGCAGTTACAAGGCTTCGTTAGTCAGTGAAAGGCGTATTGTGCATTGTAGAGATAGTGAGGTACAGGAGGAGATCTTTGGCACGAAGGAGGTGTGCTGATGTCGTATGATACAAGCTGAAGAAAAAGTGTAGACCATAACTTGGGACTGCATCACTGACATGAATCACCTCAAAAGAGTTTTCATTCTTCTGTGCGAGTTTTAAAGATGTAATTGATTGGAAGAGGATGTGGTCTGTACACGTTTATGAGCCACTGATGGAAAGCACTCACTACCTTGATCTTAAACCACAGAGCTTTCAATCATGTTCCCTCATGCATATGAACAAATAACCTGAATTTAGCTACACACCCAGAATTGACTCCATTCACAATTATACACTATACAGGAATCACATGTTGCATGGGAATAAACTACAGAAAACATCTATTAAAACATATATTCTTATCGAACACAAGATGAGGTCAAACATGAAATGTAAACAGGACTGATTCACTCACTTGGATTACCTGGTTTAAGAACTGAAAAATCAATCCAGGTGGCTGTGTTTCTGGTTAACAATCCTTTCTGCAGTCTGGTTGCACTGGTCTGCCTGCTGCTGTGTGACTGCTCTGTCAGACTCAGAGTCCCAGACGGGTCAGGCTGTGAGCAAAGCACTGAATGCCTCGAACAGGGGAGACTTGTGGCACAGAGTACTTGGCTGATCACTGATCCGTGGAGCAGCAAAAGCCTTCAGAGCTTGCTCTCAAAACCTGTAAGCTGCTCGGAGTGAATCTTAGTTTCCATGATATACTTGGCAGAATATATCAGTTGTGCTGGAATCATTTCTGAGTTGGGTGTTGCCATCAGTGTTACATCACTGAATTAATACAGATTGTGAACGACCCAAGCGTCATAAAAAGAACACGTGTAGAAAATGTCATAAAAGAACATGTGTTGCAAATGAGCATTGCCCATTCAGCAGAAAGTGGTAAGGCTGTGGTATGTAGCCAGTGATGCTTTTTGGGCCATACTGGTGCAAATATATTTCTAAAGCATGGTGTAGTAGCGAAATGTTTTTTTACAGACAGCACACTTTCCAATTAAGCATGAGCGGATTTTGCGGATTGGCAATCCGCGAATTTGCGGATTTGCAAACTCGCAATCCGCAAAATCCGCGAATTCCCGCGAATTTGCGGATTTTTTTTTTTTTTTGTGTTCGCCCGTGTTTCTGCCAGTTCGCGAGGGTTTTTACAATTTCGCAATTTGCGAACTTACCTGTCGGGTCGCAAGTTTTGCGAACTTGTTGTTTCTACGTGTCCAACCTGTTTGGGACACTCTTCTTCATCACTGCCACTCTCTGTCACCACTGCCACTCTCTGACTACTCATGCCACCCTCTGGCCCACCCATGCCACCCTCTGTTTCATCACCACACCCTCTGGTTGTCCAGTGTACATTATTTTTGGCAAAGCAAAGCACACCTTCCCTGCCTCAAGTGACCTGAATTAATTTGGGGCTGATTAATGTGTCACAGAATATTTTTTTAGCTGGCACCTGCTTCCTTAGTGCGCCCTGATTAGTGATCTTTTGCACTTGCTAAGTGCTTTCATTGTTGCAAAATTAGTTACAACACCTGCCCTGCCCCAACTGACAATAATGAATTAGGGGCTGATTAATGGATTTTAACTTCCAGCCTGGCTCCTGCTTGTCTCCCTTAGCTGTAATTCAGGACCTTTGTGGCATATGTGTAACTATTCTGAGGTTCAGAGCAGGGTCACATAATAGTTGCAACTGGCAACTGAACTCTGGAGGGGCCCCTCAGGAAGCACTACAGGAAATGGCTACTAATGATGAGCCTGAACTTTTGAACCTGGTAAGTAGTTACTTTCAGTTTTGCTAAAATCGTATTTCTGCAATTTCGCACTTATTCGCGGGGCGCGAACTCACGCGAACAGTGCGAGCAGTGCGAGCAAAATCCGCTGCTCGCGGATTTGCGGATTTTTCAGGAAATTCGCAAATCTCGCGGATTGCGGATTTCCCGAAAATCCGCAAAATCCGCGAGCGGAACGGATTTTCCGCCCATGCCTATTTCCAATGAAATGGCCACTACATTTACAAAGATATTAACAGGCCGATTACGATGTCGGTAAGAAAGCCTCCTAATGGCATTCTGGCCATCTGAATTCGATTCAGAACCCGTCTTTCCGACCAATTCGAAAAGCCTTCCGACCGACGAATTACAATAGTCTGAAAGTGCTTGGACTTTCCGACTCGGTTCCAAACAGCATTTGGAGTAACTGAGTCATTCCGAGCCGGCTCATGGTCTATGGACTATGTTTTCGACCAACGTATTACAATGTCGGATTCGGACAGCCTTTCTGAATTGGTTGTTCTGACCGGAGCCTTCCGAATGAGGCCCGTGGGGATACCCATGGGACCCCTCTTTCCAACCATGCACAGGGTGAACGATTTTCCCCACCCACCCCTTTCTTGAATGGGAGCCTGCGTATTTCGTTGGAACACAGGCTCTCATTGAAATCAATAGGAGTCCGACCGAACGGTGTTCGGAAGCATCGTAGGCAGTCGGTTGGACTCCCCGAATCCGATTCGTTCTGAAACCATTCTGAGACTGATTTGGTCGGAATGCTTTCCATCCAACATCGTAATCGGCCCCTAAATGTTAATGATAAAACTGTACAGCACACAAAGGATAATGTGTGGAGCTAAGGGTTCCGTTTAGCATATCATTTGGGCATTACCAACTAAAGTGTCTTGATTTGCTTTGATCCTATTCAATTCTACACCTCAGAATTACAAAACAAAGTTCTTCCTTTATGCTTCATAAGCCTTTATTGTATACAGTTATTTAAAACAATTATAATTAATAGAAGCACAAAAACATAGTACACATATTAAAACAGTACAGCCAATAATTTTATGCAATTGTTTAAAACCGTTACATTTACTAAAAACACAAAAACTGATTCTGCATGTTAAAATAGTATAATCAGCATTTAAAACAAATAGGGAATTCTACGTTGAGTAGTTCATAGAGAGCAATGGGCTAAAAAATGCTAATGGAGAGATGCCGCCGCAAAACTGTTCCCTGAACCAGATACCATCAAAGTGACAATACTTTGAGACGCTTCAATGCAATATGGGGGTACAATCTATCCTGTCAGCCTAACATATAATCAGTTAAAATTACTTTTAAAAAGCACCAGAATAATATTCCAAGTGTGAGCGGAGTTCCCACGGGGGCTAGTGCAGCAGGTGTAGCAGCAAAATAGTAGCAGAATATTTCCTAAAGTGCTAGTGCAACAAATGTAGTGGCAATATGTTCAGCAAAGACAGCAGCAAAGAATTCCTTAAAACAATCACCATCACAATTGCGTCACACTAAGACCATTTGTTACTATTTTATCTTAAAAGAAATGATGGTGCATATGGAAAAGGACCTGGCTTGTTGATCTGTTGATGTTCACAAGTATCCTAGGCATGCTACTGCGGGAAATGTGGTGACAGGCTGTTCATAAAAGCTGTCAACATCCGAGGTTCAACATTTCAAATCCAGAGACCCATGTGTGCAGCCAACCCTGTGTGAGTACCAGCAATGAGAGAACCTGGTAAACAGTAGTACAAAGTTATATAAGCAGATCAGTCATTAAACTAATGTCCTGGGGAGTAGGGAGCAAGGCCAGGCCTCACCAGGGGCACCCCAGGGATGACAACAGAGCCCTCCAATGAAGCCCCCAAGCGGCTAAACCTATTTGATGCAATGGTAAACACATTTTGTCAGGAGAATATTCAAAGTTGTATTGTCAGGGTTTAAGGATGCAATAATGGATTGCCGGCATGTGCAAACTCCCAATTTGTTCCACTCTACCAGTAGCCTGGTCTGTGCTCGTTCAGCAATGTTGGGCAGAGACACACAACATGTTTGAAGGATTCATCACAGTGGCAGCTGCCCCTACTGGTTGTTCCATTGGAAGAGTCCAGCTGCATCCATTGGCAGGTTTGAGGACACTGACAGCGGGGACCGAAGTGCTTATCAGGGCTCAATGCTCGCGCACCAGTGGGCGCGCATGTGTTATGTGTCAAACAGGCATGCTTGGAAGTGTAGATTGGGGGGTTGCAACAGAAAGTTGTGATCCCCCCAAACAGCGCACATATGAAAGGAGTGCTGTAATTGCTAAACCTAATGTGAACATGGGAGAAGTAGTATGTGACCGCACGACTCGTCATGAGTGATTGCAAAGAGCAATAAAGGAGGCTAAGCCATTGTGTAAAGAAGGATCTTCAGGCATATATTAATAAAATAAATAAAAAATAATTGAATCAATCCAGATTGTCATCCCAGCATCGATTATCAAGATATACCTTGATGGTATATGTCTGAGGGTCAGGCCTACCTAAAGAAGGTGCACGACTGCCCTAGAAACCCTTGCCGATAGTGCAAGTACCCCAATACAAACTAAGGCATATGGGTGTGTATGCAGGTGGAGACCACTCAATCTATACAGGCGTCTTGCATCATGTCACCATAGAAGGAGAATTAATTTTTCAGGAGATTGATGACCATGGTATTTCATTGTTGAGCCCTTTAATGTGGCTATGCAATCTAAAGATCCACTTTTGTTCTTCCACGAACAGGCATTGTGAGATGTTTGCAACTGATGATGGCACAGTAGGTTTGTCCAATATTGTCCAGTGTAATTCGTCAGCTGTATGTCCTTTCCCATTGAAATTATTGGTCAGCTTAGTTTCCTTTTTCCTGCATCTTATATGCTTGTGTGCTTAGTAATGCAAGTTTTGATTTTTCAAGGCATCATACCAACCTAACGAGCCCACAAGGGCAGGTGATGAGGTGGATGAGTTTTTTGCTATCACAGTCCGTGCTCAATTCCCAAGTCGTATTACTCCCGTTGTCAATGTGAGTGGTGTGTTTCATCCGGGCACAGACACCGCAAGAGCCACAAGGGAAGTGACCTTGTACTGGAGTGTGTCTTGTCTGTTTGCAGCTGTCTGGGGTCTTGTGTGAACTAACGTGCCCTTTAACTTAAGGCTGCATTTGAATGCAAACAGGGGGAATGGAATAGGCTTATTCCTTTTGTTTAGAATGTGGCAATTACTTCATATTGATTTCTTAATCAAACTTGAGAGGCTGCAGAAAGTGTTGACACACATGAGTGTTTTCATGTACAGTTCGGTTTCAAGAAACCTGGCAGAAGGGTAAATAAGAATTTAGAGGTATGTAGGTGAATCGAGGTGTTGTCAGGTGAGAGGACTTGTTCTGTCTCAAAGGAGTGCATGTACAGATTTTGCCAGACTTGGGGCAAAAGTTGATGCACCACACATGAAGTTTGCTGGAAAGCCTTTGCTCTGGGGTTATTTTGCATGTACATCTGCTTTGATATGTAAAGTACCCATCGCAGCAGTTGCTCCAATTGTGTATCACTCAATTGCGTCTAGTATGTCCTCTCTACATGTATCAACAGTAGGTCCAATTGTACATATCACTATGTTTAGCTGTTAGGTGGCACAACTAAACAAGCCGCCGTGTTTTGGAAACAATAGCCTAGTTATTTATATTTTCCTACAAGTGACAGAAAGTGGATCCCCCTTTAATTCGCCAGTGGATCACTGTACGGTTTTGTATTGTACTATTATTTTGGAGTACATCTTCTGGAGCAGCACATTTACTTTAGGTCCTGACAAATGCCGTAACACATCATCTGAGGGTATAATGACAGAAACACATTGACCTCCTCCAGAGACACACTTCAGCAGGTTTAGGTTACTCCTGCAGTGTCAATTGTTTTAATCCTGACCCAGGGACGAACAAATAAGGGTGTATGAGTACCCTATAGCCTGTTGTAACCACCATATCACTTTTGCACACTCTACTTACCTCACTACCCTTCAGCTCTTCGTAGAGTACCTACCGTAGCTCTGAAAACATCAGTTGAGCTCTTCTTTCTAAGGGTAATAGTTGAAGCCAGCACCTTGAGTAGATATTATGGTGCAAGGAAGTTCCCAATGATGAAGCATGCCCCTATGTTGGATGAGGGGAACCCTCCTTAAAAAGGAATATCCCATCTCAGTTAGGTATCCTCTGTTTCTTAATCAGTTTCTCTTCCTTACTTAGACCCAAGTGTTTATTTGTATTGTATAGTGGTGAAATTGGGGAGTCGACACCTGCATTTTCTTGAAATCTCCCTTGACCCTCTTTTGTTGTGCTTCAATGATGTAGTATGAACACCTTTATGAGCCACCAACAGGCACAGTGAGAAGCAGATTCTGCCATAATCTTAAACTCCACAGCTCACAATCATGCTCCCTTATGCTTACGCATAAATAACCTTAATTTCCCTACATACCTAGAGGTGACTCCGTTCACAGTTATGCACAATACAAGTATCACATGCTGCATTGAAATAAACTACAGAAAACGTCTAGTGAAAGCATCTACTCTTAGGGAACAGAAGATTAGGTAAAACATGAAATTTAACAGGACTGATTCACTCACTTGGATTACCTGGTTTAAGACCTGAAAAATCAATCCAGGTGACTATGTTGCTGGTTAACAATCCTTGCTGCAGTCTGATCGCACGGAGGCCGGCCAGACTCTGAGCAGAGCACTGAATGCCTCAAACAGGTGGGGGCACTTGTGGCATGGAGTACTTGGCTGATCACTGATCCCTGGAGCAGCAAAAGCCTTCTTCAGAGCTTGCTCTCAAAACCTGCAAGCTGCTCAGAGTTCACCTGAGTTTCCAGGATTTGCTGACAGAACATATCAGTGGTGCTGGAATCATTTTCACAGTGGGGTGTTGCCATCAATGTTACATCACTGAAGTAATAGAGATTGTGAAAACGCCTAGTGTCGTAAAAAGAACACGTGTAGCAAATAAGCAATGCCCATTCAGCAGGAAAGTGGTAGGGTGGTGTTATGTAGCGAATTATGCATTTAGGAGTATGCTATTGCAAATATATTTCTAAAGCATGGTGTGGTAGCTAAATGAGAACTATAAACAGCACATTTTCCATTGAAATGGCTACTAAATTTACAAAGACATTTAGGGCCTCATTTACAACAATTTGACTCAGGGCAGCGCTGCACTTTGCTGCTCTGCCATGCATCAAAAGAAAAGGGCAGGAATGCACAGTATCTATGAGATATGGTACATTCCTGTCCTCTTACACTGTGCTGGCGCGCAAATGCCTGCCTAACGCCAACGCAGGCACCCTTGCACCATGGTACAAGGGTTCCTGCATTGAAATCAGGTTGTTTCTTTGCAGGAAGTGACAACTTTCTTCCCAAACCCAACTGTTACGCACCTCTAGCGAGGCAAAGTTTTTAGATGCATTCCCAGAATTACGGTGTGTTGTAAATCTGGCAATGTGTCAAAAACAATGGGCACTGAGTGAGAACACCCACCAAAAAGCCCATGGCACACCTCCCCAAGGCAGTGTGTGGCAATGCAGTGACGTGCGCTCCATTGCCGTACACTATAATCTACGAGGCCATAACTAGCCACGCAGATGGCTTTCTTGCCATCGCAGATATGGGTCCGCACTGTGCACCACTGGAATGTCAAAAAAGTGTTCCGGCAGTTCACTGGGTGTGTAAATAAGCCCCTTAGTTTTAATGATAAAACTATGCAGCAGACAAAGGATAATGTGTAGTACTTCCTTTATGCTTTATGCTTCCTTTAAAGTGCTTCCTTTATGCTTTCCTAACTGCTGATATATCTTGAAATATTTGTACAGTTCATGTACAGGTATTTAAGTTGTGTTCTGAGTTAGAGAAAACCTGACATCCTGCAGCCTTTCAAACTACCTGTACTCCAGCAAGACTGTACCATATTTCACTTTACAAAATCATCTTACTTTGCAGTTAGAGAAAGAAAGATAAACACCAATCTCCACGTGAAAAGAATAAGCAGCAACATTTTACTTCTGTTACAAGATAAAAAACAAAATTGAAAAGGCATCTTTATTGCTCATTCACATTCTGAACCCTAGCATGGGTATTTCCGGGGTGCCGCAGCACGCCCCTCTCACACCCAAACGGCTAGTGCCTGCAGAACATATACATTGAAACAAGCTGGGCCCAGGTAATATTTCCACGTCCACCACAATCACTCCTTCTATGGACCCGATACACTCTGCATGAAGATTATCCAAATGAGCGCTGGCTTTACTCAAGCCAACTGAACCTAAAGTGCCTTGAGCAATGCTCAGAGGAGCTAAATGTGTGAGACAAATTGATTTTGATGAATTATTATGGGGACACTCACTAACATGCATTAGGATAACCCTTGATGTGTAGCATTTGGCTGGACTGCCATGTCCAATCAAAAACCTTTAAATGTATACACTCCAAAAAGGTAAGTAACAGTTTAAAGTGTAACATAAACCAAGAAGATTTTGGGCCATATGTATCAAGCTAATTTTTTGTCACAAACGCTGCGATTCGCAAAAGACAGCGTTTGCGACTAAAGATTCGCTATTCACAATGTATGAAGCACAATCGCATAGCAAAATAAGAATTCGCAAAAATAGCGAGTCCTTACGTTGCGAGACCCTGAATTCTGCGATTTTCCTAGCGATTCCTTATTTTGCAATTACCACAGTTAGCTAAATTCGCAAATGGGGTAATCGCAAAATAAGGAATCGCAATGGAATGTATGAAAAATTAGCAATTAGCGATTACACGAAATTCGCATTTTAGAGAATCGCAATTAACACCAAGTAGGAGCAGGTGGTAACCAGGTGCAAACTATATAAGGAGTCCCACAATGCAACAGACTTTTTTCCACAATGGCTGCGCTTTACGTGATAGCTAGGAGGCTGCGACTCAGAGCTGCTGCACAGAGGAGGAGATGCCAGGAGAGGATATTCCGTGCGCGCATTACTATCTTCCAGCGCACTGAGGAGGACATCCATACACACTACAGGCTGGATGAAGAAAGCATCCTTGGTTTAATTGAGGAACTCAAACCCTTTCTTGAACACCCCACACGCAGGACACACTCCATCCCCACCCACATGCAGTTTCTGTGCTCACTCCACCTCTTGGCATCTGGTAGTTTCCAGGGTGTGATTGCCAGTGTAGGAGGGGTGTCACAGAGTCCACTTTCCATTTTTTCCAAGCGTTCCTTGATGCCATGGTACAGGGGCTGCATCACCACATTCACTTCCCAAGCACCCCACAGGCATTAGACCAGACC
Source organism: Lissotriton vulgaris (assembly GCF_964263255.1). Taxonomy (NCBI): domain Eukaryota; kingdom Metazoa; phylum Chordata; class Amphibia; order Caudata; family Salamandridae; genus Lissotriton; species Lissotriton vulgaris. Next base: position 1,062,680,366 of record NC_141699.1, read on the forward strand.
AAACAGGACTTCTATCAAATAGCCCAATATCCCCACGTCATCGGATGCATAGTTGGGACACACGTTGCAATATCCCCCTCCTCCCAGAATGAGTATGTGTTCAGGAATCGCAAATCCTACCATTCCCTGAACATACAGGTGGTGTGTGATGCCAAACACATCATCACCGACATTGTGGCCAAATACCCTGGCAGAACGCACAACTCTTTCATCTTCCGCCACAGTGGGATATACCGTAGACTCACAAGTGGGGAGTTTGGCGAGGGCTATCTACTAGGTAAATCCATTTGAACAGAGGCCACACTTGTTAAGGAAAGCATGTGCAGGACAGTGTTTAACCATATACCTCCCACCCCACAGGTGACAGTGCGTATGCGGTCCGTGACTTCATACTGACGCCCTACCTGCATCCAGCCAATGCAGCGGAGCGGCAGTACAACAGCGCCCCCATAGCAACAAGAGCCACCATTGAGGGGACATTTTGGATACTCAAAAGCTGATTCAGATGCCTTCACAAGAGTGGAGGGGCACTCCAATACAGCCCACAGACCTGTGGCAAGATAGTGGTAACATGTGCCATGCTGCACAACATCGCCACCAGGAAAGGCACACAGGTGGAGGTCAGTGAATCTGACACATCAGATGTGGAGGGGCCAGCTCCAGGACGCATGCCAGCCGGTGTAGTTGGTGCAGCTGCTGGGCGCCAGAGGTGGGATGAGATCACACACAACTATTTCTAGGTAAGAGAAAATGACACAATGCTATATATCAGTTGTCAGACTGTGTTTTTTATTCCTTAACATCAGGATTATTAACGTCACAAAGGCTGAGTGACACACAATGTCCTTCAAAATGTCCAGCACATGTTCCTGCACAGTGCCAGTCTCCCATCAAGGGCAAGTGTCCATGTGCAGTGGGTAGCTGCACCCATCCTGTGGTCCCATGTACATCTCCTCACGGTCGGGAGGAAGCCCCTGTTTCGGGATGCACAGTGCCTCCCTCACTTGGGCCACTAGGCCTACTGTTACGGGCACTAAGGCACCTATCCATGGTGGGTGGGGGGAGGTGGTGCTGCTCCTTCCTGATAGGGCGTCCTCGTCAGTGGGAGTCAGGACTCCTGGCCCAGTAGAGCGGACTGCGCGCAGCTCATCCACAGCCGTAGTGATTTGGAGCAGGGCCCTTGCCACGTCCTGGCTGTTGTGCGCCACTTCGCGCTGCATGCAGATGCTGCGCCTACCTAAAACATTGGTGGCAAAGGACAGGCGGTTCACCGCCCATGTGTACAAGTCCAGGCGCTGCATCTCCCTACGCCTAGCTGCACAGTCGGCCCTGAGTTCGGCACAGAGTGCCTCATGGCATATGTCATGCTCCTGAAGCCTGCCCTGACTTCCCTTTGGTGTGACTTTATATTTTTTGCTTGCAGGCGCTGTACCTGCAACATGTTCAGCTCCAGGCCGACAAACACAGACCCATCCCCTGGATCTTCAGCACTGCTGGAAGCATGGGACCTGCGCCTGGTTGGGACTGCTGGTATTGGTTCTGCACGTGGGCACTGTTGTGGTTCTGGCTGTGTGGTATCAGTTTGGCCATCACCATCAGTGTCCTGGCCCTCGTCCTCCAAAGGGGGTAGTGGTCGCACAACATTCCTCCTGCGGCGCGTGGGGGGGGTTCACTGGGCTTCCTCGTCCTCAGTTTCATCCTCCTGCGCAGCCGCTGGTCTGGTAGGGGAATTGCCCTGTCTCTCACTGCCTGTTGGCTGTGTTGCAGTAGATTCTGTGGACATAAAAGCACACATTTATTTTCTGTTCTGACTTACCCTTGACAATTATTAAATATCACTTGTTGGGATTACATGTATCTTGTTTTTTCCTTTCATGATGTGCACATGCATTTGGGGATTTGCTGGGTGTAAATGCACCACTGTTATGTGCATGTGACTACATCTCCCATAATGCATTATAGTGTGCACTTGTGTACCTGCAATGGCCTTCTAGTTTTGTCCTGCCCCTTGGTCGCTGCTGGTTGTGTGGGGGTAGTTTGTGTGTGATGGCATGCCTCTTACCATGTCCTGGTCCCGGGGGGTCGGATCTGTCCAGGTCGGCCACGCCCATGATGCTTTCAGGAAGTAGGGTTCCCTCCACCAGTTCCTCCAAAGGTGTTGAGTCAGTGGCAGTGGAGGTCCCTCCACCAGTCTTCCTGGCTTCCCCCAACCTGGCAGCCACCTTCTCCTTGGAGCGCTGGCGCATGTCATACCAGCGCTTTCTTAAGTCTTCCACACTCCTGTGTGTTACCCCAACAGCATTCACCTTTTGTTGGATGTCTGCCCAAATGCGCCTCTTCCGTGTCTCAGGCACCCTGAGAGACTTTTTGCCAAACAGCAGTTCATGGCTTGTGACCATTTCTTGGATAAGCACTTCCAGCTCTGCTTCTGAACATTTCTGCTTCCTCTTCCTCTAGTTGTCAGCCTGCTGCTGCTGGGCAGTGTCCTGGCTGGGCATGTCTCCTGTGTCCTGCATTCTTTCCTCCACTGCAGAGTTCCCTCTCCACCACTCCTTCTCTCTGTCTGTGCTTCAGAAACTCAGGCGCAGCATGGGTAGTCACACTTCCTGTTTGTGATGTCATCAAGCTGTACCTGAGTTTCCGATTCTCAGATTTGCTAAATTCACAATTTTGCGATTTTTTCCGCTAAGGAATCACAATTTCTGAAATCGCAACGAGAATAGCGATTTTTTGGGAATCGCTATTTTTTTGCGATTTATTTCATACATACTGTTTTGTGATTTGCGAAAAATCGCTATTTCAAAATCGCAAAACTGAAGCATGATACATATGGCCCTATGCTTGCTCAGGACTTTTTTCAATATTAACCTAAAACAAGCATATTGATTTATACCTCAATGCTAAGGGTATGCTCACATACGGACCCCTTGCTAACTGTGTGAAATATTCAGTTTGCACCTCTTCGAGAAGGCCTAATAACGCTAAAACCCTTCAGGCCCCACTTGTTTCCCTTTATAGATGGGACTTCACCTGACAGTTCAGGAGGACACATGGAGGTAAAAGGTCCAGTTAAAGAAACGCCATCTTTACATGCTCACTTTCTTAAGTTGCCTTCTCTCCCTAATCACAGTGACACTTGACACACATTCATTTGCGCGGACACACAGGTTAACATTCCTCGAACTCTGTTTGCTTACAATTCCACTTTGTAGGCACTCTATCAGAACACATTGAACATTCTGTACACGGGCTAAGTATAGCATGCAAGATGTTACTTGTTTTTGGCCGCTCTGTGACAACGCTATGACAATAGAATAAACAAAGGCAGACTGACTGGGGCTTCTGCATGCCAGCATGGAGGATGTTAATATATACACACAGCATCACACCTTTCTTTATTAAGAGGAGCATTTTGCTGTCACTCAGAGGTTGGTCCATGCCAGAATTTCAGCTCAGCTGATTCCTGTCACCTCATGCGAGAGATACTGTCCAACTCTACACCAAGACGGGCAGCTTGCTGACACTTGCCCACAGGAAATGGGGAATTAGACCACCTGATAGAGATTTTGGCAGATACACTCACTTTAGATACGAGAGGGTAGAATGCTATAGGTAAGAGTACATTATATTACAGTATGTACATGCAAGCATATAGGGGCACATGCATCAACCTATTTAGGAAGTGCAAACGGTGCGAATCGGTAAATTCGGCCGTTTGCGCTTCCTAAATACGTTTTTGGGATGCATGAAACAATTTTTCAAAATTCGCCTTTTTTTGCATTTCCTAAAAATGCAAATGCATTTAAGGAATCGCATTTGTGCGATTCCTTAAATGCAATGCATCAATTTTTAAAAAAATGCGAATTTTGAAATAGAAAGTGCAAATTAACACGAGGTTGACCCTCGTGTTAATTTGCGAAATTCTTTAAAAAAGCACAAAAGTGCATTTTGGAAAGTGTCATGTTACCGACACACATGTCCTTAGGACATGTGTGTGCAACATGCACTTTCAAATACATTTCAAGGGTGCAGGGGGGGGGTCCTTTGGACCCCCCTCTGCACCCTTGCAATGCATCAACAAATTGCGAATTCCCAAAAAAATAAAGGCAAAACGGCATTGATTCCTATGGGCCTCTAGGCCCATTGGAATCAATGTAATGCCATTCCTTAATTGTGATTCGCAATTAAGGAATCGCAAATTCCGAAAATTAAGAAATCCTAAAAAAAATTTGGATTTCTTGATGCATAGGATTTTGCAATTCCTAAATTGCGATTCCTTAATTTTCGCAATTTAGGAAATGCAAATTCCTACAATGATGCATGTGCCCCATAGTGTTCTGTAATTAGCAAAATGTTTGAATAGTTCAATTTCTTCACTATTCTTGTAATGATAATCACATGATTCTGTTTCCGTATATTAATCATTACAGCAAACGTATTTGAATCAAGAATAACAATGATTCAATAAATATTCAAACCATATGTCATGTACTTCTTGTGTATCTCTTTGGGTATGCGTAAGTAATTGAGCGAAAGGGTTCTAGATCTGTTACCACGATTTCCTTGGTGAGTCAGGGTTGTCATGTTCTGAGGTTGCACATATGTCCTGTAAGTTTAGCGGTACAGATGGTGCACTGAGAGCTAGCAGGAATATAGGCCAACATATCCAGAGAGGGTTCAGAATTAGTCTCACGAGAAAGTATAAGCCATACGACAAGGCTCGACTGTACTTCTAGAAATGTGGGTAAAGTTTTACACTGGTAGTACAGGCAAAATGGTGTCCAAATGAAGGAAGTGTGTTAGATTATAAAACAGCCTCTTCAACGTAATACAAAATGCAGCAGTACAATTGAGTGTAAGCAAGTCACGTTTTATGGAAGTCAGTGCTTCAGGCTGTTTAAAAGGGAGTTGCGGCAATTCTTTAATGCTAGTCTTTTTTCTTTGCCATTGAAGGATCAGGTCTATTAGGGTCTGTGAGGGGGATTTTAGTTTGTGAAACAGACACATGTAAAAGCACAAGCTCCTCACTAAACTGTTATGGATTTTTCATTATGCACCATGCCCATGACTCCTCCTAATGCCAAGTCGCTCCTGACTCCCCACCTTGATTCTCTACACCTCTGGCTCCGTCCTTCAAAGCACATTCTTTCTTTTACTCCATGTAGCAAATACACCCCAGTTTTGACAGCTGTATTGTGTACATATTTTTAATTTCTTAAAGTATATCGGAAGGTTGCAGTGTGTGAAAGTTTCTAAATCAACATAATAGGTGTGAGCTGCACAGGCTGGCAGGACAATTATAAAGGATATAGTTTATAATGAAAATGCATGATAAAGGCAGTAGGCCTGACATAATGATTGTGAAAAGAATATGTTAAAGCAAATAGGCATTAGGGTGGATTGTTTTTTCTCTGTATTAAAGTCCACAGATAGGTATTTTGTTACAGGAAAGTAACATGTGTAGGGAATGGTTTTAGTGTTAGGTACTGCCTCCGAAAAACCATAGGGGGAGAAGATGTGCACTGTAATAATTATTGCTAGAATCTCTACTCAAATGTCTGTCAGGCTCCTGTAGTTTACAAAATCCTTAATAAAACATACATTCATATGTAAATATACACCCATATAGATACATAGAGGGCCTCTGGGCCCTCTCTTGTGTATCATTGGTGTGCATGAGTTTCATTTACACTCAGCTTCCATCCATGACAGCGAACTACATGGGGTAAGGGTTCAGTGTGCATTTGTCATTGGCTCTTTTGCCCTATGAATTATCACAAATGCACTTCAGTATCAGGGACGGTTGGCCGGTCCTTTAGTTCCCCATAGTTTTCTTTTATAGTTCCCATTTTTTTGCTTCTCTTCATTCTATTATAAAAGTTGTGAAGAGAATACTACAGCTCCCCAGGCAGTGCTAATGGGTTGCTTGCTTGCTGCTTATTTCATATGAAGGGGCATATTTACTAGAATGTGGCTAAGCGTGTCGTTAAGCCAAGAAGGCTAACAACAAATGTTGTCACATTAGAAACACAGGGCTGTACCATATTTACTAGAATATGGTGCAGTCATGCGTTTCCACCTCCACTGGTGCTAAATGAAGCTGCCTAGTGCCAACGTAGACACCCTTGCACCATAGAGCAAGGGTGCCTGTGTTAAGGGGAAGATTGTTTATGTGCAGGAATGTCCCCCTTCCAGCACATAAACAATCTTTAAATGCTGTTTTGTAATTTCTATGTGTTCTACTTAATGCAGCACATATAGAAGTTGCAAAACAACATTTTTTTAAAAAATTGTTTAAGTGCAGGAAGGGGGACCTTCCTGCACATAAACAATCATTGGCGTTTTGCTGTTTCTATGTGTGCTGCCCAAGGCAGCACACATGGAAATTGTAAAAAACAAGGAGAAATAATGCATATCTCCTAATTTTGCCTGTTTAAGACCAGGTTTTCCCTGGTTTTAATTTTAGCACTGCCTCCTATTTACGTTGTCTGTGTAAATAGGAGGCAGCATCAAAATCAATGGCTGTTGTGAAGGAATGCCCACCACAACACTCATTGCTCACCCCTTTCGTGCTAGGGGCCTTATTTAAAGGGCACGGTAAGCCATGTTATGTGGCTTAACGCTGCCTTTGTAAAATAGGCAAAGCTCCTATCGCAATCACAACGTCACTAAAAGTGACGTTGTGGTGGCAGTAGGGGTTTGCAAATATGCCCCAAAGTGTGACGCCTTCCATAGGCCCACTTCCTCTAAACTAGAAGACCATTATGGAATGCTGTTGTGCATAATGTATCATGGTTTTACCATTCTAAGCTGGCCATTATGTTGGTTCTACATGTGGCCGGCATGCTTGAAGAACTATTTACAATATTTCTGCAAGTTGGACACCCAATACTACGTTTAGTTTTGTTGTATTGCAAACATATGTCTTACGTTTTTCAGGAGGTAGCATGTTTTTTTTTTCCATTTATATTCTTTTAATTTTTCTTGCGTATATTGTTGAGTTGTGTGTTTTATTGTGGTTGTGAATGAAAGGATTAGTCAGTGGATTGATTAATAAATGAATGAGTGTAAAGATGAGTCACAGGGCGCCTGGACGATGACTGATTGCGAATCAAAAAAGGCACTTTCATTCATAAGTTAGACCTATTGGCATTGCCACTGTTTATATGTTTATCTTTGTTTTTTAGAAATACGTTACCTAGGTTTAGGTCTAATGTGAATCTACTATCATTCTGAAATCAATTTTATTTTTTCACTTAAAATATGGTGTAAACATTTGGATGATTGGTAGAAGGGGGTGAAATACTTAAAATAATAATCACAATCCTAGTCAGGGTGAACTACAAACATCTTTAAATAAAACTGAGTTTAACTCCCTGGTAGCCTGGCACATAAGCAGTCAGACTTCACATTGCGGCAATGTGGAAACAGCAGTAAAGTAAAAACACCACACAAGTAGAATCCCAAAAGAATTTAGAAACATAGAGAGTGTTTTAATAAATTAAATGACACCACATCCACAAGAGAACTGGTGTTCTCAAAGTTTTTGGAAAAATATCACAAGAAAAGATTGCAAAGTGCCAATTGTGGGCATCTGGTTGTAACAGACCAGAACAAAGTCATAAGCTCATGCTGTCTGTGATGGAGATGGATACAGGACCTGGTCAACCCCACTGGAAGTTTCACCTTCTGACTCTGATGCAAAGACGGTGAGGCGCAACTCTGCAGGGATAAGTATCATTTTGCATTGGTTCCAATTAAGATGCCAATCAGGAGCTGTGCAGTGATTCTTAGTGAGGCTCTGCGTTGGATTGGTGAAGCAGCCAGAGAGGAGGTGAGCGTTGTTGTGATGCAAAGGCCTGCATTGTTCTGCGTTGGATTGGGGAAACCTTCAGTTAACAGGGAGTAGTGCACTCTGACTACAACCAAGCGTCCAGGACATCTGGGATGGCGCCTGTGGGTCAGAACGAGAGGCCAGGAGTGGGAAACAGGCCAGCTCCAGTTGGGTCTGTCCAGTTGGAAAGCAAGATAGGGCTCTGGAAGCTTGCTGTGTCCCTGTAGCTCAAACAGGAAGTCAACCAACTGACCCTTGGAGTTCTGGATTGAAGGCAAACAGGTCAAATCTTCCCTTTTCAGACAGCAGGGTAGTTCTGTTTCTGAAATTTCTCAGGCCCAGAAGTGGTCTGATGAGACCTTCTGGGGTTACCACTTTTATGTCCAGAGCCGGTCTGTGAGTGGGGACACTCCCTTTCTCTAAAAACAAACTTGAAAAGGCATCTTTATTGCTCATTCACATTCTGAACTCTAGCATTGGTATTTCCGGGGTGCCGCATCACGCCCCTCTCGAACCCAAACGGCTAGTGCCTGCAGAACATATACATTTTAACAAGCTGGGCCCAGGTAATATTTCCACGTCCACCATAATCACTCCTTCTATGGACCCGATGCACTCTGCATGAAGATTATCCAAATGAGCCTCTGGCTTTACTCAAGCCAACTGAACCTAAAGAGCCTTGAGCAATGCTCAGAAGAGCTAAATGTGTGTGACAAATACATTTTTATGAATTATTATGGGGACACTTACTAACATGCATTAGGATAACCCTTGATGTGTGGCATTTGGCTGGACTGCCATGTCCAATCAAAAACCTTTAAATGTATACACTCCAAACAGGTAAATAACAGTTTAAAGTGTAACATAAACCACGAAGATTTTGCTTGCTCAGGACTTTGTTCAATATTAACCTAAAACAAGCATATTGATTTATACCTCAGAGCTAGGGGTATGCTCAGATATGGACCCCTTGCAAACTGTGTGAAATATTCAGTTTGCACCTCTTCGAGAAGGCCTAATAAATCTAAAATCCTTCAGGCCCCACTTGTTTCCCTTTATAGATGGGACTTCGCCTGACAGTTCAGGAGGTCACATGGAGGTATAAGGTCCAGTTAAAAAACAGCATCTTTACATGCTCCCGTTCCTAAAATGCCTTCTCTCCCTAAACACAGTGACACTTGATACACATTCGTTTGCGTGCACACACAGGTTAACATTCCTCGAACTCTGTTTGCTTACAATACCACTTTGTAGTCACTCTATCAGAACACATTGAATATTCTGTACACGGGCTAAGTATAGCATGCAAGATGTTACTTGTTTTTGGCCGCTCTGTGACAACGCTATCACAATAGAATAAACAAAGGCAGCCTGACTGGGGCTTCGGCATGGCAGCATGGAGGATGTTATTATATATATGGCATCAAGCCTTTCTTTATTAAGAGGAGCATTTCGCTGTCACTCAGAGGTTGGTCCATGCCAGAATTTCAGCTCTGCTGATTCCTGTCACCTCATGTGAGAGATGCCGTCTAACTCTATGCCAAGATGGGCAGGTTGCTGACACTTGCCCACAGAAAATGGGGAATTAGACCACCTGATAGGGATTCTGGCAGATACACTCACCTTAGATACGATAGGGTAGAATGCTATAGGTAAGAGTAGATTATATTACAGTATGTATATGCAAGCATATAGTGTTCTGTAATCAGCAAAAAGGTTGAATTGTTCAATTTCTTCACCATTCTCATAGTGCTAATCACATTATTCTGCTTCCCTCTATTGATTATTGCAGCACACGTATTTTACTCCAGAATCACAATGATTCAATAAATATTCAAACCATATGTCATGTACTTCTTGTGTACCTCTTTGGGTATGCATAAGTAACTGAGCAAAAGGGTTCTAGATCTGTTACCACGATTTCCTTGGGGAGTCAGGGTCGTCATGTTCTGAGGTTGCACATCCATTTTATGTCCTGTAAGGTTAGAGGTACAAATGGTGCACTGTGAGCTAGCAGGAATATAGGCCAACATATCCTGAGAGGGCTCAGAATTAGTCTCACGTTTATGTCGTCCAACAAATGCACAGTTTTACTTGAGAAAGTGTGAGCCATACGACAAGGCTCGCCTGTACTTCTTGAAATTTGGGTAAACTTTTACACTGGTAGTACAGGCAAAATGGTGTCCAAATGAAGGAAGTGTGTTAGATTATAAAAAAGCCTCTTCAACGTAATACAAAATGCTGCAGTACATATGAGTGTCAGCAAGTCACGTTTTATGGAAGTCAGTGCTTCAGGCTGTTTGGAAGGGAGTTGAGGCAATTCTTTAATGCTAATCTTTTTTCTATGCCATTGAAGAATCAGGTCTATTAGGGTCTGTGATGGGGACTTTATTTTGTGAAACAGACTCTTGTAAAAGCTCGAGCTCCTCACAGACCTTTTATGGATTTTTCTTTATGCACCATGCCCATGACTCCTCCTAATGCCAAGTCTCTCCTGACTCCCCACCTTGATTCTCTACACCTCTGGCTCCATGTCTCTAAAGCACATTCTTTCTTTGACTCCATGTAGAAAATACACCCCCCTGTTTTGACAACTGTATTTTGTGCATATTTGTAATTCTCTTAAAAGTTTATCTGAAGGTTGCCTTGTGTGAAAGTTTTTAAATCAACATAGTAGGTGTGACAGGACAATTATAAAGGATATAGTTTATAATGAAAACTTATGATAAAGGCAGTAGGCCTAACATACTGATTGTGAAAAGCATATGTTAAAGCCAATAGGCATTAGGGTGGATTGATATTTCTCTGTATTAAAGCCCACAGATAGGTATTTTGTTACAGGAAAGTAACATGTGTAGGGAATGATTTTAGTGTTAGGTACTATCTCCGAAAAAACCATAGGGGGAGAAGATTTGCACTGTAATAATTATTGCTAGAATCTCTACTCAAATATATGTCAGGCTCATGTAGTTTAAAAAATCCTTAATAAAACATACATTCATATTTAAATATACACCCATATAGATACATAGATGGCCTCTGGGCCCTCTCTTGTGTATCATTGGTGTGCATGAGTTTCATTTACACTCAGCTTCCACCCCGAACTACATGGGGTAAGGGTTCAGTGTGCATTTGTCATTGGATCTTTTGCCCTATGAATTATCACAAAGTGCACTTCAGTATCAGGGACGGTTGGCCGGTCCTTTAGTTCCCCATAGTTTTCTTTTATAGTTCCCATTTTTTTGCTTCTCTTCATTCTATTATAAAAGTTGTGAAGAGAATGCTACAGCACTCCAGGCAGTGCTAATGGGTTGCTTGCTTGCCGCTTATTTCATATGAAGGGGCATATTTACTAGAATGTGGCTAAGCGTGTCGTTAAGCCAAGAAGGCTAACAACAAATGTTGTCACATTAGAAACACAGGGCTGTACCATATTTACTAGAATATGGTGCAGTCATGCGTTTCCACCTCCACTGGTGCTAAATGAAGCTGCCTAGTGCCAACGTAGACACCCTTGCACCATAGTGCAAGGGTGCCTGTGTTAAGGGGAAGATTGTTTATGTGCAGGAATGTCCCCCTTCCAGCACATAAACAATCTTTAAATGCTGTTTTGTAATTTCTATGTGTTCTACTTAATGCAGCACATATAGAAGTTGCAAAACAACATTTTTAAAAAAAATTGTTTAAGTGCAGGAAGGGGGACCTTCCTGCACATAAACAATCATTGGCGTTTTGCTGTTTCTATGTGTGCTGCCCAAGGCAGCACACATGGAAATTGTAAAAAACAAGGAGAAATAATGCATATCTCCTAATTTTGCCTGTTTAAGACCAGGTTTTCCCTGGTTTTAATTTTAGCACTGCCTCCTATTTACGTTGTCTGTGTAAATAGGAGGCAGCATCAAAATCAATGGCTGTTGTGAAGGAATGCCCACCACAACACTCATTGCTCACCCCTTTCGTGCTAGGGGCCTTATTTAAAGGGCACGGTAAGCCATGTTATGTGGCTTAACGCTGCCTTTGTAAAATAGGCAAAGCTCCTATCGCAATCACAACGTCACTAAAAGTGACGTTGTGGTGGCAGTAGGGGTTTGCAAATATGCCCCAAAGTGTGACGCCTTCCATAGGCCCACTTCCTCTAAACTAGAAGACCATTATGGAATGCTGTTGTGCATAATGTATCATGGTTTTACCATTCTAAGCTGGCCATTATGTTGGTTCTACATGTGGCCGGCATGCTTGAAGAACTATTTACAATATTTCTGCAAGTTGGACACCCAATACTACGTTTAGTTTTGTTTTATTGCAAACATATGTCTTACGTTTTTCAGGAGGTAGCATGTTTTTTTTTTCCATTTATATTCTTTTAATTTTTCTTGCGTATATTGTTGAGTTGTGTGTTTTATTGTGGTTGTGAATGAAAAGATTAGTCAGTGGATTGATTAATAAATGAATGAGTGTAAAGATGAGTCACAGGGCGCCTGGACGATGACTGATTGAGAATCAAAAAAGGCACTTTCATTCATAAGTTAGACCTATTGGCATTGCCAATGTTTATATGTTTATCTTTATTTTTTACAAATACGTTACCTAGGTTTAGGTCTAATGTGAATCTACTATCATTCTGAAATCAATTTTATTTTTTCACTTAAAATATGGTGTAAAAATTTAGATTATTGGTAGAAGGGGGTGAGATACTTCAAATAATAATCACAATCATAGTCAGGGTGAACTACAAAAATCTATAAAAACAACTGAGTTTAACTCCCTGGTAGCCTGGCACATAAGCAGTCAGACTTCACATTGCGGCAATGTGGAAACAGCAGTAAAGTGAAAACACCACACTAGAAACATAGAGAGTATTTTAATAAACTGAATGCCACCACAACCACAAGATAACTGGTGTTCTCAAAGTTGTTGGTAAAATAGCACAAAAAAAGTTTGCAAAGTGCCAATTGTGGGCATCTGGTTGTAACAGACCAGAACAAAGTCATAAGCTCATGCTGTCTGTGATGGAGATGGATACAGGACCAGGTCCACCCCACTGGAAGTTTCACCTTCTGACTCTGATGCAAAGATGGTGATGTGCAACTCTGCAGGGATACGTTTCGTTTTGCATTGGAGCCAATTAAGATGCCAATCAGGAGCTGTGCAGTGATTCTTAGTGAGGCTCTGCGTTGGATTGGTGAAGCAGCCAAAGAGGAGGTGAGCGTTGTTGTGATGCAAGGGCCTGCATTGCTCTGCGTTGGATTGGGGAAACCTTCAGTTAACAGGGAGTAGTGAACTCTGACTACAACCAAGCGTCCAGGACATCTGGGATGGCACCTGTGGGTCAGAACGAGAGGCCAGGAGTGGGAAACAGGCCAGCTCCAGATGGGTCTGTCCAGTTGGAAAGCAGGATTTGCCTCTGGAAGCTTGCTGTGTCCCTGTAGCTCAAACAGGAAGTCAACCAACTGACCCTTGGAGTTCTGGATTGAAGGCAAGCATGTCCAATCTTCCTTTTTCAGACAGCAGGGTAGTTCATTTTCTGAAATTTCTCAGGTCCAGAAGTGGTCTGATGTGACCTTCTGGGGTTACCACTTTTATGTCCAGAGCCGGTCTGTGAGTGGGGACACTCCCTTTGTCTATACATAAACTGGTTCTGGTCAGTTCTTCCCATTCCCATGAGTCTGGCTTCAGATTGTCTAGTGAAAGAAAGCTCAGGCTGGCCTAGCCATGAGCTTCATCTGCCAGTGACAGAGTAGGCTTCTTTCTGAAGTCAGGAAGGGCAGGTTACAGCCCACAGGCTACTCTTTAAATTGTCATCAGGGCAGAGGCCCAGCTCCTCCCTCGCCCCCACCTCCCCACACCCAGGCCCTTTTTCAAATGTCTCGAAGGAATAGAGGAGGGTCATCACCCTGGGACTGAGAGAAAGGCACATTTGTAATAGTCAGGAAAATGCTAATTTTCTGAAATGCCAATACTGATCATCATTCAATCATCCATTCGCAACAAGATCACACAAACCAATTGCTATGATCCACAAAGTGAATTATTTTATTTTTAAATTGTTTTCAATTTTTGTTCTTTGAATAAAGATTCTTTGAATGTTTTTTTGAAATTCTGATGCATATAAGATTTTGTTTATTATTCAATATACACAGGTATCACAAAAGTAGCATCAATGAAAATAACGTACAAATCACAGAACATAATACATGTGCAACATAAGACCAACACAACATTTAAAAAATAGTTTTTGGCTCTGGTTCTGTACAGTTCAAAACTTCAATAATGTCATAATACCCCTGACTGCTATCTCACTGGAAAAGGTTTATAGGTATTTGCATAGGTAGTGGCCAAATAGTTACCCTACTTAGCCCACGCCCCCCAAATTTTTTTGTGATTACTTAGTTGTGAGCCACAGTGGTAACACATAAATTTGAACACTTATTTGACCAAAAAAGAAGCAGTCGACACGTTTCGGACCCGGACGCGTTTCTTTGAGGGTTATCCTCAGGACAAAGAACATTTCAAGAGCTCCATCTCTTAAATTCACTCAATGTTCTCCTCTTCCACAAAAAACTTTTCTAAAAGCCTATGAACTTCCACCATTTGCACCAATTTTGAATAATGCCCAATCTCAGAACACCTTCGCCTCCTGATTCAAGATTGTCCTCTTTTCTTATCTGTGGAGAGCTTTCTGTTTTATATCTGAGGCCACTCCTTCCACCTGCCGTCCACAGGTCTGTGTAACCGCTGTCTCTGGCACACCTCCGCTGAAGCACACTAGTCCCTCCGCTCGCGTATTTATACCCTAGGGTATTTAAATGTCTACCGTATCACGGCTCTCCTGTGGATGGCCGGTGGAAGGAGGGGCCTCAGATATAACACAGACAGCTCTCCACAGATATTATGTTATGTGATATGTACGTTACTTTTGGGATTCCAGTGTATATTGAATAATAAGGAAAATCTTCTATGCATTAAAATTTCGAAAAACATTCAAACACAATTTATTCAAAGAACAAAAATTGAAAACAATTTAAAAATAATGTAAAATAATTCACTTGCATATCATAGCAATTGGTTTGTGTGATCTTGTTGCGAATGGATGATTGAATGATGATCAGTATTGGCATTTCTCTTGTTGTTGAGTATTTGTGGCCCGGCCTTACTGATTGAGGGCCAAACCCTTTTGGGTTAAGAGAAATTTTCTGAAAGTGGCACTTCTAAAATAATAATTTAAAATATGCTGTTACTAATAATATGATTAACATGGGTAGAAGAAGTATCGTTTTAGCTGGTCCCAAACTGAAGTTTGTCTTCAACAAGGGGGAGAGAGAGAGAAGGGCAATTTCCACTCACCAGGAGAGGTAGGTCCAGCTTCAGTGTGTGCCCTAACAGAGTAATGAATATAAAGAGAGCTGAGCTGTTCCTCAGGCGGGAGAATGTCCGTGTCACACTCGTGTCTGGATGCTGTTGGTCTCAATGAGTCCTACAGCTGGGCATCCATTTTGTTGGATGTAATTCCCTCACACACCCTTACAGGTGTCATGCTTCATCATCTGGGCTGCTCCTCGTTGGGTCGGCGGTGCAATACCCAACGGGCTCACCTCAAAGAGGGGCACTTTACCGGAGATCTTTTGTCCAACAGCCATTGTGTGAAGTGCGGGTATGGGGCCAAGAGTGTGTAGACGTGAGAGTAAGTTAAAATAAAGCTGGGAGTGCCAGTATCAAGTTTATTCTGGGGGTCTCCTGCTCTAGTTAAAATTGGAAAACTAGCCGGTACTCGATGGAATTCAATGTTTCCTACATGAGTGTAGACTAGTATGTGGTTGTGATGGTCGACATGTTTCTCGCGTTTCTGTTCAATGACTCGCGATTCTTCAGGACCTAAGTGATAAATTATAAATTATAAAAACTATCTACACTAAGGAGGATCTACAAAAGTATCCAATAAGCTTGTCTAGATATCACAAAAAGAAGAAAGCGTGCTTTCAGTGTAAATGTACCTGTGTCGCGCTGGATCAACCAATAGAGGAGACATAAGAGCATGTCACAACAGGTCTAGACATTAGACAATAATATTGGTGACTTTGGACATTCCCTGGAAACAGGCTAGTCAATGTGCGGCTAGCATTTGAAATAAAAACCATTAAAACCAATGTGGACAGCAATCCTCAGTGAGCAAGGTGAACAACATGCCCCTATGGATAAACACAGTAGTGCAGATGGTGGTTGTATTAAAGGACTCACCTATTGTGTTTAGTTCCCAGGCATCAACAGTACCCGGTGGTCAGCACAACAGGTTGATGTTTCCATAGAGTATGGCTGTAGCGAGGGGAGAGTGTTAACCATAATATAGGCGCTGCAGTCATGGCATTATCTGACTTTTTTTTCTCTATCCTCTTGTAGATTTGAAGGTTGAGTCATTACCCATTCTTCCAAAGTTATGACATTTAAACAATGTGATGTAAAAAATTAAATTTAAGTTTAAAATTAGTGTTGTAGTTTGGTTTTGTCCTCCATGAAAATAGAGAACTCGCGGCTTATGTCTAATGAGAAAGACCTTGTGAGCAATGAATAATAAAACATGAAACGGGGTTCTTCCGTTAGCGCGAATACATCGAGCATCAGGACTGTTCTGTTTGTTTAGGAGCCCTTTAAGGGGGGTCTAGAGAGGTCCATAGGACCGTACACTTCGTAGGTTTCCCTATCCTCCCCGGTAAGCGCAGTGTTATAAAGCGCAGGTCGGGATCGGTTAGCCGTGATGTGGTATTGTTAGCATCGTGTGCATGTATTAGCTACGTGTGTTGTTCGTAGCGGGTGCTATTGGGCTCCTCATAAGTCAGGACGGAGTCATGGGGGGCAGTTATGTGTTATTTGTAGGTCCCTGAAGTTAACCGCCTGTTGCCGAGAGTGTGGAAATATGAAAGTAAGCAAACACATGATTACATCTAGCGTTTCGAGTGTGTAAGTCATAGCTCCGCGATTTGTTTGTAGTGGAACTGTGGTGCTCCTAACACAGCCCACATGAATTGGTTAGGTCCGGGTGGTTACACATGTCGTTACAAAAAACGGCCTCATTTACATTAATAAGCTGTATATTCTCCCAACAAAAAATATATACATATACACTTTATGGCGCTATTCAGTGATAAGTTGCATACTCAAACAATGTAAGGTTGGCAGAGCCCTCGGGTGCAGTCATGTTAATGGTAGGTGCTCACAGTAAAACGCCTGTTGCCGTGAATGTGAAAATAAGCAAACACCTGGTCACATCTAGCGTTTCAAGTGTTTTACTAATAGCGCTCCCCTTAGTTATGCATATGATCCCTGTAGCCCCTACTTACAGTTTGGCAACCATGTGTTCTTACTAACGACCTACCCACGCCTCCGGGTCCGGGAGGGACGGGTTCACCGGGCGGCCATGGTTTTCATCGATCGACAATGTCATGTGCTTAGGGGGTGTGTCTTGCTCACAGGTCATGTGTATTGCAATGTAAACGCGGTGGCCATTATAGAACGGAGTAGTTAGTTCATTTGAGCCACCTAAGGCTTGAATGGTCCCTGTGAAGGGGTCGCTTGCAGAGTGTTGCCCTAAAATAAGGAGACAATTATGTTGTGTGCAGTCGAGGCATGGCAAGTTTGATAAAACTCTATATATTTTTCATATAATGTCATAATGTATAATGCTCTATAACTGGACGATACTCCAGGGGTTCTGGTTTACCCAGCCACTACTGAAGGTGCTGTGTTTCTACCATAGTAGGAACTGCAGGCTCACTGTACAAGTTGCTTAAGACCTCTCATAGTGGTTGAGTCAGTGTGTGGAGCATTCATTCCAGACTTGATTGTAAGAGGAAGTAACCTAATCACTTCACCTGACCATTCTGGCATAGTTATGTGGTATATAAGACCCCTACAATGTTGCTCCTTTGTATATTGACCGTATCTCAGTGGCGGGGCATAAGACTATATTGCACTCCACGATATATCTTCATTCAGGCCTGAACTGTCAGAGGCTAAGCGATGTAGCCACCTCTGCTCTTTGTAGAAAAGGCTCTGTTTAGATGTTTTGGAGTCTGCCTCAAGAACCAACAATCTAAGGGAGTCTGCTGTGTGGTTGTGTTCTAAGTAGTGTGTGCACATTCTTGTGTTACTTTTCTTACAGCGGAAGTTGCTGCGATGCAACTTATCACTGAATAGCGCCATAAAGTGTATATGTATATATTTTTTGTTGGGAGAATACACAGCTTGTTAATGTAAATGAGGCTGTTTTTTGTAACGACATGTGTAACCACCCGGACCGTACCAATTCATGTGGGCAGTGTAATAACAAAAATAGAGAGTCAGGGATTTTCCACTTTGGTGGAAGGAGGGTACTCCTAGTTCCCTGGGACTTGAATAATGTATAAACAAAATAGGAGTATCACCAAAAGGACCCAAGACAAAGGGTTCTAAATGGGAAAAATAACAAAAAGAAAATGTTCTTTTGTTAGAAGACCCCTCACTCACCAACCTGGTTGGTGACATGCTTCATCATAGGGGTCCCACCCGGACAGCCGAGTGTCATCCGGGTGTGCTGCGACACCTGACTACAGTGGAGCTGGGGTTTTTTGTGTGTGAAGTGCAAAAAAAAAGTGATGTTAAAAATTGTCCTGGTATAACTTGTTGAAAAAAATCTTTATTCTCAAACTACTGGACAAAGTAAAAAAATACGGGTATACTGTTAGGTTATAATGACCGAAAGTATCTATGTGAATGTAAATTAAAACAAAAAGGTCTATATGTTTCAACCTGTAGGTGGAAATTCCCAGGTTTTCGTCAGGACCAAAAAAGGGGGAAATGGGTGGTGTACACACTCTAACGTGCACCCTGCCCAATATTCCAAAGACCTTACTGCAAAAATCTACAGTAGGTAACCTCAAAAGCCTAAATAGGCGAGGAAAAACAGAGTAACCTTTGGAAAAAAGAAGAGACAGTCACAAACAAACAGAATATGTGCCTGTAACGTGGTGTAGTTTCTCATACATCTGCATGCTTCATGCGACTCCCATATAGGCTGAATTGAAAACCAGAATGTGCATATTAACCAAGAAACATGCTTGCATCTGGCAATATAGTGCTATTTGGCCGCTTGTCATTGTAAAGTGGTTTTCAACTATAGGGGCCTCATGAGCCCGTGTTACACGCTCACACTGTCACACTGATCAATAATAGTGTAGATGGTGGCTGTGAAGTATTGTTAAGAGTCACTCTCACTGCGTCTAGAAGTTGAGTGACTATCAATGCTCACATTCAATTATGTGAAAGGTATTACAAATGCATGCATTGTTATTGAATTAAATAAAGCAACAGGAGGGATATGTCAGGGAGACATCTTACTCGAAATCTGAGTTTCAATCGCTTCACGGGGGCTGAGGGTAGGCCTGTTCTTAGTAAAACCTATTCTGTTTGTGATATATGAATAGGTACAGTCAGGGTAAAAACGGAAGCACAAATGCAAATTAAATGCTCGTTGGTGTTGCGGTGCTGCTGAGACAACGGTCTCGCCATCAAATGATCATTAAATCGTACCGCGTTGTGGCAATTGTGCGTATATATTCATTGCCACGGAGTAAAAGGATAATTGACTTACAGTTTCGAAGAATCGAGCGGTCAGTGTACCTATGCGCCTTTCCCGAGCCTCCCCGTAGCACAGGGGAACCGCCGGCGTTTCATTTACGAAGCCGCGGCTTCCGGGTGTGGGCGGGGCTGGGTGACTCCCTGCAGGCGCGCTGTCAAGGCAACCATAGGAACCACAAGTATGGTGGTCCGGCGGTGCCAAATGGCATACGATCAAGGAGAGTGTAAACCCCGGGGCAGGATTTGCTCTGTGCTACGTATCGAAAGCATACGACTGTGGCTGTATTTAAAGGGGTATGCTGCACCACAGGCATGTTGGGACAAAATGAGATTAATTAAGGAACAAAAGTGAAGAGGGGGAGTATGTGACGCAAAAAGTAACAGGCAGTGCGGTGACTGTGCGTCACAGGGGATAGCGCTGAATTAGCAATGTATAATCTAGGAGCTTAATAACAATTAACGGTGTGAAGACCAGTCACATGATGGTACATCCATGGCGATGGTAGCTAAATAAGCATAGTGTGAACCTTGCGGGGCAAAATCCAGTCATGTATGCCTGACAAAGTGTAGCCGGCTATGCAGCACTTGGTGTAAGGGCATACTGCTGTTTAGAGGACAGAATGGGCAGCAGAGAACTGTCTAATTTTAGCAGGCAGATGCACTACATGTTATTGTGATGTTATTGGAGCCTCTTGTTAGGTGGTTAGACCAGGATGGAAAAAGAACCAAGTGTTGGTATTGGTAAGTACCATATGGCTCACAACATTCCCATTCTGTGGTGTAAAGGTTAGGCAGGACTGGTATTAGTTATGATTGATAGAGCAATATGGATATTCAGCATGAATGATCAGGTGATAGTGGGTGTTAAGAGCATCCACAGTTCCGCTACGAACAAATCGCGGAGCTATGACTAACACACTCGAAACGCTAGATGCAATCATGTGTTTGCTTACTTTCATATTTCCACACTCTCGGCAACAGGCGGTTAACTTCAGGGTCCTACAAATAACACATAACTGCACCCCATGCCTCCGCCCTGACTTATGAGGAGCACAACAGTACCCGCTACGAACAACACGCGTAGCTAATACATGCACACGATGCCAACAATACCACATCACGGCTAACCAATCCTGACTTGCGCTTTATAACACTGCACTTACTGGGGAGGATAGGGAAACCCACGAAGTGTACGGTCCTATGGACCACTCCAGACACCCTTAAAGGGCCCCTAAACAAACAGCACAGTCCTGATGCTCGATGTATTCGAGCTAACGGAAGAACCCCGTTTCATGTTTTATTATTCATTGCTCACAAGGTCTTTCTCATTAGACATAAGCCGGGAGTTCTCTATTTTCATGGAGGACAAAACCAAACTACAACGCTAATTTTAAACTTAAATTTTTTTTTTTACATCACATTGTTTAAATGTCATAACTTTGGAAGAATGGGTAATGACTTAACTTTCAAATCTACAAGAGGATAGAGAGAAAAAAGTCAGATAATGCCATGACTGCAGCGCCTATATTATGGTTAACACTCTCCCCTCGCTACAGCCCTACTCTATGGAAACATCAACCTGTTGTGCAGACCGCCGGGTACTGTTGATGCCTGGGAACTAAACACAATAGGTGAGTCCTTTAATACAACCACCATCTGCACTACTGTGTTTATCCATAGGGGCTTGTTCTTCACCTTGCTCACTGAGGATTGCTGGCCACATTGGTTTTAATGGTTTTTATTTCAAATGCTAGCCGCACATTGACTAGCCTGTTTCCAGGGAATGTCCAAAGTCACCAATATTATTGTCAAATGTCTAGACCTGTTGTGACATGCTCTTATGTCTCCTCCATAGGTTGATCCAGTGCAACACAGGTACATTTACACAGAAAGCACGCTTTCTTCTTTTTGTGATATCTAGACAAGCTCATTGGATACTTTTGTAGATCCTCCTTAGTGTAGACAGTGTTTATAATTTATAATTTATCACTTAGGTCCTGAAGAATCATGAGTCATTGAACAGAAATGCGAGAAACATGTCGACCATCACAACCACATACAAGCCTAGACTCATGTAGGAAACATTGAATTCCATTGAGTACCGGCTAGTTTTCCAATTTTAACTAGAGCAGGAGACCCCCAGAATAAACTTGATACTGGTACTCCCAGCTTTATTTTTAACTCACTCTCACGTCTACACACTCTTGGCCCCATACCCGCACTTCACAAAACGGCTGTTGGACAAAAGATCTCCGGTAAAGTGCCCCTCTTTGAGGTGAGCCCATTGGGTATTGCACAGCTGACCCAACGAGGAGCAGCCCAGATGATGAAGCATGACACCCGAAAGGGTGTGTGAGGGAATTACATCCAACAAAATGGATGCCCAACTGTAGGACTCATTGAGACCAACAGCATCCAGACACGAGTGTGACACGGACATTCTCCCACATGAGGAACAGCTCAGCTCTCTTTGTATTCATCCCAAACTGAAGTTAGCAAGTCTTACATGTAATAAGGTAAACCAGCTTTAGTCTATGGGAGAGCTAGCCTTGCTGCAGTAAAAACATCTTTTGGCTTTATTTTCACTGCCAGGACAGATAAACGTTAGGTATACGTGTCCTACTTTTTAAATACCATGCACCCCGCCCTATGAGCTGTTAGAGCCTATTCTATGGGTTACTTATAAATAATAAAAAAGGAAGGTTTAGGACTGGCAAAAGGTTTATATCACCAGATCAAAATGGCAGTTTTAGAACTGCCTTCACAGGCTGCAATGGCAGGCCTGAGACATGTTTTACAGTGCTACCTAGAGTAGGTGGAACAATGAGTGCTGCATTCCACAAGTAGTATTTAGTTGACAGGTGCTGGATACATGAAATACCACATAATAGGAACCTAGACATAAATTAAAAGTGCCAATCGGGTGTATACCAATTAATCAATGTTTAGAAGGGAGCGCCCATGCAGTTTATAACTGGTTAACAGGAGTAAAGTGTGCTGAGTCCTAAAGCTAACAAGAACAGGTTCAGTAAAAGAAGGCAACAATTTGGGAATACCTTGCAGAAAGGATACATTTTCAACATATGGCAATACATCTGGACAGTGAAAGCCATAAGGGAACTTTTGTGGCGCTTTTCTGGAAGCTGCTTCCTGGACTACCAGCTCGAGGGGGAGGAAAGAAATCCGCCTCAGGTGTGAGCGCTGCAGGGACTCGCTTGTCCAGGAGTCCCTGCGTGACCCGAGTCAGCTGGTCTGCTCACCCTGAGAGCCCCGCCCCCAGGCCATTACGTACTCCATTTAATTAACTTACTTTACCGCTGCGCGAGGCACGCCCGGGCGAATCCCGGGCAAAGGGCAGGCCCTCTTAGGCCCTCAGAGGCCAGAGTAGGCTGGGCTGGGCCTATACCCTAACACTTTTCCAAGGACTATATGTTGTACTTTTTGCTAGTGTACCATGGCCTTGAACAATGAAAAACTTGTACCCGCGAAGCCAGGGGAAATTAGTAAAGGTATACTAGATAGCTACTTTACTAAGGTTGCCCCAGATATAGAAAGGGAGAGCGTACTGGCTGAGCGCCGTGCTGAGCGGCGTCGCTCTGTTGAGGGTATGAAAAACAGACCTCCCTTGGACCTTTTGAAACAAACTACTCCACTTGATGTAAGCTCCCATATTGAAATTGATGATCCTCTTTCAACAGATAGCGTTCCCATGCTCTTGCGAGATATATCTCCTCTACCTGATATGTCCAATGACCTGCATACGAACGTCATATCTGTTCCTAGTAGTAATTCTACCATAGGAGCAGATGTGACAGTCGAGCCACCTTTACTAGTAGTTGAGACTGCTAAGAAGAAGACCAAGAAACCAGTGATGCCCAAAGTTCTTGGCCCACCACCAAGTAAAAGAAGAAAGAGGGGTGGTGATCCGCAAAGAAGCAAGATTAGCCATTCCGACTTTGGTAAAACCTCAAAGGCTATTGTAACAACTGTGTCAACTTTAACGGCCCCTATAGCAACTGTACCAACTTCAAATGCACCTATAACAACTGTACTAACCTCACCAGGTTTAGTCACTTCTCTACATTGCCCACAAAAGGAAGCACTGCCTGCTGCTCCTTTGGATAGTCTGGAACACTTAATTAGGTCATTCATATTACCTATAATAGAGAGGTTGAAGAGGGTTGAGCAACGGTTGGGGAACTTAGAGCTGGCTATTAGTAACAATGCTGGGTTAATTAAGGACCTTGCGAAGCCGCCACCGCCCCCTGCAGCAACAGTGTTATCTCCTACTGCTGTTGCCCATAAAAGTGTAAACAAAACCAACAAGCCTATAAACTCTAAACAACACAGGGCAATACCCCCCAAATTAGTTCAACAATTGGCACCGCCTGTTGTCAGTGAAGTTCAGAAGGTTGACAAAAAATCTCACACAGGATATATGCGAGATGAGAGGGGAAGTACTAGCCCCGTTAGGGCAGTGAACCATAGGGGGCGTCAAGTTGAATTACCTCCAGAAGCGGTTCCTTTTGTGGTTGTTCTTACGGGAGTCCCCACATTAGCGGATGGCAAGAGGGAAGGCTTTTTTCAGTTAAAAAACAAAACCATGCACTGGCTTAGCCAAAACCGACCACTCCCTTATAATATTAATGGTGAGATCCTGCATGTCCGGCGACTCCAATGGTTGGGAAGCAGAGCAAAATATATAAAGGGGGACCTAATTGTTATCAACTTCAGAGATCCTGGAGCTGTTAGATATATTCTAAATTGGTCTCCAGGGAATGCTGGTAACTCCATTGTTCCCTGTGAATTGACCTATTTTTATCCAAGACCTCTAGTGACCCCTATAACATACCCTGGGGCTTTATCTTGCCTGCAGACTAACCCCCCTATACCTTTTAATAATCGGTATATGACGCATGCATCTAACCCTATGAATTTCGAAAACTTACCTGGGTGGGACACTGTACCATTTAGGAGTTATAGAAATAGAAATAGGAGGATGAACCACCTGTTACCGTTCACCCCGCTGGAAGTTGCAAATAGATTTGATGCCTTTTCGGGCTTTGATGACTGCGATTGACAGGCGGGGCCCCCTACCAATAGGCTGCCCACTAGTGATAACCTAGTTGTAGATGCAAAATTAAGCCCCTTAGTAAAAATGTTGGTAACAGAACAAATCACTCAGCCTGCAATTGTCTCTTCTTCTGATGATATACATCCATCGAACTGTGAGCCTGAGCAAGGTGTAGAAGCTAGCCCTTCTGCTACTAATGATCTCCCTGGTCCCTTGGATTGTGAACAAATCAAGCAAGATCTGGTTGTTGCCCAAGTGAAAATCTTATCCTGGAATGTGGCGGGATTTAAGAGTAAATTTTCCCATTCCAGAGTGGGGCTCCTTTATGGCTTCGCATGACATTTGTATGCTGCAAGAAACTTGGGCGTTAAAAGAAAGTATAGCCCAGGGTTTTGCAACATACGATATCCTGGCAAGCATGGGTGATAGGGGCAGGCCCTCGCGCGGGTTGTCTATATGGGTTGGCACACACCTGGGAGTGAAGGCAACACCAATCTTAACTAACTCATTGGATGTCCAGTGTGTTTTGCTGATCTTGCCTAATGGGCCAAATATTGCTTTGATCAATGTATATTCAAGGCCAGTTAGGCGGGGTCTTGAGTCAGAGGCTATCGAACCTTTGTTAACCCTCATACAGTCGATTGCCTCTCCACTGTATTAATTTTGGGTGGAGACTTTAATTGTCATTTTGAGCCCCTTATGGCCCCGAACTTTGGTGATCCGGATGATGTGGATTTGCTTTGGGCTATCCCATAGCCATTGACTCCTCAGGTCAAGGTATGGATCCCTCTTGTTTTGCAATTGCAGTCATTTGCGCTAGCTACATCATTACTAGCATGCAATGGGAGGGTGGAGCCAGATAGACCAGGGAGAGCCACGTTTAATCGATCAAATCAGACCTCAGTAATCGATTATATTTTCATTGAGGCTAGGCACTGGGACAGGCTGTATGAATTCAGGGTCATTGAAAGGTTTGACAGCGACCACAATGCCCTAGTTTTGTCCCTTAAACCGGGGAGCTTTGGGTTGCAAGGCTCAACTCCTGTTGAGCACTGCGCCACTGTGTCATTAATAATAACAAACTGTAGGCGAAGGGTTAAATGGCCAGACTTACAAGCGTCCACCAGTAAACTCGCTGAATTATATGAGACCATTATTCCGTTCATTGAAGAGATGGGGAAATCCGGCCATTTGGGCAGGGCAACTGAAATACATAATCAATTGGTTGCCATATTAAAAGATACTTTGTACCCTGTGGGAAGGGCAAACCACCCCCGGACCACGATCCTTCGATGGTTTAATACCTCCTGTCGGAAGGCCAAACAGGCCTTGCTTACAGTACTAAAAACCAATGATAGTGAGGCCATCAGGGTGCATCGCACTATATACAAAAAGGCAATCTGTGATGCTAAGAAGGAATGGGAAGCCACAATGTGGGAGGAGTTGGGATATGCACTTAGGTGTAAGGATTCCAAATTATTCTGGTCCATTGTTGCAACTGGACTTAGTGGGCATATCCAGGCGCCTGCTCCCAATATTGCCCCTTCAATCTGGGAAAGCCACTTTGGTGCTCTATATGGTACCTCTGAGTTTGATGCCTCGCCTGTTAGTACTCTTGAACCCCAGCAATTCCAAGGCATCAACGGGGCTGAGGAGCGTGGATGGTTGACTGTAGTCCCTACACTCCTCGCTCCAGTTGAACCCTTCACTTTGATTGAGGTCGAGACAGCCATAGGTAAATTGCTCCCTAACAAGGCTCCGGGATTGGATAAATTGCCGGGGGATTTTTTTAGGGCACAACCTAAAATCTGGGCCCCTTATTTGGTCGTTCTATTTAATGGCATTTTGCAGGGAGACGACCTGCCCCCTACCTGGCTAGGAGCAGAAATTGTCCCTATTCTAAAAGAAAGGCTGCCCGCTAACCCCCTCCAATTATAGACCCATCAGCTTAATTGATACATCACAAAAGCTGATGGGGAGGGTCATCCTTGATAGGATTCTCGGGTGGATCGAAGAGAATGGGATTCTTTCTATACTCCAGGCAGGCTTTAGGTCCGGCACATCTACCTTAGATCAGATATTTCGCCTGCAGGTCCTGTACTGGAAAACAGCAAAGGTAGAGGGTGGCAGTCTCTACCTTGTGTTTGTGGACCTGCGGGCGGCATTTGATCTGGTCCCGCGTGAAAAATTGTGGGAGGTGCTAGCAGACCTGGGTCTCCCGCCATACTTATTAACCGTTTTATCTAGGCTCTACGTAAACAACTTTGCCCAGGTCAGGTGTGGTAGGCATGGCGAACTCACAGACCAATTCCCTGTCCAAAAAGGAGTTCGCCAAGGGTGCGTGCTGGCACCCACACTATTTAGCCTCTACATTAATGGCCTTGTGGAACATTTGAATGGTGTGGTAAACAATGATGCCCCTAAATTGTCTACGGGTAGAGTGCCCGCTCTGATGTTCGCAGACGACACTCTGTTGTTGTCTAGAACATCATCGGGCATTCAAAAAACACTTGATGGATTTGTGGAGTTCTATGAGCTTCGGGGATTGGAAATCAATCTGGGAAAAACTAAGTTTATGATTTTTAACCCCACTAAGCGGGTACGCCCAAATCCGGTTTTACATGGTACCCCCCTTGAAAGGGTTAAAACATTTGTTTATCTAGGTGTCACCCTAACTGAGAATTTTGATTGGAACACGCAGATTGCTAAGTCCACACTTAAGCTATCTCAACTTGCTGGGGGTGTAAGCAAAGTTTTTAGGGAGTCAACTTTTAGGCCGGTGTCCCCAGCTCTGGAAATATATTGCCGCCAGGCTAGAATGGCAGCAATCTATGGGGCTGAACTTTGGGGACACAAGCAGATAATGAACCTCAAAAAGGTAGAGCAGTCTTTTGTGAGAAACTTAGTTGGGTTACCGCCTAGTACGCCTTTGATCCCTCTTAGACTTGATCTTGGCATGGTCCCTATAGAGGAGATCATAAGTGCAAGGCCAATTATGTACTGGAAGAGGTTGTGGTCAGTCCCCAAACTGGCCGCTTATAGAGCGGAATTTTCTGAGATTTTGTCTCTTCTTATATACAAAAAGATCCCTTGGCTTCAGCACATCCGTGCTGCTAGTACCCGGTTAGGTCTTTTGGAACTGTGGGTAACCCCTGAGACCTACTGCCTAGGGATATCAAAGAATGAACTTCTTTCTCATATACGTATGCAGAACGTTCAAACGCTATCGAGCTCTGCAACATTGGGTAGGTTGACATCGGAGTTCCTCCTAGTCAAATCTGAATCCAAAATTGAGGAATTCCTGGATTTAATTGAACCCCAGCTTGCTCGAAAGCTATATCTCCAGCTAAGGTATGGCACTCTACATATTAGGTCTTTTACATCTAAATGGCTAAATCCTAATACCGAAGTTTGCCCTGCATGTAATTATAAAAATGAGAATGTAACTCATGTACTGTTTTTCTACCCTGCCTATTCTGCAATTAGAAAATGTTGGCTGATTCCTATTTGTAAGAATTTGGGATTCTTGCATTTTACACAGGCCTGCAGGATACTGACCTATGATACCCATCCTCCCATTGTGTTTGCGGTTTCACGCTATTTATTCAGCATGTGGCGTAGGAGACAAACCTAATTGTTGTACCTATTGCTTTTATTCTTGCATCCTGATAACTTGTAGTTTAATTCTCTTTTAACATTTTATGACTATTTATTGTTTTATTGTTTGTGTTGATGTATTTTTTGTGCACTTTTATGGTCATTTGACCGAAATAAAGTTATCAATGATGATGATGATGATGACTTTACAAATCTACCATCTATATTACAGTTTTTAGGGTCTTGAAGCTTAATGAAACATAACACTTTCAGTTTCTGCTCTGATGCAAATACCCATATAAAATAAATGCAATATTTGAAAGGGAGTGATATAAATTTCAAAAATGGAGTAACAAATCTGCTTTCCACTTATTAATTTGAAAACAAAAAAACAATCATTCTTGTGCAATCTTGGATGCTCATTTCACATACAGCTCTTGCAAATTAGAGGCATATGTAATTATCTAAAGTACATCATAAAAAATAATGCACTTTTCATGAAATTTGGCATGCAGCCTTTGTTACACAACCAATTTCACTGCCAAATTCCTACAAAGCATATGCGTTTTTGACAGACTCAGACCACAAATCACTTGCTGCAATTTTTTGCAAAACACAGCTTCACGGTTCCAAGACGTCATGGCGCTTCTAAAATTAAAATGTAGGCCTTAATTACAGCGCTGCAATGATATTTCTTGTACCCGATATATTCTGAAACTACTGAGGGGCATATTATCAAGCATGGCGTTATAATTATTGCTGCTTTAGCGGCAGAAAACTGCTGCTAAGGCGGCGATAACGGGCTTGATAATATGCCGTCGAGAATTTCCATAGAAGCCCATGTTAACACCAGAACATGGGCTTCTATGGGAATTCACAAGGGCATATTATCAAGCCAATTATCGCCGCTTTAGCAGCAGTTTTCTACCGCTAAAGCGGCAATAATTATAACGTATAACGCCCCTGAGATTGTAATATATTGGATGTGATAAATAGCACCTAATTGCTACCCTAGAAATTTGGCATGATGTGGATTTTGGTGCTTACAGCACCAACATCCACATGTCCCTTTTTTGTCTGCATTTATGCTCTGGTAAATTTCAGCAAGTTTTACCAGCAAAATGTATAGATGGTGTGAAACCTACTGCTCAATTTGTAAATTCCTATGCATTTAGTTTTACCCCAGTAGTACTACTCACATGCTACAAATTGCTATTCACAAACTTCGGAGCGGAGGTCTCCACCTATCTTCTCTTTTATGTGTAAAGATCGTATACTTTTTAGCGGAATAGGTAGGAGAGGCATGTGAGTGGCTGGGAAACACGGAATACTTATTACAAAATGGGAGGGGTCTAGGGAGGTGTAAGAAGGAGTTATGGGAGTGACAATGACCCTCCCACAAAAGAGTAAGAACATTGGGGCATATTACCAACAACTAGCGATAATTTTTGTCTCTAACTTGTTTAGAGACAAAAATTATCGCCGCACATCGGCGATTTTTATCGCAGATAAACCTTGCTATTAACAAGGTTTATCGCAAATGCGATAAAAAACGGCCGAAATGCATGAATATCGCTGAAAAGTCAGCGATATTCATGCATTATCGAGCAAATGCTCTTAGCCATGTTATCCACCTCCCATTGGATAACATGGATAAGAACTGCTCAGGGCAGGTGTTAGCTTTTGGAGATATTCCCGCTTAGCGCGAATATCTCCAAAAGTTGGTAATAGGAGATAGCGATGTTAGCGACTGTTTTCAGTCTCTAACATCTTGGCACGCCCACTTTGCATCTCATTAGTGATAAATATCACTGACATGCAAAGTGGGGCCCAAGATGGTCGCTATCTCCTACTAGCTGTCGCTAACTGGTGTTAGCGACAGCTTGGTAATAGGGAGATAATTTTATCTCCGCTTTCTTGGCTTTTAAAGCCAAAAAAGCGGAGATAAACCCCCTTGATAATATGCCCCATTGTTATTTGAAAACTGCACTTTTGAAGTTGTAACAGCAAAGCAGGACTCTAAACAGCAGTAAATATACTCCCACTAAGACAAGGCGTAGGTTCAGCATCACATATGGCCACTCAAAGGTACTGCAATACATTCCCATAGAAAATAACAAAAGCAACAAATAACTATAGAACTATATAGGAAAATAAAACAGTGTTTAGTATTTTGTTTGCAAATGTCCAAATTAGTACAACTTTAAACCCTTCGCTGCGGGGGTTATTTTCCCGCTGTGCTGGGGGGAGGGGGCGCGCACGGCGCCCTCATGCTCATGACGAGCTGAGCTCGTCATGAGGCACGGCGCTCCTGTGCTCATGACGAGCTCAGCTCGTCATGACCACTCCCATTCCCGTGGAACGCTCAGCACAGCAGGGGAATCATCCCCGCATGCGATCGTTCCACGGCTCATGACGAGCTGAGCCTGTCATGAGCACCGGAGCGCCGTGGCTCATGACGAGCTCAGCTCGTCATGAGCATGGAAGGAGTTAATGAAAATCAAGTGTAAAGTATTATTTTTTCCATATCACTGCAATTTCTGATGTAACTTAACTTCCATTTGTACATTTATAGCAAGTGAGCATTTAAGGTTTTTTTCTTCAAAGAAAATACTTTTTAATGTTTGAACCATGGTAAGTCATTTTTATAGTGATATTTTCAATGTCCCTTAAAAGCAAATACTGTAGATTTACCTAGAAAGGACTGCAATACTTGCAACACACCAGGGAATGAAGAAGTGATTATTCTCAACTCCACCACCCATCTGCAGCTAAAACACATTTCAACATCAACCAACCACATCCAGACTGATCACATAACAAATTAACTCACACACCTAATGACTTTTGCAGGATTCACTAGGTTGGAGAATGTGTTTGACGGTTTGCCTCGAATTTTGGGGACTAAATATTCGAGGAGAAGATAAGAAAGGGTTTACAGGCAAATGAGCTGATTCTTTGGGATGTCCAGGGAAGCTGTCATTGCCAAATATGACTTCTCACCTGATGTGATCTTTGACATGGCTGCTCACTGGGAGCAGGTACTTGTTTCAACTGCAACCCTCATGGTTATCCCAGCCTATTTTAAAATACTGGCTGCATTCCAGTTCATGGACACTGAGGGGCCTCATTGATAAAAAGTGACGCATTGCTGCGTGAAAACAGAGATGCGTCACTTTTCATTGCACGCTCCTTGCGACATGCTGGATGCGTCATATTTATAATATGACGCATCATATCGCAAGGAGTTAAAGATACGCCAGTATTTCTGACGTATCTGTATGGCGCAAAAGTGACGCATTGCTGGAGTGTGTCACAAAAGTGCCACAACTCCAGCAATGTGTCCTTTCACATGGGACAAGCCCCATGTGAAAGGGCCTACGTCAGTCTTGCGCCTGCTGTGAGGCAGGCGTAAGAAATTGACGCATTTGTCCCACTTGTGGGACACCCCCGCGCCGCACGGCCACCAGCTGCTGCGTGTGCCCCTTGCCCTGCCTATACTGCCTCGCTGTTTGCCTCGCTGCCGCTGACCACGCCCCCTCATCCGAGCGGCGTGGTCCGCGCTTGTGACTGCTTTTTGTCTTGTTTTGCCTTAAATTTGTGCTTGTTTCCTTGTAAATTTGTGGTGTTTTGCTGACGTTTTCCTTCCTGTTTGCCCGCCTACCTCGCCGCCCTCCGCTCTCCCTCCCCGCTTCCCGCCACCGCCGATTACCCCGCCCCTTTTTCTCTTCTGTACCCTCCCCGCTCCCGCCTCCCAGCTGCTCCGCCCACCCGCGCACTTGGCCTTATATGGAGACCGTGCGACGCAGGTGAGTGTGACCCACTTGTGGGACACCCCCGCGCCGCACGGCCACCAGCTGCTGCGTGTGCCCCTTGCCCTGCCTATACTGCCTCGCTGTTTGCCTCGCTGCCGCTGACCACGCCCCCTCCTCCGAGCGGCGTGGTCCGCGCTTGTGACTGCTTTTTGTCTTGTTTTGCCTTAAATTTGTGCTTGTTTCCTTGTAAATTTGTGGTGTTTTGCTGACGTTTTCCTTCCTGTTTGCCCGCCTACCTCGCCGCCCTCCGCTCTCCCTCCCCGCTTCCCGCCACCGCCGATTACCCCGCCCCTTTTTCTCTTCTGTACCCTCCCCGCTCCCGCCTCCCAGCTGCTCCGCCCACCCGCGCACTTGGCCTTATATGGAGACCGTGCGACGCAGGTGAGTGTGACCCACTTGTGGGACACCCCCGCGCCGCACGGCCACCAGCTGCTGCGTGTGCCCCTTGCCCTGCCTATACTGCCTCGCTGTTTGCCTCGCTGCCGCTGACCACGCCCCCTCCTCCGAGCGGCGTGGTCCGCGCTTGTGACTGCTTTTTGTCTTGTTTTGCCTTAAATTTGTGCTTGTTTCCTTGTAAATTTGTGGTGTTTTGCTGACGTTTTCCTTCCTGTTTGCCCGCCTACCTCGCCGCCCTCCGCTCTCCCTCCCCGCTTCCCGCCACCGCCGATTACCCCGCCCCTTTTTCTCTTCTGTACCCTCCCCGCTCCCGCCTCCCAGCTGCTCCACCCACCCGCGCACTTCGCCTTATATGGCGACCGTGCGAACGCGCAGCGGGCGCGCCGATTGTGCGCCGAAGGCGCGCCAAAGGTAAGCCCGTCTGCGCCCGTCCGCGACCGGATCGCGACCAGCGCCAGGACCCCTGGCCCACGAAGACCCCGACCTACCCGCCTGACGTACTCCGCCGCCACCCTCATCGCACTCAACACCGGCCGACTCCCAGAATGCCACCAAGCCACACCACGACGCACCCACGGACCTTTCAGCTGCCACGCCTGCAAATTCACCTGCATCCGGACCTGCCTCGCACCAGCACCCGCCAAGTCGAACACCAGCAGCACCCACCTCAAGTGCATCCTGCTCAACACCCGCTCCGTCCACAGACACGCCATCGAACTCTGGAACCTCCTAGACGCCACAGCCCCTGACGTTGCCTTCCTCACGGAGACCTGGATGAACGCCTCTTCAGCTCCCGACATCGCCATCGCTATCCCAGAGGGCTACAAGATCGTCCGGAGAGACCGCAACGCCAACCAGATGGGAGGAGGCATCGCCATCATCCACAGGAACACCATCCGTCTCACGACCAGCACCGACAACACCCTGACCAGCGCCGAACACCTGCATTTCCAGATCCACACCAACCCGAACACCACCCTCAGAGGCACCCTGATCTACCGACCCCCGGGACCACGCACCCAATTCAGCGAGGACATCGCCGACTTCCTCAGCCCGCATGCCCTCCCCTCCGCTGACTACATCCTCCTGGGGGACCTCAACTTCCATCTGGAGAACAACAACGACCGCAACACCAGCACCCTGCTCGACAACCTCGCCAATCTTGGACTCAAGCAGCTGGTGTCCACCCCCACCCACCTCGCCGGACACACACTCAACGCAGTCTTCTCTTCCAGCACAGACATCGACTTCAGCCACGCCACAGAGCTTCAATGGACGGACCACAGCTGCGTCCACTTCACCTTCAAGAGAACGAAGACCCACCACCACCAGCAACAGGCCGCCCGCAGAAGCTGGAACAAGATCACAGCAGACCAGCTCGCCACCTCCCTGAGCCAGCACCCTCCTGCCAGCTCAGCGAACCCCAGCCAGGCCGCCGACAACCTCACGAAGTGGATCAGCATCTGCGCGGACGAGCTCGCCCCGCTGAGGACCCCGCCCAGCAGACCCGGCAGCAAGAAAGCCCCGTGGTTCACCGACGAACTCAAGAGCTCCAAGAAGAACTGCCGAGCCCTCGAGAAAGTCTGGAGAAGGGAACCTACATCGGACAACAGGACCACCCTCAAGCGGGCCACTCGGAAGCACCACCAGCTGATCCGCGCCGCCAAGAAAACTGCATTCAAGGACCGGCTGGACAACAACGCACACAACAGCAAGGAACTCTTCAACATCGTGAAAGAGCTATCCAACCCCAGCGCAGGAAACAACGACATCACCCCATCGCAAGACCTCTGCAACTCCCTCGCTTCATACTTCCACAACAAGATCGCGGACATACACAACAGCTTCAACAACCAACCAACGCACACCATGACCGAACAACCACCCCCCACCACCACCCTCCACGCCTGGACCCCGATCAGCACCGAAGACACCATCCGCACGATGAACTCCATCCACTCCGGATCACCGACCGACCCCTGCCCTCACCACGTCTTCAACAAGGCCGACGCTGTCATCGCACCCCACCTGCGAGACATCATCAACACATCCTTCGACACCGCCACCTTCCCTGAGAGCTGGAAGCACGCCGAACTCAGCGCTCTACTCAAGAAACCAACAGCGGACCCCACCGAACTCAAGAACTACCGCCCCATCTCGCTCCTCCCGTTTCCAGCCAAAGTCATCGAGAAGACCGTCAACAAGCAGATGGCCGCCTTCCTCGAGACGAATGGATCCCTCGACCCCTCACAGTCCGGCTTCCGAGCCAATCACAGCACCGAGACCGCCCTCATCGCCGCCACCGATGACATCCGAGCCCTGATGGACAACGGAGAAACAGCGGCCCTCATCCTCCTAGACCTCTCCGCGGCATTCAACACTGTCTGCCACCGCACCCTAGTACAGCGCCTCAGCAACGTCGGAATCCAGGACAAGGCGCTGGAATGGATCATCTCCTTCCTCGACGGAAGAACACAGAGAGTCCGCCTACCACCGTACAAGTCAGAGGCCTCCGAAGTCATCTGCGGCGTCCCTCAAGGATACTCTCTGAGCCCCACCCTCTTCAACGTCTACATGAGCCCCCTCGCGGCCATCGCACGCCAACACAACCTCAGCATAATCTCCTACGCCGACGACACCCAGCTGATCCTCTCCCTGACCAACGACCCCGCCACCGCCAGAGCCAACCTGCACGAAGGGATGAAAGAGGTAGCCGAGTGGATGACGACCAGCCGCCTGAAACTGAACTCTGACAAGACGGAGGTCCTCATCCTGGGCTCCTCACCCTCCGCCTGGGACGACTCCTGGTGGCCTCCCGCCCTGGGCACCGCACCCAAACCGACAGACCATGCACGCAACCTGGGCTTCATCCTGGACTCCTCCCTCTCCATGACCAGGCAAGTCAACAACGTCTCCTCGGCGTGCTTCAACATCCTACGCATGCTACGGAAGATCTTCTGGTGGATCCCCACCGAGACCAGGAAGACCGTCACCCAGGCCCTCGTCACTAGCCGACTGGACTACGGCAACGCCCTCTACGCCGGTACCACCGCCAAGCTCCAGAAGAGACTCCAGCGGATCCAGAACGCCTCAGCCAGACTCATCCTCGACATCCAACGAACCAGCCACATCTCCGGACATCTGAGAGACCTTCACTGGCTCCCCGTCAACAAAAGAATCACCTTCCGCCTCCTCACCCACGCACACAAAGCCCTACACGACCAAGGCCCGAGCTACCTCAACAGCCGGATCAACTTCTACGCTCCCAAACGCCACCTCCGATCAGCCAACCACGCCCTCGCCGCCGTCCCCCGAATCCGAAGAGCGACTACAGGAGGAAGGTCCTTCTCCTACCTGGCCGCCAAGACCTGGAACTCCCTCCCGACCGACCTGCGCCTGACCCAAGACCACCTCTCCTTCAGGAAGAAGCTGAAGACCTGGCTGTTCGAGCAGTAGCGGCACCCCCCCTCCCCCAGCGCCTTGAGACCCTACGGGTATGTAGCGCGCTCTATAAGTGTCATTGATTGATTGATTGATTGATTGATTGACGCATTTGTGTCCTAGAAGTGGCGCAGTGAAATCTCATAGATTTCACTGCGCCACTTCTACGACCCTTTCTTGCGTCAATACGCCCCCCTTGCATACATTATACCTGGCGCAGGTATAATGTGGCGCAGGTGTTTACAAAGTGACGCATCTACTTAGATGCGTCACTTTGTAAATATGGCGCAACAAGGTGCATTTTTTACGCCACTGGTGCGTCACAAAAAGTGACGCACCGGTGGCGCAAAAGTGACGCAGGGGCTCATAAATGAGCCCCCGGATCTTTACACAAGGTCATCTCTGACAATGTTGGCATCTCACAGGAAAGCCAGTCTCGATGTTTGCATAATATACTGAGATGCATCAACAGAAGTGAGCTCCAGTTTATCACCGTAAACAGTCACAGTTTAAAAGGCAAAGGATGGCAAGGGAATTCTATCCATTTAGCCACTTCCCTTGTGTGGTAGGTGCTATTGACTGTACCATGTGGAACTTCAGTCACCTCACTAAGAGCAGACATTTTCCACAATAGACAGCGCTGGCACTCCTTCAATGTGCAAGCCGTCTGCGATGCCTAGTGCTGCTTCCAGGAAGCCCACATAACAG
Organism: Lissotriton vulgaris; assembly: GCF_964263255.1. NCBI lineage: Eukaryota > Metazoa > Chordata > Amphibia > Caudata > Salamandridae > Lissotriton > Lissotriton vulgaris. The sequence continues at coordinate 1,062,716,838 of NC_141699.1, forward strand.
CTTAATTTTCTGACAAACACCTTTTGTACTCTGCTTGTTTGCAGGGGACTTCAGTGACATGTGAGCCTTTGGCAAGGGAGTTTCAAGAAAATTTAACTACACCTCACTTTGACCCTATGCTCTGATGACACCAAACAAGCCAGTCCAGAAACCCAGCTGAGTAATGCTGCACACCCTAAATTGGCCCAAATCTAGTGTGACAGCCCCATATGCTACAGTGCAGCGGGTCCACAATATATTCACTTAAGTGCACCTGCATTTTGATATCCGTGTCCTGGTAACTTTGCACTATGAGCTTTGTTTTAACCTTGCACCGTGTATTTGACGTGTGCTCTTTGAATATTATGGAAAGTTTGAACGTTCCACATTACTAACTTGGTTGTATGATAGTATTTTAGTTTGGATTGACTAATCTGATTTTGACATAATGGAAATGCTTATATAAAAACTAAAAAGAAATGTTGATATGTTTTGCTATGGCTTTGAAGTGTACTCAAAACTAACCTTGTCATGTATACTTGTGCACTAATTAATGCTTATTGTTTGTACATTTTAGACCCTGTGTTGTTGTCCAATCCACCACCTGCCCTAACAACAACTTCTTCTCGTAGAGGTGCTCTCACACAGGACTTTTAATACAACAAGGGAACGCAAACAGTTTTCTGGAGAAGTGTGGCTCAATGGTTAGAGCAGCAGACCCTGATGCAGAGGTCCGGCCCGGGACCAGGGTTCAATTCCCTGCCTCGGCGGGTCTTGGGCTCAAAATTCCACGGACCTGATAATTCTCGCCTCGGTGCCTATTCCAATCATGGAGTCCCACTCTGCAACTCTGGGCAATAGCTTGCTTAATCTCCACAAGGGCCCCCACAACGCTAAGGATGCCTGGCCTTTACCTTGGGGGTGCCCAGGAGTGGACGCCTCACAGGGAAAGCCAGGATGGGTTCCACAGCGGTATTCGTACAAGCACCTTGAGACCCTTGCGGGTGAGTAGTGCGCTATACAAGTATCAATTTACAATTTACTGAGGACCGTGGGTAAGTATGCTTTTAAAGACAGGGGTCCTTAGCTTATCAAAATCAAAATCAAGAATAAAATATAGGCCATAAAAGGAGACTATATTTGTCCTCTGTCCAGCCGGACAGGGTGTTTATTTGAACACCATGTAAGCAGTTAAACAGATAATTCTGGGGCACAATCCTGTACCATACTCAAGGGAGACAAACAACATATAACAAATAAGGAGGAGTTTCACAGGCAAAAAAACTAGCAATATTGGCCACTTTTAACTCAGTGTTAGATTGAAGTAATGCCAAGAAGTGCTAGACACAACGAGATTAAACACAATGGTTAGGTTGTGAAAACACTATGTAAAGTCGACGTTTCGATCCATCAGGACTGACAATTCAAACATTTGCCTGCCTGTAATAATAGTACAACCGCCCAAGTATGGGTTATGTCCTCTGAGGAGTATGTGGCAGTGGCATGACTGCCTCTGCGGGTAGCTCAGAGTGCAGTCGGATGGCAGGGATGATCTGCCTTTATCTCAGGGATCTAGGGGTCCGGGCAGTGTTAACTGCAAGGTCTCGGCTGCTGGTACCGGATTTTTTCAAAAAGGAATGCAATGACTCCTACGTGTTCCGTCATCCAAGGGTCCGGGGGAGCGATACCTCTTCCGTCCTCGGTTGGGTCGGACTGCCGAGTCTTGGAGTTGTGAGCCGGGGGAGCGATGTCCCATCCGTCCGAGAGGACGGATGGGACATCGCTCCCCCGGCCCACGGAATACCGCATACACAGGAGCCATCGTACTCCTCAGGAATATACCCGGTGTCACAACCCGAGGCAGGCAAATGTTTGAATTGTCAGTCCTGATGAAGGTCCCATGTAATTAGAGCAAAAGGGATCGAAACGTCGACTTTACATAGTGTTTTCACAACCTAACCATTGTGTTTAATCTCATGGCCCTTCCCTAACTGATAGGTAAAAAGTTCTAAGGGTAACCGTACCCATTTATTGTATGTGTGCCTGTGTGCACTACTAGAAACAACCCCATGGTGCCCCTCTCTACCTAAATCCAACATGGCAGAAACGTTCTTCCCCTTTGCAAAGCTCCTGTGCCCGCCCTAGGGCTGAGGCCAAAGAAACCAGCAACCACTCCTCTGTGGGCTCTCAAAACTGGTTCTGGGGCAGTTTCTGTCCCAATATGATTGGTACCTGGTTGACTACTTGGACAAAAGAGGGGAAGGCCCAGGTATTAGCTAATCTGCCAGTGATAGGGTAGATCTCTTTGAAGTCATTTAAGGTCCTGGCCTATTCCCCAAATGTAATCCATTCAGAAGAATGGAAACTCTGCCCCCACCCCCACCCAAGGACCCGGTCTCAGCTCTGGGAGCAAGTGCATCGGTTTCTAGGTAACATTTAGAAACTCATGCAAAATGGCAGCAATTGGGTAGCTATCTAAATGTACCTTTTGTACAACATTGATTATATAGCCGACTTTAACAATCAATTGGGTTAGTAATAAATATTGTATTTTAATCCAAGAATTAACTTTATAGCTGTAACTAGGCAGATATAATTGGCCCGATTCACAGAACTAACTTAAGACAAAATCCTAAACTTACCACTTTTGGTATTCACAGAAGTTAGGATTTTGTCTTAAGTTTGTCTTAAAACAGACTTAAGACAAACTCCTAACTTAAGTCTGTCTTAACTCTGTCTTAAGTCTGTCTTAAGACAAAATCCTAACTTCTGTGAATACCAAAAGTAGTAAGTTTAGGATTTTGTCTTAAGTTAGTTCTGTGAATCGGGCCCAACATTATTTAATTTAAAATACAGTATCACAAAGCTTTCCTATGGATCAGCTAACCCTGCTACAGTGAAAATGGCATTGAGGGCTTTTCCACTATAAGGATATGTTTATCAATAAACCCTCACATGTTCCACTTTAAATATCATGCATCCTTCCCTATTGGCAATAAGGCCTACTTAGGGGTGACGTATTAATATTTAAAAGGAGTATATCAGCAGGTCAAAAAGGGAATAAAAACCTGCACAGCCAGGTTAAGTGTAAAGTACACTATTCCCTTTTTTAATAGTAAGTTTGATTCCCTCTTGTTATGTCTGGGCAAAGATGAAAAAAGGCGAAAATAAGCCCAGCTGTGATGCACAATCATCAGATCGGATGGGTAGATTGGTCACAGTCTCATGATGGTTCTCCAGGTAATATGTTTGCAGACAGATCCTATGTCCCTGTTGGATGCTAGGAGAAGTATACTTTTACAAAGCCAAGGGTCTTGGTAACCCTGGAGAAGCACTTGGGGTTTAAGACTCACTCCAGCAGAAACCACTATCTAGGTCCAGTTAGAACTGGTCAGCTTGGCTCTTCGTGAAAAGGGACTTCTTGCAGCTTGCTGTGTTCCTGTAGCTTAATAGGAGGTCAGGCAACTGACCCTTGGCGGTCAATTCCTTTGTCCTGGGGAAGCTGGAACAGAGCTTTAGGTCTCCTTACACATCTCAACAACATATGCAGCCCTACTCCCATCTTGCAAATGTCCAGTAGTGTTTCAAATATGGTACCCAGGGTGCCTGGCATTAGCCTCTGGGTGCAGTTGACTCATGGCCCTTCATTAACTGATTGGCAAAAAGTTGTAAGGGTAACCGTACCCATTTATTGTATGTGTGCCTGTATGCACTACTAGAAACAATCCCATGGTGCCCCTCTCTACTTAAATATAACATGGCAGAAACTTTCTTCCCCTTTGCAAAGCTCCTGTGCCCACCCCAGGGCTGTGGGCAAAGAAACCAGCAACCACTCCTCTGTGGTCTCTCAAAACCGGTTCTGGGGCAGTTTCTGTCCCAATATGATTGGTACCTGGCTGACTACTTGGACAAAAGAGGGGGCATGTATTACCTATATCTGCCAGTGATAGGGTAAACCTCTTTTAAGTCATTTAAGGTCCTGGGCTCTTCCCCAAATGTCATCCATTCAGAAGAACAGAAACTCCGCACCCCCACACCCAAGGCACCGGTCTCAGCTCTGGGAGCAAGTGCATCGGCTCCTAGGCAACATTTAGCAACTCATACAAAATGGCAGCAATTAGGTAGCTATCTAAATGTACCTTTTGCACAACATTGATTATATAGGCGACTTTAACAATCAATTGGGTTAGTAATAAATATTGTTTTTTAATCCAAGAATTAACTTTGTAGCTGGTAACTAGGCAGATAAAACATGATTTGATTTAATACAGTATCACAAAGCTTTCCTATGGAACAGCTAACCCTGCAACAGTGAATTGGCATTGAGGGCTTTTCCACTACAGGGTATGTTTATCATTAAACCCTCACATGTTCTACTTTTAAATATCATGGATCCTTCCTTATTGGCAATAAGGCCTACTTAGGGGTGACTTATTAATATTTAAAAGGAGTATATCGGCCGGTCAAAAAGGGAATAAAAACCTGCACAGCCAGGTTAAGTGTAAAGTACACTATTCCCTTTTTTAATAGTAAGTTTGATTCCCTCTTGTTATGTCTGGGCAAAGATGAAAAAAGGCGAAAATAAGCCCAGCTGTGATGCACAATCATCAGATCGGATGGGTAGATTCGTCACAGTCTCATGATGGTTCTCCAGGTAATATGTTTGCAGAAAGATCCTATGTCCCTGTTGGATGCTAGGAGAAGTATACTTTTACAAAGCCAAGGGTCTCGGTAACCCTGGAGAAGCACTTGGGGTTTAAGACTCACTCCAGCAGAAACCACCATCTAGGTCCAGTTAGAACTGGTCAGCTTGGCTCTTCGTGAAAAGGGACTTCTTGCAGCTTGCTGTGTTCCTGTAGCCTAATAGGAGGTCAGGCAACTGACCCTTGGCGGTCAATTCCTTTGTCCTGGGGAAGCTGGAACAGAGCTTTAGGTCTCCTTACACATCTCAACAACATATGCAGCCCTACTCCCATCTTGCAAATGTCCAGTAGTGTTTCAAATATGGTACCCAGGGTGCCTGGCACTAGCCTCTGGGTGCAGTTGACTCATGGCCCTTCATTAACTGATTGGCAAAAAGTTGTAAGGGTAACCGTACCCATTTATTGTATGTGTGCCTGTATGCACTACTAGAAACAATCCCATGGTGCCCCTCTCTACTTAAATATAACATGGCAGAAACGTTCTTCCCCTTTGCAAAGCTCCTGTGCCCACCCCAGGGCTGTGGGCAAAGAAACCAGCAACCACTCCTCTGTGGTCTCTCAAAACCGGTTCTGGGGCAGTTTCTGTCCCAATATGATTGGTACCTGGCTGACTACTTGGACAAAAGAGGGGGCATGTATTACCTATATCTGCCAGTGATAGGGTAAACCTCTTTTAAGTCATTTAAGGTCCTGGGCTCTTCCCCAAATGTCATCCATTCAGAAGAACGGAAACTCCGCACCCCCACACCCAAGGCACCGGTCTCAGCTCTGGGAGCAAGTGCATCGGCTCCTAGGTAACATTTAGCAACTCATACAAAATGGCAGCAATTAGGTAGCTATCTAAATGTACCTTTTGCACAACATTGATTATATAGGCGACTTTAACAATCAATTGGGTTAGTAATAAATATTGTTTTTTAATCCAAGAATTAACTTTGTAGCTGGTAACTAGGCAGATAAAACATGATTTGATTTAATACAGTATCACAAAGCTTTCCTATGGAACAGCTAACCCTGCAACAGTGAATTGGCATTGAGGGCTTTTCCACTACAGGGTATGTTTATCATTAAACCCTCACATGTTCTACTTTTAAATATCATGGATCCTTCCTTATTGGCAATAAGGCCTACTTAGGGGTGACTTATTAATATTTAAAAGGAGTATATCGGCCGGTCAAAAAGGGAATAAAAACCTGCACAGCCAGGTTAAGTGCAAAGTGCACTATTCCCTTTTTTTCATAGTAAGTTTTATTCCCTCTTCTTATGTCTGGGCAAAGAGGACAAAGTTAAGTGTTTAGTTAGGGTTATTCCATTTTGTTTTGTACCTGGTTTTAACACCATTGTAAATGGTTGGTTGTGACAATAACCCGTATTTAGTTAGATTTGAGTGATAATGGGTTCAGCTGTGGAAAAAAGTCTGAAATCCCTGTTTGTTAAAGCGATATGATTTCCCCTGAACGTTCCCCTGTGCAACAGCTGTTACTAAATGTAGTACATTTTACTAGTTTATGGTTAAAAGATTGAAATAAGATTATTGCTGATGATGAACACATGGAATTTTCTTTGAATGGTACCATAATATAATAATATAAATGAGTGGGAGGGTTTGAAAGGATTTCAGGATAATTGGAATACAGAAACCCAAAAATCTGATATAGAAAAAGAAGTGTGATTCTGAATGTGGAGTAGTCGTAGGATATCTATTAATGCTTTCGCTATTAGGCCTCCCTCACCCCCGTGCAAAGCCTTTTTTGGGCAATTTGGGATAGTTTGTGCTTAGGCCCCTGAAGAAAGTATCTGTTTTTTTCCTGCAAAAGGTATCAACAAAGGGGTTATGGTGCTAAAATCACCATCTTCCCAGCTGTCAGGAACAGGCAGACTTTTGTCAGAAAACCAAAACTTTCTACTCAGGTTTTGCATTTTACCAGGGCACAGTCTATTTTTTTTATTTTGTGTGCTTTCAACCTCCATCCAATTAGTGGTACAAATGGGTATGAAGCCAATAATGGTTTCTGGAAAAATAAACATTTCTGAAAGCATGATAACATTCTGAATTCAACAAGAGGTTATTTGTGTAGATCCTTCAAGGTTTTTTGATAGAAACTAACAATTGGATTAAACAAAATATTGAAATTAAGTTGGAAAAAACAGCCTTTTGTGCCAACATTTTCACCTTTAACGTCTTCTAAGTATGGCAGAATTTTTAATGTCACCATGCGCGTGATTGTCATTACATTGAAAATAACCAAAATGCTCCTACTGGACTGAGTCCGGCACAATGACCGTGCCTGGGGTGGTGGGGGACGATTATATGCTTGGTGCAGTCCAATAGGTGTGAAGATGGTGAGGGGAATGGACCACCCAGTATTATTTTTGATCGATGGTGCTACTCATTCCATGGTCAGGCCAATTGAGGTTCTCAAACTACCCCTCTAAGAAAAAGAGGTCCAATTACCAATAATATGTCAGTAAATGTTCCTGTAAAAATTAGTTCAATCAAAAATGATCACCAGTTCACAATATGTGACACGAGTGAGTGCTGTCAATTTGTTGGGTCATGATCTGCTTTGAAAAATGAACTGTGTAATTTATTGCACACAGCATGTTGTAACAATTCAAACACAGGATGAGGATTCTGATTACAAATAAAAAAGAGTCAAGAGTAAACTTGCTTTTGACTCCCACAAAAAAGGACATCATTCTAGCTTGAAAGCACATAATGAAGAAGAAGGACTTTAGGGATTCTAGTGGCAGAGACATTTGATTAATAAAAAGTGCAGAACAAGTACAGTTTAAAGTAAACCCAAATGTTGTGAATCCTCGTACTCCTCACATCAAGCTTATTTATGAGGCAGAGAAAGGAATGACGCCGGTCACTGAGAAAAATAATTGAGCAAGGCATTTTAGAAGGACTGCTAAGAAGTCATGTATTCCCCAGTTTCTGACTTTGAAATAAAGCGGATAGGAATCGGTGCATCTTACAAGTTCTGCACAAAGTTAATAATGTTATATGTCCAGCTTGTCCAGTGGTACCAAATACTTCTATCATTTGTTCTAAATTCCTGCGGATGCAAAGTGGTTTACAATTATTAATTTGTGTCAAGCATTTTTCTCCATTCTTCTTCATGAGGATGGCCACTATCTCTTTGTGTTCAGATTTTTTAAATAAGTAATAGTCTGGTGAAGGCAGTGCTTAATTGGAGAAAGTGCTTTCAGGTGCTCAGCACCTGCACTTCTTTCACAGGGCCGGGGCTACAATTTCTGAACCTGCAGGTGGTGGTCTCAAAATTAATTGTTCAATTCAAAATAAAAAGAATAACATACATTGCATGGTGACTGGCTGGTAAATGTTCCTAGGCAGGCCAGCATACGCCTGTCCAGACAGGCATGATTGTGTATCACCACGTTAGTGATGATGTCATCACGCTGATCACAAATCCAAGAAGTCATCGACAAACTATGGCTTGCATTCTATTCCCATTGTCTGCTGCACCCTGCCACTGCCTGAGCCTAAGCTTCCCATTGGATAATTGTAGCTGTGGGCTGGCTCATGACGGAGTTGAGGCAAGGAAGCAGCAAGAGCGCATTTGTAACTTGGGAGTGAGGGCTCTTGAGGAAGAATAAATTAGAGTAAGTGTGGACTTTCCACTTGTTGCGTAGCCAGAGTAGCATATCCAGCAGCCCTACATTGCTTCTATCTTCAATGTGCTTGATGCGGCTGTGGCCCAACACAACTTTTGTGTGCCATGGCGTCGCCAGTAGAATCTGTGCGCTGCACCCCAGCATGGTAATTGCTGAGCGTGAGTGAGTCCAGTAGGCACCACAGCCATACTTACTGGCATTGGCAGGATTACTGCTGGGGACAATGCCTGTGCTGTAGCAGGCAAGATCACAGCAAGCTGAGCTGTGGATGCCGATGCAATTGTCATCCCTGGACCTACTAATTACAGGCAGCACTAGCAGTGACATGCCCTGCTGTGCTCAAGCAGCCGCCTGTTCCACAATAAACCCAGTCATACCACACTGATTAATAAATGCAAAAAAGCATTTTCATTTTGTTTTTGCACTCGGTGTAGGTAAGAAAGTAAAACACGTCATCTTCTGCTTCTTTAGGAATGACAACAGGAAAACGCAGAGTTCAAAATAGCAGGGACATGTACAGACTGACGACAGGGGTCACAGGCTGCAGCAGTGTTAGAGATGAGAGACAGCAAGAATAAAGAGGGGAAGAAACAACGAGAGGAGAGAGATAAAATGAAGCAAAGTAGAAGAAAAGGAGAGCAAATCAGATACAAAGAGAAAGCAGCCATGATGTGAAGAAGGGAGCATTAACCCCTTCCATGCTGAGGACGGCCCCCAGTCGTCATGCATCACGGTGCTCGTGTGCTGATGACGGCTGTGGGCCGTCATGAACCTGCCCACTCTCAAAATCTCTGCACAGGTGCAGAATCGCGCCCATGCCTAAGGGGTTAAGAAGAGAGAACATAGAATGAATGGATGTGGAGTACAGGACAGAGGAAAAAAAGCAGACAAATGATAAAATGGAGACACAGCTAATCACTGCTAGAGAGTGATAGTAAAGAGCCAAGATCGAGGGGAGAGAGAGCAGAGCATGGATAAAAGTGAAGAGAAAAAAGGGCAGGGCTAAAATAAATAGAGGGCAAATCAGAAATACAGGGTGTGACAAAGGTGATAGAAAACAATTAGAGAGCTGAGACGATAGACTCTTAGAGCAAAGACTTAGGGGACAGACAACAGAACAAGGTTAGAAGATAGAGGTGGTTCATCCAGTCCCTGGAACTCCCTCTTCTGGCCCTCCTCTTTGGGACCCCCTCCCACACCCTCTTCCTCAGTTAAAACCCTGGGTATTAAACTCAATAACCATCTCAACCTCCACTCACAAATCAGTTCTGTCGTATCTTCTTGCTTTCTTGTTCTCCGCACCATCCGCTCTGTCTCCCGTTTCTTTTCTCCTTCTGCCCTCAGGTTAATCATGTCCGCCCTGGTTGTTTCCCGGCTGGACTACGCCAATGCCCTCTACAACGGCATCCCGGCTTACAGTCTCCAGAAGCTCCAGCTGGTTCAAAACCAGGCGGCCAGATTGATCTACGGACTTTCTCGTTTCCATCATTCCACCCCCCTGCTGAAAGCACTGCACTGGCTGCCTGTAAAGGAGCGAACCTTATTTAAGACTGGCTGCATGGTCTTCCAGGCACGCCAAGGGACTGCTCCGGCCTTCATTTCTTCTTTACTCAAAGAATACACCCCTGTTCGCGAGTTGCGGTCATCTACCCAATCACTCCTACAAGTCCCCAGATACAGACGTAAGAAATGGGGTGGATCCAATTTTTCTGTTTTGGCACCCTCCTTTTGGAACTCCCTTCCTGACCATTTACGTTCGGCTACTCACTACCCTGCCTTCCGAAAAGAGCTCAAGACTCTTCTTTTTACCCAAGCTTTCCCAATGTAATTCCTTCCCCTCCCTGTCATCTCTAGTCTTGTTTGTGTCACTGCTAAAGTTTGCCTCCATAGCGCCAAGAAACCGCATGGTGAACGTTGCGCTCAACAAATACTTTTTAAATTAAATTAAATTAAATAGAGACTGAGGCAGTGAGAGTGTTGAAAGTGGGTCTCACCGGAGGAAGACGTGAGCGGTTGCCTCCTTAGCAACATTTTCGGTATGCAGACAAAATATCGATATTTAAATATCGATATACAATAATATCGAAGTTTAAATATCGAAGGGACATAATATAGAAGGTAAGTAATATCAATACATTTAATATCGATAATAGTAATATTGAAGTTTTAAATATCGATGTTAGTAATATCGATGTTAATAATTTCGATGTTACTAATATCGATTTTTAAATTATTTTTGTGTATATTATTATGTATTTATTATGCTTTCAATTTATTTTTATGTAATTTGATTAAATTTTGTATTTTAGTACTGTAGCAGGTTCTAGGTTTAGAGGGGAATAGGGTGGGAAGTCATTTAATTATGTTAAATTAATTATTAATTAGTAGGAATTATAAATTAATTTGAATTAATTGATAAATACTTTAAATTAATTGGTAATTAATTTTAAATAATTGATTAATTGATAATTATGTTCTGTAGCCGATTGTGGGTGTATAGGGGTATAGGGTGGGAAGTAATTTAAATGTAATTAAGTTAAAAAAATAATTAATTGTTTTTTAATTATATAATTGCTAATTATTTATTAATTGGTAATTAAATATTATTAAATGGTATTTTTTATTAATTTTTTTAGTTAAATATATTTTGCTAATCATGTTTTTAATAATTATGTATTGGTATCTGTAAATGGTTTATATTTATTTAATGGTTACGTTTTTTATTATTTAAAAAAATACATTTATTTATGAATATGTTATTTTTACCCCTAAGCTATCCAACAATTCCCTACTGTTGCACTCTCTGGAGTTGGAGTAGTAATTGTTACCCCTATGCTATCCAACACTTTCCCTACTGTTGCACTCTCTGGAGTTGGAATAGTAATTGTTACCCCTACACTATCCAACACTTTCCCCACTGTTGCACTCTTTGGAGTTGGAATAGTAATTGTTACACCTACGCTATTCAACACTTTCCCTACTGTTGCACTCTCTGGAGTGGGAATAGTAGTTGCTACCCATACGCTATCCAACACTTTACCTACTTTTGCACTCTTTGGAGTTGAAATAGGAATTGTTACCCCTACGCTATCCAACACTTTCCCTACTGTTGCACTCGCTGGAGTTGGAATAGTAATTGTTACCCCTACGCTATCCAACACTTTCCCTACTGTTGAGCTCTCTGGAGTGGGAATAGTAATTGTTACCCCTACGCTATCCAACACTTTTCCCACTGTTGCACTCTCTGGAGCTGGAATAGTAATTTTTACCCCTACGCTATCCATCACTTTCCCTACTGTTGCACTCTATGGAGTGGGTATAGTAATTGTTACCCCTACGCTATCCAACACTTTCCCTACAGTTGCACTCTCTGGAGTGGGAATAGTAATTGTTACCCCTACGCTATCCAACACTTTCCCTACTGTTGCACTCTCTGGAGTTGGAATAGTAATTATTACCCCTACGCTATCCAACACTTTCCCTACTATTGCACTCTCTGGAGTGGGAATAGTAATTGTTACCCCTACGCTATCCAACAGTTTCCCTACTGTTGCACTCTCTGGAGTTGGAATAGTAATTGTTACCCCTACGCTATCCAACACTTTCCCTACTGTTGCACTCTCTGGAGTTGGAATAGTAATTATTACCCCTACACTATCCAACACTTTCCCTACTGTTGCACTCTCTGGAGTTGGAATAGTAATTGTTACCCCTACGCTATCCAACACTTTCCCTACTGTTGCACTCCCTGGAGTTGGAATAGTAATTGTTACCCCTACACTATCCAGCACTTTCCCTACTGTTGCACTCTCTGGAGTGGGAATAGTAATTGTTACCCCTACGCTATCCAACACTTTCCCTACTGTTGCACTCTTTGGAGCTGGAATAGTAATTTTTACCCCTACGCTATCCAACACTTTCCCTACTGTTGCACTCTATGGAGTTGAAATAGTAATTGTTAACGCTACGCTTTCCAACATTTTCCCTACTGTTACACGCTCTGGAGTGGGAATAGTAAATGTTACCCCTACGCTATCCAACACTTTCCCTACTGTTGCACTCTCTGGAGTGGAAATAGTAATTGTTACCCTAACGCTATCCAACACTTTCCCTACTGTTGCACTCTCTGGAGTTGGAATAGTAAGTTTTACCCCTACGCTATCCAACACTTTACCTACTGTTGTACTCTCTGGAGTGTGAATAGTAATTGTTACCCCTACGCTATCCAACACGTTCCCTACTGTTGCACTCTCTGGAGTGGGAATAGTAATTGTTACCCCTACGCTATCCAACACTTTCCCTACTGTTGCACTCTCTGGAGTTGGAATAGTAATTGTTACCCCTACGCTATGCAACACTTTCTCTACTGTTGCACTCTCTGGAGTGGAAATAGTAATTGTTACCCCTTTGTTATCCAACACTTTCCCTACTGTTGCACTCTTTGGAGTTGGAATAGTAATTGTTACCCCTACGCTATCCAACAATTTCCCTACTGTTGCACTCTCTGGAGTGGGAATAGTAATTTTTACCCGTACACTACCCAAAATGTATTTAATTTTTGTTATTTGTTTACATTTTTAATAATTGTTATTTATATTATTATTTGATGTATATAAATTTATTTGTAATTTATTATATTTTCATTTATTTATAAGTTATTAAAATAATTTATTTGAGGTATTATTAATGAAGTATATACTATGTAATATATCGGTATTATTATTTGTTTTTATTACATTATGTATTAATTTTAAATATTATAATATATTTTTAACTATGCTTATCACATTTATAAGTATTATTTTGTTAATATTACAATTTTTTATTTAAAAAACATATTTTCAAAAAAGTGATATTTTTGACATCAATATTTTTTTCTCGATATTTTTGTACTTAACTTGTTAGAGATAGGATCTCGATATTAATGTAATCAATATTTTTGTTGCAATATTTTTGTAGGTAGATATTTTTGTAGTCAATATTTTGTCATAGATTCAAAATTTGCAGCACCTGCACTTTTTGTTTTTACAAATTAAGCACTGGGTGAAAGAGTGCAATGAATAAATGCTTAAGACGTTTGCAACTGCCCTGAAATGTATTGCTGGATCCATATATAGATGACGTGATGGTAGGAGCCAAAAATAAAAGAAGACTGTAAGCTAGATGCAATTGTCCAACTGAACAATCCACTAGAAAATGGTCATAAAGCATCCACATCTTGTTGAATGATGAATTACGAAAATATTTGTATTTGTCTTGAGAGAGAAGGGTGGGCACAATCAATATTCATTTGAAAACACAGTGGCATGGAGGTAAAGTAGCTAGTAGCCTACATTTCTTCTAAATTAGATCCAGTAGCAAACATCTGGGCTGCTAATTTAGCATTCCTTCTACCTGTATTATTTTCTACACAGCATCTTGAAGTGACTGTGATGGGTTATACACTTATTGTGCTAGTCCCTCATTCAGTTGAGAGTTTGTTGACCCATACTCCAATGTGGTAGCTCTTTGACAAAGTACAAGCAAGTCATTCTTGTGGCAGAAAACATTTCTTTATAATACCATGAATCACACTTTTGCCAGTGCCTGACAGGAAGATACCAATGATGTGGCCCCAATTTTTCCAATGCCTAATGGGAAGATTCCAGTGATGAAGACAATAATTGTTACCATGACTGCACAAATGGGACAGAATAGTGTCCCAAACCAAGACTATATTTTCAAGACGTGCCACTCAAATTGGCTTATTTGATTACAATCAACATTAATAGCTGGTGTGATTTTGGAGTAGGCCATGATTTTGGACAGTTGTGGTCATAAAGGAGCCTGTTGGCTTTCTCTGGCACACCCATTATGAATGGTCCAAGAATTTGAATTTGAGGTATGCATTACAATTTTCAAGATAACTTGCTGTTGAAAAATGTGCTGCCCATAAGAGTGAAGTCGACCCGCGAGACATGGTGTCCAGGTTCCTGAGAGAAGATGGGCCCATAGAAATATGCTACAAGACCTAGGATTGGTAGATGTTTGGTGGTATTTAAAAGGCGAGTTGAGAGGGTACCACAGTACAAAATATGGCAGTTATTCTAGGGTGGACTATTTTTTTGCGGAAAGGGGCTTAGCGGCACATATAAAAGAGGTAAAACACATATTTTGGATCATTCAGCCATCACTATGTTAATGTAACTTCCTGGAATCAGGCCTAATATAAGGTGGCCCTTAAAGTGTACTCTCCTTTTGGATAAAAAGGTGGCATTAATTCTGAAAAAGGTTACCGCTGAGTATTTTCTGGATAACATTGGTACGTCCTCCTGATGATTAGTATGGGATGCTTTCAAAACATACATTCGGGGGGATATTGAAAAGTCAGGTGTGCTTAAGAATAGGGAAGAGAGGGCAGAAGTGGCAGAAATGGAGCAAGTCGTAGGTACTTTGGAGGCTTCCTTACAGATGCAGAGTGGAAGGGAGGATAAGAAATGTTATTAAAACAGCTTGAAGAGGCACAGCTAAATTATGAAATCAAGATGGACTCGAAATGTGGGAAGAGGTGGCAGGTTGGAAGTATGAGGCAGTTTGAGTATGGGGAAAGAGCGGGGCTCTATTGACATTGAAGGCAAGGGTGGATAGATCTAGGAACACAAAAATGAATTGGTAGTAGGTTCCCAGGGGGGATTATAAATAAACTAAAAGGCATGCAGAGACATATGGTCTCTTTATTCTATACACTGTGTAAGGAAGAGATCTTTCTGGAGCTTCTTAGACTTAGAGAATGGTTGGGTGATATTGGACTTTCTGAGCTTACAGAAGAAGGAAAAGCATATATGGAAGCTCCGATCATCCAGGAGGAAATTAGAAGGGCTGTGTTGCATATTAAGAGTGGGAAGGCTGCTAGTTTTGATGCTATCCCCGCGGAGTTGTATAAAGTCCTAAAGGAGGAAATTGTCCCTGTCTGGGAGACCACCTTTAATTTGGTGTATAAGGGAAGGACACAGACACCAGGGTCATGAAAGGAAGCTACCATAGTTTTGACCCTCAAACCAGCATAAGATCCTAGGAAAGTGAACTCATATCATCCAATATACCTGCTAATTGCAGATTACAAGATTTTCACAAGTATTTTGGCATTGACATTGGCCAAATTGGCCTCTCAGCTTATAAAGCCAGACCAGAAGGGATTAGCTCCACTGAGACATATCTACAAATGTACTCAGCAGTTAATTGGTAGTATAGATCTTGCCACAGCTCGGTTGAGTGCCTTGGCTGTTGTTACATTAGACGCAGCCAAGGTTTTTGACTGCGTTTGCTGAGTCTATATGGGGGAGGTATTGGCAATACCATGATTTAGCCCCTTCTTCATCGCAATGGTAAAGGGGCTGTGTGAGCATTCAACAGCTAGGACATTCCTTAATGGTTCACTCACAAGGAATTTCTCGGTTACTAGGGGCACCTGGAAGGGCTGTCCCCTTTCTTCACTATTGTTCGACATCTAAATCGGGCTATTCAGTAAACAGAAGTACGGGGTGATGTGTTGGAACGTAACAGATTGGAGAGGAGAAGTACAAGATCAGCTTAGGTACCTTGGGATTACTATTCTAAACTCATTAGAAGCAATGCCCCAGTATTATTTGGACAGGGTTGCAAAGGAGGTCGAAGGTTTGCTTGCCAGATGGAAGAACCTTCCTCTGATAGTATTTGAGAGAGTAAATTTGATCAAAATGATGATACTTCTCAAACTGACATACCTTTTTAATTGCATACCATTGATATTCCCGAGAATTGCAATAGATAAGATCCAGAGAAAAATAGTCCGCTTCATTTAGTCATCTAGTGGAGCTCGGCTTGACTGGAAAAAATAAAGGCAAAGGCTTGAAAAGGGTGGTTTAGCATTCCCAGAACGAAATGTGTACTGCATGGTTTCCAGTTTAAAACGGTAGGGTGCTCTTAGGTAAGTCAGGGCCCTCAACTTGGGGAGACATGCTGGGAGAGATGGTAAGGGAGTGGGACTTGGAAAGTTTATGGTACAAGTTTGGGGCAACGGTACGGTTGAAGATATTAAAGGCAGCATTGACTCTTTGGCTTAGAGTCAGAAGGATTTTGGGTATGGGTTATTTCTCTGATTCCTCCCCAATTTTGGATTTGCCAGGTACCCCAGAGTGTCTAAAAGACGGGTTGAGTCATCCATTAGGGAGAACTGGGATAGAAGTCTTGCAGGATCTGTTAACCATGCAGCGTAATTTGCCCTGGGAAGTATTAGCAGCAAAGACTGGTAATTCCCTTTCCTGATTCAAGTATCTCCAATTATCCTCTTGGCTACAGCCAACGCACAGGAGATTGGGTTGTGTGGGAATTCGAGTCAGAACTGCAGGATGGGACCCCTAGGAATACGAGGTCTCTTTGTGGTACTGGACGCTGCACAATGCTGAGAACAAGAAACTGAAGGCACCGGACGGGAAGGAGTCATTCAGGTGGCAGAACTCGAAACAGTATGGCAAACTTCCTTAAAACCTCCGTATTCTGTGGTAAAGCCAGCCAACCTTAAGCGCAACCACTTGCTTACCATCAACAGGTTATATTGGACACCCCAAAAGATAGCAAAGTTTGTACAAGAGCCGACCGCAAGATTTCGTAGGTGCGGTCTTTTAAGAGCCGATGACCAACATATTTTTATAATGTGCCCGGAAATAAAGGCCTATTGGCAGGAGGAGCAGAATGGGGTTAAGGATATCTTTAGGGCAAATATAACGCTAAGCTTAGCACTAATTCTTTAGAAAAGAATGGAGGCAGCACCAAGCACGAAGTAAAACAGGACCACGTTGTATCAAAAAATATATTTTCTTTTTATTTTTTCATATTTAGGACAGCCAACGCGTTTCGCTCCCCAACCGTGGGAGCTTCGTCAGGGCAAGGATATTGGTAAGTCTTGATGCGACACAATACCGTTGACAAGAAAGCTGGCTTCGTTTTCTAGCAATTGCCCGTGACGGATTCGATCGAACGCCTGAAGCACTTGTGGTAGCAGCTTACCAAGGACTGCACATACGCTCATCGCTCTACATACAGTCTACTTCAAATACTACTATGCAATTGAAATACTACCCTTCATGTTCACATCCATCTAATGGCCCGTGACGTTTGTCTACATCTTTATTCCCAATATCGGAATCTTGATATTAGCATCTCTACCACTTCATTGGCCAGCTTTCTTGTCAACGTTATTGTGTCGCATCAAGACTTACCAATATCCTTGCCCTGACGAAGCTCCCACGGTTGGGGAGCGAAACGCGTTGGCTGTCCTAAATATGAAAAAATAAAAAGAAAATATATTTTTTGATACAACCTGGTCCTGTTTTACTTCGTGCTTGGTGCTGCCTCCATTCTTTTTTAAAGTCTTCATCTGGATTTCCAGTGGGACCGAACCGCAGCAGATCCTGGGGGTTGTCAGCACAACAAAGACTGAACATTTTGAGGGACGTTGGAAAACAGAGGTGCTGGTTGTTTGATCCGCTGTGGAACATTCTCCTTTGGACTTAACACTAATTCTGATAAGGTGGAAGTTTAGCCCCAGTCAACCTCTAACAAGACCGCAGAGGGCTCTGCTGTTTTATTTGATGCTTTTAGTCGGGATGGGGATCTGTAAATGCTGGATGGATTCATTATCCCTAGAGCGATAGACTGGCTTCAGGCTGCTAGAAGCATATGCTGAATGGATATTGGCTGCAGCGCTGGGGGGGCAATCATAGTAGGATTTGGGTCGACTTTCAAAGATGGAGTGGAATCGAACCAGGCAGCTGGTTGGACTGGTTTGGCAGGGCCAGTGAAAGTATGCAACATGCCTGCGGTAATCTTGGAAACAGCCTAGTTTTGCAGACAATGGTGATAGGAGGACAATAAAAATAAAAAACTAAATTATAAAAAATATATCAAAATGTTGCCTATTTTTTTGCATTAGACACAAAAATATTTTTTCCTATATTTTTGTACTTATCATAATATGTAGTAGTACAATATTATGGTAAACAATATTTCTGACAATATTGTTTTCAACAATATTGTTTATCACGACATTGTGTCAGTGATCTGCAGTGTATGCACAGGTGTGAGACCAGTATATATGAGTAAACAAACTTCCTTGAGGGGAAGAAAGACATGTAGCCTTTTTTGCTTCCATAGCGTGAATGATTTATTAGCAGCAAAAACACCCAAACACCCAACGACTTTCGGCGAAACCTCGCCTTGTTCAGAGGATAAATGATCTGTTCATGTAACAGATGCTTGCTTCTGCTTACTGCGTATATATCTGAGACTTCACTACTGAGAATATGCCTGAGGCTATCTTACTAGGCATATATCCAACTCAGTGATCACATGCCAACAGTATGTACTTGTGTTCAGGTGTGGCTCCTCCGTAATGGTGGAGGAGCGTCGCCCCACTGTCCACGCCAGCAGACGGTAAATAAAATGACAATAACAAAGTTTTTGTCATTTGATTTCTGCTGTCTGTCTGAGCTTCACAATGACTATACGGCGGGCAGGCCGGCCACCTCAGGGAAGAGTAGCATGAACTCAAAACTGTGCAAGTGAGCTTGGTTGGCCCTCCTAGGCCGGCCAAGCACAGATGCTCACTTACGTTCCTGTGTAACACAGCAGGGTGGCAAAAAGGCACAGGCTCCAATGCACCTTCTGTGCAGCAAACAAGGCCGCTCAAACCAATCCTGATGCTGCTCTTATGTGAGAGCAGTGTCGCAATTGTGTGTGGAGTCAGTGCCCTGAGGGCTCATCCCCTTCTGGCCCAATGGCAATGAGAGGAGCAGTAAGGCGGCAGTCAGCAAAGCGGGGTGGCAGTTAAGTCTTTTATTGTTTATTATTTTAACCCCCCTCCCAAACCCCTTCCCTCCTCCCACGGCCGCCCTACCACTCAAGATAGGCGGCAGCGGCGGCCACCACTGCTTGTATTAACTCTGTGCAAAAAACACAGTACAAAAATAACAAACAAAAATCTCTGTTAAATAGAGGAGTATGCTTTCCCTACCAACAGATTCTTCTCACAATACCTCTTCAAAGGCTTATGAGAAAGAACATATTTCCTGACTGACCATCAGCTTATATGATTCTATTTTTTCCTGGCATACAAATGTCTTATGAATAACTTTCAACAGTTCATTCAAATTAGCTTCACACTATATCAGTTATCTAACAAAGTGAAAGTAACCTTACATATATACAAATGGGTCCAGCAGGTGCCCACCAAGCGAACTTGCTGGTATTGGCAATGTAGGAAGTGGTTTAATCGTAAGGACACGTCTGCTCATAAGCAAGTACAAGTCAAGAATGACCAACCCCCCCATCCAGTACAATGTCCCAACCTTCTAACCATATTCAACGCCAAACATTCTCCAGATGACACGAGACAGTCACAAGTTATGACAGAGTGTCCCGCTCGTGTCTGCTCGTGTCAGCATGCAACACACCTTCCCGCCCTAATAAATAAATAATAAGTACAGAATTAATTCATGACAAAATCTTTGTACTTTGCAGGAAGACTATGATTAAGCACCATCCTAGAATTCCCAGAATTGTAACAAGGAGGGGAATGATTCCCTTGGTCATTATGTTCCCCAACATCTAAAATACATTACTGTTATGGTCTTCCTGTAAATCAGTAACGCCTTTAAATAAAGATATTATGTTTAAGTTCCAGACAGAACCACCTTCAATTCTAACAGCATTCTTGAAAACCCTTAGTAACACCCTATTTTTTTTATATGAATGAATTCGCCCACCATTATCTAATGTTTAGTTACAGAACCCATTTTTTTGATCAACATCACACATGGTGAACGCTACTTCACAATCTTCATCTTGGATCTTAACTGGACATTCGACAGAAGAAGTTAATCCGGACATGCAGTCAGCGTGTACGTTAGCCCATCCTTGAACATATTCTATCTGGAACTGGAAAGACTGTAACCTGAAAGCAAGTCTTGCAAGGCGTGCAGACATAGTCCATCTTCCGCCTTGAGCCATCAAAAAAACAAGAGACTTATGGTCAGTTTTTATAACAAATTTGGTACCCCCAAAAAGGTTCTAAAATGTTCTGCCCCCCAAACGCAAGCCAATAGTTCTCTCTCTATAACAGAATAGTGTTTTTCTGAATCTCTCAGTGCTCTTGAAGCATATGCTACAATCCACTCTTTCTCATTGTCTCTTTGTAAAAGAACACCACCCAAACCGGTGCTTCTAACGCCCACCATAACAATGCACTTTTTCCCACAAACAAAAGGCTTAAGACATGGAGCATTCACAATTAACTCCTTCAAATTCTCAAAAATGTTAGACATATTATTGGCCCAAATAGATTTTGCATTTTTCTTGAGAAGACATCTAAAAGGATCAATTTTAGAAGCGAAATTGGGATGAATTTTGCATATAATTCAATACGACTCAGAAATGCCACCAGTTGTTCTTTGGAAGAGGGAATGGTTGCATTTACAATACTTTCAATGGGTGTATTTACAATACTTTCAATGTGATTACGTTTAGGTTTGATCCCCATTCCACTAATGGTATGCCCAAGGTACTCTACTTCCTTTGCCTTGATTTTACATTTATCAAGACGGAGAGTGAGACCTTTTTTTGACAAAGCAGCAATTATACTTTCTAAATTCAAGTCATGTTCTTCTCCATTCTTGCGTACAAAATAATATCGTCCTGAAATGCAATGGCACCATTTAATTCCTCCAAAGTATCTCTCATCAGTCTTTGAAACACTGAGGCAGCACAAGCAAGACCAAAAGGCATGCAAGAAAACCTGAAAACCGTTCATGAGTAATGAAAGCAGTACGTTTTTTTATTTCTCAGCAAGGACAACCTAGTGGTATGCACGAGCTAAATCAATGCATGAAAATACTTGTGCACCAGCTAACGTTGAAACCATCTCATGAAAGTTGGGTAAGGGTTGAGCATCTACCCAAATAGCATTATTCACACTGAGAAGGTCCACACAAGCCTAGGCTCACTTGACAATTTAATGGAAATAACAATGGGAGAAACCCAGGGTGATGACTCAATGTGTTCTATAATGTTTTTTGACACAGGTCTTTAAACACGTTCTTTGATTTGTTCCTGTAAGTGAGAGTAACATTCCTCACTTTGTGACGAACTGGAACAACATTGTCGTCTAATTTAATGACATGTTCAAAACCCTGATATTTCCCTAATTTTCCACTGAACGCATTGGGAAATAATTTCTTTAATTTATCAACAAGATGAAAATTGTCTTTGTGGGCAATATTGTGAGACTCAGCAGCATAAACCGGGGGGATCAGCTCTAGGATCAGGCTTAATTCCTAATTGTTGTTGATGCGGCCACCCTAATAATAACTGCCCTGATCTTGCTACATATATTTTGCCAAAAATATGGCGACCTGAAAACACCAAGGGGTCTATTAGGATGGCGGACGGACCTGCTCATATACATTAATATTACCTGGATTAAGTAATGCAGGCAATGTTTTGAATTCTTTTAAAGCAATACCACCTAAACAATGTTTTAACAAGGAAGATTTTCTCTCAGGTTCACACTATTCCCCTTCCAAAACTTCCACATACGCTAAAAAAACAGGTTCCCATATCTCCCAGGGTATTGGAGGTTCACAAGGAGAAGACAGGAATGATGGAGGAGGAACGATGCCTGACATGGTTAAAAAAAAAGAACAAAACAGTAATAATATTAAAAAATAAGAAAAACTGAAAACACAGGTACTAAACTGTTAAACGGAGAAGAAAACAAAAAAAACGATAAGCGTATAAATTTATATAACGTAAAAGTACAAGTAAAGAAGTTTAAGTACGTTTTAATGACACGCAGTGTGCGTGTCACCGAAGGATGAAGTATTACTACAATAAATCCTGTGAATCGACGTCCTGATCTTCCCATTACAGCGTGTAATATGCTGCAGGTTCCTGATGGGTTCCAGGTGAGTAGGAGCAGTTGCTAGGATACCGGAGAGACAGAAAAAAAGGCACCCATATTGGTTTACGTTGCGTGATGAACGTGATGACCGCAAATGTTCGTCAGCACTTATCCAGTACGTCTATGATTATTGATGACGCTTAAAGAAAGCTCCTCCGGAATTCCCATCCGTTGAAGTTGCTCAGGAACAATGGAACTCCTGAGCCACTCAAAAAATGTTACCGAAGAATGAACTCCAAGGCAATCCAAATTGAGGTAAAATAATAGTCCTTAGGAAAGGCAAAACCTCCAATAAGGCGCTAGGTTTTGCATTCTCAAATAGCGATTTTTAGAGAATCGCTATTAGATAATCGCAAAATGCTATGTATGTAGGATTTGCAAATCATTTTGCGAATCCTACATATTCCTTAATTGCGAATCACAAATTGCAATTCACAATTAAGGAATACCTCCCCATTCATTCCTATGGGCCTAGAGGCCCAAAGGAATGAATGGGAAGACATTCTCAATTTGCGATTCTCAATTAGAGAATCGCAAATTGAGAATGCAATTTCAAGGGTGCCAGGGTGTCAAAAGGACAGCCTGTTCCACCCCTGAAATGTGAATGTGTGCACAGGTGGCACACATGCATGCCCTATGGGCATGTATGTGTGCCACATAGCACTTTGAAAAATGCAAAAAAGTACATTTTGGC
This sequence comes from Lissotriton vulgaris, assembly GCF_964263255.1. NCBI lineage: Eukaryota > Metazoa > Chordata > Amphibia > Caudata > Salamandridae > Lissotriton > Lissotriton vulgaris. The sequence continues at coordinate 1,062,739,828 of NC_141699.1, forward strand.
AAAGAAATCGCAAATTACCACCAACTTGAAGTTGGTGGCCACCAGTGGAGCGGTAGGGAAGTCTTTTATTTTTTATTATTTTAAGCCCCCTCCCCAAACCCCTGCCTTCCACCCGGGTCCGCCCTACCACTCAGGATAGGCAGTGGCCGCCACTGGAAGTAAAGTACACTAAGAGCAAAACTGAAGACTACTGGCCAACATTGAAACATATGCAACCTCCAAATGAATGCAGCTTTACAGCAATATGGGCTCGCCCGGACCCTAAAGCCCCCCCTTCCTTAGGCACGAATATGCATACTGCTTATGTTCACAAAAACATGAAATAGAAAAAATACATTCCATGATAGCCAATGTTAAACATTCTTGACTTGTCAACGCATGTTTGCTATGTGCTGTTATATAAGGTTGAATATACTTACAAATGTTCTCCAAATACTTCCTGCTGGTCAAATTCATAATAATAGGAACTATTAATGGGAAAACGAAATAACAAGTCATTGGTGCCTAAGGGAATCCCTTGTCTACATGGAGCAGCTTTCCCTGCATCCCAAGATATGTCTTTTCCTTCCAATGATGATTACCCTGCTATGAAATGGCTGTAGTCTAAAGGATCTGACTGGCTTTAATGGTACCTGTCCCTAGTAGGTTGCTGCTTGTGGATTGCCGAAGGAGGGGATACCAGAGCAGGAATCCAATAGGCGAGCAGGATTTTACTAAACTAGACCACAAGAGAAATTATCTCAAGGCATGGGTAATACTGCCCCTACTCACTAGGCTCAACACAGTCTTTCAGCCCCTCCACCTTCATTGGTAAAACATTTGATTTTTCACCTAGCCCAAGTTGCACCAGGGAAATAAATTATAAATAGGAATGTGGTGAGACAGGACCGTATGCTACAAGTAATGGTTGAAACTGTGGTATATCAAGATGGAATTTAGATATAGAATTTAGATTGGTAATAATGGAAATTTCTTATCTTTGGTAGTTGTGAGTGAAAATGTGTTGGATAATATACTCACTCAACCTTGAAACACACATATGTGAATAGTTTAAGGTCACAATAGCTTGCACCTTGAATACCTGATTATCTGAAACAACTTGATAAAGAGCGAGTCTAATCGTTTAAAGTCCACAAATTGTGATATTTTCAATGTATGTAAGCGCAGGTCACTTACCTCTTTATTATTTTATTTTTTGGTAAAGGTGCACTTAAGAATGAAAACGTGTTCTTATCCCTAAATATGAGACGTATTAGAAGTTCAGCATGAATTTAAAAATATATTGTTTAATTTGCTTTGTGCATGCAAATCAACTGGAAATTATATATTTATTTGTTGTAGTTTGAACCTCAGCTGTTGTCACAATACTGTTCTTTATATCAGCCATGACCCAATTATCTAAGCCAGGGGTCTCCAAACCGGTCCTGGAGGGCTGGATGCCAGATTTTTTGGATATCTCCATTGAGATACATGTAGTTATTTTAAAAATCTGGTATGGATCCGGCCCTCCAGGACCGGTTTGGAGACCCCTGATCTAAGCCAATGTTATGGAATTATTTGTTTCCTGCCTCGGGATGTAAAGGTTGTTGAAGGTCACCTTTCTGTGTTATAGGCCTGAGTCACAGTCATGGGCCTATAATTCAAAGATGTCCTTTACAGGGTGTAACCTTGCGACTAGAGCGATCAACTTCGAAGCTGGGGAATCGGGTTCGAGACTCGGGTCGGCTCAACACCCCGTGATTCTGGGCAAATCACTTAATCTCCCAATGCCCACCAAAAATAAATTTGCCCTTTTGTAATGGAACTGGTGCTTGTGTTTTGTGTAAAGTGCTCTGATAACTCCCGGTTGAGTCCGCGCTATATAAAACACAAAAAACAGCAGAGCCATATGAGAATGGTATTAGAACATTTCATTCGTCGAGGGTAGAATGTTCTTAAAAAGGGAGAAACAGCAAAGCACTGGAGTGCTTGAGCATCCATCCATTAATTGCTCTGAGTCACATCATTGTGTTCAGTGGTGCTCTCAACATTCCAATGTTCTAATACATGGCATGTTTTAGGGTGTGTTATGAAAGAATGAGCTCCAAGAATAAATATATATATAGGCATAGTACATGCGGACTTCAAACAAATACAATTTGCGTTTAATCATATCTTTTGTACAGGAATACCAGCATCAAATACTTTATCCTAAACTGTAAATAAATCTTGGTAGCATGTGTTACACCACTCACTCAACCTCCTGCACTTACCTATGGTGGATGTGGAGAACAGCATGCAGTGAAGTATGGGCAGTTTAGCTTTCTGTAATAAGGAGGTTACAAAACACTGACTTCATGCAGCAAAACTAAATGTGTCACTTATACTTTTTGACACAAAACAGGCAGAGAGAATGTTTTTTCAAACTTAAAAAATGCTGACAATATGTATGAAGGCTGTCTACATTATGCATTTAAACAGGTGTGTCCAAGAAAGGTGATTAGGTCTATGAAAGCTGTTTTAACTTGTCTACCTGCTTATCTGGGACAACTTGATAACCTGCAAGTCTAACTGTTCAAAGTCCAGAACTTGTATTATGTTCAGGTTATGCATAGAAAGATGGAAATTGTATTCGTTTTAGAGTCTTGACTTGAAACCTCCCCCAACAACTATAGTCTCTCCTGTAAGGTAAGAAGCATCTGATGAGAAGAGAAATGACACAATTCCAGCATGTTCCTCCGGCTCTGCAATTCTAAGACACAAAAACAATGAATTGTTAAAAATTAAGTTAATCTATGATACTAAAGAATTTTCAATAATGTTTTCAGCGTTCACATCTTACATCGAGCATTATTGTCAAACGGTTAATAGGTAATGAATAAGTAAGTTCTAGTACACACTGGTTATATTATGAATGATTGTTTATGTTTCGAACAAATAATGTATTTTTCAAAAGGTACTTTTCACAGAATTATAAACACAGTACAAAAAGATGTGTCCACATAAAATATAAGGAAAACAGCGACAAAATACATACCATTTTTATTTTTTTATTTATTTTATTTTTATAGTTTTCTATAGCGCGAACCAGACCCAAGAGAAGGGTAACAGAGCGCTTTACAAAGTGAGTGTGAACACATACCAATCGAAATAAACGCAAATCAAGTAACACGTACATAAAAAGAAATGCAAAATAAGTGACAAGTACATAATACGGTAAGCTGGAAGATGGCCGAAATAGAGAACAACAATACAATAGGGAGTCAAATCGAAATTGAAGAAGCGTTATCTTTGAGATGAGGTTTGATGCTGGCTTGGTAAGAGTGGGGAGTTTGCTCATCACTCATCAGGAATGATTTAGCTTCCTTTTTGAAGAGGTATGATGAGGTGATTTTGCTGATGATTGGCGGAAGAGAGTTCCAGACTTTTGGCGCCGCTCCAGAGAAAGCTCTGTTGGAGGTTTTGGTCTTTATGAACCTCGCAGGTTTCAGGAGTAGGTTATCTGTGCTCCTGGAATGTCTGTTTCCTCCAGATAAAGTAAGTTTTTGGGCTAGGAACTGCAGGGTATTGTGGTGTAACGCCTAATGGGTAATACATGCAATCTTTAAGGGAATACAGGCTTCATAAGGGAGCCAGTTGAGTGCCTTCAGGTGTGGCGAAATGTGATTGAATTTCCTTGATCCTATAATGAGTCTAGCTGTGGCGTTGAGACATGCTTTTAACGGTGCGGTAGAGGTTTTTAGAAGGCCAGCGAGGGAGGAACAGCCATACTCCAGCCTTGAGATGACTAAGTTCTGAACTGCCGTTTTGAGGTCAGGGATCTCGATTAAAGGCTTCATTTTTCTTAGATAGTTGAGGTGAAAGCGGGCATTTTTATCCATCAAGTTGATGTGAGCTTGCATGTTAAGATTCTTATCCACAGTGACCCCAAGTGATAGTGTGGAGTCCACCAACGTTGGGGTGCAATTCAAGGCAGTGATCAATTTGGTCCATTCCTTAATTTCTTGTGAATTATTGCATTTAACTTGAGGAAGTTGGTCGTTAGCTAGTGTACGTTTTTTTCCAGAGCTAGATTCATTAGCTTTATCTCTTCAATGGAGGTGATTTTGATGTAAAGTTGTGTGTCGTCAGCGTACATGTGGTATGAGATCCTTGCCTGCTGTAGTAGTTCCATGAGTGGTTCAACATATAAATTGAGTAGAGTGGGAGACAAGGTGGAGCCTTGGGGAACTCCTAGTAGGTTAGGCGAAGATGGGGAAAGAATCTTGTTGGTCAAGAATGATTGTGTTCTATTTTCCAGAAAGGATTTGAACCATAGAAGTACTGTGCCAGAGAAACCCATCCTGTCTTCTAGTCTTCTTAGCAGTTTGTCGTGGTTGACCGTATCCAAGGCTGAAGGTAGGTCAAGCAAGATTAGTAAACATGTTTCATTGCGGTCAAGAGATGAGAGAGCGTCGTCTACTATATGTAGGATGGCTGTTTCAGTGCTATGGCGAGGTCTGAAGCCAGATTGGTGTATGTTCAGTAAGTTGAAGTTTGTGATGTGAGAGTTCAGTTGTTGTTGAACACATTTTTCCAGGACCTTGGCAAGCATAGGTATGTTGGTTATTGGTCGGAAATTGTTGGGGTCGGAGTTGCTAGCTGTCGTTTTTTTTAGGATAGGAGTAACTTGACCAGATTTTAGGCAGTCAGGGTTGTGACCTTCTGAGAGCGAGGCATTTATGATTTTGGTCCATAGAGGTGCTATGCTACGATAGACGTGGGGTAAGCACTTGGCTGGGACAGGGTTGTTGAAGTGGTTGTTGAGTTTAGTAGTTGTCAGAATTTTGAAGATATCATCGACATCATAAGTTTTGAAATTGGACCAGTTAGGGTTGTTTTGGGGTAGAGATCGCTTGTTTAGTACCAAGTATGATTGATCCTAGGGGTGGGTAGGTTGGTCGCAGCCATTTTGAGTTCAAGTTGGAGGGAATTTGTTTTTGCCTTAAAGAATGAGGAAAATTCATCACTACTTAACTGTGAGGTTGATGTTGAGAGTGAAGTTTTGGCTAGTTTGTTTGATTGTTGCTTCCGAATTTTGAAGAGCTTTTTAGGCCTATTTGTAGCATTATCTAGTTCTGATTTCAAGAAGTCTTTTTTTTATCTTAGAATCTTTATTGTGAGATGTTCTTGCTTTTCGAAGTAGTTTCAACTGGGGGGAGGGGTGAAGCCTCCATTTCCGTTCCATTGATCTGAGTTTGCGTCTCTCCTCATTCAAGGCTTCACTAAACCATGGGTTTTTATCCTTGTGAGGTATTTATTTGAGTCGAAGATTTTGGTCATCGTGGAGTTATAATGATCCTTGAGGGCAATGACGTCACCTACGTTGTTGGGGGAGATAAGAGCCTGCTTTAATGCCCAGAAAACTGGGCATTAAAGTAGCACCCTTGACCCTCAGACCTTAGATCACATCTGTGCTGGAGAGACTGCCAAAGAAGGCCTGCCTCCATATTCCCTGGACCCAACTAAGATAGGCTGCACCAAAAACTGTCCTACACCTTCAGTTCCTTGGGCTGGTAAAGAGAGGAATGTCCCTGCACTACCCATATCAAGGAAAAATCATTCCCTTGTACTAGGCAGAACGAAAGAAGTGACTCCAAGAGTCAGTTGGCTGACTTTCTGTTACAGCTCAGGGTCACAAAAGCTGGGAAAGCCTGCCTTGGTGAGTTGGTAGTCAAGAACGCCTGATCGCCAACGACTGCCACTTATCTCGCGCTCGCTGCATTGCCAGCGATGCAGCGAGCACAAGGTAAGTGGTTTTATGTTTTTAGAATTTGAATTTCCCTGGTCCGTCAACTGTCGTCTCTCCACCGACCCACACAGTCCCCCCCCACCTTCCCATCGGTCTTACCTGTACCCGCTGTGCCTGCTGACTCCAGAAACAATCACTCAATTTGCCTACCAAAGATGCTCCGAAGTACTTATTCTCTGTAGCTTCATAATGCCCACCACCACCTGCAAACATCATAGGAGACCTGTGGCTTCATCCAACATGTTGTTTACTTAGATGCATCCTGGTTTCTTACAAAGTGCATCATGCACTACAGTGCTTAATTTGTAATAAATTAAGTGCCGGGGCCCCCCTGCCAGTGCTGCCAATGACTGTACCAACATAAGAATAACCATCACACTCCAACAAGTGCAACAATTCAGACTATTTCAGGCCACACAAAGCTATAACAATGTCGTGAGAGGCCAAAGCCGAGCACTGGAAACCACTGGCTCAAATTAAGCACTGCTGCACTACCACATATATTCTCTCCGAATGCAAACAGGTGTGCAGGGGCCAAAGAACATGACAGTGCCAATATCTAGATGCCTTACAAAGGCCTTTAATACATATTGTTAACAATAGCTAATGCTCGGGAGCATATATGCGAGCCTTTATTAAGATAATGTCTGCAGATTGGTAGTGGTGCTGTAGCTTTACAATCGCAGTCCATATCTGTAAAGATATCTGTCAATTGTTAGTAGAGCTGCAGCATTAGCAAGGACATCTAAACCTTGAAAATAGTTCCATAGTCTTATAATTTAATTGAATGTCTATTAAGATACACCCTGTGTGTGAATTACAATACAGCAGGCTCTCTTTGCTACATGATGTCCAATGTGTCACTGCTTCAGTGATGTCAGTTTGCTATGTCATCCCAGAGGTCATGTGTGAGTTTATGGCAGTTTCTTAAAGATAGGGTCATTGTATGGCTTATACAAGGTACTTCAGTGGCTTTTAGGTCTCACCTAAAGACTGCTTTTCATGTGTGTTTGAACACAGACCCACTGTAAACAATATAAACTATACAGACATAGAATGAGCTTTGTATCTGCCCCAAGGGCATATTGTCTGTTTACGTTTACTGCTTCTGATTCAATATCTTTCCTTCCAATTCTTGAGTTCGAAATGCCCAAGGAGCGTTTTCATCTTACAATGTTTTGATTGGATACGTTGTATCCTTTCCCTGCTTATGTCAGAATCGTGAAGAGAAATGCATGATGGGCTACTTCTCTTCCTATTTCTACCCCTCAATTTGCTCTTCCCCTTTCTTCATAAATTATTGCACTCTGACCATAGCCCTCTGCTGCATCAATGGGCAGCCATCGTTAAACTTGTTTAAAGTCATTCCACGGTGGCCAACGCACATCCATTCACAGTAACCATCTAAGGGGAACAAATAGCAGTGGAGAGGCTGACAGGTGTCTTAGGAATGACCTATTTTCTTTACCAATCTTTGTTTTGGATAATAACCATAATGTCCTTTCTCCTAAAGTTTTTAAAGGCACATTTACTAGACATTTTTTAAAAATACATGTAAATGTTTACTTTTCTCTGAGTACAGGTGTGCATATGTATTTTAGTGCCTGCAGAACTTCCAGTTGTGTGGATAAAGTTTCCAAAGTGAAGGATCTCAGAATTGGGACATTTTGTTTATTCTGCTAGAGGCCCTTCTTCAGAAGGCAAATCCTGTAACATTGCCCACTAGTCTGTACCATGCATGCAGGATATTCTACTTGGAGAAACAGAATCATGCTAACCAGTAATCACACCAATACACATACTTCTTTGTTATTCCTCCCAGTCCACTTCTCCCCATATGAAAACACAGGGCCAAACTTAGCTTTGTTTTCTGTCAGAACCCACAGGAACTGTTGTGGGGTTCTCGCCCCTTTTTAACTTTATCTGAGTCGTTTTGCAGAACCAAAGCGGCATATATTTCAGGGTACACAGACAAAATATCGAGTTTTAAATTTCAATATACAATTATATCGAAGTTTAAATATCGATGGGACAAAATATAGAAGGTAAGTAATATCGACAGTCCTAATATAGATATTAGTATGATATTATTAATTTCGTAGTTTTAAATATCGATGTCAATAATATCGAAATAAATAATTTCGATGTTACTAATATCGATTTTTAAATACATTTTGTGTATATTATATTGTATTTATTAAGTTTTATTATTTATTTTTAATTTAATTTAATTAAATATTGTCTTTTAGTACTGTAGCGGGTTGTGGGTTTATAGGGGAATAGGGTGGGAAGTAATTTAATTATGTTAAATTAATTATTAATTAGGAGGAATTATTAATTAATTAATTGAGAATTAGTTTTTAGTTCATTTTAATTAATTGATTAATTGATAAATATGTTCTGTAGCGGGTTATGGGTTTATAGGGGAATAGGGTGGGAAGTAATTTAATTATGTTAAATTAATTATTAATTAGTAGGAATTATTAATTAATTAATTGAGAATTATTTGTAAATAATTTTAATTAATTGATTAATTGATAAATATGTTCTGTAGCGGGTTATGGGTTTATAGGGGAATAGGGTTGGAAGTAATGTAATAATGTTTAAATAATTATTAATTAGTAGGAATCATACATTAATAAAAAATAATTGGTAATTATATTTAATTATTTTGGTAATTATTTTTAATTAATTGATAAATATGTTCTGTAGCGGGTTATGGGTTTATAGGGGAATAGGGTGGGAAGTAATTTCATTATGTAGAATTAATTATTAATTAGTAGGAAGCATACATTTATTTTTATTAATTGTTAAATAAATTTAATTAATTGGTAATTACTTTTAAATAATTAATTAATTGATATATGTAATTTATAAGTATGTAATTTAAACCCCTACGCTACCCAACACTTTCCCTACTGTTGCACTCTCTGGAGTTGGAATAGTAATTGTTACCCCTACGCTATCCAACACTTTCCCTACTGTTGCACTCTCTGGAGTGGGAATAGTAATTTTTACCCCTACGCTATCCAACACTTTCCCTACTGTTGCACTCTCTGGAGTTGGAATAGTAATTGTTACCCCTACGCTATCCAACACTTTCCCGACTGTTGCACTCTCTGGAGTGGGAATAGTATTTGTTACCCCTACTCTATCCAACACTTTCCCTACTGTTGCACTCTCTGGAGTTGGAATAGTAATTGTTACCCCTACGCTATCCAACACTTTCCCTACTGTTGCACTCTCTGGAGTTAGAGTAGTAATTTTTAATCCTACGCTATCCAACACTTTCCCTACTGTTGCACTCTCTGGAGTTGGAATAGTAATTGTTACCCCTACGCTATCCAACACTTTCCCGACTGTTGCACTCTCTGGAGTGGGAATAGTATTTGTTACCCCTACGCTATCCAACACTTTCCCTACTGTTGCACTCTCTGGAGTTGGAATAGTAATTGTTACCCCTACGCTATCCAACACTTTCCCTACTGTTGCACTCTCTGGAGTTAGAGTAGTAATTTTTAATCCTACGCTATCCAACACTTTCCCTACTGTTGCACGCTCTGGAGTTGGAATAGTAATTTTTAACCCTACGCTATCCAACACTTTCCCTACTGTTGCACTCTCTGGAGTTGGAATAGTAATTTTTAATCCTACGCTATCCAACACTTTCCCTACTGTTGCACTCTCTGGAGTTGGAATAGTAATTGTTACCCTGACGCTATCCAACACTTTCCCTACTGTTGCACTCTCTGGAGTGGGAATAGTAATTTTTACCCCTACGCTATCCAAAACTTTCCCTACTGTTGCACTCTCTGGAGTAGGAATAGTAATAGTTACCCCTACGCTATCCAACACTTTCCCTACTGTTGCACTCTCTGGAGTTGGAATAGTAATTTTTAACCCTACGCTATCCAACACTTTCCCTACTGTTGCACTCTCTGGAGTGGGAATAGTAATTGTTACTGCTACGCTATCCAACACTTTCCCTACTGTCGCACTCTCTGGAGTGGGAATAGTAATTTTTACTCATACGCTATCTAAAATGTATTTAGCTTTTTTATTAGTATTATGTTGTTATTAATTGTTATTTATGTGAATTTTTTATATAAATAAATGTATTAGTAATTTATTACATTTTTATTTGTTTTTAAGTTATGACAATAATTAATTTAGAGTTATTATTAATGAAAAATATATTATGTATTATATATTTAATATTATTAATTTGTATTACATTATGTATTTATTTTAAATATTATAGTACATTTCTAAATATGTTTATTACATTTATAAGTATTATTTTGTTAATATTACATTTTTATTATATAAAAAAAACGATATTTTACAAAAAACGATATTTTTGTCATTCTATATTTTATTTTCGATATATTTGTACTTACCTTGTTAGGGATAGGATTCCGATATTTTTGACTTCAATATTTTTGTTCCGATATTTTTGTATATCGATATTTTTGTTTTCGATATTTTGTCAGACATTCATATTTCAGGAAATTTACTGGTTAAAAATAGTTACAATGGTGTGGAAGACAACCAACGCATGACCTAAGGTCATTGGGGAACACCGCTTCTTTTGAGCCTCAGCTATGCAGGAGTGAGTACCTGGAAGGGCTGCAAGCAGTGCGTAATTGGACTTAATTTTGGGGACTGGGACTTATTTTTTATCATCAGACTTGGACCAAGAATAAGGAAGACAAAGACAGAAAAGGGCAAAAGAAGAAGCAGGAGAAAGAAGAGAAAATGGAAAATTAAAAAAGGGATAACAAGATCCTCTGAGCGTGAGATAAAGGGCAGGGAATGGATTGTGGTGGATGAAAGAGGCCTGCGATGGCATCCAAACTTGACAGCTTTGGTATTGGCACTGTCGAAAAATATTGGGCCCCAGCACTTATTAATGTGGAAATTATGCACTGCGGGCGAGAATGAGCTTTGCCTGCAGCACGTGACTTTGTGGAAAAAAATCTACAGGCTCCTTGAAAGCAAGCCATAGGGTGGAGTTTCTCAGTAACATAACTCATGTATGTGTAAAGCAATCGTTCACCTGTAGGCATCTCTGCGCTGAATATCAGATGTATATTGTTACCCAACTCAATGGTACTCATTCTATAGACCTCAGATGAATAAAAAGCTGGGTGAACCCTCTAGGATTTGAACCTGTGACCATTAAGTTGAACACAGGCCCCTGCAATGGATGCATTAGTCCACTGAACCACCAGACCTGGCAGCGACATCAACAATACATTTAAAGTGCATACGACTTGGACCATTTTTTGGCCACATTTGAACCATTGTTTCCAAAATATTACTCCACCCCAGGTTCTATTATTGGGGTACCCATACTTTACTTTCTACATATTATGTGATGCATACAGCACACGTACACACAATCTACACCTGGCACATCCCTGAAATATTGTGACTGCTTTCTACCAGCAAAGTACGGGTGGACAACAAGTGCAAATAAAAGCAGAAAACACAGCCAGCAACACTGTTATTGTCAATTTATTTGTGCTGATCATTAGGACCCAGATTTCCTAAGATTTTCTGTGGGGGGTTAGGTCACTTTTTTTGGCGCCGCCCTAACACAAAATCCATGTTCGGATTTACAAAATTATGCTAATCGGGATTTGTGCAGCTTTGCATAGATAGGTACCACCCTTGTATTTTGACACAAACCCATATTTACAAAGATCTGTAACTATGGGTTAGCGTCCAGTGATGGGACCAATGTTATACAGAAGAAAAAAAAAGTATTACCTTTGAAATCCATAGACTTTAATCATGTCATTCATTATCGCTTCATTAGTCCACACCTGTTTCAAGAAAGGGCGGAAAAAATAAATGTTCATTTTTTTAATAGGGTTTCACATTCACCTACAGTTTTTCAAATTTTCATTATTTACAATTTAAAGCCTCAAATTTCATAACAGTACAACCCATGGTCAGTATCTGATCCTGCCACACATACACTGAACCACACTCAATAAATTAATGATTTTCAAATATCTAAGTACTTGTTTAGGAGTTGGGTAACAATAGGAAACCGTCTATTTACTAGAAAATGCTACATTGTAGCGTGGAATGCACCTGTGGACTTTCCTCCACAACAGGTATAGGTTGGTGGGGGAAATTTAGGAAGTGAGATTCTTGCCAGATTCGATATTTTGTTTGAAAATTGACAATTTCCAATTAGCAATATCTCTACAGGTTCTAAATATTCAACTCTTCTCCAATATGCAATGCCAAAGTTGGCTGTCATGTAGTCTCTGTGTCGCAAGACTAGTCGCAATTGTGAATGCCAGATGGGCCTCATCATTGTCTATATGTTTATATTCCTATTTATCCAGATTATAACTATTATGGCCATCATCTCCTTATCAAATAACAGTTTCTATCCTGTCCTTCAATTTATCAACCACGGGAGGGTTGTTCAATTTTCCCACTAAATGTATGAGCCCCGTCCCGGCCTTAAATAGTCTCATAAAATAACATGTACTTATAAAGAATACGTTCAACCAAGGGTATCTTGGCACTGAATAGCAGATATTCATTGTTACCCAACTCGATGGTACTAATTTTATCCACCGCAAAAGGATGTAAGGCTGAGTGAACCCACTGGGATTTAAATCTGTGAGCATGAGGTCGAACACAAGTCCTTACAAGGGATGCATTAGTCCACTAAGCCACCAGACCCAGCACTAAGCCACTCAACACTAAGTCAACCGAACCTATTCCTTCATGTGATCCCTGTATTCAGCTTACAGACAATATTTTTCCACCCAAAGGCCTTCATCCATTCAGCCACCCCTTACATCAATCTATTGCATGTGCTGCCAATGTCTTACAATAACTTTCCCAACCCTGCATTTTATCTCAATCTTTCTAATCACTTTATCCATTTCACTAATGCGCATCGATTGGCCCATTCAATGTAGTTCCCTATCACACATCATAAATGATGTTATACCACGTCGTATCTATCACCATCTCAAAATACTGCATTCAGAATTTTAAGTACCACAATACAGTGATGGTCGCTTTGAAATACTATGCTTAGCTCTGTATATTGGTGCCCAGGTGGGTAGGTAGATTTGGAGTTAAGAATAGTTAACCTATATTTAACTATATATAATTACCTACTTTACCTACCTAAAGTCTGGGCACAATATTATTGCTGGAAGATATTTTGTAACTCGGTATTGTGCATTCACTATAAATCCATACTCAATGCACACTACATTAACCCCTCCCATGCTCATGATGAGCTCAGCTTGTCATGAGCCACGGTTGCCGTGTGCTCATGATGAGCTGAGCTCGTCATAAAGGCTTCAACGCTCGAACGCGTGGCTAATTCCCCCGCTGTGCTGAACGTTCCCCACAAACGGGTGTGGCCGTGACGAGCTCAGCTCGTCATGAGCACACGGCCACCGTGGCTCATGACGAGCTGAGCTTGTCATGAGCACCGGGGCAGCACAGCGGGGGAATTATCCCCGCAGCCAAGGGGTTAATCCAACGTCGTACATTCTCCCTACATACCCCACCCATGTAATTCATGTCTTCTTTGTGCCCACTCCATACACCGCATACACGCTCCCAATGGTTTTTGTATTGCTAAAACACACATGGGCGTCATTAAGGGTTGTATCTGCGACCCCTGGCTTGTCCTTTGGTACCACTAGCACAGCCTTTGTGACCTCTGGGCTCAGAGGTGGCAAATTCAGTGCCAGGAACACAGGGGCAGCTAGGGCTCTAGTCTCTTTATTTTCCCTCATTTTTTTATTACACTAATAGTGAATAACTAAAATACACCATGCACTACTAGTGCAATAAAAATGGAGTACAATAAGCTGGAATATGCCTTTCCACAGCAGCTGTGGTAATCAAAAATCGCTTTTAAATATATTTTGTGTGTATGCTTGTGGGTAAAAGTGTGTTTATGTGTGGATTTGTGTATGTGTGAGTGAAAGTGGAGGTCAAAGGGAATGTGATGTTCCTTCCACTACCCCTGGCATTCCAGTGAATTGACGTCCCTGAGATCACACCGTACATCTACCACCACACACATCAATGCACCATCCAACCATCAACCCAATGCTTTTTTATAATCCACCATACACTACATGAATCATTTGAATGCACTGCTTCAGGCTAAAGCATTTTTTACATTTGTTCACCTATGCTCTACTTTTCTTCACCGAGCGCAGTGCTTCCAATCATCACGCACCTTCAATTACCTACTCTAGGCACTACATCCATCCCCCCTTTCACACTAATTACAGAGGACACAAACACCATCAACCAATCCAATGCAATGTATTAGTAAACTCTACCCATTACATGTATCCTTCCCTGCATCTTACTCATTATCCCCAATCTCTTCAGCAACTCACCTAGTAATTCACAATAATCAACAATCCCACACATTACATCCACAAGTGGGCAGGAAAGGTTTTAGTTCAAGCCCATTTTCTTGGAAACGTTACATTATTAAGACCCGAGGAAGATGCATGGCATGTAGTTAGCTATCTGTCTGTTAAAAGTATTACATTTGAGGCAGTACAACTGTGATTTTCACTTAGTTCTGTGACAAGTAAAAATGGGGCGGACATATCAGATTTCTTATGAAGTGAGTTTTCAAATTCCTAAACAACTGGGAAATCAGGTATTGCAGTGTGCGAATATCTGAAGGGTGTAACTAGGTTATCACTGTTTTGTGAGAGTCTATGTTGCATGATTTACATGCAGGTCCTCCTGCCCTCAGATCTCAACTGCATGTGTATCAGTTATCCTGATATATTGATGATGATGAGTTATCCTGACATTTATTATGGCCCTGGTGTCATGCTAATCTAAGCATGTGTGCAGAGACCTAAGTCTGTCCCTGGCTATATGAAGTCCTAGGCTGTCCTATGACCAGGAGGGGCGCACCAAGCGTGACCTCATTGTGAGCAGTGGTCTACTGTCCAGTCCTAGGTGTAGCGCATAACGTGGTGATCTCAGTATAAGTATGTTTTAAGATGATCTCAGTAGTTTAGTTGTGTCACCAGACCTTTTTTACTATACCACTGAGAGAGACATTTACTTGTCCACCTGTGTTATGTTCTGCTACTATGTGTATGCCCGAAGTCAGGATCCAGAGTTGGAAGGGTACCTGGGAGAAAGTAGCTGAGGGAGCATAGAGGGTATGGCTCCTGGAAGAAAAATCATAGTACACAAACCTCCACTGTGTTCCAGTTTCATGTATTTTATGACCAGAGAAGAGAGTACTCCTCAGCATACTCAAAGGGCTTATGTTCAACTAAGGATAGTGTTTGTCTGACAGAAAGACAGTCTCCTAAAGTTGAGCAGATATCACCTGAACATTGCATATTCTGCTTGAGGAGCCCCGGGTCTTCACTGAAGAATCTAAAAGCCAGCCTGCCAGTTGAGGAAGAGAAGGAGCCTGCCTGGCCCTGCAAGAGGAGAGACTGGCTAAGAGGTGACAGGCCTGGTTTGTTCCTACACATGAATGAGCTTGAAAGGACCTTATCCAAGTTCCTGGAAGGAACTGTAAATGTCTAGCAACTGCATGACTGCCAAAGGCCCAGATAGGAGCTCCACATGTCGTGACTGCCATCATCCCAGCTGGGGACTACAACTGCTGTGATGACCAGAGACTTGGATGAGGCTACATCTGCCATGACTGCCATAGGTCCAGATAGGGACTATACAACTGCAGTGATCGTTTGGGCATAGACAGGGCATATTACTACCAAGATTGATGTTGTCCCAGATAGGCACTACAGTCGCTTTAATCAAGGTAGGCTGCACCCTCTGGTCCATATGGGACCACAACTGCTGTGATGAACCTTGGACCAACCCAGATGTTAGTTTTTCTCAGCCCAGGGGCGGCAACATCACTGCAATCTTGAGGGACCACCCTGGGCAGCCACATCATTGCCTGTGGCGCGGACTCTACAGATTGTGGCTGGGCAAGCACACGGATTGACACTGTCTATGTCCAACTTCCCACATGGCCCTATGGACTTATGACTGACTGCAGCATTCATAGAAGTCAAGTGGGAGGCTTATACCAGAGGTGAACAAGGGGTCAAATAACTGGAGGCATCCATGATGGAGTAGTAGAGGGAGCAGGGAGAGTGTGGTGACCTAAAGAATTGCATTGAAGGACAGAGAATTGTATGACTGCTGGGATTGTTTTGTGTTTAGTACAACTGTGTGATTAAAGTACTTTCTTTGTTTAAAAGACATGCACTGGGCTGGATATTGAAATGTTTTCATTGTCTCTTAAATGGTTGAGTGCTGAGCATAAGTACCCCCAAACTATCTCCCTAAGAAGTCTGTGACTGCTCGCCCTCACTACCTTGTGAGTCAAGTGTGCAAGGGGTTGTACTTGGCACTGTTTGTTGAACCATATTAGAGCAGGTCCTGGTAAATCAGTGACAAATGAACATAACCGCTATGGTTGCGATACACTAGCCACTGCCTTGCACCCTGGCTTGGCAAACATATCTGACAACCATGCAATATTATTGGCTTGCATGTAGTGGCATTCTACTATGAACTAATACTTCTTTCAAGGACAAAAGAAACAACTGATTGTGTCTTCCTACCTTAAGAGTGCATTAAACTTTAAAAATCTAATGATGAATAGGTGAATTGAAAAGCAGTCTGGCCTGGGACAGAGTCATCTGCATGTAAGATAGAGCCAGACATGTAAATAGCTCTTCTCAACCATAACTCCATTTCTGCAGCATTACCTACCATGAAATCTTTAGATTTAATTATAGGCCAGTCTGCATATGAAATCTTCTATGTTTAAATAGTTTTATAAATCCAACTCTACTGCATACCACATTTACTGGTCTGCAATGTCAAGTAAGCATCACAAATTACTCATGAATGCAGTAAATAAAATGAATTGAACAAAATGTATAAAGGAAGGACCATCCCTTTCACAAGTGGGGGCGTCTTGAAACTATTCATATACTGCAGTGAGCGGAAGATAGAGACAAACTAGAATGAGTGTTGACAAGGGCATTGAGTCTGCTTTATAACTGAATGTGCTAGAATCTTCCTTCCAAGAAGTCACTAATTCATCCATCAGTGCACTTGTTGACTCGTCATCCATTTATTTTCTCAGTCTCTCATACTTGCACCTATGCACATATTATACACCTATTCAGTTATTCTGGAATTCACCTTCATACCGATTGGCAATACCATGCACACAAACTGACCAATCAATGAAGAAGCAATTTCAATTATAAGCCTGATCTTCTGACTTTGCAGCCATTTTGTAATGGGAGTGAGGCATCTTCCAGTTGTGAGTGAATGTTACCTTCTGTGAAGAGTGTATCTCTCTTACTCCCTGAGGTGTGATAGTGCTGGCAATAGTGTGGGGATGCAAGTCTGTGCAGTATGTAACATTGTTGTTAGAAGTGAGAGACTGGTAGTGTGTGAGGGTCAGAGAATTCAGTCAGTATTGTCCGACTACTCCACTGTGAGGGGTGTGAGGGTTGACAGCAGTGTGTGACTGCTAGCCAGTATGGGGTAAGTGTGCTTCTGCAATTGTGACTGGTACTGTGGCTGGTACTCTGAAGGGAGTCAGTATACTGTTGGTTTTTAGGTTGCTTTGCTTTTATGCCCTAAGTGCTTTAACAGTTCCCCATATAATTCCATTGAGGGCCTATATGAAGACATGCTTTGTAGTTCTTTCCAATGTAAGACTCTTGTTTTCTTAAATAGAATTACAGTGATTGTTTATAAATTAACTCTACTTCCACTTGATGGAGTTTAAGTCTAGGTCTTTAGATGGTGTACACACACTCTTTTAATCAGAGAATTTTTTTACCCAACATGGGTTAGGTGAGAATCAGAGGGATCAATGCAAATACAAAATTGAACCTTGGTGTCCTAGTCTTTTTCACCATCTGCACCCTGCCCCATAGTGACACTTGCAAACATGACCAGCAGCGGATGTCATTGCTTGTCTTCTGCATCAGTGGAAGTTAGTTGTCCTACATAATATTTGTTAGACCTGGTAAGCAAGGAGCCCAGATACTGCATGCATTTAATTTAAGGGGCCATTTCAAGGTTAATCTGTCAAAGGTGGCATTTGAATAACATTTGTGAAATTTGAAAATGGCTGAGCTTCACACTTGGACCTGTATATATAGTAGCCAGAGAATACTGAAAATTCAGATGTCAGAGACAAAATCTCAGGGTTTAAGGATTGTGATTGAGATAAAGTAAAGACGTTGTCAACAGCTCGCGGAAATAATTTCTGTTGTCTACGTAGTAACTTTATATGCACAACTGCCTTCAATTGATGGATTTTGACTGAGAGGGATTGTAAGGTCAAGAGAAATAATAATGGAGAAAGGAGCCATCCCTGTCTGACCAGCACCTTTGGCTCGATTTAAGGGCATTTAACATTGTTCATAAAGGTTGAACTTAACCCATTTTATTTACAGGCCCTAAACAAGCATTGATAATTAACATTATCATAGAACTTTATTTCGATCTCTGTAGATCATAAAAGTATAGACAAACAAGACAGCCACAATACACATATACATGGAAGTGCGAATATAAATATCAGTAGATAAAATATATCAGTAGAAAAAAACAGTAGACAAACCACAAAAATTCATGACAAAAAGCACTGTCTAAAGGTGTAAAAGAACAAAGATCACAAATAAAATCGACAGAATAAAAAACACCCACCATGAAAAATCTTATCAAAGATCAATAGCAGACTGTAGAAATTTAGCACGCTTAATCCAAAATGCCCGTAAAAACATAGCCAGATAAACAACTACAATCTGACTAGTGTCACACTGCAATTTCTGAACATTTCCTGAAGCTTGCTACAACCCAGATTTTTGCACAGGGTAGCAATCTCTTTTGCACATTTATGTTTATAAAAGGGACAGGAAAGCAGAACATGGATAAGCGATTCAGAACACCCTTCACAGCCTACACACAGATCACTGTTTGGACAATTTTCCTCTTGCCGTCTACAAGTAAATGATTTTATGGGTAAAGTGCCATACTTAAACTGAAGATAAATATTCCTTCTCAGGTTTTTTTGTTTCTTTTTTTTTTATAAGTTTTGTATAGCGCAAACTTGACCCAAAGATATCAGGTATCAGAGCGCTTTACATGAGGACCAGTTTTGTTACAGATGGTCACGTTCATTTTTGGTAGGTAAGCAGAGATTAAGTGATTTGTCCAGAATCACAGGTTGAGGCGTGAACCCAGTTCCCAAGCTTTCGAGTTCGACCGCTGTAGCCATCAGGCTACATCCACAACAGTGGAGGGACAATTTCATCAATAGAACTTTCGTTAAAGGCCATTGTGTTCCGGTCAGTAAAAGACACAGATAAAGAGCCTTTGCACTGCCTAATGTTATCAATTGCCGCACTTTCCCAAACTAGTCCCTTTATACTGGCCAATCAAACACATGCTCTCAGGTGAGGTCCAATATTCATTCAATTTCAATCTGTTAAGTAGGGACTTAATAGCACTGAGCCACATTATTTTCTGTGCACACTGTGGGAACAAAAGATTTGGAATACCATCCTGATAAGATTCGAGGGTAGATGTTGTCCATAGCATACACCAATAGTTCAACATTCTGCATTCAATCTTGTGGGCAATTCTCATTTTGGGCCATATCTAAATATAGGGGGTCAAAACGTGTACTTACAGGAAGATTCTTAAAAACCTTTGCTCCACTTTGGAAAGGCCCTCTGAATGCGAATAGCCCCAGAGCTCAGTGCCATATAAACCTGCCCCTAGGGTCTTCACATTATATATTTCCAATGTGGGGCCACTCTTCTTGTGCTGAATCAAAGATAAATCAGATTTTTCAACCTGCGGTGTCCAGCATAAATTCTTGGTCAATTTAATACCCAAGTACTCAAAACTGGACACTACATATAAAATTGTGTCACCCACTAGCATCCTCCGATAACAGCGAGTCGGCATCTGTCTGGTGAAGATCATACATTTGGTCTTGGAGCTGTTAAGCTCCATGCCCCGCTCTATCCAAAACAGTTGAAGAGAGTTCAGAAGTTGTTGCAGACCCTGTGGCGATTTGGAAATAAACAAAGTGTTGTCAGCAAAAAGAAGTGCGGGAACCCCCAGCCTTCCTATCTTGGGTGCATCACACCCATCTCTATCCAAGAAGACATTTACACCATTTATGTATAACGTAAAGAGAGTGGGTGCCAAAACACACCTCTGCCTAACCCCAAATCAATATGGATCGGGTCGGTCATAGCCCATCCTGCCCCATCTCACCTGAGCAAGTGTATCTGCATGATGTTTCACAGGGATATCCCGCAGAGGTGTTGGTAACCCCACCTCCTCAAGGGCCCTCCATAGCTTGGCACGGGGAACTAAATCAAAAAATGCACGAAGATCGACAAAGGCAACATAAAGTTTGCCCTTGCCTATAATCACTTCTCTCCAGTATGTACACACACAACTAAAAATCTGATCCACAGTGCTCACTTTTGCCTAAAACCCGCCGGCCAATCCGAGACTATACTCTTGTCCCTAATCCAGTTCTGTATATGAGCCAAAACCTGTTTGCAAAAGATTTTTTGTGGGGAGTCGATCAGGCTTATAGACCTATCATTGGCTGAAATTATTCTGTCACTTTTTTATAATTAGATATAATTACCTTTAATTTCCAGGAGGGTGGAATCTCCATACCAGCTAGAATTGTTTTAGAAAGCAGATTGATGTAAGGCCTCCAACTTTGTGGTTTTCCCCTATATAAATTGTTAGGCAGTCTATCTGGCCTTGTAGCATGACTGGAAACGCAGGAATTAGTAGATGTTAATGTTTCGATAAGCGAAAAAGCCAGATCGGTAGACTTAGGAGCAGAACTGATTATAATACCCACTGTATTTATAAGTTTCAACATTTAGTGGATCAAGGCCCTCATAATGTGTCCAGGCATTCTGTCAGGACTGAAACTGGCTTGATTTTTAATGGACAAGCTGAAACTAGCTGGGTTTTAAATGGACAAGAGATGGAATCACAGTTCTTGGAGCCTGGATTACCCCGTCCATCAGGATGGTGAGCACCTTTCCTCTCCTTTCCTGAAAAACAACTGTTTGCCCAATTTAGAGATTACCGTCAGCCTAGCGCTCATCTGTGTACATTGATCAGAACCACTGTGTCTGTGGCTCCGTTCAAATTACAAAATGTTTGGTGGTTGGACGCAGTCAGCATTGATGGCACTCCACCAAGCTTTTAACATTTGATTGTTTTTCAGAAAAAAATTCCCAAAGTAGGAGGTTTTGTATTTTCTGAAACACAAAATAATTATGATCCCCCATCCTGGGAGTTTTCTCCCAGTGTGTGTTGGGTCATTGTTATTTTTCTATCCCTGCCGTGAACCATTTTGTGGCAGTGCTGGATGGGCCCAAAAAGACATTACACCATCCACCCTAAATAGGGCAAGCTGTTTAATGTCTTCCTCTGAAATCCCTTGCTCACTAGTCTGACAGATGAAGTACTCCTTGAACCTACAGGAGATTTGTCCTCACTAACATCCTGTTTTACTGTCTCCACTGCTTTTGGTTATCATCGTTCAGTATCTACATATGTCACACTGGACATCTTTATGGCAAATTCTGGTCACGGAAGTCCTTACTTGTAAAGTAGAAAAAGATCGTTCACAACCAAAGTGGCAAGAAGTGGCAGCGATCGTTCTCCAAGCAATGTTGTGCATGCTAACAACCATAATGTCCTCAACTGCATCTTTCCAGGCAAGTGCAATTGAGACCAATGTAGAGCTCAAATCTATTTCAGCAGATGAGCATACACTACTTATTTTCAATTCAGACTGGAATCCTTTGCACGATACACCAGCATGCTAGAGGGCAAGTTGAATCACTTGACTATAGCCCCTAACTTGGGTCAGGAAATTTGGTTGCTTCATAGGAAAGTAGTGGACTTGGAAGACTGGAATAGCATCAACAACATTAGGATCATGTAAGGACTACAATATGAGGTCCAAGAAATATGTAATTGTCGGATGTTTTGACGTTTTCTTTTTTCCTGATATACCAGGAATATTATCCTTCAAGAGAGTTCTTGAGAAGGTGTCTCTTTAGTCCATGAGTCTTTGATAGTCTACAATTTCATTGAGTGGTACCCAGATACTATCATGATTTATATTTATGGGCTGATGAATTAAAAAAATATTTGCTCAGCATTCAAAAAATCATTTAGGAAACTCTATTCAGAAATATGTACGAATTTTCAGATAATTAGCAGAACAACGAAAGTCTGCCAATTGACATTCAAATCCCTGATCTTAAGAGTACTTCAAGCAAGGCCTTTCTACACATAAATGTGCTATTTCTACAAGGGATGACACAACAGCTCTTATTCGCTTTTTCGAAAAAGTTTTACAATATTTCAGGATGCAAGGTTAATACTTCTAAAAAGTGCTAAAGTAAAAAACAACCACACATCAAGCAATTCTCTAAACAGCAAATAAAGTACTTTATTATGAAGATCTTCATAACTCTTTCTAAAGTATATTAATTAATTAAGGGTCCATCCTGAAAGAAACAATGAGATTTGATGATCTCAACAAACAGAATCCAAACTCTTATATCAGGACAATACACTGGTTAATTTGATTTCTTTCCCAAATGCCATATATTTTTTGGCACACGCATGTATCAGTTACAAGCTCTTATTCTTTAAATTAGAATACCGAATCACTATCTTTATTAAGAACATAGAAAAAAACGAAAAAACAAATATTAAAATATTACAGGCAGTCAAAAAAGTGTGGTGACTGGCTTTAAAATGAAGTTTTGGAAAGCGCCTCTCTGGAAATGATGTTTCTTATAATACTTTTGAGGCAGTGCTGTAGGAAGTGTGCAACATTGAAAAGACCTATGCAGTCTCATGATCCAAAAGTGTTATTTCTCCAATAAGGTTACCAAAATCCTATAAAAGGCTTTTTTTAAATTAAGGTAAGGAAAAATAAGGGCCTGATTACTTCTTTTGCGGTCTCAGTACCGCTGTCACAGCAGTGCCGTTGTCAATACTAGCTGGCTTGGCATCCACCAGCCATATTTCGATGAAAGCGCTCCCATAGATGTAACACCACCTGGTTCCCGTCACCACTGCCAGGCTTTCTCGCCCTCTGAGATGGAGTAACAGGCTGAAGTGGCTGATGACAGAAGTCCAGACACTGTACTAGCCGTGCAGATTACAATGTGAATTACCGCAAAGTCGAGTGTAACGGGAAGACCTCCACTCTCGACCCGCCGTGAAAACAGGAAATAAGGTGAAAACAGGGGCGGCTCTAGCCTCATGGCGGCCCTGAGCAGGGAGTGTAGGTAGGAGGCCCCCGGAGGAATGCAGGCGCGGAGGCCAGTGAAGAGGGGAGTTCAGGGTGTTTGGAAGTGGGACGGAGCCGGAGGCCGCCAAATCCCTGCCAGGGGCCGCCACCATAATATGTATGTATCCTCAGAGGATTATTATACTAAAGATACATATTGGCGTGGCGGCCCCTGGAGTTTGGTGGCCCTGTGCAGGTGCACAGCTTGCACATGCCTAAGGCCACCCCTGGTGAAAACTCACCTTATGTCCCATTTCCACCTCTTTTCCCATCAACGAGCCCAACGTCAAAGTCTTCCCTTGGAAGCTGACACTTGTCAACGCGGAAAATCCACACCTTCATTGCCAGAGGAACAGGAAAGCCCCACATACATTCCTGCACTATTTCAATGGCTGTATACGCATGCTGCTGGACATTGCTCACACAAACACAGTCTCTATATGTCTAATGCATATGTGTGTATTTTCTACCAATGCACATTAAAATACATACAAATGCATTGGCATTGTGGGGAAAACTGTGGGCTACTGTATGCGGTGGCCTCCCTCCGTCGGGTGACTGCAGCTGTCAGCACATCAGGAACATGCAAATACTGCAGGTGGGATACTGACAGCTTGGAGGTGTATTTGGGGCCACCGCAGACTGGCAGTTAGAGTGCCAAGGTTGTAATCAGGCACTTAGTCTCTAATGTTGTTTCACCCACATCAATTCAGAACAACCCAATCTTTATTACAAATTTCACTATATCCTCTGGGAGAGAGTAGGCCAACATTTTACACTCACATTTAATTTTAGATTACACAACCAGATGCATTAACCTGTTAATAGAAATGCTCTTTTTCCAAAATTCCAGGAGCCAATTTTAGAGCATAAGCACCACATACTCTTCCACTATTACAACACACATCTATTTATTTTGTGCCTTTAAGAAGCACCACTTCCATGGAAGTTGTCAGAAAGCTTTTCACATCAAAGAGAGATAAAGATGCCAACATCCCTTACAATGAACGACATTCTTGATCAAATGACATTCATCTCATTGTCTATTTCAGCACAACTTAAGAACATGACACAAAAGGCATCATCCTGCCAGGGAGATAAGGAAGAGCAGAGAAGAGAGGAAAGTTGCAAAAGAAAATGGCAGCTGAAGAGTGAAAGGAAGGTAGCTAGCTCAAGGTGTAGCAACAGAGAGGGCAGCCTTGAAAAATGAAGGTAACAGGGATGAGAGACAAACACTAGGCAGTTAGCAGTATGTAAATGGTGCAATGAGGAATTCAGGGGCATATTACCAAGGGCCCTTATCGCCGCTTTAGCAGGACTTTTTCCCGCTAAAGCGGCGATAATTTTCTCGCCCAATTACCAAGCTGTCGCTAACACCAGTTAGAGACAGCTTGTAGGCGATAGCGAGCATTTTGGGGCCCGCTTTGCATGTCTGGATTATTTATCGCTAATGACATGCAAAGTGGGCGTGCCAAAATGTTAGCGACTGAAAACAGTCGCTAGCATCACTATTGCCTATGATCAACACAGGCGTAGCGTTGGAAATATTCGCGCTAAGCGCGAATATCTCCAAAAGCTAACGCCTGCCCTGACCAGTTCTTAGCCATGTTATCCAACGGGAGGTGGATAACATGGCTAAGAGCATTGTCACGCTAATGCGTGAATATCGCTGTATTGACAGCAATATTCACGCATTTCGCCTGATTTTTATCGCTTTTGAGATAAACCTTGCTAATAGCAAGTTATCTCAGCGATAAAAACAGGTGAAGGGCGGCGATAAAAACATTACCGCTAACCCTACTTAGCGATAAATATCGCTGTAGGTTGGTAATATGCCCCCCAATGTGAAGGAAAGAATGGTAGAAGCCATAGTGAGCTGTCCTTGGAGACGAAACAAGGAAAACTTGGATGAGTTCAGAAAGAATTAACACAAATAAGTTTTTTGTTTTTTAGGGAATTACATTGGGGTATTTGAGTATCTTCAGTCAACTGTAAGGAGAACTTTAAAAGAATTCCAAACTTTTTCATCCCAATCTTAGAATTATTAGGTTTGTTGGGTTTTTGTTAGTGCCAATGATCTTACGATATGCATTAAGGTGATAGGTATTTAAAAGTGATACACACCAATTTGAACTTTATTCTAACTTCTAAGAGGAGCCGATTGTGATTCTTAGTGCTGGGGAAGGTCACATTTCCTTAACCCCAAGAGCAGTCTTGCCCTCGAAAGAAGTAGTGCTTTGATCGGGGATAGAGCAGAAGATACAGCGCCAGCTAAGCTTGCCTAACCATTGTTTGTTATTACAACAATCTGTACAATATGTCAAAAGCCATTAGGATGAAATACATTTGCCGTTTCATTATAGCACGAAGCATGACTCTTGTTCTTTTTGGCTGTATGCTTAATGTAAGGGGACATGGACACATCTGGGTCAATCTACATACCAAGTGATATGGCATTGATGGCCAATGCCAATGAGGACAAAGACAGGTTCGCTTTTTTGAATTGATATTTGTAGGAACTTGTTCAGTGTCCCAGGGCTGAAAGGGGTTGCTAGGCTCAGATTGTGACAACCAAAGCTTTTTACCACTGATGACCCCAGACTTAATCTCACTTTTGAACCCAAAACCCAAGAGCTGTCCATCATAGTTGGGAAAGGGCGGAAAGACGTTTGATACCGCTAGTGTGTGGTGCGGGGCTTCTATGCGTGTTCAAATGCCTCTTATGTATATAGGGTCAGAGAGCGAGCAGGACAGCAGGTGAGGAGAAAGCAGCCTCCTGGTCACAGGAACGGGGATTGCGCTCAAGAAACTCAGGGATGCAAAGACCTCCCTCGGGTATTACAGCTAATTTTGGACAGCAGATATGGGGTTAAAGCACACTTGCCCGGCCTCGACCGTACTCACTAATGCTTTTGGGCTGATTAAAACGTTACTGAATTTGAGCTTCAACTCGGGCACCTGCTTTATTTATATCTGTAAGTGCTTCCTGTTGAGGTTTAATTTTTGTGACAGGAGCCTCGTGCCAGAATGAATCCTGCCCTACATAGTTATCCACGAAGATGCCACCGTTTTCTGCAATACCTCTACTCAACTGGAGTACTACTGGCTAATCCAGTAAGTGCTACCTCGTTGGGTAAATTATAGTGCTTTTCCTACACTGCAGTTGCGTAGGGCCAGAAGATTTGTATCCACTGACCATGTGTGCCTGTAACTTTCCCACAGCGCCAAAAGGCACCGAGGTCCCTTGAGTGAGCTGTCCATGATAGTTGGGAAAGGGCAGGAAGACGTTTGATACCACTAGTGTGTGGTGCGGGGCTTCTATGCGTGTTCACATGCCTCTTGTGTATAAAGGGTCAGAGAGCGAGCAGGGCAGCAGGTGAGGAGAAAGCAGCCTCCTGGTCACAGCAACGGGGATTGCACTCGAGAAACTCAGGGATGCAAAGACCTCCCTCGGGTATTACAGCTAATTTTCGACGGCAGATATGGGGTTAAAGCACACTTGCCCAGCCTCGACCGTGCTCACTAATGCTTTTGGGCTGATTAAAACGTTACTGAATTTGAGCATTAACTCGGGCACCTGCTTTATTTATATCTGTAAGTGCTTCCTGTTGAGGTTTAATTTTTGTGACAGGAGCCTTGTGCCAGAATGAATCCTGCCCTGCATAGTTATCCACGAAGATGCCACCGTTTTGTGCAATACCTCTACTCTACTGGAGTACTAATGGCTAATCCAGTAAGTGCTACCTCGTTGGGTAAATGATAGTGCTTTTCCTACACTGCAGCTGCGTAGGGCCAGAAGATTTGTCTCCACTGACCGTGTGTGCCTGTAACTTTGCCACAGCACCAAAAGGCGCCGAGGTCCCTTGAGTGAGCTGTCCATCATAGTTGGGAAAGGGTGGGAAGACGTTTGATACCGCTAGTGTGTGGTGCAGGGCTTCTATGCGTGTCAACATGCCTTGTGTATAAAGGGTCAGAGAGCGAGCAGGGCAGAAGGTGAGGAGAAAGCAACCTCCTGGTCACAGGAACGGGGATTGCGCTTGAGAAACTCATGGATGCAAAGACCTCCCTCGGGTATTACAGATAATTTTCGACGGCAGATATTGGGTAAAAAAACACTTGCCCAGCCTCGACCGTGCTCACTAATGTTTTGGGCTGATTAAAACGTTACTGAATTTGAGCTTCAACTCGGGCAGCTGCTTTATTTATATCTGTAAGTGCTTCCTGTTGAGGTTAAATTTTTGGCCCACAGGAAGCACTTACAGAGTTAAGGCAGGTGCCCGAGTTGAAGCTAACTTTGTAACCATTTTAGAATGGCGCCAGCAAGCACTCTGGCAGCTTGCCGGCGCATTCTAAAATGGTTACAAAGTTAGCTTCAACTCGAGCACCTGCCTTAACTGTGCTTACTGGGACCCAAAAAAAATCTGCCCACTCGCGAATTCGCAAATTTTTCGGCAATTTCGCGAGATTCGCGGATCGCGAAATTGCCGAAAATTCGCAGATTTCGCCAGTGGAGCGGATTTTGCGCCCATATTACAGCTGACTTGTTCCCTGCTTTCCTCCTGCTAATTGGCAGGCTAGTCCCCCGCTTAGAGCAATCCTGCTGGTGAAACTCAAGGCTCCCACCGCTGTGGCAGACCCCCCCACTTGACTCCTGGATAGGTTCCGGTTCAGTTCTCTTGCTGGAGGTGCTGGGGGGTGATGGGGGTGTCTTTTTAGGATGCCTATTGGAGGCTTGGTGTGGCTTTTTTGGTTTTGGCGCGGCAGTAGAGGGGCCGCACGCCGCAGGGAGGAACTTGCAGACGGGCGAGGCACGGGGCACACAACGGCAGCGGCAACAGGCAGGACAACCAGGAACCGGGAGCTGAGAGCCGTCACAGATACACAGCCTCTCACGCCAAACACCCACAACAGTCCTGATCCTCAGCCTCAGCTAACAAAAACTGTCCAAAAAAAACTGTCCAAGAGCTTCAACTCACGCTGCTATCACTGATCCTACCCAGCCAAATCCTCTCCTCCCTTGCGGTTCCTTTACGGCTGGGCTGAGCTGGGCTAGGCTCAATTTCACAGGTCCATAGCCCCGTAGCCACCGCTGCAGTTCACCAAGGCAGGAAGCGTTTGTGTGTTCATGCGGCGGGCAGGAGGGCAAAACCGTTGAGTGCTGAAGCAGCTAAACATTTGCCGCTAACCTTTTGACGCCCCCTCCTCCGTGCAATCACTCGCCTCTCACTGCCTGCTGCTGCTGTCAGCTCGCTGCCGGTGCGGTCCGCTGCTGATTGCCGACTACTGACTGATCCTCTGCTCCGCTCCAGAGGGTAATGGGACAACAAAGCTCAACATGAAACTCCTTTTCTTAAAAAATACCCTTTTTCTCTTCTCCTTAACTCAATACAGTAGGAGCCACTACCAAGGACCCTTACACAGTTCACTGGGAAGCCCTACAATTCCACATCTGCAGACTATGCTCCTTGTCCAAACCTCCATCTAATGTGCCACTTGAAACAGTAGGCACAAAAGGGACCCAGTGTGTCCACATCCATGTGTCTGAGATGCTCAACATGCATCCTTCATACATCCAAGTAAGGTATATACATGTGACAATGCCCCACAAAGATGAGTGGTGGATCCAGTCATAGGGGACTGGCAAACCAATTTAGAAAAACACAGGAGAGGTCAGTAGACCATTCTTTCTAGCAGACAATAGGTAAAACATCCTTTCCTGCTATTACAATCATTTCACTGCCACCACGATCACTTTTGTAAGCCTGTCGATTTGATGGTAGTAACATTTGGCAAAGAGGATGTACATGGTGTTCCTGCTAAACCACAGAGTATGGTTCAAAGACTCAATTCTTGTTGTAAAGTGTATATAATGCATAAGGTTGATTGCTGTTTGTATGAAGGAAACAGTTAATAAAAACTACCGCTTGCTAATGGTGATTTTCAGACAGGAGCACTGGACCTTTTCCTCTGTCATATGAGTAGTGATGCATTACTTAATTCTTTGTCTGTAGATAAGAATGATAATTTCAGTTTACTTTAAATTCAATTTAAGCAGGTTTGAACACATTCAGTAATGCATGTTCCAGAGTCACTTTCTTTGAAGATAGATGTCCTGAATTGAGGAAATTTTTAAAGAGATCTGCATTTCATCTGCATACACAGGAGTACCCCCTTTACCTAGTTGTTTAATGCTGACAATACTTACAGGAGCGTTCATCTTGGTCCGCGTCACTCCAGGCGCCAATGAGTTTAGCCGAATATTCATTGGAAATAATTCTGATGCCATAATCTTGGTCAAACCAGCGAGGGCAGTCTTACTGACACAGTAGGGACCAAAATACTGTTGCAGGGAGGAAAAGAAGAATATTTACTTAACTTCAAAGAGAAACATGAGGAGGATGAAAGCCCAATTCACAGAATGCTTTACACACTTTACAAAAATTCGAATTCGTGCTCTACGGAATCAAGATTCAATGCAGAAATACATTTAGTAAATAAGAAAAGTAGGATTGGCAGATTGACTTTTAAATATAACATTTGAAGAAAAGGAGGGAAACCATAATTATTTGGTGAGAGGAAGAGGCAGCTACACTAAAGATTTCCACATATCTACAATGTATTACGTTGGTTGTATTCACAAAATCCTTGCTGATAGATTCTCATGTAAGATCCAAACAAACCTTACCCTACCCCCACACCACCCATTAAGAAGAGCAGCTGCTACTGGAGCAATTAGGTCTTTCCCAGCATAATAACCGTGGGCATCTGCCTTTGACAGGGGCGTAACACAGGCGCCCACAGCCCCCGCGGTGCTGGGGAGCCCCTCAGCTCAGCACTCAGGCTGCAGAACTCCTGATTGAGCCCGGAGGGGGCCCCTCCACATGTCTTCAGAGAGGCCCCCTCGAGTTTCGTTATACTAATGGCCTTTGGACAACATTGACCTGGGTTTCCTTCCACCAAATGGACATCCGGTCACAGTGATTGCATCCTTGGCTTATTTAACTCCCTTTTTGTTATGGAATTTACTTCAGAAAAATGTATACTGAGTGGGCAAAACAACTATAGGCTCAGCTCGCCTTTATCTTCAGTACATACACTAGTGAGGCAGATATACTGAAGACACAGAGATGCTCATCAGGAAGAGGGGATTTTAAATATGTGGGTGATCCTTTGGTATCAGCGTGGGGGCCACAGTGTTCAGGAGGCTAATAATTCCAAGGAACATTACTATTCAACAATGTAACATCATCACAAAATGAAGTGCGACACTGAATTGGAGTTTATGGCCACTGAGGCCTTGATTGCTTATTATGCCTACTTCTCCAACATTCTCAGGAGTAGACCAAACTTGTCATGATTGTGGAACTGTTTGAATAATTAACATCCTGAACAACCAGATAATTAGTAACACTTGGTTACTTATAAGCAGCAGCAATGGCATGTTATAATATCGTAACAATTTAGCAATGAACATTAATTCAAAGACTAAGGGCTCACACAACACCCATGGAATCTGAAGCATTCCCAGATTCATTAGAAATCATAAACCTGGGAATACGTCAAAATCTAATGCTATCCCAGGGAGGGCGTTAGGGAGGCGCAATGAGGAGAAATGTTTTATTTCTCCTCGTTTTTCCTATTTCTATGTGTCCTGCACAAAAAAGAGGTAAACGCCTGATTTGATTGATTTTGTGCAGGAAGATGTCCCTTCCTGCACAAAATCAATCAATCAGACCCACAACTCAGGCACTCTTGCACCCTGGTGCACCAGCGCAGGGGAAAAGGACTGGAGTGCACCGTATCTCATAGATATGATGCATTCCTGCGCTTTTGTTTTGACGTTGGGCAGTGCCGCAAGATTCCTTGCATCCCTGCCCTATGTCAAAACCTCATAAATGAGTCCCGATATTTTTACCTTTGATATTCCTATCAACAATATTTTTCTGTCACAATATTTTTGACACAATATTGTAATATCACAATATAATTTTTTTATATTTTGTCCAAACACCAGGGGTTGTCTGACAGACACACCAACAAGGGTAAAGGTTGAAGGTCTCTCTTACTATGGACATACCTAACATTAATGCCGAAGTATGACAGTTGATTTCTTTCAAGCGGATGAGATTAATAAAGTAAAGACTCTCAACAAATATTTGTCCAGATTTGAGTGGCAATCATGTGGATAATATAAGAACCCTCTATTCGGCATCTGGTGTACAATGAACCATCCCAATGTACCTCATTGAAATTGACCCACAGGTGATTAATAAAGACAAACAATCCTAAAAAGGCATTGCTGCCTTTTCATAATGTTTTTTAAGATCTATGGATTAATAATATAAATAGCCTAATTATCTCAGATTATAAAATTATCAGACTCTTGACATTTCACAGCACATTCCCCCAAGTCCTGCTGAAAATGGGACAGATATAAAAATAAAAATACATTACTCATACTTGGAGGGCTCATTTGAACCCATTTCACTTTCACTTCTTCATTGGCTTGACTGTTATCCATATAATGTAATATGTGTAAAATCATCAAATCATAATTGGGGATATGGATAAAAGCTTATTTGTGAAATAAAGAATTCTGCTTGTAACCTTTCGGATGATTTCAGTGCCTCTTGATGAACAAACTGGAAACTGGCAAACAACTAACGTTTACCGGTCTCCTAAACTCAAATATCTGAATTGCTATGCCAATTCCAGTTATGCACAGAGGAGTTCCCACTGCAATGTGTAGGATATCACAGCAATGTTTTACATCTTGCCAAACCTGGTCTGAAGTCCATATGATTTTGAATGTCACATTCTTTAGCAAAGTATGCTCTTCACTACCAAAAGGGACACTGAGCCACCCTTCGACACTGTGTAATCATGAGGCATCTGATAACCACCCACTAAAATACCTTAAAACCAAGGAGTGCAAACTCACTGGGTCAAATGGGGCACTATAAATCTGTAGGCCTGTTAGTGTTTTTATACATCCAGAAAATGGCAAACTCTCAATGACAATTTCTCAAACAACAAGCTCAGAATATGTAATGGGACTAGCCTGAATAAATACATTTTGAAAGTATAAACAAGTTAACAGGGATAAATTAACAATAAACCCTAGTTTGTGTAGCAATAAGACTGTCTATTGTGTGTAGTTATGACATTTCTGAACCTCCACTTTACCAACCAGTAATCCAGGGAAGAGTAGACCTGAATAAATACACTTGCAACCCAGAGGTATTACAACAACTGCTAGACATTTGGCACTTAGTCTTGGTGCTGACTTTATGCCAAATAGAAGTTCTTTGAATGAGTAATGGTTGCCATGTTCTGTGAACGACACACATTGGTTATGGGCTTTATGCATAGGTAGATAGAAATATGTATACAACAAGTCCAATGTGTTCTAGAA
The DNA here is from genome assembly GCF_964263255.1 of Lissotriton vulgaris. Lineage (NCBI taxonomy): Eukaryota > Metazoa > Chordata > Amphibia > Caudata > Salamandridae > Lissotriton > Lissotriton vulgaris. The sequence continues at coordinate 1,062,772,417 of NC_141699.1, forward strand.
TTGCTGTTCTTCCTATAGTGGGAGAACCGTGTGCAGTAGTCATCTTGCAAGGTACTTTTTTTTATTTATCTGTGAGCGAGAATCAAGTCTGATCTCAGTGTGCTGTTCTTCAGAATGAGGAAGGGGATTGAATACATGCCAACTTTTGCTGATGGAAACTCATTTTGAGTATAGGTAGATGGTCTCTGTTTGTTCTGTCGTTTTCGCTGGATTATCGTGTTGCAATTGGTCTTCTTCTAGAGCATAACCCTGTGGAAGGTACTCAATGATCCAAAATTAATATCCTTCCACCTTTGTGAGAAATGCTCAATCATCACTGTTAGTTATGTATTCAGTGTGGATGCAAATTTAATCAGCTTTTGGAGGGAGAGTTACATCTTCCTTGATGGGTTGATTTAGAGTTTCCATGGCAATTATTACTTGTAAGATTGATAAAAGTAAAAAATTGTTTAGTTTTTTAATTTTGTTTTTTATATTAGCAAGGAATCCCCCAATTCTGGTACCAGCCACCAAAGTGCCACATGTCTACATACAAAAGCTATTCTAGAAAAAAGAATCGTAAAAGCCAAGAGCCAGTGCCAAACCGGTGGGCATTGTCACTGCTTTTTCTGTGGGGCTCAGTATATATTAGGCCTCCGTAAACTTGAATGGCGAATGGTGACATTTGTGGTAAAAACTTAAGGCAGACGAATTGGAATAGCAAAAGAACACAGTGCGTTTGTTTCAATGTGTACTCACATTAAAAATTAACGCAATGAAGCATTAGTATTTTACAAAATTACGTGAAATTATTTACCATTATGCCACCTTAGTTAATATATATTGAAACATACTTACTGGAACAAATGTATAGGCAGCTACAGATGAAGTCAGGACAATGGATCCCCCCCTGTAAGAGAGAGAGAGATGAGAATCAGGATTAGAGGCAGGATGGGTGTGTGTGGGTAACTGCATGCGCTAATATCTGTGCAGACATGCACACATGTATATATGTTTGTGCATATAGAGAGCATGTGGTGTTTGTGTCAGCAAGTTTGAATGTGTACATGTGTGTGGTATTTTCTTCGTCGGTGGGTGGAGGGGAGCAGGGACGTTTTATAAACATTCACACACTTAGCAGATTAATTTTGACTCCACCCTGCTAAACTATGTCCTATTTCCTACAATGGCGTACTGCATGTTCCTGTTGCCGTTATATGACTATACCTTTACTATGCAATGCCTTTACCATGCATGCCTTTACAATGCTGTACGTTTACCATGCATGCCTTTACCAAGCAGGGTCAATGTATTTAAGGTAAAATAATCCCCTATATATGTGTGTGTGTGTGTGTGTGTGTGTATATATATATATATATATATATATATATATATATATATATATATATATATATATATATATATATATATATATATATATATTTATTTTGTTGCGATCAACAGTGGGACATGCCATACTGGACTGTAAGGAATAGCTATACATTATCAAGGCCAGTGCATGAGGATAGGAGAAGCTGCTGGTGTGTTATATATATATATATATATATATATATATATATATATATATATATATATATATATAATGTTTCACTTCCTCAGAATTGCCGGGACAAGGATGCGTCGGTGCACTACAGGGTCCAAGGTCTCCCTGTCATCCATCCAATCTCACCATGCTCGTAAACGGCACGCGTGCAGTCCTTTGAAATAAACACCGTCACTGAAGTTATGCTTCAAACGATTTATTTAAGCATAAGCCAAAAATACCCTACGCGTTTTGGCGATGAACGCCTTGCTCATCGCCGAAACGCATAGAGTATTTTTGGCTTATGCTTAAATAAATCGTTTGAAGCATAACTTCAGTGACGCTGTTTATTTCAAAGGAGTGCACGTGTGCTGTTTACGAGCATGGTGAGATTGGATATATATATATATATACGAAAAAACAAATGTGCAGGGGGTCAAAGGGGAAATAATTTAACGACCTGTCGACTCATGCCCCTAGGAACAAGGTAAGAAACACACGAAGAGAAATATGCTACTGCAGTAGCATATTTTCTTATAGGTCCTGATGAAAGCTAGAGTAAACACTCTTTTTAGCTGAAACTAGTCGACCACTTCACACAGCGCTAATATGTAGTTTCACTCACTTACTACTAGGAGCATCTTTTAATTTTGATACCTACACATTTTCCTCAGTTTAGGTAGTCAATTTTAGCGAGCACTTTTTCTAGAGCACTGCACTTTTTCCAGATTATTTTGAGTATGACTGGGCCGAAATGTGGCGCTTTATTTTCCTGTACCGCCATTTGACGATATAGGCGGTACGTGGAGCGACCACCAAAATAATTTCCATATGATGATATACCGCCACATGGGTGGTCTGATGGTTCTTTTGGCCTAGTTAATACTCTATCCTTTCTTTCACACATTTTCCCTTGTGATCCACATTCACCGTTCTGGACACCACTTTAGACCTGGTCTTCTCTTCGTGTGTTTCTTACTATAAATATATATATATACATACTAAAAAAGGCAAAGGATACAGGTATGTTATAGTTTGCCTCACATTTCACTCATACAAAAACAGACAATCCAGTATTTTTAGACACCTGAGCTAACTATAACGTACGCACTGCTTTTGACTTCACATATTACATCACAAAGGGGCCCAACATTTAAAAAAAACAATTGTAGGTTAGAGGGGCTACGTGGCCCCTCCTCGCTAGGCCAATATCGGCCCCAGGAACCCCATCCCCTGGGTGCCCCCTGGGTGCAATGAGACTGGTCCTAGCCATCTTCTCTCCTTCTGCAGGAGCCGGCATTGTTCTGACAAACAGGAGGCTGCTGAAAGTAAGCTCCCTGTTTGTCAGAGCAAATTATTTAATCTGTTTCCCTGCATGCATATTTTCATGCAGGGAAACAGATGAAAACTGCGCCTTATGCAAGCTGGAGATGTTTGACAGCTCCAACTTGCAGAAAGTGGACTAATGTTTGTTTTTGCAAACAGCTACCTTCCAAGGATGGGTATCTTGGGAGGTAGCAGCAGCCATCCCTGGGGGGTGATTGGTCCCTAGGGCCATAAATAGCTCCATGAAGGGGGCTGCACACCCCCCTGCATCGTAGAAGACCCATGGGGGGTGGTCCCTTGGGTCGGGGTCTGAGACAAACCCCCTACATTAATTTATGTTAACCCTGAAGAGGTGGCACTCCCCGAGGCTGTGTGGGGGCCATGGGCACCACAATATTTTTAATAAATGTTTCCAAGGAGGTAGCATCCCCTAGGGCTTTGTTGTTGAGGAACGACATCAGTCCAGAATTGACGTCCTTCTCTACAATTTTTGCTACGAAGGAAAGACACAAGCTTGGTCGATAGTTGGTAGGGTCTCTGACATCTAGGTTAGGCTTCTTTAGAAGGGGAAAGATGGAGGTTTTTTACCACTCTTTAGGGAAATAGCTGGTGCTGAACATCATGCTAAGAATGTCCATAACATGAATTCAGGTGATATTTATTTATTTATAAAGTTTTACATAGCGCAAACAAGATCCCGAAGGATATCAGAGCACTTTACAATAGGGTGGAAAGGACATCAATGCAATAACGACAACAAGTAAGATTAAGAAACGAAAAAGATTTCTGTGGAGGGCAGGGATCCAAGGGGGAGCCAAATTCCATTTTGCTGAATTAACTCTCGACTTGATCCGAAGTTAATATAGAGAAGGTTGTCAATATAGTAGAATTGTGCCAGATGAGAAGCCAGAAGAGGACACAGAGAGAAATCAGCTAAGCTACCCGTGGAGGCATCGCCTATAGATCAGCTAACTCTAAGCCACCTGAAGAGGCACTTCTGAAAGGAGAGCGAGAGGGCTCGTTGTTGGGCAAAAAGATGTTATACACTGCTTTAACCTTGTCTTGGAAAAAGGAGGCTAATGAATTACAGAAGAATTGACTGACCACGTTATCTTTATTTTCTTGTAGCTTGGTCAGTTTTTTTATTGTTGCCAACAGCTATTTCTGGGAGCTTTGTGAAAACCTAATTTTAGAAGTGAAATTGAACTTTGTTCTTATAAATAATTTCTTTGTATGCTAAGATAGTACATTTGCAATGGTGGTGGGTATTTGTAAGATTGATATGAGACATGCAATGGAGGTAATTCATTAGTAGTCTCCTTTATATGTGGGAGTGTTTTGTTATGAGAGATTAATCTGAGATTTGGCATGTAGGCTATAGCAGGCACTATTACACCTCAAATGGACTCTGGGGTTTTGCTTTTGGCTAATTTTATTAAACCAGCTCAATAAATCTCTTATCTAAAAGAAGGAAAAACTTTTCGAATTAGAACGTAGTATATTTGAATTGGATTAAGTCATGGGGACCTTCCTCATTATTTTCCTTTTTTTAAATCAAATGAAGGAGGGTATTTTATCTGTTTTCAAGTAATGAATGTGTAGCTGAAGAGTACTGACACAGCTAACATTATGGTTTCACAAGACATGGTTTGAATACAACTTAATCTGCTTTGATGAATTTTGATTAATTTTAGTGAAAATGAATTTGTTTGTGCGAAAAAAATATATATATTATAACCATTATGAGTGTGTGATTTTCATAAGAATTGATTGTGGGTTGAAAAGTAGCACATTTTAATATTTAGACAAGAGAATCAATCAGAAATAGTCAGATTAAATTCCGGGATAAGACCATGTGGCGATTGTTTGGCGAGCAATTTAGAAACGGTATATAAGAAAGGGTTTGTTAAACCTTTGGTTCACTATGTAGTGGTCAGATTAGGACCATGTTTCTTAGAAGTGTGAAGGTAAGAACAATGGAATGTGCTGGGTTATATGAAATAATCACAGTTAAATGTAATCCTTGAGAGGTATGCACTTTAGATGTGCCACATTTATTTTTTATCTTTCAGCCTCCTTTTAACATGGCATTAATTCGTTAACTTCTGTACTAGAGGACCATTTGCATGATTTCCTATAAGGTGAGCCGATCGAATTTTAGATGGGTTAAAATGAGGAAATTTGGCATACAGTCATTATTTGTATTCATTCACATAGGGAGTTGGGGTGAGGAATTTCATTTACTGCAAGATGAATATTGGGTTAACTGAGTTCTTTGGATATGATTTAACAGGGGATGGGTTATTGAGAAGTTATCTTAGTATATTCAACTTTCGTAATCACTTGGCTTCAGTATCGGAGGAATTCATGCTTTCTGGGTTTGGGTGGAGTAACAGAAATATATTGTTAAAGCACGGTTTGATATAGAATAAAAAACATTTAGGGACTAATATTATCACATGTATTGGTATATGTGGAGTTGGGATTTTGAGCTAATGACTGACCTGAAGTAGCCATATTGATGAGAAAAGAAAACTCCAGGTGGGTTGCTAAAGAACATTACCTAAATTAACTGATGAAATTGGTTTTGGAGAAAGGTGACCACACAAATGTAGACAGGGTTCAGGGAGTAGAAGATCTATATTACAATCCCTTTGGGTAGTTGGGTCTTTATTTAGGTTCCTAATCGTCCTTTATGTTGGAATAACTTTTTTACAGACATATTTTTTTAAATGACTGCCTAGACTTAAATATATATTTGTCAGCATTGCAGGGATGTTGTGTTGGGAAAATAATTAAAAAAATATACATATTTGTTTTCTTTTTTGGTCCATATTATGAGATTGAAATGATGCAATTTGACACATTAAAACTATTTGTTCTTTTTCTAATAAATCCCCTTTGATTGTGCTTTTATATGAATGTAAATTACACAATTCAAATGTCTGTATTAGGGAATATCTTGTTCTCATGCCATATACATAGCTTGGCGGTGCCATTCTGATTATGACCATTAATCGAGATGTTTAATTCTGTTAATGGAATGGAAATCATGTTCATACAAATCTTTGTACAGTGAATATTATGCTTGCACAGCAGGTTTATAAGTTACCGGGCAATTTTCATATTGATTATGATTCCTTTACTAAGATGATTATGTTCAAATAACATAAATATAAAATAGTCTGTGGCTTTTGGAAGATTCATTGTATTTTGGAAGTACGTTCTTAACATTTACTTATTTTCGAATGACAGCCCAAAAGAAGCGAAACACATGTCAACTGTGTTAATCAATTAGTATTACTTGGATGAATGATATCATAAATATCATTTGGATCTGAATATTGGATAATCAAATGGAATAAAGTTGTATTTATTGACAGAAACTGGCCTGATCCTTTCTGAAAGAGAATCTATTCTTTTCCTCGGATCCCATATTCCACAGCCTCCCAAACTCCATCCGGAAGAGAGCAGCACTCGAAGACAGGAAATGATTACCCTGTTTAATGAATCAAATTTCCTCGGACAGAGTGACAGAAAAAAAGCTGTATTTAGACGGTGTAACAGCCTTTTCAATCTGAAAAGCGCCATTTTGATGCTGCATTTATGCTTACACATAAATGTAAATGTAAATGTATTTGAGCTTATATAGCGCACAGCTACCCACAAAGGGTTTCCCGGCGCTTGCTTAGGGAACCCGTCCTGGTATTCCCCTGTGAGATAACCCCGGCAGGGTATCCACAAGGTGAAAGCCAGGCATCCCGCCGCGAGGGGCCGTTGTGGAGATTAAGCAAGCTATTGCCCAGAGTCGCAGAGTGTGAACCCGTGAGTCGAGAAGGCACCGGAGCGAGAATTATCGAGTCCGTGGATTTTTTGAGCCCAAGACCCGCCGAGGCGGGGAATTGAACCCTGGTCCAGGGCCGATCTCAGCTTCCGGGTCTGCCGCCTCTAACCCCTGAGCCACACTTCTCCATAAACATAAACAAAATACTATACAATTCACTTTGCAGTGATTGATTGCATTTTACAATGCCTTCATGCCATTCTGTAATTATCGTGTGTAAAAAACACTTCAGCAGTCTTACCATCCATTATATCTTTTCAGACAACTCAGATCTGAAGTTAATTCATTAACCACCGCATTTGATGTTTCGCTCCCTAGGCCTCCATTTAGATGACATGTTAAATCCAGGGGTAATCTCTGCTGTTTTAATAATGATATCACATTCAGGATGCATGGTATTACCACTGGATGTAGGGCTTTTTTCTATCAAATGTGGAACAACTTGTGGTATTAATAACACGCATTTATACTTTGCTCTTTATGCAGTTTTTGCTGAGGGAAATATGCAGTCATTCCAATTTGACAGTAATTTGTGAATATTCCATTATTAAATGCACAATATAATAGTAATACGTCATAATGTGTCCACCATACATTTCTCTTCTACACTCATTTTTTGCTCCAATAAATCCTGATTAATCAGCGATATTGCCTTATTTTTGCTTGCTCTGTGAGATTCTTCATAATACATTTGAATCCTGCAACAAGCTAAATACCTGGCTTTTCAATTAACCAACCTTCCATAGAGGGAGATAGAGCGTGGTACACACACCTACTCAGCACCAGGCGGTAGTGCACTTTACAAATATACAATACATTTCCTCTATTGTGGCCCGCTTCTTTCCTGTTCAGGGTCTGATTCTTAAAATATCAGATAATATACAAGCAGAGGGGAGGACATTTACTAATTTGAGGAATTCACAAACCTTTCACCTGAAAGCCTGCCAGACAGCATATTGGAAAAGGTTTGTATTGTCACCTGTACAATTGTATAGTGAACAATTGCACATAGAGTAATGTTACTGATGTGTGAAAGACCATGTTTTTTTATTGATGGTGTAAATGTTTCTCCCTTTGGAAAAAAGCATACCAAACACCACGTCTATTTTCAGAAGTTTTCCCTTCATAGCCTAAAAAATAGGTTTTCTCCTGCTCTTTGCCGGAGTAACTCTTCAAAGTTTTACAGAGGGAGGTTGGATTTGAAGGAAGTTTGAGAAAACCTACAATTGTGTATGATTGTGGGTGTGCACACAAATCCAGGGCATTTGAGCCCCTTCAGCCCACATCCCCCTTTCACTCCCTCTCCAAGTGAGTAGCTTTGATTACAGGGAAATCTTTGTTTGGGTAAATTCACTTAAAAGGGTGTAACTAATGTATGTGCATTTCAAAACTAGTTAACTTGTAAAAATGGCTATTGTGTATGTCAGATACATTCAAACTTACAATTAGCTTTCAGAATCAGACCTTCAGTCTCTTCTTCCATTAAACTTTCATTAATACCAGTTTTCTATGATGCAGCTGTACCCTACTACAAATGATATCCATGGATATATTAACATGAAAGACATTGATTGGGTATAGAACAAAGGGAATATATAGTAATCTACATAGCAGCAGGATACATTAGATTATAAATCATGTGAGCCTGCAATCCTTGTATAAATCCTGTTAGTGACAAATGAAATGGCGTACCAGCAATGCCTCAGCCAAGGTGCAAGGCACGTCAGAGAGGATAATAAAAGCTGCAGTTTAAACAGTGAAAAAGAGAACTGCTTTTTCCTTCTAACCTGTTTTTCTGAAAGAAACACTTATCAGCAGAAAGGAGATATGTGTAGCAACATATATATTGTATAGATCGATGTGTCATACAGGACAGAAAATATTTCTGCAAGTTTCATACAATTTTGAGTTACACCAATTTTGACATTTGACATAAATTGGAATTATTCGAATATCTTTTTGCAACAATTTACTGCATTTCGTCAATTGATTGTTCACGCTACAGATTTCCCTTCCATTCTTTATACTAAAACCATACTATTCCTTTGGTATGAAAGAGCAAGACGCCAAGGTTTTAAGAGGCTTTAAGGGGTGTGTAATGGTGTGACCATTTATTATAAAGAATAAAATATAAAATACCCCCTGGTATTACAAGTCACCTCAGAGTTCCATGACCATAGAAAGGAACTTGGCATGCTGCTATGCTCTTCTAGATGGTCATGGAGCTCCTTAGTGATTTGTAATATCCTTATGATGTATGGCAGGGCAAACTGTGTGCCATAAATAGTCCTTCGAAATGTGGGGAGGGAGTGTTCTCTTTAGGAGGAGGTCCAAAGGATTGAGCTTAGATAGGTGCATGCTAAATGGAGAGTGGGTTAAGCTCCTGTTTTTGCAAGGAGGGAGTTCTAAAGCTGGCTTATTGCGCCAGAGATGGATTACTTTTTGGCTATGGTTACAATGAATTTTACATTCTTCAACTACAGAGTCCTTGCCGCTTAAACTTTGTTGTCCTTCAGGACAATCAGTAGGATATCCAAGTCAGGATGAGTTGATAAAATGTGGCATATGCTCCATAACCTTCTACCCTTCTTCTAGAACTGATCAGTCAGAAGTAAAATTGACTCTGACCACCTATTTAACATGGCAGTATGAAAATACCCACGCCACTGTGCAACAGCATTCTGATACAACATTATCAAATGTGGGGCCTATTTAGAGTGTGGATGATAAGATTCTCCAGCACAAACAAAGTAGATGTCCTCTCCGTTGTATTATAGTGTATTATGGCAAAACAGAGGAAGCCTCATTTGTGATGGAGTATCCCATCAGCCAAACGCTACATTTAACCCACTATTTCTTCATTCGCCAGTGCTTGTGAGCCTTACCCAATCTTCTGCATGTGAGGAAGGACTTGCTTCACCAACAGGAACATTGAAGTTACATTTGTGTTGAAAGCCTGAAATCACAAAGGGAACAATGAAAGTGGGATTGAATATCTTCTTTGAGATAGAGTCAAGAGAATCAGCCTTCCTCAGCTTGACTGCCTAGGATATTACTGCTTGCAAATCATTTTTAGAGTAAGTTGAGCATGTATTTATACTTTTCCTCAGTTTTTTTTTACCTACCATTGCTCCAATCATAAAGTGCCCCTCTAAATACAGTATAAAGAACCCATTCATTAGTGGAATACCATCAGTAGCATAGTTTGTACCGGTAATACGACAGCTTTGAAAGACATCTTTTAAAATTACCAGGAGAATTATGCTATTGTTTGTGTATCTCCTGCCACTTCCACTGCATTTCCTGGTAGTACTGTCCATAGTTCCTTCGTCGTATGGAACTGAAGAATAAACAGCAACTAGTATACTATACATTTATTCATGTCCATCCCATTACTACCACTTTTTTAAGCAAGGAGCGTGCTGTAAACCCAAAGTGTTTTTACAATGTTTAATCATAAGGAGTTAATCATCAATGGGACACCAATTTTTTAAAGATACAATTTGGGAAGGACCCCTTCAAAATATCAGTTCCAGCATTGGACAGCATAACTAATAATGGATCTGGTTAGCAAAGAGCATTTGATATATGCTCAGATATGTCAATAGCAAATGAGTCCTTAAGTTGGTCAGAGAATTAAAGTGATCTCTTCTGCTCACTGTCTACTGGTGATCAAGCGCAGGGCACACATGAACATTGATTCCAAAGTGGCAGCTGAGGGGATCTATTGGCTTAACTGCTCCTGAAATAATTTGCTATTTGAGTTGGTAAAGGGTCAAAAGTAAGCACATGCTGTCATTTCCAGGGAGTGCTGTTGGACCATGTGGGGCTCTCTACAGGCTGTCTTGTTCTTATTGGTACCGGAGGTAATCTGTTGGCCTTTAGGTCTCTGATTGGTTCTGTATTTTAGCTGCTGAAATAGTTGGACGTGTGATTCCCTTCTGATTGCATGGTGGTGAATAAAAGCGACATGATAATTTATTTATTTAATGGTTTTTACAAAGCATTGGTGCACTTGGGTGAGTGATGGCATTTTGGTGAACTGCTGCAGTCCATGTTCCAAAAAGCTCTGTGCACCATTTTGGTTTCATCCATTTTGTATCCTTTCCTATGGTGTAAGTCTTCCAAATGGATGCTCGATCACTGTAATAATCCTGGGAGAATGTGGGAGCTGCAACCTCCAGTGTCACCTATTAGTATAATTTCTAATGACTGCAGTTTGTTAGGAAAGGGTATCTGGTAGGTGTTGTTCAAGGTGGGAAAATAGACCTGTACTGTAGCTGAGTATGGAAGATTGTTGTATGCAGATAATTCTCTTTTCTGGCAGATGGGACTCAGTAAAATTCAGTGTAGCCTGATGCACAGTAATGTTAATACCGTACAATTCACCTGGAAACCAAACGATAATGTACATTTCTTTTCTGAAAACAAGTGTAATCTATTGTGTTATTTATATCTAAAATTGGTTCGGTTGTAGCTTTTGATTGGTACATAGTACATTTTGTGAGCTTGCATCCAGTTTCTAAGGCCAATTTTAACATAGCTGTATTTTTGTATATAATTGTGTTTGAAGTACATTTTACTGAGCCTCCCAGTAATACTATTGAGCTGAGTGGGGACTCTCAAAATAAGAGCCTTTTAAGAGCTATGCAGTCTTACCTCAGTCCACTCTTCTTCTGTGTGGTCAAAGATGCTCTTGGCATCGAACCCCACGGCTGCATTGGAGAATAGATAGTCAATTCTCCCATGTTTTTCTAAAGCCTTATTCAAAAACAAATTCAGAAAATTAGAGGACCATGAAGCACTCAACATGCAATTATATGGCATTAGTTAGCATATCTAGGGCGAAAGAAAATGTTTCATAGATAGTAAAAAACAGTGGTGTACAACATAGATCCAGGTGGGCAGAAAGCATTCCAACTTTTAAGAATACCCACCTAACATACATTTGCATAACTAAACTTTGAATTGAATTAAATTACATTGTTAGTAATTAGGCCTCCACATTTGTTTATGATAATACCTCTCCTTTCAAAGAAACCACTATATCCTTCACAATTTCTAACCAAGGACCATTGGGTAAGTCCCTACATGCCATCGGAGGAAGGTGGGATTTGCAAGCCTTCTTACTACTCTGACACTCTATACATGATCTTTACAGACATTTCAACAGCCAAATCAATACCCGGGGACCATAAATATTTTTGAAGATGCTCCTTTAGTTTACCAATCCACTAATGTTCCCCATAGGCAATGTAAATCACACTACTCCCTAAATCTTCTGGGACAACTAATTTGGTGCCTCAGAATAAGAGCCCTTCCTTGCTAAAGAGTTCACACTTGACTTCAGAATACGAGTGAAGTGCAGAACAAAGAATTCCCTTCTCCAAACACTGATGAAAACTAGAGTCAACACCCACGCCCTTCCATTCCTCCTGAGTAATTACACTGTGGGTGATAAAATCTATTGTTTCTTCAATGCATAACTCATCTTCCACTGAACGCTCTTTCACAGCTGAATCTGAAAAGTTGGAGACTAATCTTGGCAACAGTTAGCTGTGTAGTTGACAGACCCAAGTGTGTATTCCACATCAAAGGAGTATTCTTATCTGCCTCTACGCAGATGATATTTTAGTTTACGTGGCCTCCCCCAAGTCTTCCATCAACAGCCTATTTCATGTCATCACAAATTTCGGGAAATATTCTGGCTATTCCATTAATTGGTCTAAATCAGTGTTGTATATCTTGTATGGCCCCCCGCCCACCCTGCCCCGAGGCTACTCCATCACTTTGTCCCTCAACGGTTTTAAGTATCTCGGCATCTTCATCACTTCAGATCCTAAACTTTTCTATGACCGTAATCTACTCGGCCCATTGCAAAGGTTACATGAAGATATCTCCCATTGGAGATCATTGCCTCTGTCCCTCCCCGGTAGGGCAGCCTTATTGAAAATGCTGGCACTCCCACGCTTCCTATATGCTTTCCGGAACTGCCAGTTTCCCATCGCAGATTCGATTTTTACGGCACTGGAAGGGGATTTGCGCCTCCTATTGTGGGATGAGGGACACCTCGAATCGCCCTCTGTAAGCTCACCAAGGGATGGTATGATGGCGGCATTGCCCTACCCGACATGCGCCTGTATTATTGGACATCCCAACTGGTGGCCACAAATCACTGTATCCACGGATCACCCGCGAACCCAGCATTTCATCTGGAACGCTACCAAACATTGCGAGAAGGATACTTAGGGGCTCTATATAGTAAACCTGTTCGTAATCGCTATGTGGGTCCAATAGCACAGACAATAGCTATATGGCATCGAGCTACTAAGAGCCTGGGTTGGTCTGATCGGTTCACCAAGGCCACGCCCCTATGGTCCTCACAGAGCCTTGACTCCCTATGTTTCAAATTCGGTTTTGACAAATGGGACACCATCGGAATCTCCTCATTAGGAGTCTTTATTCACAAGGGAAAACTTTTAACCTTCCCCGACCTCCAGAAGAAACACGCACTCACTCAGGGAGAAGCCTTTTGATACTTGCAAATTAAACATGCCATTCATATGAACATACATGATCTCTCCTCTCTCACAGAAGCCTCACCCCTTGAGGATAGACTGCTCTCTGAACCCCTTTTGACTAAGGCAATTTCATGCACATATCGTAAACTATTCAATAATCTACCTGATTCTTTTCCAAGCCCTACGCGACAAATGGGTGGGTGACTTAGGACACCTAGAAGACGAAGACTGGCTAGCGGCACTGATGTCCCCACGGGAAACAGAAATAAACCATTGCTTCCGCCTGATACAGCTAAACATTTTACACAGGACATACATGTCTGGTCCCCTATTGGCTAAGATAGGCCGACGCCCTGACGTCCTGTGTCTAAGAGGATGTGGCTTGACTGGCACCTTTTATCACACCCTCTGGGAATGTCCTGTAATTCAACTCCTATGGACAGGGGTGACCAAGAAACTAACGGAGGCGTTGGGGAAGCCAATCCCAATGTCACCCAAGGGAGGGATCCTCAATATTTAGGAGGCGACGGATCTGACAGAGGTGGAGCGTCAATGGCTGGCCCGGGGATGTCTTCTCATAAAACGCTCGATAGCAATGCATTGGGGCACGTCTGAACGTCCGCTAATAGTGGGCTGGGTGGCAGAAATGGACAAATCAATGATTGCTGAAAAAAACGTCTATAAACTTAGGGGCTGCCCCAAAAAATGGGACAAAAATTGGGGTCCTTGGAATGTTTATAGGGGCGAGATTTGTAGCTCTCCTACTGCTGACATGGCTATGAATAGAACTAGACCTATACACCAAGACTCCAGTTGATATCAGATGTCTATGATTGCACTGTTTACCATATCATATTGTATATGTCATTACGCTATTGAACTGCTGACTCTGCTCTGTTTTTATTTCAATAAAATATTATTTTTAAAAAAAATAGTATTCTTGAGGCTTGACAACCTATTTACTAATGCAAACAGATACCAAGTCAAGGCCTTTCTTACAAAAAATCTCTCTCAGAGGTTCATTATGTGATCTAATGGTGAATTAGGATTTTCACTGGAAACACCAAATTTTTCTACTGCCCCATTCACAGCTATGGCCCCCCTCTCTTTTACAGAGTAATTATACTCCGCTACTCTGAATACTCTGAAAGCACATGCTAATAGACACTCCTTATTGTTATCTTTCCACAATAAAATAGATTGTTGATACAAAAAAAAGTAGTTCTACCAGGCAGAACACACATATATCAGGAGCTGTAACTACAACTATGTTAAGACCCTCTAAGTTTTGCTTGCACTCATCATTCTATAAACACTCAACACCCTTCTTTATGATGTGCTTCTAACTACCATGTTGTCAAGAGTATTGAAAATGTTTCTAGTATAGAACTCTACCATCCCCATAAAAGTCAGAACCTCTGCCTTAGGTTGAGGAGTTTCTAGCTCTGTGGTGGTTTCTACCAGATCACTTTTGGTGGTACTGATTGCTTGAGATTGTGTGTCCTAGAAGAAATGTGCTCCTGTCCAAAACTTCACTTATGTCTCTTAAGGTTGAGACCCTCCTGATTCAGTCTTTCTAACACACATCATGCCCTAGCCATTTGCTCATCCCAGTTTTTACCATATATCAGATTATCATACTGGACATATATCAAGCCATCCAGGGCTACTACAACACCCTTTAAAGCCCCCTTTAAAGCCCTTTGGAACTTAGAAGCTGATGAAACGAGGCCAAATGTCATTCTTAAAAATGTATCCATCCCAGGGGTATGGCAAATATCATGAGATCTATCATGCAGTCTAATATGATGGAAAGATGTTACATCCATTGTAGTGAAGAACTTGGAATCAGGTTTAGTAGTCAACAACATCTCTATCAAATTTGGTAATTGAAATTAGTCCAAATGTACTTATTCTTTATCCCTCAGAGGTCAATACACAGTCTACTGTCCCTACTATCCTTGCAAGAAACCACTACTGAAGCCAACCACCCAGTGGCCTCTACAGGGACAATTTTATCTTCTCTCATAATCTTTTCAGCTCTGATTTTACAGCATCTTGCATACTGAGTGGTATGTTTCTCCCCTTTGAAACTACAGGGGACACATTCTTTTTAGCTTACTTTTATGGGAATAGCTCTTAAGAAAGCCTCACATCACTCATTGATCCCAACATACATACTTGGACATCAACATTGGGATCTAAGAAAATTCCTAAGATTTATAGGTGGGACCAACCTAGAGTACTGCCTTCCTAATTGTAAACTTAGATTTTGATGTCAGTTAAATGCCCTCCAAACTCAAAGAGTGCTATAAAGTACCCCATAGTTTATTAACTTGGCCACCATCACTACGGTGTCTGGTATCCATTTTTCTTAGAATGACATATCCTTCTGCCCACCCAATTTAGATGGGTTGGCATGTCGCCTTTTTTTTTACTGTCTATCACTGACTGTCAAGCAAACCCTTGCAGCGAGGGACAGTAATATGTAAATAATACATGCCCCACCATGGAAGATGACTCCCAGGGCAAGTTGAGCATTTTTTTTATTTTGAAATAAAATAGTTTAGTGCCGGTTTGTGTCATGCTGACGCAACCCTGCACCAAACACCAATATGCATTGTCCAGGACTGAGGTTCCTGATAATGCTTTATAAATGACCACCAGCAGCGAGACTGATGGCACCCTCTCAGTACTGAAAGTCATAACACCACTACTTCTAGCCTAAAGACATTTGTAAAGTCTGGATAGACCACTCAGAAAGGTGAATTATCTCCACAAGTATAAAATACACTGTTTATTTGGTGTGCAACAGCATATGAGTCAAGTGATATAGCTGTGCAAATTACTTGTACAGCGGAGAGTAAAGAACTGTCCCATATGTTATTATCTAGTACCATATTCAAAATAATTGCTTTGCAGGGATAGTAGGACCCGGCCCTACATTGAGAAAAATATAGCTGAGTGCTGGTCTCCCCTCCAAATGGAGAATGCAAGCAGTTGACATTTTCGTGAAAGGGGTGTGGCTTTAGGGCAGTTCCTGTACTAAAGGCACCACATCTTTGTATACCACAAGGATTCCCTTATCCATTTAACCATGTTCACAAAAGCTGGCCTTTCAATTGTTTGCGTTTGGTGAGTTCTTGCCTGGAATTACGCTTGAAAACTAGATTTGTAACTATTTAGATACCGTTTTCTGTACTACCTCATGATGTATTTCTTTTTTTATATTAGGCTCACTTAATACAGTTTGAACTGGTTAGTAACATTTAAATAGGAATGCATCCAGAAGTTCAACCACTGAATAGACTTTGAACTTGGTATCAAGTTTTTCCTATCAGTTTCATATACAGAAAACACCTTGGCAAAGCAAATAGGCCTGGATTTATTGTTTCAATGCTTGTTAACACAGGCATTCAAAAATGATGTTTACGTGTGTTGCATACACAAATGCTGTTTATTATATTTAATTATGTCATATTAACATTGGCCAATGTTGGAAAAAAGTAGCAAGAAAGGATTGCTTTCAATACAGAGTAGCTAAAGGAGATAATGATTTGAACCTATCACACATTGTGATGGCAAAATGTACTTTTTAGAATTAAAATGCGCCTTTATGAATTCCAATTGAACAAGTTCCTTGGAGGCAGAATGATACACCAGTAGGTGAGAAAGGTATACTCTTCTGGGTGCAGTCTAAGCACCTTTATGTATATTTAAAGAACTGATAACAATATGACATTAGAATACATGCCAGGCATGCTCCGCACAAAGACATAACACAATGATATAACACAAAACAGTCAAACCAGAATGCAACACAAAAACCACAATATAGCACAATAATGACCCAATGCAATTTTTCACAACAGCACAAACATACAACATCCCCTCCACAACAAAGTACAACACACAAATATGTAACAACATTCTGCTCACACATTACTACCGCCATAAATCTGCTTTTATAAACACTGTGGTAAAATTTGGTTTTTGCAACCACTACTTTACTTACCACCACAAGCTACATTAGCATTAGTGCCAGTCAAAACTGTTTGTGATCCAACCTCAGGAATTACGGCCTCCTCTACAGTAATGAGGACCTCCAAGACAGCTATGAAGAGACTGAATGAGAGTGAATGAGGGAATGGAGTTCATTATTAAAGAGTACAAATTAAATCCTCCATTGAAGCAAATGAGGGCATCCACTACAACAATAAAGAGCGTGAATCTGTGGCTCTCCTACAGTGATGAAAAGCTATTAGGAGGTATCATTCATTTCAACGCGAAAGACCCAAAAAGTCAAGGACCAGAGTTTGAATACTTCACTTATTGTCAAGCAGGATTTGCAAGTTATTATATCATTGCATTTTTATCATTATTTCACCCATCTATTTGTCTATTTGTGTGATCTACAAGCTCAAGATCAAATCTCCTTTATAGTAACTATGGATCTCTTCTACATTGAATAGTGCAATGAGGCCATTCAAGCCAAAATCCTTATCAAAATACAAAGAGCACAACACTGTGCTGTCTGCCAACCCCCTCAAGTTGAAAAGCACTTATCATATTATTCAAGCTCTAAACTCACTTCACTGGTCACCTGTCAAACAAAGCGCTTGGACGCCCATGGGCAACAACTGCGCTCTACAAATCCCCAAGTTTACAAGTTTACAAAGTATTAGATTTACCACCCTTTAAAGTCTTGCCTTGCTTGGCATTTCACTACCATGCCAACCTTTGTACTGTCTACCCTCCAAGTCGAAGCTTTATGTCGGCCTCCCAACCCTCTCTCTCAAATTCCTCTCCAAAACAAATTTATTGGGGACAAGTCCCAGCAGCAACAATCCTCCTCCATCTGGAACCCTCCTGTGGCTCTCTGGCAGGAAAGCAACTTTTTATCATTCCACTGACATTCAAAGATTCACGTCTTCCATGGAGCATTTTCATCTTGATTAAGACCACTAATCTGCTTTTTCCACCCCTCTTCCTCATTGCAGATGCTTACATTTTTCACTATGTCACGTGAATGTCTTTTACAAAAACAATTTAAAAAATACAGAAAGACTCTAATGTTACAGGGCAAGAGTAATGTAACTCTGCCATTGAGTTCACAGAAGATTAGAGTGCACAGTGGGTGGGGGCCCTAGACCATTGACTGCTAATTCTGTAAGCACAGGCACAATAGAAGAATATCAAACAGTGCACTATTTAATCTCAGAAGTGAAGAGACACACGATAGACATACCTGTGCAGCTCCCATGCAATGTTAAGGTGTTTCTAATGTGGTTATATTTTGTTGCATCACTAACAATTTGCAGAATTTATTTTCACCTTGATAACACTTGCACACATTTTTATAGTACTGGCTTTGAAACAAGTTATCTATGATATGTAGAAGTGTGTTTTCCTGACCCTTGGTAACTAGGCCTCAATGCAGACTAAAACACCATCTTGTTCAAGGCAGAAGTCATCTTTGTCACTCATGCCTTCGCCTCATTCCCTATTGTTACTGTAGCACCAAGTTAAGCAGATTATTATTTATTCATTTACAATGATAATGTTATTGTTCATGCATCCTTTCATAAACTTAGCCCGGCTCAGTCATGAACTACAACTATTTCTTCAAGGTCCTTCCACCAGATCACTGTGCCCTGTAGATTTATATAACACATTGTTGTTTACTTATCTTATTTGTTCTAGCATCCCTGGATGACATTAGCATAGAGAGGGCAGAATAAGTATTCATGTAGTGAGTTGGTGCTTGCTTCTTAAGGCAATATAAAGTGTAATTTTACTGTGTGCTCTCAATTGCTGATGAAATTAAAGATTTGCTCACGCCACAGTGATTCAGTAGTTATGTTACTTTCATATGTGTTAAATAATGTATAAAACCCCTCGATTTCAGGGGTGAGCCAGAAGACTTTCCTGCTCTACTAAGGATGCTGTTCAACACTCTCCCGATTTTGCTGCCCACTTGAGAGTTACATTAATTTCTGATTTCACATTTCTCTGTATCTCCGTATTGCCCTATTTCCTCAAAGCCTTTATAGCATTGACACTGTATCACCTTATTTTACAATTTTGTAGTAAAATGCATGAACTTTTCCATTGGCCTAGATATCAGTTGTTGAGTTGGCTCATGTGCTTAATTGTCTGCATTTCTGATTTGTGATGCATAGATAGGTGCTGTAACATGTGGGTCAAAGGTGTGATTCTCATGAGAACTTAACCTTGATTTGTAGTGATTTGTTCCAACTATTGAGATGTAACAGGACCACCAAGGATGGGAGCTATATTGTATGAATGACAAATGTGATTTTAAGCAGTATTCTTCTTACTTTAACATGATCGGATAGGAATGCCATACCTTTGCACAGTCACACCAAGCGGATGAATCTTATTGTACTTCATCCTATAAAATTAGCCTTAACCAGAGGACAATGGCCTCAATTTCCCCATATCATTAGAAGGCGACACTCTTTTGATCTGACCTATGATTTATGACTTATTTACTTGGTTTGAATTATACTTGGGTGTCTATTTCATTCATTGCATATCATTCTGAGCTTCAAGCTTTTATATGAAAGATGACTGACTTACTCTTTGCCTTTAATTTGTCAATAAATCTTCCTGGTTTCCTTTATATTACATGTCAGTCTTTATTGTGTGGCCTAACATGCTTTACATTTAACTCTGAAATATGTGATTTACAAGTTGACCAAACTTTGGAGCCCATTAACATCGCGTATGATAAATATAGTAGAAAATCTTGACATTACACCGGGGAAGGATATACTAGTCACCCTAGACATCGAATCCCTTTACAGCAATATTCCCATAGACGAAGCCATCATAGCAACTGACTGGTTCATAGACAAGCATAAAATCATATGTCCTAAGGAATTCTTAATACATTGCTTGTACATTGTTCTCACAGAGAATGTCTTTGAATTTGGAAACGATATCTATCGCCAACTCAGAGGTGTTAGTATGGGAGCGTCAGTGGCCCCTTCCATAGCTAACATATATATGTCCCACTTCGAAGAGCAATTTATTGACAACGAGGTTGCCCCCTTTTTCGAGTCGATTTCCCATTGGTCCAGATACATAGACGACATCTTTTTTATCTGGACCAATGGGATAGACACCCTGCTGGAGTTCCTTGAATGGATCAACCTGACCGACAGCAATTTGAAATTTACTGCTCACTACAACGAAAACCAGGTTGAGTTTCTGGATCTATTAATTAGAGTGAAAAATAAAAAATTGGAAGTGGATCTATTCGTTAAAACTACAGCCCGCAACACCCTATTACATTTTAGTAGTTTCCACCCCAAATGTCAAAGGGAAGCGATTCCATTTTCTCAGTTTCTCAGAGTCCGCAGAAACTGCTCCAACTTATCTGACTTTGATAGGCAAGCTGCCATCATGCGAAAAAAAATTCTAGATCGTGGATATCCACACAGACTGATAAGAAACTCCTACAAGCGAGCACGATTTTTTGATCGAGACGCCCTTTTGACTCCTAAAGAAAAACAGGCCAATGAACAACTCGTGTGTGTGACCACTCATTCAACTATGAATGAACGCGTTAGGCAGATCATTAATGCCAACTGGCACATCTTGAACTGCAATCCATCTTCTATGTCTGCCTTACCCAAGCCCTTATTTGCCCATAGGAGAAATAGGAACCTGAAAGACAAGATTGTCCACTCCAAATTTACTACCAAAACAATCAACAATAACCAGACGCGGAGATCAGTACTCACTAACCTTCCGGTTCGAGGAACAGTTCCTTGTTCCTCCTGCAAATCCTGTAAAAACATTCTTAGTGGTGATACCTTCACTCACAACGGTTTCCATACTAAAGCCACTGACTTATGGAACTGCAAGACCACTAACGTGGTATACTTCATCAGTTGCCCATGTGGCCTAGGCTACGTTGGCGAAACCTGTAGGTCCGTCCAGACGCGACTTACAGAACACAGATCAGCCATCAACACCAAGAAATTGCAAGCACCATTAGTAAAGCACTTCCTGGATTTAGATCACAAACCGGAAGACCTGCACTGGCGCATCTTGGAAAAAATTAAAACCCCGGACAGCAGAGGTGGATGTGCCATTCGCAAAAAAAGAGAAGTCTATTGGATTTTTGTCCTTGATACGCACAAAAGGGGACTCAACAATGAGATCCCCTGGGAAAATGCGATTCTATAATCTTTCCTTATTAGACAGTACCTTCCTTTTAGCTTAGACGGATGAAATTTATAGATATAGTGTAGATTTCACTAACATCTATCGCCATAGATATGATCCACTAATTAATCAGTGTGGACCCATTTGTATATATATAAAATAATTCACCTTATATCTTGGTCTATTACCACTGTTATCACCGGGTCAGTGGTGTATGATATATCTCTAACATCGAGCGAGGTTTCGCCTTTTGTGTCATTGTCTCATGGACAATTTGATTTTGGTGGCTTATTCCCCCCACCACATACCATCTCTGGCGATGATGGGCTATGTAGTGCTCATTACGTGTCCCTTGTTGACTGAGGGAGGTTTTTTTGCTGTGGTTACCCATTGAAGCTTCTATTTTTTGACGCTTTCTCTTTAAATTCTTAAAATAGACCGGGTCAATGGTATGTGATATATCTCCAACATCGAGCGAGGTTTCGCCTTGTGTGGTATCATCTTATA
This sequence comes from Lissotriton vulgaris, assembly GCF_964263255.1. Lineage (NCBI taxonomy): Eukaryota > Metazoa > Chordata > Amphibia > Caudata > Salamandridae > Lissotriton > Lissotriton vulgaris. The sequence continues at coordinate 1,062,794,336 of NC_141699.1, forward strand.
GACAGTCGATATTGGTGGCTTATTTCACCCAACCACCTACCTTTCCTAACATTAATAAACTGTACAGCACCTTGTACATATCCCCTAGGGACCGAGGGAAACTTCCCCGCTGGGGGTACTTAGCGAAGCTTCTATTTTTGACGCTTTCTCTTTAAATTTTAAAAAAAACCCTCCCGCTGCATAAACGTATACATCCGGTTTATTCAGATATAAGGATAGGCTCACATACATGCCGGGTTTATTTCCTTTCCCAACGGCTGCGGGACGCCAGCAGAGATCATTTCCGCAGCTCCCGCAGGTTGATGCACACGCCGGTGACCTTTCTATCCACGGTAAGAACCGTATGTAAGCCGCTTCCCGCTATGGGCACCATTTACCTCCCCGTTATTTTTACCACGACTTATCCGCCCCCCTTTTTTTGTTATCTTCCCCTTCCTGATAGAAACAAGGTCGGAATCATAGCTGTGTCTCCGCCACTTAGTGCGAACCCTTGTCTCTCCGGTAAGATATTAAAGCATGCCGCTTCTCGTAATAAACTTCACTTATCTTCGCGCAATACTCATCAGCATTTAAAAGTCCCTTTCCATCCCCCCTTTTTTTTGTGTATCGCTACAGAAACACGGCCTATATCGCAGCTGTGTTCTTGCCATCTACCGCCATTCTTTACGTTTGAGGCAATTATTTACATCCAAACTCCACGGTTGAGGCAATCATTTACATCCGGATTCCACGGTAAGACCGCTTTGAACCACAATCCCGGTCCTTGTCAGTACACACGTTATTTAGACCATTTAGGCTTTTTTATTAATTATCACTTCTTCATTCTTTATATTTTAGTAAACATCCTGAACGAGATACCCTACACCATTGTCGGCTACAGAATATCTCATCAAACCGTGGCATTTTCCTTTTTCAATGGCTGCATATTATTGAGCATACAAGCTTAAAGGTTCCCTTTGGTGGAAGGAGTTTAAGAGAGATAAAAAATATTCGTATATCCACGGTAAGATTAATACTCCTGTTCTACCTCGTCACAACTTACGGGCCTTTCATTTAGCAAACCTAGACCAGCATAGGAACCTAGACTAGTAAAATAATTGGAACCTTATTATTTTTTGTATTTTAGAAATTTCATTTCATTGAAAGGCTGCAATACTCCGTTTTTACCAACTGCTACGGGATGCCAGATAATATTGTTGTTACTGCTCCCATAGGTTGATGCACCTGCACATGTTTCTATAATAACGGTAAGATAAGGGCCCATTTGGCATTTGTAATCTGATTGGCCACTTTTCAGTGGCGAGCTTAAACCCTCTTTTATGAAATGTACCAACTACTCCCATGCTTCTTCCCTTACTACAGGTGCACCGCTTACTCAATACATTACCAGAATATAAATGAGTCGCCTTGCTCTCTTGCAGTTGTTTTAGAAGACTATTACATGCACCATCAGAGTTTTTTAGGTACGGAGATTTCTGTTCTACCTAGCACTGTCCTGGACATCCTCATTATTTTCCGGACCTGGGTACCTAGGATTCAATTTGGAAATTTAGGACCCCCTCTTGAATCTTGCATTTAACCTCTTCGCCGCTAATGACAAGGGTAACTCGTCATGGACTTTCCATTGATTTCAATGGAAATTACAGCAGAGGAGTAATTGTACCTTAGCAGCCAAGTGGTTAAGTAAGGGCCCAGTAAGTGAAGGCCCATTGTACCCCATCCCTTTACTAGATTCATTTTCAATGTCGACTATAAATGTACCCCTGCAATTTTCAATTAGTGATTGGGAGTTAGTTTGGTATGTAGATCAGTATTTTTCATGAAATTTTTCCCCATCCAAGTAACTTCTGATTTAAATGGACACTAATTTCAAAGCGATATCCACTTAGCTATATAGACAATGTGAGATCCATCAATACCACTCTGGCCAACAATGATGGGCTCTTTCAGACGCCTAAACTCTTACAGGCGACTGTTTACAGTCATACCTTTCTAAACATATCATGGTACCATCTTTCAAGTGTATGAACCCCTATTTGATTCTTGTTGTTATCCATTTCGCGATTTTAGAGCACTTTTGCTCGCCTAACACTGCTCAAATATTAACCCACTAGTTTGTACCTTGTGTGGATGTATGTTTCAGCCATACAAGTAGGGATTATTGTCATGAAAGCACGTTTGATAACAGTTTGACATTTCTCTCGCTGTTATATTAATAATTAGGATTGTAACCATTTGGTTTTTTTAACTCTGTTCTAAATATGTTTTTCAGCTTTATTTGTGGCTCCTGATGAAGGCGTTTTCCATAACGCCGAAACGCGCGTCGACCTACATTGTTTGCCACCAGATCTTTTTATGAAATTCTCTCAATTTGTGATTTAATGCTTTATTTTGTCTGTTGTTTTTAATTGAAAATTGCTTTCTTGTAACTGTGATATATGTATATGATTTATGTGTCATTAGGTTACCCATAGATTTGTCGGTGCAATTTGAATCATTATTTGTAATGTTTTTAATATGAATGTTTTTATTTTTCCATTTGTAATAAATACAACTACACCTTTTTAACTACTTCATCTGGGTGCTTTCTGTACATTTCCCCTTATTTCTTTAGTGTTGACACCTGGTATTTTCTTTCACACTGTTTATTGTGTGGCCTAACATGCTTTACATTTAACTCTGAAATATGTGATTTACAAGTTGACCAAACTTTGGAGCCCATTAACATCGCGGACGGACTTGCGTCCGTCCGCGACCCCAGAGCAGGAGGTCACATCCTCTATTTTTAACATTGCGGCGGGTGCGGCTTCAAGCTGCACCCGCAGCAATGTTAAAAATGCACGCATTGCATTTGTATATAGAAAGTGGCAGGCACCGCGCGTTGCCAGCCGCTCTCTGCATACAAACGCTGGGGGGTACCATAGGTACCCCACATGTGCACCCCCCCCCCCTTCACCTAGGGGGTCCACAACGGGCCCCTGCCGTGAAGTTCCTCATGCTTTTCCATGGCGGAAAAGCCGCAGCGGAAAAGCATATATCAGAGCCCATCCTAATCTGGCTGACGGTGTCTGAGAGACACCGTCACCATATTAGTGCTTTTCCACTGCGGTTGTAAGCCAACCGCGGCGGAAAAGCTGCGGACGGAAACCAGGACCCACCAGCCATCCTAATGTGGCGGTGGGTCTTTGGTGGGTCCGCTGCGGATATTCCGCATCCTCCGGGCTGGCGGTGGCTTCCGCCGGCCCAGAGGATGCAAAAAATCCGCAATCCTAATAAGCCCCTTTATGTGGAGCAACAAAATCCTTAGGGATTAACGTTTCGCAGGGCTCATCGGTAGCGCTTTGCGTTGAAATTAGGGAAAAAAGGGCTACATCACCTCCCTAACAAAATGTGAGATTTATTAGTTCAGGGATTTCCTTTTAAAGGTTATCAGTATTCACTTAATTAGTTTGAAGTCAACTATGCAGTCTCTGATTTGTGTAACTCAAGTGTTATTTGAGGCAGTTTCATTAACCTTCAAAATTTATCCATTCTTCTGCCTAGTGGCCTTGTTTCGGGTGGTACCGCCAAAAAGCTGCACATTTTCCTTTTCCTCTTTTGATTTTTGTTAATCAGGCTTACATGACACAATGTGCAATTAAAGTATTACCTTTCAACATACATTGTAAGACACACATAATTTCGCACTGTTTTCAGACTTGTGTTTGCCTCTAAAGGTATTGGATCTTTGCTTTAAAAGCTGTTGATTTCATTCTTACATTTATTTAATGCAAAGAAACAAAACAACTATCTTTCAGAAGTATTCAGCATCGCGAGCTTTCAGATATCACCTAAGCCAAAAAGCAGCCCAGAACTCTGAATGTATTTCTCCTCTCTCTACAAGAGGGACTATTCATGGTCTCTCTTGGGTTCTATAGAGTTTTTTAAGTTTCCACTCACCATTTCCATAAGGTTCTTTCTGTGGTCTTTGTTTGTGACACTGCAGACTGTCCCTGACACGGACAGATTCTCTGACCTGAGCTGTTCAACTGCTTTGTCAACGTTCTTCTGCTCCCTGCTGCTTAGGACCACGTGGGCGCCCTGTTGTGCCAGGCGTCTGGCGATGGCAAACCCAATCCTGCAAGAGTACAAGAGGTAAACAAACTGTAGTAAAGCAGGATTTGTTAGTGGAACTTTTTCTCTGCTAGCTTTTTCTGTAGTCACTCTATAGATGAAGGTATATTCATTTAGTATGGAAAAGTAGCAAAGTACCCTGCTTATGGGTGTCAATAATGTCTGTACTAGGGTCATTTTGAGACATATTTATCATCAATGTATGAATTTGAAAGACATTTTCTTTTTGACTTGTGGAAACGTCAGTGTGATGCAATCCAATTCAGTTTTCTCCCCTGCAGATGAAGTTCTGGTTAGGTGCTTCATTCCCAGTTTTGCTTCATGTTGTATCTGAGCTTGAATCTTTGGTTACTGTGTGCCTATCATTCATTCATTCATTGATAACTTTATTTCGGTCGCCACAGACCATAAAAGTGCAGATAAAATACATACACAAAAGCACAAGAATAATAAAACAATACATTACAGATCCAGTAAAAAATTAGACCTAAAATTGAATTAAACTTGATTGTTATCAGACTGTACAATACAATGAATAAGTGGACCCAAATATTATAAAAAACATCTCCGTCTACGCCACATACCAAATAAGAATCGTGATACAGTAAAGACGATACGGGGATGGGTATCATATCTTAGAACCCTGCAGGCTTGGGCACATTGACTAAAACCTAGGTTCCTACAAAGTGGTATCAACCAACATTACCTTATTGCCTGATAGGCAGGGCAGAAGAACAAAACATGGCGTACATCTTCTTGCTTATAATTACATGCCGGGCATGCAATATTCTCTGTGTTAGCCCATTTTCAGGCTGATGCCCTAAGTGGAAGGCTGCGAATCCTAACTGTATGTAGAGTTTCCTCCCAATAGAAGGATAGATTAAGTCCAGAAAATCCTCCATTCTAGATTCATTTTTTATTTGGAGGAACTCCACAATCAATCTTCCCACGGTCGTACATCTCTGCAAAGATCTTAAGTTCTGATACCTTAGATGACACCGCAGCTCGGATTTAGTTGTCCATAGGCAGCTTTCTTCAGGATTCTCCCACAACTCAGATAAACCAACACGCTCACAGAGTGCCCTAATGTGCAAGAGCCAAGGAATGTTCTTACTTTTTAGAGTAGCCCACACCTCTATAAATTCTTCTTTATAGGAAGCTAATTCAGGCACGGAACAGAGCCTCTTTCAATACATCATCGGCCGTGCTGCTGCTGTCTCCTCTATAGGTTCTAGGCCCAAGTCCATACGCTGGGGGATAAGCGGTGTACTTGCTGGTTGGCCAAATAGATTCCGCATAAAGGCATGTTCTACCCTCATGAGGTTGGTTATGCGTTTGTATCCTCAAAGTTCTGCTCCGTACAGTTCTGGCCTGAAGTCTATAAATTTCTTCGACCGGGGCCGCTGGCTTAAAGTTCGAAATTCTATGGAGTTTACTGGTTCCTCCCACCACTTGGGATAGCCTAAGAGACGCCTTTGCTATCTGAGATCCCCAATCAAATACCCAGGTACTCAAAAGTCTTAACTCTTTCCAGGTGAGTACCATTAAGAAGGGGGTTAGGGCGAGTCTGTTTAGGGGGGTTAAAAATCATAAACTTGGTCTTATCCAGGTTTATCTCTAGCCCACGCATTGCGCAGAAAGATGCGAAACCGTCCAGGGTGCGGTGGATCCCCGTTGATGTTTTGGACAACAACAAAGTGTTGTCTTCAAACATCAGAGCAGGCACCCGCCAGGTCACCAACCTAGTGCCTATCTAAAGTGTCTGACAGGAGAGAGAGATGTTAACTGTGAAATGACTTCAGAAAGAAAGATGCTTGGCTCGAAGAATGTTTAGCTCCTCTCTCCTTAAGCCTTTCTGAATAGCTTGTTCTTCTGTGAGTGCATTAGTTAGCATGATGTTTGTGAAATTCTGGATTTCAAGTAGAGGGTGAACAGAAAATGAGATGTGGTAAAGTTAAGTAACCCTATTGTAAGCACTGGTTTAATGAACTGTTTGGCAGCTAAAAATAAAGCAATAGGCTTCTTTCAGAGAAAATGTGAGTTTAGTTCTCAAACAGCACATACACATGACAACTTTAAAGTGATAAGAGTCAAGAAAAGACACATAAAAATCACAATATTATGGTGTGGGTCCGATAGAGCCTAGAGTTGCACCTCAGTCAACAATTTTCTCTTTGAACTTTCAGTACAAACACAAGTTGTATGGTAATGGTGCGGTGGTACATTCTCACCGGAAATGGCCACTTCAATAGCAAGTAGACCAACCATTCCCATGCAGTTGCAATATAATGGTTACGTATTGGGGAATATTAAGTGTGATGCAAGGTATGACTTCGCATGTTTCTCTATTTAGTGGGCCATTCACTGAACATACCTTCTGAGGAAATGAATTTTCTTGCATATGTGCATTAATACATATCCATGTACTATGAAAATGCCAGTGCCCATGTGTACCTTTGATGTTTGCTGTAACATCTTCCTAATCAATTGATATTTTGTTTATTGACCAACTTCAAGTCCACTAAAATCTTAATATTGTACCCTGGCATGCATTTTAAACAAGTCTCTAGCATGTTAGCCTGTGCACTACATGGCATATTTCAACTGAATAGTTCATGCACAGTGCAGCTAATTTAGAAAATAGCAGAGTCAGCTCTTGCTGGTGTTAGTTGTATCAATTTACCAAAGTCTTCTTCCATTCTTCCTACAAAAAGATCCTGTCATAATTTGTAACCCCAACAAGCGCCAAATGGTTTACCATGGTGGACCTTTGCTCTGTCTTCTTCTCCATCTCCATACACAAAGAGAGTCAGTTCTTCTTTGAGTTCCCCTTCGAAGTGTCCCAACATTTCATTTCAGAGGCTCCCACAGGATTGATGGAGTCTCCATCAATCTGTCACAAGCTTTAAAAAAAAGTGGACATTTTGGTCTTCCCCTGGTGGGTCTACTTTGGAACAATATGTTGATGAACTGCTTTTGATCACCCCAAGGTGGACTCACTTCACCTCCTCATTGTAATGGCTCAAAATGGGCCTATGGCATCGAAACACAGATTGCAATTTTGTCTACCCAGAGGGTGATACCTTGGTTGTGAAATCTCAGCTGGCAAGTGCCACCTTTCACCCGAGCACATTGAAGCCAATAGCAAGTTGCCCCATCTAGTGATGGTATCCCAGGTATGCACTTTCCTGGGTATAACTGGGTAATCTGGAAAACTATTCCTATGGCACAGCCCCTGCCAGACTGTGTCAGGAAAGACACCGCTGAGCCCTTGTAGTGGTCTGAATAAGCTGAAAATACATTTGTACAAATAATGCAAGCACTGAATTTTTCACCAGCATTGGGGTTGTCTCAATATGCTAAACCTTTACTCGGTATTGTTATAAACGTTATATATAGATAAAATATAGATTTTGAACAGCTGTGGTTGGGCTCCCACCCAGTCTCTGCTCTGTAGCTGCCGCTGCCCATCTTATCAATGCTCTAAAAACATATTACTAAGTACCACTTTGATAGTTGCAGGCCCCATGCTGTTGTTGCTCTTCTCCTGTCTCACAACCATAACATTTTTCTAAGGCCAAATCATCCAGGCATGAGATATTATTATTGTCTGCTTCTGATATTAGTTTTGTCTGCTGTTGCACTTTGAACCCCACGTCTCTGATTCCTCCCTTGAAGAGTGAGTATCTCACGATTGTCTCTAACTGCACATCTCACCATACCCTGTATTGAATGGACTGACACTTCCACGCCAAACTGGGAATTAATGTATTTTGTGGATGGTTCATTTCTCAGAAAGGATAAAGGCATCATGGTAGAGGATACACTGTATCTACTGTGAATCAAATTGTTGGAAGCTGCTGATTGCCTATGTTTAGCATGCTCAGGTTGCTGAGAAAATATTGTAACTGTGCACACTGACTCAACTATGTATTTAGAGTGATGCATGACTTTAGGTTCCTCTCAATGCAAACAAGATTTCTAACATCTGATGGAACCCCTATAAAAATGTTCAATATGTGCAGGATGTGTTGAATGCCTTGATGTTGATCTATTCGAGTAGCAGTGGTTAAGTGTGCTGCCTGCAATACTCTCATGATGAAGTGTCCTGGGAATATACCCTCGCTGATTCGGCTGCGAAAAATGGCTGCTCTGTTAGGTAAAGCTAATGATGCTATGTATCTCATAGAAACTGATTTTCCTGAAATATTTATCTATCTGTGTTGCAGAAATGAGCCTCTTAGAGTGAGAAACAGTATTCAATTACTCAAGCAGGGCAATTTTAAGCGCACTACTCACCCTTGAGGGTCTCAAGGCACTGGGGGGGAGGGGGGGGGGGGTGTCAGCAGTTCCGCTCTGGTCGAAGAGCCAGGTCTTCAGTGCCTTCCTGAAGTACTAGATCAAACAGAAGCGTGAATATATCTAGATGTCCTGGTACTCGTACATATTAATGATAATCTTCATGTTTTGGGTTGGGTAGAAGATTACCCGTGCACAAGAGCAGATGCCCTCAAAGTTGGTAAACGCTTACTTAGGGACTTCAATCAACGTTTCAGAATTTCATGTTCTTTATTAAGGGACTGAGGAACACACTTCATTTCATCCATACTGCAGGAGATTTACAAAATCTTAGGAATTGTTAAGCACTTCCACTATGCCTATCACCATGAAACAGGAGGAAAGGTAGAACAAAAAAAAGTTCTTCCAAGAATAAGATAGTTAAGATATGTACTTAGACACAACTGAAATGGCTTGATTCCCTTCTTTTTATGATCAATTAGTGGTGTACCTACACAGAAAACCAAGCTGAGCCCATAAAAGATAATTGAGGGATGGCCCATGATGTGGACCTCAAACCCTCCCATCCCTTCAACTAAGATAGACTTACTACTGAATGAAGATGTCCCCTTACAATATTGCAGAAAAGTTATAAGCTGTCTTCACAAATTCTGTTCTCAGGCTCAAGTTCTCTTTCAATTGTGTCCTGGTAGTGGAAAGAGCAACGTGCCCACTTTCACTAGGACTTCCAAGGTTTCACTGGTGACGGTTGAACCCGCCCATCATTCCTTGTTCTTGTTGACACAATGGGAAGAGACTGATTTTTCCTCCCATGTTTCCCTTCATGATTTCAAGCCACTACTGGCCCTGCCTTTGTCACAGAACCCACTCTGGCGGGGTTGGAATTATCACCGGTCACATGACACTGAGCTTATTGCGTTATTTTCAGCCCAAAAGAGTCACGGGTACACTGCCCGCTTGACTAAACACGTGTCAGCTGTTTTTTCTTTGATGTTCTCCTTCTGAAGAAGAAGGTTCAAATATATTTCACCTTAAAAGAAACCGTCTACTGGTCTCTACCTTGTCTCCATTCTTGCCATTACATTGTGTTTCTTCATAATGACAATCACTCATAGTAACCTAACGTGTGCACAGGACTTTTGTTGCAATTACTGAGTGGGCCCTTGCTACTCCTTTCAGGGGTTATTGGCGTTTCCTCTGACCTAGTAGCACCGTACCTCTTTTTTGTTGTATATTGCTTAACTTACCGCTACCAGTTTAGGGTACCATTCTTCCTGCATACCCTACACAGAACCCTAAGATTAATTATTGACTAGAATACTGTCTGTACTACTAGTGCGCTATTTCTAAACTACTTCAAAAATGCTCCAGCAAAAAGGGGAAAGAAAGTCTCAAAACTTCTAAGGATGGAAGCGGAGTCCAAACATGTATTCAAGTCTTGTCGTCGTCGCTGCCGAAAATTTCCTCAAAGAAAAAATGCTCCTCAGAAAACGAACACTGTAGCGAGATGTTAACCGCGTCTCAAGCCACAGATTCAGACAACATCGCTCCCATCCTTGGTGGTACTGTGACATCTCAATAGTTAGAACAAATCACTACAAATCAAAGTTAAGTTCTCATGAGAATCACACTTTTGACCCACATATTAAATCACCTTCCAATGCATCAAAAACCAGAAATGCAGATCATCTGCAAACCTACTGTGATGGTTCCTAACAAGTCTTGCACATCACAAACACACTCCTCCCAGGGTGACTTGCCAATCTGCATCACACCTCAGACTGGATCTCTATGCTGGGGCTGTTCCTGTTGCTACCTTTCCATCTGCCGGTGGGTTGGATCTCCAGTGACCACCTTCTCCACCTGCACCTCCGCAGCCATATAATGTTGCACACATCATCCTTCATCATTCCTGCTTCTACCTTAGGGAAGCAGCTGTCACCTGGAAACAAGATCCCTCTGCAGCTCTGGATTGCTATCTTTGCCACTGCCCTAGGTCTCTGGCTTTTAATGTGATATATCATTGAAGTGGGGTGGGGGGTTATCAAGAAATTCCACTGTTCTGAACCTATCTTTGAGCAGAGCAGACACTCTATGTATGAAAATAAATATTTGCGTGTGCTTGAGCAACACAGCCAGACAATTACATTTTCCTCCTGCTGAAACTGCACTCACTTGACCGTTAACGTGGGGGCAAGTGTGTCTTTGATCAGAGTGTCCTTCTGCAAAAACAAGTCTTACTTTGATCTGCTCTATCATGGACAAAGAATGACTCATTGTGCTGTTGTCTCCCAAGTCTATACAAGGCCTCAGAATTCATAACAATCCCCTGGGCCCATTACAGACCTGATGTCACTCATTTTGACCTTTCAGAATTTGTGAGCAGCAAAAAGCACAACTTGAGTGTCTTTGTGAGCCAGGGTGAATTTTAACATTGCTGTAGAAATGATACTTTCAAATCACATCCTATGAATACCACCTTCATACTGGTATGGTGTTTCACAAACTTCTGCTGATGTGGTCATTCTTTTTATGGCCCAGTAGTCTATCCCTGGTTCCCTCAAGAATGGGCTGGAGTCTGTTATTTTGGCTGCATTACCCTAGGTATCAGACGTTCTGCTATACAAACTCTCCAAAAAAGGGGGGACACTGCAACATCACAGAAACATACACATTTTTGTCCACTCTATTTTCAAACTATGATGTAGGGCAGGGTATCTGAGATACTACAAGTAATACCGAGATACCGTAAGAAATAGCCAATGCCACTGCAATTTCCCTGGGTTTTATAACAGATTAGTTAGATGACAAAATAATCATGGTCATGCAGAACAGTATAGTGTTAGATACTTCCATGCAGTAAAAGGAGGGGGTCTTTGCGATTTTAGGCTCTGAGTGTTGCTCTGCAAGTATTGACACTGGTTAGACTTTATGTAACCATTCCTCCCATCACCTTTTTTGTGACTAATGCTATGCCATCAGTGTCCAAGGGCATATCTAGTCCTGGATCCATGGCTCACTGAGGCATAAGATCCAAGCTATACTTCACTGGTGAGGTCTAAGTAGACAGAAACTGGTCTTCGGGTGCTGGTTTTCCCTTCTGGAGGGGGGTTTCCCTGGCAGTTCTGAATGAACTGGCCCCATGAAGAGCAGGGTCAGTGCTGATGTGCTCAAGGTGGGCTCATGTGTAGAGTGGCACAGTGGACAAAAAACATGGATTTAATGCTTCCATGAGAGAATGCCAATCATTAGACATTTTGCAAACATTCCTCCCATCAACTTTTGTGTGATGGCTGTGGCCTGATTCCAGGTTGGGTTAGACCCCACCACATTATTATAACGAAATCTATCAGTAGCATCAAGTGTGCATTCTACACCCCCCCTGATGGAATACTGCGGATAAATCCCTCAATCCGCTGCTGATGGGGCAGAAAGATTGTTGGGGGCCGGGGCAGACCACCCCACCCATTCTTTTTTCTAAATACAAAATATCCCTGGTGCCTAGTGGGCTTTCTGTAACCACACCGGGGATGGCAACATGGGAGTAAATTCCCTTAATTTGCAGTACAGGGGGCAGAAAGACTGTTGGGGCCTTTCCTGTCTGGGCAGTTCGGCCCGCCCCATTTCTTTTTCATTAATGTAAAAATTCATGGTGTCTAATGAGGTTTCTACCCCCAGGACCAGAGAGTTTCCCCAATTTATTCTGCATGGAATTTAAGCCCACACAGGCCTCCCAATTACTATGTATTTTCTCCCACTTCATTGAACTAGGTGTAACTACGGGTACATGCACTGACACCCACCTCCATAGTTTTAATCTCAAAAGTTGGGATTGGTTCAATGGATTCAGCCAAAGAGTGCAAACAAATACAAAGATAAATGCAAACAGATTACCTGTTTTTTCTTTGGCATTGTGGTTGGCTGAAGGCTTTACGTGACTAGGCAAATGATACCATATGGTTATAATTTGTAAGGCAGAAAAATGTAATGTAGTCAGGCATATAGAGCAATAGAGTAATAGATAATGTAGTTTGGCAGATAGAGTCATGTATTAGGGATATGTAATCAACAATTTTGAGAGTGTATTTTACGTACACATCTATTACAATGTATTCACTTAGTTGTTTATTAATAATTTTTATAATTCTTTCTTGCATTTTTGTAGAGGAATGATGCATTATAAATACTAGTTGTATTATAGAATACCAATTGTTTGTGTACATATTTAAGGATTCAAATAGGGCTTCATTATATCACTTGAGAATGAAACAGATATATGGACTGGAGCACTTTCCGACTCATGGTTATACGCTAACTCTCCAATGTGAAAATCAGGAGCTAATTGGTACCTCTGAAAATCATGCAGGTCATGTAGTTCTGGTACAGGTATCCTCATCTGACTGTCCTCCAGTCTTACCAGCCTTTCAGAGATGACAGAGGGGAAACTATTTGTCCTTGTGTTCGAGCATTCTCTTCTTCCTCCTTCATGCAGTATTTACTAAAACTCCTAAATGCGGTGCTCACTAACCTAACCTGTATTGAATGTAGCATCAGAGATAAAGACCTATCTTGGTCCTAAATAAGGTGCTTGGGTAGAGCAAGTACTGTTCATAGGGGAAACATCCTTTACAACGCAACTTTTACCACGCAGGGCCTTTACGACGCAACTTTTACAATGCAAACCATTACAGCGCATTGCACTGGGGGGCGCTCTAGGATAGGGAATAAGTTTAATTTACTATCCAACACTTTCCCTAGTGTCCACGGGGACTGGAGTTGGAATAGTAAATTAAACTATTCACTATCCAGCACCCCAAGCGCTATGCGCTGTAAAGGTTTTTGTTGTAAAAACCGCGTTGTAAAGGCATGCGTGGTAAAAGCATGCGTTGTAATGTCATACATCCGTTCATAGAGCTAAGGGAACCCGCTGTGGAAAAATAGCCAAAAACTAGAAGAAGGCACAAAACGATGGTGATGCCTGGTTGCATAACCAATCAACACCCACCAGCAGACATAGGTTTAATATGTGGAATCCAATAAAGTTACATCGATTTTACCCTTGAGTGGAAGCAGTCATAACAGCCACCTTGCCAGCATGGATAGTGTTCCAGTCTACCGCAGTGCTGTTCAGCCTCAGTAAATGGCCAAGATTCATTAGTGCCGGCTGTCGATTAATTCCATAAGATTTGATCAAAGAATTGAACATTCTTCTTCCTCTCGTCACAGTCAACATCTTACTGTAGAATAAAAATAAAAAGTGACTAAGAGACAGTGTATTTATAGTTTATAGTTTGCAGCATGCTATAGCACCCCATGCATTATTCATGGGCTTGTATGCAGTAATGTAATTGCTTGTGTTTTCATACATAAACAAGTCATATTGGAAATTGCATAAGACAAAATAGGTGAAAACTGTGTATGTTACAGAGAGATGACACTGGAAAAGTTCAGCAAAGTTTTTATTCTACACATATCTACACAACCGCAGGATACAGTCAGCTGAAGTCAGCTGTAGAACCTTCAGATCAACAGACTCTCGCACCTTCCAACTGGGACAGGTCCGGAGGGGAGAAGGAAAGTACCACACAGATTAATTGTAATAGTGTAATTTTCTCTTCACTGTTTAAAGCTCCTTAATGAATTACTTGGCGCATTACCTACAATAGTAGTGGGCTCACCTAGCCTGTAAAACAAGGCAGTTGTTCAAAATATATTGTTTTAATTATTAAAAAGTCCAAAAACCTTATATATTTCTTTGCCAGTTCATTTTTGTGGAAACCTCAGTGTTCAAGTATCCCTAAACCTTAACCGAATTTCAATATTGTGTTTGTATTATTCTGAGGTTCACAGTATTTCTAATATGATTCCAAAGTTTCATGTAGTTTGGAGACCCAGACTCAATTTTTCAGCAATGTACAAATGCACATTTAGTGCCCTGTAGTAAACGTAGCCGTGTTTTGAGGTTTGCCACCCGAGGCGTGAATTGTAAAATGTAATGTATACGCAGCTATTGCTTATATTTTAATATCAAGGGATTTTCATTTTCTTTCTTGGGAAAAGGTCCTTCCCTCTTATTAGTTGTTTGCTCAAAGTAACAGTTTCAATCACATGATCACATTTCCATTAACTTGTATTGAGAAAAGCTGTAAAAAAGTGAGTGTTAAATGTGAGGGTTTCAGCACTATACGCTGCAATTAGATTTTGGGCAGAATCTCTGGTCCATTGAACTGACAATTGTTGCTCATTATTTTGTTTGCATGCTGTCTATTTGTGCAATAAATGCATGTTACACTCTTAGGCCAACCAAAGTGCTGTTTTGCCTTTTACAGAAACCATCATAGAGTAGACACTGATCTTCTGCCCTCCACATTAAAATCTCATAGGTATGTTTCTTCCAAAGGGCAAAACAAGAAACTCATTGCAAAATTGTAAGGATCCAGATGACTTGGGAAGATACCATTAGTAGTACAATTCATTAATTACACACCCCATGCCGCAGGTGTACCTGGGGCTCTAGTACGTATAGGGCACACTTTCCATGTTTGTGCTATGGCTCACCTTCAACAGGTTTTAACAAAAGGGGGAGGGAGAGAATAATCTTAAATGGATTCGTTCTCCCTGGGTTAATTCTATAAACAAAAGGAATCCATTAGGAAGGGGGAAGCGGGTGTCCCTACGATGGTTGGGTACACACTGGTTGTTTTTTGGTACCCCTCACACACCAACAGGCCCCTTGTTGTCATGCTTCATCATTGGGGTCCTCGCACCCCTCTACGGGATGTGGGTTTGATAGTGAGTGAAGTTTAAAAAGTGCCTGGCTCGTGGGGTAACAAAAAACTTTATTTGGCCCCCGGGCTGGTACAAGCCCGGGGGCCAAATAAAGTTTTTTGTTACCCCACCATAGCACTCACTTAAAATTCCCTCACCCACACCACACATAGCCACTATAAGTCCTCCCACGCAACCGTAGGTCGCAGCATGCCGCATCCCGTAGAGGGGTGCGAGGACCCCAATGATGAAGCATGACACCAAGGGGCCTATTGGTGTGTGAGGGGTACCAAAAAACAACCAGTGTGTTCCCAACCATCGTAGGGACACCCCCTCACCTTCAAGAGGTACACCGTGCACAACAGGAAAAGTGTGCCCTATTAGGTTGAATGTGCTGGCTCCAGAGAATCTGTGAACTCGCACTAGCCTGGGGGCAACGCATTCAAGTGAAACACGGAGCTGCTGCTTCGAAGCCGCTCCGTGTTTCGCAGAGCAAATGGCACCCAGCTGCACCTTAAAGAGGGGACGAGAGATCCCTGTGTAGGCGGGTGCAGTGAGTGACTCTGAGATACGGGAGGCTCTGAGAGATATAAGTGCCAGTGTGACTATGGTCACAGATAAACTGGTTTCCCCAGAGCAGTTCATACCTGCTGTGCTTCTTGAACAATACTAGTTTGTGAAAACCTTTTATTAGAAGTGACCATCTTCTGCATGGTGTAACCCCACAATTTTGCTTGGACTGTATTTGCTGGCTGTAGAACTCTGTGCACTTGACATATGATTACCAGTGGTAAAGTGGTGGTGCTCCCCCTTTTAACCTGATGAAATTGGCACTCAAATCATTGGCATATTTAATGTATCCCTAAGTCCCTATCACTTTACCAAAGTACGCAGGCCTCCATTTACCTAGGATTGCATGGGGACTTGCGTAGTACTGACCAATTTTATGCTGTGCCTGCAGGCTTTTGCAAGGGCACATAAACAGGCACAGTCTTTGAAATCAACTTTACCAGGGGTTCTGGTAATTCTAAGGGTGTAGAAATGTAGGGGATTTTAGGACGTGGGGGACTATCCTGTGGGAAGTAGTGTCTATGTACCAAATTCCATATTGTTTTCCGGTGTTGCACATAGACAGTTTGCCTAATTTCAGGAGCAGAAATCTCCATGTGAGAAACAACCAACTTATTATTCCAATGCAGGTGTGAGCTAATAATAGCACAGCAGGTGCAGAGGCACTGGGCCCACAGGTGTAAAGGGCCTGCCCACTGTACCCCAGTTAGCACTAAGAATTAAAGACCAAAGGAAGGTGTACTACATAGAAATCAGGAAAAGTAAATGCTTCGAAGGTTCTTCTTTTTATTGAATTCTTTGAAAAGAACAACGGCACATAGCCAACGCGTTTCGTGCCACAGGAACTTCGTCAGGGCTTATGGTATATATAAAGTTTCAGTAACCAAGAAGGTGATATGTCTCGTAATCGTTTGAGGATGATTAATATGTGCTACACGATCAGTTAATGTTGCCCTAATTAAATGATGAGACTCTGTAGTATTTAAAAGAGGAATTCCAGCTCTTTTGAATTGATTGAAATTAATGCTACAAACCGTAAAACTGAAAATCAGTCATCATTAATAACTATACTTGACCAATTGAAAGAATCCCAAGGGGGTATCGATGGAATAACAACATATAGCGGGATATCACCAAGATAAGCACAGTAACCTTGGCTTTGTGGAGAAGTGTGGCTCACTGGTTAGAGGAGGCAGACCTGGAAGCAGAGGTCAGCCCGGGACAAGGGTTCAATTCCCGGCTCCGCGGGGTCTTGAGTCCTAAAATGTCCATGGACTCCACAATTCTCGCTTCGGTGCCTACTCGATTCACGGGTTCACACTCTGCGACTCTGGGCAATAGCTTGCTTAATCTCCACAACGGCCCATCGCGGCGGGATGCCTGGCTTTCACCTTGCGGATACCCTGCCGGGGTTATCTCACAGGGGAATACCAGGACGGGTTCCCTAAGCAAGCGCTTAGAAACCGGTGGTGATTTGCGCTATATAAATTCATTTACATTTACTTTATAATGAATACATTTCAGGCAAGGACATCTGCCTCGATGAGTAGTGGTGATCGCTGAGAATCTGGGTAAAATCAATTCCAAAAGAGTTGGGATACCAATAGTGCGAGGTCCTAGTAAATGGCAAATTCGGCCTCCAAGTATGTAACGATCAGAACTTCCATAATACGAAGACGAACAGCATGATAGCTCGTATCTGATCGGCGTTACTTGTCCTGACTTCTATGTAGTGCACCTTCCTTTGGTCTTTAATTCGTATTGTAAATAGGCATCTCTCAGCAGCAGTTGTCGGAAGTTGTTGCACTCAGTTTGAGAATTTGGAAACTAAAATTGTGAAGGTGCTTGACCTTGGTCTGCTGCTGGGTTCGTACGTTTGTCCCCAGTTAGCACTGTTTTTAGGTCGAGCCTGGGCAGCACATGCGCTGCTCTTTAGGCATGCTGTATTCAGGTATGGACCTGAAGCTCCACCCACTCTCCGCCTATCTTTTCAAATGATTCCTGTTTCTGTCCTTTCTAAATAGTTGCTTCTGAGTCGTTAACAGGCTTGTTAGTCCCTCCTTAGTAGCGCCTTGTCTGTATTTTTAGCCTCCCAGGAGGACTGGACTTTTTACTTGTGTGGCTACACAGTATGTTTATTTAGTCTGTGAGTACTGTTTTCTTTCATTATTTTGTCCTACTGCAGACACAACATTCTTTCCTGCAATGGCTTTCAAGACATGAGCGAGGCACTTTCAGGTACGAGAATGGCAGCCACTCATTTCTTTTGTTATGAGTGGCTGCCAAAATGAATTAACACAAACTCACTAGTGGTGTCCGCGGTTCGCAGCCCCTCATCTCCATCCCGGGCAGCATGCTTTAGGTTTCAGCACAAAGAAAAATTGATGGACAGAATGCAGAACAATGTAATACATTCACCCCAGTACTGAGATCTGGGCCTAAATCTATTGTTTTTTCTCCCCATGCCGTTCCAGTTTTAACCCAGCCATGTGCAAATCAGTCTTGACCCTGCACCCAATGGGAGCAGTCTAGATGGAACTGTCAGGCCAAGTCCTCTCTGGACTGGAAACAAGCATACTAGGACCGGTTTTCGGGGTAACACTTCTCATCAGCCAGGCTAACTTGACTCCAGTGACATGCAGAGCACAGGACCCGCTTCTGGGCATACCTGTCCCACTCTGGGTGACAAATGCAAAAAGAAAAATTGATTGACAGAATGCAGAATAATGTCATGCATTACCCCAGTACAGGATCTGGGCCTAAGTCCATCGTTTTTTTGCTTCCCATGCCATTCAAGTTTGAACCCAGCCATATGCTAATCAGTCTTGACCCTGCGCCCAATGGGCACAGTCCAGCCCAAATTGCGAGCCAGGTCCTCTCTGGACTAGAAACAAGCATCCTAGATTCTTATGTGAATATTTTATTGGCAATAGCTGTATAAGGAATGCATTGTGTTTTTTAATTTCTGCTTTTATGATTATTATCTAAAATAATCGAATAAAGCTTCTTGAACTTGAACTATCACTAAACACTGAGATAATACAGCCTGATCCATTTTTTGCTAATATGTTCCGCGTAATTTTAGACACTGGAAGGTTCCCTGATAATTGGAAAGGGGCAATAATAAGGCCCATACATAAAAAAGGTGATAAGCACACCCCAAAAAACTACAGGTTAATTAACCTGTTAGATATTGGGGAGAAGATATTTACTAAGATAGTGCTGGCCAAACTAAAGACTTGGGTAGAAGGGAACTCAATTGTCCCGGTAGAACAGGGGGGATTCAAAGAAGGGCACTCCACGGTGGACCACTGTTATGCCCTGTGGGCACTTGCCCGTAAGTCGACGGAACAAACGGGGAACATGTTCTGTTGTTTCGTCGACTTCCGGGCAGCCTTTGACTTGGTGGACCGCGGGAAGCTATGGGAGTGCCTGACTAAATATGAAATCCCAGTGGGACTACTAGCAATCCTAAAAGAATTGCACAGAGAGAACTGGGCTCAAGTAATTAAAGACACTCAAGGAGCACTGACAAAGAAAATAGATATAGCAAACGGGCTAAGACAGGGTTGTGTCCTGGCCCCACTCCTCTTTTCTATTTTTTTAGCAGATCTGCCAGCAGCACTGGAAGTCGAAAGAAGTGCTAGTCCAAGAATGAGTGGCAGGAAGGTGGCAAGACTGCTATACGTGGACGACCTAGTAATTATTGACCAAACAGAGCTAGGGTTACAGAGAAAATTAAATGTATTTAGTGACTACTGTAAGGCTAAACTTTTAGTAGTAAATATGGATAAAACAAAGATTCTATGTTTTGGTAAAAGGTCTAAAAGTTTTAGCTGGTACCTAGGCAAAACAAAATTGGAAACTGTAAAGGAATATAAATACCTAGGCCTATGGTTTGAAAGCTCCTTAAAATGGGACATACATATTGAAGCCTAAATGGCAAAAGCATCATCCTCTATTTGTGGGTTGAAAAAATGTAATAGAGATTATGGGGGCCGGTCGCATAAACCCATGTTAAAGGCTTATGAAGCAATGATCCCTCCCCAAGTATTGTATGGGGTGGAAGTTCTCCACTTCAGCAGCAAAGTGGGCTGGGATCGAGAGGAAGGTAAGGTGTTGAAAATGCTTCTGTCCTTGCCGAAGTCAGTGATGATTCAGGCAATTAGATTAGAGACCGGAACAATAGCATGGAGCATTCAGGCTAAAATGGCAGTGGCAAGGTTCTGGAAACGACAATTACTAGAGGAAACCCAGAAGGTGTTCCATTGGTGCAGTAATGAAATCCGGTATAGCAACCTAAATGGGCAGCGGAGGCAAAAAGGAAAATAAAGGAGGTATCCGGTAGTTTAAAGGTGAGAGTCAACCAGAATCCTGTAGAAATTGCATTCACCAAGGGCCTACTTAGAGCACAAGGAAGGGAGCTATCAAGAAACCAGGACATAAAATACTTGAGAAAGAAAAAGTCGGTCCAATGTATGTTAGAAGCATGGGAAAATGATGCATGGTATCCATACTTAGAAACCCTGCCGAACTACGAATTGAGGTGGGAAATTTTAAAAATCCGAATTGGAATTAACCCTTGGCTATTGGAGGGGAGATTAAAGGCAGAAATGCTATATCCTGACGGTCGATGTAAGTGTGGACTGGAGATGAAGTGTGATATCATGCACACACTGTTAGATTGCCTTACAAGTTTAGGAGTGAGAAAGCAGTTTTTACGGCCATTATTTATAAAATATGGCATAAATTCACGAGGGCAAGCTGATATTCTACTGATAAAAATGGAAAAATTGGATACTGCAATTGCACTAGGGAATTATCTGAGAGGTGTAAATCGTTTGGCCAGGGAAAAACTCAAAAAAGTATTGTGATTCATTCTTTACCTACTTTTGCAGGACATAATGTGAAAGACCGATGTACGTTTAGTTTAAATGGTTTTAACTTTTATAAAATAATAATGATGTATGTAAAGGGCTTTTTAAAGATTGTAATGCTTATTTTACTAAGTTCAGATGTTTTTAACATTTTTTTACTGATCCTTTTTAAATTGGAAATACTGAAAAATATGAGCCAATGGTATCTTATGGCTTGCTATAAATGTATAAGTAGAGCAGCTCAGAAAAGTAACTGTGGGATTTTAGAGATCATTACGCATCAATTGTCATTGATGGGATTGTAATGTTTTATAATTTTTATGAACTCGAAGTTTAGAGACCACGGTCTAAATAAACAGATTTCTCTCTCTCTCTCATTCCTAGCTAGGGAGCAACAAAGTGATGCACATTATGGGGAGTGTTGGGAGACAATATAAGAATGTGTATACCAAGCATAGGATTGTTGTCTACGAAATGCACAATACAATAACCTTTTTTAGCCACTCCTAATGGAGTAATTTGCTCATAAGTTTAAAATTCTAGGGCTTTATGAACTTATTCCAATTTGTACTCATCTGGCTGCTCCAGAAATGAGATCATGAGTACAAGTGTTTATAATCCTTACGCTTATTCTCCTACTCCTCAAAGGTTTCATTTTATAGCTTGTTATTTATTGTATTGGTGTGGTTTTATATGGACCTCTTTGGAGCTCCAACTCATAAATAAAGAAACAAATTGATTGATTGCATAACACATTACAATTCATAACTGCATTTCACATAATCACATTTTTTAAGACACGGTGTGACTTGCCCAAAACCACAGGACCTTTAGTCAACAGCTGAAGCAAGCATTGGAACCAATATCCGAGGTTTCAACATTGACAGGTTAGCCATTAGGCCACATCTCTTCTGTTCTTGACCTCCTATTGCAAGGCAGGAATCCGCACAGAGTGAACTGAGGAATACCATACAGCTCTTCCAGTGCACCTCACTCCTGACTTGTATGGTCAGAAGTGCATTACTAGAACCCCTACACAGCTCTGCTTATGCACATATTTCTCCATCACCACTGCTCCAGCTCTACCCCACACAAAACACATCCAATGCTCCCACACTCCAACGTTTAGAATCCTCTGCTGTTAATAACTGCGATTCACACACCGTTTTCAATACATCTCAGTGGTCCATATAAATCCCCTTTCAGTCTTGTACTGGGACCCACACAGCTCTACCAGAGCCTTTCACAGAGAGCTCAGAGACTACCTGCCATTCCAGCATAAGCCTCATATGGTCTGGTACTCCCCGAGTCCCTATTTGCCTTTTTTACCCGCAGCCCTTGTACAGACGGGGTAACCCTCCCTCCTTCTAAGCAAACAATAAGACCACACCAACTTTACTTTTTGGAATGTGGGCTGTAACCCCCCGGCCGTATTTATTACAAAATTAAAAAACATTATTTATTCATATTATGTACAATTACGCAGAAAGTCTGGATACATTGTTAGACAGATAATGTAACGTTTGGGGTATCCCGGTCTAAACCAGTCCTACCCCAAAAATTGGGCGCCCTCGTGAACCGGAAACACAAAAGTGCTTCCGGTTCACTTCACACACACCCCCCACCCTCCCATGGGACCCTCACGGGAGGTGGGAGTGCTCCCACCACCACCTTGTCCCCGGGGACCGGTGCGACTGCCATAATGGCGGCGTCGCTATTCTAGCGCTCGGCCTTGCCCAAAACATACCTCTGCAGACACATCCTAACACATTTGAAGAATTAATGGCCCACAGACAAACAAAGTATAAGCAAATCCATCAGCTCTCGTCCTGGAACCTATTGGCTTTGCCAATGCTTGCTGACATCTTATATAGCTGCTGCGAAGACAGTCCCATCAGCGGTGGCTGTCTTGAAAGGGTATTTTATAAAATACTACAAAATGCATGAAAAGAAGGCCACTACAGATGCGCACATGTTAATGAACCTTTGAAGGCATTTTGCTTTATGTACCAAACAAAATCCTGTTCAAATATACAGCCATGCAAAATAACCATCCCTTTCTCTTGCGGTATTTTCACTAATGCACCTCTTTCCTGGCCTACAATATCCTGTCCCCTCTGCAAAGCACCTCAAACCTGTTCTGCTGCCTCCTATTTTGCACTAGTCACACCCCAGCAACAAAGTACAAGTCCTTGCAGGCAGACAGCAGAGCAGCAGCATCAGAGGGCCGTGCAGGCAGCAGGAGCCGAGGTGCCCAGCTGTTCTTTAATCCATGGCACTTCACTCACCTGGATCCAGCTTCCCCTGTAGGTCTTTAGACACTCGGATCACAGAGCAGGGCAGCGACGGACGGTGGCAGTGAGTTTGGCCTCTGTGTCCCTGGCCACAGAGGGAACAGCAGCACTGGCAGGAGCTCCGCCTGCCGGGTCAGAGGGCGTGTTTAGGACTGGGAGGCCCTGCAGAGAACTTTGGAACGATTGCATCATTTATTGTGTCTTACTGATAACAAAACTAACTGCACCCCCACCCCATTCAAAAGCCTCACAGAATCGGCGCACAGTGCCCGTGCCTTGTACTCACATCCCAGGGCCCCCCACTCTCTCCTCCAAGGGGGCTGGATAGCTACTTTACTTTTTACAGACTACAAGGGATAGCTTGGCTGCACTGCAAGCCTCAGACAGCTCTGGAAGCCACAAATTGCAGTCACAGTGAGCCACTGCCTAGTCCACTCCATAGTCTTCAGTGGCTCTACCTTAAAGTAAATAACTAAAATATTGGCTTTATGTGCATTGGATTGCATGATTTTCCAAAGACACTGGTTAAAATTAAGAAGTTTAGAAGGACTTACTGCAGGGCTCCCTCCCTTTTCCAGCCCACCTGTCGGTGGACATTATATCGAAACCAATGCTTAATTTGAGCCGGTGGTTTCCCGGCACTTACTCCTCAACAGGGGTGCTTTTCAGGAGCACTAATTAGGGATGTATTCATTTAAGGCGAGCATAAGTGATTTGCCCAAAATCACAGGATATTGAGTCGAAGCCGAGACTCGACCCTGGTGCCCCAGCTCCGAAGTCGACAGCTCTGTCCATTACGCCACATCATCTCCTCACTTTCATGCTTGGGAGTTGGTTCTGTTTTAGGCGGGGCAACAGGAGCGATTGGCTGGTGCTAGATACCTCTTGACGAGAGCCCAGCACTTTTTTTTTTTTTTTACAAATTAACCTCTGATGTAAACAAGCCCAGGTTAACACCAGAACCTGGGCTTCTATGGGAATTTACAAGGGCATATTATCAAGCCCATTATCGCCACTTTAGCAGCAGTTTCATGTCGATAAAAGCGGCGATAATGTATTGCCCTTTCTTGATAATATGGCCCTAGGTTCTTACTCTTCTCTCTCAGTGGGATACTAATAGCTCCTCAATTATACTGGTGTCCGCTTGGCCCCCAATGCCACTTTCGTTTACGGGTTGGCTCCACTGTATGTGGGACAAACATGGCCTCTCTCAGATGGCCCCGGTTAGGTTTCCAATGCAGACACTATCCTAGCACCACTGGCATGAATGCTTCTCAGGAATACTGGTGGCAGTTTTTTTCTTTTTGTTGTGTTATTTTGCTTAAATGTGCCCCACAGGCATCCGAAGGCTTTACATCAGCACCAGATTACACTACAAAACTTTATTTCTTTTCAAGCACAGGGAGATAAAGTGATTTGCCAAGAATCATAGGAAGGTGAGGCGACGACGTACCTAGGGCCATATTATCAAGAAAGGGCGATACATTATTACCGCTTTTATCCGCAGGAAACTGCTGCTAAAGCAGCGATAATGGGCTTGATGCACGCTAGCGGTTTTTCCGCTGTGTGCTGGGTTTTTCGAAAACCTGCGTTACATGACGAGCTCAGCTCGTCATCAGCATACGAGCGCCGTAGCTGATGACGAGCTGATCTCGTCATCAGCATCGAAGGGGTTAAATAGGAGCCACCATCTTGTGTCGGGACTGAAGCCACGCCCCAGACGTTCAACATTTTAAATCTACTGACCCATGTGTGAACCCGGCCCTGTGTGACTACCAGCATTACATTAATTAGAGAAGCTTGTAAATAGTGGTACAAAGCTATATAGCAGATCAGTCATTGAACTAATGTCCTGGGGGGGATGGAGCTAGGCCAGGCCTCTCAGTGGCACATCCGGGATGACACCAGAACTCCCGGGGAAGCCCCCAGGTGGCTAAACCTATTCAATGCAATGGTAACACATTTTGTGAGCAGAATATTCAAAGTTGTATTGTCAGGGTTTAAGGATGCAATAATGGCTGCCCAGCATATGCGAACTCCCAGTTTGTTCCACTCTACCCGTAACCTGGTTCTGTGCCCGTTCTTCAATGCTTGAATGACTCATCACAGTGTCCACCACTTCTACAGGTTGTTCCAAGTCCAGCTGCATCCACTATAATAGACATACACTAAGATGAAATTACTCAAGATATCAATTAGACAAACATAAACGATAAATTTGGAATTGGTATATCTAATTTATTACCAAAAACACAGCGTAAGATCTGATAACAATTAATGAATCAACTTATGCAAATTAACAAGCCCCAAGAAGAGGGAGGAAAAGGTAGTGCTCTGGGGAGTGAAAAGGAATAAGGAATGTTGACACAGTATTAAAAAGGATAACATCCAAATTTGGTAACAGTACAAATCAATTACAATACAAATGCCCCAAAAATATAAGGCAAATTTCACTCATAGTCAATAAATCATATTCAACGGTCACAGCTTATTGCTTAGTGGATCGGGGGTGTGCCGGAATCTCAAGGAAGGAAAAGTCGACGTTTCGACCCCTATTAATAGGCTAAATATAGTCCTTAAGCGGGGTCTTCATCAGGACGTCATACTGGAAAAGAGGGGGGAGGGGCAAATCATGGAGTACGGCCCAGCCGGGCTCTGTACAGGATATGGCCGCCACACCAGAAAGTAGTGGTCAGTCCAACGAGGTAGGAACCTCAAAGAAAATGAGGCGTCAAGGCTAAATGAGACTTTTACTGGATCTCCGTCATGCAAGAGGAACGGAGTTGAAAAACACGGACTGAATCAGGGCAGGAATGCAACTCCGGCGTTCGCGTATCAAATATTGGGTTAAGGCGGGTAGTGCCGCTTCAAAAAGCGCGGTTTGAACTCAAGCGCTGACGTGTGAATCGGAACGGCAGGCAGCGTAGTCTGAATCGGTATGTCCACGAACTCCGCAACAGCTGGTGTGGCGGCCATATCCTGTACAGAGCCCGGCTGGGCCGTACTCCATGATTTGCCCCTCCCCCCTCTTCTCCAGTATGACGTCCTGATGAAGACCCCGCTTAAGGACTATATTTAGCCTATTAATAGGGGTCGAAACGTCGACTTTTCCTTCCTTGAGATTCCGGCACACCCCCGATCCACTAAGCAATAAGCTGTGACCGTTGAATATGATTTATTGACTATGAGTGAAATTTGCCTTATATTTTTTGGGCATTTGTATTGTAATTGATTTGTACTGTTACCAAATTTGGATGTTATCCTTTTTAATACTGTGTCAACATTCCTTATTCCTTTTCACTCCCCAGAGCACTACCTTTTCCTCCCTCTTCTTGGGGCTTGTTAATTTGCATAAGTTGATTCATTAATTGTTATCAGATCTTACGCTGTGTTTTTGGTAATAAATTAGATATACCAATTCCAAATTTATTGTTTATGTTTGTCTAATTGATATCTTGAGTAATTTCATCTTAGTGTATGTCTATTACAATACACTATCCTTACGGGGACCCCTCTTATATGTACAACGTAGCACCCAGATCCCCGTGACTGCATGGGTTCAACCCTCCTTTTTGTGTAACACAGCTGCATCCACTGGCAGGTTCGAGGACACTGACAGCGGGGATGGAAGTGCTTATCAGTGCTCAATGCTCATGCACCAGTGGGGACGCTGTGATGTGTCAATCAGGCATGCTTAGAAGTGTAGTTTCGTGGTTGCACCAGAAAGCTGTGGTCTACCAAACATCATGCACATGAAAGGCATGCTATGAATGCTAAACGTAATATGAACATGGGAGAGGTAGTATATCGCCGCACAACTCATAGTGGGTGATAGCAAAGAGCGATAAGGGAGGCAAAGCCATTGTGTAAAGAAAAATCTGCAGGCATATATTAATAAAATAAATGAAATATAATTGAATCGATCCAGAATGTCATCCCATGATTGACTATCAAGATATGCCTTGATGGTATATGTCTGAGGGTCAGACCTACCTAAAGATGGTACGCGACTGCCCTAGAAACCCTTGCTAAGAATGGAAGCAATCGAATAAAACCTAAGGCACATGGGTGTGCATGTAGGTGGAGACCACTCAATATATACAGGCATCATGTCATCATAGAAGTACATTTAATTTTTCAGGGGATTAAGGACCATAGTATTTCATTGTTGAGGCCATTAATGTGGCTATGTGTTCTAAAGATCCACTTTTTTTTATTCCACCAAAAGGTATTGCGAGATGTTTGCAACTAATAGCAGCACAGTATGTTTGACCAATATTGTCCAGTGTAATTCATCGGGTATATGTCCTTTTCTCGGTGGAACGATTGGGCAGTTTAGTTTCCTCTGTCCTGCATCTTATCTTGCTTTTGTGCTCAGTAATGCAAGTTTAATTTTTCATGTCATCATACCAACCTAATGAGCCCACAAGGGCAGGTGATGAGGTCGATGAGATTTTCGATAATCCAGTCTGCGCGCAATTCCCAAGGGGTATTGCTCCAGTTGTCAATATGTGAGTGGTGTGTTCCATCAGGGCACAAACACTGCAGGAGCCACAGGGGAAGTGAACTTGTACTGGGTGT
Source organism: Lissotriton vulgaris (assembly GCF_964263255.1). NCBI lineage: Eukaryota > Metazoa > Chordata > Amphibia > Caudata > Salamandridae > Lissotriton > Lissotriton vulgaris. Next base: position 1,062,821,838 of record NC_141699.1, read on the forward strand.
GTCTTGTCTGTTTGCAACTGTCTGGAGTCTTGTGTGAACTAACGGGCCCTTTAAGTTAAGGCTGCATTTGAATGCAAACAGGGGGAATGGGATAGACTTATTCCCTTTGTTCAGAATGTGCCAATTACTGCATATTCATATTCAAAATTTTGTCCCGATTATGCTTCCTGGCTTTCTTAGCCAACATACGAATTAGCAGGGCAGAATACTGTCTGTCTAGTAGTTGGGTAGACAGGGTGTTAACAAGTTCCTTGAACTTTTTCACGAGAGCAATTACACCTGAGGTGCAGGAACTGCCAAAAAGGCAGGTTATCTATGAGTGACCTAGGGTGGTAACTGTTATAAGACAGTAAGGCATTCTGTGCAATGGTTTTCCTGGACAGTTCGGTTTCAAGAAACCCGGCAGAAGGGTAAATAAGGAGGTCCAAGAAAGGAAGTTGCTCTTTGTTGTACTCAAAGGTGAATCTCAAAAAAGGAATTTATAGGTATCTAGGTGAATTGAGGGTTTGACAGATGAATGCACATGTTCTGTCTCAAAGGAGTGCATGTTAACGATTTGCCAGACTTGGGGCAAAAGTTGATGCACCACACCTGGGGATTGTTAGCAAAACCTCTGCTCTGGGATTATTTTGCATGTACACCTGCTTTGATATGTAAGTACTCACCTCAGCAGTTGTTCCGATTGTGTCTCACTCAGTTGTTTCAGTGTGTCCTCTCTACATGCATCAACAATAGGTCCAATTGTACATATCACTTTGTTTAGCTGTTAGGTGGCACAACTAAACAAGCCTATGTGTTTTGGAAACAATAGCCTAGGTATCTATATTTGTATACAGGTGACAGAAAGTGGATAGATACCCCTTTAATTAACCAGTGGATAACTGTTTGGCTTTGTATTGTATTAATATTTTCAAGCACATTTACTTTAGGTCCAGACAAATGCCATAACACATCATCAGACGATATAATGGCAGAAACACGTTAACCTCCTCCGTTGACACACTCAGCAGGTTTAGGTTACTCCTCCAGTGTCCTTTCTTTTAATCCTGACCCAGGGGCACACAAATAAAGGTGTATGTGTACCCGATAGCCAGTTGTAACCACCAAATCACTTTTGCATGCTCTACTTACCCCACTACCCTTCAGCTCTTTTTTTCGTAGAGTACCTACCATAGCTCTGAAAACATCAGTTGAGCTCCGCCTTCTCAGTGTTATCATTGAAGCCCTCACCTTGCCTAGATATCATGGTGCAAGGAAGTTCCCGATGTTGAAGCATGCCACCTATGTTGGATGAGGGAAACCATCCTTAAAAAGGAATACCCTTCCAGTTAGGTATCCTCTATTTCTTTAATCAGTTTCTTTTTCTTACTTAGACTTAAGTGTTTATTTGTGTGGTATAGTGGTAAAATTGAGGAGTCAGCACATGCATTTTCTTTAAACCTCCCTTGACCCTCCTGGGTTGTGCTGCAATGATGTAGTATGAACACCTTTATGAGCCACCAACAGGCACAGTGAGAAGAACATACTGCCCTTATCTTAAATTTCACAGGTCTCAATCATGCTCCCTTATGCTTACACATAAATAACCTGAATTCACCTTCATACTTAGAGGTGACTCCGTTCACAGTTATGCACAATACAAGTATCACATGCTGCATGGAAATAAACTCCAGAAAACATCTAGTGAGAGCATATACTCGTAGAGAACAGAAGATTAGGTAAAACATGAAATTTTACCAGGACTGATTCACTCACTTGGATTACCTGGTTTAAGACCTAAAAAATCAATCCAGGTGACTATGTTGCTAGTTAACAATCCTTGCTGCAGTCTGATCGCACTGAGTCTGGCCAGACTCTGAGCAGAGCACTGAATGCCTCAAACTGGTGGGGGGACTTGTGGCACAGAGTACGTGGCTGATCACTGATCCCTGGAGCAGCAAACATCTCAGAGCTTGCTCTCAATACCTGCAAGCTGATCAGAGTTCATCTGAGTTTCCAGGATTTGCTGACAGAACATATCAGTGGTGCTGGAATCATTTTCACAGTGGGGTGTTGCCATCAATGTTTCATCACTGAAGTAATAGAGATTGTGAAAACCCTAAGTGTCATAAAAAGAACACGTGTAGTAAGTGTCCTAAAAAGAACACATGTAGCAAATAAGCAAAACCCATTCAGCAGGAAAATGACAGGGCGGTGGTATGTAGCTAATTATGTATCTAGGAGCATGATGGTGCAAATATATTTCTAAAGCATGGTGTGGTAGCTAAATGGCATTCATTGACAGCACATTTTCCATAAAAATGGCTACTAAATTTACAAAGGCACCTCTATGTAGGCATAGTGGTTTGATACATTCCCAGAATGACGGTGTGTAAATCTAGCAACGTGTCAAAAACAATGGGAACTGAGTGGGAACACCCACAAAAAAAATCCCATGGCACACCTCCCCAAGGCAGTGTTTGGCAATGCAGTGACTTGCGCTTGGTCGCCGTACACTATAATCTACGAGTCCACGACAAGCCATGCAGGGTGGGTGGCTTTCCAGCCCTCGCAGATATGGGTCCGCACTGTATACCACCGGAATGTCAAAAAAGTGCCCCAGTAGTGCACTGGGTGTGTAAATAATCCCCATAGGTTTAATGATAAAACTATGCAGCACACAAAGGATAATGTGTAGTACTCAGGGTACGGTGAATATTTAACATACCATTTGTGCATCACCAACTAAAGTGTCTTGATTTGTTTTGATCGTATTAAATGCTTTATTTCCATCACAGCTCAGAATTACAAAACAAAGTGCTTCCTTTATGCTTTCCTAACTGCTGATATATTTTGAAATATTTGTACAGTTTATGTACAGGTATTTAAGTTGTGTCCTGAGTTAGAATAAATCTGACATCCTACAGCCTTTCACTCTAGCTGTACGCAAGACTGTAACACAGTTCACTTTACAAAATGATCTTACTTTGTAGTCAGAGAAAGATAAACACCAATCCCCATGTGAAAAGAGTAAGCAGCAACATTTTACTTCTGTTACAAGATATAAAACAAAATCAAAAAGGCATCTTTATTGCTCCTTCACATTCTGAACTCTAGCATGGGTATTTCCGGGGTGCTGCAGCAGGCCCCTCTCGCACCCAAACGGCTAGAGCCTGTAGCACATATACCTTGTAACAAGCTGGGCCCAGGTAATATTTCCACGTCCACCACAATCACTCCTTCTATGGACCTGACTCACTGTGCATGAAGATTATCCAAATGAGCGCTGGCTTTACTCAAGCCAACTGAAACTAAAGAGCCTTGGGCAATGCCCAGAGGAGCTAAATGTTTGTGGCAAATTCATTTTTGTGAATTATTATGGGGACACTCACTAACATGCATTAGGATAACCCTTGATGTGATAACCCTTGATGTGTGGCATTTGGCTGGACTGTCATGTCCAATCAAAAACCTTTAAATGTATAGACTCCAAAAAGGTAACAGTTTAAAGTGTAACATAAATCAAGAAGATTTTGCTTGCTCAGGACGTTTTTGAATATTACCCTAAAACAAGCATATTGATTTTTACCTCAGTGCTAGGGGTATGCTCAGATATGGACCCCTTGCAAACTGTCTGAAATATTCAGTTTACACCTCTTCGAGAAAGCCTCATAAAGCTAATACCCTTCAGGCCCCACTTGTTTCTCTTTATAGATGGGGCTTTGCCTGACAATTCAGGAGGTCACGTGGAAGTATAAGGTCCAGTTAAAAAACGCCAGGGCAGATTTACTAGCCCTTTGCGCCACTTTTGCGTCACTTTTCTCATGTTAACATGCTCACGTTCTTAAGTTGCCTTCTCTCCCTAAACACAACTCTGAACTCTGTTTGCTTACAATACCACTTTGTGGGCACTCTATCAGAACACATTGAACATTCTGTACAAGGGCTAAGTTCAGCATGCAAGATGGTATTTGTTTTTGGCCACTATGTGACAACGGTATCGCAATAGAATAAACAATGGCAGCCTGACTGGGGCTGCGGCATGGCAGCATGGAGGATGTTATTATATATATGGCATCAAGCATTTCTTTATTAAGAGGAGCATTTCGCTGTCACTGAGATTTTGGTGCAGGCCAGAATTTCAGCTCGGTTGATTCCTGTCACCTCATGAGAGAGATGCTGTCTAACTCTATACCAAGATGGGCAGATTTCTGACACTTACCCACAGGTAACATGGAATTAGGACACCTGATAGGGATTTTGGTAGATACACTCTCCTTAGATACGATAGGGTAGAATACTATAGGTAAGAGTACATTATATTACAGTATGTATATGCAAGCATATAATGTGCTCTAATCAGCAAAATGATTGAATTGTTCAATTTTTTCACCATTCTTGTAATGCTAATCACATTATTCTGTTTCCTTCTAGTAATCATTACATCAAACGTATTTTACTCAAGAATCACAATGATTCAATAAATATTCAAAGCATATGTCATGTACTTCTTGTGTACCTCTTTGGGTATGCGTAAGTAACTGAGCGAAAGGGTTCTAGATCTGTTACCATGATTTCCTTGGGGAGTCAGGGTTGTCATGTTCTGAGGTTGCACATCCATTTTATGGCCTGTAAGGTTAGAGGTACAGATGGTGCACTGTGAGCTAGCAGGAATATAGGCCAACGTATCCTGAGAGGGCTCAGAATTAGTCTCACATTTATGTCGCCCAACACATGCACAGTTTTACGTGAGAAAGTGTAAGGAATACGACAAGGCTGGACTGTACTTCTTGAAATTTGTGTAAACTTTTACACTGGTAGTACAGGCAATATGGTGTCCAAATGAGGGAAGTGTGTTAGTTCAGTGTTTCCAAAACTGTGGTCCGCTGACCCCCAGGGGTCCCTGACAAATTCCCTGGGGGTCCGCAGGCAGCAGTTTTAAAAACACTGCAAAGTATCTTGTATAATTAGCAGTTTCAAAGAACAATAAAAGTGTCAAGATAATGCCAGTGATTAATGTCGCTGCTGGAGAGAGATGAGAGTTTTGCCCAGTGGCAGCTTCGACTTATCTAATGTAGCACAGAGGGTTAATATGCCTACTGCAAAGAACTTGTATCATGCCTTTTAAAAAACTGTATTTTATATGTTTAGGTCAGTGGGTTACTGCTTTTGTCAGAGAGATTCTTTCATTACTGTGCAGTTCATGAGTGACAATCCTAATCTAGCACAGTGACCTATAAACTGTCATCAAGCAGCTGCTTGCAAACTGCAAGGTACAAGTTAGTGACTTATGTTTTTTCCCAGTCTTTCATTATCCTGATGCTGCTAAAAAGGTTTATTTGGGTGGAAATGCATTTTTATTGTTAAAGTCAATGCTAACCACTGTGTTATGTTCTGAATACTGAGTTTGTGCTTCTCTAGACCAAGCACTCTTTAAAAATGCCTACCAGTATGAATGACATGTGAATTCTACACCTTGTAGTCCCCTTTGCCCTATGTAACATTTTCTATACACTGATTTATACGTATGATTCACTGTCTCTATGTGTGTGATGTAAATTGCTCTGACATCCTACAGTGGTATGAGGGATGCTATGAAAAATGAAATACATGTGACAGAGGGGCAATGGTGAGGGCTGTTGGAGGGTCATAGTGGGGGAATCATTGAAGAACTCCTAGAAAGATTGTCGTATTCTGGAGCATAGTCAGGTCTTTATTTACTATTTTTTAAAAGCTAATACAAATCAATATATAATGATAACTGTGTTGTAGACTGCACCATTCTTTCCTAAATGTTTTGGGGGGGAGAGCCTCCCAACACCCCCTTTGTAGTGGTAAGGCTCACTCACTGCACTTGGTGGTGCTGAAATCATTTGCCAGGGCTGCTTTGGGTTTCCAGTCTGGCACTGGCATGAGCCTCGTACTGCAAAATAAAACTTACCATTGAAATGTTAGTCAGGGAGGTGCAGCTCCAACCTTCTCATTAACTTTTTTCGTTTTCTTGCAAATTCTTTCAATATAAAACACAACAGAAGTGGCGGAGAGTGTCGTTAGCCTCCATGGCTTAACAACACACTCCGCCACTTCAGAAAGGCAGGGCTGTACCATATTTACAAGAATATGGTGCAGCCCTGCATTTCCCCTGAGCTGGCGCTACACTTAACTGGGGAAGATTGTTTATGTACAGGAAGGCCCCCCTTCCAGCACATTAACAATCTTGAAGTTACTAAATGTCATTTTTTGTAAAGATTGTTGATGTTCAGGAAGGTGTGCACCTGTTACAACACATTTTTTACAACGCACTACTGTTACAACGCATCCATTACAACGCGGATACTGTTACAACTCATGTTTTTACAACGCATTTTTTTACAACGCAGGTACCTTTACAACGCATACCATTACAACGTAAGTATTGGTAAGTATATAGTTATTTTTTAAATGTTATATGTTTGGGGTAAAGGGGTATTTTTAGGGGTTAGGGTCAGTTTTGGGTTTTAGGGTAAAGGGGTATTTTTAGGGGTTAGGGTCAGTTTTGGGTTTTAGGGTAAAGGGGTATTTTTAGGGTTCAGGGTCAGTTTTCAGTTTTTGGGTAAAGGGGTATTTTTAGGGTTCAGGGTCAGTTTTTAGTTTTTGGGTAAAGGGGTATTTTTAGGGTTCAGGGTCAGTTTTTAGTTTTTGGGTAAAGGGGTATTTTTAGGGTTCAGGGTCAGTTTTCAGTTTTTGGGTGAAGGGGTATTTTTAGGGTTCAGGGTCAGTTTTCAGTTTTTGGGTAAAGGGGTATTTTTAGGGTTCAGGGTCAGTTTTCAGTTTTTGGGTAAAGGGGTATTTTTAGGGTTCAGGGTCAGTTTTTAGTTTTTGGGTAAAGGGGTATTTTTAGGGTTCAGGGTCAGTTTTCAGTTTTTGGGTAAAGGGGTATTTTTAGGGTTCAGGGTCAGTTTTTAGTTTTTGGGTAAAGGGGTATTTTTAGGGTTCAGGGTCAGTTTTCAGTTTTTGGGTAAAGGGGTATTTTTAGGGTTCAGGGTCAGTTTTTAGTTTTTGGGTAAAGGGGTATTTTTAGGGTTCAGGGTCAGTTTTCAGTTTTTGGGGTACAGGGTAAAAATAAATTAAATTTAATTTTAAATTAAATTATTTAATAGTAAATAAATTAAATTAAATTACATTGCATTACTTTTTGGGGTTGAGGGTCAGTTTAGAGTTTTTGGGGTACAGGGGTACAGGGTAAAAATAAAGTTATATTTTTTTTTATTTTCAATAATTAATTTAAATTATATTTCATAAAATTACTTTAATTTATTTTTGGGGTTTAGGGTCAGTTTTCAGTTTCTGGGGTACAGGGGTACATGGTAAAAATAAAGTAATATTAATTTAAATTTAAAATAATTAACGGAAATTAAATTATTTAAAATTACATTAAATTATATTTTTAAAATTAAGTTACTATTATATTATTAATATTAACATATACTTACCAATACTTACGTTGTAATGGTCTGCGTTGTAAAGGTACCTGCGTTGTAAAAAAATGCGTTGTAAATACATGCGTTGTTACAGTATCCGCGTTGTAAAAACCGCGTTGTAACGGTATGCGGAGTAAAAGTCCGCGTTGTAACATCATATATCCTTCAGGAAGGGTCACCTTCCTGAACATAAACAATCCAAGGCGTTTTGCAAAAACGAGGAGAAATAAAGCATTTCTCCTTGTTTTGCCAACTTATGACCAGGTTTTCCCTAGTCTTAATTATGGTGCTGCCTCCCATTTCGCTGCCCTTGTAAATAGGGGGCAGCATCAAAATCAATGGGTGTTGCAGGGCAAATGCGCACCACAACACCCACTGCCCACCCCTTTCATGCTAAGCATTGGGTGAAAGGGGGTCTTATTTACAAGGCACCGTTAAGCCACGTTAAGTGGCTTAACACTGCCTTGAAAATAAGGCGAAGCCCCTATCGCCACGGGGACGTTGCAAAAAGTGATGTAAATATGCCCCTAAAATCATTAGTAATTTGAGTATTTGTTTTGTATGCACACGTGTGGTAATCTTTTTCGAATCACTCTTTTAATGTTTGAAATTTAAATCCTACAAATTGCTTGGGGGTCCTCAGGAGTCAAAAGTTTGGGAACCACTGTGTTAAATTATAAAACAGCCTCTTCAACGTAATACAAAATGCTGCAGTACATATGAGTGTAAGCAAGTCACGTTTTATGAAAGTCAGTGCTTTAGCCTGTTTGGAAGGGAGTTGAGGCAATTCTTTAATGCTAGTCTTTTTTCTATGCCATTGAAGGATCAGGTCTATCAGGGTCTGTGATGAGGACTTTATTTTGTAAAACAGATTCATGTAAAAGCTCGAGCTCCTCACAGACCTTTCATGTATTTTTCTTTATGCACCATCCCCATGACTGCTCCTAATGCCAAGTCTCTCCTGACTCCCCACCTTGATTCTCTACACTCTGCCTCCGTGTCTCTAAAGCACATTCTTTCTTTGACTTCATGTAGTAAAATACACCCCTGTTTTTACAACTGTATTTTGTGCATATTTTTAATTTTCTTAAAAGTTTATCAGAAGGTTGCCTTGTGTGAAAGTTTCTAAATCAGCATAGTAGGTGTGAGTTGCACAGGCTGACAGGACAATTATAGAGGATATAGTTTATAAGAAAAAAGAATGATGAAGGCAGTAGGCCTGACATACTGATTGTGAAAAGCATATGTTTAAAGTCAATAGGCATTAGGGTGGATTAATATTTCTCTGTATTAAAGCCCACAGAGAGGTATTTTGTTACAGGAAAGTAACATGTGTAGGGAATGATTTTAGTGTTTAGTACTACCTCCGAAAAACCATAGGCGGAGAAGATTTGCACTGTAATAATTATTGCTAGAATCTCAACTCAAATGTCATGTGAGAGCAGCGTCTGGATTGGGTGTGGAGCCTGTGCCCTGAAGGCTTATCCAATTCTGGCTCAACAGCAATGAAAGGAGCAGTAAAGTGGCAGTCAGCATAGCGGGGTAAGTCTTTTTTTATTTTTTATTATTTTAACCCCCCCTCCTCCCAAACCCCTTCCCTCCTCCTGCAGTCGCCCTACCACTCAAGATAGGTGGCGGCCGCCACTGCTTGTATTACTCTGCAGAAAAGCAGTATAGAGATAACGAAAAAAAATTCTCTGTTAAAGAGAGGAATATCTTTTCTCTACCAACAGATTTTCCTCACAATACCTCTTTAAAGGCTTATGAGAAAGAACATATTTCCTGTCTGACCATCAGCATATATGATTCTATTTTCTCCTGGCATACAAATGTTTTATGAATAACTTTTAACAGTTCATTCAAATTAGCTTCACGCTATATCAATTATCTAACAAAGTGAAAGTAACCTTACATATGTACAAATATGTCCAGCTGGTGCATTAGCCCACCAAGCGAACTTGCTGGTATTGACACCATAGCAGATATTCAACTTCATGAGCTAGTGTAAGCTCTTCTCAATATTCATTTTTTTTTAAAGTAGAAATACATCCATTTGGATTGATGTGAAAGACTTCAAGAATGTTTGTTTTTCATAAAGTCGCGCTCCCTCCAACCACCATTGTACCCTCCATTACATCCTTCATCCTATATCTAATATCTGCCAAAGGTGTCAGGCCACTTTTATGAAGTAAACAGGCATGGCTCCTCCGTCGTGGCGGAGGAGCGTCGCCCCAACAGCCCCCACCAGCAGATGGTAAATAAAATGACAATAAAACAGATATTGTCATTTTATTTCTGTTGCCTGGCCAAGCTCCACATTGACTATAGGGTGGGGAAGGGTCAGGCATGTCAGGGAGGAGTAGGGTGCACTCATAAGGGCGCATGTGAGCTTGGCCGGCAGTCCTAGGCTGGCCAAGCACACATGCTCACTTATGTTTCTTCGACCATGCTGTGTTACACACCAGGGTTGGAGAAAAGGCACAGGTTCCAATGCACCATCTGAGCAGCAAACAAGGCCCCACAGACTAATCCTGGCGCTGCTCTCATTGAGAGCAGCATTTGTATTGGGTGCGGAGCTTGTGCTCTGAGGGCTCATCCCCTTCCGGCCTGATGGCGACGAGAGGAGCAGCGAGGCGGCCACCAGTGGAGCGGCAGGGAAATCTTTTTTTTATTATTATTTCACCCCCCCTCCCCAAACCCCTGCCCTCCTCCCGGGCCGTCCTACCACTCAAGATAGGCGGCGGCCGCCAATGGTAGTAAAAGTACACTAAGAGCAATGCCTCATATAACATTCCAAACTGAAGACTGCTGGCTAACAACATTGAAACATATGCAACCTCCAAATTAATGCAGCTATGCAGAAATATGGGCTAGCCCGGCCACAAAGTTCCCCCCCTCTTAGCCACGAATATGCATACTGCAATTGTTCACATGAAATTAAAAAAATACATTGCATGATAGCCAGTGCTAAACATTCAGGGCCTCGTTTAAAGTGACGCATCGCTGCGAGAAAAGAGCAATGAGTCACTTTTCAATGCGCTATCCTTGCGACACCAATGCTGCATCATATTTACAGTATGACACATCATGACACATCATGTCACAAGGAGTTACAGATAAGTCAGTATTTTCTGAAGTATCTGTGGGCGCAAAAATGTTGCATTGCTGGACTGTGTCACAAAAGTGCCGCAACTCCAGCAATTTTATTTATTTATTATTTATTTAACGATTTATAAAGCGCCTGGTGACCCGGAGGCATCCCCGCGCTATCAGAGCTTGAGAAGGCCAAGAGGGGGGAAGAGCTTATTTGGGAAAGAGCAGAGTTTTAAGCTGTTTGCGGAAGCGTAAGTAGCAGGGTTCCAACCGCACACAACGGGGGAGCGAATTCCAGCGTGTGGATGCAATGGGTCGTTTCACATGGGCAAGTCCCATGTGAAATGTGCCTGCGTCAGTCTTACGCCTGCTATGAGGCAGGAGTAATATATTGACGCATTTGCGTCCTAGTAGTGGCACAGTGAAATCTTATAGCCTTCACTACGTCCCTTCTATGACCCTTTCTTGCGTCGGAACGCCCCCCTGGATACATTATACCTGGTGCAGGTATAATGTGGAGCAGGGGTTTACAAAGTGACGGATCTACCAAGATGCATCACTTTGTAAAATATGGTGCAACAAGGTGCATTTTTTTATGCCACTGGTGCATCCCAAAAAATGAAGCACCGGCGGCGCAAAAGTGACGCAAGGGATCATAAATAAGACCCTTAGTTCGGTCTGGACTGTTCCCATGAGGCACAGGGTCAACACTGATTTGGATATGGCTGAGTCTAAACTGGGGTGGCATGGTGAGCAAAATAATGATGGATTTAACCCAGATCTCTTGACTGGGGGGCAATGTATGAGTTATTCAGCATTCTGTCCCTCATTTGTTAGCGTAGCACTTTTCACCCTAAGTGGGATGGGTATGCCCAGACGTGGGTCCATCGCTCGCTGTGCCACTGGATTCAAGTTAGCCTGGATAATGGAGGGTAATAGCCAGAAACCGGTCCCAGGATGCTTTTTTTCTGTCCAGGGAGGACCGGCATGGCAGTTCGGTCTGGACTGTTTCCATGAGGCACTGGGTCAGGACTGATTTGCATATGGCTGGATCTAAACTGGGGTGGCATGGTGAGCAAAAAAACAATGGATTTAACCCAGATCTCTTGACTGGGAGTGAATGTATGATTTATTCCGCATTCCATCCTTCATTTGTTTTTGAAACATTCTGGACTTGTCAACTCGTGTTGGCTTTGTGCAGTTACATAAGATTGAATATACATACACATTTTCTCCAAACACTTGATGCTGGTCAAATTCATAAGAATAGGAATTATTAATGGGAAAAAATAACAAGTCATTGCTACAAGAGGGGATGCCTTTCCTGGCCCCTACCAAACACTACATGGGAGCAGCTTTTCCTGCATCCCAAAATATGTCCTTTCATTTCAATGATGATTACCCTGCTATGAAGTGGCTGTAGTCTAAAGGATCTGACTATTACTTCTCCCTAGTAGGTTGCTGCTTGTAGATTGCTGCAGGAGGGCAATACCGGAGCAGGAATCCACTAGACGAGCAGGATTTTACTAGACTAGGCCACAAGAGAAATTATCTCAAGGCATGGGTTATACTGCCCCTACTCACTAGGCTCAACACAGTCTTTCAGCCCCTCCACCTTCATTGGGAAATATTTGATTTTTAGCTAGCCCAAGGAGTACCAGGGAAATAAATTATCAAAAGGAATGTTGTGAGAGGGGACCGTATGCTGCAAGTAAAGATTGAAACAGAGGTATATCAAGAAGGAATTTAGATATAGAATTTAGATTGGTAATAATGGAAATGTCTTATCTTTCGTGGTTATGAGTGAGAATTTGTTGGATAATATACTCACGCAACCTTGAAATACACGTATATGAATAGTTTAAGGTCACAGTAACTTGCACCTTGAATACCTGCTTATCTGAAACAACTTGATAACAAGCGAGTCTAATCAATTAAAGTCCACAAATTGTGATATTTTCAGTGTACGTATGCGCAAGCCACTTAGCTGTTTATTCTTTATTTGTTTTAATTTTTTATATGGGGCACTTAAGAATGAGGACTTTTTCTCATCCCTAAATATGAGAGGTATTAGAAGCTCAGCATGAATGTAAAAATATATTGTTTAATTTGCTTTGTGCATGCAAATCAACTGGAAATTATATATTTATTTTTAGAGGGCGTGTTGTAGTTTGAACAGCAACCGGTGTCACAATACAATCACTTATATCAGCCAAATAGGGCCATGAACCCATTAATAAGGCAAATGTTATAGAATTATTGCTCTCCTGGCCCGGGATGTAAAGGTTGTTGAAGGTCATCTTCCTGTGTTATAGGCCTGAGTCACAGTCAAGGGCCTATAATTAGCCCCTTGGCCGGCGGTAATTCTGCCGCGCGCTAGGGGGGCAGGTGGGGGGGGGCGCGGCGCCACCATGCTCATGATGGAACCACTCCGTCACGTGCTGCGGTGGGGCTGTGCTTGTGATGGAATGGTTCCGTCACGGCCCCGCCAGCTCAATGGAACGATAAGCGCAGGCGCGGAATGAGCGCGCGCAGGCGCGGCGACCGGACCGTGACGGAACCATTCCGTTACCAGCACAGCCCCACCGTGGCTGGTGACGGAATTGTTCCGTCACGAGCACGCAAGGAGTTAAAAGATATCCTTTAGGAGATGTGGACTTGTGGCTTGAGTGGTCCATTTCCAAGCTGGGTAACCGGGTTTGAGCCTCGGCGTCGGCTCAACGACCTGTGATTCTGGGCAAGTCACTTAATCTCCCTGTGCCTAACAAAAATGAATATTTCCTTCTGTAACATAACTGGTGCTTATGTAAAGTGCTCTGATACCTCTGGGTCGAGTCTGAGCTATATAAAAATACAAAGTAAAATAAAAAAGCAGTATAGCCTTAAGAGTTTGGTATTACAACTTTCCATTTGCCGAGGATAGAATGTTCTTGAAAGGGGAGAAACAGCAAAGCACTTGAGTACCTAGGCATCCAACTATTAGTTGCTCTGAGTCACGTTGTTGTCTCCAGTGGTGCTCTCAACATTCCAATGTTCTAATAAATGTCATATTGTAGGGTTTGCTAAGAAAGAATGAGCTCCAAGAATAAATAAATATAAAGGCATAGTATAAACGGAGTTCGGGCAAGCATGATTTGTGTTTAGTCCAATTTTTTTGTACAAGAATAACAGCATCAAATACATTGTCATGAACTGTAAATTCATTATTGTAAAATGTGTTACACCACTCACTCCACCTCCATCACTGTCTTTCTGAAAGTGCTGCACATACCAATGGTGTCTGTGGAGAACAGCATGCAGTGAAGTATGGACAGTTTAGCTGCAATACGGAGGTTACAAAAACAGAGTCCATGCATCTAAACTAAATCTGTCAAACAAACGTTTTAATGCAAAACAGGCTGAGAAAATATTTTTTTAAACTTAAAAAATGCTGACAATATGTATGAAGAGTGTCTACATAATGCAGTTAAACAGGTGTGTCCAAGAAAGGTGATTAGGTTTATGAAAGCTGTTTTAACTTGTCTACCTGCTTATCCGGGACAACTTGATAAAGTGCGCGTCTACCTGTTCAAAGTCCAGAACTTGTACAAGTTATGCATAGAAAGATGAAAATTGTATTCGTTTTAGAGTCTTGTCTTGTACCCTCCCCCAACGACAATAGTCTCTCCTGTAAGGTAGGATGCGTCTGATGAGAAGAGAAAAGACACAATTCCAGCATGTTCCTCCGGCTCCGCAATTCTAAGACACAAAAACACGAAAATTATTAAAAATGAAGCTAACTACGATATAAAAGAATTTCCAATATTTTTTTGAAGGAGCATTCTTTTCCAACGTTTAATAGGTGATGGACAAGTGCTAGCACACGCTTGTTTTATTGTAAATTCTTGTTTGTGTTTCGAATAAAAAGTGTATTTTTCATGAGGTTCTTTTATCCACTGAGATTCATTAAATGATGGAGACCCCAGAAAAAATGTGATCATATAAAAAAATAAGGAAAACAGGTAAAACTGGCATTAGTAAAGGAAATACGTCTCATCACATCACAGATATTTGCGTTGACATTTTTCCAGAAAGCTGGGCGTAAAAGTACCACCCCTGGCACCCAGACCTCAGATCACATTTGTGCAAGAGAGACAGCCAAAAAAGGCCCAACAAAGAGATGTAGCACCAAAAATTGTACTGCCCATGCTGTTCCTTGGGCTGGGAAGGAGAGGACTCTGCCTGCTCTGCCCTGATCAAGGAAAAGTCATCCCATGTCCCAGATACAAGAACGGAAGTGACTCCAAAAGTCAGTTGGCTGACTTCCTGTTGCAGCTCCAGGGTCACAACAGTGCCATGGAACCTTTTTGTGAAAATACACTTTTAGAAGTTTCCTGTACCATAACAAAAGCTGAGAAAGCCTGCCTTGGTGAATTGGTAGCCAAGAACACCTGATTGCCACTGACTGCTGAAGTTCAGCCTGGGAGACTGCGCTCAGCCCCTCAAAACATGCATCCGAGTCTGCAGGAATAGGGAGAGTTCTTGGGGTGCAGTTTGACACCCAGCAAGGATGTTGCTGCCAGTTAAAGGGGACGGCTGGTTTCGCTGAGATCAGCGGCAACTACTTTTTTGAATGCACTTCCCCCGGACTACAGGTAGATTTCTTTCAATTAAACTGTGGTTATTATTATTCAAAACTGTTGTACTTTTTTTATGCTGCTTTGGTAATTACACTCCATATTAGAAGAAAGTGGTGCGGATCCTTCCCCTTCCTCAGGTAGATAAATAATAGTGCAAGTGCATACATGTATAAAATCCACAAAGCTTAGCTCCGAAATAGTTCTATAGAAATACCAGTTTGTCTATTTTTTTCCTAAGAACATCTCTCTGTATTTGGATCAGGCTTCCGGTATTTCCAAAAGAGGATTACAAACAGTCTTAAAGGTTTTCAGTACCTCTGGCAGCATGGTCCTGACTGCCAGGCACGGCCAGTACAGGTAAGAGTGGTGCGGCGGGGCGGGGCGGGGTGTTTTTTATTTAATTTTTATTTTATTTTCCTTCTCCTGTCGTCTGTCGACCCCCCTTCCCCGCCCAGGCCCGCCACACCCCACTGCTCTTACCTGTGTCGGCGCACCTGCTGACTACAGCAACAATCTCTCAATTTGCCTACCAAGGATGCTCTGAAGTGCTTATTCTCTGTAGTTTCATAATGGCCGCCATCACATCCAAACATCATAAGAGTCCTGTGGCTCCATTCAACATGTTGTTTACTTAGACGCATCCTGGTTTCTCACAAAGTGCATTATGCACTACAGTGCCTAATCTGTAAATGAAGTGCCAGCACTCTTATTGGAAGGCCACTGCAGCCCGCACCATGCCTTGCCCCTGCCAGCACTGACAATGACAATACCAACATATCACCTAACCATCACACTCCCGCAAGTGTGACAATTCAGACTATTTCAGGCCACGCAAAGCTACATTAATGTCGTGAGAGGCTGGTATTATTCATTTTCAATGCCATTTGACGTAATAAACAAGGCTGTTGTGCTCACCTTAGACAGTGCCACCATGTGGTGCTCTGTCACAGGAGCATGTGCTGATAATTAAGTGCCGAAGCCGAGCACTGGAAACCTCCGGCTCAAATTAAGCACTGCTGCACTACCACATAGTCTCTCTCCAATTGCAAAGAGGTGTGCAGGGGCCATAGAAAATGACAGTGTCAATATCTAGATGCCTTACAAAGACATTTAATACATAATGTTAATAATAGCTATTGCTTGTGAGCATAAATACCAGCCTTTAATAAGATAATGTCTGCAGCTTGGTAAGGGTGTCGTAGCTTTACAATCGCAGTCCATATCTGTGAAGATATAGGTCAACCTTGAGTAGAGCTGCAGCATAGGCAAGGACATCTAACCTTTGAAAGTAGTTCCATAGTCTTATAACTTAATTTAATGTCTATTAAGCTACACCCTGCCTGTTTGTGAATTGAAATACAACAGGCTCTCTCTGCTACATGATGTCCAATATGTCACTGCCTCAGTGATGTCAGTTTGCTATGTCATCCCAGAGGTCATGTGTGAGTTTATGGCAGTTTCTTGAAGATAGGGTCATTGTATGGCTTATACAAGGTACTTCAGTGGCTTTTAGGTCTCACCTAAAGACTGCTTTTCATGTGTGTTTGAACACAGACCCACTGTAAACAATATAAACTATACACACATAGAATGAGCTTTGTATCTGCCCCAAGGGCATATTGTCTGTTTACGTTTACTGCTTCTGATTCAATATCTTTCCTTCCAATTCTTGAGTTCGAAATGCCCAAGGAGCGTTTTCATCTTACAATGTTTTGATTGGATACGTCGTATCCTTTCCCGGCTTATATCAGAATCGTGAAGAGAAATGCATGAGGGGCTACTTCTCTTCCTCTTTCTACCCCTCAAATTTGCTCTTCCCCTTTCTTCATAAATTATTGCGCTCTGACCATAGCCCTCTGCTGCATCAATGGGCAGCCATCTTTAAACTTGTTTAAAGTCATTCCATGGTGGCCAACGCACATCCATTCACAGCAACCATCTAAGGGGAACAAATAGCAGTGGTGAGGCTGACAGGTGTCTTAGGAATTACCTATTTTCTTTACCAATCTTTGTTTTGGATAATAACCATAATGTCCTTTCTCCTAAAAATTTTAAAGGCACATTTACTAGACATTTTTTTAAAATACATGTAATTGTTTACTTTTCTCTGAGTACTGGTGTGCAACATGTATTTTAGTACCTGTAGAACTTCCAGTTGTGTGGATAAAGATTCCAAAATGAAGGATCTCAGAATTGGGACATTTTGTTTATTCTGCTAGAGGCCCTTCTTCAGAAGCAAAATCCTGTAACATTGCCCACTAGTCTGTACCATGCATGCAGGATATTCTACTTGGAGAAACAGAATCATGCTAACCAGTAATCACATCAATACACATACTTCTTTGTTAGTCCTCCCAGTCCACTCTTCCCCATATGAAAACACAGGGCCAATCTTAGCTTTGTTTTCTGTCAGAACCCACAGGAACTGTTGTGGGGTGTCTCGCCTCTTTTTAACTTTATCTGAGTCGTTTTGCAGAACCAAAGCGACATATATTTCAGGAAATGTACCGGTTAAAAATAGTTACAATGGTGTGGAAGACAACCAGCGCATGACCTAAGGTCATTGGGGAACACCGCTTCTTTTGAACCTCAGCTATGCAGGAGTGAGTACCTGGAAGGGCTTGCAAGCAGTGCGTAATTGGACTTAATTTTGGGGACTGGGACTTATTTTCCATCATCAGACTTGGACCAAGAATAAGAAAGAGAAAGACAGAAAAGGGTAAAAGAAGAAGTGAGAGAAAGAAGAGAAAATGGAAAAAAGAGATTAAAAGAACCTCTAAGCGTGAGATAAAGGGCAGGGAATGGATTGTGGTGGATGAAAGAGGCCTGAGGTGGCATACAAACTTGACAGCTTTGGTATTGGCACTGTCGAAAAATATTGGGCCCCAGCACTTATTAATGTGGAAAAATTATGCACTGCCCGCGAGAATGAGCTTGGCCTGCAGCACGTGACTTGTGGATCAAAATCTACAGGTTCCTTGAAGGCAAGCCATAGTGTGGAGTTTCTCAGTAACATAACACTCACTTTTGTTTGGCGCAGCCCTGACACAAAACCCATGGTCAGATTTACAAAATTATGCTAATCGGGATTTGTGCAGATTTGCATAGATAGGTAAAAAGAAAAGTATTTTAATGCAGCACATTGAGGTTCCGTGACAATTGTAAGTGGTGTTTTTGACTCGCACGAATATGGTCGAGTCTGGTATCTATGAACCGCAAATGACGAGTTTAGTGGGTGTACGCGTTTTTGCTGTCCTAGCCTAAACCGTTCGTTTGTTTCGTGGGTTTCTTCATCTGAACCCACGGGTTCCATCTTAGATACGGCATCCATTTTGTTTCTTGCCCTCAAGTAGCCAGCGAGCGGACGCTGTCTGCTTCGCGACCCTGGGATTCCCAAACTTTGCGGAAGACACGTGTTCCTTTGAAGGTGTCTTTATGATAAGGGGGATGACACTGTAAGGCAGATGGCCCTGCTCGAGGCTCATCTTGCCGTGCCGGTCTATTGTCTCAGTTGTGCATTCATTAGGCACGTTCCCTTTGATGCCTGCAACTCGTGTTTCCTGATACCACCCCTTTTTTTCACCCTCTTCGATTTGTTCACTGTTCTCATCTTCCTCTGCACCTGTTTCTGTCTCTTCCTTGATTCGTTTACTGCCGAACGGAATGTACTAATGGTGGGAAGATGTACTTTTACAGTTGGGAACTGCCAAATGCTACTGTAATTATGTTCCGGGCCCTGAATACATGAAAGCGACCCCCTTATGATCTTTACGATGGGAACCAGGTTGTAATCCTTTGTGCACCATGTTATCCTATGCCCAAAAACTGTATAAGAAGAGCGATCCACAGATACAATTTGAAGCAGACTCCTCGAACTTGCACACGTTGTACTTCCTGTGACTTCTGTGTTCCCTGCAGTAATAAACCTCGAATCTTTGACGCCGAAGGAAGTGTCCCGTGTCTCTGTCATTTGTACGCCGGAACAGGTTACCCACAAAGGTTTTAGGTGTTATCCCTGGCACCGCTGGGTCTTAGAAAAACCCAGTCCTTCAACATAGCACTGCCTTGTTTACCATGCGTCAAGTAGTCATTGCTTGGGGGTGCATGGGCATTTACGTGCATCCACCCTTGCATTTTGACACAAACCCATATTTAGAAAGATCTGTAACTATGGGTTAGTGCCCAGTGATGGGACCAATGTTATACAGAAGAAAAAAGTTTTACCTTTGAAATCCATAGACTTTACTCATGTCATTCATTAACTCTTCATTAGTCCACATCTGTTTCAAGAAAGGGCAGAAAAAATAAATGTTCACTTTTTTAATAGGGTCTCACATTCACCTACAGTTTTTCCAGTTTTCATAATTTACAATTTAAAGCCTCACATTTCAGAACAGTACAACCCATGCACAGTATCGGATCCTTCCACACATACACTGAACCACACTAAATAAATGAAAGATTTCCAAATATCTTAGTACTTGTTTAGGAGTGGGTAACAATCTGAAACCCTCTATTTACTAGAAAATGCTACATTGTAGCGTGAAATGCACCTGTGGACTTTCCTCCAGCACGGGTATAGGTGGGTGGGGGAAATTTATGAAGTGAGATTCTTGCCAGATTCGATATTTTGTTTGAAAATTGACAATTTCCAATTAGCACAATCTCTACAGGCTCTAAATATTCAACTCTTCTCCAATATACAAGGTCAAAGTTGGCTGTCATGTGGTCTCTGTGTCGCAAGACTAGTCGCAATTGTGAATGCTAGATAGGCCTCATCATTGTCTTTATCTTTATGTTCCTATTTATCAAGATTATAACTATCGTGGCCTTCATCTACTTATCAAATAACAGTTTCTATGCTGTCCATCAATTTATCAACCATGGTAAAATAGCTGTTCAACTTTTCCACTAAATGTATGAGTCCCGTACCGGCCTTTACTATTCTCATAAAATAACGTATTTATAAAGCACACGTTCACCAGGGGTATCTTGGCGCTGAATAACAGATGTTTATTGTTACCCAACTCATCATCATCATCATCATCATCATCATCATCATCATCTTTATTTGATCATAATAAAAATGACCATAAAAGTACACGTAAATACATTGATAAAAAAAGATATTATTACAAAATATTATCATTTGAAATTACAAATATGTCTTCACAGTCCTGGAATAAAAAGAGAATGCATAAAAAATATAATAAGTAAAACATTTCATATCACGGGTCTAGTTACATTATGATTATTGATCATACTCAGTGGGCTACATGTCACCCCCTTCATTTTCCTCATGCAAGCCCATAAGAATGTTGCTACAGAGTAGCAAACCAAAGGGTCGGGCAATGTTTTTAGAAAAAGCAGTGCTACCTGACACTGCTTAAAGCCCATTTTCTTTAAAATTGATTTCAGATAGGCGTTCCTTTGGCTCTCATAGAGCCCGCAGAATAAAACAAAGTGCTGTTTAGTTTGGGGTGATAAGATTATCACACAAATGATTCAGAAAAGGGGGTGGTGATGAACAGAGTGTCTGAATTAAGCAGACCACTCTTACCCAGTCCAAAGATCAGGGCTTGATCCGTCACAGTATAAGAATTGGCTTGGTAGTCTGGTCTGCCCTGTTCCCATGATGCACTGGGCCAGGGACAGACTAATTTGCATGTAGCCAGGTTCTGAGCTGGGATGGTGCAGTGAGCTAAAAAACGGTGATGGATCAAGCCCTGATCTTTGGACTGGGTAAGAGTGGTCTGCTTAATTCAGACACTCTGTTCATCACCACCCCCTTTTCTGAATCATTTTGTCCACCATAAGCGTGGAAGGGTATACTCAGACATGAGTCCCTTGCTCACTGCACCATCAGGATTCAAGTAAGCCGGGCCGAAGACAGCTGAAATGCCAGAAACCGGTCCCCGGAAGCTTGTTTCCTTCCCAGTATAAGAATTGGCTTGGTAGTCTGGTCTGCCCTGTTCCAATGATGCACTGGGCCAGGGACAGACTAATTTGCATGTAGCCAGGTTCTGAGCTGGGATGGTGCAGTGACCTAAAAAACGGTGATGGATCAAGCCCTGAGCTTTGGACTGGGTAAGAGTGGTCTGCTTAATTCAGACACTCTGTTCATCACCACCCCCTTTTCTGAATCATTTTGTCCACCATAAGCGTGGAAGGGTATACTCGGACATGAGTCCCTTGCTCACTGCACCATCAGGATTCAAGCAAGCCTGGCCGAAGACGGCTGAAATGCCAGAAACCGGTCCCCGAAAGCTTGTTTCCTTCCCAGTATAAGAATTGGCTTGGTAGTTCGGTCTGCCCTGTTCCCATGATGCACTGGGCCAAGGTCAGACTAATTTGCATATAGCCAGGTTCTGAGCTGGGATGGTGCAGTGAGCTAAATAACGGTGATGGATCAAGCCCTGATCTTTGGACTGGGTAAGAGTGGTCTGCTTAATTCAGACACTCTGTTCATCACCACCCCCTTTTCTGAATCATTTTGTCCACCATAAGCGTGGAAGGGTATACTCAGACATGAGTCCCTTGCTCACTGCACCATCAGGATTCAAGCAAGCCGGGCTGAAGACTGCTGAAATGCCAGAAACCGGTCCCCAGAAGCTTGTTTCCTTCCCAGTATAAGAATTGGCTTGGTAGTCTGGTCTGCCCTGTTCCCATGATGCACTGGGCCAGGGACAGACTAATTTGCATGTAGCCAGGTTCTGAGCTGGGATGGTGCAGTGAGCTAAAAAACGGTGATGGATCAAGCCCTGATCTTTGGACTGGGTAAGAGTGGTCTGCTTAATTCAGACACTCTGTTCATCACCACCCCCTTTTCTGAATCAAGATTATCACACAGGCACATGCTTAGATTGGAGTGATTATAGGTTTCTTCAGGATAGCCAAGCATTAGAGGAATCAAATTAGTGCAGAATCTTAATAGTATAAATCTATGTTGAGCACGGTTTATGTTGGCTAGGTAGGAGAAATCTCCCTCCGTTAGTGGTAGATTAAGGTAATAAACATGAACTGCATTTTTCTCTTTATAATGTTCCCTACACTTATATTCAGCCCTCAACATAAACATGGCAATACCTTTCTGCTTGGACACCTTCTTACAAACTAGAGGTTCTTTAAAGACCCAACTCAATGTTACTAATTTTTTCCACCTCAAGAGAATGAAAGGCTGAGTGGACACACTGGGATTTGAATCTGTGAGCATGAGGTCGAACACAGGCCCTTACAGGGGATGCATTAGTTTACTAAGCCACCGGAACCAGCGCTAAGCCACTCAACACTAAGCCATCAGATCCTATTCCTTCCTTGTGCTCCCTGTATTCAGCTTACAGACGATATTTTACTTCCCAAAGGCCCAACAGGCACATGCATCAAGCGATTTTGGAATCGCAATAGGTGCGAATCGCAAAATTTGGCCGTTTGCGATTCCAAAATCACTTTTTGGGATGCATCATTTATTTCTCATGTATCGCAATTTAAGAATTCGCAATTTTTTGTGATTTCTCAAATTGCGATAGCATTTAAGGAATCGCAAATTTTGAGATTTCTTAAATGCTATGCATGATTAATTTTAATTTGCGAATTCGCAATTTTGAAGGGAAAAATTACCATGAAGTAAACCTTCATGGTAATTTGTGAAAAGTTTCAAAAATGCAAATAAATGCATTTTTGAAACTTACATGTTACACACACACATGCCCTTGGGACATGTGTGTGAGTAAAATGTACTTACGTGACATTCCAGGGATGCACCCTTGAAATTGCATTCTCATTTTGCGATTCCTTAATTGCGAATTCGCAAAATGAGAATGTCTTCCCATTGATTCCTATGGGCCTCTAGGGCCATAGGAATCAATGTAAAGCGTTTCCTTATTTGCGATTCGCAATTAAGGAATCGCAAATAAGGAAAATTAAGAAATCGCTAAAACTTTTGCGATTTCTTGATGCATAGGAATTTGTGATTCCTAAATTCCGATTCCTTAATTTTCGCAATTTAGGAATCGCAAATTCCTACAATGATGCATGTGGCTGCAAATCCCTTCAGCCACCCCTTACATAAATCTATTGCATGTGCTGCCCATGTCTTACAGTAACTTTCTCAATCCTGCATTCTATCTCAATCTTCCTTATCACTTTATTCATTTCACTGATCGCACATCGATTGGCCCATTCAATGCATTTCCGCATCACATATAATAAATGATGTTATACCACGTCGTAACTATCACCATGTCCAAATACTGCATTCAGAATATTAACTACCACAATACAGTGATGGTCGCTATAGAAATACTATGCTTAGCTCCGTATATTGGTGCCCAGGTATGTAGGTAGAGTGCTCTGAAGGCTGCACCAACCCATTGCTCGTGAGCCCTCGACGGAACAAGCAGCAATTTTGAGAACTTATAATTCTTGTGTTTCTCTTTCAGTCATTCGACGTCGAAGAGTCCAGGACCTCGTTGATCGTCTAGGAGCGGATACTCGAAACCATGGCTGGCAAGAAAGCAGAAAAGGGTTCCGAGACGGATAAGGTGCTACGCCTGTTTTCGAACCGGATGGCTTGCATGGACCGGAAACTCGGACAAGTCCAAATCGATCGGTCGAGGTTTGGCGGAGGTAAAAAAACAACTGGCTGCACTGAGCAATCCTGGTAACCCTAAGAAGGTAATAGGCCCGGACTTGCCGGGAATCGTCCCCGAGGGTAGAGGGAAGCGGGTCAAGAAGAGGGCGGTTTCAGGGGAGGTTCCGGTCCCAGAGGTACCCCCGGCCGCCCCTGTCACACCGGCAGACAACCCGGTACCAATCCCAGACGCGGGTCAACCGATCCCGGTCGTGATTACCCCTACTAACGATGATGAAATGCCTCCTGAATTGGCCACCCAGTTGGCTGCATGGCTCAATAAGAAGGCAGGGGGTGCAGTGGCAGCGAGAGACACGGCCGAAGAGGCCAAACTACTAATCGAGCAATTGCGGCAGTCGAGAGATGCCGCAAAGGCGAATCTTCCTCTTGTTTCCCCACAGTGGCACCGGTGGGACCTGCAGTTGGTCACGAGAAAACGGCGGGAACACCAACGGAACCGGGTAAGCTCGCTTTGCCAATGGCAGGGGAGGGCTCATTACCCTCAAGGCGGGAGAAGGTGGCACAGCACATCCCTATGGCCACAAAAGAGTTAATATGGGGAGACAAAAATGTCAATATGTTTTCATTATTAACTGACCATCGCGAGATGGAATATGCTAAAACGCAGAAAGATTTGTGGCACCCGAGCGTGTGGCGCGCCAAGATGGCAGAATTCAGGGTGGATGAAACGATAACGAATTGGACGAAGGCCTTTGCATTATTTACTGCAGTTATGGGGGAACGTAAACCCGAGGTGTTAACTGAACTGTCTTGCTATCAAACTCGTATTATGGATTTTTATGCAATGTATGAGGCAGAGGAATGGAAAGGTTATGACATGAAATTCCGAAAAGCGAAAGAATATGATGCCTCTCTGACATGGGACTGCCTCGACTCGGTCTCATGGCATAAGCAGCTCCTGCCAGGGGCGGCAGGTACGTCCTCGCCAGGCGGGAGTGGGTCGGGGGTCGTCCGCCAAAAGCCTGCGGTGCCCTTTCGAGCAGGCGCCGGTGGCGATCACCAGCCGAAAACCGGCGGGAATGGGGCAAGCGGGGGGTCTGTTGGGGCTTCAATCGAGGCAACTGTAACAGACCGCAAGGAACATGTAGGTTCAAGCATGTGTGTGCGGGCTGTGGGAATTCCTCACACCCGGAGAGTTCATGTAGATCAAAAAATAACGGGACGGGAGGAAAGGGAGGGTCCAAGCAGGAGTAAGGTAAAACGTTGTGACCAATTGCCTACATCCGTTGATCTCATGGCTATGACTCCTTGGTTGAACAAATACCCTGATCATGTCTCCGCTGGGGTGTTGAGGAAGGGATTCTTGCACGGCTTCCACATCCCGGCGGGGGATTTTCGAGGGGACTCCTTTTGTAAAAACCAGTATCGGCGCAACATAACCCAAGTGTGGTAGAGAGAAAGATTGCGAAAGAAGTCAGCTTAGGGCGAGTGGCAGGGCCTTTTCATCGCCCACCGGTGGTGGATTTCATCTGTTCCCCGTTAGGGGTTGTCCCGAAGAAAGACCCAGGTGAGTTTAGGCTTATTCATAACCTGTCTGCTCCAAGGGGTTCCTCGGTGAACGAGGCCATTGACCCAGAAGTCTGTTCGGTGCGGTACGCATCGTTCGATGAGGCCGTGGCCATGCTGAATCGCCTGGGCCCCGGGGCGCTGATGGCGAAATCAGATATCGAGTCGGCGTTCCGGTTGCTCCCGGTACACCCGCAGGATCAGCGTTTGCTAGGTTTTGCATTCCAAGGGAGTTATTACATGGATAAATGCATGCCGATGGGTTGCTCCATTTCTTGTGCCTATTTTGAAATGTTCAGTTGTTTTTTAGAGTGGGCATTCACCGAGGCCACAGGGCATAGGCATGTTATGCATTATCTCGACGACTTCTTGTTTTTGGGAGCAGCCGGCGATACGAAATGTGCGCAGGCGCTGAACGACTTCTGCATCCTCATGAGGGAGTTTGGAGTTCTATTGGCACCAGGTAAGACGGTTGGACCATCTAATTCACTGGAGTTTCTGGGAATTGAGCTCGATTCTGTGGAGGGATGTTTCCGTTTGCCGATGGGAAAGGTGGCCAAGTTTAGGGCTTCCTTGAAGCTATGCCTTGGTAGGGAGAAGGTGACCCTGCACCAGTTGCAACAAACAGTGGGTCAGCTTAACTTTGCCTTGAGAGTGATACCAATGGCCCGCCCCTTCTCACGCTCTATTGCACAAGCTATGGTTGGTCACAAAGAAGGACACCTCCGTACGAGACTGTCTGCAGAGGTGTGCCAGGATATGCGCATTTGGTTGGCATTTCTGGCGGACTTCAACGGTCGAGTAGTGTGGAACAAGCCGCCGGCGTCTTCAGATGAGCTAGGTCTGTGGACTGACTCAGCGGGGAGCGTGGGATTTGGCGCCATTTTTGGTAATCGATGGTCGGCGCAAACATGGCCGGCGTGGTGGCACTCCAGCGGTCCCACAAGTAACATTGGGTTCCTGGAGCTATTCCCCATTTTTGTGGCTCTGATGGCATGGCCAGACGATTTCAGAGACCGCTCAGTGGTGTTTTGGTCTGATAATATGACTGTTGTCGAATGCATTAACCAACAGGCAGCGTGCTGCAAATGGATCTTGAGATTGTTGAAGGAAGTTGTGATGCTTTGCATGAGACTGAATGTACAGTTCAGGGCGAAACATGTGCCGGGTGTACTGAATCATGCGGCTGATGCACTCTCTCGTTCACATATGCAGGCGTTCAGGGGTTATCTACCTACAGCGGACCTAGTGGCGGCACCATTCCCGAAGCACTTTGGCTAATCGGTGCCCCGGACTACAAGACCTCGTGGCAGCAAGCCTAGCCCCCAGGACGAGGAAGGCATACGAAGGAGCGTTTCGTTCCTATTGTACATTTTTGGGTCCGACAGGGACTCAGAACTGGGGTCAGGAGGAATCCTTCCTGGGGTTCCTGGTAGCACTGCACAGAGAAGGCCGATCAGCGGCAACGGCCAATAGGCATGGGGCGGCCATTTCATTCATGGCGCAGGTGCATGGCATAAAAGACCCAACGGGTTCCTTTTTGGTGAAAAAAGCCCTTCGCGGCTGGCAGCGCCTCGAGGGTCGCAAGCAAGATGTGAGGCGCCCGATTGGCTTAGATAGGTTGTCCCTACTCATAGCGAAACTAGATGAGACATGCTCCTCCCAATTCGAACCAGTTCTGTTCCGGGCAGCTTTCGCATTAGCGTTCCATGGGGCTATGCGGCTGAGCGAACTGGTCGCAAGGAATAAGAAAGACATTGAGGGAGGATTGTGCAGGGATCACGTCCAAATTAGGGGTGATTCGATGGTGGTCGTGATAGCCAGGTCCAAGACCGACCAAGGGGCTATGGGAAATAGTGTTGTTGTGCAGCGCGCGCGAGGGTCCCCCACGTGCCCGATAATGTGTATAGAGGAATACTTGGCACTAAGGGCGGCTACATGGGGGGGGGAGTTTGCTGAGGCACAACGATGGCACCCCACTGACGAGGTTTCAGTTCCAGAGGGTGCTAGCACTGACAATCGCTGCTGCAGGCATAGACCCGTGCGATTTTGGGACCCACTCCTTTAGGATAGGGGCTGCTACTGAGGCTACAGCCAGGGGTCAGAGTACGGATGAAGTAAAACAGTTGGGACGATGGTTCTCGAATTGCTTCAAAAGGTATGTGCGATTGCACATGTTGTAAAGATCAATTGACATGCACTCACGCTTCTTGTCTTTTGTTTTAATTACAGTTTCGCGAGCCTGTCACGCGGGGCGGAATTGGCAGTCGACCCAGTACCAGGAGATCAGCAGTCATGGATCACCGTCTAGAGAGAAAGTGGTATGGATCGTGGGCCACTCATACGTGAGGCGAGCCGGGGACGTATTCAAAGCAGGTGACGCGACTCGCGCAGCTGGGGAATACGGGTACAGAGTGGCCTTCCATGGGAAGGGCGGGCTCTGTTTTGACCAATTCGAGTCATTTGTTGAGGGTCTCTTAGGGCGGCAAAGGTCACCGCCATCTGTAGTCATAGTACACCTGGGGGGCAATGACTTGGTGGCACTGGGTAGACGAGTGTTTTTTGAACAAATTCTGTCTGCTGTTAGCTGGTTGGCTAAAAGAATCCCGGGGTGCACGATCGCCTGGTCTCACATGATTCCTAGGAAGGTATGGCGGGGGGCCTTTCGGTGTCAGCACTGAACCATTCGGTGAAAAGGGTTAACAATAAAGTTGGTAAATTGTTTCGCTCTTCACAGTTGCATAGCATTCCTCACGGGTGTATTCGGGGCGATCTCATGTATCTGAATGATGGGGTTCACCTGTCCAGGGAGGGGAATGATTTACTCATAGGAGACTTCATAGCATGGCTAAGGGGTTTGAGGAAGCATGACCTTTAGGAGGAGTAGGGGGGGCCGGATAGTCGGTCAACTATCCGGCCTGTGGCGGTAAGGTCATGATCGGTGAGCAGTAATTTCAAGGTCCCTAGAGGGGGGCGCCACCCAGAATGGATGGGAGCGCCCGGGGGGAGGCGGCCATTGGCCCCTCCCACGGGGAGGCGGCACCCACTAAGGATGGGTCGCCTAAGGGGAGACGGCCATAGGCCCCTCCCAGGGGGGAGGCGGCTATATGCCCCTCCTATTAATTTCCCGGGGGCCGGATATCCGCGACGGCGGATAGAGAGTGTGGGGATGGGGGGGGAGTCCACGCTGTCCTTCCTACAGATACCTCACACGGGAACTCGGACGACCTTTAAGATGGCGTCGAGTGGAAAGGGGGGCCCCCACCACGACAAGGGAAGTTACAGTTGGCAACGAGGGTAGAGTCCTCTGCGCATGCGCCACTCACACCGTGAGGGCGAGAGTTTTGGTAGTAGGGATCCGACACCGGTTAAGACCTTGCCGTTGGCCCTTAATGCTAGGATGTACAATTTTAATTTAGAATATATGCATTTGCAGGATCTTAGACTCGGCTAGGAAACCTTTGTATTAGAGATCTGTTAAGGTTAGCCAAAGAACATGTCTTCATCGAAATGTAATAAATGTAAAATTGTACATGATTATGAAACTTTATTTAATGTTTTAAATTTTGTTTCATATTTTAATAAATACGGCCGGGAGGGTGACTCCCTCCCGCCTTCCAAAAGTTCAAACCTGTGTCCGACTTCCCATCCTTGGGGATTGTGTTGGGAGGGGGTGACGGGCATCCCGGCCATATGAAAAGGGGCGACCACTCGGTCCCCCCGAACGTATGGTTGGGTGCCCCGATCCCCCCGGAAAACCATTTTGGGCGGGGGGCATGTCTCGGCTGGTATGCCCGAAGCGGCGTAGCCGGGGCGCGCCTTTTCCCGCCCAAGAGGGGTTGTCCTAGACACCTACACTGATGACCACGCCCAGTAGGCGTACCGGAGGAGGGTACACGCCCTCCTGCAGAAGAATAAATAGAGCGGGAATCCGAAGAAGCGTCCTCTTGTTCCTGTGCTCTGAAGGCTGCACCAACCCATTGCTCGTGAGCCCTCGACGGAACAAGCAGCAATTTTGACCCACCCACCAGCCCCTTATGGCAATGTTTGTTTTGTAATAAAGTGTTGCTGAGATAGGCCTTTTTTCCATTGTAGAAAAGTAAAGGAATGTTTAAGTTAAGGATGTGACTTCTGCCTGTAGGATAATGTTTTTCCTTGTAGGAGTGAGCAGTCGATGACACATTAAGGCAATGTCTGAGTTTTTTTTCTTCCTTAGTAGGTAAACAACTGTCGTATTTATTTTTTGGTCGGGCGGTAAGGTCATGATCGGTGAGCAGTAATTTCAAGGTCCCTAGAGGGGGGCGCCACCCAGAATGGATGGGAGCGCCCGGGGGGAGGCGGCCATTGGCCCCTCCCACGGGGAGGCGGCACCCACTAAGGATGGGTCGCCTAAGGGGAGACGGCCATAGGCCCCTCCCAGGGGGGAGGCGGCTATATGCCCCTCCTATTAATTTCCCGGGGGCCGGATATCCGCGACGGCGGATAGAGAGTGTGGGGATGGGGGGGGAGTCCACGCTGTCCTTCCTACAGATACCTCACACGGGAACTCGGACGACCTTTAAGATGGCGTCGAGTGGAAAGGGGGGCCCCCACCACGACAAGGGAAGTTACAGTTGGCAACGAGGGTAGAGTCCTCTGCGCATGCGCCACTCACACCGTGAGGGCGAGAGTTTTGGTAGTAGGGATCCGACACCGGTTAAGACCTTGCCGTTGGCCCTTAATGCTAGGATGTACAATTTTAATTTAGAATATATGCATTTGCAGGATCTTAGACTCGGCTAGGAAACCTTTGTATTAGAGATCTGTTAAGGTTAGCCAAAGAACATGTCTTCATCGAAATGTAATAAATGTAAAATTGTACATGATTATGAAACTTTATTTAATGTTTTAAATTTTGTTTCATATTTTAATAAATACGGCCGGGAGGGTGACTCCCTCCCGCCTTCCAAAAGTTCAAACCTGTGTCCGACTTCCCATCCTTGGGGATTGTGTTGGGAGGGGGTGACGGGCATCCCGGCCATATGAAAAGGGGCGACCACTCGGTCCCCCCGAACGTATGGTTGGGTGCCCCGATCCCCCCGGAAAACCATTTTGGGCGGGGGGCATGTCTCGGCTGGTATGCCCGAAGCGGCGTAGCCGGGGCGCGCCTTTTCCCGCCCAAGAGGGGTTGTCCTAGACACCTACACTGATGACCACGCCCAGTAGGCGTACCGGAGGAGGGTACACGCCCTCCTGCAGAAGAATAAATAGAGCGGGAATCCGAAGAAGCGTCCTCTTGTTCCTGTGCTCTGAAGGCTGCACCAACCCATTGCTCGTGAGCCCTCGACGGAACAAGCAGCAATTTTGACCCACCCACCAGCCCCTTATGGCAATGTTTGTTTTGTAATAAAGTGTTGCTGAGATAGGCCTTTTTTCCATTGTAGAAAAGTAAAGGAATGTTTAAGTTAAGGATGTGACTTCTGCCTGTAGGATAATGTTTTTCCTTGTAGGAGTGAGCAGTCGATGACACATTAAGGCAATGTCTGAGTTTTTTTTCTTCCTTAGTAGGTAAACAACTGTCGTATTTATTTTTTGGTCGGGCGGTAAGGTCATGATCGGTGAGCAGTAATTTCAAGGTCCCTAGAGGGGGGCGCCACCCAGAATGGATGGGAGCGCCCGGGGGGAGGCGGCCATTGGCCCCTCCCACGGGGAGGCGGCACCCACTAAGGATGGGTCGCCTAAGGGGAGACGGCCATAGGCCCCTCCCAGGGGGGAGGCGGCTATATGCCCCTCCTATTAATTTCCCGGGGGCCGGATATCCGCTAAGGCGGATAGAGAGTGTGGGAATGGGGGGGGAGTCCACGCTGTCCTTCCTACAGATACCTCACACGGGAACTCGGACGACCTTTAAGATGGCGTCGAGTGGAAAGGGGGGCCCCCACCACGACAAGGGAAGTTACAGTTGGCAACAAGGGTAGAGTCCTCTGCGCATGCGCCACTCACACCGTGAGGGCGAGAGTTTTGGTAGTAGGGATCTGACACCGGTTAAGACCTTGCCGTTGGCCCTTAATGTTAGGATGTACAATTTTAATTTAGAATTGTTGCATTTGCAGGATGTTAGACTCGGCTAGGAAACCTTTGTATTAGAGATCTGTTAAGGTTAGCCAAAGAACATGTCTTCATCGAAATGTAATAAATGTAAAATTGTACATGATTATGAAACTTTTATTTAATGTTTTAAATTTTGTTTCATATTTTAATAAATACGCCCGGGAGGGTGACTCCCTCCCGCCTTCCAAAAGTTCAAACCTGTGTCCGACTTCCCATCCTTGGGGATTGTGTTGGGAGGGGGTGACGGGCATCCCGGCCATACGTTCGGGGGGACCGAGTGGTCGCCCCTTTCCAAATACTGCATTCAGAATATTAACTACCACAATACAGTGATGGTCGCTATAGAAATACTATGCTTAGCTCCGTATATTGGTGCCCAGGTGGGTAGGTAGATTTAGAGTTAGGAATAGTAAACCTATATGTAACTTTATATTATTACCTAGTTATGGTAGTTGAAATTCTGGGTACAATATTATTGCTGGGTGACATTTTATAACTCGGTATTGTGCAGTCACAATAAATCAATACTCACTGCACACTAGATTAATCCAACTTACTACATTCTCCCTACATACCACATCCATGAAATTCATGTATTTCTTGTGCCCACTCTGTACACCATATACACGCACCCAATGGTTTTCGTATTGCCAAAAAACGCAGTTGCGACCCCTGGCTTGTCCTTTGCTACCCCTAGCACTACCTTTGTGACCCCTGGCTTCAGAGGTGGTAAATGCAGTGACAGGAACACAGGGGAAGCTGGGACACCACTCTCTTTATTGTCTGTAAATTTCTTTAATACACTAATAGCGAATAGATAATATACATTATTTACTAGTAGTGTAATAAAAATGGAGTACAATAAGCTGGAATATAAACAGATGCCTATGCACACGTTGTATTTCGGTTTGCAGAAAAACAGTACAGCACCGTCACAAATTCCATTCATATGACAGCAAGAAAATTTGAAATTAAAATTAAACACTCCGAGTATATTGTGTTCTTTCGGTTTAATGATGATAGATTGCCCAGCCAACACGTGTTTCGTCAGGGTATGAACCCAAGACTTCTTCAGGGCTCTAGAGCAAGTGCAGTGAAAAAATCGATCACACCGTCGGTTGTAATTCCGTCCCGGCTGGCAAACGAAGGGAATCAAATTCCCAAAGATATTCAAAAATGAAATCCACAACTCGAGCGAACCACACACTATGCCCAATTCTGACGTAGTCCCGTGGTTCGAGAAAGAATAGAAGGTCGAGTTCAGCTCTACCCAGGGGCCGTAATTCCCACGAGGCTCTGTGACCCAGCCGAGTACGTTGCGTCTGTATTTAACTTGCGGTAAAAAACACCCAAAGATCTGGCAGCTGAGGTAATAAAAAAAATGCTTTTAAATGCATCTTGTGTGCATGCTTGTTGGTGAGAGTGTTTTTATGTGTGAGAGAGTTCATATGTGTAAATGTGTGTGTGAGTGAAAGCGGAGGTCAAAGGGCATGTTTTGTCACTTCCACTACTCCTGGCATTTCAATGAATTGACGTCCATGAGAACACACTGTACATCTACCCCGCACACATCAATGCACCCCACACAATACAACTGTCCACCTAATGCTTTTTTTATAAACTACCATACACGACATAAATAATTTGAATGCACTGCCTCAAACTAGAGCATAAATGCTATTTGTTCACCTATGCTCTACATTTCTTCACCTAGCGCATTGCTTCCAATCATCACGCACCTTCAATTACCTACCCCAGGCACTACATCCATCCCCCCTATCACACTACTAACAGAGGACACACACGCCATCAATCAATCCAATGCAATTTATCAGTGAACTCTACGCATTACATGTATCCTTCCCTGCATCTTACTCATCAGCCCAAGCTCTTCAGCAACTCAGCTAGTAATTCACAATAATCAACAATCCCACACATTACATCCACAAGTGGGCAGGAAAGGTTTTAGTTCAAGTCCATTTTCTTGGAAACTTTACATTGTTAAGATCCGAGGAAGATACATGGCATGTAGTTAGCTATTTGTCTGTCAAAAGTATTACATATGAGGCATCTTGCAGTACAGTAGAACTGTGTTTTTCACTTAGTTCTGTGACAAGTAAAAATGGGGCGGGCATATCAGATTTCTGATGAAGAGAGTTTTCAAATTCTTAAACAACTGGGAAATCAGGTATTGCAGTGTACGAATATCTGAAGGGTGTAACTAGGTTATCACTGTTCTGTGAGAGTCTATGTTGCATGATATGCATGCAGGTCCTCCTGCCCTCAGATCTCAACTGCATGTGTATCAGTTATCCTGACATTTATTTTGGCCCTGGTGTCATGCTAATCTAAGCATGTGTGCAGAGACCTAAGTCTGTCCTGGCTATAGGAAGTCTTCAGCTGTCCAATGACCAGGAGGGGCGCACCAAGTGTGTCCTCATTGTGAGCAGTGGTCTACTGTCCCTGTCCTGGGTGTAGCGCATTAAGTGGTGATCTCAGGATAAGTATGTTTTAAGATGAGCTCAGTAGCTTAGTTGTGTCACCAGAACCTTGTTTACTCTATGACTGAGACATTTACTTTTTCACTTGTGTAATGTTGTACTACTATGTGTATGCCCAAAGTCAGGATCCAGAGCTGGAAGGGCACCTGGGAGAAAGTATATGAGAGAGCATAGAGGGTATAGCTCCTTGAAGAAAAATCATAGTACTCAAACATCTAGTTTGTTCCAGTTTC
The DNA here is from genome assembly GCF_964263255.1 of Lissotriton vulgaris. NCBI lineage: Eukaryota > Metazoa > Chordata > Amphibia > Caudata > Salamandridae > Lissotriton > Lissotriton vulgaris. The sequence continues at coordinate 1,062,855,969 of NC_141699.1, forward strand.
ATGGGGCCGATTCACAGAACTAACTTAAGACAAAATCTTAAACGTACTACTTTTGGTATTCACAAAAGTTAGGATTTTGTCTTAAGTTTGTCTTAAGACAGACTTAAGATAGACTTAAGACAGACTTAAGTTAGGATTTTGACTTAAGTCTGTCTTAAGTCTGTCTTAAGACAAACTTAAGACAAAATCCTAACTTCTGTGATTACCAAAAGTAGTAAGTTTAGGATTTTGCCTTAAGTTAGTTCTGTGAATCAGGCCCAAAGTCTTTTATGACCAGAGAGAGAAGAGAGTACTCCTCCGCAAACTCAAAGGGCTTCTATTCAACCAAGGACATTGTCTGTCTGACAGACAGACAATTTCCCAAAGTTGAGCAGATATCACCTGAAGATTGCACTTTCTGCTGGAGGAGCTCTGGATCTTCTCTGAAAAATCTAGAAGCTAGCCTGCTGGCTGCGGGACAGAAGGAGCCTGCCTGACCCTGCAAGAGGAGAGACTGGCTAGGAGGAGAGAGGCCTAGTTTGTTCCTACACATGAATGAGCTTCAAAGGGCCAGTGTATCATGTTGGCCTCAATGTCCTCTCATCTAAGTTCCTGACAGGAACTGTAACTGCCTAGCAACTGCATGACTGCCATAGGCCCAGATAGGAGCTCCACGTGTTGTGGCTGCCATCATCCCAGGGGGGGGACTACAACTGCTGTGATGACCAGAGACTTGGATGAGGCTACATCTGCCATGGCTGCCATAGGTCCCGATAGGGACTATACAACTGCAGTGATCGTTTGGGCATAGACAGGGCCTATTAAACCAAGATTGATGTTGGCCCAGATAGGCACTACAGTCGCTTTGATCAAGGTAGGCCTTACGGGGCTGCACCCTATGGTCTAAATTGGACAACAACTGCTGTGATGACCCTTGGACCAACCCAGACTATACCTTTTCTCAGCCCAGGGGCGGCCACATCACTGCAATCTCAGGGGAACGCCTCGTGCAGGCACAGTATCGCCTGTGGCACAGACTCTACACATTGAGGCTGGGCAAGCACACGGATTGACACTGCCCATGTCCAACTTCCCATATGGCCCCATGGACTTTTGACTGACTGCAGCATTCATACAAGTCAAGTGGGAGGCTTCAACCAGAGGTGAACAAGGTGTCAAATACCTGGGGGCATCCATGATGGAGTAGTAGAGGGAGCAGGGAGGGTGTGGTGACCTAACGAATTGCATTGAACAACAGAGAATTGAATGACTGCTGGGATTGTGTTGTGTTTAGTACAACTTTATGATTAAAGTACTTTCTTTGTTCAAAAGTCATGCACTGGGCTGGATATTGAAATGTTTCCATCGTCTGGTAAATGGTTGAGTGCTGAGCATAAGCACCCCCAAAGTACCTCCCTAAGAAGTCTGTGACTGCTCGCCCTCACCACCTTGTGAGTCAAGTGTGCAAGGGGTTGTACTTGGCACTGTTTGTCGAACCATATTAGAGCAGGTCCTGGTAAATCAGTGACAAATGATCATAACCACCATGGTTGCGATACACTAGCCACTGCCTTGCATCCTGGCTTGGCAAACATATCTGACAACCTTGTAATATTATTGACTTGTATGTAGTGGCATTCTACTATGAACTAATACTTCGTTCAAGGACAAAAGAAACAACTGATGGTGTCTTCCTACCTTAAGAGTGCATTAAACTTTAAAAATCTAATGATGAATAGGTGGATTGAAAGGCTGGATGGCCTGGGACAGAGTCATCTGCATGTAAGATAGAGCCAGACATGTAAATAGCTCTGCTCAACCATACCTCCATTTCAGCAGCATTAACTACCATAACATCTTTAGATTTAATTATAGGCCAGTCTACATATGAAATCTTCTATGTTTAAATAGTTTTATAAATCCAACTCAACTGCATACCACATTTACTGGTCTGCAAGTTCAAGTGAGCATCATAAATTTCACATGAATGCGGTAAATGACATGATTGGAACAAAAAGTATAAAGGAAGGACCATCCCTTTCAAAGGTGGGAACATTTTGAAACTATTCAGATACTGCAGTGAGCAGAAGAGAGAGACAAACCAGAATGAGTGTTGACAAGGGCAGTAAGTCTGGCTTATAACTGAATGTGCTAGAATCTTCCTTCCAAGAAGTCACTAATTCATCCATCAGTGCACTTGTAGACTCATCATCCATTTTCTCAGTCTCTCATACTTGCACCTATGCGCATATTATACACCTATTCCGTTATTCATGCATTCACCTGCATACCGATTGGCAACAGCATGCACACAAACTGACCAATCAATAAAGAAGCAGTTTTAGTTATAAGCTTGATCTTATGACTTTGCTGCCATTTTATAATGGGAGTGAGGCTTCCTCCAGTTGTGAGTAAATGTTAACTTTTGTGGAGAGTGTATCTCTGTTACTCCGTGAGGGGTGTGAGAGTGCTGGCAATAGTGTGGGAATGCAAGTCTGTGCAGTGTGTAACATTGTTGTTAGTAGTGCCCGACTAGTAGAGTGTGAGGGTCAGAGAATGCTGTCGGTATTGTCAGGGGTATTGTCAGTACTGTGAGGGGTGTGAGGGTTGACAGCAGTGTGTAACTGATAGCCAGTATGGGGTATGTGTGCTTCTGGGATTGTGACTGGTAGTACGGCTGTTACTCTGATGGGAGTCAGAATGCTGTTGATTGCTATGGTGCTTTTGCTTTAATGCCCCTAAGGGGCACATGAATCAATATGGATTTTTGCGATTCCTTAATTGCGAAAAATAAGGAATCGCAATTAAGGAATTGCAAACTGCAATGCATCAAGAAATTGCTAAAAAAATAGCGATTTCTTTAAAATTCCTTAATTGCGATTCTCTAATTGAGAATCGCAATTAAGGAATACCTCCCCATCCATTCCTACGGGCCTAGAGGCCCATAGGAATGAATGTGAAGACATTCTTTATTTGTGAATCTCCATTAGAGAATCGCAAATTGAGAATGCAATTTCAAGGGTGCAGTGGTGTCCAAAGGACACCCAGTTGCACCCCTGAAATCTGCCTATAAGTATATCTTGCACACACACATGCCACAAGGGCATGTGTGTGTGTAAAATGGAACTGAAAAATGCACTTTAGTGCATTTTTCAAAGTTTTCGCAAATTACCATGAAGGTGAACTTCATGTTAATTTGCTCCCCTTATTTGCGAATTCGCAACTTTTTTAAGTTTGATGCATTGCAATTAAGGAATCTCAATTTGAGACTAACTTTACTACTACTAAATTGAGAAAAATCATAATTTTAGGACTTTCGGTATTCACAGAAGGCATTTAGGAGTCCTAAAGTTAGTAGTCCTAACTTTACTACTACTAAATTGAGAAAAATCCTAATTTTAGGACTTTCGGTATTCACAGAAGGCATTTAGGAGTCCTAAAGTTAGGAGTCCTAACTTTACTACTACTAAATTGAGAAAAATCCTAATTTTAAGACTTTCGGTATTCACAGAAGGCATTTAGGAGTCCTAAAGTTGGGAGTCCTAACTTCTGTGAATACCGAAATGAGTAAGTTCATTCTGTGAATACCAAAAGTAGTAAGTGCATTCTGTGAATGCCAAAAGTAGTAAGTTCATTCTGTGAATACCAAGAGTAGTAAGTGCAATCTGTGAATACCAAAACAGTAGTAAGTTCAGGATTGAGTCTTCAGTTCATTCTGTGAATCGGGCCCAAAGTTTCCTTCTCAGTTTTTTTTGTTGCTGTTTTTTTAAAAAAAGTTTTATATAGCACAAACTCAACCTGAAGATATCAGGTATCAGAGCGCTTTACATGAGGACTAGTTTCGTTACAGATGGACACATTCATTTTTTGGTAGGCACTGAGAGATTTGGTGATTTGCCCAGAATCACAGGATGTTGAGCATCCCTGCCGAGGCCGGACCTGGTTCTCCAGCTTCAAGGTTGACCGCTCTAGCCGTCAGGCTACAACCACATCAGTGGTGGGACAATTTCATGAATTGTACTTTAGTAAAAGGCCATTGGATTCCGGTCAGTAAAAGACACAGATAAAGAGCCTTTGGACTGCCTAACGTTATCAATTGCCACACTTTCCCAAAATAGTCCCTTTATACTGGCCTTGCCAATCAAAAACATGCTCTCAGGTGAGGTCCAATATTCATTCAATATCAATCTATGAAGTAGGGCCTTAATACCACTGAGCCACAGTATTTTTTGTGCATACTGTGGGCCCAAAATACCATCCCGATAAGATTCAAGGATAGATGGTGTCCATAGCCTACACCAATAGATCAGCATTATGCATTTATTATGGTGGGCAATTTTCTTTTGGGCCATGTCTAAATATAAGGGGTCAATGGTGTACTTACAGGGAACCTTTGCTCCACTTTGGAAAGGCACGCTGAATGCGAATAGCCCCTAGAGCTCAGCGCCATATAAAACCGCTCCTAGGGCCTTCACATTATATATTTCAAATGCTGGGACCACTCTTCTTGATGATTTTTTTCTATGGATTTTCCCTATATATGCAGTGTGCTGGATCAAAGATAAATACGCTTTTTCCTCTTGCGCTATCCAGCATAGATTCTTGGTCACTTTAATACCCAAGTACTCAAAACTGGAAACTACATCTAGAACTGTGTCACCCACTAGCATTCTCCAATTACAAAGAGTTGACGTCAGTCTGGTGAAGATCATACATTTGGTCTTGGAACTGTTAAGCTCCAACCCCCGCTATACACAAAACAGTTGAAGAGAGTTCAGGAGTTGTTGCAGACCCTGCGGTGATTTGGAAATAAACAAAGTGTTCTCAGCAAAAAGAAGTGCGGGAACCCTCCACCTTCCTATCTTGGGTGCATCACACCCATCTCTATCCAAGAAGACAATTACACCATTTGTGTATAACGTAAAGAGAGTGGGCGCCAAAACACACCCCTGCCTTGCCCCCGATCAATATGGATCGGGTCAGTCAGGGCCCCATCCTGCCCCCACCTCACCTGAGCAAGTGTATCTGCATGAAGTCTCACAAGGATATCCAGCAGAGGGGTTGGTAACCCCATCTCCTCAAGGGCCCTCCTTAGCTTGGCACAGGGAACTAAATCAAATGCTGCACAAAGGTCGACAAAGGCAACATAAAGTTTGTCCTTGCTTAGAATCACCTCACTCTAGTACGTACAAGTAAAACAAAAAATCTGATCGCCAGGGCTCACATTTTGCCTGAAACCTGCCTACCAATCCAAGAGCATACTCAAGTCCCTAATCACTCCTGTATATGAGTCAAAACCTGTTTGTAAAAGATTTTTTGTAGGATGTCGATCAGGTTTATAGGCCTATAATTGGGCTGATTTGCCCTGTCCTCTTTTTTTATAAATAGTGATATTTTCCGATAATTTCCAGGAGGGTGGAATCTCCATTCCAGCTCGAATTGTATTAGAAAGCATATCGATGTAAGGCCCCCATATTTCTGCGTTTTCCCTATATAAATCGTTAGGCAGCCCATCTGGCTCCTTAGCACAACTAGGAATGCAGGAATAAATAGAGGTTACCTTCTTCCCCGGAGTACCTGTGCAGACGTGGGATCTTGCTGGGATGCCTCTGACCTCCGTGGACTGCTCGCCGCTCCCGCTGCGCGGGAGCCGCTTCGCATGTGGGTGGACCCACCAACGCGAACCTAACTTTGCCTGGCTGCTGGCTGCCGAGGGAGACCGTCAACTGAGGAGGCTACAGGGGTAAGCGCAGCAGGGACTCGCTATCCCAAGAGTCCCTGCATGGCCACGAGTCATCGGTCAGCGCCCCCCTGCGTGCTCCGCCCCCACCGGCAAACAGCTAAAAGTGCAGCGGGAACCTGCCTACTTGTGACCCTTCTTCCCCGGAGTACCTGTGCAGACGTGGGATCTTGCTGGGACGCCTCTGACCTCCGTGGACTGCTCGCCGCTCCCGCTGCGCGGGAGCCGCTTCGCATGTGGGTGGACCCACCAACGCGAACCTAACTTTGCCTGGCTGCTGGCTGGCGAGGGAGACCGTCAACTGAGGAGGCTACAGGGGTAAGCGCAGCAGGGACTCGCTATCCCAGGAGTCCCTGCATGACCACGAGTCATCGGTCAGCGCCCCCCTGCGTGCTCCGCCCCCACCGGCAAACAGCTAAAAGTGCAGCGGGAACCTGCCTACTTGTGGCCCTTCTTCCCCGGAGTACCTGTGCAGACGTGGGATCTTGCTGGGACGCCTCTGACCTCCGTGGACTGCTCGCCGCTCCCGCTGCGCAGGAGCCGCTTCGCATGTGGGTGGACCCACCAACGCGAACCTAACTTTGCCTGGCTGCTGGCTGCCGAGGGAGACCGTCAACTGAGGAGGCTACAGGGGTAAGCGCAGCAGGGACTCGCTATCCCAGGAGTCCCTGCATGACCACGAGTCATCGGTCAGCGCCCCCCTGCGTGCCCCGCCCCCACCGCCACTCTACAAGATCAGAGGAGAGCCCGTCTTGCGGGACGCAAGCGGGACGCCGGGCGAAGCCCGGGCAAAGGGCGGGCCGTCTGTGGCCGTCCGGGGCCGGTAGAGGCTGGGCTGGGCCACCCCCTTTCCATCGAATCCTACGGCTCCAATCCCTCTGAGCCCAACTGTAGGTCTTGAACCCATTATGTCCACCAGATCTGGTAAAGCCCTGAGGGGCGGCTGAGCAAGCGCTTTAGGGGGTTCCACGATGATTGGCACCATGGACAAATTTATCACTCGGGTGGCTAACGTCATTGAAAAGGAGATCACAATGACGGAACGCCGCCTCTCACTTGACCTCCTTCCATCCAAGCGCTCATCCTTGGGTGCTGCGGCACACGCCTTGTCGCCGCCTACTTCCATTTCCAACTTACTTCCGCCTGGGCCCCCATCCGACGAGCAACACATTGTAGCGCTAGAGGCAGGATTAGATAGGATAGAAAGCCTCATATCACTCCCTTCCCCAAGCAGTCGCTGTACTGAGGCTATAGCTTCTGGACCATCCCACTGCTCAGCCAGCTTTCCCGATAACAGGTCTCATTCGGATCCTATTGTCCCCTCACCTGACCCACAACTATTTCCCCAGACTAGACCTTCACCGGCACATAGGAAAAGGAAAAGGGGGGTTAACATTCGGAGGGGAAATCACTCCATGCTCTACAAGCGCTCTAGGACACAACTCCTTAGGGGTACCTCATACACAGACGCTGGAGAGCTGGAACTCCCCAGGATTTCTAGCTCCCCCCAGCACGCAGCTGAGTCCCGGATACCGTCCCCCCTGCCTCCAGCAACACCGGCCCTACCAAAACAGGGTACCTCTCTCGAGTCTCTCGAGAAACTGGTAAGATCTCTGTTTAATCCACTACTCGACCAAGTTAAGAACCTGGGGGTCAGACTGGACAACTTTGAACAGGCTACTAGGGACAACTTTTTCTCCCTGAAAACCCTGTTGAAAGTGCATCCTAAGCCTAGTGAGATCAACCCAGATAGGAATGGTGCTAAAGAGGTCCCAGTAAGCCAAACAACCAGAGTTCAGTCGTCATTGCCGGCCAAAACACTGGCTACAGGGAAAGCTTCTACCCCAGCCCCTCTAGCCAGTGCGAAGCAGGTAAGGCCGAGTGATCCCACTCATGTCGTTCAGGTGCACAGAACTCCCCCCACAGCAGTGACGGCATTCGCGACGAACCCTGCTCAATAGATTTCTCAGAAGAAAGGGGCTGGTCCAAATGTGCATTCGGCTTCCGCTGCGCCTGCTAAAAGCAATGGAGCAGCACCAATCTCTAGGGCTACCCATTCCACCTCTTTGCCTAAAAATTCCCCTTTGTCTAAAAATTCCTCCTTGCCAAAAAATCCCCCCCCAGTGGCCACCCAGCAGATTCCGCCACGCAAGTGCCCCCCGGTAAATCTCCCTCCCGAATGCCACCAGTATGTTGTTGTCCTCACCAAAGTCCCCCCCCTAAAAGAATCACAGCAGGAAACCCATCAGGCGCTAAAAAACAAAGTCATCCACTGGATGAAAACCAACAGACCACTTCCATTGGGTGTAGATGGCCTGATCCTTGGGGTGCGTAGGGTGGGTTGGATTGGGCATGGGAAGAAACCTTTCGAGGGAGATTGCGTAGTGGTCAACTTCCAAGATATAAGAGCCGCCCACTCAATATGCTCCCAAGGCCGAACGGCCGGCACGGGGGTCGATGCTGTCGACCTAACTTTTTTCTATCCAAGGCCGGTACTGACCACCCCACTCTGCCCTGCCGGGCCCCCTCCTCTAAACATAGTCCATGGTCATCTTTCCCCGGGAATCTTCCCACAGCAGTTATACCCAGCTCCAGTTACGCAGAATTGGGGTCCCTGGGGTCGCTGACTCTGTGACGCTTCCGGGGAGGCCCTTGTGGTTTTGAGTCCTGCTGCCGAGCCTACCCCCTTATCTAAAATCCGTAGCCCCTCGATTACATCACAAAGCCAGGCCACTGCTGAGTTTGTCAGGGAGCAAGGGGAGACTAGGGCATCGCCTGACCCACTGGTTAGCCTCCCTGGTGTGGGTGTTGTGGACACGCTGCCCCCTGTCGAGAACCGTAGCATTGCGGCTGTGACGGACCCCTCGTTTAGGGTTTTCAGCTGGAATGTGGCGGGCCTCGAGAGGAAGCTAGCGCTGCCGGACTGGAACTCGCTAGTGGAGCAACACTCCATATGCCTGTTCCAGGAAACCTGGAGCAGGGTGCCCCTGCACAAGGCAGGATATTCCACCCATTTTTTGCCAGCAGTCCATAGTGTAACTGGCAGGGGCCGCCCCTCGGGTGGCCTCTTAATTTGGGTGGCTTCAGAACTCAATTGTAGGGTGGTGGAGCGGGATACCAAATGCCCGGATCTCCTTAATATATTGCTGAAAAACCCCCAGGGCCGAGTTATCCTAAATATTTTTAACATTTACGCCCGAGGCACAAAGGGGGGTAGAGAATCCCCAGTAATATCTTGCTTAGAAGCCCAGCTTCGCTCGTCACCTCACAGGTTTTGCACCTTGGTGGCGGGCGATCTCAATTGTACATTCGAGCCCCTGGACCTCGAAATCCTAACTGACCAAGAGGAACACGACACTAGGTGGGGGATTCCGTCCCTTGAACTTAGTCCTATTAAAAAGTGGACGGAAGTGGCCCTCCAGATCAACTCAATAGCAACGGAGTTTGGTCTGAGGGCTGCCAATGGCAGGACTGGGTCCGACAAAGCAGGGGTCCATATCTACAACAGGCCAGGGCATACGTCACAAATTGATTACTTTCTCCTTAACGTATACCTGTGGAGTATGGTTGAGGACATGGTGATTATACCATCTGTTGAGAGTGACCACAACCTCCTCTCTCTCACCTTGTCTCACAGATGGTTAACTAGCACTGCGACCAGAACTTCTCGTAACCCCGCCCCGGACCTGTCAGTAGTCTCCAACTGTGGACGGCGGCTAAAGTGGGCGAAGTTGGCACATCAGAAGTGTAGGGAGGCGAAGTCACTTCTCATTGAAGCAGTCCAGTCTAAACTACCATCCAGGACTAGGGTGGCCAGGAGGCACTACGCACTCTGCCAAAAAAACGCCAAGATGGAGTGGGAGGATAACTTCTGGCAGGACCTCCTGGCTGCCAGTCGTGGGAAAGATGCCAAAGGTTTTTGGGATTTGGTGGGCAATAGGAACCGTCCCGACGACACTCTGAGGACCTGTACCATCAATGCCCAGACATGGTTCTCCCACTTCCAAAAACTCTATTCTGCCGCGGAAGGCCCACTAAACGATCCTTTCAACCTCCCGCCCTATACCCCAGTTCAAGACCTGGAACTTTTTTCTGTTTTGGAGGTCACAAAGCAGATTAAAACCTTGGTACCATTAAAAGCAGCTGGTCCGGATGGCCTACCAGGCAATATCCTCCGAGCACATCCGGAAGAATGGGGGGTATTAATCGCCGCACTCCTTAATGCAATCGCTGTGGGAGGCCCTGTGCCAGATTCCTGGAGAGGTGCTGAGGTAGTCCCCATCTACAAAAAGGGCAGCCGGGATCTACCTGGGAATTATAGGCCCATAAGCCTAATAGACTCGAGCCAGAAACTGGCGGGGAAAGCCATTTTGGGGAGGATCTCACAATGGGTGGACGAAAACCACATCCTGTCCGATATGCAAGCCGGGTTCCGTTCAGGCACCGGAACTATCGAACAGGTCTTTAGGCTCCTGCTATTGCACTGGAAGGTGGTGGAGCTAGGCAAAGGCAGTCTCTACTTGGCCTTTATTGACCTAAAGACTGCCTTTGACCTGGTTCCTAGGGAGGAACTTTGGAGGGTGCTACACGGTCTAGGGATGCCCCCGTATTTACTAAACCTCCTTATTAAACTGCATAATAACACCTATGCCCAGGTTAGATGGGGGTTGAACGGGGAAGAGACCGACAAGATCAGGGTCGAGAGGGGAGTAAGGCAGGGTTGTGTCCTGGCCCCCACCCTATTCTCCCTCTATATCAATGGGGTGGTAGACCATCTACTCGGCGAACCAGCAGACGCTCCCACTCTGGGAGGCGTAAAAATTCCAACTTTGCTGTTCGCCGACGACACCCTCCTCATCTCTAAAACCCCCCAAGGTCTCCAGACACTACTGAATCGCTTCCAGGACTTTTGCACCACCAGGGGACTTGTCATCAACGTGGAAAAAACCAAGTACCTAGTTATGCACCCACCCCGCAAACTTGGCCGCCCTCCCATTCTGAACTCTACACCCCTTAAAAGAGTGGCAGAATTCGACTACTTGGGAATTCGACTTAACGACGCGATGAGCTGGACCGCCCACATCAATAAAATGACAATGGCCCACAAAAGGGTGGGGGGGGCCCTCCTTAAGGAGTTTAACAACTCAACAAAACATTGCGTTGCCCCTCTACTAGATATATATAAAGCACGTGCGGTCTCTGCGTCACTTTATGGAGCTGAATTGTGGGGCCTGGGCAAAGTGGATTTACTGAGCAAGGCTGAAAACAAATTCATTAAAGACCTCCTTGCCATCCCATCGAGTAGTCCGACTATCCCAGTGCTCATGGATGCTGGCTGTAAAGCAATAGGGGATCAGGCTCGTCTTCGACCCCTCTTGCTCTGGGCTCGCCTGTGGAGGGTACCAGAGCTAAAACCTTATGCTGATGGCCTAGCTGAGGTGATGCACTCCGACGGTTGGCATAGCATTAAATGGCTAAAGGACATTAAACATCTCTTAGGGGACCTAGGCCTGGACTCATGCTGGCATAGCCACTCCGCTCCCCCGAAGGAGACCTTAAAAAAACTTTTTGGGGAGTGGGTTCGTGTGAAGCGCATCAGTAATCAGCAGCACTGCAAAACCACCGCAGCTTTTCTGCTGATAAAAGATGTCGTCGCCTACGAGCCGTACATGGACATAATAACAATCGCCATGGACCGGTCCTTGTACATCAAATTCCGGTTGGGAACCCTACCCTTGGCCGACCGATGCTCCAGGTGGACTAAATCCCAGTCCTCATCACGCTATTGTGCCCTTTGTCCGGATAAACCTGAGACGGTGCCACACTTTCTTTTCGAATGCCCGGACTATAGTCGCCCCAGATCACGTTGGCTTGGACCTATCTGCAGAGAATTGGGTACCCGCCAGTACTCTGTTGCCCTTCGGATTCTTTTAACCAATACAGCCCCTCCTATTGTCTGTGCTATTGCCAAGTTTTTAAAATGGGCTTGGTTGATTAGACTTAGAAGACTGTCCATATCAATTTAATTCTCTTTTTAATTAATTTATGTTGATCAAATGTATTTTACTCTTTTATCTAATGTACAGTCACACTTTTTTCGACATGCTGTTTTTATCTTTTGTACCGCTTTTATGATATATGCATATCGAAATAAAGCAATCAACCGTGAAATAGATGTTAATGTTTCACTAAGCTAAAAAGTCAGATTCAAAAACTTAGGGGAACTGATTCGAATAGCCTCTGCAACGTTCTCGGTAGTGACGTATTTATGAAAGTAAAGCTGCTCAAAATGGGTCATCCAATCTAGTGGCTGGATGCAGAAATCGACGGTTTGTTTACGACCGTTAAGAAAATCAGCAGCTGTCTTCCAAAATGACTTATTGTCTTTCTTGTAGTACTACATACAAATTAGTCCATAGTGAACTCTTCCATTCTCTTTTAGCTTTATTGATTACTTGCTGACACATCTTCACTTTCTTAGCTATGTCTAGCTATATTTTTGTCTTAATGGCTGCAATAAGCTCATTGCTAATTAACACAATCAGTAGTTTTTTTGGCAAGAGCTAATTTATCATCAAAGTCATTTATAACTTGCAACATTAATTGCACCAAGGTCCTCATATCGTCCCCTGGCATACTCTCTCACTATTACAACACACATCTATTTATTTTGTGCCTTTAGGAAGCACAACTTCCAGGGAAGTTGTACACAACAAAGAGATAAAGACGCCAGTATCCCTTACAATGAACAACATTCTTCTTCAAAAGACATACATCTCATTGTCTATTTCAGCACGACTTAAGAACATGGCATGAAAGTCATCCTACTGCCAGGGAGAAAAGGAAGAGCAGAGAAGAGAGGAAGGATGCAAACAATTGGCAGATGAAGAATGAAAGGAAGGTAGCTAGCTCAAGGTGTAGCAACAGAGAGGGCAGCTCTAAAAAATAGAGGTAACAGGGATGAGAGACAAAAACAAGGCAATTAGCAATATGTAAATGATGCAATGAGGACTTTAAAGAGAAGGAAAGAATGGTAGAAGCCATAGTGAGTTAGCATTAAGCAAGAGTGCAGTGTAAGGGGCCTTAAAAAGCGGAGACGAAACAAGGAATACTTGGATGAGTTCAGAAAGAATTAGCACAAATGCGTTTTTAGTTTTTTAGAGATTTACATTGGGGCATTTAAGCATCTCCAGTCAACTTTAGGGGGAACTTGAAAATAATTCTAAACTTTTGCATACCAGTCTTAGAATTATTGGGTTCTTTAGCTTTTTGTTAGTGCCAATGATCTTGAGATATGCACTACGGCGATAGGTTTTTAAAAGTGGTACATGCCAATTTGAACTTTATTCTAGCTTCTAAGAGGAATCAATGGAAATTCTTAGAGCTGGGAAAAGTCAAATTTCCTTTACCTCAAGAGCAGGCTTGTAGCCGAGAGAAGTAGTGCTTTGATCGGGGATAGAGCAGAAGATGAAGTGCCAGCCAAGTGTGCCAAACTATTGTTTGTTATCACCACAACCTCCACTGTATGTCAAAAGCCATTAGGTTGAAATACATTTGCAGTTTCATTATAGCACGAAGCATGACTCTTGTTCTTTTTGGCTGTATGCTCAATTTAAGGGGACATAGACACATCTGGTTCAATCTACATACCAAGTGATATGTCACTGATGGCCAATGCCAATGAGGACAAATTCATGTTATTTTTTATTTTATTTGATATTTGTAGGAACTTGTTCAGTGTCCCAGGGCAGAAAGTGGTTGCTAGGCTCAGATTGTGACAACCAAAGCTTTTTACCACTGATGACCCCAGACTTAATCTCACTTTTGAACCCAAAACTGAGCACCAAATACACACCCGTAACACTTAACTCACAGAGTAGATGCCAAGCAGTCCAAGGCTTATTCTGTGAGGTGTTTTAGGGGTAGAGAATCTGAACAAAAAAACATGAAATAATTTAAAAAAGCAAGGAGCTAGTATATTCGTTTATAAAAAGAAAGAACTTTATTTCTATTCTACAGGCAACATACTTAGTGCACAAAATCAGCACGGGGCACTCAAAAGTAGTGCATAGGGGAAACAACATCGGTGGTAATTTGGTGGCACACTATTTAATGGCAAAGTGTGTTGACCCTGGCATTTCCTGAGAGAAAACTCAATGGACCTATTTGGCTGATTAACTCCCTGGTGACACGGTTAGTTTGAGTTGCAGCAGTCCCTCTCACTAATGTTACAGTCCCTTCCCTGTCAGGGTGCATCCTGGATTTGCGTTCTATCTGAGGCAGTTTGCACTAGCATCTAGCGGGAGGATTTGGTGTTCTCTATGGTGTACACAGCCCAGATCACACCGCAGGCAGTGATCTTGCCTAGCCTGCCTCACTGATGTACAAGTGGTGTCTTTGGCACCTAGTAGAGAGGAGGCAGCATATGTTCAGGATGAGGATGCTCTGGTGAAGTTTTAGTGGTTGCAGATCATCAGCTCTTGCACTTGGGATCTTCCTCAGGCCCAAACACAAAAATGTACCACCCAAACAAACTAGGTGTACATACTTCCTTGTCATGGGAATTACGTAGCCTTTAGTGCAAGCTCCTCAGCAGCTATGACTCTTGATTCCTTTTATAAGGGATAGCAGATGGCAGTTCAATCTTCTTTCAGTTACACAAGGTTTTTGTGACACTTTTTTAGTTAAGGAACTCAGCTGTCTAAAAGAATCTTGGTAAGTACAATCCAACAAGGTATGCAGTTTTGTTCCACTGTTGGGTGAATTGAGGTTCTCAGTTCCTCACATGCACAGAATGGTGCAGGTCCTTCCCAGAGGCAACAGTAAATGGTTAAGCATCTTCTACTTCATCTCTTTCATCTTCTCTCCCCTTCTGAGCAGATCCTTCCTCATGCAGGTGCAACTTTAATTCCCTTCAAGAGCAACTGATCTACTAAATCACTTTAAGCAGGTTCCAGGCAGCTCCCCATGGCATTCTTGGGTCAAAGTCCACACATTACTGGTCCCAAATATGGCAAGGTGAGTTGGTGGTTACCCATCACTGGAGCTTAAAGAGTTTCATGGTCAGCACAGGTGTAGGAAGCCTGAATTCAGGAAAAGAAATTGTAACACACATGCTGGAAGTTTCCATTCCATTTTTAAATTGCAGAAGGCAGGTGTGTAGGGGTTTGAATCTTGGTGGTCCTGCCCATTTGCTTATTTCCCTCAGAATGGTTTAGCCATGGTGTGTGGCAGGAAATGTGATCATGAAGGCTGGTGGCAATGGATGGTGATGGGTGTCTCTTGTCAACAGCAAGCCAAAATAAGAGCAGAAAGCCAAAGGATGCTGCCCAACTTAGCTATCTTTTAACTTATGCCCCTCCAGAGGGCAGTGGGTCAACAAAACTCAACATGAAACCAATTTACTTAAAAAGGACCCTCTTTCTCTTTTCCTTATCACAATACAGTAGGAAACACTACCAAGGACCCTTATATAGTTCACTGGGAAGCCCTGCAATTCCACATCTGTGAACTATGCTCCTTGCCCAAACATCCATCTAATGTGCCACTTGAAACAGTTAGCACAAAAGGAACCCAGTGTGTCCACATCCACATGTCTGAGATGCTCTACATGCATCCTTTATACATCCAAGTAAGGTATATACATGTGACAATGCCCCACACAGATGAGTGGAGGATCCAGTCATGGTGGACTAGCAGTCCAATTTAGGAAAACACAGGAGAGATAGGCCATTCTTTCTAACAGACAATAGGTAAAATATCTTTTTCTGCTATTACAATCATTTCACTGCCACCACGGTCACTTTTGTAAGCCTGTCGAGTTGACTGTAGTAACATTTGGCAAAGAGGATGTACATGGTGTTCCTACTAAACCACAGAGTATGGTTCAAGGTCTCAATTCTTGTTGTAAAGTGTATAAATGCATAAGAGTGATTGCTGAATGTATGAAGTAAACAGTTAACAACTACAACTTGCTAAAGATGATTTTCAGACAGGAGCACTGGGCCCTTTCCTCTGTCATATGAGTAGTGATACATTGCTTAATTCTTGATCTGTGGGTACGAATGATAATTTCAGTTTACTCTAAATTCAATTTAAGCAGGTTTGAACACATCCAACAATGCATGTTCTGGAGTCACTTTATTTGAAGATAGATGTCCTAAATTGAGATCTGCATTTCATCTGCATACACAGGAGTACCCCCTTTACCTAGTTGTTTAATGCTGACAATACTTACAGGACCTTTCATCGAGGTCCTCGTCACTCCAGGCGCCAATGAGTTTAGCCGAATATTCATTGGAATTAATTCTGATGCCATAATCTTGGTCAAACCAGCGAGGGCAGTCTTACTGACACAGTAGGCACCAAAATACTGTTGCAGGGAGGAAAAGAAGAATATTTACTTAACTTCAAAGAGAGACATGAGGAGGATGAAAGCCCAATTCACAGAATGCTTTACACACTTTACAAAAATTCGAAATCATGCTCTACGGAATCAATATTCCATGCAGAAATACATTTAGTAAAGAAGAAAAGTAAGATTGGCAAATTGACTTTTAAATATGACATTTGAAGAAAGGAGGGAAAATAGTATATATTTGGTGAGAGGAAGAGGCAGCTACACTAAAGATTTCCACATATCTACAATGTATTATGTTGGTTGTATTAACAAAATCATTGCAGATAGATTCTCATATAAAATCCAAACAAACCTTACCCTACCACCACACTACCCATTAAGAAGAGCAGCTGCTACTGGAGCAATTAGGTTTTTCCCAGCGTAATAACCATGTGCCTCTGCCTTTGGCAGGGCCGTAACACAGGCCCCTGAAGCCCCCGCAGTCCAGGGGAGACCCCTCAACACAGCACTCTGGCTGCAGAACTCCTGATTGAGCCCTGAGGGGGGCCCCTCCACGTGCCTGCAGAGAGGTCCCCACGAGTTTCGCTACACCAGTGGCCTTTGTACAACATTGACCTGGGTTTCCTTCCACCAAATGGACATCCGGTCACAGTGATTGCACCCCTGCCTTATTTAACTCCCTTTCTGTTAGGGAATTTGCTTCAGAAAAATTTATACTGAGTGGGCAAAACAATCATAGTCTCAGCTCGCCTTTTACTTCAGTACATCCACTAGTGAGGCAGATTTACTGAAGACACAGAGATGCTCATCAGGAAGAGGGGATTTTAAATATGTGGGTGATCCTCTGGTATCAGCGTGGGGGGCCACAGTGTTCAGGAGGCTAATAATTCCAAGGAACATTACTATTCAACAATGTAACATAATCATAAAATGAAGTGAGACACTGAATTGGAGTTTATGGCCACTGAGGCCTTGATTGCTTATTATGCCTACTGCTCCAACATTCTCAGGCGTATACCAAACTTGTCATGATTGTGGAACTGTTTGAATAATTAACATCCTGAACAACCTGAGAATTAGTAACACTTGGTAACTTATAAGCAGCAATGGCATGTTATAATATTATAACAATTTAGTAATGAACATTGATTCAAAGACTAAGGGCCCACACAACACCCATGGATTCTGAAGCCTTCCCAGATTCATCAGAAATCATAAACCTGGGAATACGTCAAAATCTAATGCTATCCCAGGGAGGGCGTTAGGGAGGTGCAACGAGGAGAAATGTTTTAATTTCCCCTCGTGTTTTCCTATTTCTATGTGTCCTGCACAAAAAAGAGGTAAACGCCTGATATGATTGAATTTGTGCCGGAAGATGTCCCTTCCTGCACAAAATCAATCAGCCCCACATGAAGGCACCCTGGTGCAAGGATGCCTGCATTGGCACATGGCAGCCCATTGTGCACCAGCGCAGGGGATAAGGACTGGAATGCACCGTATATCATAGATATGATGCATTCCTGCGCTTTTGTTTTGACGTCGGGCAGTGCAGCAAGATTCCTTGCGTCGCTGCCCTATGTCAAAACCTCATAAATGAGTCCCGATATTTTTACCTTTGATATTCCTATCCACAATATTTTTCTGTCCCAATATTGTAATATCACAATATTATTTTTTGATATTTTGTCCAAACACCAGGATTGTCTTACAGACACACCAACAAGGGTAAAGGTTGGAAGTCTCTCTAACTTTGGACATACCTAACATTAATGCCGAAGTATGATAATCGATTTTTTTCAAGCTGATGAGATTAATAAATTAAAGATACTCAACAAATTTTTGCCCAGATTTGGACGGCAATCATGTGGATAACATAAGAATCTTCTACTCAGCATCTGGTGTACAATGAACCATCCCAATGTACCTCAATGAAATTGACCCACAGGTGATTAATAAAGACAAACAATCCTAAAAAGGCATTGCTGCCTTAGTCATAATGTTTTTTAAGATCTATGGATTAATAATATAAAGCCTCACAATCTAAGATTATAAAATTATCAGTCTATTGACATTTCACAGCACATTCTCCCAAGTCCTGCTGAAAAGGGGACATATATAAAAATAAAATACTCATACTTGGAGGGCTCATTTGAACCCATTTCACTTTCACTTCTTCATTGGCTTGACTTTTATCCATATAATGTAAGATGTGTGAAATCATAAAATCATAAATGGGGATATGGAAAAAAAAACTTACTTGTGAATGAAGAATTCTGCTTGTAACCTTTCGGATGATTTCAGTGCTTCTTGATGAACAAACTGGAAACTGGCAAACAACTAACGTTTCCCGGTCTTTTAAACTCAAATCTCTGAATTGCTATGCTAATTCCAGTTATGCACGGAGGAGTTCCCACAGCAATGTTTTATATCTTGCCAAACCTGGTCTGGAGTCCATATGATTTTGAATGTCACATTCTTTAGCAATGTATGCTCTTCACTACCAAAAGGGACACTGAGCCACCCCTCAACACTGTGTAATCATGTGGCAACTGATAACCACTAACTAAAATACCTTAAAACCAAGGAGTGCAAACTCACTGCCTCAATTGGAGCCTTATACACTATAGGCCTGCTACTGTTTTTATACAGTCAGAAAATGGCAAACTCTCAATGACAATTTCTCAAACAACAAGCTCAGAATATGTAATGGGACTAGCCTGAATAGATACATTTTGAAAGTATAAACAAGTTAACAAGGATAAATTAACAATAAACGCTAGTTTGTGTAGCAAAAAGACTGTCTATTGTGTGTAGGTATGGTATTTCTGAAACTCCACTTTTCCAGCCAGTAATCCAGGGAAGAGTAGACATGAATAAATACACTTGCAACCCAGAGGTATTACCACAAATGCTAGACATTTTGCAATTAATCTTGGTGCTGAGCTTATGCCAAACAGGAGTTCTTTGAATGAGTAATGGTTGCCATGTTCTGTGAACGACACACATTGGTTATGGGCTTTATGAATAGGTAGATAGAAATATGCATACAACAAGTCCAATGTGTTCCAGAATTGCTGTTCCTCCTATGTTGGGAGAACTTTGTGCAGAGTAGTCATCTTGCAAGGTACTTTTTTGATTTATCTGTTAGCGAGTATCAAGTCTAGTATTAATCTCAGTGTGCTGTTATTCAGAATGAGGAAGGGGATTGAATACATGGTCCTGCCATGTTTTGCTGATGGAAACTCATTTTGAGTATAGGTAAATGGTCTCTGTTCTGTCGTTTTCAGTGGATAATCGTTTTGCAATTGGTCTTCTTCTATAGCATAACCCAGTGGAAGGTACCCAATGATTCAAAATTGTTTTCCCTCCACCTTTGTGAGAAATGCTCAATCATCACTGTTAGCTGTGAGTCAGTGTGGATGCACATGTAGTCAGCTTTTGGAGGGAGAGTTACATCTTCCTTGATGGGTTGATCTAGAGTTTCCGTGGCATTTATTACTTGTAGGATTGATAAAAGTGAAAAATAGTTTAGTTTTAAAAAAATTTTTTTTATATTAGCAAGGAATCACCCAATTCTGGTACCAGCCACCACAGTGCCACATGTCTACATACAAAAACTATTCTAGAAAAAAGAATTGTAAAAGCCAAGAGCCAGTGCCAAACCGGTTGGCTTTGCTACTGCTTTTTCTGTGTGGCTCAGTATATATTAGGCATCCGTAAAATTGAATGGTGTAATACACCTTTACGGTAAATGGTGGCATTTGTGGTAAATACTTAAAGCAGACAAGTTGAAATAGCAAAAGAACACACTGCGTTTGTTTCACTGTGTCCTCGCATCAAAAATTAACACAATGAAGCATTCGCATTTTACAAAATGACGTGAGAATATTTACCATTATGCCACCTTAGTTAATACATAATGAAACATACTTACTGGAACAAATGTATAGGCAGCTGCAGACGAAGTCAGGACAATGGACCCCCCCCTGTAAGAGAGAGATGAGAATCAGGATTAGAGGCCGGATGGGTGTGTGTGGGTGACTGCATGCGCAAATACCTGTGCAGGCATGCACAAATGTATATATGTTTGTGCATGTAGAGAGCATGACTGGTTCTGTATGTGGTGTTTGTGTCAGCAAGTTTGAATGTGTACATGTGTGTGTTTATGTGTATGGTGTTTTCTTCGTCGGTGGTTGGAGGAGAGCAGGGACGTTTAATAAACATTCAAACACTTAGCAGAATAATTTTTTCGCCACCCTGCTGAACTATGTCCTATTGCCTACAATCGCGTACTGCATGCTCCTGCTGCCGTTATATGACTATACCTTTACTATGCAATGCCTTTACCATGCATGCATTTACAATGCTGTTCGTTTACCATGAATGCCTTTACCACATAAGGGCAATTTATTTAAGGTAAGATAATCCCCTATACGTGTGTGTGTGTGTGTGTGTGTGTGTATATATATATATATATAATTATATATATATATATATATATATATATATATATATATATATATATATATATATATATATATATATATATATATATATTACCTACTGGCGATAGCCAGTAGGTATATATAGTTAGGATTTTTTCTCTATGGAACTTTTGAAAATTCTATGCCTAATAACTTTGGCGTTTGTGGACGGAATTGGCTGAAATTTTCAGGAAAATGGCACATTTTGTTTCTGAGCAGCTCCTGGAAATTTGGGGGGGGTTCGTCAAGGGGGGGCCGAGAAAAAAGGGGGGTCCCAAAACACGTTTTTCCCATGTTAATTTCCATAGGGCGGTTGGCCTCACTTTTAGCCCGAACGGCTGAATGGATTTCCACGAAACTTGGCAAAATTGTAGGGACTGTTAGCCCGATGTGCCTTTGCTAGGTCTCAATATATGTGCTTCAGTGGATTTTGAGAAATTAACGTTTAAAACAAGATATATATCTGTAACAGCGCTCCGGGTAGCGCTCCGGTTCGCGAACTTTTCGCGTATCGGAACTTTGCGAAGCGAAGCTGATTGGCTCTCCGGTGTCTGTCAACATTCTAAACAGTCCGGAGCGGCCGCCATCTTGTCTCTCGGTAGGGTCGAGAGACAAGAGGAGGCCAAAACAAAGGGGGAAATGAAGGAAAGGGGGCAAAGGTAGACCCCTTCTGACCCCCTAGGATTGATGAGGGGGATATTATAGAGCCACGCGGGGCCCAAAAAAAAAAAAAAAAAAATTCCGATTTTTTTCGCCGTAGAGACGCGTCTTTGTACGCGAACCGGGCAGCTAACCGGGCAGCTAACCGGGAAGCTAACCGGCAGTGTAACGGGAGTCTGAGGAGTAGCTGATTGGCTGTCAACATTGTAAACAGTCCGGAGCGGCCGCCATCTTGTCTCTTGGTAGGATCGAGAGACAAGAGGAGACCTAAACAAAGGGGGAAATGAAGGAAAGAGGGCAAGGTAGACCCCTTCTGACCCCATAGGATTGATGAGGGGGATATTATAAAGCCACGCGGGGCCAAAAAAAAAAAAAAAAAAATCCGATTTTTTCGCCGTAGAGACGCGTCTTGGTACGCGAACCGGGCAGCTAACCGGGCAGCTAACCGGGAAGCTAACCGGCAGTGTAACGGGAGTCTGAGGAGAAGCTGATTGGCTGTTATCATTGTAAACAGTCTGGAGCGGCCGCCATCTTGTCTCTCTGTGGGATCGAGAGACAAGAGGTGGAAAAAAAAAAGGTGTAAATGAATGAAATGGGTAAGGCAGACCCCTCCTGAACCCCTAGGATTGATGAGGGGGCTATTAAAGTTCCCTGCGGGGCAAAAGAAAAAAAAAATTGCGATTTTTCGCGGTAAAGGTGCTTCCTGGTACGTTAACCGGGCAGCTAACCGGCAGCGTA
Organism: Lissotriton vulgaris; assembly: GCF_964263255.1. NCBI lineage: Eukaryota > Metazoa > Chordata > Amphibia > Caudata > Salamandridae > Lissotriton > Lissotriton vulgaris. The sequence continues at coordinate 1,062,877,930 of NC_141699.1, forward strand.
ACGGGAGTCCGACATATTGTGTTTTTTGAACGTTTGTGATATGTGCACGTGTGGTTTTTGTCTAATTAAGGTTAAAAAAATATATATATATCTTTAAGCGTGTTCTGGCGCGCTTACGTTTTGGGTTTGGTTTGCGCTGCAGAGACGATACGTCACGGTTATGCGATGCATCATGAGGCGTCTCACGGGCTACGTGATACGTCACTTAATAAAGAATATATTTTACAGCTATAGATATTAGCTTTTAAAAAACCAATGAAATTCACAGAAAAAACCATAGGTTATAGACCATATATAGTTAGGAATTTGCATTTACAAAACCTTGAAAATTCACTGAAAAAACCATAGGTTATAGACCATATATAGTTAGGGATTAGCATTTAAAAAACCTTATTTTATTTGCACAAAACCATTGAAATTCCATATATAGTTAGTTGCACTAACTATATATCGCGGACCCGCAATCCACTGCTAATGATGTCACATATTACATCATTCATGACATGGTCAGTGACATCACTGATGACATCACTGATGACATCTCAAATGACAGTGAATTTTCAAGGTTTTGTAAATGCAAATTCCTAACTATATATGGTCTATAACCTATGTTTTTTTCTGTGAATATATATATATATATATATATATATATATATATATATATATATATATATATATTCAATAACAAAAGTCCAGTGCAGTACGCTCTCAGGAATCAAAAGCTCAGCCGGAAGTATATTGCAACCTTGGTTTATTCACACATGTGTGAATAAACCAAGGTTGCAATATACTTCTGGCTGAGCTTTTGATTCCTGAGAGCGTACTGCACTGGACTTTTGTTATTGAATATTAATTTCCGGCGGCTCCGCCGGAGTGTACGCCACTTGTCTACGGGTCACCACGTTGCAGCAGGAGCGGCTTTGTAATTGGATATATATATATATATATATATATATGCTCCAGGTTCCCCCAAAGGAAAATGAAAACGCACTCACTCGTCTTAATGTAATTTACAGCGGTTTATTAATCCAACCCTAACCCAACTCGTTTCGCTTCTTACAAAGCTTGCTCACGGGATGTTGAGCCAGTTTCTAAGTCCTTCTTTTAACACTGTAACACATGTGACTTCCTGTGGTGCATGCTGGTTAATGTAGTCCCCACTACATCAACATCACCAGGATGCTCGAGATGTGTGTCCTTTCACTTCGAAATAAAGGTGAGAGCATTCTTATTGAATTGCAGAGTGTTCTATGTTTCCTCTTTAGTGAGTTCAGTTCATGATGGATCTCTCTGGTGAGATGGATCAATTAGTCCTTTAGCGACATCCGGTGCTATTAGCAGTTTCTCTGTGTTGATCATCCCCCTCTAGTGGGCGAATGTCTTCAGAGTATCTGGGTGCCAGTTCATTGTTGCTATGACATAACTAAAGATGTACATAAAGTTCTTCCTTGAGGTTCAGGCCTCTAGGTTCAAGGGTTCTGAAATTGAGGATATGTTTTGACTCTTTTCTCCTTAGGCTTTTTAGATGGTCACCACCCCTTTCTGTGAGAGGCATCTGTTCTATGGCACAAAATTTAAGTGATTCCAAATTGCTGTCGTGGAATTGTTCCATGTGTTTCGCCACAGCATTTGAGCGGTCTTTGTTGGTCGTTGCCCTCGTGTGCTCTAGTATTCTCTTTTTTGCTTCAAAGGTAGTACTACCTATATATTTTTTGTGGCACGGACACTCTATTAGATACACCACATATGAGCTTTTGCAGGTTAGATGCTGGTGTATTTTCCACTTTGTACCTTTTCTGATTTAAATTTCTTTCGTTGTTTTAGTGATCTTACACACTTTGCAGTGTATGCACGGGAAGAAACCTTTTCGTATATAGCCAGTCATTCTTCGGTGTTTCCTTGAAGTGGCTGTTTACCAGTTGGTCCCCCAGGTTCCTTGCTCTTCTGTATGTGATATTAAGGTGATCACCTATGATTTGCGCTAGCGTAAATCTGTTTTCAGGATTGGCCAGTGATTTTGTATGATTTTAGACAGTTTGTTGTTTTCGGCACTGTGAGTTGTTATTAATCTGATTACATCTGTGTCTCCTTGTGGTTCTTTTTCTTTGTGTAGGATTTCCTTACAATCCTGTGCTTGTGCTCTGCTCAAGCTTTGTTCCACCACTTTCTTTGGGTATCCCCTTGCCAGGAACCTTTTAGTAGCGTTTCTGCTATGTCGTTGAAATTCACTATTGTCCGAGAAGTTTCGCCTGAAACGTAGAAATTCTCCATATGCAATGCTCCATTTGAGATTTTTGTTGTGAAAGCTGTTGCCATGAAGAATGGCGTTTGTAGCTGTTTTTTTTCGATGTAAGGTGGTTTGCAGGGTTCCATTTGCAATCTAGATTTCTGTGTCCAAAAAGGTCACCCTCTCTGAGCTTATTTCCCATGTAAATTTTAGATTTGTGGTGGTGTTGTTGAGTTTTGCAAAGAACAAGGAGAATTCCTCTGTGGTGCCATCCCAAATTATTAGCAAGTCATCGATGAATCGCAGCCACAGAATGACTTTCTCATACCATTGATAATTAGTGGTGTGCCATGCCAGATGTTGCTCAAACCATCCCATGGTCAAGTTGGCATAGTTTGGCGAGAAAGAGAAGCCCATGGCACAGCCTTTTGTTTGTTTGTAGCCTTTTTTGTCGAACAGGAAGATGTTTTGGTTCAGGCATAAAGAGATCTTATCATTTAACATCTCATTATGATCTCTGTATCGGATGTTACGTTTTGCAAGATAGAATTTACAAGCATTTGTCCCTACTTGATGTTCCATGTTTGTGTACAATGACACAATGTCCATTGTGATCAGTTTGTAATTTGGCATCCATGAGACAGTTTCAAGTTTTTTTAGAAGATCTGTCGTGTCCTTTAAATAAAATGGTAACTTTTTTACTAATGGGGCCAAAAACTGGTCAATGTAATTTGACAAAGGTTCCATTTATGAATTTTTTGCAGAAATTATCGGCCTGCCAGGTGTTTTTTGTTTGTCTTTGTGCACCTTCGGCAGGTGATAGAAGGTAGGTAACGCTGGGTTTTTGTTGTCTAGATATTTCAGTTCTCGATCGTCTATTAGGCCTTGTGCATGCCAATTTTTGAGCTTAGTTTGTACTATTAGTTGTAATTCCTTTGTGGGATCTGTCTCCAGTTCTATATAGCATTCTTTATCCATCAATTGGCGTTTGGCCTCAGCAACATAGTCTGTTTTCTCCATGAGGACGATGTTTCCGCCTTTATCGGCAGGCTTAATTTCTATCGTTTTGTCCTCCTCTAGTTTTTTCAGCGTTTCTGCTTGAAGTTTTGTCAAATTATGTTTGCTCTTGTTCGGTTTCAATTTGTAGGGGTCTTCCACTACCTGTTCTTGAAAGAGATCAATTTTGTTTCCAGGAGGAAGTTGTGGGTTGAATTTGGATTTGAGTTTTAGGCCACTCTCACTGGCTCCCTGATTTGGCGGTGTCTCTTCCAGTATTGCTAGTGCTTCTTCCTCTTGCGACGAGGTCGTAGTTCCCATTGTCACCAGGGTACTCAGTCCATTAAAATGTTCCACCTGTAGTTGATCAATTACGTTGGTGCTCATAGGTTTCACTTCTCTTCGTGTTTTTTCTGCGTGGATTTTGCCCAACTTCAGCTTACTGGTGTATTTGTATATGTCTATTCTTACTTCTGTGGTGTTTATGTGTGATGTTGGACAAAAGTTCAGGCCTCTGGAAAGGATAATAGTTTCAGTTTGTGTTAATTGTCTTTTCAAGAGATTAATGATGTTCATTTCTGGTAAAGTTTGATCTGTCCCATTCATTTCCGTGGTTTGTCTCAGACGATTCTTTGACCATGTATCCTACCTCTGGTTTGTGTTGCCCCCTCTGGCCTCTTCTTGTTTGTCTTCTTTGCACCGTCCTCTGCCTCCCCTGCCTCTGCCCCTTTGTGGTTGTTCGATTCTTTTTTGCTGCTGTTCCAGGGCCGCTCGCATTTCGATTAAAAAATTGTTTTTTTCCCCCGTTCCTGTTGGTGCAGATGCTCCCTCTGTTTCACTGCCTTCCAAACTTGATAGTGAGTCAAAACTTGAAGTTTCATCCCCTGGTTTTGTTGGATGTTTCGCTGGCCTTTTTTCGTGTTTTTTTCCAAACGTGAATATTCTACCTTCTTCAAAGTCAGCTTTATCACGTAGGAACTTGAACTGTTTTCTCATTTTTACTCTTCTTTTGCAGACATAGATGCACTGTTCTCAGGCGCAACACCTGGGGCAACATGCAAAGAGAGGGGCCAGATACCGGCATCTTCCAACACTAACAAAGACAAGCTTAGGCATTGGGAACGGCTATCCAAATGTGAGATAAATAAGTGGTGGGACCTTCTCACGCTAAAAAAATATTTTGAAGCAAAACGAATTCCAAGAGGACTCAACCTCACCCTAATGCCAAGCCACCAGGATACAAGTACTGACCTCCTCCAGAAATGGGGGGAGCACTTACTGGATTCCTCAATGGGCTTAATAATGATACTTATCAAATACTTGGATAAAACTCTGAAAGAAATCAAAGTGAATTAAAAACAGTAGAAGAAGAGGTTAACTCCCTGGTATTGGATGAAGAACATCAGAAACTGAAGGCAGACATAACAAAAAATCTGGAGAGACGCGTCTGTCCATATTGCTAATGGTGGAATAAAGACACTTTGCCTGTACCCCGGAGTGCTGTACTTCTGTTTCACGGAAAGGAAATGGAGTCCGAGCTTGGATATATATATATATATATATATAAATTACCTACTGGTGGTTGCCAGTAGTGGTTATAGTTAGGACCTAGTTTCCATTGGAAATCCATAACATTCAATTTGGAATAACTTTAGCACCGGTGGGCGAATCTTCGCGGATTTCTCCAAGAAAATTGCCTGCTACGCTACTTCCCTGAAAGTTTGGGGGTGATTCGTCAAGTGGGGGCGAGAATAAAAGAATAAAGGGGGGTCCCAAAACGTGTTTTCACCATGCAATTTTCCATAGGGACCTTTAGCCAGGGCTACAGCCCGAACGGTTGAACGGAATTACACCAAGTTTGGCAGAGAAGTAGAGTTGGAGTTTGTAAATGTGGTACACATTTTTTTGTTTTACTTTGATTTTCTTTCTATGTTGTAATCCATCCAGAGAAAATATAACTTATTGCACAGCCAGTACTTTTCAACCCTACTGTCAAACATCTTAATATAGTACTTCAAATTATAAATAATATTTTTGTTGTAGACCGTCCCCCCGCCCCCCAAAAAAACAAGTATATAGGTTTTTATTAACTTTTATGAAAACAACAATAACTGTAAACGCAATTTAAAGATAATGTATTTTTATTTTTTGTTGTTGATTTTTTGTAAACATATTTTTATTGGTTTCATCACAATAAACACTTATACATCCTTCCATTTATCAATCCATCCTCCCACCCCTATCCCAACAATTACAAATACACGGTCATATTGCATTGGTTTATGTTCTTATCCATTTTCCTGTCACATTATGCCGGTGGTTTACTATGCATCTCTAATTCCCACTCATCGGTGTACATCGTCAATGCTTACTTATTATCTGAAATAACTAAGCAACTTAAAAAAAAAGAAAAAGAAAAACTCCCTCCCTCCCCCCCCTCCCACCTTCCTCCCCACTGGTGTGTTCTGCTGCAAATCTCTATCATATCTAATGGTGTGGGGATAACAAGCTAGGGTGTTCGTATTGGGTTATTATCATCCCTGTGTACCTGTTCAGTGTCTTCCTCTTCCCCTACACTCAGTTGGTGTATTAGCGTCTGAACCAACTCCTGCCATGCTCTAGCAGCATCTAGTGCTTTTTCGTTATTCTGCCTTCGCGCCTGCTGCAGGCGAACTGACCCTCACCCCCAGCCCACTTAAGCAATTTAGCCTTCCATCTCTTAGCACTAGGGCCTTCTCTCGCTTTCCAGCACATCGTAATTTCCCTTTTCGCTAGTACTAATCCCAAATCTATGAATTTACTAGTTATCTTTTGTCCTGGGGGTGTGAGGAAACCAGTGCAGCACGCACACCGCCATATCGAAAACTAAGCGGCGCTCTGTAACTAAATTCAGCAGGTCTTCCACCTCTGTCCAATATGTTCCCAGGCTCGGGCATCCCCACAACGTATGCTCCAAGTCTGCTCCCACTGTTGCACATCTAGGACACATCGCATCACTAGCACTATAAAATTGCAAGATCTTACCAGGTGTCAAAAACGATCTATGTACAATAAAGAAGTGCACCAGCTGGAATCGTACATTTCTAGATCCCTTCCAGGCCCTACGCAGGATGTGCCCCCATGCGGCGTCTGGTATAGTTTTAACTTTTCCCTATACTTCCCTCTCATTTCAGGCGCAGCGTGTCCAGTGGAGCTAACCCTTCATTCAGCATTCTTGAATATAAACATGTAACCGCTTTAAACGTGCCACCTGCCATTACCACGTATTGACATGCCATCGTTGTTTTAGGCTCTATCAAACCCCCCTTCCAATGCTTCTGAAGTGCCCGCACTAGGGCCACATGTACCAGGAAGCCTCCTCTGGGAAGATCAAACCTGTCCTGTAGCGCTTGGTAAGACAACAGGGACCCATCCTCGTATAAGTCTCCTACCACTTGGATCCCCACCTGCTCCCATTCCCATAACGAGGTCCAGTCACCTCCATGAGGTAATGCTGTAAGCATCCCCAGCAGTATTTCTGGTGTGTAAGGATGTTGCACGCCTGCCCTCCTTTGGCTCCTGTTCCAGCAAAGCCTCAGTGTCTTCCCTTCCAATGTAAGATCACTAAGGTCCAAATGATGCTGCATCACCATAAAAGAGAGAATGTGCTTTGGAATCGTCCAACCCCTCGCCGAGTCAGGGCCCCTGAACTCCATTGCCACCGCCTGTTTAAGTACTTGTAGCTGCGCTGCTATGTAATACAGTTCCAAATCAGAAACCGCCAGTCCACCTTCCACATTTGGCCTCATCAAAGTCTTGAAGGCCATTCTGCGCCTCCCTCTCCCCCAAATAAATCCCACTATCATGGATTTCAGGTTCATGAACACCGAGCAAGGCACCCATGTGGGCAATGTTCTGAAAAAATATAGCAACCGCAGTAGTGCCATTTTCAATAACGCAATCCTTCCCATCACTGAGAGTGGAAGGGTACTCCAAAATACCATACTACCCTTTAAGGCTCGCATTGACCTCCCTATATTCCCTTCCAGGATATCACTACTGCTATGATATATATGGACTCCGAAATATGCTAGGCAAGACAACTCCCACGTACCATCCTGGGCAACGCAGGTGCCATCCTACCCATTTGCACCGGAAATAAACATGTCTTAGACTAGTTTACTCTCAATCCTGATACCTTCCCGAAATCTGACAAAACTGCGCTGCCCCCGTCAATGCGTCACCCGTGTTTGCCAGAAGCAACAACAAATCATCCGCGTATAATGAGATGTATTGCTGTGCTCCCCTGAACGTTAGTCCCATGTAAGAGTGCCCCAATCGAGCCCGCGCTGCCACCGGCACTATCGCCTATGCAAATAACAGTGGTGAGAGCGGGCACCCCTGTCGCATCCCACGGGCCACCGCATACTGGGGGGAGATCATTTGGCCAACCTTCACTCTTGCCGTCGCTGAGGTATATAGCACCGTCGTCCATTGCACAAACCCTTCGCCCAATCCAAAGCTCCTCATCATTTTATACAGGTATTTCCATTCTAGGCTATCAAAGGCCTTTTCTATGTCCACCGATAGCACTGCCGCCATGGGCGAGCTTACAGACGCGTCGCCCTGGACCCTCATCAATCTCCTGACGTTGGTGGTAGTGTTCCTGGTAGGGATAAACCCAGCCTGATCCTCGTGCACCAGGCTAGTCATATGCTGCAGCAAGCGCGATGCCAAGATCCGACTAAGGATTTTATAATCCATGGTCAGCATTGACAATGGGCGATATGCCGCTGTGTCCGTGCTGTCTGGTACCGGTTTCGGCAATAGGACAATGAGGGCCTCACGCATCGCCCCCGGAAGCTGTCCCAACTCCCGCGCCTTAGCATAGACCTCCATGAGCCTCGGGCCAATATGTCTATATACTGAGAATAGAATTCAACCGGCAATCCATCTACTCCCGGGGTCTTATTCCTTGCCATCAGCTTAACGGCGCTCCAAATTTCTTAAAATGTGATGCACCTACCCAAATGTTTCGCCTGTTCCTCATCTAATTGTGGGAGTATCAAGTCCTCCATGAAGGACTCCATGTCACTCTCACCCACTGTGAACGTGCTCTTATAAAGCTCCTCATAGTACTTCCGGAACTCATACATAATTCCTTTTTGGGTATAGACCGTACTACCGTCGCCAGCTGCCAGGGACAGGATTGGGGAGCCCCGCGGCACAGGATTTGCCAACCACGCCAATAGCGTTCCCGACTTGTTGCCTTCCATGTGAGCCTTCTCAACATACTTTCTGTAATCGAAGCAACCCAGCCTCTCAACTTCCACAGCCATTGCCTCCTTTGCCTCTACGAGCACCCTCTGGAGCTCCGGATGTTCCGGCCTAGCCTTCTCTGAACCTCAATCGTTCATCTGCCTTTTTGACGTCCTGCAGCAGGGTTTTCCTCACACCTGTGTACTTGCTGATACATATCCCCCTAATTACTACCTTACAAGCGTCCCACTCCACCGCCCTGGTGGTGGCAGTTCCCGCATTCTCAGCGAAGTAGCATGTTATCCCCGCCTCCACCTCCCTGCGGAACACAGGGTCCTCTAATGTCTCAGGGCGTAAACGCCATGTTGGAATGTCAGCTTTTTCCCTCGTCCAGTGCAAGGTGAACAGCAAGGGGTTGTGGTCGGACAGGGTTCTAGTAATAGTACTCCTTCTCTCTTATACGCTCAGTCTTCCCATATTTCTTCATATTTTAGTCTATGTGTCTCTTTACATTCCTTCCTCTTTCTTCATATATACTCTTCTGTTCTCATATTCTCTGTTTCTTCTATTCTCGCTGTTCTTTGCAGGTACTCCCTATTGTTTTCTAATACTTTTCTTTTTCTTCTCATACTCCCCTCTCTCTGCTCATACTTCTCCTCTATTTTCTTATACTTAGCACTCTCTACTAATATTGCCGTCTTTTCTTATTGTCACATTCTGCTCCTCATTTTCCACCCTGTTCTTATACTCCCCCGTTTTCATATTCTACTCTCTCTTCTTACTTCTCCGTGTCTCCTCATACTACTGCGTTTTTCTTATATTCCCTTTTGTCCTATACCCCTTCTCTCTGTGTTCATATTTTCCTCTTTTTCTTCATATTTCTTTTCTATTTTAATTTTGTGTCCTCTCTGTTCATACTTCCTAAATCTGTTCATATTGTTTGCTCTCTTCTCTTACTCCTCCTTGACTCCCTGCATACACTCTGCAGCACTTTCCTCAGATTCTCCGTCTTTTCATACTGACCTCTCTCTTTATATTTGTTTCTCTAGTCATACTTCTGCCTCTTTCGTCATACACTTTTCACTCGTCATAATCGTTTATACTCCTTCTTTTCACCTCATACTGTATCCTCTGTTCTTGTCCACTCCTTTTTTCCTTATGCTCCACTTTTCCTCACATTCTCTGTGCTCTCTTCTGGTACTGTTCTCTCTCTCCTTATACACACTGTCCTTTGCTAGTATTCCTTTTTTGTTCTTATATTTGCGCGTCTTTTCACATATTCCTTCTTTTTTCTATATAGTCTTTATCTCTCTTCTTATAGTGCCCCCTCTGTCCTCTCACTCTCTTTTTTCCTCTTATACTCTTTCTTCTCTCCTCATATTTCCATCTTTCTCATCATACTCTCCCTTACCTATTCATACTTTCCAGTTTATTCATACTCCCTTTATCCCCTTATATTGCAGTGTCTGTATACTCCCCTTTTTATTATATTTTCCCTTGTTTCATACTGTTTCCTCTCTTGTTGTAAGTCCTTTTATTTTCATAGTACCATGTTTGTCCTCATAATCCTCCCTCTCTTCTTATAAATAATATAATAAAATATTTCATATATTTATTTTTGTAATGTTATATATATTTTTTTATAATATATTCTGTTTATCAATACTGAAAAAAATGTATCATGCCTACGAAAACTCAAAAGAGGAAACAACGAAAGAAAGGTGTTTATTTGAAGAGAAGTCATCCACAAGATTTACATGAAGAACAATGTGTTAACAAAAAGAAAAAAAGTCCTCGTAAAAGAAGGAACACTTTTCTGAGGAAAATATTAAAGAGTAAGAGTAGTGCGCAGAAAGGGAAAAATAGTATTAGTGTATCTGCAACAAAAAAGAAAAAGAAGAATAAAGAAAACAATCATGGAAAATCAACTGCAGAAAAAATAATGTATAGTAAAAGGAGGAAAAACCAATGTATTGAAATTAGGAAAAAAAAATTCAATTTTAATTAAAGAAATTAAGGAATGTTAAAAAACTGCATCGTATAAGAAGAAGAAAGGTATAGAAAATGTAGTTGAGAAAGTGTTTTGAATTGAAAAGAAAACTGTTCATTTTAGTAATCAATAGAATTAGATCACTAGATAAGCCAATCCATTTAATGAAGGCCAAAAGTAAGTGGAGAAGAGTAATTAACAGAAGTAATTTTTGTGAGTTTTTTGGGTGAATGGAAAAGTTCTGAGCCTTTTTTAATGAAGAAAGTTATCTTCAGAGTAATGATTTGTTGCATGCAGTTGACACTAGTGGTCGTGCTTATGGCGTTAGAAATGGTTGTCCTATTGAGAAAGAGAAATTTTTTCCTAGAAATGCAGAAGAGGTGTTAGCTGATGAAGTTTTAGGGAGACGTCCTAAAGCTCCAGTGTACACTTGGAATTGTAGTAGTATTTGTAGTGTACGGCAAGAATCTATTGATTTTTTACGCAATTACGTAACTATACTAAGAAATGTCTTAAACAAAAGATTAAGATGTTGCAAGGACTAGACCCTTGCAGAGTGAGAGAAAATATTGGTTTGAAAGGTCATTCTCTGGTTTGTCTTTCTAAAAAAGTATTTTGCAGTGTTTTTCACCATTTCAGGATGTTAGCAGTACATCATTTAGAAATGAGGAAATTAGTCAGAAGATTGTATTATGCAAAAAGTTCAGCACTAATGTTAAAAAAGTTTAACAGTGCTTCTTTGCATGGATCAAATGTAATGAACTTTTGTGATAAAATTGAGGTTAGTTATTTTTATCCTGAGGAAGACAGTGCAGAAATTGAGATAATAATAGAAGGAAATGTAGAAGAGAATGTACAACATTGTAGTAGAGAAAATTTTGAGCAAGATATTACAAAGTTTAAGGTGATTTCAGGTGAAAGGCCAAAATATTCTTGTATCCGTTGTCGACGAACTCATTATATAAAATCAGACCAGGACTGTTGATTTGTATTTAAAAAAAGTGAAAAGGAAAATGAGTGGAAGGGTTTTGCAACTTTTTTGTTGGTAGAGAATTGTTTTAATTTGGGTTCTGATCAGCGTATTTGTAAATATTGTTATAACAAATTAGATGAGAACAAAATGCCTGCTAGAGCTGTGCATAATAATCTTCAGTTGGTAAATATTCCTTCTGAACTGATGGATTTAAATACCTATGAGTCTATTCATAATCAATGTGTGCATCCATTTCAAGCTATTGTTCGTATGGAGCCTAAGACAGGAAAATTGCCTCCTTCAGATTTACAGAGAGGATTAAAGGGAAGAGCTGTATATTTGCCTCTAAATTTAAAGAAAAATATTGAAACAATTGGTGTAGAAAATGTAGAGGATGAACCTTTAGTTATTCTTGTTAATGGCGTTCCTCCAAAGAGTAAGAAAATCTGGCAAGAATTAATGGATGTTAGGAAAGTGAAAAAGGCAACGTTGTATCTGGTAAAAAATAATCGATATTATAAAAATGTGTATGTGAGAGAAGAAGAAATAACTGTAGAAGAAGATAGTGACCTGCCATCTGGACAAATTGAAAAAGTGGATGTGTCCGGAACTGAAGAAATCCACGAACATTACAGTGTTCATCCACTGCATTCTAAAGAAGTGATGGGGAATACTACAGAGTTATTCCAAATGAAAGATGCAAAAGGAAGTCCCATTAGTGTATGAGAAAAAAGCTTGGAAGCTCGTTGTTTCCCTCAGTGGTTTCCCACAGGAAAAGGAGGACGATATGATGACCGACCTGTGCAGATTCCTGCATCTGAATACCGGACATCAAGATTATTTGCAGAAGATCCAAGATTTCGACAATGTATTCCGTATTTGTTTCATCTTTTGTTTGAGAGTGATTTGTCTGCACTAAACCGTACATTTAAAACAGGTGTACATCTGCAAAATGTTTCGGCAAAGGAATTTATGGATAAAGTACAGCAGAAAGATAATGTTTTGGAATCTCAGTTAATTACTCTCATGGCATGTCAGCGTGGTACTAATGAGTACTGGTACTGTTGTCATGGAGAACTTAAATATATGCTAAGGAACTTAGGAACTCCTACATGGTTTCTTACTCTAAGCTGTGCTGAATATGCTTGGGATGATTTACTTCAATTTCTTCGAGAGGCAAATCCAAATATACTAAATATTGAATGCAAGACACCTGGAGTATTGTGCTCTTAGATCCAGTTAATGTATGCAGGTATTTCAATCATAGATTCAAAGCTCTGATGTCTTTTATCACCAATAAAAATAATCCTCCTCTTGGAGAGGTTCTGGATTTCTTTTGGAGAAAGGAGTATCAAGCGAGAGGTGCTCCTCACATACCTATGCTAATATGGATCAAAGATGCTCCCAAATTTGGAACCGAGTCAGATGATACTTTGCTGTCTTTTATTGAAGAATATGCTACATGTGATATACCCAAAAGTACACAAGATAAGGACTTAAGACAACAAGTCAAGGAAGCAACTCAAGACCTGGCTGTTCGTGCAGTAACCTACCCCTCCCCCAGCGCCTTGAGACCCTTCCCGGTTAGTAGCGCGCTATACAAATGCCTGATTGATGATTCCAAAGCCATCACTGTGGGAAATACTGTCGTCGAAAGTACAAATCTAAGGACACGTTCTACACCAAATGTCGTTTTGAATTTCCACGTCCTGTAATATGGAAAGGAAGAGTGAACAGTTTTATGTCATCTTTGGGACATGCTATCACAAGAAAGTCTCCAAAAAATACCTACAACTTAAAAAGAAATGAAGAGTCAAAATACATAAATGACCACAACCCAGTCATTTTGTCCATATGGAATGCTAACATGGATATTCAATATGTTGCAGACAATTCCATTGCTGTTGCTCGATATGTAACATCCTACATAACCAAATCAGAAAAGACAGAATTGAAGGAAATGTGGGAAGAGATTTCCCACGAGAAGAGTCTAAGTAAGAAATTATATAGTTACAGTTTGAAGTTGTTATCTCATCGAGAAATTGGAGCATATGAATGTTCAGATCGCTTATCATCTGCTAGTCTATACTCCAAATCTAGAAGAATCATTTGGGTGAGTTTATGTCTTGCTGCAACATGAAATCGAGTACTTAAAACTGTACAAGAAATTGAATATTTAGCTGAAAAAGAGCCAGAAAGTACAGATATTGTGAAAACAAATATGTTGGATACATATTATCCAAATAGAAATCATCATCTTCAAAAAAAATGTGTCTCTATGAAGTGCTTCAAAACTATATTTTTAAACAGAATATTATAGAAAACATCAATAATGGTATTTATGCCGTTGTTGGTTCTGAAGGATGTTTGGGAAACAAAGAAAAGGACATTTGATTAATCACCGTAAACTGAGTCGCGAAGCTCCTGACAAAAGGGAATTTTATTATCTAGCTCTTTTCCAACTTTTCAAGCCTTGGCGTTCAGAATTGGAATTACTTTGAGATTTTCAGAGCTATGAAGATTAGTTCAACGCAAGTAAAGATAGTATAGATTGTCCTGTTTTTGCTAATTATGTGAAAATGTTGAATGACAAAATTGAGCAAGAAGCTACAATTGCAGCTGAAATTGCTAGAGACAGTTCTCAAGAGAGTCAAACTTCTGCTCCGTTGAGTCAGGATCCACTAGGAGAACCAATTGTTCAAAATGAAGCAGCAAATGCTATGGAAGAGGTGAAAACAACAATGTATCAAGAAGATGTAACAAACTTAGGAAACTTGGAAGAACAACTAAATCTTGAGCAGAAAGAAATATATGAGCAAGTGAGAAAACAGATTGACCATGAATTACTTCATGAGAAGAAACAGTGCTCTTGCTCATCATTTGAACCTATCCAAATGTACGTGAATGGACAAGCTGGAACAGGCAAACGTTTTTTAATTAAAGTAATCACAACTTTTCTACAGAAAACAACTGAGTCGCATTTGTCTTGTGTTGTCAGTGCTCCAACTGAATTAGCAGCCCACAATATTAAAGGAATTACTTTACATCATTTATTAATGCTACCAGTAGAGCATGAAAACAAATTGGAATACCACAAGCTATCTGGAGAAGCTTGTTGTGAAGTTTCAAGAGTCTTGAGGAAAATGAAACTTCTCATTATTGATGAGGTAAGCATGGTATCAAACTTAATGCTTCCCTTTGTACATTTAAGAATGCAGCAAATTCTTAAAACAGAGCATGACGTATTACTCGGAGGAAAACACGTCATAGTTTTTGGAGATCTTCTACAACTTACTCCTGTAAAAGGACAACCATTGTTTAAAACACTGACGCATGAAGATACCAAAAAGTCTTTGGGGAGCATTGGAAATGTAAACATTTGGTCATATTTTGAGCATAAGGAACTTATTACAAATATGCGACAGGCAAATGATGCTGATTATGGAACTATTAGATATAAGAATTGGAAAAGTGGCTGAACATGGCAAACAAGCTTTACAGAGACAATTACTTTCCAATTTGTTTCCAAATGAAAATATTGTCCCAGAGACAATATACATGAGAATTGCAGAAAATAAATCTGTAATCTGCTTAATGCCAACACTGCGTGAATGTTCCATCTTCATTGAAGAAATGTTAAAGTTGGAAAATGAAGAAATTATAAAATTGGAAGCCATTGATAAAATAGAACATGAAGGACTCACTATTATTTTGACTGAAAAGTTGAAGAGGAAATTGAATTCTTTGGAGAAATCGATAAGTAAAACTGCTGGTTTAGAAAAGAATGTATATGCATGTGAAAACTGTAGGGTAATTTTACGAAGTAATTTGAATGTGTAAAAAGGTTTAGTAAATAGAGCAATGCGTAAAATAGTTAATTTTGTTAATTACGTAAATAGAGATGGTATAGAATTTTTTTAAATCAAATTTGATGAAATTGAAGAAGTACAACAATGTAGTCGTTGTTCATCTCGGCTTTCGCTTGTAAAAGATTTGTATCTTCGCAGAAAACTAGTTTCAAAATTTAAGAAAACTTAAGAACAGGATATCCTTATAGGTAATTATATTTATATAACTTTATAAAGGAGTAATGGATGTTATTAGACAATGGTATTTATATAATATTTTTTTAGGCCAAAATAGTTCAAAACGTTAGTTTTGCATCATATATTAAGAAAACTGATCAAATGAACTGTTTATATTTTTATACAAGGAGCTACAACATAAGAGAAAAATTATGGAAAGAGAAAATACCCATACTGAGGAGATTTTGGAAATTACCTTGACTGTAATTGAAGAACTAATCATACCTGTCACTGGCAATGAGAGTGAAGAAGGGGAAATTAGTGCTGCAGACATGAGCTATGATTTAGAAGACGAAAGCTTTGATGCAGATTTTGTGGAAGCATTAAATTATGTTGAAATTTTAGAACAAATTAATTCTGAAACTGCTAACAAGGGAATTGATGTGTATGAAATACCTGATGAACTTGTTTTAGAAGCTCTGTTAAATTATGAGATGTTAGAAGAATAATGTATTTTTTTAAAATATTAAAGGTTTGAGCACTATCTACTAACGTATTCATTGTACTAAAAGTGAAGCACTTATACATTCTTTACATGTTTGTATTGATTTAAAATATGCAAAGTGGGTCTGAGGGCATGGATTGCTTAAAATCCCTATGGACTATACATGCAGTCTTCTATGCCCCTGTAAACGTTTGTTTTATGCCTTCAATTCCCCAGTCTTTATCCTTACACTTCCACTAAACACTCTGACACTGCTGTTTCAGTATTGTAATGAGTCATTCAGCAGTATGTGCTTATCTGTGTACTGTGGTAAAACTGAAGCTGTTATAAATTTAGTTAGGCACTTTGTTTGCAGAACTGTAATCATCTAGCCAGTACTTAAGTATTCATGGAGCAAATTAGGCCTTACACCATTGACTGCTTTAAACCCCTATAGACAATCCATGCTGTCTTTTATGCACCTGCAAACTTGTCGTTTATACCTTCAATTCCCCAGTCTGTATCCTTAGACTTCCACCAACCACTCTGACACTGCTGTTTCAGTATTGTAGTGAGCCAGTCAGCAGTATGTTCTTTTCCATTGTACCGTGGTGAAACTGAAGCTGTAATAAATTTAGTGAGGCACTTTCTTTGCAGAACTGTAATCATCCACTCACTATCTAGATACTCATGGATTAAAACAGGCCTTAGGCCATAGACTGCTTCAAACCCCTATAGACTGTGCATGCATACTACTGTTTCAGTATTGTAGTGAACCATACAGCAGTATGTGCTTATCTATACAGTGTTGTAAAGGTGCTATGCATTCAGCCACACACTCTGCTTGCGTAATTGTAATTATTCAGTCAGTACCTAAGTACTCTTGGTCCAAAGTGGGCCTTAGGGCATAGACTGCTTGAATCTCCTATTGACTATGCATGCACTGTTCAATAAACCTGCAAATTTACCTTTTATATGTTCAATTCCCCAATCTTTATCATTACACTTGCACGAAACACTCTGTCATTCCTCTTATAGTTTTGTAGTGACTCATTAATCAGTGTGTAGTAATCCATTCACTACATTCAAACAGTAATCAGCAGATGTACAATAAGGGGTACATCCCCAGAGATATGCCAGTTATTGAACTGTGACATCACCAACATGGATGCACTGTATTTACAATGTGGTTTATTATGGGGCAAAAACGGCGGAGATATGTGATGTATTTGTGTTGTGAAGGTGGCACATTGCTTGACTTGCATTGGAAACACAACACAGCTCCAGCAATGCTCTTTGGGCCCTATGCTTACAATGCTGTGTCAATCCTTACACCTGTTTCAAGCAGATGCAGAGTTTTGCTCAGAAAAGCCTCCTTCTGGTGCAGGGCTTTACAATGTGATGCACCTTCCATATGCATGTCATTGTGAATACCACACACCATGGCACATCTTTTGCACCACCGCTGCATCACAAAAGTGACGCAACAGATGTGTAAAAGAGGTAAGGGCGTTGTAAATCTTACCAGCTGTGCAAATTGAAGCATAGATTTGTAACATATTTATATGGATATGTTACATTCAAGTGCTTTGGAAGTACTACACTATACTATAATACCTTATAGATTTATGCTGTAGCACTTCCTTATAGTTCTGCACTTTCACATTCACCATACAGTAGTAATGTATTAATTCATTCATTTATGAACTACACATTCATTCTGACAAACATTTACACTCTGGGTGGATTAGGCACGGCGCACAACGTTGTATACCAGAATTGGTTGAGTATGAGTTGAAAAAGGTAAGTAGAAGAAAGTAATCAAATTGAAGGTGCTCCTACAGGTGACGTAACTGTTCGAGTGCGTCCTAGAGGATTGAGGGGTTGAGTGCGCTACAGAGGTGTAGGCGCATCCCTGTGGTGGGCACACTTGTGTGGTTCTGTGTGTGAAAAACAACACAGTAGATTCCAAATAAAGTTCAAATAAAGTTCCAAGAGTTTGAAGTATCAAAGTTTCAAGGTTTATTTGATATTTTCCATTAGGAAGTGTTTCATATTTACTTCATATGAGTTGTCAGACAATCGATTTTAGCAACATCAAAAGACTGAGAAAGCTCCAATGCATTTCGGACTAAAAGTCCTTTCTCAAGGAGCACTGCAAGAAAGAATATACAAGAGATACGAATCAATAAAAGAGTTTAAACAACAGCGCAACAAATGTTACATTGGTGCCTTAGTGAGTCGACCTCATGCACCCTCAAAAAAGGATGAAGACAGTTAGAAAATACCACCGGTGTTTGAAGGGTGATCAAAATGTGGTCAAGTCGAAAAAGAAGTGTAAAAAAAGTTTTTTCGAGGATCGGTAAAATGGGGGATGCAGGGAGAGTAGAAGCCAAAGATACAAGTGAAAGGTGATATGCCGTGGAAACGGGGGAAAGTGAGATGAGTGAAAGGCTCTGAAACGGGGTGTGTAAGGGTAGTAAAAACTGCTCGACCGGGGGCGAGACTTACCTAATCATCTTCAATGATCGGTATGGTTCTGAAAAACAGGAGAATGGCGGTCATACGTTAGTCAAAGATACGGGGGGAGGAAGGGAAGCTGTCCGTGTGGAGGGGTTGGGTAGAAACTTACTTGGTCTGACGGGTGAAAGGGAGTCTGAGAATCGGGTTCCAGGTGCAAGAAACTCAGCGGAGTGAATGTGGAGTTTAGGAAGGAAGTGAGAGGGTGGTGGGAATAAAGGAAGGACTACTCGGGAAAGTCAAAAGATGCGGCCATCTTAGAGAAGGGAAAAAAGACGGGGTAGAATCAGGTGAAACGGAAAGAGAATGTGTGGAACAAAATGTGAAAGAACAGGAGTGAAAAGACAAACAGCAAAACAGAATTATAATGCATCAATAAGCGCCCACTGACGGCGTCATAAATAGCAGCTCAGTTCAGTCAGGTCATTGAGACCAAAAGGCTTCTGCGATTGTAATCTATACATCCATGCTGTTTCTCTTTGCAGAAGAGTTTTATTGTTGTCTCTCCCTTCAATTTTAGGGACCATTTCAAGGACCATGTATTTGAGTTGGGCCACATTGTGATTGGCCTCATTGAAATGGATGGCCACGTTAGATTTGGTGTTTTTAGTCCGTATATTAGACTTGTGTTTGTTCAACCGAGTCTTAATTTTCCTGCTGGTCTTGCCCACGTAGGTTTTGCCACACGGGCACTTGAGGAGGTAGATCAGGTTAGAAAAGTCACATGTCGCGTCCGCATTTAATTTGATGTTTAACCCTCTCATGGGGTGATTGAGGTTGTTTCCTTTAATTATGTTATTGCAGTTGTGGCAAGGACGGGTACCAGTGTGTTGAACTGAGGCGGAGGTGGTTGTGTTCTTTGATAGGATTTCTTTGAGATTCATAGGTCGGGTATAGGCAAAAATTGGGGGATCCTTGAAGAGGTCCCCAAAATCTGGTTCGGATGATAGGATGCGCCAGTGTTTCAATATGATATTTTTGTAGCTTTTACTTGAAGTAGAGTATCTAGAGACAAGTACCATTCTCTGATTCTTTGTTCTGGAAATGCTCCGTAGAGCTTCTGACCGGGAGGTAACAGAAGTTCGGTCAATGGCCTCCTTGAGAATAGCATCTGGGTAACCTCTACTGCGGAATCTTGATGCCATAGATTGGATTTGAGTAGTTCTGATGTTTGGGTCAGAGACGATGCGGGTTATTCTTAACATCTGGCTATAAGGCAGGTGTCTTTTTAAGGAATTTTGGTGGAAGCTGCTGAAAAGAAGAGCATTATTGCGGTCCGTGGGTTTGCGGAATAAGTCTGTCTGAATTCCCTGAGGGGTTATTTTAATGAGGACGTCTAGGAATGCTATCTCCTGATGGTTGATGTTCCAAGTAAATTCTATGCGGTCATCTTTCGTGTTGAGATCTGTTAGGGCAAGTTCTAAGTTCTCTTGAGAGTCCTTCCAAATGAAAAACAGATCGTCAATGTAACGTACGTAGAGTTTAAGGTTATCCATCCAATTCCTGTCCTTGTGAATATGATTGAGTTCAAAATTGCCCATGTATAGATTAGCGTAAGTGGGAGCCGCACAATTGCCCATAGCCATTCCGGACATTTGTAGGTACCATTTCTCTTCATGTTTGAAATAGCTATGGTAAAGAGTGTATATCATGAGTTCGAGAATGAAGGGTTTCAAAGAATCGCTAATGTCAGATTGGAGTAAGGCATGTTCCACAGCGTTTATTCCTCCTTCATGAGGGATGGAGGTGTATAGGCTTTTCACATCGGCTGTGCATAAGATTAATTTTTTATTTTCAAGGACTTGTATGGTTGAGAGTTTGTTCAAGAACTCTGTAGTGTCTTTAATGTAGCTTTGTAGACTTGAGACCATGGGTTGAAGGTATCGATCTATGAATTTACCACTAGGTTCATGAATCGAGCCTCTGGTAGAAACAATTGGGCGAAACGGAGGATCCATCAGATTCTTATGTATTTTGGGCAGCATGGTGATAGAGGGGCTCCTGGGATGTTCTACAGTCAGGTATTTTTTTGTTCTGTCATCGATAACTCCATCAGCTGCAGCTCTGTCGATAATTTCAGATAGTTCCATTCTGTACTCGTTGGTTGGATTACCATCTAATGGTAAGTAGACATTTGGATCGGTGACATGTTCTGTCGTTCTCCGGTTGTACAGTTGCGTGTTGAGGATGACAAGGGCACCCCCCTTGTCTGCTTTCAGACATTTGATAGAAGGATTCCTAGCAATGTTTTTTAGGGTATCCATGTCTTTATTGGTGATGTTTTTGCGAGTCTTCTTGCGGAAGTTGATTTTGGAGATATCCTGTTTCACAAGAGTCTCAAAAGTGTCAATGCTTTTATGGCTGATGGAGGGCATAAAAGTGCTGGAAGGTCGTAAACCCATGAGTTGGTCAGGTTTTGGGTCTGTAGGAGGATCTAGAATGTTTGAAAAAAAGTGTTTCAGTCTTAGTTTTCTTGTGAACTTAAAAGTGCTCACGTCCAGTTCAAGTAGGTTTGTGTCGCTTGAACGGAAGAATGCCATGCCCTTTTGGAGAATTCTAGTTTCGTGGCTAGTGAGGTGGACATCCGAGATGTTAATTACTAGCGATTCTTCCTGGTCTTCTGTTTGGCCTTCAAGGGTTGTTGGGTACCTTCGTTGTCTTTTTCCTGCCCTTTTGCCCCGTCTGGGTCTGCGGTTTTACACTCTAACATAGAAATATAGTTCTTTCTTTGACCAGTGAAGGTAGTTCTAAAAAGAACTGTTTTCTTTTTTTTTTGTCAATTTGTTTTTTTGACAAGTTATTTTTTTTTTAAACTAAAAAAATAGAAAAGGAATCCAAAAAGTGTCCAACAGGAACAAAATGGAATGTTAGTAAAAAAACAACTAATGACGATGACATCGATGCTCACTCTTCCTGCGTTTTATCAGGTCGATGGACTGTTCCCTGTAACATAAAAGTTCATCACAATAAATGCAGAGGATTTTAACTTCACCAAACCATGTTCGATCTGTGGTTGTGGACTGCTTCCCACAGGTGGTGGGGGTGCACTTGATGTAGTTGCTACAGCAGCAGGCAGGTCCTCTTGCAACCTCCGTGTTGCAGCTCTTGCAAAATTGTTGGGTTGCAAGGTCTTCACGTGCCGCACCATACTTGCAGTGCCAAATGAATATTTTTTTGCAGGATTGCCCCTGGAAAGTGTAGTTTGGCAAATTTTACAGGTCACAAGAGGTGCATTGACCTTTTTTTCCCCTTCAGAAAAAGTTAAAAACTTCCAAATGACCGCCTCTTTTTTCTTCCTCTGAGGTGCTTCTGCAACAAATTCTCCATCAGAGGTGTGGCTTGAGGATGAGTCCATAGGTGTGGTCTTCATTCTAATTTGACAGGCTTCAGAGAAGAGATACTTCTTCTTAGAAAGTCAAAGTAGAATGATTTAAATAGGAGGGGTCTTTCAAGAGTTGGAATAGGAAGTGTTATGAACCAATCTAATCTCTTCTTTGTAAGTCACATGGCTTTGCATACGCTTACGGTGCTCTTACGATGCGAGTGTGAACGACGTACTTCCGCAATTTGCGTAATTGCTTTTAAAAGTAATATACGCTTATTATAAGTTAAAAAAACTAGTTTCATGATTATTCCAGATGTCTTCCCTCAATATGTAGATTAAATACATAAATATATGTTTTTGAACAATTAGAAACTTTTGTGGCGTGCGCATACGGAACGCCGTACATGATATCACGCGGAATTGTTGATGCGACGCGCAGCGTCAATGCATATCCGTATCATGTGCGCAGGTTTGTGCGGAGGACGATTTACCGTAAAAAGTATGGTACGATCGCGTATCAAAAATATTAAAAAGGAATTATATAGAATTTAATTTTAATACATTGTAAAAAAAAGTGTAATTAATAAAAATAAAAAATTAGGAAGTAGTTTTGTTATTTTACATAAAGAATATGAAATATAACTTATAAATTAAATAAATATAAATATTTATAATACAAATGTAAGAAATTAGTATAAAAAGAGAGAAATATAATAATTCATTTAAAAATCATCATTTACAAAACCTTTGAAATTCACTGAAAAAACCATAGGTTTAAGCCACGTTATAGTTAGGAATTAGCATTTAAAAAAACCTTCCAAATTCATTGTAAAAACATAGGTTTCACACACGTTATAGTTAGGAATTAGCATTAAAAAACCTTGGAAATTCACTGAAAAAACCATACATTTCACACATGTTATAGTTAGCTGGACATTTCACTCATACAACACCATTGAAATTCCCCCATTATAGTTAGTTCAGCTAACTATAACTCGCGCAGCCGCAATGCACTGCTGATGACGTCACATATTACATCACTCATGACGTGGCCAGTGACATCACTCATGACATCACTAATGACATCTCAAATGACATCACTGTTATAACAACATATTCAGTAATTCCACAATCTACATCCACATCCACTCATTTACCAACAGGTCTATATAGTCACTCATACATGTTCTCACTCATCATATGTACTCATACACCTATACGTCCTGTTTACACACCGACACTCATCCATAGAGTTTGTCACACACATACTCACACATTCAAATAAACTATCAAACATCCATTTATTTGCATATACAGCTATACACACACCACTACACATACTTTTACAAAAACGTACACATACTTACTCTCTTAAACAATTGCTTATAGAAACACATACTTATTTATACAGGAACTCTTCCAATCTCTCACTCTAACATATTATCACTTATATACATCAATACTCACATATACTAGATTAAAACATATGTAGTTACTCATAAAGATACTATTGAGACAGTCACTTACTCACTAACACACCCATACACACACTCATCCACCCATACAGTCCTGCACACATGCTGTCTTCAAAACACGCACAGTGAGACACTAATTCATGCATCTATGCGCTAAGTAATACCCCCACCAAACAATACAGACATTCATACAGATACTCAAAAAACCATCTAATAACCCATATACACACTCATGTAGCTACTCACAAACCCATGCAACCACTTATACACAAAGTGAGACACTGATACAGACATTTATATATTTAAACATTACTCGCTAATACATATATTCACTAAGATATACTTAATAAGTCAGTTATACAATCAATTTTACAAAAAAACATCCATTTAGACAGTTATTTACCCATTTATTCTTCCATCGACCTTTAGATATACATATAAAAAAAATATTTATTTTTCAGAAAGACACACAATCACTGGATGATGTCATCAGTGATGTCATCAGTGATGTCATTTGAGATATCATCAGTGATGTCATGAGTGATGCCACTGACTATGTCATGAGTGATGTAATATGTGACGTCATCAGCAGTGCATTGCGGGCGCGCGAGTTATAGTTATCTGAACGAACTATAACAGGGGAATTTCAATGGTTTTGTATGAGTGAAATGTCCAGCTAACTATAACATGCGTGAAACCTATGGTTTTTTCAGTGAATATATATATATATATATATATATATATATATATATATATATATATATATATATATATATATATACATACAGCTGACATTACGGAAGTGATTAGTGGTAAAACCCGGTAGGGGTATTTTCCGAGCTAGCCCCCGCAGTTCTACGTCGGAGATCGGAGTCGGAGTTTGTTTTGCCCAAAGGATTCAGCGTCAGGACCCGGGGAGTCGGAGGACACCAAAGGTACCGAAATCGTTTTTCCAACCGGTAAGCAGCTTGGCTGACTGAGTATTTTAACATTGCAGGTGGTAGGAATAGTGCAGTGAAACTGACAACCGGATGAATTGAATTATTTGGTATTGCAAAAGGTGATTGCAGATTACCAAAATAACCATGTTATCAACAGTGGACGCGCTAATGGACCGAGAAGCGACAGCAGACACCCTATTCTTAAACATACCAGAAGTAGAAACAATGCGCAATGGTCAAACCAACAATTCCAAAATTAACAATGACGTTAAGACTTTATTAAAGAAGCTAGAAAATCTCCACCGTACTGAGATGACTAAATGGTGGGAACGTAAGTCGTTAGAAAAATATAAGGAGGCTGGAAGAGTACTGTGGGGTTTGCGGGTCATGATTGTCCCTTCATTTGAAAATCCTAACCCTCTAATGCTGAAAGAGTGGGCGACAAACAATTTGGATGCCTCAATGAATATGGTCAAATGCAAAAACAACAGTTGATGGAAAGAATGCAAACAATGTCATACATTCACCCCAGTACAGCGATCTGGGCCTAAACCCATAGTTATTTTGCTCACCACACCACCCCAGTTCAGACATGGCCATATACAAATCAGCCTTGACCCTATGCCTCATGGGAACAGTCTAGCCCGAACTGCCAAGCCATGTCTTCCCTGGACCGGAATCAAGCATCCTAGGACCGGTTTCTGGCTATCAGCTGTCTTCAGCCAGGATAGCTTGACTCCAGTGGTGTGGATGGCATGAGACTCACGTCTGAGCATACCCGTCCCACTCGGGGTGACAAATGCAAAAACAACATTTGATGGACAGAATGCAGAACAATGTCACACATTTATCCCAGTACAGAGATCTGGGCCTACATCCATTGTGTTTTGGCACACCACACCACCCCAATTCAGACATAGCCATTTGCAAATCAGCCTTGACCCTGTGCCACATGGGAACAGTCCAGCCCGAACTGCCAAGCCATGTCTTCCCTGGACCGGAATCAAGCATCCAAGGACCGGTTTCTGGCTATCAGCCGTCTTCAGCCAGGATAGCTTGACTCCAGTGGCGTGGAGAGCACGGGACTCACGTCTGAGCATACCCGTCCCACTCAGGGTGACAAATGCAAAAACAACAGTTGATAGACAGAATATAGAACAATGTCATACATTCACCCCAGTACAGAGATTTGGGCCTAAATCCATCATTTCATGAATCAATGAATGTGGTCGGCATTTTGATAAAATACTCAGAAATCGACAAGGTTGCTATACTCACAGAAATAGATGATATCAACGCTTTGCTAGAAGCTAATGAACAGAAAGATCAAATAAAGAAAGGACGGGAAGAAATAAAAACTAGGCTGAAGAAACATGAGTAAACCATAAAAGAGAGAAAGATTTATAAATTCGCCAGAGATAAACGTGATTATGAAACAGGGCGCATTTTTAATTTTTTGAAAAAATTCGATAATATAAAGCGTTGGGCGCTAGAGAATGAAAGTAGCAAAAGTAGCACGGCGACATGTTCAGCTCAAGCGGATTCACATTTCTCCACTGTGGAAATCAACAGTGTAGACAGCAGCGTTGATTCAGACGGCAGTATGGGAAGTAAAAAACCAGAACTGCCCACTAACTTTGCCCCAGGAGAAGAGCTTACTTTTTTAGTGGAAGACTGCCGGCAGACACTGAGACCACGCAATCAGGCGTTGAAACAAGGTGCAGAAGGAACCGATCGAGAAAACAGATGTTGCAACTCAAATTACAGAGGCAGAGGCAAGAAAAATCAGTACAGCAAGAAGTGAGTACAGAATCAGAGAAGGAAGACAGTACGGTGATTAATCTATCCAAAATAACCCTATCTACTGCGGAAAAACAATATTGGCTCTCGGTTTATCCTATTGTCCCACAAATATACACAAACGAGAGTAGATGTTTTTAAATTTATACGAAAGCTGAAGCTCAGAAAACATTTTCAACTCAAAAATGCAGTGGATATTGCATTCCAAGTCAGACCTCCCCAAGGACTTTGTACCAATTTACAAGCATTAGATATTAGAACCCTTTAAGCAACCAACCATTTCCACGCAAAAAAACTAAGTGAAGCTGGCATTATCTGTAGCAGTCCTATAAATAGTCCATTCAGACCTCCATCTACTTTTATTCCGATGATGCCAAGGGACGCCATTGATATTTTTAATGACTGTGTGGTTGAGCATTTAAAGAAGCTAAACTGTACTGTTATACAACAAAATAGGCATTGAAGGTATTCTGAAATTCAGTACACTAAACTCATTCACAAGCTGCAAAAACACACAGAAATAATCATCAATAAGGCTGACAGGGGCGGCAATATCATTTTGTGGCCATGGTCATCATATATGGAGAAAGCAATGCAACATCTGAATGACACAAATTGCTACAGAAAAGCCAGCTTTCAAGAATTAAGCCAAATTAAAGATACTATCTTCTTAGAATTGGCACAATGGAAACGAATGGGACTATTGACTAAAAATGAATATTGTTTCAAAAAAAATGACTATCCCATCACTCCCATATTATACTTTTATCCCAAAAGTTCATAAAAATATGGTACCAGTCCCAGGCATACAAATCATTTCGGCACAAAAGGGTCTTTTGGAAGCTATGTCAAAGTATGGCGAGCATTTTTCACATGAATTTGTGGAAAATCTGCTGTCATATATTAGAGGTACTGGACACTTTTTAAGTAAAGTCAATGAGGTTGAATGGGAAGAGGATTGTCATATAATAGTGATGGATGTTTGTTCACTATATACCAGTATTCACCATACTGATGGTATCAATGCAGTTCACTATTTTTTGGAAAAAACTATTCACTTGTATGAGCACAATAAGATGCTGTTGAAGATGATTGAAATATGCTTGTTTTTCAGCAGTTGCATGGAGTTGCGATGAGGTCATGCTTCTCCCCTAGGTACGTGTGTTTACACGTGGGCTGGTGGGAGGAGCATGTCCTCATGGCCACTCACAAAGGTCTTTTTGACCAACATGTACTCCATTGGTGGAGATTCATAGATGGTTTGCCTTATTCGGAAGGGGTCTGTTGAGTCAGCTAAAAAATTTGAGGAAATACTCAATGTTAATGCACTTAATCTTAAATTCACATCTGACATCAGTAATGTAAAGGTACACTTTTTGGATGTTGAGATTTGTATAAAAGAAAACAGGATTCAAACAAGGTTACACAGAAAGGTAACAGCTGGAAACTCAGTACTGTCGTAAATCTTGCTCCAGTGTACACAGTGAAATGAGCGGGGTCGTAACTGCGAGAAAAAACTGAGAAAATTAGAGTCGACTTACATAATCAAACATAATAGCAAATCCCCTGGGGGTTTAAATATGGAAGAAGACTTGCATACTCACTTGTAATCGATTTGTTACTTTACATCCTCCGTCCCTGTTTGTTTTTAACCATTTCATTTTCACATTTTTATGGTTTATAGGGTACACACACACTTTACAGTGCCACATGTTTAGACAGAAATTGTCAACTTATGAATGATTTCCCACTTGGGCTATATCTTTGATATAATATGTTGATTCCATCGGGGTCCAGTAACTATGATTATATACATTAAGATGTATGGATACGATCGTTTATGAAATTGCGCCTCAGAGTCTTGTCTGTCAGAAAATATCCATGCATATTAATTGGGCACTTGCCCAGTATTGGTTTGTGGAAATACCGCGTGTAAGAAAAAGCATGACAATGTGATTGACAATGCAGACATTGTAGCGCAGAGCGCTAAGAAGAAGAATATTTATTTGTAAATATTTAGCTGATTTACAGGGAACACAAGTATAATATTTTGTGAAACCCAAATTTTGGAACAATGTTTGTGCAGCGGAGCAATGTTCATTACGATACCAGTGGTATAATATGCAGAAAATTACTAGTCTATTTTCTAACGCACTATTGTTGTAATCCTAACCATGTGACGCTGTATTGGGAAGTTTAAAATGGTGGCAAACTTTATACACACTGTTGGTGAACAAACCTGCAGGTCAGTCCAAATGAGTCCAGCAGCCGTATGAAAATAAATTCTTTATGATGCAAGACATGACGTCATCATCCTATACTTTGTTAAAGGAGTTTGAAAATTAATTACAGACTTTGCCCAGTAAGCCCGTTTGGACAACGCGCCCTTTGTTTTGGAGACACAGCAGTTGTAACTTGGCACACGTGGTTGGCTCACATTTCACTCGTACAAAAACAGACAATCCAGCATTTTAAGACACCTGAGCTAACTATGACTTACTGCCAGCAATGCACCTCACATATTACATCACAAAGGGGCCCAACATTTAAAAAAAATAACTTAGTAGGGGAGAGGGGCTACGCGGCCCTCCTTCCTAGGCTGTTATCAGCCCCAGGAATCCCATCCCCGAGTGCCTCTAGGGTGCAATGTGATTGGTCCTAGCCATCCCCACTCCTTCTACAGGAGCCAGCATTGCTCTGACAGACAGGGGGCTGGTGAAAGTAAGCTCCCTGTTTGTCAGAGCAAATTTTTTAATCTGTTGTTCCCCTGCATGCATATTTGCATGCAGGGAAACAGATGAAAACTTTGCCTAGAAAGCGGACTAATGTTTGCTTTTGCAAACAGCTACCTTCCAAGGATGGGCATCTTGGGAGGTAGCAGCAGCCATCCCTGGGGGGTGATTGGTCCCTAGAGCCATAAATAGCTCCACAAAGGTGGCCGCACACCCCCCTGCATTGTAGAAGTCCCAGGGAGGTGGTAGTCCCTTAGGTCGAAGTCTGAGACAAACCCCCTACATTAATTTATGTTAAACCTGAAGAGGTGGCACTCCCTGAGGCTGGGTGGGGGCCATGGGCACCACTATATTTTTTAGGAATGTTTCCAAGGAGGTAGTATCCCCTAAGGCTTTGTTGTTGATGACCAACTTAATTCCAGAATTTATGTCCTTCTCTACATTTTTTACTGGGAAGCCAAGACACAAGATTGGTGAATAGTTCATAGGGTCTGTGACAACTAGGTTAGGCTTCTTTAGAAGGGGAAAAATGGAGGCTGTTTTACACACTTTAGGGAAATAGCTGGTGCTGAACATCATGCTAAGAATGTCCATAACATGAACATGAATTGAAGTGGTTTCAGGTGATATTTGGAGGGCTAGGATCCATGCAGGAGCCAGATCTCATTTTGCTGCATTAACTCTGGACTTGATCCAAAGTTAATAGAGGAAAGGTTGTCAAAATAGTAGAATCGTGCCTGATGAGAAGCCAGAAGAGGGACACAGAGAGAGAAATCAGCTAAGCTACCTGTGGAGGAATAGCCTATAGTTCAGCAAACTCTAAGCCACCTGAAGAGGCACCTCTGAAAGAGGAGCGGGAGGGCTGGTTGTTGGGCAAAAATATGTTACACACTGCTTTAACCTTGTCTTGGAAAAAGGAGGCTAATGAATTACAGAAGGATTGATTGACCACGTTATTTGTAGCTTGGTCAGTTTTTTTATTGTTGCCAACAGCTATTTCAGGGAGCTGTGTGAAGAATCAATTTTAGAAGTGAAATCGAACATTTTCCTTATAAATAATTTCTTTGTATGCTAAGATAGTACGTTTGCAATGGTGGTGGTTATTTGTAAGATTGATATGAGACATGAAATGAAGATATTTCATTAGTAGTCTCCTTTATATGTGGGATTGTTTTGTTATGAGAGATTAGTCTGATATTTGGCATGGAGGCGATAGCATGGCACTATTATGCCTCAAAAGGACGGGGTTCAAGAATGGACTCTGGGGTTTTGCTTTTGACTAATTTTATTAAAACAGCTCAGTAAATCTCTTATCTAAAAGAAGGAAAAACCTTTCAAATTCGAACGTAGTATGTTTGAATTGTGTTATATCATGGGGACCTTCCTCATTATTTTCCTTTTTTTTAATTTAATTGAGAAGAATCCAATGAAGGAGTATATTTTATCTGTTTTGAAGTAATAAATGTGTAGCTGAACAGTACTGACACAGCAAACATTATGGTTTCACAAGGCATGGTTCGAATACAACTTAATCTGCTTTGATGAATTTTGGTTCATTTTAGTGAAAGTGAATTTATTTGTGCTATAAAACATATATGTATTATATTATAACCTTTATGAGTGTGAGATTTTCATAAGAATTGATTGTGGGTTGAAAATTAGCTAAATGTAATAATTAGACAAGAGAATGAATCAGAAACAGTCAGATTAAATTCTGGGATAAGGCCACGTGGCGATTGTTTGGCGAGCAATTTAGAAACGGTATATAAGAAGGGTTTGTTAAACCTTCATTTCACTATGTAGTGGTCACATTAGGACCTTGTTTCTTATAAGTGTGAAGGTAAGAATAATGGAATGTGTTGGTTTACCTGGAGTAGTTATAGTTACATGTAATCCTTGTAAGGATATGCACTAAAGATGTGCCACATTTATTGTTTATCTTTCAGTCTCCTTTAACATGGGGTTAATTGGTTGACTGCTGTACTAGAGGACCATCTGCATGATTTCCTATAAGGTGGGCCAATCGAATTTTAGATGGGTTAAAATTTGGAAATTTGGGATACAATCATTATTTGTATTCATTCACATAGGGAGTGGGGGTGAGGAATTTAATTTACTGCAAGATGAATATTGGGTTAACTGAGTTCTTTGGATATGATTTAACAGGGGATGGGTTATTGAGAAGTTATCTTAGTATATTCAACTTTCATAATCAATTGGCTTCAGTATAGGAGGAATTTGTGCTGTCTGGGTTTAAGTGGAGTAACAGAAAGCTATTGTTTAAACACGGTTTGATACAGAATAAAAAAACATTTGGTGACTATTATTGTCACATGTATTGGTATATATGGAGTTGGGATTTTGAACTAATGACTGACCTGAAGTAGCCATATTGATGAGAAAAGAAAACACCAGATGGGTTGCTTAAGAACATTACCTAAATTAACTGATGAAGTCGGTTTTGGAGAAAGGGTACCACACAAATGTTGATGGGGTCAGGGAGTAGGAGATCTGTATTACAATCCCTTTGGGTAGTTGGGTCTTTATTTAGGTTCCTAATCAATGTCCTTTATGTTGGAATAACATTTTTATTTACAGGCACATCTTTTTTAAAATGACTGCCTAGACTTAAATATATATTTGGCAGCATTGTAGGGATGTTGTGTTGGGAAAATAATTAATAAATTATACATACATGTTTTCTTTTTTGGCCAATATTATGAGATCGAAATTATGCAATTTGACACATTAAAAAATATTTGCTTTTTTTCCAATAAAATCCTTTTTAATTGTACTTTTATATGAATACAAATTAAAGAATTCAAATTTCTGTATTAGGGAATATCTTGTTCTCATTCCATATACATAGCTTGGCGGTGCCATTCAGAATATGACTATTATTCGAGATGTTTAATTCTGTTAATGGAATGGAAATCATGTTCATACAAATCTTTGTACAGTGAATAATATGCTTGCACAGAAGGTTTATAAGTTACTGGGTCATTTTCATATTGAATATGATGTCTTTACTAAGATGATTATGTTCAACTAACATAAAAATAAAATAGTCTTTGGCTTTTGGTAGATTCATTGTATTTTAGAAGTACGTTCTTAACATTTGTTTATTTTCAATTGACAGCCCTAAAGAAGCAAAACACATGTCGGCTGTGCTAATCATTTAGTAGTACTTGGATGAATTATATCATAAAATCACTTGGATCTGAATATTGAATACCCAAATGGAATAAAGTTGCAAAAAGTGGTCTGATCCTTTCTGAAAGAGAATCTTTTCTTTTCCTCAGATCCCATATTCCACACCCTCCCAAACTCCATCCGGACGAGAGCAGCACTCGAAGACAGGAAATGATTACCCTGTTTAATGAATCAAGTCTCCTCAGACAGAGTGACAGAAAAAAGATGTATTTCGACTGTGTAACAGCCTTTTTCAATCTGAAAAGTGCCATTTTTTTGCTGCATTTATGCTTATACATAAACATAAACAAAATAAAATACATTTCACATTGCAGTGATTGCATTTTACAATGCCTTCATACCATTCTGTAGTTATTGTGTGTAAATAACAATGCAGCAGTCATACCATCCATTATATCTTTTCAGACAACTCAGATCTGAATTTAATTCATTAACCACCGCATTTGATGTTTCCCTCCCTAGGTCTTCATTTAGATGACATGTTAAATCCAGGGGTAATCTCTGCTGTTTTAATAATGTTATCACATTCATGGTATTACCATTGGATGTAGGGCTTTTTTCTATCAAATGTGGAACAACTTGTGGTATTAATAACAAACATGTATACATTGCTTTTTATGCAGTTTCTGCTGAGGGTAACATGCAGTCACATTATTACATTATTGTAAATACACAGTATATTAGTAATACATCATAATGTGCCCGACATACATTTCTCTTTTACACAAATATTTTGCTCTAATAAAACCTGATTCATCAGCGATATTACCTTTTTTTTGCTTGCTCTGTGAGAACCTTCATAATACATTTGAATCCTGCAACAAGCTGAAGACCTGGCTTTTCAATTAACCAACCTACCATAGAGGTAGATAGAGCTAGGTACACACACCTTCTTAGCACCAGGCAGTAGTGCGCTTTACAGATATACAATACATTTCCTCTACTGTGGCCCGCGTCCTTCCCGTTCATGGTCCTATTCTTAAAATAAGAGATAATATACAAGCAGAGGGAAGGACATTTACTAATTTGAGGAATTCACAAGCGTTTTACCTGAAAGCATGCCAGACAGCATACTGGAAAAGGTTTGTATTGTCACCTGTACAATTGTATAGTGAACAATTGCACAAAGAGTAATTTTATTGATGTGTGAAAGGCCATGTTTTTTTATTCATGGTATAAATATTTCTCCCTTTGTAAAAAAGCATACCAAACACCACGTCTATTTTCAGAGGTTTCCTTTCATAGCCTAAAAAAGAGGTTTCCTCCTGGTCTTTGCCAGAGTAACTCTTCAAAGTTTTACAGAGTGAGGTTGGATTTGAAGGAGGTTTGGGAAAACCTACAAATGTGTAAGATTGTGGATGTGCACACAATTCCAGGGCATTTGAGCCCTTCAGCCCACATCCCCCTTTCACTCCCTCTTCAAGTGAGTAGCTTTGATTACAGAGAAATATTTGTGTGGGTAAATTCACTTAAAAGGGTGTAACTGGTGTATGTACATTTCAAAACTAGTTAACTTGTAAAAAAAGGCTATTGTGTGTGTAGGATACATTCAAACCTTCAATTAGCTTTCAGAATCAGACCTTCTGCCTCTTCTTCCATTAAACTTTGATTAATACCAGTTTTCTATGTACCCTACTACAATTGATAAACTAAGGTATATTAACATGAAAGATATTGATTGGGAATAGAACAAAGGGAATATATAGTGATCTATATAGCGGCAGGATACATTAGATTGTACATCATGTGAGCCTGCAATCCTTGTATAAATCCTGACAGTGACAAATGAAATGGCATACCGGCAATGCCTCAGCCAAGGTGCAAGGCATTTCAGAAAGCATAATAAAAGCTACAGTTTAAACAGTGAAAAAGAGAACTGTGTTTTCCTTCTAACCAGTTTTTCTGAAATAAACACTTATCAGCAGAAAGAATATATGTGTAGCAACATATATATTGTATAGATTGATGTGTCATTACAGGACAGAAAATATTTGTGCCCGTTTTTACACAATTTTGAATTACACCAATATTGAACTTTGACATAAATTAAAATATTCGAATATCTTTCTGCAACATTTTACTGCATTTCGTCAATTGATTTTTCACTCTACAGATTTCCCTTTCATTCTTCATACTAACACCATACTATTCCTTTTGTGTGAAAGAACAAGACGCCAAGGTTTTAAGAGGCATTAAGGGGTGTGTAATGATGTGACCATATGAAGAATAAAGTCACCTCATAGTTCCATGACCTTAAAAAGGAACTTGGCATGCTGCTATGCTCTTCTAGATGATCATGGAGCTCCTTAGTGATTTGTAATATCCTTATGATGTATGGCAGGGCAAACTGTATGCCATAAATAGTCCTCCAAAATGTGGGGAGGGTAGTGTTCTCTTCAGGAGGGGGTCCAAAAGATTGAGCTTGGATAGGTGCATGCAGAATGGAGAGTGGGTTAAGCTCTTGTTTGCGCAAGGAGGGAGCTCTAAAGGTGGCGTATTGCGCCAGAGATGGATTGCTTTTGGGCTATGGTTACATTGAACTTTACAGTGTTCAGTTACAGAGTCCTTGACGCTTAAACCTTGTTGTCTTTCAGGATAATCAGTAGGATATCCAAGTCAGGATGAGTTGAGGAAATGTGGCATGTGCTCCATAACATTCTACCCATCTTCTAGAACTGATCAGTCAGAAGTAAAATTGACTCTGATCACCTCTGTTTTATGGCAGTACGAAAATACCCCGCCAGTGTGCAACAACATTCTGATACAACATTATCAAATGTGGGACCTATTTAGAGTGTGGATGATAACATTCTCTAACACAAACAAAGTAGATGTCCTCTCTGCTGTGTTATAGTGTATTATGACAAAACAGAGGAAGTCTCATTTGCGATGGAGTATCCCATCTGCCAAACGCTTAATATAAACCACTATTTCTTTATTTACCAGTGCTTGTGAGCCTTACCCAACTTTCTGCATGTGAGGAAGGACTTGCTTCACCAACTGGAACATTGAAATTACATTTGTGTTGAAAATCTGAAATCACAAAGGAAACAATGAAAGTAGGATTGAATGTCTTCTTCAAGAGAATCAGCCTTCCTCAGCTTGACTACCTAGGAAATTACTGCGTACCAATCATTTTTCGAGGGCATTGAGGATGTAGTTATGCTTTTCATCAGGGTTTTTGTTTTTTTACCACAAACAACATACCATTGCTCCAATCATAAAGTACCCCTCTAAATACAGTATAAGGAACCCAGTCATTAGTGGAAAACCATCAGTAACCTAGTTTGTACTGGTAATACAACAGCTTTGGAAGACATCTTTTAAAATTATCAGGAGAATTATGGTATTGTTTGTTTATCTCCTGGCACTTCCACTACATTCCACTACATTTCCTCGTAGTACTGTTCATATGGAACTGAAGAATAAACAGTAACTAGTATACCACACATTTATTCATCTCCATCCCATTACTATCACTTTTTTTAACAAGGGGCATGCTGTAAACCCAAAGTGTTTTTACAACATTTAATCATAAGGAGTTAATCATCAATGGGACACCAATTTTTTAAAGATAAAATTTGGGAAGGACCACTTCAAAATATCAGTTCCAACACTGGACAGCACAACTAATAATGAATCTGGTTAGCAATGAGTATTAGATATATGCTCAGATATGTCAATAGCAAATGAGTCCTTAAGTTGGTCAGAGAAGTAAAGTGATCTCTTCTGCTCACTGTCTACTGGTGATCAAGAGCAGGGCACACAAGAACCTTGATTCCAAAGGGGCAACTGAGGACATCTATTGGCCTACCTGTTCCTGAAATACTTTGTTATTTGAGGTGGTAGAGGATCAAAAGTAAGCACATGGCTGTCATTTCCTGGGAGTGCTGTTGTACCATGTGGGGCTCTCTACAGGCTGTCTTGTTCTTATTGGTACCTGAGGTAATCTGTTGGCCTTTAGGTCTCGGATTGGTTCTGTATTTGAGCTGCTGAAATAGTTGGACGTGTGATTCTCTGCTGATTGCATGGTGGTGAATAGAAGCGACATGGTAATGTATTTATTTAATGGTTTTATAAGGCATTGGTACACTTTGGTGAGTGATGCAGTCTTACCTCAGTCCACTCTTCTTCTGTGGTGTCAAAGATGCTGTTGGCACCGAACCCCACGGCTGCATTGGAGAATAGATAGTCAATTCTCCCATGTTTTTCTAAAGCCTTATTAAAAAAAAAAAAGAAAATTAGAGGACCATGAAGCAATCAACATGGAATTATATGGCATTAGTTAGCATATTTAGGGCTAAAGAAAATGTTTCATAGACAGGAAAAACAGCGGTGTACAACATAGATCCTGGTGGGCAGAAAGCATTCCAACTTTTAAGAATACCTACCTAACATACATTTGCATAACTAAACTTTGAATTGAATTCATTTACATTGTTAGTGATAAGGCCTCCAAAAAATGTTATGATATTGCCTCTCTTTTCAAAGAAACCACTATATCTATCACAATTTCTAACCAAGGACCATTGGGTAAGTCCCTACATACCATTGGAGGAATGTGGGATTCGCAAATTTTATTACTACGCTGCCTCTCTATACATGATCTTTACAGACATTTCAACAGCCAAATCAATACCCGAGGACCAGAACTCTTCTTGAAGATGCTCCTTTAGTTTAACAATCCACTAATGTTCCCCATGGGCAATATAAATCACACTACTCCTTAAACCTTCTGGAACAACTAAACTGGTGCCTCAGAATAAGAGCCCTTCCTTGCTAAAGAGTTCACACTTGACTTCAGAATACGGGTGGAGTTCAAGACAAAGATTTCCCTTCTAGGCCATTATTTCTTCCCAAACTCCAAACACTGATGAAAACTAGAGTCAACACCCTCGTCCTTCTTCCAGTCCTCCTGAGTAATTACACTCTGGGTGATAAGATCTATAGTTTCTTCAATGCATAACTCATCTTCCACTGAACGCTCTTTTACAGCTGAATCTGAAAAGCTGGAGAATAATCTTGGCAACAGTTAGCCGTGTAGTTGACAGACCCAAGTATGTATTCCACATCAAATGAGTATTCTTGAAGCTTGACAGCTCATTTACTAATGCAAACAGATACCAAGTCAAGACCCTTCTTACAAAAAATCTCTCTCGGGGGTTCATTATGTGATCTAATGGTGAATTAAGATTTTCACAGGAAATGCCAAATTTTTATACAGCCCCATTCACACCTATAGCCCCCCTCTCTTTTACAGAATAATTATACTCCGCTCCTCTGAATACTCTAAAAGCTCATGATAATAGACGCTCCTTATTTTTATCTTTCTGCAATAAAATATATTGTGGATACAAAAAGTAGTTATACCAGGCACAACACAAATAAATCAGGTGCTGTAACTACAACTTTGTCAAGACCCTCTAATTCTTGCTTGCACTCATCATTCTATAAATACTCAACACCCTTCTTCATGATGTGCTTCTAACTAGCATGTTGTCAAGAATATTGAAAATGTGTCTAGTATAGAACTCAACCATCCCCAGAAAAGTCAGAACCTCTTCCTTAGGTTGAGGAGTTTCTAGCACTGTGATGGTTTCTACCAGATCACTATTGGTGTTACCCATTGCTTGAGATTGTGTGTCCTAGAGGAAATGTGCTCCTGTCCAAACCTTCATGTATGTATCTTAAGGGTAATACCCTCCTGATTCAGTCTTTCTAACACACATCATGCCCTAACCATTTGCTCATTCCAGTTCTTACCATATATCAGCATATCATACTGGACATATCTCAAGCCATCCAGGGCTCCTACAACACCCTTTAAAGCCCTTTGGAACTTAGAAGCTAATGAAACGAGGCCAAACGTCATTCTTAAAAATGTATCACATCCCAGGGTAATGGCAAATATCATGAGATCTTGGGAACTATCATGCAGTCTAATATGATGGAAAGATGTTACATCAGTGAAGAACTTGGAATCAGGTTTAGTAGTCGACAACATTGACAACATCTCTCTCAAATTCGGTAATGGAAATTAGTCCAAAAGTACTTCTTCTTTATCTTCCAGAGGTCAATACACAGTCTAGTGTCCCTAATATCCTTGCAAGAAACCACTACTGAAGCCAACCACTTGGTGGCCTCCACAGGGACAATTTTATCTTCTCTCATAATCTTTTCAATCAATCAATCAATCAAAGACATTTATAGAGCGCACTACTTACCCGGAGGGTCTCAAGGCGCTGGGGGGGGGGGGGGGGGGTGCTGCTATTGCTCGAACAGCCAGGTCTTGAGCTTCTTCCTGAAGGAGAGGTGGTCTCGGGTCAGGCGCAGGTCGGTCGGGAGGGAGTTCCAGGTCTTGGCGGCCAGGTAGGAGAAGGACCTTCCTCCTGTTGTCGTTCTTCGGATGCGGGGGACGGCGGCGAGGGCATGACTGGCTGATCGGAGGTGGCGTTTGGGAGCGTAGAAGTTGATGCGGTTGTTGAGGTAGCTCGGGCCTTGATCGTGTAGGGCTTTGTGTGTGTGAGTGAGGAGACGGAAGGTGATTCTTTTGTTGACGGGGAGCCAATGCAGGTCTCTCAGATGTCCGGAGATGTGGCTGTTTCATGGGATGTCGATGATGAGTCTGGCTGAGGTGTTCTGGATTCGCTGGAGTCTCTTCTGGAGCTTGGCGGTGGTTCCGGCGTAGAGGGCGTTGCCGTAGTCCAGTCGGCTGGTGACGAGGGCCTGGGTGACCGTCTTCCTGGTCTCGGTGGGGATCCACCTGAAGATCTTCCGTAGCATGCGCAGGATGTTGAAGCACGATGAGGAGACGGCGTTGACTTGTCTGGTCATGGAGAGGGAGGAGTCCAGGATGAAGCCCAGGTTGCGTGCGTGGTCTGTCGGTTTGGGTGCGGTGCCCAGGGCGGGGGGCCACCAGGAGTCATCCCAGGCGGAGGGCGAGTAGCCCAGGATGAGGACTTCCATCTTGTCTGAGTTCAGTTTCAGGCGGCTGGTCGTCATCCACTCGGCTACATCTTTCATCCCTTCGTGAAGGTTGGCTCTGGCGGCGGCGGGGTCGTTGGTCAGGGAGAGGATCAGCTGGGTGTCGTCGGCGTAGGAGATGATGTTGAGGTTGTGTTGGCGTGCGATGGCCGCGAGGGGGCTCATGTAGATGTTGAAGAGGGTGGGGCTCAGCGAGGATCCTTGAGGGACGCCGCAGATGACTTCGGTGGCCTCTGACTTGTACGGTGGTGGACGGTCTCTCTGTGTTCTTCCGTCGAGGAAGGAGATGATCCATTCCAGTGCCTTCTCCTGGATTCCGACGTTGCTGAAGCGCTGCACTAGGGTGCGGTGGCAGACAGTGTTGAATGCCGCGGAGAGGTCTAGGAGGATGAG
The DNA here is from genome assembly GCF_964263255.1 of Lissotriton vulgaris. NCBI lineage: Eukaryota > Metazoa > Chordata > Amphibia > Caudata > Salamandridae > Lissotriton > Lissotriton vulgaris. Next base: position 1,062,917,246 of record NC_141699.1, read on the forward strand.
GGCCGCTGTTTCTCCGTTGTCCATCAGGGCTCGGATGTCATCGGTGGCAGCGATGAGGGTGGTCTCGGTGCTGTGGTTGGCTCGGAAGCCAGACTGTGAGGGGTCGAGGGATCCATTCGTCTCGAGGAAGGCGGCCAGCTGTTTGTTGACGGTCTTCTCGATGACTTTGGCTGGAAACAGGAGGAGCGAGATGGGGCGGTAATTCTTGAGTTCGGTGGGGTCCGCTGTTGGATTCTTTAGTAGAGCACTGAGTTCGGCGTGCTTCCAGCTCTCCGGGAAGGTGGCGGTGTCGAAGGAGGTGTTGATGATGTCCCGCAGGTGGGGTGCGATGACAGCGTCGGCCTTGTTGAAGACGTGGTGAGGGCAGGGGTTTCGGAGATCCGGAGTGGATGGAGTTCATCATGCGGACGGTGTCTTCGGTGCTGATAGGAGTCCAGGCGCGGAGGGTGGTGGTGGGGGGCGTTGCTGCGGTCGTGGCGTGCGTCGGTTGAATCCTGAAGCTGTTGTGTATGTCCGCGATCTTGTTGTGGAAGTAGGAGGCGAGGGAGTTGCAGAGGTCTTGCGATGGGGTGATGTCGTTGTTTCCGGCGTTGGGGTTGGAGAGCTCTTTTACGATGTTGAAGAATTCCTTGCAGTTGTGTGCGTTGTTGTCCAGCCGGTCCTTGTATGCAGTTTTCTTGGTGGCGCGGATCAGTTGGTGGTGCTTCCGGGTGGCAAGCTTGAGGGTGGTCATGTTGTCCGGTGTTGGTTCCCTTCTCCAGACTTTCTCGAGGGCTCGGCAGTTCTTCTTGGAGCTCTTGAGTTCGTCGGTGAACCATGGGGCTTTCTTGCTGCCGGGTCTGCTGGGCGGGGTCCTCAGTGGGGCGAGTTCGTCCGTGCAGTTGCTGATCCACTTCGTGAGGTTGTCGGCGGCCTGGCTGGGGTTCGCTGAGCTGGCGGGAGGGTGCTGGCTCAGGGAAGCGGCGAGCTGGTCGGCTGTGATATTGTTCCAGTTTCTTCGGGCAACCTGTTGCTGGTGGTGTTGGATCGTCGTTCTTCTGAAGGTGAAGTGGACGCAGCTGTGGTCCATCCAGTGTAGTCCTGTAGCGTGGCTGAAGGCGATGTCTTTGCTGGATGAGAAGACGGCGTCGAGTGTGTGTCCGGCGAGGTGGGTGGGGGTGGACACCAGCTGCTTGAGTCCGAGGTTGGCGAGGTTGTCGAGCAGGGTGATGGTGTTGCGGTCGCTGTTGTTCTCCAGGTGGAAGTTGAGGTCTCCCAGGAGGATGTAGTCAGCGGAGGGGAGGGCATGCGGGCTGACGAAGTCGGCGATGTCCTCGCTGAATTGTGTGCGTGGTCCCGGGGGTCGGTAGATCAGGGTGCCTCTGAGGGTGGTCTTCGGGTTGGTGTGGATCTGGAAGTGTAGGTGTTCGGCGGTGGTCAGGGTGTCGTCGGTGTTGGTCGTGATGCGGATGGTGTCCCTGTGGATGATGGCGATGCCTCCTCCCATCTGGTTGGCGGTGCGGTCCCTCCGGGTGATCTTGTAGCCCCCTGGGATGGCGATGGCGATGTCGGGCGCTGAGGAGTCGTTCATCCAGGTTTCAGTGAGGAAGGCAACGTCAGGAACTGTGGTGTCGAGGAGGTTCCAGAGTTCGATGGCGTGTCTGTGGACGGAGCGGGTGTTGAGCAGGATGCACTTGAGGTGGTTGCTGCTGGTGTTCGGCTTGGCGGGTGCTGGTGCGAGGCAGGTCTGGATGTAGGTGAACTTGCAGGCGTGGCAGCTGAAGGGTCCGTGGGTGCGTCTCGGGGTGGCTCGGTAGCATCCCGGGATTCGGCCAGTGTTGAGCGAGTGGAGGGTGGCGGCGGTGTACGTCCGGCGGACGGGCTGGGGTCCTCGGGGGCCAGGGGTCCTGGCACTGGGCGCGGTTCAGGCGTGGACGGGCGCAGACGGGCTTACCTTTGGCGCGCCTTCGGCGCACAATCGGTGCTCCCGCTGCGCGCGTCCGCTGTGCGGTCGCTCCGGGGGCGTCATAAGAAGGGAGCCGGTAGGGAGGGTCTGCGGGGAGGCGGGAGCGGGCCGACCAATCGGCTGGCGGGGGCGGGGCCGCGGGCTGGCAGCAGCGGGAAAAAAAAGTCGGGCTTGGTGGGCGGCCCTGCGGCGGCTGGGCCAGCGGCGGAAAAACAGAAGGCAGAGGCAAGGAGGGCGGCCCTGCGGCGGCTGGGGCAGCGGCGGGAAAACAGAAGGCAGAGGCAAGGAGGGCGGCCCTGCGGCGGCTGGGGCAGCGGCGGGAAAATAACGAAAGAGGAGGCTTGGAGAGCGGCCCTGCGGCGGCTGGGGCAGCGGCACAGAGAACAGGTATGCAGCGGGCAGCAGGAAGGCAGAGGGGGCGACCAGGCCAGAGGCACAGTGGTCGCTCCCTTGGAAGGGTCTGGGTCCCCTTAAGAAGGGAGCCGGTAGGGAGGGTCTGCGGGGAGGCGGGAGCGGGCCGACCAATCGGCTGGCGGGGGGGCGGGGGCGCGGGCTGGCAGTGGCGGGAAAAAGAAGTCGGGCTTGGTGGGCGGCCCTGCGGCGGCTGGGGCAGAGGCGGGAAAACAGAAGGCAGAGGCAAGGAGGGCGGCCCTGCGGCGGCTGGGGCAGCGGCGGGAAAACAGAAGGCAGAGGCAAGGAGGGCGGCCCTGCGGCGGCTGGGGCAGCGGTGGGAAAAAAACAAAAGCGGAGGCTTGGAGAGCGGCCCTGCGGCGGCTGGGGCAGCGGCACAGAGAACAGGTATGCAGCGGGCAGCAGGAAGGCAGAGGGGGCGACCAGGCCAGAGGCGCAGTGGTCGCCCCAGCCGATTAGTATGTTTCCCCCTTTTGAAACTACAGGGGACAGATTCTTTTTAGCTTACTTTTATGAGAATTACTCTTAAGAAAACCTAGATTCCCTCTAAACTTAAAAAATCCTCACATCACTCATTGATCTCGACATACATACTTGGTCATCAGCATTGGGGTCTAAGAGTTCTGCCTTCCTAATTGTAGACTTAGATAATGCTGTCAGGTAAATGTCCTCCAATCTCAAAGAGTGCTATAATGTACCCCAGCAGTTTATTAACTTGGTCACCATAACCACGGTGTCTGGTATCCATTCTTAGAATGACATAGCCTTCTGCCCACCCAATTTAGATGGGTTGGCATGTAGCCTTTTTTTTACTGTCTATCACTGTCAAGCAAACCCTTGCAGTGAGGAACAGTAAGAAAACAAGTTACTTACCTGTAACTGTGGTTCCCCAGTATTGGTAACTTTCATAGATTCCCATGCTTTTGTATCATTCTCCGTCGTCGGAATGGGAGTCTCGGTAACAAAATAACATAGCAGTAGGTACGAAAGGGCAAGAAAAAGACCAAGGCCTCTTTCCCTTTTGTAGCATATCCGCCTCTTTTTGTAAAAGAGACCAAACGTAGGCATCAGCCAATCAGAAGAGCCTCACCCCATAGAACCCTCCTGAAGGAACCTCAGAGCCTCAGATTTTTGTAGCCGTTGTGTAACAGTCAGCATATCTGCTGAAGGCTGAGCTTTCCTCGGGGAGGTGGGTGGGCGCATGGGAATCTATGAAAGTTACCAATACTGGTGAACCACAGTTACAGGTAAGTAACTTGTTTTCTAGCCCCAGTATTGGAACTTTCATAGATTCCCAAGCTTGTGTATCAGAGTAGCAAGCAGTTGGCCATAAACACATTTTGTGTCATAAATAAACATTACAATAGCCATTATCACATGAAAACCAAAATGTGCAGAATAAAATGAAGGTGGGATAGAAATGAAAGCTCACCAATTAGTGGAAGAGGTTCCTCAGGACCGCTTGGCCTACAGCCATATCTTCCTGTTGCAAGGAATCCAAGCAGTAATGCTTTGTAAAGGTATGCACGCTGCTCCAAGTCGCAGCTCTGCAAATGTCCTTGATGTGCACTCCCGCAAAGAGTGCTGTTGAAGAAGCCACCGATCTTGTGGAATGTGCTCTAATCCTGCTGGTCAGCGGCTTTCCAGCTGCATTATGGCAATGTAGAATGGCACTCGTAATCCACCTTGCAATCCCGTGTTTTAAAAGAGGCAGGCCCTTCTGAGGACCACCAAAAGCAATAAATATTTAGGAGGATTTACGGAATCCTTTGGTGCGATCCAGGTACAATTTTAAGCACCTTTGTACATCCAGAGAATGTAGTGACCTCTCCGCTGGTGAAGTAGGGTGCGAAAAGAAAGCTTTCAGAATAACAGGTTCATTTAAGTGGAAGTCCAAGGGCACCTTGGGTATGAACTTTGGATTTGTCCGTAAAATCACAGTGTTTCTTTTGAATTGGAGAAAAGGCTCTTGGATCGTGAGCGTCTGCAATTCCCCAACTCGTCTTGCTGATGTGAGGGCAGGAAGGAGAGCCAACTTCCATGAAAGGAATTTCATATCTGAACAATGTATTGGTTCAAAGGGTCCCTTCATGAGCTGTTTAAGGACAAAATTCAATTGCCACGAAGGAGGCGGAGGCCTCACTGGGGGGTACACACAAAATAAACCTTTAAGAAACTGTTTTATTATCCTGAAAGACCAAAGAGAAGGTCCAGGCGCTGAACGTCTGTATCTGGAAATCCCTGCCAAATGAACTTTTATGGATGAATGGGCCAGTCCAGACTTAGCCAGGGACAAAAGATAAGGCAGAACTTGATGAGGTTGTGAAGAGAAGGGGTCAACATCCTTTGTCTTGCACCAAATGCAAAATCTTTTCCATTTGAGATGGTAAGTCTTGTTAGTGGAAGGGGCTCTAGCCTGGGAGAGAACTTCCTTTATTTCATTTGAGATGGGAAGGTTCATAAACTCTCGCTGCTCAGGAACCATGCTGTCTGTTGCAATGATGCTAGATCCGGATGCCAAACTTGTGAGGAGATCTGGAATCGTCCGCAAGGGTAGTGGAGGAACTAGCGACAACAGGTGGAGTTCCGTGAACCAGAACTGTCTCGCCCAAGCAGGAGCTATTAATATCATCCTGCATGGTTCCACCTTGATCTTCCTGATAAGGTTCGGGATCAGTGGAATGGGGGGAAAGGCATAGACAAATGTCCCTCACCAGGCTATCGAATGCACATTCCCCAATGACTCTCGGTTGTGAAGCCTGCTTGCATAAGACCGGCATTTCTTGTTGGTCGGTGTGGCAAATAGATCTATTGCAGGCTTGCCCCACTGTCAGAAGACCTCGTCCAGAACTTGTTGGTTCAGTTCCCACTTGTGACTGACTGAGGATGACCTGCTTAGTCTGTCAGCATTTTCATTTAAAACTCCTGGCAGGTGATCCGCCTGTAGTGAAATCCCATATTGGATCGCCCATTCCCAGATTTCTTGAGCTTCCTGAGACAACGGAAGAGACCTGGTTCCCCCTTCTTTGTTCACGTAATGCATGGCTGTGGTGTTGTCTGTCCGGATGAGAACTTTTGAACCTCTTAGACGAGGGAGAAAAGCCTGAAGAGCCAGTTTGATTGCCCTGAGCTCCCAAGAGATTGATGTGGAGCCGACGAGTCTGAGGAGACCAATGCCCACTGACATGCAGGTCCTGCAGTACTGCTCCCCAACCGTCCAATGACACATCCGTCGTCACAACCTGAGGAGATGGATCGCTTACGAAGAATAGACCTTGGGACAAGTTCTCCTGCTGTGTCCACCACACAGCGGCTTTTTTTTTAATTGCCGAGGTGATGGTCACCTTGTCGTCGAACGACCTGTGAACCTGTCTCCACTGGATGTCCAATTGCTCTTGAAGAGGACGCATCCTCAATCTGCAGTGTGGAATCAGAGGAATGCATGAAGAGATTACCCCCAGAAGGGATTTGTAACGGCGTACTGAAATACACCTTCTTCTTCGTAAGTCTAGCACCATGGTTTGCAGTTTTTCTTGTCTCTCCAAGGTTGGGAATGCCTTCATGAGATTTGAGTCCAAGATGGCTCCCAGGAAGCGTGCTGTCCTTGACGGAACCAGAGATGATTTGTCCCTGCTCAGAGTGAGACCCAAATTCTGGAAGAGGTTTGTGCATGCGTTGACAGCCTCCCTGGACGGAGGATTCAGCAACCAATCGTCCAGGTAAGGGAAGACCTTCAAATGATTCTTCTGTAGAAATGCAGCTACTGGTTCCAGCACCTTTGTGAAAATTCTCCGAGCTGAGCGAAGTCCAAAGGGTAAACCCCTGAATTGAAAGTGGCTCTTGGCTACTGTGAATCATAGAAACCTTCTGTGTGCCGGGTGAATTGGTACGTGAAAGTACGCATCTTCGAGATCGAGCATGGCCATGAAATCCCCTGGATTGACAAGACGTAGAATGTCTTGAAGAGAGACCATCCCGAAGGATAGGCAGATGAGATAGGTGTTGAGCTCCTTGAGATCTAAAATTGGGCGCCATTTCTCTAGCGTCTTCCTTACCAGGAAGAACCTGGAATAGAATCCTTCTCCTCTTTGGGCGGAGGGAACTGGCTCTATCGCTCCTTTCAGGAGCATCTGATGAACCTCGAGCCGCAGAAGACGCAGATGCTTTGATGGAATGGCAGCAGGTGGCTTGGATTGTGGGATTTGCGTGAATTCCAGAGTATGGCCCTTTCGAATGATGTTGAGCACCCATTGGTCTGATGTTATCTTGGACCAATTTCGAAGGTATTGTGAAACCCTGCCTCATACTGATGATTTTGCAGAGGTGGGTACAGTAGGAAGAGCCAGGAGGCCGCTATTGTCTTTTGGACGCATCACGCCCTTGGCGAGCCTGCTTCCCTATGTTGTTAGGCCTTGAGTAATTTGAAGACTGACATTGCCTTTGCTGGTACGGTTGACGGTACTGCTGTGAACCTGAGCAATATGATGAGTACCTCTGCTATTGATACGAGCCTCTGGAACCCCTAAAAGGAGCCTTGCGGTACTGAAGCGTACCCAAGGACTTAGCAGTCTCAGTATCTTTCTTAATTTCTTGGAAGGTGTCATCAATCAGCTTACCAAATAGTGCTTCTCCATCAAAGGGCAAATCCAAGATCTTATTTTGGATTTCGGGCCTGAACCAAGAAGAACTGCAGCTCCAGCCAAGGAACGAAAAGCTGTCGTGGCAATATCCATGGCAGTCTATGACTTCCATTGACGTTGCTTCCCCTTCTTGCAAGATCTTTTTTGCCTCCGTCTTGGACTCTGGGGGAAGTTGATCTAAGTGTGGTGAGATATCACACCAAAGTTGACGATCGTACCGGCCCAATATTGCCAAGGGATGAGCCGCTCTCACCAACAGACTCGCCATTGAAGAAAATCTTTTTCCGGTGTTATCCAGCCTCTTGCCCTCTTTATCCGGAAGAGTCGTCAAAGGAGCCGAGGGGTTGCGAGACTTCCTCTGTGCCGCTTGTGAGATTACCGAGTCCGGTCGCGGTGCCCCGTCAAAGACGCCGGACCATCCTCAGGCGCTTTGTATTTTTTGTCGAGGCGCGGTAGTACAGGGACCACCGTTGCTGGATTTTTCATCACCTTAAGGCCTTCATCTCACAGATGTTGAACAATAGGGATGGATCTTGTTACCTTCCTATAAGGTTCTTTAAAATCATATAAAAAACACTCAGTGGAAGTAGAAGGCATAGATAGTTTGAATCTGCCAGCCGCTCTCTTCATTAGCTTGTGAAACCCTCCCATATCCGCTGGTGGGGAGTCCACCGTATCCGGACACGGAGATGCTGGGTCAGGAATGACATACTCATCCCATTCCATCCCTTGACCAGACCTTTCATCAAAATTTTCATCGTCCTCCGATGAATCATCATGGATGTCCAATGGAACCGAAGGCTCTTGTGGAACCGGAGTCTGTGGCCAAGATGGTACCTGAGATGGCATTTCAGGAGCAGCCATTGGCAGAGCCGCAGGGGCACGCAAGTCCTGCATAGTTGGAACGGTAGCAGCAGCAGGTTGTGAACATCTTGATTTATAGTCATGCAGCATATTGTGAAGGTCCTTCAATAATGATGAAGGAACAGATACCATGTCCTGTTTCGAATACTGTTGTGGCTGGGAAGAACGATGATGGTGATAACCACATTCCTGGCTGTACTCTCCATCAGAATCTGTCTCCTGACATTTGACCTGAAGCTGGGAAGGACTATTCGCACAGCCATATGAGTCCTGTTCATCATCTTCTGACTCATCGTCATCCTCCTCTAAAAGCAGAGCTAGAGGCAAGGGATAACTCTCCTAGGAAATGTCATGTCCGGTGTGATCCTTGTCATAGAGATGGTAATCCTCTTTTCCGAAGACAAAATCGTCGACGATCCCGTCGACAATGGAGTTGTCAATATTGCCGGCGTCGTTGACCGAATAAACGTCATTGGCGAAAGATCACTCGATGACGAGATGGGCGTTGTCGATGCTGTCGACGACGAGACCGTCGACGGTCCTCCCGTCGTCGTCATCAATGTTGTCATCGTCGAAGCCCTCGAAGACGACACCGTCGCCGTCACCACCGTCGACGAACCCTTCGTCGCCACTGCCGTCGTCGACATCCTTGTCGACGTCGTCATCGTTGTAGACATCCCCGTCAACGTCGCTGCCGTCGTCGGCGCCTTCGTCGCCACTGGTATCACTGGAGTCGACGAGTCCTTCTTCGCCGACGATCCCGTCGACTGTACCATTTTAAGAGCAGGCTTCAATTCCTTTGACGAGGCCTTCGTCGACAATGCCTTCATCGTCGAAGACTTGGTACTTCTGTCAGATTTTCCAGAAGACTGGGAAGAGGGCTTTTTGAAGGCTTGATCAGTCTTCATCCCCACAGAAGGCGTAGATGGTCCTACCCTCTCCTTTACACCATGGTGAGGAGATTAGCCTGGACCTTGGCTCTCAGACTCTCTGGGGGTCTTTTTTGAGGCCTTAGAAGAACGCTCCACAGAAGGAGAAGGGCAAACCCTTCCCCTTTTGACTGACCTTCTAGAAGATGACGCAGATGAAGAGTCCTCACTGTCACTGGAGACTGTGTCCTTTCTGGACTTCAACTTCTGGAGCCAGGTCAGAAGCCTACCCTCACGATCCCGGAGGGTCTTGGTGGAAAAGGTGCGGCAGATCTTGCAGTCCGCAGCCTTATGGTCAGGATAGAGGCAGTAGATGCAATCCTGAAAGAGAAATCCTGAAGAAAACTTCTGAAGAGAAGAGTTTGAGCAGAGCTCAAAGGAGACTCCCTAAGCACAATGTGCGGTAGAAAATCTGAGGCTCTGAGGTTCCTTCAGGAGGGTTCTATGGGGTGAGGCTCTTCTGATTGGCTGAGGCCTAGGTTTGGTCTCTTTTACAAAAAGAGGCGGCTATGCTACAAAAGGGAATGAGGCCTAGGACTTTTTCTTTCTCTTTTGTACCTACTGCTATGTTATTTTGTTACCGAGACTCTCATTCCGACGATGGGGAACAATACAAAAGCATGGGAATCTATGAAAGTTCCAATACTGGGGCAAAATGTAAATAATACGTGCCCCACCATGTAAGATGACTCCCAGGGCAAGTTTTTCTTTTGAAAAAAATTGTTTGGTGCCGGTTTGTGTCATGCTGATGTAACCCTGCACCAAACACCAATATGCATTGACCATGACTGCGGATCCTGCCAATGCTTTATAAATGACCATCAGCAGCGAGACTGATGGCAGCCTCTCAGTACTGAAAGTCATAACACCACTACTTCTAGCCTAAAGAAATGTGTAAAGTCTGGGGAGACCACTCAGAAAGGTGAATTCTCTCCACAAGTATAAAATACACTGTTTATTTAGTGTGCGACAGCATATGAGTCAAGTGATATAGCTGTGCAATTCTACTTGTACAGCGGAGAGTGAAGAACTGTCCCATATTTTATTATCTAGTACCAGATTCAAAATAATTGCTTGGCAGGGATGGTAGGACCCGGCCCTACATTGAGAAAAATATAGCTGAGTGCTGGTGTCCCCTCCAAATAGAGAATGGGGTGTGGCTTGAGGGCTGTTCCTGTGCTAAAGGCACCACATCTTTGTATACCACAAGGATGCTCTTATCCATTTAACCATGTTCACAAAAGCTGGCCTCCCAATTGTTTGCATTTGGAGAGTTCTTGCCTGGAATTATGCTTGAAAAGGGTACGAAATATTTTGGGAAAGGATCATCTTAATTCATATTTTGTTTCAGCTTTGGGATAGTTGCAAAACTACATTTGTAATTATTTAGATACAGTTTTCTGTACCACCTCATGATGTTTTTCTTGTTTGAAATTAGGCTCACTTAGTACAGTTTGAACTGGTTAGTAACATTTAAAAAGGAATGCATCCAGAAGTTCCATCACTGAATTGACTTTGAACTTGGTGTCATGTTTTTCCTATCAGTTTCAGAAACAGAACACGCCTTGGTAAAGCAAATAGGCATGGATTTATTGTTTCAATGCTTGTGAACACAGGCATTCAAAAATTATGTTTACGTGTGTTGCATACACAAATGCTGTTTATTATATTCAATGATGTCATATTAACATTGGCCAATGTTGTGAAAAAGTAGCAAGAAAGGATGGCTTTCAATACAGAGTAGCTAAAGGATATAATGATTTGAACCTATCATACATTGTGATGGTAAAGTGTACTGTTCAGAATTAAAACGCGCCTTCATGAATTCCAATTGAACCAGTCCTTGGAGGCAGAATGATATACCAGTAGGTGAGAAAGGTATACTCCTCTGGGTGCAATCTAAGCACCTTTATGTATATTTAAAGAACTGATAACAATATGACATTAGAATACATGCCAGACATGCTCCACACAAAGACATAACACAATGATATAACACAAAACAGTCAAACCAGAATGCAGCACAAAAACCACAATATAGCACGATAATGACACAATGCAATTTTTCACAACAGCACAAACATACAACATCCCCTCCACAACAAAGTACAACACACAAATATGTACAAACATTCTGCTCACACATTACTACCGCCATAAATCTGCTTTTATAAATACTGTGGTAAAATGTGGTTTTTGCAAGCACTACTTTACTTACCACCACGAGCTACATTAGCATTAGTACCAGTCAAAACTGTTTGAGATCCAACCTCAGGAATTACGGCCTCCTCTACAGTAATGAGGACCTCCAAGACAGCTATAAAGAGACTGAGAGTGAATGAGGGAATGGAGTTCATTATTAAAGAGTACAAATTAAATCCTCCATTGAAGCAAATGAGGGCATCCACTACAACAATAAAGAGAGTGACTCTGTGGCTCTCCTACAGCGATGAAAAGCTATTAGGAGGTATCATTCATTCGAACGAGAAAGACCCAAAAAGTCAAGGGCCAGAGTTTGAATTCTTCGCTTGTTGTCAAGCAGGATTTGCACATTATTATATCATGGCTTTTTGATCATTATTTCAACCCTCTATTCGTCCATTTGTGTGATCTACAAGCTCAATATCAAATCTTCTTTACAGTAACTATGGATCTAGTCAACATTGAAAAGTGCAATTCAAGCCAAAATCCTTATCAAAAAGCAAAAAGCACAAAACGGTGCTGCCTGCCAACCTCCTCAAGTTGAAAAGCACTTATCATATTATTCAAGCTTTAAAATCACTTCACTTGTCACCTGTCAAACAAAGTATTAGATTTACCACCCTTTAGAGTCTTGACTTACTTGGCATTTCACTACCTTGCTAACCTTTGTACTTTCTACCCTCCATGTTGAAGCTTTATGTCGGCCTCCCAACCCTCTATCTCAAATTCGTCACCAAAACAAATAGATTGGGGACAAGTCCCAGCAGCAACCATCCTCCTCCATCTGGACCCCTTCTCTGGATCTCTGGCAGGAAAGCAGCTTTTTATCATTCTACTGACATTCAAAGATTCACCTCTTCCATGGAGCATTTTCATCTTGATTAAGAACACTAGCCTACTTTTTCCACCCCTCTTTCTCATTGTAGATGCTTACATTTTTCACTGTGTCACATGAATGTCTTTTACAATAATTTTTTTTTAAATACAGAAAGAAAGAAAAAAAAACTAGCTAAATAAATAAATAAAAATAAACACAAATAAATGACCATAAAAAGTTGTACATCACTACCATAAAGAGAGACTCTCAGAAACCAGTAAAGACTGCAAACAATATCCACCTTGCAACTCGGATTTTCGAACACAGTCTGTAACTTGCTTCTTGGGAGCTTACGCAAATGGGCTGTAAGTCCATAATGAACACTTAAGCTTTGTCTCAAAAGCCCAGCAGACCAGTAAATGGTAGAGATGGTGCATTTGTGTTTAACTTTAATGTTACAGGGTATGGACTCTGCCATTGAGTTCACAGAAGATAGAGTGCACAGTGGGTTGGGGGTCCCTAGATCATTGACTGCAAATTCTGAAAGCACAGGTACAATAGAGGAATATCAAACAGTGCCCTATTTAACCCCTTCCATTCTGCCGTCGGCCATTGGCCGACGGCAGCACTACCTGCCCAGTGCTGCCGTCGGCCAATGGCCGACGTGGCCCGCCCATTTTGCAGTAGTGGGGCACTTCCGCAAAGTCGGCGGCGCATGAAACGGGTTAATCTCAGAAGTGAAGAGACACACAATAGACATGCCTGTGCAGCTCCCATGCAATGTTGAGGTGTTTCTAATGTGGTTATATTTTTTTGCATCATTAACAATTTGCAGAATTTATTTTCACCTTAATTACACTTGCACACATTTGTATAGTACTGGCTTTGAAACAAGTTATCTATGATATGTAGAAGTGTGTTTTCCTGACCCTTGTTAACTAGGCCTCAAAGTAGACTAAAACACCATCTCATTTATCAGAAGTCTTCTTTGTCACTCATGTCTTCTTCTCATTCCCTGTCGTTACTGTAGCAGCAAGTTAAGCAGATTATTATTTGTTTGTATAAACTGATAATGTTATTGTTCATGCATCCTTTCATGAACTTTTCCTGGCTCAGTCAGGAACTACAACTATTTCGTAAAGGTCCTTCTACCAGATCACTGTGCCCTGTACATTTATATAACACATTGGTGTTTATTTACCTTACTTGTTCTAGCATCCCTGGATGACATTAGCATAGACGGGGCAGAATAAGTATTCATGTATTTAGTTGGTGCTTACTTCTTAAGGCAATATAAATAGTAATTTTACTGTGCTCTCATCTGCTGATGAAATAAAAGAGTTGCTCACGCCACAGTGATTCAGTAGTTCTGTTACTTTCATATGTGTTAAATAATGTATAAAACCCCTCGATTTCAGGGGTGAGCCAGAAGACTTTCCTGTTCCACTGGGCATGCTGTTCAACACTCTCCTGATTTTGCTGCCCACTTGGGAGTTAGACTAATTTCTGATTTCACATTTCTCTGTATCTCTGTATTGCCCAATTTCCTCAAAGCCTTTATAGCATTGACACTGCATCACCTTATTTTACAATTTTGTTGTAAAATGCTTTAACTTTTCCATTGGCCTAGATATCAGTTGTTGAGTGGGCTCATGTGCTTAATTGTCTGAATTTCTGTTTTTTGATGCATAGGAAGGTGCTTTAACATGTGGGTCAAAGGTATGATTCTCATGAGAACTTAACCTTGATTTGTAGTAATTTGTTCCAACTATTGAGATGTCACAGGACCACCAAGGATGGGAGCTATATTGTATGAATCTGTGGATAACTGCTGACAAATGTGATTCTAAGCAGTATTCTTCTCTTTAACATGATCGGATGGGAATGCCATACCTTTGCACAGTCACACCAAGAGGATGAATCTTATTGTACTTCATCCCATAAAATGAGCATTAACCAGAGGACATTGGCCTCAATTTCCCCATATCATTAGAAGGCAACACTCTTTTGATCTGACCTATGATTTATTACTTATTCACTTGGGTTGAATTATACTTGGGTGGCTATTTCATACATTGCATATTATTCTGAGCTTCACGCTTTTTTATGAAAGATGACTGACTTAATGATTGCCTTTAATTTTTCAATAAATCTTCATGGTTTCCTTTATATTACATGTCAGTCTTTATTGTGAGGCCTAACATGTTTAACATTTAATTCTGAAATATTTGATATTTGATTTACATGTTGACCAAACTTTATGTGGAGCAACAAAATCCTTAGGGATCAACATTTCGCACGGCTCATCAGTAGCGCTTTGGGTTGAAATTAGGGAAAAAACGTGCTATATCACCTCCCTAACAAAAGTGAGATTTATTAGTTCAGGGATTTCCTTGTAAAGGTTTCCAGTATTTACTTAATTAGTTTGAAGTCTACTATGCAGTCTCCAATTTGTGTAACTTAAGTGTTATTTGAGGCAGTTTAACTAACCTTCATAGTTTATCCATTTTTCTGCCTAGTGGCCTTGTTTCAGGTGGCACCACCAAAAAGCTGCACATTTTCCTTTTCCTCTTTTGATTTTTGTTAATCAGACTTACGTGACACCATGTGCAATTAAAGTATTACCTTACAACAGACATTGCAAGACCCACATAGTTTTGCACTGTTTTCAGACTTGTGTTTGCCTCTAAAGGTATTGGATCCATGCTTTAAAACCTGTTGATTTCATTCTTACATTTAATTAATGCAAAGAAACTAAAAAACTATCTTTCAATAGTATTCTGCATCTCAAACTTTCAGATATCACCTAAGCCAAAAAGCAGACCAGAACTCTGAATTTATTTCTCCTCTCTTACAAGAGGGAACTATTCATGGTCTCTCTTGGGTTTAATAGAGTTTTGGAAGTTTCCACTCACCATTTCCATAAGGTTCTTCCTGTGGTCTTTGTTTGCGACACTGCAGACTGTCCCTGACACAGACAGATTCTCTGACTTGAGCTGTTTGACTGCTTTGTCAACGTTCTTCTGCTCCCGGCTGCTTAGGACCACGTGGGCGCCCTGTTGTGCCAGGCGTCTGGCGATGGCAAACCCAATCCTGCAAGAGTACAAGAGGTAAACAAACTGTTAGTAGTAGAGCAGGAGATTTGTTAGTGGAACTCTTTCTCAGCTAGCTTTTCCTGTAGCCACTCTATAGATGAAGGTATATTCATTTAGTATGGAAAAGTAGCAAAGAACCCTGCTTATGGGTATAAATAATGTCTGTACTAGGGTCATGTGGATGCGTATTTATCATCAATGTACGAATATGAAAGACATTTGCTTTTTGACTTGTGGAAGCGTCAGTGTGGTGCAAACCAATTAAGTTGTCTCCCCTGAAGATAAAGATCTGGTTAGGTGCTTCAATTCCCAGTTTTGCTTCATGTTGTATCTGAGCTTGACTCTTTGGTTACTTTGTGCCTATCTAAAGTGTCTGACAGGAGAGAGAGATATTAACTGTGAAATGACTTCAGAAAGAAATATGCTTGGCTCGAAGAATGTTTAGCTCCTCTCTCCTTAAGCCTAGCTGAATAGCTTGTTGTTCTGTAAGTGCATTAGTTAGCATGATGTTTGTGAAAATCTAGATTCCAAATAGAGGGTGAAGAGAAAATGAGATGTGGCAAAGTTAAGTAACCCTATTGTAAGCGCTGGTTTCAATGAGGAGTCCCAGACTACTGTTTGGCAGCTAAAACTAAAGAAATAGGCTTCTTTCAGAGAAAATGTGAGTTTAGTCCTCAAACAGCACATACACATGACAACTTTAAAGTGATAAGAGTCAAGAAAAGAAACAAAAAAAGTCACAATATTTATGGTGTGGGTCCGATAGAGCGTAGAGTTGCACTTCAGTCAACAATTTTCTCTTTGAATTTTCGGGACAAATACAAGTTGTGTGGTAATGGTGAGGTGGTACATTCTCACCGGAAAGGACCACTTCAATAGGCAGTAGACCAACCATTCCCTTGTAGTTGCAAGATAATGATTCCATATTGGGAAATATTAAGTGTGATGCAAGGTATGACTTTGCATGTTTCTCCATTTAGTGGGCCATTCACTAAACATACCTTCTGAGGAAATGAATTTTCTTGCATATGTGCCTTAATGCATAACCATGTACTATGAAAATGCCAGTGCCCTGTTGTGATTGACTACATTCTTTAAGCTCAATACCGTTGGAGAATTCGGTCACTCAGTTACCAGTGTCCCAAGCAACTATCCTGCACATGCAGTTAGATATTCCAGAGGTTGTGGGGAGGAGCTCGAGTAAAGTTAGCATAGCGATACATAAGAACAGGCCTTTACCAGAGGTTGAATTAAATTCTGTGAGTCAGCCACAGTCTGAATGCTTACACATAATGACATGGAATGTGGCGGGGGCTAGGAATAAATTGCAGGATGTAAACTGGTACAAAACTTTTGAGCATTGCGATGTGGTTTTAATACAGGAGACATGGCTTACGGAAGCTCTCTTTGTAAATGGTTTCAAGACTATTGCAACGAATGCTATCCCATCAAAGGAAGGTAGGGCTAGCGGTGGTTTAGCAGCACTTATTTCATTGTCTTCTTGGATGATTCCAAAAAAAATACTACACCAATTCGTCGAATTTTCTTTTTTTTAAACATTTTTTTTTTATTTAAAAAGCTTGAAAGTACAAAAAAGAATCCAGGTCATGGCAATATAATACAGCTTTTACATCACATATCATTTATAGATTATAGACCATAATATCAAACAATGTCTTAACGCACAACTAAGAATACTAAAAAAAAAATGCTAATTATTCAGCCAGTGCTTAAATGGTGCCCATATTTTCCAACCCCTCTCTCGTCTCCTCCTACCACTTCTCAGAAATAAGGCTGATTCCAAATTATAAATAGCTAGGATCCTTGCTCTTCAATTCGGGAAGGTGGGAGGGACCGTAATAATCCACTCAGAGGTTATACATAACCACAGCAGTGCCATTGCAATAGAAAGAAAGGCAGATTCCCAAACTGGCCTAACACTTTGCGTTTCAGACCCCATTATTACCAGCTCCGCTGTGAGTACAACCAAGATTTTTAAAGAATTACTGATGAAAAAGTTTACATCTTGAATAAATTCATCCAAATTGGTACATGAGAAAACATATGTACATCATTAGCTGCCGTCAAGGCACACCTCGGACAACACTGGACAATACCACCTCCCCATTTAGATACTTTATTGGGGGTATAATACAGGTCGAATAATGCCATATAGCTTTAAGAGTGAAGGCTTCCTGATATTAAGGCTGAATTTGAGAGTTCCAAAGCCTGAACAATATCTGTACCAGCTGTTCCTAGTTTAGGATCAATTTTCGAACTCTGGGAGGAGAGACCCGTCAAAAGATTTTGATAAAGGGCCCCAAATACGCGCTTTCCTCAAGATCAAATCCATAAGTGCATTTTTCGTAAGTGCAGTCGGAGAAGTTTGAAGAAGGTTAGATATGTAACTACGCAGTTGTAAGTATTTAAAAAATGTGTGCGTACCCAAACCAAACTTGTCTTTCAGAAAGGCAAAAGAAGCCATATTACCCTCATTCGCTAAATCCCCCAAAGTGAATATGCCATGGGATCTCCACCTAATTGTAACTGAGTCCTGAAAAATAGAGGGCAACAGCCTAGCAGCAGCCAGAGGTGTAGAAAGATTAATATTGGGTATCAGCCACTTCCGTCGCCCTTCCTCCAGATTAAATACATTGCTTTAACCACCTTGAACTTAGTCTTTTTGTAGTAGCTGGGCTCTAGGACTGAAGAGAGAATCCCCTTAGCCTCCTCCCCTAGCCCAATCTCAAATATAGAAGGACTAAGTGACAGTGGGAGTGGAGATCGCAGACCAAAGAGAGGCTGAGCAAGATGTTGTAGGAGCGCAGCCCAGTAATACAACGAAAGACTGGGAACTGCCCACCCACCCCTTTCCAATGGCAAACACATTCATTTAGCAACCCTTCGAGGCTGGCGATAGCTCCACAAAAACCTTTGCAGCATCTTTCTGCACTATTAAGACTGGTCTGGGCGAATTCCAATGGAATAGTCCTAAAAATACACAGGAATTTTGGCAGGATGAGCATTTTTTGTACATTCCTCCTGCCAAATAACGACAGGTCTAGATTGTCCAGCCTGCGGAGAGTAGAATTAACAGTCCCTATTATAGGTAAGATGTTCATTTTCGGTATCCGCTCTACCGCAACCGTGATTTTAACGCCCAGATAGGTTGTGGATTGTACAATTGGCGCATCAGAAGGACCCATAGTAGATGACTGGATCACCTGCATTTTCTGGACATTAAGTTTGTACCCTGAAATACGATCGAAACATTCAGCCTGATCCTTAATATCTGGAAAATCTGATGAAACATTACTAGTAAGAACAATAAGATCATCTGCATATGCCAGAACTTTAAATTCGACCAGGTTTACCCTAACAGGAGAAATATTGACGAGAGCTCTAATTTATTAATAAATAAATCAATATACAATGCAGATAGGAGAGGCGAGCAGGGACAACCCTGGCGGGTGCCCCAATGAATATCAAACAGCCTTGATTGCAAGCCAGAAATAGACAGAATTGCACGGGGGCAATATAAAGTGACTGTAAAGCAAAAATAAAGCTATGGCAAAACCCCTTCCAATAAAGAACCCTCCACAGGAATCCCCACGCAACCCTGTCAAACGCCTTTTTGGCGACTAACAGGATTGCGCCGAGGGGAGATCGCGTGGCTTGGGCCCAATCCAGGAAAGCTATAATGCGGCGGACATGATCCGCCGTGTCTCTTCCAGGAATAAATTTGTGTTGCCGGATAGAGACTATAGGGGAAATCACTTTTGCCAATCTAGCCGCTAATAATTTCGAAAAAAAGCTTGCTATCCGTGTTAATGAGCGAAATTGGAAGAAAAGAAGCTGGATCCAGTTCCGGCTTATCCTTTTTTTTCAGCAAAATAATTGTTGTAAACCGCCAGGAGTCTGGAATCCTGCCCTGCTGCGCATCTCTCAAAGTTGGTAAAAGATCATCCCTGATCTCCACCCGAAATATGTTATAGAACTCCAGTGGAATACGGTCAGGGCCAGCTGCCTTACCGCTAGCTAGCGATTTTAAAGCTGCCTCTACTTCTTCCCACTCAATGGGTGCTGCGAGAATCTCATTTTGCTGTTCCGATATTCTTAAGGTGCTAAGTTCCTCAGAGGCTTTAATACATGCGACCTGTACCTGCATATGAGATATGTCGAACCCCCCGATAATCACAGTTGTAAGCTGGACCTCTGCAAGACGCAGTTCATCCATGCGCAGCTTGATTGTTTCCTTAATTTGCTTGTGACGAAAAAACTGAGAAGCTTTTAGTCTCGCCGCGGACTGCGGCCTTGAATGAATCCCAGACTATATTGCGTGGGGCTGAGCCTCTATTAATTTTCAGAAATTCAGTAACCCAGGGTCTCATATGATCTAAGTAAAATGATTCCAGCAACAGCTTCCTCTCAAATTTCCAAGGTCTGGGAGTTCTAGCAGATCCTGTCAAAAAGCAATTAATAGTCAATAAATTATGATCCGAGATAACTCTAGGAGAAATAGAAATTGTAGTGGTATCTGCAAATTGATTTGAAATAAAAAAGTAATCGAGCCGGACCATTTCTTTGTGGGGAGCAGAGAAATATATAGAGCCATCTAAGTTCTTACAATGATGAAACCAAAGGTCAGTCATGAGATGTTCTTGTACTAAACCTTGTAGAGCTCCGTATACTCTGGGTTTGCCGCAGCCACCCTGAAAGATCTTCCCACTGCCCTGACTTTTTTAAAACTAGGGTCTCTCACTGACGGGCTGACGAAGAGCGCAGCACCCTGGCGGGGAAGTAGCAGGTAAATTTAGCCTGCAGTGATCTGGGTCCAAGCCCGTGAAGGGCCTTAAAAAAAAGGCAGAGTGACTTAAATCGTATTCTCTGCCTGAAGGGAAGCCAGTGAAGTTTGGCCAAGGCCGCGGAGGCTGACGTTCTTCTAGGCCATCCCAGGGCCATTCTGGCCACTGCTGACTGGACTCTTTGAAGCCTATCAAGCAGAAAACTGGGAGACTCGAGCAAAAGTGCGTTACAATAATCGAGTCTGCTCAGGATAGTGCATCTGGCCAACAGAGCCCGTGCAGAGGAAGTGAGAAGTGGCATAATCTTACGAAGGGACCTAATCAGGGCAAAGCAGGAGGATACAGTTTTTGCAACCTGGGCCTCCATAGTCAACTTGTTGTCCAGCATAACCCCTAGGTTATACACTGTTTTAACAGGAGAAACCTGAAATCATCTTCCAATGTGGAAATCCTTGTTTCTGCCTCCATAACCCTGGAGGCTATGTCTGTGCAAGTCTTGATAACCCTGCGCAATGAGTTTTGAACCCTGCGACAAGCCCCCTGTGCCCCGGCACTCTCCTGGCGCATCTCTTCTCGATGGGCCAATATGGTTTGGTATATTACAGCCAACGATATCTCAGCTGGGGGCGAACTGATATTAGAATCCAAAGGATGTGGCGTTTGTTCATGAGCTAAGCCTTGTAGTACTGGCTGATTAGAAAATAAGTAGTCCCAAGCAAGGGAGCCCGCAACTATAGCGGGATCATGAGGTGCCTTGCAGATTGTAGAGAGGCCGTTGGTCATAGGGATAGAGAGGGTTGGTCATAGGGTGCGCCAATCACCCAAATCACTCCCCTCATCATCATCGGTCCACTCTTTATCTAGCCCATTATCTTCTACTGATGACCCCGTGTGCTGCGACAAGGAAAAAAGGAAAAAAAGTTGTCACCATCTATATCTCCATCGGCGCTTACGGAAGGTGCAGGGGTCTGCAGAACGGTATTATGAGAGACTACGACCTGTGGATGCAATATTGGACCCTGCAGAACTACATCTCCCAGAACCCCCTTTGACATTGCCTCCAAGCCCAAAACAGTGTCAGTGCATGAGGGAACCCCTCCATAGTTATCCGCAGCCTGTACATTGTCATTTTGTACATTTAAAGTTCCAGGCTGTCCCCCACCTTCTTTCCCGCACACTGCCACAGGAGAATGAAACAATGTGCCGGCGTCTGTCTTACCAGTGTCGGCCATTTGAACTGCAGCTGCAGACTCTGTTGTGACCATGTGGGAAACCTCGCCTTTCCCTGCGCCTTTTCCTGTTGAGCTCCCCCGTGGTTTAAACATTGCAGGTACTGGAGCTGCCACCACCTTTGTGGTTTTTCCGGTCCCCGTCTGCGCCTTCCTCGAGATGGCCGGGATGGCTAGGGCTGTCTGCAGGGCAGTTCAAGATGAAACAGCTACTGGAGCAGGCGCCGACAGTCCTGATGTTGGGGCGGTGTTCTTTACCACTGCCCGCAAGAGACACTTCAGCTGACTCTTCAGAGGCATTTTGCGGGGCTGGGCGAAACGATCTGACTGCGTGTAATGCGCCCAGTGATGCACGAAGGAGGTTCCGCCTGAAGCACAGCACGCCAGAATTCGCCTCGGAGGACCACGACGAGAGGCGAAAAGCTGCCAGAGCACCCTCTGCAAACAACCATGCAGCAAGGTAATGGTCCGATGAGGGTCCGGTACAGATTAGAAGCCTCACGCTTACAGTAATCACAAAGGCAGCTCCTGGAGAGGCGAGCGACGCGAGCGACGCGAGCACCAGCTCACTCGGCCAGCTGACCGGACGCCATCTTGCCTTGCTGCGTTGCCAAATTTTCAGTTTTTATTTTTTTCCATAGAAGGAATACAGGATATAATAGTCATCAATTTTTATAATAATATTTTTAATGCTTCAAGACATGAGGCCATCGTTTCTTTGGATAATGAGTTGAGGGACTTCATGAAGAATGTAGGATGGGATTGCTCCCTAATCTGGGCGGGGGGTTTTAATTTAGAACCATGTGACCGCATAGCTGGAACTCAATGTGGTTACGAAGAAGAACTAGGTGGTGCTCTTGCACATTTGCCACATAACAATTATGGGGAAAATACCAATTTTGTTAAGTTCAAGCATAACTTGGAAATTACAGATAAGATCTTACAAGATAGTAGATGGGATGATAGAGATAATATCTTTACCTTTGAAGTTGCAAGGTCATCCTCATGCTTCGACCATTTTATTACTTCAATACATTTAAGGTCCTTAATATCCGAATACTTTGTTGCCCCAAGCCTTTTGAGTGATCACCACCCAGTATTAATAACCGTAAGAACTCCGCTTAGAAAAACATTACAAATAGGTATCCACGAAGCGGACATAAAAACACATGGGGAACATGGGATCTCAAATAAATGGGCAGGTGTGGATCCAGAAGCATTTACAAATAGAAAAATAAAAAATTACATGGATGCTTGTTTGGAGGATTCAACAAGTAGCCTTGATATTTTTAAGGCCTTTTAATCTATCTCCACTGTAATTTCAGATAACTTACGAAGGAAAAGTTAGACAACTATATCAAATTCCCTGAGATGGCTTGATAACCTTTGTTCTAAACTAAATAGAGAATTAAAGTCGGCACTCAAAATGATCCCACGTAATAGGGAGGGGATTAGTATGTTACGAAAATCATATAAAGAAGCCCTTAAGCAGAGGAAAATGGAGATAAGGGAAAATGCGTGGGAGTCTTTAAATAAAGCTGCCGAGCTTAAAGATTCGGTTCTTTTTTGGAAAACTCTGCATCAACCTTTCTTCACAGAGGTGCAATCAGCAAAGATTGATACAGTAGTGGCCCCCGAGGGCTGGTTAATCCGCTTCGAAGCAATTTTTAACAAATCCAAACAGGGTATTTCAAACATCCAGGTCAATATTGTCATAACCACATATAATACTTAACGTAGGGTGCATAACCCAAGATGAAATCAGAACAGCCCTTAAGAATAGCTCCAGTGGTAAGGCTGCTGGCCCCGACGGCGTCCCAATTGATGTATTTAAACACAACATGGACCTTTGGGTACCTGTTTTGTTTAACCCCTTCACTGCGGCGGCTATTCTGCCGCAGTGCTATATAAATAGGGGACGTTTTCAAGTGCATTTTTTGTCCAATGGCCAATTTACTAAATGAATATATTGTTCCATGCATTAAACTCTTCTAGTAACAACAACATATAAGGCCTGATTTTGATGTCGGTGGGCCCGACACTGACGGCACTTCGATGTCGGTCCTACCGAGATCTGCATCTGCTGTTCACCCACCGTATTACGATGTGGCGGGGGGAGCATTGGATGGAGGGACCATCTGCGGCACTTCCGACGAGCTTAAAGAGCCCGTTGGTGTGTCAGAAGACACCATAATTCCCTAAGGACGGCAGAGTCAGGCTCATCTCCGCCATCGGGATTAAGATGGCCCTTTCCGCCTGCCCTTTCATGGCGGGTGACAAGGTAGGCAAAAGTGTCTTTGGCGGCCCCTAGCAGGGCCCCCTTCCCTCCCTGGCCCTTCGCTATGGTGCCCCTCTACAAATCCCTGCACCGTGTGGCAGGCTCCAGGTGTTGGGATCCAGAAAATCCTACCACTCAGTATTCCTACACAGCATTCGCAAAATACTAATCAAAAACATTTCTGAACAAAAGACACCAAGGGGAGTTCGGGATAGTGTGGCCTGCATGAATCGCACTACTTATTTTTACCCAGAATACTCTGCAAATGTTACACTTTGGCAGAAATCATAGCTTTTTCTTGCATTGCTGTGAGGGGCAGTTCCAGAATCTGTTGGAATCCAGAAAATTCCTACCACCCAGCATCCCCACACTTTACTAATAAACACTTTACCCTCCATGCGTACCTGGGCGATTGTATGATGTTACAACGCATGTTAGTACAATGTGTGCTGTTACATCGCAGTTGTTACAACAACTGCAATGTTACGACGCTATGCTATTACAACGCAAGTCTTTACATCGACTTGCGCTAGATGGCGTGTTAACAGTGGAAAAGTGTAATTTACTATTTCAACTCCAGTCCACTTATCAGTAGGGAAGGTGTTGGGATAGTAAACTACACTATTTTTAATGTTAGCACGCTATCTACCGCAAGTCGATGTAAAAACATGCGTTGTAATGGCATAGCGTAGTTACATCACAGGCGTGTCAGCTGTGGTGCTTGGGTCCAGGCACATCTGGCACCCAGAGAAACCTACCAACAGCAGACATTTCTACAACTTAGGCATAGCGGGAAGTCAATTGTGGTGTGACTGGGAAGGCTTTCACTGTTCACCCAGATTTCCCTACACACATCTAACTCTGGCTAAATCACAAATTATCCACACATTTCTGTGAGGGGGAGTCATGTAATTTGAGTGAATCAACAAAGTTCCAACCAACCAGTATTCCTACAAGTCACCCAATACAACTGGTGCTCTATATGTGTGGGTGGGCCTATCACTCTCAAAAGGAAAAGCCATAAAACACAACAAGGAGATATAACCTGTTTGCCCTTTAAACTCTCCCATTCTGGTGATCAGGTAGCTGTGATATTTGAGCCTGAGCTTGGCTAGCACTCAGGGAAACCTATCAAACCCAGATATTTCTTAAACTAGACATATAGTGGTGACAATTGTGTTGTAGATTGTGTGTATTCGACTATGTTTGGTTATCCAGGTTACCCAGCAAATCTCAAACTTTGCCTAAAATCACAATTTGTTTTACATTTTTGTGAGGTGAAAGTTCCAGAATCTGCAAGGATCCACAATATTCCTCCATCCACCTTTCTCACTTTTCTCCTAGTATACCATTTGTGTGGGATGGCCTATCATACGCAACAGGAATAGGTCAAAACCTGAACTATGTGAAGTCAATGTGATGTCACTGAGGTCTTCATGTAGTTACGGTTTTGGTCCATTCCTATGACATGCTGCTTTAGGTATACCCAACACATGTGATGCAGCATTT
Organism: Lissotriton vulgaris; assembly: GCF_964263255.1. Lineage (NCBI taxonomy): Eukaryota > Metazoa > Chordata > Amphibia > Caudata > Salamandridae > Lissotriton > Lissotriton vulgaris. The sequence goes on from NC_141699.1 coordinate 1,062,941,970, forward strand.
CAATAGGAAGAATTGTAGGAATACAGGGTGGTAAATCTTTGCCCACTGGTTTTCTGTCACATAAATATTGAATAACTGCTTTCTAATCCATAATTTGACATTCACTCAGAATTCTGGGTACAAATACATGCTGTAATCCATGCTTGTCACACCAGACTGAGTCTCCAGGTTTCACAAATGCCCAGGGTTCACCATGGCAAGCCTGAGGAAAGTGGGAATTCTTTGGTTGTAGTTTTAAAATAGGATGGCAGTAAAAGGGTAAACTGTCCATTCTGCCTTATCTTGGGGGAAGAAATACTGTCAGGTGCCAGGTGGAGAAGGTGGGGGATGGGTGGTGGGATAATTCAATGCCTAGATTGCCCACCATTCCACTCCATTCCTTTTTTTCCTCTGATTCCCTGGTGGACTTCCAACCTTCTGTGGGGTGTCAAATTGGGGCATCTGTCACCTATCAGCTTATTCCAATGCATCAGAAAGCCAACAAGTCTATCAGGGGAAAAAAAAGTAAGTAGTGCAGATATGCCCGTCCTGGCACTAGACTGCATATTCCCACCCGCTATCCTACAGGGCACCATCCATTGTTTCTGTCATCGGAAGTAGGCAAATTGGGGATGGGGGCAGGGTTAACCCCCTCTACACCAGTCCATATGTCAAAGCTATCACCACAAATCCCCAAATATACACATTTGCACTCACTTGCTGTGGGAATGTGGTTGCTCTATACCCTGGGGGGCAGAAACACTATAGAGGTGTCTATTCCTGATATGTAATGGGTATTTTGATCTTCTGGGCAGATTAGGAGCAAAATAAAAATCCCCTCTTTGGGGGGTGGGGTAGGAAAAAGGTCTGTTGTTGCTTTAGGGGTGTGGGATGTGATTCTAGGTAGACAGGGGTATGACCAGATGTAGGTCCCTTGCTCACTGTGCCACAGTATCCAAGGATCCAAGCTATACCTTACTGATGAGGCATATGTAAACTGAAACTGGTCAGATGTTGCTTTTATTCCCTTCTGAATGGTTCCTCTCCCGGCATTTGAGGATGTACTGTTTTCATGAAGAACAGGTTTATTAGTGATTTCCATAAGGCAGGCATTTACCTAAATTGGCACAGTGGGTTGAAAACAATCGTTTTTACAGCAAGTTATTGACACTGATTAGACTTTATGTAACCATTCCTCCCATCACCTTTTGTGTGCCTGATGTTAAGCCATCAGTGTCCAAGGGTATATCTAGTCCTGGATACCTTGCTCACGAAGGCATAAGATCCAAGCTATACCTCACTGGTGAGGTCTAAGTAAACAGAAAGTGGTCTTTGGGTGCTGGTGTTCCCTTCTGGAGGGGGGCTTGCTTGGCAGTTCTGAATGAACTGGCCCCATGAACAGCAGGGTCAGTGCTGATGTGCCCAGGGTGGGCCCATGTATAGAGTGGCACAGTGCGCAAAAAAACATGGATTTAATGCTTCCATGAGAGAATGCCAATTGTTAGACTTTTTGCAAACATTCCTCCCATCAACTTTTATGTGATGGCTGTGGCTTGATTCCAGGTTGGGTTAGACCCCACCACATTATTATAACAAAATCTATCCATAGCATCAAGTGTGCTTTCTACACACCTCCTGATGAAATACTGTCGACAATCCCTCAATCCACTGCTGATGGGGCAGAAAGATTGTTGGGGGCCGGGGCAGACCACCCCAACTCATTTTTTTTTCTAAATAGAAAAAATCCTGTGTGCCTAGTGGGCTCTCTGTAACCACATTGGGGATGGCAATATGGGAGTAAATCCCTTAATTTGCAGTACAGGGGGCAGAAAGACTGTTGGGGCCTTTTTTGTCTGGACAGTTCGGCCCGCTCCATTTTTCTTCATTAATGTGAAAATTCATGGGGTCTAATGAGCTTTCTAGCCCCAGGACCAGATAGTTTCCCCAATTTATTCTGCATGACATTGAAGCCCATCCAGACCTGCCAATTACTAAATATTTTCTCCCACTTCATTGAACTAGGTGTAACTACAGGTACATGCACTGACACCCACCTCCATAGTTCTAATCTCAAAAGATGGGAATGGCTAAATGGATTCAGCCAATTAGTGCTTAATTTCCTTGCTAAATACAGAGTGCAAACAAATACAAAGATAAATGAGAACAGATTACCTGTTGTTTCTTTAGCATTGTGGTTGGCTGAAGGCTTTATGTGACTAGGCAAATGAAAACCATATGGTTCCTACACTAAAATATAAAGCTGTAAGGCAAATAAATGTAATGTAGTCAGGCATATAAAGCAATAGAGTGATAGATAATGTAGTTTGGCAGATAGAGTCATAGACTACGGATATGCAATGAACAATATTGAGAGTGTATCTTACGTACACGCATGTTACAATTTATTTACTTAGTTGTTTATTAATATTTGTTATAATTCTTTCTTGCATTTTTGTAGAAAAATGGTGCATTAGGAATATTAGTTGTATTATCGAATATCAATTGTTTGTGTACATATTTAAGGATTCAAACAGGGCTTCATTATATCACTTGAGAATGAAATAGATATATGGACGGGAGCACTTATCCGACTCATGGTTATACGCTAACTCTCCGATGTGAAAATCAGGAGCTAATTGGTACCTCTGAAAATCATGCAGGTCATGTAGTTCTGGTACAGTTATCCTCATATGACTGTGCTCCAGTCTTACCAGCCTTTCAGAGATGACAGAGGGGAAACTATTTCTCCTTGTGTTCGCTCATTCTCTTCTTCCTCCTTCATGCAGTATTTACTAAAACTCCTAAATGCGGTGCTCACTAACCTAACCTGTATTGAATGTAGCATCAGAGATAAAGACCTATCTTGGCCCTAAATAAGGTGCTTGGGTAGAGCAAGTACTGTTCATAGGGGAAACATCCTTTACAACGCAACTTTTACCACGCAGTGCCTTTACGACGCAACTTTTACAACGCAAACCATTACAACGCATTGCGCTGGGGCGCGCTCTAGGATAGGGAATACGTTTGATTTACTATCCAACACCTTCCCTAGTGTCCACGGGGACTGGAGTTGGAATAGAAAATTAAACTATTCACTATCCAGCACCCCAAAGCGCTATGCTTTGTAAAGGTTTTTGTTGTAAAAACCGCGTTGTAAAGGCATGCGTGGTAAAAGCATGCGTTGTAATGTCATACATCTGTTCATAGAGCTAAGAGAACTCGCTGTGGAAAAATAGCCAAAAACTAGAAGAATGCACAAAACGATGTTGATGCCTGGTTGCATAACCAATCAACACCCGCCAGCAGACATAGGTTTAATATGTGGAATCCAATAAAGTTACATCGATTTTACCCTTGAGTTGAAGCAGTCATAACAGCCACCTTGCCAGCATGCACAGTGTTCCAGTCTACTGCAGTGCTGTTCAGCCTCAGTAGACAGCGAAGATTCATTAGCGCCGGCTGTCGATTAATTCCATAAGATTTGATCAAAGAATTGAACATTCTTCTTCCTCTCGTCACAGTCAACATCTTACTGTAGAATAAAAGTAAAAAGTGACTAAAGGAATGAGTAATTATATTTTATAGTTTGCAGCATGCTACAGCACCCCATGCATTATTCATGTGCTTGTATTCAGTAATGTAATTGCTTGCGTTTTCATACATAAACAAGTCATATTGGAATTTTCAGAAGACAAAATAGATGAAACTGTGTATGTTACAAAGAATGACACTGGAAACGTTTAGCAAATTATTTATTCCATCTCTACATAACCGCAGGTTACAGTCAGCTGAAGTCAGCTGTAGAACCTTCAGATCAACAGACTCTCGCACCTTCCAACTGGGACAGGTCCGGAGGGGAGAAGGAATGTACCACACAGATTAATTGTAACAGTGTAACCTTTTCTTCACTGTTTAAAGCTCCTTATTGAATTACTTGGCACATTACCTAAAATAGTAGTGGGCTCACCTAGCCTGCCTTTGTAATACAAGGCAGTTATTGAAAATATTTTTTTAATTTGTAAAAAGTCCAAGATCCTTATATATTTCTTTGCCATTTCATTTTTGTGGAAACCTCAGTGCTCAAGTATCCCTTAACCTATAATGATATGCTACATGACCGAATTTCAATATTGTGTTTGTATAAATCTGAAGTGCACAGTAGTTCTAATAGGATTGCAAAGTTTCATGTACTTTAGAGGCCCAAACTCCCTTTTTTCAGCACAGTACAAATGCACATCTAGTGCACTGTAGTAAACGTAGCCGTGTTTTGAGGTTTGTCACCAGAGGCGTGAATTGTAAAAATATTGCCTATATTTTAGAATCAAGGACTTTTCATATTCTTTCTTGTGAAAAGGTCATTCCGTCTAATTAGTAAGTTTGCTCAAAGTAAAAGTTTCAATCACATGTTCACGTTTCCATTAACTTGTATTCAATCAATCAATCAATCAAGACATTTGTAGAGCGCACTACTTACCCGGAGGGTCTCAAGGCGCTTGGGGGGGGTGCTGCTACTGCTCGAACAGCCAGGTCTTGAGCTTCTTCCTGAAGGAGAGGTGGTCTTGGGTCAGGCGCAGGTCGGTCGGGAGGGAGTTCCAGGTCTTGGCGGCCAGGTAGGAGAAGGACCTTCCTCCTGTTGTCGTTCTTCGGATGCGGGGGACGGCGGCGAGGGCGTGACTGGCTGATCGAAGATGGCGTTTGGGAGCGTAGAAGTTGATGCGGTTGTTGAGGTAGCTCGGGCCTTGATCGTGTAGGGCTTTGTGTGCGTGGGTGAGGAGCCGGAAGGTGATTCTTTTGTTGACGGGGAGCCAATGCAGGTTTCTCAGATGTCCGGAGATGTGGCTGTGTCGTGGGATGTCGAGGATGAGTCTGGCTGAGGTGTTCTGAATCCGCTGGAGTCTCTTCTGGAGCTTGGCGGTGGTGCCGGCGTAGAGGGCGTTGCCGTAGTCCAGTCGGCTGGTGACGAGGGCCTAGGTGACCGTCTTCCTGGTCTCGGTGGGGATCCACCGGAAGATCTTCCGTAGCATGCGCAGGATGTTGAAGCACGACGAGGAGACGGCGTTGACTTGTCTGGTCATGGAGAGGGAGGAGTCCAGGATGGAGCCCAGGTTGCGTGCGTGGTCTGTCGGTTTGGGTGCGGTGCCCACGGCGGGGGGCCACCAGGAGTCGTCCCAGGCGGAGGGCGAGGAGCCCAGGATGAGGACTTCCGTCTTGTCTGAGTTCAGTTTCAGGCGGCTGGTCGTCATCCACTCGGCTACGTTTTTCATCCCTTCGTGAAGGTTGGCTCTGGCGGCGGCGGGGTCGTTGGTCAGGGAGAGGATCAGCTGGGTGTCGTCAGCGTAGGAGATGATGTTGAGGTTGTGTTGGCATGCGATGGCCGCGAGGGGGCTCATGTAGACGTTGAAGAGGGTGGGGCTCAGCGAGGATCCTTGAGGGACGCCGCAGATGACTTCAGTGGCCTCTGACTTGTACGGTGGTAGACGGACTCTCTGTGTTCTTCCGTCGAGGAAGGAGATGATCCATTCCAGTGCCTTCTCCTGGATTCCGACGTTGCTGAGGCGCTGCACTAGGGTGCGGTGGCAGACAGTGCGAATGCCGCGGAGAGGTCTAGGAGGATGAGGGCCGCTGTTTCTCCGTTGTCCATCAGGGCTCGGATGTCATCGGTGGCAGCGATGAGGGCGGTCTCGGTGCTGTGGTTGGCTCGGAAGCCAGACTGTGAGCGGTCGAGGGATCCATTCGTCTTGAGGAAGGCGGCCAGCTGTTTGTTGATGGTCTTCTCGTTGACTTTGGCTGGAAACGGGAGGAGCGAGATGGGGCGGTAATTCTTGAGATCGGTGGGGTCTGCTGTAGGTTTCTTGAGTAGGGCGCTGAGTTCGGCGTGCTTCCAGCTCTCCGGGAAGGTGGCGGTGTCGAAGGAGGTGTTGATGATGTCCCGCAGGTGGGGTGCGATGACAGCGTCGGCCTTGTTGAAGACGTGGTGAGGGCAGGGGTCGGTTGGAGATCCGGAGTGGATGGAGTTCATCATGCGGACGGTGTCTTCTGTGCTGATCGGAGTCCAGGCGCGGAGGGTGGTGGTGGGGGGCGGTGGTTCAGTCGTGGCGTGCGTCGGTTGAGTGCTGAAGCTGTTGTGTATGTCTGCGATCTTGTTGTGAAAGTAGGAGGCGAGGGAGTTGCAGAGGTCTTGCGATGGGGTGATGTCGTTGTTTCCGGCGTTGGGGTTGGAGAGTTCTTTCACGATGTTGAAGAGTTCCTTGCAGTTGTGTGCGTTGTTGTCCAGCCGGTCCTTGAATGCAGTTTTCTTGGTGGCGCGGATCAGTTGGTGGTGCTTCCGGGTGGCAAGCTTGAGGGCGGTCATGTCGTCCGGTGTTGGTTCCTTTCTCCAGCCTTTCTCGAGAGCTCGGCAGTTCTTCTTGGAGCTCTTGAGTTCGTCGGTGAACCATGGGGCCTTCTTGCTGCCGGGTCTGCTGGGCGGGGTCCTCAGTGGAGCGAGCTCGTCCGCGCAGTTGCTGATCCACTTCGTGAGGTTGTCGGCGGCCTGGCTGGGGTTCGCTGATCTGGAGGGAGGGTGCTGGCTCAGGGAAGCGGCGAGCTGGTCAGCTGTGATCTTGTTCCAGCTTCTTCGAGCAACCTGTTGCTGGTGGTGGTGGATCGTCGTTCTGTTGAAGGTGAAGTGGACGCAGCTGTGGTCCGTCCAGTGGAGTCCGGTGGCGTGGCTGACGGCGATGTCTTTGCTGGATGAGAAGACGGCGTCGAGTGTGTGTCCGGCGAGGTGGGTGGGGGTGGACACCAGCTGCTTGAGACCGAGGTTGGCGAGGTTGTCGAGCAGGGTGGTGGCGTTTCTGTCGTTGTTGTTCTCCAGGTGGAAGTTGATGTCCCCCAGGAGGATGTAGTCAGCGGAGGGGAGGGCGTGCGGGCTGATGAAGTCGGCACTGTCCTCGCTGAATTGTGTGCGTGGTCCCGGGGGTCGGGAGATCAGGGTGCCTCTGAGGGTGGTTTTGGGGTCCGTGTGGATCTGGAAGTGCAGGTGTTCGGCGGTTTTCAGGGTGTCGTTGGTGTTGGTCTTGATGCGGATGGTGTCCCTGTAGATGATGGCGATGCCTCCTCCAGTCTGGATGACGCGGTCTCTTCGGGTGATCTTGTAGCCCTCTGGGATGGCGATGGCGATGTCGGGCGCTGAGGAGTCGTTCATCCAGGTTTCCGTGAGGAAGGCGACGTCAGGAGCTGTGGTGTAGAGGAGGTTCCAGAGTTCGATGGCGTGTCTGTGCACGGAGCGGGTGTTGAGGAGGATGCACTTCAGGTGGTTGCTGCTGGTGTTCGGCATGGCGGGTGCTGGTGCGGGGCAGGTCCGGATGCAGGTGAACTTGCAGGCATGGCAGCTGAAGGGTCCGTGGGTTCGTCTCGGGGTGGCTCGGTAGCATCCCGGGATTCGGCCGGTGTTGAGTGCGTTGAGGGTGGCGGCGTCGTAGGTCCGGCGGGTGGGCTGGTGTCTGCGGGGCCCAGGGGTCCTGGCACTGGGCGCGGTCCAGGCGCAGACGGGCTTACCTTTGGCGCACCTTCGGCGCTCAGTCGGTGCTCCTGTTGCGCGCGTCCGCTGCGCGGTCACTGAGGGGGCGTCATAAATCTGTAGCCGGGAGGGCGGGTCAGCTGAGAGGCGGGTAGCGGGTTGTCCAATGGGCTGGAGGTGGGCGGGGCCGCAGGGAGGCAGCGGCGGGAATCGGCGGAGGCGGCATGCGGCTCAGCGGCGGCTGGGTCGCGTAGGTAGGCTGGCAGACAGAAAGGAAGGCGCTTGGCAGCAGGAGGGGTGACCCGGCCTCGTAGAAGGCACAGTGGAAAAATTGTTAAAAAATGAGAGTTAAATGTGAGGATTTCAGCACTATACGCTGCAATTAGATTATGGGCGGAATCTGTGGTCCATTGAACTGACAATTGTTGCTCATTATTTTGTTTGCATACAGGCTATTTCTGCATTAAATGCATGTTACACTCTAAGGCTTCCCAAAGTGCTGTTTTGCCTTTTACAGAACCCATCATAGAGTAGACACTGATCCTCTGCACTCCACGTTAATATCTCACATGTATATTTCCTGCAAAGGACAAAACAAGAAACTCATTGCAAAATTTTAAGGCTCGAGATGACTTGGGAAGAGACCATTAGTACTAAAATTCATTAATTAAACACAGACGAATAATACTACACATGCTGCACGTGTACCTGATGCCCTAGTACGTATAGGGCGCACTTTTCCTGTTTGTGCCATGGCGCACCTTCAAACAGGTATGCCGTACGCAAACAGGGAAGGTGCACCATGTTAGTTTTAAATTGCTAATTTGACTAGTCAAAACAACTCTCTTTGACAAGCTTAAACCTTACTTCTTCTATTCTTAAATACCGAATCATACCGATTCGGTATTTAAGAATAGGTAAATAGTATGTAGGTAATTTTTGGGTAAATTTTACAGAATCTGTAAAATTCGGTATTTACGAATCGGTATTTACTGATTCAGTAACTGCCAGTCATTCCTATGGGCCTGGAGGCCCATAGGAATGAATGTCAAATACCGAATCGGTAAATACCGGTTCGGTAAAAGGGGAAAACATTGACAGGTGGCAGGGTGTCACCCTGTTGCACCCCTTAATTGTGTATGGGTGCACATGTTGCAGACATACCTGCCCTAAGGGCATGTATGTTTGCAACATGGCACTGTTGGAAAAGTAAAAAAAATGCTTTTTCAAAGGTTTTCATTATTTACCACCAACTTGTAGTTGGTGGTAAATAACGAATTCTCAACTGGGGAATGCACTAACTTGATTGCTCCCTACATCCTGGATTCGGTAATTTACCGAATTGGTATGTTAAGAATTCGGTATTTTACCAAAACGTAAATTACCGATTCGGTAAAATACCGAATCCTACAAAAATGCCACCTACATCTAAAAAGCCCAATACCGGTCGGTAACGGACGAAATTCAGTAATTTCGGCCGTTACCGACCGGTATTGGGTGACCTTTATCTGGCCCCTAATGTCCTTTACAGTTAAATGACTATAATAGCTATTTTCATTGTCGCAGTGTTGGCTGTTCTATAGGAAAGCATTAGCATCCAATATTACATTTTATAATGTTACCACCAAACATGTAATACCTACAAATTAGTTCTTGGGAGTGTTGACATATTTATTACATGCACAAATCAATGGTGGAATAGAATTCTTAATGAATATTTTGGAAAAGGTATTTTCGGAAAGTTACTGTTTCCCTGCATAAAAGCTTCCGGTGGCCCAGTTCCATGAGCTTCAACTGCCACCTGGCAGCTGAATAGCCACCTCAGTGAGGTGTAAACTTGCTCACACAGCAGGGTTAAAAGGCCTTGGGTTCGGGAAAGTGATGTGTCCTCTTTTCAGGAATGGCTTCTAGGCTGTGTTCAGGAACCTGATTAACTTCAATGAAGCCTTCACTGTCATAAGAAATATTTGCTGATTCCAGGCCTGCCAGCTTCCTTTGTCCACCAGTCAGGAAGCCACCAATCCCAGATGAAAGGGAGCTGCCCCAAGAACTGGTTTAGAGTGACCACAGAAAAGAGGCTGCTCATTTCCCTGGCCACACCTCTGGGTTGGTCACAAGAGCTCTGCACAGGGGAAGAACGGTTCTGACATCTTGGTTTGCGATAGAGAGGGGCACTGTAGGATTGTTTTCATGGGGACACATATGGAATATAATAGATGGTTATAGTTAGAACCTAGTTTCCATAGGAAAAGCATTTTTTGATTTGTTAATAACTTTAGCATTGTTTGACAAATCTTCACAAAATACTCCCTAAAAAAAGTGTATACAGGTCAGCTTCTATCCTGAAAGTTTGTGGGTAATTCGTCAAGCGGTGGCTGAGAAAAAAGGGGGGTCCCAAAATGCGTTTTCCCAAAGTTAATTTCCATAGGAAATATTGAAACAGGCTACAGCCCGAACTGCTGAACGGAATTACCCCGATTTGGCAAAAAGTTAGTGCTTGGTTCAGAAAGTGACCTTTTTTTAAATAAATCCATTTAGAAGGTTGCTGAGAAATTAAAAAATAAAAGTTTCGATATCTACGGCCGCGGTGGAGTCGCCACCCCTTCCGACCATGAGCTTTATTGTAATTGGCTGTCAACACTCCAAACCAGGAAGTGTTGGGAGCCATCTTTTGACTCGGTAGAAAACAGTAAAACAAAGGTGAAAAAAAAAGAAACGGGGGCAGGCTCAGGAGGTCGAACAAGGACCCGAGGGCCAAAAAAAGCATTCTTTTAAAAAAAAAAAAAAAAGGCCGAATTTGCGCGTGGTGCGCTAATCTGGCCAAAAAAAAGTTATGCCCCTGGATGGGCCAGGCCCCAGGGGCATGCAAAAAATGTATAGCGGGGTCCGCCGGTGCAGCCCCGGGGACCACCACCTCCTCGGGGCTTCATTTATGTTTTGGGGGTGGCACACAGCCCCGGGGACCGCCACCTCCCCGGGGCTCTACTTTTTAAAAATAATATTGTGGGGGGGGGGCTCGAGCCCCCCCAACACGCCCCATGGACCACAACCTACCCGGGGCAAGGTTGATAAAACCGCGGTGGCATGTAGCCCCCCCCACATGCCCCGAGGACACAACCTCCCAGGGGCACTAACTATGTACATGTTGGGGTCCATTACAGACCCTCGAGCCCCGGGGACCACCACCTCCCCAGGGCTTCGCAAACATTGAGAGATGGGCCGCTGAGCTCCTGGAGCCTTTGATGGCACTGGGAACAGCTAAACCCCAGGTCCAGCTCCAGCAGTGTTCCAGGGTGCCCACCCCGGGACCCTGCTGTTTGCTATGGTTGGTGTCAAAAAACAGGAGTATAAACCCATCAACCGATTGGGATTGGGGTCTGAGGAAGTGCATATAAAACAATATCCCAAGGGGTATAATTATACAGATTAATAATAAATTACTGGTAAGGATATCTATACAGTATTATCCTAAAAGAATCAAGGAGTCAAGTATTTCATTCAAAGTAGTGCTAGAAAAGCATCATTTTATATATACTGGTCAAGAAAGGATGGGGGAGGGAAGGGGAGAACAAGGGGGGGAGGCCAATAAACACAATTAATTACAGCACTGTGAGAACAATTAAACAAATGACAAATGACAAGTATCAGCCCAAAAGGTTGTACAAGGTGCACAAGTGCAGTGAATTGTGACACTACGGCAGTGCAAGTGACAAGAGATACAGTGTGAGCGGCGCAAGGTGCAAGGTGCAAATATATACAGTGACAATACAATGGTTTCCAGTTCAATTATGGTGTCCTAATTTAATCTTTCTAAGGAGAACCACTGTAGGGGGGCGCCTAAAGTCTGGCTGTTCGGTCGACGACGTTTCGATCCGGTTGAATGAGGATCATCTTCAGGACATACAGGGCTGGGTGCAGTGCGTTGATCATTGAATATCTGATCAATAGAAGGGAGTTAGCTTGGGGTCAGGCCAGATAAGGTCCAGGTCCGGGCAGCACGTGGAAAACAGCAAATTACTTGAATTGGCTAGAAGTCCAGGCAGGGCAATTGCCGATAGGTGGCGGGAAGCGTCCACTTCTACGGCGCAAGTCTCAATTATCTTCAGGCTGTTGTATCAATCACACGGCAGGGCAATTAGTCGAGTTGAATCCGGAAGGGAGAGTCGGGTAGCAGCGCTCAGTTTGCTATGGTAGGGCGGGAGCACGGCTCATGTCAGCAGCTCCCCTTTTGGAAAAGCAATGCCAGCTCCTGCAGGAGGCGGGGAGCGGGCAGGGACCGTGGGGTCATTGGGGCTCCCCCCATGGTCCCCAAAGGAACGGCCAGGTCCCGGGGGATGGGGTCCTCGGGGCTAGAAGTGGACCAGGAGGGGGGCCTCCCCTTTAAATAAATTTAAAAAATAAAAATAAAAAAAGGCAGGCGGGGGATGGGGTCCCCGGGCCCATAATTGGCCTGAGGAGGGGAGCCATGCTTCCCCCTCAGAAAAAATAATATTAATTACAACAGATGGCCAGGCCCCAGGGATGGGGTTCACAGGGCCATAATTGGTGGTAGGAGGGGGGCCAACGCGGTCCCCCTCTGAATATTTTTTCTTTTTAAAGGGTGCAAATGTGGCTAAGGGAAAGGGGGCCACACAGCCCCCCTCCCCAAAAAATTAAATAAAAAGGAAAATAAAGGAACCAGCAAATCCTCGGAGGGCCCGCCCCTTCCCTGAGCCACTGTGCAAACGCGCCCCGTGGCACGTTTTAAGGTGGGGAATTAGTTCCCTTGAATCCTGAGGATCCCTGGGGTCTATCTAGCCCACCAGGTACCTTTAGTACATGCCACAGGGCTGGGTTGCAGAGAGGTGGTCCGAAGCCACGCCTATTTTTACACCTCTCTGCAACACAGCTGTGTGGAACTTACTGGAGGTACCGGATGGGCTAGTTAGCTCCCTGGGACCTGCAGGACGCAAGGGGACTTAATCCCCCAACTTAAAACACGCCACGGGTGCGTTTGCACAGTGGTGCAGGGACGGGGTGTGGCCTGATGTGAGATGTGTGCAAACACGCCCTGTGGGGCATTTTAAGTTGTGGGATTAAGTCCCCTTGAATTCTGAGGGTCCCTGGGAGCCAACTAGTCCACCAGTTACCACCAGTAAGTGCCACAGTGTTGCGTTGCAGCGAGGTGGACAACGCTGCCGTTATGTCCCGTACCAAGGTAGGCCTACAGAGGGTCGTATTGAAGTTTTCAAACTACATGCAATATAAAGGCCTAAGGATAAATATTATGAAAACTTTTACTATGGCCTGTGGATACGGTCCCAAGAAAGTACGCTGTTAATATTTCTTGAGGGTAGGAGGATCGAGACCATCGACCACTTCTCCTATCTGGGAATAAATTTCGACAGGAGAGGCAATTGGCATACCGCCGTGAAAGCAAGAAATGTAGCGTTTTCCCGCGCTGTTGGCGCCTTGAAAAACTTTGCGTCCAAAGTAGGAGATAGACCCACGAAGGAACTGATTATAATTTATAAGGCCAAATGCATCTCTACGGCAGTTTATGGGGCAGGCATCTGGGGAATAGATAATTCATCGCTGATCCAACTAACTGAGAATCAATTCCTCAGAAACCTGCTCGGGCCCCAAAATCCTCAGCAACCTACCTCACACACATTGAGCTTGGCCTACCGTACATCTTAGATGCCATAAAGATAGCGCCCATATTATTATGGCACAAGGTGTGGGTTACCCCAGAGACCTCTTTAAATCGCAATTTAATATTAGACTGTTTGACCCTAGACGGAGCAAGTTACATTAAATGGTTGTCATATGTCAAAAATTTGATGACTGAGATTGGCCACCCAGCGTATTTTACGAGTCCTTCTAGTATGGAGACGGTAACGAGAAAAACACTGAAAAAAATGGCCCTGGATTACCTAGACAATAATAGATGGGATAAGGAAAAAAGTAAAAACTTAGTCTTGGACTACCAGCTAATCACCGTCAATAAAGGACTTCAATCGTACCTTACAAGTGACCTTAACTTTTACTCAAGAATGTTTTTAAAAAAGAAACCCAACATTCCCATCTCCCAACTCCAAAATCTAATGCCAATTTCACTTCTTCCGTTCTGTGCCAAAATCATAGAAAAAATGGCAAATAAACAACTAATGGAGTTTCTGGAGAAAGAAGCCCTCCTTCATCCCTCCCAGTCAGGATTTAGATCAGGCTATTCAACTGAATCGGCAGTCCTATACTCGACTGAATGTATTCGGAAGATGGTGGACGAAGGCGAGACGGCAGCGTTGGTCCTATTGGACCTCAGTGCAGCATTCGACACCGTGCTGCACTCAACGCTGCTGTCTCGTCTCTCGGACATGGAAGTAAAGGGCCCAGCACTTGCCTGGCTTTAATCCTTCCTGACCAATAGAACGTTCCAGCTACACTGCCCACCCTTCAGATCATCGCCTCGCAGGGCGAGCCATGGGGTTCCACAGGGCTCTAGTCTGAGCCCCACGTTATTCAACATCTATATGGAACCCCTGGCACACATTGTGGAGGATTTTGGGGTGGGCAATGTCAGCTACGCTGACGACACACAGTTGGTGTTCAAGCTGACCCCGGATCGAAGAGAACTGGCCACCAATTTTTCGAACTGTAGGTCGGCGGTAGCAACCTGGATGGATAACAACTGTCTCCATTTAAATGGAGACAAGACAGAGGTACTGGTGGTGGGGAGAGATGTCTCTGCATGGTCTCACGCATGGTAGCCCAGCGAACTGGGCGAGCTGCCTAGTCCCGTAGAGACGGTTAGAAATCTAGGCGTTATGCTGGATTCCGACCTCTCCTGTAAGACCCAAGTCAATAAAATAACAGGAAAATGCTTTGGCATATTAAAAGTTCTCCGCAAGGTACTTGACCTTCTTCCCACCAAGCCAGAAAAACCATAGTCCATGCTCTGATAACACCTCATTTGGACTATGGAAATGCCCTCCTGATAGGTCTCAGCCAGAAGGGCCTTCACCAACTACAATGTGTACAAAACACAGCAGCCCGACTGGTGCTCGGTCTCTCAAGAAAAACATCTACCAAAGCTGCCTTATCCAAACTCCATTGGCTCCCTATTAAAGAGAGAATTAAATTCAAGACCCTTTGCTATGCCCACCGTATCGCTCACAACAAGGGCCCCAATTACCTGAAAAGTCTTCTCACCATTCACCGTCCGACTAGAGACTTAAGATCATCAGGAATGATGTTATTTCAACTTCCCCGAATCACAAGAGCTAAAATGGGAGGCAAATCCTTCCGTTATCTGGCCACAAAATATTGGAATGCACTTCCACTCCACCTGCGGATGGAACCTTCCGAAATGAGATTTAGGGCAAAATTAAAAACTCATCTGTTCCCTAGCAAGTAACTCTTCTGCTGAGCTCCTCAACACCACTCCTCTGGATTAGTATTGTATTAGCAGTCAGCGTGGGGACACACAGTTTTGTGCAGCCAGGCGCTTTATAAACGTTTTATTAATATTATTATTATTATTATTATTACTGACCCGTTTTAGGTTTGGTACTTTCTTTTGTGTAATTACTCTCCCAGTTTGTAACACCTGGTCAAGGGAGAAACTTATCTGCCCATGTGATGAAATCTCCACCCAATCAAATATACATTGTATCATTTTTTGTAAATTTTATTCAGTTCCTAGGGCGGCCTTACTGAAACCAATCTTGAGGGTCAAGCCCGCTCTCCTATATCTACAACTATTAAACTGCCCTAGGGTTATTTTTCATGTTGCCAGTTATTTGGTGGGTGCTGTTAGGGTTAGGAACAAGAGAATGATAAATTGTAATTAACTGTATTTCCATAAAGCTGGATTTTTTGTATTGTAAATATTTTCTGTTATTGGGTAATGTAATATGGCAGCTAAATCTTTTGTGACATGATTTTTTAACATTTATGAAATTTGTAGGATATTTTTAAATATAATAATTGTAATCGTTTTTAAAGTGTTTTTGAATGTATATTACGTATCATCGTCTTTTTATGATATTGAATTATCGAAATAAAGTATTTTGACTGACGGACTAACAATCTTGAGGGCGTGGGGCCTCCGTACATGTAAATCTGCCCTCATTAGATTGCAACAGTTAGAAAATGCCACTGTTATACAAGCTGTATCGAGTTTTTTAAAAATATTGATTAAATTCAGGAACTCTATGTAATGAACTTAGTAAATTGACTGTATTTTATACTCCCTTTTAAACTTAATTCTTGGCACTACTATTTTTTAATGCTGGTGTTTGTATAATTCTTGCTTATCTTTTAAGCTGTATCTTATGTGATATCAAGTTTTTAATTGTATGCTTTTATGATTTCAAATATGAATTTCGAATAAAGCTTTTTGAAATTGAAATTGACCCTCAGGATTCAAGGGCAATTAATCCCCCAACTTAAAACCTGCCAGGGGGTGCATTTGCACAGTGGTGAAGGGAGGGGGTGGGACTGATGTGACGTGTGTACTTATCCAATCACTCCGCCAAAACCCAAGCACTTATAAATACACTATGCACTCTCCTTGCAGTACTCTAATTTTCCAGTCAGTACCCCTGTACTCATGCAATGACCCAGTCACTAACGCATGCACTGCTGCAATCCATTGAGGACTACCTATGCAGTCCAGTAATCCCCCGGGTACTACCTATGCGATCCTCCAATCACCCAGCAAGCACTATGTACTTATCCAATCACTGCGCCAAAACCCAAGCACTTATACATTCACCATGCACTCTCCTTGCAGGACTCTAATCATCCAGTCAGTACCCATACACTCATGCAATGACCCATGCACTATCTCATGCACTGCTACAATACCCTGAGCACTACCCATGCAGTCCAACCATCGCACTGTCAGTACCCATGCACTCCTTCAATGACCCAGCCAGCACCATGTACTTATCCAATCACTCCACCAAAACCCAAGCACTTATAAATTCACCATGCACTCTCCTTGCAGTACTCTAATCTTCCAGTCAGTACCCCTGTACTCATGCAATGACCAAGTCACTAACACATGCACTGCTGCAATCCATTGAGGACTACCTATGCAGTCCAGTAATCCCCCTGGTACTACCTATGCGGTCCTCCAATCACCCAGCAAGCACTATGTACTTATCCAATCACTGCGCCAAAACCCAAGCACTTATACATTCACCATGCACTCTCCTCGCAGTAGTCTAATCATCCAGTCACTACCCATGTAGTCATGCAATGATCCAGGCTCTAACCCATGCACTGCTACAATCCCTGTGTACTACACATGCAGTCCTCTAACCACCTACACACTTCTCATTCGCCCCTTCGATTCCCCTGGTAGTACCCATGCAGTCTAGCAATCACCCTGACACTCCCTGTGCAGTCCTTCAGTCACCCAGCCACTACCATGTACTCACCCAAACACCCAGCCAATACCCAATCACTTATACATTCATTCAGCCACTCTCCTTGCAGTATTCTAATCTTTCAATCAGTAGCTGTGTACTCATGCAATGATCTAGGCACTGACTGATCACTGTTACAATCCCATATGCCCTACAAATACAGTCCTGTACCCACTTACACACTTCTCATTTGCTCCTACAATTACCCAGGTAGTACCCATGCAGTCCTGGAATTACACTTTCACTCCTTGTGCACTCCTCCAGTCACCCAGCCATTACCATGTCCTAATCCGAACACTCCTCCAATACCCAAGCACTTATAAATTCACCACACACTCTCCTTGCAGTACTGTAATTATTCACTCAGTACCCATGTACTCATGCAATGACCCAGTCACTAACACATGCACTGCTGCAATACCTTGCGGACTACCTAGGCAGTCCAGTAAGCTCCCTAGTACTATCTATGCAGTCCTCCAATCACCCAACCAATCCAATGTGCTTATCCAATCACTGCGCCAAAACTCAAGCACCTATAAAATCACCATGCACTCTCCTTGTAGCACTCAAATCATCCAGTCACTACTCATGTACTCAGGCAATGACCCAGGAATTAACTCATGGCAAATACAGAGGAGGTCATGCTAATCACAGGGGTACCCCAATTGTATGTAGGTCTTTTCACTGTATTCTAAGTGTCTTTAGCGTAGCACTGACTCTAGGCCTGGTTAGTCAGAGTCAGTTACCACCAGTACCCATCAGCAAAAAAGTTGGAGGCACAGGAGGACTTTCTGCACCTCTGTTGGTTCTTTCTGCACGCCTCTTCTTCTTCTTGCACTTTTCTTCGTCTTTCTGAACTTCTGTTGCCTCTTTCTGCATTTGTCTTGCTTCTTTCAGTGCTTTTCTTCCTCTTTCTTCACATGTCCTACCTTCGTAGGAATAGTTAGAAATTAGTATTTAAAAAACCTTAGAAAATCATTAAAAAAAACATAGGTTTCAGGGACGTTATTGTTAGAAATGAACATTTAGCTGATGTTCCGCCGTTGTCTAGTTGGTGCCTGATGTCGTCTGTGGCGGCGATGAGGGCGGTCTCGGTGCTGTGGTTGCGTCAGAATCCGGACTGGTATGGGTCCAAGATGTTGTTGTCTGCAGGGTGGCGGGCCAATTGCATGTTGACTATTTTCTTGATGACCTTTGCCGGTAACGAGAGCAGGGAGATGGTCAGGAAGTTCTCGAGGTCCTTGGGGTCGCTTTGGGCTTCTTGAGGAGGGCGTTGATTTCGGCGTGCTTCCAGCTTTCCGGGAATGTCGCTATTTCAAAGGAGATGTTGATGACCTTCCGTAGTCGGGGTGCGATGGCTGCGTCTGCTTTGTTGAATATGTGGTGTGGGCAAGGATCTGACGGAGATCCAGAGTGGATGGAGTTCATGACCTTGCGAGTCTCGTCGGCGTGGACATTGGACCCGGAGGTCAGGCGGTTAGCGCTGGTGGTGTTGTCAGGGGAGGTGGAGTCTGGCGTGGTCGGGGCGGTCATGGTGTTGAAGCTGTCGTGGATGTCCGAGATGACATCTCAAATGACATCACTGATGACATCATCCACATGATCTGATGTACCTCCTCATACCCTAATAAAACCATTCATACACCCACTCTAAAATGCAGAGCACCAATATCAAAACCATACACAGACCAATAGCAGTTAGTACATACCTGCTCAGTGATTCATACGTCTACACACACACATAGCGTACAGTAAAATTCTGGCTAGGCAAAGGGTTGTCAAAGTTAGAATTGTATGCAGACATGTAACATTGCATTTTGTACTTTCCATTGCAGAGAAATGGCTCTTGCCCTTTTAAATTGTAAGGTGCACATAAACCATACATCGATTGAATGAATGTCACTGCACCTTACTTATTTTAACGAAGATACTAACTTTTTTTAAAAAAAATACGTTTTATAATTGTGAGTTTTAATTAACTGTACAATAAACAAACCTCAAACATTAAACCTGAATGTCAATTGAATTTTGCACATTGCTATATGGCCATATGCACTTTAGGCAAGTTTTGCACATAAAAATTCAGCAGATTACAGAATCTGTAACCCAGTGCAGTAGAGCATGGCCAACACAGGAGCTGACTAAGAACTCAATGAAACAATGCCTTGTTTGCAATAAGGTTCAGAATAGGACAGTATGCTGCTTAATGTGGAAATATTAATCAATTACACTGTATTTCACTTTAATGGATTGTTTTATTTATTTTTGGTTGATTTTTGCAATTCATTCTACCTTATTTTAATTGCTTTTATTTTATTGCGAAACAAAATTACACAAAAGAATAGATGGATTGGTCCAGCCAAATGATAGTAGGAAGAATATTACATGGTATCACGTTTGTTTGAAATTATTTGCACTTTCACTTTATATTTTGGTGACATAAAAAGATCAAAATGGCGGTATGCATTCATTGTGAAAAAGACTGTGGAGAGGGTAGAAACGTGTCACCTCAAGCCACAAATAATAAAGTCAACTTAAAAGCGAGCCCGAGTGTGTTGGAGCCTGTTGAAATAAAACAAAAAAGTGTGTTGAAATATATAAACCACAACTGAAAAGCATTTATTAAAGATGAAAATGTGTGTGTTTTTTAAACTTTTTCAGAAGTTGTTGTTTGGTGAAAAATGCCTAAATTTGCCAAAAATATTTAAAGCTGATATTTAAGTAAGAAATCATGGTGCATTGGGCAGACTTAATACTCACATTACTACCTTGGTACCAGGGCTTTGCTGCTGATATGTATTGCCATGTAGAGGCATTATAGATTGAAAAAGCTTTTTTTGCATTACTGCAGCAGCACTGCATGATAAATTGAACAACACCAACGCCCAGTCAGGTTTCATTCAGAGTACAAATTTGTAAAATGTAGTCAGACTGAGTTTTCCTAATGTGTACCAGTACCTTACTCAGGACATTTTACAGACAAATGGCAGAACAAAAGAGGACTGGGCCTGCAGTCTGTAACAGTGAAGAGCCTAGAAGACTGGACCTATACCAAAGACAAAAAAGTGGGCTCCAAAGTTCCTAAAGCTGACCTCCTGTTCAAGCTACAAATACACAACAAGCAACAAGAGGCTTTGTTCTGCAACTGCCCAGTTGACCAATGGGACCCGCCCTGGGCCATGCTGGCATTTGTTAGCGGTATTGTTGACCCTCAAGTGCTTTCCACAAGGTCCTGGGCCCTTGTTTGGTGTCAAAGTGGAATCTTCCTACCATCTTCTGAAACCTGGGACTCTGAATCTTTTTGGCTCTAAGAACTGCTGGAGGACGGGGACCAACCTGCCAAGCCGATCTGACGAAGGTGCATTGCTGCTGGGCCAAATATTTAGGTTGCTCCCTCTCAGTGCTTTTCAGCAGCAGCAAATCTGATTCAGCTGGACCTTGCAAAGAAGGTATCTGTCCTATTCTGCAATAGCCTGGAGCCTTGCCCCACTGGAAGAATCTGAGCTTCAAAAAAGTGACTAAGTCTGTAGGTCAAAATGTGCACAACGCGAAGGCGCCAAAAGTATCCAGCCAGAAAGAAACCTTCCTTGGGTGCAAAATTCTAATTCTTCTGAGAACATTTGCATCAGTAGTCTACTGCTTCACCAAAACCTTGTTCAGCCTTTATCTGGCAATGCAAAGCCCTCTTTGGCCACAGACAGCTGCCTTGTCCCACTGAGGAATTTCTGCCTTCCATTTCAGGAAGGTTAAACTTCTGATCTGGTCTAACCTAGTTTTTTTTATCTGACCAGTTTGCCACTGCAGTCAGCCTTAACTTGCCCCTAGGCACCAGTCAATCGCAACCAGTGGACCGTGGTTGATGGTTAATTCTTTTTTGGCTCAATTTTATTATTTCAACTTTAAATATCATAACACCAGTTACTAAATTGTTTAGGATATTTCTACTGTTATGCGTTGACTTTATTACTTTTTTGGTACTGCATAAATAGTTTTCACATTGCCCCAAAACTAAGCTTGTTTACTCTCTGCCACAGCTACCAGGTGGTGGAGCTCAGGTTAATTTAGAGACTGCAGTGATTCACCCGACTTGTTGCTTGAGGTGGGTACATTCCCTCCCCAACTAATAACCCAATTTCCTACTTCTTTTATAATTATTTATAAATGTTTCTTTTCCCGCAAACATTAGAGGGTTTTTTCAAAAACATTTAAATACTTGGCGACAAACCTAAGCAGTATATATAAAACACCAATGTTTAATGTGAAAGGATCAATGTTTTACTATTGTATTAATAGATCAATGGATATTATAATTAAAATGATGGTCATTGTGAGCACACCTATAATACAATATAGTGACAGCTGTAGTTTTCAGTGTTACCACCATAGCCAGAAACCAGCCCATAGCTAAATGGAGAGCTCTAATTATCCATTGTGGGTAAGTACATCATCAAGTCTTGTGTTCCACTCTTCTTGTTGTGAGTTTGCAGTCTGATTTAGTAATGGGGGAAGCAAAAAAAACCTTATAGAACCATATCAGAAGTGAAGGACATATTTTTTCACTTTTCCAAACTATGTGGGCCTAGATTTACCTAGACAAATTGTGCTGCGCCTGCAGGCTTTTTCAAGGGTACGCAAACAGACACAATCTTTGAAATCAACTTTACCAGAGGTCCCGGTAATTCCAGGGGTGTAGAAATTAAGGCAAGTGTTGGATTTTGGGGTCTATCCTGTGGGATTTAGTGTTTCTGCACCAAATCCCATGTTGTTTCCCGTTTTTTCACATAGAGAGTTTGTCTGATTTCAGGAGCAGAAATCTCCATGTGACACACAAACAACTTATTATTCCAATACATTGGTGAGCTACCAATAGCACAGCAGATGTAGAGGCACTGGGGCCCAAGGGTGTGAGTGGCCCTCCTACTGTACCCCAGTTAGCACTGTTTTTTACTACTAAAACTGGGGACAGGAGCCCATTTTCCTCAGTTGCTTTAGGGGCCATGAAGTGGTCCAGCAAGAGTTCCACTCTGCTTGCACTATGGCAAAAGGGAGTCTATGTTGGTGCTGGGCAGTTTTTTTCAGTGCAAGGGAAAACAAGGGGTGCACCGTATTTTTGTAAATACAGCGCATCCCTGCATGTTTTTAAATGATGCAGAGCAGCGCTGTAAGATTGCTTGCAGCTCCGCACTGCGCCTTATACATATATATACTACTTAGTGTGCCTATGTGGACTGCTGGGCCCTTTCAGCCTTATACTAGGCACTATCATTTCTGTTGGTGTTAATTAATAAAAAGAAACATGCTGCCTCATGGCTTGTTATTCACTCCCCGATCTATCTCACTCAGCTCTTTGCATCTTCATTTCTATCTCTACTTCACTATGTACCTACCTTGCTCTCCCTCTGTCTCACTTCTCTCCATCTCACCTATATCCACCTCTTATCTCTCAATACAGTTCTCTCTAACCCCACTCCTCCCACAAACGTACCTCTCTCTATCACACAGGGCTAATTTTACATCTCTAACAAGGTAGCCCATCACTCTACCTCCCTTCACGTCTCCCTGCTTAGCTTCAATGTCAGTTCTCTGTACCTCTCCTCTGTCTTCTTCGTTTGTCTCTTAACCTCATTTCTCTTACTCTCTAGCCATATTCCATTAATTCACCTCTCTCTAACTCTGTAAGCCCCCTCCCTGCCTAACGACACCTCCTTGCCTTTCACTGTAGCCCATAGCTCTATTACTACCTTACCTCTCTCTACTTGACACATCTCTCACACTACATATTTTCTCAATTTACCCCCATAGTTCTTTCTCCATCTCACCTCTCACTATCGTACTACTTTTAGCTCTAGTTCATTTTCTCCCTTTTTAATCTCTTTCCATTGACCCTATCACTCTGTTTCCCTTCTCCATCTCTGCAACTCTATTTCAACACACCCTGCCTACCTCATCTCCCTTTCTTCCTTTATACATCGCTCTGTCTCATTTCTTTCTTATCTTTATATTTGAATCAATACCATCATTCTTTCCCTGCCCCTCTATTTCACCTCCTCTTTCTCTGCATCTATCTTTCTATCCTTTACCATGCCCAGGGCCAGACTGGCCTTTTATTCAACCGGACCTTTCCAAGTGGGCTGGATCCACTGGACAGTGGTTTTAACACCCTAGGGCTGCCCTTGGTGTCTCTGTCACTTTCCTCTGCTCCTCAAGGATCTTTTAAGCAAAAAAGGGAGGCTTCAAGAGACGAACAACGAGGGAGGGGATAGAAAGCGATCAAAATAGATAGAAAGAGATCAGAGTGAAAAAAGAAGAGAAAGAGCTTGTGTGAGGAGGCAAAGGGAGCCAGGCTGCTTTGAAAATTTTTGTCAGGACTGCTCTTGAGTCGCGCCATATCTGATTTATTTTTTATACTTCTAAGTTTGTCCCTCACTCTACTGCACCATTTACTTCCTACCTTGCTTCTCTTGACACTTCTCTCACTACCTCACCTCTTTACCAGTCCATCTCTCTCTAACTCACATGTTTCTAACTTACCACTCTCTCTCGCTGTACCTCGCCCTTTGATTTTTCTCACCCTTCTCAAACTGTACACTTCTCTCTCCCGTTGTCCAGCTCTCACGGCCTCCCTCTAAAATACCCCGTGTGTCTCTCTCCCTTTCTCTACCTACCTCTTCATCTTTCTACCACTCCTTAGATTGTTTTCTGAGTATCTCACCGTTCTCTCTTTACCTTATGGTTTTTCCTAAGTCACCTATCTCTTCACATCAATGCGACCTCTTCCTTTTCTCTCTACTTCACCATGTTCATAATGTTGTTCTCTTTTTCTCTCTGTCTTTTCCATCTTCTTCTGCCTCTCATTTCACTTAATGAACAGAGTCAGAGAATTGCACACTCAGAAAGAGGAGAGAAGAGACACATCAGGATAAGAGAAATAAGAAGCAATTTTTGATTTCATCAGACGGAATAGTGACAATTCGGAGAGCAGTGATTTGACTTTCACTATTGCAGCGAGAAGGAGGATTTATATTAAATCCTTGGTAAATAAAGATACAGGTTCAAGCCCCATCTGCATTCATCTTATTTTAATATTAGGTGCAAGTCCACTAAACATCAACAAAGTCACCCTTACCCTTTTTAAGTTCCAATCATAGCCTTTTTTGAAATTAGATTCTAAATAAAATATCACTGCTAGAAGACAAAAACAATACTACATCGAAGGGCAAAACGAAATGACCTTAACAATGTTTGTTCATGCGTTCTTTGGGTGCAATCTGCAAGGTGAACACCAGGCTGCTGGAACTCTTTTGCAAGTCTGAATTCCTGAGTTTATATTATGCACATAGAGTTCCATAACATAAAACAAGACAGAGAGAGCCCCGAGGGCCTCGCTCTGTGTAATTCGGAACACTGTGTTAATATATTATTTTTACTCGACATAAATAAACTATTATCACTTTGACAAAAGAGATATCACTGCCTGAACATTATATTTCATTGACAGTCAAAGCTGAAAGATTAGGTTCCTAACAGTTCAGTGACCTAGCAGAATCTGTTTTTCTTTTGTGGTTCCAGGAACAGTGAAATGAAAATTCCCTTGAACAGCACTATATAAAATATGGCAGAAGCAATCAAGGCCTAAATCACAAAAATTCATAAACGAAAGAACAAATAAAACAAATTGTAAAAGAAGAGGATTACAATTTATTATGTATACATGCAAGAATAAAATTCACATTGAGGTATTACATTAAACACCAATAAGACATAAAATTAAAAAACCATATCCACACAAATGTATAAAATTTATATCATTCAATTATGACCCGCATAATTGGCACAAGAAAAGACAGAAACAGTAAGACATGAAAAATTGTGCAATACTACAAGTATATTCAGACTCCTAGATTATCACATCGATGTCATGTATGAGATAAATCAATATATCTACAACGATGAGGAAGTCATGAATTATACTAATTTTGAAAAGTGTTGACGCGTTTCGGTGGAATTACTTGATTCTTGCCACCTTTTTCAAGACAATATACAATGTCTGTCAAAACCAGGGAGTCATACAGTTTCCCCTAATATATGCTACAAGCAAGCTGTGCCCAGCGACGCATTACTTTGTTGTCACAGTTAACAAGATGCACGAGGTCGGAGCTTTTAGTCCGAAATACAATCTTTAGATTGGTCAGGGTTTTTTCTATTTTTCTCTTATCTTGTAATCTCTTTCGAGTACAACGTGACACACTCCGCCTTTTATAGGATGATTGGCACTTTCTCCTAATTGGAATATAGCCCTGTATTCGGGTTATAGATGTTACAAAGGCAATGAAAATGACGAGCTGAAGCTTCGGCTCCTTAGAAACGGCGTTTGGGGCACAGCTCTATCGAGTCTGTGGTTCTCGACCGCGGAAGTAGACCGCTGGTAAATAGAGTCTTGGCGCCGAAATTTCTCTCTTGTGCGTGGCGCTACCCATGAACAGTGGCATTACTTGTAAGCATTCGCTAATTTTCCTTACATTTCAAAGGCCTCGAAAACCCCACCTGATGGACAGTCAAAGGTGAGGAGAAGGCACAATGCCCACTGTGACTACTCAGGTTGGTTGAGGCCAGGGCTCGACTGGGCCCCAAAGTGAACCCTAGAAAATGGAACATCATTCCAACTTAGCACCAAGCAGGTAGGTGTGGCTGATCAAAGCTGACAACTCCCTTCCTTTTACAGCAATGAAAGATCCTCTTCTCCCCAAGCCATCTGCAATTCTTGTAAGGGCCTGCTCTCTGTTTTCTTTTTACCATGAGAACTAAAGAATGCAACCACAACGCTGATATTTCTGTGTGATTCTTCAATCACACAGTGTTCTCTTACCTTCATATGTTCCTTCTTAGGTCTGGCGTTAGCCAAGACCTTTTGATTTTACTAAAATTATACATATTTTATATGCACTTATAGGGGCTTTCAGTTACCCTTTATCCATTGGTCTGTTGAGTAATTCACATTTTTCTTTCACCCACTAAAGCATACAGCATGGAGCAAAGGTTCACTTTGCTGTGAGTGACAGCATCCTGCTCTTTTTACAAGGAGAACATCCAGTAATAAGAAGCCACTATGTCAATATGCAATTTTAAAGACCAAAAAATACATTTGCTTTTACATGATTTTTTAGGCCCCGGCAGCTCCCTCAACAATAAAGGTTTACAGAAACCATGACAACATAAAAAAAGCATTGCCAAAGCCAAAAACCGTTAGGCTGGGCTCAGCTCCAGACCTATTGATAGTGCTAATTCTTCTTTCTCTGGGCGTATGACCTGTGTGGCTCCACCTTATTCAATAAATGGTTTGTGCTTTACTCCTGCACCCTTGTTCTCTGGCTACATGTTATCACCCCAAAGCCTTGTCTCAGTGCCGGAACATACACATAATTTCACCAGAGCATCTCATTGGCAGTCTGTGACACAAACTATCACTAAACACTGAGATAATACAGCCTGATCCAGTCCTAGCTAGGGAGCAACAGAGTGATGCATATTATGGGGAGTGTTGGGAGACAATATAAGATTGTGTATACCAAGCGAAGGATTTTTGTCTACGAAATGCACAACGCAATAACTTTTTTAGCCACTCCAAATGGAGTAATTTGCAAATAAATTTAATATTTTAGGGCTTTAAGAACTTATTCCAATTTGTACTCATGTGGCTGCTACAGAAATTAGATCATGTGTACAAGTGTTTATAATCCTTACGCTTATTCTTCTACTCCTTAAATGTGTCATTTTATAGCTTGTTATTTATTGTATTGGTGTGATTTTATATAGACCTCTTTGGAGCTCCAACTCATAAATAAAGAAACAAATTGATTGATTGCATAATACATTACAGTTCATAACTGCATTTCACATAATTAAATTTTTTAAGACACGGTGTGATTTGCCCAGAAACAGAAGACCTTTAGTCAACAGCTGAGGCAAGCATTGGAACCAATATCCCAGGTTTAAAAATTGACAGGCCACATCTCTTCTGTTCTTGACCTCCTATTGCAATGCAGGAATCCGCACAGAGTGAACTGAGGAATACCATACAGCTCTTCCAGTGCACCTCACTCCTGACTTGTGGGGTCACAAGTGCTTTACTAGAACCCCTACACAGCTCGGCTTATGCACATATTTCTCCATCACCACTGCTCCAACTCGGACCCACACTAAACATATCCAATGCACCCAAACTCCAACGTTTAGAATCCTCTGCTGTTAATAACTGCGATTCACAAGCCTTTTTCAATACATCCCAGTCGTGCCATATAATTCCCCTTTCCAGCGTGTACTGGGACGTGCATAGCTCTACAAGAGCCTTTCACAATGAGCTCAGTGACTACCTCTCATTCCAACATAGCCCTCAAAACATACCTCTGCAGACACATCCTAAAACATTGAAAGGATTAGTGGCCCACACACAAACAAAGTATAAGCCAATCCATCAGGTCTCGCCCTGAAACCTATTGGATTTGCCAATGCTTGCTGACATCTTATATAGCTGCTGCGAAGGCAGTCCCATCAGGGGTGGCTGCCTTGAAAGGGTATTTTATCAAATACTACAAAATGCATGAACAGATTACCACTGCAGATGTGCACATGTTAATGAACCTTTGAAGACATTTTGCTTTATGTACAAAACAAAATCCTGTTCAAATATGTAGCCATGCAAAATAACCATCCCTTTCTCTTGCGGTATTTTCACTAATGCACCTCTTTCTTGGCCTACAATATCCTTTTCCCTCTTCAATGCGCCCAGTGCAGTGGCGTAACAAAACTTGAGGGGGCCCCCCTGCAAGGTACACAGAGGGGGCCCCTCCTGCAGTGGCGGCTGGGGACATCTGAAAGTGGTGTGCTTAAAATTAGTTTTGTAATACACTGCGGAGAGCGAGCCCGAAAAACTTAAGGGGGGTCTAACATTTTCAATTGACCTAATGTTACAATTGGATTCCATAACTTCCGCTTAGCTATCTTCACATGTGGATTTGTGAAAGCTGCAGTTAAAATAAAAAAGCATCTGCAATGCAATAGGTCTCGCATTTGCGAGAGTTAGAGCTATTGGCGTTGTAAATTACAATGTCTTTTACCTATGTGTTGTGGCATGGAGCGTGATGGGTGCATGTAAGGTTGTGACTAAATCAGTTACCTATAAAAAAGTTTACTTATACACAACCAGTTAGGGTGAAGCAGCCAGTGTTAAAGGCCATACGTCACTGTGTCTGCAAGAATAGTTAACCATATGTTAGATGTTAATGGTAGACAGATGATAGGCTTGGTTGGGGAGATAATCATACCTGCGACTGCAGCGTAAGAGCCTTATTTGTGTTAATGTACTTTGTAAAAAACCAATGTTGAGAGCAACACAAATTACACAAATTCACGTATGTGCACTGGGAGTACCTGACAGCAATTTCATCCAATCAACAAGTACTGTATTTCCCAATAGGTGCAAATATGAAACATATGAAAAAATTGAGTTTAAAAAAGGTGGGGGACAACAAGCAATGAGGGTTGACAGTTCAAGGGTGCTAGTGGCGAGTCGAGGAGGTCATGAGAGATATGAATGGAAGGAAAATAGTTGAATAGAGGATGGAGGGGAGATTTAACAAATACATTGGATGCTGGATGGCAATGAGGACTGGGATTCAGAGTGGGCAAAAAGCAGATGTGTGGATGCAAGATCAAATACACAACGTTTTGAAAATATTCAAGGAAGACTGATTTTTAGATGAAACAAAAAGGCATGCATGTATTCAAAAGTTGAGGGTGGCCGGAGAAGAGTAGATGGAATTCAAAGACAAAAGAGTGTAGGGTGGTTGGCGTGGAGAAGCATGAACAAATGGTCAAGAACTGACAGGGTTGTAAATGTATTCTTAACAAAGGCAGCATAATAAAAATGCCCACAATTGCCTTGGCTTTAAAATGTGCCTTTCAAGTTTTGGTCATGTTTGGATGAGACTGCACAGTAGAGGTTTGTGTCAGCGTCACCTCATCCACTTATTTAACTAAGCTATATGAAACAGTGTAGTGCTTTTGCCCGCCATGTACACAGGTCTTGTCTAGTGTCCAGGTCCTGGCTTTGCCACATGTAGTGGTTGGTTTCATAGCTGTAAAGAAAGCAGACAGCATGAAGCTTTGGATGCAAACCTCACATTTGCTGCGCATGGAGCACCATTGAGGAGGAGTCCACTCTCATAGACCTTTGTGCGACATGTAGCTCTTTATGCCAAATGCTACTGGACTGCAAGATGTGTTACTTTTACACACACAGTACACTCATTTTATCACTCTTGGGAGAATGAAGGTCTAAGTCTGTCCTGAAGGTATTCAGACCATAGCCTGTAGGTTTAATGCAGTGTTCTACTGATACTTTAACCCACTAAGTTACCCTACAAGAAAAGCAAAGGACACCTGGAGTTCTGGTGACACCTAATTAAAAATGGAGCCAATGTGTCTGTAGCGTTACACAAGCATGCCCTTGTGCTACATGACACCACCTAAAACACAAGTATCCGAACTAGAAAAAATGCACCATTGCAGGGATTTTCATCTTTCGTGTGAAATGTTTTTCGGCGCATTGCTCCCCAAATTACTTCAGTCCAGGAGCGATTTTTAACACAGCGAGTGGTTTGGCAGATGGGAGGAGGAGGTTTACCATGCCAGAGATTGTATGTGTAATTTAAGTGGTGCTCATAAAGCGCTCTATTACTTCAGGTCGAGTTTACGGTATATAAAAACTGCAAAAAGAGGTTGAAAACAAAGCCTTAATATAATGAATGATAAATAGATACTCATTTGTTGGCCGATTTGTACAAAGCGAAACCAGAAAATATTGATAAATCACGGTTACCCCTCCTAAATGGTGTGATAATAGGGGAATATTCTATTTTACCAAAACTCAATTTTCTTCTTTATCACGTATGCATGCACTTTTAAATACGTGAGTTCAGAATATCAGTTGTACAAAAGGTGTGGCTAAGAAAGCCAAAATATTATGAAAACTTTACCTTCTGGTAGCTACACATAAAATAACTTGCAACTTAAATGATTTTTTTAATTGATAGTGGCAAATGCACTGTAATACATTATGACAGTCTATTAGTTAATATACTGCAGAGGTCGGTGTGTAACCAGAGAGCCACATAATGACATCTTAGTGCAGTGGAGAATAGTTACTTGTGTATTTCTAGTGCCACAAGGTCAGTCTGTGACAGAAAGCACTGAGATTATGTAATTCACTTTTTTAAACTTGCAGTACACACAGTAGAAGGTATACTGCTACAAAATGCTTAAAAGGGTAAGATAAAATGGTGGTTCCAAAATATATATTTTAATAATACTGAGACTTACGTAATTATTTGTTTTCATTACTATCTCTTCAACACCATGCCAATTAAAAAACTCACTGCACAACTCACTTGTTAACTCTGCACTACAACTCAAAAAGAATGTCTTTGCCATCACAAACCTTTGATCAATTAAAGCCAGTACACCTACTAACTCCCAAGCATCCTTTATATTTGCAGATTTTTCCCTTTACATTTGCAGATTAACTAGTAGGCCTCATTTGCATTTCTTTCAGGCAGAAAGCACACTGACTGCCAGCCTTTGGCGTTACAGCGCAGGAGACGTGCTCAATGACACTTCAGTTAAAGCACTTAATTTAAGCTAGTTGAATGAATCGTCCCCATTGCTGCTACTCGAGAGGAAAAAGAGGTTAAGGGAGAGAGCGACAGGCCAAGGGCAGTGGGGAAAGGAAGAGAAGAAGGGGTTTAGGGAGGGAAAGTGAAGCAGACACTCCGACACCCAAGGAGGACTAAAAGCACTCACCCGTCACTAGTAGTCATGTTGCCAGGCGTGGGTGTTTCATCAGAACAGTCCACCGTTAGTGGTAAATCTGCTGCGCTCGTGTATGAGAATAACACGCATCATTTTAAAGTACATTTTTATAAAACATGTGTGAATACCCAATTAGGACACACGTTTGCAGTAACAGATTAGGGTTGGCAAATATGTTGTGCTCCGTATTTAAAGTCAAAATATGTTGCACTCCGGATTGAAAATCAAAAGGAAATAAATGTAATTTTACAGGTGTCTTATGTGTTTTTTCGACATACACTTTGAAACAGTTCCCTCTCCTTATAAGTGATACAAATGACGCTTGCATATGGCTTTACATCGAAAGCCATGTATTACATTGCATAATTTGTGTTTTTATTTCACACTTGTCAGTGGCTTCTATTTCATGAGATTGAAGCCATACCCATGAAGTATGGGTTTTGAAACCACTGCGAAACTGATAAAACTTCTGTAAGAAGCACTTGCAGAGTAAATGTGTATTGGCACCTTCTAAGGTTTCTGAGTATGACATTTGCAAGCCATTGAAGATGAGGTTTTGTAGTTTTTATTGTCATAAAAACTCCTCAGTCGCGAATCATAATAAAAGTCTAATGCCATGAATTTGCTGCAAAAAAAAAACAATGCAGTGTGCACTTAAAGGACAAAGCATTAAAAGGAGCCGCCTAAATCGTCTCACAGTCCTAGATATGAAGCACCTTATTTTTTTTATCCTGCAGGTCAATTATCATATTTGTTTAATTGTTTTCAGTGCGCGCTGAAGTATTTCCAATCCAGCACGTTGACTTCCGAAAAAGACCTAAATGTTCCCCTATAGAAAAAACGATGTGGATATGTCTATGCCTCATTAATTATTCAGCAGTTCTCCGACCCAACGCCAGAGCGCGGTGCTGATGGAGCCCCCTGGAGCTCGGGGGCCCCCAACGCATGGGCAGCGGGGGCCTGTGTTACGCCCCTGAATGCGCTTCAAACCTGTTCTGCTGCCTCCTATTTTGCACCAGTCACACCCCAGCAACAAAGTACATGTCCTTGCAGGCAGACAGCAGAGCAGCAGCAGCAGAGGGCCGTGCAGGCAGCAGGAGCCGAGGTGCCCAGCTGTTCTTTAATCCATGGCACTTCACTCACCTTGAACCAGCTTCCCCTGTAGGTCTTTAGACACTCGGATCACAGAGCAGGGCAGCGACGGACGGTGGCAGTGACTTTGGCCGCTGTGTCCCTGGCCAATCACTAGGTCCGAGAGGGAACAGCACGGCCAGGAGCTCCGCCTGCCGGATCAGAGGGAGTGTTTAGGACTGGGAGGCCCTGCAGAGAACTTTGGAACGATCGCATCATTTATTGTGTCTTACTGATAACAAAACTAACTGCACCCCCATCTCATTCAAAAGCCTCACAGAATCGGCGCTCAGTGCCCGTACCTTGTACTCACATCCCGGGGCCCCCCACTCTCTCCTCCAAGGGGGCTGGTTAGCTACTTCACTTTTTACAGAAGCCAAGCAGTAGCTTTGCTGCATTGCAAGCCTCAGACAGCTCTGGAAATGTTTTTTATACCAGCCCCAAATTGCAGTTGCAAGCGAACCACTGACTAGTACAGTCCATAGTCTTCAGTGGCTCTACCTTAAAAGAAAATTACCAACATATTTGTTCTACCTCTACATTTATTTGATTGCTTGATTTACCAAAGATACTAGTTAAAAGCAAGCGGTTTAAAACGACATACTGCAGGGCTTCCTACTTTCCCCAGCCCACCTGTCGGTGGACATTATATCTAACCCAATGCTTAATTTGAGTCAGTGGTTTCCCAGCACTTACTCATCAACACGCGTGCTTTTCATGAGCACTAATTAGGGACGTATTCATTTAAGGAGAGAATACGTGATTCGCCCAGAATCACGGGATGTTGAGCAGACGCCGAGACTCGACCCTGGTACCTCAGCTCCGAAGTCAGCATCTCTGGCCTTTACGCAACATCCTCTCCTCACGTTCATGCTCGGTAGGGTTCTGTTTTAGGCGGCGCTAACAGTAGCGATGGGCTGGTGCTAGCCGCCTCCTGCCGACTGCCGAGAGCCCAACACTTATTATTATTATTTTTACAAATTAAACACTGATTTAAACAATTACTCCATCTGGCTCCAAGCTATTCTTACGTTTGCATTGATTCAATGCTCCTGGCTGTTCTCGCTATGAGACCTGTGGTGCTCCCCCAAACACCCATACCTCGTGTGGCCTTCACATGCTGAATGGATGTTTAAAAAGTACACAAGCTGCATTAGGAAACATCCACTTTGCAACCGCCATGAAGGCATGAAGGCAATTTGTGAAGCGGGACCGCCGACTCCTTGTTGGGCAATCCCATTTCCAACACAATGCAGGTCGGATGCTGGTACAACCGGCATCATAATGAGGCCCTTGGTGCCAGCATATTGGCCCTGGTTTATGTATTCTGTGTAAAACGAAACCAAAATCTGATATACGACTGCAGGAATACACTGCACTCCGAGTTTCTAACCAGAACGTAACCTGCCATTTAACAGCTTTACAGTCACCCTTTCTCTTTCTATCCAGTGAATAGCTAGAATGGGCAACATATCTTTGTCAGAAGGAGGCTAAATAAAATTTTATTTTCTTACAATTTTCAAAAATAAAACGCTATCTTGTAGCACAACGAACACCTCACAAACACCTTGACACAGAAAGACATCTGAGGTGGGATTCTGGATGCATTCACGTATTTCTAAAAGTGCCTTACACTACTACCTGCAGAAAACATGGAAGTCAAACTAATTAATGTAATGTCTGCAAGTCTACTCTGCATAAAGTAAACACAATACAAATAACTGTGTGGAGAATTCCAATACTTAGATTCTGACCACACATTTATGAAAAAGCGATGAACTCATTCCATCTAAATTGTCCCTGGATGACAATCCCCTTCTGGCTATCAGTGGTTCGAAGTATACCAGCTATATTCTTTGTTGTGATAGTGCTGGGAGCCTGGGACACCACAAGTTCCAACAAACTGTGCAGAGTTATTGAGTCCGCAAGTGTTAGTCAGATTTCTGAGAGGTTTCTCTGTTTTCTCTGCGTAGCAAAAAGCAGATGTGCTTGAAGTCTAAGCAATCGAACTCCCATGGATCTGAAAAGGAATCAGGAATGATCATATCATTCATTGAAACTTCCAACACATATTGCAATGGTTCAGTGAATCCCATAACTTGATAAAGAAACCTTTCCCAATCATGCCCTCAGGCACAGAATAAGCAGTGGTGTGTGCAGGGTAGAAAACTCACCGACCTCTGTGGAATGTGGATGTGGTTTGAAGTTTTCGAACCACAAGTGTTTCAGTTCTTTCAGGGAGGAACTGTCCATTTATTAACAGTAGAATGATAATCAACGTAGTCCGCAACATGATAAAAAGAAGCAGTCCTGTAGAGATCCAAAGATAGGACATGGTGGTATCTGGTACCTGTCAATAAACCAATGATATGCAAAAATAAATTGATGGAGTAGAGTGTCCGTGGAGGGTGATAAAAAGTTGTCTGTGTAGAATTCAGATTTATTTTCGTAAAGCATTGTTTCTCGAAAAGGCATCAGATCAGTTGATGTTGACTCCTACTGAGGTTCATAGTAAACCAGATCAGTAGTTGAGACTGTAGAGGTGCTGAAAGTCCAACGGTAGGCTCTTTTGTGGAATCTTGAACGTGGAGTAAAGCAGGAGACACAGTAGGCTCTGCAGTCCTCTTGGATTAGGACTCAGGTTAACAGTATCACTAAACTCTTCCTGGGGTAATTCCTTCACAGTAGGGAGAGATTGAGAGGTTGTGCTCTGATGTAACTTTGCCATCATAAAGGGGGTCTGTTGAACAAGAGGTTGGCCATGTGAAGCTTTTAATGTGAGCAATGGATATCTTCTTGTTTTTCTTAGAATCAGGCGTGGAGGCAAGACTACACTCCTTCTGCTGTCTACTCCAAGAACTGGAACAGGTGGTCTGTAAGATGGCCCAAACACTTGTTTATCAGGAATCGTTTCTCGAACGGCAGAGTTGCAATGTGTCACAAATAGTTTAGCTCTGACTTTACTAATATTTTCCAACAACTACTGATGAGTTTTTGGGTCAAAAATCGTTGCTTCTGCAACCTTCCCAGATACATCGAGACCAGGAATACTCCAGAGAGCATCTTATTTTAGGTGCGACTACCTATTACTCCTCAAGTCAAATTATTAAATGCTCTTAGACAATTCCTACAGATTATTCAATCAACGTAATCCTGCCGACAATATCCTAGTGTTTAAAACTTGTTGAGCATACCAAAGCTCACTCATTTAATCTATAGCTCACAAGTTTAAATAGGTTGATGAATTGCAGATAAACACCCAGAACATATGTAACATCCCTGTAAGCCTTTGAGGTGAATGCATTACCATTATCTGAATGACAAAAAATAAAAAATGGTCCTATGGCTTTAAGATACTGCAAGTCATTTGCGACCGCTCAAGCATATCAGCACCCTTGACCCTGTAACCAGGTAGGTTGCCCCCTCAGCCACCAAACGGTCCTCCTGTGTGGCGCTACCCCTCCTGCTGCCACTCGCTGTGCCCCGCTGTCCCCCGGTTCGTACCGGGTGTCCCCCACGTTGTTTTCATTGCTGCTCGTTTTTTGGTTCATTGCTGTTTATTGTGTCCCCCGTGTTGTTCTCATTGCTGCTCGTCTTGGTTCATTGCTGTTTATTGTGTGCCCATTGTAATTGCCTGTCTTGTGTGCCCGTCTTGTGCCCTCTTTCCTTTCTGTGCCACCCACCCGCTCCCCCTCGCTCTCTCCCACGGCTGCGTCCCCTGCGGCACCGCCCCCTAGTTCCCCATTCGCGGCCCCGCTCCCCCCTCCCAGCTGCTCCTCCCTCCCTGTTCCCCTCATATGGAGGCCGTGCGGTGGTAAAGGGAGCGACCCTTGACCCTGTAACTAGGTAGGTTGCCCCCTCAGCCACCACATGGTCCTCCTGTATGGCGCTACCCCTGCTGCTGCCACTCGCTGTGCCCCGCTGACCCCGCGGTTCGAGCCGGGTGTCCCCGCGTTGTTTTCATTGCTGCTCGTCTTGGTTCATTGCTGTTTATTGTGTGCCCATTGTAATTGCCTGTCTTGTGTGCCCGTGTTGTGCCCTCTTTCCTTTCTGTGCCACCAACCCGCTCCCCCCTTGCTCTCTTCTGCCACTGCGTCCCCTGCGGCCCCGCCCCCCTGCTTCCCCATTCGTAGACCCGCTCCCGCGTCCCAGCTGCTCCTACCTCCCTCTTCCCCTCATATGGAGGCCTAGCAGCGACTTGCGCAGCGGACGCGCGCTTCGGGCGCGCCGCAAGCCCATCTGCGCCTGTCCATGCCTGGATCGCGGCCAGCGCCAGGGCCCCTGCCTCCTGCCAAAGCCAGAAAACCCGAATGAGATACGACATCGCCGCCCTCCATGCACTCAACACCCGCCGACCTTCCGCCTGCCACCGAGCCACCCCGAAGCGCACCCACGGATCCATCCCATGCCAAGCCTGCAAATTCACCTGCCTCCAAACATGCACCCCACCCTCCGGACCAAGCAACGACAACAACCACCTCAAGTGCATCCTACTCAACACCCGCTCCGTACCCAAACACGCCGTAGAACTCTGGGACCTCCTCAATACAACAGCACCAGACATCGCCTTCCTCATGGAAACCTGGATGAACGCCTCCTCAGCCCCTGACATCGCCATAGCCATCCCGGACGGCTACAAGATCACCCGCAAAGACCGCGTCAATCAAACTGGAGGAGGAATCGCCATCGTCTAAAGCACGGGTACTCATAGTACGGCCAGCGGGCCGGCAGCGGCCCGGCAAGCCTTCCCTGGCGGCCCGCGGACCTTGCAGACATCGTACTGTGTTTTAAAAACACATTTTTAAAGAGTGTCTGCAATCGGCGAGACTCTGCTGCTTTGTGGGGGTCGGGTGATTCATTCCGGTGATAGGCAGAGCGGAGCTGCAGGGGCCTAAGAGGTGAAATATAATAAAGCCCTATTAACATGCAAATGGTCTTTTAAAGACCTGTGAAGTGCTCGGGTGTGGCTTTGAGTGTGTGTGCCGGGCCGACACACTGGGTGAGATGCCGTTCCTGTCTTAGGCTGACTCACCGCTGAACCGTGGGTAGGGCTCGCAGCATCAGTCTAGCAGAGGGAAAAGGACTGCAGCTCCAAAGCTCCGAAGTCAGCAGCAAGAAATTCCTCAAGTTGGGGGCGCAGAGGGGCTTGTGCCTATTTCTTGAACAAACTCTGAACATCACCAGAGGTCATGCAGAATAAAGAACACTGCTCACTCAGTGCCATGGTAGACATGGTCAGGAACGATCAGAATTTAGGGTGGTATGGAACAGACACAAAGAATTCAGAGTGCATGAAAGTGGGGTGGGAGGTTAAGTCAAACTATGGGCATGGTCTCTGGTGTGGAGGTAGGTGCAGACATTGACACACCTGGTTGGATGCCTGTCATCTTCAATTTCATGTTTCTGTCAGAGCACATAGGTATAAGGGTGTATAATTATCTCTGTAATCAATGGCCAGTATGTAACTTAATCTCGAAACTCCCCGTCAGAAGGTTCTTGTGACTTAAAGTCCCAGGAGAGGGGCTCGAGGTGTTGTAGAAACGAGGGCACACATGGAACACGACTCTGCCATCTCAACAACAAGCTGTAAGTCGTGTTTTGGATACCTGGATTAGAGTGACAGCTTTTTTTAGGAACACCTGACTGTACAGACCCTACTGAGGGCATTCTTTCAGAAGTTCTGAAGATGCACACGCAGGTTTGGCAGCTGCCAAAGAGTAACCAAGGCTCATTCATAAAACCGACTGAAATCCTGACATACATGAATACCGAGACAATCTGCACCCAATGGGAGGGAGTGGGGATAAGGGGGGATGGCAAGATCGTAGATTTGGAGCGCAAAGGGTCAGATGCATCAGACAGGTTGGTTTATCGACTTACATGTTTACCATAAAATTCCAATTAACCTCCTTAGTGCTTATCATGCAGCATGGGGAAACAGGAGGATGTTGAGTGAGGGAGGGAGAGAGGGAATGGGAGTGAGGGATGGGGAAGGGGGAGCGGGTGAAGGGGTGTGAGGGTGAGTGAAGGGGAGTGAGGGAAGGGGAGAGAGTAAGGGAAGGGGAGTGAGGGAGGTAGAGAGTGAAGGGGAGTGAGGCAGGGAGAAGGGGAGTGAAGGGGAGGGAAGGGGAGTGAGGGTGAGGGAGGGAAGGGGAGTGAGGGACGGGGAGTGAGGGAGGGAGGGGGGAAGGGGAGTGAGGGAGGTTGAGAGGGAAGGGGAGTGAGGGTGAGGGAGGGAAGGGGAGTGAGGGAGGTAGGTAGGGAGGGAAGGGGAGTGAGGGTGAGGGTGAGGGAGGGAAGGGGAGTGAGGGAGTGAGAGGGGGAAGGGGAGTGAGGGTGAGGAAAGGGGAGTGAGGGAAGGGGAGTAAAGGAAGGGGAGTGAGGGTGAGGGAGGGAAGGGGAGGAGAGAGGGAAAGAGAGGGAGTGTGAGGGATGGTGAGGAAGGGAAGGAGAGGGAGGGAAGGAGAGGGAGGGAGAGAGAGGGAGAGGGAGAGAGAGGGAGGGGGATTGGGAGGGAAGAGGGAAGGAGAGAGAGGGAGGGAGAGAGGGGGGAGAGAGGGAGAGGGAAGGAGAGAGAGGGAGTCATAGTTTTTTTTTGTTGCTCTAGTACCGCCCCCTCCCCCACTGACCCCGCCCCCACAAGTGCAGCCCTCGGACACAAACCACACTGTAAATTTGGCCCCAGAGAGAAAGTTTGTGAGTACCCATGGTCTACAGGAACACCATCAGAGTCACGACCAACGCCGAAGATACCCTCACCACCGCCGAACACCTACACTTCCAGATCCACATTGACCCCAAGACCACCCTCAGAGGAACCCTCATCTACAGACCC
Source organism: Lissotriton vulgaris (assembly GCF_964263255.1). NCBI lineage: Eukaryota > Metazoa > Chordata > Amphibia > Caudata > Salamandridae > Lissotriton > Lissotriton vulgaris. Next base: position 1,062,980,698 of record NC_141699.1, read on the forward strand.
CCGGGCCCGCACACACACTTCAGCGAAACCATTGCCGACTTCATCAGCCCGCATGCCCTCGCCACATCAGAATACATCCTCCTAGGGGATAAGCATGGGCGAAATTTGCGAATGCGTGTTCCGCGAATTCGCAGATTGCCCCGCAACATCGCAAAAAAAATCCGCAAATTTGTGAATTTTCCCGCGAAATCACAGATTTTTTTGCGGTTTGCCCTGGAGTACTTTCTACTGGCTAATCCAGTAAGTGCTCCCTCATTGGGTAAATGTATAGTCCTTTTACTACACTGCAGCTGCAAAAAAGGGCCAGAAAATGTGTCTCCAGTGACCATGTGTGCCTGTAACACAGGCACAGGCACACATGGTCACTGGAGACATATCTTCTGGCCCTTTACGCAGCTACAGTGTAGTAAAAGCACTATGGGGCAGATTTACAAGCCGCTTGCGCCTCTTTTGCGCCGCAGTTGCGTCACTTTTGTGATGCAGCGGCAGCACAAAAGATGCTCCATGGTGATGGGTATTAACAACGTGACGCATCTGAGAGATGCTTCACGTTGTAAAGCCCTGCGCCATCAGGAGGCATTCCGGTGCAGGGGAGGGCGTTCCTGTGCAGGAACGCCTCCTAAAAGTGGCTGAGTGAAATCTACAAGATTTCACTCAGTCACTTTTAGGCCAATGCTGCGTCAAAACCCTGCGCCTGCTTGAAACAGGCGCAAGGCTTGACGCAGCATGGGGGAGATAGGGCCCCCCAGAGCATTGCTGGAGCTGCGTCGCGCTTGCGACGCAGCTCCAGCAATGTGCTGCTTTTATGGCACAGATGAGTGACGCATCTGTGCCGTTTTTGCCACATGGTGCACCGCATTGTAAATGCGGCGCACCATGGGTGGCGGAGCTATGGAGCATCCCTGGGAATGCGCCAGTTATTGGAAATTTGCCCCAATACATTTAGCCAACGAGGGAGCACTTACTGATTAGACAGTAGAAAGTACTCCAGTTGAGTAGAGGTATTGCACAAAAAGGTGGCATCTTCGTGGACAAACACGCAGGGCGGGATTCATTCTGCCCCCTGTTAGACTCATTTTTTGTGCATTTCTGCCCTCTGCTAGACTCGTTTTTCCCTTGCTTTTTCTGCCCTTCTGCCCTCTGTTAGACTAGTTTTTCCCTTGTTTTTCTGCCCTTCTGCCCCCTGTTAGACTCGTTTTTTGTGCCCTTATGCCCTCTGTTAGACTCATTTTTCCCTTGTTTTTCTGCCCTTCTGCCCTCTGTTAGACTCGTTTTTTGTGCCCTTCTGCCCTCTGTTATTCCCTTTTTTGTGCCCTTCTGCCCTCTGTTAGACTCGTTTTTTGTGCCCTTCTGCCCTCTGTTAGACTCGTTTTTGTGCCTTTCTGCCCCCTGTTAGACTCGTTTTTTGTGCCCTTCTGTCCAGTTAGACTAGTTTTTCCCTTGTTTTTCTGCCCTGCTGTCTTCTGTTAGACTGGTTTGTTGTGCCCTTCTGCCCTGTTAGACTCATTTTACCCTTGTTTTCCTGCCCTTCTGCCCTTTGTTAGACTGCTTTTTGTGCCTTTCTGCCCTCTGCATCACCACATCATCACTCAGCGCTACCCCAGCATCACTCAGCACAACCACATTATAACTCAGCACCGCCATATTATCACTCAGCACCACCACAGCACCACTCAGCACCACCACAGCATTACTCAGCAACACCACATTCTCACTCAGCACCACCACAGCACCACTCAGCACCACCACAGCATTACACAGCACCACCACATTCTCACTCAGCACCACCACAGCATTACTCAGCACCACCACAGCATCACTCAGCACCACCACAGCACCACTCAGCGCCCCCACAGCACCAGTCAGTGCCACCACAGCATCACTCAGCACCACCACAGCATCACTCAGCACCACCGCATTATCACTCAGCACCACCACAGCACCACTCAGCACCACCACAGCATCACTCTGCACCACCACAGCATCACTCAGCACCACCACAGCACTACTCAGCACCACCCCAGCACCACTCAGCACCACCACAGCACCACTCAGTGCCACCACATTATCACTCAGCACTACCACAGCACCACTCAGCGCCACCACAGCACCACTCAGTACCACCACATCATCACTCAGCACCACCACAGCACCAATCAGTCCCACCACAGCACCACTCAGCGCCACCACAGCATCACTCAGCACCACCACAGCATCACTCAGCACCACTCCAGCATCACTCAGCACCATCCCAGTATCACTCAGCACCACCACAGCACCACTCAGCATCACCACAGCGCCACTCAGCACTACCACAGCACCACTCAGTGCCACCCCAGCATCAATCTGCGCAACCATTCAACAACAACTCGTTCAAATATGTTCTCTCAATGTTTCAAGCTTTATTACAAATGTCACAAAAAGATGTTAATATTTCAGTTCTGTTTTTGGATTTTTGTCACAATAAAATACACTGAACATAATCTTCACAAACGTTATTTACAAAAGTTTAAGCTATTGCCATTATAAATTAAAATCACTTTTAGTATTAATTATTTTAAAACATTAAAAGCCATTGTAATTTGTAATATCAATACATCTAAGTCACGTAAATACTAAACATTTTGCATTACAAATGCTAGAGGTGTCACATTTGCGAAAGTTATAACTATTGGCATTGTAAATGACAAATATATTAATTTAGCTATTTTCAAAACCAACACATAAATAAAAAAAAGTGTCATTTACAAGACCAATAGCTCAAACTTTCCTAATGCGAGACCTATTGCATTGCAAATGCTTATTTTTATATCTGTCAGTGCTTCCTGTTGAGGTTTAATTTTCGTGACAGGCGCCTCATTGCCTACTTGTAACTATTCTCTGACCCTGCTTCAAGGGTCAGAGAAGAGTTGCAAGTAGGCAACGAGGCGCCAGGAAGCACTTACAGGCTTACAGCAGCAGGTGCCCAAGGTGAAGTTAATTTCTTTGTAACCGTTTGTAAAAGGTTACAAAAAATTAGCTTCAACTTTTGAACGAATTTTCAGCCCATGCTTACTAGGGGACCTGAATTTCCACCTGGAGAACAATAACCACAACAACACCACCACCCTGCTCGACAACCTCGGACTCAAGCAACTAGTCAACAGCCCCAACCACTATGCCTGGCCACACGCTCGACCCTATCTTCTCCGCCAGCAACCATGTCTCCTTCAGCCACTCCACATAACTACATTGGACAAACCACAGCTACATCCATTTCACCTTTAAGAAGACTGCTTCCCACCACCGCCCGCAACAGATCCCCAGCAGAAGCTGGAGCAAAATCACCACAGACCAGCTAACCACATCACTGAGCCAAAACCCACAAACCGACACCCCTGACACCAACGATGCAGCCCGCAACCTCGCACAGTGGATCACCGACTTGCTCTACTGAAGAACCCCCATGCAAGAACTACAACAGGAAAACCACATGGTTCACCGACGCCCTCAAAGAATCAAATAAATCCTGCCGAACTCTCGAGAAATCCTGACGCCACGAACGAACAACAGAAAACATATGATTACTCTCAAGAACGCCACTCGCAAAAACCACCAGCTGATCCGCACCACCAAAAGAACATTGTTCAAAGAGCGACTGTACAACAACACACACAACAGCAAGGAACTCTTCAGCATCGTAAAAGAGCTCTCCAACCCCAGCGCCAGCAACAATGACATCACACAGTCGCAAGACCTCTGCAACTCCCTCACCACGTTCTTCTATCGCAAAATCACCGATATACACGACAGCTGCGGCGCCCAAAGTCCGCCACCACTCACCAAACCAACGCCCCCCACCACCATCCTCAGCACCTGGACACCCATCAGCACTGAAGACACCACCCACATCATGAACACCATCCACTCTGGCTCCCCCTCGGACCCGTGCCCTCACCACATCTTCAACAAGGCTGACACCAGCATCGCACCCCATCTCCGGAACATCATAAACAACTCCTTCACATCCGCCACCTTCCCAGAAAGCTGGAAGCACGCAGAGATCAACGCCCTTCTAAAGAAACCAATAACGGACCCTAAAGACCTCAAGAACTTCCGCCCCATCTCTCTCCTTCCCTTCCTGGCAAAAGTCATTGAGAAGACCGTCAATAAACAGCTGACTACATTCCTCGAGGCAAACAACTCCCTTGACCCATCCCAGTCCGGATTTCGAGCCAACCACAGCACCGAGAACGCCCTCATCGCAGCCACCAACGACATCTGAACCCTGCTGGACAACTGGCAAACAACCGCTCTCATCCTCCTAGACCTCTCAGCCGCCTTTGATACCGTCTGCCACCGCACCCTTATAACCCGCCTCCACGACACTGGGATCCAAGGAAAAGCCCTGGACTGGATCCCCTTGTTCCTCTCCAACAGAACCCAGAGAGTCGGCCTCCCTCCCTTCGGCTCTGCGGCCACCGAGATCATCTGTGGCATACCCCCAGGCTCCTCTCTCAGCCCAACCCTCTTCAATATCTACATGAGCCCCCTCGCCGCCAGCGCACGCAAACACAACCTCAACATCATCTCCTACGCCGACGACAACCAGCTGATACTCTCCCTCACCATGGACCCAGCCACTGCCAAAACCTACCTCCAGGCAGGAATGAAAGACGTCGCGGAATGGATGAAGCTCAGTCGTCTGAAACTGAACTCAGACAAGACGGAGGTCCTCATCCTCGGACAATCCCCTTCCGCATGGGACGACTTCTGGTGGCCCACAGCGCTGAGCACCGCCCGACACCCACAGACATCGCACGCAATCTGGGATTCATCCTGGACTCCTCACTCTCGATGACCTAACAAGTCAACACCATCACATCCTCATGCTTCAACACCCTGCGCATGCTCCGGAAGATCTTCCGGTGGATCCCCACCGAAACCAGAAAGAAGGTGACACAAGCCCTCGTCACCAGCCGACTGGACTATGGGAACGGCCTATATGCAGGAACCACAGCCAAACTTCAGAAACAACTTCAGCGCATAAAGAACGTCTCCGCATGACTCATCCTCTACGTCCCTCGCCACAGCCACATATCTGCCAACCTAAGAAACCTGCACTGGCTCCCCATCAGCAAAAGAATCACGTTCAGGCTCCTCACCCAAGCGCACAAGGCGCTCCACGACATGGGCCCGAATACCTCAACAACCGCCTAACCTTCCACACTCCGACCCGCCAGCTCCGCTCCACCAGCCTCGCACTCGCCACCATCCCACAGATTCGCAGAACCACCAACAGAGGAAGATCGTTCTCCTACCTGGCCGCCAAGTCAAGGAACTCGCTCACCTTCAGGACACACCTCAAGACCTGGCTAGTCGAGCAGTAACAGCACACCCCCTCCCTTCAGAGCCTTGAGACCCTCACGGGTGAGCAGCGCGCTCTATAAATTGATTGATTGATTGATTGATTGATTGATTTCTTGATGGACCAACCCCATAAGAATCTGAAGCATAAGTCAACAGAAAGCAACGTCTATCAATGAATCAATCATGGGTTTGTTTAGTGCAGCTCCTCGCCCGATAGGGTCTCAAGGCACTAAGGGTGGGGCACGCGCCTCCTGGATGTACATGGTGACTCATCGAAAAGCCAGGTCTTGAGGTCCTTCAAGAATTTGGAGAGTGTTGGTGTCTGCCAGCGGTGGAGAGGGAAGGTATTCCATGCTTTGGCCGCGAGGAAAGAGAAGGATAGACCTCCTGTTCTGGTCTTCTTGTTGCGTGGCACCGTCGCAAGGGAGAGCTGGGCTGAGCGGAGGGATCTTTGGGGTGGGTGGAAAAAGAGGCTGTGGTTCATGTAGGTTTGTCCGGGGTTGTGGAGGGCTTTGCTGACGTGGGTAAGAAGCTTGAAGAGGATTTTCATCTCAACAGGGAGCCAGTGTAGTGTCCGCAGGTGTTGGCTGAGGTGGCAGTGGCATGGTAGGTTGAGGACTAGTCTGGCGGTGGTGTTCTGGATGTTCTGGAGTTTTGGGGTGAAGTTTTTATTGAGCCCGGTGTTCAGTGTATTGCTGTAGTCAATAATGAGGGCGTGGGTGATGATTTTCCTGTGTTTGAGGGGAATCCAGTTGAAGGTCTTTCATAGGAGACAGAGGGTGTGGTAGCAAGAAGAGGGGACAGCATTGATTGTGTGACTGAATATAAAATTACAGGCAAAACCTTGTGACACCGGTAAGCACTATTGGGTAACATTCGTTTGCTAGTGTTATGTTCAGTCCGCACCTCTTCACAGGTAGTTGTTTACTTGCACACCTGACTCTATCACACGGCGTTTTCTGTTTAAAGAAGCATGTCACGGGACCTTTTCACCTACGTTTGTTTGCACACGCATTTCCTTTTCAATAACGTCATTTACTTAGTTTTTCTTCACAGTAGTGTCACGTTTTAGTGAGATGAAGGTTGCACTCTAACTTTTGTTATTTCGTCACTGAACACACCTGAATCCTGGATTTCACCCACATTTTCACCCGCATGTGGATACAGCCTTTTGGTTCTCTCTTGACTATCACGTTTTTTGGTATACATTTTTTCAACACGCTCGGCCCCTGACTGATGTACATTCTATTTTACTTGTCCACAGCATATACCCCCTGACGAAGAGCCACCGGCTCGAAATGCATTGGGGATTGGAATTATGCAAATGATGCCACTACATTGAAACTTTGGCCACTTTAATGTGACAAAACACTTGCTTCAGTTGTTTCCACATGAGGAGGACCTTGATGATTTGGATTACAATGTGTGAACTTAGATTCCACGAATCAAATATGAAAAAGTGAATAAAACTTTGGATTATTACACCTTTCGACTACCTTTTGCTCATTCAAAAAAAACAGTAAGGGCAGTATCCTGAACACCCTAAAAGACTTAAACTTTCTTGGTATACCCTACTGAACATTTGGTTTACCCCAGGAGTGCAGCGGATCTTCACAATTAACAACTGAATATAAAATGACATTAATTACAACTGCGGTTGGCCAGGACATGCTCAACAAAAGATCACCTCAAAATGACAATCAAAATAGTGTGGTCAGTCTACATGGGTCTCCCAAAAATAAAATGTGTCATTTATAGACAAATTTCTTCCTCCAGGTGGGATAGCTACCATAACCACCAGTTTCAGTGCTTTAGCTTTGACTCTGCAGATTTTGCCAGCATATGCAGACACATTAACCAGATGAGCTACCCTGGTTAAATGTAACCTAGTTAATTCATTTGAGAATATGTTTCCATTTTACTTCTGGTATGAAAACCACTAGAGTGTCACCTGTATTCCGGGTGTAGAAGTGGTCTGAAGGCTCCACTCCGTTTACTGTTGCTTAAATCACTGTCAAATTATCTGTGCCGACCTTTACTTGAGATTGGATTGCAACAGATGTCTTAGAAATGTATGGCCTGCTTTCGCAGCAAAGGAAAGTTTGCTGCATAGTTCCCTGACATGTGAATATTTGCACTATAAGGGGCAAGGGCTCTCCACAGCCGACATGAAAGCCCTTTCCATAGATCAGACCCTGGCTCTACAGTCCTGCAGACAACGGGCTGGAAAAAGAATAATTGTAGCTTATGGTATTCGATATGAGGAAACAGCTCAGAAGCATTGAATTGCTAGTGAATTGCCAAACAATGTATTCATACGAACTTGTTGAATTGTTAACATTTTGGATATTTTTTGCAAGGTGTTTTCATATTTCAGGGGCATATTACCAACAACTAGCGATAATTATCGCTATGTTAGTTTAGCGGCAATGTTTTTATTGCCGAGCTGCTGAGATTTTTATCGCTTAGGCACCTTGCTATTATCAAGGTTTATCTCCTAAGCGATAAAAGTCGACCGAAATGCATGAATATCGCTGAAAAGTCAGCGATATTCATGCATTACCGAGCTAATGCTCTTAGCCATGTTATCCACCTCCCATTGGATAACATGGCTAAGAACTGCTCAGGGCAGGCGTTAGCTTTTGGAGATAATCGCTCTGAGCGCGAATATCTCCAAAAGTTGGTAATAGGAGATAGTGATGTTAGCGACTGTTTCCAGTCGCTAACATCTTGGCACGCCCACTTTGCATGTCATTAGTGATAAATATCACTGACATGCAAAGCGGGGCCCAAGATGGTCGCTATCTCCTTCTAGTTTTCGCTAACTGGTGTTAGCGACAGCTAGGTAATAGGGAGATAATTTTATCTCCGCTTTCTTGGCCACACATTATTACATATATGACAATGATTTACAAAGCTACAGTTCAGTTAAGCATCATTAGTATTGAGGCAAACACCATTGTCCATCCGTAGGAGGGCCGCAGACAGGGGCTATTCTGCCTGGGCTGCGGGGCCACTCTTTCATTTTAGTATTTTTGCCACTTTTTGCAAATAGCCAGAGCAACACCACAAGTATAATGTGTTAAGGAGCATAGCCCTAGTATGATAATAACATAAAAGGAAAATAACTAAGAGATTAGATTCATATCACGCTCACTGGGTAGAGTTTTTCAACCTCAGAATGTTCATGGGAAAAGGCCTCAGTAGGTAATTACATCACTGATGACATCACTGATGACATCTCAAATGACATCACTGATGACATCACTGATGACATCATCCAGTGAATGTGTGTTTTTCGGAAAATTAAATATGTTTTATATATGTACGATGGAAGATTAAATGGGTACATAAGTGTCTAAATGGATGATTTTTTTTATGTTAACCCCTTCACTGCGGCGGCTATACCGCCGCAGTGCTAAGGGGGCGGGGCGGAAGAGCGGCGGGCGCATGCTGGTGACGGAACCGCTCTGTCACCAGCGTCGGTTGCGCTGTGCTCATGACGGAGCGGTTCCGTCACGGCCCCGCCCGCTCAATAGAACGTTCAGCGCAGGCGCGGAATCCGCGCCGCGCAGGCGTTCCAAGCGGGCCGTGACAGAACCACTCCGTCATCAGCACAGGGCCCATGACGGCTGATGACGGAGTGGTTCCGTCACCAGCAGGGGAGGGGTTAAATTGATTGTATAACGCACTGATTAAGTGTATCATAGTGAATTAATGGGTTAGTGAGTAATGTTTAAATATGAAAATATCTGTATCAGTCTCTCTTGTGTATAAGTGACTGCATAGGTTGGTGAGTAGCTACATGAGTGTCTATATGGGTTATTACTTGGTTTCTCGAGTATCAGTATGAGTGTCTGAGTGTCTGTATGGTTTAGTGGGGGGTATTACTTAGTGCATAGATGCATGAATGAGTGAGTCACTGTTTGTATGCGTTGAAGAAAGTATGTGTGCAGGACTGTATGGGTGGATGAGTGCGTGTATGGGTGTGTTAGTGAGTGAATGCCTGTCTCAATATTGGCTTTATGAGTAACTACATATGTTTTAAACTAGTATATGTGAGTATTGGTGTATATAAGTGAGTATATGTGAGAGTGAGAAATTGGAAGAGTTCCTGTATGAAGAAGTATGTGTTTCTATAAGTGATTGTTTAAAAGGGTAAGTATGTGTAAGTTGCTATAGAAGTAAGTGTGGTGGTGTGTGTATAACTGTTTAAGCAAGAAAATGGATGTTTGATTCTTTCTTAGCATGAGTGACTATGTGTGTGAGTACCTCTATGGATGAGTGCCGGTGTGTAACAGGATGTATAGGTGTATGAGTTCATATGATGAGTGAGTACATGTATGAGTGACTGTATAGGACTGTTGGTGAATGGGTGGATGTGTATGTTGATCTTGGAATTATTGAATAGGTTGTTGTAACTGGTATTAGTATGTCCATTGTTTTGAAAATGTTACTTTCTATTTTTGAATGTGTGTATCTAAGGTTATATTAGGGTGAGAGGAGGTCTGTCACTCTATCACAAGGATGATGTCATCAGTGATGTCATCAGTGATGTAATGCACAAGTTACTACTTTTGTAACAATATATCTGTAAGAGACATTAGTTAGTGATAGATTCCTTACCTTAGAATATCCCCAGGCGTCAGACTGGATCCGGAAATTTTTTGCGTAGCAGTACCCATGCGCGTCGGTAGGCGTCGTCCGCGGCTCTGCGTCCGTCGTCGGCATTGTGGCGCCGTGATGACGTCGTCGGAGTACTTAGACGCCGCCTCCGCGTGCTGACGTCAGTTCTTACACACAGCTATTCCGCGCCAGATACGCAGAGCCATGATAGAACCAACACTGGTGCCATGAAACTAGGGCCCTGAAAGGGGATGACCTTAACCCTAGATATCGGTTCGCAGAACGGGGAGGATGGTTGGGTCAGTAAGGAATCTATTACTAACTAATGTCTCTTACAGATATATCGTTACACAAGTAGTAACTTGTGCATCTGAAAGAGACACGTTAGTGATAGATTCCTTACCTTAGAATAGATACCCCAGCAATACCAACCCCGGTGGTGGGTCTGCGAACCAATAATCACACCAGAAAGTCCTGGAGGACGGAACGGCCAAAGAAGCCATCCCTCCGGACTTGGCTGTCCAGGCAGTAGTGTCTTGCGAACGGGTGCAGTGAGGCCCACGTAGCTGCCTGACAAATGTCCTGCAAGGGCACACCTCGGCCCAGGGCAGTTGTAGTCGCCGTGGCCCGAGTGGAATGAGCCCTCAGCCCAACAGGAGGTTCCTTATTAGCCAAGGAGTAACATGCCTGGATGCACAAGATGATCCACCGAGAGATGGTCCCCTTGTGCACCGCCCATCCCTTCTTAGCCCCCATGTAACCAACAAAGAGTTGGTCATCCACCCGGAACTGACGTGTGCGATCCAGACAGTAAGAGAGCGCACGTTTTGGGTCCAGACGGTGGAGCCGCTCTTCCTCTTTAGAGGGGTGCGGAGGTGGAAAGAAGGTGGGCAAGGTGATGGACTGCCCGATGTGGAAGGCTGTGACAACCTTGGGCAGGAAAGAGGGTCTTGTCCGCAACACAACCTTGTCCGGAAGGACAGAGAGGAAAGGAGGTGTGGAAGAAAGAGCCTGGAGCTCACTCACTCTCCTGGCAGAGGTGATGGCAACCAGGAAAGCAGTGTTCAAGGTAAGAAGACGGAGAGGACAGTTATGGAGCGGCTCAAAGGGAGCACACATGAGATAGGTAAGTACAAGGTTCAAGTCCCACTGAGGCATCACGAATGGAACAGGAGGGAACATGTGTGTGATGCCCTTCAAAAACCTATTTACAATTGGGGACTTGAACAAAGATGGCTGATCAGGTAGCCTTAAGAAGGCGGAAAAGACAGAATGGTAGCCGTTGAGAGTGCCCAGAGCAGAGCCCTGCTGGGCAAGAGTAAGAAGGAAGAGGAGAACCTCAGAAAGAGGGGCAGGGAGTGGATCCACAGCCTTTACTGTGCACCATGCCACAAATCTATTCCACCTGCAGGCATATACCAACTTTGTGGAGGGATGCCTGGCTGCCAGAATGACATTACAGACTTCAGGAGGCAAGTCAAATGGCCTCAACTGTCGCCGCTCAATCTCTAAGCTTGTAGGTGGAGACTGGACAGGTTCGGGTGGAGGACCGTCCCCTGCTGCTTCGACAGAAGGTCCTCCTGAAGAGGCAGACGAATCGGGGGATCGACAGACATGCTGAGTAGATCTGGATACCTTTATCTTCATGGCCAGTCCGGAGCCACAAGGATAACCTGGGCCCGGTCGCGCCTGATCTTCTTCAGGACTCTGGGCAGAAGTGGTATAGGCGGAAAGGCGTACAATAGACCGCAACTCCACTCGCGACGAAAAGCGGCGCCGAGCGAGTGCTGCCTTGGAAATTCCAACGTGCAGAACTGATGACATTGCGCGCTCTCTTCTGTGGTGAATAGATCTAACCAAGGCTCTCCCCACTGATGAAAGAGACCTTGTGCCACGTCCGAGTTCAGACGCCATTTGTGATCCATCATGCACCGACGGCTGAGTAGGTCCGTCCTGGCATTCAGAGAACCTGCCAGGTGTTGAACCACCAGGGTCACGCCCTGATGTTCCAGCCACTGCCATAGGTGCAGAGCCTCCTGGCATAGGGTCCACGACCCCACCCGCCCTGTTTGTTGCAGTACCACATGACGGTGGTGTTGTCCGTGAACACCTGCACTACACTCCCCCGGACAGAGGGGAGGAATGCCTTCAGTGCAAGATGGATCCCCCGCAGCCCCAGAAGGTTGATGTGGAGCTGGGACTCCGCCGAAGATCAGAGGCCTCTGATCTCCGCCTCTCCCATGTGGCTCCCCAGCCCCGGAGGGACACGTCCGTCACAACTACGTGCTCCGGTTGGGAAAGGGAGAGGGATCTGCCGCTGACCCAATCGCGGTCCGTGAGCCACCATTGCAACTGTCTTGCAGTGCCCTCCGAGATCAAGACATGGTCGGACACTGCAGAGCCCGCATCCGCCACCGGGCGTGATGCACCAGAAGGATGCAGGAGGCCATCAGCCCCAGAAGCCACAGCGTCAACCTGACCGAGACTCGGGATAAAGGCTGAAAGATCGGAATCAGAGCCTGAATATCTCGAACCCGCTGTTCGGGAGGATAAACCCGAAACTGCGCCGAGTCTAGAACCGCTCCGATGAAGAGGAGCTTCTGAGAGGGACACAGGTGTGACTTCAGCACATTAATGGAGAACCCCAGCAGGTGCAGGAGGTCGGCCGTAGTCTGGAGGTGGCTGACGACTGTCTGGGGCGAGCCCGCCTTCAACAACCAGTCGTCGAGTTAGGGGAAGACTGAAACCCCTAACCTACGCCGATGAGCTGCGACCACCGCCATCACTTTTGTGAACATCCGTGGGGCGCTTGTAAGGCTGAAGGGGAGCACGGTAAACTGAAAATGCTTGTGGACTACCATGAACCGCAGGTAACGCCGGTGGGCCGGCAGGACGGGGATGTGAAAATAAGCGTCCTGCAAGTCCAACGCTACCATCCAGTCTCCAGGATTTAGGGCAGCCAAAACCTGAGCCAATGTCAGCATCTTGAACTTCTCCTTCCGGAGGAAGCCATGAGCACCACCACATCACTCAGGAACACTACCACATCACTCAGGAACACCACCACATCCCTCAGGGACACCACCACATCACTCGGGGACACCACCACATCACTCGGGGACACCACCACATCTCTCAAAGACACCACCACATCACTCAAAGACACCACCACATCACTCTGGGACATCACCACATCACTCAGTGACACCACCACATCACTCAGTGACACCACCACATCACTCAGGGACACCACCACATCACTCAGGGACACCACCACATCACTCTGGGACACCACCACATCACTCTAATACACCAACACATCACTCAGCCCAACCACATCATCACTCCGCACCACAACAGCACTGTCCTTGCTTGCTACCAACAAGCATTGCCATAGCCAATACGACTCGCATTAGGAAAGTGTAAGCTATTGGCTTTGTGAATAACAATGCTATTAATTAATATATTTTCAAAGCCAACACATATTTAAAAAATGTGTCATTTACAATACCAATAGCTAACACTTTCCTAATGCGAGACTTATTGCATTGCAAATGCTTGTTGGCTAAGTTATGAGACACTCGATGATTGAAAGGGTATTGTTTGGACTTTTACTTGGATATTGCATGTGTATAGACAAAGCTAAACCTCTCTGAAGACCTATAATGATAGCAAAACACACGTCAGGGGCTGCTTTTAATTAAACAACAGGGGGTGGTGATGGACAGAGTTTCTGAATTAAGCAGAATACTCTCACCCAGTCAAGAGATCAGGGCTTAATCCAACACCGTTTTTTAGCTCACTGCACCATCCCAGCTCAGAACCAGGCTATGTGCAAATTAGTCTGTCCCTGGCCCAGTGCATCATGGGAACAGGGCAAACCAAACTACCAAGCCAATTCTTTCACTGGGAAGGAAACAAGCTTCCGGGGACCGGTTTCTGGCATTTCAGCCGTCTTCGGCCCGGCTTGCTTGAATCCTGATGGTGCAATGAGCAAGGGACTCACGTCTGAGTATACCCTTCCACGCTTATGGTGGACAAAATAATTAAACAACAGGGGGTGGTGATAGACAGAGTTTCTGAATTAAGCAGAATACTCTCACCCAGTCAAGAGATCAGGCCTTAATCCAACACAGTTTTTTAGCTCACTGCACCATCCCAGCTCAGGACCTGGCTATATGCAAATTAGTCTGTCCCTGGCCCAGTGCATCATGGGAACAGGGCAAACCAAACTACCAAGCCAATTCTTTCACTGGGAAGGAAACAAGCTTCCGGGGACCGGTTTCTGGCATTTCAGCCGTCTTCGGCCCGGCTTGCTTGACTCCTGATGGTGCAATGAGCAAGGGACTCACGTCTGAGTATACCCTTCCACGCTTATGGTGGACAAAATAATTAAACAACAGGGGGTGGTGATGGACAGAGTTTCTGAATTTAGCAGAATACTCTCACCAAGTCAAGAGATCAGGGCTTAATCCAACACCGTTTTTTAGCTCACTGCACCATCCCAGCTCAGAACCTGGCTATATGCAAATTAGTCTGTCCCTGGCCCAGTGCATCATGGGAACAGGGCAAACCAAACTACCAAGCCAATTCTTTCACTGGGAAGGAAACAAGCTTCCGGGGACCGGTTTCTGGCATTTCAGCCGTCTTCGGCCCGGCTTGCTTGAATCCTGATGGTGCAATGAGCAAGGGACTCACGTCTGAGTATACCCTTCCACGCTTATGGTGGACAAAATAATTAAACAACAGGGGGTGATGATGGACAGAGGGGTTGCTTTTATTCATTCCATGTTGGCTTGGATAGTATTTTACCAATCCAAAGTTATAATACTGTGCCTGGAGTGGTAAAATACGGAGGACGGCCCGGGACCAGGGTTCGATTCCTGGCGCGGCAGGTTTCTGGACCAGGGTCAGCGGACTCGATAATTCTCTCGCCTCGGTGCCCACTCTGATCAGCGATCACACTCGGCAACTCTGGGCATTAGCGTGCCTCATCTTCACTAACGGCCCCACCAGACCGCCGGGGATGCCTGGTCTCACCCTGGAGATACCCATTAAGGGACCATCTCTCAGGGAAGCCAGGAAGGGTTTCGCAGCGGTCGAAGCGCCTTGGGACCCTCCGGGTAAGTAGTGCGCTATATAAATGCCTATACATCACATTACATTACATTACACTATTAATAAGCTTAAAGACTTTGCTGTAGTAATGGCAAAAATCTTTGTCCCTTTCTAGCACGGCATGGATGGCATTTTTCTAGTCCTTTGTGTTAGAAATTGTGGTTTCTGGTTAACAGAGTAGGCACCCAGTCCAAGCAGGAGCCACAAAAGTCCCAGTAAGTCAGTTCCATCCTTAGAATATCCCATGCTCCCTATCTTGGTAGCTTGAAAAGAACAGTCAGGCTTATCTCAGTGGTAATGTGTAAAGTATTTGGGCACTTACACAGTAACACAGTGAAAACACTACAAAAGGACTCTACACCACTTTAGAAAAATAGCCAGTATTTATCTGATTAAAACAAGACCAAAATGACAAAAAGCCAATATACACAAGTCAAGATATGAATTTTCAAATATTAAATGAAGTTATAGGTCTCAAAAATCAATGGTTGCGCTTGACCAGGACAAAATACCTTAGATGCGTGATGCAGGGTAGGTGAGGCATTGAAAAAGCAGTTAATGCATCATTTTCTTACTGCTATGCAGGTGGTTGGCAAAGTAATGCTCGGGACAGTTTGGTGCGCACAGGAGGTGATGTGTTGGCTCCTTAAGATGGTCCAGAGTCATTCAGCCATCCACATCCAGGGACAATGTGTGGTGCAGGGGAGAAGATGTGTTGTTTGCGGGCAGGATATCTCGGTTCCTTACTGAGGTGCACTGTCAATGATGAAATAGGCGCCCAGCAACGATGCTTGGATGCTGTGTCGAACATCAAGTTGCTCTTTATCATTTCCAGTGTCATAGCAGGCCCGGTGTCGGAGTAGAAGCGGTGCATCATGGACTTCAGTGATGCATTGCTCAAGACTCCTGAAATGCCAATTTTTGGGAGGTGCTGTGGCAAAAAGTTGAGGCCTGCGTTGTAAGCCACAGGACATCACGCATTGGGGCAGGCAGCAGCGATACATCAAGTTTTGGAGGTGATATGATCGTTCTGAATGATGCTAGTAGTCGATGCATTGATTTTTATTCTTGTTGCATCTGAACTCACTTCCAAGGGCCCAGTAACTGGAATTGGCACCACCTAGCAGAACTGAGCTCTCAGCAGATGGGACCAGGTGCTGACAGATGTAGTCTTTGATGGTCCTTAGACTTCCACCAGGAGGCAAGCTCAACTCAAGACCTTGAATAACCTTAGAAAGCAGGATGTAGAAAGAAAAGTCCACTCCTTTCACTCCCAGGACAAATGCAGCAAGTAGTAGCCCAGCAAAGCAAAAAAAACAGCAAAGTGTCAGTCCCCCCTGACAGCAACACAGCTATTCTTCCTGGCAGAATGTCCTCAATCCAGAAGTGTTGTTAGTATATGGGGGTCATAGGTCCATTACTTATACCCATTTCAGCCTTTGAAATAGACAAACTTCAAAGAAAGGTGTTTGCAGTGCACAGGACCCTGCTCTGGCTCCAGACACACTACAGGGGGTGGAGACATATTTGTGTGGGGACAGGCACAGCCCTCTTCAGGTATCAGTGTCAACTCAGGAAGGCCCATCAGACTTGTGATGGGCCATCAGGATATGCAGGACATCCCTTAGCTCCCTTTGTGTGACTGTCTAGAGTAATTGCACAGACAGTCCTACATTCATCCTGACTCAGACGTTTATTCAGAGACAGGCAGAGGGACAGAATGGTTAAAAGTAAGAAAATGCTAACTTTCTAAATTGGCATTTTAAGACCTGCAATTTAAATAACAACTTCACTAAAAGATCTATTTTTTAAATTGTGACTCCAGAGACACCAAACTCGAACTTTGTATCAGCTCCTAATTGGAAGATACACTTGTAAAATATTACTAAGCAGCTCCAATGCTAACCTATGGGAGAGCTAGGCCTGGCTGTTGTGAAAACGCAATAAGCAGTATTTCACTAACATGAAATATAAACATTACAGTATATGTTCTACCTTTTAAATGCACTGCACCCTGCCCATAGGGCTACCTTGGGCCTACCTTACGGATGTCTTACATTTAATAAAATGGAAAGTTTGGCTTGGCAAGTGGGTACTCTTGCTGGGGCGAAATGGCAGTTTAAAATTACACACACAGGCGCTGCAGTGGCAGGCCTGAGACATATTTGCAGGGCTACTCATGTGGGTGGCCCAATCAGTGCAGCAGGCCGACTAGTAGCATTTGATTTTACAGGCCCTGTGCACACATGATGCACTGTACTAGGGACTTGCTAGTAAGCAAAATAAGTCAATCATGTAGAAACTAATTAGCATCATATTTTTAGACACGAGCACATGCACTTTAGCACTAGTCAGCAGTGGTAAACAGTTCAGAGTCGTTTCGGGAAAAAGCTGCAAAAAGGGCCAAGTCCAATACAATGCTTAAAAACGTTGCTAGAAAAACAGACATTTGAGGTGAGAAAATTCAGAGTGCCGCTGGTGTTCTATACAAGAGCTGCTCTCCACCTAATCTTGGGGAAGCAGCGCTCCCTCTAACCACCATTGTACTCCCTCTACACCGTTGATTCTAAAACCAATAGCCATCAAAGGCAGCAGGTACACAAACTGAAGCCTGCCCTCTAACAAAATGTAAATATTTGTAACCCCCAAATAAGGAGGCTAGGGAGAGATATAGGCTGGTCGGGCGCACACAGCCCCTTAATAACTACAACAATGCATTTTTCATATGTTCACAAAAACTTTAACTAGAAAAAGAAGCATTGTACAATCCTATTGGGCTTGTCACTGCTTGTTTGCACTTTGAATTTAATTAAAACTGGAAATGCGAGTGCTGCTATCCGTGTAACTACGAGATTTCTACTATCATTTCTTGCAGGCTTAATTCATTTTTAGTGATATACTAATGTGAAAGTGGATTGGACGGCTTCCCCTGCATCCCAAGATATTTTTTTTCATGTCATTAATGATCAGCCTGCCATCAAATGGCTGAAGTCCAAAGCTCTGGATACTATCACTGGGATTGGTGTACACAAATCAGCAAAGTTAATGGGGGAGATATCATTCCCTCTGTCATGGTTCCTTTTGCTAGTTTTAACACTGCCCCCCTTCTCTACCTTGGGTTCACACAATATTTCTGCCACTGTGGGACAGATTGTAGTTTTTCTGTATCCCACTACACTGGCGTAACAAAACATGAGGGATCCGCCCTGAAAGATATTCTAAAGGGGCCCCTCACACTCACTTCAATAAGATAAGATAAGAAAAGATATTTTATTTTTCTTGATTAATTAAAATCTGTGCAAATACATTATAAGAAGGTTCCCAATGTACACAGATAAATACAATTAAAAGCAATTAAAACCAGATAATGAAAGAAAGAACATCAGCTACGTATACAGTTAGCTGTTTTTAAGGAGATTATCATAAACTCTTACAACTAATGTAATGCTCTCTGACAATAACTACCATAAAATCTCCGGTCGGAAGGCGCAGCTTGGTGATTAAAGTGCAAGTGCAACTAAAACAGCAGGGTGAGTTAATGTTACACTTAAAAAGCATTTTAGCCGGTTTCAGACAGCAACAGGGTTTTAAGTCTTTTAGGGCCAGATGTAGGAAGCCTATTACCGGTCGGTAATAGCCGAAATTACCGAATTTCGGCCGCTACAGACCGGTAATAGGTTTTCTGATGTAGGGGCCTAATCTAAGGATTCGGTAATTTACTGAATCGGTAATTTAAGGAATCGGTAAATTACCGAATTCTTAAATACCGATTCGGTAAATTACCGAATTCCTAATGTAGGGAGCACTTAAATGACTGCTTTTCCCATGTTAGGATTCGTTATTTACCACCAACTACAAGTTGGTGGTAAATAATGAAAACCCCTAAAAAAGCAATTTCATGCAAATTATTTCAGTGCCATGTGGCAGACATACATGCCTTTAGCATGTATGTATGCCACATGTGCACCCATACACAATTGAGGGGTGCAACAGGGTGTCAAAGTGACACCCTGCCACCCTTCAATGTTTTCCCCCTTTTACCGAATCAGTATTTACCGATTTGGTATTTCCCATTCATTCCTATGGGCCTCCAGGCCCATAAGAATGAATGGGGAATACCGAATCGGTGAATACCGATTCGGTAAATACCGAATCTTAACGATTCGGTAAATTTTATAGAATTTTTACCTACATATCTTTTACCGATTCTAAAATACCGAATCGGTAAAATTCAGTATTTTAGAATCGGTGAATTTACTTTACCTACATCTAGCCCTTAGTTACCATCTCAAAAAATGTTGTTAGGCGACAGTTAAGCTGGACGTTATTGGGGTTAAAGCAAAGCTTATCTGCCTGCGTACAGGACCGAATGCTGTGATACCTGAAATAAGGACATAACAAAGTGCATCTTATGTCTTTTAAATTGGGGCAATTTCAGATAACGTGAGTGATGTCTTCCTTCCCACTTCCACATAGATGACAAGTTAGAGTGCCTTCCTTCCTTTCCCATGGTGGAAGGTGGGGTTTGATCGCAATTACCCCTGGTGCAACCTTAGGAAGTTTTCCTTCCTGCTTATCTTGATTCCGGCGCTCAAGTAGGCTTGGGGTTTTAGCCTTACATAGTCACTAAGCACTATCCAGCCGTGAGCCTTTTTAGTAAGGGTTGCTTTATCATCTAAAACAGATAGCATAGATGTTGTTCTTCCCACTACTTTTTTAAAAGAAAGAAGATCCGTTGGAACGGCCCAGAGGTCAGATAGGCCCAGAAACCTGAATAGAGTCAAACAGATAGTCCCTGGCTGGGCATTATTCTTGAGTGAGCAAAGCTTTCCATAAGTGAGAGCTTAAAGATCCTTCCTCAGCGCTTCGAATTTTGTGCCAACTTTTGATGTCGGTGCTTCTTCTTTCCACCGTTTGTCTTTGGATCCCAAATTCTAACCGGATTTGAGGCGGGGAGGCATATTTTGGGAGGTGGAAAATTGCTCTGTAGGAGTTGGCTATTATAACGTCTAAGACAATTGCATCTATACCTTTTAGAGCCTCACTCCCATATGTCAATGTCGGCAGCAGTTTGGCCCTCAGAACCTGTAAAAAGGGGTCAAGCGTAAGGTCAGGGAGCCGTCTCTTCACTGAATTCAGTGTTGTAGTCCCCTTTCTTCGCATGGAATCTAACTGAAGTTTGAATGAGCATTTATGACCCATTAGGATTCCAAGGTATTTATAACTTTGCACTTGGTCCAAATGTCGGCAGTCAAGGAACCAACTATTGATCTTCTTTTTGTGGTAGTTGACCGCCATCATTTTAGTCTTCTTGAGATTTATTTTGAGGAAATTCCGAGTAGAAAAACTGCTTGTTGTATTTAGAAAATGCTGAAGACCAATTGGTGTCCTGCTGATTAAAACCAGGTCATCAGCATATAGCAAGTTTTACATTAGCTTATTTCCAAATTTTGGAGCATTGGATACACAGCTATCCAGCTCCCCAGGCAGGTCGGCCAGAAAAAGATTAAAAAGGATCAGGCAAGGACACACCCGTGCTTGAGGCCTTTTGAGGTCATGATTTGTTTTGAGATGTGTGACCCTGCACCTAGTTTAACCCTGATCCATGTGTCTGTGTGCAGCTGTTTTAGCCGGTCCAAAAGGGTGTTTGGTATACCCCACTTCTCCAGTTTTTCCCAAAGGTTCTGGCAATTGACGTGGTCGAAGGCAGCTGTGTAATCAATAAAACACAGGAAAATTGGCGTTTTTGAAACTTTGGCTGCATCCATTAACAACGTTAGAGCCAGTATGTTGGTTGTAGTTCCTTGGCCACTGCGGAACCCAGTTTCATTATTGGAGATAATCCAGTAGTCCGAGGCCCAGGACGTTAGCTCATCCAAGAGTGTTCTGGCGTAGTATTTAGCATCTATGTCGAGAAGGGCAATCAGTCGGTAATTATTTGAATTGTTTCTTTTGCCTTGTTTAAAGATTGGGCTGATATTAGATCCTTTCCAAGATTCCGGAATGGTGACTGTGGTGTTTAAGCCCTTGAAGACTGGTAGTAGAGCCTTGCTCCAAAAGATGGCATCATGTTTATACAGTATCGTGGGGATTCCGTTTGGGCGCTCCCATATCTCTACCCTTGGTTATTAAGCCTTTTATCTGTTTTTCCGTGGGGGCATATCCTACCCCCATTGTGAGGTCTGTGGAGTCTAACAGCCAGATTCATCAAAGACCCATTTTGCGAGTCTTAAATAGCGATTCATAAGGAATCGCTATTACAGACTCGCAAAACGGGATTCATGTAGGAATCGCAAAATAAGATGCGATTCCTATTTCCTACACAATCCTTATTTACGATTAGCAAATTGCTAATCGCAAATAAGGAATAACTCCCCATTCATTCCTATGGGCCAAAAGGCCCATAGGAATGAATGGGGAGTATTCCTTATTTGCAATTAGCAATTTGCTAATCGCAAATAAGATAGCGATTTCAAGGGTCCCAGGGGTGTCCAAAGGACACCCTGTGGCACCCCTTAAATGCAAATTTAAACAGGTGTTGCGCACACACATGTCCAAAGGACATGTGTGTGTGTAACATGCAAAAGAAAAAATGCACTAAAGTGCTTTTTTCTCTTTTTTCGCAATTTACCATGAAGTCAGACTTCGTGTTAAATTGCGACCAAATATTGCAAATTCGCAATTTCAAATTGGTTGATGAATTGCATTTAAGGAATCTTTATTAGAGATTCCTTAAATCCAATTCCTCGCAAATATGCGATTTCGCTAATAGCGATTTTTGCATTTGGGATGATGAATCCCAAATGCAAAAATTGCACTCGCAAAGGGCCAGATTCTCAGAATCTGGCCCTTTGCGAGCGCAATTTCGCTTGATGAATCGGGCTGCTAATCACCTGCCAGGAGGTTCCCCTGTTGCTTATGGATGTTAGTGCTGCTGACCAAGTGAGCTTTGGTTGTACAGTTTTGTGACGCTTTTCCCTTGTTTGGGGGTTCGGTATCCGATACCGCGGTGCCTGCTCCCTTATTTGGTTCCCCTCCCTTGTTGTTAAAATGAGCGGAGAGGTAGTCCACCCAGTGGCCTCTGTTATGTTGGAACTAATCCCTGGATGATTCGGTCACTCTAACTTAGGAATTGTTTGCCAAAAACTTAGCACTATTGTGTTGCTTGGCATCGTGCAATAATTTAACCCACATTTCGTCGTTCTGCTGCCTTATTTTTCTCCACATCCCCTTTCTCAATAGTGCCTTTGTTTGTCGAAGAGTAGAAAGCAGCTCCAAGTTCCCTTGTGTTTTTCGTAGTTGCCGAAGGGTTCGGTTTATAGTGCGTTTGTGGCTCTTAGTTTCCAGGGTGGTGGTCACTTTTATTATTTCTCTCGGATTATTTATTGAGTAACCTGAAAAAATAAGTGAAGAAACTTCAATGTTCTAAGTTGAATAGTGGGCACGTCTTCGTGAGAGGTCTTCCCCCTCCACATATTCGTTCTCAGTTGTTTTAAGGCACGGCAAGGCACCGTGTGACAGACGTTTGCGCACCTCTCAAAAGAAGAATACATTTTGGGATATTCACCTTATATGAGTGCAAAGGGATCCACAAACTTTTCACTTTTATTATTTTGTCATCTGGTTGTCTTAATTTCGTCCCGGTCCTGGCAGCAAAATTACCACTGAAGGTGTTAATGACATTTTCCCATGCTGTTACAATGGTGGTCCCAGTGCCTTTTTCTCTCTAAAATAGAGTTTTGGCGAAAGGCTGATAGAGCTTCAATGTTATTGGCATTGAACCTTAAGAGCTTTAGATTAGAGACTACTTCTATTACAATCGGGTTCCAGGTGTCTAGTGTGGCAGCTGGCCTCGCATTCAACAGTACTTCCTGTGGGAGGTGATCGCTCTGGGCCATGTCACCTATTTTGAAGGTTGCTATTTTGTCAAACATGGCTATTGTTACAAAAGTGTAATCTAAATAGGAGGATGTTTTTGAGAAGTGAAAAGTAGCAGCTGGTGGATTGTCATCCAAAAAGCGGCCGTTCAATGCTCTTAAGTTTAGATGTTTCAGCTCTTGTAGCAGATGTTTGGCCCATCTTGAGGGTTTGCTATTGTTTGCTTGGCCCTGATTCGGTACCCCCCAAAGTGATGTAAGTTTGTGCACAGGGCCGTCCTCTTGACTTGCCCCAAAAAGGTGTAAATTGAAATTGCAGCAACGATTATGTGGGCAGAATCTTGCTCATCCAGAATCTGTTTTATTTCATTTGACAGCTCCTTTACAGCTTTTTGTTTTCGTCTAGGTGCATGTAGGTGTTGATTAATATAACATCTTGTAGCTTATTGTTGGGTTTGAGCTTTACTTGTATTGCGTGGACCGCATTGAGAGATGTGATTTTCGCCTCTATTGATTTTATTGAGCCAATTGTGGTTATTGAGGTCAACATCATTAGTCCCCCCAAATAGCGACCACAATTAGAGCCCTTTGTTGCCGGAACAAAGTGGGAGGAATATCCTTAAAGTTCCTTGGCGTTGTCTTCCCAGGTTTCCTGGAGAAGTAATAAATCAAATGTTTTCAAGTAATTGACTACTTCGTGGTCGACCAATTTGGCTGTCAGGCCGTTAATGTTCCAGATGCAGAGCGTAATTTGACCTTGCACAAGTGGAGCTGTCTCTGGAGTACCAAACCCTTGTTAGTTTTGACGATCTGTTAGTTCAGATGGGGCCGAGAGGGGCCCATCCAGTATGGTTAACCCTAGGGTTACGGGAGCCTTTTTTAAGCCCATGGAAAAGGTTATAAAAAGGAATGTGGGGGAATGGTTTACTACAGTAAAGACTTACATCATGTTGTATCAACATGGAAGGTAGATAGGCAATAATGGAAATGTCTAAGCTATTGTAGTTGACTTTAAATGTATTGGGTTACATATCAACTCAACTTTAATATACATGAAGGTGAATGCTTTCAGGCCACAATAACTTACACATGGAATGTCTGCTTATCTGAAACAATGTGATCAACCGAATTGTGAACATTTTTTTAATGAACGTTCTTCAAAAGAAAGATTTTCCGTATGTTTCTCATATAGCTGCATTGACATAGAGACTTTAGTCAATGCGACATGGAATATGAGAGATGTTAGATGTTCAATGTGAATGTAAAAAACATATATTGTTTAATTTTCTTTGTAAATATAATTTAACTAGAAATTATGTATCATACTGCTAGATGGTGTGGCATGAATTGAACAAAAACTGTTGTCACAATACTAGGCTACATATCAATTATCTAGGACCAAGACTGAGTCAAGACTGAGTCAACCAGGTGACTGTTATAACATTATTGCCTGAGTTGGAGGAAGCGCAGCTTTAACAACTAGTACAGCTCAAGAAAAAAGGGCTATAATGCTATTAGAACATTCCACCCACTGATGGTAAAATTTACAATTTTTTTATTTTAATTTTCTAAAATTCTGTAATAACCACTCCAATTACGATATCATACGAATTGTGCAGTGGGATTGTGTTTTATACTAGTGCATTTGTCTCTAAGCCATAGGAATTATTTTCCTTATTACCATTGTTTCCCACTGTATGTTCACAATATATCATTGTTGATTATTGTATCAAACATAATATTTGTTCAGTAATGTATGATGTTTTTAAATTGAAATAAATTGTATACTTTTTAAATTATTTTTTCATTGTTATTATCCCTGCACGTTTTAATTTAAAATGGTAGGATTTTCTCAAATTCAAATAGAGGAACAGAAAGAGATGCACTGGAATAAGTCCAGAACGAGCCATGATTGGCCCCCAGTCCCTCTAGTGTCCTCAGTTGAGCGCTCAACATTCCAAAGTTCTAATAATTGTCACACTGTAGTATATACTAAGAAAGGAAGGGTCCAAACATGAAATAGGTGCACAGAAATCAAACAAACAACACTTGGAAGACAACAATGTTGCTTATTTAATAAAATCTCTTTTAGAGGAATACCAGCATCTAAGACATGACATTGCAATAAACTGTCAATAAATCACTCATATAAAAAGCGTGTTTGAGGTCAGTAACTTGACCTGCAGTGCTGCCTTTCTGAGTCAATTGCACTTACAAAAGATGGCAGTGGAAGACAGCATGCAGTGAGGTATGCACAATTTAGCTTTCTGCCATAAGCAATTTAGTAAACGATAAGGGCCTGATTCACAAACTGCACTTTATAGTGCTACAAAATACAATTCACAGTTTTAAGAGTCTGTACCTCCTTTACTTATGTTCGATGAGTTTTCCACCCTGATTTCGAAGTTCGCAGCTGCAGAGAGCTCCGCAAGCAAAAGTACAGGAAGTGCGGAGGCGTAAAGCTGTGCATGAAATTTGTGAATACCTAAAAGTAGTAAACATACACTTACGTGTAAGTTTACCTTTGTGAATCAGGGCCTTAGTTCATGTGTCAAAACTGACTCTGTCACACATTTACGTTTAACAAACTATGTTTAGCAATATATTATATTAAAAAATAAAAGCAGTAATGCATTAAAAACAAAAATAAAGACATATGCATTATAACTATTTTTGCACCTTGAATGTTCTGATTTAATAGCATTCTGCTACAATCATTAATGTATAATCCCCTAGAAGATGTGGAGATCGTAGTATAACAATGGTCATCTCAAGTTTTTTTATATAAATGCAGGAAAAATAGAAGCTGCACACATGTTTTCTGTTTTTACCTTAAAACATGCTGACAATAGTTATGAAGGCAGTGTACACATGCAGTTCAACAGTGCTGTCCGACAAAGGTGGTTGGTTACGTGTATGAAAGCTTTGTTAACCTGGGCGGATTTAGTTCTCATGTATTTGAGCCTAAAAGATGAATATTGTATTCGTTTTAAAGTCTTGTTTTGAATCCTCCACCAACCACGATGGTCTCTCCGGTAATGTAAGAGGCGTCTGATGAGAAGAGAAAAGACACAAGCCCAGCATGTTCCCCCGGTTCTGCCATTCTAAGGACACAAACAATAGGAAGTTTAATAAAAATACAAGACATCTAAGGTTCAAAACAACTTTAGCTATTTTTAGAGTTAACATCTTTCATTTAGTTTTCACTATTCACAAATTAATGTGTTGAACTAATTTTAGCTCCCTTTGCAAGCGAGGAAGGCATCTTGGAGTGATATTTTTTATTAATAAAGAGAAATCTTTCAAAGATGGTTACCATGCCTGTACGCAGATGCAGGACAGCCATCTTTGAATATTCATTCTTAAAACAAAAGAAAAAGCATTCCAATGTGGCCACTGCTCAATAGTGCACACGTGGGGTCCATCCAAGAATAGTTTTGGCTGCTGTGCAAGCTCACATTAGTGGTCATCTAGGATTATAATTAAATCAGTGTAAAGGTAGCACACCACTGATATTGATGAGGATGGCGCTATTCGTGCTGGGGGGCAAGAGGACACTGAGTGTACAATAAAAATATAGAAACAGGTAAGATGCAGAGTGATGTATATTTCATCTAACTTCAAAGAACTCCTCATCCATGGCTAAAAGTTTCGGACACTGACAGTGGCGGAGGACAATCGCCCCACTGGCTCAGAGCCAGCAGCTGAAAAATAAAAAAAATTTTTAATATTGTTTTACTTCTCAGATGCTGGCTATGAGGCAGTGCTGTAGGGAGGGGCAGGGACGAGGCCATGGCAGGGAGGAGGAGGACTGGTTCCTGCACTGTAAGTGTGCATGTGTTTGACCGGCTATCTTGTGTCACCTAAACCCACATGCGCACCGAGATTTCTCCGATTCGGTTGTATTGAATAGCTGGGCTGGAGAAACCGCACAGACTCCCTGTCCTGAGAGGAGCGCCAAAGCAGCCCGCTAAGGACAATCCCAGCACTGCTCTCATAGCATTAGAACAAGTGCAGGGATTGCATCGGGAGTGTGATGGTGCCCCAGTGCCTGCTGAGACAAGGAAGTAGGAAGAAGACCACTGAGGCGCAACAAGGGAGGCAGTCGGCAGCTACTTGAAAGTCTTTTTTTAAAAATAATTTTCATTATTATTAACCCCCTGAGCTCTACCTCCTGCGCTCCATACACCCCACCACTTTTGTATGTGGCGGTGGCTACTGGACACCGACAGTACATGAACTAAGCACAAATCTGCAGCAGTATGCTCATAATTTGTACATAAATATAGGCTAAAAGAAGGAAATAAGAGAAGGGAAAAGCAGATAAAGGGGACCAAAAAGTCCCTTCTGCACTACAATGCAAGGTTCTGAGAACAAAAGTCAAAGGATACAACAATTACAGTAAAAAACAGATAAGATGGAAATGTTCCTTGGACTTTAAAATCTCAGGAATATGCAGAAACCCAATGGGCTCAGTAGCAGGAAATGGCAAAATGACAAGAAAGTCATCAAATCATGAGCGAGAGGTGAACACAAATAACAATCTAAGGCTATGCTGAATACAGTTGGTCTGTTTGCCATCAGACCGCAGAATGGAAAGGGGTGACCACTCGGTCCCCCCGAACGTATGGTTGGGTGCCCCGATCCTCCCGGGAAACCATTTTGGGCGGGGGGGGCGTGTGTCGGCTGGTATGCCCGAAGCGGCGTAGCCGGGGCGCGCCTTTTCCCGCCCAAGAGGGGTTGTCCTAGACACCTACACCGATGGCCACGCCCAGTAGGCGTACCGGAGGAGGGTACACGCCCTCCCACAGAAGAATAAATAGAGCGGGAATCCGAAGAAGCGTCCTCTTGTTCCTGTGCTCTGAAGGCTGCACCCACTCGTTGCTCGTGAGCCCTCGACGGAACAAGCAGCAATTTTGAGAACTTGTAATTCTTGTGTTTCTCTTTCAGTTACTTAAAGGCGAAGAGTCCAGGACCGTGTTGATCGACTCGGAGCGGATAATCGAAACCATGGCTGGCAAGAAGGCAGGAAAGGGTTCCGAGACAGATAAGGTGCTACGCATGTTGGTGAACCGAATGGCTGGCATGGAGCGAAAAATCGGACAAGTCCCAGCGATCGGTCGAGGTTTGGCGGACGTCAAAAAGCAACTGGCTGCACTGAACAATCCTGGTAACCCTAAGAAGGTAATAGGCCCGGCCTTGCCGGGAATCGTCCCCGAGGGTAGAGGGAAGCGGGTCAAGAAGAGGGCGGTTGCAGGGGAGGTTCCGGTCCCTGAGGTGCCCCCGGTCACCCCTGTCACACCAGCTAATGACCCGTTACCAATCCCAGACGCGGGTCAACCGATCCCGGTTGTGATCACCCCCGCTAACGATGAGGATATGCCTCCTGAATTGGCCACCCAGTTGGCCGCATGGCTCAATAAAAAGGCAGGGGGTGCTACGGCGCCCGGAGACACGGCCGAAGAGGCCAAGTTACTAATCCAGCAGTTGCGGCAGTCGCGAGATGCCGCGAAGGCGAATCTTCCTCTTGTTTCCCCACAGGTGACACCGGTAGGACCGGCAGTTGGTCTCGAGAAAACGGCGGGAACAACGACCGAACCGGGTAAGCTCGCTTTGCCAATGGCGGGGGAGGGCTCATTACCCTCAAGGCGGGAGAGGGTGGCACAGCACATCCCTATTGCCACAAAAGAGTTAATATGGGGAGACAAGTATGTCAATACGTTTTCGTTATTAACTGACCATCGCGAGATGGAATATGCTAAAATCCAGAAAGATTTGTGGCACCCGAGCGTCTGGCGCGCCAAGATGGCGGAGTTCAGAGTGGATGAAACGATAACGAATTGGGCGAAGGCCTTTGCAATATTTACTGCAGTTATGGGGGAACGTAAACCCGAGGTATTAACTGAACTGTCTTGTTATCAAACTTGTATAATGGATTTTTATGCAATGTATGAGGGAGAGGAATGGAAAGGTTATGACATGAAATTCCGAAAAGCGAAAGAATATGATGCCTCTCTGACATGGGACTGCCTCGACTCAGTCTCATGGCATAAGCAGCTCCTGCCGGGGGCGGCAGGTACATCCTCGTCAGGCGGGAGTGGGTCAGGGGTTTCCCGCCAAGGCCCGCGGTGCCCTTTCAAGCAGGCGCCGGTGGCGATCACCAGCCAAAAACCGGCGGGAATGGTGGAAAGCGGGGGGTCTGTTGGGGCTTCAATCGAGGCAACTGTAACAGACCGCAAGGGACATGTAGGTTCAAACATGTGTGTGCGGGCTGTGGGAATTCCTCACACCCGGAGAGTTCATGTAGATCGAAAAATAACGGGGCGGGAGAAAAGGGAGGGTCCAAGCAGGAGTGAGGTAGATCGTTGTGACCAATTGCCTACACCCGTTGATCTCATGGCTATGACTCCTTGGTTAAACAAATACCCTGATCATGTCTCTGCTGGGGTGTGAGGAAGGGATTCTTGCACGGCTTCCACATCCCGGCGGGGGATTTTCGAGGGGAATCCTTTTGTAAAAACCAGTTATCAGCGCAACATAATCCAAGTGCGGTAGAGAGAAAAATTGCAAAAGAAGTCAGCTTAGGGCGAGTGGCAGGGCCTTTTCACCGCCCACCGGTGGCGGATTTCATCTGTTCCCCGTTAGGGGTGGTCCCGAAGAAGGACCCGGGGGATTTTAGGCTTATCCATAACCTGTCTGCTCCAAGGGGTTACTCGGTGAACGAGGCCATTGACCCAGAAGTCTGTTCGGTGCGGTACGCATCATTCGATGATGCCGTCGCCGTGTTAAATCGCCTGGGCCCCGGGGCGCTGATGGCGAAATCAGATATCGAATCAGCGTTTCGGTTGCTCCCGGTACACCCACAGGATCAGCGTTTGCTAGGTTTTGCATTCCTAGGGAGTTATTACATGGATAAATGCATGCCGATGGGTTGCTCCATTTCTTGTGCCTATTTTGAAAAGTTCAGCTGTTTTTTAGAGTGGGCATTCACCGAGGCCACAGGGCATAGGCATGTTATGCATTATCTAGAATACTTCCTGTTCTTGGGAGCAGCCGGCGACACGAAATGTGCGCAGGCGCTACATGACTTTTGCATCCTCATGAGGGAGTTTGGAGTCCCATTGGCACCAGGTAAGACGGTTGGACCATCTACTTCACTGGAGTTTCTGGGAATTGAGCTCGATTCTGTGGAGGGATGTTTCCGTTTGCCGGTGGGAAAGGTAGCCAAATTTAGGGCTTCCCTGAAGCTTTGCCTTAGTAAGGAGAAAGTGACCCTGCACCAGTTACAGCAAACAGTGGGTCAGCTTAACTTTGCCTTGAGAGTTATACCAATGGCCCGCCCCTTTTCACGCTCTATTGCACAAGCTATGGTTGGTCTCAAAGAAGGACACCACCGTACGAGACTGTCTGCAGAGGTTCGCCAGGATATGCGCATTTGGATGGCATTTCTGGCGGACTTCAACGGTCGAGTGGTATGGAGCAAGCCGCCAGCATCGTCAGACGAGCTAGGTTTGTGGACTGATTCGGCGGGGAGCTTGGGATTTGGCGCCATTTTTGGTAACCGATGGTCGGCGCAAACATGGCCGGCGTGGTGGCACTCCAGCGGTCTCACAAGTAACATTGGGTTCCTGGAGCTATTCCCTATTTTTGTTGCTCTGATGGCATGGCCAGACGATTTCAGAGACCGCTCTGTGGTATTTTGGTCTGATAATATGACTGTTGTCGAATGCATTAACAAACAGGCAGCACGCTGCAAATGGATCTTGAGATTGTTGAAAGAAGTTGTGCTGCTTTGCATGAGACTGAATGTACAGTTCAGGCCGAAACATGTGCCGGGCGTACTGAATCATGCAGCTGATGCACTCTCTCGTTCACATATGCAGGCGTTCAGGGGTTATCTACCAACAGTGGACCTAGTGGCGGCACCATTCCCCGAAGCGCTTTGGCTAATCGGTGCCCCGGATTACAAGACCTCGTGGCAGCAAGCTTAGCCCCCAGGACGAGGAAAGCATACAAAGGAGCGTTTCGTTCCAATTGCACATTTTTGGGTCCGACAGGGAATCAGAACTGGGGTCAGGATGAATCCTTCCTGGGGTTCTTGGTAGCTCTACACCGAGAAGGCCGATCAGCGGCAACGGCCAATAGGCACAGGGCGGCCATTTCATTTATGGCGCAAGTGCATGGCATAAAAGACCCAACAAGTTCCTTTTTGGCGAAAAAAGCCCTTCGCGGCTGGCAGCGCCTTGAGGGTCGCAAGCAAGATGAGAGGCGCCCGATTGGCTTAGAAAGGTTGTCCCTACTCATGGCGAAACTAGTCGAGACATGCTCCTCCCAATTCGAAGCAGTTCTGTTCCAGGCAGCTTTCGCATTAGCGTTCCATGGGGCTATGCGGGTGAGCGAACTGGTCGCAAGGAATAAGAAAGACGTTGAGGGAGGCTTGTGCAGAGATCACGTCCTAATTAGGGGTGATTCGATGGTAGTCACGATAGCCAGGTCCAAGACCGACCAGGGGGCTACGGGAAATAGTGTTATTGTGCAGCGCATGCGAGTGTCCCCCACGTGCCCGATAATGTGTATAGAGGAATACTTGGCACTGAGGGCTGCTACATGGGGGGGGAGTTTGCTGAGGCACAAGGATGGCACCCCACTGACGAGGTTTCAGTTCCAGAGGGTGCTAGCACTGACAATCGCTGCCGCAGGCATGGACCCGAGCGATTTTGGGACCCACTCCTTTAGGATAGGGGCTGCTACTGAGGCTACAGCCAGGGGTCAGAGTGCGGATGAAGTGAAACAGTTGGGACGATGGTCCTCGAATTGCTTCAGAAGGTATGTGCGATTGCACATGTTGTAAGTCAATTGACATGCACTCACGCTTCTTGTCTTTTGTTTGAATTACAGTTTCGCGAGCCTGTCACGCGGGGCGGAATTTGCAGTCGACCCAGTACCAGGAGACCAGCGGTCATGGATCACCGTCTAAAGAGAGAGTGGTGTGGGTCGTGGGCCACTCATACGTGAGGCGCGCCGGGGACGTATTCAAAGCAGGTGACGCGACTCGCGCAGCTGGGGAATACGGGTACAGAGTGACCTTCCATGGGAAGGGCGGGCTCTGTTTTGACCAATTCGAGTCTTTTGTTGAGGGTCTCTTAGGGCGGCAAAGGTCACCGCCATCTGTAGTCATAGTACACCTGGGGGGCAATGACTTGGTGACACTGGGTAGACGAGTGTTGTTTGAGCAAGTTTTGTCTGCTGTTAGCTGGTTGGCAAAAAGAATCCCGGGGTGCACGATTGCCTGGTCCCACATGATTCCCAGGAAAGTATGGCGGGGGGGCCTTTCGGTGTCAGCACTGAACCATTCGGTGAAGAAGGTAAACAATAAAATTGGTAGATTGTTTCGCTCTGCGCAGTTGCATAGCATTCCTCATGGGTGTATTCGGGGTGATCACATGTATCTGAATGATGGGGTTCACCTGTCCCGGGAGGGGAATGTTTTACTCATAGGAGACTTCATAGCGCGGCTAAGGGGTTTGAGGAAGCATGACCTTTAGGAGGAGTTTGGGGGGGCCGGATAGCCGGTCAACTATCCGGCCTGTGGCGGTAAGGTCATGATCGGTGAGCAGTAATTTCAAGGTCCCTAGAGGGGGGCGCCACCCACTATGGATGGGAGCACCCGGGGGGAGGCGGCCATTGGCCCCTCCCACGGGGAGGCGGCACCCACTAAGGATGGGTCGCCTAAGGGGAGACGGCCATAGGCCCCTTCCAGGGGAGGAGGCGGCTATATGCCCCTCCTACTAATTTCCCGGGGGCCGGATATCCGCGACGGCGGATAGAGAGTGTGGGGATGGGGGGGAGTCCACGCTGTCCTTCCTACAGATACCTCACACGGGAACTCGGACGACCTTTAAGATGGCGTCGAGTTGAAAGGGGGGCCCCACCAAGACAAGGGAAATTACAGTTGGCAATGAGGGTACAGTCCTCTGCGCATGCGCCACTCACACCGTGAGGGCGAGAGTTTTGGTAGTAGGGATCTGACACCGGTTAAGACCTTGCCGTTGGCCCTTAATGCTAGGATGTACAATTTTAATTTAGAATGTATGCATTTGCAGGATGTTAGACTCGGCTAGGAAACCTTTGTATTAGAGATCTGTTAAGGTTAGCCAAAGAACATGTCTTCATCGAAATGTAATAAATGTAAAATTGTACATGATTATGAAACTTTTATTTAATGTTTTAAATTTTGTTTCATATTTTAATAAATACGGCCGGGAGGGTGACTCCCTCCCGCCTTCCAAAAGTCCAAGACTGCGTCCGACTTCCCATCCTTTGGGGATTGTGTTGGGAGGGGGAGACGGGCATCCCGGCCATATGGAAAGGGGCGACCACTCGGTTCCCCCGAACGTATGGTTGGGTGCCCCGATCCTCCTGGGAAACCATTTTGGGCGGGGGGCGTGTCTCGGCTGGTATGCCCGAAGCGGCGTAGCCGGGGCGCGCCTTTTCCCGCCCAAGAGGGGTTGTCCTAGACACCTACACCGATGGCCACGCCCAGTAGGCGTACCGGAGGAGGGTACACGCCCTCCCACAGAAGAATAAATAGAGCGGGAATCCGAAGAAGCGTCCTCTTGTTCCTGTGCTCTGAAGGCTGCACCCACTCGTTGCTCGTGAGCCCTCGACGGAACAAGCAGCAATTTTGACCCACCCACCAGCCCCTGATGGCAATGTTTGTTTTGCAATAAAGTTTTGCTGTGATAGGCCCTTTTTCCTCTGCATAAAAGTAAATGAATGTTTAGGTTGAGGATGTGCCTTCTGTCTGTAGGATACTGTTTTTTCTTTTAGGAGTAAACAGTCTTGATACAATTAGACATGCTGAATATTTTCCTTCCTTAGTAGGTGAACAACTGTCGTATTTATTTTTTGGTCGGGCGGTAAGGTCATGATCGGTGAGCAGTAATTTCAAGGTCCCTAGAGGGGGGCACCACCCACTATGGATGGGAGCGCCTGGGGGAGGCGGCCATTGGCCCCTCCCACGGGGAGGCGGCACCCACTAAGGATGGGTCGCCTAAGGGGAGACGGCCATAGGCCCCTTCCAGGGGAGGAGGCGGCTATATGCCCCTCCTACTAATTTCCCGGGGGCCGGATATCCGCGACGGTGGATAGAGAGTGTGGGGATGGGGGGGAGTCCACGCTGTCCTTCCTACAGATACCTCACACGGGAACTCGGACGACCTTTAAGATGGCGTCGAGTGGAAAGGGGGGCCCCCACCAAGACAAGGGAAATTACAGTTGGCAATGAGGGTACAGTCCTCTGCGCATGAGCCACTCACACCGTGAGGGCGAGAGTTTTGGTAGTAGGGATCTGACACCGGTTAAGACATTGCCGTTGGCCCTTAATGCTAGGATGTACAATTTTAATTTAGAATGTATGCATTTGCAGGATGTTAGACTCGGCTAGGAAACCTTTGTATTAGAGATCTGTTAAGGTTAGCCAAAGAACATGTCTTCATCGAAATGTAATAAATGTAAAATTGTACATGAATATGAAACTTTTATTTAATGTTTTAAATTTTGTTTCATATTTTAATAAATACGGCCGGGAGGGTGACCCCCTCCCGCCTTCCAAAAGTTCAAGACTGCGTCCGACTTCCCATCCTTTGGGGATTGTGTTGGGAGGGGGTGACGGGCATCCCGGCCATATGTGTCTGAAAGATGACCTAGATAGAAATGGTGCCCTTTAGTTGAAGAATTTGAGAAGAAATGACAAAAAAATAGATTTTTTGAGATGGGACAAAATTGGGCAAAAAGGGAGGATCATCTTTCCAAAGCTATGTGACAAGAAGGGTAGTCAAAATGTGCACTGGGCCATAAATAACAACCAGAAGGATGTGTGGAAGGAGTACGGTGCTTCCTCATGAGTGATAAATGAGTGAATGTAATGGGTGATTAATTAGGAAACGGAATAGCGAGAAACAAGAAAGTGAGGGATTTTCAATACAAAAGCAGCAACAATGTAAAATTGCGCTTTTTAAGAAAAATGAAATATAATTAACAGCGAAAAATGTGTTCTGGTGTTCAGTGGCCGTGCACTTATGCACATAGTAGTATGAGTGCTCTGAGGTTGGTTGTGCACCTCTAAGTCACAGTTGAACTTAGGCTATGCATAGGTATATGGTATTTCTATGGGAAACATCCTTTACCATAAAAGCAGAACCACAGTCTGCCTTTACAACAGAGTCCCTACCCCGACTACAACATTCCCACACGTTCCTTTCCTCCACAAGTCATTACAATGACTTGCTTGCATCAAAGAAAGCGGTGATGGACTGGTGTTGGATATTAAGTTTTGTTTGGCACTTATAAGTGACCTGGAAATAACGCAAAGCAGTGCACAGCTCTGCTTTGCATTACTTAACGTCAAGGGGGCATTTCATGGCTGGCACACGGGCATTCCCATAACATGACCCATGTTTTTTATGCAAAACCCTATCTACCAAACAATAGTAGACATGGTTTTGCAACAAAAAATAAGGACACTTTGAAATAGGCATTAAAAGGAGAAATGTTTTTATTTCTCATAACTTTTCCCACTTTGCATGTGTACAGCAGAGTACAGCACACAGCCGAAGTGAGAAAATTCTTAACATTTTTCTGCGCATCTTAATTTGTACTGGAAGGGCATACTTCCAGTACCAAATCAATGCCAGACTCACATACACACCCTTGCACTATAGTACAAAGCAGTGCGCATCGTTGGAAGTTTCTGCACCAGCCTAGGAATAGAACAGTATAGTGACATATGTCTGTAGATATGGCACTTTCCTGCTTTTTCACTGTCACGCAACTAAGCGCTGCAAACTTTGGCTGCTGCCTTGCGTTGTGTGACACCTTTAAAAACCTGGGTCCAGTGGTGTTATTTTCAATTTTTTACACTTCTTATTATGCAAGCTGATGGTGTACTGGCCGCAGGTGTACGAGAACCTGTTTGCAAGACAAGAGATTGTTCTGGTTGTGAAGGCTTAAGAGCTCAAATACTTACATTTACGAGAGTAACTCACATGTTGTGTTCAGAAAGAATGACTACACACTAATAAATATATGTCCGCAGACTAAATATTACCAGTCTAGGCTGCAAATATTCCATTGGAGAAAACCAGAGCATAAGGACGTGTTGTGAAACATCCAATGGCCAGGATGTCGTTAAGCAGGTGAACACTCCAACTATGCAAACATTGTGGGTAATCAGAAACTGTTGACAGGTGTAGTTTTACCAGTGGTGTATCGAAACTTGGGGGGCCTCACTGCAAAATACATGCCAGGGATCCCCCATGCTTTGGACCCAGCCAGGAGCTCTCTGGCCAGTGACCTACTGGCCATGGACAGTGCCCGTGTGGGTCCTCTGGACCTAGAGAGCCCCCCCAATATGGCAGGGACAGCAGGGGTTGATGTTATGCCACTGAGTTCCACCATGGTTGTGGATGACGTAAACTTCAGTAAGAAATCCCTATGCATAATGTGAACCGGAAAGAACAATCCCAAAATGACTGGCGATGTAAGGGAAGCTTTCTCCATGCGAACATATTTTCCCTGTGCTGAAGAGATAGTTGGCAAGACTAAGAGCAGACTGTACTTCGAAACTTATTATGGTAATCTGTAAAAGTTGCAGCTACCCAGAAATATTGCAATTTCTTTGTGAACTCCAAGACAAGATGGCCATTTACTCCAAAAGTTGGCTTAAATCTACTAGCTTAAATGATCAGCTTTTTGAAGTTTCACGCCCAAAGAAAAGAAAGAAAGGAAGGTTTGCAATACTGATCTGTATGATGAGTTTGGTTTTATTATGCTGAAGTTGACATTGGTGTGGTTAAAATCTTAAGCGCAGTAAAACCTAGCTACTGTTTATACAAGGAACATATATAATGGTACAGTGCTCAGACACAGTTGGAAAGTGAAAACAGACCATGCAAAGAGCGCCCACCAGGCTGTTGAGTTTGCCTTCACACTTAGCTATATTGCAGTGAGATGAATGTTACAGGTGAAGGCTTTTGAGCCTAGCATGGCCTAGCATAGACATGCCGCTTGACTGACTAATCCGGAGTGTCACACCACAAATGCAGGTTTACTGTAGATAGCTTGAAGCATGACTGTGATGGGACCAATGTTAAGCAGAAGAAAAAGCACACTTATTTACCTTCGGAATCCATAGATTTTCATACTTTCGTTCAAAAGAGGTTCGAAACTATGCGGATTCTATTTAAAAAAAAAAGGGAAGCAGAATTAATTTTCACGTTTATTTATAAGGTTTGACAGTCATCTACAATTGTCTCGCTTTTCATCATTTACAATTCACAGCCTCACATTTCACAACAGTACAATCCATAATCAGTATCGGATCTCTTCATTAATATACTGACACAGACTTAGATAACAAATGAGTTCCAAAATTCAAAGTGCTTTTTGGGGGGATTTAAACTCGACCTTTATTGACGTCAGTGAGGTGACATAGCCTAGTGCCTACATCCCTTCAGGCCGGCAATGCAATATTCGACATTCCATGCATAAGATAGTGGGGGGATGCATACACAGCAAGACGTCTACAAACCAGAGGGCCGGCCGCGTTGGGTATTCAAATAAAGCAAGTAGCAGTCAATTGAGGTCTCTTAACAAGTACTTAAAAACTAAAATCCCTTCTAATACAGAATCCCTGTAAGGCCAACAGTCACAGTAGTAACAGCTTCATACAACATCTTAATCTGGGTACCACTCAGGTCACCTTCGGGTTTTAGTTGCGCATTATAAGTTGCTTTTCATTCATTCATTCATTCACAGGCAATTAAATATAGCCAAGTATTCCCACCCTCCGTGCCCCATCCTCCATCCCAATGTCCCCCCCTAAAATCTTATTGGCCCCCACCCGTAAAAACTCCCGTCACTCCAAGCCCCTCCTGGACCCCTTCCCACCCCTTCCTGCTCCGGACTCAGCTCTGTCCCCTCATTGTCAGAATGTGCCAGAAGATATGCTCGGAGAGGGCCCCAAATATCCTCAGGGCGTGAAGAAGGTGGCATAAGGTCAGCATAAACATCCAGTTGTTCTTGGCAGTATACGAGATCAGTAAGTCACTCTTTGAATTTGGGAGCTCGACCCCGTCCAAAACGACAAGCTATGCGCCGTTTTGCCATCAGAAGAGCTAGGGAGGTGAACTTCCAGACCTTAGCGGGGATTTGCTCTGTATATCCCAGCAAAGCGGTGAGGGGATCATCAGGCACATGTACTCCCCAGTATTCCCGAACAACAGG
This sequence comes from Lissotriton vulgaris, assembly GCF_964263255.1. Lineage (NCBI taxonomy): Eukaryota > Metazoa > Chordata > Amphibia > Caudata > Salamandridae > Lissotriton > Lissotriton vulgaris. The sequence goes on from NC_141699.1 coordinate 1,063,018,953, forward strand.
GCAATCCCATGCCAAGTGTCCAAAGTCAGCGCCAGCAGTCCCGCATCTTTCGCAGTGATCCGTGTCACGCAAGTGTAACCGGTGCAACCTGGCTGGCGTTTAATAAAGACAATGCACGTATTTATAGTGCATCAAACGTAATCTACTATTCGCCGAGATGACTCCCGTTTGGTGACAGCAAAATGCCCATTGCTCCTCCGAGATGGGAGAACCCAACTCCTCCTCCCATTTCTCTTTAGCAGGAGCAGGGCCCCTTTCCCATTCTCTTTGAGTGGAACCATATAAAAACGCGATGCCACATGTTCGGGTTGGTCCTTTTGCAATAGTGTGTGTAAGGGGGCCATAATGGAGGGTTCCGACGGGAAGTCCTGGGTTAATGACCGTATATCCTGCCTAAGGCGCACGTAATAAAAGCGTTCTAAGGGAGTAAGGGTGCAGGTGACAAAGAACTCCTCGCTCGTTTTAAATTTCCCATTTTTATATAATTGGCCACAGGACAGATAGGACAGTTTTTGCAGCATCAAGACCCATCCACCCACTCTGTCCGTGATGGTGTCGAGAGCGCAACTGTAATTGGAGCGTATCAGTTCGTCCCGGCAGTGGGAGATTCGGATACCCAGGTAGGCAACGGTGTCTCCGCACCATTTCAGCGGAAAATCAGGCGCAAATTCCTCTGTAGCGTCTGTAAGGGGGAAAATGTGGGATTTACCCCAATTCACATTTACTCCAGAGAGCTGTCCAAAGAGGATGAGCAGCCGGGGTCTCTCAGGTAGAGTGTTAGGTCATCTGGGTAAAACGAGATGAGGATTTGCCTCTCAGGGTATATTATGGCATGCTCTCGATAGTGCTGCTGTACTTTCACTGCCAGGGGTTCAATAGCAAGAGCGAAAAGCAGCGGCAACAAGGGGCAACCCTTCCGGCTGCCCCGTGTGATAGAAAAGGGCCCCTAGTGAATGCCTTTCACCACCACCCTGGCGCGCACCCGAGAGTAAAGCAAGTTAATCCACTCCAGGAAGGGCAACGGAAACCCCATGCGCTGAAGGACAAAAGCAAGGTAGTCCCACTCCAGGGAATCGAACGCCTTGGTGGCGTCTAGAAATATCGCCATAGCGTTGACATCCAGATCAATATCCTGAAGGATCACAAAGAGCGTCCGCAAGTGGTGAGATGTGCCTCTAGTGGGCACAAAGCCTGATTGGTCCAGCAGCACCAGCACGGTCAGAAGGGGCTGATACAATTAGCAATAAGTTTGGCCAGGATTTTGGCGTCAGCATTTATTAAGGAGAGTGGCCTATATGAATCACACAAATGAGGCGATTTGCCAGGGTTAGGTATAGATATGATACGTGCCTCCCTCATAGTAGGGGGGAGTATGCCGCTCTCCCGGCCTCTTCAAACACATGCCTCAGCACTGGGATAAGGAGAGGATGAAAGGTCTTATAAAATTCATCCATTCGGTCCCAGGGCCTTTCCGGACTGTAATTGCATGATCGCTGTAATAATTTCCTCATCTTCATGGTGTCGCAGCACAAATTCCCTCTGCCCATTGCCCAGCCAGGCAATTGCTGTATCTTCAAAGAAGTGGGCAAAGTCTATAGCCTGAGTTCTGTAAGTTTTATATAACTGTTTATAAAACTGCCGAAAAATGTCAACAATCACAGTCGTGTCACTATGCAATTGTCGCTCTTCACTCTCTATCTCCAACACCGTGTTCGAAAAGCGCGGAGGTCGGACAAAAGCTGCCAGCATCTTCCCCTGTCTATCTCCCTCCCCATACTGTCGTGCTCTATGATATTTCCCTCTGTATTTGCATTCTCTATCTGATGTTTCTTGATACTCACTAAGAGCACTGCGAAGCTTGGCTTGCGATGCAGGGGTGGGATCTGGTCGCAATTCAGTCTCAATCTTCCCAATTTCCGTTTCCAAACGTCGCAAGCTAGAACGGATGTCCTTCAGGACTCCCCCGCTCTTCACAATGCATATTTCCCGCACTGTAGCCTTGAAGGCGTCCCATAGGGTGGAATATTGTGCTACCGAGCCCTCGTTCCTAGAGAAGAAGTCCGCAATCTCCTGCTCCACCTCCTGCTTAAAAACTGTGTCTAACAGGGAGAGAGGATTAAGGTGCCAGAACTGGAAAGGGGAGTCCGTGCCCGGGAGAGCCACAGCGACCAAAACAGGGGAGTGGTCCGAATAGGTTCAAGGCAAATGGGAGGACTGCATTGCCCATGGGGAAAGGCCCTTCGAAACAAGCCATACATCTATCCATGTCCATGACGCCCTGGCTGTAGTGTAACAAGTGCCCTCCCGCTTAGTCGGATGCAACTGCCGCCAAATATCACCCAACTCATAGTCCTCAAGTATCGACTTAAGGACAGTCTGAGAACGGGAGAGTGATCCGTGCCATGGGCCATTGTCACATTCAGATCTCCCCCATATCAAATGTGTTGACCCAATCTCCAATATCTTCCCCATTAGCACCCGGAAAAATTCAGGATCATCAGTATTAGGTCAATAGCAGGACACCAGGGTGAAGATTTGATTAGCTATCCGTCCCCAAACTATGACATAACGCCCTTGCTTATCAGCAACACTTCCCAGTGGAGTATATGGAAGGGACTTTCTTACCATTATGCAAGTGCCTCTGGCATACGTGGAATAGGAAGAGAAGCACGCGTGACTGGCCCATCGAGAACCAAAGGTTGGAGGGACAGCAGTGTTAAAATGTGTCTTCTGTCACATAGCACAGTGTATGTTGTGTCTGTCTAGATACAATAGTATGTTTCTCCATTTACGGGCATCTCCCATCCCTCTAACGTTCCAGGTAAGGAAACGGTATGTAGGGGGCCCTGAGCGCTCAGCCATTGCACATCCTAGGGCATTGTATACTCCTGCGGCATGAAGTGGAATTCCGGTACTCTATGCTCATAGCATCAATAGCTCGGTAATCAGTGACCAGTGACATGACCTGACATCTAGTAGCATTCAAACATCCACCAAACAATTCTGCCTCCCCTCCCACACCAGCAGCCCAAACCTGCTGGGGCCGGATCTCTCCCTCCCATCCCCCCCTGCCCACCAAGATAGGTTCCCAACAGGGGAAAACATTTGCACCCATATCGCAACTAGAGGGTCTAAACCCATAATCAACTCAATAAGGGGTCTCCTGCCGGGTGGCAACCAGAGGGCGTCCAGAGGTCGTCCTTGCCATAGCAAGGGTGCTCGGGGGAATATATAATGGTCATCCAGAGGTTAGGTATATATCACCTAGAATCCTTTTCTCTTGCAACAGGCGTAGGGGCAGGTCAGAAAATGTCTTCGTTTGGACAAGCAGCAGGGGACGGGTGCCCATCCCAAATAGTGTCATTGCGATCATCTCAGTCCATACTTCCAGGACAGCTGCCAGCATGTTAAAGTACTCAACTGGGAGCCAGCACCCTTTCCGAGGGGGGGTGAGAAGCCCCCCTATACATCCCCCCACATTACAAAAGTACCTCTCTCACCTATGTCAGTCAGGTTAGGATCCCAGAAATTATATAGTCATCTGCAGGCATCATCAAGAAATTTGAGGGTCATTCTACATCTGACGTACCTCCACCAGCCTCAGGGTGATGGGACGGCAAAGCCCACCCCGCCGCCGACCTCGGCAAGGTCTTCAAGAAATCTTGTGCCAGCTGCGGAGTGCTGAAGTATTGCTGCTTACTTTGGTAGGTCACTTTAAGTTTAGCGGGGAAGAGCATTGCATAAGGGATATTAAGTTGCTGCAGTTTCTTTTTCACCGGTAGGAACTTCAGTCTCTGCTACTGGACCGCCATGGTGAAATCGGGGTAGATTGAGACGTCCATCCCCTCATGTCTGAGCTGCCCCTTTTCTCTGGAGAGGCGCAGGGCCACGTCCCGGTCCCTCTAGTTGAGCAAGCGGGCGATTATTGGACCTGGCGTCGCCCCTGGAACCGGGCTGGCCGCAAGCGACCTATGAGCTCGCTCCACCACCAGCATAGAGGAAAAGGCTTTTATGCTGGCAGAGGCATCCTCCAGAAATCCGTCGTTATGTTATGCTATGTTAAAAAGTTTATACCGCGCACGTACACCGAGACGGTTTCTTGGCGCTCATAACAGACATGACGAGCCAGGGCAAAGGTTATTATTCTGAGACTGCTTTGAAGAGGAATGTTTTTAAGGTTTTCCTGAATGACTCATAAGAGGGGCAGTGGCGAAAAGAAGAAGGGAGGGAATTCCAGAAGGAAGGGCCTAAAAAAGCAAAACGCATTCCGCCGTGTTTTTTGCGGCGGTTAGATGGGATGCAGAGAAGGTTATCAGCAGAAGATCTGAGATTACGGGTAGGAAGGTATCTCTTTAGCTTGGAGGAGATGAATTCAGGGGCGCGGTTATGGAGAGATTTGAATATGGTGCATCCAAGTTTGAAGGAGCACCGTTTGGCCACTGGGAGCCAATGGAGGCTCCTTAAAAGGGGAGAGACATGCTGGTGTTTAGGTTGGTGGAACACCAAGCGGGCCACCTGGTTCTGAATTAGCTGGAGTTTTTGAAGCTGATAGGCAGGTATCCCCACATACAAGATGTTAGCAAAGTCAATCCTGGAGATGACCAAAGCCAGTATGACTAGTATGAGTGCCTCTCTGGTAAGAAATCGGCAGATCTTACGGATCCTACGCAGTTGAAAAAAGCAGGATGATGTAACAGCCGAGATCTGGGATTTCATAGATAGGTCCTCAGAGATGACCACTCCAAGGCTTTTCACAGAGCTGACCGGGCAAGGGGGAGTGCCAAGAGAAGGGGGCCAGTAATTGTCATCCCATGGATTGGTAGGACCACCCACCAGAACAAGTTCCGTCTCCCCCAGGCGCTCCTCATGTTGGTCCACCTTATGTGACACTCCACCTTGTCTCGCAGCCATGGAGTCCATTTTGGATTCAATAGAGGTCAGGATAGACTGCATGGCCAGGAGCAGGTCCTTCAGGTCAGCTGTAGAAGGCGCCTGTGTCTCCACTTCTTCCTCTGCAGGGTCCATGTGCGATCGCATGCTTTTTCGCGCCTCAAAGTTCAGCTTCAGCTGGCAGTCGTCCAGCTACCCCATGGTGTCCAGTCACCCCCTGCGCAGCCTTTGGCGTTCGTCTTCTACTTCGGCCAGGTATTGGAAATGAGGGCCCCTGCCTGATTCCCGCACCCTCTAGATCCCAGTGTCACTCAGCAGCAGGTTAGACCAGGAGGCGCCCAGGAGGGAAACAGCCAGATCTCACTCTTCACACACCAAGGGGGCCAGAGGAATGCCCCAGTATTTCCTCAGCAGGCCTCCCTCGACCTCGTCTATAGCCCCCCCCCGTACCTTCCAGGCCATCTCAGGATCCCAGTCTCAGCAATCAGCAATTGCACAAGGTGCAAGTCAGTGGCTACTATTTTTATGGGGAGGCCTCTCTCTCCAGTCTCTACAATTTGCTATGTCTCCCTGTCCGTATTGTGGGCTCCTTCCTCCTCCCTCAGCGCTGCAGGTGTTAACTACAGAGCAGCTAGTCGGACGGAGTTCCCCGCCCCAGTGGGCGTTGCTGTGGTGAAGTCCAGCTGCATCGTTTAGCAGACCTGGATTTACCACTTCTAAAATACCAAATCATACGATTCGGTATTTAAGAAGTGGTAAATTAGAGGGGGGGAAATGTAGGTAATTCTGATTCGGTATTTACCGATTCTGTAAATACCGAATCGGTATCCCCCATTGATTCCTATGGGCCTTGAAGCCCATAGGAATCAATGTGGAATACCGAATCGGTATTTACCGATTCGGTAATTACCTATTCTTGCAAGGGTGCAGGGGGTGTCACTTTGACACCCTCTAGCACCCCAATTACAGGCTTGTGTGCCATGTGGCACACATACATGCCCTAAGGGCATGTCTGTGTGTCACATGGCACAGGTGTGCATGCACAGATGTGCATGCACTCCTGGATTCGGTATTTTACCACCCAATTGGATTGGGTGGTAAAATACCGACTCCTCTGGCTACAGTCTGCTTGGATACCGCGCATCCTTGGCGCAGTCTTCCATAAGCCACAAACAGTTGGTCTGTCTTGCAAACAGTTGCTGTTCTTTGAAGGTGGAACCTGGGACATCTCCTGATGTCTAAAGAGTGTAAAGCTCTTTCAGCCGGTGATTGTGATTTGGAAAAAATGTCTTGAGCATCACCGGCTCATTTAAGTGAAAATCCGATGGAACCTTCGGCATGTACCTAGGATTGGTACGTAGCACCACAGAATCTGAGGTAAATTGCAAGAAAGGTGGTTTTGACGTGAATGCTTGAATGTCACTGACCCTTCTAGCTGATGTAAAAGCCAAGAACAAAGAGACCTTCCAAGTAAGAAACTTGAGATCAATCTTATGGATAGGTTCAAAGGGGTGACGCACGAGTTGGGCTTTGTACATGCAACATTGGTCCCATGCATACAAGAAAGTTGAAAGAAATAAAATATAGACAGAGTCAATCTATATTAAGAGTGACATGTCCAGCCGGACAGTGGTCTTTCAAAGTTTACTCAATTTACACGTAGTTATACCACAAAGAGTACCTTCCACAAGTCAGCCAGTGTGGATCACAAGCCTGTGCCCAGCACTTACAGAACGGGTACAGAAGGTGAGTATAGAGAGCAAAGAAGGGCTTTATAAGGCAAAGCACGTTTTTCTGTTATAAATGCAATTGTACAGAATATTTCAACAAAGCACCATTAAAACACATAGTAATCACGTTTTAGCTTTTGGTACTTAAAGGTCGACGGCGTTTCGGACCCCTAGTAAATCACGGGGACCATCATCAGGACATTTTCAATGAAAGCCTTAACAATAATTTAGCCTCTAAATGCCCAGATGGGGGAGAAGGAAATATATACATTTAATTACATAGACTGAGATTTTCAGAACAAGTGACTTATAGTGACCGGTGAGCTGCGCGACTATAGGACCGGGTGGAGTTCAAGGACAATTGTGAAGACAAAGTGGCTCGAACGAGCATGCTGGTGAAAAATGCGATAGTACAGCTAATTCCGTGCATTGCCGGTAGGGAGTTGAGATGCTGAAGCGATCTCGTGAATCATACTATGCGTAAGGTCATGCTGCTATCAATCCACAGGTGTCAGGACTAGTGGTGACTTGTGAGCCGCTCGGCTATAGGAACGGGTGGAGTTCAAGGAAATTGTGAAAATAAAGTGGCTCGAACGAGCATGCTGGTGAAAAATGCGGGAGTACAGCTAATACCGTGCTTTGCCGGTAAGGATGCTGAGGCGATTCCGTGAATCATATTATGCGGAAGTTCATGCGCTGTCAAAACACGAGTGTCAGGACTAGTGGTGCCGCATGCATGATATCGGGCTCGGCGTGGTCATCGAATCGCAGTTGATGAGTTGATGCCAGTACGCATCACCCGGGAATTAAAATAGAGCGCAGAGAGTATTACCACTAATGTGCGCTTAACGAAAGATCACAGGGCAGTTATTAGGTTGTGCAATCAAGGAGCATGTGAGCGACGCGAGGCAGGCAACAAAAGCCGAAATGATAGGGCTTACCAGTGATCCTCAATAGGAAACGGCGGTGGAGAGATGGGGATTACGAGCGCCCTAAATAAAGAAGGAATAATTAGGTGATCGGGCGTGCGCCTGGGGAATTAGAGAGGAACTGAGACCGGGAATTCCGGTTCTTACCGCAATCAGGCGTAAGGTGCCGCGGTACAAAATGGTATCCGTCGGGGCCAGGAGAACCTAAAAGGGAATCCTAGGTATTAAAACTGGCCAAAAGCCTTAAGGAGAAAGGTTCGCCTGTAACTGAGTATTCAAGCTTACCGGGTGAGTCGGTTGGCAATCGTGCTTCCTGGCGTGCTCGTGGGAGAATAGTGAGCTACTGAATATAAGTTGTGCCGATTGGTCAAAGACCATGTGGTAAACGAGGGCATAACAATAGATGACGGACTACGCTCGACGGCCATCTTGGAGGAGTGAAGTGCCCAGGAGGAGTGCAAGTGACATGTATCAAGGGAATTGCATGAGTGCAAGTAAAACATTTAAACATTACAGTAAACAAGAAAGCTGACTCAGAGCCCAAAGCTAGATCAAAGCAGTCCATTCATCCTGCAGGTTAAGTCCCGAGTTAAGACTGTCAGTCTTCAAAATCTATTTGAGCTCTTCTCTGTTCAATAAGCGGGTAAGATCACCACCCCTGGGCGGAACGGTGACCTGAGAAATTACAGTCCAGCGAATGTCATTCTCTGTGTGTCCTTTGTCCAGAAAATGTTCAACCAACAGGGCATTTGGTGTTTTACAGCGAATACGACTCCGGTGTTGGGATATCCTCAGCTTTATTTTCTGTTTTGTTTGACCCACATATATCATATTACATGGGCAAAAAATGGCGTAAACGATATTGCAACTGTTACAACTGGTAAACGTTTTCAATACATTTCTCACATCTTTATAGACAAATTCCTAACCATCTAGTGAGTAATCACAAACAAGACACGTACCACATCTAGAGTGGCCACGGAGTGGTGGTAGTTGTCAATGGTCATGGAGAGTAACATTTCTTACTGTTGGTAATGCCGCCCTTACTAGCTGATCTTTAAGGTTTTTGTTTTTCTTAAAGGCAAAGAGCGGAGTATCCCAATTCAAAGGGCCTGAGTTCAGAATGTGCCAGCACAAGTTGGGTTAGCACCACAATCAAATGCCAAGATGGAGGTGGTCGTCGAATCAGTGGAAACATACGAAAAAGACCTTTAAAAAAATTGCTGGATTATTCTTGAAGAAAACAAAGAGTTCGATCCATCTTGCCGGAATCTGGAAATGGCTGCCAGAAATACTTTCAGAGTTGAATGCGCTAACCCCGATCTAGCCAAATGCAGGAAGAAAGGCAAGATTTGTTCTGGTCTAGCATGAATGGGATGCAGACCAACAGCTTGACACCAAGCACAGAAACGCTTCCATTTGAGTTTGTAGGTCCTAATCGTTGATGACGCTCTAGCATTAGCCAGAACTTCTTGACAATCTTGAGGAATGTCTAAGTGGGCAAATTCATTATGTTGAGGAGCCAAGCTGACAATTTCAAAGAAACTGGGTCCAGATGGTACACTTGGCCCTCTTGAATTGTCAGGAGATTCGGTATTCGAGGTAGTTGTATAGGCATGCACTCCAAGAGGAGAAGAAGCTCGGTGAACCAATATTGTCGGGGCCACCTTGGAGCAATCAGGATTAGACGACATGGTTGTCTCCTCATCTTCCTGATGACCTTGGGGATTAAAGGAATCGGTGGAAAGGCGCATGCAAATATCCGACACCAGTTCATCGAAAGGGCATCCCTGCATGAGTTCCTGTGGGGAATCCAGCTTGCAAAGCATGGGCATTTCCGATTCTGATTCGTTGCAAACAAATCTAGGTCGGGGTGACCCCACTCTTGGAAAATTTGATCCAGGGTTGGCTGATGTAGCTCCCATTTGTGATTGCTGAGGGAGTCCGCTAGTACATTGGCAACCCCTGGGACATGGACCGCTGACAGACGGAGGTTGTGATCCAGAGCCCAATTCCAAATTTCTTGTGCCTGATGTGATAATCGGGCCGACCTTGTGCCTCCCTGTTTGTTCAGGTAATGCATGCTGGTTGTGTTGTCCGTTTGAATCAGAACCGTGAAACTCTCTATAATCGCTTGAAAAGATTTCAGGGCGAGAAAAATGGCTCGTAACTCTAGGAGGTTTATGTGAGACTTTTTCTGCTGTATGTTCCATTTGCCACTGACTGTCATTCCCTGGAGGTGTGAGCCCCAGCCCTCCAGAGAAGCATCTGTGGTCACGATGAATCTGGGCACCTCTGTCAGGAATGCACATCCCACCTGCAGGTTGCACTTTTGCATCCACCATCGAATGGAGTTCCTCATCCGAGGGGTTATGTTGATAACGTCCTCGAATGATCCTACTACCTGTACCCACTGAAGACTGAGTTCCTCTTGCAAGGGCCTCATCCTTAGGCTGAGAGGAATACAGGACGAGATCATCCCTAGGAAAGACTTGAACTTGCGAACAGAAATGCACTTTTTTGTTAGTAATGTAGAAGCCATCTTGTGAATCTTTATCTGCCTTTCTTCTGAAATAAAAACTTGGGCGAGCTTCGTGTCCAGCGTCGCTCCCAAGAAAGACTTTCTGTGGGATGGAGTCAGATGAGACTTTTTGAAATTTACTCAGAAACCCAAGCTCTGAAGTATTGACAGACATCTTTGAACCTGAGTTCATGCTGTGATGAAAGAACTGGCCTTGATAAGGCAGTCGTCCAAATATGGATAAATTTGAATTCCTTCCAATCGCAGGTGGGCTGCCACCGGAGCTAACATCTTTGTAAAAACTCTGGGGGCTGAACGTAGTCGAAAGGGGAGAACTTTGAACTGAAAGTCCTGTGGAATTTTAGTTTGCGATCTGAACATCATCTGCGCCAGCTTGTCACCTATGTACTACGTGCACGGCAGCCATTTTAGGTCACCTATGTACTACGTGCACGGTGGCCATTTTAGATATCATGGTCTCCCTGTCCACGATCAATCGCCAGCACGCCCCTCTGACCCAGCAAGCATCCTCCGCGCACCCTGGCTCCCCCTCCCTCCCCCTCATGAGCGTGACCCTTCTGCATGACCCTGTCCTTGGGAGTCACGCCAGCGCCTGACCAACACCTCCTTTCCTTCCATGAATGCCCCTCTGTTGATAAACCTCCCCTCTGCACTGGATTGTCCACGCAGCATGAATACCACTCCATTGATGGCCCCTCACCCCGTGTCCGACTGTCCACACAGGTCCGAGGCCATTGCCTAAGCCGGGAGATATCATTTACTGCCCCTTATTGTATGAGGTCGCTCTCCTTCAAAGGACCCTCTATTGATCCAGGCCTCCCCACCCCCTGTGATATGATCAGGCGCACACATCCTAAGACTCGACGGAACACTTAGCTGCGTGATGACCCCCTCCTCTTATCAGCAGGTTGAGGACCTCTATTGTGAAGGTATATGGGGGTGGGATTGACACGAGGATTACGGGGATGTCTTTTCCTTTATGCTACAATGTTCTGATTGTAATAAAGAAAGGTCACATGCCATAAACCAGTGTATAAGAGGCCAGGCCTCCGAGAGGCTGTTAGAGCACCTCGAGACGATACCTTGTTGTCTGATCTGATGTGTTCTGCTCCGTCGGAATAAAACTTCTGTTTCCTGCCTTCTGGTCTCCGGCGCCTGCCTCATTGCTTGGTAAACTTGAATGGTACAAGGGCGGTTAGCGCCGGGCAAATCTTGAGAAAGGTCCTAGCCCTACCTTTTTCCACAATTGGCGTCCCAAAGCGTGGGGCCCATCAGCGACACGTGGATCCAGTGGGAGAGGTCCCGATGACAGAGTGAACGACTGCAACGATCGGGAAGAGCTCGTGTCCGATAGACCCTCGTCTGACAGCCGATCATCCGACCTTCACTAGTTCTGAACGGACCTCTCTCGAGTGATCTACGGTCCTGACTGGGAACCATCAGGAGTGCCACGGACATCACGAAGAAGAGAGGACGATCGGGCGCTGGATCCAGAGGATAGGAAACCGTCCATGCGGTCTGGGTAAGGTCGTGTAAACACGACGAACTGAGAAAAAAAATTGTTTTGTTTGGATAATACTAGTATTACGCTTTGTTGAAACCTCTGGAGATTCGCTGTCTGCAAACGGAGAAAAACAACAGGCTCTCTCTTTGCAAACAGTGAAGGATAGGTAACGCAGACTTTTGTCCCCGTTGTAATCCGTCGTGCCTATCTTCCTCCCCCACTGTTTCCCGAACTGTTGTTCGTGGATTATTGTCTGGAGATTCTTTTTCTGCAAACAGGGAAGAACAAGGTCTCTCTTTGCAGGGAGAGAAAGAGTAGGTAACAATAACTTTTCGTGCCCACTTATTCTCCCCACTGAATTGTTTTGATTGACCGATTATTCGGTATTGGTTCGTTTGAGGTATTCACCGCCGGCAAACAACGGAGAATAGAAATATTCTGTCTAGTCTTTGCCCGCCGTGATAAGATAGGTAGTGCAGACTTTTGTCCCCGTTGTAATCCGCCATGCCTATCTTCTCCCCACTGGTTGGTAGCCTGTTTAGCCCGGACCGCTTATTAGAGATGGACCATCCAGCTCCACTGGAGGGCACCCCTAATAAGGACATGTTCACTAAGTATGGACTAATCGCTATAGCTTACACTAAACTATGGCATAAATATACAAGAAAGAACCCTGAAAGTCAGTGGCCACTGATAGGTTCCTTTAATGAAAATAAAATAAGAACATTAGAAATAGCGCTCCAGAAGAATAAGACCACGCCCACTATGCTCGACAGTATCGGCATGTGGCGCAAAGAAACGGAACAACGAAAGAAAAGAGAAGAAGCAAAAATAGGGAAAGAATTACGAAAGGCAGCCCACCTAGCCGCAAAGCAACTAGAAGAGGAAAGAAAAGAAAGAAAAGAAGCTACACAAAACCAGGAATCAGGGTCAACAGGCCAATGTCCTGTTAGGACCCCCTCTGCACTCTACCCTGAATTGCCCTCCAAACAAAGGGCAAACGATGAGTTACTGCTAGGTCCCCAAATCATCTACATGCCCCCTCCATATGCCCCCAGCCAACAAAACCTGCAAGCCCCGAGTGTGAGTGAAAGTGACCCTAGCGCTAGTGCACCAGCCCTCACGGCCTCTGCGCCAGCCACATTAACAACTTCGTCAGGCGATCCCGAGGCTAGCAAACAATCATCAGCCAGGCTAAATAGGTTGAGCAAAGATGAGCGGGATGGGATCGACAAAATAGCAAAGACTTTAGTAGAACGAAGGGAGAGCGAAGATTATACAATGAGTGTATATAATTCACATGCCGACAGCCACAGACGGCATTTCATCTTGCGATTCAGCTACTACACCCTGAACGCGTATGAAGATAGGTATCAGAGTAAGGGTCCCGCTAAACTAACAACACTGTATAGGAAAATTGATGTTGGAGATGGGACTGAACGTGAGGCGACGGAGCTCTTCATGCAGATGCTTGAGGTCTTCCGCCACCTCACGGAACAAAAACCAGAAGCCAAGGCTACAGTCCCTGAAACGACCTCGGCAGAAGTAGCCAATACTATGATGCCTATCAGAGAAGCGGCCCCTTATTGGATCCCGCCACGGGGCCAGGGAACAAGCGATGATATTAATAATGAAAATGCAAAAGGGAGGGTTGTGTACAATTGGGTTTACCAACCATGGGACCGACAAGATATCCTAACCTTCAAACAAACCCTGCCCGATTTAAGAAAGAACCCGACGGCATTTTATACTGAATTAGGCACAGCCTTGGGTTCGACAATAATGACTTTAGCGGACATTGACTTGTTCTTTGGGTTATGCCTGCCAGCTGATGTGTGGAAGCAAATCCGGAAGGCTGACCACACGGATCTGTTTGGACATACCTGGGACCAACTCGGTAAACTAGATAGACAGCGAGAGCCGGGGAGTAAACCAGTGAAGGACATACTGGAACTCCCAGACAAACTAGTCCAGAAATTAAAGACACTGATTCCAGAAAGAAAGGTAGACTGGTCGATAGTCACGGCCTGCCGACAGAAACCCCAGGAAGATGTGTCAGAGTACTTCTCCCGATTCGAGACAGTGTTCTCCGACTACAGTGGCCAAGACATGACCACCGCAACCGGACAGCACCTGTTTGTACAAAATTACGTAAAGGGCCTAACACAAGAAGTCTCCCAAAAGCTACAGACGAGCGAGAGTAGTTGGGGGGCCTCCAAACCCGCAGCTATCCTTCAGATGGCTCAGTATTACGAGCACCAAAAGAATGAGAATGATAGGGCGTCCGAGAAAAAGAAGAAAGATTTAAAGGAAAGGGTAATGATAGCCCAGATACAGGGTATAGCGGTAGGACGGGAACACCAAAGGGGGAACTACCAATCAACCACCCCCAGAGACCTACCTCCTAAAGATCACACCCCAACATCCCACACTGGACGAAGAGACATTAGCAATGACCAATGCGCCTTCTGCAAAGGGTTCGGCCATTGGAAATCCCAGTGTCCGGTTCTACTAGAGATGAATAGAAATAGGGACTCCAGGGATGTGGCAGGAGGGCCAAGAAATAAAGTACAAGGACGAGGGCACACCAACGACACCAACAATGACAGATCAGGGAGACTGAACACATTTGACCGTCCCCGACAGAACCAATATCAGCTGTCCGAAGGTGAAAATGCCCCCGACTTTGCATAGGACTGCCAGGGGCAAGGGAGGGATCCAGTCGAGCTCTGTGTTGACCAGCAAGGTCCTTATGTCACCGCTAAGGTCCTGGGTACAGAGTCTCCATTCTTGGTAGACACTGGGGCGACACGTAGTGTGTTATCAAAACGACTGATTCCGAGGGCACCCTTGTCTGGCTCACACATAACGTCGATAGGTTTCGATGGAACGCCCTCCACTAACCCCCTGTCCGTACCTATTACCTTTGACCTAGAAAACAACACCACTGACGCGACATTTCTGCTCTCCTCCAACTCCCCTGACGCCATTATGGGCATTGACTTGCTGAAACATTTTCGAGCTACCATTAGGTGTTCCCCAGATGGAATACGAGTCATCCTGTACGACAACCCAGACATGCCCAGATCCCGTCCCCCACGACACATGTGCTCCATGACTGACGCTGACCTGTCCCTGCTTGACACCCTGCCTCCATACCTGTGGGCCAAAAATGACTCTGATGTGGGGCGAATGATGATTGATCCTATTCACATAACCGTACGACAGGACGCTATGCTCCCGAAACTCCCGCAATATCGGATATCGCCAGAGGGTGAGAAGGCACTGGTAGCGATCATTCAGTCTCTGGTAGATGCAGGAGTGGTTGAAGAGGTGATTAGCAACGTCTGCAACAGCCCAATCCTACCTATTGTTAAGAAGCAGGGTGAAGGAGATGAGAAAGCGTACCGCTTCATCATCGACTTGCGAGAGATTAACAAAGTGGTTGTACCCCAATATCCTGTAGTCTCCGATATCACCACCATTCTGACCCTCATCCCGTCCACTGCCACCACCTTCACTGTTATCGACCTTAAGAACGCGTTTTTCTCTATCCCCATCCATCCAGACAGCCGTTATCTCTTCGGCTTCACTTTAAAATCCCGTTCGTACCGATTTTGTAGAGCTCCCCAGGGGTACACTGAAAGTCCCAGCATTTACAGCCAGGCCCTCAAAAGGCAGCTAGATGCCTTCCAGCTACCAGATGGAGTGGTGTTGATCCAATATGTTGACGATATCCTTTTGGCGGCCGACACCACCCCGCTTGCCACGACAGGCACCGTCCAGCTCCTACACTTTCTTGCAGAAAATGGCCATAAGGTCTCCAAAAAGAAGTTACAGTTCTGCCAGCCACAAGTGACTTACCTAGGCCATCTCCTGTCCAAAGAAGGGAGGAAACTTACACCCGGCCGAATCCAAACCATCCTAGACACCCCCATCCCAAAAACACAAAAACAGGTCCGCTCTTTGGTCGGCCTAACCTCTTTTTGCAGACAGTGGTTGCCTAATTACAGCCTCATTGTGAAACCATTACTTGCCCTGCTGACCAAAGATGTCCCCTCCCCGCTTCCTTGGACCGCTGAGTGTCAAGCCTCCTTTAAGGAATTACGGGATGCACTCTGCTCAGCGCCTGTCCTAGGAACCCCGGATTACTCCAAACCCTTCTCCCTCTTCACCCACGAAAGGGAGGGATGCGCATTGTCTGTCCTAACTCAATCAATTGGTCCTAAGCAGCGCCCTTGTGCCTACTTCTCCGCCACTCTTGATCCTGTAGCCAGAGCTTTACCTGCCTGCCTTCGAGCGGTAGCTGCCGCTGCTGTTTCTATCCGCCAGAGCGAAGGAATCGTACTTTCAAACTCCCTCACTGTGCTAGTACCCCATGCAGTCGACACCCTCTTGAACCAGACAAAGACCCAACACCTGACTAGCGCACGACTGACAGGGTACGAGTTGACTCTGCTTGCACCCCACATCACACTAAAGAGATGCACGACTTTGAATCCTGCCACATTGCTACCTCTGCCTGAAAATGACCCCGACATTCCTCCCATCCACGACTGTGTGACCCTCACGGACGAACAAACTAGGAGTAGGGTTGACCTCCGAGACACTGCTTTTTCTGACCCCGATGGAGAGCTATGGGTAGACGGCTCATGCATCAAACTCCCAGATGGCACCACTTCAGCTGCCTATGCAGTAACGACAGCCCGAACAGTAGTCGAGACAGCCTGCATCACCCAACGATCTGCCCAGGCAGCAGAGCTGACAGCCCTCACACGAGCATGCATCATAGCCGCAGGGACCACCGCGAACGTATATACGGACAGCCAGTATGCCTTCGGAGTGGTCCACCATTTTGGGCTCCTGTGGAGGGAGAGGGGATTCCTGACGTCCCACGGCACCCCAATCCTCCACGGAGACCTAGTTTCCGCTCTGATCGAAGCAGTTCTCCTCCCCAAACGATTAGCGGTGATCAAATGTCAGGCACACAAAAGGGTGACAGACTTAGTCGGACGAGGGAATGCATTAGCCGACATTACTGCACGAACCACTGCTGAGAATAGGACAACGACACGCATGTATGTGACCAGGTCACAAGCAGAAACATGGAGTGACACGAGGGTAATGATCAGGGACATGCAGTCGGCCAGCACCCCTCACGAACTGATTAAGTGGGCAAGGGTGGGTTTGAAGGATGAGGAGGGCTGCTGGCGAACGAAGGATGCAAACAAGTGGTTACTGCCCGACTCATATCTGATCCCCATACTGACGATGGCACACTCCCCCGCACACATAGGATCTGCACCCATGATCGAACTCCTTTCCAAAGTCTGGCACAACGACAAAATCCCTGACTCAGCCAGACGCCTAGTTCAGCAGTGCCTCATCTGTCTGCAACACAACCCCGGGAAGGGAACTGCGGTACCCCGGGGAGGGTTTGGGACCCCCAATCACCCCTTTGAGGTCCTTCAGATGGACTACATCCAACTAGAGAGATGCCAAAACCTGAAGTATGTACTAGTCATCGTATGTGCCTTCAGCAAATGGGTAGAGGCTTATCCAACCCGTGACAACACTGCCATGACTACTGCCAAAGTACTACTGAAAGAATTCTTCCCTCGCTATGGCCTTTGTCGAATTTTATGGAGCGACAATGGCCCCCACTTCATAGCTGAGGTTATCCAATTAATCCTAAAGGGGTTGGGGGTGAAGCAACGGTTTCATGCGGTCTTCCACCCCCAATCCGCCGGTCTAGTGGAACGCCATAATGCCACACTGAAGCTGAAACTGGCAAAAATAGTGGCCACCACTGGACTTAACTGGCCGGATGCCCTCCCACTGGCTTTGTTATCGATGCGCTCCACTCCCACCAAGCACCATTTGACCCCTTACGAAGTCGTGTTTGGGCGACCGATGAATCTCTGGACTGCTCCCAAACCGACCTCCATTCATGACGTCCCAGACGTCCTACTGTCTGATTATTTGTGCAAGTTAACTAAAACGTTGTCTGTCATTCATCAACAGGTGCAGCAGGCCATCCCCGATGCTTCCAGGGGCCCCGGCCATGACATCCAACCGGGAGATTTCGTGTTGATACGAAATTTTCAGCGGACCAAGAGTCTGGAACCGCGGTGGACGGGCCCCTGGCAAGTGCTGATTACCACCCGAACGGCGCTTCGAGTGGAGGGGAAGAAGCACTGGCTGCACGCCCATCATTGCCGGAAGGTCTCTGCGAACCTGGCCACGACAGAAAACGTCAACACCCAAGAAGAGCTCCTGAGCAAGGACCGACCGATATTGGACTGTTATCCCGATACTGAGGCACTCGAACTTGCAAAATTCTCTGATCCCACTGTGCCATCCAGAGAAGGGTATTTCCTGCGTCGAAAGGAGGGAGTTTCGGCTAAGTAGGCCACGGACTAAGTTAAATCTCAGAACGGTGACCTAAACACAATCAAGGGTTACCGGGAGAGAAGCTAAACGAAGTCTGTGGTTCTGCCCACTACCGAGCCCCTTGAAGGTGATGGAAGCGCCAGATAAGAAGATGATGGAAGCGCCAGATAAGAAGATGATGGAAGCAACAGGAAATACCCAGTATAGAAATCCAAAGACTGACAACTTGCACAAATCAAAGACAATTGCATTCTTCATTGTCTTCCTCTTCTGCCTCCTCCTCATGACCTCCTTCTGGATTCTGGAGGAAAGCACACCGGCTCATGAGGCATTGCTACCTACTGCACAGCCAACACCCCTGAAAGAGCATCACCTAATCTCTCTGTCGCCTCAGCTCCGAGAAAGGCGCAGGGAATTCTGGAACAATTCCTTCGTGCAACTGTTGCACCAACACAACCTTGCTGCGAATGCTACGAACTGTTGGATCTGCGGGTTGCTCCCGCATGCCACTGGACACTCCATCCCCTTCATCCCTTCACCCTTCTCAGTTCACGGCTCTTGCCTCGCCTGGTTGATCCTCATGCAAGAGAGCCACAAGGACAACGCCACCTCCAGCCGGACAGTGTCACACTTCTACTCTGGGTTCTGGCTGAACAAAACAGGAAAGACCCCTGCTGCCCTGTGTCCTGCGCTCGCAGGCGCCACCTTCCTCAAAGACATTCCAGCCAAAGAACGAGTCGAAGTGCAGGTGCTCCACAATCCAGCCAGAACCACCTTCTCTCATCTGCAAAAACAAACTACCGCCACCTTGACTGTGGCCCTGTCTGTTATCAATGTCACAGGTCTCGTGTGTCTCGAAGGCCATGGAACGTAGCTGGTGGGTCACAGCGCCTGCCGAATC
This sequence comes from Lissotriton vulgaris, assembly GCF_964263255.1. Classification (NCBI taxonomy): domain Eukaryota; kingdom Metazoa; phylum Chordata; class Amphibia; order Caudata; family Salamandridae; genus Lissotriton; species Lissotriton vulgaris. The sequence goes on from NC_141699.1 coordinate 1,063,037,842, forward strand.
ACCAGAACATTGGACTCAGCTGACCCCCCTTCCTTTGTTGCTTCTCCGAACATGTACTTTGTGTGTGGCACCAGAGCTTACACCTGGCTCCCGAAGGGTTGGAAGGGTATCTGTTACATTGCCTTCGTTCTTCCACCCACATATGTAGCCCCTGCCAACCATCACCGGCAGAGGCGTGCAGACGACCTGGGACAAGCCGACTCCACCGGAGCACAGTTCCTGGATGCAGCAAAGGGACTTGTTCCTCTGTGGGGCCCAATGGCAAACAGCCGTGCTATCCGACACCTGACCCAGGCAGTAGAAACAACGATCAACATCACGGCTGGCATCCTCGCCAACAACACTGCGGAGCTTCAGGCGGTCCGCCTTGTGACCCTTCAAAATCGTCTTGTCCTAGACGTGGTCCTAGCCGACCGAGGAGGAGCATGCCGCATCATCGGATCCAGCTGCTGCACCTACGTGCCAGACAACTCGCCTTCAGTCTACAAAGCCATTGAACACCTCCACAGGCTGTCCTCAGAGGTTCACCAAGAACAGGAAGGATGGTCGCTGGGGAGCTGGTTTTGGGACACTTTGAAGAACTGGGGTTGGAAGTTGTTCTCCGTCGTGCTGATACCTGTTGTGATATTATGTGGGTGTTGCTTAGGTATCCAATGTCTGCCACCTTTGTGCGGCCTTGTTTCTAACTGTATGTGCCCAAAGACTTTGGACTTCCGAAATGAGCACATGAGCCCCCTCTATGAAGTAGAAATACGTGGCCTTATGGGGATAAATCCAAACTGACAAGTTGGCGAGACATGTTAAAAGGGAGGACTGTGGAATTTTAGTTTGCGATCTGAACATCATCTGCGCCAGCTTGTCACCTATGTACTACGTGCACGGCAGCCATTTTAGGTCACCTATGTACTACGTGCACGGTGGCCATTTTAGATATCATGGTCTCCCTGTCCACGATCAATCGCCAGCGCGCCCCTCTGACCCAGCAAGCATCCTCCGCGCACCCTGGCTCCCCCTCCCTCCCCCTCATGAGCGTGACCCTTCTGCATGACCCTGTCCTTGGGAGTCACGCCAGCGCCTGACCAACACCTCCTTTCCTTCCATGAATGCCCCTCTGTTGATAAACCTCCCCTCTGCACTGGATTGTCCACGCAGCATGAATACCACTCCATTGATGGCCCCTCACCCCGTGTCCGACTGTCCACACAGGTCCGAGGCCATTGCCTAAGCCGGGAGATATCATTTACTGCCCCTTATTGTATGAGGTCGCTCTCCTTCAAAGGACCCTCTATTGATCCAGGCCTCCCCACCCCCTGTGATATGATCAGGCGCACACATCCTAAGACTCGACGGAACACTTAGCTGCGTGATGACCCCCTCCTCTTATCAGCAGGTTGAGGACCTCTATTGTGAAGGTATATGGGGGTGGGATTGACACGAGGATTACGGGGATGTCTTTTCCTTTATGCTACAATGTTCTGATTGTAATAAAAAAAGGTCACATGCCATAAACCAGTGTATAAGAGGCCAGGCCTCCGAGAGGCTGTTAGAGCACCTCGAGACGATACCTTGTTGTCTGATCTGATGTGTTCTGCTCCGTCGGAATAAAACTTCTGTTTCCTGCCTTCTGGTCTCCGGCGCCTGCCTCATTGCTTGGTAAACTTGAATGGTACAAGGGCGGTTAGCGATTGGCAAATCTTGAGAAAGGTCCTAGCCCTACCTTTTTCCACAGTCCCTGCCAGCCACTCTGAAACGCAAGAACTTCCGGTGTTTGGGAAAAATGGGCAAATGGAAGTATGCGTCCTGAAGGTCGAGTGTTGCCATGTGATCCCCTTCTGAAAGAAACTGGAGGATTTCTTGAAGAGTCAACATTCTGAAGGATAATTTCTTGAGGTATTTGTTGAGGGCACGCAGGTCGAGGATGGGGCGCCATTCCCCGGACGTCTTTCAAATTAGGAAAAATCTTGAATAAACTCCTTTCCCTCTTTAAAGTTGAGGTACCCTTTCGATTGCTCCTTTCCGAATCATGGTATGTATTTGGGAGAACAGCTCCTTGAGATGAGCTGGTGGTGGACCTTTTGGGGGAGAATTTGGAGGGGCTTTGATGAATTCTAGAATCTTACCTCTGGACACCACGTCCAGGACCCATCTATTCCGTAGCAATGTTGGACCAAATTGAGAAGTATAGGAATATTCTTCCAGATGAAATCAATTATCGGGATGGTCCTGACCTGTCTTTGCGGTAAATCTTTAAAATCATATAGGAAGCACTCATCCTGCTTAGCCTCCATTGTGATGAGGAACCCTTTCGTTGCCCTGTCCATGATTTAGTGGAAGGTTGCAATGTCTACCGGCGGAGAATCCGCCGTAGGTGGGCCAGCTGAAGAAGGAGTTTGAGCTTGATACTCGTACCACTCCAACGATACTGACTTGTCGTCCACTTCGCCTTCTTCTCGATCTTCCTCCGACGTAACATCACCTTGCGTATGATGAGATGGCCCTAGCGAAGGAGGTATTGCAGGTAGTGTTTCCGTAGTTTGCAGCGGAGAAGCTGGCCTTGGTGGTCTTAGTGTTGCTGTAGATGTTCTCGGCACAGGTGTAGAGAAGTGAGAATCACCTGATTCTGATGGTGGAATCGGCGATAATAATCGCTTAACATTTATTGGAAATTATGCAACAGGTCCAGTGGCATTTGCGTGGTAGGCGCAGACACAGGAGCCCGACCAGAAGGCTCAAGGAATTGTTCATCCTCTTCATGTTACTCATCCTGGAGCTTTATAAGCAGCTCACATGGGCTTCTGGCTGCACGGAAAGTGTCATCTTCATAGGATTCTTCTTCTTCAGAATCTAGCAACTTTTCTGGCAATTTTAATGGAGATAGAGTTGTTAAGGATGAACCACGCCTTTCTAAAATTGAAGCTGTGGTAGACGGCGAAGGCAGAAGTATTTCGGATGGCTTGGCTGACCATACTTGCATTTCCGTACAGGTTGACAGTGGGGGCGTCGACGGTGCCGCCATCGAAGGTGAAAAACCTGTATCCAACTGCGGAGCAAGAACCTTCATCGACGGTCTGTCCGTCGACGGTAGCATTGTCGTCGACGATGATGTCGTCGACGTGGGTGACTTCTTCTTCGAGGAGGAGGTCGTCGATGGGAGTATTTTTGGTAAAGTAATCTTTGCCGACGAGGATGTCGTCGACGGTAGGACTATCTACGTCGACGGCATGATATTCGTCGACGCTTGCGTCGACGACGGAGTACTCGTCAACGGTACCTTCGGGATCTTCGTCGACGGAGGGGCGTCGACGATTGATGGAACTATTTTCGTCGACGAGATGGGTCGAACTTGGACCTGAACCAACGTCGACGGTGAGGAGGCTGTAGACATCCCCATAGCTGGTCTTGGTGAGGAGAAAGTCACCGTAGATGTTGAACAGGTGGCAACATGAAGAGATGGCGACGGTGAAGCTGTCTTTGACGCTGAAGTGGTCAAAGGTGTAGTCTGAGGTAAAATTTTATGAGAAGCTGCTTTGGAAGATGTAGATTTTCCAGCTTTCCTTGGGGGCGCACCAGGACCAGATTTAACAGGTGGAGAAGCCTTTTTAGGTCTTGCAGAGAGACCTATTGGGGTGAAACCAGAAAGTTAAACCAGGTTGCGAGTGCGGATTTCCAACAGTTCACGTGAAATCACGTGACCACAAGCACATGCATTTCCCCACATCAAAGCCTCAGCCTCCCTCCCACAGGCTTCCTCAGCGCGCTTGCCATAATTGCATCAGACCCGACCTTACCATCTGCTCCTGTGCTTCCCCGCCCGCTGCTTCGCACTTGCCTTGAAGGCCACAGGCATCTGTTGCTTCCAGCGTGCTCTCGGCCTCAGGCATTTCTCCTCCTGCGCCCCCTGCTGCACACTTTTCACGGCCGCCAGGCCGTGTTTCGCATTTCTCCTCCCCCCTCCCCACTATCATTCTGCTATGCAGATCTGGATGCCCACTCCGCCCACCTTGGAACTGACATCACGAAAACTACAAACTGTAAATATATGACCATGTTCGTTCAAACTTGTGTTATGCTACGTCCGCCATTCGCTTTAAACATGTTCTTTTTCTGCAAATAACTTTATTTCTTGTCATCACACGTTTGTATTGATTCATTGTACACCGTCTCTTTGAATGTAATTACTGCTGCATATTGCCTTCTTTTTCCCCATGCTCAGGCCTGAATCTTTTTACTGCGTCTCACTGTTGTTTGTGATTTTTGCTGCACATTCCTTTCCCCGCTGTTGAATATGATTAATGCCGCATCTTGCCTCCTTCCTTGCGCACGGATTCTTCATTGCGCCCCTTCCACCCCATGAACTTGTTCTTTCTGTAACGTCCTGGCTCTTTTTTTTCTCGCTCATCATCCTCCCCTTCCTCTCCAGCATGCTTACACTCAGACGTGCACGCTGCCCAGTCATCCCATCTCCTGCCTGTATCTCTTTCCCTCTGTTCGGTCTGTTCATTGCCTGTTCGCGCTCTGCCGGTCTGTAAACCCCTCACCGTCAGCATGTGTGTGTGCCTCTCTTTAACTTTAAGCCTGTCTCTTTTTGCTCTTTTATGACCACATGCCTCGCTCCAAACCCTTCCTCCCTCCCTCACGCTCTCTCTCACTCTTTATGCATACTTCTCTCTATACCTGTCTATCGTATCTATGCCTGTCAGTGTTCACCCTCCCACAAGCATGCCCTTCCCATTCTTCCCTTCCCTGCTGGCTCAATATCTCACCCTATCTGACCCCCACACCCGCTTCAGGGCATCCCTCGTGCCTCTCCTCCGGTCTGTCCCTGCCCTTTCTATGAGTGTCGTGGCTCACCTCCCCGTCTGTCCCTCCCACACCTCCCCGTCTGTCCCTCCCACCCCTGCTTGCCAGGTTTTCTTTCACTCTAGGTTTGCATGCGCCATCCCTGTCTGTGGCCTTTCCTTCATGCATTCCGTTTATGTATATTTAGTTAGCCCCCCACCTCCGCAAGCCTGTCACCTTTGCTGTCCGTTTTTCTTTTCTGACTGGCTTTATCTCATCTGTCTCTCTTCTTATTTGCCTTTGTCTCATGGGAACTGCCGATATCGGCCCTCACTGTCTCTCCCTCACTGTGTCTGTCTACTACCTTATACCTTCCTCTTCATGCCCCCTACCTACCACGTTCCTCCATTTTCTGCTGGCCTCTTCTCCTCTCCTTGCTCTACCTGCAAAAACTCGTTGTAGGCAAACCCAGGGTATCTTTCACTTTGTTCCTGTCTCTCTACTACACTCTGCCTATTTCTTTCTCCATCCCAAGCAGGTTTCCTCTCCCTTTATTCCTCTCTCACTTCTCTCACACTCTTCCTTTTTGCTCTACTTTTTTTTCCTGCTTATCTCGTGTCACTCATCTGTGCTTGTTTCTCTTCTCTTCTCTCCCTGCCTGTTTCTGTCTCCCCTCGTCTCCTTGTTATGTTTTATGTTCCATTCCACGCGTAGTAAATACAAGTGGAGACTGTGGAAGCGCCCCTCTGGGTACCCTAGCATTACTCAGCGCCACTCCAGCATCACTCAGCAACACCACATCATCACTCAGGGCTACCCCAGCATCCCTCAGCAGTGTCAGCACCACCACAGCATCACTCAGCGCCACCCCAGCATCACTCAGCACCACCACAGCATCACTCAGCACCACCACATTATCACTCAGCACCACCACAGCACCACTCAGCGCCACCACAGCACCACACAGCGCCACCACAGCACCACTCAGCACCACCACATTATCACTCAGCACCACCACAGCATAACTCAGCATCACTCAGCACCACCACAGCACCACTCAGCACCACGACAGCATCACTTAGCACCACCAGAGCGTCACTCAGCGCCACCCCAGCATTACTCAGCACCACCACAACACCACTCAGCACCACCACAGCACCACTCAGCACCACCACATTATCACTCAGCACCACCACAGCATAACTCAGCACCACTCAGCACCACCACAGCACCACTCAGCACCACCACAGCATCACTTAGCACAACCACAGCACCACTCAGCACCACCACAGCACCACTCAGCACCACCACAGCACCACTCAGCACCACCACAGCACCACTCAGAGGCACCACTCAGCTCCACCACAGCACCACTCAGCGCCACCCCAGCATCACTCAGCACCACCACATTATCACTCAGCATCACCACAGCACCACTCAGCACCACCACAGCATCACTCAGCACCACCACAGCACCATCACAGCACCGCCCCAACATCACTCAGCACCACCCCAGCATCACTCAGCGCCACCCCAGCATCACTCAGCACCACCACAGCACCACTCAGCGGCACCACAGCACCACTCAGCACCACCACAGCACCACTCAGCACCACCCCAGCATCACTCAGCACCACCACAGCATCACTCAGCGCCACCACATCATCACTCAGCGCCACCACAGCATCACTCAGTGCCACCACAGCACCACTCAGCGCCACCACAGCACCACTCAGCACCACCACAGCACCACTCAGTGCCACCCCAGCATCACTCAGCACCACCACAGCATCACTCAGCGCCACCACAGCATCACTCAGCGCCACCACAGCACCACTCAGAGCCACCCCAGCATCACTCAGCGCCACCGTAGCATCACTCAGCACCACCACAGCATCACTCAGCACCACCACAGCATCACTCAGCACCATCACAGCACCACTCAACACCACCACAGCATCACTCAGCACCACCACAGCACCACTCAGCAGCACCACAGCATCGCTCAGCGCAACCCCAGGTTATATGTGTCACATTTGCAAAAGTTATAACTATTGGCATTGTAAATGGCAAAGCTATTAATTTAGCTATTTTCAAAACCAACACATAAATAAAAAATTGTCATTTAGAAGACCAATAGCTCAAACTTTCCTAATGCGAGACCTATTGCATTGCAAATGCTTGTTTGTAGTAGAAGGCACGCCAGAATCCTGAGAGGATTGGGCTTTCCTCAACACCTTTGCCCGTGGAGAAGCTAACTCAACCTCAGCTTTCCTCTTCCTAGAGGATTTAGAAGACCCCAAGGCTATGCTCCCTACATCAGAAACGGGTTATCCTGGTCCTTTATCTTCTGGAGCCACAGGAGAAGACGACCCTTTCTGTCCGTGAGGGTTTTCTGAGGAAAGGGTCTGCAGATCTTACACTCCTTTACCTCATGATCTGGATAGAGACAATATATGCATTTCTTGTGAGGATCCTCCTTAAACAGCCTTAGCTTTCCACAAGAATCACAAGCCCTGAAAAGGGATCTAGAAGTAGACATCTTTAGAAGGTAAAAAACTAACCAAAGTAAGAAGAAACTGAGCAGAGCTCAGGGAGACTCCCTTCACACGACGTGCGGTAGAAAATCTGAGAGCCTGAGCCTCTGAGGAGAACATTATGGTGGGTGCTGTTGCCTGATTGCCTGCAGTTTGGACTAACAAAATGACTAGGATAGTCATGAGTATTGAAGTTCTGTACACTGTAGCCTAGTGCTACTTTACTACCTGGTTTGTTATTACCAAGGTTTTGGCTTTTCTACAGGCATATTATTGCTTTTTTATGTACTGTGGGACTCCCACTCTGATGACGGGGAATGATTCAGGCATGTGAATCTATGAAAGACACCCCAATGCTCGAGAACTGTGGGAATCTTCAGAAAAAAGCCTTGCCGTCCCACAAGATCTGCAGGGACTAAAAAGCCTCTTCTTAGAACCCTCTGTCATTTTTGAAGCAAAGAAGGAAGAAAGACAGTGCCTTGAGGTGAATTCTAGCAGGGTCAAAAGTTCACTCACTGACAAACTGAGCACAGCTCAGGGAGACTCCCTTACACACGACGTGGGGTTAGAAATCTGAGGTCTGGTGGCTCTGCTGCGGAGTTGAGGTCTAGGGCTCATCTCTGATTCGTCAAAGTTTGGACCTACATAAAGATGCTGACAATTATTAAAGTTTTCCTTTCCCTTTGGTGGTTTCTAATGTACTTCAATGGTACTACTGTTCTAACTACCGTGAGACACCCACCATGACGACGGGGAAAATACAAGCATGTGAATCTATGAAATTTTCAATACTGGAGAAGGATAGTGCTCCTGAAAAGCATCACAATGTTGAGAACTGGGACGCCCATATCCAAAAAAGAATATTCCCTTCTAAATACATAGATGGATCATCCATTATTTGTTCTTCCTCCGAGTCCTGGCACTTTACTCTGAGTTGCGAAGGACTGTAAGCAGGACCAAAAGGCCAGTCATCCTCAGACTACTGAAAATCCAGAAGACAAACAGGTGGTAAAGGAGAAACTTTTGAAAAATCATGCAGATGGAAGGCATCGGTTTTAAGCGTAAACTGACTTTTTCCCTCGTCGATGGGTTTGTCGACCGGATCGCTGATGGGGTCGTGGACGGGTTCGCTGATGGCGTTGTCGAAGGCAAAACAGACTGCAGCACTTGAAGAGTTGACAACGGTGAACACACTTGCTGAACTGCCAATGGTGAAACTCTCGCATACGGAGATGGCCTAACCGCAGCCGGCGACGGTGAAACCACCAATGTCTTCGTCGACCCAGCCGCAGTTGTCGTCTTGACCGTCGGCGTAGTAGGCATCGCTGACAAAACCATTAATGGATCGCCTACTGAAGTGGAGCTGGAAGTTGTAGACGGAGATTTCTTTGTCGAAGGGCCCATCGACAAGCGTTTTCTGTCAGCTGAAGAATCTATGGAAAGAGTAGGAGGCGTTGACGGAGTAGCAGAACCCGACCTCTGGTGAGCAGAAGAGGAGGAACCGGAATGGTCTTTCTTCACTCTTTTCTCCTCAATCCTCTCCTTGCTCTGAGACGTGGACTTTTTACTGTCCTTAAGCAATGAGGCAGACCCTTCTTCCTTTCTCTTCCTAGAGGAGGTAAGAGGCTTCTCGTCAGAGTCAGAGTCCTTTGCTGCTATTTTTTTTTGGAGCCAGAGAAGCAGCTTAACCTCATGGGCCTTAAGAGTTTTTGAAGAAATAGTACTACAGTACTTGCATTCTCTGGGCTTGTGTTCTGGATATAGACAGTAAAGACAGTCTTTTTTTGGGTCTTCAGAATAAAGTCTGGACTTTCCACAAGTCTTACAGGGCCTAAACAACCATTTTTTAGACTCTGACACTATGAAGAAAATAGGTACTCACACTCCTGACCAGTACCTCAGAAGAAATGTGAAGGGTAGAGATGAATAGCTAGCTGGAGTTCAAAAGGGCAACAGTAGAAACACTGTGATGGAGCAGAGTTCAGGGAGACTCCCTAGCACACGACGTCCGGTAAGAAATCTGAGGTATGATGTTCCTGCTGAGAAGGAGACTCTATGGTCTTTGCTCTGCGTGGCTAGAGCTTGGAAGTTTTATAGCAATGGTAATAGGTTGCTAAAAGTTAGTGAATTCAAATGGGCATTTTAATGATAGACGTTTTATACTGCTATTTTACTGTTACTGTGGGACTCCCACCATGACGACGGGGAAGATTCAAGCATGTAAATCTATAAAAGATACAATACTGGAGAATATAGATTAGTCCCAGTCTCCCACCTGGCATTTTGGTATAAGATGTCAGAGTTTAAGTCTAGGTTTGTCAGGGCTCATACAATCTCTTTTTATCACTTACTCAGTTCAACCGGAGAAGGATTATTCCTATGGGCCTCAGGGCCCATAGGAATCAATGGCAATTACCGAATCGGTAAATACAGATTCGGTAATTACCGAATATTACCGATTCGGTAATTGTTTAAGAATTATTACCTACATGGCATTTACCGAATTGTAAATACCGAATCGGTAAAGTTCGGTATTTACGATTCGGTAAATGCCATTTACTTACATATGGCCCATAATTTTTATCTCACATTTATGTTGGTCAATTACTCAAAAGATTATAACAGCTGACACGTTTTTCACGATTCAATTGCTTTTCTGGGCTCACACTTTTTTTGTTCTAATTCATGAATTGTGGAGAAATTTGTGAATAGCATGTTTCGTTGTACTAAATTAATCATCACATTTTTAAGATCCTTATATAGATTTCAGCAAATCTAACATTTTAATATCAAGTTTCCCAATTATGTGGGCTTGTCAACTTTATAATTTTCACATAAATCACCAATGAAATTGTTCAGCAATAAAATGCCTCTCCACAATGCGCTCTCAACAATGCATTTCAATTGAAAAAGCAATTATCGAGACCACAGCACATGGTTTTATCTGTTCCCCATGAAAAGGGCATTTTACTCGATACAGCAAAAGGGTCCTGATACAACCACAGACAGTTACTGTTAAACAGGGGTAGTTGAATGCATTGTGTATTCTCACAGAAAACATAAGATAATTTATGTACCTACACTGAAAAATCATTGGAGTGTAATCAGTGATCTGAGAGTAGAGCACCAGCTAATTGTCTTTTGCCCTGTTTCTACACACAACTGAATGCAATTGATGGATTATGGCTGTGAGGGATTTCTAGCCAAGAGAAACAATAACAAAGAGAGGAGGCATCCCTGTCTGGCCCACACCTTATTTTGAATGGGTCGGAGAAAAAGCTCTCACAACTAAAAAGCATCCTTGGCTCTGTACACATAGACATTTAACCTTGCTCGTAGAGTTTGTAAGTAGCCCGGCTAATTTTAAAGTCCTAAAGAGGCATCTACACTGAACACAATCAAAAGCTTTTTTAGCATTTAAAGTAAAGGCTAATGAGTAATCATGCTAATTTCTGACATGCCACATATAGACCACATCAGTAAATATCTATATGAGGCATGATTTTCCATGGACAGCTTAATTTCAAGGACAAGAGATGGGATTCCTAATGATCTGTTCCTCGCTGTCTGTTTTTTTTGTAGCAATGATGTACAGAAAAAAAGACATAACACCATCCACCATGAATAGGGTGGGTAGTGTAATGCCCTTCATATGAGATGCCGCCCACCATACAAACTTTCAAAGAAAGTTGTCCATCAAATGAGCCAATCAGATCTTTGGCGACCGAAAGCTCAAGGCCCACCGTCTCTAACCTACAATTTGACATACAGAGTACTCTGTTACATTTGCTATGGAGAACCATGTCTGCCAATCTCTAAATCAGGTCCTTTGAGGCGTTTATTCAAAGACTTAATGCAACACAGCGCAGCAAGTGGCGTTGCTGTCCTGCATTGCTTGAACAGAAGAAAGCAGAACTGCACCATTTCTTGCACCAATTCTTCAAAGAAATGGTGCAGTTATGCTTGCCAATCTGCTCTCCCAATGCTATGGTGCACTTGTGCTGCCTAGCACCTAAGTAGGCACCCTTGCTCCATAGTGCAATAGTGTCTAAGTTAAGATCAGGATACTTGTAGAGCAGTTTCTCCTGCTCACAAACGATCCTTTGAGTCTATTTCCTCCTCCCATGTGTGCTGTGAATGCAGCACACAAGCCAAGAGGAAATGACAAGGAGACACAAACAGCCAGATTCATCAAAGACCCGTTTTGCGAGTCTTCAATAGCGATTCATAAGGAATCGCTATTACAGACTCGCAAAACGGGATTCATGTAGGAATCGCAAAATAAAATGCGATTCCTACACATTCCTTATTTGCGATTAGCAAATTGCTAATCGCAAATAAGGAATAACTCCCCATTCATTCCTATGGGCCAAAAGGCCCATAGGAATGAATGGGGAGTATTCCTTATTTGCGATTAGCAATTTGCTAATCGCAAATAAGATAGCGATTTAAAGGGTGCCAGGGGTGTCCAAAGGACACCCTGTAGCACCCCTTAAATGCAAATTTAAACAGGTGTTGCGCACACACATGTCCAAAGGACATGTGTGTGTGTAACATGCAAAAGAAAAAAATGCACTAAACTGCTTTTTACTCTTTTTTCGCAATTTACCACGAAGTTAGACTTTGTGGTAAATTGCGACCAAATATTGCGAATTCGCTATTTCTAATTGGTTGATGAATTGCATTTAAGGAATCTCTATTAGAGATTCCTTAAATCCAATTCCTCGCAAATATGCGATTTCGCTAATAGCGATTTTTGCATTTGGGATGATGAATCCCAAATGCAAAAATTGCACTCGCAAAGGGCCAGATTCTCAGAATCTGGCCCTTTGTGAGCGGAATTTCGCTTGATGAATCGGGCTGAAAGATACTTCTGTTTACGCCAGCCTCAGGCAGGGCCACTATTAGTCATCTATGGTAATAAACTAGGCATGGGCGGATTTTGCGGATTGGCAATCCGCGAATTTGCGGATTTGCGAATTTGCGGATTGCGAAAATCCGCAAAATCCGCGAATTCTCGCGGATTTTGCGGATGTTTTTTTTTTTGTGTTCGCACGGGTTTCTGCAAGTTTGCGAGGGTTTTGTACAATTTCGCAAATTGCGAAATTCTACAAAACCCTCGCAAACTTGCAGAAACCCGTGCGAACACAATGTCTTGATTTATTGAATTTGGCTTGAAAATTAAACCTGTTTAATTTTCAAGCCAAATTTAATAAATCAAGAATTAAGGGAAATATAAACTGTATATATATATTTGTGTGGAAAAATATTGGCTTGCTGTTGTGAATATTGCAATTCCAACTTTTTGTGAATTATTTTTGTTTTGTTGTGGTTGTGTGTATTGGTTTGAGTCACGAAATGTTGGCATGTATGATGTAACTATTTTACAATGGCGCCAGCAAGCTGCCAGCGCCGTTGTAAAATAGTTACAAAGTTAGCTTGCACAGGAAGCACTTAGATAAAATAAAGCAGCACCTGCTTCGTTTTATCTAGTGGTTCCTGTACAAGCTAACTTTGTAACTATTTTACAATGGCGCTGGCAGCTTGCTGGCGCCATTGTAAAATAGTTACATGAGTGGGGGTTCAACTTTTGAACCCGTTACGTCCGCGGATTTTTTTTTGCGGATTTTGCGGGAAATCCGCAAAATTCGCGGATTGCGGATTTCCCAAAAATCCGCAAAATCCGCGGGCGTAACGGATTTCCCGCTCATGCCTATAATAAACTAAAGGGCATATTTACAAGTCCCTATTGCCACCACTACGTCACATTTAGAGACGTGTGATGGCGATAGGGGCCTTGCCTTATTCTTAAGCCACGTTAAACCACTTAACGTGGCTTAATGCTGCCTTGTAAATAAGGCACTCTGTGACGCTGTATATAGAATGAAAGGGGAGAGCAATGGGTGTTGTGGTGGTCGTTCCACCACAACACCCATTGATTTTGACGCTGATACAAGGGCAGCGTAAATAGGAGGTAGTGCCAAAATTAAGACAAGGGGAACCCTAATCTTAAACAGGCAAAATGAGGAGAAATACTTTATTTCTCCATATCTTTGCTTTTTCCATGTGTACTGCCTTGCGCAGCACACATAGAAACAGTACATTGCCTATGATTGTTTATGGGAAGAAAGGTTCCCCTTCCTGCACATAAACAATCATTTAAATAAAATGCAGTTTTGCAACTTCTATGTGTCTTACATTTAGCTGCACACATAGAAGTTACAAAATGGCATTTAAAGATTGTTGATGCGCAGGAAGGAAGACCTTCCTGCACATAAAAAATCTTACCACCTACACAGACATCCTTCCACTATGGTACAAGGGTGCCTGCATTGGCGCTAGGCAGCTGAACGTATTGCCAGCGTTAGAGGAAACTCAGGGGTGTGCCGCATTCTTGTGAATACAGCACATCCCTGCGCTTTCAGAATGGAGAAGCGTGGTGTTAGCAATGTTTGCTTAACGCCACCCTTTTCCATTCTGCTTTAAAAATGTGCCTAGGTTTCAGGTTGCATTTGGCTTTTGGCAAATATCTCAACAGCGTGTGGTATGGTCTTTAAACACCTTTCCAGTTTCTGTTGATTCCTTAAGGTTAGCAAATGTCATATCACCAAATCTATCATAACTTTGCCCTTATTCTAGTTTTACCCACAGCCTGGAGCATCTGAACAGAGCCTTATTGTCTGCCATAAAATCTACAAGCATGGATCTTACTGCCTGATCTAGATTTTGGTTGTTGGGTACTCTTTCAAAAATCTGATGGATAACACATCCATTTTATTACAAGTGCATTTTGTTACACATTTACAATAGATATGAAATGTATATTTATTGTGATACTAGGTTTTCTAATTTTTTCCACGTTAAATAAACTTGAAAAATGTTGCCTCTACTATACTTTAGTGATTTTGCCACCCTCAGGGAGAATTCCCTATGGTAAATATTAGGAAGATTAAAAAAGTTTATCCCGTATATTATTGTAAATTAATTGTATATAATTATTTTAGGGGGAGAACAACATAAGCAATTTGCTGCAGCTCAAAATTACTAACTTAATTTTGAAGGAAATAATCAATGACGTTTAATTTAAAATAAAACATTACTACCTAAAGAAAAGAAAACAAGTTACTTACCTGTAACTTTGGTTCCCCAGAATTGGTAACTTTCATAGATTCCCATGCTTTTGTATCATTCCCCGTCGTCGGGATGGGGGTCTCGGTAACAAAAATACCATAGCAATAGGTACAAAAGAGAAAGAAAAGGCCTAGGCCTCATTGTAAATGTAAATGTAAATGTAAATGTATAGGCATTTATATAGCGCACTACTTACCCGTAGGGTCCCAAGGCGCTTCGACCGCTGCGAAACCCTTCCTGGCTTCCCTGAGAGATGGTCCCTTAATGGGTATCTCCAGGGTGAGACCAGGCATCCCCGGCGGTCTGGTGGGGCCGTTAGTGAAGATGAGGCAAGCTAATGCCCAGAGTTGCCGAGTGTGATCGCTGATCAGAGTGGGCACCGAGGCGAGAGAATTATCGAGTCCGCTGACCCTGGTCCAGAAACCTGCCGCGCCGGGAATCGAACCCTGGTCCCGGGCCGTCCTCTGCTCTCGGGTCTGCCGCCTCTAACCAGTGAGCCACACTACTTCACTGCCGCCTCTAACCAGTGAGCCACACTACTTCACCTACATTCCCTTTTGTAGCATATCACCCTCTTTTTGTAAAAGAGACCAAAGCTAGGCATCAGCCAATCAGAAGAGCCTCACCCCATAGAACACTCCTGAAGCTCGTCATGAGCTACGGCGCTCCGGTGCTATTGACGAGCTGAGCTCGCCATGACCGCGCCCGTTTAATGGAACGCTCGCATGCTGGGCTGATTCCACTGCTGTGCTGAGCGTTCCATTGAAACGAGCTCCGTGGCTCGTCATGAGCACCGGGGCGCTGTGTGCGCTACCTCGCCCCACAGCAAGGCGGGAGAAACAGCCCCACACTGAAGGGGTTAATAGAAAACTCACTGAAGTTACTTGACAGAGAGACTCCCCAGTGACACAATTTGTTTCAGCTACAGCATTCCCTCCCCTTAGTTATGGTCCCTACCCTCTTTGTATCCAAAACCACAGTACATTTTCTGTCCTGAATGTGTGTTCTATGTGATGCAGACTACACCAGCATTCAATTTGAGGGGGTTAAAGTTCTCTGTGGTGTGAGCAGCACAACCCACTGAGCAGGGGAGTCAATGATACTGCCTCAGTCGACTCACTGGTGCATGGAAAGTGTCTCTGGCACCCAGGAGAGTGGGGACAGCATCAGCACAGGAAGAGGAGTCTGCAGTTAAGTTGCAGAGGTTGTGGCTCATCAGCTCATCTGGCTGGGGTTGTCCTTGGTCCCAAACCCCAAAACTCACCACCCAAACAAACCTGCTGTCCACCAAAGATGGAAGACCAACATTATTTTAGCAACCCATGGTTTCTGACACTTTATTAGTTCAGAAAATCAGCTGACTTCAAGTTTCTTGGCCTTTTCAATCCACCAGAGCACGCTGTTTGATTCCACTGCTGAGTCAGAACGGTGCATGTCCTTCTCAGAGGTGACAGTCAACCGCTTCAGTTTTTTCCCACCCCTTCTCCTTCAGAGCCACTTTCTATCTGAGCAGAGCCTTCCTTGTGAAATGCCACTCCAGATCAGTTGGTCAACTCTATACCTAGAAGTGGGGTCGAGGCAGCTTCTCCTGGCAATCTTAGGACAAAGTCTCCATATTATGGAGCCCAAACATGGAAAAGGGAATTGGAGGGAAACAGAGTTTACAACGCTGTCATTACAGAGTAGTACTATTACAACGCAGTTGTTACAACGACCACATTGTTAGTTCACAATGCATTTACATAGCAAGTCATTACAACGACTTGCTGTAGTGGGGGCTGAGGTATTGGAAATGAGTTCCAACACCTTCCCTACTGTCGCACAAACTGGAGTAGGAATAGTAAATACCACTAATCCTAAATCCAGCGCGGGCCCTACTGCAAGTCATTGTAATGACTTGTAATGTAAATGCATCTTGTACTAACAACGCTGTTGTTGGAAAGACCGCGTTGTAAAAGCACGCAATGTAATGCATCATGTTGTGATGTGCTATATTTTGAATTGGAAGTTACCCAGCCCTGGAGCTTAAAGAGTTTCATGGTCAGCACTGGTGTGGAAACCCTGAACTCAGGAAAATAAATATTGGCACATCCTCTTGACATTTCTATTCCATCTTAAAGCTTCAGAAAGCAAGTGTGTATGAGTTTGGTTCTGGGCAGACCAGCCCTTTTGCTTATTCCACTCAGACTGGTCAAGTCGTCTTTCTTTGGAAAAGGGACCAGAAAGGTGTGGTGGAGCTGGGAACCTCTTGCCAGCAAAAACCGAAAAAAAGAGCACTGAAGCAAAGGATGTTGCTCAAATTAACTATTTCTCAACCTGTGCGGATTTGCCCTTCTAGAGAATAATGGGCCAGCAAAGGCATAGCTTAAAAGGAAACCTTGTCTCCCAACTTTGAAACACAACTCAGTCAAACCTACTACCAAGGACCCCTAAACTGTTCTTGGGGTGCAGCCTGCAGTTTACATCTGCTGTTTAGGCTCTCCGTCCGAACCTCCTTCTTATGTACCACTTGAAAAAAGTAGGTTCAAAATAAAACCCAGTGTGTCCACAGCCACAGGTGTCACACATGCTGCACACACATTCTTTACATATACAAGTAAGGTGCATACATGTGACCTCCATTTTCCACGTGGATGAGCGAAGCATCTGGTTGTAGGGGCCTTGCATACAGATTTAGAAAAGTCCTGCTATTATAATCATTTTGCTTCCACCGCTGTCAGTCCTGTATGGCCCAGTGAGTTGCCGGTAGTCACACTTGCCAAGGGAGCACTTGGTATGCACCTCTACACTGCAGAGTACACCTCTAAGGTGCAAGCCTTGTCGTAAAGGTGCACCCAGTGCACAAGGATGACTGTTGTGAGAACCAAGGCAACGGACAAAACTACAATTTGCTAATGGTGATTTTAAGACAGGAGCATATGGCCCTTTTCTCTGGCACAAGAGTAGTGTTTCTTTATTTCACTGTGAGTTATATGGTCTGCATAAAAGAATAATGTCGGTTTCAATCTGAATTCTATTTGAGCAGGTTTTAACACATCCAGTTCTGCAGGTTCCATAGTCACTTTATTAGAGCTCAGAAGTCTTGAACTGAGAACCTTTTTAAATTGATCTGTGTTTCATTTGCAACCACTGGAAAATGTATAACGTTTTTTTCCCAGTTCTGTAATGCTGACTATACTTACAAGAGTTTGGTACTTGGTCAACGTCGCTCCAGGTGCCAGTGAGTTTAGCCGAATATTCAGGGGAGCTAGTTCTGATGCCAAAATTTTGATCATCCCAACGATGGCAGTCTTACTGACACAGTAGGGACCAAGATTCTGAAACAAGGAGGAAAAGAAGTGAGTTGTATACTTTAATTAGATACATGTAGATGATGGTAGCCCAGAAAGGCTTCACACTCTTAAGTGTAGCTGGTTTTCCCACGCAAAAAAAGAGAAATTATGCCCCGCTGAATTAAGATTTCCACACAGAAATACATGTAATCAAGAAGGAAAGTGAGCCTAGCGAATGGACCATTCCATGTAAGACAATCGAAGAAATGGAAGGGGAAAACCGTAGATACTGGATGGGGGAAGAGGTGACTACGCTACAGATTTGCATATTTCCACAACGTTTCTCGCATAAAATGCAAACTTACCTTGACACCTCCTAAACTAGGTCCACAATTGCATTTTTTTGATCAAAAGAGACCCAAACACTAATGCGGTTTTAAACCTTTCTCTGCTAGGCCTTTTCCCCGTGAGCTAAGCCTTTTTTTTGGCCATTTGGGGTAGTTCACGCTTAGGCCCCTGTAACTTTTTGACCACATAAGTAATCCACGTCAAATTTGCGGCCTTTTCTTCCAACATCATAGGTATTCTAAAGGTCCCCATGGTTTGTGGATTCCTCTGGAGGGGTCGCAGAAATTAGCCAAAATACAGCTACATTTTGTTTTTTGGGGGAAAATGGGGAGAAAGGGCTTCAAATAAAAGCGTCTGGGTTTTTCCCTGCAAACGATACCAAAAAAGGGGTTGTGCGGCTGAAATCACCATTTCCCCAGCTTTTAGGGAACGACAGATTTTTGTCAGGAAACCAACATTTTTTTACACAGTTTTGGCATTTTTGTGGGACATAGCCTGTTTTTGATTTTTTTTGTGTTTTCAACCTCCTTCTAGTTAATGTTAGAAATGGGTATGAAAGTAATAATGGATCCTGGAAAGCTATACATTTTACAAAAGTTGAATTGAGCAAGGGGTCATTTCTGTAGATCCATCAAGGTTTTGTTATAGAAACTAACAGTTAAATATAGGAAAAATTAAAAATTAGTTGAAAAAAATAGTTTTTTGTGTCAACGTTTTCACCTGTAACTTGTTCCAATTATGACAGCTCTTTAAAAGCAATATACTGTTACATCCGCTGGATCTTACTGGTTGTGAGGCTATATAGTACTTGTAGGTTCACCAAGAAACCAACGAACCCAGATTAAAAAACTGAGCAGCAATTAGCAATGGCTTTATATTATGTACCGAGTATATAGCAATTATTTGGGGAAAATGTATACATGGAAAAATCGGTATGAAAGACACCTATGTATTTCTGAAATGGGAACAAAATATAGAGTTTAGAAACAGTAGATATTTGCACATTTCCGAAATTGGGAATACTCGTACTAGCATGAGAATTATCGGTCATTTTTCAAAATGACTTCTTTTTTACGCAATGTTTTTCATTTGGAAGGCAGAAATGCATCGTAAGTCAATGGGTAATACCAGTTGCTTTACAAATGTGAATTACCCTAAGTCTCCCGATAAAAATGGTACCTCACTTGTGTGGGTAGGCATAGTGCCCACGACAGGAAATGGCTCAAAACCCAAGGTGAACACACCACATTTCACAATGAAAAATTACCCTTTTTTTGCAAAGTGTCTCGCTATAGTTTTTTAACCCTAGCTCTGCCAGCACCTAGGGAGACCTAGCAAACCTATACACTTTTAAAAACTAGACACCCAAGGGAATCCAGGATGGGGTGACTCGAGTGCCTCTCACCAGACTCTGTTACCCAAAATCCCTTGCAAACCTAAAATGTTGTAAACGTAAAACACATTTTCCTCTCATTTCTGTGGTGGGAAGTTCTGGAATTTGTGTAGATCCAGCAAATCTATACATTTTTAAAAACTGAACACCCAGGGGAATCTAGGATCAGGTGACTTGACTGGCTCCCACCAAGTTCTGTTACCCACAATTGTCAAAAAAAACAAAACTTCATCACATTTCTGTGGTGGAAAGTTCTGGAATCTGCATGGATCCACAAATGTCTACCCACCCTGCATTCCCCAACGTCGTCCAAGAAAAATGGTACCTCACATGTGTGGGTAGGCCTAGTGCCCGCGACAGAAAATGGTGCAAAGCGCAACGAGGACACACCCCTATTTTGCAGTGAAAAATGACCCTTTTATGGCAAAATGCCTATTTAGGTTTCGAACCATAGCTCAGCCGGCACCTAGCGAAACCTATACATTTTTGAAAACTAGCTACCCAGGGGAATCGAGCATGGGTGACTTGACTGCCTCTCACCAGGTTGTTACCCAGAATCCCAGAATCCCTTGCAAACCTAAAATGTTGTCAAAAAAACAACTTTTCTCACATTTCTGTGGTGGAAAGGTCTGGAATCAGCGTGGATCCACAAATTTCCTCCCACCCAGCGTTTCCCCAGGTCTGTCGATAAAATTGGTACCTCACTTGCGTAGGTGGGTCAAGCACCAGCAACAGGCAAGGGTCCAAAACCTATTGAGGCGACATCAAAATTACCTATCACAAACCAACCAAGTTTTGCATGGGGGTCCCATGAGTTTTTGGCCCAGGGCTCAGCAGCCATCTAGGGAAACCTACCTAACCCACAAATTTCTGGAAACTAGACACCCGGGGGGTCCACGGAGGAATGGCTTATGTGGGTCCCCCATCTTTCTCCTACCCAGAATCCCCTGCAAACCTCAAATTTTGACAAAACATTTACTTCTTTTTCAAATTTCGGTGTGAGAAAGTTCTGGAATCTGCTTGGATCCACAAATTTCCTCCCACCCAGCATTTCCCCAGGTCTCCCGATAAAAATAGTACCTCATTTGCATGGGTGGGCGAAGGACCCGCGACAGGCAAGGGCCCAAATCCTATTGAGGCGACATCAAAATTACCTATCACAAACCAACCTGGTTTTGCCTGGGGTGTCCCATGAGTTTTTGGCCTGCGGCTCGACAGTCATCTATCGAAAGTTACCTAACCCACACATTTCTGTAAACTAGACACCTGGGGGAGTCTAGAGAGGTATGGCTTGCATGGGTCCCCCATCATTCTCCTACCCAGAATCCCCTGCAAACCACAAATTTTGATGAAAGATTTACTTTTTCTCAAATTTCTGTGCGGGAAAGTTCTGGAATGTGCGTGGATCCACAAATGTCCTCACACCCAGCATTCCCCCAGGTCTCCCGATAACAATGGTACCTCACTTGCGTGGGTCGGTCAAGGACCCGCGACAGGCAAGGGCCCAAAACCCATTGAGGCGACATCAAAATCAGGGGTGGGCGGAATTTGCGTAATCGCGTTACGCAAATCTCTGCGAAACAGTAAAAAATCTCCCCGAATACGCGGAATTTCTTGTTCGCAATGCTTTTTTCCTGTTCTCAATTGCTGTTTACGTGCTCGGGGGGAAATATCTTGCCAACTCGCATTTTGAGAGCACAAACAAGCAAATAATTTCGCGAAGTCGCAGAACGCAGAATTTTGGGCAATTTCGCATTCTCCACAAAACGCAAAAAATACCCAAATTCCGCAAGTGGAATGGAATTTATCGCCCAAGCCTAATCAAAATTATCTATCACAAACCAACCTGGTTTTGCATGGGGGGTCCCATGAGTTTTTGGCCCGGGGCTTGGCAGCCATCTAGGGAAACCTAGCTAACCCACACATTTCTGAAACTAGACCAGCGAGGAATGGCTTGCATGGGTCTCCCATCATTCTCCTACCCAGAATCCCTTGCATACCTAAAATTGTTATGAAAATTTCATTTTTTTCTCAAATTTCAGTGTGGGAAAGTTCTGGAATCACGTGGATCCACAAATTTCCTCCCACCCAGCATTCCCCCAGATCTCCTGATAAAAATGGTACCTCACTTGTGCGGGTAGGCATACTGGGTACAACAGGAAATGGCCCAAATCGTACTGTGGAGACTTCAAAATTACCTATAGCAAAACTACCTGGTTTTAGAGGGGGTGGGGGCACCTGAGATTTTGGCCCCGGGCTCGGCGGCCATCTTGGGAAAGTACCAACCCAAACATTTCTATAAACTAGACATCCGGCGGTGTCCAATGAGGTATGGCTTGCGTAGATCCCCCAACATTTTCCTACCCAGAATGCCATGCAAAACTCAAATTTAGCTAAACAAAAAACGCATTTTCCACTTACTGTTGTGTGGAATCACTGTGCTGGCACAAATGTCCTACCACCCATCATTCCCCTTGTTCTCCCGAGTATAATAATACCTCACTTGCGTAGGTGGGCCAAAGGTCTGTGACTAGGATGAGCCCAAAACATAGGGATTTAGAGTATAGCACCGAGAATACTAAGCGCTACATTTTTTTAAAAATACGTTTTTTAGCAAATTCTGCATTGGACACCCACCACAAGTGAAGTATCCTTTTACTCAGGACACCACGAGGAACGCTGTGGGTTTGGACATTTGTGTCGGCACAGTGATTCCACACAAAAATATATGGAAAATGTTGTTCTTTCAGCTAAATTTGAGGTTTGCATGGCATTGTGGGTAGGTAAGCCATACCTTATTGGACTCCCAGGGTGTCTAGTTTTCAGAAATGTTTGCTTTTGGTTCTCTCCCAAGATGGCCGCCGAGCCTGATGCCAAAATCTCAGCCCCCCCCCCCCCCCCCCCCCCCCCCCCAAAACCAGGTAGTTTTGCTATAGGCAATTTTGAAGTCTCCACAGTACGATTTGGGCCATTTCCTGAAGAAGCCGCTATGCCTACCCACAAAAGTGAGGTACTATTCATATCGAGAGACCTGGGGTAACGCTGGGTAGGAGGAAGTTTGTGGATCCACGCAGATTCCAGAACTTTCCCACACAGAAATTTGAGAAAAAAGTGAATTTTTCAGCGACATTTGAGGTTTGCATGGGATTCTGGGCAGGAGAATGATGGGGGACCCACCCAAGCCATACCTTGCTGGACTTTCCCGGGTGTCTAGTTTCCAGAAATGTGTGGGTTAGGCAGGTTTCCCTAGATGGCTGCCGAGCCCCGGGTCAAAAAGTCATGGGACCCCCCCATGCAAACCAGGTTGATTTGTGATAGGTAATTTTGATGTCGCCTCAATAGGTTTTGGGCCTTTGCCTGTTACGGTTCCTTGACCCACCTACACAAGGCACCAACCGCTTTACAGGCCATTCACACACCTTTCATACATGATACACACAAGTACATTCACAACACCAGGCATAAAACCAACACATTACAACATTCACAAAAAAGGACAAGATACACCCTGCTTGATAAAAACAGAAAATACACATTTTATGCACAACCACCTATTCCTAAAGCACACATACATACTGGTTGGATTTGGCATGAGGGTGAGTGATGATTCAGTATATAAAGTTGTATTAACCAGAGATTTCACAAAAATTAAATGCACTGTTAATTGAAAGGACGAGAAACTGAACCATTGACTCATAGCTCATGGGAAAAGCCACGATAAGGCACCAACCTCTTTACAGGCCATTCATACCCCTTTCAGACGTGTGACACATACAAAACCCTTCACAACGCCAGCCGCGGGCCCACCACCTTACATCACTCATACCAGCAGGCAGCACCATTCAAGGGACCACCACTTTCACACGCCCACATTCCTGACACAGCAACTACACCAGCTCACGGATTGCGTTGAGTGGCGTTTGACTAGCAGTGTGGGTAGTGACCAGCAGCTAGTCACTACTCACACACCGCCAGCCAAGCGCCAGTGCAAATATACCGCCAGCCAATCGCCAGCACAAACACACTGCCAGCCGAGCGCCAGTACAAACACATCGCCAGCCAAGCGCCAATAATAACACACTGCTGGCCAAGCGCCAGTCCACGTACACGGCCAGCCAAGTTCCACACCACACCACCAGCCAAGCGCCAATCCACGCACACCGCCAGCCAAGCGCCAGTCCAAACACACCGCCAGAAAAGCGCCAGTACAAACCCACCGCCAGCCAAGTACCAGTCCACGCACACCGCCAGCCAAGCGCCATGCCAAACACACCACCAGCCAAGCGCCAGACCACGCAGACTGCCAGACAAGCGCTACTCCACGCACACCGCCATCACATTTAGGATTCTTTTTATATAAATAAGAAAACACAAACAAATGCAAATAGATACAAATCTACTAACACAAAATCTGAAACTAAATACACTACACAAATGCCAACAAAAAATATTAAACAATAGAGGCCAGGCAGTTCACTTTACCACTCATGGATGCCCCCCAAAAATAATTTGCGTGTGGTACATTCTAAAACAAGCAGGCACACAGCCCAGGGTTAGAAGGACACTCGGGGCAGTACATAAGTCTCCTTCTGCATACCTCTTCACCAACAGGCTCTACATCGCCTATTGGGAAAGTCTTTTGAGGGTGTGGGAGGAATGTGATCAGGAAAGTGACGATCTTTCAATTCAGCAACATCCTCCACCCCTCCAACTCTAGGAACACTTGCCTGTTCCACTAAAACAAGGCTGCCTATTACAGACTCCTGAAACTTAGCAAAAGTCATCTTTGACTTAGGAAAAGAATCCTGGAACACAACAAAACATTAAAGGTTGCCAAGTGGAAAAGATGGATAGCCAACTTCTTATACCAAATGTAAGCCTTAGGAAGAGAAGCGTAAGGTTAGAACCTCTGATCTACTCTGTCAACACCACCCATGTGCCTATTATAATCTAAAATGCACACAATTTTGCGCACTTCAGCAATGTGACCCCAAACAGTCATAGGTGCAGTGCTTTCATCATGGATGCTAGTCAGCATGTAGACATCTCTCCAGTCTGAAAATTTCAAAGCTGGAAGCTCCTCGCAACGAAACGCACTGTCCCCGCACAAGCTTTTGACAAACAAGTTCTTTTGGGAAACCTTTATGGTTAGAGCGGATTGTGCCACAAGCAACAGTGTCCACTTTGGCCAATTCCCTGAACAACCGCACACCAGTGTAGAAGTTATCTACATATAAATGGTGGCTGTGTTAACAAATCCTCTACAAATTTCCCACATCATTTTCTCAGTCATTCCAAAAGTGGACGGACAACCGGGGGTTAATCCAGAATTCCTTACTGCTTTACACCCTGAAATTAGAGACATATCCAGTCCTTCTGTCGCACAGCATATACAGCTTAATTTCATAGTGTGCCCTCTTACTAGGAATGTATTGCCTAAAAAACAGGCAGCCCTTGAACAACACCAAAGACTCATCCACTGCAATTTCTTTCCCTGGAGCATTGAACTCAAAAAATCGATCAACAAAGTAATCAATGACAGGCCCAATCTTAAAAAGACGGTCCCAATCAGGGTTATCTTGTGGCAGCGCTAAACCATTATCGTCAAAATGCATCATCCGAAGCAGAAGCAAATACCTATCACGACTCATGACTGCCGGAGATATAGCAGTTGCCATCAAGGGACTAGTAGACCAATATGAAGACATTGATGGCTTCCTTAGCAAGCCCATCAAAAAAGTTAAACCCAAGAACTTCTTCATCTCTTCCAGATTTGTAGGAGTCCACCAGGTAGCTCTAGAGTGGGGTTTAAGGCTGGCACTGTTGTCCCTCAAAAACTGTTTGGCATACAAATTAGTCTGCTCAACAATCTCTGCCAAAAATACATCGCCCATAAACAACTGAAAAACATTATCGGCAGAAAGTTTTCAGTATTCACTGTACACCCTGGAACACCAGTAAAGTCTGGCAATGCCGGCTACACCATGCCTGGGGCAACCAAGACGTCAGCACTTTCAACTGGAAGCCTTGCAGCCCCAGGCTGCAGCCCAGATGCCTCTTGCCGCACTATACCAACAGGAAGCCTTGCAGCCTCAGATGCCTCTTGCCTCACTACACCGATGGGAAGCCTTGCAACCGCAGGCTGCAGCCCAGATGCCTCTTGCCGCACTACATCAATGGGAAGCCTTGCAGCCCCAGGCTGCAGCCCAGATGCCCCTTGCCGCACTATACCAACAGGAAGCTCTGCAGCCCCAGATGCCTCTTGCCGCACTATATCAACAGGAAGCCTTGCAGTCGCAGGCTGCAGCCCAGATGCCTCTTGTCGCACTACACCAACAGGAAGCCTTGCAGCCACAGGCTGCAGCACAGATGCCTCTTGCGCACTATCGGCACATCAATGTCCTCCTCTAGCACAGGCACTTCATCTGCACTAAGAGTAGCTTCATTCGGACTGAGAGTAGCTTCATCATCCGATGATTCCATGTGGAGAGAAAACTCACTGCCTGAATCGTCCCCTGCCTCCTCTGCCTCAGATGCAGAGTCACTCTCTGAACAATGGTCAGAGGAAGACTCAAAAAGCATACCAACAACCTGCTGAGCAGTAATCCTGTGGCTAGCTATTATCATTGCTAAGAAAGGAGACTACGCAGTCAAGTCAACAACAACCAACACTGTGCAAAACAAGTAAGTAAAAAAATGTGAGCCTTTATCACAAAGATCTATACACTCAAAAACTATACGATTCACTTACAAGAGACAGCTACACTCACCAGCACCTACTCTGCAGACACAGCAAAAACTAACGAGATCCCACTAGAAAGAAAAAAACAAAACCAATTACTCACAAGACAACAAAATACACATCAAGCACAAATGCAAAAATGTTTTTGACACTCAAAAAACAGAAGCTAAACATACCGCTATTATTATACCATTTGCAAAAAACACATTGATGCACAGAAATAAAACTCATTTACATTGTACAAAAAAGGTCTCTTACCAAACACATGAAACCACACAAACAGCAGAACCACCAGTAACGAAACCGCAACGTGGAATAGCCTAAAGAGCAAAAGCCTTGAACTAGAACAAAAAGGGAGAAATAAAGTATTATAAATGCAATTCACAAGAAATAAAACAATGAACATTATAGCATGCTATGTCACTACCCAAATGGGGGCAGAAAGACCAAACAAATGGGCAGATCTGCCCCCAGAATACACATAAAAAATATATGTCCCCTGGAAGCGTCCAATTTATTTATTTTAAAATCCCTGGCTCTAGTGGACTCCCCTCCCCCCCTGGGCAAGAAACGCCAAAAAATGCAGGTGATCTGTCCCGGGGAGGGGGGGGGCATTCAAATTATTTAGGCCCATAAGGAAGCGACCCTTGCCCAAGGGGTCGCTTCTATTTAAAATTTAAATCACTCCCTGGTGTCTAGTGGGATTTTTTGCAGGCCAAATAAACAAACCGATCTGCCCCTAGAGGGGGCAGAATATACTTAAAAAAAAAATATGGCCCCTGGAAGCGACCCTTGCCCAAGGGGTTGCTTCCAATTAAAAAAAAAATCCATGGCTCTAGTGGGCTTTTCTGCCCCCTATGCAGTTTTCTGCCTCTAAAACAGCAATAATTTTAACGCCCTGCTTGATAATATTCCCCTAAGTTACTTACCTGTAAATGTAGTTCTCCAGTATTGGAATTTTTCATGAATTCACATACTTGAATCATTCCCCGTCGTCAAGATGGGAGTCCCTGTTACATCAAATTAGCAATGTAAAGCCAACACAAACCAGAAACTAGGCCCAGGCCCATTTCAGTTTGTGAATTGTAAGAGATTGAATTTAACCAACCCTCCTGACCGACATCAATGCCAGGAGAAGGGCAACTTTCTATGACAGGAACTTAAGGTCCACTTCATGTATAGATTTGAAAGGATGTTTCATGGGTTGTGACAATACTATGTTAAGCTGCCAGAGAGGTGGCAGGGGCTTGACAGGAGGAAAGACCCAGAACAGACCTCTCATGAATTGCTTAATGATCCTTGCTGACCATAATGATGGTCCTGAAGATGTCCTCCTAAATCAGGAATTTCCCACCAGATGGGCTTTATTCGAGGTGTATGCCAATCCGGATTTTTACAACAGCAGTATGTAAGGAAAGAACTAATGTGGTGAGGACAATAAAGGATGGATGCTGGATTCCTGACGCTACACACAGAATCTCTTCCACTTTATTCTGTACGCTTTATTAGTGCTTTGTGACCTTGAAATGTGGCATTGAAAAGAATATCCCTACACTCAAATGGGATATTTAGATGCTAAAATTCACAGCGCTTAGGCGCCATGCCGCTAATCGAAGTGATTTGGGATCTGGATGCAGCACTTGTCCCTGTGACATCGTCAGAAGAGATGGAATGGGACACAGGAGAATAGGCTGCCTCTCCGACAGTAGGAGAAGTTCTGTGAACCAATATTGATGTGGCCATGATGGGGCTATTAGGATCATTCTGCATGTTCTTCATGAGTAGCCGTGGTTGGAGGGGAATCAGTGCTAAAGCGTAGGCAAAGATGCCTGACCATGCCATTCAAAACGCATTCCCCCTGGATCCCAGATGGTGATGACAACTTGCGAAGTACCAGCATTTCTTGTTCTGCAATGTTTCAACAAGGTACACCGTTGACTTACTTCATTCGAGAAAAATGCTGTTGAGTGTCCCCTGATGGAGTCTCCACCCGTGTCAGGACAATTTTAGCCTGCTTAGTGTGTCTGCTGTTGTGTTTTGATCGCGCGAAAGATGTTGTCTATTCTGATTAACAGCACAGTTCCATATTTTTGGCAGGAATGCCTGTGATGCGAATCGCACTCCCTGATCTCCAGTAAAATGATGTGAAGATGTCTGTGTTGCTGCTGCCAACAACCATCGACCTGGAGGTCTTGCAGGAAAGCGCCCCATCCCTTTAGGGTGGCATCAGTGGTGATTATGAGTGGAGCTGGCATGACTAGAAAGGAGAGACCGATAAAATATTTTGACGCCTAAAACGACTGGATTTTCGGACCAGATAGAATCGGCTCACCAAGACACCACCAATCCAGCCGAAACGTAACCACCTCCCTCAGGACCTACTTACCAAGGCACCTGGGTACCTACCTGAGGATGGGGAATTAGCAATATATAAGCTCATATAATCAAAAACACCACTAAATCTATAAGATTACTAGGAATACTCACTGATTACTAAGGAATTCCATATTCTCTATCACACTCATACCTTATAGTCTTGCGGCAACTCAGACCCAGACTATGCTACCCTCCTACTAATAGTGAAGGGGGCAGTTCCGATAACTTACCATTACACACTGATCACAATCAGTGCTCTCACAAGCCACAATCCTGTGGGTGTAGGCACTGTATCCTCCCTGTGCTCTCACTATTTCACACATACACAAGCCACAATCCTATGGGTATACCCATTTTGCCACGGTCAATGCTCTCACTAACGCCACTTTCCCTAGCGGCGATCTCATTACACACCGTATCCCTCCGGTGCTCTCGCAAGCCACAATCCTGTGGGTATACACATTGACCACTGTCAATGCTCTCATTAACGCCGCTACACAACAACGATCACTGTCCTATGAATACCTTCAGCTCTCTCTCTGTTGGGAAGTTTCTCTATATATCTAATATCTACTGGGGATGTAATATTATGGGTTATGTGATAGATAGACAGCTCACACAAGAATGGCCAAATTATAATATGCAAAAGTTATTCTCTGATTCAAGTGCTCCTCTGCTCCCTTGCTCAGTTACCATTTACCCGGACGGGAGATGCATCCGTCCACATAACCACATAACAGCATCTGACTAGAAGAAAGGTTAACTTTATTATATGAAAACAACAGTTACACAATGGTTCACTAAGAACTGGGGTTCCTTTATTACACCATATCAAATTATAACATCACAATAACTAGCAATCTAGACATAGCCTGAAAAGGAAAGGGAAATAGACACATCCAAGGAATAAAGCTTTATTACTAACACATCCACATATAGCTGACAGGAACTGTAGATAGCTAAAAAGGGAAATGGATTATAACAGACTGCACACCGCTGAAAGAAAAGGGATTAATCAGTGTAACAATACAGTAGGGAATATAGCTTAGGAAATAAAGAACAAGATTAATGATTAAGTGTAAAACAAACTAGTTTAGAATACCTCACCCTATAAGAAAGGAATGTTTCTCTCTCTCTCTGGTGGAATCAGGGCTCTCTCTCCCTCTATCACCACAGCTTCACTCCACTGGCTCCAACTGCTTCAATAGCTCCAACTGGCAGCTCCAACTTTTCCATCTGACTGGCAACTGCTTCAATACATTCTGATAAACTGGCAGCTCCAGCTGACAGTTCCAACTTCATTCCAAGATTCATCTGACTGCTCTCTCCAGCTCCAGCAACCATCTGAACTCTACCATTCCAAAAACCGACTGAACTGAACCATTCCAAAAATCACCTGAACTGAACCATTCCAAAAACCGACTGACCACTCCGCCTCTTCTGCACTTCGCTAATATGGAATGCTCTCTCCTCATGGAAATTTCCAAGAGAAACTACCTCCCTCCGAATTCCTGTGCCAGCTCCGAGGCTCTCCGCGCAAATGCAGTGGCCACTTGCATGTTGCGTCTAGACCCAAGAGACAAACACATTCTTTTCGATAAGAACCGGTCTCCGCTGGTTTTCCCCTAGCACACAACAGGCTTAACTATAAACATCACCTTTACCCTGCCAGCTTCTCAGTCAGCAGAGGCAGAAAGCAAAATGGAGTCTCTCCGGTTCTGGGCCTTGTAGGCCCGAAAAGGATGAAATAGACACTTAGCTCTATACACAAACCCTACCAATAAGTAATATAAAATCGGAACTACAGGATCCACCCTCTACTATAGGTAGAATGATGAAAGGACACATAATTATGTCAAAGCCAATAGGCAATAGATGGATTAGAGTCAAAAATAAGGGATCTATCATATAAAGCGGCTATCCTCTAGTTTATGCTTCTAGGTCTGGAAAAAGGCCTGAAAAGGACCAAAACAAGCTAAGAATAGGGATCTAGGATGGTAGCAAGCTTAAAGTCACCATCACTCAGAAATAGAGCCAAAAACCCGGTCAGCACAGACGCCGGGTCCACCAAGAGAGGGCATTGACCATACCTGGCATGACTGTGATGACGTCCTAAAAAGAACCTACTGCCTGACACCATTATAAGTCCAGCTCTTCCTGCAATGGATCAATTCGCAGTCGGCAGAAAGGAATAAGAGGGTTTCAAGAAGACATGGTACCCAGCAGTGATTTGTAGCAGCAAGCTGAAAGTGTCTTGTGAATGAATAAGCCAGCAACATTAGCTTCTCTTTTCTCTCAAGAGAGGGACATGCCTTGTTTAGTGTGGTGTCCAATATTGACCCTAAAAAGGTGATGCTTGTAGAAGGGCTTAAGGCTGATTTCTACTCATTTCAGTTAAGGCTTAGTTCGGTGAACTGTTTTGTACATGCCTCCGTTGACGACTGAGCTGCTGACTTCAATGGTGCTTTGTTTAGCCAGTCATCCAGGTAGGGAAACACTTGATGTTGTTGATGTTGTTGCTTACTTTGGAAGGCCACCACTGGATCCAGGCATTTGGTGAATATTCTTTTTTTTGTTATATTTTTTTTTTGAAAACCTTTATTATATCGTTCAACACAAGATACAAAAGTAACCCTGCAGCGGCAGGGACCGGTACCACATGCATGTAACACGGATCAGTAATGCCAATCACACAGCTCTTCAGCCGACAACCCATGGGTCCGGCAGCGGTAAAGGACAGATGATATATCGGAAACATTTCGAATCAAGGATATGAGTAAGGTTTCATTTTATATTTAACCCCCCCCAGAACGAGATAAAGCAGAAAATACAGGATAGCCGGAGCTACACATTCAGAAGTATAAAATATGCGGGTAGGTGGTAAAAGCAGTCGTGGATCAAAATAGGCCAACAGTAGTAACGCAAGCGCCAATAAGGTCACTAAGGGTAGAGAACTAAGCTACCTATCTATCATCACATCCACCCACTCCATACCCCGCCCACTCACATACATCAGGATGAAACCAAAAGTTATCGCGACCGGACCCTGCGAGAAAAAGAAAATGAAAAAGAAAAGGGGCCATAGAACACAACAAAGTCAAAATAACAAACCCCCCTCACACCCCCCACCCTGCTGCCCCGCAATGGCTACGGCCTACCCCACTAGCAGTGCGGCTGTCGCCCAGAGGAATACCCGAAAGAGAGAAGAGAAGAAAAAAGGGGCCATAGAACAAAACAAAGGCAAAATACCAAACCCCCCCACCACCCTGCACCCCTGCAATGGCTACGGCCTAACCCACTAGCAGCGTGCCTGTCGCCCAGAAGCATCCCTAAAAGAAGGAAGCAGCGGAGGAGGAGAAACACAAACACACGCTCCCGGACTCCCCTCCCCCCCACCAGATGTGACCCCCCGGAATCAAATTCAAAAGAAAGGGCAGCGAAATACACAAACAATCCGGGAAAGTACCAAACATACCACCCGACTCCCGCAGTTCACAGGTCACAATCCCAGCAACCGATTACATTATTGTCCCGTATCCTGAAAAGCCCCACCAATTAACCCTGGCCAGTACGAGTGTTCACTGGAGCAATTGTAAACCAGGCCACAGCAGCAATACGAGCGGTAAAGCTTTCATGGAAATTCAAGTCAGTACGAGCAAGCCAATTAAAGGATAAAAGTTCACAGACTACACAAAGCAAGCGAGGAAAAGCGTGGCAGGATGATAAAACTCTCCAATAGTCACAGGTGATCTGGTTGAGGCAGTCAAGGTTGTCCATAATGATGTTCGGCGAGATAGGGCTCAAGCAGGGAACGCTGACAATGTTCACGGGCGCGCGATTTGTATTAAAGGAATCCGCAGCGCCAAGGAAGCCCGGCTCCTGCACAGGGACCTCGAAGTCGGATATTCGATGTTCCGTTGGTAGCACCGCTGGCTGCGATGATGGCAAAAAGCCACTGTCCGGTCTCCGTCAAAGATCGTCCATCGTTTCCGAAAGTGCCCGGTAGTTGACGATGATCTGTGAGTGGAGCGCTCTAATGGCCGCCATTACGGCGTGAAGCGGTGGCGTGTCTTTTGTCCCCTCCATCTCCTCTCGCAAGCAACAGATCAGGATGCAGACCCTCGGAGGCCGGCTTCTCCAGGGTAGCAGGCAAATCTGGAGCGGACACCAACAACAGGCGCTCCTAGGCTTTTTAATCGTTTTATATGTTTTTTCACCCTTACTCATTCGCCTTCATTTTAATTTTCCTCCAACACAGGGGAGCCTGTGCTTGAGGAATGAGGTTGCTGGGCCTCAGTTTGCTTTTATAATTTCACCTCACCTGTTTTTAGCGATTACACTGTTCACGGTGCTTGCGACTCTTTCGGCCACGCACCCTAATGATGGGCCTCTCAATGCACTTGGCAGCGTGTCCACGCCGCGCCTAAGGCAAGCCTGTCTGCGCGCATCCGCACCTGGACTGTGCCCAGCGCCCGTCCCCCTTGTCGAACAACCCCAGAAAAACTGTGGAACATTAGTTACTCACCAAAGGCCCTACTAGCGCTAAGACCTCATGTTAATTGCAGTCTGCATACAATGCTAGGTAGCTCTTCATTGACCCCTCCTCACCATAGGGGATTTAACCATACACATGATAGACATTTGAGATAGAAAACGGCCACTAATATAAAACAAACTGCTACACTCGATCAGCAGAGTAACAAAACAAATAACACGTGGATGCTCTTAAATACAAAGTCATTAGTTAAGCATCATCTAGAATTCTATGAACTAGTTCAGGCACGGCACGCAGAAATTGTGTTGTTTACCAAAACATTGGCAGATTTCCGCCACACCCCAGGATACGATGTCTATCAGCTGATAGGCCTAAAAAAAGGGGGGAAGGTTGGACATTTTTTATCAAAATCATTTTAAAGCTACGTGTATGCTATCGACAGTGACTGACTTTGAGGCTTCAGTATTTTCTGTGCAACTGTTCAACGTGCAGCCCTTTAAGGGCATGCTAACATATCGCCTGTTGGGACCCAGATGCGGTTTTGCAGATAAGCTCAGTGATCCTTGAATCATTCATCCTCAACTCAAACTTCTTGGTGTTGGGTAACTTTAATTTTCATTTGGAAAAGGAGAATGATTCGGACTTCACACAACTGACTGATGTTATGAAGTTCTCGGACTATCTTTAATATCTAGAGGACCGACGCATAGAGCTGGACATATGTTGGACGGGGTCTTTTCTAATGACCCATTCATTAATAAACCACCTTCTCTTCCCCTTATGTGGGCCGACCACTGGGTAGTAAAATTGCAGCTAAAACTCCAGGAGACATCATCTCATAGTGATGTAGTTCAACAAACTCCAGGGAGAGTTTGGTACAGAATTCAGCTGGCTGAGTTGGATACAATACTTAGAATCTCACCCTGGCAACCGGCTAGTAATTTAGAGAGGAGTGTTGAAAACCTTTCCATTTGGTTAGGCTCGGCCGTAAAATCTCTAGCCCCAGTCAAATTAAAAACCATGACAAAGGTTTCCCAGCCTTGGTATCACGAGGCTCTTCAGACATCAAGACAAGAATGTTGTAGGCAAGAACAGAAGTGGAGGAAAAACTACAAGCCTGAATACTCTGGCCTGCTTTTTTCAAGAGAAAGGAGCAAATATTATTAATACATTTTCTGCAGGCAGGACATCGACATCTACACAGTCAGAGGCTCTAATTCCGAAGATAGTGGAAGGTCAATCCAGGCTCTCGGCTTTCAAGGTACCGTCGGTACAAGGGAACGTATGGGAGGCAATCTATTTCAGGCGCCAATCATTGGCAGACCAAATCACAGAACCCGGGGATGAATAGTCCCCATTCTAATGCGGTTTAACACTTAGCAGGACCTCACATCCGCTGTCTGCAAGGAGACGGGCGAGGAGCTTTCATCTCCAGGGTGATGAAATCACATTCTTAAGATTCAATAGGGTGATTGGTTCCCCTATTGGAGGAATGCTAAGTAGCTTCGCATTCATTGCACCTTTAACCCAGCGTTATGGCTGTGTTTAGATTGGTTTTGTTTGGGTTTTGGATGCGCCTCCCATTTCAGCGTATTTGATGTCCTGCTAAATGTTACACCGCATTAGAATGCAGACTATTCATCCCCGGGATCTGTGATCAGGTCTGCCATTGACAGACGCCAGGAATAGGGTGCCTCCCATACCTTCCCTCGTCCTGAAGAAGACCCGCTAGCTGAGGTTTCAAATGACCCTCTACGCACCATCAGGATTCAAGCAAGCCGGGCCGAAGACGGCTGAAATGCCAGAAACCGGTCCCCGGTAGCTTGTCTCCTTTCTGGTGAAGAATTGGCTTGGTAGTTTAGTCTGCCCTGTTCCCATGATGCACTGGGCCAGGGACAGACTGATTTGCATATAGCCAGGTTCTGAGCTGGGATGGTGCAGTGAGATAAATAACGGTGATGGATCAAGCCCTGATCTTTGGACTGGGTAAGAGTGGTCTGCTTAATTCAGACACTCTGTTCATCACCACCCCCTTTTCTGAATCGTTTTTGGCCACTATAGGTGTGGCAGGGTATACTCAGACATGAGTCCCTTTCTCACTGCACCATCAGGATTCAAGCAAGCCGGGCCGAAGACGGCTGAAATGCCAGAAACCGGTCCCCGGTAGCTTGTCTCCTTTCTGGTGAAGAATTGGCTTGGTAGTTTAGTCTGCCCTGTTCCCATGATGCACTGGGCCAGGGACAGACTGATTTGCATATAGCCAGGTTCTGAGCTGGGATGGTGCAGTGAGATAAATAACGGTGATGGATCAAGCCCTGATCTTTGGACTGGGTTAGAGTGGTCTGCTTAATTCAGACACTCTGTTCATCACCACCCCCTTTTCTGAATTGTTTTTGGCCACTATAGGTGTGGCAGGGTATACTCAGACATGAGTCCCTTTCTCACTGCACCATCAGGATTCAAGCAAGCCGGGCCGAAGACGGCTGAAATGCCAGAAACCGGTCCCCGGTAGCTTGTCTCCTTTCTGGTGAAGATTTGGCTTGGTAGTTTAGTCTGCCCTGTTCCCATGATGCACTGGGCCAGGGACAGACTGATTTGCATATAGCCAGGTTCTGAGCTGGGATGGTGCAGTGAGATAAATAACGGTGATGGATCAAGCCCTGATCTTTGGACTGGGTAAGAGCGGTCTGCTTAATTAAGACACTGTGTTCATCACCACCCCCTTTTCTGAATCGTTTTTGGCCACTATAGGTGTGGCAGGGTATACTCAGACATGAGTTCCTTTCTCACTGCACCATCAGGATTCAAGCAAGCCGGGCCGAAGACGGCTGAAATGCCAGAAACCGGTCCCCGGTAGCTTGTCTCCTTTCTGGTGAAGAATTGGCTTGGTAGTTTAGTCTGCCCTGTTCCCATGATGCACTGGGCCAGGGACAGACTGATTTGCATATAGCCAGGTTCTGAGCTGGGATGGTGCAGTGAGATAAATAACGGTGATGGATCAAGCCCTGATCTTTGGACTGGGTAAGAGTGGTCTGCTTAATTCAGACACTCTGTTCATCACCACCCCCTTTTCTGAATCGCGGTTTAGGCTTCAGGTCATAGGTGGGTGGCGTCAGCGTGGTGTAGTCCTTCGGGGCTTCCCTTGTTGGAGCCTAGCATCCTTGCCTCGCTGCAAATCCCTCCTGGGCTCCCTGAGGTGTCGTAGGCGATCGCTGGCTTGTACTCGAGTCCCCCATGATCCTCAGAGCAGGCGGTTGCCTCACCAGAGGTCGAGCCTGCGCCTTTTCGGCTCTGGGAGCCTTCCTCCCCAGCTCTGGTGGAGTCGCGGGTGGAGGTCGGGCCTGGGGCGCCTTCCCAAGTCCCTCTCGGTCCTCGGCGCGGGCGGCTGCCCCGTCTGAGGTCGACCCGGTGCTGTTTCTGCGCCGCGCCTTTGCTGGTTTGGCGTCGGCCTCACCCCATTCCCTTGGAGAGCATGTGGTTGCCGGAGTCGGCCCGGCGCCACATGGGCCCACTCCGGCGCCAGTCGACGCTGATCAGACGCTGATGGCGGACTTCACGGAGCCACGCCGGCGCCGGGTTCTGGATTAGTCTCCTGAGGCCCCTTCTTCTCCTGAGGCCCGTCACCTGCTGGTGTGTTCCTCTCCGGAGACAGGGTGCAATACAGTTGCCTTTTCACCGGCATCTTCCAGGGAAGGCTCTTCGTCGT
Organism: Lissotriton vulgaris; assembly: GCF_964263255.1. NCBI lineage: Eukaryota > Metazoa > Chordata > Amphibia > Caudata > Salamandridae > Lissotriton > Lissotriton vulgaris. The sequence continues at coordinate 1,063,074,621 of NC_141699.1, forward strand.
CCCAATGGCCTAAATCCTCAAACCCTTCCTTTCGCGGCTCGCGGCTGGCTTCTACACCAGCATCGTCACACTCCCCTGGTGCCCCTCAGGTTCCCCATTCCTCTGTGGATCTTCCTATTTGCCAGGCTGGCCGCTTCCCCCTGGACTTGGGAATGGGCGGCTCAGTCTGCAACCATCACCCACGGAGGAATTACTTTCACCTCCGCGGCGCGCTACTGAGGCCAGTGTTGCCTTTGTTCTGGCTATTTCCACGGCTGCTGGTATTCTGAGGATGGGTGACCCTGTCACTTTGTTTCCTACAGACAATCTCTTGGAGATTTTCCACCAGGGCTTTGGGGAACGGGAGTTGTTCCTTCCCTTTGAAGCGTCACTCCATAATTCTCTTATGGAGGCACCCGGCCACAGGCGACCTGGTGCCTCAGGCACTACTTCTCCGCCATCGTCCTGCTCCGCACGACCCAGTCTGTCTTTCTTTCCACCCTTCTACTCAAGGTGCTCTACTGCGCAATGCCTTTCCGTGTTTGCCTGTGGTGTTGTTCCCTCTGTCTCAGGAGGCCCGGTGATTAGATTCATGGGGACGTAATGTATTTGCTTGTTCCAGTGCTGCCTTGAGGGTGCTTAACACTTTGTGTGTGTTGACCAGGGCTACTTCTAGCCTGTGGGATTCTGTGGAGTCCCTTCTTTCTCATGTCTCTCATGAGAGGGCATGTGCTGATCACAGGCCATGTGTTGGATGGAAGAGAGTTGGCCGCATTTGTTCTTGGTGCGGCTTTGGATGTTGATGATGCTATTGGCCGTGCCATGGCAACTTCTGTGGCTCTCCGTCGCCATGCTTGGCTACGCGATGCTGTTTTTCCTGAAAATATCAGAGAGCTTCTGGTTGACCTCCCTTTTGACAGCGTCCTGCTGTTTAATACTCATGCAGACTACGCCATTCAGCGTCTTCTTGCGGGGCTTCCTCCTCCTCCTCCTCCTCCTCCTCAGAAGGTTGTTTTGTTGATCCTCCGGGTCTCAGTGGGAAGCATTATCTTACTTTGCTCCTGGTTTTTGTTTTTGGAGCGGCTGTTATACTTTCTGTGAGGGATACTGTCCCCTCGGGTCCTTGGTTGGCCTCTCTCTTCAGTTGGCTGCTCGTCCAGCTCCCCCTTTTTTAGTAAGAATGCATTTTTTCTTGGCTGATTACTAAGCCTTTTGTGGCAGGTATTTGATTTTGTCCTCTGATACGGGATTGTTTTTTCCTAAGAGTAGTTTCCATGCTTTCTTGGGACGTGTCTTACCCTATGTGGGGGACATGTAGCTATTGTATAGCCCTGTCTTACGTGGGGGATGTAGACTCCCCGTGCGGATTCCTTGCCCCCTCTTGGTGTTGCTGTTTTGCGTTGGAGTGGTCTTTGGTACTACCTGGGACACGGCTTGACCCTCGGCGGCATTGTGCTGTGGGATTTTGCCCTTGCCTGTCCTTTGGTCTGGCCCTCTGTATGGTGTTTCTGAGGGCATAGTTTCCTGTGTTGACGGCCTGGTCCGTTCTATTTGTTTCTCCTCTTATCTTCTAGCTGATTGCACTGTTTTGTGGATCAGTTCTGTCCGGGGCATCCCCCTTTAGGGGTCGTCGGGGGCGGTTTACTAGTGTTCCTCTCGTCCTGTGCCCGACGTGGTCCGGGCGTTTGGTTTTGTGATGTTGTCAGCGGTTGGCTGCCCCCGCCTGCTCTTCTGTTCTGTGGCCGGCGACCTTGGCGTGGGCCCTGGAGCTCCTGCTTTTTTTCCTGCGGGCCATTTGGAGCTCTCATTTTTTCTTCTGCCTGCTTTCTTGCTGAGGCGTTGTTCAGTCTTGGCTTCAAGCTGTGATGGTCTCAGCGGCCCTTTTCACTGGGTGTTTCCCGATGGAGGGCTTGCCGTATATCGGCCTCTTCTACTTGGAGTCTGTTGGTGGATTTTCTTCCTCTGCGCTGCCTGTACCTTTGGGCTTCCGGTGGGGGTCCCTGGTACGTTGACTGGGCTAGGGGTGTTCTGCTCCCCACCCCCATGTCTTGCTTTCCCTTTGGGGTATGGCTAGGGTATCTATTCTACATTAAGGAATCTGCGGCTAGTTGAGTCCATGGTTGCATCAGGAACCATGGACTCAACATTGTCTCCTTTGTGTATGACACCCAGCTGATCCTCTCCCTCACCAATGAACCCACAGCCACCAGAAACAACTCCCACAGCAAGATGAAGGCAGTCGCCACCTGAATGAGAGATAGTTGCTTCAAACTCAACTTGGACAAGACCGAAGTCCTCATCCTCGACCCACCCCCTCAGCTTGGGATGACTGCTGGTGGTCCGCTGTACTAGGAACCCCCCTTCCCCCCACATACCACGCATGAAACCTTGGCATCATACTGGACTCCTCACTCACAATGAACCACCGGATCAACGTTGTTTCTTCATCATGCTGCCACACATTTCACTTGCTTTGGAAAATCTTCATATGGATCCTCACTGAATCTAGAAAGACGGTCAACCACGCACTCTTCAGCAGCAGACTTGACTACGGCAATGCACTCCATGCCAGCGTCACCCAGAAACTCCCCAGGAAACGTTCAAAACGCCGCAGCAAGACTGGTCCTTAACTTTCCCCGCCGCAGCCATGTCACCGAACACCTGTGAGACCTCCACTGGCTCCCGGTCAACAAAAGAATCACTTTCAAGCTCCTCACACATGCGCACAAAGCCCTCCATGAAGCAGGACCTGCATATCTGAACCACCACCTCTCATTCCACGTACCCGTAGACATCCCTGCTCTGCCCAACTCACCCTGGCCACTGTCCTGCGAATCTGCAAGACCAGGACCGGAGGAAAATCCTTCTCCTAGAACTTGGACTTGGAACACCCTGCCTCTCCACCTCAGGCAATTCCATTCACTGACTCAATTTAGAAAGGGTCTCAAGACCTGGCTCTTTAATTGAACCCCAGCACCCAGATGAATGAGCAGACCCTCCCACCCCCATCAGTGCCTTGAGACCCTCATGGGTGAGTAGCCACACTATAAAACCCAGCTTGATTGATTGTGTTGTCATCCTTAATAGGTACTTAGGATGCACATGTACCCAATTTAATGTGTATTTTTACAAATCTCTTTTACTAGATTCGTGACAACTGCTGTTGCTGCTGTGTTCATTGTTATGAAATTGCAATAAAACATTTTACACTTGTGCAAGCCACTTTGTGACAAATTCTGTTCATCGCAGATATGACTTATTCCACAGGTCCTTTCCAGATGGAGACTTGGAAGCAGGTGCTATGTGGACTGTGTCCTGGCCCTGTTCACTTCCAGGAGTCCCCCTGTTTTTGGGAACCCATATCTGCAGTGATTCTTTACACGGTGGGCTTCTGTAGCTTTACAACTTGGTTAGTGGGAATGCCATGTACCTGACTTGGCTTATTCATTTGGGTGATGAGTGTGGAGCCATTATAATTCTCTAGGAGTGAAACTGTGTTTTTTTACCAGAAAGTCCCAGACTGAGGTATATTGGAAGCCTCAACCGCACCTAGCTCTGGACAATGTATGTGTGTCACAGAAGTTGTTTGCTATGTGAATCATGTAGCGGTGCTGCTTGATGACACTAAATTGCACACATCTGTACAGCAGCCTCTGAAAAGTGGTCACGGTTAAGAGTATGTAAGAGTGAGCCTATACATTGTCAGTGACCTGGACATAGAGGGCATCATGCAGATGTGATAGTAAGAACAATTGTTACTTACCTGTAAACAGGTGGTTCTCCAGTATTGGTGTCTTTCATAGATTTACATGCTTGAATATTTCCCGTCGTCGGAGTGGGAGTCCCACAGTAAATAAAATAGCAATAACATGCTAATAATATGTATATTTAAAACATAACACATAAAATACCCATTAGAAAAAAGGCAGTAAATGCCTATAGACATAATTCCACATAGGAATACATGAAGATAGAAAAATCACTTGTAGTCTATTCCTGTCATTATGTTGGTCCAAACTGTAGCCAATCAGGCGTCAGCAGCCCTCTAGAACCTTCTCCTCAGAGCTCAGTACCTCAGATTTTCTACCGCACGTCGTGTGAAAGGGAGTCTCCCTGAGCTCTGCTCAGTTTTCTCTACTTCTTCAGGTTTTTCCTGTGTTCTCAACATGTCTTCAAGTAAGAAGTCTCTTTTTAGACCTTTCTCTTCTTGTGGAAAGCTACGCCTTTATTCAGAAGTTCCTCACAGTAAGTGTATTTACTGTCTTTACCCCGACCATGATGTGGGTAAATATAAGTTCTGTAGAACTTTTTCCACAAATACTCTAAAGGACAGGGAAGGCCGTCTTCTACTGTGGCTTCAAAGACTTAAGGACAAGGATAATGTACTTTCTGATGCCGAAAGTCTCATTTCTGGTCGTTCCTAAGCAGCTTCTAAACGTGGTAGTGTGCAGGAGATGCCTTCTCCATTCCTTAAGAAGAAGAAGATGTCACTCTCTATGGCCCCTGCGGTGTCTTCTCCTCTACCTACTACATCCATGCCCACGAGACCTAGCTCTCAGGCGTCTGCTGCATCTTCCACTCATGTTTCTGTGAAAAAACATGTTTCATCATCAACGGGAGCGTCGACGGTCGTCCCGACGACGAGATCTGCAGTCTCCGGCTCGTTGACGGCGACAGTGACAACGACGTCTGCTTCAGGATCGTCAATGACTGTTTCGTCAACGTCATCGTCGTCGATGAAGGTAACCCTCAGTTTCAAGACTGTGCCGTCTGTGGTAAACAGTCATAATATCGAAGTAAAAATATAGAATGGACAAAATATCGAATGGACACAATATAGTGGTTAAAAATATCAAATTTAAGGTAAGTAATATCGATTTTCAAAATATAGAAGTCAAAATATCGAAGTATACAATATAGGCATTAAATATATCGATTTGTGTTTTGTATGTTAGTATATGTGTGAAAAGTGTTTATTAATTTTTGTAATGTATGTTTAATGTATTTTAAGTAATGAATTTTATGTTATTTAATTTTTGCGTAATTTAATTCTGTAGCGGGTTGTGGGTTTATAGGGGAATAGGGTGGGAAGTAATTTAATTATATTAAATTAAATATTTTTATTTATTTATTGGTATTCATTTTGAATTTATTGTTAATTTTTAAATTGGTAATTAATGTTTATTAATTGCCAATTAATTTGTATTAATGGATTAATTGTTAATTATGTTAATCTTCTAAATTTATTTTCTGTAGCGGGTTGTGGGTTTATAGGGGAATAGGGTGGGAAGTAATTTAATTGTAATTAATTAAATATTTTTATTTATTGGTATTCATTTTGAATTTATAGTTTTTTTTTAATTGGTAATTAATTTTTAATAATTGCCAATTAATTTGTATTAATGGATTAATTGTTAATTATGTTAATTTTCAACATTTATTTTCTGCAGCGGGTTGTGGGTTTATAGGGGAATAGGGTGGGAAGTAATTTATTTGTAATTAAGTAAATAATTTTTTTCATTCATTGGTATTGATTTTAAATTTATTTTTAATTAATTTTTAATTGGTAATTAATTTCTATTAATTGGCAATTAATTTTTAATAATTGGTAATTATTTTGTATTAATTAAATATTTGATAATTATGATAATTGTGTTAATGTATTTTCTGTAGTGGGATGTGGATTTATAGGGGAAGAGGGTGGGAAGTAATGTAATTGTAATTAATTACATGTTAAAAATCCTTTTTGTGTATTGATAATTAATTTACAGTTAATTTAATTTTTAATTGGTATTAATTTGTGTTAATAATTAGTTTTTGTTATTGAAAACTAATTAGTTGTTAAATAATCATGAATAGGTTATTAATTTATGATAACTAATATGTAGTTGTATTTCTAATTAATTATTACATAATATTAAATTGGTTATTAATTTCAATTAATGTTTTATTGGGATTGATATTTAATTTATTTTTAATAATATATTACATCATTACTTTCCCTACTGTTAAACTCACTGGAGTGGGAATAGTCATTTTCACCCTCCCGCTATGCAACGCTTTCCCTACTGTTGCACTCTCTGGAGTGGGAATAGTATTATTTACCCCTACGCTATCCAACGCTTTCCCTACTGTTGCACTCTCTGGAGTGGGAATAGTAATTTTCACCCCTACGCTATCCAAAGCTTTCCCTACTGTTGCACTATCTGGAGTGGGAATAGTAATTTTCACACTCCCGCTATCCAACGCTTTCCCTACTGCTGCAGTCTCTGGAGTGGGAATAGTATTTTTTACCCCTACGCTATCCAACGCTTTCCCTACTGTTGCACTCTCTGGAGTGGGAATATTAATTTTGTACCCCTAAGCTATCCAATGCTTTCCCTACTGTTGTACTCTCTGGAGTGGAAATAGTAATTTTTACCCTTCGAATATCCAACGCTTTCCCTACTGTTGCACTCTCTGGAGTGGGAATAGTAATTTTTACCCCTACGCTATTCAACGCTTTCCCTACTGTTGCACGCTCCGGAGTTGGAATAGTAATTTTTACCCTCCCGCTATCCAGCGCTTTCCCTACTGTTGCACTCTCTGGAGTGGGAATAGTAATTTTTACCTTTATGCTATCCAACGCTTTCCCTACTGTTGCACTCACTGGAGTGGGAATAGTATTTTTTACACCTACGCTATCCAACGCTTTCCCTACTGTTGCACTCTCTGGAGTAGGAATATTAATTTTTACCCCTACGCTATCCAACGCATTCCCTACTGTTGCACTTTCTGGAGTAGGAATAGTATTTTTTACCCCTACGCTATCCAACGCCTTCCCTACTGTTGCACTCACTGGAGTGGGAATAGTATTTTTTACCCTCCCGCTATCCAACGCTTTCCCTACTGTTGCACTCTCTGGAGTGGGAATTGTAATTTTTACCCTTACGCTATCCAACGCTTTCCCTACTGTTGCACTCACTGGAGTGGGAATAGTATTTTTTACCCCTACGCTATCCAACGCTTTCCCTACTGTTGCACTTTCTTGAGTGGGAGTAGTAATATTTACCCCTACGCTATCCAACACTTTACCTACTGTTGCACTCTCTGGAGTGGGAATAGTATTTTTTACCCCTACGCTATCCAACGCTTTCCCTACTGTTGCACTCACTGGAGTGGGAATAGTATTTTTTACCCCTACGCTATCCAACGCTTTCCCTACTGTTGCACTCACTGGAGTGGTAATATTAAATGTTACCCTCCTGCTATCCTACGGTAAAATATTGTACATTTTTTATTAATAACTTAAATTAAATATATCTTAATTTTAAGGGTATTTGAGTATTTTTAAGTATGTTTTAGCTAATTATATTTATTATTTCATTAATTTTAAATTACTTTTAAGACATTTAAAAAAATTCGATATTTTGACTGACTATATTTTTTACAGACTATATTTTGGATTCGATATTTTTGTACTTACCTGTTTGTAGATAGGAATTCGATATTTTGGCATTCTATATTTTGGTGACTATATTTTGGTAAGTCTATATTTTGTCATTCTATATTATGTCAGTGATCCGCCGTCTGTCATTCTGATTGCTTCGTCGTTGTCGAAGAAACCTTCGCCGTCGACGACCAAATCTTCGTCGACGAAGAGTGTTAAGAAACCAGCTCCGTCGACGGCTGCCCCGTCAACGACCACTCCGTCGACGGCCGCCCCGTCGAAGAAAAAGAAGTCATCTTTGCCGTCGACTCCGTCGACGAAAGCTCCGTCGACGGCGCCATTGCCGTCGACGACGGAACCATCGACGATGGATTCTTCCAGTGTGGTTCCAGCAACTCCATCGTCATCGTCAGCTCCACCGACGACTTCTTCCGCGTTTGCCTCTCTGCCTTTGCTGCCACTGTCGTCCACTGGGTCTGCCACCGTCGACCCACTTCACCAACGCCGCAAAGTGCCTATTGACCAGATTTCTATCACCAGTGATCCACAACCTCCACCGCCCTTGTTTGCCACAGACTAGGATCAGGACTCGGAGGAAGATGTACACAAGTCTTTTAGAGCAGCACGTAGTCCATCGGATTTGGTCATCAAGTGCCAGGATTATAGCAATGATGATGAGGATATTTCCAGCAGGAGGAAACGCCTGTTCAAGTTCCTACTGCGACGGTGCCTTTGTCGCTCATCTCTAATATCCAGCATATGTTGGACGACTATAATAGGCGTTTCCCGCCATCTACACAGGTACCTGCGGCTCCTTCAGTTTTGACGCCTATTGCAGTGCCTGCTGCAGCTCCTCTGTTGCCTCTGCCAACTTCTGCTCCTCAAATACAAACATCAGTTCGGATACACACGACTGTGTATGACGACGACGAAGATGAGATTACTCCGGACCGCAAAGATGGTGAGGTTCGAGATGATGATGAGGATATGGCGGAGTGGGATAATTATCAAGTTCAGACATCATCTCCCTCTCCAGTAACACCAGGAGATTCTCCTCCTGTGGACATTGCGAGTTTCCATCAGCTGATGGATAGGGCGGCTCAACGTTTTAAGTTGCCAAGAATCCAGAGGGAAGAGGATTGCTTCCTCTATGATTTTAAAAACCAACCATTCAAACTAGTCTATACTGTTCCTATTATTGACTTTTTCTGAGCTGAAGGGATGAAGTTTATGCAGACCCCCAATTCACTACTGGCACAGATGCCCCGATTGGAAAAGAAATATAAGGCGCCTGTTGGCACTCTAGCGTGCCTTATTGGACAGCCGAAACCGGATTCGGTGGTTACACAGGCAGCTCAGCGCCGTTCTCGGAACCCTGCGTCTACTGTTACTGCCCCACCAGATCACGACGGTCGTTGCCTGGATGCTATAGGCCGCAAATTTTCCACGACGGCCCCCACCACAGTGAGAGCGGCCAATGCTTTAGCTATTTTGGGGAGTTACGACCGCCAGATGTAGGCAGACATATCTGCTTTTGTGGCTTTGGTTCCAGACGCTTCAAAGGCGGAAGCCTTGCAACTTCTCCAAGAAGGAGAGAGAACATCATAGGAGATTATTGACCGTGCCGTCGATATTGTTTGTACTGGTTTCCGGCAGCTTGCTGGAGCGGCTGTTCTACGCAGGCAAGGTTGGTTACGCTCCACATCCTTTCGCCAAGAGGTGCAGGCGAAGATACTGGAAATGCCGTATGATGTCGAGTCACTTTTTGGAGCACATGTTGATGAGGCATTACAATCTATCAAAAAAGATACTGACACTGCTCGCTCTTTAGGAAATTTTCAATTACGGAAACAGCCCTTTTGGGGTGCACGTGGCCGCGGCACCTCTTCAACTTTTCGAGGAGGAAGCAACCAATATCGCTCCTACAACCAAGGCAACAACGCTACTCCAATAACCAGCAACAGTCTTCCCGTCAGCAGTCTTCTAAGACCTATAGGGGGAAATCTTCTTACAGAGGATCTGCTCCCAAGAGACAATGACTTGCTTTTTCCCCAAAGAGTTGGAGGTCGAATCTCCCTGTTCTGTTCTCAGTGGTCCTCCAGCACTTCGGACCATTGGGTTCTGGACATTGTAGAGAAGGGCCATGCTTTGGAGTTCATCAAACTTCCTCCTCCCACTCCACCTTCTGGCCCACCACCAGCCCACATCAATGAACTCTTCCATCAATTCCGCCTAATGATACAGAAGGGTGCAGTCGAAATGGTACCAAGGTCTCAAAGGGGGGGAAGAGATTTTATTCCCGTTTTTTCCTTATTATCAAGAAGACAGGGGATTGGCGGCCGATATTGGATTTGCAGGCACTCAACAAGTATCTCAAGTGCCAATCCTTCGGCATGCTAACGCTGGTGGAGATCTTACGCGTACTCTCAATGGGTGATTTCATGGCAACCATCGACCTCCAGGACGCCTACTTCCATGTCCCTATTCTTCCGCGACATCGGAAGTACTTGCGTTTCCGCGTGGGACGGAGGGACTTCCAGTTCAAAGTACTACCTTTCGGCCTACGATCAGCCCCTCGCGTCTTTACGAAGGTATTAGCTCCTGTGGTAGCTTATCTGCGTCTTCAGGGTGTCCAAATCTTTCCATACCTGGACGACTGTCTCCTAAAATCACAGTCTCGCACGCAGCTGCTTCAGGACACACACCTTTGTCTTGAGGTATTTCGCTCCCTCGGACTTTCCATCAATACCGCAAAGTCCCAATTACATCCAGCTCCCTGCAAGAATTTTCTAGGAGTCACGTTGGATACAACTCTTGCAAAAGCATTTGTGTCTCAGGAGCGTCAACAAAAGATTCTTCAATTAGTGTCTCTTCTACGAACAAAACAGTCCGTTTCAGTCTGACTCTTGAAGTCATTTCTAGGGATGGCGTCATCGTGCATTGCACTGATCCCAAATTGCAGACTACGGACACGCCTCATTCAAGAGGAATTGGATAGACAGTGGCGTCAGGTCACCGGTTCCTTCAACGACCTAGTCTGTGTCACCGCTCGCATGAGATCGGCTCTCAAATGGTGGGCGCAGCCATCCAATCTTTTGGCAGAGACTTTGTTCCTCTCCATCACTCCGGAACTTACTTTAACGACGGACGCCTCGTTGGAAGGATGGGGTGCGCACCTTCAAGGCCTGCCCATAAAGGGCAAGTGGACTCTGCCTAAGAGAGCCTGGCACATCAACAGGCTGGAGTTGATGGCCATTTTTCTAGCGCTCAAGTCATTCCATCTATTGATCCAAGGAGAGTCAGCCCTTATTCCGACGGACAACACAACCAGCATGCATTATATAAACAAGCAGGGCGACACAAAGTCTCCGATCTTGTCTCAACTGGCACAATCGATCTGGGACTGGGCTCTAAGTCACCACGTCACTCTCACCACAGTTTATTTCCGGGTGTCTCCAACATCCTAGCGGATTCCCTCAGCAGGTCCACGTCATCGACCCACGAGTGGGAGTTACATCAACCAACACTCGAGTTGATTTTTCGGCGTTGGAGCCCTCTATCGCTCGATCTCTTTGCCACACCAGAGAACCGGAAATGCCCATCTTACGCAAGCTGGCATCCCCACCAAGGGTCACAGTGCAATGCCCTTTTGATGAATTGGTGCAATCTGTTTGCTTACGCTTTTCCTCCAATCCCTCTGGTGCCTCGAGTATTGTGGAAGATGCAGAGACAGCCTTGCCACATTCTTCTGATCGCTCCCAGATGGCCTCGTCAGGCATGGTTCTCGGAGCTGCTTCTTCTATCCCAGTGCGAGCCCATCCTTCTTCATCCTCGGGTGGACCTCCTCACGATGGACAAGGGGCAGATTTGCCATCCGAACCCCTCCTCTTTGAATTTGTCAGCCTGGAACCTGAGCACCTTGAATTTGCCCATCTCGCCATCTTACTGTCACATAAGCCACATATCTGTGATTGTGAGGTCGTCATGCATGTATTGTATGCTACTACTTCTTTGCACAACATCCAGAGTTGAGATGTGACACATTACATTGCACCTAAGCAGCCACATTTATTTTTCTTGCCAATGGCTGTTAGTTGCAAATCCTTTTGCAGCACCAACTGTGGCTTTCTTGCACAGTTGTTTGTAGTTGTTTGAGCTCAGACATGAGGAGAGAGTGAAAGGAGTTGTAAGAGTATCTCTGCTATTTCACCTGGGGGAGTGGTGGGTGATACTGCTGCAAAATAAACTTTTTGTCTCACCCTGAGGGTTCAGCCCTAAATGGAAAGTCGGTGTAACCCTTCTGAGCAACAGTGCTTTTGACCTGCTGATGCTATGCACTAGCATGCCCGGACCACCTCCTAGCTTGCTACGCATCTGTCAGTGCTCGCTCCTTTCACTGTCCCTTCCTGCTCCCTCATGTCCTACTTCTCAAGATATATCGTTTCACCCTGAAGCTGCCCCGCAACAGCCTCCTCCAAGCAGCACAGCAGGAGCCAAGCTGGATCATCTGTTCGTGCTCCCAGCAAAGTTGAGGAGGGTATTGGGGGCAGGGAGGATGTCCCATGCCGGGGTATTCATATCAGTGGCACACCCTGTTAGTGTGTGTGTGTGTGTATGTCATATAGTTAAAACTAAAAAGCAGGAGTAACCCTATTACTGACTATAGGGATTAGGTAATTAGACAAGAAAAGAACAAGTCTCTAACTATGGGGCTCATTATGATCGCGGACGAACTTGAGTCCGACCGCGACCATAGAGTAGGAGGGAACGTCCGCATGGCCTGCGGAGTTCCCTCCTGTCCAATTAGGATGTGACCGCCACCCTGGCGGTCACATCCTCTATTTTTAACATTGCGGCGGGTGCGGCTTCAAGCTGCACCAGCTGCAATGTTAAAAATGCATACATTGCATTTGTATGCAGAAAGCGGCAGGCACTGCGCGGTGCCTGCCGATTACTGCATACAAATGCAGGGGGGTACCATAGGTACCCCCCATGTGCACCCCCACCCCCCTTCACTCAGGGGGCCTGCAACGGGCCCCCGCAGTGAAGCTCCGTATGCTTTTCCACGGCAGAAAACCCGCCGTGGAAAAGCAGTTCTTTTTGGGCATCCTAATATGGCTGGCGGTGTCTGAGAGACATCGCCACCATATTAGGGCTTTTCCGCCGCGGTTGTAAGCCAACACGGCGGAAAAGCTGCGGACGGAAACCAGGACCCACCAGCCATCCTAATGTTGCGGTGGGTCTTTGGTGGGTCCGCGGCGGTTTTTCCGTATCCTCCGGGCCGGCGGTGTCTTCCGCCAGCCCGGAGGATGCGGAAAAACCGCTATCCTAATCTACCCCTTAGTATGTGGATCAAGTGTTGTACTATAAACATGTACAATGATGGTGGGATCTATAAGCGTATTCAATAGACAAACTTCTAGTAACAAAAAAAGCAACAGTTACACCATAGATCCCTTTAACGTATGGTGATTCCCTGATAACATATTAGGATGTGGATGCACAGACAACAGCAATGCCAAAAACAAAACTTTTCACAAATTACAAAATCGATTTGTATTCATTAGTTTGTTAAATACAATCAATATACATATAGAAACATATTTGCCAATAGTCAATATTTATAACACATTTAAATTAATGAATCAAAATAAGCAAATAAAACTACAAAAAAGTCATATTTGAATTAATGATAAAAAACAAACAAGAAAACTACACAAAAGTCAACGTGGCTGTTCGGTGAGATTAGGATCAACCACCTTCTTCAGGACAGAGTTTTCTAGAAATTTAATATATGACAATACAATAAAATATTAGTTTATACGTTTGTTAATAACAGGTTGATTTTGCAAATTTTTTAATCATAAAAGAAAGAGTTTAAAAATTCGCACATACTGTTTATCATTCCCCACCAAAAAATGTTATTAACAAATGTATAAAGTAATATATTACATTTCTAGAAAACTCTGTCTTGAAGAAGATGGTTGATCCTAATCTCACCAAAAGGCTGCATCGACTTTTGTGTAGTTTTCTTGTTTATTTTTAATCATCAATTCAAATATGACTTTTGTGTAGTTTTATTTGCTTATTTTGAATCATTAATTCAAATGTGTTATAAATATTGACTATTGGCAAAGATGTTTCATATGTATCTTGATTGTTTTTAACGAATGACTGAATAAAAATCGATTTTGTAATTTTTAAAGTTTTGTTTTAGGCATTGCTGTTTTCTGTGCATCCAGATCATACAATGTTATCGGGGAATCGCCATAAGTTAAAGGGATATATGGTGTAAATGTTGCTGTTTTTGTTACTACAAGTTTGTCTAAATAATTGAATACGTTTATAGACCCCACCATCATTGTACATTTTTATAGTACAACACTTGATCCAAATACTAAGTTAGGGACTTGTTATTTTCTTGCCATATAGTTAAAACATGCGACACGTATAGCAGTGGCGATCAGACAGTGCATATATATTCATAGTTATGTGTATATGCACACTTTTAGTCCTACCTCTGTGTTGGGCCTGTCCCTGTTTTTGACTTTCCAACTTGGGTCACCCAATGCTAATAGCTCCCCACTCATGCTACGGACTACATTTGAAATTGAGGAGCATCAACATGCTGTTGACTTAATGTCTACAAGGATGAGTTACTTACCTGTAATCCTAGTTCTCTTCCAGGGGTATACTCATTTAAGTCATAAACACTGAATAATCCCCGCCAATGAGCGGGAACCCGGAACATATAATACAATATATATATATATGTTTAAATATATATAACAATAGAACATAGTACTAAACAAATTATACACATATATATGTATAAACCAATAAAATGCAGCCCAACATAACCCATAGGCAAATAAAGCCATAATTACATATTTTCTGCAGTATGAAAATAAACTATATAAACAATGCAATAAAAAGGCATGAGCCTCAAAAGCATTCCATAATCAGCAAAAAAACTTTTATTTTTATCAAAGAATTTGTAATAAAAGGCAAATAGCCTAAGAAGGCTGCATACAGAAAAACTATCTGTGTACAGAAAATCAGACTGACGCCTCGCCTTTATGACCTCAGAGAATCTGAACACTTTGCCTTTAAGGACTCCGGGGAACTGTGTTCACATCATGCACCACAGGTGACAGTTAGGTCAGTTCTTTTTTCCGGCTTGTTCTGTGAGGAACCTGGAACTTGAGCTCGGCTGAATTTGACTGGTTTTCAGTCAGAATTTGTTTTTTCCTGTCTTTTTTGACAGTATTGGCTATTGGTGGTGTTTTTCTACCTTTTCTGACTAAATCTTTAGTCAGTTATGCCACCTTTATTCTATAAATGTTCATCCTGTGGGACGAAGATGTCCAAAACAGATCCTCATTCTGTTTGTGTGGTTTGTCTACATTCCACAAATGATGTGGAAAAATGTTCCCATTGCCTCAAGCTTTCTAGCAGAACTTTGAAAGAGAGAGAAAAGGTTCGGCTTTTGGGGCTTACGGGGAGAGAAGGACGTTGTGAAAAGGGGGCAAAGAGTGTTTTGTCATCTGGAAGGTCCCGTTCTCATTCAAAACGTCGAAGATCTGCTTCTCCTGAAGGTAAAAGCTAGAAAAAACGACATCAGGAAGCGTCGATGTCGAAGAAAGTAAGTAAGAAACATCAGAAACAACACCGAAGATTCCTTAGAAACTGTTTTAATGCTCAGAAAGCAGTAGAAATTCTTATAACTCACTGAAAGCATAGAAAGCTCCCAGGCTGCATTGCAAACACACAGTCTAAAAAGACTGAAAAGCTAACCTGTAGCTGCATGTAATAAAAAACTGACACCGTGCCTTTAAGGCACTCATGACCCCCAGTATTCCATCATGCCTCAGGGGTGACAGTTGGGTCAGTTGTTCTTTTCGGAGACTGAAAAAAACAAGTAACAAATAGGTTAAAAATATCTCCCCATTAACGAATGTCCTTTGCCAGGGGAGGCGGGAGGGTTGCTTATGACTTTGATGAGGATACCCCTGGAAGAGAACTAGGATTACAGGTAAGTAACTAATCCTTCTCTTCCAGGGGATCCTCATCAATAGACATAAGCATTAGAATAGAATAGCGAGCCTCACCTCATCCCAGCAGGCAAAGGAATAACACAACAGTAGTTTCCCATCAACAAGCCTGAGCAGGCCATAGGCTACCCAAACAGATTCCTCAAGGAGGCTTGCCCTACTTGAGTATCGGCCCTGGAATCAGATTCTAGACAGTAATGCCTCGTAAAGGTATGAACTGATTTCCAGGTTGCAGCCTTGCATATCTCTGACATAGGAATGTCATGTAAGAAAGCTACGTGGCCGCTTTCCCTCTAGTAGAATACGCTTTGAGTGACATCAATAAAGGTTTGCCTGCAAGCTGATAGGCCAATTTAATGCAGGAGACAATCCATCTGGAGATGGATCTCTTGGCCGCTGGAAAGCCCGTTCTCATTGAACCATAGTTTACAAACAGTTGATCCGTCTTCTTGATCCGCTTGGTTTTTTCCAAATAGAACTTGAGCACTCTCTTAAGATCCAAGGAGTGCAGTGACCGCTCGGCTGTGGTCGTAGTATTTGGAAAAAACGAAGGGAGGGAAATGGACTGATTTATATGAAAATCAGAAACACCTTAGGCAAGAAAGATGGATGAGCTCTCAGGTCTACTCCATTGTGGTGGAAAACAGTATATGGTTCCTTTGTACAGAGCGCTTGTATCTCACTTACTCTGCGCGCTGACGTAATCGCCACTAAAAAGGCTGCTTTCCAAGAGAGATGTTGCAAAGAGGCCTTGTGGATGGGTTCGAAAGGAGGTGACATTAACCTGGATAGAACCAGGTTCAATTCCCAAGGTGGAGAAGGATTTCGAACAGGGGGATAGACTTTTTTCAACCCCTGTAGGAAGTCCTTGACCACCGGAACCTGAAAGAAAGAAATCTAGTTAGGTGACTTTTTGTACGCTACTATGGCTGACAGATGCACTCTAATGGAAGCATATTTCAACCCAGAAGTTGCCAAGGAAAGGAGGTATGGAAGGATTACTTCCTCCTGCCCTTTAGTAGGATCTACATGATGATCCCTACACCATATGTAAAATCTTTTCCACTTGAACGCATAAGACGCTCTCGTGGAAGGCCTCTTAGCCTCCTTTAAAATGTTCATGCATTCGGGAGGTAAGTTCAGATGTCCATATTGCAGGACCTCAGGAGCCATGCTGTCAGGTTCAGTGATGGGAGGTTGGGAAGCATTATCCTCCTGTTCATCTTGCTCAACAGGTCCGGCCTGCAAGGAAGTCATCTGTGTGGACACACAGACAGATGCAGAAGGTCCGGGTACCACCACTGCCGTGGCCGATCCGGAGGTATCAAGATCATCTCCATGTCCGACCTGAGGAGCTTGGACACTACCTTCGGAATCAGAGCCAGGGGAGGAAACGTGTAAGCGAATGTTCCCGACCAATCCATCAGGAGAGCATTCCCCTGCGTTCCTGGCCGGTGGAACCTGGACGCGAAGGCGTGGCATTTGGCGTTTTCGTCGTCTGCAAACAAGTCTATGGCTGGACGACCTCAGCAATGAAACAGCTCTTCTACCACTTCATCGTTTAGCACCCAGTCTGGCTGATCTTCGAAGTGCCTGCTGAGTGCGTCTGCTTTTATGTTCAACTCGCCTGGAAGGTGCACCGCCACTACTGTAAGGCCTCGAGAGAGAAGCCAATGCCAGATTGTTTGAGCCTCTCGAAAGAGTGGGCGAGATCGTGTGCCTCCTTGTTTGTTCAGATAGAACATGGTGGTCCTATTGTCCGTCTGAACTAGGACTGAGTTGGACTCGATCGCTGGAAAGAAAACTTTGAGAGCTAGAAATACCGCTCTGAGTTCCAGCATGTTGATGTGGTATGTCTGCTCCTGCGCAGACCACTGACCTTGAATTTGAAGTGTACCCATGTGCGCTCCCCAGCCTTGCAGAGAGGCATTCGTCACTATAGACTGGGATAGAAGAGGTTGGTGAAATGGCACTCCCACCAGCACATTCTTCCTCTGGGTCCACAATTTGATGGCATCCTTCGTTGCTTGGGAAAAAGTGATACGATCTTCCCAACGCCCTGTCGCTTGGTCCCACTGGTCCTCTTGAGCCTGCTGCAGAGGCTGCATTCTCAGCCTGGCGTTTGGGATGAGAAAATGCAGGACGCCATGGAACCCAGCTGGGATGCTACTTGTCGGGCTGTTGAAAACCGAGACTCTAGCAGAATCCCACATTTCTGACTCACGGAAAAAAGTCTCTCCTCCGAAGGAAACGCTTTTCCCAATCTTGTGTCCAGAACGGAGCCTAGGTAGTGGATGGACTGTGTAGGCCGCTGGACTGACTTCTCCAGGTTTACATGGAGACCGAGTCTGAGCAACTGGTGCAGGCAAAGTTGCAGATCGTGCGTTACCTGTACCGGAGATGAGCCCTTTAGGAGCCAGTCGTCCAGGTATGGGTAGATGAAGAGTCCCTTTTTGTGAAGAAAAGCCGCCACCACTGCCATGCATTTGGTGAAGACTCATGGTGCGGACTTGAGACCGAAGGGTAGCACCTTGTACTGGTAGTATTTGCTTCCTACTACAAACCTCAAGTACTTGCGATGCTGTAGAGCAATTGGAATGTGAAGGTATGCATCTTGTAGATCCACCGAACACATACAATCTCTGGCTTGAAGATGTGGGCATATTTGGTGAAGAGCTAACATGCGGAACTTTTATCTGACGATGACTTTGTTCAAGAGACGCAGATCGAGTATTGGTCTGAACTTGTCCTCCTGATCTTTTTTGGGGACCAGAAAGTATCTGGAGTAGACTCCCTTTCCTCTTTGAGAGGGAGGAACTTCCTCTGTAGCTCTTTTCTGTAGTAGAACTTTCACCTCTCTTCGCAGCAAGTTTAGCTGGTGAGGGTAAGAGTTCTTTGGAGGAACGCTCTTCGGAAGCGCACGGAAATGTAGCCTATATCCATTGCGCAGTATATTCAGCACCCACTGATCCTTTGTGATGCTGACCCACTCTGCCAGGTGTTGTGAAGCACTTCCTCCCACTGGAGTGGGCAACGGCGCCAGAGGAAGCCACTGCTCAGGCCTTTCCTCCTCTCGTGGTGTTAGAGGACTGTTGGTGACCTCCTCTACCTCTGTTGGCTTTGCCTCAAAACTGGGATTTATCCCTGGTTCTTACTTTGGGACCACTGAGGGGTTTGAACCCTCTGTTGAGCCCCTCTCCCCCTGTTGGTCTTAAAGCGGCATTTGAATTATTTTTTCTTTTCCAAACCCACCGCTTTTACTGTATCTAGTTCTGTTTTCATACGGGTCATCTCTTCATCGGCATGTTCTCCAAAGAGAGAGGAACCCGAAAAGGGAAGATTAAGGATGCGATGCTGAGCATCCGGCTTCAACCCTGTGAGGAGCAACCAAGCCGACCTCCTGGCACAAACCCCATGTGAGTAGGAATGTGCCGCAAGCACTGCACCATCCGCAGCTGTGCTTATCAACTAGTTCGCCACCAAACATCCCTCTGTCATAGTCTCTTCAAAGTCCTTCTGGTATTCCCTTGGCAGTTTGGACTTGAACCTTTCCATGGAGTCCCATAAGGCTCTGTCGTATCTACCCAGAAGTGCAGCAGCACTAGAGACCTTCAGCGTGGAGGCAGCTGAATTGCAAACTTTGCGACCCCACGAGTCCTGAGATTTGCTATCCTTGTCTAGTGGGACTGAAGAGAAAGCAGCCACTGCATGCGTCTTCCTCGCCGCTGCCAATATCACAGAGTCTGCTGGAGGGTCAGATTTTACAAAAACTGGGTCAGAAGATGCCGGTTTGTATTTCTTCTGAATGCGGGCTGGCAGCGCTCTGATAGCTGCTGGAGTTAGGAAAACGTCTTTGACAGGATACATAATCCCCGGGACTAAAGGCAGCAGTGGACAAGAGATAGATTTTTTGTGTAAAGTTTCAAAAATTACTGTCGTAGTAACCTGAGGGACAGACATTTCAATGCTCAGCTTCTGAGCTCCTCTTTGCAGGACATCCAGATAAGTGCTGATGTCATCCACTGGAGAGGATCTAGAAGTAGGACTATCCGTCAGTGTAGGAGAGTAATTCCTCTTGGAAGACCAGGTAGAAGAGGTAGATGAAGTAGACGGAGTTCTACGACGTCTACAGTGAGCACTGTGCCTCCTCTTCCAATGACTTGTACCATCTAGGTGATAGTCTGATCTCTGCAGCCGAAGGATCTGGCTGATGCACAGGAGATCTGCGGACAGGACTTCTGGACCTTGGGGATGTTGTTGAAGAGCCAGAAGACTGTGAAGTGGAATGACGTGAAGCTGAATCCATAACCATGATCACAGAGTTTCTTGACGACGATCGAGCTCTTTCTGAATGTCTCGACGTTGAGCGTTTTTCTCTCGACGCCGAACGCCTCTGGGGGGTCGGCGGGTCCAAGAATCTCGACTTCGAATGCCTCGACGGCGATCGATGCGAGGATCTAAGGTCTCTCGATGTCGAGCGGCGCTGACCAGCTGTCAACGGAGTCTTCTCTCTTGACGTCGAACGACGATGACCAGTCGTCGATGGAGCCCTGTGTCTCGACGTCGACCGGCGATGACCAGCAGTCGACGGAGTCCTCTGCCTCGACGTCGAACGGAGATGACCAGCCATCGACGGAGTCCTCTGCCTTGACGTTGAACGGCGATGACCAGCCGTCGACGGAGTCCTCTGCCTTGACGTCGAACGGCGATGGCCGGCCGTCGACGGAGCCCTCTGTCTCGACGTCGAATGTCTGTGCGACGACGGCGGAGGGGTATTGGACACCCTCGACGCCGAGCGTCGACGAAACGTCGACGGAGACTGCGTCCTCGACGCCGATCGACGTTTTTCTGTCGATGGCCGAGGGGTCTTGGTCCTCGACGCCGAACGTTGTTTCTTAGACGACGGTGGAGGGGTCACACTTCTTGACGCCGGTCGTCGCCTGGATGACGACGGCGGAGGAGTGACCTCCCTCGACGCTGATCGTCGCCTGGTTGACGACGGCGGAGGGGCCTTTGATCTCGACGCCGACCGTCGCCCGGTTGACGGCAGCGGAGTCACATTTCTCGACGCCGATCATCGCCCGGTTGACGATGGCGGAGGGGATTTCGACAACAGAGCTGGATCCTTCGACGTCGTCGACGTACCTGTTCTTCTTTTCGATGGCGAGCCCGCCGTCGACGGTATTCTTGAAGACAAACGATCCACCGGTGGTTCTTTCCTCAGCGCCAAGCCTGACGCTGAAGCTGTCTTTTGAAGATGTTTTAGTCTTCTTGGAACCCTTCTTCCCCGGAGACCTTCCTCTGGATGACCTGTGAGCCAGGCCATGGATGCGAATTCTCTCCCTGTCTTTGAGCGTTCTTCCTGACAGGTGCTTGCAGTGAGGACAGGTGCCTGGATCATGTTCTTCAGGCAGACACAGGATACAAACGTTGTGGTTGTCTGATTTTGCTTTCTTGTTGCCACAAGAAGGACATTTATCAAAAAGTGAAGACATTTTCAGCTGAAAATGCTCACTAAACTGACTTAAAAAGACAGTTTCTTACTTGACTAGATGTAAAATGTCAAAGTAAGTAAAAAAGTTGTTTAAAGTGATGTAATTTTCTGTCAGAAAACAGAAGTTAGTGGAGCTGTGTAACCAGGATCCTTCCTGAAGGAGCCGAAAAGAACAACTGACCTAACTGTCACCCCTGAGGCATGATGGGATACCGGGGGTCATGGGTGCCTTAAAGACACAGTGTCAGTTTTTTGTATACAGCTACAGGTTAGCTTTTCAGTCTTTTTAGACTGTGTGATTGCATTTCAGCTTTCTATGCTTTCAGTGAGTTATAAGAATTTCTACTGCTGCCTAAGCATTAAAACAGTTTCTAAACAATCTTTGGTGTTGTTTCTCATGTTTCTAATGCATATTCTTCATGTATGGTGGAAATTCTTCACAGCATATTTCAGCTCTGATGTGATTTGGCTGCTATTGCATGCTTTTATATATATATGTATTTATATATATATATATGAGTATATATATGTGGGGCACATATAATATAGTGTTTCCGGGGTCCCGCGCATGGGCGGGAATATTCTAATGCTTATGACTATTGATGAGGATCCCCTGGAAGAGAGCCTCTGGTAAATTGTGATTGATGGGACTACCAAGGCAGATGTTTGCGATGGGGCAGGTGGTGTCAGCAATGCATCTGATTGTGGGAATACGAGAAGGGAATGTTAATCTCCAGATTGCTTGAGATTGTAATGAGGGGAACACAACTTTTAGGCCACTTGCAGACGGCCTCCTTTTCAGGAATCTATTGCTTATCAGTTAGACTCATACAACAAGGAACTGTTTCCTTCAAACATACATAAAGGGGTTGCAAAGATGTTAGTTTTCATGGTGTGGAAACACTGAGACCCAGGATGCCAAAGCCAACTGTTTACGGGTAAGAAAACTGAGAAAGATGCTTGAGGGTGGCAAGGTGAAGGTAGGAATTGTTCATGACCGAACACAAAAGATAGGACTATTAACATACATAAGCATTGGTCTCACTCTGTCAATGCTTAGGGTAGCTGCTATTGCCTTTTTAAATGCTTGTAAATTCATGCTTGAATCAGCAGTTGTCTTAGACTGGAATTGCCAACAATTTCAAGATGTTCTTAATGGTGAATAAAGGCGCAACATAGTGGCAATTGGCCATCTCAAAAATACCATTCCAAGATGGCTGAATATTATTTTTCTGTGCTTCAAAAATGGCCAGCACGTTGTCTTTGCATGTCTTGAAAATATAGAAAATACCATTCTATGATACTTGACAGCCATTATTCGCTTTACCAATGTCAAGCACTGGCGAAGCCAATAACTGCAAGTGAAGAGTGGCAGGTGGTGGGAGTGAGTAGGGGATCAAAAAAAAGAGAGCGAGAGAGATGGCAAGAGAGAGACGCTCACATACTGAGTCGTAGCAGTGCCTGGTGTCATAGGAAGTGGGAAAGAGGAATACTGAGGTAGTGTAGGGATCAGAGGAAGACTGGGGATGGAAAAAGAGATGGAGGAATGAAAGAAAGAGTGTGAGGAGTGCAAAAAAGAGAAGGAGCAATACACAAACTCCCATTGATTGCTAAATCTCAATTGTTATAAAAAAACAGGAAGAACAAATAGTTCTCTGAAATCGGCAGCGGACGTGGAAAGACACTAGATGGAAAGCACTAACAATAAAGCCACCAAATCATGTGCTGAGAGGACACTCAATATCACTCTATGAGTCTGGTTACTAGTGGACCAAGTCGGAGGCGATAATTCTTGTATCCAATAAAAACATGATACCAAGGTGTTTGAAATTTATTAGGCTAAATATTTATCAAATATTCACAATTTTTTGTGAAGAACATGCAGATTTTTTTGCTTACTGTACGAACAGCCGAATGAAACCGTAGATACTGTAAACTCCCCTTTTAAAGTCAGGCAGTTTTGGCCTCAATAAATTTAACCAAGAATGTTGGCACACATCTCGGAAAATACTGATCCACTCTTAATTTGGGCCTATAGGCACATGAAAGTATTTCTTATAATACTGTCTGCAGCTAGATGAGAAAAGGGCAAAATGAAGCAAAATCCAACTACACTGTGACTTATTTCTTCTTTCTTGCCCTTCTTTCCCTGTAGCCACTAAATACCAGAACATACTTACTGGGTAAAA
This sequence comes from Lissotriton vulgaris, assembly GCF_964263255.1. Lineage (NCBI taxonomy): Eukaryota > Metazoa > Chordata > Amphibia > Caudata > Salamandridae > Lissotriton > Lissotriton vulgaris. The sequence goes on from NC_141699.1 coordinate 1,063,097,766, forward strand.
TGTATAGGAGGCTACAGATGAAGTCAGGACAATGGATCCGCCCCTACGAGAGAGAGAGAAGAAAATCAGGATCAGGTCTTTGGTGGGGGAGTGTGTGTGTGGGTGTGCATGTGTGTGCACGCATGTATATATACCTGTGCAAGCATGCACAGGTGCACACATGTTTGTGTGTGTAGTAAGCATGTTTGGTCTGTACGTGGTGGGTGTGTATCAGCAAGTTCGAATGTGTGACTGAAATTATGTGTGTCTGAGGCAGTGGGTGGACAGGAGCAGGGATACTTCAACAAACATTCAAATACTTGGCAGGATGAACTGTACTCCTGCCTCTGCTGATCTATGCCCTACAACCTACAATAGTGTTCTGCATGTTGCTTCTTCTTCTCCTCCAGTTCAAAGTGATGAAGTATATTCTTTTGGGTTCAGATTTAATTACCTTTCACGCAACGCAGTGCAGCAAGGAAACTTGCTGCACTGCATGGCATGAAAGGAAGCGAGCAGAAAATGTGCCTCATCCACTAAGATATCGCACTTTTCTGCTCTTTCATAACACAGCACACATAAAGAGAGAAAATAACAAGGCAAAAAATATTTTTCCCTGTTACACCATCTTTTGGGAAGCATAGTGATTTCATGCAATCCCAGGTTTACAAAGCTTTTTTAGATCTAGGAATATGCGTGTTGGAAAGTGGATTATTAGTAGTGATACATAGTGACACTAGTAATAAGGCCACAAACATAATAAAAAGGGTCAGTCAAGGTCTCAATAAATTATTCCCTTGTTTAACCCTTGGTAGCTGGCAACGAGTCGGCAGGCTTGAAGTATGAGACAGGTGAGTAAAGCATTTTAAAACACCAATGAAGTAAATAAGTAAGACACAACACACAATAAAAAATACAACACCAATTTATAAAAATAAATTATATTTGAAGAAATAGACACCAAAACAACAAAAATCCAATGCTGAGAACCAGAAAAAAATCATTTTTAAAGATTATATGTAAAACTAGTGCTTAGAAGCAAATAGCACTCAAAGGTTAAAAAAAGGTTGTGGTGGACTGAGACAAAGTGAAGTGTTTCTTGATGCAGGGATGTGGTCCACAGCACCAGCTAAGGGTTCAGATGCTCTTGTGTGCCTCTTGAGGTCTGGGACTACAACTCCCACAATGCACCTGTCCAGCTTATGGGGCTTTTTACAAAAGTCGCTCCGGACTTCTCCAAACTTCCAGATCTTCTTGAGTGTTCAAAGTGTCCACAACACCAATCCAGGGGTCTAGAAACTCTGAGCTGGTACTTGTGATGTTAGGACTACAATTCTCACAATGCACCTGGCCAAATCCTTAAAAGTTCATTGGATGAACTCCAGGATGGGGACATTTTGGTGGTGATGATGCAGGAGGGCTCTGTTAACCTGTAGCATGCAGGAGGTCCACTCTTTAATCCTTCCTAAAGCAAGGCACAGTCCTTTGGGCTGTAGTCCCAGAATGTGGAGCAGGTGCAGTCCTTCAGAGTGCAAAGCTTTAGGGTGCAGATCAGATTTCCAGAAGGGCAGTCATTCTTGTTGTTTCAGGCACCAGATCTGTTTTGCTTGGCAACCTTTCCATATATATGCAGTGTTCCTGGACGTCAAGCGGGGGCGGGGGCACCCCTTACCAATAGGATGTAGGGTGCTACCCAGGTGAATGACTACTTCCTTAAAAGTGTGGCATATTCTTGCCCAGAAAGCACCATTCTTCCAAAATCCAAAATGAAGAAAGTCTCTCCTTGGTTGTTAGATCAGGCTAAGTCACACCCACTGCCGTAGCTAGGATTACCTGACACTCCCCTTCCCAAATCTAATTACAGGAGATCCAGTGTGGCTGGGGTTGAAGGATGTGGGGGTGAGCCAGTGATGTCCCAAAGTGTCATTCTCCATTTGAAGATCTGTTTGGCCACTCCACCCACTGTCATACCTGTAGCTTCTGCAGATTCAGTTGTCTTCCCACAGGAAACCAATTGAATCATTATCAGGCTAATTTACACTTTAAGCCTAGTATAGGCTAGCCAATCAGGAAAGAGCAGCTGGAAGGCTGGATTTTGGCTTACAGGAAAGAAAATCCAATAACTTATTTACTGTGATGGTTATTATAAATCTAACAGTGGCCAGTTGTTGGACGTATTATAACTAACATCTTGATACCTTGAATTATATTTTTTCTCAACCCTGTCAATATTTATATTTAAATAAAATATTCAAGTGCTAGCCTATGGATCTCATTATCTGCAAAGGAGAAGACAAAATTGGCAACTTTTCCCTCACAGGGCAAATAAAACATATGTTAAAACATCCCTGCTTAAAGTTACAAGACACCTTACCCATGAGGCAGCTAGGGGAGACCTTAGGGGCGACTTAGGTGCAAAAAAAAGATTACTACTTTACTTTAGAAGTACCTTTAATTCCAAAGTCAATTTTGCATTTAATTACAATTGAAAAGCACCCTGGAAGGCAGGACCGGCTTTTAAAATGACAGCAGGCAACACAGCAGTGCACCCACTAGTGCAGCAAATCTACTGGGACTCTAAACTTCCCTACCCTATCTTATACTAGGAACTAAATAAACGAACATGTAGTTTGAATCCCCCTTGCATTATTATATACTAGGGACTTACAGGAGGTCTGTCATTGATTATAATTATACCTAACCATGTACTTTTATTCAGAGCACAGGCCTTGGGTCTGGTTAGCTGAGACCAGGGCACTGAGTCAGAAAACTACCACCTAGTACTTTTTGTATGCCTAACCCCCCTTGTAGTCTTCATCTAGGTGGTAATTGAAACCGGGGTCCTCGCCCACTCATCAGTTGTCTCTCCTAGTTCCATGGGACCAGACAGCTTTGAGTCAATTAGGTACTGGTGTAACTTCTCTTGTACAATAATGAGTGAGGATGTGCACCTTAAGAATTCAGTCATACAGCCCCTCGTAAGTACTAACTTTGTTACCTTCCATCTAACCATCTAGTGCATTCACTGAGATGTTCAAAAAGTCCACCCATGACTGTGTGTTAACTTCTGGGGGACCCTGATCTTTACCCTGTGCTGTTCCGAAGTCAGACCACATTTCTGAACTAGACATTTCCTCATGTGTGGGTAGGATTCTGCTTAATTCCCCTGTAGGGTCAGGTGTCTATCCCTCCCAGCTATTGAAATCTCATCCCACAGGACTGAACCCCAGTATTTAGAGTGGACCCTTCTCCCTTTCAAATATTTGCGGCTATTTGTCTATGTCATCCCCCTCTTGGCACATGGGAACTATTGCCTTGGGAGTCTAGAGTCAAACCCACCTTACCGGGACATCTCAACTTCTTCCTCTTCATTGCTGCTCCATTTCCTTTTGCTTTCTTGTCCTCCCATTGCTCTATAGCTAGGTCTAACATTTACTCATCTAGAGATAGCAGTCTCTGGGGCTCCGGTGTGGAGGAACCTCTCCTCCCTCCCCTAACTGAAATTGGGGAAACTAGTACTAGAAGCAATGAAGGAGCAATCAACATCCTCTTCCTCTTGGAGGTTGTTGGAGGGATCAGCTTCCACTTCATTCTCTGGAGCTGTTTGTGTAAAGGCCTTAAGGGATCTAATCAACTCTGCCTTCCTAATAATATTCGGTACAAAAGGGGGTGGTGATGGACGGAGCATCTGAATCAATCAAACACTCACACCCAGTCAAAATATCAGGGTTTAATCCATCACCGTTCTTTATCCCACTCTGCCACCCCAGTTCAGACATGGCTATATGCAAATCAGTCTGACCCTGTGCCTCATGGGAACAGTCCAGCCCGAACTGCCAAGCCATGTCTTCCCTGGACCGGAAACAAGCTTCCGAGGACCGGTTTCTGGCATTCCAGCCGTCTTCAGCCCGGCTTGCTTGAATCCAGTGTCAAAGTGAGCAAGAGACTCACGTCTGAGCATACCCTGCCACACTTATGGCGGCCAAAAGCGGTCAAAAGGGGGTGGTGATGGACGGAGCATCTGAAGCAATCAAACACTTGTTTCCGGTCCAGGGAAGGCAGAGTGGGCTAAAGAACGGTGATGGATCAAACCCAGATCTTTTGACTGGGTGTGAGTGTTTGATTGGTTCAGTTGCTCCGTCCATCACCAACCACTTTTGAACTGCTTTTGGCCGCCATAAGTGTGGCAGGGTATGCTCAGACGTGAGTCCCTTGCTCACTTTGCCACTGGATTCAAGCAAGCCGGGCTGAAGACGGCAGGAATGCCAGAAACCGGTTCTTGGAAGCTTGTTTCCGGTCCAGGGAAGGCATGGCTTGGCAGTTCGGGCTGGACTGTTCCCATAAGGCACAGGGTCAGACTGATTTACATATAGCCATGTCTGAACTGGAGTGGCAGAGTGGGCTAAAGAACGGTGATGGATCAAACCCAAATCTCTTGACTGGGTGTGAGTGTTTGATTGGTTCAGATGCTCCGTCCATCACCACCCCCTTTTGTACTGCTTTTGGCCGCCATAAGTGTGGCAGGGTATGCTCAGAAGTGAGTCCTTTGCTTACTTTGCCACTGGATTCAAGCAAGCCGGGCTGAAGACAGCAGGAATGCCAGAAACCGGTTCTCGGAAGCTTGTTTCCGGTCCAGGGAAGGCATGGCTTGGCAGTTTGGGCTGGACTGTTCCCATGAGGCACAGGGTCAGACGGATTTGCATATAGCCATGTCCGAACTGGGGTGGCAGAGTGGGCTAAAGAACGGTGATGGATCATACCCAGATCTTTTGACTGGGTGTGAGTGTTTGAATGGTTCAGATGCTCCGTCCATCACCACCCCCTTTTGTACTGCTTTTGGCCGCTATAAGTGTGGCAGGGTATGCTCAGACGTGAGTCCCTTGCTCACTTTGGGCCTGATTCACAGAACTAACTTAAGACAAAATCCTAAACTTACTACTTTTGGTATTCACAGAAGTTAGGATTTTGTCTTAAGACAAACTTAAGACAGACTTAAGAAAAAATCCTAACTTAAGTCTGTCTTAAATCTGTCTTAAGTTTGTCTTAAGACAAACTTAAGACAAAATCCTAACTTCTGTGAATACCAAAAGTAGTACGTTTAGGATTTTGTCTTAAGTTAGTTCTGTGAATCGGGCCCTTTGCCACTGGATTCAAGCAAGCCGGGCTGAAGACGGCTGGAATGCCAGAAACCGGTCCTCGGAAGCTTGTTTCCGGTCCAGGGAAGGCATGGCTTGGCAGTTCGGGCTGGACTGTTCCCATGAGGCACAGGGTCAGACTGATTTGCATATAGCCATGTCTGAACTGGGGTGGCAGAGTGGGCTAAAGAACGGTGATGGATCAAACCCAGATCTTTTGACTGGGTGTGAGTGTTTGATTGGTTCAGATGCTCCGTCCATCACCACCCCCTTTTGTACTGCATTCCTAATAATATTAGCAGCAGGTATCCCCCTAGACCTACACTGAGCCCTATGCTCAGGCACTGTGAGGTTGGTCAGGTTAGCCATCTCTAGCTCCATGGTATCCCTAGTTTTTGGTCACACAAAAGAACAATTGTTACTTACCTGTAAACAGGTGGTTCTCCAGTATTGGTGTCTTTCATAGATTCACATGCTTGATTATTCCCTGTCGTCAAAGTGGGAGTCCGACGGTAAATATCATAGCAATAAGATGCTAATAACATAAGTATGTAAAAACATAACACATAAAAATACACAGTAGAAATGCATAAAAATACCAAGACATAATTCCTACATAGGAATACATGGTAGAGAGAAAAAACACTTGCAACATATGCATGTCATTATCTTAGTCCAAACTGCAGGCAATCAGGCGCAAGCACCCCTCCAGAACCTTCTCCTCAGAGCTCAGTCCCTTAGATTTTCGTAGCACAGGAGTGACAACAGAGTCTATGAGGAGAAGCGAGCCTCTGAGGGGAGGTGGGTGGGTTGCATGTGAATCTATGAAAGACACCAATACTGGAGAACCACCTGTTTACAGGTAAGTAATAATTGTTCTTCTCCTGTATTGGGGTGTCTTTCATAGATTCACATGCTTGAATAGAATAGTGAGCAGTAGTAGCCGAAAAGGCTTGAAGAAACCATGCAACAACATGGAGGAAACTCAATAAGACTATAATAAAGTCATGTAAGTAATAACCATAAGCAAAAAAACCATAATGGAGGTGGGTAGACAGAGGCTCAGCTTAGTTACAAAGATTGCGAAGCACTGCCTGTCCCACTGCTGTATCTGCGTCATTGATGGCATCCAGGCAATAGTGTCTTGTGAACGTATGCCTGCTGGACCACGTGGCCGCTCTGCAGATTTGATGAAGCAGCACACGGCAAACAGGGCAGTAGAAGATGACCGGCCTGGTGGAATGGGCCCTCACGGAAGACTGAAGAGGCTTGCCGGCTTTCTGATGGCAGAAAGCAATTGCTGAAGAAATCCAACGTGCAATAGTTGGCTTGGTAACAGGACGTCCTTTGCACATGCGTCCATAGGCAATGAACAGTTGATCAGACTTGCGAAAGGGTGCCGTCCTATTGATGTAAAATTTAAGACATCTTTTAATGTCCAAGGAATGTAGGTGTTGCTCTGCCGGAGATTGAGGATTGGGAAATATTTTTTTTAAGAAAACAGGTTTGTTAATGTGAAAGACAGTAGGTACTTTAGGAAGGAAAGTTTGGTTGGTGCAAAGCACTACACAGTCCGATTTGAATTGGAGGAATGGAGGTTTAATGGTGAAAGCGTGAATATCACTTACTCTTCGAGAGGATGTCAGAGCAAGGAGAAGGGCTACCTTCCAGGTGTGAAATTTTAAGTCCGCTCTTTGGATGGCCTAGAATGGCGCTTTCATTAGTTGAGCCAGTACGACATTAGGATGCAAAGTGGGAGGAGGACGCCGAAAGGGCGGGAACTTGCGGAATATTCCTTTGAAAAATTGGCGAATGACTCTGGAGGAGCAGAGCGAAGTGGAACCATCTTGACCGTAGCACGAAATCGCCGCCAAGAAGACTCTCAAAGTGGAAAAGAACGGGAGTAGCTGATCCGGAGTGGAATGAAGAGGATGAATATTGGCATCAGCGCACCAATGACAAAACCTCTTCCACTTGAGCTTGTAGGTTTTGACTGAAGACAGAGCATTTGCCTGAGCGAGAATGTCCCTGCATGCTGTTGAAATATTTAAATCGGCAAATTGAAGGTGCTCAGGTTCCAGGTCAATAATTTCAGACAGGAGGGGTTCGAATGGCATATCTGACCCTCATCCATCGTGAGGAGATCCGCTCGAGGGTGCAGAAGGATGGGCTCGCACTGGGAGAGGAGAAGCAGCTCCGAGAACCACGCTTGTCGAGGCCATCTGGGAGCGATCAGGAGGATGTGGCAAGGTTGTCTCCGCATCTTCCACAGCACTCGAGGAACCAGTGGAATCGGAGGAAAAGCGTAGGCGAATAGATCGCACCAGTTCATCAAAAGGGCATTCCCGCACGATCCGGGTGGCGATGTCAACTTGCGTAAGATGGGCATTTTCGGTTCTCCGGTGTGGCAAAGAGATCCAAGAGTGGATGACCCCACCGTCAAAAGACTAGGTCGAGTGTTGGTTGGTGTAACTGCCACTCGTGGGTCGAAGACGTGGATCTTCTGAGGGAATCCGCTAGGATGTTGGAGACTCCTGGCAGATGAATGGCAGTCAGGGTGACGTGGTGATTGATTGCCCAATCCCAGTTCGACTGTGCCAGATGAGACAAGAGAGAAGATTTGGTTCAGCCCTGTTTGTTGACATAGTGCATACTGGTTGTGTTGTCCGATTGGATGAGTACTGACTCTCCCTTGATCAAAGTATGGAACGACTTGAGTGCTAGAAAGATGGCCATCAATTCTAGCCGGTTGATGTGCCAAGAGCGCTGAGGCAGTGTCCATTTTCCTTTGATCAACAGACCTTGAAGGTGTGCACTCCTCCCTTCTAAGGATGCGTCCGTCGTCAGCGTGAGTTACGGAGCGGTGGTGAGGAAGGTAACCCCTGCTGCTATGTTGGACTGTATGATTCAGAAAAGGGGGTGGTGATGAACAGAGTGTCTGAATTAAGCAGACCACTCTTACCCAGTCCAAAGATCAGGGCTTGATCCATCACCGTTTTTTAGCTCACTGCACCATCCCAGCTCAGAACCTGGCTACATGCAAATTAGTCTGTTCCTGTCCCAGTGAATGATGGGAACAGGGAAAACCAAACTACCAAGCCAATTCTTATACTGGGAAGGAAACAAGCTACCGGGGACCGGTTTCTGGCATTTCAGCCGTCGTCGGCCCGGCTTGCTTGAATCCTGATGGTGCAATGAGCAAGGGACTCACATCTGAGTATACCCTTCCACACTTATGGTGGACAAAATGATTCAGAAAAGGGGGTGGTGTTGGACTGTTGCACCCACCACTGAAGGCCGTCTTCATGCAAGCGGTGACACTGATCATGTCATTGAAGGATCCCGTGACTTGACGCCATTGCCCGTCCAGTTCTTCCTGAATAGGGCGAGTTTTCAATCTGCAATTTGGGATCAGAGAAATGCATGATGATGCCATCCCCAGAAAGGACTTCAAGATCCGGACTGAAACGGACTGTCTTGCACAAATACGAGCCACGAGGCGGAGTATCTTCAGTTGATGCTAGTGAGACACAAACGTTTTGGCTACGGATGTGTCCAGGGTAGCGCCTAGAAAGTTTCTGCAGAGAGCTGGGACAAACTGGGACTTCTCGGCATTTATGCAGAGGCCGAGGGAGCGGAAGACCTCCTGACAGCGTTGAGTGTCCCGAACCAACTGGCTGCGAGATTAAGATTTTAGAAGGCAATCGTCCAGGTTTGGAAAAATGTGGACGCCCTGGAGCCGCAGGTAGGCTATCACAGGAGCTAACACTTTCGTGAAGACGCGAGGGGCGGAGCGGAGGCCAAAAGGCAGCACTCGGAATTGGAAGTCTCTCCGTCCCACCCGGAAGCGCAAGTAATTTCGATGACGTGGAAGAATTGGCACATGAAAGTAAGCGTCCTGGAGGTCGATGGTTGTCATGTAGTCGTCTTTGGAGAGAAGACGCAAAATCTCCATTAGCGTGAGCATACAAAAGGATTGGGATTTGAGATCGTTGTTCAGTGCTCGTAAGTCCAGAATCGGACGCCAGTCTCCTAATTTCTTGAGGATAAGGAAAATACAGGAATAGAACCCCCTTCCTCTTTGAGACTGTGGAACCACTTTGATGGCGCCCTTTGCAAATCATAATACGAATTTGTTGGAACAACTCCTTGAGGTGGGGTGGAGGTGGGCCGGATGGAGGAGAGGGAGGAGGAATCTTGATGAACTTTAGAGCATGGCCCTTCGCTACAATTTCCAGAACCCAACGGTCTGAGGTGATGGAGGACCACTGAGAAGAGAACAGGGAGATTCAACCTCCAACTTTTGGGGGGAAAGGCAAGTCATTGTCGTTTGGAGGTAGATCCTCTACAGGCAGACTTTCCTCGATAGGATTTGGAGGACTGCTGATGGGAGGACTGCTGCTGCTGGGAAGAGCAGCGCTGATTACCCTGGTTGTAGGAGCGGTATGTTTGATTAGATCCTCCACGAAAATTGGAGTTGGTGCAATGTCCACGTGCGCCACGAAAAGGTTGTTGTCCGAACTGTAAGGTCCCTAAGGAGCGAGCAGTGTCGGTGTCCTTCTTGGTGGCTTGAAGAGCCTCATCAACATGTGCTCCAAAGAGTGACTCTCCATCATACGGCATATCAAGGATCTTTGCCTGTACCTCTTGACGAAAAGAGGTGGAGCGGAGCCATCCCTGTCGCCACAACACGGCTGCCCCTGCAAGCTGATGGAAACCAGTTGATGCGATGTCTACTGAGCAGTCTTTGATCTCCTCAGCTGCTTTCTCTCCGTCTTGCAGAATTTTCAAGGCTTCAGCCCTTGAGGGCTACAAGGGCAGCCATGTCAGACCACATCTGATGGTCGTATTGCCCTAGAATAGCTAACTTATTCGCTGCTCTCACCGTGGTAGAGGCCATTGATGAAAATTTCCGCCCAATGGCGTCCAGGCGATGACCCTCCCAATCGGGAGGAGCTGTAGCAGGTGATGCTGGGTTCCTTGAGCGACGCTGAGCAGCTTGAGTGACCACCGAATCTGGCTTCGGCTGCGAAATCAGGCACGCGGGGGAACCAATGGGTGCCTTGTATTTCTTTTCTAGGCGAGGCATTTGAGCAGGGATGGTATTTGGTGTCTGCATAAGTTTCAACCCTTCGTTCCATTTGAAATCGATAATGGGAACTGTATGGACCTGTTTAAATGGTTGATTTTTAAATTCATAAAGAAAACAGTCCTCTTCGCTTTGGACTCTTGGCAGTTTAAAGCATTGGGCCGCCCTGTCCATTAACTGATGGAAGCTGGCAATGTCCACTGGCGGGGAATCCCCAGGTGTCTCTGGAGGAGGGGATGGCGTCTGAATTTGGTAGTCGTCCCAATCGGCCATGGTGTCGTCGTCGTTGTCATCATTCTGGACTTTGCCCTCTTCAAGACCAGAGCGAACGTCATCATCGTCATCGCGATACACAGTAGTGTGTATCTGGACTGACGTCTGGACTTGCGGGGACGGTGGTGAGGGTGGTGGTACGGATCCACAGGTGGAGGTACTGTAGGCACAGGTGCTGCCGGTACTGGCGAACCCTGATGTGATGGGGGAAATCGCCTGTTATAATCTTCCAACATATGTTGTAGGTTGGAGAGGAGAGACAGAGGCAGTGTCGCCATTGGAACCTGCACCGATTGTTCTTCGTCTTGAAAATAATTCTCTTCAGGTTCCTCACCATAGTCTTGGCACTTAATCACTAATTCCGAGGGACTGTGTGCCGCCCGAAAAGGGCCACCGTCATCCTCTTCCGAACCAGAGTCCTCTTCAGAGCCAGTGGCAAACAATGGCGAAGGTGGCTGCTTGTCATCTGGAATAGACAACTGGTCTACCGGAACCTGGCGACGTTGGTGCAGTGGGCTGACGTTGGAAAGACCAGATCCCGACGGTGGAAGTGGCACCAGTGGCAACGATGCAAAAGAAGAGGTAGTCACCGGCGACGAAGTCGTCGCCGACTCAGCTGATGACGACGGCATAGGCGTCGACGAAGATGTAGATGATGATCCCGCTGTCCTCAACGGGCCTGACGTCGACAAGGCCGTCGGCGATGATGAAGATGCTGCGTGGACGGGACCGACGAAGAAGATTTAACAGCTCTCGTTGATGAAGATTTCGTCGACGACGAGAGAGCTTTCTTTTTCGTCGACGAGATGATAGGTATCATCGACGACACAGGTCTAGAGCTCATAGATACCTTTGTCGACATAGATGACGTCGACGTAACCGTCGTCGACGAGCCAGCAGCAGATGTCGTCACAGTCGCCGTCGACGAGCCGGAGATGGCAGATCTCGTCATCGGGACGATTGTCGACGCTCCCGTCGATGATTTAACATGTGTTTGGTGGAAACATGACTGTAAGAAGCTGAAGACTCCTGAGAGTCATATCTCGTGTGGCGTGGGCGTAGCAGGAGTAGGTGAAGACACCGCAGGAGCCACAGAAAGGGAGAGTTTCTTCTTTAGAAATGGAGAAGGCAATTCCTGCACACTGCTACGCTTACTGGCTGCTTTTGAAGTACTAGAAAACAGGCTGTCTACGTCAGAAAGTGGGTTATCCTTGTCTTTAAGTCTCTGCAACCAGAGGAGGAGACGACCTTCCCTGTCTTTAAGGGTCTTAGTAGAAAAGGTCCTGCAAAACTTACATTTGCTCACCTCATGGTCCGGGTAAAGACAATATATTCACTTGCTGTGGGGATCTTCAGAGTATAAACCCAGCTCCCCACAAGAAGAACAGGGTCTAAATAAAGACTTCTTACTAGAAGACATAGTAAACACTGGAAATCCAGAAGAAAGTTTAGAAAAACTGAGCATAGCTCAGGGAGACTCCCTTCACATGACGTGCGGTAGAAAATCTGAGGGACTGAGGTCTGAGGAGGAGGTTCTGGAGGGGTGCTTGGGCCTGATTGGCTGCAGTTTGGACTAACATAATGACATGGATATGTTGCAAGTGTTTTTTTTCTATACCCTGTATTCCTATGTTGGTATTTCTATGCATTTCTACAGTGTATTTTTATGTGTTATATTTTTAAAAACGTATGTTATTAGCATCTTTTTGCTATGATATTTACGTGGGACTCCCACTTCGACGACAGGGAATATTCAAGCATGTGAATCTATAAAAGACACCCCAATACTGGAGAACATCACCAATCAGAAGTAGAAAAGATTTAGAAAAATCTAAACAATGGATCAAAGATCAGTTTAGCCCAAATTACAAAAATTAAAAGTTTTGTTTCAAGTCAATTTTGAGGACTTTTATAAATATTAATTTACTGTATGGTGTAATGTAAAGTACGAATCCACAACGCTGAACACCAAGTGTTGGATTACTAGTAGTGATTTACCCCTAGTAATAAGACCACAAACACAAAAAAAGGGTCAGTCAAGGTCTCAATACATTTTTCCCTTACTAAACCCTCAGTAGCTGGCAACAAGCAGGCAGGCTTAACTTAGGAGACAGGTGAATAAAGCATTTAAAAACACCAATGCAGTAAATAGGTAAGACCCAACACACATTGCACATTCAACACTAATTTATAGGATTATATGTTTATGAACAAATATACACCAAAACTAAACAAATCCTATGTAGGGACCGAGATATATACATTTTTAAAAGATTACATGTAAAACTAATTCTTAGAAGCAAATAGCACTCATAGGGTTAAAGAAAACGGTTGTGTAGGACTGGGGCAACGTCAGGAGTTCTTTACACTTACTTCCAGAAATGTTTCTTGATGCAGGAAAATGGTACACAGCACCAGCTAAGGGTTGAGATACTCTGGCTTGCCTCTTGGAGTCTGGGACGACAACTGCCACAATGCACTTGTCCAGCTTATGGAGCTTTTTACAAAAGTTGCTCCATACTTCTCCAAACTTCAGGATATTCTTCCCGAAGGTCTCCTTGAGGGCTCAAAGTGTCCACAACACCAATCCAGGGGACTAGAATCTCTGAGAGAGTCCTTGTAATGTTGGGACTACAATTACCACAATGCACATGGCCACATCCTTAAAAGTACCCTGGATGCATTCCAGGATGGGCACTTCTTGGTGGAGATGATGCAGGTGGGCTCTGTTAACCTGTATCATGCAGGAAGCCTCCTCCTTAATCATTCTGAAAGCAAGGTACAGTCCTTTGGGAAGTAGTACCAGCATCTGCAGCAGTTGCTATCCTTCAGAGGACAGATCTTTGGGGTGCAGATCGGATCTTCAACAGGGCAGTAGTCGTTCTTCTCCTTTTAGCTTCAGGCAGCAGGTCTGAGTTGCTAAGCAACTCTTTCACAGATATGTTCCCAGGCATCACGCAGGGTGGGGCACCCCTCACCAAGAGAATGCAGGGTGCTTCCCAAGTGTGTGACCACTTTCTCCAAAATGTGGCATATTCTTTCCCCAGCAAGCACCATTCTTACAAAATTCAAAATGGATAAAGACGCTCCTTGAAGGTTAAATCAGGCTAAACCAATTCACTGGCATCCCTTAGATTGCCTAACACTCCCCTTCCATCCCCTTTCCTAATCTAACTACAGGGGCCCTGATAGGCTGGGTTGCAGGATATGGGGGTGAGCCTGGGCTCTTCCAAAGTGTCATTCTCCCTTTGAAGACCAGTTTGGCTACTCCACTCCCTTCCAGCGTGTAGCTTATGCAGCTGAAGTTCTCTTCCTACAAGAAATCCATTGTCTCTCCAGCAGACTAATTCACATCTCATTAAGACAGCTTGGCTCAGCCTGGTAGATGCTAGCCAATCTGGGGAGAGAAGCTGGAAGGCTGTATTTTGGCTTACATAAAAGAAATTCTAATAACTTTTTCTGTAATAGTTATTATAAATCTAACAGTGGCAAGTTGTTGGATTTATCATAACTAACATATTGATATCTTGAATGATATTTTATTTCGTTGCTGTCAATAGTTGTATTAAAATAAAATATTCCAATGTTACCCTAAGGAGCTCATTAGCTACAATGTGGAAAAACAAATTTAGAAGTTTTTCCCTTACCAGGGCTTATAAAACATTGTTTATATTGTCCCAGCTTATAGTTACAAGACACACTACTCATGGGCCACCTAATTATCTTTAATTCCAAAGTCAAATGTGAATATACTTTTAGGAGAGTAGGGTCTGCAATCCTATGGTCACCCCAGATTTTTGCTTTTTGCTTCACTGGTTTACGACTTTCCCTGGCTGTGGGCCTGCTAATCAGACCCACAGCCTAGCTGTCCTCTCTCTAAATTGACATCCATGTACTTTAGGTGCATTTACCAATTGGTATTGGGTCACTCTTGTAAGTCCTTGTACAGTGTACCATAGGTACCCAGGGCATAAGTGAACCCAAGGCCTACCAGGGGCTGCAGCATATATTATACCACCCCTGGCTGGCCATCCAAATCTGACACAACTGGCTGATCAATCAGCTGGGGCAAGGTGGTGTAATCACCCTTTGCTTTAGATATAGTATACCTATATCTAAACCTAAAATGGACACATAAACTCCTATAAGTCACTTCTATGGCAGGCCTTAACAATCCTGGAGGCAGAGTGCTTGGAATTATGTGAGATAGTGCTCTGGCATGAGCTGAGCCTGTCTGCAGCTTTCAGAACCAAGTCCTTTAGCTGTTTCCATGATAACGCTATACCATATACTCTTAAGTGCATTATAACCTCGCGGGTATTGCTAACTTTGGCATAGCATTATCAAAACATGTCGAGTAAGGTGTCATACGAATTGGAATACTACCCCCTCCCCAGTTCTGGCGGCGGGGGTTGCATTCCACCCTTTTAAAGGGACACAACATGTATGTAACTGTGAACCCCGGTTAAAGTTAACTCGAGCCTCAGCATCACAAAATGGATGCTGCCACCACAGACACAAGTCTGACCTCCTGCTGCTGGAAGTCCTTACAGCCAGGGAGGCTTGGACAAAGGGTTTCCTGCCTTGGGAGGTGCTAGCACCATTCTAGACAGGATTTTGTGTATTTGGTAGGACAGGCCTGAAAGGAATGAGACATGCCTGGGGCACACAAGGTGCCCTGTGCATACACCGGTTCAAACCAGTTGCTGGGGCACTCCAGCCCCAGCTCTGGCACGAAACCGGACAAAGGATAGGGGGTGTAACTACCCCCCTTCCTGGTCCCATCCATAGGAGGGACCTAGTCATAGTACAGCCCCCTTTAGGAGAATAAAGGTAGGAGTTGGTCCCATTCCAAATTAGATTATCCTGATTTGAAACTCTACAAGAAGAAACTCTGGACTTCGACGTTCTGCTCCACAGAAGACTGAAGAAATCTCCCTTGTGGGCAAGGAGTGTCCACCCTGCAAAGCAGGCACCATCAAGCGTTCCAGCGGTTCACTTTGTCATCTTCCCGAGTGGATCCAGACTTCAGAGCCCAACGAGACCTGGATTCCCAGACCTCTCCAACCTCTACCGACATCTGCAGCTCAGCTGAGATCCGTGGGTGTGACGAGACACAGGGGACCGGCCATCTTGGAGAAACTGCACTTCGCTTCCAGCACAACTTCAGAGGCATCCTCGACAAAGTGCTTTGGGGATTGAGAAGCCCCAGTCCCGAGCAGCTCCTGCACAGAAGATCAGCCCTCCAGCATCCACGAGATCTGTGTGGGGCCCTTTTGCTTGATTGCTGCTCGACGCGTTGTCTGGTCACTTGCTGGCTGGCTAGTGGCCTCCTAGACGACGATCCTTGAAATCCACACCCCTGGTCTGGTTGCTCCAGACTGGCCCCTGCTTCCCTGCAAAGGAGAAGCACCCCGGACCCTCCTGGTCCGCACCAGACGCCTTTTCCACTCACTGCGTGGGTTGCCTTTGCCAAGGCCTGTTGACGCCGATTCCGGATCCAACACCACCGACAGCGAGAGCCTGCATGGGACAGCTCGTGCCTCCATCCTGGTTGTCGAAGACACCACCTGGTCCACGTGGCTGCAGAGTCAAACATCCACTCTTCACCTGATCGCGACGACAGCATCTGGTTCCTTCCTGATTCCACTCCAGTCACTGGCTAGTGACTGTGAACATTGTCCCCTCTGCTTTCAGGTCTTCATCTTCCTTGAGCCACCCTTGGATCACTCCGGACATCTTCCATCTGGCCGCTGCAACATCTTTTCTTCCAGGCTTCATAGACTTCAACGCAGAAACCCGACACACTTTGACACCTCTGCACCTGCAGCCCGTGAGTGAGGTAACAAGGGCATTTCGGTGCTCAAGGGTAGATTGACTCTCCTAGTGTCCAGATTTCCAGTCGTTTTAGTCCTAGCTAGTCGGAACTGTCTAATACTTACCTTTTCGTATTTTGTACTGTCCATTGACTTTGTTACGCATCTCGCGTGTGAGTTCACACTCTGCACACGCGTCCCATGGGCCTCCTATTACTTACCTCAGGTCAGGATAGTGTAGTCCCAGCGGTCCTACAGCCTCTGGACAGCTCCATTCTTTCTATCGATTTCCTTATACCATTTACTTAGTATATGGTTTGTCGTGCCCCTAGGGCACCATTGTAATTGTGCAACTTATCGTATTTTTCTTAAGAGTCTTGTCATGTGCTTAGCCCTCTGATCTCATAAAGAGTTCAGAGGTGTTCGTTGGTTAAAAAAAGTTTCTTGTTTTTTTTCATAACTACCTGTGTGGTGTCCTTTCATTTGGTATTCAAGGGGTTATATGTGGTAAAACAGCTGGCTTCACATGCCAAAAGAGTTTAGCCTAAGACTGCTTTGTCCAATCTACCATTAGCTGGTCTATAAGGTTGACTTACAACCAATCACCATAAGGGTTGTTTGGACTGATACAAGGTGATCACTAGAACTAGTGAGCATCATATATCAGGCCAACTTCTCACAACGCGCGCATTCAAATCCTGAAGGGTTTGTACGACATGCCGTAGTTGCGAGCCTTGGCCTGAGGAAGACGCCCCGCTGAGGTGTATTTGACTGTGAATGCGCTGTTTCCATTTCTTGGGCCGAGACGTAATCCTACACTCTGCTGATGGCACTTAGTTAGCAGAGTCTGTATTCTTTCGTCACATGCCCGTTTTTTTAAACAAAGGGGTGTGTATAGAGCGTCCCTATGCTCTGTGGGCACTTTTTTCCCAGGCCAGTGTTGCTTTCTGTATTTTGCTGTAAGGCACCAGACACACGTACCCAGGGTTCGCCCTTCCTCCTAAATTGCAAGTTCCACTCGCCCTCGAGTTTAGGCTGACACCCAGCCCCATAACAGATTAACTGCCACATGCATCAACAGAAGGAATTGCGATTCCTAAATAGGGATTTTTAAGGAATCGCTATTTAGGATTAGGATATTTAGCGATTCCCACACATTTCTTAATTGCTACTCGCAAATTGCTAGTCGCAATTAAGGAATGCTGTCCCATTCATTCCTATAGGCCTCCAGGCACATAAAAATGAATTGGAGATTGCATGAGAGCAATTTCAAGGGTACACGGGTGTCAAAATGACACCCTGTTGCACCCCTGAAATTGATCTGTACACATATGTTGCGCACACACGTGCCCTAAGGGCATGTGTGTGCTCAACATGAAACTTTGAAAAATGCACAAAAGTGCATTTTTCAAAGTTTTTGCAAATTACAATGAAGTTCAACTTCATGGTAATTGGCTACTCCTATTAGAAAAATCGCTAATTTTTTAACTTTCATGCATTGCATTTGAGGGAATCTCAATTTTGGATTCCTTAAATGCAATCACAATTTAAGGAATCGCAATTTAGAGATTCCTTAAATTGCGATTTTTGCTTTTGGGATAATGCATCTCAAATGCAAAAATACCGGTCGCAAAGGGGCAGATTCTGAGAATCTTTCCGTTTGCGACCGGTTTTTACTTTGATGCATGTGCCTGTAAGTTACCTCAGTCAGGTCTGCACCCCAGACTTTGCAATTTTTTTAACTCATCACTTGTTGTTTGCCCTCATACTAGATTGGATTTTGACTATTAGAATGACGCCCAGGGAGGGGACAATACCCTGACTGACCTCCAGTGGAATTATGAGTTTTATGAAGCTGTGGATGCTTTGATTTACAGAGCAGTGGGTGAAGCTATGTCCCCAGTGGAAGAAAGGCTGATGCATAAAATTGACCAAGCGTTTGCGTGCCTCACCAACCATTCTATGGTCACTGCACCTCAGATGGTGCCTCCAGACCCCTCTCCCAGCCAAACGCGGACGTGACACAGGGATGGACCTTAGCGCCTCCGACCGTCTTAAGCAGGCCTTTTTGGCTACCCAGCCAAGTTTACCAGTAGGGGACGCACGATGCAAGCAATAAAGATGGCGAGCCCAGCCCTTCCAGGCCCAGCCATTCTGCGCCACCTACCAATGGGTCAGATATATTTGATCCGGATGACATTATCCACCCATGCTCCTCTGACTGGGCCCCAGTAGATAAGGTAGTCGAGTATGTGGCTCTGCGCATCAGAAACCTTTGGAGAAGTAGGTGCGGAACTGCCTTCAGGCAGAATGCCCTCGGCCTTCCTTGGAAGGTAAAGTCACCCTTACCCCCGAGATCGATGCCCGCATGGCTACTTTTTCCAAAGGTTCATGAGGGACCCCAAGACTGGGAAAGACAGATCCTGGCAGGCTTGCCAGAATAAACTCCTTGAAGTTTTAGGCCCCCTGACATAAATTCTTGACATGGCTGAAGCAGCCATGTCATCAGGTTTACTTATCTCCCCCGACGTCCTTTCCGGGTGTGCACAGAGAGCCACCGTATTCTTAGGCATCGCAAATTGTGCCCTATTCACCGAGGCTCGTCAATCTTTACTGATCAAGGAGGACCCCAAACTTGGGGATCGAGCTGATTTGGAAGCCGGAGCGGTGGCCCAGGGAGGCCTTTTAGGAGACCCATTCGTTAAAGAACTGGGTAAATTCATAAACACGTTCACCTCCCTCGATAAAGCACAGACCACCATCAAGAAGGTTTTTCCCCGGGTTTTCCGAGGGGCCGGTCGAGGTAGGTGCAGCTCGACTGGCTGCGCTCACAATCAACAGCCTAGAGGCCAAGGTTCCAACAGAGACCAATGTCAGGACCAGTCCTGTTTTGGCAACTTCTACCCTACAAGGGGTCACAGAGGCAAAGGACGAAGTTATCGAGGAGCTGCAGCCTCTTCCACCACAGGTGAGTGTCCTCCCTTCTTCCCACTTAAAAATAGGGGGAAGGCTGGAGATTTTTTTCCTGGTGCGGACTTCTGTTACAAGGGACCCGTGGGTTTAACAAACCATTCAGGGCTTCCATCTTCACTTCACCCTAGGGGTTTTGTCAGCAATTTATTTCTGGTGGACAAGACATACGTGGCAAGCGTCCCGTTATCAATCTGAGTAAATTCAACGAGTGGTTGATCTATCGCCACTTCAAGATGGAAGGCATCCATCTTCTCAGGGATGTTTTACGGCCTTCCGACTGGATGTTTTTCTGGATCTGAAGGACGCTTACCTGGTCATTCAGATTTGTCTCCCCCACCGGAGGTTTCTTCAGTTTGTTTGGCAAGGTCAGACTTATGAGTTTGCCTCACTCCCATTCGGGCTGTTGTCGCCCCCTTGGTGTTTCACCAAGGTCCTCAAGCCAGTGCTGGAGTGGTTGAGAGCTCAGGGCACACAAATAAATGTCTATCTCAACGATCTTCTCCTGATGAATGCGTGTCCACTCCAACTTCAGCATCAACTTCATATGACAGTAAACTTCCTCCAGAATTCGGGGTTTGTCATCAACGAAACAAAGTTAATGCTCTCCCCGTCATAATGTCTGACGTTTCTAGGATTCATGATTGATTCAAGGTCCTCCACTCTCGACCTCCCAGCAAGGAAGATCTCAAAGATCCGCCACAAATTAAGGCGGTCTCTCCCCAGGAGCCAGGTATCCCTCAGGGATCTCGCTCGGATAGTGGGACTACTCTCAGCCTCTATCCAAGCGCCTTTCCTGGGACCTCAACATTATCGCGCTTTGCAACGGCTAAAAGCACTCCATCTGCGAAAAGTGTGTCCCTACTTCCACAAGGTGGTCCTTTCCGAAGAAGCCCAGGAAGAGATTCGATGGTGGCTACAGCACATGGAAGCCTGGAACGGTCAGGCAATCTTTGGTTTGGCTCCATACTTAGTCATAGAGTCAGACGCCAGCACAGTTGGTTCGGGAGCCAGGTGCAGCGATTTTTCTAAGGGAGGTTTGTGGTCTCCAGACGAACACAAATTACATATCAACAGTTACAAATGGGGGTGGGGTCGCACACTACTCACACACCGGCGGTGTCGACTCTAAGGACTCTGGTCAATGTAGTAAAGTGTTCGCGATGCATCATCTTTCGATCTTCTGCTACCTTCGCTGTCTTCGCTCATCGCCGGAGTGGTACTATACCTGGCAGATATTGGCAGCCATCGGCAACCCCAGAATACGGCCTATCCCTGCTGACGAGGGGTGATACCCCGAAACACGTGTCCAGGGATGGCGAAGACAGCGAGGATAGCAGAAGATCAAAGATGATGCACGGCGAACATGTTACTACATTGACCAGAGTCCTTAGGGGCGACACCGCTGGTGTGTGAGTAGTGTGCGACCCCACCCCCATTTGTAACTTTAAGCTCCCTTGAGCCGTGAGCTGACGAGCCTGGGATCCCGCACCTACGCGCCGGAATGGTACTATACCTGGCAGATGTTGGCAGCCATCGTCAACCCCAGAACACGGCCTATCCCTGCTGACGAGGGGTGATACCCCGAAACACGTGTCCAGGGATGGCGAAGACAGCAAGGATAGCAGAAGATCCAAAGATGATGCATTGCAAACACGTTACTACATTGACCAGAGTCCTTAGGGGCGACACTGCCGGTGTGTGAGTAGTGTGCGACCCCCACCCCCATTTGTAACTTTAAGCTCCCTTGAGCCGCGGGCTGACGAGCCTGGGATCCCGCACCTACGCGCCGGAGTGGTACTATACCTGGCAGATATTGGCAGCCATCGGCAACCCCAGAACACGGCCTATCCCTGCTGACGAGGGGTGATACCCCGAAACACGGGCCCAGGGATGGCGAAGACAGCGAGGATAGCAGAAGATCGAAAGATGATGCATCGCGAACACGTTACTACATTGACCAGAGTCCTTAGGGGCGACACCGCCGGTGTGTGAGTAGTGTGCCACCCCCACCCCCATTTGTAACTTTAAGCTCCCTTGAGCCGCGGGCTGACGAGCCTGGGATCCCGCACCTACGCGCCGGAGTGGTACTATACCTGGCAGTTATTGGCAGCCATTGGCAACCCCAGAACACAGCCTATCCCTGCTGACGAGGGGTGATACCCCGAAACACGTGTCCAGGGATGGGGAAGACAGCGAGGATAGCAGAAGATCGAAAGATGATGCATCGCAAACACGTTACTACATTGACCAGAGTCCTTAGGGGTGACACCGCCGGTGTGTGAGTAGTGTGTGACCCCACCCCCATTTGTAACTTTAAGCTCCCTTGAGCCACGGGCTGACGAGCCTGGGATCCCGCACCTACGTGCCGGAGTGGTACTATACCTGGCAGATATTGGCAGCCATCGGCAACCCCAGAATACGGCCTATCCCTGTTGACGAGGGGTGATACCCCGAAACACGTGTCCAGGGATGGTGAAGACAGCGAGGATAGCAGAAGATCGAAAGATGATGCACGGCGAACATGTTACTACATTGACCAGAGTCCTTAGGGGCGACACCGCCGGTGTGTGAGTAGTGTGCGACCCCACCCCCATTTGTAACTTTAAGCTCCCTTGAGCCGTGAGCTGACGAGCCTGGGATCCTGCACCTACGCGCCAGAGTGGTACTATACCTGGCAGATGTTGGCAGCCATCGTCAACCCCAGAACACGGTCTATCCCTGCTGACGAGGGGTGATACCCCGAAACACGTGTCCAGGGATGGCGAAGACAGCAAGGATAGCAGAAGATCGAAAGATGATGCATCGCGAACACGTTACTACATTGACCAGAGTCCTTAGGGGCGACACCGCCGGTGTGTGAGTAGTGTGTGACCCCACCCCCATTTGTACATATCAACTGTCTGGAACTTCTGGCAGGCTCCTTTGCAGTGCACTGCTGGACAAGAGAGTGCATTCACTCCTCAGTCCTTCTAAAGATGGACAACATTTCAGCTGACCGCTATATCAACCATTTGGGAGGAAAGAGATCCAAAGCCCTCTCCGATATGGCCGCCGGCTTTTGGCAATACTGTCTGGACCACCACATGTCGTTGACGGCGGAGTGCCTCCCTGGACGGGAGAATCTGGTAGCAGATTTTCAATCCCGCCACTTCACGGATTCAAGTCTGTGGAAGCTGGACCCGGACGTTTTTCAGAGGTTGAACGACCGTTGTGTACCCTTTTCAATAGACCTGTTTGCCTCGAGGCTCGATCACCAACTCCCTCGTTTTTACATCTGGAGACCGGATCCATTGACAGTGGCTATGGATGCCTTTCTTTAGGAATGGAGCCTGGAAAGGGGGTATGCATTTCCCCCCTTTGCGATGATCACTCAAATCACGGCGCAGGTTAGGAGGCAAAAGGCGGAACTGGTGATTCTCTCCCCCCTTTGGAGATCTCAAGTATGGCTTCCAGTTCTTCTGGAACTTTCCTGGGATTTTCCAATCCTACTCCCCCTGTTTCAGAATCTTCTTCTGAACCCCGACCGAATTCCTCATCTTCGAGTTCTGCTGAACTTGTTACGACATGTAGCGGATTACCGGAGACACTGGGAATCCCTGGGACTTTAGGCAAAAGCGAAGGAACTCATGTCCAAAGCGTGGGCAGACAGTACAGTCAACCGCTACAGATCCGTTTGCCGCAGATGCTCCCGTTGGTGTATGCGACGGAGTATCAATCCCTGAGGCGCAAATGTGGTTTACATTCTGAATATTTTGGCCCATTTAGCCTCTAGCTGCCTCGCCTACAAGTCTATCAATACTTTTCGTTCGGCTATGTCAGCCGGACATTTGTCGCGTAATAATGCCCCTATCAGGGAGCATCCTCTTGTCTGCAAACTTCTCCGGGGTATTAGGCTTTCCTTGCCCCCAGAAACACAGTATTCCGCTTTATAGGACTGAACCAGGTCCTTAACTTGTTTTTATCCTGGCAACCTAATCCTTTTTTGTCAAGGAAAGAGCTCTCTGCCAAGCTGGTGATGTTACATTGTCTGATTTCTTGTCAAAGTGTGTCCGATGTTTGAGCTCTGGACATCACCTCCATGATGTTTACACCATCTGGAGTTACATTCCTACATAGACGGACTAAGTGTCATACCAGAGTGATCTCTTACCCAGAGTTCCCAGACTCTCCCATGTTGTGCGTGGTCCGCTGCTTAAAAGCTTATGAAGAGATGGCAGAGGAATTCATGGCTCCAGGGGAACGCCAACTTCTCATTGCTCTCCGCAAACCTTTCAAGGCTGTCTCCTCTCCTACCGTAGCCCGGTGGGTTATGCAGGAAGCAGGCATAAGTCTCAAAGATTTCGGAGCCCACTCAGCTCGAGGCGCAATGGCCTCAAAGGCATTTGGCTTGGGCACCCGCTTGGACGATATCCTGAGAGCGGCAGATTGGTCCTTGGGTCCAACTTTAAGAGGTTCTACTTCAAGCCTGTGCTGGACATTGCTCACCTTGTGGTGAGCAAGCTTTGAACGAGCATAATATTCACCTCCAGTCCTGAGATAGAATTAAATATTTCCTAGCTATCGTAACAGAAAGTTTCAATTCTATTAAGGACTCGGAGGCAAGGATTATCCCGCCCTAGGGATCGCTAGAGGATGTCCCACCCTGTACTACAGTAAGTAAATCAGTTTGAATTCTGTTTTCCATGGAGGGTGTAGCTCCTTCGACATTCTTCAATGCCAATGTTGCTGTTATTGCTGGCTTGTTGTTGTAAATCGAATCCTAAACTGTTCTGACCATTGAGCCATAGTTTCTAAGTTATGTCTGCCGCATTGTATGATGACTGGTTTGATCAGACTCCTTCTGTGAATTGATGATCCCTTTGTCCTCGTAGGTTCGAATGTGAGTAAACAAGACGCATGAAGAGTTACCGGCTGACTTTGTGCAAAGAAAGAGGAGGAAGGGCCAGTGAGGGCAGACTATGTGGACTCTGGAGTATCCTGATTGGAGGACCCAGGACTGTCACAGATATGACATTATTTGTTTGACTACAGATTTCCCTAGGGTTCACGGGAAATATAGTCAGTTGTTCTAAATGGCTCCTGTTTAATAAAGTGAAGAGAGACAGCATAATCCTCGCCTCCGAGTCCTTAATAGAATTGAAACTTTCCGTTACGATAGCTAAGAAACTTTTCATTACGTATCACAAGCCAACGATATACCATCATGAAATATATTGGCTGGGAAACTACATAGCGTCAGGATGCATTAGATTATGCATAATTTTATCCTGCAATCCCTGTATATATCCCATCTCTAATGTTTTAATTTCATTCGAGTTTTGACCTCTCTAGACACTTATAATAAAGCAATGGTGTAGCAGATCAATTACAATAAGTTATTACAGTTAAGTTGTGACATTATAATGCCTCAGCCCAGGAGCATGGCACATCAAAGAGCACAATAAAAGCTGCATTTCTAACAATTAAAAATAAATTTGGTTTTCCTTCTAATCTGTTTTTCTAAAATAAACACTGATCGGAAAAAATTAGATATTTATGGCAACATATATATTTTATGCACCTACGGGACTGGACAGAGAATATTTCTGCAAGTTTTTACATATTTTATGGAATAGCGCTGTGGTCATTTGACTTGTATTAAAATGGTTCTGATATCTTTTGCAACATATGACTAACTGAATGTTGGTTCATTTATTTTTACACTACAGATTTTCTTTGTGTTATTCATACAACAATCATACTGTCTCTTTTAGATGAAAGAGCAACGCACTAAGGTTTTAGGTGGTTTTGTGGGGTGGGTGTGACCATGTATTAGAAGGAGTAAAAGTACATCTATATCTATAATCTATACTACTATTATAAAGAGAGAACTTGCACCTTTTGGCCAGGTAAACTCGGGAACCACAGCGCCAATCTACACACCCGATACATCTATGAAAATGTCAGGGTGTGTAGATGGACATAGGCTATATAAATTAGAAAAAAAAAGTAAATGTAAAAAATTTTCCTTTGTAAACAAAGTAGTCCCCTGAAAGTAGCGCCGGCCGGGACCTAGCGCTGGGCACGACGCTACGTGCGTGATGACGACAAGGAGGAGGGCGGTGCAGTGACGAGCGGCTGTGCAGTGAGGAGGCGGCACAGGTAAGGAGGCAGCAGTAAATGAAAATGTCGGGGCGGGAGGGGGGGCGCGAGTGTGTCTGGGCGGGGGTTTTCCTAAATACGTAATAATGGGGGCGGCAATCTCCTCGGTAGAAGGGAACGCGACCAATCTCCCCGAATAAGAAATGCAGTCAGTAATCTCCCGTGTGCGTTATTTGTGTTCCAGCTTGATGCCCGCGTTGCATATCGCTTCTGTTACAAGTGACTACTCTAATGATATGTTAGTTTATTCAATTTCAGAAGGAGACTTATCTTTTAAGCACGGGAGCGCGAGGCATTATGCTAACATGTTTCAGATTTGCAATGCAGGCCTGACAGGCTTCTCCCGTTACTTTTCCTCGTGACACGCGGCTGCCCGTGTACCTGGCCTCTCGCGCTGTCATTCGGT
Organism: Lissotriton vulgaris; assembly: GCF_964263255.1. Taxonomy (NCBI): domain Eukaryota; kingdom Metazoa; phylum Chordata; class Amphibia; order Caudata; family Salamandridae; genus Lissotriton; species Lissotriton vulgaris. The sequence goes on from NC_141699.1 coordinate 1,063,123,578, forward strand.
GATTTGGAAAATAGGGTTTTGTTGCAAAGGACAGAAGCGTGGAGTGGATGATATTTGAGAAATAAAGCCCGCGCTTTCCTGCAGGGGTACTGAGCCGTGACAGATTGGACGGCCATTCCTGCGGGTCCACTTCAGAAAAGTCAATAAGCCACTGCTACATTTCAGGCGGAGAAAATAAATAAATGGGAGGACGAGTCAGTAAATAACATATGGTTTGTGTAGCAGGAGCAATGCAGGTAGACACAGCAAACACCAGGATAAACCCACGCTCACCTCAGGCTCAGTAAACCAGTTGGCTCAGACGCAGGCACAGGTGACGTTGACTTCGCTGGACTGGGGCTGCTGAAATAAAAGAGCAGATGCTTCAGCTGCCGAGCCGAAACCGTACGAGTCCGGATTTCAATCAAACCATCTCAAGGATTCAGTCCACACAAACAGCGGCTGTATTTTCATGTGTTCGTGAGGATGTGTATTTCATGGCATCATTGCCAACCAGAGGTGCTGCAGCAATGGGAAGGAGGAGAGGGTACAAACAGAACCCAGGCATCATTATATACCAGGGTTCGAGCCGAGTGTACACGTGGGTAGGCGCTGTCTACCCACTTCTTTCAGAAGGTAGACACTGTCTACACTGCTGCAAAGATGGCCGCTTTCAGCAGAGTGCCACATTCCTTTCCTACTTTCCAGAAATATTCTGACCTCCTCTGGGTGTCATTTCCTGACAGGGGGCATTTCAGCAGTGCATGCAGGATGTCTACTTTTGTTTGGAGCAACAAGGTGCGGGGGGGGGGGGTTTATCAGGCGCAAGCTGGGCCCATACAAAGGCCGCAGTTGAGGGGCCATTAGGCCTCTTTTGGTTGGAGTATCCTGACTGGGAGCTATTGGGAGCCTACACCTACATGCAATGGGTGGGAAACAAAGGCATCTCATCCCATGTACTTAAGGGAAATGCTTTAAACTTTTCTATATAAGAGATTAGGGGCCAGATGTATTACGTTTGTAATACATCTGGCGCTAGTGAGTCTGGGCGGGGACACCATTCCTTAACGAAGCGCAGTTGCCTGGAGGCGCTTACCTCATCGTGAGCACACCTTGACCTGCACCCGGACCTCGCCGCACCCGCTCCGCGGGTGCCGCATCGCTGATAACCGAGTGGGGCTGAAGTTTTGAACTTTACTGGGAGCAGAACTGAGCAGGACTTGGGCTGAGGGCTGCAGCAGGGCTGCGAGCGTTGCAGGGACTCCATTACCCAGGAGTCCCTGCGTGACCGAGTGACAGCTTCCGGTCCGCTCTCCCTGTTGGCCCGCCCACCGCCCACTGGAGGGCTTTTTAAACTCCTGTCTCCTCTGTATCCTTGGGACACCATTCCTTAACGAAGCGCAGTTGCCTGGAGGCGCTTACCTCATCGTGAGCACACCTTGACCTGCACCCGGACCTCGCCGCACCCGCTCCGCGGGTGCCGCATCGCTGATAACCGAGTGGGGCTGAAGTTTTGAACTTTACTGGGAGCAGAACTGAGCAGGACTTGGGCTGAGGGCTGCAGCAGGGCTGCGAGCGTTGCAGGGACTCCATTACCCAGGAGTCCCTGCGTGACCGAGTGACAGCTTCCGGTCCGCTCTCCCTGTTGGCCCGCCCACCGCCCATAACACTCATTTACTACATATAGGAACGGCCTTCCATCAGCGCGGGACGCAGCTCGGGGCGAAGACCGGGCTAAGAGCGGGCCGTTTGAGGCCGTTCGAGTACGGCAGAGTCCGGCCCAGGCCCACCCCCCCTGGCCGGTTCGGATGCACCTAAGGTAGTCGGTCTACACAGTCTTAAAACCCCTTGGTATTGTGGGTATGGACACAAGAAATATTAATTGACTGTGAGGCTCTGTAAACCACCGAAATATTTCAGGGATCAGTAAGGTAGTACCCACGTTGTTGTAGCTGGCCCAACCTAGATCCTACCATGCCCCTAAGATCAGGCAAAGAACGCACAGTCCAAATCCAAACAACCAAGGGAGTTGTTTCGGGCCCGCTGGACGCTTTTATTACACAAGCCACGGGGATATTGGAAAAAGAAATTGCGATGGTGGAAAAAAGACTCTCGCTCGATCTTGTTAGCTGTAAGCGCTCCTCGCTGGGCGGACTAGCTACTACCACCAGCCCCGTAGCACACGCAGCATTCAATTGTATACACTCCATTACCACAGAGGCAATTGTTCATCTAGATAGCGTGGGGGAGAGTCCTCCTGTTCGTCTACTGGATGAAGATGCATACAACCTAGACGACTCCCAAGTTAGTATGGGGAATGAATCGCAGGTTAGTGTGGAATCTGAACCTAGTCAGAAATCCAGTCACTCACCTCTTAATGCCCCCAATTCCCTAATGTCTTGTGCCCTTCTCTCACTTCTTTGGGCTCTTCCAACCCCTGTCCAATGTGCCTTAATAGTGATGAGATTTTGCTAGTAAAAATGGAAGCTATGATTAAAACTCTTCTACTACCCGTCTTGGAACGGACTAGGTTAAAGACCTCAAAAATAGACACACTGGAGGCTGTAGTGAATACAAACCTGGCCATGTTACAAAAACTAACCGGCACCAGCTCTGTGGGAGCCATTAACACACAGATAGCCCCAAAGACATCAAGTGCAAACAAGATTCCCACTAGTAACGCCACTAACATCAAATCAACAGGGGCAGATACCAATAGGCCTACAGGGGGGGGAAAGCCAAAAACCACATCTACCAAGACAACCGCGAGTTCCCTACCACATGCCTCTAAGACGAAGGCTACTGACAAACATAACTTTGTTAGACCCCAAAGCACTAGGCCACCCCCACAGGTAAAACCCAATCCCACTCCCTCCCGACTTCCATCTCACGGAGATATAGCTAGCCAGCGCAGTAATACTAACCCAAGGGTGGAGAAACACACTAGGCATACTACCCCACGCGCTGATCTCCCCATGGAGGCAACACGTTATACAATAGTATTAACTGGTGTTGCTCCCTTAAAACCCGGTAGCAAGGAGTCGTATGGGGACCTTCGTAATAAGGTGATCTTTTGGCTAAATAAAAACCGACCCTTACCCCCCTCCTCACCAACTGAAATACTTTTTGTAAGGAGAGTAGACTGGGTGGGTCATGGCACCAAGGATCTGGAGGGAGATTGTATCCTAACTTCGTTTAAGGATCCATGGGTGGTGGACACTATTCGAAGAGAAGCTAGGTTTGCTAGACAGGGGGATGTCCAAACATTGGGCCTATCATATTTCTATCCACATAGACAAAGTTTTATTTGACCAAGCCCCAATTTTGGACAACCACCAGCTAAGAGATATCCTTTGGAAATGACACCTCAAGCCCAGCAACGTCCATTTCTCTTCAACCACTTTGGTCCCCTATCTGATCTCGAGGCCATAGATTGACATCATATATCATCTTGTCTGACCATCCCTGTTGAATTTGTTGGCCATGAGTCGGTGAGGTGGAATAGGGAGACCCCACAATCTATGCATAATATAGACGAAATTATGGGGGATTTAGCCACAACGGAGACCATTATATTAGCATCCAAAGATGAAACAGAGGCTACGAAGTGTGGGGACTCCACGGATAACTTTAGGATCATGGAGAATAGGAGGGGTAGTGGGGGTGATCAGGTATTTCCTGCAGCTCCAGTTCTGTTACCCCCCCCCTGTGGTTTCTGCCTTAGAAAATCTAAACATACTATCCTGGAATATTGCTGGGATTAAGGCTCGCATGCTCTCCGAAGACTGGATGGAGTTTGTGGACAAATTTGACATCATCCTACTCCAGGAAACCTGGGCACCCGATCCAACCTTTAGGTTGGGCTATGTTAATTTCTTCAAACCTGCGATCAGAGGGGGCAAAGGGCGTGCATCAGGGGGTTTACTGATCTGGGTAAAGCAGTCATTGGGATTCCACCCCACAGAGCTACCTGTACAGAACCCGGATCTCCTTATAATCAAGTTGAGCAAGGCCAGACATCGGGATCTGATCATGTTTAATATATATGCCCGAGGCCTACCTGGCGGCCACAGCCCTTCCTTGTTGAATGTATTAGACCATAAGCTTGCTGAAATGGGTAGTGGAAATGTCATCCTTTTAGCAGGTGATTTAAACTGTACCTTTGAGCCACTGTATGACTTAGGGGACAGTTGGGGTTCAGCTGAGGACGTTGCTTGGGACATCCCTGACCTGATGGTTGATAAACCTGTCAATGCGACCGAGGCGGCAGTGAACTGGATGGCTCTTTGCTTAAATCGGGGATTTCGGGCTAGCAACGGCCGCACAAGATCGGATAAAGGAGCCAATTGTACCTTTGATAACGGCCTAAGGCGAAGCCGTATTGACTATATTCTGTTAAAATTTCAATATTGGCCCCTACTAGTAGACATGGAAGTAATACTGCGCCCAGAAAGTGACCATAACCCTCTGTCACTCCAACTAAAATTGCCAGGCATAAAGAGACTGGAGGAGCCTAGCACTTCACGGACATGGGATGTCTTGATAACTAACAATAGGAGGAGGCTAAAATGGCCCAGGATTGTGGAGGACGAAACCTTATGGGATAATGTTAACACTGTGGTCAAAAATGTGTTTAATGAAATGTTGAAAAATGATTTGCTGGGGGGTAGTCCGGAAATGGCTAATAATGTTATTAATCTCCATATTCGCTGTTTCGACCAGTTAAAGTCCCTACTCTCTCTCCCATGTCGGAATGGTCCCACCAAAGTTAACCCCCACCACCAGAAATGGTATAACAAAAAATGCAGGGAGGCCCATACACATCTTATTAAAGCTATTAAATCCCGAGATATGGGTACAGTTAAAGCAGCTAGGCTGCAATACAGGAAAATTCAGTGGGAAGCCAAACGGGAGTGGGAGGACAAGTACTGGTCGGATCTCTTGGATGCTTCCACTTCGAATAATCCGACAAAGTTCTGGGATCTAGTCAAGTGGGGGAAGGATTCTGATTTGCGTACCCCCGCAAACCATGTACCTCCAGAAGAGTGGGTAACCTTTTATTCAGCCCAATTTAGTGTTGAAAACCCTAAACCCCTACAAACCTTGGGAGAGGCACCCTCGTTACATAACTACGGGGAGAAACTCATCTTTTCAGAATCAGAGGTTGAGCTCGCACTAGGCTTGACCTTGCGAGGGAAAGCACCTGGTATGGACCTCATCCCTGCTGATCTGTTCAAAGCAAACCCCGCCTTGTGGCTGCCCTATATAACCAAGATTGCTAACTCATTAGCTAAAGGAGCAAGAATTCCAAAATCTTGGAAGAGGGCCGAGATAATACCAATATTTAAAAAAGGCGACAGGTCTAACCCGGGGAACTACCGCCCGATTAGTCTCATCGACTCCATACAAAAAATCATCGCGCGTATGGTCCTGGGAAGGGTTCAGGGCTGGACCGAATCTGAGGGCATATTATCTCCCATGCAGGCGGGCTTCAGATCGGGCATAAGCACCATCGACCAGGTGTTCAGACTTTGTCTGATCTACTGGAAAGTGGTCTTGCTCGGTGGTGGTACCATCTTTGCAGCATTTATCGATCTGAAGTCCGCCTTCGATCTTGTGCCAAGGGACAAATTGTGGGGAGTTATGAGAAATCTGGGAATACCAACGGAGCTACTTGACCTAATAATTAAACTCCACGAGGATAATTATGAGAGGGTGAGGTGGGGAGGCCAGGGACAAGTGACGGAATCATTTCCCGTAACTAGAGGTGTCCGTCAGGGGTGTGTCCTGGCACCAACACTCTTCCTCTTGTTCATTGATCAAGTGGTGAAATTTTTCTCGGATACCCCCACTGATGCCCCAATGCTGGCCGGGACAAGGTTCCCAATGCTCATCTTTGCCGATGACACCTTACTCCTCTCTAGAACGCGTAGCGGTTTACAGCGGGCGCTGGACCGCCTTGAGGAGTTCTGTGCCATAAACAATCTTACGGTGAATGTGGGCAAAACAAAGTTCATGGTTTTCACGAGAAACCACCCTGTCCGGAGCTCTGTAAGCTTGAGTGGAGTCAACCTTGAGCAAGTTGAGACTATGACTTACCTGGGTGTTACCCTAGACAGCCGTCTGAGATGGAAAGATCAAGTCGGCGCACAACATCTCAAGCTTGCACGGCTAACTGGCTGTTTAATAAAGGAGCAAAAGAGATCCATCACCAAGCGGGTTACCCCAGCTCTAAAGATCTATGACGCCAAAATTAGCACTGCAATCTTATATGGCGCAGATCTCTGGGGTTATATGGACCTCTTAAATCTGTTTAAAACCCAATGTAAGTTCCTACGGAACCTGGTAGGTCTACCACAGTCGTCTCCATCCATTCCTCTTTGCTTGGATCTGGGATGTCCTCCGATCAATGAGATGGCCAGATTCAGATTGGTGGCCCTTTGGAGGCGATTATGGACCTCCCCTGACCTGTCCTTATTTGCGAAAGAATTAGCAGAAGTCAGGTCAATTGGAGGTTCTGGGAAAATTCCTTGGCTCCAAGCGGTAAAAACCATCTTGGTGGATATGGGGTTAGAACAACTTTGGATAGCTCCCTCAACTAGTGCCTTTCCCTCTAAACAAGAGTTTAAAGCATTGTATTGTGCTTCGCTCCGTCAAATACGAGTTTCAGTCTCCAGCTCTACCAGCCTCACGGGTAGGTTCCTCACCTTTATGTTGGACCCGTCCCGTGAGCTCTACTGGGACGTCATCACCAAACCGCTGGACAAGAAACTCTACCACCAGATCCGGGTAGGAGCTTTGCCGTTGAACACCTTTATAAATAAATGGTCCACTGGTGTTTCAGATCTCTGCATAGGCTGCTCGGGGCAGAAGGAATCAGAGGGCCACTTTCTATTTGCCTGCCCTAGCTACCTGGCGCCGCGAACCAAATGGCTAAAACCGCTGTTCCAGCGTCTACCTTTTAGAAAATCTGCAGAGGCCATTTGGGCGCTAAAGACTAACACCTCTGAGGTGTTTGTAGTGAGTCTAGCCAAATATCTGGGGTGGGCTTGGATTATTAGGTCAAAACATCTGACAAGTTTGATAGAGCCCTCTAATATCCATCCATAAGGCTGCACACTTTTTCCACTGTAAAACATACGACTGCACTTCTTGCACTTTATATATGGAATGGTGTTTTATTAAATGTCATTGTTTGTAATGTAATTGTCAATTTTCATGACCGTATCAGGTTTCTTATCTAAGATGTTTAATATCTTTTTAAATTCTTCTTTAAATAATTTATTTTGGCTTGGTTAGTACTGTATGGTTTACCTTAGCCTAGTTTATTTGAATGTAGCCCTTGTCCAGTGATGTATTGCTCTTTTTATATATCTGAATTTAGCTGTCGTTGTAGTGAGATTTTAATTAATAACAAACATATCTGTACATGGTCTAGTTTTTGTAAAACTATTTAACTTATATCTTTTAAAGTGTGTTACAATGTGTCTTTTATGATTTATCAAATCGAAATAAAGACTTGAAACCTGAAACCTGAGTCTGGGCGGGAGGGGGGCGCGAGTAAGTCTGGGCGGGAGGGGGCGCGAGTGAGTCGGGGCGGGAGGGAGTTGGTACGGGAGGGGGTCGGGCGGGAGCGAGTGTACTGCCCCCAGCCCCTTTCTGCCCCAGGCAACGCTGGGGCGGGCTGCTAGTACTATTATAAAGGAAGAACTTTGAACCTTTGAGGCGGGTAAACTCAGGAACCACAGCGCCAATCCACACACCCGATACATCGTTGTAATCGTCAGGGTGTGCAGATGGACATAGGCTATATAAACGTAATAAATATACGTTATTTAAAAAATTTACCGAAAAAAAGTAGTCCCTTGGAAGAAGCGCTGGCCGCGACGCGCGTGCCTGACGTGAGGAGCGCGGGGAGGAGCGGCGTCCAGGAGCGCGAGGAGGACCGGCGGACATGGCGCAGGAGGAGCGGCGGACAGGCGGTGAGGAGCAGCGGATAGGCGGGGAGGAGCGGTGAGCGGCGGATGAGGTAGGTTATTTATTTATTTTATTTAGGAGCGGTGAGCGGCGGAAAAATGAAGCAAAAATGAAAATCGTGAGCCAGAGGAAGCAAACAGAGCATTACAAAAGTGAGCCAAACGGTGCATTACAGGAGGAAAAAGTTACGTGTGCAGGTTACAAAAGTGTACATCGTGAGCAAGAGGAAGCAAACGGAGCATTTCAAAAGTGAGCCAAACGGTGCATTACAGGAGGAAAAAGTTATGTGTGCAGGTTACAAAAGCGTAGAAAGTAAACATAGAGGTATTGGAGGAAAAAGTGACGTGTGCAGGTAGCAAGAGGAAGCAAACGGAGCATTAAAAAAGTGAGCCAAACGGTGCATTACAGGAGGAAAACGTTACGTGTACAGGTTACAAAAGCGTAGAAAGTAAACATAGAGGTATAGGAGGAAAAAGTGGCGTGTGCAGTAGCAAGAGGAAGCAAACGGAGCATTAAAAAAGTGATCCAAACGGTGCATTACAGGAGGAAAAATTTACGTGTGCAGGTTACAAAAGAGTACAAAGTAAACATAGAGGTATAATACTGTAATATATGGAGGAAGGCTCCGGGGGATCCACGGACAACGTCGGGCGGGCGGGGGCCCTGAAGCCTAATTGCTCCCGGATAACGTCGGGACGGGCTGCAAGTTTTAAGGATATTGTAGGTGACCCCAGAGGACTTTAACCTTACAAAGGTACATTTCCTAATAGCATTGCTCCTCCATATGTTCATGGAACTCCTCGGTGACTTGCAATATCCTTATAATTTACTACAGGGAGGACTTTATCCCATTGATAACCTTTAATATGTGCGTAGTGTTCAATTCAGGAGAGAGTCAAGAGGTTTTACTGTTATAAGTGCATGCCAAAAAGATGTGTTATATTAGTTCCTGAAAAAATGGAGAGTAGGTGAGCTCTTATTTTAACAGGAATGCATTTTTAAGTGGATGAGTGCTCCAGAGAAGGACTGCTTCTTGGCTAGGGTCGTTTGAATGTTGCATTCTTCATCTAAAGCGTCCCTAATCAGTAAGTCCTGTTGTCCTCTAGGATAATCAGTAGGCTATCCAAGTAAGCATGATTTGTGGAAATGTAGTAGAATGTTTTCTACATAATCTCATACCCTTCCTATCGAACTGATCAGTCAGAATTAAAATTGACTCCGACTACCTCTAACTATGCAGTATGAAAATATCCTCCACCACTGAGCAACATATTATGGCATCATTTTCACACATATTAACAGATCTTGGGCCTATTTATAATGGGATACTCCTTTAAAAACATGGCATATATTCTGTCTGCCATTTTACAAGTAAATTATAGCCTTCAGTACTTGCAATACTGAGGACAGGATATTCACTCCGTTTGTGTACCATTCACCAAACTCTAAATAAGGCCCTTCATTTCTTCATTCCCCGATCTTGTAAGTCTTACCCAACCTTCTGCATGTGAGGAACGACCGCCTTCACCAACAAGAACGAAACAGTAACATTTGTGTGCAAAATCTGAAACAAAAAAGGAAACAATCAAAGGGGGAATAAATATAGATTTTGAGTTGCTCTCTTGTATCATGGTGAAAAGCAACATCCCTCCTATGATTGGCTCAGTTGGAGGATACCGTTTTTTAAAGGTTTGTAGAGTTTTTTATATGTGTTTGCTCTGTTTTGTTTTACCACAAACAACATATCATTGCTATGATTGGAAAGTGCACCTCTAAATGCAATATAATGCGATCAGTAGTTAATAAAATACCTATCAATAGCATCATTTACACTGTTAATACGGCTTTTTGAGACAACATTTTAAAATTAACAGGAGCATGATACTGTTATCTGTTTATATTCTGGTACTCCCAGTGCATATCTCTGTAGTACTCTAGATAGTTCCATAATAGTACCTAGCTGAATATATTATCAGTAAGTGGAATACCATACATTTATGCAGCTCCATCCCATTACCACCTCTTTTCAAAGGCAGAGGCTACCTAAACAGCTGTAATACAGCAAGGAGGACACACCTGGGTGCACGAGTTACTGAGGCCAAGAACTCATCCAGAGATTTGTATAAGATACTGAAGGAATTTACCAACCCGAAAGCGAACAATGCTGCACCCCCCCCCCCCCTACACAGGAACTATGCGAAGTCCTAGCTAGGCACTTTACCAACAAGATCCACCTGATCTATCAGTCCTTTGATACAGATAGGGTGGAACAAGGAGAGGGAAACGCTCTCAAAGAATCCAGGCCGGCAGCTGCCTCTCCCTGTAGGCTGGATTCATTTGCTCCCAAAACCAGAGAGCAAGTAGGAGCCCTACTAAGCCAAGTAAAGTCGGGCTCGCCATCTGACCCTGTACCACTGTCAGTGATGTCAATACTCAGCCCTATATTAGCAGATGCACTCTCCAATATTTATAACATCGCGTTGGAGACAGCTATATTTCCAAATGAGTGGAAAAGAGCGCGGGTCCAGCCTCTCCTAAAGACGGCGACGGCGGACCCGTCTGAGCTGCAGAACTATAGACCTATTTCACTCCTCCCCTGTTGTGCGAAGGTTCTGGAAACTCTGGTAAATCAACAGCTGTCCCATTATCTGGAACAAAACCACCTCTTAGATCCCTCTCAGTCTGGCTTCCGTGCATCTCATAGCACGGAAGCTGCACTGCTGGAAGTGACGGACACCATCAGAATGACACTAGACAGAGGGACTCCAGTGATCCTCGTCCTCCTCGATCTGTCAGCAGCTTTTGATACCATCTCACACCGGTTGCTGCTGGACAGATTGAGGGGGATCGGGGTGAGGGATAAAGCTCTTGAGTGGATCCAGAATTTTTTATCGGGACGTACACAGAGTATCCAGTTGGGGTCATTTGTATCTCAGACAATAGGTGTAGATAGGGGTGTTCCGCAGGGCTCGGTACTGAGCCCGACCCTGTTAAATGCCTATGTGACACCTTTGGCAGATATCATCAGAAGCTATGGGTTCAAAACCATCTCCTATGCGGATGACACTCAGCTAATCATTCCCATTGAGGAAGATATTATATCAACTCAACGGAAATTTAGAAGCTGCATGTCTAGTATCGCTGTCTGGATGAGGAGTGTAGGAAGGTGGATATCTGACTATGGTTGCCCCCAACTTTTTTGCCTGGTGTTTTGCTGGTTTTCCGACTTAATTGACCTGGGACCCTGCTATTCAGGGCCCCAGGCCTACTGCTCCCTCTGTAAAATGGATTCTATGTACCTTAGGTGCATTTACCAATTGGTACTGGACCACCTTATCAGTCCCTGTACAGTATACCTTAGGTATCCAGGGCATAGGTGCACCCAGGGCCTACCAGGGGCTGCAGCATGTATTATGCCACAACACAACTGGCTGCACGACAGCTGGCTGCACGACAGCTGGGGCAAGGTGGTGTAATCACCCTTTGCTTTAGATATAGTATTCCTATATCTAACCCTAAAATGGACACATGTATTCCTATCAGTCACTCCTATGGCAGGCCTTATCAATCCTGAAGGCAGAGTGCTTGGAATTATGTGAGATGGTGCTCTGGCATGAGCTGAGCCCGTTTGCAGCTTGCGGAACCAAGTCCTAATAGCAGTTCCATGATAACGCGTACCATATACTCTTAAGTGCCTTATAATCCTCGCGGTTATTTGCCAACTTTGGTATCGCTTTATCAAAACATGTCGAGTAAGGTGTCATACGAATTGGAATACTAACCCCTCGCCAATTCTGGCGACGGGGTTAGCATTCCACCCTTCTAGAGGGACACGACATGTATGTGACTGTGAACCCCGGTTAAAGCTAACTCGAGCCTCCGCATCACAAAATGGATGCTGCCACCACAGACACAAGTCTGACCTCCTGCTGCTGGGAGTCCTTCCAGCGAGGAGAGCTTGGACAAAGGGTTTCCTGTCAGGGGCGGTGCTAGCACCATCCCAGACAGGGTTTTGTGTATCCCAGGTAGGCAGGGCTGAGAGGAAGGTGACTGCAAGTGGCACCCCGGTGCTCACTGTGCATATGCCGGCTTAAACCAGTTCCAGGGGCACACCAGCCCCTGAGCTGGGGAAAGTCCGGACAAGGGAGAGGGGTGTAACCAACCCCCTCCTGGTCCCACCCATGGGCAGGACCTAGTTGCGTGCCAGCCCCTTTTCTTAGAATAAAGGTAGAAGCATGCCCCCTTCCCAAATTAGATAATTATGAATCTTGACTACTTTCCACGAAAGGAACTCTTGACTTTTTCTGAAGACTCTCCCTTGTGGCTAAGGAGTAGCCACCCTGCACCCGCAGGCACCATCTAAGCATCGCGGTTTGCTGTAAGTCCATCCTCCGGATCAAGACTGCCCAGCTCGACGAGACCCACATTCCCTGGCATCTCTGACCTCTACCTGCATCATCAGCCCAGCTGAGATTCGTGGGTGTGACGAGACCTGAGGGACCGGCCATCTTCCAAAACTGCACGAAGCTTAACCAGCACGACCGCCGAGGGATCCTCGAGTGAGTGCTTTGGGGTTTGAGAAGCTCTAACCCTGAGCAGCTCCAGCACTGAAGTCCAGCCCCCCAGCATCCACGAGATCTAAGTGGGGCCCTTCTGTTCTTTGCTGCTCACCGCGTTGTCCGGTCACTTGCCTGTTGGCTTGTGGCCCTCTTGACGACGTACCACGACGATTACACCGCTGGTCTGGTTGCTCCAGACTGGCCCTTGCTCCCTTCCAAGAGAGGAGCACCCCGGACCCTCCTGATCCACTTCAGACGCCATCTTGATCCACCGCGTGGGCTTGCCTTTGCCAAGGCTTGTTTCTCCAATTCTGGTTCCAGCATCCCCGACAGCAGACACCTTCGTGGGACAGCTCGCACCTTCAGCCTGGTCGCCGACAACGCCTCCTGGTCCGAGGGACAGCAGAGTCCAGCGTCGCCCACTGACCTGGTCGAGGTGACTTCATCCGGTGCCATCCTGGTGCCCACACAATCACTGGCTAGTGATTAAGAACTGAGTCCCCTCTGCTTTCAGGTCATCTCCATCATCGATCCAGGCTTGGATCACTCCGAACATCATCACTGGTCGCCTGCCAGCAACTTCTTCTTTCAGGCTCCATAGACTACAACGAGGATTCCCGACATCTTTTGAACCCTATGCAGCCGCAGCTCCTGGGCTAGGTAACCTGAGCATTTCGGTGCTCCAACGTAGGTTCACTATCTAAGTGTCCAGATCCTTTTTCGTTTTCAGTCTACCTAGTCGGATTCGTCCGGAAACAGTAACTTTACAAATGCTAGCATCCATAGACTTTGTCCCGCATCCCGCGTGAAAGTGCACACTCTGCACCCGATCTCCCTAGGCCTCCTGCTCCTAACCTTAGGGTTCAGTAGTGTAGTCTTAGCGATCCTGAAGCCTCTGGATCTTGTTACTTACCTGCTAGTATTTCGCATTCCACTTTTAGTGTATATGGTTTTTCGTGCCCCTCGGGCATTTGTGTAAATAGTGCAACTTAAATTATTTTCTTAAGAGTTTTGTATTGTGCTTAGCTCCCTGACTCATAAAGAGTTCAGAGTAGACTTGTTATAAATAAATATCCTTTTATTTTCATAACAACTTGTGTGGTGTCCTTTCACTTGGTGTTCAAGGGGTATATGTTACCCTGTCACCCCTTCTTTTTAACCTTTACCTCACCCCCTTGATCCGCTCCCTCCGCGGTAGGAATGTCACTGCATTTAGCTATGCAGATGACATTCAGCTTGTCTTCAATCTCGACTCCTCGGACGAAGCGGCTCAAGACTTCCAGTCCACCCTCTGCCATATCAGTAACTGGATGAGCACTCACCACCTCAAACTCAATCCCGACAAGACGGAGCTTGTTCTTGTCGGAGGCCCATCCAATCCCTGGAATTCCACCTTCTGGCCCCTTTCCCTCGGCCTTCCCCCCCACCCTGCCGACAAAGTGAAAAGCCTCGGGGTTTACATCTACCAAGACCTCTCAATGAAGCACCAGGTCAGTGCCACTGTGTCCTCCTGTTTTTTTCAGCTCCGGAAGATCCGGAAAATAGCCCATTTTCTGACCACTGAAGCCCTCACCTTGGCATTGCTGGCTTTAGTCATCTCTCGGATCGACTACGCCAATGCCCTGTACGTTGGCATCCCACAATACCAAATTAACAGATTGCAGCTGATCCAGAATCAGGCAGCTCGCCTTATCTACCACCAACCAAAACATCACCACGTCCGTCCTCTCCTCAAGGCCCTCCACTGGCTTCCCGTTTCGGAACGCTGCAAGTTCAAACTTGGCTGCCTGACTCATAAATCTCTGGCCGGCACCGGTCCCTCCTTTATTTCCTCCCTCTTGCATCCTTATACCCCCCCCAGGAACCTCCGTTCCTCTCATCTTGCGCTCCTTCAGACACCCCGTTTCAGGCGCAAAAAACACGGAGGTCTCAGATTCTCCTTTTTGGCACCCTCATTCTGGAACTCCCTGCCGCTGGAACTGAGACTCTCTTCCTCTCACCTTCATTTCAGGTCTCTCCTCAAAACCCACCTCTTCCATAGCATTTACTCATAAATTCTTCTCTCCCCGCCTTCTGCCTCTTACCGAATAAAGTGATTAGCGCCAAGAAACCGTCCGGTGAATGCGCGCTTTATAAGTAATTTTTACATTACATTACATTACATTACATATGTGATGGTATAACAGCTGGCTTAACACGCCCTCTAGAGTTTAGCCTAAAGACTGCTCTTGTCCATGCTACTAGGATAGCTGGTCTATAAGGTTGACTTACAACCAATCATCAATAAGGGTCGTTTGGTATGATACACAGTGATCACTAGAATAGTGAGCACTATATATCAGGCCAACTTCTCACATTGGTGAGCAGCGGTTGGGATTTGAGCTTGCTGTTGTTTTACCACACGTATCCTAAGAATATCATTTGAAAGATCACATAAGTACCAAGGTACATATAACTTAGCTTAGAATACTCTGAGTTCTACTGAACCAGCTGTTTTAGTGTAACAGGGCTTAGCACACCCTGACTACAACTCTTAGCAAGGGATCAGTAGGCAAACAAATAGTGTAGGTAAGTGCACCACTTACACCTCACTAGAAAAGCATGTCTGACAAAAGAGAGAACTCAGAAGCTCCCCTTGAGTCAGTTGACCCTCCACAGGTCATGTCAAGATATGCAGCTCTTAGCTTCCAGGAGATGAGACAAGTGTGTACCTCCAGGAAGCTAAAACAGGGTTCTAACCCTACCATCCCATTTCTGATAGGTCTCTTAGAGACTTATGATGCCAGGAGAGCTTCTAACACAGGCCCTTCTAATCCAGATGGGAACATGCCCCCCTTAGAGGGAACCCTTGGGGACCCTGACCTCAACCTCAATGGAACAGGAAGTGAAGGAGAGGAAGAGGATCAGGAGTTGTCAGGGGATGAGGCAGACAAAGGTCAGGTAGTAGTCAGAGGGCTCACCAGGACCAACTTAAGCATGCATGAGAATGGAACTGGGGGACCCCCAGGCCCACTCTCAGGCAGGCTCAACATTGGGAATGGACGAGTTAGGTCTCTCTCCAGAGGCTCTAACAGATCCATTCGTACCAATGGCTCTCAGGCCTCTTCTCACAGAGGGATGACATCCCCTCAGAGAAGAGAGCATGAAGCTAATATGAGGGAAGTCAATCTGAGGATTGAGAGGGAAGAACTTGCCCTTGCCAAGGAGAGACTTGCCTTTGCTAGAGAGCAGAAATTGAGTGGGGCAGACCTCACTGGTGGCAGCATTATCCCTAGAGATAAAGACAGGAGTTTAGACACTAGACACCTGAGTAAGATAGTGCCCCCCTTTAAAAAAGGGGATGACATCCACAAATGGATGACTGCTTTGGAGAGGGCCTGCACTGTCCAGTGCGTCCCCCAGAGTCAGTGAGCATCTATCTTGTGGCTCTCCTTTGAAGGCAAAGGTAGAGATAAGCTCCTCACTACTACAGCTGAGGATGCTAACAATTACCAAGTCCTGAAAAATACACTGATTGATGGTTTTGGCTTAACAACTGAGCAGTACAGGTTGCTGTTCAGAGACACCCAGAAAACTCAGTCTCAGGATTGGGCTGACTTTGTTGATTGTGCCATTAAGACTCTAGAAAGCTGGCTATTGGGTAGTAAAGTTACTGACTTCACAGGATTGTATAATCTTATTATGAGAGAGCAAGTCTTAAATAATTGTCAGAACAAGTTATTACACCAGCACCTGGTAGACTCTGATCTGACCTCTCCACAAGAATTGGGTAAGAGGGCAGACAAATGGGTCAGAACCAGGATTAGGCCTAAGAACCAGGGTGGTGACCAAAAGAAGGAATCAACCAAGCCTCAAGAGAAGGGTGGGAATAAATCTTCTGATCAAACCCCAGGGCCCCAAAAATCCTCTTAAAAGGGTGGATCCCAAAATCCTTCCAGTTCTCAAAAGAAACCTTATTGTCAGACCTGTAAACAGGTAGGCCATTACAAAACTGACAGCAGTTGCCCAAGGGCCAACAACAATAAAGAGAACATACCCCCAAGTAAAACTTCCCAGCCTCCTGTTACTACTAGTAGTGATCCCCCAGGTGGTGGGAGTGCCCCCAAGAATCTGGGTGTATTTACTTTGGGAGTTCCTGGGGACTCTGGCCTAACCAGGTCCCCAAACTTAGATACTCTTGTCTGTGAGACTGGCATGGGGTTTGCCAACTTCACAGCTTGTCCCAACACTTTGGGCAAGTACAGACAGGAGCCCCTCATCAATGGTTCAAAAGTTGAGGCCTACAGAGACACAGGGGCAGCATCACCATGGTGACTGAGAGTCTAGTCCCCTCAAGGCAACTTATACCTGGAGCCACATACCAGGTAACCAACATTGATGGAGTGCAGAGAGATCATCCCATAGCAGTGGTCAATCTCAGCTGGGGAGGTGTCACTGGCCACAAGAGAGTGTCAGTGTCACCAAACTTGCCTGTAGATTGCCTACTGGGGAATGATTTAGAGATCTCAGCCTGGGCTGATGTAGAGCAAGAAACCCATTTTAAAATGGTGAACCTCCATGGTAAGGTTAGTGGGGCAGTGATAGCCACAGCCCATGTCCAAGATGTCCTCCCGGAACAGGTCAGGAGGGCTGTACCAGTCACAGCCCAATCTCAGACAGATTCCTTCCCTGAACAGGTTGGCAAGGCTGTGATGGTCACAGCCCATACCCAAACTGAGTCCCTTCCTGAAAAGGTTGGTGGAGTTGTGATGGCCACAGCTCAAACTCAGACAGATAATAGTGTTGTGAAGCCTGAAACTATGGATCACTC
The DNA here is from genome assembly GCF_964263255.1 of Lissotriton vulgaris. Taxonomy (NCBI): domain Eukaryota; kingdom Metazoa; phylum Chordata; class Amphibia; order Caudata; family Salamandridae; genus Lissotriton; species Lissotriton vulgaris. The sequence continues at coordinate 1,063,140,903 of NC_141699.1, forward strand.
CACTCAGACAGAGAGCATTGAGGAGGAAGAGAAATCTCCCTCCCACCAGACTTTAGGAAAGGATCAGCCTCCTCAGGGAACTGGTCTGACCCCTTGTGAAGGAACTGCCCCAGAGGTAGTCAGGCCTAGCCTGGCAGAACCCCTGATGTCAGTGGACCCTTCCAAGGTGGGACCCAGTCTGGAGCAGGTAACCTGCCCCTCTCTACCCTGCCTCAGTCAGCCCAGGGCTGTGGAGGTCAGGGAGGCCAGTGGCGGACCCCAAAGGGCCCCCTGTCCAAAAGAACTCCCCAATCAGCAGATTAAGGGCACTGAAGCTAGTAATCCTAGCCCAGTGAAAATAAAACAAACTCCTGATGGATCCCCCTTAAAATTAGCTAGGGACCTCCCGCAGATGGACACTGTTGGGCACAGCCAAACCTGGGGCCTAAAAACCCCAAACCTGGCCTGTCCCTCCAGTAAGCCAAACAGAGGGACTCAGCCTCCAGCTTTAGGTAGCCAGAGGTTGACCCTGAGAGCTCACAGCAACTCAGTCCTGGAAAGAAAGGCACATATGGTGGATAGTGATTGGAGGACGTTGAGCCCAACATTAGTGGAGTCTCACTTCAGTACTCCATTCCCACACCAGCCTTTTACTTTGCCAAAACACACCACAGGTAGAGATTCCCTATGGTGAAGACCCTCAGATACCCTTAGGGTGAGGGATTGCTTAGTGGACCATGAGATAGGGGGTAACCATGCCAGTGCATATACCACCTCATATGGCCACTCAGGCAATATAGGCTTACCTGGTCAAGGATATCCTTATCTCCTTTCGTTTGGGGGGGGGTTATGTAGGAAGGTGGATATCTGACTATGGTTGCCCCCAACTTTTTTGCTTGGTGTTTTGCTGGTTTTCCGACTTAGTTGACCTGGGACCCTGCTATTCAGGGCCCCAGGCCTACTGCTCTCTCTGTAAAATGGATTCCATGTACCTTAGGTGCATTTACCAATTGGTACTGGGTCACCTTATCAGTCCCTGTACAGTATACCTTAGGTACCCAGGGCATAGGTGCTCCCAGGGCCTACCAGGGGCTGCAGCATGTATTATGCCACCCCTGGCTGGCCATCCAAATCTGACACAACTGGCTGCACGACAGCTGGGGCAAGGTGGTGTAATCACCCTTTGCTTTAGATATAGTATTCCTATATCTAACCCTAAAATGGACACATGTATTCCTATCAGTCACTCCTATGGCAGGCCTTATCAATCCTGAAGGCAGAGCGCTTGGAATTATGTGAGATGGTGCTCTGGCATGAGCTGAGCCCGTTTGCAGCTTGCGGAACCAAGTCCTAATAGCTGTTCCATGATAACGCGTACCATATACTCTTAAGTGCCTTATAATCCTCGCGGTTTTCGCCAACTTTGGTATCGCTTTATCAAAACATGTCGAGTAAGGTGTCATACAAATTGCAATACTAACCCCTCGCCAATTCTGGCGACGGGGTTAGCATTCCACCTTTCTAGAGGGACACGACATGTATGTGACTGTGAACCCCGGTTAAAGCTAACTCGAGCCTCCGCATCACAAAATGGATGCTGCCACCACAGACACAAGTCTAACCTCCTGCTGCTGGGAGTCCTTCCAGCGAGGAGAGCTTGGACAAAGGGTTTCCTGTCAGGGGCGGTGCTAGCACCATCCCAGAGAGGGTTTTGTGTATCCCAGGTAGGCAGGGCTGAGAGGAAGATGACTGCAAGTGGCACCCCGGTGCCCACTGTGCATATGCCGGTTTAAACCAGTTCCAGGGGCACACCAGCCCCTGAGCTGGGGAAAGTCCGGACAAGGGAGAGGGGTGTAACCACCCCCTCCTGGTCCCACCCATGGGCAGGACCTAGTCGCGTGCCAGCCCCTTTTCTTAGAATAAAGGTAGGAGCAGGCCCCCTTCCCAAATTAGATAATTCTGAATCTTGACTACTTTCCATGAAAGGAACTCTTGACTTTTTCTGAAGTCTCTCCCTTGTGGCTAAGGAGTAGCCACCCTGCACCCGCAGGCACCATCTAAGCATCGCGGTTTGCTGTAAGTCCATCCTCCAGATCAAGACTGCCCAGCTCAACGAGACCCGGATTCCCTGGCATCTCTGACCTCTACCTGCATCATCAGCCCAGCTGAGATTCGTGGGTGTGACGAGACCTGAGGGACCGGCCATCATCCAAAACTGCAGGACGCTTAACCAGCACGACCGCCGAGGGATCCTCGAGTGAGTGATTTGGGGTTTGAGAAGCCCTAACCCTGAGCAGCTCCAGCACTGAAGTCCAGCCCCCCAGCATCCAGGAGATCTGCGTGGGGCCCTTCTGCTCTTTGCTGCTCACTGCGTTGTCCGGTCACTTGCCTGCTGGCTTGTGGCCCTCTTGACGACGTACCAGGGCGATTACACCGCTGGTCTGGTTGCTCCAGACTGGCCCTTGCTCCCTTCCAAGAGAGGAGCACCCCAGACTCTCCTGGTCCACTCCAGACGCCATCTTGACTCCACCGCGTGGGCTTGCCTTTGCCAAGGCTTGTTGCTCCAATCAGGGTTCCAGCATCGCCGACAGCAGATACCTTCATGGGACAGCTCGCACCTCCAGCCTGGTCGCCGACAACGCCTCCTGGTCCGAGGGACAGCAGAGTCCAGCGTCGCCCACTCACCTGGTCGAGGTGACTTCATCCGGTGCCATCCTGGTGCCCACACAATCACTGGCTAGTGATTAAGAACTGAGTCACCTCTGCTTTCAGGTCATCTCCATCATCGATCCAGGCTTGGATCACTCCGAACATCATAACTGGTCGCCTGCCAGCAACTTCTTCTTTCAGGCTCCATAGACTACAACGAGGATTCCCAACGTCTTTTGAACCCTATGCAGCCGCAGCCCCTGGGCTAGGTAACCTGAGCATTTCGGTGCTCCAACGTAGGTTCACTATCTAAGTGTCCAGATCCTTTTTCATTTTCAGTCTACCTAGTCGGATTCGTCCGGAAACAGTAACTTAACAAATACTAGCATTCATAGACTTTGTCCCGCATCCCGCGTGAGAGTGCACACTCTGCACCCGATCTCCCTAGGCCTCCTGCTCCTAACCTTAGGGTTCAGTAGCGTAGTCATAGCGATCCTGAAGCCTCTGGATCTTGTTACTTACCTGCTAGTATTTCGCATTCCACTTTTAGTGTATATGGTTTTTCGTGCCCCTCGGGCATTTGTGTAAATTGTGCAACTTAAAGTATTTTCTTAAGAGTTTTGTATTGTGCTTAGCTCCCTGACTCATAAAGAGTTCAGGGTAGACTTGTTATAAATAAATATCCTTTTATTTTCATAACAACTTGTGTGGTGTCCTTTCACTTGGTGTTCAAGGGGTATATGTGATGGTATAATAGCTGGCTTAACACGCCCTCTAGAGTTTAGCCTAAAGACTGCTCTTGTCCATGCTACTAGGATAGCTGGTCTATAAGGTTGACTTACAACCAATCATCAATAAGGGTTGTTTGGTATGATACACAGTGATCACTAGAATAGTGAGCACTATATATCAGGCCAACTTCTCACAAGGAGGAATTTTTTACAACTTAATTCCTCAAAAACTGAAATTTTGCTCTTTGGAAAGGCAGAGACAATCTGGTCCCCAGAGAGGTGGCCACCGAGCTAGGGGAGTCTCCGCCACCCCGGAATCTGGGTGTTAGGATAGATGATGAACGATCCATGGAGGAACAGGTCAAAATAGTATCCGGGATGTGCTTTGGCACAATGAGGATGCTAAGAATTTTTTTTCCCTGGATCCCGCTGTCGGCAAGGAGAACCCTGGTCCAGTCACTCGTGGTGAGTCGGCTGGACTATGGCAACTCGGTGTTGGTGGGGGCCAGGGAGGACCTATCAAGGCGTCTACAGGTTGTGCAGAACACTGCAGCTTGTCTTGCCCTAAACAAGCCGGCACGGACTCCTTCTGCCCCCTTGTTGAATCAGCTACACTGGCTCCCGGTGAAGTAACGTGCTATCTTTAAGATGCTCGTTGTTGTCTTTAAATCATTACACGGGAAAGGACCTGTGTACCTCAGTAAGAAACTCAGGCGGTATCAACCGGCACGACAATTAAGATCCAGTAATGCCAACCTTCTGTGTAAGCAGAAGATATAGAGGGCAAGAAAGGGCGGTAGAGCCTTTTGTTATCTGGCCCCCAGAAACTGGAATAAATTACCAGCAAACATCAGGGCTTGCAGTGAGCTACCCAGGTTTAAAAAAACTCTTAAAGATATGGCTGTTTTAGATGGTCGTGTCCTCCATATCTTTCCCCTACAGCGCCAAGAGCTACCTTCGGGGATGATTCGCTTGCGCCCAACAAGTTCACAAAGTAAAGTAAAATAAAGTAAAGAAGAATGCTTTAAGTCTGATTTGCTTTAGAGTGTTTAATGCTAAGGAGTTAACATCAGTGAGACACATACAGTTTTACATAAAACGTACAAAGGACCACTTGAAAATGTCAGTTCTAGCACAGGACTACATAACTGATAATGGCTATGGTTAGTAATGTATTTTCAACATATAATTGAATGCCCATTGCTTTCTGCAATCGTCTTACATAATGTTGAATACATATGCTCACATAAGTCAATAGCAGGTTTATTTTAAGATGGTCAGAGAAGAAAGGGATCTCCTTTGGTCACTGTCTATTGGTGCTCAGATGCACCTCGATCCAAAATGGCATCTGTGGTGATCTGTTTACCAATCTGTCCCTGAATTACTCTTTATTTATTGGTAGAGAGTGAAAAGTAAGCATATTTCTGTCATCCTCTGTAGTGCTTTTGAATGTGTGTGGCACTATACAGACCTTCTCGTTCCTATTGCTACCTAGGGCAATTTGCTGGCCATTATCTGACTGATTGGTTCCCTTGTTTGAGCTGGTGAGAGGGTGAGAAGTGAGATTCTCTGATGATTGTTCAGTGGTGCTCAGAAGCGACTTGGTAATTTAGTCATTTATTTGATGGTTTTATATAGCACTCTTTGTGCCAGATTGGCATTAAGGTGCTGACGTACTAGGCTGAGTGGTGGCATTTCGGTTAGCTAAAACCCTTCCCTGTTTTGAAAGCTATTTGTGGGGATTTGGCTTATACTTGTGAAAAGCGCCCTTTTCGCACTCTTTTTTATTCTTTGCTGTGGTGTGAGCATCCGAAAAGGACTCTCATTCACTATAATGATCCTAGAAAATTGTGAGCTGCAACATCCAGTGCCACCTTTTAGTGTATAGTCTGATACCTATAGTGAATTAGGTAAGGGTGTCTGGGTAGGTTGTGTACGAGATGTTCAAAGACAAGTGTATTTGTATAGACTCAGCTTTGAAGAGCGTTGTCTGGAAGTATGTCTGTCTACTAGCAGATGGCACTCATTCAAATTGAAAGTAGTAAGATGGTTAGTGATGCTCAAACACTGTGGTCATCTTGGATTCAAAGGGAATAGCGCCAATCCTTAGGGATGAAGAGTGTAATCTGTATTGTTTTTTGATATTGCGTTATTAATATAAATTGTTTTAAATTCGAAGTTTTGAATGGTACATAGTACATGGACCAATGTGCATTACATACATTTTTTGAACGTACAATCATGTTCTATGGGTAGTGTAAGAAATCAATCCAAAAGGTATTTTCTAGTAGTTTATTTGAAGATCAGCACAGCAAAGTTCCTGTCAATGGTGAGGCAGGATACAACTGCCTTCCAAACACAGAATGCTACATTAGCACAATTCTGTTTGGAATAAAGAACCAATGCAGAAACATAACATGTCTCATGCCTTAAAGGCATACATCTATAAATACAAATAGTGTATTAATATGAATATCAAATACAGAATGTAACACATCTCCCTTTTTTAAAACATGAACAAAAAGAGAATACACAGAAAGAGTGTTACACAAAATCTTGTAAAGCACCAGGTCTATTTCTAACCTGTACATCATTTTTGACTCTAGATGCCACCGAATCATGTTTATACTCTTGCATTAGTTTGTTATCACATATTGACCTTTCTTGGCATATATCGGTGTCTTGTTTGGGACACTTAGCTACTCTCCTTGAATTCCAAACTTTACCATCTTGTGTAATAACAGTATTCTTGAAAACTCTTTTAATTTGAATGGGTCTACCATATTTACTCATGCCCTTACCAACAAAACCAGGTTTTAGAATTCTGACCCAATCACCAACTTCTAAGTCATGTTCTGTAGTATTCCATTTGCTTTGTCCTGCTTGCCACGTACTCTATTGGCAACTTCTTGAATATTAACTTCATCCTTCACAACATTCTTACACTGTTCCCTGAACCACCATGGGCAAATATCTGAAAATGGGTCTCTTCCTTTAAACAACTTCAAAGGACTGACCTCCGTTGTAGCTTGTGGGGTAATCCTATAAGCCCATAACTTTTCTCTAATCACATTCAACCAATCTCCTTTACTCTTGACAGCATCAGTTACAAAACCTTCCAACACTCGGTTAAAACGCTCAACCTGTCCATTCTCATGAGGTTCATAAAGTGACGTGCAAATATGTTTAATCTGACAACTCTTCAAGAAATGTTCCATCTCATCAGAAACTAATTGTACCCCATTATCAGAAATTAAAGTAGCAGGACATCTTTCTCGGGCAAAAACTTCTCTGAAGAAATGAATGACTGCATTTGTGGTAGCCTTAGCCACAAACTTAACTTCTGGCCACTTTGAATGATAGTCAGTGATTACCAGAGCGAAACGTGCAGTTTCAGGTAAAATAGCAAAAGGGCCAGAAATATCAAAGGCAATTTTTTTCCACAGAAACTGGGGCCATGTAAAAGTCTTAAGTGGCGGAACATGAACCTTCAGCATTTTATCACTTTCACAACACACATTACACTCCCTGACAGTGCGATCAATGAATCTGTCCATCCCTGGCCACCAAAAGTACACTCGAATCAAACGTTTAATTGATGAGATACCAGGATGCATCTTGTGTGTCAATTTCAAAATTAACTCTCGCACACCATAAGGTGGAATACACTTCCCTGACTTGAACAGAAAATCTCCTTAATACACCAATTCATCAGCCACATTGAAAAACGGTAACAATTCTGATCTAGCACTGCTTTTGCTAGGCCAGCCTTCCAGCACATACCTCTTTAAACAAAGATACAAATCATCCGCTTCCTGAGACTCTTTCCACTTTAATTCTGTGATATCTTGGTATTGTACTGGAAGCACATCAGAAATTTTCAACACAAAATCAACCTCCTTTACAACACTGACCTCCTTCGTACCATCTTCACATGGAAGACGTGACAAGAAATCCGCAGTGACATTCTTTTTTCAAGGAATAAACTCAACCGAAAAATTGTACTCCTGCAATTTGGATGCAAGCCGTGCAATCCTCGCTGTGGAATTCCAACCACCACCAACTGACAATATGTGTATTAGGGGTTTATGGTCTGTCCTTAGAATAAAACTACTTCCCCACACATAAATCCTAAAGTGTTCCACTGCCCACACACACGCAAGAAACTCTCTTTCAATGACCGCATACCTGCGCTCAGTCTCATTGAGTGTCCTAGATGAAAAAGACACATTCCACTCAACACTCCCATCTCTTTGGGAAAGAACAGAACCAAGACTATATAAACTGGCATCAGTCATGATAATACATTTATAACCCATTCTGAATGGTTTCAAGGTAGGAGCATTTACAATATCACTTTTAATGTCTGTGAAAGCACTGTCTTGTTCACCTTCCCAATTAAAAACAGCATTGTGCCTCAAAAGTTTCCTTAAAGGCTCCAAGTTCATTGCAAAGTTTTCTACAAATTTACTGTAGTATTCGCACATTCCTGAAAAGGATAAAAGTTGTTCCTTGTTGACTGGAGCTGCGGCTTTAAGAATGGCATCTACATTAGACCTTTTGGGAACTAAACCCTCACCTGATATCGTGTGCCCCAGGTACTCAACAGATTTACAAAACAGATTGCATTTATGTGCCTTTAAAGTAAGACCGCTATTCTCCAGCCTTTTGCACACCTGATCCAAATGTGATACATGTTCATTTTTTGAAAAAACTAAAATATCGTCTTGGAAAGAATCCAAATCTCTAAAAATATGAAACATCACCCTCTGAAAAACAGAGGCAGCTGACGCCAGTCCAAATGCCATCCTTTTATATTGAAAAAGACCCATGGGTGTGATAAATGCAGTATACTTTTTTGACTCTTCAGTTAGTTCGATTTGATGATACGCTGATCTGAGATCAAGGGTGGAAAAAATCTGCGCACCATCAAAAAGGGAAACCAGCTCATTAATGTTTGGAAGTGGGTGACAATCTATTATGATATTAGCATTCAAAGCTCTCAAATCAATGCATACGCGTAATTTTTAATCTGGTTTTCGTACGAGAACAATAGGGGACACCCATTCTGCAGATTCAATGGGTTCAATAATGTTCTCTTTAAGGAGATCATTCAACATTTCTTTCAATTCATCTCTCACATTGAGAGGAACACCTCTCAATTTTTGTTTGACAGGTAGCGCACCTTCTTTCAAAACAATATTGTGTGTAAAATTTTTCAACCTACCCAGTTCCTCAGAAAAACTTTGTTATACTTCTGACTCCAAAACTCCCTGCTTCCCTTTTTATTTTCCTCAACAATAGTACTTACCATGTCTGAATCACTACATAATGAGACTGGGTCCTTGGAACGTGGATTGAGAATTATTCCCAACTCAAATTGATCTCTCCAACCCAATACATTAACGCCTTTAATTGCAATATATAACTTAATCATAGCTTGTCTCGTTCTAAAAGTTAGAGGTACCTTTCAAAATCCTTCTACATCAATAGTGGAACCATTAAAACCTTCAGCCATATTATCTCAAGGTAACATTTTTGTAATGTCACACGTCTCCATTAATCTCTCATTAAAGTATTCTCTAGTGATAATCGTCCATGTGTGGTAAATAAAGTTTACCTATGCGGAATTTCTATGCGGTAAAGTTCAATAAAAATAGCTCAATCAAATGAGAGGCAGAGTCCGTGGCATCTGAGTTTATAAGGGTTTTATTCCATAAAATGGAATTGGTTCGAACCAGGTATCATGTTCCATCACCACGAAGGTTCAGGAAGGGATAGACAATGCTTTATTAACAGAGTACAATATATATAGTAAATGCATACAATGGTGATGGATACAGAAGGCGTAACAGCTGAGAGAAAAGAGATAAGAACACATGTACGTAACAGAAGGCGTGCACGAGGGCGTACACGGAGGTGTGTGCTAGAAACGTCACATGAGAGTGTCACAGGTGGGTGGATCCATAGAGGAATCCTGCAGTGTCAGCAGAAATATATGGCAGAGATGCGCGCGCAGCAGCATGACGTGTGATTGACGTGGAACTGGAGGGTGAAGGGGACTTGACATTTAGCACTATACGTGGAGACAGAAGTCTGGCGTGTCAGAACAACCTAAACCCAAATCATATCTAATATCTTGTGTTTGAGGAACTGTATTATCTAGAAGGAAAGGTCTCTCGGGCAGAGGCTATTCTATACTGACTGCTAGTGCATGCATATGTGACTACGTGTAATGCGAGGGGCCATGAGCCTACCATGGTAACGGGAGCAATGAATTACTTGCACGGAGACAGAAAAACCGGGCCCTTTGCTCTGCAGCTGGGGAGATGTTTTCCTAAATCACTAGACAGGAATGTATTTTCGAGGAGCGGAGCAGATAACTTGAAGGCAAAATACAGTCTTGGCAGGCAAACAGGCCGAGCCGGGCACCGCTCGCCGCACAGGGAGTAGGGTAAGGGTCATGGATGCAGATCCAGGCTGCAGCTTTCAGAGGCAGAAGGCAGAAAGGGCTCAATGGCAGAAATCAGGGCCTAGCTCGCCAGAGCCAGGAGAACGTGAAAATGCACCATGTAAAGACGGTGGCACGGCATACTTAGGAACTGAATTTTCGACCCATTCATGGTGGGTCTGAAAGAGGACATGTTAACGTTGGACGCAAATGTATTTGCGTCTTCATAGCGGAAAGTGGAGGGAACATACATGTACTTGAAGCACGTACATGGAGCCGTTGGGGTCTACGTTAGGGGACACAATTGACCATAAAAATTCATATTACCTCATTCCCTCCTTGTCCCCTACGGACCCTTCATGATATATCAATCTTCATTAGTCCATCAATTTGTTCATATAACATCATTTGCTCTTCCTTTTCTGGCGGGATTTAGAACGTGGACTTGAATGGGGAATACATGATGTGGCGCACAAACCACAGATCGCTGGTCCACACTGTAAACATAGGCAACAACTGAATACGATGAGAAGGGCTATTCCGAGGAAGGATAGGACTTTCCATCCCCAGGCTGATAACACGCTCCAGAACCAACCGGACCAAGTCCAGGTGCCTGGATTCTGGTGTATCTGACTTGCAATCTTGTGGAGACGGGTTATGGCTCTATATACTTTTACAAAAGTCCTGTTGGAGATGAAGAGTGGCTCCCCGAGTGACCCAGTCCCGATAAAACACCTTAAGCTCGTGGCTAACATCCTGTCAACCCCTTTGACTGACCTCATGAATCTTTCACTCGCTCAGGGCATAGTGCCACAGAGATGGAAAAAGGCTGTGGTGAAAGCCTTATTGAAAAAACCAGGACTGGATCCATCCAACTTGACCAACTTCAGGCCAATTTCACTTCTTCCTGGATTTTCAAAAATCGCTGAGAAGCTGGTCAACCGTCAGCTCTCTCACCATCTTGAGTCTAACCACCTGCTAGGAGACTCCCAGACTGGTTTCCGCCCCGGCCATGGAACAGACACTGCCTTGCTGGCAGTAGTGGAGGAGGCAAGGAGCACTCTAGATACAGGAGGGTCAGTGGCAGTGATCCTCCTGGACTTGAGTGCTGCCTTTGACACCGTGAGTCATCAGGTGCTCCTCCAACGGCTGTCAGAGGCAGGTGTCTCGGGGACGGCTTTGAAATGGCTGGGATCTTTCCTCGCTGATCGTTTCTACCAAGTCTGGGAAGGGTCAGAGCAATCTGCCCTAATCCCTCTTCAATGTGGAGTCCCGCAGGGCTCATCGCTGAGCCCTACCTTATTTAATATATATATGACTCCACTTGAAAGAGTGGTCGCCCCTTCGGGGGTGAAGATCATCAGCTATGCTGATGATACTCAGCTGGTGGTGGGCCTCACGCAGTTGGCGGAACACCCTGAGGTGTTACATGACTGCCTCGCCAATGTTTATCGTTGGATGTCCATCCCCGCCCTAAAGCTCAATGGAGGTAAAACCGAGCTGATGCTCCTGGGCAATTCCAGTCCCTCCATCATTGCGAGCTGTTGGCCCCGGTCTCTTGGTGACCCACCATCCCCCAAGAAGGAGATCAAATCCTTGGGAATATGGTTGGAAGATGATCTGTCCTTCAGGACTCATGCCAAGAAGACCGCAGGGGTTTGCTTTGGTCTGCTGAGATCAGCCCGAAAGGTGTTACCTCTGCTTCCCGATCCAGCAAGGAAGCTGTTGATACGTGGCCTAATTCTATCGAGGCTCGATTATGGGAATGCGCTGTTTCTCGGTGCCCCCGAAGCTACCTTTAAAACCCTCCAACAGGTGCAAAATGCAGCTGCGAGAGTCCTTATGGATGTTCCCAGAAGACAGTCTGCTGCTCCGGCCCTTAAAGCGCTCCACTGGCTCCCCGTGAAGGAGCGGGTGAAATTTAAAGCGCTATGTACAGCTCACAAAATTTTACATGGTAAAGGTCCTCCCATCCTTGCTAATATGGCCCGTCCTTACAAACCCCCACGTCTGCTGCGCTCGGATCAAAAACACCTTTTGCAGTCAGCGAGAGTAAGAAGAGCCCGGTCTGGGGGCAGGCGTTTCTCTGTGCAGGTGGCCTCTCTTTGGAACTCTTTGCCCCTCAAGATTCGCTCAGAACCCAAGATCCTACCATTTAGGAAACTGCTTAAGACCCACTTGTTTCCTCTGTAGTGATTAGCTGAGTCTCTCCTTCTGGTCTGTTGCGCCGGGATGCCCCCGGGTAAGCCGAGCGCATTACAAGTTTCATATTATTATTATTATATACTGAGGGTGCGTTTTCTGGAATGAAAACACAGCAACTCGATCCGATGACTCTACAAGCTCCGCCCCTATCGGCCAGGATGACGTCAAGAACAAGACGATTCTGGAGGACAACAATCTGCATAGCAGACTGCTCCTCTGTTAAGTTGCCTAGGGCGGAAGTAGTTTCATTCACTACTGCTTCGAGGGTTCTGGTTAATTTACGTATCAGTTTACTATTAAAGACAGCACCTAAATAGGGAAAGAAACCTTTATTGAAGTCTGTATACTGCTCCCATGCTGTTTCAGTATAGTCGACAATCGGAAGATCTCTCTTGGGTCTATTGTGTACTAGATGGGAGTCCCTATGATAATCAGGAGGGGCTAGGAAAACAGGTGGCAGAAGGAATGCAATGTAACAAGTACCATCCCAATCTAGAGGTAAACGTATATATGCTGTATGACCACAAATGAAATAGGAATGACGGGAAGCTCTGAATGTAGACTTGCCTTTATCACTGAATTCGATCACAGTAGTACATTTACTATGACCTAGGTGTACTGAACCATTCTTTCTGACACATAATTCACCTTGGACTGGTAATACTAACATAGCGGGCAAGACTGGTTCGGCTTCGGACTGGACATTCAGAATCATGAGGTTGAGTGTAAAATTACCTAATCCATATACTTCGTTTTCTAGATCGGTCCCTGTCCTTTGGGGAAGACCCTCCTTGTCAGGGAAACATACTTTATGCAAAACTGTGTTCAGATTTCCCCATACCCAATTGCCCTTGTAAACTACGGAATCAGAATCTAAAGAATTCATTAAACTAAACCATGCACCACAGGAACCATTATGTGTGAACGGGTACGGAAAGAGGGGCAGAACTCCCTTGTACTTCTGATAGGGAGGGAGTCGGCCACATATCCAACAATTGGTAGCATTGCTGGTCTGATGGGAATGATGTAACATACTGATGAATGTATTGTTGCGCAGCGCAAGTCGGTAAGATAACTCGTGCGGGGGCAATTCACTGAAAGTATGCTCGGCAGTGTTATTTGAAGAAGAATGTGCACGTGTGAAAATAGGAAAGTACATGTGTAGTAATATACTTGCAGCAATAATTATAATACTCAGAAAAAACATAATCAATAATGTCACAATGCAGTGAATGCGGAGAGATTTACAATATTCATGTTTCTTGATCTGTTTCTGTCTATCTCTCTCTCTATTGGGGTCTAGCTGGTACATGTCAGGAACTTGTCTAACCGATTCACCTAGGGGAGGACTTAAACAATTAAACTGTCTGACTTGCTAGACCTCAACTTCATACGAAATTCTTGGGAGGGAGTTTAGTATCAGTCTCTGGAAGGGGGCAGGGCTGGGAGTCTGGTTTTGGCGGCAGTCCATAGTGTCTTTTTACATGACTCGAGTGGAGCCAGCCCTTGCGGCCCTCCACTTTCACTGCTGTCCTTGTTGTTAATAACACAAGCTTCGGCTCCTGCCAACGGGGCTCCAGCGGACTCCTCCTGTCGAAATTCCGGACAAAAACCAGATCCCCAGGGACGATCTCGTGTGGCTTCACCTCGGTGTTGTCGGGAAAGGCTGCAGCTAACTGTGAACGACATGATTGTAGTGCAGACATCAAGGAGGCAAGGTAATCTGTCAGCATATTACAGTCAACATCTGTGATCTTACGAGGCAGAGGCGTCCCCCACATATTCGGTGGCCTACCAAAGACCACCTCATACGGGGATAGCCCTGTTCTTGAATGTGCTATCATTCTCATGTAAAAGAGTGCAACTGGTAAAGCTACTATCCAGTCAACGCCTTTCTCTCTACATATCTTGGCAAGACGTGTTTTCAGGGTCTGATTATGTCTCTCTACGAGACCTGCTGCTTCGGGATGTCGGACACAGTGGAACTTCCACTGATAACCTAGCAGGAGTGATACCTGCTTCATGAGCTCGGACGAGAATGGCTGACCATTATCTGAGTACACGACACGGGGCAAACCATACCTGGGGAAAAATCCACGTACCAGCTGCTTGGCAGTGGTCGGAGCAGTGTAATCTGGGACTGGATATGCTTCTGTCCAACTGGAAAGTGCACATACAACTATGAGGACATATTTGAATCCTCGACAACGTTCCATCTGGATATAATCCATCTGGAGGACTTCAAAAGGGTGATCGGGAGGATGAAATCCACCTTGCTCTACGGGAATGCCTTTACCTGGGTTGAACTGACAACAGATCATGCAAGTATGCACTTTCTGTTTTGCTGCTGCTCGTAAATGCTTATTGAACCAAAGGTTTTGAATACTGTCTAACATGGCTTTTTCTCCTAAATGTGCAGGACTATGTACTGTGTTAATGATAACTTGAACCATCGAGTCGGGGAGAAACCATGTGGCTTTCCCCTTCGTCATCCATCCCTGTTCTGTCTGGATCCCTCCTAGTTCAATCCATTTCTTGATTTCGTCTGGTGTAGCATGTGTCTGTATATCAATTACATCTAGGGCGGGATCCCTAACTGTCATGCAATGTGTCGGTGTCGGGACTACTGTCTTTGTCAGGTCAGTTGCGTGAGTCTGAGTCTGAGCTGTATGCTTGGCTGTTCGATCTGCCAGGTCGTTACCCTGGGAAATGGTATCTGTAACTTTCGTATGTGCTTTGCACTTCATGATGGATATGGCTGTAGGCAGATGTATTGCGTCTAACAGAGCTTGAATGAGGGGACCGTGCTGGATCTTGGCTCCGTGAGAGGTCAAGAAACCTCTCTCTCGCCAGAGTACACCGAAGTCGTGTACGACTCCAAACGCATAACGGGAATCTGTGTATATGTTAACTTTCTTATTCTTTGCTTGTATACAGGCTTGAGTCAGAGCGATGAGCTCTGCTGCTTGGGCTGACAGGGTGTCAATACGATTCGTTTCTATGACTTCAGTTTCTGTCGTTACTGCATATGCGGCCACTAACTCTCCTGTACTTGTTCTCATACATGAACCATCCACATAAAGTGTCAGGTCTGGATCTGGTAATGCAATGTCTGTCAAGTCTTGTCTGGGTTTCGTCGTAATGGTAATGACTTCAACACAATCATGTGCCAAAGGGTCTGTCTCACTTAGTGGCAAAAGTGTAGCTGGATTCAATGTATTGCAACGTCTGATTTCTATGTGTGGCTGAAATAATGTCAATTCATAACCTGTCAGTCGTGCTATAGTCAAGTGTTGAGTCTGTGTCCTGTTTAAAAGAACTTCCACGGAATGTGGAACTTGTACTGTCAATCGGTGTCCTAACACTATGGAATCACTTTGTCTGATTGCTAGAGCTGTTGCTGCCACAGATTTCAAGCACGCAGGCAGAGCCTGGGCTACTGGATCTAATGTACTAGAAAAATAAGCACACGGTTTGTGTGAACCTGCTTGATCCTGGGTGAGTACTGACAATGCAGTACCTTCGCGTTCTGTGACAAAAAGTGTAAAAGGTTTACTGTAACATGGTGTCGCTAAAACAGGTGCTTGACATAGGGCTTTCTTCAGATTGTCAAAAGCATGTGTATGTTCCTGAGTCCAAGGGAGGACAGTCGATGTCGCTGCCTCCTGGGTTGTCAACTGTATGAGTGGCTTGGCTAGAAATGCATACTGAGGAATCCATTGTCTACAGTAAGAAGTGAGGCCTATAAAGGCCCGTACCTCCTTTTGTGTCTTGGGTTGTGACATGTTTACAATTAACTGGATACGGTCAGGTGTTAGCTGTCTCCCCCCTTTGGACAGCAAGTGCCCAAGGTATACCACTTGCTGAACACAGAATTGCAGCTTCGAAGGAGACACCTTGTGTCCCTTGTCAGCCAGGAAATACAAAACTGTCAGTGATGCTTGTTCACATTCTGGTTCACTACGGGCGGTGATCAATAGATCATCGACGTACTGAAGTAGGGCAGTGTTGTCAGGCATGTGAATACTGTCAAGTTGTCTTTTTAATGCTTGGCTATAGATGCTGGGGCTTTCTGTGAATCCTTGAGGTGCGCGTGCAAATTTGAAGCTTCGGCCATTTAAACAGAATCCGAAAAGATATTGGCTTTCCGGATCAATAGGTACACTAAAGAAGGCGTTCTTCAGATCAATTACAGTAAAGAACGTTGCCTCTGAATCAATAGCTGTCAATAATGAAGAGATGTCTGGAACCACAGGGTACTGCGGTACAATGCATTTATTCAATTCTCGTAAATCGATCACTAATCGATAAACTGGAGGGGTATTCGGATCAGTGCGTTTAAGAATCGGAATGATAGGGGAATTACATAGATTCGAGTCGGTTTCTACAACCACTCCTTGTGCAATGAGCTCGTCAATGATTTTCAGCAAAGCCACTACAGCATCTGGGGGTAACTTGTATCGTCGGATTCGTGGTAAAACAACACCTTGTTTCAGTGTAACTCGGTATGGTGTAATGTGCATACAACCTACATCAGTGGGGCCTTGTGCCCATAAATGTGCAGGAACATTCTGTAATCTGGAATCAATATCTCTCAACACATAGTGACCCTTAAAGTCACGCAGAAACAATCTCACTCCTTCCGGAGAACAACAAATTACAGCTCCTAGAGCTTTCAGTGTCTTGATACCTAATAAGTTTTCTGGACATGATTTCGTGAGCAATAAATCTGTAGTGCGGGACAACGGACCAACTGAAAGAGGAACTGGCTTCGATACTTCATTTACAATAGGCTTTCCTGAAAATCCAAGGGAAACATTCTGTGAGCCTGAGAGGGGTGCCCCTGGAACCTCGTCGTGACTGATTGTTGTCCTGCTTGCCCCTGTGTCAATCAAAAACTTTCTATCCTTTCCTAATACCTGACTATGTACATAAGGACCCTCTTGACCTACAGGAACCTCAATAAGAGGCAAGCCAACCTCCCTCTCTAGGCTGTTTCATGTGTATCGCTGGTAATCGGGATAATCAGTTTGAGCATATTGGTACATCTGCTGTGTTGCATGTTGTGTTGCGGCAATCGGTTGTGGCTGTGGTACCGCTACGGTCTGTACTGTCTGTTGTGGAGCATGCATAGGCTGCACATTCTGTGTAACGTGTTGTTGGGCCTGGTCCTGTCTAGGAGGACGCGGTCTCTCTTTAGTTTTACCTGTAGATATATTGTGTTTCAAAACTGCACAATCGTTTACATAGTGACCTGGCTGTTTACAATAGTTGCATGTCCCTTTAACAGGAGCTGCCGAATTATTGGACTGTGTCACGCCCTTTTTCTGACCGTCAGCTGGAACTGACTGAGCAACGAGCATTTTCATTTTCGTGTCTTTCATACGTCTTTGTTCGTGATCATGTTCTTCCCTTATTCTGTTCTGGTGGTACTGTAACATCTGTAACATTTGGGAAGGCGTGTTTGCTTGCCATTTGCTCTCGACTTTCAATACACGGTTCCTAACTTGGGGCAGAGAATTCTCGACTAATTTGGATACAAAAAGGTGTGGGTATGACTCGCTACTTGCTTTCAGGCCACTATTAATGATGAAACATTTCTCAAATCGGGAATAAAAATCACTAGTGTCCTCGTCGGGTTTCTGTTTGCAGGCTGAGATTGCATCCCAATCCTCCTTTTTAGTTGCCAACAACCTTGGCAATACTTGCACTAATAATCCTGGTAGTGCTTTAGTATGGTCCCCAAGACCTAAACCTGGGGTTCGGCCAGTTTCTTCTGTTTCTAGTAAAGCCCAATTAATCTTTTTGTCTCCCACCTCCCATTCTTTTTCCTTGAGTTTCTCGTAAATACCGGCAGGTAATAGTACTTTCAATATTTTCATAATGTCGGGATATGTATAATCTCCCATGAGTAACATGTCTTTTAGTTCACGATGGAAACCTGCTGGGTCTTTATCATGACTAGGCACTATTTTCTTCATTTCTAACAATTCCATTTTAGTTAAGGGTGTGTATACAAATACACGTTCTAGTGAATCATCTGGCTTCCTGATCGGGTGTACTTCTCGCAAGGGATTCTGTCTGTCTATGTAGAACATTTTTCTTTCTGGGGGTGGAGCTGAAACAAACTGTGGATTCAGGAAGGCACTATATCTGTGTCGATGTTCTAAAATTACTTTAATTAAATCGGTACCCAGGCCTCTCCATTTATTCATGAGTAACTCTACTAGTACATCAGGTAGGGGACCTGGATCAGAATGTTGGCTCTTATACAATGTAAGGAGGTGCTGTATCATGTACATACCAGCTAGTCGCTGTTCGTCTGGGGAAAGATTCAAAAATGTTTGCGCTAATGCGTCATCATTATATCTATCGGAATTGTCAGCCCATTGTACTGCTGACCTGGCTAATTCTTGTTCATCCATGGAATTGAGTACATGGTACCCCATTCGTTCTTGAAGTATTTTATCGGTAGCCTGAAATAGATGTTCAGGAGTCTTCGGATTTGACATAGCAGAGTGAAAAAGTCTCTTGCTTTCTGGACGTAACGTTTTATTAAAAGATCTACCCTTTCCTACATATGCTACCGTACCTATGTCTTCTTCTAGCTCATCCTCCTCTGAGGATTTATTCTTGTCATTATCTGCTTCACTTTCAGCTTTCTCTCTTTCATGAAATACTGTTATTTCTTTACGGATTTTTCTGCACATGGCCTCTATACATTTCTGTCTATCATGTTTTCCGTCTGCAATATTCTGACCCCATGTAGTTAGTACCTCCATCTCTTCTTTATTTACACCAGGCCGGTCTCGTTCTCTCATGAAACAGTTTATGAGGAATCTTAAAATCATACTTTGAATGTCTACTTTCTGATGTGTCATGGCCTCGTGAATACATTCCTGACCCTCCCCAGTCTGAACAAAACGATATATCCTGTCTAGATAATTTTGCATTCCTGGAAATAAAACTAAAAAGTTTGCAGCCCGTCTTATACGTATTGAGGCTAATATCATGCAACCGTCTTTGCCTGGTACTGGATCATATCTACAGTCTGTAAGATACTCTTTAAGCTTTTCAATTGTGACTGGTTTCGGAGTACGTTGCATTGCTAGTTCTCTAATAGTTAATCGCTGTACTGGTGGCGGGGTACGGTAACCTCCTGATGCACCTCCTGAGGCGGAGGCTTGAGCATCACCTGTCTGTAGAGTTAGTGCTTGCTGTAACTGGGTTGGAACCTGGACCGTGTCAGACCCAAAAGGATTAAGCGGATTAATAGGGGGTGCATGAAGTGGTGCAGGAAGGGTCGGTTGTTGCGGACCTGGGGGCTGATGATCAGCGGGTGGTACAGGTGCAGGTGGGACATTGGTATATTTGGGAGCTACATCGTCTAAATAGGAGGAAAGAAAAATATCTGCTGCGGTCTTGTGACGTAATTTAGTCGGAACCAATGGAGGGGGCAGATCTTTCAGTATTTCCGGGGTCGCCTTAGGCAGGCCCTCGGCCAGTACTGGATATAATCCTGTCATAATTGCGTTGCTCTGTCTTTCGTGTTGTTCTATTCTGACTCTCTGTCCTTCTTCTAGTAATTCCTTTTCTTTAGCTTTTTCAGAATCTTCTCTACTTTTCTCTGCTTTTCTGAGTGATTTCTCTGTCCGTCTGTGTGATTCTTTACGCCATAGTTCAATGGCATCTTTCTGTGACTGTCTGGCTTTCTTTTTCCATAATGCTTCCTCTACTCTCATGATGCACTCGGCATCCCATGTCCCTGTAACGGGCCATCTCTGATTCTCTGCTAAGTCCTTAGTGTAGTCCACCCACAAGTCGAGATATAATACGGCATCTAAGCCGTGCTTGTGGTACATAAAATATCCGGGAGTGTCCCTGGGTGGGATGGGAACAGCTTCCTCGAGTATCCCTTTCCTAGTTCCTATCTGACGTAGCTTAGAAAACAGTGGCATTCTGAACCTTGATACTTGATACTTGATACTTACTCGGACTTGAACACAACTAATACAATAAACACAGTAATGAAGATCAAACAATCACTCATACCACGACATTAAAACACATTAAAACATTTCGGAACGGACAATAACTTGATAGCTGGATACTTGATATACTGCTAAACAGTACAGATACACTGCTAAAACAGTGCAGACCGGGTCTGTGTACCCAAACCCGTCTTGACCGGACACAAATTAATGCACCCGTCTAGATGCGTCCCCAGCAACGGTACTCACCGGGAAGCACGGAACGGAAGGCCTCGGAAACTCGACACTGGACTGGACCGGACTGGACTCGACTCGACTCGTGACGTAGGTACTTCGGAACTGGTGGGCCTCTGAACACCTCGGACCTTGCTCTCTCGGCTGGGCTCTGGTCGGGATCCTCCGCACTCCTCACCGCCTCGTCTGGGTGTCGATCGCAGTCTCAGTCACCTCCGTTGGCCTGAGGGAGATACAGGAAACCCTGTGGGTACGCGTAGTTGTCCGTCACGGCTGTGGCAGGGGGCTAGGCCTGCAACGCACCGCCGGCGCGTAAGGTGGGGGAGGGGTCCCTGTTCGGGAGCCAAATTATGTGGTAAATAAAGTTTACCTATGCGGAATTTCTATGCGGTAAAGTTCAATAAAAATAGCTCAATCAAATGAGAGGCAGAGTCCGTGGCATCTGAGTTTATAAGGGTTTTATTCCATAAAATGGAATTGGTTCGAACCAGGTATCATGTTCCATCACCACGAAGGTTCAGGAAGGGATAGACAATGCTTTATTAACAGAGTACAATATATATAGTAAATGCATACAATGGTGATGGATACAGAAGGCGTAACAGCTGAGAGAAAAGAGATAAGAACACATGTACGTAACAGAAGGCGTGCACGAGGGCGTACACGGAGGTGAGTGCTAGAAACGTCACATGAGAGTGTCACAGGTGGGTGGATCCATAGAGGAATCCTGCAGTGTCAGCAGAAATATATGGCAGAGATGCGCGCGCAGCAGCATGACGTGTGATTGAGGTGGAACTGGAGGGTGAAGGGGACTTGACATTTAGCACTATACGTGGAGACAGAAGTCTGGCGTGTCAGAACAACCTAAACCCAAATCATATCTAATATCTTGTGTTTGAGGAACTGTATTATCTAGAAGGAAAGGTCTCTCGGGCAGAGGCTATTCTATACTGACTGCTAGTGCATGCATATGTGACTACGTGTAATGCGAGGGGCCATGAGCCTACCATGGTAACGGGAGCAATGAATTACTTGCACGGAGACAGAAAACCGGGCCCTTTGCTCTGCAGCTGGGGAGATGTTTTCCTAAATCACTAGACAGGAATGTATTTTCGAGGAGCGGAGCAGATAACTTGAAGGCAAAATACAGTCTTGGCAGGCAAACAGGCCGAGCCGGGCACCGCTCGCCGCACAGGGAGTAGGGTAAGGGTCATGGATGCAGATCCAGGCTGCAGCTTTCAGAGGCAGAAGGCAGAAAGGGCTCAATGGCAGAAATCAGGGCCTAGCTCGCCAGAGCCAGGAGAACGTGAAAATGCACCATGTAAAGACGGTGGCACGGCATACTTAGGAACTGAATTTTCGACCCATTCATGGTGGGTCTGAAAGAGGACATGTTAACGTTGGACGCAAATGTATTTGCGTCTTCATAGCGGAAAGTGGAGGGAACATACATGTACTTGAAGCACGTACATGGAGCCGTTGGGGTCTACGTTAGGGGACACAATTGACCATAAAAATTCATATTACCTCACATGGTGAGCCTGAATCCACCATGAGCTCAATCTCTTTACTGTACACGTAAAATAAACATTTGGGAGAAAACAACCTTCCTATGTAACCTTTTTGAATAATGGACACAACCAAACCCTTATTGGACTCTAGAATTTGACCATCCTCTGTGCCCTCATTAATAGATGACACTTTAATAGGATCTGAGACGTTGGAAGAGGAACGTGCTTGAAAGTTACGTCTATCCCTACAAACATTACTAAAATGTCCCATTCTCCCACAAATTTTGCATTCCCTGTTAATAGCTGGGCAACCTTGAAAGGAAGCAATATGAGATTTACTACCACATCTAAAACAAGTAAATACTCTGTTGAAATTCTCTTGTCTTTTGTAAGAAGAATTTGTAAAGTTCCCTTTGTTTTTTCCTAGAGTAAAATTTGAACCTTTGTAGTCCAGTTTAGGCTTTAAAACACAAACTTCCTCCTCTGATGTAGACTTATTGGTATTGGAACTTTTTTCCACTAAATTCATCAATTTTTCTGACATTTCCGTAGACTTTGCTACTGCAATAGCTTCTTCCAAATTTGGATCTCCCATACACCAGAGTTTCTCTTGGATCTTTTTATTTTTGACATGGACGATGATTTGGTCTCTAAGCATTTCGTCACACATCATTCCAAAATTACAATGTAGACTTAAAGATCTTAATGCAGTTAGAAAGTCATCAAACGATTCATCATTTTTTTGTGCTCTGGTGTAAAATTTAAAACGGTTTAAAGCAATGTTGGCTGTAGATTTAAAACGTTTTTCAAGTCTAGATAATGCTTCAACATACACGTTTAAGGCATCACCCTCACCAGGCCGTGCAATACTTTGTGGTAATGTTCTAAACATTTCCTGTCCTTCTGAACCAAGGCAATGAAGTAATATGCTTTTCTTTCTTTCAGCCCCCATTCTCTCCCCATCAATGGCCTTCATATAATTAAAGAACTCTTCTTTCCATCTAGACCATGGCATTGGAGGGTCACCTTTGTTTTGCAAAAACTTAGCTGGAGGATCAAACTGCATTTTTTTTTTTTATTTAACGTATGAGATAACAATTTCTAAAATGTGTGGTAGATTATAACACACTAAAAATATAACTGAACAAACTTAATGCAATATAAGCAGTGAATGAGAATAAGAAGTTATTTAAAAAAAATATGAATAAAGTACTTGCACCAAAATAATATAGCGTTGAAATTACCAGTGTTTGTTCGAAATTTTGAGTATTCAGTTCTTCCAATGTGCTTGAAGATATAAAACAAACAATTTTGAGTATTCACTTCTTCCGATGTGCTTGACGATATGAAACAAACTGAACTTTATTGAAATGGACCGTGTTTGTGAAAAGCTTTTGATGTTTGCCGGGATACGCGCCCAGAATGCACAGCGCTACCCAGAATGCCTTAGATTTCCCAGAATTCGCCGCTTCATAGGAATCCAAAGCGTCGGGAAGAAGCAACAACAAATGGAACGCTCTCGAGCGCCAGGACACCGAAGACTTGAAAGATGCAGGTAGGTTCGAACAATAACTTGAGCCGTTGCAGCTTGTCAGCGCTGGGGTGAACTTAGCGATGACTTGTGCCCGCTACAAATCGCCGGTGCTGCACACAAAAACACTCGAACTGACTGCCGAGCGTAGGTACTGCTGAGATTAGGCACTGAGGAAATCGCTTGGCAGTTGTGAACAAACCACAAAAGAATTAAAAGTGCCAGCGCTGTCAAATGGCCGCAAACTAATAGAATAAAAAGATGGTTGTGAAACTAAACACGCCGTCAACATCCGATACACTGCTCATGCGCAAGCAATTTCCAATACAGCATTGAAATGTAGCATCACACACGGAAAGCTTGAGAAGTGCCAGTGCCACGCAGGATTACACTCTGTCCATCCTTTTCATAAGATTAAGATGAATGTCCAGCACCTCTCAGAAACGCACTGAAATGTTAGAAGCAGTATATAATTGAGATCAATAGAAGTACAGTACCTTGAGATAAAATGGTTTCAAGTAGTAAAAACGAAGAAATTGAAAATAAGTACATTTATCCACTGGGTTCATTGAGTACTCCGCTCCTGTGCTGAGAATTGGCGGGAGTAAATGGTCCTCGTCGCCAAATTTTGTAAGAAATCAATCCAAAAGGTATTTTCTAGTAGTTTATTTGAAGATCAGCGCAGCAAAGTTCCTGCCAATGGTGAGGCAGGATACAACTGCCTTCCAAGCACAGAATGCTACATTAGCACAATTCTGTTTGGAATAAAGAACCAATGCAGAAACA
Source organism: Lissotriton vulgaris (assembly GCF_964263255.1). NCBI lineage: Eukaryota > Metazoa > Chordata > Amphibia > Caudata > Salamandridae > Lissotriton > Lissotriton vulgaris. Next base: position 1,063,164,971 of record NC_141699.1, read on the forward strand.
TGACATGTCTCATGCCTTAAAGGCATACATCTATAAATACAAATAGTGTATTAATATGAATATCAAATACAGAATGTAACAGTTAGTTTTACCCGATCTGTACTATGGTGAATGAAAGATATTTTACCTAGCCTTCAAGTAATAAAAATCGCTCTTAAGATGCATCGTTGGGGTGTGGCAATTGTGGTACTCGACAGTTGGCACACAGAAAGACCCTTAGAACAATACACCCATTAGAATGGAAAGTCTCCGGTGCCCAAAAGGAGACTCCTCTGAAGTTTGAGATAGATTACCACAGTAAATAATAGTTTTGAAGTTGGTTGCTTCTACTACACCAATAACCACAAACTTGATCACCATATTCCCCCTGATCACTACATCATTAAAAAGCAATGCATTGTAATTGAGAACAAGGTCATTGATGTCATTAGAGCACACATCATTAACTCTGCCCGGAAGTACACAAACTCGAGCACAGGAAGAATGCAGGGGCGGCTCTAGGCTCATGGTGGCCCTGGGCAGGGAGCGTAGGTAGGGGGCCCCGGAAGAGGGGGTCCGGGCGGGGCGGAGCGCGGAGGCCAATGAAGATGGGGGGTCAGGGTGTTTGGAAGTGGAACAGAGCCAGAGGTCGCCAAATCCCTGCCAGGGGCCGCCACACAAATATGTATCCATCCTCAGAGGATTAATATATTAAGGATATATATTTGCGTGGTGGCCCCTGGGGTTTGGTGGCCCTGTGCAGGTGTACAGCTTGCACATGCCTAAGGCCGCCCCTGAAGAATGTACATGTGCTTGAAAGACTGGGAAGCTTACTGAAGCGCAGATACCACAATGAATCCAAGTAGGACTCTTCAAATTAGCATACTTTTAGAGCTATGCAGTCTTCTTACCTCATTCCACTCTTCTTCTGTGGTGTCAAAGACGTTCTTGAAGTCGAGCCCCATGGATGCATTCGACAACAGATAGTCAATTCTTCCATATTTTTCTAAAGCCTTATCCAAATACAAGTTCAGCAAGTTAGAAGACCATGAAACAGTTGCGTCATTATATGTGACTGGTTTGCATATTTAGATCTACACTATAGAAAATGTCTCATAGCCACAAAAAATAATGGCGTACAATGTAGGTCCAGGAGGGCAGGAACCATCACAAAATTTTGAATATCCCCCTAAAATATATATGCATAACTGAACCTTAAATTCAACCTACTTACATTTAGTTGTTATGCTCAAAATCTGGACCTACAAGGGACACCGCTGATCTACAACGTGAATAAAGAAACCTCAAGATAGATTGCCACACATATAATGCCAGTAATTCAGTTTTTTAGGTCTGGTCTTAGTATAACCGTTTGATTATACCAAAAATACATATAAGCCACTGAAACATAGATGTTTTCAGTGAGCCCTCTTCATCCAGTAATCTGTTTTAGTATCGTTTACACTTTGCTTCTGTCCAACAATGGAGCATGGAGTGCTGGGTCAGCCTACTTCAGTCCCAATGCCTTTGTGAGAGACAACATTGTGCCAAATGCCAATGTCATCACCCAGAGATAAAGATAGTCACTTTCAGTGCAAGCATCTTTTAGACCAATGTTTCTTTTTTTTTACAATTTGTATTTTCTTTTACTTAGCAGCGCTCCAAGGAGCTGAGGATGCATCTGACACATATTGGGCATAAATAGGGTGAACCTGCTCATTCAGCTTCACTGTTTGGACCATCAGTTTTATAAAATATCACTGTAATTCGGTGTTTTGGGATTTTCTTTAGATATAGTTTGGCATGTTTTTTTAAGGCTGTCTACTCTTTTCACAGCCATTTGTCACCCTCTTTAGTTTCGTTAATTTGTTTCTCTTTCCAAGGTTTCCACTGTATTGCTCTCTAGTTTGTGTAATTATTGTGACCCTTTAACTTGCTCAAACAGTCCGTCCTGTACTCAGCTTGTTCTGTATGATTATGACTCCACCTCTGTCAGCTGGTTTTACTATTATTTCCTCTAACAGAAACATTTAGAAGAGAGATAAATAACCTGATTGAAGTAGGTGAAACTAACAATTGGATATAAAAGATAAAAACTGAATTTTTCAGAGAGTCTAATCTGGTCACTCCAGCATTTTGCACACTACTGAAAATATATAAGAGCAGGACACCGGTACCCAGTAGACCAATACAATCCTGGATCAAATCAATTTAGGAGCCATTATCCAAATTCAGCAATTTCTTTCTCCGCCTTATGGTGGAAAGAATTTCAACGTATCTAAAAGATACAGAAGGTCTACTACACCTACTGAAGGAGAGCCTGTATGACCCCAGCATGAACTTCCTCAGTGGATTAGTTATGGAATGCCTATATATATGCTCTGCGCCAATAAGAAACTATGAGGATAAAGGAAGGTCTTCTGTTCTCAGACCTCTGGGCCCATAACACTCCTAGACACTGTGTTACAATGCATGTGTCCATGCTTGACAACATTATTTTTGATTACGAAGATACCGTGCAATTGCAGGTACATGGTACCAATATGGTAATTAGGTTTGCATTGCATGTACTATGCCCATCACTTTGAGGAAGCCTACATAATAACTAACACCAATCCTTTCAGAAGTCAGATTACAATCTGGCGGAGGTCAACAACAAGGTCCTTGTGATCTGAAGGGGTGACATGCAGAGTGGAATGAATTTCATAGAATGGATTAATACAAAATATCCTACACTCCATCACCATAGAGACATTAACCTTACTTGATGGAAACATTTTCCATGAATGAGGTACCCTGTGGATGGACACCCATCAAAAGACAACTGATAAGAATAGCCTTTTGCAATTCTACAGCTTTCATCCATGGACACAAGAGGAACCTCTTTTCGGTCAGCCAATTCTTCAGACTTTAAAATAAGTGTAGCCACTTTGAAGACTTCAATAAGCAAGGATAACTATCTAGCCAGAAATTGAAACAATAAAACGACCAAAAAAACATAATTAAAAAATCCCCTAATAGAAACAGGAATAACAACAGGAATGTCCTTACATACAAACACCTACAGAAGTATTATAAACAACTGGTCTGCATCATCGCCTACGTTCTGTCCAACCAGAAAATAAAATTGATCAACAAACATTGGTGGATCCCACATACCAGGGACCCTGACTTTGAAAAACCTATCTTTGCACAAAATGTGCAAGAAACATCAGGGAAGTCTTGGTACACACAAGTGGCCGACAACCCGAGAAGAGAAATAGCATTACTGCTCTATGGGTGTCCAGTACGGGTGGTTACAGACACCTCCCATGCAGCACCTAAAATGTTTGCCACCTCATAAAAGTATCAAAAACATTGGACCTAGGATTCATATCTTCCAGGTGCCACGCATCGGGGTTAGACTAAAGCATTTTTGTGCTGGTGTCCACATCACGGCACTATGCATTAGTCACACATTAGTGTTCCCCTACCGTCTATCGTAAGGTGCGCTCTACCGTGCTGTATTTATCAACAGGAAGTATGTTGACAGTGAGTGTGCTACGCGAGCTCAGACAAATACCCATCATGTAATTCCTCCTCATTCCCTTGTTTGGTTAAGATAGAAAGCTGGTGTTCAACATTGCATAGCATGGAAGTGGTAGTCTTCAGCAATGCTGTATACAAAAATTATTTTTCAGCGTCTGTTACAATTGCTATCAAAACCTAAGAAAGAACGTCGATTCCAGAACACAGACTCCCTGATATTGAGTTGGATAGTTTTTGTGAAATGCTAATGCAAAAACATGCCTGCATATTAAAGGTCACTACAAACACTCGTGCTAATCATATAAATAAAGCAGGCACCCGTTTATAAACACCACTATTTACAAAGAGAGTGGAACAATATGCTTTAGCTCTGGAGAAGCACTGGTGTCCAAAACACGTGTTAGCTGACACATGAATAGAGGAAAAGAAGAAAGATATTTTTGGTTGAAGATATTTATTCTGAATTATAATAAACAAATTAATTGATTACTCTATAAGAGTTGACTCAATGATAAGACTGCAGGGAAATATATGTTCTTCTTGTAGAGCACTTACAGTGTTGGGCTAGTCCTGAGTCCCTAAACCAAATTGTTGAGTCTTAATGAGCTAATAGCATGCAGCTATTTTTAAGAAAAACGATGTTACCAAATATGGAGCAGGGTGCCAGATTTACTATTTATTGATCGCAAAAATCAATCTCAATTTGTGACCAGTGTTTTTGTGACAAATTTAGAATGGGTTTCAATCAGACTCACTTCATGAATATTGCTATTTGCATATTTTGAAAAACACCATGGCTCTAACAACCTTTCAAAAGAGTATTTTTTCTTAATGTGGCCTATTTTAATTAAATAAAATAAGGCTGTATTAAAAAACGTTACTTTTTTTAAACTTTGTTTGAGAGTAGGCAGTAGTGTCCTGGACCATTACCCACTTCCAAACAAACTTTTGTTAACATTATCAAAGAGGTCCCAAAGGTACACCGTCCCCTAAGTATGAATAATTACAACCTTTACAGTATTGTATATGTATAAAAAGATCATCCAAATAAAAGAAATATTTAGCAATTACAATTTAAATTAGTAAAATTACAGCGCAATGAAGAGGTCAAGTCAAACTCGGAAGGCATCAGCTACACACGCGTCCTTTGGAACCAGCGTTTCATCTCCCAAGAGGGATTCTCCAGAAGGTTTTAGTAATGGTGTGTTTAAAGGTGGCGCTTTGGCCACCATCATATCAGACAAACCCTATGTGCAGAATGCACTTGTAAATAATGACAAAATGCAATGCCCAATGAATAATTAAAATGGCAAATCAGCTACATAACAAAATGACAGCAAAAAGGATACAAGTGAGCATATAACATTCCATCATGGCTTGATTTTTTCTTCAACAGATAAACAGTAATCCGTACATGAAATGTGTTCAATCTTCAACTTCTGCTCCCCTTGACATACTGAGTATTCCAGCTCACCTATACACTACTGTACCCCTTCACCTACCCAACAACAGCGAAATGGGTTAAAGGAAGATGAACAATAGTTACTTACCTGTAATCTGTGGTTGTCCAGTATTGGTGTCTTTCATAGATTCACATGCCTGAATCATTCCCCGTCGTCGGGGTGGGAGTCCCACAGTACATAAAATAGCAATAATATGCCGTAATATCATAGTAAAACCAGTAATTCCCAACCAGGAAGTAAAGTAGCCCAAGCTACAGGAGAAAAAACTTCCACACTCATGACTATCCTAGTCATTTTGTATAGACCAAACTGCAGCCAATCAGGCGACAGCACCCACCAGAAGGTTCTCCCCAGAGACTCAGGCTCTCAGATTTTCTCGCAAGGAGTGATGGTAAACCAATGTAGCCTAAGAGCCTCTGAGGGGAGGTGGGCAGGTTGCATGTGAATCTATGAAAGACACCAATGCTGGAGAACCACAGATTACAGGTAAGTAACTATTGTTCTTCTCCAGTATTAGGGATGTCTTTCATAGATTCACATGCCTGAATCAGAGTAGTTAGAAGTACACATCCGTGTCTGGAAGACGCTTCTTGTAGTAAGTGTGAGAAGTTGGCCTGATATGTAGTGCTCACTATTCTAGTGATCACTGCGTATCATTCCAAACGACCCTTATTGATGATTGGTTGTAAGTCAACCGTTAGACCAGCTATCCTAGTAGCATGGGCAAGAGCAGTCTTTAGGCTAAACTCTAGAGGGCGTGTTAAGCCAGCTGTTATACCATCACATATACCCCTTGAACACCCAGTGAAAGGACACCACACAAGTTGTTATGAAAATAAAGTATATTTATTTAGAACACAACAGCCCTGGACTCTTTATGAGGACAGGGCGCTAAGCACAATACAAAGCTCTTAGGAAAATACGCAAAGTCGCACAATTTACACAAATGCCCGAGGGGCACGAAAAACCATATACTCTAAAAGTGGAATGCGAAATTACTAGCAGGTAAGTACTACGCTAATAGGCTTTGGGATCGCTAGGACTTGACTACTGAACCTTCAGATTACTAGCAGGAGGCCTAGGGAGATCGGGTGCAGAGTGTGCACTCTCACGCGTGATGCGGGACAAAGTCTATGGATGCTAGATTTCGTAAAGTTAGTGATATCGGACGAATCTGACTAGGTAGAGCTGAAACGAAAAAGGATCTGGACCCTTGGATAGCAAAGCTATGCTGGAGCACCAAAATGCTGAGTTTACCTAGCCCAGGGGCTGCGGATGCATAGGTCTGGAAAGACGTCGGGAATCCTCGTTGCAGTCTATGGAGCCTGAAAGAAGAAGTTGCTGGCAGGCGACCAGTGAAGAGATTCGGAGGGATCCAAGCCTGGATCGAAGATGGAAGACACCTGTAAGCAGAGGGGACCAAGTTCTGAATCACTAGCCAGTGATTAGATGGGCACCAGGATGGCACCGGATGGAGTCACCTCGACCAGGTGAGTGGGCGACGCTGGGCTCTGCAGTCTCACGGACCAGGAGGCGTTGTCGGCGACCAGGATGGAGGTGCGAGCTGTTCCACGATGGTATCTGCTGTCGACGTCGCTGGACCTAGGATTGGGGCAACAAGTCTTGGCAAATGCAAGCCCACGCGGTGGACTCAAAATGGCGTCTGGAGTGGACCAGGAGGGTCCGGGCTGCTCCTCTGTTGGAGGGGAGCAAGGGCCAGTCTGGAGCAACTAGACCAGCGGTGTTGATGTCGTCGTTCATCGTCGGGAAGGCCACAAGCCAGCAGGCTAGTAGCCAGACAACGCGGTGAGCAGCAAAGAGCAGAAGGGCCCCACGCAGATCTCGTGGAGGCTGGGAGGCTGAACTTCGGTGCTGGAGCTGCTCAGGGCTGGGGCTTCTCACACCCCAAAGCACTCACTCGAGGATCCCTCGGCGGTTGCGCTGGGCAAGCGTCGTGCAGTCCTGAAGATGGCCGGTCCCTCGAGGTCTCGTCACACCCACAAATCTCAGCTGGGCTGATGATGCAGGTAGAGGTCAGAGGTGCCAGGGAAGCCGGTTCTTGTCGAGCTGGGCAGTCTTGATCCGGAGGAGAGACTTACAGCAGACCGCGATGCTTGGATGGTGCCTGCGAATGCAGGGTGACTACTCCTTAGTCACAAGGGAGAAATCTTAGGAAGAAGTCTTGAGTTCCTTTCGTCGAAAGTAGTTTCAGGATTCAAAGATGATCTAATTTGGAAGGGGGCCCGCTCCTATCTTTATACTAGGAAAAGGGGCTGGCACGCAACTAGGTCCTGCCCATGGGTGGGACCAGGAAGGGGGGTGGTTACAACCCTCTCCCATGCCGGACTTTCCCCAGCTCAGGGGCTGGTGTGCCCCTGGAACTGGTTCTAGCCAGCAGATGCATAGTGAGCACCGGGGTGCCACTTGCAGTCACCTTCCTCTAAAGCCCTGCCTACCCAGGATACACAAAACCCTGTCTGGGATGGTGCTAGCACAGCCCCTGACAGGAAACCCTTTGTCCAAGCCTCCCTCGCTGGAAGGACTCCCAGCAGCAGGAGGTCAGACTTGTGTCTGTGGTGGCAGCATCCATTTTGTGATGCTGAGGCTCGAGTTAACTTTAACCGGGGTTCACAGTTACATACATGTCGTGTCCCTCTAGAAGGGTGGAATGCTAACCCCGTCGCCAGAATTGGCGAGGGGTTAGTATTCCAATTCGTATGACACCTTACTCGACATGTTTTGATAAAGCGATACCAGAGTTGGCATATAACCGCGAGGATTATAATGCACTTAAGAGTATATGGTATGCGTTATCATGGAACAGCTATTAGGACTTGGTTCCGCAAGCTGCAAACGGGCTCAGCTCATGCCAGAGCACCATCTCACACGATTCCAAGCACTCTGCCTTCAGGATTGTCAAGGCCTGCCATAGGAGTGACTGATAGGAATACGGGTGTCCATTTTAGGGTTAGATATAGGTATACTATATCTAAAGCAAGGGGTGATTACACCACCTTGCCCCAGCTGTTGTGCAGCCAGTTGTGTCAGATTTAGATGGCCAGCCAGGGGTGGCATAATACATGCTGCAGCCCCTGGTAGGCCCTGGGTACACCTATGCCCTGAGTTACAGGGTCTGATAAGGTGGCCCAGTACCAATTGGTAAATGCACCTAAGGTACACGTGTCAATTTAGTGAGAGAACAGCAAGGCTGTGGGTCTGATTAGCAGGCCCACAGCCAGAGAAGTCGTAAACCAGTTAAGCAAAAAGCAAAAATCTGGGGTGATCATAGGATTGCAGACCCTACTCTCCTACAGTAAGCTGGTAAATATGACATGCACATAACCATGAAATATACCTGTATGTGTATATATATATATATATATATATATATATATATATATATATATATATATATATATATATATATATATATATATATATATATATATACACATACACATACATATACATATATATATATATATATATATATACACATACAGGTATATTTCATGGTTATGTGCATGTCATATTTACCAGCTTACTCGCGGGTGGGTGCGGTTTGCGGTAGAGGATTCCCGCAGTGACACAAAGCTCGCCTCCCAAAAGTTCCCTTTAGAAGGACCGCACTCGTAAACACAAGTTAATGCTCACACCATCCGTGTTTATTTGCTCAGAGACAACAGACGCGTTTCAGCATCAAGCCTTCGTCAGTGTTGATCGCACTGCGCATGCTGGCTAGGGTATTCATACATTCACTTGTTAGGCTAAACATTAATGATGGACTTGAAACATTGTAGCTAGGCTCCGCGCCATCTTTGAAGGTATATGTATACATTAAAAAGCTGTAATCCAGATACATGATTATGTATAAACAATGCGTTAGCCCGGCTGCAATGTGAGCGGAAATTAACCAAAATCTTGCCGTGTATCGGCATTTCTCCCCTCGCGCATCAAGGGGAGTTGGTGGGAGTTTGCAAAGCCGTGCGCCTCCCTTTCTTATTTCCAAAAGTCCATAAAGCCATGTATTGGCTCATACCACAATTGAACTAGCAGATAGGACAGTCAGTGCAAATTCTCACATAGGTCTTCTATACAATCAACAAAATTAGAGTATTTTCCCATTTAGTCATGGGAACTGTTCCTTCAATTCTTTTACATACTAAATTTCATTAAGTTTAATTGGAGCTATTAGGTTATACAGGTAAGAAACAAAGTCAGAAAGATTTTCAAAATGTCCAAAGTTAAAGATACTCAATCAGTTCAATTTACCAATCAGTTTTATTTTGAGTTCAAATCAACAGGATTCGCCACGTAGTCAATCCTGATTTCTGAGTCTATGAATTCTTTTCTAGACCAACTCTTTTGTAGATCAATTTGTGTTTTGCATCACATTTATCTTCCCAAATGGACAGCAAGCTCTTCCCCGCTGGTAAACCCCATCGGTACTTTTGTCATTAGATCTATAATGTACCTTGATTCTAGGCGTCATAGCTTTTTTAGCCTATCTCCTCCTCTCATACTTTCTGGCACATAATCTAAGCCGAAGTACTGTAATGTACTTCTATCTCTTTTATGTGCTTGATCAAAGTGTCTCGGGACAGGGTATGTGGGGTCAGACTTGTCAATTGCCCTGAGGTGTTCCAGGACTCTTATTTTTAGCTGATGTATTGTGCTCCCTATGTATCTAAGGCCGCACGGGCAGACAAGGCAGTATACAGCATAGGTAGTGCTGCATGTCAAAAATGTATTGATCAATCTCGAAATATCTGCTCCTGGCACACAGTAGGAATGAACCCTTTTGCTTCCTGAGCAGGCCTTGCATTTGCCGCAGGGGTAAAAACCCCCCATCTCAGCAATCTTACCTTTTTTAGGAATCACTTTCTCGAAATGGCTTCTGACCAGTGAATCTTTCAGAGATCTTGCCTTCCGAAATGTCACTAGTGGTTTCGATGGAATATCTTCCTTTAATACTGGGTCTGTTCTTAAAATGTGCCAGTTTTTTTGCAGTAGTCTCTTCAGCTTGTAAGATTCAGTTGTGTATGGCATAATCATCCGGAATTTCCCTTCCTTGGGTGATTGGGTACTTATGGGTTTCTGTTTGAGTAACTGGAGTCTTGGGACCTTTCTCACTTTTGCCAGAGATTTCAATAACAGGGCTGAATCATATCCTCTCCCACAGAATCTCTTTATGCATCCTTGGGCTGTCAGCTCAAAATCCTCCTCCGTACTGCTGTTCCTTTTGAGTCTGAGGAGTTCCCCATAGGGGATACTTTGTATCAGTCTGCTTGGATGATTGCTGTCAGCTCTCAAAATTGAGTTCCCTGCTGTTGGCTTACGGTATAGTGAGGTGTGTAGCCTGCCTTGCTCCACAAACACTCTCAGGTCCAGATAGTCCGCTGCCACCGGACTAACTGTCCCCGAGAAGTGCAGGTTGCAGTTGTTATTGTTCAGGACCTCGAAATACTGATGTGCCGTCTCCACCGCCCCCTGCCACACGATGAAGAGGTCATCTATGTATCGGTACCACCTTACTACCTTTCCAGCTTCATGTCCCCTGATCTGGAGTGCCATGGGCACCCGCTCCTCCCACCAGCCTATATATATATAGTATTAGAAAAAGCAGCTATGACAGAGTTAGCAGAAGATGAGAGCATTGTCATCCGTCCTGCCGATAAGGGTGGCAATATTGTAATCCTACCAAAAAACCTGTACGTAGGGGAAGCATTGAGGCAACTCAATGATGGTAAAACTTACAAGAAAAGCAATAGAGAAGAATACAATCTGAGTATCACTACAATTTGGGATAAATTATCAGATTGGAAGGACAAAGGATGGATCGAATGGGAGGAATATTGTTACCTTAAACGTGATTATCCAATCTTGCCAATATTATATTTGCTACCTAAGGTGCATAAATGCAAACATAATCCTCCGGGCAGACCCATCATTTCGTCCAGAGGGAGTGTACTGGAAAACATCTCCAGATACGTGGACCATTTTTTGCAGGAATACGTCAGGAGCCTACCCACATATGTACGTGACACCAAAGACTTCCTGGATAAAATCAAGGATGTAAAGTGGGAAAAGGACTTACTGCTCATAACACTAGATGTTAGCTCCCTTTATACCTCCATAGAACACACTCAAGGTATAGAGGCAAGTGCCAGATTCTTGAAAACTCGTAACATGAAGTACCTTGGGCATACTACTATGATCTTGGACATGATGAGGCATTGCCTAGTTAACAACTATTTTCTGTTCAATGACGATATTTATGTCCAACTGCATGGCACTGCGATGGGCACATGTTTTGCCCCAAGCTTTGCCAACCTGTTCATGGGCGCATGGGAGGCGGACATCAGAAATAGACCAGATATACAGGAGGATTTTCAGAACGTCACTATGTGGCTAAGATACATAGATGACATTTTTTTAATCTGGAAGGGCAGTAAGAACGCAGCCATTGAATTCATCTCCAAATTGAATACCAACAATAACAACATTACTCTTACTAGCAACATCAGTAATAGGGAGATTGAATACTTGGACACAAAGGTGAGAGTTCAGAACAACAAACTCAAAACCATACTGTTCCGCAAAGAAACAGCAGGTAACACCTTACTGCACGCCCTGAGCAGCCATCCTGACCCCCTGAAGTGGAGTATCCCCTACGGGGAACTACTCAGGGCAAAACGCAACTGCAGCACCATTGTTGATTATGAGAAGGAAGAAGCAACAATGGTACAAAGGTTCACCAACAGGGGTTATCCTAAATGGGTAATCAAAAGAGCCATCAACAGAGTGAAATCAGTGGAACGCAAAGACCTCCTCACCAATCAAAAGAAAGATGATGAGAATATCGATGATGAAATGGTCACTCGCATCATCCTTGACTACAATGGCAATCACAAACAAGTAAAGAAAAGTATTACCAAGAATTGGGACATTCTGAAGAATGATCCCATAATAGGCACTACTATACCATCCAGACCGAGTATCACCTACCGCAGGGGCCGCAACTTGAGTGATCTACTAGTACACAATTTGATCAGTGACATTACACCCCGGGGAGTAGATCTTCCCGGATTCTTTCCTTGTGGGCACTGCAAAGCCTGTGCGAGTAGTCAGATGGTTAAAGAATATTGGAATCCTAGTACCAACAAGATGGAAACCATTAAACAATTTTTGACCTGCACTACCACATTTGTGGTGTATGTACTTGTATGCCCATGTGAACTGAGGTACGTGGGCAGCACCACAAAAATGGCCAAACAACGGATATTGGAACATACCAGGGCCATAACGAATATAGACAAACAATATCCCATTGCCAGGCATTTCGAGAGTCATCATTTTTCTAATGCCAAACTTCTGAGATATTACATTGTTGAACAAGTGATCTTATCCACCAGAGGTGGCAACCGAGCATTGAGACTAAGACAAAGAGAATCGAAATATATCATTGGTCTCTGCACCCGTTTTCCGAAAGGACATAACCTCGATGAGGAATACAATGTACATTTACATCATGAATGATTTTTGTTATGGTTATTGTGATGATTTGACTTCAATAGTACATTAGTCCTCATATGCTTCCTTCCACAGGTTGAAAGGGTGGGACTATGTCTCAGGTCCATGAAATCAGCACCCCAGTCCTTTCAACGCTGGCCTTCTCCATTCTTCAGTTCAAGTATGTTTCCTATTTTGTTGAATCACAGCGCACTTCATCACTTTTGGTAGTTGGAACTGGGTTTTTTCAATGCAGATCCTCAACGTAGTTCTCAATTCTGCTGTTTTTGTGTACATTCATACATTGTGCCAGTCCTTTTTGAGCAGGACACTCTTGACTATTGGTGTCCGATGACATTCCCACTAACAAGGGAACCGAAAGTACGGATCTTGACTAGACTTACACAAGTGTTCTCACATACCCACTAACCAGGGAACAGAGAGATTTCACCCAGGTGGCCCAGCGAACCTACGGGGCTACAATGTAATTTACATTAGTATTGTTTACAGTCAAGTGAGTCAGTTACCAAGGGAACAACAGGATGTTCCATTGGCCAATCACGCGCTAACAATATAAGCACGTGATTGGACGACCCAATCATAGGGTCCGCATTCATTACCAGCACGAGTGGGCTCAATACATGTATTGTTTGTAATATACCCCTCGCAAACATGGACTATAAGCTTAAGTTACAATATAAGCCTAGGCAAATGTATATTTACCGTAAAATATCGTAATGGTATAACGACCTTATAATGTGAATTTTTGCACATGTATATTAATTTAGTTACATACATCAGGCAATTGTTTTATGTTATGAATACAAGTGAGAATCTGTACAAATGTCGTATATACCATTCAGGCAGACCCACTGAAAGATGGCGCCTTTAACACTAAGGTTAGGCGTATGAGTCCATCTTTGATGTTTAGTATGTACACACAGTAAATACAGCAAATGCCATGAGAACTATTGTGTGAACAAGCACTCACGGAGTGCGAAACGCGTCACGTAGGGCTTATGGCGTGAATAAACCCTACCTGTTTGGCAGACCTGATTTCTGGTGTGGTTATTGTTGTGCCTGAGTGCGCGCTTGGGACGGCGTTTTGCACTTCATATATATATATATATATATATATATATATATATATATATATATATATATATATATATATATATATATATATATATATAAATAATCACATCACTAAAAGCCTGCTAAAACGCAAATACTTGAGCATGTGCACAATAAAATAAGCATAACAAGCATCTGACAGCAGTAAGAGGAGGTGGGAAACAGAGGCTCACCTTATTTGAAAAGATTACGCAGAACTGCTTGACCCACTGAAGCATCGGTCTCGCTGGCTGCATCCAAACAGTAGTGTTTGGTGAAAGTATGCAGATGTGCTGGAGAGGGAATCCAGCGAAAAGAGCAGTTGAGGAAGACACTGCCCTTGTAGAGTGCACTCTAGGATCTGCTTGCAAAGGTCGTCCTGCTTGTGTATGGCAAAAGTCTATAGCTGGAGAGATCCATCTCGCAATTGTTTGCTTAGATACGGCTTGGCCTTTACGAATCGCACCAAAGGTGATAAATAGTTGATCAGATTTGCGTAACGTAGATGTTCTTTGCAAATAGAACTTTAAACATCTCCTAATGTCCAGTGTATGCAATGCCCTTTCTGCAGGGGATTGTGGGTTAGGAAAGAATGTCTTTAAGATGACAGGCTCGTTAAGGTGGAAGTCCGAAGGCACCTTAGGGATGAATTTCGGAGTTGTGCGGAGCACCACTGAGTCATTCGTGAACTGTAAGAAAGGATGATGAACTGTGAAAGCCTGGATATCACTGACTCTTCTATAGGAAGTCAAAGCCAATAAAAGTGACACCTTCCACGTAAGGATTTTCAAATCGGCTTTGTGGATAGGCTCAAAAGGATGGTGCATGAGCTGCGCTAACACTACATTAAGATGCCACGATGGAGGTGGACGACGTACCGGAGGGAACATTCTGAAAAGACCTTTGAAGAATTGTTGAATAATTCTTGAAGAATAAAGAGAAGAGTTCCCATCTTGTCGATATCTTGAAATCGCTGCCAGGAAAACCTTTAGGGTTGCATGAGACAATCCCGATTTTGCCAGATGTAAGAAAAAAGGTAAGATTTGCTCTGGCTTAGCTAAGAGAGGATGAATTCCAGCTGAGCGACACCAGATACAAAAACATTTCCATTTGAGACTGTACGTCTTTATAGTAGCAGGTGCTCTTGCTTTGGCTAGTACTTCCTTGCAATTTGTAGGTATGTTCAGGTGGGCGAACTCAAGGTATTCAGGCGCCAGGCCGCTAACTTCAGAGATGTTGGGTCCGGATGGTATATCTGACCGTCCTGGATGGAGAGCAGGTTCGAAGTTGGACGCAACTGGATTGGTTCGCACTCTGATAGGTGAAGGAGCTCGGCGAACCAATATTGGCGAGGCCATCTGGGGGCAATAAGAATCAGCCGACACGGTTCTTTCTTCATCTTCCGCAGGACTCTGGGAACTAACGGTATCGGTATCGGTATCGGTGGAAAAGCGTAAGCATATATTTGAGACCAGTTGATCGAAAATGCATTCCCCTGAGAGTCTTTGTGGGGATGCCAACTTGCAAACAAACGGCTGGAATTGACAGAAACCGGTCCTCGGAAGCTTGTTTCCGGACCAGCGAAGACATGGCTTGGCAGTTCGGGCTGGACTGTTCCCATGAGGCACAGGGTCAGACTGATTTGCATATAGCCATGTCTGAACTGGGGTGGCAGAGTGGGCTAAAGAACGGTGATGGATTAAACCCAGATCTTTTGACTGGGTGTGAGTGTTTGATTGATTCAGATGCTCCGTCCATCACCACCCCGTTTTGTACCGCTTTTGGCCGCCATAAGTGTGGCAGGGTATGCTCAGACGTGAGTCCCTTGCTCACGTTGCCACTGGATTCAAGCAAGCCGGGCTGAAGACGGCTGGAATTGCCAGAAACTGGTCCTCGGAAGCTTGTTTCCGGTCCAGCGAAGACATGGCTTGGCAGTTCGGGCTGGACTGTTCCCATGAGGCACAGGGTCAGACTGATTTGCATATAGCCATGTCTGAACTGGGGTGGCAGAGTGGGCTAAAGAACGGTGATGGATTAAACCCAGATCTTTTGACTGGGTGTGAGTGTTTGATTGATTCAGATGCTCCGTCCATCACCACCCCCTTTTGTACCGCTTTTGGCCGCCATAGGTGTGGCAGGGTATGCTCAGACGTGAGTCCCTTGCTCACTTTGCCACTGGATTCAAGCAAGCCGGGCTGAAGACGGCTGGAATTGCCAGAAACCGGGCCTCAGAAGCTGGTTTCCGGTCCAGCGAAGACATGGCTTGGCAGTTCGGGCTGGACTGTTCCCATGAGGCACAGGGTCAGACTGATTTGCATATAGCCATGTCTGAACTGGGGTGGCAGAGTGGGCTAAAGAACGGTGATGGATTAAACCCAGATCTTTTGACTGGGTGTGAGTGTTTGATTGATTCAGATGCTCCGTCCATCACCACCCCCTTTTGTACCGCTTTTGGCCGCCATAAGTGTGGCAGGGTATGCTCAGACGTGAGTCCCTTGCTCACTTTGCAACTGGATTCAAGCAAGCCGGGCTGAAGACGGCTGGAATTGCCAGAAACCGGTCCTCGGAAGATTGTTTCCGGTCCAGCGAAGACATGGCTTGGCAGTTCGGGCTGGACTGTTCCCATGAGGCACAGGGTCAGACTGATTTGCATATAGCTATGTCTGAACTGGGGTGGCAGAGTGGGCTAAAGAACGGTGATGGATTAAACCCAGATCTTTTGACTGGGTGTGAGTGTTTTATTGATTCAGATGCTCCGTCCATAACCACCCCCTTTTGTACAACTTGCAAAGAACCGGCATTTGCTGTTCTTCTTGGTCGCAAAGAGGTCCAGATTTGGATGATCCCACTGCCAAAAGATCCGATCCACCATCTGTTGATGAAGTTCCCACTCGTGAGTGGACACTGTTGTCCTGCTCAGAGTGTCAGCAAGAACGTTCTCTGTTCCCGGTACATGAACCGCCAGAAGATTGATTCTGTGTCGTATTGCCCATGTCCATAACTCCTGGGCTTCCTGAGACAAAAGAGCTGATCTTGTCCCTCCCTGTTTGTTGACATAGTGCATACTTGTTGTATTGTCCGTGCAGACCAATACAGTGGCTCCTTGAATGATTGCACAAAATGATTTGAGGGCAAGGAAGATGGCTCTCAGCTCCAACAGATTGATGTGCCAACGTTTCTGCTGAGGGCTCCATTTGCTGCTGATTGTCAGTCCCTGAAGATGAGCTCCCCAGCCTTCGAGAGATGCCTCCGTGGTGATCGTAAAGTTTGGTGCATCCTGAAGGAACGCGCAGCCCTGTTGCAGATTCTTTCTTTGCATCCACCAGAGAAGGGAACCGTGCATGCGAGGGGTGATCTGGATGAGGTCCTCGAATGAACCCGATACCTGCAGCCATTGTAAGCTGAGTTTTTCTTGAAGAGGCCTCATTCTGAGACGGCAATTCGGTATCAAAGGAATGCAAGTCGATACCATACCCAGAAAGGATTTGAACCGTTGGACTGACACAGACTTTTTTGAAAGTAGATTTTGAGCCATGTCCTGTATTCTGACTTGTCTTTCGTCCGACACGAAGGCTTGGAGCAGCTGGGTGTCTAGTGTTGCTCCTAAGCAAGCTCGTCTTTGGGATGTTACCAACTGGGACTTGCTGATGTTGATGGAAAGGCCCAGAGATTGAAAGAGAGCTAGACACTGATGTAAGTGGTTGTCTGTGTCTGCGTATGAAATGGCCTTGATAAGGCAGTCGTCCAAATATGGAAATATTTGTATTCCCTCCATCCGGAGGTGTGCTGCTACCAGACCCAGGACCTTTGTAAATACCCTGGGTGCCCAGCACAGTCCAAAGGGAAGGACCTTGAATTGATAATCCCTGCCAGCCACTCTGAATCGCAGGAACTTTCTGTGTCGAGGTAATATGGGGATGTGGAAATACGCATCTTGGAGATCCAAGGTGGCCATGTAGTCTCCAGCCGATAGGAGATGCAGTATTTCCTGTAGGGATAACATTCTGAATGTTAGCTTCTTCAGATATTTGTTTAGGGCGCGGAGATCCAGAATTGGACGCCATTCTCCGGACTTCTTCTTTATATGAAATAATCTGGAGAAGAATCCTGTTCTCCTCAGAGTTTGAGGAACCTTCTCGATTGCTCCTTTCTTCAACATCAAATTGATTTGGGTAAACAGCTCCTTTAGATGAGCTGGAGGTGGTCCCCTTGGTGGAACGTTCGGAGGAAACTGTTCGAATTCAAGGGCATGGCCCCTGGTCACAATGTCCAGGACCCACCTGTCCGATGTAATCGATGACCATTTTGAGAAGAATTTTGATATTTGTCCTCCAATTTTTGCATGAGTTTGGGACAGAAGCGGTGGCAGGTGATAAGGCTCATTCTCGTTTATCCTTTCCGCTGTAGGCCGGTCTCCTCTTGTTTTGGGAATAATTATTGTTTCGTTGACCAAAGGATTGATAACGCTGTGTTTGATAGTGTTGATTCCCCTGTCTATACGAGGACTGATGCGTATATCCACCTCGGTTAGAGAATGATCCACGTCCTCTCGCTCCTCGAAAGGGCGGCTTACGAAATTGAAGGGTGCCCAAGGATTTGGCGGTTTCTGTATCCTTTTTGATTGTCTGCTGGGCTTCTTCCACTTGCGGACCTAACAGAAACGCTCCGTCATAAGGCATATCCAATACCTTTCTTTGCACTTCTTGACGGAACGAAGTGGAGCATAGCCAACCCTGCCTACGCAGGACAGCAGCACCTGCAAATTGCCTGAAGCCAGTTGGGGCCACATCAACAGCAGAATCAGTAATCTCAGCCGAGATTCTTTCAACTTCCTGCAGGATCTTTTGCGCTTCAGACTTAGAAGGTTCTGGAAGTTGGTTTAAGTATGGCGAAATATCAGACCACATTTGACGGTCATATCTGCCCAGAATGGCCAATGAGTTAGCAGCTCAGACCGTGGTAGCTGCCATCATTGAAACACACTTGCCAATGGAATCAAGGCGCCTACCGTCTCTATCAGGTGGAGCCGCGATTGGAGATGAAGGGTTCCTAGATCTCTTTTGTGCAACTTGCACGATTACCGAATCCAGTTTTGGTTGTCCTATAAGGCAAGCAGGGGACTTCTCCGGAGCCTAATACTTTTTATCAATCTTTGGGAGGACTGGAGGAATGGAAGCCGGGTGAGACATGACTTTAATCCCCTCCTTCCAGATGAAATCTATAATAGGTATAGACCTCGCTTGCTTCCTTGGCTGGTCTTTAAAATCATATAGGAAGCATTCCTGTTCTGTATGCTCCATATGAATGTGGAAGCGTTTCGTGGCCCACTCCATTAAAAGGTGGAATCCACCTACGTCCACTGGAGGTGAATCTGAAGTAGCCAGTGGCGAAGGAGAAGAAGTTTGAACCTGGTAATCATCCCACTCCGACAACAATGACTCGTTATCGACTTCTTCTTCTCTTTCTTCTTCGTCTGAAGAACGTTGTTCCTCCGGTTGGTTGGATGATCCAGGTGGATGAGACCTTGGAGGCCTGAGGTCAGGCAAAGGCGTCACAACCACAGGTGTAGGTGGTATAGAGCCAGTTGATTCTGATGACGGAAAACACCTGTAATAGTCATCTAGCATGCTTTGAAGGTTGGTGAGCAATGCTATTGGCACCTGAGCTGAAGGGACATTTGTCATAGTTGATGTCATTTGCTCAGGTGAATGTTGATCTTCTTGGTCGTCCTCTTGATATTTTATATTCAATTCAGAAGGACTTGTCGCAGTTCCAAATGTTTCCTCAATAACAGAGTCCTCCTCACTGTCCTCCGAATCCAGTAGCTTGTCTGGAAGCTGTAGAGGTATTTTTTGCGGGGAAATATGCAGAGAAGATAAACCACGTCTCTGAACCAACAACGGTTTCGGCGTCAACAGAAAAGCCGTAGACGGCGACCACACTTGCCAAGTGGTACAAGAAGATAGCTGCGGCGTCGACGGGGGCTCCACCAAAGGACTCGTCGACTTGGGTTTGGTGGTAGACGACAAGGAGGTCGTCGTCGATGGTACAGTTATCGTCGTCGACAATAACGGCTCTGTCGACAATGGTGTCTTCGTAGACGATGGTGTCTTCGTCGACGGTGTGGTAGTCGTCGACGATCCCGTCGACTGTGGTTTCTTCGTCGACGGAAGAACAAGCGTCGACGGTGTCGTCGACGGAATCTTCTTTAGTTTAGCCGTCGACAAGGCGGCAACGATGGCAGAAGATGAAGACTCTGCCGTCGAGAAATAGGTCTAATAGTAACATAGACCATCGTCGTCGATGAAGACGCCATCGACATAATCATCTCAGGCCTAGGAGAGGAAAAAGTTACCGTTGACATAGACGTAGCGTCGACGGAGATCTTCGTCGACGGTGGAGTTGTCGACAACGGGTTCTGTTTCTGAGGTAAAGTCTTCTCAGAATATGTTTGAGGTAACTTCTTTGTGGATTTTCTCGGGCGTAGATGAACCACTTTTCTCCTTAACAGGGGGAATAGCCTTGGATGTGGAAGGCCTGTCAGACCCCTTAGCAGGTTGTTGCTTCCTCACAACCTTAGCCCCAGGAGAAGTTAAAACCTCATCAGCAGCTCTCTTCCTAGAGGCTGAAGTAGACCCAGAGGCAATACTGTCTACCTCAGAAGCAGTCCCAGTCCCTGAGGGTTGTAGCGACAGGGTAATTTTAGTCTATTTTCAGACTGGTGGTGACTATAATCCACTACCATTTCAGTCCTAGTTGCATTTAAGTTCATTTGTAGGGCTTGACTATGTGCTTTGACAGGGTTTAGTGCCTTTTATCGTTTTCTCGGGCCTACAGGCCCGAAAGCTAGAGAGAAGCCATTTTGTATCTCTGCCTCAACTGTCCGAGGCGCTTGCAGGGTAAAGGTAATGTTTAGAATTCATCCTGTTGTTCGCTAGAGAGGAACCGGTCAAGACTGGCCCTTATCGAAGGAATGTGTTCGTCTCCCCGGCTCTAGACGCAATACGCAGGTGGCCACTGTGGAAGGCGAAGGGAGCCGGGGACTGGTACAGGAATTTGGTGGGAATCGGCCTAATACCGTAATTTTCCATAGAGAAAGTGAGCTCTATATTATCAAGGAGCGAGTAGGGAGAGCAGAGAGAGCAGCGGGTGAAGAAGACCGAAGAACTTGGTCCGAAGGCTGGTGCATAGAGATTGATACCATCAGCTAATTGAAATCCTGAAGTGAAGAGGGAGAGTGACTGAAAATCCTGTAGTGACATCATACAGGAGTGGCAGAGACTAGGGGCCAGATGTAGGTAAATCACATTTACCGATTTTGAAATACCGAATTTTACCGATTCGGTATTTCAAAATCGGTAAATGTGATGTAGGTACCAACATCTGGATTAGTTACAGATTCCTTAAGAATTCGGTATTTACCGATTTGGTAAATACTGAATCGATATTTGCTATTGAATCCTATGGGCCTTGAAGCCCATAGGATTCAATTCAAATACCGATTCGGTATTTACCGAATCGGTAAATACCGAATTTGTCAAGGGTGCAGGGGGTGTCACTTTGACACCCTCTAGCACCCCCAAAACGGGCATGTGTGCAATGTGGCACACAGACATGCCCTAAGGGCACGTCTGTCTGTCACATGGCACATGTGTACATGCATAGATGTGCATGTACACAGGAATCGGTATTTTACCATGGATTTGTATTCCATGATAAAATACCGATTCTGAAAGCCATGTGCCAATGGAATATTGGCTACCCACATTGCATTTTCGGTAATTTTACCGAATCGGTAAATATTACAGAATCGGTAAATTTACCAATTCGGTAATAATAACGATTCGGTAAAATTACTGAATATATGCCCCTACATCTCCATAGCCCTTTACCGTTCGGAAACGGCCGAAAATCGGTATTTTCTGCCGATTCCGATCGGTAAAGGGCTACCTACATCTGGCCCTAGGTTCAGAAGAGGGTTCGAGTATCCTGGAACCATGGCAGCGTAGTTGAGGCGTAGCGGTGCAGACGTGTATTCGTGAGCCATAGAGGGAGAGCAGAGTCCCGAGTGCATTGAAGACAAAACGAGAGAAAGAGGGATCAGCTCCGCTGCTGAGATGTAAAGACACACGTCTAAGGTGAGGCGTTCTGAGCTTAGTGTAGAATACATTTAACTATTCATCTTTATCCCCCTTTAGGTTATAGGTAGCGACTAACTTAATTCATTTGTCTTTTGCTCATTCTGTCATGTATGATTGTAGAATAAAGATTTAATAACAAATATCTTTGAATGCTGTTTTCATGAATGAGATTGACCTTTCCTTTTAACCAGGTGCTGACATACAGAAGGATGGGATATGCCCTTCTGCAAAGGTAACTGATGATTGGGGGAGAGTGTGAACTTTATTTGGGAAATAACTCTTAAAGGTGAATCCCAATTAGTATCCCCATCAGTGTATATCGGTGGGTGACGTTAAAGATATCGTCGGGTGACGTTAAAGATATCGTCGGGTGACGTTAAAGATATCGTCGGGTGACGTTCAAGATATCATCGGGTGACGTTAAAGATATCGTCGGGTGACGTTAAAGATATCGTCGGGTGACGTTAAAGATACAGTCTTACGGGACTATAAATATAGAAGATATAAGATGAGGTAAATATAGGATAAGATATGGAATCCATTAGATGTCAGTGGTATCTTTGATTATACAGGCTTGTAAATAGCTTCTTTTCACTTTCTCAGGTGAGTATTCTAGATTTCTTGTAAATAGTGGCCTGAGAAGAGTGCCGTTACGTGACGACTGGGTTAGCCACGGTTGGTGAGCTGCCTGTCCTGAGAATCCGGTCGTTACATTTGGCATCACGAACCGTTTTCGATTGAAGGGTGCGGGTATTCCTTCGTGTTTCTGTATGAGGGTCCGTTGTTTCTCGCCGTGAACGATTTTGTATATATTTTATTGATTGTATATTTTTTGTTTGCTCTTGTGTGTTTGTTAGGATTGTATAATGTTTTCGAGGAAAACAAAACCGTCTTTTCAGTTGCCTTTGGAAATTCCTGGTTGGGAGTCAACTGCTTATGAAGAGCTTGCTCATGAATGGGCTAATTCTACTGGTTTTAGTGAGAACTGGAATTCATGTTTGGAAAATGCTGAGCCAGCTCAGGTGATTGCGTGTTTGCAGAAAGTGCCGGTGGCGAAAGGTGAGGAGCTTCCCATATTGGGACGTAGAGGTTGGATTTTATTAAATGCGTACAGGCTTGTACATGAGAAATGTTCTCGATTACAACGTGAGAATAGAGCTTTTGAGGAACAGATTGTTCAAGTTCAAAATGATGTTACTCTTTTACGATGGCAAAATAAATTGCTTGCCGACAAGTTAGAAACGTATCAAGCTGTGGCCGAGAGGGCTGCTGTGCGCATTGCGAAACACAAATATCGACACAGACGAGGTAGAGTTAACACCAGAAAACTGCGTATGGTTTTTGCAAAAGCAGGGCTCGATTGGAACCCTGACGAATGGGATGGTGACATTTGGAATTCGTCTGATTCATTTTCTTCGGCTGAAGAGAATGCTGCGCGTGCGCCGTCTTGCACTAGACGTCATTTTAACTCTAAAGACCGTACTGAGATTTCTGCTCAACAGATTTATCGACGTAAATTACAGGGCAACCCTAATACTCCCCAGGGAATTCATCTTGACAGCTTGGAGGATTATACTCAACAAGAATTAAATGACATTTTGGATAGGTTCCGGCAGAAGTCGGGTGAATCCTTGCTTACTTGGATGGTTCGCCTTTTTGATTTAGGTGCTTCAGGTATCTCGTTAGATAGAGGCGATGCTGTGAAATTTTGTACTTTAAGTTCTGATCCTACGGTTCAGGAATGTTTCCGTAATTACAATAGCGATGATCAGACTAATCTGTTGCAGTTGGCTGTCCAGGAGTGTAATCACAAGTACCCTACTGAATCTGATTGGCCTATTAATGAGAAGCCGTGGTATACTTTGAGAGGTGCTTCTCAGCGATTGAAGGAGGAGGTTATGAAAACCGCTATCTTTTTAGGTACAGCGAATAGGTTAATGGATGGTTTGCTTAATGCATCTGTGAGGAACAGAATCATTCGTACTTCTCCTCCTGCGTACAAACAAGTGATGATGACTTTGTTAATTAATCAGACTGGTAATTCTTTGTCTGAAGTGATTGAGGCTGTGCGCGAACTTGGTGAGTTGGGTGAGTGGATTAAACCTGAACGACAGTCTCGACCGGAAGGTCGCACTAATGATTTCAGATTCTCTAGACGTGATATGTTTCAAGCTCTAGTAAAGGATGGTGTGAAAGCTGATGACATTCATGATTTGCCTAATAATCTGTTATGGGTTATGTTTCGCAAGCGTGGCCTGGATAGGAAGGAAGGAGCTAGAAAGGTCCGTAAACAGGACTTTGATGTTACTCATTCTGATGGTAGTGGTGATGATGCTATGCCACGTCGAGAGAGAGGCAGAGAGAGAGGGAGAGAGAGAGAGAGAGTGGAGTAGGACACAAGATGACTCGTCCCATTCCAGAAGGGAGCGAGAGAGAGACAGAGAAGAGAGAAGAGATCAGTCTGTACGCAGAGATGGAAGAGAGAGAGATCAATCCCCAGAGGTGAGATTGAGAGATAAAAGATCACAATCCCTTGAACGGAAATCACAATATAATTCAAATGACAAAAATCCTTTTCTTTAAGAGAAAGGGTATGAATGAGAGGTGACATTACCTAAACGATACGAGAGTCTTTATCCTGATTTGTCTTGGGCGACAGAACATAGTAAACGAGACTAGGAAGTAGGTCAAGCTCCAGTCCAAAATTGGGGTCATAAAGATTACAGGCTTTATGTACACATTTAAATTTTGTGGAGACATAGAAATATACAGAGGGCCCGAGCATTGGTGGATACTGGAGCGGAGGCCACTCTAATTTCTGGAAATCCCAAAAAGTTTAAAGGACTAAACTTGAATTGAGAATAGGTAGGAATCCCCGAAAAGAGTATTATGTATTGGTGGTACCTCTTGATGAATATATAATTGGAATTGACATTTTGAAAGGTATGACATTGTATTTAGATGACGGATGTTACAAATTTGGACACAAGCATTATATATCAACAAAATCTGTGAAAGAAGGACGCTTAAAAATGCCTCCGATTAAAATTCCCCAAGCCATGAAGGTGGTTTCATTGAAACAATACCGTATTCCCGGTGGGCACGATGAGATCAGTGCTACCATTCAAGACCTGATGGATGCAGGAGTAGTAATTCCCATTACTTCGGCCTGGAACAATCCTGTTTGGCCGGTACGCAAAAGTGATAATTCTTGGAGCATGACTGTTGATTATCGAGAATTGAACAAACATACACCTTCTCTGACTGTTGCAGTCCCTGATGTTATTACCTTAATTGAGAGAATTCAGAAACATTCAGGTACATGGTATGCAACCATTGAGATTGCTAATGCTTTCTTTTCTATTCCAATTGCTCCCGAATGTCAAGAACAATTCAGTTTTACATGGAATGGCCGTCAAATGACGTTTAGAAGTCTTCTCCAAGGCTATGTACATAGTCCGACAATTTGTCACAGGATAGTAGCAGAGCATTTAGATGAGGTGACTGTAGATCCAAATATTCAGGTGTGTCATTACATAGATGATATACTAATTCAAGGTGAGACGCAAGATCAGGTGCAAATACAGTTAGAACGAATTGTGCACATTTACAAAGCAAAGGCTGGAAAATTAATCCTGATAAATTGCAGGGCCCAAAGTTCTTTGGTATTCATTGGCATGAAGGAAATCGTGAAGTAATTCCACAAGTAAAACAGAAAATTGCAGAATTTGCAGTCCCTAAAAACAGAAAAGAAGCCCAAAGATTCATTGGTTTATTTGGCTTTTGGCGTCAACACATTCCACATTTGAGTCAGATTCTGACCCCTTTGTACAAAGTTACACGTAAAAAGAATGCGTTTGAATGGAACAGAGCACAACAAGATGCGTTTGATTTGGCAAAAGAAGCGATTTGGCATGCTTTGGATTTGTGGCCAGTGCGTGATGGTGATGTGGATCTGAATGTATCGTTACAAGATATGTATGCAAATTGGAGCCTATGGCAGAAGCAGGGTCAAACTAGAGTACCCCTAGGTTTTTGGACTAAAAAGTTACCTGACGCTGGTGAGCGTTATACACCTTTTGAGAAGCAGTTGCTTGCATGCTATTGGGCTCTGGTGGATACCGAGCAATTAACATTAGGACATGATGTGATTTTGAGACCAGAAATTCCAATAATGCAGTGGGTTTTGAGTTCGCCGAAAACTGATAGAATTGGCCATGCTCAGGAAGTGAGCATCATAAAATGGAAGTGGTATATACAAGATCGGGCTCGCGTGGGCCCAAAAGGAGTTGCAATGTTGCACGAGAAAGTGGCGCAGGCGCCGATGGAAGAGAGAGAGAAAGAGTTCTCCGTACCTATAGTACAGGAATATCCTGTCAAGTGGGGTATGCCGTTCAATGATCTGTCCGTGTAGGATAGAAAACATGTATGGTTAACGGATGGTTCAGCCAGGTACATAGGAGAAAAGAGACATTGGAAAGCAGTCTCGTATAATCCCACAACTCAGAAATTGTTGAGCACTACTGGTGAAGGGCGAAGTAGTCAGTTTGCGGAATTGTATGCTGCATACCAAGTTTTTAAACAAGAATTGCCAGGAACATGTCATATTTTTACTGATTCATGGTCAACTGCAAATGGATTAGTAGTCTGGTTACCTACATGGCAGTCCCATAATTGGATGGTTGACAACAAGACATTTGGGGTAAAGAATTGTGGCAGGAGATCTATGAATTACTTCCTCAAAGCAATGTGACATTTTTCATGTTCATGCTCATATGCCTATTGACTCACTTGACAAGTTATTTAATAACGTTGCAGATGAGAAATCTAAAATTTCTGAGGCAGTGGTGGACCAACAAAATTCTGATTTGGCGGGATTGGCGAAATGGGCCCACCAAAAGGCAGGACATTTCGGGGACAAAATTACTAGCAGGTGGGCTATTGATGGAGGCATTCATATTCCTCTTGACTTGATTAAAACAGCAATACTTCAATGCCCTATATGCCAACATTCCCAACAAAGAGAGGTGCCTAGAATAGTGAACGGGCAGCTACATCGAGGTAAATCCCCTGCAAAAATTTGGCAAATTGATTATATTGGTCCTCTGCCCTTCAGTAAAAATTGCCAATATGTCTGTACAGTGGTTTTCTAATCGCTTTTCCATGCAAGAGAGCAACCCAGATAAATACTATGAAGACATTGGATTTGATTACATTATATTATGGTACTCCACTTCAGGTGCAGTCTGACAATGCCTCGCATTTTAAAGGACGATTGGTACAAAATTATTGTGCAGAAAACAATATTGATTGGGTGTTCCACATTCCTTATTACCCGCAGGCCGCGGGTTTAATCGAAAGGATGAATGGATTATTAAAAGACCAGTTGTGCAAATTGTCAGACGGTACCCTAAAGAACTGGAGAGACCATTTATCAGATGCTTTATTGATTTTAAACAACAGACCTTATTTGTATGCAAATTCTCCTTTAATGCGTTTATTTCCTCCTCACATTGATATTCAACCGAATTCAGTTAAAAACACAGTTTCTTATTGGGAAATCACCCCCGGAGCTTTGACTCCACGTAGAGCTACCCCTGGATCTGCAGGCTTACACCTGCATTCTTTGAAAATGACTGTTCTAAAAGTCAACAGTATTGTGATACATGAAACAGGAATTGGTGTTCAAATACCAGCAGAACATTTTGGATTGATTGCCCCGAGATCTGGTTTGGCATTAAAAGGCATCCAGGTGCTTGGTGGGGTAATTGACAGTGATTATCAAGGAGAAATAAAAGCCATCCTGTTGAACAGTGGCGATTCTGAAATCATAATCCAGAAAAGTGATTGAATCGCTCAATTGGTCATTATGCCTGTTTTCAGTGGCGCGATTCAAAAGGGCACTGCTCCAACTCTGTTACTAATGCGTGGAACTGGTGGATTCGGTTCAACTGATAATCCTGGAGCTAGAGTGTGGGTGCAGTCACCGAATAATCCCCCTGAACAGGCCGAAATTATAGCAACAGGATCTGACAATACAATACTTGTGATGAGGCCAGGGCAGGAAAACTGGGATGTAGTCCCGGCTGATTAATGTTATCTGCGAGAATGAGTAATGCCTATTCTTTTGTTGCAGATCATTGTATACATTGCTGTGTCGTCGTTGGACTCCCTTTGGTCTGCTGCGCCGAGAGTCAAGAGAGCGCTCAGGACCGGATTAATGACAGAGAACGTCGTTCCATTGCTTCGTGGGGCATCACTACTAACTTTTGGACGCATCTAGCACAGACACTTATCAACTCTTCGCACTTTTGTTTAGCATCTATGAGATCGGTTAATGATCTCCTCACAACGTGCCTTGTGGCTGTCCCAATCTCGACAGCCTCCCTATTACATTTCTTTAATGTATCTGAAGTTGATCCTACATTTATCCATTCTGACTTTTCGGCATATGATTATTGTGGTGCTTGCACTGTTCTGAGTGAACCGGAACCCCCACTGACTTTTCAAATTTCGACATATAATATCACAGAAAGTGATATCTTTTACTCCATGACCTGCGATCCTACATATATAGGTAAATGTGGCCAATTACGATTAGAACATTCTGACCCATCTTCCTCCCATGAAAGAATTTTATGTGTTACCAGGACTCCTGCTGCGTGTATTTCAATCCACAATCATTTGAGTTGCAAACGTTTTATAGTAACTGCAAGCCATTTTTATCATGTATTATTACCGCCTGGATGGCTCTTTTCCTGTGGCAATGTGTCCTGGTCCTATATTCCTGCAAAAATTTCTGGAGGTCCATGTGCCCTTACGCGGTTGAGTCTTTTAATGTTTTCTTCTGACGAAATTGCGCTATCTCGCATAGTGCGTGATGCACCTCCACTTTCAAGAGACTGTGATTCTTCTTTGCATTTATTTTCAAAAACTGAATATCTTAGTTTAGCTCCTTCTATTATTGGTGTTCCTGCGTTGTCTGTATTTAATGCTAAGACTATAAGCAAACTTGCTTGCTGGACGGTGAAATCCCTGAATTATACTTCTGCTATTTTAACTGATTTATTATCAGACACTCAAGGCGAGCGCCGTGCCATTTTACAGAATAGAGCTGCGTTAGATTATTTACTACTAAAACATGACCATGGCTGTTCAGATTTTGAGGGCCTATGTTGCTTTAATTTATCAGATCATTCTAAATCCATTAGATCTCATCTTAACAAGTTACATGAGTTGACACAAGAAGTTAGGGAACATTTAGATGTAGGGTGGTTTGATTGGCTTTTTAATTGGTTGCCAGATTTCCATTCTTTACACCAGATATTAGGTGGTATTTTTCTAGCAATTCGTTTTTTAATTATTATTTGCTGTCGCCCACGAGTTATGGCTAGATCCTTTAGTATTGTTTCCTATTATTCTTCAACTGATATACGTCCTGTTTGAGTTATCTTTGACTTTCAATGCTAGTACATTTAGTCAGGAGTGGAATGTAGCGACAGGGTAATTTTAATTTATTTTCAGACTGGTGGTGACTATAATCCACTACCATTTGAGACCTAGTTGCATTTGCGTTCATTTGTAGGGCTTGACTATGTGCTTTGACAGGGTTTAGTGCATTTTATCGTTTTCTCGGGCCTACAGGCCCGAAAGCTAGAGAGAAGCCATTTTGTATCTATGCCTCGACTGTCATAGGCGCTTGCAGGGTAAAGGTAATGTTTAGAATTCATCCTGTTGTTTGCTAGAGAGGAACCGGTCAAGACTGGCCCTTATCGAAGAAATGTGTTTGTCTCCCCGGCTCTAGACGCAATACGCAGGTGGCCACTGTGGAAGGCGAAGGGAGCCGGGGACTGGTACAGGAATTCGGTGGGAGTCGGCCTAATACCGGAATTTTCCATAAAGAAAGTGAGCTCTATATTATCAAGGAGCGAGTAGGGAGAGCAGAGAGAGCAGCGTGTGGAGAAGACCGAAGAACTTGGTCCGAAGGCTGGTGCATAGAGATTGATACCATCAGCTAATTGAAATCTTGAAGTGAAGAGGGAGAGTGACTGAAAATCCTGTAGTGACATCATACAGAAGAGGGTTCGAGTATCCTGGAACCATGGCAGCGTAGATGAGGCGTAGCGGTGCAGACGTGTATTCGTGAGCCATAGAGGGAGAGCAGAGTCCCGAGTGCATTGAAGACAAAACGAGAGAGAGAGGGATAAGCTCCGCTGCTGAGATGGAAAGACACACGTCTAAGGTGAGGTGTTCTGAGCTTAGTGTAGAATACATTTAACAATTCATCTTTATCCCCCTTTAGGTTATAGGTAGCGACTAACTTAGCTCATTTGTCTTTTGCTCATTCTGTCATGTATGATTGTAGAATAAAGATTTAATAACAAATATCTTTGAATGATGTTTTCATTTATGAGATTGACCTTTCCTTTTAACCTGTTGCTGACATACAGAAGGATGGGATATGACCTTCTGCAAAGGTAACTGATGATTGAGGGAGAGTGTGAACTTCATTTGGGAAATACATCTTAAAGGTGAATCCCCATTAGTATCCCCATTAGTGTATATCGTCGGGTGACGTTAAAGATATCGTCGGGGGACGTTAAAGATATCGTCGGGTGACGTTACAGATATCGTCGGGTGACGTTAAAGATATCGTCGGGTGACGTTAAAGATATCGTCGTTTGACGCTGAAGATATCGTCGGGTGACAATAAAGATACAGTCTTACAGGACTATAAATATAGAAGATATAAGATGAGGTAAATATAGGATAAGATATGGAATCCATTAGATGTTAGTGGTATCTTTGATTATACAGGCTTGCAAATAGCTTCTTTTCACTTTCTCAGGTGAGTATTCTAGATATCTTGTAAATAGTGGCCTGAGAAGAGTGTCGTTACGTGACGACTAGGTTAGCCACGGTTGGTGAGCTGCCTGTCCTGAGAATCCGGTCGTTACAAGGGTCTTCTGAGGGAAGGTCCTACAGATCTTGCAGTCCTTCACTTGATGTTCAGGATACAGGCAATACATGCACTTCTTGTGGGGATCTTCTTTAAAAAGCCGGAGCTTACCACAAGAGTCACAAGGCCTGAATAAAGATTTCTTGGTAGACATCTTCAAAACACTAGATTCCAGAAGGAAAATAGAGGAGTACTGAGCAGAGCTCAGGGAGACTCCCTTCACACGACGTGCAGTAGAAAATCTGAGAGCCTGAGCCTCTGGGGAGAACCTTCTGGTGGGTGCTGTCGCCTGATTGGCTGCAGTTTGGTTTATACAAATGACTAGGATAGTCATGAGTGTGGAAGTTTTTTCTCCTGTAGCTTGGGCCACTTTACTTCCTGGTTGGGAATTACTGGTTTTTACTATGATATTATGGCATATTATTGCTATTTTATGTACCGTGGGACTCCCACTTCGACTTCAGGCATGTGAATCTATGAAAGACACCCCTAATACAGGAGAAAAAATGGATGCTATTTAGAAAGCTAAGGGAACCTTCCTACAAGCCAAAACCAGGAACCTATTTTGAGGGAGACTACAAAGAAAAAGAAAAGCTCACACTCTGTAGCCTATGCCATATATGTATTGAACCATGACTCAATATTTAGTATGCTTTACTGTTCTAAGGATTCAATATGCAATATAGAAGAATCCATCAGTAAATGTGAAGCCTCTGATCAGCAAGAAAATGTGGTGGCTGGAGGTAGAAAACATGTACAAGTAAGTCCTGAAAGTAGGTAACACCTTTATGAAGGCACCCTCAAGGCATGATAAGAGCTCCTCTCTTCACGCTCTCCTGACTATTAAATAATATATTACAAGAGGTCAAGGACATTAAAATTACCCAAGACAAGCTTATGACCAATTTAGAAGGTCTTAATAAAAAATGGAGGAATTGGCTGAGAAAACTGAGTACTTATCTAAGGGTGATTTGTAATTAGAAGTGCAGATCTTAAAGCTCGAAACCCAGTTCTGTTTTCCACTAAGTACAGAGATAAAATTAAAATCTAATTGAGAAAATCTAAATAAAATACATCTACAAGAGTGTTAGAAATGGGGGTCTCTAGTGGCAAGGGCATGCACCTTTGTCCAGGTAGGGACCCTTCTTCCTAGTCAGGATAAGACAGTTACACTCCTAAAATAACCCCTGATCACCCCCTTTGTAGCTTGGCATGAATAGTCAGGCTTATCTTAGAGGCAGTGTGTAAAGCATTTGTATATGACTGACAGTAATACAGTGTAAGTACTACAAAAGGACACCACACCAGTTTAGAAAAATAGCCAATATTTTTATATACAAGACCCACAGGGATGTCATGTACTTCGATATGAAATTGGTCCCCCTGTCGGAAGCCACCTCTCTGGGGAACCCCACGTGGGAAAAGATCCCCATTAACGCCTGGCCCACCACTGGCGCCGTCGTTGTCGGGAGAGGGATTGCCTCCGGGTACCGGGTGGCATGGTCCACCAAGACCAGGATGTACCTGTTTCCCATGGCTGTCTTGGGATCCAGTGGCCCCACAATGTCCATCCCTACCCTTTCAATGGGTGTCCCAACAACGGGGAACGGTTGGAGAGGAGCTTTGACTTTCCTCCCACTCTTACCACTTGCCTGGCAAGTTTGGCAAGACAGGCAATGTACATCTGACTGCCTTTGCATTTGGGGCCAGAAGTAGTGGGTGACAACCCAGTCAAAGGTCTTGTCCTGCCAAAGACACGTTGTGAGCCAGACCCAGTAGGTAGGTCCTCAAGCGCTGGGGAACCACTAGCACACGGGCTGACACAGGCTCAGCAAGATTAGGCTCGCTATACAGGAGATCATTCTCCCAGTAGATCCGGACTGATCACCAGTCGCCTGGGATGGGGCCTTAAAGAATACCCTCCAGGGAAGGGCACTCTTTCTGCTCCTGGCAGAACTCCTCGCTGGTGGGACCTTCTTCTTGCTGCCAATGGGTCAGCTCAGAGATGACCCCCAGTTCGGCTACCTGTTCCCCTGTAGGCACTGGGGCATCCCCCTCAAGGTCCGCCCCCTCCCGGGCCGAGGAAACTTCGGGGGCCGGTTCCCCGCACCCCTTGCCCTTTCTCTTGGGAGGGACCTGGGCAACTGTTTCAGGCTCCGGGTCCCTCTGTCATCCTCTTTGGCTGCCATGGACCGAGTGGATATGCATGCCCACTCTGGCAACCCAAGCATCTCCAAGTAGGACCTGATCTCAACATCCCTCCACAAGGACTGCTCTAGGTCATTACAGAGCAGACATTCTACAGGCATGGAAGGGCTCACAACCACCCTCAAGGGACCTGTGACCCCCCCCCCCCCACTCAAAGAGAACATGTGCCACCAGACACTGGCACTCTGAATTGTTGACTGCAATTAATTGGTGGAATGCCCCGGGGACTACTCCTCAGAGACCAGGTGTCACCGGACTGAGGTCACACTGGCTCCAGTATAGCTGAGAGCCTCTACCCTTCTCCCATTGATGGTCACCCAGGTGCTGTATTTCTTTGTGTCAGGGGGTACCTGGGTCCCCAGGATCATCTCACTGCCTCCTAATGAGATGAGGGTTATTTCTGCGGGGTCCTCCCCCTCCTGTGGGTACTCCTCCTCCTCACCAACCGCTACACTAGCCAATACCTTGGACTGCCCACCAGTGGGTGGCTGTGCCCCCTTGGAGCACCTGGGGACCCCCTTCATGTGCCCCACCTGGTCACATGCAAAACATTTGCGGGGCGGTTCTCAGCAGGCTTCCCTGATGAGACCCCTTGTTTCTTATCTCCGGGGGGATGGGAACCTTCACCATGGGTGTTAGTTTGGGGCCCTTTGTTCACCCCCTGGGTAGCTTGGCATGAGCAGTCAGGCTTATCTTGGAGGCAGTGTGTAAAGCATTCGCACATAACCGACAGTAGGATAGAGTAAGCACTACAAAACAAGAAGAATCCACATAACAGTACTTAAAAATCTACAGTTATCAAAATACTCGACCCGCGAACAGTACCTGTTAGAGATGCACTCGCGTCGCAGGTCAAGCTCCTTACTGTTGGGATCAGGAGTGCTGGCTTCGGCAGGCGTCGGATGCTGCGGTGCGAAGTGCAGCGGTGTGGTGTCCGATGCCCTAAGGTCGCGGTGTGAGTATCGGCTCGGTTGCGGCATCAGATGGCGTCGTCTATGACACCAGGGTCGCGAGGGGAAGGCAATGCTCATTACGGTACTGGCTGGTCACAGTGCAAGCAGCATCATCGTCGATGCTGAAGCGCTGTCGTCGGCTGACGAAAGGGAGTCAATGGTGCCTGCGTCGGTAGGCCAAGGCTCCGGTGCGGGATGAGGGCGGTGCGTTGTGTAACTTTACGAGCATTGCCCTCGGACCATAGTGCCAGCAGCGGTGTCGATTTCGGCGTGGAGCAGAGGAATTGTGGAGGCCAAGGCATTGTCGCAGCCCAGGTCTATTTAACCCTTTTCTGACCTACTTAGACTATCGGGAGCCACCATTGATTCCTAGCTATCTGTCGTCCAAAACCCAGACGGGCAATCCACATTCCTGCAGAGGCACATGGGATGACTGATCATGAAAATACCTACTTCCTAAAAGTGGTATTTTCAAACACAGAATGTAAAAATCACCTTTACTAAAATATGCATTATTTTCTCACATAGTTCCCTGGGCCAGTTATGTTTATAAGATGTTATAAACAAACTTCCTATACTGTCCTAAGGAGAACAGATAGCCTTGCTATAATGAAAAAACAAATGGACTGTAATTCACTATCAGAACATGCACACACACCAGGGCATATCCTACTTTTCACATAAAATGCACCCTGCCCACAGGGGTACTTTGGGCCTACCTTAGGGGTGCCTTACATGTAGGAAAAGGGACGATTAAGGGCTGGCCAGTGTGTGCAAGGGCCAAGTCGACATGACAGTTACAAACTGCGCGCAGACTCTGCAATGGCAGGTCTAAGGTACCTTTTCCGGGCTACTCACATGGTTGATACATCAGTGCTGCAGGCCCACGCGTAGAATTGGGTTCCCAGGCCCTGGCACACTCAGTGCACTTTACTATGGGCTGACAAGAAAATCAAACAGCCAATCATGGAAACACCAATCCATAACATACTTTATCACAGGAACACTTGCACTTTACCACTGATCAGCAGTGCGAAAAGTACGCAGAAACACTACGCCAGAAAAAACGGGGAGGCCAGAAAGCAAAAACTCCGGGGAAACATGCCAAAAGATGCCAAGTCTAACAAAGATATAATTGGGGGGGTGAGATGCACACAATTTTTTTTCGTTGTTTTACTATTTTCACCATGTTTAAACTGATCCCACTTGTTTGGCGTGCAAACTTGCTCCACCCTTCACCTCTTGCCCTGCATACAAAACAAATTTAAAGTGGGGAACCATTCCTGGTCCCACCAAGCTGCACAGCCGTGCCTTAGTTTGAATCCAATGAACTAAATTCAGCCATTAATTATCCACAGTTTATTCATTTATCCATGTATTTATACTCCATTTAAACCATTTTTTAACTCTTCATTCAATTTGTTTTATCCATTGCCAAGCCATGTCTTCCCTGGACCGGAATCAAGCATCTTAGGACCGGTTTCTGGCTATCAGCCGTCATCAGCCAGGATAGCTTGACTCCAGTGGCATTCCGTCCATTATCTTGTGTGTTTTGCTATTCACCCTTTGTGGGAAGGGTATGCCCAGACGTGGGTCCCTTGCTCACTACGCCACTGGAGTCAAGCTATCCAGGCTGAAGACGGCTAATAGCAATAAACCGGTCCTAGGATGCTTGATTCCGGGCCAGGGAAGACATGGCTTGGCAGTTCGGGCTAGACTGTTCCCATGAGGCACAGGGTCAAGACTGATTTGCATATGGCCATGTCTGCACTGGGGTGGCTTGGTGAGCAAAATAATGATGGATTAAACCCAGATCTGTGACTGGGTGTGAATGTTTTGCCATTGTGCAACATTCCGTCCATCACCTTGTGTGTTTTGCTGTTCCCAAGGAGCACAGAGTCAAGACTGATTTGCATATGGTTGGGTTCAAACTGGAATGGCATGATGAGCAAAAAAACGATGGATTTAGGCCCAGATCCCTGTACTGGGGGAATGTATGACATTGCTCTAAATTCTGTCAGTCAACTGTTGTTTTTGCAGTGGATTCGATCTCCCCATCTATAATGTAAAAACAAGTAGAATCCACCCACACAGGATAGGCGAAAACGGTAATTGGTCCCGGGTTGGATGTGTTTCTTACAATGGTGGGAAGCACATTGTGTTCTTTAAATACCCCTCACACACCAAAAGCGCCTTTGGTGTAATGCTTCATCATAGGGGTCTTTGCGCCCCTCTACAGAAGGCGGCAGGCTACTAACCTGCGGGTACGCCGGAGCACTGATGTAACCTCTATGTGTAGTATGGGAGGGTTTTTTTATGTGAGTGGTAGGGTCAGGAGTGGATGGTGAGTGAGTGATGGAAAATACCTGGCAAGTAAAGAGTAAAAGGAATTTTAATAAACCTCTGTGCTGATGAGGTGGAGGGTTGATGCATTAATGTACAAAACCTCCTGCATATGTCAACATGTTTCGAAGCATACTGCTTCTTCTTCAGGGCGGGTACACAGATCCCTACCCTACTCACATGCAAAAGTCTAATGCCCTCTACATAAGGAATATTATGTGTAGAATTAATGTATAAAGATGGCCAAATATGCCTATTATGTTTAATTGGACTGGAACAAGGTAATACCTTAATGTCAATCTGAAAAAGAACACAAAAGAACGAAAGGAATATTAGGTGAGTAGAATCACTCTGGACGTGAAGATCGTGACCTGTGAAGGTGAAATACACAGTGTGTATTTGTAACCCTGAGAGTATCAGTGCTAGTGCAGTGTCCTTAATGTTGTGTCTAAAAGGGTTGTCCTGATGGATAAGTTACTTACCTGTAATCCTAGTTCTCTTCCAGCGGTATCCTCATCAAAGTCATAAGCACTGACTATTCTTGCACATGTGCGGGGACCCCGGAAATAATATAAAATGATATATGTATATCACATATAAATAGCTCCACTTATAGGTATGTACATATATCATTTTTTCTCACACCAATGCAGCCCCAAAACTGAGGCTAAACAATGTAAATACTCACACATGCACTGAATTAGCAATGAAATAAGAAACACATTAGGTCAAATAGCCCTTGAACTCTGTGCTTTAATGAGCAAAACACACATAAATTCTGAAAATTGCTAAAAAATAGACATTGTTAGCCCATAGGCTGCATTGTAAAGCAATAGCATAGAAAATGAAACCATTTTCAAACAAATAAAACTGGCACCGTGCCTTTAAGGTAGCCATGACCCCTGGCTTCCCATCATGCCTCAGGGGTGATTGAAATAGAGACC
This sequence comes from Lissotriton vulgaris, assembly GCF_964263255.1. Lineage (NCBI taxonomy): Eukaryota > Metazoa > Chordata > Amphibia > Caudata > Salamandridae > Lissotriton > Lissotriton vulgaris. The sequence continues at coordinate 1,063,202,114 of NC_141699.1, forward strand.
AGCCATGCTGGTCCCATGTTTCTGTAAGTAGAGAGTGTCTTCATACAGGAAAAAGTTCTTTGTTAGTGATGTTGAGTGTCTCATCGTGGGGCAGACTGGTGTACAAGCTCTCTACGTCGAGGCCAAGGAGTATTTGCCTCACAGGGTCCAAGGTTAGATTTTGTGTCTCTCAAGTAGGTGTCAGTTTTTTTCGATTAGAGGGCGTAAGAAAGCGTCTGCAAATTTTGACAGAGGCTCTAAAATTGAACCTATGCCTGAGACTATTGGACGGCCTCGTTGCCTGCATGACACAATACACCTGTTCCGCACACCCTCCTGGGTGCATAATATTGCCAGCAGTCTATCATTAAAGTTGATTCCAGTTTAGCACAGCGCAGTCGCGGTCAGCAGGGGAGTTAGCGGTCTAGTTTTTACCGCTGCATGCCCCATTATGTCAGTTTTTTTGACTCACTGGAACTGCTTCAGATCAGAGCGGCATTGGGAACCTCCCGAAACATACGTACACATTACTAGTGGTGGTAACATACAGGCAATTAAGTAGAGTATAAATTCTGAGACCTCCCGGCTTCTGACTGACCACGGAGATGCGGACGCTACTGATGTAAGTACCGCATAGCCGCTTCTGCAGAACCACCACCACTAGAACCAAGTGAGTGCCCGGCATATCACTAAATATACAACCATTCTCCTTACAGAGTGCAATCAGCACAGAGCTCCAGCCGTTTTGAAGGCTCATGACGCCATTGGCTTCTGGATAGTCCCCTTTTTTTTAACCTTTTTTTCCACCCTATGGCAATACTGCAGCAATCAATTGGAATAGACTTGTACAGGTGTGTACTTTATATTAAGTGTTGTGTTTGTCTAGTATTTGTCTAATATTTTACAGGACAATGCACTAGCACTGATACTCTCTAGGTTACGAATAGACACTGTGTATTTCACCTTTACAGGTCATGATCTTAATGTCCAGAGTGATTCTACTCACCTAATATTCCTTTTGTGTTCTTTTTCAGATTGACATTAAGGTATTACTTTGTTCCAGTCCATTTGAACGTAATAGTCATATTTGGCCATCTTTAAACATTAATTCTACACATAATATTCCTTATGTATAGACGGTATTAGACTGTCGCATTTGAGTAGGGTAGGGATCTGTGTACCCGTCCTGAAGAAGAACTAGCATGCTTCGAAACATGTTGACACATGCAGGAGGTTTTGTACATTAATATATCAAACCTCCACCTCATCTTTTTTAACAATACCAGCACAGAGGTTTATTAAAATTCCTTTTCCTCCTCACTTACCAGGTATTTTTTAACACTCACTCACCATCCACTCCTGATCCTACCACTCAATAGGGCCTAATTCTGATGCGGTTAGGAAAGCATTCCCACCCTAGGGCCTGATTCTGATGCGGTTAGAAAGGCCTACTACTGGCATTAGCTCCTTCCAAATCAGATCGGAATGTGTCCTTCGTACCCAGGGCCCAATTATGATGCAGTTAGGAACATATGCTCCCATTGAAGTCAATGGGAATCCAACAAAATGGTATCTGGAAGCATCCGGATGCATCGTACTCCGTTGGTCGGACTCTCCCGATCCGAGTGGGTCAGAAACCATTTCCAAACTGATTCGGTTAGGAAGCTTTCCAATCCGCATCAGGAATCAGGTCCAAAGTGGTTACATCAGTGCTCCCGTGTACCCGCTGGTTAGTAGCATGCCGCGTTCCGTAGAGGGGCGCAAAGCCCCCTAGGATAAAGCATGACACTAAGGGCCCCTTTAGTGTGTGAGGGGTATTTATAGAACACCATGTGCTTCCCACCATTGTAGGAAACACATCCATCCCCGACACCAATTACCATTTTCACTTATCCTGTGTGGGTGGATTCTAATTTCTAACTTTGCCTACAAAGTTAGGACATGTGAAAAAGAGGAAGAAAAGCGCAGAAAGAAGCATGACAAATGCAGAAAGAGGCAACAGAAGTCCAGAAAGATGAAGAAAAGTGCAGGAAGAAGCAAGAGATGTGCAGAAAGAGCCAACAGAGGATCAGAAAGTCCTCCTGCACCCCCAACTTTTTACTGACGGGTACTGGTGGTAACTGTCTCTGAATGACCAGGGCAGGAGCCAGTGCTATGCTAAAAGACACTTAGAATACAGTGAAAACATCTACATACACTAGGGAACACTATGAATTGGGGTACCCCTGTAATTACCTCCTGTATTTGCCATGAGTTAGTGCCTGGGTCATTGGATGAGTACATGAGTAGTGACTAGGGGCCAGATGTAGGTAAATCACATTTACCGATTTTGAAATACCGAATTTTACCGATTCGGTATTTCAAAATCGGTAAATGTGATGTAGGTACCAACATCTGGATTAGTTACAGATTCCTTAAGAATTCGGTATTTACCGATTCGGTAAATACCGAATCGATATTTGCTATTGAATCCTTTGGGCCTTGAAGCCCATAGGATTCAATTCAAATACCGATTCGGTATTTACCGAATCGGTAAATACCGAATTTGTCAAGGGTGCAGGGGGTGTCACTTTGACACCCTCTAGCACCCCCAAAACGGGCATGTCTGCAATGTGGCACACAGACATGCCCTAAGGGCACGTCTGTCTGTCACATGGCACATGTGTACATGCACAGATGTGCATGTACACAGGAATCGGTATTTTACCATGGATTTGTATTCCATGGTAAAATACCGATTCTGAAAGCCATGTGCCAATGGAATATTGGCTACCCACATTGCATTTTCGGTAATTTTACCGAATCGGTAAATATTACCGAATCGGTAAATTTACCGATTCGGTAATAATAACGATTCGGTAAAATTACCGAATATATGCCCCTACATCTCCATAGCCCTTTACCGATCGGAAACGGACGAAAATCGGTATTTTCGGCCGATTCCGATCGGTAAAGGGCTACCTACATCTGGCCCTAGATGATTAAAGTACTGCAAGGACAGTGCATGGTGAATTTATAAGTGACTGGGTTTTGTCGGAGTGATTGGATAAGTACATGGTGCAGGCTGGGTGATTGAAAGAGTGCATAGGTACTGACGGCCGATGCTGGACTGCATGGGTAGGGCTCAGAAGATTGTAGCAGTGCATGTGTTAGGGCCTGCTGCATTGCAGAGAGAGGTGTAAAAGGGGCATGGCCTCTGAACACCCCTCTGCCACGCAGCTCCCTGGCGCATACTGGAGGAAACTGGTGGGCTAGTTGGCCCCCAGGGACCCTCAGTATTGAAGGGGAATTAATTCCCCAACTTACAACCCACCAGGGTGCGCATTTGCTGAGTGCTGCGGGGAGGGAGAGGGGCCTAGCCGCAATACCAGCTTTTTAAAAATGTATTTTTTAAGAAGGGGGGCTGTGTGCCCCCCTTTTCTTTCCTTTTTCTGGGCCCTGGGAACCCCATTCTATTGTCACAGATTTGTGGGTGAAGATGCTCGAGGAACAATCACATTGCCGAAATTACAAGCACACCTCATGGTCCTTATTGCAGCTTTAGTGTAGAATATGCACAAGACATTTACCCAATGAGGTAGTCCTTACTAATTAACCAAATGAAAGTATTCCAGTAGGGTAGACGTTCTTGGTAAAACTGAGGTCTCTGCTTGGAAAAAAATTGGTTATATTCTGGCCCTGGTGCTTGTTTCACAGAAATGAAACCACAATCAAAGTTTTGTATAGTGCACTAATCACCCAGAGTGGTATCCTGGCACTAGTGTGATGTGAGTTTATTCAAACAACCAGGTCTCGAATCCGCTCCTGAACTTGGCGTGGGATGTTGATGTTCGAAGGTGGATGGGGAGGTCGTTCCAGGCTTTGGCTGTGAGGTGCGAAAAGAAGCGATCTCTCTGGGTCAGGTGCGATAGATGCGTGGGACGGTGGTGAGGGGCAGAAAGGCAGACTGCATGTGTCTGGTGGACCATTGGATGGTCAGGTGGTTGTTCAGGTATTCTGGTACGGCGTTGTGGAGAGCTCTGTAGGCAGCGTGAGAGACTTGAAGTGACATCTCTTCTTGACAGGTAGTCAGTTCAGGCTACTGAGGTAGGCTGTGATGTGGGCTTATTTGGGCAGGTCCAGGATGATTCTCGCAGCGGCATTCTGGATGGTTTGGAGGTGATTGAGGAGGTGGGTTGTGGATCTGGCACAGAGGGCATATCCCTGTCGAACCAACTGGTGATGATGGCGTGTGTGACGGTTCTCCTGGTGTTGGTAGTAAACCATCTGAAGATGTTCCGGAGCATTCTGAGGGTGTTGAAACAAGTGGAGGCAGTTGAGTTGACCTGGCATCTCAAGGAGAGTTCGCTATCAATGATGATTCCAAGGTTGTGTCCGTGGGTGGTGGGAGTGGGTAAGGGTCTGAGGGCAGAAGGCCACCACGAGTCATCCCACAGTGAAGGGGGTTTTCTGAAGAGGAGAAATTCAGTTTTGTAGATGTTAAGTTCAAGGCAGTTGGCTCTCATCCAGTCAGCGATGTCGGTCATTGCGTTCTGGAATCTGGATCTGGTGGAGTCAGTGTCTTCGGTGAGTGTGAGTATGATCTGGGTTTTATCTGCAAAGGAGACTATGCTGAGTCAGTGGCTACGAATGATGAGGGCCAGTGGGGTCATGTACACGTTGACCAGTGTTGGGCTGAGTGAGGAGCCTTGGGGTACATCGCAGATTATGCTTTTGGGATCTGAGGTGTACGGCGGGAGGCGAGTTCTTTGGGTGCATCAGGTGAGAAAAGAGGATAGCAGCTTGATGGCATTGCCTTGGATGCTGATGTGGGGGAGTCTTTGGATGAGGAGATGTTGGAGATGCTGTCGAAGGCCACTGACAGGTTGTGGAGGATCAGGGCTGCCGATTTTCCACAGTTGAGGATGGCTATGATATAGTCTGTTGTAGCTATGAAGGTGGTTTCTGTGCTGTGGGCAGAAGTCAGATTGGGGGGGGTCCAGCAGGTGGTTGGAATCCAGGTAGTCTGTGAGTTGGCGGCTTCTCCAGTACCTTGGCCAGAAAGGGGAGGAGCGAGATGAGGTGGTAGTTGAGGTCAGATGGGTCTACTGTAGGCTTCTTTAGCAGGGGGTTTCTGTCAGTGTACTTCCATTATTTCAGGAAAGTGGCATTGCTGAGAGCTGTGTTGCTGATGCTGGTGAGCCGGGGTCCTATTCCTTTGTGTCTGAGGTGGAAACCACTGTGGAGGCAGGGGGGAGCGGGGGATCCGGAGTGGATGGAGGACATGATGGAAATCATAGTTTTAGTTCTGAGGGGTGTCCAGATGTCAGGAGTTGGGGCAGGGGGGTTGGTGGGAGATGCAGGGTGGACTAGTTTCAGCAGTTGAGGTTTAAGGTTTTTGTAGATGTTGGCGATTTTGGGGTGGAAGAAGTTGCCGATCGAGTTGCAGGTGGACTGGATGGTGTTTTTGACAGCATCTGTGGAAGGGAATTATCTGACTATGGTGAAAAGTTCCTTGGTGGGGTTAGTGCACTGAAGGCGGGTCCAAGAGCTGTTTTCTTTGATTCTCTGATGACGTGGTGATAGGATTTGAGGGCCGTTTAGAAGGCTATGTGGTCATTTGGGACTATGCTGGTTCAGCATTGTCTGCCAGGGGGTTTGCATTTGCGTTTCTCTGCTTTGAGTTCATGGGTGAACCAGCTGTAGTGCCTGCTGTCTCTTTTACTGCTGAAGACTTTGATGAGTGTGATGGTGTTGGCACTAGTGATGATCCAATCGGATAGGTGGGTGGCTGCTTGAATTAAATAAACATTGGAATGAGAAGCAGTTACAGATATAAACATAGCAGGTGCCCCAGTTAAAGCTCAACTTCAGTACAGCACAATGATCCTAACTTCTTGGGCTTGGAAAAGGCAAATCAAGTGTATTTACTCTTGTATTGCACATTGAAGAACGATATGAGATGCTTAATGGAGGTGAATTCATTGTTGATCTATAGGAGCACAATCTGATGTGTAGTGACTTAGATGAGTAGTTTATTTATTTTTTCTGGTGAGAGCATAGTCCATAGTTCTCGATTTTATGCAAATGTCCAAAATACATAGCACGACTCACACACACACACACACTCATAAATATATACTGGTACTCACACAGCCACTCACATACTCACACAGGCACTCAAAAACCCACTCACAGAACCATACACAGACACTCACAGACCCACTCACAGACACACACAGACACTCATACACCTACTCACACACTCACAGGTACTCACAGAACCACTCACAGACCCACACTGAGATTCACACCACACAAGCAATAACAAACCCGCTAAAATACCCACAGAGCCACTCACGGGACTTTACAGTTAGAAAACAGAATTTAAAAAACGTAGAAATTCACTGAAAAAAAACAAGGTTATAGGGATGTTATTGTTAGGCTCAGATTACACATACAAAACCATTGAAATTCAGCAGTTATAGTTACCTGAGCTATCTATAACGTACGCACCCGCAATGCACTGCTTATTACCTCACATATTACATTACTCATGACATGGTCAGTGGCATCACTGAAGACATCTCAAATGACATCACTGATTGAATCACTGATTACATCATCCAAAGAACCACTCACATACCCACTCATACCCCATATAACCTATTATACATCGACTCACACAACCAGACAATAACTCACATACCCATTCACAAACACATTTAATGACACACTCACTTACTCATACAGCCATTAACACACCTACTCACTTATCCACACTGCCACTCACACATCCACTCACCGACCTATACAATCAATAACAAACCCACTAGCAAAGGTTATAGGTTAGAGTTTGGAAATTACATTTAAAAACTTAGAAATTCACAAAAATAACCAAAGGTTACAGAGATGTTAAAGTTAGGAAATAACATTAAAAAACTGAAGAAATTCACTAAAAAACAATGGTTACAGTGAAATTATAGTTAGAAAATCATATTTTTTTAAACTGAAGAATTCACTGAAAAAACAAAGGTACAGGTACATTAGAGTTAGGAAATATAATTTTAAAAAATCTTTGAAATTCACTGAAAAAACAGAGTATACAGGGCCATTATAGATAGGCTCAGATTTTACTTGTACCAAACTAGAGAGATTCAGTAGGATTAGTTACTTACCTGTAATCCTAGTTCTCTTCCAGGGGTATCCTCATCAAAGTCATAAGAATTAGAATATTCCCGCCCATGCGCGGGACCCCTGAAACACTATATTATATGTGCCCCACATATATATACTCATATATATATATATATATATATATATATATATATATATATATATATATATATATATATAAACAAATAATTGCAGCCAACTACACAATAGAGATGGATTATGCTGTAAAGAATTTCCACCATACATGAAACATATGCATTAGAAACATGAAAAACAACATCAAAGATTGTTTTGAAACTGTTTTAATTCTTAAAAAGCAGTAGAAATTCTTATTATATCCTGAAAGCATAGAATGCTCCCAGGCTGCATTGCAAACACACAGTCTAAAAAGACTGAAAAGCTAACCTGTAGCTGCATGCTACAAAAAACTGACACCGTGCCTTTAAGGCACTCATGACCCCTAGCATCCCATCATGCCTCAGGGGTGACAGTTGGGTCAGTTGTTCTTTTTGGAGACTGAAAAACCATGGAAAAAATAGGTTAACAATATCTCCAAATTAATAAAGATCCTTTGCCCGGGGAGGCGGGAGGGTTGCTTATGACTTTGATGAGGATACCCCTGGAAGAGAACTAGGATTACAGGTAAGTAACTAATCCTTCTCTTCCAGGGGATCCTCATCAATAGTCATAAGCATTAGAATAGAATAGCGAGCCTCACCTCATCTCCCTGCGGGCAAAGGGGTAACAATACAGTAATAGCATTACTGAGCCTAGAAAAACACTAAGCTTGTACAGGCCGCAGGCTACCCAAATAGATTCCTCAAAGAGGCTTGTCCTACTTGAGTATCAGCCCTGGAATCAGATTCTAGACAGTAATGCCTTGTAAAGGTATGAACTGATCTCCAGGTTGCAGCCTTGCAAATCTCTGACATAGGGACATCATGCAGGAAAGCTACTGTGGCCACTTTCCCCCTAATAGATTGTGCTTTAGGTGACAAAAGAACAAGTTACTTACCTTCGGTAACGCTTTTTCTGGTAGATACAATATCTGCCTGTGGATTCCTCACCTTGTGAATATCCCCCTTGCATCAGCAACATTCGGAAATTCTTTTTGTAGCTTCGCGCCGACGTGGACGCGGACGTCACAGAGACACGGCTCCGCTCGCGACTCCGCTGACGTCACCGACGCCTACAATAGGCCCACGCCGGCGTGATGACATCAGTTCCGCCCTTTTTTCCGTGCCTTCGAGGCACACGGACGGACCGATGACAGTAGTAATGTACACAATATACACAGTATAGAAATCAAGGTAACACACACAGTGTGAAGTAAATGCAATAAAACATTATACAATAAAACAACCCATCAGAGATACTCTGGCAAAGAGTGGACAGCGGGGAGGCGGGTGGGTCAGTGAGGAATCCACAGGCAGATATTGTATCTACCAGAAAAAGCGTTACCGAAGGTAAGTAACTTGTTCTTCTGATAGATACATCTGCCGTGTGGATTCCTCACCTTGTGAATAGAGTCCCACAGCAGTCCCCACTCCCGGAGGAGGGTGTCCACTCTTCTAGACCAGGAAATCCTGAAGAACAGAGCGCGCAAAATGACCATCCCTCCTCACTTCGGTATCCAAGCAGTAGTGCTTCGCGAAAGTGTGGAGGGAAGACCAAGTTGCGGCCCTACAAATATCCTCTACAGGCACACCTCTAGCCAATGCAGAGGTCGAAGACTTAGCCCGAGTTGAATGAGCTCTTATGCCCTCTGGAGGCTCCTTACCGGCCAAAGAGTAGCAGATCTTAATGCAGAGGACGATCCACCTCGACAAAGTCCTCTTATGGACCGCTCTTCCCTTCTTGCAGCCAGCAAAGCCAATAAAGAGCTGGTCGTCCATGCGACAGTCTCTAGTTCTGTCCAAATAAAAAGACACCGCCCTCTTGGGGTCCAGACGGTGCAACCTCTCCTCCTCCTTGGAAGGGTGAGGGGGAGGATAAAAGGAAGGGAGGGTAATGGATTGACCAAGGTGGAAAGAAGACACCACCTTCGGCAGAAAAGCAGCCCTGGTCCTTAGAACCATTCGATCAGCATGAATGGACAGGAATGGGGGCTTGGAACTAAGAGCTTGAAGCTCACTTACCCTCCTTGCCGAAGTTATCGCAACGAGGAAAACAGTTTTGAAAGTTAGGAGCCTCATGGTACATATATGAAGAGGCTCAAAAGGAGCACCCATCAAAAATGTCAGAACTAGATTCAAATCCCACTGAGGCACAATAAAAGGGACAGGAGGGAACTTATTAACGAGGCCCTTCAAAAACCTCAAAACTATAGGAGACTTAAACAGAGAAGGCTGGTCAGGCAAACAAATAAACGCCGACAGCGCTGACAGATAACCCTTCACTGTGGCAACAGCAAGCCCCTGCTGTGCCAGAGAAAGGGCAAACTGGAGAACATCAGATAAATGGGCCCTCAAAGGGGACTTCTCCCTGCACCAAATAACAAACTTAGACCACCTATAAGAATAGATGGACTTAGTGGAGTCACGCCTGGCTGACAAAATGACATCCACCACATCGTGAGGGAGAGAAAAAGAAATCAGGTTGCCCCGTTCAATCTCCAGGCATGAAGGTGTAAGGTCTGGAGGTGGGGGTGTAGAACCTGCCCCTCCCACTGAGAGAGGAGATCTGCCCTGTGAGGGAGACGGAGCGGCGGGTGAGAGGAGAGGTGGAGAAGGTCTGAGTACCACACCCTTCTTGGCCAATCCGGGGCGATCAATATAACTTGGGCCCGGTCTTGGCGAACTTTCCTCAGAACCCGAGGAATCAAGGGTATGGGAGGAAACGCGTAAAGGAGTTGCGAGCTCCAACTCAACTGAAACGCATCCCCCAAGGCTCCCTGCATCGGAAACTGGAGGCTGCAGAATGACAGGCAGTGAGCATTCTCGTGAATTTCCTGTTTCAGGTAAAGGTTCAAGATCCTGAGATCCAAGATAGGTCGAAGCCTGCCATCTTTCTTGGGGATCAGGAAATACCGGGAGTAGCACCCCTGACCCCTCTCCTGCTCTGGAACCACCTCTATTGCACCTTTCTTGAAAAGAGCCAGGACTTCTTCCTGCAGGCGAAGCAGGTGGTCCTCCGAACAATAACCCTGGCAAGGAGGGTAATTGGGAGGGAATTCCTGGAAAGGAAGTGCATACCCATTCTCTACAAGATTGAGAACCCAAAGATCCGATGTTATTAATTCCCAATCTTGTAGAAAATGAGTAAGCCGACCCCCCACTGGGCCCACATGATCCGGAATGGGGGATCTAGGGCTGCTTTGCTGCAATGGCTGGGGGTTGGGAAGGAGAGGAGGAGGAGGAGGATTGACGACCTCTAGGGCGGGATCTTTGTCTGCCCCTGTACGACTTGTACAGTGTATTTTGTTGCTGCTGAGGCTGTTGCTGGGAAGGTCTGTAGGAACGAAAGGATCTTCCGAACCCCCTGAAGCGTTTACCAGTAGTTCCTCTGGACTGAAGACCCAAGGACTTTGCAGTGGCCCTACTGTCCTTAAAACGTTCCAAGGCAGCATCAGCCTTCTTGCCAAACAATCCTGAGCCATCAAAAGGTAAGTCCAACAACGCAGACTGGACGTCCGCAGAGAATTCTGATGACTTAAGCCAGGCGGCCCTCCTGGTGGCCACAGACGATCCCATGACCCTTGCCACCGAATCAGCAGTGTCCAGGCCACTCTGAATCACCTGTCTCGCATCCGCCTGAGTGTCTGAAATCACCTCCTGAAAATCCTTCCGGTCATCTTCAGGGATTTTCGGAACAAGCTGCTTGACAGAATCCATCAAGGCATGGATATATCTACCCATCAGGCACGTTGCATTGGTTGATTTTAATGCCATACTGGCTGATGAGAAGACCTTCCTGGCACCCTGATCCTGCTTCCTGGATTCCTTGTCCCCAGGAACCTGTGGGAAAGCTCCAGCAGACTTCTTAGCGCAAGCAGCCTGCACCACCAAACTCTCAGGCAAGGGATGAATAGATACAAATGCTGGGTCCTCAGGTGCCACTCTGTACCTCCTTGCAACTGATCTCGAAACTGCAGGAGCAGACAAAGGCTTCTTCCACACCTCATAGATGGGCTCAGTCAAGGCCTCGTTGAAGGGCAACACAGGCTCAACCACTGACGAGGGAGAATGAAGAACCTCAGTCAAGATGTTAGGCTTATAGTCAGCAGTAGGAAGATTAATGTTCAAAAGGCTCGCTGCTTTCTTAATAACAGTGTGATAAGGCACCACATCCTTTGATGGCACATTAGAAACTGAAGCCAACTCCCATTCAGGTGACAGCTCAAGCCCACTGGCCTCACACAAATCCTCAAAAGGATCCTCAGAATCCCGTAACTCTACTTCTTCAGTATCCGAATACTGATACCTATCTTCTTCCAGGTGTCTCTGAGCCCTTCTCCGAGACCTTTCCTTCACAATCGAAGCCAACGGGTTCGGAATCGACTCCGACGGCGCCGGAGCCGGCGTCGGACCCGACGTCGGACGAGGCTTCTCAGCTCGAGGTCGGACAGAATCTTGCCTCGGAGTCGTGGGCATCGGCGTCGACGTGACCGGCGTCGACGGAGTCGGCGTCGAGCGCTTCGGCGTCGACGACACCAGAGGTGCCGGTAAATGCCAATGCGGTGGTATAGCCGGCATAAAAGGCATGAAGGGCGCAGGGGCATAAGCTTGGGGAATACCCAAGTTGAAAGCCATAGGACCCGTGGGACCAACAGGTGCACCAGACGGGAACATTGCCCTAGAATAGACACCAAACATGGCGTTCAGGAACTGAGATGGATCCTGACCTGGAGCTGGAAACTCAGGATAAGAATCTCTGGGACGTTCCTGAGGAGGCGGAGTCGAGACGACGTCGACCTCTTCCACGAGTCCTGAAACCGGGGTCGACGAACCCGCAGGCACCGGAACTTCGACTTCACCAGCCCCCTGCTCCTCACCTTCATCCTCCAGACCAGAAGGATTGGATTGAACTGGAGAATGGACCTGCTCCTGTGATTCGGGCGAACCTGGTTGTGAAGCCTCACCCACAGAGACATGCTCCGACTCCGAAACCACCAACTCCTTACTCAGGAGCTTAACCTGGGACTTCGGTCTCGAACCAGAGTCTTTTCCAGAGCGATGACGTGACTCGTGGCTCCTCTTCTTGTGCTTCTTCCTCGAAGACTTCGACGCGTGAGCTGAAGACGACTCCGAGCGTGACCTCGATCGAGACCGAGACCTCGACCTCGACCTCGAACGACGAGGTCGAGACTTCGAAGATTTCTTTTCCTTCTTACTCTTAAGCTTAGCCACAAGGAGTTTCGCCTCTCTCTCTCTCAGCGCCTTCGGAGTCATCTTCTTGCAGCAAGCACAGTCCTCGACATCATGGTCGGAGCTTAAGCACCAGACACAGCAGTCATGTGGATCGGTGATGGACATAGTCTTGCCACATTCGCCGCAAGCCTTGAAACCAGTCTTCTTCGACGACATCCCGAAGAATATGATGTTATACAGAATAACAGGAAAATAGTAACAAAGTTACTGAAAAGCTACAGCACGATCCCTGAAAACCGTTAGCGTCGACGACGCGGAAAAAAGGGAACTGATGTCATCACGCCGGCGTGGGCCTATTGTAGGCGTCGGTGACGTCAGCGGAGTCGCGAGCGGAGCCGTGTCTCTGTGACGTCCGCGTCCACGTCGGCGCGAAGCTACAAAAAGAATTTCCGAATGTTGCTGACGCAAGGGGGATATTCACAAGGTGAGGAATCCACACAGCAGATGTATCTATCAGAAGTAAGGGCTTGCCTGCAAGCTGATAAGCCAATTTAATACAGGAGACGATCCATCTGGAGATGGATCTCTTGGCAGCTGGAAAGCCCGTTCTCAGTGGACCATAGTTGATAAACAATTGGTCCATCTTCCTACTCTCTTTGGTCTTTTCCAAATAAAATTTAAGGACTCTTTTGAGATCTAAAGAGGGCAGCGGCCGCTCAGCCGGGGTCGTAGGGTTTGGAAAAAAAGAAGGAAGAGAAATAGACTGATTTATATGAAAATTAGAGACAACCTTAGGTAAAAATGAAGGATGTGCCCTTAAGACTACTCTGTTGTGATGAAAAACAGTGTAGGTTTCTTTTGTACACAGCGCTTATATCTCACGTACTCTGCGCGCTGATGTAATTGCAACTAGAAAAGCGGCCTTCGACGATAGGTGTTGCAAGGAAGCTCTGTAGATGGGGGCCCATCAAGTTAGACAACACTAGGTTTAATTCCCACGGAGGAGAAGGGTTTCTAACAGGGGGGTACACTTTCTTCAACCCCTGTAAGAAGTCCTTGACCACCTCCATCTGGAAGAAGGAGGGCTGAGTAGGAAACTTCCTATAAGCCGTAATGGCTGAGAGGTGCACCCTGATCGAAGCATATTTAAGACCGGATATTGCTAGGTACATCAGGTAAGGCAGAATCACATCCTCCTGTGCTGATGAGGGATCAAAGTGACGTTCTCTGCACCAAAGAAAAAACCTCTTCCACTTAAACGCATAAGACGTTCTTGTGGAGGGTCGTTTCGCTTCCTTCAAAATGTGCATACAATCAGGTGGCAAATTTAAATGTCCGTATTGTAGGACCTCAGGAGCCATGCTGTTAAGAGCAGTGAGGGAAGGTTGGGATGAATAATAATCCCCCCCATCTTGGTCGGCAGGTCCGGCCTGCAGGGCAGTCTTCTGGGTGGAAGCACCGACAGCTGTAGAAGGTCCGGGTACCACCACTGCCGTGGCCAGTCCGGGGCTACCAGGATCATGGTCATACTGGATCTGATAATTTTGGACACCACCTTCGGAATCAGGGGCAGAGGAGGAAATGCGTAAGTAAATGTCCCTGACCAGTCCATCAAAAGGGCATTCCCCCTTGTCCCTGGACGGTGAAATCTGGACTCGAAGGCGTGGTTTTTGAGTTTTCGTCGTCCCCGAACAGATCTATTTCTGGGCGACCCCAGCAATGGAAGAGGTCTGCCACCATCTCGTCGTGCAGCCCCAGTCTGGCTGATCTTCGAAATGCCTGCTGAGTGCGTCAGCCTTGATATTTAGCTCTCCTGGGAGATGCACCGCTACTACTGTGAGGTTCTGGGCGAGCAGCCAGTGCCATATGGCTTGTGCCTCCAGAGAGAGAGGAAGCGACCGAGTTCCGCCCTGCTTGTTCAGGTAGAACATGGTTGTCGTGTTGTCCGTTTGGATCAGAACAGAGTGTGATTTGAGTGCAGGAAGGAAGGACGTCAGAGCCAGATGGACTGCTCGAAGCTCCAGCATGTTGATATGGTAGGTCTGTTCTTTTGCTGACCACCTTCCTTGAATCTGCAGACACCCCATGTGTGCTCCCCAGCCTTGGAGAGACGCGTCTGTGACTATAGACTGTGTCAGGAGATGTTGGTGAAAAGGCACTCCCACCAGAAGGTTACGAGGGTGAGTCCACCATTTGATGGATGCCTTCGTCACCTGGGAAAGATAGATCCGGTCTTCCCAGAGCCCTGTCGACTGATCCCATTGATCCTCCAGAGCCTGCTGCAAAGGTCGCATCCTCAGCCTTGCGTGAAGAATCAGGAAGATGCAGGACGCCATGGAACCCAGCAGAGACGCTACTTGACGCGACTTTGGATTCTGGGACTGTAGTAGAACTCTGCATTGCTGCTGCATAGAAAATAGTCTCTCCTCCGAAGGATACGCTTTTCCCAATTTTGTATCCAGAACGGAGCCCAGGTAGTGAATGGATTGGGTTGGTAGTTGTACTGACTTCTCCATGTTGACGTGGAGGCCGAACCTGTGCAATTGTAGCAGGCAAAGGTGGAAGTCGTTCTCTACCTGTTGAGGCGTTTTAGGAGCCAGTCGTCTAGGTAGGGATAGACGAAAAATCCTTTTTTGTGCAGGAAGGCTGCCACCACTGCCATGCATTTGGTGAAGACTCTCGGCGCTGACTTTAGCCCAAAAGGCAGGACCCTGTACTGGTAGTGTTTGCTGCCCATCAGAAACCTTAAGAACTTCCGATGTTGCATGGCAATTAGAATGTGGAAGTAGGCATCTTGCAAGTCCATGGAACACAACCAATCTCCTACTTGCAGATGTGGACATATTTGGTGAATAGCAAGCATGCGGAACTTCTCCTTGACTATGTTCTTGTTCAGAACACGAAGATCCAGGATAAGCCAGAACTTGTTTTCCTGATCCTTTTTGGAGACAAGAAAGTATCTGGAGTAGACTCTTTTTCCCCTTTGTGAGGGAGGCACCTCTTCCATAGCTCGTTTTTGGAGAAGAGCCTTCACCTCTTTTCGGAGCAGATCGAGTTGGTGTGGACGAGATTTCTTTGGGGGAATGTCCTGTTGAGGCGCACGGAAATGAAGAGCATATCCATTGCGCAGTGTATTCAGCACCCACCGATCGTTCGTGATGCTGCCCCACTCTGCCAGATGTTTTGAAACACTTCATCACACTGGAGTGGACAACGGCGCTAGAGGAAGCCAGTGCCGATTGTTTTCCTCCTCTCGTCGAGGTAGGGGACTGCTGGTGACCTCCTCTTACCTCGGCTGGCTTTACCACCCCGAAACTGGGTCTTTCCCTGGGTCTTGTTTTGGGACCACTGAGGTGTTTGAACCCTCTGTTGAGCCCCTATGCCTTTGTTGGTCTTAAAACAGGGTTTAAACTCTTTCTTTTTTTCTAAGCCGACTGCCTTGAAGGTGTCGAGCTCGGCTTTCATCCGACTCATCTCGTCATCCGTGTGCTGGCCAAAGAGAGATGTTCTGGTAAATGGGAGGTTCAGAATGCGCTGTTGCGCATCAGGCTTGAGGCCTGTCAGGCGCAGCCACGATGAACGTCTGGCACATACCCCATGGGCATATGTATGTCCCGCCAGTATTGCTCCATCTGCAGCAGTGCTAATTATCTGGTTAGCCACCAGACTTCCTTCCGTCAGGGTCTCATCGAAGTCTTGTTGTTCCATAATTATTTTCATGTTCGTGCGTGCGTTCTTTCAACGTGACGCAATTCAACTGAATTTTTCTGTGAGTAGGAGGTGTCCAATTAATCCTCTCACAGCAGTTTTGAGTTTGTCCTTCAGGGGATATTATTTAAGTTTGTATATTTATCTGCCTGACATCCTCGAGAAGAGAAGATTAATATGGCAGCTTTCCGGGTCTTCTGAGGCTTTTGCCTCATGAGCTTCTTCGAGGTTATTTCTGTGGTGTGTCCGAGTCTGTTGCTTGTACCCTCTATTGGTGAGTTATCTGTTATTAAATACTCGCCTTGCTAGTGGGAACAGCGTGCAGGAATGTAGCCGAATCTTTCAAGACTTAATAAAGACTGGCAGCGCATCATGAGAATTTATTCCAAAAATTTCAGTCAGGTGAACAGTTGAATTAGTGACGGGTAGACACTTTTGCAGAGCAGTCTTCCAAGAGAATTATAACATCTGCTGCACAGGAAGGCTTAAGGAATTTCAAGGCAGAGACTGTTTATGATAATATCCTGTATGTAGAAATATATATATATATATATATATATTATTTATATATATATATATATATATATATATATATATATATATATATATATATATATATATATATATATATATATATATATATATATATATATATATATATATATATATATATATATATATATATATTATGCCTACCAACTACGTTCGTCTGCCTGCCTAGAAATTGTGGCATCTTTTAAACCAGCTCTGCGTTTTCTCCAGCATCATTTCAGAGAGAGGCAATTCCACTGTTTGGCACAGGTATGCTTAGTGAGTGGGGGTGGTGAAAGTTAGGAGTCATTGTGATAGAACCACACAAGTTAATTCTGTTATTCTGTAATTACAGATGCCAGAGCCATCCTAGCTAAGAATTCAGGAGAAGCAGGCATAGCAGTGGAGTCTCTTGTTATCCCATTTTCCCCTTCCCCCGTCCTGCTGGGAGTGAATTTATTTTGCTGTAGTGGGGCAGGGGAGTTGGGAAGGATTAGTTACTTACCTGTAATCCTAGTTCTCTTCCAGGGGTATCCTCATCAAAGTCATAAGCATTAGAATATTCCCGCCCATGCGCGGGACCCCAGAAACACTATATTATATGTGCCCCACATATATATATACATATATATATATAAATAATATATATATAAAAACAAGCAATAGCAGCCAAATCACATTAGAGCTGAAATATGCTGTGAAGAATTTCTACCATACATGTATAATAAGCATTAGAAACATGAGAAACAACACCAAAGATTGTTTAGAAACTGTTTTAATGCTCAGAAAGCAGTAGAAATTCTCATAAGCCACTGGAAGCATAGGAAGCTCCCAGGCTGCATTGCAAACACACAGTCTACAAAGACTGAAAAGCTAACCTGTAGCTGAATAGCAATAAACTGACACCGTGCCTTTAAGGCACTCATGACCCCCTGTATCCCATCATGCCCCAGGGGTGACAGTTAGGTCAGTTGTTCTTTTCAGAGACTGAAAAACAAACCCAATAACAAATAGGTTAACAATTAAGCATGGGCGGAAAATCCGTTTCGCTCGCGGATTTTGCGGATTTTCGGGAAATTCGCAATCCGCGAGATTCGCGAATCTCCCGCAAAATCCGCAAATCCGCGAGCAGCGGATTTTGCTCGCACTGCTCGCACTGTTCGCGTGAGTTCGCGGCTTCCCAGTACAACTTCGCGCCCCGCGAATAAGTGCAAAATTGCAGAAATACGATCTAATCAAAACTGAAACACTTACCAGGTTCAAAAGTTCAGGCTCATCATTAGTAGCCATTTCCTGTAGTGCTTGCTGAGGGGCCCCTCCAGAGTTCAGTTGCCAGTTGCAACTATTATGTGACCCTGCTCTGAACCTCAGAATAGTTACACATATGCCACAAAGGTCCTGAATTACAGCTAAGGGAGACAAGCAGGAGCCAGGCTGGCAGTTCAAATCCATTAATCAGCCCCTAATTCATTATTGTCAGTTGGGGCAGGGCAGGTGTTGTAACTAATTTTGCAACAATGAAAGCACTTAGCAAGTGCAAAAGTTCACTAATCAGGAAGCACTAAGGAAGCAGGTGCCAGCTAAAATAATATTCTGTGACACATTAATCAGCCCCAAATTAATTCAGGTCACTTGAGGCAGGGAAGGTGTGCTTGCGTTGCCACAATAATGTACACTGACTGGACAACCAGAGGGTGCTGTGATGAAACAGAGGGTGGCATGGGTGGGCCAGAGGGTGGCATGAGTAGTCAGAGAGTGGCAGTGGTGACAGAGAGTGGCAGTGATAAAGAAGAGTGTCCCAAACAGGCTGGACACGTAGAAACAACAAGTTCGCGAAACTTGCGACCCGACAGGTAAGTTCGCAATTTGCGACATTGTACAAAACCCTCGCGAACTGGCAGAAACCCGCGCAAACACAAAAAAAAAAAAAATCCGCAAATTCGCGAGAATTCGCGGATTTTGCGGATTGCGAGTTCGCAAATCCGCAAAATTCGCGAACGCGAGATTCGCAAAATTCGCCCATGAGTATTAACAATATCTGTTTGTTAAAGAGTATCCTTTGCCCGGGGAGGCGGGAGGGTTGCTTATGACTTTGATGAGGCTACCCCTGGAAGAGAACTAGGATTACAGGTAAGTAACTAATCCTTCTCTTCCAGGGGATCCTCATCAATAGTCATAAGCATTAGAATAGAGTAGCGAGACTCTCCTCATCCCTGCGGGCAAAGGAATGATAAGACAGTAATCTCATCAATAAGTCTGAGTAGACTATAGACTACCCAAACAGATTCCTCAAGGAGGCTTGCCCTACTTGAGTATCAGCCCTGGAATCAGATTCGAGGCAGTAATGCCTCGTAAAGGTATGAACTGATTTCCAGGTTGCAGCCTTGCATATTTCCGACATTGGAATGTCATGCAAGAAAGCCACTGTAGCGGCCTTCCCTCTAGTGGAATGCGCTTTTGGAGACATCAACAAAGGTTTGCCTGCTAGCTGATAGGCCAATTTAATGCAAGAGACAATCCATTTGGAGATGGACCTCTTGGCCGCAGGAAAACCTGTTCTCATTGAGCCATAGTTCACAAACAGTTGGTCCGTTTTCCTAATCCCTTTAGTCTTTTCCAAATAAAACTTAAGCACTCTCTTAAGATCTAATGAGTGAAGCGACCTCTCGGCTGGGGTTGCAGGATTTGGAAAAAAGGAAGGGAGGGAAATAGACTGATTTATATGAAAATCAGAGATGACCTTAGGCAAGAAAGATGGATGAGCCCTTAGGACTACTCTGTTGTGGTGGAAAACAGTATATGGTTCCTTCGCACAGAGCGCTTGTATCTCACTTACTCTGCGCGCAGATGTAATCGCCACCAAAAAAGCTGCCTTCCAAGAGAGATGTTGCAAGGAAGCCTTGTGGATGGGCTCGAAAGGAGGTGACATTAACCTGGATAGAACTAGGTTTAATTCCCAAGGAGGAGAAGGATTTCGCACAGGGGGATACACTTTCTTCAACCCCTGGAGGAAGTCCTTAACCACTGGAACCTGAAAGAAAGACATCTGATCAGGTGATTTTCTGTATGCTACAATAGCTGACAAATGCACTCTAATAGAAGTGTACTTTAAACCAGCAGTTGCTAGGGAAAGGAGGTATGGTAAGATGACGTCCTCCTGCCCCTTAGTCAGATCCAAGTGATGATCTCTACACCACAAGTAAAATCTTTTCCACTTGAACGCATAGGACGTTCTTGTGGAAGGTCTCTTAGCCTCCTTTAAAATGTTCATGCATTCGGGAGGCAAGTTCAAATGTCCATATTGCAGGACCTCAGGAGCCATGCTGTTAGGTTCAATGATGGGAGGTTGGGATGCATTATCCTCCCATTCATCTTGCTCAACATGTCCGGCCTGCAAGGGAGCCGTTTGTGTGGACACACAGACAGATGTAGAAGGTCCGGGTACCACCACTGCCGAGGCCAATCCGGAGCAATCAGGATCATTTCCATGTTCGACCTGAGGAGCTTGGAAACTACTCTCGGAATCAGCGCTAGGGGAGGAAACGCGTATGCGAACATCCCTGCCCAATCCAACAGTAGAGCGTTCCCCTGCGTTCCTGGCCGGTGGAACCTGGACGCGAAGGCGTGGCATTTGGTGTTTTCGTCGTCTGCAAACAAGTCTGTGGATGGACGACCCCAGCAACGAAAAAGCTCTTCTACTACGTCGTCGTTTAGCACCCAGTCTGGCTGATCTTCGAAGTGCCTGCTGAGTGCGTCTGCTTTGACGTTCAACTCGCCTGGAAGGTGCACTGCCACTACTGTGAGGCCTCGAGAGAGAAGCCAATGCCAGATTGTCTGAGCCTCTCGAGAGAGTGGGCGAGATCTTGTGCCTCCTTGTTTGTTCAGATAGAACATGGATGGCGTATTGTCCGTCTGAACTAGGACTGAGTTGGATTCGATCGCTGGTAGGAAAGCTTTGAGAGCCAGGAATACCGCTCTGAGTTCCAGCATGTTGATGTGGTATGTCTGCTCCTGCGCAGACCACTGGCCTTGAATCTGAAGCGGACCCATGTGTGCTCCCCAGCCTTGCAGGGAGGCATCCGTCACTATAGACTGGGAAGGAACGGATTGGTGAAAAGGCACCCCCACCATCACATTCTTTCTCCGAGTCCACCATTTGATGGCCTCTTTCGTCGCCTGGGAAAGAGTGATTCGATCTTCCCAGGGCCCTGTCGCTTGGTCCCACTGATCCTCCAGAGCCTGTTGTAGAGGACGCATTCTCAGCCTGGCGTTTGGGATGAGAAAAATGCAGGACGCCATGGACCCCAGTAGAGATGCTACTTGTCGGGCTGTTGGAAGCCGAGACTCTAGCAGAATCCCACATTTCTGACTCATGGAAAAAAGTCTCTCCTCCGAAGGAAACGCTTTTCCCAAGCTTGTGTCCAGAACGGAGCCTAGGTAGTGGATGGACTGAGTAGGCCGCTGGACTGACTTCTCCAGGTTCACATGGAGGCCGAGCCTGTGTAGCTGGTGCAGGCACAGTTGCAGATCGTGCGTTACTTGTACCGGAGATGGACCTTTTAGGAGCCAGTCGTCCAGGTATGGGTAAATGAAGAGACCCTTCTTGTGAAGAAAAGCCACCACCACTGCCATGCATTTGGTGAAGACTCGCGGTGCGGACTTGAGACCGAAGGGTAACACCTTGTACTGGTAGTGTTTGTTCCCTACTACAAACCTCAGGTACTTGCGATGTTGTTGTGCAATTGGGATGTGAAAGTACGCATCTTGCAGATCCACCGAACACATCCAATCTCCGGCTTGAAGATGTGGACATATTTGGTGAAGCGCTAACATGCAGAACTTTTCCTTGACGATGACTTTGTTTAATAGTCGTAGGTCGAGTATTGGTCTGAACTTGTCCTCCTGATCTTTTTTGGGGACAAGGAAATATCTGGAGTAAACTCCCTTTCCTCTTAGAGCGGGAGGAACCTCCTCTATCACTCTTTTTTGCAGTAGGATTTTCACCTCTCGTCGGAGCAAGCTTAGTTGGTGAGGGCAAGAGCTCTTTGGAGGGATGCTCTTCGGAAGAGCACGGAAACGTATCCTATATCCATTGCGCAGTATATTCAGCGCCCACTGATCTCTTGTAATGCTGACCCACTCTGCCAGGTGTTGCGAAGCACTTACTTCACTGGAGTGGGTAACGGTGCCAGAGGAAGCCTCTGTTCAGGCCTTTCCTCCTCTTGTGGTGTTGGAGGACTGTTGGTGACCTCCTCTACCTCTGCTTGGCTTGCCCCGAAACTGGGGTTTCCCTTGAGTTTTATTTTGGGACCACTGAGGGGTTTGAACCCTCTGTTGAGCCCCTCTCCCCCTGTTGGTCTTGAAGCGGCGCTTGAATTCTTTTTTCTTCTCCAAGCCCACCGCCTTCACCGTATCCAGTTCCATCTTCATTCGGGTCATGTCTTCGTCCGCATGTTCTCCGAAGAGAGCGGAACCCGAAAAGGGAAGATTTAGAATCCGATGCTGAGCATCCGGTTTCAGACCTGTAAGGCGCAACCAGGCCGATCTTCTGGCACAAACTCCATGGGAATAGGAATGAGCCGAAAGCACTGCCCCATCCGCAGCCGTGCTTATCATCTGATTCACCACCAGACACCCCTCTGTAACAGTCTCTTCAAAGTCCAGCTGGTCCTCTTTTGGCAGCTTGGCTTTGAGTCTTTCCATTGAGTCCCATAAGGCTCTGTCATAGCGACCCAGAAGCGCAGCTGCACTAGCAACCTTAAGAGTGGAAGCAGCTGAGTTGCAAACCTTTCGACCCCAGGAGTCTTGAGTTTTGCTGTCCTTATCTGGCGGGACTGAAGAGGAAGTCAAAAGCGTGTACAGAGTTCCCCACACACAGTAGAGTAAAATGGGGGAATGACCCTCTCTCTAGAAAGCGTTGGTCGTGCAATAGGGAATAAGGTAATCCCTTGACGGAATTGAGGATGCCTCACACAATTCAAAGGCTGGACGACTGTTGCCATCCCACCCGATGATTGTATTGTGTCATCATTGGCCTCCTGCTCCAACGGCAGGCTGGCGGTGCAATGCCTGTCGGGTAGCACTGAGTGCTACTCTTTAGCGGAGTTCTTTTATTCCTCAGCCAATAGATGCATGTGTGTGAGGGGCCAAAAAAGAGTGCAGTAGTGAGCGTGAGTGAAGAGTTAAAAAAGGTCAGTAGAGTCCATTGAGAACTTTAATGATATGGCTCACTGCCTTATTAAAAGTGGTGAAGGGAGGGGTACCGAGGCACAAAGAGTAAGGTGATTTGGCCTCGTTCAACCCTCGCCTGTGGTGCGGTCAACATGTTTCATGCCTCTCGGGCAATTCTTCAGGACCTAAATGCTTATCAACTTGCAGGGAATTTCAACCTGTTAGAAAGAAATTGAGTATACAACCTGCAGGGTATCGTAGGGTTGAATCCTACGTGATTTCCCGCCCTAGGTGTGGGGAGAGAAGGAGAGAAGGGCACAGTCAATGTTGGGCCTGTCAACTGGAAAATTTTTACACGTGGAAACATCATGCAAAATAAACATCAGGCAAAATAAGGTATGGTTCAATGACCTCTACCAAAACAAAGTGAAGGTGCAAGAGAGAGAGACATATTTCAAATTAAATACGCAGGGAGGGGGTTTACATTGTAAGTGCCAAATGTCATCAATGATAAGGGTGCATAAATTTGATATACATAAGGCTATACACTCCATGCTTAGTCACTCATATGTGTTTTACAGCCAAGGGGTAGTGTATTCGTTAAACTAAGAATTGAAACTTAAAACCAGAACCATGAGCACTTCACTGGGTGAAGGAAAAATGGGAACACCAGGGTCGAATGCTCTCAAGAAGTCCTTACCCTTAGTCCCTGGTAGACGGTCCCCACAGACTGTCCTTGTGGGGCCTGAGCTGTAATGTAGTTACCTAAATGGAATAATTATTCCGGTTATGATCGTGGTTAACGGAGCAAGCCGGTTTCAAGTGTGCCCCGTGGTGGTTAAGCCATGGGGATCGCCAATTGATGACACACAGAACCATCGTGTCCGTAGACCACCTCTTACCTTATTCGCTCGAGGCACTAGGCTTGTAAGCACCTACCCCTACCACAGCGGCGAGGTCGCAGGACAGCCGGTGAATCGGTGTGTGGCTGAGCTGCTTAAGAAGCAGAATGCCGCGGGCGCCGTGAGTGGGCGTGTGTGGAGAGCGTTGCTAGGTAACGCGGACAAACGTGGTGCGGAAAGAGAGGGCAGCCACAAGCCGGTAGGTGTTCACAGCAAGGCGCCATCTTGGAACGGAGTAGCCCCAATTGTGGGTGAATGCTAGAGGTGCCTTAATGGGTATAGAAGGATGGTGCTTAGACAGGAGTAAGAACAATCCAAGCATGGATTATCTGGCTAGCATATTCCAAGGCACAGAATCATTGAGACCATGTTCATCTGTCTGGAGACGATGCACCCATCGCTGTTCCATTCTGTATAGGGCCTGTTGGTTAATGGAAGGGTGACATTCAAGGATAGTCCATTGTATATTTTCCGCCAGGTGGTTATGTTGTCTACAGTGTTCATACAGCCTGGTGTGTGTCTTTTTACAGCGGATGTTGCTGTTATGTTCCATGATGCGTAGTTTCACAGTGCGCATCGTCATGCCGATGTAGATCACCTTGCATGGGCATGTTAGCATGTAAATGCATCTTGCGCTGTTGCAGTTCGTGTGCTTGCTGAGGTGCCAGATAAAATCCTTAGGAAGTTCTATGGTTTTACCCTGGATGGTCTGGGGGCAAACCACACAGGATCCACATCGGTAATGTCCCGTGACCGGTGGCAGATCTCAGAGTGTATTAACTGGGCGGGTGCTCGATTTCTTGGGCCGAGTATGGATCAGGGTATCCTTGAGGTTGGGTGTCCTCTTAAATGCAAAACGGGGCCGAGGTATTTCCAGGCCCGCCGTATTGAGGATTCCCCAATGCGAGTTCACAGTCTTCTTTATGAACGTGGAGTTTCTTGTGTAAGACGTCACGCATGTGATCTTGTCGTCTTTCTCCTTAGTATGGACTTCCAGTAGTGAGTCTCTGTTGTTATTGAGAGCCCTTTTTGATGATGACTTGAGAAGTCGAGTCGGGTACCCCCTATCCTGAAGCTTGTGTTGGAGGGTATTGGCTTCTTGTTTGTAGTCTGTTACTGATGTGCAGTTTCTGCGAAGCCATAGAAATTGCCCAAAAGGCAAGTTATCCCTTAGGGCTCTGGTGTGGTGGCTGTTGTACAAAAGCAGACTGTTCCTGTCTGTCTTTTTCTTGAACAGGCTAGTAGTGATAGCTGTAGGATCTAGCTTGATTGTCAGATCTAGAAAGGGTACAGACTCCTCAGAGATCGTGCCTGTGAATTTCAAAAAGGGGTCTTGCAGGTTAATCCACGTGCAGAAGGCTTCACAGCTGGTCCGATCACCTTTCCAGAAGACTAGAATATCGTCGATGTATCGACGCCAGAGTGTGAGATTTTCTCTGAACGGGTTCTGTTCAGATGGGTAGATGTGTTTTTTTTTCCGAAGGTTGCCATATAGATACAGGCCAGGCTCGGTGCAAACGTCGAGCCCATCGAGGTGCCGCGGATCTGGTGGTAAAGTTGTGACTCATACCTGAAAAAGTTTTCAGTGAGGGCTATATGGGCTAGTTCCATGATGAAGGCTATCGGGGTGGGGGAGGACCATTCTTCCTGCCGCAGACTGAAGAGGAACCAGCAACAGCATGTGTCTTCCTCGCTGCTGCCACAATCACAGAGTCTGCTGGAGGGTCAGATTTTACAAAGACCGGGTCAGAAGCCGCCGGTTTGTACTTCTTCTGAATGCGGGCTGGTACCGCTCTGAATGCTGCTGGGGTTAGGAAAACCTCCTTGACAGGATCCATAATCCCCGGGACTTAAGGAGCAGAGGCCGGGAGATGGCTTTCTTGTGTAAAGTCTCAAACATGACTGTCGTTGTTACTTGAGGGACAGACATCTCGATGTTCAGTTTAAGTGCTCCTCTTTGCAGTACATCCAGATACATGCCAATGTCATCCACTGGGGGGGACCTGGACGTAGGACTGTCTGTCAACGTAGGGGAGTAGTCCCTCTTGGACGATCTGGTAGACGAGGTAGAGGAAGTAGACGGAGTACGTCAACGTCTACGGTGAGCACTGTGTCTCCGCTCCCGCGTCCTTTTTGAACGCTCCTCCCGTCGAGGAGAGCGAGACCTGATCCGATCTTCTGTCCGAGGTTCCCTTCTAGGAGATCGGGATCTTCTGGGAGATCTGGCTGGTGATCCCACGGGCGATTTGGGCCTAGGAGAACGAGACCTGATCCGATCTTCCATCCGAGGTTCCCTTCTAGGAGATCGGGATCTTCTGGGCGATTTGGTTTGTGGTCTCACAGGTGATTTGCTCCTGGGAGGGCTACGCCTGTCCATCTCCTCCACCAGATCCTGAAGCGGAGACCTGTGTTGTGGGCTGGCATATTCCTGCATACGCTTGGTAGCCCCAGAATCTCGCCAATGGTCCAAAGATTTGTACCATCTAGGTGACAACCTGATTCGCTCGGCCGACGGATCTGGCCGACGCTCAGGAGATCTGTGTACAGGGCTTCTGGACCTTGAAGGTTCAGTTGAGGAGCCAGAGGACCCAAAAGATGAATGATGAGAAGCAGACTCCGTCACCATGAGCGTTCTTCTCTCGCCGTCGAACGCCTTCTAGGAGTCGGAGGGTCAAACAATCTCGACCTCGAATGTCCATGAGAGGGTCTGTAGTCTCTCGACGTCGAGCGGCGATGAGTAGCCGTTGACGGAGTCCTCTGTTTCGACATCAAACGGCGATGACCGGCCATCGACGGAATTCTCTGTCTCGACCTCGAATGACGATGTCCTGTCGTCGACGGAGGCTTCTCTCTCGACGTTGAGCGACGATGTCCAGTCGTCGACGGAGCCTTCTGCCTCGACGTGGAATGGCGATGGCCAGCCGTCGACTGAGTTCTCTGTCTCGACGTCGAGTGCCTGTGCGACGACGGCGGAGGGGTATTGGGCACCCTCGACGCCGAGGGCCGACGCTGCACTGACAGAGACTGGGTCCTCGATGCCGATCGACGAGCTACTGTCGACGGTGGAGAGGTCGTGGTCCTCGACGCCGAATGCCGCTTCTTGGACGACGGCGGAGGGGTCACACTTCTCGACGGCGGTCGTTGCCTGGTTGATGACGGCGGAGTGACCTCCCTCGACGCCGGTCGTCGCCTGGTTGACGACGGCGGAGGGGTAATGGATCTCGACGCCGACCGTCGCCCGGTTGATGGCGGCGGAGTCGCCTTCCTCGACGCCGATCGTCGCCCGGATGACGCCGGCGGAGGGGATTTCGACAACGGAGCTGGAACTTTCGACGTCGTCGACGTACCTGGTCTTCTCTTCGACGGCGAGCCCGCCGTCTACGGTAGTTTTGAAGAGGAAAAGTCCACCTGTGGTTCTTCTCTCAGCGCCGAGCCCGATGCTGAAGTTGAAGGGTATGAAGACTTCTTTTTAGAAGATGTATGAACCTTCTTGGAGCCCTTCTTCACCGGTGATCTTCCTCTTGAAGCCCTGTGAGCCAGGCCATAAATGCGAATCATCTCCCTGTCTTTGAGAGTTCTTCCTGACAGGTGCTCACAATGTGGACAGGTGCCTGGATCATGATCTTCAGGCAGACACAGGATGCAGACGTCGTGGTTGTCTGATTTTGCCTTCTTGTTGTCACAAGAAGGACATTTGTCAAATAGTGAAGGCATTCTCAGAAGAAAATGTTCACTAAACTGACTGAAAAAAGCAGTACTTTACTTGACTAGATGTTAAATGTCGAAGTAAGAGTAAAAATTGTCAAAAGTGAAGTATTTTTCTGTCAAAAACCAGAAAAATAGTGGAGCTGTGTAACCAGGGTCCTTCTCTGAAGGAGCCGGAAAGAACAACTGACCTAACTGTCACCCCTGGGGCATGATGGGATACAGGGGGTCATGAGTGCCTTAAAGGCGGTGTCAGTTTATTGCTATTCAGCTACAGGTTAGCTTTTCAGTCTTTTTAGACTGTGTGTTTGCAATGCAGCCTGGGAGCTTCCTATGCTTCCAGTGGCTTATGAGAATTTCTACTGCTTTCTGAGCATTAAAACAGTTTCTAAACAATCTTTGGTGTTGTTTCTCATGTTTCTAATGCTTATTATACATGTATGGTAGAAATTCTTCACAGCATATTTCAGCTCTAAAGTGATTTGGCTGCTATTGCTTGTTTTTATATATATATTATTTATATATATATATGTATATATATATGTGGGGCACATATAATATAGTGTTTCCGGGGTCCCGCGCATGGGCGGGAATATTCTAATGCTTATGACTTTGATGAGGATCCCCTGGAAGAGAACCTTTCCTCACGTTTGAGTCTTGGTCCTCAAAAGAGCGCTGCTCCTGTAGAAGCTCCAGTGTATTCAGGTGCGTGGTACCTTCTTTCTGGTATTTATCTGACACTGCCTGCTATGTTGCCTCTCTTTGCTTGTTCCTGACTTTATTTTTGCCACTGTTTGCTCGTTTCTGACCTTTATTCTGCCTCTTGCTGCTGGTTTCTGACCTCTATTTTGCCTCTTTCTGCTCATTTCTGAACTTTATTTTGCTTGTTTCTGACCTTTATTCTGCCTCTTTCTGCTCATTCTGACCTTTATTCTGCCTCTTTCTGCTTAAAAGAAACAGTTCTGTGCAGCACTTGCTGATAGCGCTGCATACCCTGTCAAAGTCAGTAGCACACTGATGAGGGGATTGGTGGAAATGCTTTGAGAGATACCCTTCACTTCTGTTGTGTTATGGTATCTTAATCGGTTTTGTAAAGTGCTCAGCTGCCCTGCTGTGGCTTTCCGGCACTGATAGGAGAATAAGTAATGGAAAGTCTTAAGAGGGTGTATCTGCAGAGAATGCTTTAGTTGCTTTCTAAAGCTTAAAAGTGTGTTATTTGACCTGAGCTGGACAGAGAATAATGTCTATAATTTGGCAGCGAGGTAAGCAAATGAGCAACCTCCGCTCTTGCTCTCTTGATTCTGTGGACAGTAAAAAGGGAAAGAACATTCGATTTCAATGCTCTGGGGGCTGTATGTGGTGTAATGAGGTGCTTCAGGACATGTGGAACGGGTGAATATTTTAGCCACTGAACCATGCATAGGGCCTCAAATTCCATTCATTTGTTGATTGGTAATCAATGTAGTAGTAAGAGAGCCCGTGTGAGGAATTCCTTTTAGGCAGTCCCAAGGGGCTCGAGCATCAGCATTTTGGGTGACCTGCACATTTTTTGTGCATAGGCAGATCTGCGCAAGTAGAAGGAGTTGCCATAATCTAGGTGTGATAGGATTAGGCTTTGCACCACCATCCTCTGGCATTCTGCCGGAAGCCACTTGAGCGTTTTCCTAAGAGATCTTAACAGGCCAAAGCAAGTGCCTGCCACCTTCTCAGCCTGGGAGATCATAGTCAAATCTTTGTCCAAAGTAAAGCCAAGATTCTTGACTCCAAATATGGGGTGTCACCCAGACAAAGGGGCCATAAGAGTGGTTTCCAGATCAATAGGTTGTTGGCAACCACAATCACCTCTGATTTGTCCCCATTCAACTTTAGACAAGTTGCCGCTATCCAGATGGGCACCTGTTCTAGGCATGTATTAAGTTTCTTAGAGGTGGATTTGGTGTCAGGTGACATAGAAACGACAATCTGAGTGTTGGCTGTGTAGGACACCATCGTAAAGCCATGAGGACTGGTGATATCTGAAAGAGGTCAAACATTGAGCATGGTGCTCAAAGAAAAGCCCTGAGGTACTTCACATTCCAACTTATAGGTTTCCACCTAGAAGGGGCATACAGTGATTTAGAAGTTTCTGCTGGCCAAAAACGGCGTTCAACATTTTAGTGCTGTCCCCGTGATCCCTATTGCTATCATCATGTCGCTCAAGACTTCTTATGCTGTGGGCAGGGAAAGAGATAAAACCTCCACTTCGAGCAAGTGGGAGCATTTTAACAGCTCCCACCCACTGGAAGCGGAGTGTTTGCTTTTACTTGGTGGGAGCAAAAGCAAACAGCTGTCTTAGGGGTGGGCACCACAGGACATAGTAGGAGCCGGCCCTGGGGGGTGGCAGTCCTGAGGGCCATGTATGGCTACAGGAGGAGGGCCACGTGGCCCCCATCCTTTCTTGCGCATGAGCCAGTCCGGTATGTAACGCTTACAACGAGCGCGTTACCGCGACCTACCATTACAACGCGGTCGTAACAACAAAAGTTGTTACCACGCATTGCGCTGGGGGGCGCTCAAGGATAGGAAATGATTTAATTTACTATCCCAACACCTTCCCTACTATCCACGGGGACTGGTGTTGGAATAGTAAATTAAATGATTTAATTTTGCGCCCCCCCCAGCGCAATGCGTGGTAACAACTTTCGTTGTTACGACCGCGTTGTAATGGAACGCGTGGTAAACGTATGCGTTCTAACGTCATACATCCGCCGGTCCTGGGGAGGTGGTGGTCCCTGGGATCGTATATGGACCGGGAGGAGGACAGCAAGGCCCCCCTCCCATTATTATAAACATGGTTCCAGGGAGTTAGTGGTCCCATGGCCAAGGGAAGCAGTGGGGGTCCGCGTTGCCCCTCTCCTTTTATGTATAAAACTCCAGGAAGTGGTGGTCACTGGGTCTGCTCCGAAGACCAGGAGGGGGGCCAGTACAGCCCCTCTCCATTTTTTTAAATAAAGCCATGGTGAGGTGGTGGTCCCTGGGGCTCCAAGAGCCTCAAGAAGGGGTTCCATGCTCCTCCTCATTTTTTAACAATGCACCCAGGACATGGCCCACCCGGGGGCTCTTTTCAAAACAAGCACAGGAGCCTGTGCTTTTTTCATTTTTTGAATTTTCAGGGAACATTAAAAAAAATATATACTTTTTGGGCCTGGTGGGATCTTTCTGGGACCCCAGCTAAGGGGTCAGGATATTCCTGCCCTGACCCCTTTTTTTTAATACTATTTTTCATGGACTCGGGTGAAGCCAAGTCCAAAGATGACTGCCAACACTTCCTGGTTCAAGTGTTGGCAACCAATCATACCTCAGCACAAGGTCAGGAAGGTTCAAGGAAGCCATCGATTCCCTAGATACCCAAATATTTTTTTCTCTTTATTTCCTCCCAAACTTCTGAACAGATTTACACCAATTTACAAAAAGGTCGCTTTCTGGACCAACAGTTGTCTTTGTACTAAATTTGATGTAATTCCGTTCGGAGGTTCAGGCTGTAGTGTTTAATATTGCTATGGGAATTAACGTGGGAAACACATATTTTTACTCCCCCCTGTTTTTCTTGGCCCCGCTTGACAGATCACCCCAAATCTTTCCATGCACAACAAGACTAACTGGCACACTATTTTTGGAAAATTTGATGAAGAATGCTAGGGTATCGCCAAAAACACTTTTCTGATGGAAACTTGGTCCTGACTATAACTACCTACTGCTGACTGTCAGAAAGTAATATATATAGTTTTTGGATTTTACGTTGAGAAGTGCTGTCTTCCACTAAGCCAGGCTCGCCCTGCAGGGTTGGGGGCCCCCAAAGACAGTGTTGTCTTTTGGACATTATTTGGGGGGCATGACCCGCTCGCCTCACTGCAAGGTCTTAGAATTGCCGGCGATTATTGCAGTTCGAAGGTGAGAAAGGGAGCCGAAAGAGGTTGATACCTCTGTGTGGCAGGTTCTGAACACAGGCGCATTATTGACATTTTAGGGCTACTTACAAGATGCTTTTCCGTGCACCACCTTTGTCTTACTGGCCATATTTACCGGCAAACACCATTCCTGAGACTGCGGTATGAATACCATCCCTGTGATTGTACCAAGAGTTTTACTGTGGCTCAAGGTGAATTATGGGAGATTGAGTATGGCAGCAGTGAGGCACCTATCATCATTGACTTCACCTGGGACATTGCATAAGTGATGATTAAACCTTTGCAAAAAGCAATTCGCTGAAACTTGTCAGGTTCATCACATTCTGTTTGTGAATGCCCCAAATGAAATAAAGCTGTGTTTGTCCAGAACCGGGCTTGGAGCATCGTTTTTGGATTTTACGTTGAGTAGTGCTGTCTTTCACTAAGCCAGGCTCGCCCTGCAGGGTTGGGGGCCCCCGACGACAGCATTGGTTTTTTGGACATTATTTGGGGGGCATGAACCGCTCGCCTCACTGCAAGCTCTTGGAATTGCCGGCAATTATTGCAGTTCGAAGGTGAGAAAGGGAGCGAAGGAGGTTGATACCTCCGTGTGGCAGGTTCTAGACACAGGTGCATTATTGACATTGTGGTGCTACTTACAAGATGCTTTCCCGTGCACCAGGTTTGTCTTACTGGCCATACTTACCTGCAAACACCATTCCTGAAACTGCGATATGAAAACATCACTGTGATTGTACCAGGAGTTTTACTGTAGTTCCGGGTGAATTGTGGGAGATGGAGTATGGCAGCAGTGAGGCACCTATCATCATTGGCTTCACCTGGGATACTGCACATGTGATGATTAAACCTTTGAAAAAAGCAATTAGCTGAAATGCGTCAGGTTCATCATATTCTGTTTGTGCCTGCGCCAATTGAAATAAAACTGTGTTTGCCCAGAACCGGGCTTGGCGCATAGTTTTTGGATTTTAAGTTGGCAAGTGCTGTGTTCCACCAAGCCAGGCTCGCCCTGCAGGGTTGGGGCCTGATTGTTTTTTGTGTATATATATATATATATATATATATATATATATATATATATATATATATATATATATATATATATATATATATATATATATATATCCAACAACGAGTTTGGCGCAAAGCATCAATGGCCTCTTGCAGCGGCGGGCCCCGGACAGGATCGCCAGTCCCACCAAATTCCACCGTATTCGTTCACACTTCAAAAGAACGATGTCCAGGCCAGCAATAGTCTTCAAAACTGGATTTTAATCACAGCCCTACTCGACGTGTTTCGGGAACAGCTTCCCTTTCTCACGAGTAAAAGTATCTGTTCGCATCCAATTTTTAAGGTAAATCATGTGATCGTGGTAACAATAAACATAGTCAACAGACTACCACACCATCATACGATTGGAGCTAAGAAAGCAGATTCATCTATTCAGCAATGTGTGGCATTTCATTGTATCGACTCATGAGTTTCTTACATACAATTTCATTGAGGCATTTACTATGGGCAAAAAACATTTAAATTAGAAAAAAACATTTCATTTTGAAAAATCATTGTAAAATAAATTACACTCTACGTGAAAATTACATCCGTTCGAAGCCTCGAACTCCCATTTTCATTAAGACGTGCATGACGTTACTTCTGGTCTAATGCATAGAGCTGTTTAGTTGCCTCATTGCTTACAGCCTTCGAACATGGGGAAAGCAGTAAGCTATATTGCGTAAATAAGGCAAAGTTATTGAATGCGGTTCACTGTCCTTGGTAATTAGGACTTTCATTTGAGATTCATACATTGTCCTAGCAATTTTCAGAAATAGAGCCCCAGTGGGCTTAAGCGAATTACCGCTATATTGCGCGTTCATTGCCAGTTCCAGAAGTCTTGAATTACACAAGGTAGCACCTCTCATTGCAAAACTGCCAAACGTGGTTTCTGCCACTTGATACAAACTGCCACATACTTTCTGATCGTGCTGTGTTTTCATACTCTCCCACATTCAATGGTACCTGTGACAAATGATAAAATACAGTGATTATATAACCTACAAACCCGTGCAATTAACACATTCATACCAATAAAATCAAGGTTGAAAGTCAGTTCAGCATAATATTTTCAATTCATCCAAGATGCACTCCCAAAGCTTTGTCACAATTATGCCCCTGGGGTTGCAAAGTGTGATATTTCTTCTGAACCCTGAAGTAATTGAGAATCCCACCCTGAACTTAATTAACGAAAACATCAGGTTGGACCTGAGCAGTAAAAGTTGGTTCAAACCCAAATCTATTTTCCTGCCAATGATTAATAATGATGCAATTGATGTTTTTGAGAAAGGGGTGATTACCGAATTTAAAACACTAGCCAGTAAAAAGAAGTGGGGAAGAAATAATCTGAGTCAAGAACAGAGATTAGCCATTGAAAGTTTAAGCAATGACCATAGTATTGTCATAAAGAAATCGGATAAGGGGGGCAATATTGTGGTAATGTCAAAGGAAATGTATATACAGGAAGGTATGAATCAACTTAATGACACTGTAAAGTATGAAAAGAGCAATAGAAAAATCTATGACAGTAAGAATGAAGCGTACCAGGAGAAATTGAATGAATGGAGGAATCAGGAACTCATAGAAACAGAAGAGTTTAATTTTTTAAAGTGCAAATTCCCAAAAATACCAGCACTTTACTTACTACCGAAATTACATAAGAATCCTTTAAACCCTCCAGGCAGGCCAATAGTATCTTCCAGGAACAGCAGCCTAGAAAATACTTCAAGATATGTTGATTATTTTTTGCAGCCTATTGTGCAGGGCCTCCCAGCGTATCTTAGAGATTCAGGTGACTTCTTGAAGAAAATCACTAATGTTACCGTTGATGCAGGCTGTTTACTAATGACCTTAGATGTTAACAGCCTGTATACGAATATCCCGCATGAAATGGGTATCAAAGCATGCAGACACTTGTTGAGAACTAGATCAGTCTCATACCTTTTCCACACTGAAATGCTTTTAGACATGATTTACACGTGTCTTACCCAGAATTACTTTTTGTTCAATGGCGCCATCTACCACCAACTACTTGGTACTTCTATGGGCACTTGTTTTGCCCCTAGTTTTGCCGGAATATACTTGGGGTGGTGGGAAGAGCAAATTGTCAGACAGCTAGACCAATACTGTACCGGAGTCCGTACTTGGCTCCGGTACATTGATGACATCTTCATCATTTGGGATAGCACCGTTGAAGAAGCGGAAGAGTTTGTTGCTATCCTGAATGTGAATGAGTTTAATTTGCCATTCACAAGCCATATTAACAAGAAGACAGTGGACTTTTTAGATCTGAAAGTTACCTTAGAAGACAGCAGCCTAGTGACAACTCTGTACAGAAAAGAGACGGCCGGAAACAGCCTTCTCCATGCGCAAAGCTGTCACCCCCGAAACCTGAATAATTCAATTCCTTTTGGTGAACTATTGAGAGCCAGGAGAAATTGCACTAGACAGTTGGATTATGAAAAGGAAAGAGATATCATGTGTGACAGATTCAAGTGCAGAGGATACAACAAGAAGTGTAGCGCAGAAGCTGTGCGAAAAATAGAAGAGAGGGACACAAACCAACCTGTGGCCAAGGAAGTTCTTAATGATGAGAATACAGAAGGAGTGAGATTCATAACTGATTACCACTCCCAAGCGAAAGAAGTCAGAGGAGCAATCAATAAATACTGGAGTGTTCTCAGAACGGACAAGGATATCGAACAAGGTATCCGAGATTTCCCTCAAATCACATACAAGAAACCTATGTCCTTGAAGGACAAGGTATGCCAAACCTTGATAGCTAACAGAAAGAAAAATAACCCAGTCCAGGGATTTAATGTTTGTGGCCGCTGCAAAGCGTGTAAATTTAGCCACAACATCAAAGAGATAAAACTATCCCATTCTTGTGAGCCCTTCAAAATCTCTAAACACTTGACCTGCCACACTGAGTACGTGGTTTATGCACTCAAATGCCCATGTAAGAAATTCTATGTGGGTAGCACCATTAAACCAGCCAAAGACAGGATTTTACAGCACCTGAGAGCCATAAAAAACCATGATAAACAGTACCCAGTGGCGAGACACTTTGCAATTCACCACCAGAGCAACAGCAGCCTCCTTTCCTTTGTGGTACTAGACCAAGTACCTATTAGAGAAAGAGGCGGCAATAGACTGCAAGAGCTCAGACGCTTAGAGTCTAGGTTTATAATTAAATATCACACTTTGCAACCCCAGGGGCATAATTGTGACGAAGCTTTGGGAGTGCATCTTGGATGAATTGAAATTATTATGCTGAACTGACTTTAAACCTTGATTTTATTGGTATGAATGTGTTAATTGCACGGGTTTGTAGGTTATATAATCACTGTATTTTATCATTTGTCACAGGTACCATTGAATGTGGGAGAGTATGAAAACACAGCACGATCAGAAAGTATGTGGCAGTTTGTATCAAGTGGCAGAAACCACGTTTGGCAGTTTTGCAATGAGAGGTGCTACCTTGTGTAATTCAAGACTTCTGGAACTGGCAATGAACGCGCAATATCGCGGTAATTCGCTTAAGCCCACTGGGGCTCTATTTCTGAAAATTGCTAGGACAATGTATGAATCTCAAATGAAAGTCCTAATTACCAAGGACAGTGAACCGCATTCAATAACTTTGCCTTATTTACGCAATATAGCTTACTGCTTTCCCCATGTTTGAAGGCTGTAAGCAATGAGGCAACTAAACAGCTCTATGCATTAGACCAGAAGTAATGTTGTGCACGTCTTAATGAAAATGGGAGTTCGAGGCTTCGAACGGACGTAATTTTCACGTAAAGTGTAATTTATTTACAATGATTTTTCAAAATGAAATGTTTTTTTCTAAATGAAATGTTTTTTGCCCATAGTAAATGCCTCAATGAAATTGTATGTAAGAAACTCACGAGTCGATACAATGAAATGCCACACATTGCTGAATAGATGAATCTGCTTTCTTAGCTCCAATCGTATGATGGTGTGGTAGTCTGTTGACTATGTTTATTGTTACCACGATCACATGATTTACCTTAAAAATTGGATGCGAACAGATACTTGTACTCGTGAGAAAGGGAAGCTGTTCCCGAAACGCGTCGAGTAGGGCTGCAATTAAAATCCAGTTTTGAAGACTATTGCTGGCCTGGACATCGTTCTTTTGAAGTGTGAACGAATACGGTGGAATATATATATATATATATATATATATATATATATATATATATATATATATATATATATATATATATATATATATATATATATATATATATATATATATGCACAGAGTGAAGCTTTTTCTTGAATTTATCGCAGCCGCCGCCACAGAAATGTCGGAAAAAAGCCACGCCACTCCAACGTTCGTCATGGGCCAAAACAATTTATTAGCGCTCAAGCCACCAGATCTTACGCGTTTCGGGCGTCCGCCCTTGTTCACAGATCGTTCGTCAGTACAATCACAATGGCTTAAATACAAACAGTTTTTCCCGGGCATTTTTTTCACAACCACGTGATAATGAACATTAAAGACACACTACATATCTTAGGCTTAAGCAGTCTTTCCTCTAAGTCAGTGCCATGAGAGATTGTTACATGAGTATAATAGCAGCATAAATGCATTATTTGAATCACAATGATAATACAATTTATTTTATAATTAAAAAAATAAATATGTTATGGTTTATAAAAATATTATATATATTTTTATAAAAAACATGTAACTGAGACAATGTGCAAATATCGCAGCCAGCAGTTTTTGTGCAAACGATGCAATACTAGTGCAAAAAATAATAATAATGCATTGAAGTGTCATCGTCAGGTAGTACATTTTAGTTTAGATAGTAAATGACTACAAATCAATAAACAGAACACTCTGTACACAAAAATTATTAATACTGGTTGATTAGAGCTTGGTGTATATATATGACAATGCATTGTCTCAAGTTTATTAGATAAGGAACTTATCTGATATCAGCATGAATGCTTATATATATATATATTTACTGAAAAAAACAAGGGACGTTATAGTAGTTAGGCTGACACATTTGACTCATACAAAACCAGAGAGATTTAGCAGTGCTAGTTAGCTGAGCTAACTAGAACTTACGCCCCTGCAATGCATTTCTTATGACCCCACACATTACATTACTCATTTACTGGCCAGTGACATCACTGATGGCATCTCAAATGGCATTACTGATGACATCACTGAGCACATCATCAAGCGAGGATAAGAAATGCGTTACTTACCTGTAACTGCAGTTATCCAGTATTGGTATCTTTCATAGATTCACATGCCTGAATCATTCCTCGTCGTCGGGGTGGGAGTCCCCAGTATATAAAAATAGTAATGTCATAAAGACATATATACACTAATAGGCCAGAGGCCTCACATTAGTAACCTATCTGAGTCCTTTTGTAAAAAGGACCAAACTTTGGCCAGGAGCCAATCAGCTACTACCACCCTCTAGAACCTTCCTGGAAGGAGCCCTAGTCCCTCAGATTTTCGTAAGCACAGTGCTAAGTAGTACCTACTGAGAGAACCAAAGTGAGCCCTTCCAGGGGAGGCAGGTGGGTTGCATGTGAATCTATGAAAGATACCAATACTGGATAACTGCAGTTACAGGTAAATAACGCATTTCTTATCCAGTATTATGGGTATCTTTCATAGATTCACATGCCTGAATCAGAGTAGCAAGTAGTAGGCAGCACATTTCGCATAATATAGCATGTAAGACACTTGATAATACCTTATCAATAGTGTAACATAATAAACTGCAAACAGTAGCCAGGAAAGAAATGTGCAATTAGAAAATAGGAAAGGTGGGATGAAGGGAAGAAGGCTCACCTCTAATGAAATAGATGACGGAGCACCGCATGTCCCACTGCTGCATCCTTCATAAGTTCCAAATCCAAGCAGTAGTGCTTGGTGAACGTATGTGGTGTCTTCCATGTCGCCACTCTGCAAATGTCGGCAATGGGCACCCCAGAAAAGAGCGCAATGGATGAGGAAACCGCTCTAGTGGAATGAGCCCGAACTCTGGCGGGCAGAGGACGTCCCGCCTGTTGGTGGCAGAAGGCGATGGTCGCAGAGATCCACCTTGAAATGCTCTGCTTTGTCAATGGTAGGCCCTTCCTGGGCCTGCTGAAGGCAAGAAATAATTGGTTGGACTTGCGAAATTGTTCTGTTCTATGAAGGTAGAATTTCAGACATCTCTTCAGATCTAAGGAATGTAGAGATCTCTCCGCTGTTGAAGATGGATTAGGGAAGAAAGATCTCAGGACAATAGGTTTGTTTAGATGAAAAGCGGACGGAACCTTTGGTATGAATTTGGGGTTAGTCCGTAGAATGACTCTGTCCTGTTTAAACTGAAGGAACGGGTCCTGAATACAGAAAGCCTGCAGCTCACTCACCCTCCTTACTGACGTGAGAGCCAGCAAGAGAGCTGTTTTCCATGACAAGTATTTGAGATCCGCTTTATGCATCGGCTCAAAGGGGTGTTTCATCAACTGCGCCAGGACAATATTGAGCTGCCATGTAGGTGGTAAAGGTCTCACTGGAGGATAAGTCCTGAATAAGCCTTTCAGAAACTGCTTGACCAGTTTATTGGACCATAGGGAAATACCAGACGAAGAGCGTCTGAACCGAGATATGGCTGCCAGGTGGACCTTGATTGAGGCATGAGCCAATCCCGAGTTGGCCAGGTGAAGAAGGTAGGGCAGCAGTTGTGCCGGAGATGACGAGAACGGGAGCAGTTTGTTGGCTTTACACCATGAACAGAATCTCTTCCACTCAAGAGAATATGTCTTATTGGTACTGTCAGCCTGGGCCCGGGCTAAGATGACCCTGCAGTCCTGAGGGATATCTATGTCCTGGAATTCTCTGAACTCAGGAGCCAAGCCGATAATCTGAGAGATGTCAGATCTGGATGCTGGACTTGCCCCTGGTTCATAGTGAGGAGATGCGGGTAAGGCCTGAAAGGAATCGGAGGCTCCAGCGATAGTAGGTGGACTTCTGTAAACCAGTGTTGGCGTGGCCACGCTGGGGCGACCAGGATCAGTGTGCAATGCTCTGCTTTGAGTTTCCGAAGGACCCTGGGGATCAGGAGAAATGGAGGAAAAGCGTACGCAAATACGTTGCACCATGTGATCGAAAATGCATCCCCTAGAGATCCTTTCTGGGGAAGCCAGCTTGCATAATGTTGGCATTTTGCGTTGATCTCCGTCGCGAATAGATCCAGGTGAGGTCTGCCCCATCGGGAGAATACTGTCTCGAGAGCATGTTGTTCGAGCTCCCACTCGTGGCAAATGGAGCGTTGCCTGCTTAGTGAGTCCGCCAGGGTGTTGTCTGCTCCTGGGACATACTCCGCTCTCAGCGAAATGTTGTGTTGGAGTAGCCACTTCCAAATTCGCTGCGATTCTTGGGACAACGTCATGGATCGAGTTCCCCCTTGCTTGTTTAAATAGTGCATTGTGGTGGTGTTGTCAGTCCTCACAAGCACTGGGGAGTTCCTGATTCTAACAGGTTGAAGTGGAGCAGTTTTTCGGCTGGTGACCACTGACCGTGTATCTGAATTCCTGCAGGATCGCACCCCATTCTTCCAATGATGCATCTGTTGTTATCACGTGTGGGGAGATTGGAAGCAGGAATGAAAGGCCCTGGTTCAGGTTTTTTGTTTGAAGCCACCAGTGCAGGGCCTTCACCATGAACGGAGTGATCCTGAGTAGATCGTCGAATGACCCCGTACACTGGATCCACTGAGATGATAACGCCTCCTGTAAGGGACGCATATGGAGGCGGCAGTGTGGTATTAGGAGGATGTCGGAGGACATCATTCCTAGCAGTGACTTGAAAAGTCGCACCTTGATGGTCTTTTTGAGCTGAATGTGTGCTGCCAGCGACCTCAGTTTGGCCTGACGCTCCTGTGATGGAAAAGCGTTCTCCTGATGCGTGTTTAGAATTGCTCCCAAGAAAGTGAGGCGTTGAGAGGGCTGCAGTACTGACTTTTCCTGGTTGAGTGTAAGTCCTAGACTCTCAAAGAGCTGAAGACAGGCGTTGGAAGACCTGTTCACGCCTTCTAGAGTGGGAGACTTTATGAGCCAGTCGTCCAGGTAGGGGAATACCTGGTGATGTTGCTGGTGAAGGTAAGCTGCCACTGGAGATAGGCATCTTGTAAAAATGTGTGGCGCCGACTTCAGGCCGAATGGCAACACTCTGAACTGGTAATGTCTGCCCGCCACAGTGAACCTTAGGAATTGGCGGTGACTTTTGTGGATGAGTATGTGAAAATAGGCGTCCTGGAGGTCTAAGGACACCATGAAATCCCTGGAATTGAGTAGTTGTAACACCTCTTGAATGGATACCATACCGAACAATTGTTTTTTGAGGTATGTGTTGAGGTTCCTTAGATCCAGTATAGGTCTCCATTTCTTCTCCTTTTTTCGTATCGCGAAGAACCGTGGGTAGAATCCTTTCCCCCTCTGACCTCTGGGAACTATTTCCACGGCTCTTTTCTGAAGCATTCGTGAGAGTTCTGCTTGAAGAAGATGAAGATTCTTGTGTTGCATGGGACATGGTGGGTTCGAAGGAGGAAAGTTCACAAACTCCAGAGTATGCTTGAATCGAACCAGTTGGAGAACCCAACGATCCGTAGTTATTTTTTGCCAATTGTGGAGGAAGTTGGAAATTTTACCTCCAACTACGCAAAGTGGAGAAGAAGTGGAGGCCTGCTGGAGAAAGAAGTCACTGTCTTCTGGCGGGATCTTTCTTTCCTCCTCTTCCTCGAAAGGAGGACTTATTGTAAGAAGACTGGCCTTGTTGCTGCCTCTGTTGGTATTGAGGCTTGTATTGTTGGGACGAGCCATAGGAGGATTTGTACCCCTGATATCCACCTCTTGTCTGCTGGCATCTCCCTCTGGAGCCCCAAAATGAAGTATTCTTGTACTGGAGGGTACCCAGGGCTTTTGCGGTCTCGTATCTTTCTTGATACCCTGTAGCATCTCATCAATATGCTTCCCAAAGAGAAGCTCTCCGTCGAACGACATGTCCAGTACCTTGGCTTGGACTTCCGGCCGGAAAGATGTAGCTTTCAGCCAGCCTTGGCGCCTAAGGACAGCCGCCCCCGCCAGCTGGCGAAACCCTGTAGAGGCTATATCCATCGCCATGCCAATATTCTCTGAGGCGGACCGCTCTCCTTCAAGGAGGATCTTCTTTACTTCTTCTTTTTGCTCCTCTGGCAGTGTGCCTAGGTATGGGGCAATATCTGCCCACATCTGGCGATTGTAGCGTCCCAAGAGCGCAAACGAGTTTGCCGCCCTGACGTTAATGGCCGACATCGACGAGAACCGCTTCCCGATGTTATCAAGTTTACGGCCTTCTTTGTCCGGAGGCGCAGTCAGTGCAGCAGCTGGGTTGTTGGATTTCCGCTGCGCGGCCTGTGTAATCACGGAGTCCGGTTTAGTATGGCCTGTAAGGCATGCCGGAGCCGTGTCCGGGGCCTTATACTTCTTATCAAGCCTGGTCGGCACTGGAAGTAGAGAAGAGGGATTTTGCATTATCTTTACCCCCTGGTCCCAGATGCGGTCAATAATAGGGATTGACCGGACCGTCTTCTTGAATGGCTCCTTAAAGTCGTATAAGAAGCAGTCCTGAGGTTGCATGGTCATCTCTATTTTGAACCTTGCTGCTGCTCGTTCTATAACATTATGAAACGCCCTGATGTCTTCTGGAGGTGAATCCACCTGTGTCTGATCTGGGGATGCTGGATGTGAAATGATGTAGTCATTCCACGCATCATCCTGTATTTCTCCCTCTTCCTGTTGACCCTCCTCGTCTTCTTCTAATGCTTCCTCTTCATCCGAAGATTGTTGTGGAGGCAAATATACAGGATCAGGAGTAATAGCGGAGGTGGTCTAAGGCGAGGAGGAGGAGCTGGTGTCACCGGTTGTGGTGGCACTACAGAAGGTGGCGGAGTAGGTGGAAACCGCTGTTTGTAGTCCGCTATAAGGAATTGGAGGTCCGTGACAATTGAGGCCGGGAGGCATACCATAGGTTGTGAAGGAGGAGACGAATGATATTCCTCCTGGTATAGGACTTCTGCCTGACCCATATCTTCATAATCCGAACTCTCGTGGACCTTGACATTTAACTCTGACGGACTGGTTGCAGTGGGGAACATGGCGCCATCATAAGAGTCCTCAGTCTCCAGTAAATGGACCGGTGGCAGTGGCTGGACTCTGCTAGGAGACGTCGCCTCTGGTGTCAGCGTACGGGTTGACATCCTGAAGTGTGTATAGGTATACTTCAGCTTGGGAGAGCCTTCGGTCGACGGGCCCGTCGACGGGGTGGTCGTCGACGGTGGGATGCTGACAGCCACAGCAGACTTCTCTGTCGTCATCAACGACGACGATGTCGTCGACGGTATCGTCATCGACGGGGATTTCTTCGTCGACGGCAGTGTTGGAGTTGCCGTAGACGGCTTCGTCGACGCTGGTGTCGACGGCTTCGTCGACGCTGGTGTCGACGTCGATGGTTTCGTTGATGGCTTCGTCGTCGATGACATCGTCGATGAGGTGGTCGTCGACGTTGAAGGGACTTTCGTTGGCGACGATGGTTTAGACTTCGTCGACGAAGGGGCTGTCGTCAACGGAGGCATCGTCAACGTTCTTTTGACAGGAATAATAGAAGATATTGACCTACGCGACGACGACGATGTTGAAGTAGATGTTCTCAAGGTGGTGAAGGCCGATGCTGTCGACGTAGAGATGGTCACTGTCGACGCTGTCACAGGCATGGCAGAAGACACCAGCACGGGCTTCTTAAAGGTGGCTTCCTGAAGAGGAGTCTTGACTGCCATGGTTTTTGGACGAACCTCTGAAGACTTTGGCGTCTTCTTTTGAGGTGGCATATTAGACGGACCTGGAGATG
This sequence comes from Lissotriton vulgaris, assembly GCF_964263255.1. NCBI lineage: Eukaryota > Metazoa > Chordata > Amphibia > Caudata > Salamandridae > Lissotriton > Lissotriton vulgaris. The sequence goes on from NC_141699.1 coordinate 1,063,245,493, forward strand.
TCTGTTTCGGCCTTTTAGAAGAGGAGTGTGAGCTCCTGAAGGAACACTCGCTCTCACCTGAGGAGACTGCTTGATCCTTGTCCTTCAGTCTCTGAAGCCACAGAAGCAGGCGTCCCTCTCTGTCTTTTAGGGTCTTGACAGAGAAAGTGCGGCAGACCTTACAGTTCTTGGCAGAATGGTCAGGGTAGAGACAGTGGAGGCAGTCTTCATGTTTGTCATCTACATGCAGTCCCAGCTTACTACACGAGGCACAAGGTCTAAAGAGCCCTTTTTTAGGAGTGGTAGACATAGTAGACTCCAGCACTCCTTCACATGAATGAATATTAAGAGAAAAAATATGGAATAAATAAAAAAATACCAGAAACCTGAGCAGAGCTCAGTGGAGACTCCCTTAGCACGACGTGCGGTAGAGAATCTGAGGGACTAGGGCTCCTTCCAGGAAGGTTCTAGAGGGTGGTAGTAGCTGATTGGCTCCTGGCCAAAGTTTGGTCCTTTTTACAAAAGGACTCAGATAGGTTACTAATGTGAGGCCTCTGGCCTATTAGTGTATATATGTCTTTATGACATTACTATTTTTATATACCGGGGACTCCCACCCCGACAACGGGGAATGATTCAGGCATGTGAATCTATGAAAGATACCCATAATACTGGATAAGTGTTTTTTTAGAGCTTATGGATGGTAAACATATATACTAACTTACTACAAAATTATATTAGTATACTAAGTGCACTACTACTGCGTGATTCTGCTTCTAACATATATTATGTGAGTAGCTGTGTGACTGTATTCTAGCATGTATGGGTGTGTAAGTGGCTGTATGGGAGTATAAGTGGGTGTGTGAGTAGCTGTGTGGGTGAGTGAGATGCTGTGTGAGCAGCTGGGTGTGTAAGATGCTGTATGGGTGAGTGAGTGGCGGTTTGAATTGTTTTTTTGGTTAAGTGGGTTGGTGTGTGAATAGCTGTACTAAAGAGTAAGTGTCTGTGTGAATGCCTGGGTGCGTGAGTGAGAGGATGTGTGAGTGCTTGTATGGATGTGTGGGCCTCCGATGATCTGTCAGCATTGCCTTGCGTTGGACTTACTGGAGGTAACAGGAGAGGTAGTTGGCCCCCAAGGACCCTCAAGAGTCATGGCATGGGGGCTTCGTCTCCCAACTAGTAGTGTGCGAGGAGATGCGTTTGTAGAGTGGTAGAGAAAAGGGTTTTCACCTTCATTTACCTCTCAAATGCAAAAAGAACAATTGATGGACAGAATGCACAACAATGTCATACATTCACTCCAGTACAGAGACCTGGGCCTAAATCCATCGCTTTTTTGCTCCACATGCCATTCCAATTTGAACCCAGCCATATGCAAATCAGTCTTGATCCTGCTCCATATGGGAACAGGCCAGCCCGAACTGCCAGGCCAGGTACTCCCAGGAAAAGGAAACAAGCATCCTATGACCGGTTTTAGGGTTTCACCCCTCATCAGCCAGGCAAGCTTCACTCGAGTGGCATGGAGAGCACGGGCCCACGTCTGGGCATCCCCGTCCCACTTGGGGTGACAAATGCAAAAAGAGAATGCAGAACAATGTCATACATTCAGCTCAGTACAGAGATCTGGATCTAAGTACATCATTGTTTTTCTCCCCATGCCATTCCAGTTTGAACCCAGCCATTGGCAAAACAGTCTTGATCCTGCTCCCTATGGGAACAGTTCAGCCCGATCTGCCAGGCCAGGCCCTCCCCGGTCTGGAAACTAGCATCCTAGAACTGGTTTCAGGGTTTCACCCCTCTCAACCAGGCTAGCTTGACTCCAGTGGCATGAAGAGCACAGGGCCCACATCTGGGCATACCCGTCCCACTTGAGGTGAGAAATGCAATTGATGGACAGAATGCAGAACAATGTCATATATTCACCCCAGTAAAGAGATCTGGGCCTCAATCCATCATTCTTTATGAGACGGTTATGCCTGAACGTGGGTCCCGTGCTCTCCATGCTCTCCATATCATGAAAACGTTGCCCTCATTCCAAGGGGTAGTGCTTTACCATTGTCTGGCTTTTAGTATTATGTGCCATAGGGGCCAAATTATGTATCATGGTTACCTAAATTAAATAGCAAAAAAAGCAAATTATGCAACATCTGCAGAGCTATTTTTGCCATTTTAAGATAGATACAGATGTGTGTGTGAAATCTGCATAAGATGCAAATTATATAGTAAATTGGGTAAGTCCTTAACTATGTGGCTAATGTTATAGTCACATAATTGCACAAGTCCACTGGTCCTCACCATTGTCCAACGTTTAATTAACAATTTATTTGTGGAAGATAAACCTAAAGGTTCTAATTCCAATCACTGGAAAAGGTTAGTTCACCTTTGCATAAAATAAGTTTTTTGTAGTTTGCTACCCAAAGTAGACATGTACTATAGAAAAATGCATAGTGGGTGATGTCTACAATATGGATTAATATCACCATCTCAAATTTCTGGTGACATCAAAAAACCACGAGGCAGAAGGTAGAGAGGTTTGTAAATGTCACCAGAGCCTGACATGACATTATAGGACTACATTTTGCATGTTATCCACTCTATGTTACATGTTAATATTAGAGTATTTAGCTTGAAATAGATGTTTTCTTCAGAGTGCATCAAACAAGGGGCACTTATTGGAAATAGATGTTTTGTTTTGTTTAGCTTTCTTGAGTAAATTGTTAACGGCCACCAGTGTGATGGCCACTACTCAAAGTGAGCCTCAATTTGCAATCTATCTCATTATTATTCACGAGGAAGGTTAGAATGCAACCCACTCTGAATCAAAGTTTTAGTCTTTAGTGATCGTAAATTGTTATTTGAAGGTAGGAAAAATCCCGGTAAAACTGTGGACTCAATCAGAAACCTGTAGCCCTGATCAGAACCCTGCTGTGTACCATTACAAGCCTGACACATATTTCAGCTGAAGCAGCAACTTTTGAACATCGCTTAATATCTATAGCTATCTAATAACAACCTTCAAAATCCCGCTTTTTAATGCAGATTTCCAAGATTTAAACATATCAGATGAACTGACCCTTAAAATTTAATTTGCATTCATGAAAATGTGCGCTTTATTAGAAAAGAGGTTTCCTGCTACACGTTTTCAGTTTTTACTTTATCATTTTTAAGGCAGTTGTGCAATCTCCAAATTAAGTGTCATTTGCTGCAGTTTAACTAATCATCAAAATCCATCAATTGTTCCACTTTGAGGCCTCTTTTTGGGTGGTGATGAACAATGTGGAACTAAAGGATCACATTTAATGAACACAATTTAAGACACAGACTTGTGCTTGGTCTTCAAGGGACTAAGGGCCAGATGTACTACCTTTTTTTGTGGGCGCAAATGGGTTTTAAACCCGTATGCGACCGGAAAAAAACAAGTGGCCTATGTACTAATCCTATTTTGCAAGTCGCAAATCAATTTGCAACTCGCAAAATTGGATTAGCAACTCGCTATTAGGAAGAGGTGTTCCAAGGAACAGAGACTCCTGAAGCTATGTATGACTGTTTTGTGACCGCAATTGGGGTAGCAACACAGTCACAGTTTACCACCCTTCACAGAAGGGTGGTAAACCCCTTGCAAACGGTAAGGGGTCTCCAGAGGAGCCCTTACTCTTTGTGAGTAGCTCTCAAAATATTTTTTAAGGCAGGCAGTGGTCCCAGGGACTGCCTGCCCTTAAAAAACGAAATTGAAAAGTTTCATGTTTATTTTTTACATGCATCCCGTTTCACATTAAGGAAAACGGGATGCATTTAAAAAAAACTGCTTTATTTAAAAGCAGTCCCAGACATGGTCTGCTGACCCCAGCAGGCCACCATCACTGGGAGTGCCTGCCATTCCCAATGGGGTCGCAAATTCGACAGCCTCAATAATAAGCATTAGGCATGCAATTTGCAACCCATTGGGAATTGCAAACAGTGTCTAAGACACTGTTGTGCAACCCAAATTGCGAGTCGCAAATGCGAAGCAATTTGCGATTTGCAATTTGGTGGTTTATACATCTAGCCCTTTATCTTTGCTCATAAATCTATTGATTTCATTCTCACTTTTCTTAGAATAAAACGCATCTTTCAATGGTATTCTGTGCTCAAGGTTTGAAAAATGATCTATGCCTAGAACGGCACACACTCAAAATATCGAGTTGTAAATTTCGACTTACCAAAATATTGTGTTTTAAATTTCGAAGGTGCAGAATATCGATGTCAAGAATATCGACCCTAAGGTAAGTAATATCGAAATTCTTTATATCGATGTAAGTAATATCGAAGTTAGTAATATCGATAGCATGTATATCGATGTAACTAATTTCGATGACACTAATATCGATATTTGTATTATTTTTTTGTTTTTTATTATGTATGTGTTATATGTTTTAGTTAAGTTTTTTAAATAATTTATATTATATGTGTATTAAATTTATATATTAATACATTTATTTATAAGTAAATTATATGTTTTAGTACTGGAGCGGGTTGTGGGTTTATAGGGGAATAGGGTGGGAAGTAATTTAATTGTAATTAATAAAATATTTATTTATGTATAATTTATTTTGTAATTAATTATTAATTGGCAATTAATTATTGTAATTTGTAATACTTTTTTTTAATAACTAGAAAAATTAATTAATTAATTGTTAAACATTTTTTACAAAAAATATTAATTTGTATAATGTATTTTAATTTTTAATATTGATTTAAATGTAAATAATATATTATTGTTATGATAAATGATTTATTATTTAATATTTATTATTTGGTGAGTAATATTTAATAAATATTATTTATTGGTGTTTGTTGTTAATTTATTGTCAATAAATCATTCAAATGTAATTGGTTTTATTAATTATTACTTGTTTTTTATTGATGCTGATGTATTAAAAAAATTAATTATACATTATTCCAAATATAAACATTACTTAGAAGTATGTTAACCTCTTCGCCGCTAATGACAAGGGTAACTCGTCATGGAGTTTCCATTGATTTCAATGGAAATTACATTGTGGCACCAGAAGCACCATAGCATCCAAGTGGTTAAAATAAAAATCTATGTTATTAAACGCTTTCCCTACTGTTGCACCATTTGGAATTGGAATAGTAATTTTTCCCCCTACGCTATCCAAAGCTTTCCCTACTGGTGCACCCTTTGGAGTTGGAACAGTAATTTTTCCCCCCACGCTATCCAAAGCTTTCCCTACTGTTGCACTCTCTGGATTAAGTATAGTAATTTTACCCCTACACTATCCAACGCATTCCCTACTGTTGCACTCATTGGAGTGGGAATAGTCATTTTTACCTACTCACTATCCAACGCTTTCCCTACTGTTGCACCCACTGGAGTGGGAATAGTAATTTTTACCCGTAGGCTATCCAACGCTTTCCCTACTGTTGCACTCACTGGAGTGGGAATAGTAATTTTTACTAACCCTGGGCGTAGTGGGAGTAGTGGGGCTTCGCGGAGCTACGTGAAGTGGGCGAGAAACTACGCCCACCTCCGTACTCCGCGTAGCCCCACTACGCACCGCAGGCCTCCCTCCCGCCCTTCCTAAATACTTTAAATTAAATGTGTAAAAGAATTAAAAGGCACTTACCTTGCCCGCCGCTGCCCGCCGCGTCTCCGGGGCACCCTCTCTTCATCGCCGCCATCTTGGGTACTAATGCGCATGCGCGGGCGGCCGCGCATGCGCATTAGTACCCAAGACGGCAGCGACGAAGAGAGCGAGCACCGGGGACGCGGCGGGCAGCAGCGGGCAAGGTAAGTGCCTTTTAATTCTTTTACACATTTAAATTAAAGTATTTAGGGAGGGCGGGAGGGAGGCGGGTGGCGGGCAGCTACGCTCCGTCTGCGGAGTGTGCGTAGTGCCGAATTCTACGCCTGCTACGCAAAATGCGTAGAAGCCGGCACTACGCACACTCCGTGCACGGAGCGTAGCTGCCCGCCCACCCTTAATTTTTACCCACCCGCTATCCAACACTTTCCCTACTGTTGCACTCACTGGAGTGGGAATAATAATTTTTACCCACCCGCTATCCAACGCTTTCCCTACTGTTGCACACTCTGGAGTAGGAATAGTAATTTTACCCCCTATACTATCCAACGCTTTCCCTACTGTTGCACCCTTTGGAGTTGGAATAGTAATTTTTAACCTTACGCTATCCAACGCTTTCCCTACTGTTGCACTCTCTGGAGTGGGAATAGTTATTTTTACCCACCCGCTATTCAATGTTTTCTCTACTGTTGCACTCTCTGGAGTGTGAATAGAAATTATTCTCCCTACACTATCCAACGCATTCCCTACTGTTGCACTCATTGGAGTGGGAATAGTCATTTTTACCTACCCGCTATCCAACGCTTTCCCTACTGTTGCACCCACTGGAGTGGGAATAGTAATTTTTACCCGTACGCTATCCAACACTTTCCCTACTGTTGCACTCACTGGAGTGGGAATAGTAATTTTTACCCACCCGCTATCCAACGCTTTCCCTACTGTTGCACTCACTGGAGTGGGAATAGTAATTTTTACCCACCCACTATCCAACGCTTTCCCTACTGTTGCACTCTCTGGAGTGGGAATAGTAATTTTACTCCTGACACTATCCAACGCTTTTCCTACTGTTGCATCCTTTGGAGTTGGAATAGTAATTTTTACCCTTACGCTATCCAACGCTTTTCCTACTGTTGTACTCACTGGAGTTGAAAGAAAACAAGTTACTTACCTGTAACTTCAGTTATCCAGTATTGGTATCTTTCATAGATTCACATGCCTGAATCATTCCCCGTTGCCGAGGCGGGAGTCCCACGGTAAATAAAAAAAGCAGTGCCAAAAGCACTTTGTAGTAGTAGGCCCTAGAAAAGGCCTGAGGCCTAGATTATAGTAGCCTATCTACCTCATTATGCTAAAAAGACCAAAGTCTTTGCTCCAAACAATCAGCTTATAGCACCCTCTAGAACCCTCTCTGCAGAGCCAGCTCTCCTCAGATTTTCGTAGCACAAGTGGGAACAAGTATCCGGAACTTAGAGAACTGACTCTCCGGGGAGGAGGGTGGGTGCATGTGAATCTATGAAAGATACCAATACTGGATAACTGAAGTTACAGGTAAGTAACTTGTTTTCTTATCCAGTGTTGGGGTATCTTTCATATATTCACAAGCCTGAATCAGAATAGCAAGCAGTAAGCCAGGTAAAGTCGTTTGCGGATGGTGGGAGACTTATTGCAGTGCACCCCCATGAACGCATAGTTAACAACCTTCAATTGTATAAAGATTGATGTATTAACAAATCATGATCAGAATCAACATTGAAAATTGTGCAATTTCCTACCGGAAAGGAACTTATACACCATAGAAACACATAATATGTTAAATGTGTCTGCACATTATAAACCATATACTGAATTGTATATACTTTATATAAAAGTCAACGTAAATACCTGAATGTACTTCTTATGGAAACATGTGACGTAAAACAGCTTGGCCCACTGCCGCATCATCCTGATTTGCTGATTGCAGGCAATAGTGTCTTGTAAACGTGTGGACATTTTTCCATGTCGCAGCACGGCAAATGTTCTCAAGCGTCACTCCTGCAAACAAAGCTGCAGACGCTGCTACAGCTCTTGTGGAATGAGATCGAACAGACCTTGTCAACGGTCGGTTAGCCTTGATATGACAGAACTGAATGGTGGAGGCTATCCACCTGGAAATTGTGGCTTTAGTGACCGCTTTACCCAATGTAGTCTGGCCATAAGCTACAAACAGTTGATCTGATTTTCTTAAAGTCTTGGTTCTTTGGAGGTAGAACTTTAAGCATCGTTTGATGTCTAAAGAATGCAATGTTTTTTCAGCCAGGGTTGTAGGATTTGGAAAAAAAACTTTCAGCTTGACTGGCTCATTTAGATGAAACTGGGAAGGCACCTTCGGTATGAATGTTGGATTCGTCCGCAAAGTGACATAGTCCTGAGAGAAATGCAAAAAGGGCTCCTTTATAGTGAAGGCATGAATCTCTCCCACTCTTTAGGCGGAAGTTAGTGCTAATAACAAAGCAACCTTCCATGTCAAGAATTTTAGGCCAGCTTTATGGATGGGTTTGAACGGGTGCTTCATCAGCTGTGAGAGAACAGTGTTGAGCTCCCATTCCGGTGGTGAGGGCTTTACTGGAGGATAAGCCCGGAAAAGACCTCTCATGAATTGTTTAATTAGCGATGAAGAGCAGAGCGATTGAGTGTTAGCCATTTTTCTTTATCTGGATAAGGCTGCTAAGTGGACCTTTATTGAAGAAAAAGAAAGACCAGAACGCGCCAAATGCAATAAATAGGGCAGTATTTTTTCTGCTGGCGCTTCTATAGGGTGTAAAGCGTTTGAGATGCACCAAGCGCAGAAGCGCTTCCATTTGTGACGATACGTTTTTAATGCACTCTGGGCTTTTGCTTTCTTTAAAATGTCTCGGCAGTCCTGAGGAATTTGGAGATGTTCAAACTCTAGGAAGTTAGGAGCCATGCGTGCAATTTCAGCGATTGAGGGTCTGGGTGAAGTATCTGACCCTCGTTGCGTGACAGTAGCGTTGGGGTTACCAACAGCCTGATCGGTGGCTCCTGTGAGAGTAGCATAAGCTCCTGAAACCAATACTGGCTAGGCCACTTGGGAGCAATTAGGAGAAGGCGGCAACTCTCCAACTTCATCTTGCGTACCACTCGTGGAATAAAAGGGATCGGAGGAAAAGCGTAAGCATAAATCCTTGACCATCGCATGGACAGGGCATTCCCTCTTGATCCCTGTTGAGGGTACCTGCTGGCGTAGTACCGGCATTTCTTGTTCTGTTGGGTTGCAAATAAATCCAACTTCGGCTTGCCCCATCTCTGAAACACCTTGCTCAACTGGTTGTTGTGCAGTTCCCACTCGTGGCAATCTGACAAGGATCTGCTCAGTTTGTCAGCTAAGGTGTTGTGAGACCTCTGACGTGTTCCGCCTTGAGAGTTATGTTGTGAATTGTTAACCATTGCCATAACTCTTGGGCTTCCCTGGATAATGTTGCTGATCTCGTTCCCCCTTGCTTGTTTATATAAAACATGCTGGTAGTGTTGTCCGTTCTGACCAGGACTGAGGATCCTGCTATCCTGGGGAGGAGCGCTTGAAGAGAAAGAAAAATGGCTTTCAACTCTAGACTGGTGATGTGGCATTTTTTGTGCTTTTGAGACCATTTTCCTTGCACCTGTAAGTCCTGGAGATGACCTCCCCAGCCCTCCATGGACGCATCTGTCGTCAGAATGAAATCCAGAGGAGTCTGCAAGAATGAGAGCCCCTGTTCCAGATTGCTGAGCTGAGTCCACCATTGACGTGCATGCATCATCCTGTTGGTTACTGTGATGCTGTCCTCGAATGAGCCTGTCTCTTGATGCCATTGACGATGTAGCTCTTCCTGTAAAGGCTGCATCTTTAGCCGCGCCAATGGAATGAGGTTGATGGCCGAAGAGCACATCCCCAGAAGTGATGCAAATAGGCGAACTGAAAGTGACCTTTTTCTTGACAGTTTTATGGCCAAAGCCTGTAGTCGGAGTTGTCTCTCTCGAGACAAGAATGCTTTGCATTCTACTGTGTCCAGACAAGCTCCTAGGAACAGCAGGTTCTGCTTCGGAACCAATTGAGATTTGCTCTTGTTGATTGTGAGGCCTAGCGATGTAAAGAGATTGCGGCATTTTGTAATGTCGTACTTCACTTTGGCCTTTGACGGACCTTTGACTAGCAAGTCGTCCAAATACAGGAAGACCTGTACCTCTGCTGCCCGAAGAGCTGCTGCCACAGGAGCCAGGCACTTTCTAAAAATCCTTGGGACCAACTTGAGGCCAAATGGGAGAACCTTGAACTGATGATGGGCGCCAGCGACAGTGAAACGGAGGTACTTTCGATGCTTTGGGTGGATTTGGATGTGGAAGTATGCATCTTCCATGTCCAAGGAAGCCATGTAATCTCCCTCGTTGAGGCAGTTGAGAATGTCCGAGAGGGTGACCATTCGGAATCCCTGCTTCATGAGATATCTGTTCAGACTGCGTAGGTCTAGGATCGGTCGCCATTCCCCTGATTTCTTTTTTATGAGGAAAAAACGGGAATAGAAACCTGCCCCTCTCTGATGGATTGGAACCTTCTCTACTGCGTTCTTGAGAAGCATTGCTTGAACTTCCTTGATCAATAAGTGAAGACGAGGGGGAGGGGGACCCCTGGGCGGAGTTGTTGGAGCTTTGGTGATGAACTCCAGGGTGTGACCATGTTGGACCAGGTCCAACACCCACTGATCCGTTGTTATTTAATGCCATTGTTGTTGGAAGGCAGATATCTTCGCGCCCACGGGAAGGTAGGGGACTGAAAGCGGCGCCCAATTGACTTCACTGCTTCTTGTGATTGTCTCTTCTAAGCATGGGCAAATTTTGCGAATCCGCAATTCGCGAATTTTTGCGAATTTGCGGATTTTTTGTTGTTGTCGTATTCGCGGGGCGATTTGCGTGTTCGCGGGGCGCTTTGCGTGTTCGAGGGGCGCTTTGCGTGTTCGCAGGTTTTTTTTTGCGAGACCGCTCGTTGTTGTGCCCTTCTGCCCTCTGCCCCACGCGTTTTTGTGCCCTTCTGCCCTCTGCCCCACTCGTTTTTGTGCCATTCTGCCCTCTGCCCCACTCGTTTTTGTGCCCTTCTGCCCTCTGCAACACTCGTCTTTGTGCCCTTCTGCCCTCTGCAACACTCGTCTTTGTGCCCTTCTGCCCTCTGCCCCTCTCCTGTTTTATTTTCGAACGGCGCCGGCAAGTTGCCAGCGCCTTTCCAAAATAGTTACTAAGTTAGCTTCATCGGGAAGCACTAATAGATAAAATAAAGCAGGTGCTCGAATTCAGTTAACCTCGAGCACCTGCTTCTATTAGTGCTTCCTGTTGAAGCTAACTTAGTATCTATTTTAGAATGGCGCTGGCAGCTTGCTGGCGCCATTCTAGAATAGTTACAAGCTTGAAGCTTGAACTTTTGCCCCCCGGATCCGTTCCGCTCCCGGATTCGCGGATTTTCGGCAAATTCACGGGAGTTCGCGGATTGCGAATTTGCCAAAAATCTGCAAAATCCGCGAGCAGAATGGATTTTGCGCCCATGCTTAGTTTCGTCCTTGATTGTTTGTGCGCCTTCTTCCTCCTTGGCAAGAGAAACCAGCCGATCCAGACTGGTGATATGAGGACTGATAGTTCTGGCGGTATTACTGCTGATATTGCCTGCCTTGCTGATAATAATTTCCTCTGGACGAATAACCGCGTCCTCTTGCTCCTCTGAATGATCCTCTTTTATACTGCAATGACCCTAGCGATTTTGCTGTATCTGTATCCGTTTTAATCACTTGGAGAGCTTCGTCGACATGTTTCCCAAAGAGGGACTCTCCGTCATATGCCATGTCCAGTACTTTCAATTGAACCTCTAAAGGTAGTGGCTTTCAACCACCCTTGGCGCCTTAAGACAGCCGCTCCGGCTAACTGTCTGAAATTTGTGTTCGCAATATCTAATGCGCAGTCGATGGATTCCGCCGCTGCGCGCTCTCCTTCCATTAATATTTTCTGCGCTTCCTGCCTCTTGTCCTCTGGAATCAGCTCTATGAAACCAGCCATTTCGGACCACATCTGGCGATCATAGCGCCCCATAATCGCCAAAGAATTCGCCGCTATGATGGATGCTGCAGCCATGGTGGAAAACTTTTTTCCAATAAGGTCTAAGCGTCGTCCCTCTTTATCAGGTGGTGTAGAAATAGGGGTAGCTGGGTTCTTCGACCTTTGTTGTGCAGCCTGAGAGATTACTCTCTCAATACGACCAATACGGCACGCCGGACTAGTGAGCGGGGCACGGTACTTCTTTTCAATTCTTGGCAACACAGCAGGCACAGAAGCGGGGTTTTTCATTATCTTTAGGCCCTCTTTCCAAATGTAGTCAATGATAGGAATGGCTCTAGACACCTTCCTTGTTTCCTCTATAAAATCATGAAGAAAGCACTCCGTTTGATCCACTGTCACCGGGAGTTTAAATCTGTTTGATGCTCTCTGCATCAGATTGTGGAACCCACCCTCACCTTCAGGCGGTGAATCTGAAGGCTGAGGAGTCGGAGGGGATGGCATGGGGATAACGTAATCATCCCATGTATCTGATGAAGGTACGTTAGGCAACTCTCCGTCTTCTACTTCCTCTTCTGATGACGTATCCGGGGTTTGTGGAGGCAATTCAGGTGGCGTAGGTTCCACGACTGGAGAAAGCGGTGGAATTTGAGGTGGAGGAACAGAAGTACTAGGCTGAGGCATTTGTGGCGGAAAGCATTGTTTATAGTCCGCCAGCATAGCCTGTAAGTCCTGTAAGTCCTGTATCAAAGTAGGCGGTAAATGAGTGACTTCTGAGACCTTAGGCCGTCTCTGATGTTCCAATGCATGAGGGACTAATATTTCCTCCTGGTAGTAATGCTCAGTGTAAGTGTCGTCTTCATCATCATCTTGACAATTGATGATGAGATCAGATGGGTGATGCGCCACACCAAAAGCTCCTTCATTATCATCGTCCTCAAAATCATCCTCTTCATCATCGGAGTAAGATTCTAGAAGATGAGAGGGCATAAGTGGCGACATATAAGAACCTTGTTGCCTCTTGTAAGATACGAGTTGAAAGTTGAAAGTTCTTTGTTGAAAATGGCGTACAAAAAGTCTGATTCCCAGCAATAGGCTTCAGTAAAGCTGAATCCATCAGTTTGGATGGCACCGGTGACAAAGGTGCAGCGGCCAGCTGAAAAGATGCCGTAGTCGACGGGTTTATCGTCGACGAGGACGTCGACGGATTTATCGTCGACAAGGTCGACGACGAAGGGATCGTCGTCGGTGGTCTTGCCGTCGACGGGACCGTCGTCGATGGGCTCGACGTCGACGGGACCGTCGTCGATAGACTCGACGGAGCTACCATCGACGGGACGGTAGTCGATGGGACAGCCATCGACGGATTCGTCGTCGATGCTTTCTTCGTCGATAAGACAGTCATCGACGGTGGCGTAGATGACTTCGTCGACGGGCTTTTTTTAGACGAAGGCTTCGTTGACGATGATGTCTTCGTCGACGAGTCGTCTACGAGAGTTCTTTTAGCCACAATACAAATCTTTGTAGACACAATAGGTGAAGTAATAGATGTAGTGGACATCATAGCCGTAGAAGAGGAGGTTGAAGTAGCAATAGTAGTCACTGGTGAGGAGACAGTAGAACTCTTACTCATGGTTTTCTTCGAGGAATCGTTGGTGGCTGAGGCTCCAGAGACAGAATGTTGAGATCTCTGTGAAGAGCCTGAAGTGAAGTGGGAGGTTTTTGCATGTTTTCTCCCCTCACTTGTCTTATCCTCTTGAGACCTCGCCCTCTTGCTAGAGGTAGAGGCTCTTTCATCATCCTCCGTGGAAGAGGATTTAAGCCACGAAAGGACTCTGGCCTCCCTATCCCTTAAGGTCTTAGAAGGGAAGGTGCGGCAGATCTTACAATGTTTTTCCTCATGTTTGTGATAAAGGCAATAAATGCAGTCTTTATGCTGGTCATCCACATGGACCCTCTTCTTCTCGCAGGTTCTGCAAGGTCTAAACAAGGCCTTCTTGTCAGACATCTTGAAGCTCTGAAGAAAAGCTGAGTCAAGACTCAGGGAGACTCCCTTCCACACGACGTGCGGTGAAAATCTGAGGAGAGCTGGCTCTCCAGAGAGGGTTCTAGAGGGTGCTGTAAGCTGATTGGTTGGAGCAAAGACTTTGGTCTTTTTAGCATAATGAGGTAGATAGGCTACTATAATCTAGGCCTCAGGCCTTTTCTAGGGCCTACTACTACAAAGTGCTTTTGGCACTGCTTTTTTATTTACCGTGGGACTCCCACCTCGGCGACCGGGAATTATTCAGGCATGTGAATCTATGAAAGCTACCCCAATACTGGATAATAGTAATTTATACTCTTACGCTACCCAACGCTTTCCCTACTGTTGCACTCACTGGAGTGGGAATAGTAATTTTTACCTAGCTGATATCCAACGCTTTCCCTACTGTTGCACTCTCTGGAGTGGGAATAGTTATTTTTACCCACCCGCTATCCAATGTTTTCTCTACTGTTCCACTCTCTGGAGTGTGAATAGTAATTATTCTCCCTACACTATCCAATGCTTTCCCTGCTGCTGCACCCTTTGGCGTTGGAATAGTTATTTTTACCCTTACGCTATCCAAAGCTTTCCCTAATGTTGCACTCATTGGAGTGGGAATAGTAATTTTTACCTACCCGCTATCCAACACTTTCCCTACTGTTGCACCCACTGGAGTGGGAATAGTAATTTTTACCCGTACGCTATCCAACGCTTTCCATACTGTTGCACTCACTGGAGTGGGAATAGTAATTTTTACCCACCCGCTAACCAACGCTTTCTCTACTACTGCACTCTCTGGAGTGGGAATAGTAATTTTACCCCCTACACTATCCAACTCTTTCCCTACTGTTGCACCCTTTGGAGTGGGAATAGTAATTTTTACCCACCCGCTATCCAACGCTTTCCCTACTGTTGCACTCTCTGGAATGGGAATAGTAATTTTACCCCCTACACTATCCAACGCTTTCCCTACTGTTGCACCCTATGGAGTTTGAATAGTAATTTTTAGCCTTACGCTATCCAATATAATTTATATTTATTTATGTATTTCATAATATTTTTATTATGTTGCATAATGTTGTGTTTAATTAATTTTTTTAATATTGAAAGTATATTTTATTGTTTTTATGTATTAAATATAAATATTCATTATTATTTATTTTATTATTTTATGAGTGTTGATGTATTTGTAATTTATAGTATTTGTTAATATTTTTAAATTAATTAAAAAATTATAAATATTATAATTAATTAAATATATATTACATATTGTATGTTTAATTTTAATTAAAAGTGTAACAGTATTATTTATTAATTTTAAACATTCTAAAATAATTTTTACATAAGTTAAAATGATATAAATGTATTATTTACTTTATATTTCTTTTTTTACAACGAAAAAACCCCGATATTTTTAATTACAATATTTTTAACATCGATATTTTAGTTTCGATATTTTTGTACTTACCATGTTGTAGATAGGGTGTCGATATAATTGCCTTCGATATTCCAGCGTCGATATTTTGTCTGTCGATATCCTGTGTCTCGATATTCTGTCAGAGATTCGCCTAGAACTAGCCGTGCGCTGTTAATTTATCCTCTCTCTACAAGGAGGTATCATTCATGGTCTCTCTTGGGTTCAATTGAGTTTGTGTAAAGTTTCCACTCACCAATTCCACAAGGTTTTTCCTATGGTCTCTGTTTGCAACACTGCAGACGGTTCCTGACACAGACAGGTTTTCTGACTTGAGCTCTTGGATTGCTCTGTCTACGTTCTCCTGCGTCCGGCTGCTCACAACCACATGGGCGCCCTGTTGTGCCAGGCGACGGGCGATAGCGAAACCAATCCTGCACGAGAACACCAGGTAAACAAACTGAGTTCTAAGCTAATCTTTGACAACTCTGGTTAAACCAAAAAGTTTCTGGCAGAGACAATGTGAGTTTAATCTTTCAGAAGTACTTGACAATATTAAAGTCATCACAATCAAGAAGAGAAGCAGAAATATATCATAAACAAAATAAAAAGGAGACAGATGACATTCATGTCAACAAACATATCTTCTTAGATAGGGGGAATCACAAATTGTATGGTAAATGTGGGTGGCTAGTCCACATCTAGCATTACCATTTCCATGCCCAATAACAGCACCATTCAGATGCAATTGCAAGATAATTAATAATAAAAGGAATGCAAAATCATCACATGTTTTCCCGATGTTTGGGCCATTAACTAGGTATGATTTCCTCATGCTTTTGCCAATGTGCCTATTTTGTATTGCACCTAGCAATCACCTAGGCAAAACCTAGACATTTGTATTCGTGATTCAGCAAGAAAAAGGAATTTATTGCTGGAACATGATTACAATTTTACATGTGATCAGCCTCTAAGGTCCTGATTACAAGCATATATGTCAATTATCACACCTGATAAATACCAATAACAAAGGGTACATTATTTCTCTGGTGCGATAAATAGTACTTAATGCAGTTTCTGCGGAATAACATGCAAACTTTGTTGTTGAACGGACCAAAATACCGATGGTACAATAAATACCGTACACGTTTCCTGTTAAATTGTGGCAGGTATGACCTGCTCAAATTTAACTAAGGTTGAGGTATTTTACAGATAGGAAGAGCTTCAACAGTGGACTGTAGGATCTGCACCTCACGCAAGTTTCCTAAATTCAAAACAGTCCTGCACGACGATACCCTGGCACCAGCTGTTACGTGGTGACTCTGTGTTCCAGATACTGAAATTTTAGTCGTAAGTGGGTGTGCACCAGGAAATGAAGTCCAAGATGCTTTTGTTGTATAAAAAGTCTTTATTCCAAATTGGTATTTCTCATATGATAATAGAGCATTAGGCTCAGGCAACGCATTTCGTTCTCCCTTGGAGAACTTCATCAGGGCTGAAAATGACATGTTAAAAGACACTGAATCAAACTTAAGGATTCTCAAATCATAAGTAAAATACAATACAAACAGACACAGGACTTTAACAAAAAGCACAAAAAAAATACAAAAAATTGAGGAGGAGGGGACGTCCGCATGGGCTGCGGAGTCCCCTCCCGTGCGATTAGGATGTGACCGCCAGGGTGGCGGTCACATCCTCTATTTTTAACATTGCGGCGGGTGCGGCTTCAAGCTGCACCCGCGGCAATGTTAAAAATGCACGCATTGCATTTGCATGCAGAAAGAGGCAGGCACCGCGCGGTGCCTGCCGCTTCTGCATACAAATGCAGGGGGGTACCATAGGTACCCCCCATGTGCACCCCTCACCCCCCCTTCACCTAGGGGGCCCGCAACGGGCCCCCCGCAGTGAAGTTACACATGCTTTTCCACGGCGGAAAAGCCGCCGCGGAAAAGCATGTTTGCTGGCACATACTAATCTGGCGGACGGTGTCTGAGAGACACCATCACCAGATTAGTGCTTTTCCTCCGCGGTTGTAAGCCAACCGCGGAGGAAAAGCTGCGGACGGAAACCAGGACCCACCAGCCATCCTAATGTGGCGGTGGGTCTTTGGTGGGTCCGCTGCGGATTTTCTGCATCCTCCGGGCCGGCGGTGGCTTCCGCCGGCCCGGAGGATGCGGAAAATCCGCAATCATAATGAGCCCCTTAATGTGTGGCGGAACTGTAAAAGAAATGATGAAGAATTAGTCCAGTGTAGTTGCTCCAGTGCATTGCACTAAGTGCAAGGAAGACTTTCCAGGGCTAAATTCAGCCCGAAAGTGAAGATCTGTTTTGTACATAAAGTTCTGGGTAAGCAAAGTAAGACGGACTGTAATAACATGCACGATGTCCACCTCTACTAGGAACATGTGTATCTATAATAAGTGTGAAAGACAAACATCATAGTTGAATTTATCTTCCTCTTTATTAAAAATATCCTTTATGAGTAGAGGGTCCGGATCAGGCGTCATTGCAGTAAAGAAGGGACGTTTCATAGGAACATCATTGAGGCCAAAAATAGACCTGATGCAAGAGTCTATGATAGGAGGGTCTTGGACACAGCAGAGAGAAGACTGCAAACACTGAAAAGGGAGGCAACCCTATTTGAGTCAAATGTTAAAAAGAAGAACATTGAAAAGGACAGGGATGTTCGCTTTGTTACCCAATACACTACTCTTAGTGATAAAAGATCAACGAAATGTAAGATCAGACTTTTTATTAACTGCAATACCACCTTTGTGGTAAATGTAATTGAGAAGTTTGAAGCTTCGCATTCAGGTACCCTGGAGGGCTATCCTTAATTGTGACATGAGATACCCCATGGCCGAACACTATATTAAAACCCATCCAGGTAAAAATGCTTTCTGTTTTTACAGCATTGATCAGGTTGAAGCAGGGCAGAGGGGAGGAAAGAAAACAAGTTACTAACCTGCAACTTTGGTTCCCCAGTATTGGTAACTTTCATAGATTCCCATGCTTTGTATCATTCCCCGTCGTCAGCCTGGGAGCCTCGGTAAACAATAAATACCGTAGCAGTATGTACAAAAGAGAAAGTAAGGCCTAGGCCTCATCTCATTTTGTAACCTATCTACCTCTTTGTGTAAAAGAGACCAAAGTTTGCAACAACCAATCAGATCAGCCTCAACCCCATAGAACCCTCAGGAGAGAGCCTCAGAGGTTCAGATTGTCGCAGTCTTTGTGTAACAGTAACCGCTTTTGCTGAAGGCGGAGCTTTCCTCGGGGAGGAGGGTGGGCGCATGGGAATCTATGAAAGTTACCAATACTGGGGAACCAAAGTTACAGGTAAGTAACTTGTTTTCTTGCCCCAGTATTGGAACTTTCATAGATTCCCATGCTTTGTATCAGAGTAGCTAGCAGTAAAAAATAACCATGCACATTTTGACATCAGAGTATTACAACATTTCCACATAGAAATCATCATGTAAGCATATATACCTTGGAACAATAGACGCAGAAAGCTTATGCGATACAAAATGTGCAATTATAGGAAGGAGGGATAGAAGGGAAAGCTCACCTCTCTTTGGAACAGATTCCTCAGTACAGCTTGTCCTACTGCTGCATCACTCTTCATGAAAGAGTCCAAACAGTAATGTTTTGTGAAGGCATGGGCGCTGCTCCATGTTGCTGCTCTACAAATGTCCTTTTAGGGACTCCAGAGAGGAGCGCCACCGAAGATGAGACAGATCTTGTGGAATGAGCTCGAACCTGTCTCTCCAAAGGCTTTCCTGCTATCCTATGACAGTAACCAATAGCACTTGTAATCCATCGTGAAATCCCCTGCTTTGAAAGAGGAAGTCCTTTCCGTGGAACATTAAAAGCCACAAAAAGCTGAGAAGATTTTCTAAAATCCTTTGTCCTCTCAAGATAAAATTTGAGACATCTTTGGACATCCAAAGAATGAAGAGAATGTTCCACTGGTGTCGTAGGTCGAGGAAAAAAGGATTTCAGAACTACTGGTTCATTCAAATGGAATTCAGACGGAACCTTTGGGATAAATTTTGGATTGGTTCTCAGAAACATAGAATCCTTCCTGAACTGTAGAAAAGGTTCTTGGATGGAGAGAGCTTGCAATTCTCCTACTCTTCTAACAGAGGTTAGAGTCAGAAGGAGGGCTAACTTAAATGACAAGAATTTTAAATCCGCCCTGTGAATTGGTTCGAACGGAGGCCTCATCAGGTGAGCCAGAACAAGATTTAGATTCCAGGACAGAGGTGGCGGCCGTACTGGTGGGAAGACTCTGAAAAAACCTTTTATTGTTTGATAACACTAGCGGACCAAAGAGACGCACCTGCTGTCGACCTTCTGAACCTTGAACTAGCCCCAAGATGCACTTTGATGGAAGAATGAGAGGCTGACATTCCAGCTACAATGCACGGTGTCCCTACTGGAAAGCCTGGGATTTGTCATCAACGGGCCGAAATCGGTCCTTTGTCCAACTCAAAGTCTGTTTTTTCTCGGATTTGTTGTGGACTCCGTCCAGGCTTCCTTGATTCTTCTACCCCGCAAGATAGCCAAAATTTGACATATACTGCATTAGACTATATCCAGGCCCCAGGCCTCACTGCGGCAGATTGCCCGGGTAGTGGGCCTCCTGTCGTCGTCCATTCAAGAAATTTTTCCGGGTCCGTTGCATTATCGAGCCTTGCAGCGCCTGAAGGCGCATCTCCTCTGAAAAGGATTAACTTACAACCAATATGTGCCCCTGTCAGAGGAAGCAAAAGAGGAGATGGCGTGGTGGTTGGCACACAGGGAGGCCTGGAACGGGCGTGCGATTTTCGGATCCGCCCCAGACTTGGTCATAGAATTGGCTGCAAGCAGGTCCGGATGGGGTGCCCGCTGCGGCGTTTGGTCATTAGAAGAGCAGAGGTTCAATTGTTTGGAGCTCCTGGTGGGCTCATTCGCCGTGCACTGCTGGACCAGGCAGCAGACGAGTGCATGTGTCCTGTTGAAAATGGACAACATATCGGCGGTCCGCTATGTCAACCGTCTGGGAGGCCCCCGGTCCCGAGCCTTGGCGGATCTAGCGAAGGAGTTCTGGGAGTATTGCTTGGCACATCAAATCTCTGTGACGGCAGAATACCTTACGGGGCAAGCCAACCAAGTGGCGGATTAGCACTCGAGGCATCTGAGGGATTCCAGCCTGTGGAAGTCGGATGTTCTGGTCACAGGTGGCTGGACGACCTCTGGGGTCTGTTTTCGGTGGACCTCTTTGCGTCCCACCTCGATCATCAGCTCCCGCGCTTCTTCAGCTGGAGACCGGATCCCTTGGCAGGAGCAACTGATGCCTTCCTTCAGGATTGGAGCAACGTGACAGGTTATGCCTTTCCCGGATGGCAGCCCGGATCCGGCTTCAGGGGACAGAGGTGGTGGTGGTGACGCCGTTTTGGAGATCTCAAGTGTGATTTCCAGTTCTTCTGGAACTTTCTTGGGATTTTCCAATCCTACTCCCCCCGCTTCCTCATCTCCTTCTGAATCCGGACGGGGAGCAACACCAACTCATTCTTCAGGATTCTCTACGCCTCATGGCATGGAGGCTTTTCGGAGACGTTGGTCGCTCCCAGGCCTTTTGGGATTGGCCCAAGATCTCGTGTCAAAGGCCTGGGTGGACAGTACAACAAAACGATATCGGTCCGCTTGGACTAAGTGGCTGGGTTGGTGTCTTCGAAGGGGTCTGAATCCCGTGGTCGCCGGCATTGTTCCCACATTAAATTTCCTGGCTGAATTGGCTACGGATGGTCTGGCTTACCGCTCTATTAATGCGATTCGTTCAGCGATCTCTGCGGGCCATAGTCCAGTGGACGGTGCTCCGATTGGGGAACAACCATTACTCTGTCGTCTCTTATGGGGGATCCGTCTTTCGTTGCCTCTTGAGCCACGATACTCGGTCCTCTGGGACGTCAATTTGGTCTTGAATCTTTTTTTGTCTTGGCACAGAATAGGAACCTTTCTTTGAAAGAAATCTCCGCCAAGCTAGCCATGCTGTTGTGTTTAGTCTCTTTTCGCAGGGTGTCGGATATACGCGCCTTGGATATTACAGCAAGAGTTTTTTTCCCGGAAGGGGATACATTTACAATTGGTCGTCGAACCAAATCAGATTTGAAGACGATTTCGTACCCGGCCTGTGTGTGGTGAATTGTCTTAAATCCTACGAGGATATGACCCTTGAATTACGCCCGCCGGATGAACGGCAGCTTCTGATTGCCTTGCAGAAACTGCACAAAGCAGTCTCCTCTCCTACCAGTGTTAGATGGGTGAGATGGGTAATGCAAGAGGCGGGTATTAATACAAAACAGTTTGGGGCACATTCGGCTAGGGGTGCAATGGCATCTAAGGCTTTCTCTCTGGGTGCCCGTTTGGAGGACCTCATGCGTGCCACAGATTGGTCTTTCGATTCCACCTTCAAGAGGTTTTATTTTAAACCAGTGGTGGATGTGGCACAGTTATTGATGAGTAAGCTTTGAATAAGCATAATCCGAGCCTCCGGTCCTGACATAGAATCGAAATTTGCCTAACTCATCTGGTTTTCCTTGTATTGCAGGAAACAATGGTGCTAAACAGGACCAATGAGATTCAGGCATGACTTGTGCGAAGAAAGAGGAGGACTTCATAAGATGGAGGACCTTTTCATTGGCATGGCATGGACAGTGTAGAAGGACTATACTGCAATGTTCCCCCATGGATTGATGGGATTTGTTGTTCATGGACCACAATGTATTTGTTTATTATTGTTTTATATGGTGTTTTTTCTTTGTTCTGGAAGAAAAATACTTTTACATTGCTTTTCTGGCTGCTATGATTTGGTTTATAATTTAAAGCGAAGGAAGAAAAGCATAATCCTTGCCTCCGAGTCCTTAATAAAATTGAAACTTACCGTTACAATGTTAGGCAAATTTTGATTCACGAAGCTTGGCTGCAATTTATATCACCCATAAAGGTTGATATGTACTGATCAAATTAATTCTTGATCATCAAGGTCAATGCTATGGGGTGGACTACAAATATTGCCACGGTACGTATTCGGGCAAAACCTTGCGACCTAGACAGTCTTTTCCTTAAACATGCACCAGTCCATATTTTTCTCCCATTCTGCTAGCACAGGAGGCTGGGCGGCACCCAAGTGCTGAGCTATATTTCTTTTCGCAATCATCAGTCCCAATGTTACCCAGATCCTGCCCATCCTTCTCACGTCTGTAGGCTCCCATACATTCGTCAGACATCGTTTCGCCTCTACGCGCATTTCTAGTTGTAAAACTTCACTCATAACCGCATGAATTTGACACCAGTAACGCTGAATGCGATCACACGCCCATATTATGGGCATGAATGTTCCCTCTGATCCACACTGAAGCCTGCACACACTCTCCTCAGTTCTCCCCATTCGAACCAGGCAGGGCCCCATGATATACACTCTGTGAAGTATTTTGAGCTGGACAAGTCGCAGTCTGGCCGATATGGCTACTTCCCTTGGGGAGGAGAGGGCCTCCTGCCACTCCTCGTCGTCCAGCTTAAGTCCGTCTGTTTCCCACTTTACCCTAAGATCTTGTAAAGGCTCTGCTACATTATTAATCAGTTTTCTATAGGTGAGGGATATCGTCTTTTCTGGTAGGTAGCCATCTAGCAATCTGTCTTCAAGAGGAGCATACTCCGGGACAGAGAAGCCCAATAGTATGTGTGACTGCAATGAGTGGTGGACCTGCAGATATGGGAAGTACTCTGTATTTGAGAGTTCATATTTCTGCTGCAGTTCAGAAAATGATATCACTGTCCCCCTAACCCATAAATCGCCAATGTTTGAAATCCCGATAAGGTCCTACCTATCGAAACCTTTTGTCTTCCAAAGATCTCCTAGGATCTTAGAATCCCAAAGAGGTGTAGCTGCAATCAAATTCCACTCCCAACCTAGACTCTTAGTGGCTGTGTGCCAGATATGCACTGACTGTTTTGTCGGTCCCATCAGGGGAAAAGCTTTCGGTTTGGAATATAAGGCTCTGTAATAGTTCCCTCCCGGGAGCCCAGCGGTCCACGCGTAGCCCGGGTCGTCTATTCTATGGTATGTGCAGTGGTTTATCGCTGCCAGCTGGCCAGCCCAATAGTATTTTTTAAGATCCGGGAGGCTGATACCCCCATTGTACCAGTTGAGTGTGAGTTTATCTAATGCTATCCTAGGCTTACCGTCCCACAATAGTTCTCACTGCAAACCCTCAATCTCTCTGAAATAGCTAGCCGATACCAGGTCCGGGAAGTTCTGTAATACGTACAAAAAACAGGGCAAAGACATCATTTTGAAGAGTGCTGCCCTTCCCAAGAGAGAGAGAGGGAGAGCCCTCCAAGCCGCTGTGTCTCGTTTCAATCGATGCAAGAGCAGGGTTAAGTTCCGGCTATGTCAGAGTTGAGGGTCAGACATCATGTATATTCCCAAGTTTAGAAAGCCCTCTGTAGTGACCTGTATTGGGCAGTCCCTTGGAATTGCGGGGCGGTCCTGTGCAGTACATATAGTAGGGATTGACTCCAATTAATTGAGTAACCGGGGAATCTCCCGAAAATTGTGAATATGTCTAGTACTGCAATCAGCGACTTCTTGGGGGCGGCCAGGAACAACAGAATATCATCGGCATATAGTGATCGGTCCTCCCATGAGGGGGCCCATTTTAATCGACGTATGACCGGGTCCCTTCGAATCCAAGCTGCTAGGGGCTCGAGCACCAGGGCAAAGAGAAGAGGGGAGAGGGGACACCCCTGCCTAGTGCCACGTTCCAACTCGAAAGGCGCTGCCTGTCTGTTATTCACCATGACCTGTGCCAAGGGCTTGGTGTAAAAGAGCCTTATCCATCGGATGAACCCCTCCCCAAATTCAAACTTCTTTAGTACCTCAAACAGGTAGGGCCACTCTATAGTATCAAATGCCATTGTGGAATCTAACAAGAGAAAGATTGCCGGTTCTCTTAACATGTCCAGCCTCCCCATCCCTCCATGCAATCGCCCGAGATTCAGTGCTGTATTCTGGCGGGGCATGAAGCCCGACTGATCTGGGTGGACTAGGTCACCAATCACTTTAATCAGTCGGTTGGCCAGCTCCTTAGCAAGAATTTTGGGTTCTGCGTTGAGAAGGGAGATAGGTCTGTATGATGCACAAGCCAGTTTGGACTTGCCCTCTTTGTAGATTGTTACTATTGTGGCTACACGCTGGTCTAGCAGCAGCTCTCCTCGCTCCCTATTCTCCGTGAACATAGCCCTCAGTCGCAGGGCCAGTTTTTTTGGCGCTAGTTTATGCAGCTCGATTGGTAGGCCGTTGGGGCCTGATGCCTTGCCTGCTTGGAGGCTTCTAATCGCTATTGCTATTTCGTCATTGGTGAATTCGGTATTGCACCGTTACAACGCAACTTTTACAACGCACTACCATTACATCGCAACATTTACAACGCAGGTACCATTACAATGCATGCCTTTACAACGCATGTCATTACATAGCAGATACTATTACAACGCATGCCATTACATCGTAAGTATAGGTAAGTATATAATTTTTATTTTATTTTATTTTACATTATTTTATTAATTTAATTAATATTAAAAATAAATTAAAATATTAATTTATGTATTTTTATAAAATTAATTATATATATTAATTTAAGTAATTAAAAAAAAATAAGTATGAGTATAGGAGTATATGTTTTGGGGTACTGAGGTATATGTTTTGGGTTTATGGGTATTTTTAGGGTTCAGGGCTAGGTTTGGGTTATGGGGTACAGGGGTATTTTTAGGTTTTAGGGCTGGGTTTGGTTTTTGGGGTACAGGGGTATTTTTAGGTTTTAGGGCTGGGTTTGGTTTTTGGGGTACAGGGGTATTTTTAGGTTTTAGGGCCGAGTTTGGTTTTTGGGGTACTGGGGTATTTTTAGGTTTTAGGGCTGGGTTTGGTTTTTGGGGTACAGGGGTATTTTTAGGTTTTAGGGCTGGGTTTGTTTTTTGGGGTACAGGGGTACTTTTAGGTTTTAGGGCTAGGTTTGGTTTTTGGGGTACAGGGGTATTTTTAGGTTTTAGGGCTGGGTTTTGTTTTTGGGGTACAGGGGTATTACGACTTTAAATAAATTAAATTAATTAAATTAATTTAATTTAATTTAATTAAATTAATTACAATATTTACAATTATAAAATTAATTAAATTACATTACTTAAATTAAATTAAATTAATCATATTTTTTTATTTATTTAATTTATTAAAATTAAATAATCATATTTACAATATATAAATTAATTAAATTACATTAATTATATTAAATTAAATTATATTAATTATTATTTTAATTTAATTTAAATTATATTTATTGTAATAAATTAAATTATATTATTTACTATTTATAAATTAATTATATTTCATTAATTAAATTAAATTAAATAAATTAAATTAATTACAATTTTAATATTAATTAAATTACAATAATTAAATCAAATTAAATTAATTACTGTTTTAAAAATTTTTTAATTATATTTATTAATTTAAATTAATTAAATTAACTTTTTTTAAAAGATATACTTGCCTATACTTACGATGTAATGGCATGCGCTGTAATAGTATCTGCTATGTATTGACATGCGTTGTAATGGCATGCATTGTAATGGATCCTGCGTTGTAAAAATTGCGATGTAACGGTCTGCGTTGTAAAATAACGCGTTGTAACGTCATAGATCCGTGAATTCGCTGTCTAGGAGGGCTTGCTCTTCGGGTGGCAGGTGAGGGAGGACAATGTCCCTGACCATGGACTGGGAGTCCTCCTCGGTTTGTTGTGTGTTCGATTTGTAGATGATACTATAATGGGCTGCGAAAGTGTTTACTATTGCTTGTGGGTCTGTGAGCATATGGCCATCTTTATCAAGTATTTCCGGCACCAATCTGGAAGTCATTTCTCTTTTGCCTAACCATGCCAGAAGTTTCCTGGCCTTGTCCCCTAGGTCATATACGCTGCACTCTGATTCCCGTGCAGCAGACTCCACCCTATCCGTTGCTATAGCCTTGTAGGATCACTGACATAATATCGAGGGACAGAATATCGACTAGCAAAAATATCGATGACAAAATATTGATAGACAGAATATCGAGTTTGTATCTACAAACAGGTAAGTACAAAAATATCGAGTACAAAATATAGTTTACAAAAATATAGTTTATAAAAATATCGACTTTATTCAAAACAGTGTTAAATTAAATTAATATTAAAAATTAATTACAAAAATATACCTAAAAATACTTAACCCCTTCAGCACTGCGCAAATTCTGCTGCGGTGCTGAAGGGTTCTAAAGAACAAATGGAACCATGACAGAACGGTTCTGTCATAAGCACAGGCCAACCGACGCTCATGACGGAACTGTTCTGTCATGAGCATGGAAGGGGTAAATTAACTTATATTAATTCAATAATTAATGAAATTAATAAGAAAAATATTTTACAATCATATTTGTTAAAACATATATATATAGTAACATAATATAAATAATGTATTATTACCGTACGATAGCAGAAGTGTAAAAAATACTATTCCCACTCCAGAGAGTGCAACAGTAGGGAAAGCGTTGGATAGCGTAGGGGTTAAAATTACTATTCCCACTCCAGTAGGTGCAACAGTAGGGAAAGCGTTGGATAGCGTAGGGGTAAAAATTACTATTCCCACTCCAGTGGGTGCAACAGTAGAGAAAGCGTTGGATAGCGTAGGGGTAAACATTACTATTCCCACTCCAGTGGGTGCAACAGTAGGGAAAGCGTTGGATAGCGTAGGGGTAAAAATTACTATTCCCACTCCAGTGGGTGCAACAGTAGGGAAAGCGTTGGATAGCGTAGGGGTAAAAAGTTACTATTCCCACTCCAGTGGGTGCAACAGTAGGGAAAGGGTTGGATAGCGTAGGGGTAAAAATTACTATTCCCACTCCAGTGTGTGCAACAGTAGGCAAAGCGTTGGATAGCGTAGGGATAAAAATTACTATTCCAACTACAAAGAGTGCAACAGTAGGGAAAGCGTTGGATAGCGTAGGGGTAAAAATTACTATTTTCACTCCAAATAGGGCAACAGTAGGGAAAGCGTTGGATAGCGTAGGGGTAAAAATTACTATTCCCACTCCAAATAGTGCAACAGTAGGGAAAGCGTTGGATAGCGTAGGGGTTAAAATTACTATTCCCACTCCAGTGAGTGCAACAGTAGGGAAAGCGTTGGATAGCGTAGGGGTTAAAATTACTATTCCCACTCCAAATAGTGCAACAGTAGGGAAAGCGTTGGATAGCGTAGGGGTTAAAATTACTATTCCCATTCCAGTGAGTGCAACAGTAGGGAAAGCGTTGGATAGCGTAGGGGTAAAAATTACCATTCCCACTCCAAATAGTGCAACAGTAGGGAAAGAGTTGGATAGCGTAGGGTTGAAATTACAATTCCCACTCCAGTGGGTGCAACAGTAGGGGAAGCGTTGGATACCCTAGGGGTAAAAATTACTATTCCCACTCCAGTGGGTGCAACAGTAGGGAAGCGTTGGATAGCGTAGGGGTAAAAATTACTATTCCAACTACAAAGAGTGCAACAGTAGGCAAAGTGTTGGATAGCGTAGGGGTTAAAATTACTATTCGCACTCCAGTGGGTGCAACAGTAGGGGAAGCGTTGGATACCGTAGGGGTAAAAATTACTATTCCCACTCCAGTGGGTGGAACAGTAGGGAAAGCGTTGTATAGCGTAGGACTAAAAATTACTATTCCAACTACAAAGAGTGCAACAGTAGGGAAAGCGTTGGATAGCGTAGGGGTAAAAATTACTATTCCCACTCTAAATAGGGTAACAGTAGGGAAAGCGTTGGATAGCGTAGGGGTAAAAATTACTATTCCCACTCCAGTGAGTGCAACAGTAGGGAAAGTGTTGGATAGCGTAGGGGTAAAAATTACTATTCCCACTCCAAATAGTGCAACAGTAGGGAAAGCATTGGATAGCGTAGGGGTTAAAATTACTATTCCCACTCCAGTGAGTGCAAGAGTAGGGAAAGCGTTGGATAGCGTAGGGGTTAAAAGTACTATTCCCACTCCAAATAGTGCAACAGTAGGGAAAGCATTGGATAGTGTAGGGGTTAAAATTACTATTCCCACTCCAGTGAGTGCAACAGTAGGGAAAGCATTGGATAGCGTAGGGGTAAAAATTACTATTCCCACTCCAAATAGTGCAACAGTAGGGAAAGAGTTGGATAGCGTAGGGGTTAAAATTACTATTCCCACTCCAGTGAGTGCAACAGTAGGGAAAGCGTTGGATAGCGTAGGGGTAAAAATTACTATTCCCACTCCAATGAGTGCAACAGTAGGGAAAGCGTTGGATAGCATAGTGGTAAAAATTACTATTCCCACTCCAGAGATCGCAATAGTAGGGAAATTAAATACTTCATATATTATTTCAATAAATATAAATTAATATCTATAAAAAATTAATTAAAAGTAATTACCAATTTAATATAATATAATAATTAATCAATTAAAATTACAAATTACAATTAATTATTACAATTATTTACCTATTAATACAAATTCATTACAAATTAACAATTAATATTTTAACATTTAAAAATTAATTAACAAATAATTCAAATTAAATACAAATAAATAAATTGGTTTATTTAATTAATTATATATAATTTACTTAACACCCTATTCCACTATAAACCCACAACCCACTACAGAAAATAAATTATTTAAAATAACATAATTAGCAATTAATCAATGAAGTAAAATGAATTGCCAATTAAAATGTAATTAATTACCAAATATAAATTAATTAACAATTAATTAAAAATGAATACCAATAAATAAATCTACATATTTAATTAATTATAATTAAAATACTTCCCACCCTATTCCCCTATACACCCACAACCCGCTACAGAAAATAAATTAGTAAAATTAACATAATTAACAATAAATCAATTAATTAAAATTAATTGCCAAATAAAATGTAATTAATTACCAAATATAAATTAATTAACAATTAATTAAAAATGAATACCAATAAATAAATTTACATATTTAATTAATTATAATTAAATTACGTCCCACCCTATGCCCCTATAAACCCACAATTAAATTACGCAAAATTAAAAAAACAAATTTCATTATTTAAAATAAATCATAACATAAATACACACTTTTCACACATATAATAACATAAAAAACACTATAAAATATTCGATATTATTAAAAATGTGATAATTTTAATAACCTATATTATATACTTCGATATTTTAACTGTCTATATTTTTAACATTCGATATTATATTACTTACCTTAAAAACGATATTTTTGATGCCTATATTCTGTCCAGTCGATATTTTGTCCAGTCTATATGTAAAACTCAATATTATGTCCATTCGATATTTTGTAGTCGATATTTTGACTGTTTACCAGCCTTGTATTAGTCTCTTTTAAGCAGTAGGGCGTATGTCTTTTCGGGCGTAACCCCCTCCTCCAAACATCTCTCCAGGTCAAGGACAGCACTCTCTACACTCATCAGGTCCTTTATTTTGTCTTTTCATTTACCTGCTATTAGGGAGAGTGCCTGTCCTCGGAGCACCATTTTTAATGCTTCCCACAGTATCTGGGAGGAGTCAACTTTACCCTCATTCTCTTGGAAATAGTTATCCATGCTCTCAACTAGGGCCTTGTGTGTTGGATACTGTCTGGATGGAACACCCTCCATGTGTCAGCTAAAACAAGTGTTGTCAGGAAATCTGGCAACCATCTCGCCCCGTACCCACATCTCGTGGGGGACTTCTGTCTAATTCTCTTGAGACCACCGAGTTAAAATCTCCGCCCATTACCAATAGGCTGTCTGGCAGTGAGAGCAGCACTGTTCCAAGGTCCTTGAATGTCCCAGCCTGCAATCCCGGAGGGACATAGACTGATAGGCAGGAGATTGTATTCCCTTCCCACTGTCCTGTAATGCCTATATATCTCCCTAAGTCATCAGTCCAAATAGATTGGATCATGAGGGGAAGGGAGTGGCTCACCATTATTCCTACCCCACGGGAGCATGTAGTAAAACCTGCATGTTCCACTTACTTATACCCCCATCTATTTAGTGCCCTACAAGTGTGGCCCACCAGGTGGGTCTCTTGAAGAAAGACCCCTTCCGGCGCCTGTCTCCTGATGTATTGCAACACCACACTGCGCTTGATCTTGTCCTGCAACCCATTTACGTTCCAGCTCAGTACCTTAAGATTGCAGACCTTCCCCATGAGTATTCAAGGTATCTATGCTGGTTTTATCTCAACATATTGCTGTCTTATTCCGTGTTGACTTTAAACATACAAAACATACAGAACTTGCAGAGTGCCTGTCGTCCAACTTAAACTAAAAGTTGTAATGTGGGTGTGTAAGGGTTGCTCTATCCCTCCCCCCAAAACAAAATAATGAAAATGTCTCATCTGCTCCTCCGGATAGCAAGTTCCACGATCCGTGCCTCTCCTAGCACTGCCGGAACCCTTGATGACATCTTCCCTCTTGTCTTGAGTCTTGAGGCCTTAGCCCCCACTGGAGACCATACAGTTACACCAAGGGTATTCAGCGTCCTGGTCCCTTGGCTGAGTTTTGGTCGGGATAGCTCTTTAGTCCGCTGTTCCGGGGTTACGCTCCCCGTCTCTACGCCAGATCTCCAACCAGTCCGATGCCAATTCCGTGGTGTGAAAGAACCACGTTTTACCATCACCTTCAACTTGTAGTTTTGCAGGAAACAGCATGCTGTATTTCAGGCCTCCGTCCCTGAGCATTTTCTTTACCCCCAGGAAGGATCTGCGTTGCTGCTGCACTGCCTGCATGAAATCTGGGAAAAAGGAGATGGTTGCGTTGTCGAACCTGAGTGGTGGGCCGGCTCTAGCATTCTGGGGTATCACATTCCTGTCACGATAATTCAACACTCTTGCTAATATCAGCCTTAGGGGGGGGCTCCCGGTTTCGGCCGTCCACCAGTGACTCTATGTGCTCTTTCTATGACAAAGAATTTTGAGAGGCCTTTAGGTTGGAGGTGCTTGAGTATGAGTTCTGCAATAAATAGGTCCGGGGTTTGCCGTTCCGCGTGCTCCGGCACTCCCAAAATGCGCACATTGTTTCAACGAGTGCGCCCTTCGTAGTCGCCGAGTTTACTTTCTGCGAACTTGCGAAAGGTTTGTAGCTCCCGTATTTCAGTTTGCAACTGGGAGGTGTCGTCGACCAGGCTCGTTGTAATGATCTCCAGCTGTTTGACCTTCTCACCCATTTTCGCCAGATCCGCTCTTATCAGCGTAACATCTGTTGAGATCACGTCCATCCTATGCTCCAGAGATGTTCTTACTCCAGAATGGCCGCAATAACGTCTTTGAGCGTGGGCTCCGCCGGGATGTCGTCCGCACCGCTGCCCGCCTTATCCTTGGTCCGCTAGTCCTGGGGCGAGGCTTTCGGCCACGTGTAACAGTCCAATTTATTTTGCTGGACCATTCTGAACCCTTTTCAGCTTGACATGTCGTGGGGGAGCTGCTTCGTCTCTAGGGTTACTATGAGCAGTGCCTCCTGTGGTCTCTGGTGCCTCTTTGCTACTGCACTCACCCTGGCTTACTGTGTTATTAATCCCAATAAAGCCAATATTCTTTGTCCTTCTCCTTCTGGCACAGCGAGTGAGTAGGTACTGTTGAACTGTTTGTCCCTATAGGCCCCTCCACACACACACACACACCTCTAGGCCTTAGACAATTACAGCCTGTTTTCCTTTTGCCCCTTCTTATGGCCAATTGCTTGCGCCTATCTTCCTTGGTCCGTTGTGCTTGCTTTCCTTATTTGGATATCTCCTTCCCCTCTAACGATCGGGGTTCTTGCCTGCAGATTGGGCAGAGGTAGATACTCAGGCAGGTCAAGAAGAGCCGGGGCTGAGCCGGATGTCGCTGTGCTGCTGTGGGCTCCCTGATTGCTGCTCTTGGTTCCGGTACCCTCCTTACTTATGGATAGGTGATTGGGGTCCGGGCCTCAGTTCGGAGCTCTTTTGGCAGACCCGACCCGACTCCCGGCATCCGCTACCAGTCGGCGCTGGCGTGCGTAGTCACGTATGCGGCCACTCACGCTACTCCAGCTCCCGCCTACAGGGCCCGTGGAGGCCTCTGCCAAACTTCAGCAAATCTCTGAGTTCTTTTGCGTACAGCCGCGATCAAGGCAGCGACTCATGCGGCAGATGTTCCGGTTCTTAGTTGTGATTTTAGGGCCAGATATACGTGGCATATCAATGCCTGGAAGGGGTTTGTAGACAGAGCTCGTCTAACCAGCGGCCACCATTGATCGCCGCTTGGCCACGCCTCCAGGTTTGACTTTATTGATGGGTTTGATAAGGAAGCCGTCCATGGCTTCATATTGGTCTACCAGTCCCTTGATGGCAATGGCCATTTTTCCTGCAATTAAGACTTGTGATCTATTTTTACTTTTGCTTCGGATGCTGCCTTTTGTTGATAATGCTTTGGCGTTGCCACGAGATCACCCTGACTTTGACCGTCTTTTTAAGATTCGGCCTGTTCTTGATCACTTTGTAGATCGATTTTTAGAGATCTATACTCCAGGGAAAGAAATATCTATTGATGAGTCTTTAGTCCTGTTCAAGGGCAATTTGGTTTTTAGGCAGTACATTCCTAGCAAGAGGGCACGTTATGGAATTAAGCTGTATATGTTGTCTGAGAGTAGGACAGGATATGTTTTTAATTTCCGTGTCTACACTGGTAGGCATTCCACTATTGACCCCTCTGGTTGTCCGTCCACTTTTGCAGTTTCAGAGAAAATTGTGTGGGATCTTGCGAGAGGATTGTTTAACATGGGCCACCATGTGTACCTTGATAACTTCTACACTGCTGTGAATTGTTTAAAGTGGACTCTTCTGCTTGTGGCACAATCCGCTCTAACCGTAAATGTTATCCAAAAGAGCTTGTTTGCAAAACACTTCAGAGGGGACAGTGCAGTTCCTTGTGTAGTGATGAACAACTAGCTGTGAAATTTGTGGACAGGAGGGATGTGTACATGCTGAATACCATCCATGATGAGAGTATTTCAGCAGTGGCTGTTTGGAGTCAGATTGCTGAAGTGCGCAAACCTCTCTGCATTTTAGACTACAATAAGCACAAGGGTGTTGTTGATAGAGTAGATTAGAGGTTGCAACCTTATATCGCTATTCGTAAGGCTTAGATTTGGTATAAGAAGTTGGCCATCCATCTCTTCAATTTAGCAACTTTCAATGCTTTTGATGTGCTCAAGGAGTGTTCTACTGCGTCAAAGATGACTTTTGTTTAGTTTCAGGAGTCTGTGATAGGCAGCCTTATTGTTGTGGAACAGGCAAGTGTTCCTAGAGTTGGAGTGGTGGATGATGCTGGCTAAATTGAAAGATTGCCACTTTCCTGATTCAATTCCTCCCACTTCCATGAACCATTTTTATTGGGAGACCCGGGGGAACGCTGGGTGGAAGGACATTTGTGTCAGCCCGGTGATGCCACAACTTACCCACACAAAAAAGTGTGAAAAAGTGATTTTATTCTGCTAAATTTGAGGTTTGCAGGGGATTCTGGGTAAGTAAACATTGGGGGACCCACACAAGCCATACCTTCCTGGAATCCTCTGGATGTCTAGTTTTCAGAAATGTGTGTTTGGTAGGTTTCCCTAGATGGCCGCCGAGCACAGGGCCAAAAACCCAGTTGACCCCCTTGCAAAACCAGCTCGTTTCGAGATAGGCAATTTTGATGTTGCCACAATACGTTTAGGGCCCTTGCCTGTCGCGGGTACTTGAGCCTCCCACACAAGTGAGGCACCATTTTTATCGAGAGAGCTGGGGGAACGCTGGGTGGCAGAAAAGTTGTGTCAGCCCGGTGGTGCCACAACTTTCCCACACAAAAATGTGTGGAAAAAGTGATTTTTTTCAGCTAAATTTGAGGTTTGCATGGTATTCTGGGTAAGGGAATGTTGGGGGATCGACGTAAACCATACCTCCCTGGAATCCCCTGGGTGTCTAGTTTTCAGAAATGTGTTGGTTCGGTAGGTTTCCCTAGAAGGCCGCCGAGCATGGGGCCAAAAACCAACGTAACCCCCCTTGCAAAACCAGGTCATTTTGAGATAGGCAATTTTGATATCGCCTCAATACATTTTGGGGCCCTGCCTGCTGCGGGTACTTGGGCCTCCCACACGAGTGAGGCACCATTGTTATCGGGAGACCCGGGGGAACCCTGGGTGGTAGGAAATATGTGTAAGCCCGGTGATGCCACAACTTTCCCACACAAAAATGTGTGAAAAAAGCCATTTTATTTTCCAGCTAAATTTGAGGTTTGCAGTGGATTCTGGGTGAGGAAACGTTGGGGATCCACGCAAGCCATACCTCCTTGGATTTCCCTGGGTATCTAGTTTTCAAAAATGTATAGGTTTGCTAGGTTTCCCTAGGTGTCGCCAGAGCTAGAGTTAAAAAACTACAGCTAGGCACTTTGCCAAAAAAGAGTCATTTTTCACTAAAATTGTAGTGTGTCCACGTTGAATTTTGCGCAGTTTCCTGTCACGGGCAGTAGGCCTACCCATGCAAGTGAGGTACCATTTTTCTCTGAAGACTATGGGAAATGCGGGGTTTGTGGAAATTTGTGGATCCACGCAGATTCCAGAACTTTCCACCACAGAAATGTGTCTAGTTTTCAGGAATGTATAGGTTTTGGAAATTTGTGGATCCACGCAGATTCCAGAACTTTCCACCACAGAAATGTGTCTAGTTTT
This sequence comes from Lissotriton vulgaris, assembly GCF_964263255.1. Taxonomy (NCBI): domain Eukaryota; kingdom Metazoa; phylum Chordata; class Amphibia; order Caudata; family Salamandridae; genus Lissotriton; species Lissotriton vulgaris. Next base: position 1,063,280,377 of record NC_141699.1, read on the forward strand.
CAGGAATGTATAGGTTTGCTAGGTTCCCTAGGTGCCGGCAGAGCTAGGGTTAAAAAACTACAGCTAGGCACTTTGCCAAAAAAGGGTCATTTTTAACTGAGAAATTGTGGTGTGTCCATGTTGCATTTTGCGCCGTTTCCTGCTGCGGGCCCTAGCCCTACCCACGCAAGTGATGTACCCTTTTTCTCGGAAGACTTTGAGGAATGCAGGATAGGTGGAAATTTGTGGATCCAAGCAGATGCCAGAACTTTCCACCACAAAAATGTGAGTAAAATGTGTTTTTTTGAAAAAAATTAGGTTTACAAGGAATTGTGGGTAACAGAACCTGGTGAGAGGCAGTCAAGTCACCCCATCCTGGATTTCCCTGTGTGTCTAGATTTACAAAATGTATAGAATTGTTAGGTTTCCCTAGGTGCCGGCAGAGCTAGAGTTCAGAAACTACAGCTAGGCACTTTCACTGTGAAATCAAGGTGTGTCCACGTTGGGTTTTGCGCCATTTCCTGTCACGGGCAATAGGCCTACCCGCACAAGTGAGGTACCATTTTCCTCGAAAGACTTTGGGGAACGTGGGGTGGGTAGAAATCTGTGGATCCACGCAGATTTCAGAACTGTCCACCACAGAAATGTGAGGAACATTAGTTTTTTGGGACAATTCTTTAGGTTTGCAAGGGATTCTGGGTAACAGAACCAGGTGGGAGCCAGTCACCCCAACCTAGATTCCCCTGGGTGTCTAGTTTTCAAAAATGTATAGGTTTGCTAGGTTTCCATAGGTGCCGGCAGAGCTGGAGTTCAAAAACTACAACTAGGGACTTTGCCAAAGAAGGGTCATTTTTCAATGTGAAATTGTGGTGTGTCCACGTTGCGTTTTGCGCCGTTTCCTGTCGCAGGCACTAGGCCTACTCATGCAAGTGAGATACCATTTTTCTCAGAAGACTTTGGGGAAAGCGGGATGTGTGGAAATTTGTGGACCCATGCAGATTCCATAACTTTCCACCTCAGAAATGTGAGGAAAATGTGTTTTTTTAATTTTTCTTTAGGTTTGCAAGGGATTCTGGGTAACATAACCTGGTGAAAGCCAGTCAAGTCACCCCATCCTAGATTCCCCGTGGGTGTCAACTTTAAAAAAAATTTATAGGTTTCCCTGGGTGCCGGCAGAGCTAAAGTTAAAAAACTTCAGCTAGGCACTTTGCCAAAAATGGGTCATTTTTCACTGTGAAATTGTGGTGTGTCCATGTTGCGTTTTGTGCCGTTTCCTGTCATGGGCAGTAGGCCTACCCATGCAAGTGAGGTACAATTTTTCTCTGAAGACTTTGGGGAATGGGGGTGGGTAGAAATATGTGGATCCACGCAGATTCCAGAACTTTCCACCTCAGAAATGTGAGGAAAAAGTGTTTTTTTGGAAAACTCTTTAGGTTTGCAAGTGATTCTGGGTAACAGAATCTGGTGAGAGCCAGTCAAGTCACCCCACTCTGAATTCTCCTGGGTGTCTAGTTTTCAAAAATGTTTAGGTTTTCTAGGTTTCCCTAAGTGCCGACAGAGCTAGGGTTCAAAAACTACAGCTAGGAACTTTGCAAAAAAGGGTAATTTTTCATTGTGAAAATGTGGTGTGTTCACGTTGTGTTTTGAGCCGCTTCCTGTTGTGGGCACTATGTCTACCCAAACAAGTGAGGTACCATTTTTATCGGGATACTTAGAGTAATTCAGATTTGTAAAGAAACTGTTATTACCTATTGACTTTTAATGCATTTCCGCCTTCCAAATGAAAGACAATAAGTAAAACGAAGTCATTTTGAAAAATTACTGATAATTCTCATGCTAGTATGAGTATTCCCAATTTCGGAAATGTGCAAATATCTACTGTTTCTAAACTCTATATTTTGTTCCCATTTCAGAAATACATAGGTGTCTTTCATACCGATTTTTCCATGTATACATTTTCCCAGAATAATTGCTATATACCCGGTACATAATGAAAAACTATTGCAAGTTGGTGCTCAGTTTTTGACTACGGGTTATTCGGGTACCTGGTGAACCTACAAGTCCTATAAATCCCCACAACCAGTAAAGACCCGCAGATGTAACGGTATATTGCTTTAAAACATACTTACAAGAAGTTACAGGTGAAAACGTTAACACAAAAGGCTGTTTATTTCTCAATTTTTCCTATATTTATGTTAGTTTCTATAAAGAAACCTTGAAGGATCTCCACAAATGACCCCTTGCTGTATTCAGAATTTTGTCTACTTTACTGAAATTTATAGCATTCCAGGATACATTATAGCTTTCTTAAACATTTCTAACATTAACTGGAAGGAGGTTGAAAGCACAAAAAATAGCAAAATGCCAAAACTGTGTAAAACATTTTGGTTTTCTGACAAAAGTCTGTCATTCCCTAAAAGCTGGGAAAATTGTGATTTCAGCCCCACAAACCCTTTTTTTGTCTCATTTGCAGGGAAAAACCCAGACGCTTTCATTTGCAGCACTTTTTCCCGTTTTTCCCTAAAAAAATAAAATGTAGCTGTATTTTGGCTAATTTCTGGTTCCTCTCCAGGGGAATTTACAACCCCTGGGTACCTTTAGAATCCCCATGATGTTGGAAGAAACGGACACAAATTTGGCGTGGATAACTTATGTGGTCAAAAAGTTACAGGGGCTTTAGCGCGAACTACCCTAAATAGCCAAAAAAAGGCTTAGCACAGGGGGGGGGAAAGACCTAGCAGCGAAGGGGTTAATGATAATTCATAATATAGTCATGCACCGTTTATCTGATTTTTCGTTGTGTATCGTCAATGCCCAATGAATCTTTTTAGAAATTCATACACCATTTACCTGCTTTTTCATTATGTATCATCCATGCCCAGTAGATCTCTTAGATACTACCAGACACCGTAATGATTGTATATTTTTCAAGACCGCTTTTCTAAATATTGCTACAAAATGTATATTTGTTTTAAACTTCACAAATGTACACTATGCCTACATATTGGTTTTACATCTGTCTTAACACTCAACTGTCTTCCTTTTACTCATCCCATTTTCTTACAATTCCTTTTATTTGTCAAACGTTCCTGTCCTTTGTGGAAAGGCTTGTAATAGGTGCATTACTGAACCACTCTTGGTTTGTGTTATCTTGACAGCAATTTATAGCCAGGGGATTAACTTTCTAGTCAACTTGTTAAGTAATGCCACTATTGGTTGCTATCACCGAAAGAGCCGTTATAGCCTGCCGCCTTCACGACCCTTTCTTTAGACTGGACTCTTTTGACTTGTATTCTCATGTGTTCCACTAGGTTTGGTGTTTCTTAACACTTGCCTATCTTCGGTTTTACAACACTAATATTATTTGTGGTTGGTCTCGGCGTCTATTAGGACCATCAGCAAAGAAAACTTTGAGTTTTAATTTTCTGATGAATTTAAAAAGTCTATTTGTGTTTGTGTAGGATTCCATACAACTGTAGGGCAGAAAGACAAACCTTTGCTGAGGACACTCAGTTCTTGATTGGATAAGGTCATGGTCGAGAGGTTTTTGACTAAGCTCACAGTTGAGCCGGTCTTTTGCCTAGTTCCTTTTTCCTGGACCTGGTAGATACCACTGGAGTTGAGATGGGTGGTCGTCTGTATTGTGGAGAGCCTTCCGACGTTGTGGTATATGTGGCGTTTGATGTTTTTATACCTAGCCTGTATTACAGTACCTCCTCGAAAAAATTTACCTTGCATCTGGAGTTGTCACTTTCTGGATTTATTTATTTATTTATTTACGTGTTTATATAGCGCTGGAATCGACTCCAACTGGAGTATCTCTGCGCTTTTGGGCCGGTTGACATACACAGAGGAAATTAATAATGCTGGAGCTAGATCTCGTTTTTAAACAACAGGCTTTTAAGGTGTTTTCTGAATTTCAGATGTTCGGTGCATAGTCTGAGAGTCAGAGGGAGTCTGTTCCACAGTGTGGGTCCTACTACTGATAGGGCTGTGCCTCCGTACCTAGCTTTCTTGGCGCGAGCACTACCAGTAGATGGCTTTTACTGGATCTGAGCGATCTGGGGGGGATGTAGGGAGTGAATTTATGTTCCAGGTATGTAGGGCCTTGTCCATTTAAGCTCTTGTGAATAAGACAGCATATTTTTAATTTTGTCCTTTGTCGAATGGAAAGCCAGTGCATTTTGTTTAGGAGTGGCTTAGATGCTGTTCTTGGAGGGGCGTTGAGGACTAGGCGAGCCGCCGTGTTTTGGATTACCTGAAGTCTAGCCAACACTCCCTCATTGGCGGAGAGAAGCAAGCCGTAGTAGTCAATTCGACTCAAGATAAGGGCCTGCACTAGGGTTTTCCTGAATGAGTCGGGCAGCAAGGGAAAGACTTTGCGCAACATGCTAATGATGTGAAAGCATGAGCCTGCAACGTGGTTGCTGTGTTGTTTGAGCGATAATTCCTGATCAAGGCGGATCCCTAGGTTTTTGACGACCTGTTTGGGTTCTGGGACCGTGCCAAGATCAGGTGGCCACCAATCCGGGGTCCACAATATTTTGGCCTCTCCGAACAGCATAACTTCAGTCTTGCTGACGTTGCACTGTAGATAGTTGGTGGACATCCACTGTGCTACGGCCTTCATGCCTGCTGAGAAGGAGTTCCTTAATTCAGCGGTGAGGGTTTTGAAGGTAAAGAGGAGCTGCGTGTCATCCGCATATGACACGGGGATGAAACCAAATTTGCGCATCACTCTTGCCAGGGGTGCCACGTAGATGTTAAAGAGTGTTGGGCTCAAACAGGAGCCCTGTGGCACCCCTTTTGAAATCTCTACCTCCGCTGATCGATATGCACCCATGGTGACAGTCTGGGTGCTATCGGATAGGAAGCTCCTTAGCCAGGCAAGGGCTTTGTTCTTAATTCCCACGTTCGACAACCGGTCAATAAGGATGTTATGTGACACAGTGTCGAACGCTGCCGACAGATCCAGTAACACTAGGATCACAGAGTAGCCTTTGTCCTGGAACATGTGCAAATCGTCAGTAACAGACAGGAGGGTGTACTCTGTGCTGTGTTTCGGCCTGAAACCAGATTGGGAGTAGTCCAGGCCGCCAGCTATTTCAATGTAGCTGGATAAGTGTCGGTTGACATATTTTTCTGTGAGTTTGCCCAAAAATGGTAGCAGGGAGATCGGCCTGAGATTGGCTAGTTCGGTCCATGGTGTGGCAGTGTTTTTCCTAATAGGCCTTACTAGTGCCTGCTTCCATTGTCTGGGAACAGAGCCTGTACTAAGTGACAGATTGACAAGTTTTTCAATCGTAGGACATAAGACTTCCAGTAAGGTGGGCATTAGTCTGGCTGGGATAATATCATCAGGGCTGCCGCTTTTGATCTGCGTGGTAAGTACTGATAACTCCTTTGGAGTGATAGGGGGAAAAGTGTCTAGGGTGTGTATGTTTTGATTATATTCTGTGTCGTGAAAGGCGAGAGCTGCGTCGGTAGTCATTCTATTGTTGGAGTTGACTATTTTCTCATAGATGGTATCTATTTTATTACAAAAAAAATGAGATATTTGGTCACAAAGCTTTTATGATGAAATCTCGGAGCTTTCACATGCTGCCGGTTTGACAAAGGATTGTAGTACTTGATATAGGACCCTGGGGGAGTTGCCTGCGGCTGTGATTTGGGATGCTATGTGGGTTTTTCGTGCAGTACGGATGGCTTTATGATAGGTTTATGATAGGTGGATAATGAGTCCCAGTAGAGGCTCCTGTCAGTCGCCAGGTGGAAGGTTCTCCATTTCTTCTCTAGCTTCCTAGCTGCTTGCTTTAGTGCCCTGAGGTCGTCAGAGAACCATATTTCTTGCTTGTTGGCTGGCCGGGGTCTAAATTGTTTTAATGGGGCTACGGTGTCTATGGCAGACTTAGTTGCTCTTTCGAATTTTTCGAGGGCGCTTTCAATATGCTCAGAAGTGGTAATAGAGGGTTCAGTGAATTTATCTGAAAATGCACTTTCGTTGACTTTGTGCCATTGACTTCGTTCGCTTGGGAGGGAAATCGGCCCATGGAGGGCAGGTTTGGGGTGAGGGGTGTAAAATTCAATAATAAAATGGTCAGTCCAGCTGACTTGGGTGGGAGGTAGACAGGTGACTGTGGGGAAATTGGCTAGTATCAGATCTAGGGTGTGGCCTGCCTGGTGTGTTGGGCCCACGTTTCGTTGTGTTAGCCCCAGTAGGTATAGGTCCTTTAGAACAGATTGTGCCTCCTTGCAGTCTTTCTGTTTGCTGTGTATGTTAAAATCTCCTACTAATAAGAAGTCCCTGTCGTTGTTAACATAAGGGGCAAGGTTCTCAAGTAGCGTGTTAGAAAAGTTTGTGCTGGGTCCTGGTGGGCGGTACACTAGAGCACCCATTCTGGTATGTTTGGGGGAGAAGGCAGATTTAAAGATCAATAATTCAATGTCAGGAGTGCATAGTTCTGCTACTATGGTGCAATTGATTTCTTGCTTGTGAATAATCGCGATCCCTCCTCCTATTTTCGTGGGGCGGTCTAGCCTGATTATTTTGTAGCCGATTGGAATTGCTAATGCAATTGAGGGGGTCGAGTGGGGTTTAAGCCAAGTTTCAGAGATGAAACACAGATCTGGCTCGTTGGTAGAAACTAGGTCCCATACTTCAGATGTGTGCTTAGGTAGTGACCTTATATTGCAAAGAAGATTTTTCCTTCCAGTGAGAGTGAGAGTAGTGGTGATATTTTCCCTGACATTGGGGGAGGGAGTATAGGCTGTTACATGCCCCTTAGTGCAAGTTTCCTGGAACTGTGTGGTAAACTGGGCTCTACAGTGGAGACAGGCGAAAGGACCCGCCACAGAGAGGTTCTCTCCCACAATCTTGTGTTTGTTTCACATGTAGATTCCGAAGTACCTGGGCTGAGTAGGTTATCCTGGAGGAAGGGGGATTTTGCAGATCGTATGTAGTTACCCCAATGGCCCCTGTGCCCCGTCCTGTTGCGGACGGGCGCAGACGGGCTGGCCTTAGGCTAGTCTTTGGCACGTGGTGCTAGAGCGCTAACCGCTCGACTGCCTCAGGGTTGCTGGGCGTGTCTGTCTCTCACCTGCCCCGCCCTCTGCTCAACGGTATTGGATACCGAGTCGGACCAAGGCGGGCAGGCTTGAACACTGAGCGCAGAGCGGGAAATCAGCCCCTGGTGCCCCTTACAGTTCTGGGGAGTATCGTTCGTGCACAGAGGGTGAGTGTGTAAAATTAGTTCTCAATTTCAGACGCAGCGTGCAATTTATAAAATATTTGTCAAATGACATGCGGCGCAAGTGAGTTATTTTAAAATTCGCAATCAATCTTAAAAAAGTCCACCAGCTTTTTATGAGTGTTCCGCTCTGAGGAAGTAATTACCTGGCACCAAGCGGGGTCGGGAGACACTGCCACTGTCCTCCCCTTACCGCAATGAGCCCAGGCCTCCTCCCGCCTAAATAGTCCTTCTCAAGTGGTACTAGAGCGCTAACCGCTCGACTGCCTCGGGGTTGCTGGGCGTGTCTGTCTCTCACCTGCCCCGCTCTCCGCTCAACGGTATTGGATACCAAGTCAGACCAAGGCGGGCAGGCTTGAACACTGAGCGCAGACCGGGAAATCAGCCCCTGGTGCCCCTTACAGTTCTGGGGAGTATCGTTCGTGCACAGAGGGTGAGTATGTAAAATGAGTTCTCGATTTCAGACACAGCGTCCAATTTATAAAATATTTGTCAAATGACATGCGTGGCAAGTGAGTTATTTTAAAATTCACAATCAATCTTAAAAAAGTCCACCAGCTTTTTACGAGTGTTCCGCTCTGAGGAAGTAATTACCTGGCACCAAGCGGGGTCGGGAGACACTAACACTGTCCTCCCCTTACTGGATTCAGTGATGGTGACTCTACGTCTGAACTGGATGATGCTACAGAGGGCATGGGGCTCTGTTCCTTGTTTGGATTAGTTGAGGGTTTAGCGTTGTATTTTTTTGCAAATGTATATAGCCTTCCAAATTGATAATCGAATTGAACCTGACGGAATTTGCGATTCTTCCGCTTGATTATGTCCTCCTCAAATTAGCCAATAACTCGATTTAGGATCTCATAGTTTTTGGTTGTGATTTCTCCCCAATTTGAGTCCTCAATGTGTTTGGTCAGACTGTCGACTTCAGTCTTTTCTTTTTGAAATTCCTCTTCTGCGTGGTCAATGAGTTGTTCCCTGCCCTTTCCTTCAATTGACCTTGTAATGCACGTAGATCGAAACTAGTTCATTGGACCTGCAGGCTATGACCTAATGACTGTATTAGATGTAATACCTGAGTCCACCCGATCTTATCACCCCAATTTTAATATACCAGACCCCATCTTACTTCCTTTACCCTTTTTCTTCTTCCTTCTGCCTTTGTATTTTGAATTATGGACCAGATTCCAGTCGGTAACTTGTAAATATGTCTTTATTTATTTTTTGTATATGTTGTTACTGTAGGTGACCTGACTATGTGTCCCCTATCTCCACATGTCCGCATAAAATACTCCACCTTTGGTCAAATGCATAATGCTCTATCACATTTTGATTAATATCCGGGCTACTATCGGAATACTACACCTTGCCCTCCTACACCTGGCGAATTCAAAATATTTTGCTTTCTTACTAATCCAATATATGTATAATAATTTATAGGTCAACCTTAAAATTGATGGCTCTACTATAACAATATATATAAACGCGTGGCGTTTTGAAATGCACAATGCCACCCCACCCTTGATGGTCCTGCCCGCCACCTATGACTTATCGCTATACAATTTGCATATATTTTTATATATTAATGTGTTTTCTCTCGCCTTGTCTAACACTGTACAAACTGCACTTTCTATGTACGTATATATTTTTACATAATTTTTCGTTCACTATCTTACACTGCAACAACTGCACACTTGTGATATATGTAAATACACAGCCCTGAGGAAGCCCCAGGCCGGATGGCCATGTAAGGGGGGGAAACATGTGTTGGCTGTCATTTCTGACCAGTCTCCTAAATAGGAGTACTGCCAATTGTATATAAAACACTGCATATGATCAGCTGAGTCTGGAAATGTTTTCCGTGATTGAACTATGATATTTTAAATTTGTCCTGACCTACCTCGGATCCTTTCTCTTCACTAGTGGGATGGGGACACCCACTGGCAAGGACAAATACCTCATGGACTTTAAACTCAATAATACGGCCAGTAAGGGATTGGGACCGCTGTATTCCCCCTTCTCACCTTGAAACAAGAGTAAGGAGCATGAGGTGGCTAAATAGAATACACACTAATTCTGTTGCTTTCACTTCAACCGCCGCTTTAGTGGGGGGCCTCCCTTACAATTCTTATATTAGATTGCTTTTTTTGACATGGGATGTTTAGCTTTACGGACTCAAACCTTTTAGCGCTTGAATATGGTCATTTGTCAGAGACTTATAATCCATCTCCACACCACAGAAGCAATAAGCGTCCTGCCCAGATTCCTCACCTGGAACCGGTAGATCGATCATTGGAATATTGGCAACGTTTTTTTATTTTATGAACTCATATCTCCTCAGAGCTCGTGTATATGGCCTTTTGTATTAGACTTATTTATTTCATCCCAGCAACATAGAAGCATATTTGCACTAAGCGTCCTGCCCAGACTCCTCACATGGAACCGTTTTTTTCTAACACAGGTACATGTTATTACCCAGCTACTGGTGTTGTTTTGAGTGGATGCTTACTCAAAGACTCCATTACAGATATATACGGATCGGGAGCTGGTAGTCTGGAGGCCGGTGTGACCTTCACGTGATATGATCATTCAGGCTAGGGGACCATTGAGCCGTTTTTCCATATGTGAATACTAGCGTACCCGTCACGCGTTGCTGCGCTCTCAGAAGAAAGGAAATTCAAGTAAACTCGTTATGATAACATTCAATTTACATTGTGTCATTTTTATTGAAACTTATTCATTTTAATATGGAAAACATTTCAAAGTGTTGTTTTAATTCTTTTTTTTTATTCGAGTGCTTGTGGATACACGATATTTTTTGTTTTTCCGTCTGTTGCGTACACGAATAAATCAGAAGGTTTTCCAACGCGTGAGCTGGCCACATACAGTTGTCCATGTGAGAAGCACGGATTCTCCAAATCTAGTCCACACACTTGCAGAGATTGTCCTTGTGCTTTGTTGATGGTCATTGCAAAAGCAAGTCGCACCGGAAACTGTAAACGTTTGAATTTAAATGGCATATCTGTTGGGATCATTGGAATATGTGGCAACAGTACATCTTCCCACTTGAATTTCCCATTCAAAATTGTAGCTTCGATTACATTGTTCATCAACTTTTTCACCATCTTTTTCACCAAAAGTCTTGTACTGTTGCAAAGTCGTGGTTGCAAATTCAGTATTCGATAGATTATGAGGGCCCTGGGGGGCCGATCTTTAAAAAGAATTTATGCCACAAACCTTCGCGGCAGTGTACTCAACAACTTTCCAAAGTTTCATGGCGATCGGATGAATGGTGTAGTAATGCATAAAGAACAAACAGACAGACATACATTTGTTTTTATATATATAGATAAGTCTTTTACTACCTTACTGGTCTTAATTTGAGTGTATTTTACACCTAATTTGCATCAAGGATAAAAAATAATTTTCCCAGGTATCTCACATAGTGGGGTGTGGGTAGGCTGATTTCAACTGAGCTTCTCCTATTGTATATTTGCACTGGCGGCTAGATTGATTTTGGAAGATGCACTGAGGGCAGTCCTTGACAATTGGGCCTTTTTTGATTTTGAGTTATTGATCGCGGTTCATTAAAAGGCAGATATGTTCAACTATGATGTTTGCCTTGCGCACTTATTATAGATACACAAGTTCCTAGTAGAGGTGAACATCGTGCATGTTATTATTCTAAACCGGTCGGCCTTACGTTGCTTACCCAGAACTTTATGTACAATACAAATCTTCGCTTTCGGGCTGGATTTCGCCCTGGAAAATATTCCTTGCATCCAGCGCAATACACTGGAGCACCTTTCCTGGTCTAATTCTTCATAATTTCTTTCAATGGATTTCTTCCATTCTAGTTTCACTCTACTTTACTATGCATTATTTCTCTAGTTTTTTATCCTGTGCCTGTGTATTTTTCGCTCTAGATGACTTCTGAATTCAGTTTGTACTCATTTATTTAAAATTGCCTCAATAGAATTGAGGTATTTACTCCAATCTAGCTCCTTGTCACTAGGTGTAATTTCTGCAAGATCTCTATGGTTTAATATATTTTACTCTTAGAGGCTTTTTAAAGGTTATACCTATACATCTTACAATTGGTATGTGTGTGTGTTTTTAAACTCTGATATGTGTTGTCACACACTGAATGATCACATGTTGCATTATATATGTCAATTCGTTCATCATTTCCAATTCTGATTATTTGTATTTTTTTGTGCTTCTGGTTAAACTCCTGTGCCTTTTTGTATTGTATTTTACTTACGATTTGGGAATCCTTAATTTTAATTTATTGTCTTTTTACATGTCATTTTCAGCCCTGATGTAGTTCTCCAAGGGAGAACGAAACGCGTTGGCTGAGCCTAATGCTCTATTATCATATGAGAAATACTAATTTGGAATAAAGAGTTTTTATTCAACAAAAGAATCTTGGACTTCATTTCCTGGCACACACCCACTTACGACTACAATTTAAGGTTGAGGTATTTAACACACCCAATAATACTGGATGTGATAAATATTCCTAAACTCATAATTCCGACCCATGCATTTACGCTTGGGTGGGAATACACCAACACATTCATAATCAGGCCATGAGTCTCTGGAAATTATCTAGCAGAGTAGCTTAGAATGCTGCGGCTGTCAAGGGCTCCAAAAGGGCAGTATGCTGAATTGCAGATCTTGCTGATTACTGCTAGATTGGTGGCAACATTTGATTGTGAAGCCATGATGGCCATTACTCAAACATTTTTAATAATTAAGGCCCCCAAAAGTTTGCACCTAGCCTCTTTTTTGGGGAGGTATAACTTTTCATGGTATCTGAGATACACCATTTTATGAAATGTTTTTTACTCAACGTAGTGGAGAGCTGGTATAAACGGATCCAAGCATGTAAAGTGAATGTGCAGCTCTACACTTGAAAAAGACTGAAGACATTGAAGTCTATTCACACATGCCTCTATTTACTTAGGTTTATATTTAGTATTACACCTCTTTTTTGCGTTTTACAATTTTCAAGTATACATTTGCTACTAAATATAGACTTGAATGCTTCCACCCCCATAATCAGGAGGTCAAGGTTGCAATAACAGGGTTTGGGAGTGTAAAGTTCCTACTAGTAAATGTGCACACATAGGGCCTGATTCATAAACAGTACTTTATAGTAAGTTTTGTAGCACTGAATGCAATACACAAACTACTTGGGGAGTTTTATGATTATGCACTACCATACTTGTATGTGCTTAGTTCTCTGCCCCGATAGCAAAGCCTCTGGGTGTAGTGACCTCCGCACACATACGTCTAGGGAGTGCAGAATCGTAAAACCCTGCATGTAGTTTGTGTATTCTGAGAAAGTAGTAACTTAGTGCAAAGTGTAAGTTTATCTTTGTGAATCAGGCCCATAGTGCGACATCGCCCCCTCTGTGGTGTAGATCTTCCTAAGAGAAAATATGAACACATAGGGCCCCATTAGTATGGCGGGCGGACAAAGTCCGCCCGCCATACCCTCAGGAACCGGGTCCGCCCGCTGCGGGTGCGGGGGTCCCGAACTCCCGATTTGCATGTGCCCGCCACACAGGCGGGCGCATAAAGCATCTGCAACATTGTGGCGGGCGGTGCAGAGAGCACTGCCTGCTACAATGCCACAGAGGCAGGTTGTGCGTTTCAATGTACAACGAGGCAGGCACCGCGGGCTGCCTGCCACGATGTGCATTCAAATCTAGGTACCCCCCATGTGCACCCCGCACCCGCCATGCCGCCACGGAAAGGTATTTCAAGGCCACATTGTAATATGGCTGGAGGTGTCTTTCAGACACCGCCACCATATTGAACCCTTTTCTGCCCAGTCGAGACATGTCGACCGGACGGAAAAGCGGCGGACGGTCTTTCCGTCCATCACGGACCCCCCAGCCGTTGTGATAGGACGGGGGTTTTTTTGTGCTGGGATGGCGGGCGGATTGTCCCCGCCGGGCATGCGGTGACTACCGGCGGGGGCAATCCTCCTGCCATCATAATGGGGCCCACAGTGTGAGAACTCCACCACTGTGGTGGAAATCTCTCTTTGGGAAAGTATGTGGTCAATTATTAAACTTTGCTGCTCTATTAGTAAGAACATTTTTAAGTATAATTTAAATGTGAATAAATATAAAAACTGTATTATTAACTATCTAAAGCAAATAAAATAAAACATAATGGCAGATTACCTCAATAAATGTAATGTACATTAAATAATAATTTAATTAAAATCAATCGATGTAATGTTTAAATATGTATAAACAATAATTAAAACAAAAAAGTATCTTCACTAATATCTTTATTTTTATTTAATATGTAGTAAATGTTTTTAAAAGTTATTTGCTGACTTAATTTAATTTTTTAATAAAATTACAATTATATTTTTTTATTAAATCTATATTTCAGTACGAAATAAATATATAATTTTGAACAATAAAAATATATATAAATAGTAACTAAATAATTAATTGAATGTATTTAACATCAGTTCCTTTGAGATATCATTTTACGTGATTGCATGTGATTTCATAGAAAAACAATTTCATGGAATACCATTACTGAGAAACCATTTCAACTAACCTGTTTACTGGAAATTTGCAGGATAAATGGCATTTACCCAATTATAGAAATACTTTCATGGAATGTCTTTTTTTCTCAAATTGGCGTTTGTATGCACAATAATAAGGTGTATATGCAATGGTTACATGACTTACTTTCAGAAACATTTTTGTCAGAGGTTTTTATTTCAGTGCTTTATTTCAAGGGACCTTACTTTTGAATTATGTATTTTACATTGTGAAGCAATTACTTTGGAAGCATTTAAGTCACTGATCCCTCAACGCTCCTAAACCCTATCTATCCCAACCACCTTCCAACCACTGAACCTCACCCATCTCTGACCCTTAAAAACCTTTCACCATGCCTAAACTACATCCATCACTTACCCCTAAATGCCACCCACCACTCTCCCTAAAAGTCCATTCTCTCCTAAAGTCAATTCATCCATGAACCCTAAAAGTTCCTCACGTGACTAAATTATACTGACCCCTGACTTCTAAACTATACCCATCCCTGAACCTTGAAAGCTCTTTATCCCCTAAACTCCACCCATCCCTGAACCCTAAAAACCCCTTACTACCCCTAAACTCCACCTATTCCTGAATTTACTACTACACCTACAATTTTGCGATTCAACATTTTCAAGTATACATTCACAACTAGATACAGACTTACATGTTTCTACCCATCAAATCAGAGGGTGGAGGCTGCTACAACAGGATTTAAGAGTGCATAGTTACTTCTAGTAACCTTGCACACACAGGGTCTGATTCACAAATAGCAATTTGTAGTATGGTTTGTAATACTGAATGCAATTCACAAACTAATGGTGGAGTTTTATGATTCTACATTCAGTGTGACGTCTGTGCTGGAAGTGATGTTGTGTCATTTATATAGGCGCCCCCTCGGCGCACTGACATCAGTTATTTTTCACGACTTTTCATGCCTGAATTGCGGATCCATGTAGAGTACTGAGCTTGGCGTGTTTAAAAAAACTAAGGCCCTGAAAGGGAACAACCTTGACCCTAAAAACGTTGCGCAGTGTGGGGATGATGGGTGGGTCAGTAAGGATTCTGCAGCTCGATACTGTCACTACCAGATAAGAAGTTACTGAAGGTAAGTAACTTGTCCATTTGATAGAGACATCTAGCCACAGTTTCCTTACCTTTGAAAAGAAACCCAAGCAATACCATCACCGGTGGTGGGCTGCAGACAAATTCTAAACTAAGAAGTTCTGCAGTACCGAACGGGTGAATTGCCCGTCCCTGCGGACCTGACTGTACAGGCAGTAGTGTTTGGTGAACATGTGCAGGGATTCCCACGTTGCTGCCTGGCAGATGTCCAGGACTGGGTCTCAAGGCGCTGAGGGGGGGGGGGGTCACTACTGCTCGAACAGCCAGTTCTGGAGTTGTTTCCTGAAGGAGAGATGGTCCAGGGTCAGCCGTAGGTGAGTGGGGAGGGAGTTCCATGTCTTGGCTGCCAGGTAGGAGAAGGATCTTACTCTGACGGTGGATTTGCAGATTCGTGGGACAGAGGCGAGGGCGAGGCTGGCGGAACGGAGCTGGTGGGTGGGTGTGTGGAATGTGAGTCGGCTGTTGAGGTACTTCGGGCCGTGTCGTGGAGAGCCTTGTGTGCATGGGTGAGGAGTCTGTACGTGATCCTCTTGTTGACTGGGAGCAAGTTCAGGTCTTTCAGGTGGGCCGAGATGTCGCTGTGGCAAGGGGTGTCCAGGATGAGTCGTGCTGAGGCGTTCTGAAGGCTCTGGAGTCATTTCTAAATCAGCTAGTTACCTCACCTACGCACAAAGCAGGTCATGTTCTTGACGGATTATTCACGAATAATCCGGCCATTACCCCCCCTACTGTCACTCCTATTGTATGGTCAGATCATGCAGTGGTGGTCTTCTATGCCCGTGTCAAAAAACACAAAAATCAACACTCGGCAAAAAAGCAACATAGGTCTTGCAGGGACTGGAAAAACATAGATATGAATACATTATCTGAGAAACTAGAAAATAATAAACCATCCAAAGTGTCAGACTCTCAACTAGCAGCAAATAACTACAACCAATGGCTCACTGACACCTTTAATCAAGTAGCGCCTCTAAAGAGAGTGAGCCCAAATCGTGCAACACCATCAGCCCCTTGGTTCTCTGAACCGTTAAGATTGGAAAGACAGAAATGCCGCAATCTAGAAAGGTGCTGGCGAGTTAAGTATGACAACAACGACAAAGAAAGATACAAACAAGCGCTATCAGGCTACAGGAAGATGTTAAGATTGGAAAAAAGCAAATTTTTTTGTGAACAGATAGAAAAAGCACAGAACTCCAGTAAGCAATTATATCAGGTAGTGGCAACACTAACAACTATACCAGCAGCCAATACTACTGAGACTACCCAAGATTTCTGTAATCAAATGGCTGACTTTTTCAGGACCAAGGTCACAGAAATCTTTGACAAATTCAATAACATCACGACTGGGGAACCATCAGATAGCTTTAAGAACGCACAACTCACATCCTCCTCTCCGAATGAATTTCTCCCTCCATAACTGTCAGAAATAAAAGATCTCATTAAAACAACAATGTCGGGTTCCCCTCTGGATCCTTGCCCACCGACCATCATTAAATTAACATCTGATGTGGTAGCTCCAATCCTGGAGAACATCTGCAGTACCATCTGTGAATCAGGAAATTATCCTCAAAGATGGAAAACTGCTATAATAAAGCCACTTCTAAAGAAACCCACCCTTAACACCTTGGAATTAAAAAGTTATCGCCCTATAGCAGCCCTTCCTTTTCCATCTAAAATACTTGAAAAAGTTATAAACAAACAGCTGGCTAGCTACATTGATCATAACAACCTGTTAGATAACACTCAGTTTGGGTTTAGGAGAGGCCATGGAACGGAGACGGCGCTCATCAAGGCTTCTGAAGAGATCAGACAGATCATGGACCAGGGTGGCACGGCTGTTCTGATCTTGCTGGATCTCTCAGCGGCCTTTGACACGGTCGATCATAACATCCTGATCGACCGTGTCACAGCTATGGGCATAAAGGGCAAGGCTGCGGAGCTCCTGGCTTCTTTCCTGTCTAACAGAGAACAGTCGGTAAAGATAGGGAACTTCTATTCACCTACGTTTGTGCTGCCTTGCGGAGTCCCCCAGGGATCCTCGCTAAGTCCGACACTTTTTAACATCTATGTGTCGGACTTGGCGAGGGTCATTAACCCGTTAAGCGCGCGCAAACATTCTGCCCCAGTGCGGACGTTCGATTGCGCTAACGGGATTCGGACGTCCAACGGTCGTGCGCAGCACTAGCGAGGTAGTGCACGCGACGACCGTTGGACGTTCAAAGCACTCAACGGGTTAAAACCCATGGAATGGGAGTGACTTTGTACGCCGACGACACTCAGTTGGTGTTAGCAGTGCATAAAAATGGGATCGAAGTGGCAGCCATCTTTCAGACGGGCATGAGAGCCATCAGTCACTGGATGGACAGTAATTGTCTAAAACTAAACACCGATAAGACCGAGGTAATGGTGTTTGGAGACCTAAAACCATCTTGGTCTCCGATCTGGTGGCCACCGGAAATGGGCAATCCACCCACCCCAGTTTCAAAGGTCAGAAACCTAGGAGTGTTGTTTGACAACAAACTAAGTTTCACCAATCATGCCAATGCAGTAGTCTCCTCTTCCTTTTTCACGCTACGAAAAGTGAAAAAGCTGCTACCTTACCTTCCCCTGTCTGCAGGGAAAACCCTTATGTCCTCCTTGGTGTTATCCAAGGTGGACTACTGTAATGGGCTTCTGCTGAATGCTCAGGAGCAGGTCTTTAAAAAGTTACAAATGGTGCAGAATGCCGCTGCACGAATTTTGACCAAAACTCCCAAGTTTGCACCTATCTCCTCCATCGTTTACCAACTACACTGGCTCCCAGTAAAAAAGAGAACCAAATTCAAGGCTTTATGTATTATATACAAAGCACTGAATAGCCAAGGACCTGACTTTTTTAGGGAATCACTGCAGGTGTATGTCCCCAAGAGAGCGTTAAGATCTGCCTCATCCGCATCCCTATGCATTCAACGGGTGAGAACAGTTACATGGGGAGACAGACGCTTCTGGGTGGCCGCCTCGAAGCTCTGGAATACCTTGCCCCACCATATAAAAAGCAGCTCTTCACTCATGATTTTCAGAAAGCAAGTGAAGACCTGGCTATTCATTCAATAATGCACAGGAGGTGCCTCTCTGTCTGCTCAGCGCCGAGACACCATTTGTGGTATTTGTTTGCGCTTTATAAGTTTAGAAATAAATAAATAACTAATAAATAAATAAATTTCTGGAGTTTGGCTGTGGTTCCAGCGTAGAGGGTGTTCCCGTAGTCCAGACGGCTGGTGACGAGGGTCTGGGTGACCGTCTTCCTGGTTTCGGTGGGGATCCATCGGAAGATCTTTCGGAGCATGCGCAGGGTGTTGAAGCAGGATGACGAGGCGGCGTTGACTTGCTTGGTCATCGTGAGGGAGGAGTCCAGGATGAAGCCCAGGTTGCGTGCGTGGTCCGTTGGCTTTGGTGCGGTGCCCAGGTCAGGGGGCCACCAGGAGTCGTGCAAGGCGGAGGGAGATGGTCCGAGGATGAGGACTTCCGTCTTGTCTGAGTTCAGTTTCAGACGGCTGATCTTTATCCATTCCGCAACGTCTTTCATTCCTTCCTGGAGGTTGGCTTTGGCGGTGGCGGGGTTGTTGGTGAGGGAGAGGATCAGCTGGGTGTCGTCGGTGTAGGAGATGATGTTGAGGTTGTGTTGGCGTGCGATGGCTGCGAGAGGGCTCATGTAGACGTTGAAGAGGGTGGGGCTGAGTGAGGATCCTTGCGGAATCTGCTAGGTGTAGAACCACCAGGGATATGTCCTGCTTTTCTAGTAATGTCTAGTGACACAGGGCCTCTTGAAAGAGTCTACAATCCCATCCCGCCCTCTTTGTTGCAGTACCACATGGCGGTGGTGTTGTCCGTGAAGACCTGAACAAGCCTTCCCTTGATGGAGGGTAGAAAAATGCTTTCAATGGCAAACGGATCGCTGGGCGCTCCAACAGGTTGCTATGGAGTTTGGATTCTGCTGGATACCACAGTCCTCTGATCTCCACCTCTCCCAGATGGACGCTACATCCCAGGAGTGACACATTTGTCACTACTGTGAGATCTGGTTGGTATAGGGAGAGATGTCTGCCACTGACCCAATTGCGATTCATGAGACACCACTGCAAGCCTTGTGCAGTTCCCTCCAAGATCTGAACCATGTTGGAGAGATTTCCCCGATGCTGTGTCCACTGGAACTTCAGGTCCCACTGCAGAGCCTACATATTCCATCTGGCATGTGTCGATAGCAGGATGCAGGAGGCCATGAGGCCCAGCTGCCTCAGAGTCATTCTCAACGAAATCCAGGATAGAGGCTGAAACATCAGTATCATAGCCTGAAAATCCTGGACAGAAGCTCAGGAGGATAGACCCACAACTGCACTGTGTCCAGAACAGCTCTGAAGAAAGGGAGCATCTTTGAGTGAGTCATGTTTGATTTTGGCATTTTGATACTGAACCCCAGAGGATGTAGGCGGTCCGCTGTAGTCTTGAGGCGGGAAATGACAGCCTGGGGTGAGGCCACCTTCAAAATCCAGTCGATGAGATAGGGGAAGACTGGCAACCCTGATTTCTGCAGATGAGCTGCAACCACCACCGCCACCTTTGTGAACACCAGAGGGGAGCTGGTATGGCCAAAAGAGAGCACCGTGAACTGAAAGTGCTCATGGCCCACCGTGACTCACAGGTAACACCTGTGGCCAGGGAGAACGGGGATGTGAAAATATGCATCCTGAAAGTCCAATGCTACCATCCAGTCTCATGGGTCGAGGGCAAACAAGACGTGAGCCTATGTGAGCATCTTGAACTTCTCCTTTTTTAGGAAGTAGTTGAGGGCTCATAGGTCAAGGATAGGACAAAGGCCCTTGTCCTTTTTCGGGGCCAGAACGTAGCGGGAATAGCAACCATAGCCTGCTTCAGGTGCTGAAACCCTCTCGATGGCTCTGTTGGCCAACAGAGCCATGAATTTCTCCTGGATCAAAAGAAGAAGATCTTCCTTCAGCCAGTTGAAGTATGGGTGCCCGGATGGAGGGATGGTCTTGAAAGGGAGGGAGTAGCGTCTTCAGATAATCTGGAGAATCCACCTACCAGAAGTAATATTTTGCCAGTGGTGGATGCAATAGTGGATCCTGGCACCAACCGGATGCCCATGTTCCTGAAAGGCCAGACTAGGAAGGTTTGGAGGCTGAAGCTGCCAGGTGGTGGTGAGTTGACAGGGCCTTTGGCTGCCCAACCCACGGGGTCGGAACAAACCGCACCCTCGTCCACCCAGGGGTTGTGGTATATGCGTAGTTGGGTTGCTGGTGTAAGGCTGGAGCAATTGGAAGCCTCTTCCATAGCCACAAACGGAGCAAAAGGCAGACTGTGGATGGGCAGCAGCTGAGAGGCCCAAGGACGTGGCCGTAGTCAGTGTATCCTTAAAGCGCAACAGCACCGCGCCTGCCTTGTCTCCGAAGAAATGGTTGCCATCAAAGGGGATGTCCATAAGCAAATCCGGGATATCCCCTAAAAAAACAGATGTTCTCGGCCAGGTGTGGCGTCTCACAGCCACTGTTGTAGAAATTGCTCTGCCAAGCAAGTCTGTTGTTTTAAAGCCACATTGTATGGTAAACTTTGCTGCAGCCCACCCACCTCTTACGACTTGGGAGAGGATGGCCTGGGCCTCCTCTGAATCCTCGGCAGCACTTGCACAACTGTTTCATAAAGAGTGTGGGAATAACAGCCCAATAAACAAGCAGTGTTTACCAACCGCAATGTAAGACTTGCAGAAGAAAACATGTTCTTGCCCCAACTGTTCAGTCTCTTGGATTCCCTGTTCAGGGAAGCAGCAGGGAACACACCTTGGGAGGTTAGAGACTTGGACTACCAAGTTCTCTGGAGTGGGGGGGGGGGTAGTGAGGAGGTTTGGGTTGCCTGGGGTAGGGGGTGGTGATGGCGATCATCCTGTTCACATGAGCACCTGTGCTGGGTTGGAACCATGTTCCCAGAATGACATCCACAAGGGCTTTATTAAAAGGGAGCAGGGGTTCCAAAGAAGAAGCTCTGGACTGTAGCACCTCAGTGAAGATATTAGTCTTGACAGCCACTGAGGACAACTGGACGTCAAGGACCTCAGCCGCCCTATGCACCAGCCCTATGTAAGATGCTCCCTCCTCTGTAGCCACAGTGGGGAAAGAATGCCAGTATCTGGAGAGGTATCCAGTCAGCTGATTCACCCAATTCTTCCTACCAGTCTATCTCCTGTACGTAAGGCTGGTCTTCTAAATGGTCCAGTGACCCCTCTCATTCTTCTCCGAATCTTAGCCCTCCAGAATAAGTCTTCAGAAATGACTTAGAACCTGTTGGTCCTGTTGGCACCCGAATCGGCATTGGTCAACACGGTACCGACGCTGAGTTGTGCGGAATCAGAATAGGGCTGGCGCTGCCGGTGCACCCCACCCCCCCCCCCGCAAAATCGGCGTCATTGGGGAATGATGCAGTGGTACGACCGGCACCAGCCCAGAACCATCTCCGAATTCATGAGGGATCGCCAGGGCGTGACCTGCTGGTATATAACCTGATAAACAATTTACTTACCTTCGGCAACACTTTTTCTGGTAGATACAGTATCTGCCTGTCTGTGGATTCCTCACCTTGTGAATATCCCCTTGAGTCAGCAACATTGGGAAATTCTTTTTGTAGCTTTGCGCCGACGTGGACAACGTCACAGAGTCACGCCATCGCGCGCGACTCCGCTGACGTCACCGACACCATAATAGGCCCCCGCTGGCGTGATGACATCAGTTCCGCCCTTTTTTCCGTGCCTTCGAGGCACACGGACGGACCGACAACAGTAGATATATACACAGTATACAATAGTCAAGATAACACACATAGTGTAAAGACAATGCAGTAATTCAAGTAAAATAAAACACTACATTTGAGAATAACATATATACATTAAAACATTGCCATTATCTAAGGTATAGAAGAGTGGACAACGGGGAGACGGGTGGGCATGTGAGGAATCCACAGGCAGATAAAGTATCTACCAGAAAAAGCGTTACCGAAGGTAAGTAACTAGTTCTTCTGATAGATACATCTGCCAGTGGATTTCTCACCTTGTGAATAGAGTCCCACAGCAGTCCTCACTCCCGGAGGAGGGTGACCACTCTCCTATACCAGAAAATCCTGGAGGACAGAACGCGCAAAGTGGCCGTCCCTCCTCACCTCGGAATCCAAGCAGTAATGCTTCGCGAAAGTGTGGAGGGAGGCCCAAGTTGCCGCTCTACAAATGTCCTCGACAGGCATACCCCTAGACAAAGCAGATGTTGAAGACTTTGCTCTAGTAGAATGAGCCCTTATACCCTCTGGAGGTTCCTTACCCGCCAGGGAGTAGCAGATCTTGATGCATAGAATGATCCATCTTGAAAGTGTGCGCTTATGCACAGCTTTTCCTTTCTTGCAGCCAGAAAATCCAACAAACAGCTGGTCATCCACCCTGAACTCTCTTGTTCTGTCCAGTAGAAGCTCACCGCCCTCTTAGGGTCCAAGCGGTGAAGCCTCTCCTCCTCCTTGGAAGGGTGAGGGGGAGGATAGAAGGTAGGAAGGGTAATAGACTGTCCTAGATGGAAGGGAGTTACCACCTTAGGCAGAAAAGCAGCCCTGGTCCTACAAACCATTCGTTCAGCATGAATGGTCAAGAATGGGGGCTTCGAACTAAGAGCTTGAAGCTCACTTACCCTCCTTGCCGAGGTAATAGCAACCAGGAAGATCATCTTAAAAGACTAAAGTCTCAAGGGACACTTGTGCAAAGGTTCAAAAGGAGAACCCATCAGGAAAGTTAGCCCCAGATTTAAGTCCCATTGAGGCTCAATAAAAGGGAGTAGGAGGAAATTTATTTGTAAGGCCCTTCAAAAATCTTAAAACCACAGGAGATTTAAATAATGACAGCTGATCTGGCAAACAGTGAAATGCTGACAAAGCCAAAAGATAACCCTTGACTGTAGCAACAGCAAACCCTTGCTGTGCCAAAGAAAGAGCAAACTGCAGTATATCAGACAAACGAGCCTTCAAAGAGTCAACAGATTTCTCTCCACACCAAGTGACACATTTAAACCATCTGTATGAATAGATTGATTTGGTGGAGTCATGCCTAGCCGAAAGAATGACATCCACCACATCATGTGGAAGAGAAAAGGAATTCAGGTTGCCCCGTTCAATTTCCAGGCATGAAGGTGTAAGGTCTGGAGGTGGAGGTGTAGAAGCTGCCCCTCCATCTGAGAGAGGAGATCTGCCCTGAAAGGGAGACGGAGAGGCGGGCACGAGGAGAGGTGGAGAAGATCTGTGTACCACACCCTTCTTGGCCAATCCGGGGCGACCAATATGATTTGGGCCCGGTCTTGGCGAATCTTCCTCAGAACTCGAGGAATCAAGGGTATGGGAGGAAACGCGTAAAGGAGTGTTGAGTCCCAACTCAACTGAAACGCGTCCCACAAAGCTCCCTGCATCGGATACTGGAGACTGCAGAACGACGCGCAGTGAGCATTCTCGTGAGTGGCGAACAGATCCACCTGAGGAGTTCCCCAAGTCCGAAAGACGTGACAAACCACCTCCGGATTGAGCCTCCACTCGTGGTCGGCTGAGAACTGCCAAATGAGACTGTCTGCACGAACGTTCAGAACACCGGCCAGATGATTTGCCATCAGACAAATCTGATGGTCCTGAACCAAGGACCACAGACGCAGAGCCTCTCTGCAGAGACACTGCAACCCTACTCCTCCCTGTTTGTTGACATACCACATCGCGATGGTGTTGTCCGTCAGGACTTGAACCGACCGACCGCGAAGGGAAGGGAGGAAGGCCTTGAGAGCCAAACGTATCGCCCGCAATTCCAGAAGGTTGATGTGAAGCAACCTTTCCTTTGGAGACCAAAGACCCTTGACCTCCAGATCCCCCAGATGAGCACCCCACCCTAGAGTGGATTCATCCGTCATCACTGTGGCCACAGCTCGAGGCAGTTGAAAGGGCTTCCCTTGAGACAGGTTGCCTTCCACTCCCCACCAAGTCAGATCCACTGCAGTTTCTCTGGAGATCCTCACTGACTCCCTGAGATCTCCGTTGTGTTGATACCACTGCCTGCGGAGGCACCACTGTAGTGCCCTCATGTACCAGCGTGCATTGTTGACCAACAGAATGCTTCTTCTTTATCATCTTTATTTCGACACAAAATGTCATAAAAGAAGTCACAATAAAATTTCAGCACAAATCATTACAATTTTAAGATAAAACCAAGGGTACATCTTGTCATAAAACTAATTCATCATAAAAGCATTTACAACAATTAAAAAGAAGGTCGAGTCAAGGTCCCGCTCGTCACTAAAAACCTACAGGCAGCCTGAAGCTATACAAATATACACTAAATCTCATTTTGCCACATACTGTCTTCTGATATGCCACATGGCAGCTAAGAAGTTGGTAACAGCAAATACAATTACTGGAGCTAAATCAGTTTTTAATATTCGATAGAAGTGAAAACACTGCCTAATCCCCAGGTTTTTGCAAATTGGAAGAATCCACTTCTTTCTAGATGTCTGATAGGAAGGACAGAAGAACATTACATGGATTTCATTTTCTAGCTCCGCGGTGCAAGCTGGGCAATTTTTAGGAGTAGGTGGGCACCAACAGCTAGTGAGGGCTCTAATTGGCAAAGAGCCGTGTCTCCATTGGAGATACAACTTCCTAAGACAGGTAGGGCTAATGTCATCAAGCACAGTCTCCATTTTATAGTGATCTTTCGTTGCTACGAATGTGCTCGACAGTGTCCCCATTTGGGCATTCGATAAACAAGCAGACAGATTCTGATCATAATACATATTAACCAGATCTTTACGGGTTGTGCTTCTACAAGCTTGTTCCGGGTTGATCCACAATAAAGGACAACCTAGCTTCTCAAATTCCTGCCTTATATATTTTAACCTGGGAAGTTTCCATGCATTTGGGAGATTTAGCAGCTCCAGAAGTTCTTGCCTGTAACTGGAGAGTTCCGGGGTGACCCACAGTCGCCTCCAGAATGTTAGGGGCTTAAGGCCCAATTCCTCTTTTAATGATCTCAATCCCAGAACTAGCCTGAGGGGAAGCAGGGGTGTACTGGCAGGCAGGGATACCAACTGCCTGATAAACTTGTTTTCTGTGGCGGTAATTACAGGGGCACAATTGTGGCCCCACAATTCACCTCCATAAATTACCGCCCCGCATGTCTGCATTTTGTAGATTTCAAGAGGTGGGCCGATAGGTTTTATCGTGGATTTATTCAGTAATTTAAGAATCCCCCCGCCTTTTGAGAGAGCTTTAGTTGGGATTTGATCTGATGTTGAGCCCAAGTCATATTTTCATTAAGAGTCAGATCCAGATACTCAAACGTCTGCACCCTTTCCAGCTGAACACCACCTATAGCAGGGTTTGGGTGAGTTGTTTTGGGGGGTTAAAAAGCATGAATTTCATTTTAGATGTATTTATTTCTAGCCCCCGATCATAACAGAAGGTGACAAAGCCATCCAAGACATGCTGTATACCCATTGGAGTCTTAGCGAGTAGCAGGGTATCATCTGCGAACATGATCGCTGAGATTCCCGACCCAGCGAGCCTTGGGGCATCTCTATTGGGGACCGCATTCAGATGGGGGATTACTCCGTTGACATAGAGGCAAAACAGGGTTGGCGCCAAAACGCAACCCTGCCTTACCCCCCTGCCAACGGAGAAGCTAGATGACAAGTTGCCTTCTCTCCCACACCTGACCCTTGCAAAATTCTGAGTATGGAGTCGTATTATGATGTCCAAAAGGGGGACTGGGATGCCTAAGTCCCCTAGAAGGCTCCAAAGTTTCCTGCGTGGGACCAGGTCGAAGGCCGCACGGAGGTCCACGAAAACGGTGTATAATGAACCGCCCTCCACCGTGACCATTTTCCAGTAAAGCATAGATAATCTGAAAATCTGGTCAATGGTGGATACGTTCTTTCTGAAACCCGCTTGATACTGGCTTAAAATTTCGGAATCCTCCATCCAGTCCAAGAGGCGGTCCAAAATCAGCCTTGCAAAGAGTTTCTGGGATACATCTATTAGGCTGATTGGCCTGTAGTTGGATGGGAGCAGAGGGGACCCCTTCTTAAAGATAGGGACTAACTCTGCTCCCAGCCAAGTACTTGGGACCGCAATACCTCCAAGGATTGCATTAAAAATCGTTAGCAAATAGGGAGCCCAAATCCCAGGTTCGTGTTTATAAAGATCGCCCGGCACCTTATCCAACCCCGGTGCTTTACCCACAGGGAGCTTGGATATAGCGTCCTGGACCTCTCCTAGAGTAAACCTAATCTCAGATGAACCATCCACAGGGGAGCTCACTATGTCGCCCGAGTGGAGCTCCATGCAGGAATTGGCCCCCTTATACAAGGGGCTAAAGTGTTCTTCCCATACCTCTGCAGCAATGTTCGGCTGTACTGCCAACTCTGGTTCAACCGAACCAGTGCTCACAATCTGCCAGAACTTCCGTGGATCTTTAACCGCTAGGGCTGATGTTAACTTTGCCCAGTTTTCATTCCCCCACTCGATCTTAGCATGGTGGATTACCAGCCGGTATGCTTGCCTCCTGCGCTTTATAAGTTCCCTGTTGCTATTCTGTTTCAATGCGCCAAGGAGTTCGCTTTTTGCCAATCTGCATGCCCTGTTATACCAGGTAGGCTTCCTTCCAACCCTTCTCCCACTAGGACCTGGGGGATTTAGGATATCTGAGAGACTATCAAGTAATACCTTATTAAGTGCTCCTAGCCTTTCGGAAAAGTCATGCGTAGGGTGCTGATCGATAAGAGCAACTACGTCAACTAGTACAGGGATGACCCGGGCATATAGTTCACCTACTCCATCTGGGTTGTTGACCAGCTTGTCCCATCTTACCCTGCGTCAATTACTAGACAGAATAGCCCCATTAGATGTATCAGACTGTGGTGCTGGACTGCCCTTGTAGATACCAGGCACAGAAAAGTCCAGAATCAAGGGGTTGTGATCACTCTCTCCCCAGGGTACAACCCTAAAGTCTAATACTCTATTCCAAGCCCTGCACTCAACAAAAATGTAATCAAGAGGTGCCTCCCTCCCTGGCTTGTTAAAAGTGATCATAGGCGGGTTGTCAGACTTTGTACGGCCATTACATGCCCTGATAGAATAGGCCAACGTCAAAGACGTAATTTGAATGGCCAAAGGAGCCCATGACCATGCCGAGGGGCCTGCCACCTGTGGGATTTTCCAAAGATCATCCTCCTCCTGGTTTACGCCCTCCAGTAGACCCTCCAATGGTTCAAAGTGGGAGTTGAAATCTCCTTCCACCACAAACATACCTCCCTCTGGAATGTTAGTTAAGAAAGAGGATAGCTCTTCAATAGCTTTAGACTCAGATGTGGAACTTGACCAGTGGATATTGACCAGTGCGAGTCTAGAGCCATTCTGCCACTCTAGAATCACACACTGAACATCCTCAGATGCTGTATCCATGATTCTAGCAGTGCAAACCAGATGGGTTGCGACCCAAATTGTTAGACCCCCCGACGGTCTACCTTTTCCCCCCCACCTTGCGGGGACTGAGAATGAAGCAAATCCTAGGCGAAATTGCTCCTCCCGCGCCCATGTTTCCTGGAAGAGGCAAATATCATTCAGATCTACAAATGATTCCCAGTTAGGGCAGGCCAGTTTGTTACATAGGCCCGCTACATTCCAGGAAAGGATTTTTAATACGCACGGGTCGGAGGAACTGCCGGGAGGTTGCATGGAGGGTTCTTCATTGATAGTGCTCACAAGACCAGGAAGTGAGTATTCTCAAGAGAGATGACCACTATCAGGGATGGCTGCCACTGTCCCCGGCTGTACTATATGGGGCGCCCCCCCTGCTCTACCCCCTGTGCCTACCTCCAGCTGGAGTCAGTCTACCTGATCAAGACAGCTGTATCTGTTGGTATATGAGTAGTCACCCGGGGTAGGTGCATCATATCGAATGGGCCTATACCTTCTGCCTTGAAAGCTTGGTCCCACCCTTGTCCATCCTTCATCAGTCCCTGGATGCCATCGGATGTTTGGTGGTGGGTAAAAGAAGGACAATGGCAATGGTTGAATGGTTGTGTTTCCCGAACTACCCAACCAGTTGCAGATATGAGAAACGATCTGCGGATCCCTAAAGGTCACCAGGATGCAGTCACCCTTGATTTTCTTCGTAGTGCTTCCCACCCAAGCAACCCTCCTGACCACCAGCAACTCTCTTCTCATGTTGGGGGGAAGGGGCCTATGGATGTTCAACCAACTGATCACTTTATTTTTTAGGGAATCAAAAGTTTCTGGTGCAGAGTTGGGGAGCTCGGGCACACCGCTTAAGATTACCACGTGGGATGCCGCGTCTGGGGGTAGATTAACAACTTTTTCTGGCATAAACTATTTGCATCCTTGGCAGAACGGCCACCATCTCAGTGGGGATCTTCGCTGACCTAATTAAGTTCTTTGTAACTGCCAGGTTAGACTTCTGTGCTATGGGCAAGGGGGTGGTTGCCTAGGGGAGGGTACTAGAATGGGGATTGGTGCGTTGGGTAAAGTTGTGCTAGCTAAAGTAGGGGGAATGGTTTTCTGGGCAGTTGTCAGACCAGATGGATTAGGTAGAGGGGGAACGCCCACATTCGTAGACACTCTTTGGGTGATGCCCATAGTTCTCAAATGATCCTCGATACCCCCAGTGACCGTTTCTATTGCTTGTAGCCTAGTATCAATGCGGTCAAGACTGGCCATCAGGGGGTCTAAGAGATTCTTCAGAACATTAATGAAAGCATGGGTAGACTGTTCTCCCCCACCAGAGGACCCCTCGCCAAAAAAGAAATAAACAGGCAGCGTTGTCCCCCGTGTTTGTGCAGGCTGGGTTGGACTAGAATTTACATTCACATTTAAAGGGGTAGGAGAGTCCACTATATGGGGGGTGTTCTCAGGGTTATTAAGCGGAAGAACTAATTTAGCCCTTTTTCCTCCCTTAAGCTGCTTCCCTCTTTTCCTTTTCGGGACAGCACCTTCCCGCAGTCCTCGAGATTGGGATGAATTAAGGTCACTCCCCTCATCCAAAATCAGAACTGCCTCCGATGTTTGAGCAGGCGCAACCTCCGGTATGTTCTGGAGTGAGTCTCAATGTGAAAATGAAGTAGTCCTTAGCTCTTGCAGGACAGACTCAATCATTTGGTCGATACTGTCCAGAAGAGCTGAATGAGAAGCATCAACCTTTTCAGGGGATCTGGCATTCGCCATTAGACCCAAAGAGGATCGTCTAGCGCTTTCAATCCCATCCGAAAGCCGCGTTTCAAGAATAGTTAATTCATTGTTCACCACAGAGTTAGCTCTAATTAAAAAACTGCCCAAAGTACCTGCAACCATGGATGTTGATGCCATGGCTTTACTTCTCGTCTCCCTTGATGTCATATCCCTTGTTCTTAGTCGAAATCCCAGCCAGGTGTATTACGGTACGGATTGATTGTCCTCCGGGTGGGCTAGCCGTAGGCCGTAGGCCAAAAACGGTCCGCCCTTGTCCCGGGCTTCTCCAGGGATGCTCCTGCGCGCTCCCGCGCAGCGGCTGAGTGGTACCACTAAATAGGGCGGATAACGTCCTGTGGGCGGGTCAAACAGGGAGAGCGGACCAGGTGTTGCTCGATAGTAGGCCAGGGACTCCTGGGAGTTTGAGTCCCTGTGCACCGCTCGCAGCCTTGTTGAGATCTTCAAAATGCCTCACAGAATACTTTTCACTTCCAGCCTGGCAACACGGACAAAGCACCCACTGGATGGATGACGAAGCGGCACCCTCGGAGCGGGTGCGACAAGCACTGATGAAATAACGTTCCAAAGTTCAGGTTCCCAGCCACGGGCTCCACTGGGCTGAGTCACAAACACAAGAGGAATGCAGTAAGTCATCATACCGAGTAGGTGAAGGACAGGGGTGAGGAATTTAATAAAATATCTACTTGTTCAGGGGGCTGGTTGCTTCATAAATCTACTTGTCCTGTAACAAAATCCACTTGTCCCTTTGGTGCCATGTAGTGCGGTGACAAATTATGGCAGCATCTCATTATATAAGAGCTCTGATATAGCCTCTCTAATTATGCCAGGGCTCATACCATAGTAGTGATTGAATACTTGCAATCCCTTTATGTTGCCACGTTTCCGCAGATCTACAAACTGGGGCTGAAGGTAGTGGTAAGCAATCGTTCCAGGGTTAGAATGCCCTTTTGAGTCTGTGCAAACCTACTGATTTGCATGTTTTAAGGGTTCCCAATCTGAGAAATGTTGGCAATTTACTCCTGACAATGGCAGGCATAAACTTTCTTCCAGAGTTGGGAAAAAAGTAGTTGGAGGGAAAGTGAACTTGCAGACACTCACAAGAGCAAATGCATATTAGCTCAGGCTAAAATGCAGTTCACAAATATTTTCTAAGAGTACTATTTCTTGACCTACTTCTGTAAGTTCTTGGAAATTCACGAAAGCCGTATAGCTGCACTTAATGTTAGGACATATACCATTGGTGAACTTTTGAAAACTTTCTTTCACACCTTCAGCGCGGCGCGTATTTTCGCGCTGTGCTAAAGGTTCTAAGAAACGGGCGTGGCCTTGACGGAACGGTTCTGTCATAAGCACAGCCCAACCGGCACTCGTGACGAAACCGTTCCGTCACAAGCATCGAAGGGGTTAATAATTGAGCCCCTAATTTGGTCTGGCGTTGGTCATGACCTTTTGAGTTTATTCAAATTCTCTCTCTCTCTCTCTCTCTCTCTCTCTCTCTCGGTGTATTGTCAGGCTTCACTGTGAGTGACAGCATTCTGCTCTTTCACAAGGAGCATATTCACAAACGAAGTAGTTTGGTTCATTTCCAGTAACCGTGGCAGTGTGAGCTTTTCAGACCAAAAACAACTGTTGCTTTTGCCGATGTTTGTTATAATGGTGAGTGCCTGGCAGCTCCCATACCAATAAGGTTTTACAAAAAACATTCCAAAACAAGTCACATATAGACAAAACTATAAAACTGACCACCAATTTCAGACCCACTGGCTTTGTCAATGCTTGTTTATTTTTGTTTCCCAAAATCTTATTGAAACTGGTTACACTGATTTTTCTATTATGAATATTTTTGGGAACTACTAGCATGTATCAACATGTTACTAAATGATGCTGCAAAAATGTGGTCCTTCAAATTTTATAGTTGTTTAGCTAAATGTTTTTTTCCTGCTTTCATTTTTTTATGAATATTATATTTTGACAGCAAAGAATCATCAATCTTGCTTTCAAGCTTCTGAAAATATTTGCATCAAATCAGAGAGCATTCTGGGAGCATTTACATTATACATAGCCTCATATTTGCTAAACTTTGAAAACGTGTGTACACATTTTTATACTGGAACCACTGACAGTAATGCAGTCAGAGCTTACAACATTTACTTAGAGCGCTCACCCTAATAATGAAGGCTTACAATTATTGAACTATAAATACAACTTTAAACAGCATTAACAAACGGACAGAAATATTACTTTAACTGCAGACAGTGCACTTCCCTGATCCATAATGTGGTACCGCAAACTGGCAGCCAAAGGGTTTGTGTTACAGGGGGTTGGCCTACTTGTCCCAAGGACAAAATACACATGATAACTTGTTGTCCTTGACCTCAAACAATATGTCCTGGGCTTCAGGCTATAGGAATTCCACATCCCTGGAAGGACCTTCAGGACTGGAACGACCGCTCCATTGAAAAATAAAGGAATCAACTCCTGTATGTTGCGAATCCTTTGAGGAGGAGGGAATGCACGACACACAGTTGTATCAAGTACCGCACCTATGAACAGGTTGCGCTGGGAGGGCACAAGGTGAGATTTGGGCAAATTTATCGAAAAACCCAATCTGTACAACAACTGAGTTGTCATTTGCAGATGATGGAGCACCTTCCCTGGAGATTCTGCTTTGATCAGCCAATCGTCCAGATATGGGAATACCGGTATCCCTGATCTTCAGAGATCTGCCGCCACCACAGCCATCACCTTGGTGAAGACTCGAGGCGCAGTAGTAAGACCAAACGGTAGAACCATAAACTGGTAATGTTGTGATCCTACCGTAAAACAGAGATACTTCCTGTGTGACCGCAGGATAGGGATGTGAAAACATGCATCCTGCAAGTCTATTGACACCATCCAGTCTTCTTCCATCAGTGCCTGAAGAACCTGTGCAAGGGTGAGCATCTTGACCTTCTCCTGTTTTAGGTAAAGGTTCAAGATCCTGAGATCCAGGATTGGACGAAGTCTGCCATCCTTCTTGGGTATCAGGAAATACCGGGAGTAGCATCCCTGACCCCTTTCCTGCTCTGGAACCATCTCTATCGCACCCTTTCTTAACAGTGACTGGACTTCCTCCTGCAGGAGTAACAGGTGTTCCTCCATTTCAAAAACCTTAGCAAGGAGGGTAATTCGGAGGGAATTCCCGAAAGGGAAGAGCATAACCATTTTCTACGAGATTGAGAACCCAAAGATCAGATGTTACCGATTCCCAATCCCGTAGAAAATGGGTAAGCCGACCCCCTACAGGACCCGCATGATCCGGAATGGCGGATCTAGGGCTGCTTTTCTGTGGCTGGGGGGTTGGAAGAGGTGGAGGAGGAGGAGGCTTGACGTCCTTGAGGACGAGCTCTTTGCTTACCCCTGTTTGATTTATACAGCGGATTCTGCTGTTACTGCTGCTGCTGCTGTTGACCTTGACGGTGGGGACAAAAAGAAGAACGTCCAAAACCTCTATACCTTGCAGCCCCAAAGATTTGGCAGTAGCCCTACTGTCCTTAAATCTTTCTAAAGCTGCATCAGCTTTTTTACCAAAAAGACCAACACCGTCAAAGGGCAAATCCAATAACGCAGCCTGAACGTCCGCCGAAAAGTCCGATGACTTCAGCCAGGCAGCTCTTCTAGAGGCAACAGCAGTTCCCATGATGCGAGCACCTGAATCAGCGGTGCTAAGCCCACTCTGGATCACTTGACGTGCAGCCGCCTGTGCATCAGCCAATACCTCATCAAAACCATTCCTGTTGTCATCAGGAATTTTAGGTGCCAACAGTCGCAATGAATCCATCAGGGTATGTATGTATCTACCCATAAGGCAAGTGGCATTAGTTGATTTTAAAGCCACACTTGCTGAAGAGAAAGACTTCTTCACAGTCTGATTCTGTTTCTTGGATTCCTTATCCCCAGGCACTTGAGGGAATGCACCCACGGTCTTTTTGAACAGGCTGCCTGAATAACCAGACTTTCAGGCAAAGGATGCAAGGATAAAAACTCAGGATCCCCAGGTGCAACTCTATACCTCCTTGCAACACTTTTAGCCACTGCAGGAGCTGTAAGAGGCTTTCTCCAAACCTCCAAAATAGGTTCAGTTAATGCTTCATTAAAGGGAAGCAACGGTTCAAAAACAGAACTTGGGGAATGGAGAACCTCAGTCAAGAGATTGGATTTATATTTCACTGTAGGCAAGGTTAAATTTAAAAGCTCTGCAGCCTTCCTCATGACCATGTGGTATGGCTTAACATCCTTTGAAGGGGCATCAGACACAGATGGCAGCTCCCATTCAGGAGAAAGTTCCAAACCACTAGCTTCTCCTAGATCTTCAAAACGGTCCTCCTGAAGCTCACCTTCTTCCATCTCAGCCTCAGCTTCTCTAAATCTTTGCTCCTCTATGAGGCGTTGAGCATCCCTTCTGGATCTCTCTTTCAACAGCCGCGCCATTGGATCCGTGATCGACTCCGACGGAGCCAGTATCGATGTCGAGATCGAATCCATTGGCCCAGGGCGCTGTTCTCGAGGTGGACTCGGAGCCGGCGACGTCGGTATCCGCGTCGACGACCTCGGCGGCGCCGAGTAATGCCAAGGCGGCGTTGGAGCTGGCATAAATGGCATAAAAGGAGCAGGAGCATAGGAGTGGGGAACTCCTAAATTATACGCCAGAGGACCCATAAGACCCGAAGGTGCACCAGAGGGGTACCATGCTCTGGAATAGACACCATATATAGCGTTTAAAAATGCAGTAGGGTCTTGACCTGGTGCTGGGAAAGGTGGGTAAGAACCCACAGACTGACCCTTCAGAGGTTCTGGATTCGCCTCCTCTTCCACAGGTGGTCGTGTCATCGAACCCTCATCCAAAGGGACTTCTTCATCCTCTCGAGCTGGAGACGGCGCCTGAGATGGATTCAAAGCCGGAGTCGGCGATTGAACCTTCGACTCCGAAGGCGAAGCCTCACCTTCTGGTTCCAAGACCTCCGGTGATGGAGACACTACATCCTTCCCATGCTTCCTCTTAGGCAACTTCGGTCTCGAGTCCAAATCCTTACCGGAGTAATGCCGAGACTCATGCCTTCGCTTCTTATGCTTCTTTGTCGTCTTAGAAGCATGACCGGATGACGACTTCGAAAGCGACGCCAAGCGTGATCTTGACCTCGATCTCGACATTGACCTCGCCCTTCTCGAACGGGATCTCGAAGTCTTCTTTTCCTTACTTCCTCTTAACTTCGCCATCAAAAGCTTTGTCACCCTCTCATGAAGTGCCTTCGGATTCATCTTCTTACACGAAGAACAGCTATCGACATCATGGTCCGAACTCAGGCACCAGATACAGTCCTCGTGCGGGTCCGTGATCGACATCATTTTGCCGCACTCTCTACATGGCTTGAATCCGGTCTTCTTAGTCTACATCTACAGTGAGACAAAGAAGCAAGAAAACAGTAACAAAGTTACCAACAGCTACAGAGATTCCCCGAAACGGTTAGCGTTGGCGACGCGGAAAAAAGGGAACTGATGTCATCACGCCGGCGTGGGCCTATTATGGTGTCGGTGACGTCAGCGGAGTCGCGCGCGATGCCGTGCCTCTGTGATGTCCGCCACGTCGGCGCGAAGCTACAAAAAGAATTT
The DNA here is from genome assembly GCF_964263255.1 of Lissotriton vulgaris. Lineage (NCBI taxonomy): Eukaryota > Metazoa > Chordata > Amphibia > Caudata > Salamandridae > Lissotriton > Lissotriton vulgaris. The sequence continues at coordinate 1,063,315,268 of NC_141699.1, forward strand.
CCGAATATTGCTGAAGCAAGGGGATATTCACAAGTTGAGAAATCCACTGGCAGATGTATCTATCAGAAGTGCCCCGGCCACACTGGGCCTGAAGATGTGCCAGAGGGGTCAAGCTGCTTGAAAATAAAGGGCATAGCCTCATAAAATTCCATGATTTGAGCGAGGGTCACTCCAGCTCTCGGAAAATTGGGGAGGCGAGTAGTCGGCCCAGGCGCAGGTCCCAGAGAATCATGCCTTGAATGCTGAAGTTCCTCCATTACGTCGGCCATTGGACAAGGAGAAGTCGAAGCAGGCTTTGACTTCCTGTGTTTTTTGTGCCTCTTACCCAAATGCCCCAATGATTTCTCAAGTGGGACAAAGATGACTTGGGGCTCTTGGAGCATTGCCGGGAACTTCCTCTCCACCAGGACTGTACTCTCCAAGGAGCTGGATATGTCTCCGACAGCCAGGCTGTGAGCAGCTTCAGGGACCGCACCCTCAAACCCTATGGTGCCATGGGCAGGCAGTCGTACCACATCTTTGAGTCATGGTCGCGCTCAAAACACCACAGGCAGACCAAATAGGGATCCTTCACACGGTTTGAATCCAGAAGTCTTCCTTGAGGACATTTCTACACACCAAAAAAGGGTCAACAAAAGGTAAAAAAATCCTGTCAAAAAGTGACAGAGGGTACCTCTCTTCAAGGATCAGCACATGACTTGCGTTGAAAGGAAAGAACTGACGTCACCACACCAAGTTGGCACCTATATAGGTGAATCTGATGTCACTTACGGTGTGGACGATGCTGACAATGTCACGTGGAGCCGACATACACCACCTACCAGCACACAAGGGTATTGCTGGAAGAAAAAATCTTCTGGATCCAGTCTTACCCCTAGGATACAGGAAAAATCCTTCCTAGGACTCCAGGAATTTGAAAAATCAATACAATGAAATCTCTTAAGATCCCAGGAAAATGCAAAATCACCACTGGACATTCAACACATCTCAAATTTTATGGCAAAACAAGGAGCCCAATATTATGTATAACCCACTTTATTGTGTATTCAAAAGGAAGAGGGGGGACCAGGAGCATATTAATGGTCCAGTGCCCGTGCTCCAAAGTTACCACGTAGTCAATCCAACAAAGGGGCACTGTTCCAAACTAGGTGAAGTATGAGGGGATATATGAAATAGGAAGAAGTAGTTATAGGTCGTGGATGCTGTGTTTAGAGTGAAACAAGTGCTTGGGAAGACAAATCTTGTCTCCTGTTGCCCTGAGGTAATATGAATTTTTATGGTCAATTGTGTCCCCTAACGTAGACCCCAACGGCTCCATGTACGTGCTTCAAGTACATGTATGTTCCCTCCACAACCCGCTATGAAGACGCAAATACATTTGCGTCCAACGTTAACATGTCCTCTTTCAGATCCACCATGAATGGGTCGAATATTCAGTTCCTAAGTATGCCGTGCCACCGTCTTTACATGGTGCGCTTTCACGTTTTCCTGGCTCTGGCGAGCTAGGCCCTGATTTCTGCCATCGAGCCCTTTCTGCCTTCTGCCTCTGAAAGCTGCAGCCTGGATCTGCATCCATGACCCTTACCCTACTCCCTGTGCGGCTAGCGGTGCCCGGCTCGGCCTGCTTGCCTGCCAAGACAATTCAGCCTTCAAGTTATCTGCTCCGCTCCTCGAAAATACATTCCTGTCTAGTGATTTAGGAAAACATCTCCCCAGCTGCAAAGCAAAGGGCCCGGCCTTTCTGTCTCCGTGCAAGTAATTCATTGCTCCTGTTACCATGGTAGGCCCATGGCCCCTCGCATTTCACGTAGACACGTAGTCACATATGCACGCACTAGCAGTCAGTATAGAATAGCCTCTGCCCGAGAGACCTTTCCTTCCTTCTAGATAATACAGTTCCTCAAACACAAGATATTAGATATGATTTGGGTCTAGGTTGTTCTGACACGCCAGACTTCTGTCTCCACGTATAGTGCTAAATGTCAAGTCCCCTCCACCCTCCAGTTCCACGTCAATCACACGTCATGCTGCTGCGCGCGCATCTCTGCCATATATTTCTGCTGACACTGCAGGATTCCTCTATGGATCCACCCACCTGTGACACTTTCATGTGACGTTTCTAGTACACACCTCCGTGTACGCCTTCGTGCACGCCTTCTGTTACGTACATGTGTTCTTATCTCTTTTCTCTCAGCTGTTACGCCTTCTGTATCCATCACCATTATATGCATTTACTATATATATTGTACTCTGTTAATAAAGCATTGTCTATCCCTTCCTGAACCTTCGCGGTGATGGAACATGATACCTGGTTCGAACCAATTCCATTTTATGGAATAAAACCCTTATAAACTCAGATGCCACGGACTCTGCCTCTCATTTTTGATTGAGTTATTCTTATTGAACTTTACCGCATAGAAATTCCGCATAGGTAAAAAATTTTTACCACATAATTTGGCGCCCGAACAGGGACCCCTCCCCCACCTTACGCGCCGGCGGTGCGTTGCAGGCTTAGCCCCCTGCCACAGCCGTGAAGGACAACTACGCGTACCCGCAGGATTTCCTGTATCTCCCTCAGGCCAACGGAGGTGACTGAGGCTGCGATCGACACCCAGACGAGGCGGTGAGGAGTGCGGAGGATCCCGACCAGAGCCCAGCCGAGAGAGCAAGGTCCGAGGTGTTCAGAGGCCCACCAGTTCCGAAGTACCTACGTCACGAGTCGAGTCGAGTCCAGTCCGGTCCAGTCCAGTGTCGAGTTTCCGAGGCCTTCCGTTCCGTGCTTCCCGGTGAGTACCGTTGCTGGGGACGCATCTAGACGGGTGCATTAATTTGTGTCCGGTCAAGACGGGTTTGGGTACACAGACCCGGTCTGCACTGTTTTAGCAGTGTATCTGTACTGTTTAGCAGTATATCAAGTTATCCAGCTATTGTTCGTTCCGAAATGTTTTAATGTGTTTTAATGTCGTGGTATGAGTGATTGTTTGATCTTCATTACTGTGTTTATTGTATTAGTTGTGTTCACGTCCGAGTAAGTATCAAGTGTCAAGTATCAAGGTTCAGAATGCCACTGTTTTCTAAAATGAGACAGATAGGAACTAGAAAAGGAATACTCGAGGAAGCTGTTCCCATCCCACCCAGGGACACTCCCGGATATTTTATGTACCACAAGCACGGCTTAGATGCCGTATTATATCTCGACTTGTGGGTGGATTACACTAAGGATTTAGCGGAGAATCAGAGATGGCCCGCTACAGGGACATGGGATGCCGAGTGCATCATGAGAGTAGAAGAAGCGTTATGGAAAAAGAAAGCCAGACAGTCACAGAAAGATGCCATTTAACTATGGCGTAAAGAATCACACAGACGGACAGAGAAAGCACTCAGAAAAGCAGAGAAAAGTAGAGAGGATTCTGAAAAAGCCAAAGAAAAAGAACTACTAGAAGAAGGAGAACGAGTTAGAATGGAACAACACGATAGACGGAGTAACGCAATTATGACAGGATTGTATCCAGTCCTGGCCGAGGGCCTGCCTAAGGCGACCCCGGAAATACCGAAAGATCTGCCCCCTCCATTGGTTCCGACTAAATTACGTCACAAGACCGCAGCAGACATTTTTATTTCATCCTACTTGGATGATGTAGCTCCCGCATATGCTAGTATGCCAGTCCGTGTGCCACCCGCTGACGGTAACCCGCCCCCTGATCATCAGCCCCCAGGTCCGCAACAGCTTACCCCTCCCGGTCTGCTTCCTCCACCCTTACCTGCACCCCCTATTAATCCGCTTAATCCTTTTGGGCCTGACACGGCCCTACCGACAGGTGATGCTCAAGCCTCCGCTTCAGGAGGTGCATCAGGAGGTTACCATACCCCGCCACCAGTACAGCGATTAACTATTAGAGAACTAGCGATGCAACGTACCCCGAGAGCAGTCCCAATTGAAAAGCTTAAAGAGTATCTTACAGACTGTAGATATGATCCAGTACCAGGCAAAGACGGTTGCATGATATTAGCCTCAATACGTATAAGACGTGCTGCAAATTTTCTAGTTCTATTTCCGGGAATGAAAAATTATCTAGACAGGATATATTATTTTGTTCAGACTGGGGAGGGTCAGGAATGTATTCACGAGGCCATGGCACATCAGAAAGTAGACATTCAAAGTATGATTTTAAGATTCCTCATAAACTGTTTCATAAGAGAACGAGACCGGCCTGGTGTAAATAAAGAAGAGATGGAGGTACTAACTACATGGGGTCAGAATATTGCAGACGGAAAACATGATAAAAAGACATGTATAGAGGCCATGTACAGAAAAATTCGTAAGGAAATAACAGTATTTCATGAAAAACAGAAAGCTGAAAATGAAGCAGATAATGACAAGAATGAATCCTCAGAGGAGGAGGAGCCAGAGCATACAGAAACAATAGCATATGTAGGAAAGGGTAAACCCTTTAATAAAACGCTACGCCCGGAAAGCAAGAGACTTTTTCACTCTGCTATGTCGAATCCGAAGACTCCTGAACATCTATTTCAGGCTACCGATAGAATACTTCAAGAACGAATGGGGTACCATGTACTCGATTCCATGGATGAACAAGAATTAGCCAGGTCAGCAGTACAATGGGCTGACAATTCCGATAAATATAATGATGACGCATTAGCGCAAACATTTTTGAATCTTCCTCCAGACGAACAGCGACTAGCTGGTATGTACATGATACAGCACCTCCTTACGTTGTATAAGAGCCAACATTCTGATCCAGGTCCCCTACCTGATGTACTAGTAGAGTTACTCATGAATAAATGGAGAGGCCTGGGTACCGATTTAATAAAAGTAATTCTAGAACATCGACACAGATATAGTGCCTTCCTGAATCCACAGTTTGTTGCAGCTCAACCCCCAGAAAGAAAAATGTTTTACATAGACAGACAAAATCCCTTGCGAGAAGTACATCCAGTCAGGAATGCTGATGATACCCTTACACGTGTGTATGTATACACGCCTATAACTAAAATGGAATTGTTAGAAATGAAGAAAATAGTGCCCAGTCATGATAAAGACCCTGCAGGTTTTCACCGTGAAATAAAAGACATGTTACTCATGGGTGATTATACCTATCCCGACATTATGAAGATATTGAAAGTACTATTGCCTGCCGGTATTTACGAGAAACTCAAAGAAAAAGAATGGGAGGTGGGGGATAAAAAGATTGATTGGGCTGCATTAGAAACAGAAGAAAATGGCCGAACCCCAGGATTGGGACTTGGGGACAAAACTAAAGCATTACCAGGATTGTTAGTACAAGTATTGCCAAGGTTATTAGCAACTAAAAAGGAAGATTGGGATGCAATCTCAGCCTGCAAACAGAAACCCGATGAAGACACTAGTGATTTTTATTCCCGATTTGAGAAATGTTTTATTATTAATAGTGGCCTGAAAACAAGTAGCGAGTCATACCCACACCTTTTTGTATCTAAATTAGTCGAGAATTCACTGCCCCAAGTTAAGAATCGCGTATTGAAAGTCGAGAGCACATGGCAAGCAAACACGCCTTCCCAAATGTTACAGATGTTACAGTACCACCAGAACAGAATAAGGGAAGAACATGATCACGAACAAAGACGTATGAAAGACACGAAAATGAAAATGCTAGTTGCACAGTCAGTTCCAGCTGACGGTCAGAAAAAGGGTATGCCACAGTCCAATAATTCAGCAGCTCCTGTTAAAGGGACATGCAACTATTGTAAACAGCCAGGTCACTATGTAAACGATTGTGCAGTCTTGAAACACAATATATCTACAGGTAAAACTAAAGAAAGACCACGTCAACCTAGACAAGACCAGGCCCAACAACACGTTCCACAGAATGTACAGCCTATGCATGCCCCACAACAGACAGTACAGACCGTAGCGGTACCACAGCCACAACCGATTGCCGCAACACAACATACAACACAGCAGATGTACCAGTATGCTCAAACTGATTATCCCGATTACCAGCGATACACATGAAACAGCCTAGAGAGGGAGGTTGGCTTGCCTCTTATTGAGGTTCCTGTAGATCAAGAGGGTCCTTATGTACATAGTCAGGTATTAGGAAAGGATAGAAAGTTTTTGATTGACACAGGGGCAAGCAGGACAACAATCAGTCACGACGAGGTTCCAGGGGCACCCCTCTCAGGCTCACAGAATGTTTCCCTTGGATTTTCAGGAAAGCCTATTGTAAATGAAGTATCGAAACCAGTTCCCCTTTCAGTTGGTCCGTTGTCTCGCACTACAGATTTATTGCTCACGAAATCATGTCCAGAAAACTTATTAGGTATCAAGACACTGAAAGCTCTAGGAGCTGTAATTTGTTGTTCTCCGGAAGGAGTAAGATTGTTTTTGCGTGACTTTAAGGGTCACTATGTGTTGAGAGATATTGATTCCAGATTACAGAATGTTCCTGCACATTTATGGGCACAAGGCCCCACTGATGTAGGTTGTATGCACATTACACCATACCGAGTTACACTGAAACAAGGTGTTGTTTTACCACGAATCCGACAATACAAGTTACCCCCAGATGCTGTAGTGGCTTTGCTGAAAATAATTGACGAGCTCATTGCACAAGGAGTGGTTGTAGAAACTGACTCGAATCTATGTAATTCCCCTATCATTCCGATTCTTAAACGCACTGATCCAAATGCACCTCCAGTTTATCGATTAGTGATCGATTTACGAGAATTGAATAAATGCATTGTACCGCAGTACCCTGTGGTTCCAGACATCTCTTCATTATTGACAGCTATTGATTCAGAGGCAACGTTCTTTACTGTAATTGATCTGAAGAACGCCTTCTTTAGTGTACCTATTGATCCGGAAAGCCAATATCTTTTCGGGTTCTGTTTAAATGGCCGAAGCTTCAAATTTGCACGCGCACCTCAAGGATTCACAGAAAGCCCCAGCATCTATAGCCAAGCATTGAAAAGACAACTTGACAGTATTCACATGCCTGACAACACTGCCCTACTTCAGTATGTCGATGATCTACTGATCACCGCCCGAAGTGAACCAGAATGTGAGCAAGCATCACTGACAGTTTTGTATTTTCTGGCTGACAAGGGACACAAGGTGTCTCCTTCGAAGCTGCAATTCTGTGTTCAGCAAGTGGTATACCTTGGGCACTTGCTGTCCAAAGGGGGGAGACAGCTAACACCTGACCGTATCCAGTTAATTGTAAACATGTCACAGCCCAAGACACAAAAGGAGGTACGGGCCTTTATAGGCCTCACTTCTTACTGTAGACAATGGATTCCTCAGTATGCATTTCTAGCCAAGCCACTCATACAGTTGACAACCCAGGAGGCAGCGACATCGACTGTCCTCCCTTGGACTCAGGAACATACACATGCTTTTGACGATCTGAAAAAAGCCCTATGTCAAGCACCTGTTTTAGCGACACCATGTTACAGTAAGCCTTTTACACTTTTTGTCACAGAACGCGAAGGTACTGCATTGTCAGTACTCACCCAGGATCAAGCAGGTTCACACAAACCGTGTGCTTATTTTTCTAGTACATTAGATCCAGTAGCCCAGGCTCTGCCTGCGTGCTTGAAATCTGTAGCAGCAACAGCTCTAGCAATCAGACAAAGTGATTCCATAGTGTTAGGACACCAATTGACAGTACAAGTTCCACATTCCGTGGAAGTTCTTTTAAACAGGACACAGACTCAACACTTGACTATAGCACGACTGACAGGTTATGAATTGACATTGTTTCAGCCACACATAGAAATCAGACGTTGCAATACATTGAATCCAGCTACACTTTTGCCACTAAGTGAGACAGACCCTTTGGCACATGATTGTGTTGAAGTCATTACCATTACGACGAAACCCAGACAAGACTTGACAGACACTGCATTACCAGATCCAGACCTGACACTTTATGTGGATGGTTCATGTATGAGAACAAGTACAGGAGAGTTAGTGGCCGCATATGCAGTAACAACAGAAACTGAAGTCATAGAAACGAATCGTATTGACACCCTGTCAGCCCAAGCAGCAGAGCTCATCGCTCTGACTCAAGCCTGTATACAAGCAAAGAATAAGAAAGTTAACATATACACAGATTCCCGTTATGCGTTTGGAGTCGTACACGACTTCGGTGTACTCTGGCGAGAGAGAGGTTTCTTGACCGCTCACGGAGCCAAGATCCAGCATGGTTCCCTCATTCAAGCTCTGTTAGACGCAATACATCTGCCTACAGCGATATCCATCATGAAGTGCAAGGCACATACGAAAGTTACAGATACCATTTCCCAGGGTAACGACCTGGCAGATCGAACAGCCAAGCATACAGCTCAGACTCAGACTCACGCAACTGACCCGACAAAGACCATAGTCCCGACACCGATACATTGCATGACAGTTAGGGATCCCGCCCTAGATGTAATTGACATACAGACACATGCTACACCAGACGAAATCAAGAAATGGATTGAACTAGGAGGGATCCAGACAGAACAGGGATGGATAACGAAGGGGAAAGCCACATGGTTTCTCCCCGACTCAATGGTTCAAGTTATCATTAACACAGTACATAGTCCTGCACATTTAGGAGAAAAAGCCATGTTAGACAGTATTCAAAACCTTTGGTTTAATAAGCATTTACGAGCAGCAGCAAAACAGAAAGTGCGTACTTGCATGATCTGTTGTCAGTTCAACCCAGGTAAAGGCATTCCCGTAGAGCAAGGTGGATTTCATCCTCCCGATCACCCTTTTGAAGTCCTCCAGATGGATTATATCCAGATGGAACGTTGTCGAGGATTCAAATATGTCCTCGTAGTTGTATGTGCACTTTCCCGTTGGACAGAAGCATATCCAGTCCCAGATTACACTGCTCCGACCACTGCCAAGCAGCTGGTACGTGAATTCTTCCCCAGGTATGGTTTGCCCCGTATCGTATACTCAGATAATGGTCAGCCATTCTCGTCCGAGCTTATGAAGCAGGTATCACTCCTGCTAGGTTATCAGTGGAAGTTCCACTGTGTCCGACATCCCGAGGCAGCAGGTCTCGTCGAGCGACATAATCAGACCCTGAAAATACGTCTTGCCAAGATTTGTAGAGAGAAAGGCGTTGACTGGATAGTAGCTTTACCAGTTGCACTCTTTTACATGAGAATGATAGCACATTCAAGAACAGGGCTATCCCCGTATGAGGTGGTCTTTGGTAGGCCACCGAATATGTGGGGGACGCCTCTGCCTCGTAAGATCACAGATGTTGACTGTAATATGCTGACAGATTACCTTGCCTCCTTGATGTCTGCACTACAATCATGTCGTTCACAGGTAGCTGCAGCCTTTCCCGACAACACCGAGGTGAAGCCACACGAGATCGTCCCTGGAGAATACGTTTTTATCCGGAATTTCGACAGGAGAAGTCCGCTGGAGCCCCGTTGGCAGGCGCCGAAGCTTGTGTTATTAACAACAAGGACAGCAGTAAAGGTGGAGGGCCGCAAGGGCTGGCTCCACTCGAGTCATGTGAAGAGACACTATGGACTACAGCCAAAACTAGACTCCCAGCCCTGCCCCCTTCCAGAGACTGATACTAAACTCCCTTTGGTAGAGAAAACTCCTTCTCAAGAATTTCGCATGAAGTTGAGGTCTAGCAAGTCAGACAGTTTAATTGTTTAAGTCCTCCCCTAGGTGAATCGGTTAGACAAGTTCCTAACATGTACCGGCTAGACCCCAATAGAGAGAGAGATAGACAGAAACAGATCAAGAAACATGAATATTGTAAATCTCTCCGTAGTCACACCATTGTGACATTATTGATTATGTTTTTTCTGAGTCTTTTGATTATTGCTGCAAGTATATTGCTACACATGTACTTTCCTATTTTCACACGTGCGCATTCTTCTTCAAATAACACTGCCGAGCATACTTTCAGTGAATTGCCCCCGCACGAGTTATCTTACCGACTTGCGCTGCGCAACAATACATTCATCAGTATGTTACATCATTCCGATCAGACCAGCAATGCTACCAATTGTTGGATATGTGGCCGACTCCCTCCCTATCAGAAATACAAGGGAGTTCTGCCCCTCTTTCCGTACCCGTTCACACATAATGGTTCCTGTGGTGCATGGTTTAGTTTAATGAATTCTTTAGATTCTGATTCCGTAGTTTACCAGGGCAATTGGGTATGGGGAAATCTGAACACAGTTTTGCATAAAGTATGTTTCCCTGACAAGGAGGGTCTTCCCCAAAGGACAGGGACCGATCTAGAAAACGAAGTATATGGATTAGGTAATTTTACACTCAACCTCATGATTCTGAATGTCCAGTCCGAAGCCGAACCAGTCTTGCCCGCTATGTCAGTATTACCAGTCAAAGGTGAATTATGTGTCAGAAAGAATGGTTCAGTACACCTAGGTCATAGTAAATGTACTACTGTGATCGAATTCAGTGATAAAGGCAAGTCTACATTCAGAGCTTCCCGTCATTCCTATTTCATTTGTGGTCATACAGCATATATACGCTTACCTCTAGATTGGGATGGTACTTGTTACATTGCATTCCTTCTGCCGCCTGTTTTCCTAGCTCCACCTGATTATCATAGGGACTCCCATCTAGTACACATTAGACCCAAGAGAGATCTCCCGATTGTCGACTACACTGAAACGGCATGGGAGCAGTATACCGACTTCAATAAAGGTTTCTTTCCCTATTTAGGTGCTGTCTTTAATAGTAAACTGATACGTAAATTAACCAGAACCCTCGAAGCAGTAGTGAATGAAACTACTTCCGCCCTAGGCAACTTAACAGAGGAGCAGTCTGCTATGCGGATTGTTGTCCTCCAAAATCGTCTCGTTCTTGACGTCATCCTGGCCGATAGGGGCGGCACTTGTAGAGTCATCGGATCGAGTTGCTGTGTTTTCATTCCAGAAAACGCACCCTCAGTATATAGAGCCATAACCCGTCTCCACAAGATTGCAAGTCAGATACACCAGAATCCAGGCACCTGGACTTGGTCCGGTTGGTTCTGGAGCGTGTTATCAGCCTGGGGATGGAAAGTCCTATCCTTCCTCGGAATAGCCCTTCTCATCGTATTCAGTTGTTGCCTATGTTTACAATGTGGGCTAGCGATCTGCGGCTTGTGTGCCACATCATGTATTCCCCATTCAAGTCCACGTTCAAAATCCCGCCAGAAAAAGGAAGAGCAAATGATGTTATATGAACAAATTGATAGACTGATGAAGATTGATATATCATGAAGGGTCCGTAGGGGACAAGGAGGGAATGAGGTAATATGAATTTTTATGGTCAATTGTGTCCCCTAACGTAGACCCCAACGGCTCCATGTACGTGCTTCAAGTACATGTATGTTCCCTCCACAACCCGCTATGAAGACGCAAATACATTTGCGTCCAACGTTAACATGTCCTCTTTCAGATCCACCATGAATGGGTCGAATATTCAGTTCCTAAGTATGCTGTGCCACCGTCTTTACATGGTGCGCTTTCACGTTTTCCTGGCTCTGGCGAGCTAGGCCCTGATTTCTGCCATCGAGCCCTTTCTGCCTTCTGCCTCTGAAAGCTGCAGCCTGGATCTGCATCCATGACCCTTACCCTACTCCCTGTGCGGCGAGCGGTGCCCGGCTCGGCCTGCTTGCCTGCCAAGACAATTCAGCCTTCAAGTTATCTGCTCCGCTCCTCGAAAATACATTCCTGTCTAGTGATTTAGGAAAACATCTCCCCAGCTGCAAAGCAAAGGGCCCGGCCTTTCTGTCTCCGTGCAAGTAATTCATTGCTCCTGTTACCATGGTAGGCCCATGGCCCCTCGCATTTCACGTAGACACGTAGTCACATATGCACGCACTAGCAGTCAGTATAGAATAGCCTCTGCCCGAGAGACCTTTCCTTCCTTCTAGATAATACAGTTCCTCAAACACAAGATATTAGATATGATTTGGGTCTAGGTTGTTCTGACATGCCAGACTTCTGTCTCCATGTATAGTGCTAAATGTCAAGTCCCCTCCACCCTCCAGTTCCACGTCAATCACACGTCATGCTGCTGCGCGCGCATCTCTGCCATATATTTCTGCTGACACTGCAGGATTCCTCTATGGATCCACCCAACTGTGACACTTTCATGTGACGTTTCTAGTACACACCTCCGTGTACGCCTTCGTGCACGCCTTCTGTTACGTACATGTGTTCTTATCTCTTTTCTCTCAGCTGTTACGCCTTCTGTATCCATCACCATTATATGCATTTACTATATATATTGTACTCTGTTAATAAAGCATTGTCTATCCCTTCCTGAACCTTCGCGGTGATGGAACATGATACCTGGTTCGAACCAATTCCATTTTATGGAATAAAACCCTTATAAACTCAGATGCCACGGACTCTGCCTCTCATTTTTGATTGAGTTATTCTTATTGAACTTTACCGCATAGAAATTCCGCATAGGTAAATTTTATTTACCACAGCCCTCCACACCCCGAAGGATGTCATGCTTCATCATCGGGCGGTTGCTCCTCGTTGGGCCGGCGGTGCAATGCCCTACGGGTCCCCCGAAGGGTCACTTTAGCGGAGATCTTTGAGACAACTGCCATATGGTGCATGTGGGTGTGTGGGTAGAGTCCTCAGAAAAGGTGCTGTTGTGCGTGTGAGTGGGTTTTAAAACTACCTAAGGGTGTACCTATAAAACATTTTAATAAGAAAGGCACCCTTGGTAGAGTAAAAGGACCCGTAGGTCCGGGGTTACCGATGTAGGAGTTATGTGCCCAGGTAACTGAATTAGGTCGACATGTTTCACGCCTTAAGTGGCGCAAAGAGTCCCTGGCGTTTCTTCAGGACCAAAAGTCAAGTGGTGATAAGTGTGGTGCACAATAGTGATTCTTAATTTAAAAACAAGAGGAGTGATAATTGTCCTCTGAATAATCTGGGCGGTGGCCACTCCAGGTTAAAAGTCAAATAGTGGCTACTGACAGTCCCCAGATGGTCATGACTTACAGGAGTCCGAGTGGTGCTCCATAAGCTTTAGGCTTAGGGTGCCCACACCTTAGTAGAGATACGTGCTCGGGTGCCGGCGCGAGTAACCTGCCCCGTCCTGACGCCTGCTTGAAAGCAGGCGTCAGGACGGGGCAGGTTACTATTTGACTTTTAGCTTAGAGTGGCCACCGCCCAGATTATTCAGAGGTCCCTGCCCTTGCCCTACCTGTAACTCCCCTAAATTTAGTATTTAGGGGCTCCCTGAACCTTCCTTTCTCAGGTCCCGATATCAAAAAAGAAGAAAGAAGGTAAAGAAGAAGACGACCCGCCGCGCAGCTGCTAACAACAGGACAACAACAACTGACTTGGCCCCAGCCCTACCGGCCTGTTGATCCTGGAACCTGCTCCTGCCTAAACCCGGCAACCTCAACGGACAGCAACCTTGGGACACCCAGAGGACCTGCCTGCCTTGACCCTCTCGACGATTGGGACTCCCATCAGCAGAGGCTCTGCTGCAACAACCCACCTGGAGCCCACCAGGAAGCTCCGGACGATCCCACTCTGCACCAGCCGAGCCCGGGCCGGGCCAACCCGAACCAAGACGACGAGGACGTCCCCCCGGCGACTGGGACCCGAAGTCCAGTGCCCAAAGACCCTCCTCGATGAACCAGCCGACGCCTGCAGACTCAGAACCAGGGGCCACCCCAACCGCGACCAGCCGAGGGTAAGCTTTTCCGACACCCAAAGACACCCCTGCACCCGGCGCCCTACAGCCCCCTGTGCCTCCCTTTGGGGTACCTACCTGTGCTCCAACATCCCAACTTACCTCTCGAAGTGCTGGTCGCCCCTGGAGAGTCACCGTCCCCGAGCCTGTAGCCTTTGTTCCTTTTTTGAAAATCCTCACTGGATAACATTGAGCGCCCGATGGCTAAAAAGCACCCTGCACCCAGCCGCCCGAGTGCCGCTAGCTGTGACCTCTTTGCCCTATCCTACTTCCCCCCTTGCCCAGAGCAAGTGACCAGGAGCCCAGCTCCCAGAGCCGCGTGGCCTGCTAGCCAGCAGCCACCAACCAAAGGCCCCCTTTCACTCATTGAATAACATTGGGCCTACCTACCTCTGCGCCCAGCCGCCCCTGCGCCGCTGGGACTGAACTAACTGTACTCACCTGACCCTGGGGGACCCCTGAGTCTATGCCCAGAACCCTAACTTCACCAACCAAGTACTCACCTGGAAACCGGTAATTCACTTACCTGCCATTGGATAACATTGACCCATTTTTGACTCGAAAATTGTGTGAAGTTTTGAAAACTGAAAATATTTCTATAAAATCAGCTGAAGTCCGAGTTCGAAAATACTCACCTGTGATCAGGAGAGAAGCCAGTACTGTACCTTTCAGCCCAGTACTGAACCACAAAAGTAATCCCTAGCGGGTTTACTAGTAACCTGTATTTTCTCCATAGGAACCCATTGTCTGCTTGTCTATGAAATTTCTTCTAAGTGTCTACTTTTGAAAACTGCAAATATACTTTAAAAATCGTACGAAATACTGAAATGCAATTACCTACCTGTTTTGAGTTAAGCCCCCAGTGCTGGCCCTAGGAGACTAGTGCTGGGTTACAAAAGTAACGCGATCATACTTTACCTGTAACCTAAATTTCCTCCCATTGAATAACATTGTGAGAATCACCTTGAAAAGTTTCTAAGTGTGAACTTTTAAAACAGCTTTATATTCAGGAAAAATCATCACTGTAACTAAAACGTGTTTGCTAATCTGGTTTCAGCTTAGACCCCAGGACTGAATCCAAGATCTAGTCCTGGAACTACCAAAGTAATCCATAAAGTGATCAACTGTACTTTCCTCTGAAAACCCATTGAGCTCAATGCTAGAGTGTGTTTCAGAACAGTATTGCTTATTAGCTAACCTGTAATTATTGTATGTACAAACGTATTGCTCCTTTGCAAAGTATTTACATGAGAGAACTTGTAACTTGAAAAGTAAATTTTTATAACTGTTGGTTCTAAAAATAAAACAACCATATCTTTGGATATACAAACAATTGGCCTGGAGTTCAGTCCTTGAGTGTGTGAAAACTTTTGCTGAGGGAGTGTGTACATCAAATGCTTTACACTGTCCTCTGGTACTGCCTTACTGCTCGACCAAGCTACCACTTTGGAGGGTAAGGTCAGTTCTGACTTTAACCTCTGTTATACCTCTGGGGTTGGTGGACTCTATACACACTGTACTTCCTTCTAGTCCAGTTTATAAAGAGCCACTTTCTCACAGTGGATCTCACAGCATCTGAGCAACTCCACCAGCGCCGCCTCACCTCCTCTCTGAGGTAGTCTTCCACAAACTACAGGGGAGGGGTACGAGCATGCTGTATCGAAAGGTGGACAGAGTGTTTGGAGTGTCTTGGGGTCAAAAGTGAGGAGTATCTGTGGAGAAAAACAAAGTCTGAATCTAGAGATCTTCACCCCACTATGGGGGTGAGTTGCCTTTCAGAGGAGCAGGCTAAATGGCTGAAGCAGTTGAATGATGCCCCTGTGTTACAGCCATGAGACCACAACAGCCGGTAATGGGCTGACAAACGGCCCCCATTGCAAAGTGGGCTGCACAGTGCACCCGGGACCCAAAGCCTCCCAGTCAATCTGGCCCGGTGAACAGCCACAAAGCCACAGAGCCCACTCGGGCTCCTTGGGTGGATAAAATAAGACCAACTGCCGGGATAACCAGAAGCGGTCAGAACCTTCACAACCTGGAACGCCATGGGGGCCAGGGGCCTTGAACAATCTTAACATACTGAATCCATGAGAGGCCAACTGCCAATTCCTCATGAACCCACAGATGTCAGTTGAGATGTAAATCACCATGCCCCCTTTAACCCTTCCTGACTTCGCCTCTTTTGTTGCTATATTAAGATATTCCTTGAAACCCACAATTAGAGTCGATGACTGCTGCCAGGTTTTTTACAAGAGTACACTCTCATAGTCACGTAGAAATGAGATAAACTCATCCTTCGCCACCTTTGCACCAAGTCTGTTCACATTCCATGCACATATTTTACAATATTGTTCTTCATCCGTCATCCTCCTCCTCCTCCAATGGTGGCAGAAGCACGAGCGCCAACGTCCTCTCATGTAGGCTCACATCCAGGAAGCAGCAGTATTTAGATTTCAGCAATCTTTACTAAAATTGTATGGAGGTACTTCATTTTGCTCCATGCCTGAACCTTCTGTTCATGCTTTACTGCCAACCCCCAAACAACTATTCCTCCCTACAGGTGTGAAGCTCCTCTTGACCTCAACGCCAAGTACTTGCACAGTATAATTCCCTGCTGCTTTCCTTCACTCTACTTTCCTCCACTCTACTTCTTGCCCTCAAATGTCATATCCCAATACTTCCTGTCCCCACTCTAAGTCAAACTTCAGCCAACCATTTTTTGGAATGAATAAAGGGATTCAGTCAATTATTGCCAGGCTTCCTTGCTAAACACAGTCTAAAAGTTATGTTATGTAATGTTTTTTTAGTGGCAGTTGTAAAGTGCATGACTGACTCAAAAAGCTACCCAGTGCTAACATAACAGATCAGGACATAATGATGGAAATTAGAATAACCATGTCTTCAGCAGCATACCTCTCAAAACAGGGACATAGCCTTAAAGAGGGAGGCAGAGAGTTCCAACATTTGGGTCCCAGATATGCAAAAGAATGCCCTCATTGTCTAGCAAGACTAACTCAAGGAATCACTCCTAAATTCTGTTTGCCCCAGCGTAGAGAACATTTGAGGAAATTCGGACGAACAAACGCCCTTAAGAACGGAGGTCCTGTCTAAATCATGGCTTTCTGCATATAGCACAATGTTTTAAACCTAATATGCTTTTCGAAAGTAAGCCTTTTCACAGCAGTGGTGTAACGAACGTCAAGGGGGCACCCTGCAAACTACATTGAGGGTGCCCCCTCCGAACTCATTCAGGAACTCTCAGCCCAGGGTACCGTGCAAAGGGAGCCCCCTTTCCCAAAGATGTACCTTTGTACACACAATTGGCTCATCTCTGGCCACAGGTAAGCCCCTTGATAAAAGTACCTAGGGTACCAAGGGCACTTTGATCACAGAAGGGCTCTAAGGGCTGCGGCACCTATTGTGCCACCCTTAGAGGCCCTGTTTCTTAACCCGCACACACTGCCACTGCAGACTGTGTGTTTTGGTGCAGAGAAAAGTGAATAGTCGACTTGGCACACATCCCCGTGTGCCATGCCTGCAACCCACTGCCTGGGGCCTACGTAGGTTACCCCTCTAGCAGGGTGCACTGGCCCACCAGGGCAGGGAACAGTGGTATGTGCCCTGTACCCCTACAAAGTCTAAGTACATTCTTAGACATTGTAAGTGTAGTAAAGTCATAAAGAGCATGTGGCTGGGCTTTTGTCATTACGACCATCACCACAGCTCCAAATTAGCTTTACTAAAACCTGGGAAGTTTGGTAGCAAACATCTCAGCACATTAAATTCACACTGATGCCAGTGTGGAATTTAATGTAAAATGCACACAGAGGACATCTTCGCGATGTCCCTGAAAAACAACCAGTCTTGGTTTGGTTACTGAATGGCTGCCTGCCATTTGCCACCACCAGACAGGTTTCTGGACAGCTGGGCAGAGAGGCCCCACTCTCTGGGTCCAGAAACAAAGCCCATTCTGGACAGAGGTGCAATGCCTCCAACTCCAGGCATTGACTGGGTCTATGAGAAGTGAAGCTTCAAAGGCCACCTTTGTAAGCTGTCCCTGCCTTTCGCGGCCCCAAGCAACTGGCTCCCACCGGTTTTGCCCCCTACCTTGAGCTGGAGAATCGGCGGGAAAACAGCGGTAGGAGGAGAGGTGTACCCACCTTTGCCAACACTGCCACTCAGGCGGGGAAGGCGAATTGAAGCACGCATCTAAGTCCCCTCCATCTTGGAGATGAGGGGACCCAAACAATTAGGAAGAGGCTCATGCCCTCCTCCCACTGGTGGGGTATAATAATAATGCGTGTCCCCACCCCAAGGAAGGGACCCATTTGTCTTGACCTGCACACCCTCTTTAGCCCCCCTAAATATTGTATTTAGGGATGACCCTGAACCTTGCTTCCTCAGATTCGAGGGAGAAAGAAGAAGGACCGAAGAGCCATGCTGACCAAGGAAGAAGAGGATACCTACTGCTTTGGTCCCAGCCCTACCGGGCTGTCCTGACTTAAACCTGCCTATAGCGAGAACCCTGGCATGTCCAGCAGACAGCAGCCCCCAGAGCACCTACCCTGCACTCATCTAACAGATTCTGTCTCCAGTGAGCACCGGATTTGCTCAAGTAAAGAGTCACCCACAGAATCCGGATCCAGGCGGCTCCATGATTTTGCACCACTCTGCACCCGATGCCCACGGCCTGAGTAAGAGTGGCCCAACACCACAATGTGATCCCCAACCTCCCTCAAACTTCAAGCAGACGTCTGCAGTCTCAACCTGAAGGGTCCCCCCGACCGTGACCGTAGCTGGTAAGAAGAACCAGATGTCAGAAGACACCCCTGCAAACGATGCCCAGACTTGGGTGGCCCAACCAACGGTGTCCAGGCATCGTGAGCAGTCCCTGACCGAAGGCCCCCTTAGAACCATTGGCTACATTGGCCCCCTGCACTCGGCGCCAGGCTGCCCCAGTGCCACTGCTAGTGCAATTTGAGTACCTACCTAGACCTTGGGGAACCTAGGTCCTAAACCCCCAAAACTCCTACTCGTAAGTCCAGTACTTACCGTAAAAACAATAAACATTTTTCTCCAATATGAACTAATGTTACAAGTTTCTGTTCCAAAAATGTTGTGTTGAACTCCTGTTTTGTATGGAGAAAAGGTAACTAAAAGGCAAAACCTTAAAAAGTCTTACTTACCTTGTACTGTGAGATCCCTGGCGTGGAATGAAAACAAGTTACTTACCTGTAACTTTGGTTCCACAGTATTGGTAACTTTCATAGATTCTCATGCTTTTGTATTATTCCCCGTCGTCAGAATGGGAGTCTCGGTAACAAAAATAACATAGCAGTAGGTACAAAAGAGAAAGAAAAAGGCGTAGGCCTCATTCCCTTTTGTAGCATATCCGCCTCTTTTTTGTAAAATAGACCAAATTAAGCATCAGCCAATCAGAAGAGCCTCACCCCATAGAACCCTCCTGAAGGAACCTCACAGCCTCAGATTTTCTACAGCACTTTGTGCTTAGGGAGTATCCTTTGAGCTCTGCTCAATCTCTACTCTTTTGAAGATTTTGTTTTCAGTTTTTTTCTTCAGAATTGTTGGCTGTCCCTTCCAGAATGTCTGATAAGGAGAAGAAGAAGGCCATGTTCCACCTGTGGCAAGAAAAGTTTAGTACGGCCATGACAACATTTGTAACCTCCCATGGCTACTGGCCCCTTTACTTCATTGATACATAGGTGAATACTATTTCCTTCGTAGTCATGCAGCTTTGTCTGTGCCTTCTCCTCCCCCCCTTGACCATGCCTCCCCCCTCTACCGATGTCCATGTCTTCTCCCCCTCCGCCCTCCCGTTGTCCAAGATTCCAAGTTGCCAATGCAATAGGTCTCCCGTAAAGTGGAGTCCTATTGCATTGCAAATGCTTGTCTAATCTTGCTTTCTTCCACATTCTCCCTTCTCTCTACCACAATCTTGCTTATTGTCCTGCGTCTCTGTGAAGTAAATTACAAGCATGGTGCATAAAAAACAACTAATAAACAGATATACGCTAAGAAAACACAAACCTTGTGGTTTTCGCAGTTCTGCTTTTCATAACTCTCTATTGTGTGTAATAAGCCAAAAGAGTGTGAGATTGCTTTCCTCAAGAGTGACAAGATTTGTAGGGTACAGTTCCTGTTCTTAAGGTACAGTGTGGTGGTTTCTAAAACCCCAGTGACCCTGCACGCTCACACGTGCACGCACACGCACCCGATACTCTCACAGAAAAGCGGTGAGTGAGAGGAAGAGACATGTGAGGGCCTCCCCCCCCCCCGATGACAGCAAGTCCTGCCAGAGACCCCCGTCCCAGGGCAGCTTCATGTGAAGTTGCAGCACGTGGGACGGGGAGCAGAGGGAAATCACCCGCTCTCATCAGATGGGCTTTATTGCTCGCCGCTGACTACTTCTTTCTATTCTCTGCTCCATCCCTCCCCACCCAGGAACATTATATAGGCTTGTCGCAATACCCTCTTTACTGCATTGTTCTCCAGAAAAATACGAACAACTGTAAGACTGGTAGGGTTAGGGGCAAGGTTAGTCAGTTGTGTATCAGGTTCAGGACATTTTACGAAAGGCTGGTGACTCTGAAAGACTATTCCACCAGTAATAACTTGTCTGGCAACGTCTTGAATCCAACACTTTCTGGTTGACTCGGGTCTCTACTTCGTATTCAGCCTTGCTTTTTGGTTAATATTTAAATTTCACATTCAATAAAGGCGCAGAGCCCCATGGGTGCAGTACACTGTCAGACTGGGACAGAAAATAGGGCAGGGCACCAAAATAACAGTGACCCGTTTAGGAAATCAGATAGCTAAACAAGCATTTGCAATGCAATAGGTCTCGCATTTTAGAAAATTTGACCTATTGGTATTGCAAATGACAATGCCTTTTTATTAATTGCAGGCTTTTTAAATGCATAAATAAAAGGCATTAACAATGCCAATAGCTAAAAATCTCACAATTGCCAGACCTATTGCATTGCAAATGCTTGTTTTAGGTAGGTGTTACTTGCGCCTTTCCATGACTCCAGAAAAAGAGCACCCTTTGCGAGGACGTTAGCCAAGGCACAAATATAATTGATCCATTTACCTCTACCGTGATTGAATACATCAATTGCGCAGCCGTCTACTCCCAGGGCTCTACTGCTGGTATTGGCACCAAGTACAATAGAAATGATGTTTGGATTGAATGACAAGGCCCAGGAGATTCTAAAGGAAGAGCCCCTCTCTCAGTTGGATCTGAAGTTACCCCAGAGCAAATTTTTAAAAAATGACCAATCTTTTGAGGTTATATAGTTAATGGATTGAGGTATTGATCCAGTTACCCCCATGGTTACTAGGGATCAGTACTTTGTGGAATCTTGCGCAAAGCAGGCCGCCTTTAGTTCTTGCCACCCTGAATCATCCCACTCTCTTTTGGCTTTAGCACGGGTCTCCTTATATGCCCTTCTTAAATGGGTGATACAAGTCGGATCCATATTCATATTTATGGCAACTGCAAGAGAGTTTCGCACTTGTCTGCTTTCCTTATTAAACCAAGTATTTGCTCTATAAGCACACTTCTATGTGGAGGGCTATGGGACTTTTGGGTCAAAATGTGTTTTCTAAAGTTTTTATGTAACTCAGTAAATATACTTATATTCATTTCCAGGTTTGAATTCACACTCTTTTTGGGTAAGAATATTTCAATATCCTGGCTAATAGCCAATAAGATGTTGGTACGGTCAGCTAGATAGTGTCATTTTAGCCTACGCATATAATTGGCTGGAACTACAGCCCTAGTAGAAAAGAGTGGATGGGAATTATGTGGGTGGCTGCCACAAAAGTAAGCCAAAGTAAGACACAGGGGGTTATCGTCACTCTTCGGTCTCTCCTTAATGACCCTATCCTCTACATGGGACCGGAATCTCAAATCAACTAAATGTAATCAATGCGACTTGTATGAAATAGTTTGTTATAAGTACAGGCCCCCTTCATATCAGATTTGGTCCATCCATTAATGGCCCTGACCTCTAGATTCTAAAGAAAGTACCTTAAGCTGTAAAGCAACGCTCTACTTATCTGATTCATGGACATAAACTGACTGCACTATGTAAAATCGAGGTGCTAAATGGTAACTCTAAAAGTCTGGCAGGGCTTGGGCCAGGTAGGCTCCTCCTTACTTGTGACTGTCTTCCTATCCTACTAGCCTTTCAAAGCTTAAAGTATGTGAAGCTGTTCCTCCTTGCGCTCTCTCTACTTTCTTTTTCATGCAGTGCTAACTAACATTCTCTGTGTAATGCTCACTAACCTAAATTGTATTGAATGTAGAGGCAGAGATAAAGAAATATCCTGAACCTGTAATAAGGTCCGTGGGTGAGTAACTTCTGTATAAAGAGAAAGAAAAATTGGCGATAGAAAAATGTTGAAAACAAGAACGCACAAAACTTTCTTGATGCCCTCTTGCATTACCAATCATAATTCACCAACAAACAGCGAAATTAAAAAATTTTAATCTTAAAAAATCTTAGGGCAATTTTACCCTTCAGTGGAACCAGTCAGTACAGCCACCTTCCCAGCATGCACAGTCTTCCACTCAACTGCACTGCTGCACAACCTCAGTAAAGAGCGAAGATTCCTTAATGCTGGCTGTCGATGAAATCCATGAGATTTGATCAAAGAACTGAACATTCTTCTTCCTCCTGTCAAGGTTAAAATCTTGCTCTAGAAATAAAATACAAAGTGTGACTAAGGAACTGTGTAATACATATATTGTAGCCTGCTGCATGCTACAGTCTCTCAAGCATTATTTGAATTATCGTGGTGATTAATATATTGTCTTGATTTAATTTGGTAAAACATATCACTTGGAAAGAGGCCACGGACAGTAAAGTTTGTTAACTATACACAGCACAATCACATTAGACATACCACACTTCGTATATGGTTTAAAGGCGCAAACAACATTCCTAGATCAACACCAATTGCTCCAAGTCATTTCTACGAAAGTTCATGTTGCTTATTTCTACATACTTTAGAACACATTAGTTGCTCCAAGTGCATGCACAATACCAACAACAATAAACACATACTGCTAAAAAGAAGAAAAACCATGCAACAGTGCAACACAGATGCAAAAACCAGGAGTTTCACAAATACAAAATAAACTAGGATCAGAACCCACTTCTTCACTTGTAGATAGATGCAATGTCACCTTTTTCCTGTTGCTCAGAAAATCAGTGCTCCATAAAAATGAAGAAAATATGACTGCGATGTCATGTTGCTGTGTAAGAAAAGTTCCTGCACCGGTAAATCTGATGGGCAGGAAAACATGACACCAAATGACTGCAAACATGCCTCCTGGCACACTACTAGTTGGGGAATGAAGTCCCCTTGGCTCTGGAGGTCCCTTGGTGGCCAACTAGCCCTCCTGTTACCTCCAGTAAGACCCACAGAGGTAGACTACTGAGATGTCTTTAGAGGCCACAACCCTTTCTCCACTATTCTGCAAACGTGCCTCCATGCGCATTACTCATTGAGGGAAGAAGTTCACTTTAGTCCTGAGGCCCTTAGGAGGTAAGGGGACCTCATACCCCACCATCAGTGCGCTGAGAGGCATGTTTGCAGATTGGTGGAGAAAGGGGGCATGGCCGGCGACCACCTCTCAGCAATCCCACTATGTGGGGCTTACATGAGGTAACAGGATGTGTTGTAGGCCCCTAAGGAACCTCAGCTGCGAACAAGACTTCATTCCTCAGGGAAACAGTGTTTACACCATAATACCTTTACAACGCAGGCATTACAACACAAGTCATTACAATGACTTGCGCTGGATGGCGCCCTAACCTAAGGAATGGTATGATTTGCTATTCTAACACCTACCCTACTGTACGTAGACTGGAGTTGGAATAGTAAATCATACTATTCCTAAGTCCAGTGCAAGGCGTTGTAACGACTTGCATTTTAATTCCCGCTTTGTAAAGGTATTGCGGTGTAAACATCGCAATGTAACGTCGTATATTCCATTCCCCAACAAGGAGCACGCCAGGAGGCGCGTTAGCAGAGTAGTGGAGAAAGGGGGTGGGGCCTCGGGTGAGTTGACAGGCTTTTTTTGAAATTTTCTTTTTTAGGAAGGGAGCTGCATAGCCCCTCTTCCGTGGACCATTTTTTGTCCCGGGGATCCTATCCACGGGGCCTTTATTAATAATAGTTTTATTTTTTTTAAAGGAAGAGGGGTCCAGCCAGACTCCCTTCCCGGACGATTTCAGCCCCAGTGACCCCATCCTCCGGGTCCAGGCCTTTTAATTTTTTTTTTAATGAGGGGGCCCATCCCCTTTTTTTAATCCTATTTTTTTAATGGGACGGGAGCTGTGTGATCCCCCTTCCAGGGGATTTCAACCCCGGGACCCAATCCCCCAGGGCCCAGCCTCTCTGTTGGGGACCGCAGAGGAGCCTGAAGGCCTTTGTGGTCCGAGCTGACTCACTGACTCTTGCGGGAGCAGGCATTGCTTTTATACCCAGGGAGCTGCTGATATGCAGCTCCCTGTGTGTGAAAGCAAAGTGTGTTAAGCTTTGAGCAAAGCGTGTTCAAAGAGGAGCGCATCCCGGGACATTGTTGGAACCGCCCTGGGGGTGGGGGTCCCAGGGCCATCTAGGGCTCCTGAAGGGGGGCCATATGCCCCTCCTTCTTTATTCACTTTTGCCACGGGTGGTGGTGGTCACCAGCGTCTACAATGGATCCCCTTCATTAATTCATTTGTGACCCGGGGAGGTGGCGGCCCCCGAGGCTGCAGGGCAGGCCGTAGGGTCCCCCCTTTTTTTATTGAAGTATGTGCCCCAGGGGTGGGTGTCCTTGGGGCAGGGGGAGTCCATGAGGCCCCCCCACATAATTGCAATTAACCTAGGGAGGCGGTTGTCCCCAGAGCTACGGGCATACCCAATAGGCATGCCCGCATTCATTATTCAAAGGTGCCCTGGGATGGGGGTCCCCGGAGCAAGGGGGTCCGGGAGGAACCCATATTGTTTTCATTTGCCCCGGGAGGTGACAGTCCCTGGGGCAGGGGGGACTGTGAGCCCCCCGATCTATTTGTAAATAGTCCTGGGGAGGTGGTGGTCCCTGGGGCTTTGAGCGGGTCTAGTGGGCCAGCCCACATTCATAATGAAAAGTGACCCGGGGAGGTGGCGGTCCCCGTGCACATTCCTCCTAAATTTACCATATGCTTCCGGGGCCTGGCCCACCCATTGCTCATTTTAAAGCAAGCCCGGGGGCCCGCAATCGCTTTTTAAATAAATTGCTGCAAATTTGCGGCAAAATAACCAAAAAATGCTTTTCACCCCCGAGGAGTCCCTCAAGGACCCCACCCCCCCAGATATGGGTCTTTTCTATTTTTTTAAACTTTCTTTCTGGGACTATGCTTAAATTCGAGTCCCAAGAGGGCTGCCAACACTACCTGGTTAAAGTGTTAGCAGCCAATCCAATTTTTGTAGGATTCAGAAGTCCACTGCAAGGACTCACATCCCCAGATATTTTTTTTAAGATAGATATCTCAAAAACTACTGAACGTATTTACACCAAATCATGAAAAGCACGCTTTCTGGACCAACATCTAGCTTTCTGCCAAATTTGTTGTAATTCTGTTCAGCAGCTTGAGCTGTAGTCATAATAAAAAAAATAAAAAATCCCCAAAGACTTAACAAGGGGAAAACGTATTTTGGGACCCCACTTTTTTCTCAGCCCCCGCTTGATGGATCAATCCAAAACTTTCAGCACAGCAGCGGAAGAAAAAAGGGGGAGGTTTGTGAAAATTTCATACAGATTTGTCAAGCGGCGCCAAAGTTATTGGCAAAACAAAAAACACTTTTCCTACGGAAACTTTGGTCTTAACTATATTGCCAGTAGGTGTAATATATATATATATATATATATATATATATATATATATATATTAAACACACCTGTGAAGATGTCACACATGCATTATAAAGTACCTCAGCAGCATTGTCCGTTTTCTGCGGCAGTTCCTAAGATGTGGCTTTATTTATGGTGTCTGCCATCCTGCTGAGTGCGAGTTCTTACAACGGGGCAACCTTTTGATGAAATATATATATATATATATATATATATATATACTAGCAGCCCGTCCCGACGTTGTCCGGGTATGAATTGCTGACGGCCAGTAGTATATTGTTTTGTAGGATTTCGTTTTGATAGCATTTTTTATCTGTGACAGGCCCGTGAAATGCTCCGATTCACAGTGCACTGCTGATGCACTTAAGAGTGCGCATTCAGTTGTGTGTCAACTCGAGTTTCCCTACTTTATTTTTCCTTGCAATATTATATAGCGTGAACTCGACAACATGGCATGAGCACAATTTACATTACAGAAGAACACATTCATTTGTGGTAGGTACGGGGAGACAAAGCGATTTGCCTGGAATAACAGGATGTTGAGCCGATGCCGAGATTCGAACGTAGCTCCACAGATTTAAAGTTCGCAATTCTAGAACTTGTGGCGGGTGCTGTGTCTAAAAGTGTATGTCGGTGCTGGCCATCAATGAGAGAGACCTGTGCATTTTTCAAATGGGTGTTCAAAAAATAGGAGTATGTTCCTGGAGATGTGGGCCGCCGTGCCACCAATGTACTTACCGGAGGAGGGTAAACACCCATTATTCCGCAACTTTCTTTCCGCATACCATCACTCCGCATACTTTCATTACGAAAGTACCATGACTCCGCAATGCCATTATAACGCATGGCATTACATTTTATATGCTTTTACCACGCATTCATTTACAACCAAATTCGTTGTAAATGCATGAATGGTAAAAGCATGTTTTTTTTAATGTTTGGATAAGGTAAGTATGGGTATAGGGGTATATGTTTTGGGGTACAGAGGTATATGTTTTGGGGTGTTTGGGTATTTTAAGGGTTCATATATAGTTTTGGGTTATGGGGTACAGGGGTAGTTTTAGGGTTTAGGGATAGGTATGGGTTTTGGGGTACAGGGGTATTTTTAGGGTTTAGGGCTAGGTTTGGGTTTTAGGGTATAGGGGTATTTTTAGGGTTCAGGGCTAGGTTTGGGTTTTGGGATACAGGGGTATTTTTAGGGTTCAGGGCTAGGTTTGGGTTTTGGGGTACAGGGGTATTTTAGGGTTCAGGGGTAGGTTTGGGTTTTGGGGTACAGGGTTATTTTTAGGGTTCAGGGCTAGGTTTGGGTTTTGGGGCACAGGTATTTTTAGGGTTCAGGGGTAGGTTAGGGTTTTGGGGTACAGGGGTATTTTAAGGGTTTAGGGTTAGGTTTGGGTTTTGGGGTACAGGGGTATTTTAGGGTTCAGGGGTAGGTTTGGGCTTTGGGGTACATGGGTATTTTTAGGGTTCAGGGCTAGGTTTGGGTTTTGGGGTACAGGGGTATTTTTAGGGTTCAGGGGTAGGTCTTGGTTTTGAGGTACAGGGGTATTTATAGGGTTCAGGGCTAGGTTTGGGTTTTGGGGTACAGGGGTATTTTTAGGGTTTAGGGATAGGTTTGGGTTTGGGGGTACAGGGTATATTTATAGGGTTAAGATGGGTTAGTGTTTAAGGGTGTTGGGGTATTTTAAGGAGTAAGGGTGGGTTATGATTATGGGGTGCAGGGGTGTTTAAAGGGAGCAGGGTGGGATTAGTTTTTAGGGTTTAAAGGGTAATAAAATAAAATAAATAAAAATAATGCAATTTAAAAGAATAAATGTTTTAATTAAATTAAAAAAATGTGTGTGCATATATATATATACTAGCAGCCCGCCCCGACGTGGGGGCAATGAGGCGTGCTGTGGTTCCCGAGTTTACCTGCCTCAAAGGTTCAAAGTTCTTCCTTTATAATAGTAGTATAGATTAGAGGTAGGTAAATATACTGGGATTACAGAACCCTGTGTAATATAGAATGTATTGAAGTTAGGTTACTGCTCACTCACTCACTCCACCACCTCCCATTCTAAGTGATTTAGCACCAGTGCCCCATTTTCATTGGCCCCACTTTCTCTCTGCCCCCCCCTTTCTACTATGCAAGTGGAGACTGGGAAGCCCTGATGCCCCAGTGGCTGACCCCCACATGGGACTCTCGAGTAGCAAAGTAACTGTGCTCTGCTGCCCATGTTGTGCACAGTTAGTACATCTCCCGAGATGCTGTTTAACCCCTGCGCGTGTTCCGGAAGGCACAAAGGTGTTCTTTCATTTGCATGGAAGTAAAGCAAGGAATGCCCTCTTGACAACGCTCCATGCAAACATGTGCCATCTTCTGTAATGCAGTGTCTGGGCTGCAGGAAAAGTGGGGGCTCCAGCGCAGTTTCAAAATCCGCCATCTCATCATGTCATCAATTCAATATTACACACACTCCCAGCTTCATAAAAATCGACATCTTCTGGAAAAATGTGGATTCCTAAGAATGCAGAGCAGTACTTCCAGCATTTCTCAAACAACCACTAAAAAGT
This sequence comes from Lissotriton vulgaris, assembly GCF_964263255.1. Lineage (NCBI taxonomy): Eukaryota > Metazoa > Chordata > Amphibia > Caudata > Salamandridae > Lissotriton > Lissotriton vulgaris. Next base: position 1,063,343,440 of record NC_141699.1, read on the forward strand.
CGCACCAGACACATATATTGCTTCAGAGCTCATGTCACCCTTTTTTTCTTCTAAATGAAACTTTCCGTCAAGGTTTGTAGAGCAGACATTAAAGGTAACTCGCCTAGATCACAGAGGAGCGGCGGAGGTTAATACCCGTTTGCTTCTGAAATACTTTCCTTTAACATTGTGGTTTGAGTCACACAGTGCTTTTGAAGGCAGCCGACCCCGGCACGATCCTAAAACCGGAACCATAATTAGTGCTTCATTCCTGGCGCGTGGCTCACAGCAGCGCTTTCTGGGGTTTGACTGACAGAGCGCGAGCGCTGCCTCCTAAGGCCTCCCCGTGTCCGTTCTCTGCCCAGCATGGGACCACCCGGGGACTCATCTGGCACGCGCTCAGCCTCCTCCCGGGAAATGAACAACTGACGCAGGTTGGTTTCATTAGCAGGAGCTTGAGAGAATGGTTAACAATGCGCCCTTTCAAAATGCAACTAAACATTTGACATTTATTTAAGCTATGTTACAGATATTTATATAGGGCAAATCTGCCATTGGTATGTCTTCTTAGGTGTAGGCTGCCTGGATTATTTGTTGCCTCATGGCTACTAGACACCTACTGTCATTTTTATGATGCTGGTAATGTTTTAGTGTCATGAAGGTGGAGCGACGGTTTGTTTAGCATATTGTGTATCATTCTCTGCATGGGTGTCGAACCCCATCTTCATTGCTGTGTCAAGTGTACTGCGGGATGTGTTTGGAGATGGGGTGCTCTGTTTATCTGTATTGCTGTTTGAGAGCAATCCATTTATGTCTGGTGCCAATAAACGCTCAGTTGGTTCCCAGAATGTACTGCATCTAGAGTGGTTTTGATGCAAGTAAGTGACGGCTGAGTCGAAGGAACTGTTTTGACCCATCTCCAAGGGAAAATTAAAAATGACCCGGCGCTCCTGACTTCACTGCCGCTCCCCGCCTGTCCGCCGCTCATGACCGCCGCTTCCCCTCGTCATCACGCACATCGCGTCCAGCACTACGTCGCAGCCAGCGCCACGTCACGGCCGGCGCTACTTCCAGGGGACTACTTTTTTTTTTTAGTTAAATTTTTAAATTTACGTTTAATGTTTATTTTATATAGCCTAGTCAACAATGTATCGGGTGTGTGGATTGGCGCTGTGGTTCCCGAGTTTACCTGGCTCAAAGGTTTGTGTTCTCTCTTTATAATAGTAGTATAGATATATATATATATATATACTAGCAGCCCGTCCCGACCTTGTCCGGGAGCAACAGGCTTCCCCGACCCCCGCCCGCCCTGACATTGTCCAGCAGCCCGGGCCCCCGCCCGGTCCGTTCCCCGCCTGCCCCGACCCCCGCCTGCCCCGACATGGATCCCCTTACGTCAGCCGCTGCTCCTCCCGCCTGTCTGCTGCTGATATACTGCTTTAAATATGTCTGTTCTTCTTTGCAGAGGTGTACAGCTGACCAATCCGTTCTACAGAGTGTACATTGGCTGGGAAAGCTTACATCATAGCTAATCTTTTTGGCCTAGAGGTGTGTTAATGATTGCTGTTTCACCATAAAAACACAGGATCATTCTTTTTTCTCCTGCAGCCCGGGCCCCCACCCAGCCCGTCCCCCGCCTGCCCTGACATGGGTCCCCTTACCTCAGCCGCCGCTCCTCCCGCCTGTCCGCTGTTCGCACCGCCGCTGGCCTGTCCGCTGCTCCTCACGTCACCGCTCCTCCCCCGCGCCATGTACGCCGCTCCCTTACCTCAGCAGCCTCTCCTCAAGCCTGTCCGCTGCTCGCACCGCCGCTGGCCTGTTCGTTGCTCCTCACGTCAACGCTCCTCCCCCGCGCCATGTCCGCCGCTCCTCATCGCGCTCCTGGACGCCGCTTCTCCTTGCGCTCCTGACGTGAGCACGCACGTCGCGGCCGGCGCTACTTCGGAAGGACTACTTTTTTTTTTACTATACATTTTTTAAATAACGTTTCTTTTTAAAAATGTATATAGCCTATAACCATCTACACACCCTGACGATTCCAACGGTGTATTGGGTGTGTGGATTGGCACTGTGGTTCCCGAGTTTAACCGCCTCAAAGGCTGAAAGTTCTTCCTTTATTATAGTAGTATAGATTACTAGCAGCCCGTCCCGACGTTGTCCGGGGATGAAAAGTGAAGTGTGTAATGTTGTTACTGATGAAGTGTGACCTTATTGTAAGATTTCATGGTAAAGAACATTTTTAGTTTCATTTGAATGAGGATGTAGAATAAATAGTTTTTTGGTATTACCGGTGCGAGAGAGTGCAACATATAACTGGCCATGAGTGAAGCAGTCTTCTCGTAAGTCGATGCCTATAACTTTGTATGTTTGACCTTGCGATTTGTTAAGTGTAGAAGCAAAGGCAATGTTAATAGGGAATTGCAAATGTTTAAATTGAAATGGTAGATCTGTAGGGATCATGGGTATGCGTGGAATGTGAGCTAACTGTCCTGCTGCAGGTCCTGATAGAATAGTTGCTTTAATGATATAAGGTAAAAGACTTTTAATTTGTAGTCGTGTTCCATTGCATAGATTAGGTGGATGTAGGTTGCGCAATAAGATGATTGGAATGCCTATTTTTAATTGTAGTACATGAGGCGGAAGTCCTGAAGGGTTACGCAAGTTTAGGAATTCTTGAGGATAATGTACTGAGTCTTCGGTATCTAATACTGTGTCAATGGATTTATATATTTTATTTTCACCTGGGACTTGTTGGAGTATATGTTCATTGATGTGGTTGACATTTGTGTTTCTGGGTGCAACTATAGCTCTTTCACAAATCCATTGGTAGTGTTTGTTAATAATCAGTTAAACGTCTGGGTATACATGTTGTATGAGTTCTTGTAAGGTAGAGACAGCCGTTCCTAATTTTTCAATGTTATGTTATCATTTATGTTTGGGAATTGGCCATTACTAACTTGTAGTAGGAGATCAGCCAACATATTATCTTCACCTCTTAAATGTGTCCTCATGTTAGTGCGTAAGGTAAGAGTTTGTATGGAGTCCCATAGGTGTGATGCTTTTAAACATGCTTTAAGTATATCCGCAGGTGTTCCTCTTGGGACAACAGGAAGAGTCTGACGGAAGTCACCTGCAAAGACAAAAGTGACACCACTCATGATTTGATGAGAATTTCGAATGTCTTGTAGAGTTCGGTGTACAACGTCTATATGTGTGCGGTGTGTCATAGTGCATTCGTCCCACATAATAAGAGACACCCTTTCAAGCATTGTGCCTACGGGTCGGTTTTTGCGTATTGAGCAAGTGGATTCTTTTTCAATGGAAACCATTAAAGGTAGTTTAAAGGTGGAGTGTGCTGTTTTTCCTCCAGTTAGCAAAGTGGCAGCTATTCCAGAAGATGCAACTGCAAGAGCCAATTGTCCTAAAGAGCGTATTTTTGCAAGTGTTAGGTTGATTAAGTAAGTTTTCTCAGTCCCTCCTGGTGCGTCTAAGAAGAAAATGTTTTCATCTTTTGTTTCCACACTTTCAACAATGGTGTTGTATGCTATTGTTTGATCGGGCACTAAGTTTGGCAAGTATTGTGCAACGTATTGCAGTAGGTTCTCTGTAGAGTTTTAAAAATCAGTATGGTTGTACGGTGTATGTATAGTTCTATTTGTTTGCGGCAGTTTGAAATCTTTTAAAGTTTTTTCACTTAGTACATACAGCGAGTCTTCAATTTCAATGAGACCTTGGTTAAAGATGTCACTAGTGATTGGTAGTGATTCATTGTTTGTTGTCACCTATTGTGTAGTATATCTTCACACAAATCTTCTTTGTATTGCTCCCATAAAGTAAGAGGATCAGATCGGTTACAAAACAGCAGAATAGTAACAAACAATTCACGTAGCTTAGATGGGGAATGTGAAAGTGCAGCATCACCTAATGTATGTTTCCTATGTTGGTCGTCTTTAATGAGTCCAAGTTCTTTACACGCTGCTTGATAGGTAGGCATTAGTTGTCCGTTAACAGTTAAAAGAGTGTCAAAGCCTGTAGGTCCGTGAACATGTTGTAAAAGAATGCGTAAGTGGAAACACTCTGATTGGTTTGTGTGAATAGTGTACATTCTACCAAGATCTGAGTCTTTTTTTACACCAGGGTGTCCTAATACTTGCTGTCCACGTTTTCGCCGTTTAAAATTTGAATTTGACCATGTATAGTATTGTGGTACTTCTTGGTATAGCAATGTTTTTGCAAAATTGTCAGTGGCACACAATTGGAAGAAGGCAGTAAGCGTTGTGTGCGTTGGGTTCTGTGCTACATATAGAATGTTCTTGTCATTGAAATAGACTCTTTGACCATTTTCAAGATGCACAGCTAGATGTGTGACAGTGGGATGGCGTTCATGAATGTGAAACTCTAGAATGCGCCACACTGCTTCGGAAGTGCTAATATACCGTCCATTTAGATATGTGTCTATTTCATTGTGTTTGTTTTCAATTGCAGCAGTTGCTTGATCCGAGCCTTTGTTAATATATTTGCAAATATATTTGATTGCTTTAACAGATTGGCAGTATTCAATATTAATGTGAGCATTGAAAGTGCGACAGAGTAGTGGTGAATATGGAACAACCCACTGATTATTGACAGTGACTTCCTGTCCTCTAACCGTCATAGTGACAGTATGTTCACCATGTTCGTTGTTCCTTCTACGATAAATGGGGTAGCCGTTAACCCCAGTTTCAGTTTCATTAATGAGAGGTCGTGGGTATTTTTTGGTGCAAATCCCGTTTTTCATACACAGTGAAAAAATGTTGGGTTCACCACAAGGACCATGTATCATGTTTTTCTTGACAATCAGAAATAGTTTTGGATCGTTAATAGGAGCAGGCAGCTCTGCAGAGATAATGAGATCAACGTCATCCGCATTAATTTTTGGGTCAAGCCATAATAGTATGTGTACATGAGGTAGTTCTCTCTTTTGCCATTCAATAGTAAATATGTAAGCTTTAGTAGATCCAAAGATACCTGTTGTTTTAATAGTTTCATTAGTGTTTTAACTTTTAAATTGAAGACCCGTGCAACTATGTCATGTCTATCGCATGGTTTTTGTTTTGGGAACAATTGATCTTTAATTTCTTGCCAGTCTGGATTGCATGTGAAAGTAATGAATAAATCTGGTCTCCCATAGTGCCTGACGTAGGTCATAGCATCTTGTGTTTTTTCGTGCATGTACCTTGGTGATCCAGTGAAGGTAGCTGGTAAAACAACGTGCTGTCCAATGTCTTGAGCTTGTACATTGTGATCTTGATTGACAGCATCTTTCAAATTGATGTAGTTGTCTGCGCGTAGTTGTTTTTGATTGTGCCTGATAAAGTCTATTCTTTCTGTGATCATTTTGGCCATCATATCTACAATGTATTGATTGAAGAGATTGCGGAACCAATGCAAAGTATTGAAAGTTGTATTTCTAACCATAAGAGTATAGGCATAGTATTGCATGCATGTGACAGTTTTGTTTGTTGCAGAGTTTGTTTGAGGTATATTGAGACAATAACCATCTTCACCTGTAGGGAATAGGATGGGGTATTGTAAAGGATCATAGGATCTATGTAATTCAGATACTTTGCGTAATACTCCCTCTTGGTTATGTAATACAATGTTGCGTGGTCCCTTGTTTTCGTTGACTAAAAGAACTGCAACCTCATCGGTAGTAGGCGCATTATATGTTCCCGTATGTGCATTTGGTGGCCATTTATCTGCGTGTATAATAATGCGCAAATCTTCCTCTTGTGAATTAATTTCATAGTTGTACTTTAGGGAATGAATGTATGAGTTATGATGGTGCAATGTGTCTTGTAGTAGTTGTATAAGGTGTGTGTTTAAATTTGGCACCATGTGTGAGCGTGCATCTATTTGTTGTTGAGATAGGAAATATATTTGTAGGAACTGTGGCGCTTTCCCTTCCATTGGAAGCATACTTCCAAGCAAGTGGTATAACTGTCCCTGTATTTTAAATGTTGGCATGAAATTTCCTTCCCTAACTTCATTTGCACCAAAGGATGTCATTTGGAATAGAGTATTGTAACGGCGTGTGTTTGTTAGGAAATGATTTGAAAGTGTGTGAGTGCCATCTAATAGTGGTCTAATGAGTGGCGGTGGATCTTGAATGTTGTTAATAAGTACTTTTCCAGATGAGCAGCAAAGGCCTTTAGGTTCTGCCTTACATTTAAATGCGTTGCAGTGAGTACAGACATTGTCCATGTCTCCAATTTTGACATGTGGACTGTTGCAGTAGTCATGAAGTGGGTTGTAGTTGAATGCAGATCTGAGAGTGTGTGTGTGTTGTACTGTATGTTCTTGTTGTTGTGAGTGCATATTTGCATTTATAAAATTTTGCTGTTTTTGTATGTGAGTGGTGTTTTTGTTGGCCTTGTTAGTGTTGTCAGCGTATGTGGTATTAGAGGTTGTTGCCTGTGGAGTACTGTTATGATGCCGTTGTGGATGTGTTGTATTGTTTGTTTGTGAGTTACCAGAGGATGATGGTGCATCGATGTTATGTAATGTTTCGTTATTATCAGCCTGTGTCAGTCTTATGCGCTTATTTTTGTTTGCGCGTTTTTTATATGTTGTCCGTGAAAGATGGGTTTTCCTCTTGACCATATTGAAATGTATGTGTTGTAACTATTTAGAAAAGAGAGATGAATGTAGTTACGTTGATGTTAACTGTATTTTTTTAATGTTTTTTGCTTAGTAATGTGAGTAGAATTTCTCCTTATCCTTTTTTTAACACACATAATTAATGTAAGGTGTAGTTCTTGAGATTGTTCCTTTATTTAAGGGTTTTTCGTGCTCTTAATTTTTTGTTCCCTTTAAATATTATTTGTTGGTGTTGCTGTTTTTGTTATTGTGCTCGTAAGTACTGTCAGTGTTGTAGTGGTAACTTAGACTTAAATTGCTATGTTCCGGAAATTGTATATTTGTTTTGCAGTATTTGTATCCCTTTAATAATATTTTCTTTGTATTTTAGGATGGCGGACAGTGGCAGAGGTTCAAAAGAGAAAAATGTGACCTGTTTAATAAAGTTGTATTTTTTTTTAAGTTTCTTGAAGTGTCTTTCCTTGTTTTACTAATGTGTCCGTTTTTATTTTGTCAATTTTGTGGCCAATCCCTTGCACTGTTAAATTGATTTATTTGAGTCTGTGGAAGGCTATTTCCTTGTTTAACATTTGGTATGCCTTTATGAAAATCTGGGTTTTGTTTTGTTAATTGTGTGTGCAAGCCCTTGCACTGTTGAATTGATTTTGTCTGTAAGGCTGTTTCCTTGGTCTTCGTTTTGTATGTGTTTAATAAACTGTCCATTTTGTTTTGTGAATTGTGTGTGCAAGCCCTTTGTGTTGACTAAACTTTGCTATTCCTTTTTGTTAAGTGTGTGTGCAAGTCCTGGCCCTTAATTCCTACGTATTGTTTTTAGCGTGCTGGATCATCTGGTTAATTTTCACCCGATCGCGTTGCACTTTCTGATTTCTTTCCTGTATTTTCTGTGCAAGTCCTGTCCCTGCTCGTGTGAATATGCCCAGTTGTTTGTTTATATTTATTTGGTCTGTATTATTTTCAGCGTTGAGGCTAGTCTGCTGATTTTGCACCGGATCGTGTTTCTCCATGAAGAAATTGCGCCTTCGTGTCTTCCAGTTTACTCCCCTGTGACGTCGTTGTCCAATGGTGAAAGACTTGTGATGTTTTTTTACAGAAGTTGCACGTTTATTTCTTTACTTGCATTGTGATTGGTGTTCTGTCCGTTTAAGCCTGCCCCCTGTGTGACGTCATTTGCGTGTGAATGGAAGACAGTGATCGTAGATGGAAGTCACGCCCGCTGTTTCGCAAAGGCGTCAATGTTGTCTGGGTAACTCCTTAACTCCTTTGAATTTGTGTGTATTTGCTACAGCGTGCACCTCGTGAGTTTTAAGGCTATTTCCGCTGTATGTTTTTTTTTTTTAAATGTGCGTCCTAAATGCCGTTTCCAGTCTATGTCTGCACTTAAATCCGTGAAAGCGCATTTCCGCTATATCTGGGCATATGTAACCGTGAAAGCGCATTTCCGCTATATCTGGCCATATGTAACTGCATTTCAGCTATATCTGGGCATATGTAACTGTGTTGTTCATTACCTTGGACGCTGTTTGTTATTAGCATTTGGCATGGCTTTGTAAACGGCCACATTTGTTCTTTGAGACGCCCACTGCCCCGTTCTTACACTCGACCACGCCCCCAAGGGACTACTTTTCCACTTTTAGCTGGATTTTTTTTAAATGTATATTGTTTTGCATCTATAGCCTATGTTCTTCTGCTACATCTCCCCTTTTATATGGTGTATTGTGTGTAGTGATTGGTGCATTACTTTTGTAGTTTACCTGGCTCAAAGGTTTGTGTTCTCTCTTTATAATAGTAGTATATATATATATATATATATATATATATATATATATATATATATATATATATATATATATATTGATAGATACGTAGTTAGATAGACAGAGAGACAGACAGACTGACAGACAGACAGACAGACAGACAGAAAGACAGATAATACACAGTGGTGATAGAGCCAATGTCATTATAGGTAGGTCTGAGTTTCAATAGTAAAGCCTTTTTTGGTCCCTTTGCACACAACTTTCCCAAACAATGTTTATGTAGTTTGAGTCCCTCATGGCCATAATCACACAGATCCATCACGGGGGTGCCAAGGAAAATAAGGGGGTACAAAAGTATGTTTTCCAATGGTAGTTACCATAGGAATGTTTGAAAAATGACTCAATGAAATGAAAACAAATTTGACACAAAGTTAGAACTTTACTCAGAAAGCATGCTTTTTTTTAATTCATGAAAAAACTTTCAGCAGTTTCTAAGAAATGTTCATAACCATGGCAGGCATTAGGAATAACATCAAACTAAGAGCAAAGTAACATTCTCATGCCGGACACACAGCTCGTTCCTGATGGTGATCACAAATATACCACAACATTTCCACGTTCAAAAGAACATTGCAAATATTAAAAACATCAACATTTAGACTGTATGATCTAAACTTTGAGACTTGCAAACTATTCAGCATTACATCAACAAATTCATGCTGAGTTTTAGTGTTAAACCCTTAATCAACGTTTTCCCGCTAACTGTGTAACCGTGCACTATCAACAATGTCCAAACACACCTCAACCAAACATTGTGCCCCTCCCAATTTTTTCCCCATTCCCATGTCAAACCCCCACTGACCGTTCTCCATTAACTCATATTCTACATAACTTGAGATTACCCCCATCCATAGACCGAACAACATCGTCTCCTTCTTGCCAAATCCTTTCCTTTCCAAAAGCAGTCATTTACTCACTACCGTCCTCTCTTCCTTTTCAGCTTGTGTATCCTGTCTCCGCCCCTTCAACTCAGCCAATTACCTCACGTTCCATTACCCACGCTTATACAGTCTAAATGTTGTTGTTTTTAATATTTGCAGTAAACCTCTGAGGAAGGGCTATGAATAAACCCGAAATGCATTGGGAACATGACCTGCTACTACTGAAGATGTTTTATGTAAATTTTGTGCCTCAGAAAAAGGCTTGGAATGGCATATCTGATTCATTAGAAATTTGAATACATAATCGTCTCCCTTGTGACAGGAGAAGGATATCAAATCAAATAAAATGGTGGAATACTTTTAATAAAATCTTTGGAACGTGGAAATTTTGTGGTATATTTGTGTACACCATCAGGAACCAGCTGTGCGTCCGGCATGAGAGCGTTCTTCGCTATAAGTTTGATATACTTTCGTTGCGTGATTGGAGGGCATACCACGTTTCCGGGTTTCCGTGACAAGTTTGAACAAGGAACAAATCTTTTTGAGAGTAAGTTGAAAAAAGAAATAAATAGGTGTACACTGTCATTCTGTCTTGAAAGGCATTAGGAATTAACCATGAAAAAAAAAGTTTCAGATATTTGGACCATTTTTTTCCATAGGATCCATAGTTTTAGTACGATGAATCCTTGCTGAATCCAATTTGTTCAAAAAAATATTCATTTCTGATTGGTTGTAGGAGCTTTTTCGGTGATTGCCCAGTTTGGTACCACATTTTCATAGAAGGATATCACAGTAGCAGAATAATTTTATTTTCTTGCCACAACATTGGAATAAAATGTTGGGGACGCCATTAAAGAATTCAGGATATCAGTCTCCAAGCCCTCAAAAAGGACACATATGGGAACAGTGAAATACCACCATGACTCCTTGTAGGGAGGCTTAAAATGACACCCTTGTTGTTAAAAAAAATCATTATGGGACTCTCTGTGAGTCCTCTAATGTTTTTAAGGGAAACGGCTGATGTCTCACCGAAGCAAAATTCCTTACCATGGTGCTGCAGGTCCAGGAAAGTAATCAGTACCGTAGATCCAGCAACAGTGAAGGAAGCTTGCATGGTACCACTCATCATAGTAAGGAAACTTCCTTTTGGAACTGTGGAGCTAAAAAAACAGAATGGTAGGCTTCTGGATTTGGCTACTAGCAACAGGGTGTAAGCTGCCTACAAAGGATTGGGCACCCGCCCATGGAGGCTTGGATGCACGGCTTGGCCAATGGGAATGCCCTGTGGCCAACCTCCGATGCGCACAGCCAAACGGTATGTGCAGTGGAGGTTGGTTTGGCAGCTTGCGAAGGGTTAGGCAACTGGTCTGACTGCTGGTCAAGTCCTGTGACTGACCCCAGCTAATCATGGTTGAAGGAAGTCCACAAAGGTGTTTAGTTACTGAAAAAGGGTTAGTCATCTGCAAAGGGCTTTGGTGCAGGGCCTGGTCAGAGTACAAGCACTGCAGCCAACCTCAGCTGCACACGGCCGAAGGTGATGCACAGAGGGAGTTGACTGCTCACAGAGACATTTCAGCCACCCTATGCATGGTTGAAGGCCATAGACAGGGTGGATGGCTACACACAGAGGATTGTGCGTCCAACCTCTGCTAAGCGCTCAATGCACAGAGGGGATTGGTCACCCACTGAGGGTTGACTGCAAGTTTAAGGTTTGGAACAGGGCCTGGCTGGAAACCAGGCCCTGTGGCCAACACCTGCTGTGCATGGCTGAAGGCCTTATGGAGTGGTGGGTGGGTGCTCTAGGAGGGTAGGTTGTGATGGACATACAAACAAAAGTTGCGCAATGCTGGAGTTGACCACCCACTGAGGGTTGGCTGCCAAGGTCATGCCAAGGTCAGACCACCTCAGAAAAGAATGAAGAGGTTGACGAAACCCAATGTGAGAAGGAGGTACATTATTTTCTATCTCAAAGAAGCTTCTCATGTCCACCCTCCAGGCACCCACAGCCTGAGCTCCTCGTAGTTCACAGCCCATCATTTGGAGTTCCATAACAAATAGTCAAACATAGTTCAGGCCAACTAGGAAAGAAGAGGCTGACCTTAGAAGACAAGAAAACCAAACTAGGACTGGTGTCTAGTGAAGATGGTGACTGCAATGGTATGGTATCTACAGGTGAGACACACACTTGCCTAAAAAGTAATGCCCATCTTTGTGGTTGGGAGGACTCTAACAAATGATTTGCTTCCTGGGAAAAGGCAGGGTAGACAAGTAGACCTGGAGAGCATTATTATGGGAGTTGGTACCAACAATGAGGAGGGATACACTTCTAACTCTAAGCTAGGTGGTAGATGTATCATACACACACACATGTAAGAGGCCCTAGTGCTGAAGTTTAGTTTTACATCTGAAGAATACCAGAAGAAGTTCTGTGATACACTCAAAGAATCACCACAATTCAGGAAGGACTTTGTAGATATCTCATGAAAAGCACTCAAGGCTCACTGAAGGACAATAAAGTGATACTAATGAAGGGCTCAACAATTTGATTATAATAGAGCATATTGTATGCCATTGCTGTTTAGAGCATCTAGTGGAATCCATGCTGAATGAACCCAGGAAGCTTGGAAGGGCAGCTGATATGTGGGTACTTACTAGGGGCCCCCAAAACATCACAGTGGAATGATACCAAAAAGAGTGGGCCAGGGAAAGAATGGCAGCATCAGGTATCAAATAGACAACTCCTTAGGGCCCCAAATGTTTGAAAATCAGAAAGAGTATTAACCCACTCCTGAAAATTAGGGAATTGTGCTTTGACTGCCTGTAGTCAGTGCACAGAAAGGGAGATTCTTCATGCTCCAACAGAAAGGTTAACACTAGTAGGCATTCCACTAGTGCCCTAGATGCCCTAGTAGCCCTTAGCGGGGAGATGGACACAAAGCATAAACTGATAATCCCTGAGTGTTCCAAATACTACTTCCAGAGAGTCACAGTGAATGCAGTCCCTGTCACTGCTCTGTGGGATACCTGTGCAAGCCACACCATGATGGCGAAAAGGCTTGTTTCTCCAGACCAGTGTCTGCCAGAGCAGGCCTGTAGGGTAAAGACTGCATCCTTAGCAATGTGCTCCCATCGGCAAGAAAAGAGTTGGTAGTGGTGTCAGCCCTGGGAATCCCAAATAACACAGATTACGGGGGTCTTGTTCCTAAGCATAGGATACAGAAGCCATGTAGAACAGTAAGGGGTAGGAAGTGGATGCCATCCACAGTGGGAAGGCCTATGGGCCAAAGGTTACCTGCTGTGCCAGGTAAGGCCCTCAATTCAGGCACTATTAAGGCCACCTCTATCCTGGAAGTCCCGCCTGCACTGTTACTGCGACAGGAGATAGGGGACCTGGGCTAGACAGACTCCTACAAGACACAGACAGTGTGTGTCACCTTTGAGGGTGATTGTGTGTACACCCTAGAAATTCTGGTGTGCCGCGGTCAATCTGACGGTACAGTACAAGAGATGGCATAAGTGTTAGTTAAAGGAGGGTTTCTGCAACCTGAAGTTGTAGCCCCCACTTTTGCAAATTTCTGAGGCCCAAAAGAACAGAGGAGCAAGTGGGTTACCATATTCCAGCCCAAAGGCCGTAGAGGATGCCTTCTTCAGGCACCAGATTGGAGCATCCATCTTACAGTCGATGGCTAGGGGATTGCTTTCTGACACTATAGCTGTCAGTGGTTTTTGTTCATTGCTTGCCTTTTGGGCAGAGCTGGCCCTCACTTAGTGACAGATTCCTGAACTAGGGACAGGATGTGCCACATCACCTGGTTGCCCATGATTGTGATATGCACTTACTTGGAGGCCTCTGTGGGTAAGGTAGGATGAGCTCTGTCCCTTCTGGGCCCCTCAGAAGAGAACAATGTTACCAATGGACCAGCTTAGAGGCTTGGGCTGAGCTTGACATAGTGGGAGTACTGTCAACCGTGGAACATGAAGGTAAGCCCAAAACTATGAGATGGTCCAACTCCCTACAGGAGGTGGACTTGGAAGTGTCATGGGAGATTGGAACTGAACCTGTAAAAGTAGAGGACTTTTCCATATTCATTCTCCTTAAAACAAGTAGAATTATCAAGTGAATGGTTGTTGCTCCTTGGCTTTTTAGCTAGGGAGTGCCTGTGTGAGAAAATGCCCCTTTTTGTATGGTCACCCTCATATTGTGATGACTTTTATTGCTGGTCTTTAGACTTTGCTTACTGAGGCACTACTGGCCAGTGCTGCTCAGTGTATATGCTAAGCTTCCACAAAACATTTGGAGATTTGCTAATCCCTGGTTAGACAAGGTAACGTTTTTACAAGGCCACAGTACTTGGTGCAGAAATGCACTCATGTCAAGATAAATGCCCTGGTACATGCCCTTTTGGGCCTATTTCCAGTAAGGCAAGCAGGAACAATGAAAATGTGGGCAGGGTTGCACCCGGAAACTTTTATTCAATAGGTTAAGAAGTGCTCATGGGTTGCCCCCACCCACTAGCTGGTACGAAGCATAAATATGGCAACCCAACGCACCTTCATCAGACTAGAACAAGGGTGCTAGGCAGCCTGAACCTGCTGCATTTGGCATCTGTAACCTCTGAGAAGGACCTGAGGAGGTTGGACCCCCCTCCACTTGTAATCAAAGAGCAGAAAATTCAGTGTGGCTCGAGGAACATAAAAAGGCTCAGAACATTCCTGTGAAGAATCCCCAACAAATCTTTCTAATGACAACTGGGTTTTGCTGTTGCCTTCTTTCTGACACCATATAAGTCTTTAAGTGCTCCCTCCTGAGGTTACAGGGCCTTCGTACTTCAGTAGTTGTCTTGGCACCAAATGAAGTTTGGGAATTTTTTCAAAACTTTTTCTTCAGTACACCAGAAGTTCAAGGGGACCAAATGTGAAATGTATCCGGTCACAGATCCACAGCGCTAGACTAAATTTCATGTTTGTCCAAAGTGGAAAGCGTTTTTCATCAGAAAAACGCAAATAGAATTGGGCTGAATTACAGGTTGGTCCCATTCAGAGAAGAGTTTTCCCTCAGAAAAAGAACTTAGTTCCTTTTAAAATTAGCACTTGACAACTTTTTTTAATTGCCCAACTACCAGGCTGTAGTGGGATCAATCTTTAAAGGACTCATGCCCCATTGTGGTCAACCTCAAATTGTGTGTGTCAAGGTACCAGTCTACTGAGACCATTTACGACAATTACTGCTTTGTGCTTCTTGGTGCTATTCTCTCATAAATGTTTACAAAAAATCATATCTCTGACTTGAATGTAATTTTGTTCTTTATATTTTACTCTATTTCTATTAATTGCAGTGGGATTTTTACGCGGTTGTGTTTTTGAGTTTCTAACTGTTTTGGTACTTCTAAATGCTTTACACGTTTTTGCTAAATTAAGTCTGTCTGCTCTGTTCTATAACTAGCAGAGGTTGAGCTCAGGTTTAAATAACTGAAATGTTTGACTGGAATTAACAAGACAGTGACTTTAGTACTTGTTGTGAGCACCTAGCCACCCCAACTAATACAGCACTTTCTCACATATCCTATGCTCAAAGCTACTGTATTTTCTTAAGTCCTTCTTGAACACTTCTTCTGAACCCTATTGGGGTAAATCTACTTTGTGTATCTGACCCATGCACCTTCTCTGTCAACTTCAAATCATGCCTAGGTTCCGGTCTACTGAGACCACCAACCACAACTGCAGCTTTGTGCTTCTTGATGGTATTTTCTCTTAAATCTTTAGCAAATTCATATCTGATATCTAAGTCATTTTGCTAATTATGTTTTTCTCTGTTTTTATAAATTCCACTTCCTCTAAGTCTTTCCTGAACACCTCCGAATAAACTCATCTACACATGCATTTGAATCTCCCTTTGGCTGCTGATGCACATCCCCCAGTTTAGAACGCATTGCATAGACAGGAGGAGACACTCTTAAGCCTGTAATCTAATTCCAATCTCTTCTTCTGATGTCATTTGAAATGTCATCAGTGATGTCATGAGTGATGTCACTGACAATGTCATGAGTGATGTAATATGTGACGTCATCAGCAGTGCATTGCGGGCGCGCGAGTTATAGTTAGCTGAACTAACTATAACGGGGGAATTTCACAGGTTTTGTATGAGTAAAATGACCAGCTAACTATAACTGGTGTGAAACCTATGTTTTTTTCAGTAAATTTCAAAGGTTTTTAAAATGCTAATTCCTAACTATAACGTGTGTGTTTTTTTTAAATGCCTATTCCTATCTATAACGTGGCTGAAACCTATGGTTTTTTCAGTGAATTTCAAAGGTTTTTTAAATGGTAATTCCTAACTATAATGTGGCTGAAACCTATGGTTTTTTCAGTGAATTTAATGGTTTTGTAAATGATAATTTTTAAATGTAATAATTGTTATATTTTTTATACTGATTTACTACATTATTATAAATTATTTATTTTTAGATATATTATTTTTTTAATTACATTACATATTTTTAATACAAATTGAAAAAACAATGTTTGTATACCTCTCTGCGACGCAGCCCCCTGGAGGGTTTGCAGAGGGGGAACTAATTCCCTTTGCATACTGGGGGTCCCTGAGGCCAACTAGCCCACCTGGAACCTCCAGTATGCGCTAGGGGGCTGCATTGCAGAAAGGTGTAATGAGGCCACACCCTTTTTTACACCGCTCTGCAACGCAGCCCCCGGACGCGTTTGCAGCGGGGGAACTGATTCCCCTTGTATACTAGGGGCCAACTAGCCCACCTGGAACCTCCAGTATGTGCCAGGGGACTGCATTGCAGAGAGGTGTAATGAGGCCACACCCTTTTTTACACCTCTCTGCAACGCAGCCCCCGGGCGGGTTTGCAGAGGGGGAACTAATTCCCCTTGCATACTGGGGTCCCTGGGGGCCAGCTAGCCGACCTGGAACCTCCAGTATGCGCCAGGGGGCTGCATTGCAGAGAGGTGTAATGAGGCCACACCCTTTTTTACACCTCTCTGCAATGCAGCCCCCTGGCGCGTTTACAGAGGGGGAACTTATTCCACTTGCATACTGGGGGTCCCTGTGGGCCAACTAGCCCACCTGGAACCTCCAGTATGCGCCAGTGGGCTGCATTGCAGAGAGGTGTAATGAGGCCACACCCTTTTTTACACCTCTCTGCAACGCAGCCCCCGGGCATGTTTGCGGAGGGGGAACTAATTTCCCTTGCATACTGGGGGTCCCTGGGGGCCAACTAGCCCACCTGGAACCTCCAGTATGTGCCAGGGGGCTGCGTTGCTTTGCCCCGGGTGGGGGGGCGGCGGTCCCTGGGGCAGTGTGGGGGGGGCACCGAGACCGCCCTCATCACGGCCACCGACGACATCAGGTCCCTGCTCCACAACGGGGAAACAGCGTCCCTCATCTTACTGGACCTATCGGCAGCATTCGACACCGTATGCCACCGTACCCTAATACAGCGCCTCAGCAACACCGGAATCCAAGGAAAGGCCCTGCAATGGATCATCTCGTTCCTCGCCGGCAGAACCCAGAGAGTCCGCCTCCCCGTTCCAGTCGGCGGCCACCGAAGTCATCTGTGGCGTCCCGCAAGGCTCCTCGCTCAGCTCCACCCTCTTCAACGTCTACATTACCCCCCTTGCAGCCATGGCACGCTAACACAACCTTAACATCATCTCCTACGCCGACGACACCCAGCTCATCCTCTCCCTCACCAACGACCCCCCCACCACCAGAGCAAACCTCCAGGAAGGAATGAAAGGCGTTGCGGAATGGATGAAGCTCAGCCGTTTGAAACTGAACTCAGATAAGACAGAAGTCCTCATCCTGGGACCATCACCCTCTGCTTGGGACGACTCCTGGTGGCCACCTGCCCTGGGCTCCGCACCCAAACCAAAGGACCACGCACGCAACCTGGGCTTTATCCTGGACTCCTCCCTCACGATGACCAAGCAAGTCAACACCGTCACGTCATCCTGCTTCAACACCCTGCGCATGCTCCGCAAGATCTTCCGTTGGATGCCCACCGACACCAGGAAGACGGTCACCCAGGCCCTGGTCACCAGCCGACTGGACTACGGAAACACCCTCTATGCTGGCACCACAGCCAAACTACAGAAAAAATTCCAGTGCATACAGAACATCTCAGCACGACTTATCACGTTCAGACTCCTCACCCACACACACAAGGCTCTCCACATACCTCAACAACCGCCTCACATTCTACACGCCCACCCGCCAGCTCCGCTCCGCCAGCCTCGCCGTCGCCGCCGTCCCACGCATCTGCAAGACTACCGCCGGAGGCAGATCCTTCTCCCACCTGGCGGCCAGGACATGGAACTCCCTCCCCAACCACCTACGACTGACCGGGAACCATCTATCCTTCAGGAAACAGCTCAAGACCTGGCTCTTCGAGCAGTAGCGGACATCCCCCCAGCGCCTTGAGACCATACGGGTGAGTAGCGTGCTTTACAAATTCCGTGATTGATTGATTGATGGAGCACCCCCCACACTTTATCACTATGCCCCGCGATTTGGTCCCCCCGGGGGGTAATTTAAAAAAAACATACTGGTGTCGGAGGGGATGATTTACTAGGGGCAGGAGGGGCCAGGGGGACTCAGCGCACAGCTTTCAGAAGCCGCGCTGGCGAGACCGTGAGTGAGAACTAAGGGGAATAGGGCGGCTTAAATTGCACCGGGGCTGTCCTGGACCTCTTGCTCTAAAACAGGAAAAAACATACATATGAGCTTTTGGAGACTTAAGCTTGGAGTTGTACAATTTATTTGAAGACACAGCTTCTAGAAATAATCAGTGATAGCATAAACACCACATAGTACTTGGTCCTGTACCCAGCATTCTCTTGAAAGTCACATGGACCAGTTTGAAATTACAAAGTACAGATTACAGCAGCTATGAGAGAGAGAAACTATACTTTAAGAACACTGGTGAGGCATGAGGCATATTGTATAGAAGAGGTTAAGCACATATTATTGGGCACACTCACCACTACCTGTAAGATGTCCTGAAAGTATTAGTTCAAAGACTTTAAATGCAGTGCGGATAAAACAAAGTCAGAGAAAACATAACATTTCAAATAATGGAATACAACTTTAAATGCAACAAGGAAAACGCATTTCATTACAGCAGAATATACAATAGAGTAGAATCTAAGTACATGAAACCTAAGTACATGAAACAAGGGCTATCTCGAGTAACCCCTGGGAAAAACTCTTGTCCGCCACCCATGTGCTGACGGGAGTAGTTCAACGATAATCGGGCGGACCACCCTTTTATACTTGTTCAGGGGTGAGGGGCCTATGGTCACGCTATATTACGTCACCTCGAACCACATATCCTTCTATCGCCTCTCACGCCCCTGCCTGGTGACTTTCCCATCATTCGTGTAGAAGTGACTACCTTCTCGTAATTGTGTGGCACGTATGCTAGCCTAGACTGAGTTCCTGCCATTCTGACTGGAAGTTTGTCATTAATCAGAAATGTGTTATTATTGCTTTGAAGGGTTCTATTCATGTGTCAATCAGGCAGTCTGCGATAATACTTCGCCACAGTTATCCTCAGTTTATCGGATATCTTGCTTGACGTAGCTGTGGTGGGAACTTCCCTTATTCTATTCATGGCTTAGGTGGGGGACGTGGGGCATGTTGCAAGATTTATAGAGGAACTTGACTTCTACAGTGTGTGCGAAATATACAATGAGGTGGGGCCTGGCAGGGGTGCTGAGCTTTGCAGACAAGAGCAGCTGGGTGAAGCTTGGGTCAGACCTGCTTTCTGATTCTGCTTAAACTAAGAGAAAATGGCAGTGCTCAGGGCAACGTAACTGAGGCCTGTAACTTCTAAATAGCAGGGCCCACACAGGGGTCATGTTATGCAGGTGACAGGTGTGTCCTTGGATAGCTGTGCAGCTAAAAATTCTCCCTCCAACATTCCCCCCTCAAGTTCGAAATTCGAACTTTATCAAATCATCTTTAAACACCATTCGAACTGCATATTTAGCTAGAGATGGGGGGTGGCCAGGGCAATTTTATGAAGAATTTGTTCCCAAACCCTCTTCTGGTCCAATCTCTTACACATGGTCTCATAGGGAGGTACTGACTTTCAGAGGGGGCCTGCGCTGAGTGAGGGTCAGGGATGGTACGCTCTATGTTCAGCACTGCTATCTCTACATCTTCCCCTTGTCCCCTGCGTGTACCTGTGTAGTTCATCTCAACTATCTTAGACCTTAATCTTCTAACATAATGCAACATAATCTGTGTTCAAAATTACACAACCACAAGCACACATAATATAGGCATTATAAAATTTAGTACTGCAGATAGCCATGAAGGCATCCAGTCCAAGTTGGACCAATTACTTAAAACATCTGCTTCTGCACTTCCATCCTCAGGCATCTGTCTCCCCAAATTGTCCAAGTCCTCAATGGCCTTTGTAAGTGTTCCGTTATCAGCATCATCGGCCAAAATGAAGACACAGCAGGACGATTTTCCCATTCTGTCGCAACCACCACTATTCATCGCAATTAACTGGTCTAGAACATAGCGTTGTTCCAGAACCATTAGTCTCAAAGGTCGTAGTTCTTCTTCCACGGCGTTGAACCCATCACGGGTGTTGTTAACAAGCTGCATCAGTTCATATCTTGTTACTTGGAGCCATTGAGCATTGGCTTTGATCTGGAACATGGGGATAACTCCCCCAAAGAAAAGTTCAGCATCGTTGAAATCTTCCGGAACCTCATGGAATGTGTCATCTGAGGAGTACTTATTGACTTCTCTTTTTCGGTGGTGGGGCAGGGTGACATCACCTGCCATTGGGTGTGTGTGGATGCGGGAAATGTTCACTGCTGGGACGACGAGATGCCATTCATGCATCGTCAAGATAGAACAAAGTCCTTGCCATTGGGGAGGCAGCTGCAGATACATATTTTCTCCGCATATCCAATAGATGCCAATGAGGATGGACGTGCTGTACTTCGAGTCCGAATTAGTACTAGTGCTCTTGTAATTGGCATTCCTGCCCACAGGTACCGTTCCATTACCTAGGAAGCAAAGGAGAGGAGACTTTAGCTTGTATTCTTTTTCCTGTGTGTATGGTGTACCCTCACTGGACGTGTATCTTCTAGTTTCCCTACCCCATATCTCATCACACTCCCTTTCTATCTCTACATTTAAATTATGTTTGTGCTCTTGTCCTATAGCTGTGCTACCTAAGGAGGCTGCCTTACATATTATGTCATGTGGACCATTCCACTTATTGTCGAAATAAATGTTGGCCTTCAGGTGCAGAATATGTCTCCACTGACAAGGGCATGTGTCATGGGTGTTGTTACATCGGTGATGTTCAGGTGAGTGGCATTTCGATGGGGGTGTTGGGAAGGTGAAGTACCCTAGTTTCTTATAGTGATGTTCCCAATCCTGCATTATGTCAGCAGGTACGTTCATATCACGGTAAACCTCCATTCTCCTTTCTATTTCCAAGGTATTGGTGATGTCCCTAAATGTTCTCATACTTGTCATCCCACTCTGTTGTATTTACAAATGCATCATCCACTTTGGCTGAGTGGAGCTGTATCTGACCATGTATGCGGCAAAGAAACAAGTGTAAAAGACATTTGGCTGTGGGTGGTGGGACTTCTTTAGGAAATATCAATTCATCTGTGGCTACAGCGTGTGGAATGTGAGAACATACAAAGCATGACTCATTTGTAGCTTTTCTTCCCACCTCCCTCATGTCTCCGTACCACATGTTATCTAACAATGCGTTATGGGTACCATCATTCTGTACTGACACACCAGGGTGCTGGGAGGAAAAATCAGGCATAGAGTGCTGGTCGAAGGTGTAAACAACTGTGTCTTGGAAATTACTAACCCAGTCTGCCATAAGTCGAGTATGCGATGTATATCTAACTGGCACTATCTCGCTACTCATTCTATGACTAAGACTTCTTTTATTTTGGCGGGATCGTCTTGGGGTACCTGGCACAGTGGGGATCAAGATGATATCGAGTGTCAAGTCCCTCCCTGTAGGGTCAGCATGGTGTACAGAAAGTGTCAAGATAGGCACAGAGGTGTCATAGTTACTACTGGTGCTTATCCCAGTTTCCTTGTTAGCAGGAAGTGTCTTGTGCATGGGGAGCTCTGTGGTCGTTACAAATCTAATATTGCTAGTATCTTCTCTCTCTCTCTCAGATTGCACTGCTAACCAGTGAAATGCTGTTAATGAAACTACAAACATAATAAAGAAAATAATTGCTGTACATATCTTTATAATTAAAATCTTGACATGGAGGGTTGTTCTGTTGCTGCGTCTCAGTCCGTAGGCCATCATACGATCTTCACATTCTTGTAAAGTCTGTGGGTACATGATGTCTTCAATGTTCAGATCTTGGATGGTGACGAGTGGAACCTCAAAAAGTTCATTTGCAAGTGTTCGTTGAATTTAAAGTCTCTCCACTTCCGGACTGCTCCTTTACAAAGATGTGTGTCCCAAAGCAGATAGGCGGAAGTTCATCAGAGATAGGACCCTTGTTCTTTTCTTCGATATCTGGATGGAAAGGAACTTTGGAGCACGCATTAGTGCACATAAATGAACAACAATTCATCGTTTATAATATCAGAAGAGGGCCCAGTATTTTATTTTAAGTCTGGTGGAGAGAACAACCATATTCATTGATCTGTCAGTGACAAGCCGATGAGATGTGATGTGATGATCAGAGCTGGGAGTGTTTCTAAGTGTAGACAGAACAACGAGAAGGCAATATAGCCATTCCTTCCCAATTGTGGCACTTATCTTGCTGATCTTGGCTTTGAACAGGCCTAACATTGTCGCAGTTGTTCAAAAGAATGATGTCTGAAAAAATGACTGTCACAGTCACTGCGGGTCACTGCAACGGCATCCAGTAATCCTCAGTGACATATGACCTCATGAAGTAGGAAGTTAGCTGCGGCCTTTGCGTCATAATGGACACATGGTCCAACTTAAATCCACAGTGAAAAAGGGGCACACCACTAACATGATGTGTCTTATTATTAGGCATCTGTCAATCATGTCTACATAGTTAATGTGGAGCTCTAAAAAGGACCCTAAAAAATGAAAGATGAACCACTCTGTCTGCAAAGTTGTGGACATGATATCATGTGAGGCCTGTGTAGGAAGGTGCAACTGACTGAGTGCTATTTGCAGAAGGGCCTGTGGCATGACAGGCTTTCCTGTCATTGTCTGTCTGTAAAATAAAATATGAAATATCCTGTTGTACTCCCCTCTCTTTCCTCAACTTTTTTCTTCAGGTGGGGCACTTCTCTGTGTCTCTCTAAGGTGCAGCTGTGCAATACAATCATAGTGCTGTGTATAACTAATAGTGTATGGGCATGATGTATCTTCTTGCACTGTTGAGGGTGTATTTTGGGCAAGCAGAATGGGGGGCACAGTCAGTTTGTGCTGGGGATAGAGATGGTGCATGTCCGGGCCTTCTGGCTACTGCTTTCATATTCATAATTCAGATATACGACCACCTCTGAAATCCGCACATTTCAGTCTGACAATATTTTAATACTGAGCATTGCTTTCTCCCTGCATACGTCCTCTTAACATAGAAATCTACTTTATATCTGTATTCACTTTTACTTTCCCAGCACTGGGGCTGTGTGAAGTAACTACTGTACAGCTGTGCATATCTGAAAACCTATTCCTTATCTCCTCTCATTCATCTTAACATACATATTCCTTACTATTTATTTCACCTAACTGTGTGATCTTGGGCCACTCATTTCTCTTGCTCATTTCCATAGACCAACGTATTGTTACACAATACTTTTCCCTTTCTCATCAATCTTATTGGTAACTGTCGACTACAGGAAACCTTTTTCCTGTTTGGCTCTACGCCCAGAATATGCACTTGGCCAGGAAAGCTACTTGTGAACCTGGTCCGAAAATAAAAAAACAACCCCGTTGACTTTTCAGTTCTTTTTAATATCTGAAAACATGTGCTGTCTCTATTTGCAATATGCAAAATATACGTATCGTATTATAGAAATAAAGATGGCTTATTTGTAATGCACCTGTTCACTCAGAATGGTATATTTATGGTAAACAGCAGATCTCTATTGTCCCCAACTCAAGGTATTTCTTGAATCCACCTTAGAAGGATGAAATACTCAATAGGCCTAGCAGCACATGATCTCATGTCTACATCTGAAAAGAAATGCGATGCAACTAGTGTGCATTCCATTCCATCATTTTATATCTTTCTTGTGCCTGTGTCAGCTGCTGCTGAATTTTGGGACGTAAGAGTAAATAATTTTATTTAGTTGCTCTATTTTGCAATATTTGGTGAAGTATACAGTGTGAATTATATTTGACCATTCACATAACATAACTATCTATTTCTGACCCAAAATGCAAACATAGAACTGACAGTCTGCGTGCACTTGGGAACCGAAAAGGGCATTGTGCCTTTTTCATTGAAACATATTCTTATCTTTCATATTTAATTTGGCCATCAGATCACGTGGACTGTGGTGCATGAAGTAGACGCTCCTCAACACCTTTATCTCCTGTCTCTATTTGTACCCATTCTGTGAAAGGGACCCTTAATCTTTTCAGAGAAATCTAATGTGTTTATGCTCTAGTTGGAAATAGGCAGTGCCCTCTCCTTGGTACAGGAGGATGTGGCACCTGTGTCAATCAAAAAACTATACGTGTTGTTGTTAATCATGACATTCACAACTGGGTCCACTCTAATCTTTGTGAGACATGACAACAAGGGACACACTAGAGTTGTCTGTGTGTTTATCCTGACTTGAATTGCCTCCAGCCTTGTGCTGCTGGATGGTGCCCTGTGAAACCGAACCAATGGGGGGCAGAACTGAAGCTCCTTGTGATACAGGGGCTTGTGTCAGGGGCACCATTTTGTACACAGGCATGTGTTGCTGAGGTAAATGTTGTATCTGATGTTGTGTTACCTGTGTGTTACCTCCTGGTGTATTTAAGGCACTTTGTGAAACATTGGTGACAGTAGTCACTTGACTCACTGGTGTATCTAGCCTAACTGCATCAAGAGTCTTTCTTTTCTTTAATTTCTGCTGTTCTAATTCAGCAGTTGTGTTCTCAATAGCTAATTGCCTTATTTATGACATTAGAGATCCGATGTCTGAGACATCTGGAAACTTCTGGCGCAGTTCGTTCCATAGCGCTGATCTTATTTTATTGAAAGGATCACCATCTAATTCTGAATTAGTGGTGCAAAGCCCTGTGTTGATGCGTAAAAACATATCCTCTGCATCCTTTCCAATCAGGGATGTGAGTAGGCTTTTCATATCCCAAATAGCCAATGACACACTTGAAGTGTCATTTTCAAAGGCTTCTATCCACTTTCCTGCACCCTCCGTGAGGGGTGGGAGTTCTCTCTTCAAATTTTCTTTGTCCGTTAGGGACCAAGTTACTGAGGTAGGGGGGTCATTGACCTCCTTGGACAGCAGGGGCAGCTGGTGTGTTACCCCTGTGGGTCTTGTGTGACAATACCTGCGTGCGTATTTCTTCCAGACCCTTAGGCCTTCGTGCATGTAGGTATAGTTCCAATCGTCATTTCCTTTTCCCTGCAATATACATTCTTCAGCAGTGGCCATTTCATCTGGCTCAAAGGAACCCTCTCGGGGCCAAACCTTCATTCGAGATGCATTAGCTTCTGTCCAGTCTGCCAATTTATCTGAGAATGGATTGACATACAGGTCACTCCCTTCTCCAAGTATCACTATCTCTTTTGGCGTCAGACCATTGATCAGTGGCGGTCTTGGCCTGTCAAGGGTCATATGGTGCAGTACACCAAATCTGGCGGTGTGCAGACCTGCTGTACCTAATGCATCACATTCCTGTTGGACGTCATCCAGTCGCCCATAGTCACCTAGTACTGCAATTCTTTCTATCTCTCTTCTTCTCTGCCTTCTCCTCTCTTCTGCCTGTTCGAACATTTTTGGCAGATCCAAATTGTCTCGCTCTAGCCTACGTGGTGTAACTTCTGGAGGTGATGCCTGAGGCATAGGCGTAGGTGGTCGAGTGTTATAGTTAATGACTGTAGACGGAGCTTGGGGCACACTTAAGGTGGCTGTGAGAGAAGCTGCTATGTTGATCTGTGGTGGGGCCACACTTTGTGCTTCCTGATGTAAGTCTATCCATGGCCCTTGCTGTGGCATGATAGATTGGACTCCACCACTGTGTGGCTTTACCTCCTTCACACTACTAGCTACTTCATTTGGGGCTTGTTTTTTCTTTGCACCCATCTGTTCAGTCATTCTATCCCCTATACTGGCTAGGTATAATGACAGTTGCTGGAGTGCTACTGTATTTCCTGTGGGGCTTCCTGAGTACAGTGTGTGTGATATGTCCCCTACTTCTTTACCTGTTCTTTGGCATAGGTCACTTTCTGTCCTATTCCTGCTAATGTCTCCCTCAGTTACTACCTCAGAGGGATACTGTTCACTGTCTTTCTTTACTTCATTGAATTGTAGCAGGTGTTCTTTCTCTCTATTAGGACCTGTGTTAAGGGGCTGCCACTCATTATACTGACTCTGTGTATTGCAATGCTGGTGGCTCGGGAATCGGAATGGGCCATAATGTCTTGTTCTTGTTCTTGGGGTATCGTGATCCTCAGTAAGGGAAGTGGGTGCTGGGCTGTCGAGTCTGGGGAGTGTCATGTAGGAGCTATGCTGTGAACCACCAGAGGCTTCATGGCTCTCTTTGTTTTCTTCCTGCTGGGGGCTGCAGAGTTGGACACGTCTCATTTTTATTATCAATAGCGTGTCAATTCGACCTGGCATTACTGAAGCTGTATCCTGCAGTGCTGGACTTTGCGAACTTAGGGATAGCTGGCCTAATGTACTCTCTGAAGTACTATCTTGTGAATTATCTGAGATGTCTGGGGCTGAGGCATCGTCATGGCCTCTGGCTGCCTGGACATCTGATAAGAGTTCTATGTCAGTCTTTATACCCCGTCCTAAATTAATGTCATCTGCGTCATAGGCTGGTGGATGTGCTGTGGGTGTTGACATTATCCTTCTGTGTTGTGTGTAGGCTGGCGTAAGTGTGCAACGCCACCGGGTATTATTGTCAGCCTTACCTGCTGTAAGTATGTTATGTCAATTCCTAGGGCTGAGATTAGCGTCAAAATGACTGTACATGTCAGGGGTGAGACAGACTCAGGGGATGTTGCTGTATCCTCAGAAAGGGCAACAACACAGCCGTTCACTATGTGTACCGTAATCTGTAGTCTTGGATCTTGTGTCGGCTGTCTGCTCATCTCCTAGAGTCGAGTTGTCTTTGAGGTAGGCTATCTGTGGCAGTGAATGTGGCGAAACTAATCTCCTTTTAACATGCGGCTTTGTAAATATGCCCACATTTCTGGATAATGTGTCGTAGAAGGGTGTCTTTGTAATAGTTCTGTGAGTCTTGGTGATAGCTGCTGCTGCAGCTGGTCATGCAACACGTGGGCGTGATGCTCACAGCCTAGTGGAGTGAGGGTATCCGGTGAATCTCCCTGCCCCTCCGGGCAGCTGGTGCTTGGAGGAGGCGGTGTGAGTGAACACTGGTGAGCAGTATCAGGGCTTTCGTTACTTACTACACTACCTACTGACTGGAGTGTGAGTTGTGTGTCATCAGTGGGGGATGTATACGTTGGCACTGGGAGGCACAGTTTCACTAGATGCAATGTGGATGCCCTTATCTCAGTACCCTGTGTGAGTGGTATTCCCAACAAGTCCCACGCTTTAGATATCAAGGATATTTCCTTTCTGTTAAATTCTCTATGAGTTTGTGCGCTCACGTTCTGCAGTGATACAATTTTATTGTTCAATATGTGTAGGACTACCTCAACTTGTTGTCCACTATAGCTCATCTGTACTTTCCTTTGTTATATGTATGTATATGTATTAAAAACAGGCTGACCTCCTGTCCGTTGTTTTCCGGGTCGGGGCAGTTTACCACAAGCACAATGCTTCTATGATGACTGGATACCTCTTATACTCATGTATCCTATTCCTAGCGTGGAATGCAGTTAAAAAAGAGAAAACATTTCTCATTTATTCTAAACGATCTGTATTTTAAAAATAACGCAGAGCACTTCCCTGAGACTTCCCTCGTGAGCCTGCAGTGCTTGTAGAGGGAAGGGGAAATCCTGAATGCCAGATGCACACAGGGGAGCAGCAGCAAGAAAAAAAGGAAAACAATATATATATATATATATATATGACAACCGTGGTGCTCGAAATGCCGTAGCTTATAGACTCTCTTCAGTTAGTCAGTGGCAGATCAACATACATGGGAAACACAGAAATGCATTTACAATCTCCCTAGTTATTGAATCTCGCTAAAAGAACAGTCTTCAAATGATGGTCACAAAATATATTTAGCAGCAATTTCTACTTAGCGGGCCCCCCCCTAAGTGATAATGGTACGGGGCCAGACATCACAGTTGTGCACAGAAGTCCCTACTTAGCAGGCCTTTTACCCTTAAGTGGTAATATTGGTATGAGGCCAGACAACACAGTGTTACACAGAAATTCGATGTTCACAGGTTATAATCAGTCAAGGAAAAATGAACGATCACAATACACCTATAAATCAATAGTATAGTCTCGCTATGGTCAGCCTCTGTGCCAGCCAGTGACTCCCAACAAAAAAGACCATGAAAACAGTAAGGATCACACAAGTTAGTTCTATGAACCTAGAAATATATTCAACATTAAACACTAGGCGCTAACATGCAGGTCTGTGCCTGAACAGGTATCTAAAAAGAGGAAAATAAAATGTAAACACTTCAACAATTCTTTTACAAAAACCACGCTCTATGGCCACTAGGGTGTGCTAAAGTGTACCCTATACATGTGGGGTGTACCAACAATAATTAATAAACCACGTTTAGCTTGGCGAACATATAATGCCTACAATATGAGTAAATAAACTTCTTAGTCCCGCACAGAACTCTTCCCTTGACATACAGCAGGGGATATCACCGCTAAATTAAGGAAAGATCAAAGGTCACGGTAGCTAATCGGACCTGCTGAAACTCCTTCTTTCTCATGGACTACTGACATGAGAGATTACCTCGTCTCTGTCACTCCTATCAAACAGAGGATCACTTGCACGAATATACTGAAAAAGATGCTAGACGCAACCCTTTCCTTCCTTGACACCCTGTTGCAGATGTATCAAAGGCCCTCCCCCTGTGGAGAGGCTCCACAATAAGCTGAGAGACCTGCCACGTGCGGTCCTCCTTCCCTGAAACTTCAGAGGGTCACTTAAAAAAGCCTAAAAGATGTATTAAAGGTCCCCTCCCTCTAGAGAGGCACCGCGCTTAAGAGTAAATATAGAATAAGCCTTGACAATTCGACTGCTACAATCCTTCTTAGTATTTACACGCGGCTTAGCAATAACATGCGACTATTTATAAAGCAAAGTGAAACACATATATCTCAATAATGACCCAACTGTCAGGCTCAGTCTCCACTTAGCACACAATCCCTCCTCTGCGTAGAATCAAATAACAAGGTTAACAGACAGGAAGCCTGGACCATCGGCAGATGCACTGCTGCATCACAACAAGCACACCATTCGGCCGAACCCAAGAGAGAGATAGCGCAGCGGCGGGCAGACACAATATTATGTATGCTTACCCTCAGCGTTGCGCTCTCCCCTCACAATGGTCCAGCAGGACGGCTGCAGAGTCGTTTAGCAGTTTAGTACTTCCTCCTTAGGAACCAGCTGCATCCTGTCAGTTTAACTTCTTATTATCACGTCGAGGTCACCACTTGTCGGAGGGGATGATTTACTAGGGGCAGGAGGGGCCAGGGGGACTCAGCGCACAGCTTTCAGAAGCCGCGCTGGCGAGACCGTGAGTGAGAACTAAGGGGAATAGGGCGGCTTAAATTGCACCGGGGCTGTCCTGGACCTCTTGCTCTAAAACAGGAAAAAACATACATATGAGCTTTTGGAGACTGAAGCTTGGAGTTGTACAATTTATTTGAAGACACAGCTTCTAGAAATAATCAGTGATAGCATAAACACCACATAGTACTTGGTCCTGTACCCAGCATTCTCTTGAAAGTCACATGGACCAGTTTGAAATTACAAAGTACAGATTACAGCAGCTATGAGAGAGAGAAACTATACTTTAAGAACACTGGTGAGGCATGAGGCATATTGTATAGAAGAGGTTAAGCACATATTATTGGGCACACTCACCACTACCTGTAAAATGTCCTGAAAGTATTAGTTCAAAGACTTTAAATGCAGTGCGGATAAAACAAAGTCAGAGAAAACATAACATTTCAAATAATGGAATACAACTTTAAATGCAACAAGGAAAACGCATTTCATTACAGCAGAATATACAATAGAGTAGAATCTAAGTACATGAAACCTAAGTACATGAAACAAGGGCTATCTCGAGTAACCCCTGGGAAAAACTCTTGTCCGCCACCCATGTGCTGACGGGAGTAGTTCAACGATAATCGGGCGGACCACCCTTTTATACTTGTTCAGGGGTGAGGGGCCTATGGTCACGCTATATTACGTCACCTCGAACCACATATCCTTCTATCGCCTCTCACGCCCCTGCCTGGTGACTTTCCCATAATTCGTGTAGAAGTGACTACCTTCTCGTAATTGTGTGGCACGTATGCTAGCCTAGACTGAGTTCCTGCCATTCTGACTGGAAGTTTGTCATTAATCAGAAATGTGTTATTATTGCTTTGAAGGGTTCTATTCATGTGTCAATCAGGCAGTCTGCGATAATACTTCGCCACAGTTATCCTCAGTTTATCGGATATCTTGCTTGACGTAGCTGTGGTGGGAACTTCCCTTATTCTATTCATGGCTTAGGTGGGGGACGTGGGGCATGTTGCAAGATTTATAGAGGAACTTGACTTCTACAGTGTGTGCGAAATATACAATGAGGTGGGGCCTGGCAGGGGTGCTGAGCTTTGCAGACAAGAGCAGCTGGGTGAAGCTTGGGTCAGACCTGCTTTCTGATTCTGCTTAAACTAAGAGAAAATGGCAGTGCTCAGGGCAACGTAACTGAGGCCTGTAACTTCTAAATAGCAGGGCCCACACAGGGGTCATGTTATGCAGGTGACAGGTGTGTCCTTGGATAGCTGTGCAGCTAAAAATTCTCCCTCCAACACTGGGTTTAAAAAAAAAAAAATTGGCCCTTAGGGGGTCCTTGTGGGACCACCTGTGCAGGCCTAGGGGGTCAGGGTGTTTCTACCCTGCCCCCTTTTTGAGTTCTACACGTTTGTTTTTCTGCTTTCTTGTGCCTCAGTCTACCGAGACACAAGATGGCTGCCAACACATCCTGGTTTGGAGTGTTGACAACCAATGAACATGCAGCTTTCTCGGAAAAGTACGCGCATGGTACGCATACCGTACGCGTACGTACGCGGACCCATGCGCGCATGGAACGCGAACCCCGCGATCTTCCCCCAAAAAATTGGGGGGGCCTTTGGGGTCCTTGTGGGACCCCCTGAGCAGGCCTAGGGGGTCAGGGTGCCCCCTTTTTGAGTTCTACACGTTGTTTTTCTGCTTTTTTGTGCCTCAGTCTACCGAGGCACAAGATGGCTGCCAACAATTTCTGTTTTGGAGTGTTGACAGACATTGGCAGCCAATCAGCATGCACCTCGCGCACGCGTACACGGACCTGTGCGCGCACATATGCGGACCCGTGCGCGTATGGTGCGCGCTTATAGATATATATATTTTTTTTCTTTTGATTTTCTCAGGAACTACTGGAGGGATTTACACCATTTAAGCAAAAGGGCGATCTGTGAACCGAACTCTACCTCTCTGCCAAATTTGGTGTAATTCCGTTCAGCCGTTCGGGCTGTAGCCGTGTCTAATCGTCCTATGGAAAATAACATGGGGAAAACACGTTTTGGGAACCCCCTTTTATCTCAGCCCCCACTTGACGAATCCCCCCAAAACTTTCAGGGAAGGAGCCGAGTGGAGCGGGCCATCTTCTTTGAGAAATTTGCGAAGATTCATCAACCGACGCCAAAGTTATTCCCAATAGAATGTTGCGGATTTCCTATGGAAACTAAGTCCTAACTATACCTACTGGCGACCGCCAGTAGGTAATATATTAAATATATAAATATTTTTTACATTACCCTGTACACCCTAAAAAAAATCTGACCTTGGTCCCTTTAAATACCCCTGCACCCCATAATCATAACCAACCCTTACACCGTAAAATACCCCAGCACCCTTAACCTCATGGCTGCTATTGATATTCCTCTCCTGTGCTGGACACTAATAGGAATGGGTGTGGTCATGACGAGCCTAGCTCGTCATGAGCACACGAGCACTGTGCATCATGACGAGCTGAGCTCGTCATGAGCACGGAAGGGGTTAAACAGTAACTCATCCCGACCCTAAAAATACACCCTGCACCCCAAAACGGAAACATAGCCCTTAACCCTAAAAATACCCCTGTACCCCAAACCAATACCTAGCCCTAAACCCTAAAAATACCCCTGTACCCCAAAACCCAAACCTAGCCCTGAACCCTAAAAATACCCATGTGCCCCAAAACCCAAACCTAGCCCTGAACCCTAAAAAAAACCCTGTACCCCAAAACCCAAACCTATCCCTGAACCTTAAAAATAACCCTGTCCCCCAAAACCCAAACCTATCCCTGAACCCTAAAAATACCCCTGTACCCCAAAACCCACCCTGAACCCTACAAATACCCCTGCACCCCAAAACCCAAACCTAGCCCTGAACCCTAGAAATGCCCCTGTACCCCAAAACCCAAACATAATCCTGAACCCCAAAAAAACCTGTAGCCCAAAACCCAAACCTAGCCCTCAGCCCTAAAAATACCCCTGTACCCCAAAACCCAAACCTATCCCTGAACCCTAAAAATACCCCTGTACCAAACCTATCCCTGAACCCTAAAAATACCCCTGAACCCCATAACCCAAAACCCACCCTGAACCCTAAAAGTACCCCTGTGCCCCAAAACCCAAATCTATCCCTGAACCCTAAAAATACCCCTGTACCCCATAACCCAAAACCCACCCTGAACCCTAATAAAATTATAAAAATAATAATCTAATAAAAAAATAAAGATAAAATAATAATAAATAATAATCTATAATCTAAAAATACCATATTCTAAAAATAAACCCACCCTTAAAATACCCCTGAACCCCTAAAACATATACCCCCAACACCCCCAAACTAAAACAATATACTTACCTTAAACTTAAATATTAAAAACATCTGCTTTTATCATTCATGCTTTTACAACGAATTTCTTGTAAAAGCATGAGTGGTAAAAGCATATAAGATGTAATGCCATGCGTTATAATGGCATTGTGTAGTGATGGTAGTTTTGTTGTAAAAGTATGCGGAGTGACAGTATGCGGGAAGAAAGATTCATTGTAAAGGTGTTTTACCAGGTAACCCAATATAGGCTCAGGTAGTCACCTAACCTTTCACCTATATTCTCCGTACCATTACACTACATTACGATTCTTAGTACTGACCTTTTACCTAGTTATGGTAATGTCCAGATATAACATGGGCTTAAGCCTCATTCATTATGCATGAGGATTCTTGAAATCACAGCAGGGCAGAAGGCCTACCATCTCCTGCATAATAACTATGTATAAGGGTCATTCCTTCAGTAATCCCAGTCCAACATGACACAGCAAGGTATATCCCCGGGGGTACCACTTTGGGTACATATTCAGTTTCTCTTGCTGTGATAGTGAGAGGAGAAAAGGACTGCCATGCCGACACACTGACGCGAGATGCTGAGGCTCCTGCACCAGGCACTGTAGCTTGCAGTGGTCTGACATCCCTTGTGGGTTGTCCATCTTTAGACCAAGACGAGGTCCCACAGTCTCTCACTTCAGGTAATGGGGTTGACTTTATTCTAGAGGGATTCTTGGCTTTACACCCACATACATGCTAGATACTTTCGGGTACATCTAGTTAGGGACGCATCATAGGAGTACGCATTTTACTGTCATGTATTTTATATACTTGCCTGTATTCATTGTTTTAGCACGATGGTAGAAATCTACCATCCTTTCACTTTGTTAGTGCTTATAATCATTTATATCTGTTAATGTCTAATAGTTGTTTCAGCACACCTATTTTATACCAGAAGGACTGTGGTTCAATAAAAGCTTATTGAAAAGTGTCCTCACCGTTTATTCTGTGTATCTCTCTGAGAGAACGTGAGCAAGAGTGACTGAGAAAAAAGTGGCACTGTTTCTACGATCCCTGATGGGATAGGGTTGTCATGTTTGATAGTTGCCAAGAACTATTCTCTCCTTGGTAAAAGGAGTTTCTAGTGGCACTGTTGCTAGCTGGTATACAGGCTTACATATTCAGTAGGGGTGTCCGGATTCAGTCTGACTCCAATCCTACAGTATATGTTGTCTAAACGTGCAGATTCTATATAGGTTTATAGGAACTACACGGCATGGCGCCACCAACGTTGGTTTGGTACTTATTTCAACATCAAATCTGAGTAGTTCAGTCGTGCTTTTCTCAGAGACCCCTACTCACATGTTACCAGAGAAGTCTGGAGTGGGAAGGGAATTATCCGGCCACAGCTGAGTAGGCAAAATTCCTATTTATTGGTTGTATGTTTATCAAGCTTGAAGGACAAACAGTTCCTACTGTGCATAAAACCTTATCTCAGTTTCCTTAAAACTCTTCCTTGAAAGCTTTTAACTTTTGTTAAACAAATGGCTGATGAAAACACCGCTGGGCGAGCACAGCCTGCTGCAGTCAGGGAAGAAGAAATAGAAGGGGAAATAAATATTTCAGAATATGTTAGGTATTCCCTTACTCAAAAGCTAACAGACTACGGAGTCACAGCTAGGGGTGGGACAGCAACCTTTGTGATTGAGGCTCACAAATCAAATAGAACAGGGGAATTCTATTCATTGGTTAAATTCCCACAACCAGATGCACAATCAAATACATTTTATTCTTACACTGAAGATAAAACACCAAATGAATACTGTCCGTATGAGGACATTGAAAAGCCACTCACCTACCAGGAGCACATAAACTGGTTTAAAGGCGCCCTACCCCATACAAAAGACAAAGCAAGACTAGGTCCACTCGGAAGAGATGGAGCCACTTGGCCAGATCTTGCGGCTTATACACCGCATCCAGAGATGGACACAATGCCAGTAGCAGACCTATGTCTACTTCAGAAAGATATAATAAAACTCTACAGAAACCCGACACAGTTTATGATGAGAACACTCACACTTCAGCCAACAAGAGCTACACAAGCAGTACAAATTAAGGGTCCTACAACTACAATTATACCAAAACGCAATACACAGTTATTGGTAGGATGCCCACTAAACGTGAGCAAATGGGATTCTGGATAGCTAAAAAAATAGCACAGCTCGTGGCAGTATTTCCACACACAAGTCTCATGTGTGACTCATTCAGTGAAATTGCTCGCCCTCCCTCGCAGTTCCACCATTAAGTGAGGCTTCCCCCGAGCCCCTGCATTCCCGAGTGTTGGTGTTCGAGGCTCTCCTCCACCCGCCTCGAACACTCGCTCTGCTCTCCTCTACATTTTTTCACCCTCTTTTTAATCTTTCTTTCTGCACTTTTCTGCTTTATGCTCTCTTTTGCTTTCTGATTACCCCTTTTATATTTAGCCCTTTTTCCTCCTTATTCCTCCTTCCCGCCAATTTTCCCAACCGCTGCGGCCCCTCGCCCCAGTGCGACCAACCCAATCCAGCTCCCCTCCCCGCTTCCACCTCCCAGGTGTCCAGCCCTCCCCGAACACTACTTAATTGTGGCCACTGCGGCGACAGGCGAGCAAGACCACTGACCCATTGTCAGAGAAATTGCGTTCACTCCCACGTAGTTCCACCATCAAGTGAGGCCTTCCCCCGAGTCCTTGCAATCTCGAGTGTTGGTGTTTGAGGCCCTCATCCACCCACACGTTTTTCCTGCGCCTTATCCCTTGTGGTCCAGTGGACCTCTGTCTCCTTTCTCTCGCTCCACTCTCCTCTCCGTTTTTCCCTCTTTTTTCACCCTCTTTTTTAATCTTTCTTTCTGCACTTTTCTGCTTTCTGCTCTCTTTTGCTTTCTGATTATCCCTCTTTTGTTTAGACCATTTTCCTTCTGCCCACCCGTTTTCCCCGCAGCCCTTCCCCCACCGCGACTGCCCCAATCCAGCTCCCCTCCCCGCTCCCGCCTCCCAGCTGTCCAATCCTCCCCGACTTAATGGCGGCAGCTGCATGGCCGCGCCATAGGCAAGCCTGTCTGTGACCCGACCGCGACCAATACCAGGAACCCGGGACCTTCGCCCCGCCAACGCTACGACGCATCGGCACTCCACGCACTCAACCCAGGCCGCAACAACAACTACAAGCTAGCCTCACCAGCCGACACCTACGGACCCTTCTGCTGTCATGGCTGCCAGCACACCTGCAGCACCGCGAAGGACAGGGATCCAGGACAAACTGCCCACAAGAACACAACCCCCTCAACGTCCGATCCCTCCACAAACACGACTCCGAAATCTGGGCCGGCCTCGACTGCACCACCCCGGATGTAGAGTTCTTTGTCGAAACCTGGACCAACACCATCTCGGGACTGGACATTACCATCCCCCAAGGATACAAGATCTCCAGGAAGGACCGCTCTACCTGCCCGGGAGGAGGAATCGCCATTGTCTACATATCCACCCTCCGCCTGAGCACACTCCCCGAGGAGCACACAGACCTGATGGACCACTGTCACTTCAAGATTCTGGTCAGCCCCACCACCACCTCAACTTCCACCTCGACAATCAACTGGACCCCAACACTTTATCCCTCCTGAACAACCTCTAGAACATTTATTTATTTATTTATTTATTTTTGAGATTTATAAAGCGCTCAAATACCCGAGGGTGTCTTGGCGCTAAACGTTAGACTTTCCCAGATTGTGACCGAGCCCATGCACTCAGTGGGACACACCCTCGACCCCCACTTCACAACAGGAAACACCATCACTTTCAGCCACACCACCGAACTCCCATGGACAGACCACTGATGCATCCAGATCAGAACACCCACCATCCACAGACAACAGCACCTGCTCCCACAAAGAAACTGGACCAAAATCACAGACGACGAGCTCACCTCCTCACTCAACAATTCCACCCCAGCCATCGTGAAAAACGATGACCCCCAACACCGCAGCCCGAACCCTGAATAGATGGATCTCAGACAGCGCCAACACCATAGCTCCCCTCAAGAAAAACAACACCCGCGCCAAGTAAGCCAGATGTTTTACCACCAAACTTCGAGAGTCCAGGCGTACTTGTCTCCACTTCAATAAGGCCTGGAGGAACACCAAATCCACAGAAGTCAACAACAAATTCAGAACCGCCACCAACGCCCACCACCAACTCATCAGAGAAACAAGGAAAAAAGCGTATGAAGACAGAATGTCCACCCACGCACACAACAGCAAGGAACTCTTCAACATCATCAAGGAGTTCGCCCAACCCACCAGCGAGTCTTCTGACATCCCTCCCTCACAAGACCTCTACAAAAAACTCAGCACCTTTTTCCACATCAAAATCAAGAGCATCTACAACAACTTTAACAAAGACAACCAACACACTGGACCCTCACCAACCACCCCGACACTCGGAAACCAGTGATTGACAACTGGACAGCCCTCACCACCGAAGACACACTGAAGACAATGAAGTGAATCCATTCAGGGGCCCCCACGGACCCTTGCCCCCACCACATCTTCAACAGAGCCGCCAACACCATTACACCCATGCTCCACCACACTATCAACCACTCCCTGGCGACCGCCTCATTCCCCAATGACTGGAAACACACTGAGGTCATGCCCCTCCTGAAGAAACCCTTGGCGGACCGCACCGACCTAAAAAACTACAGACCCATCTCACTGCTCCAGTTCCCAGCGAAAGTCATCGAGAAAGCCATCAATAGTCAACTCGCCACATTCATCGAAGGCACAACATCCTCGACTCCTCCCAATCCGGCTTCAGAAAAAAACACAGAACTGAAACCCCCCTCCTCGCAGTATAAAATGACATCTGCACCGTAATGAACAAAGGAGAAACAGTAGCCCTCATCCTCCTCGACCTCTCAGCGGCATTCAAACAGTCTCTCACGCAACGTCTACATGGTTCCACTCGCACCCATTGTCAGAACCTAGGGACTCAACATTGTGTCATACGCAGACGAAACCCAACTCATCCTCTCCCTATTCAAGGAACCCAACATTGCCAGACACAACTTTTAAGAAGGCATGGAAGCCATCGCCAAATGGATGAAAAACAGCTGCCTTCAACTAAACACCAACAAAACAGAAGTACTAATCATGGGCCCAAACCCTGACACCTAAAGCGACACCTGCTGGCCCCCACCTTCGGAAACCCGCCATCCCCCACGGACCACGCACGCAACCTGGGAATCATCCAGGACTTCGAGCTCATAATGAACCACCAGATCAACTCCGTCTCATCTTCCTGCTTCCACACCCTCCGCCTCCTTCGAAAGACCTTCAAATGGATCCCCCTCAAACACAGAAAGACTGTCACTCACGCCCTGGTCACCAGAAGACTCGACTACCGCAAAGCACTCTACGCCAGAATAAACAAAAACCTCACCCACAAGCTACAGAACATCCAGAACGCCGCCGCAAGACTGGTCCTCAACCTGCCAAAACACTGCCACATCTCCCAGCACCTGGGCACCCTCCACTGGCTCCCCATTGAGGCGAGAATCACCTTCAAGATACTCACCCATGCACACAAGGCCCTCCATGGCACCGGACCAGCATACCTTAACAGCTGACTCAAATACCACACACCCCAAAGGACCCTACGATCAGCCCAACTCTCCTACACCGTGATCCCCCGCACAAGAAAAACAAGATCAGGAGGCCACTCCTTCTCCTTCCTCGCGACCAAAGCCTGAAACGCCCTTCCACTCCACCTCAGACAGACATCGCTCCCCGTCTTCGCAAGAAACCTTAAAACATGGCTCTTCAACAGACCCTTTCTTTGAAAGAATGGATCGAGCACCCCCCCACCCCTAGTGCCTTGAGACCCTTACGGGTGAGTAGTCGTGCTCAACAAACCTCTGATTGATTGATTGAAGCCTCCAAGAAAAATACAGAATGCTAAAAATCTGCTTGCCAATGGGGATAGCTCCTCAGATAGAGGATTGTACCACTTGGGGTACAATTTTCCCTGCCATATATACCAGAACTCATGGTATCCCATCATTAGCAGTAATACCAGACATATTAAGACACATACAAACTGCGTATGGAGCAGAACCTGCTCTGAACTTAGGGATGAAATTACTAGGTAATTTTGCTCAGGTATCAGATATAATGTTTGCAAATATAAAAGGGGAGGCAGCAGCAGTGGCAATACACCAACGCCTGAGGGATTTCACTCCTTTACAACAGGAACGTGAATTACCTAATATTATCACAGACACCTATGATGAATTAGGTAGAGATTGTTTAGGAACTAGAGCAACTCATGGGTGGTCCTGAAAAGGCTAACACCATGCAATCACCTGATTCTTCCAAGAAGAAATGGGTGGGATAATAACAATAAAAAACAAAAAAGTAGACCCCCATCTAGGAGTGGATCTCCTCAACAAGAGCCCTCTGGAATGGAATATAACCTTATAAATAGGGATAACATAAAAAAAAACATGACAGGTATCAGGATACTGATACACATTCCTCTTGTTCCTTTCAAGGT
Organism: Lissotriton vulgaris; assembly: GCF_964263255.1. Taxonomy (NCBI): domain Eukaryota; kingdom Metazoa; phylum Chordata; class Amphibia; order Caudata; family Salamandridae; genus Lissotriton; species Lissotriton vulgaris. Next base: position 1,063,382,558 of record NC_141699.1, read on the forward strand.
TCACCAAGAAACTCCGAGAGAGAAGGACGGTCATAACACAGACAAGAAAAGCATACGAAGTCCAGAGACACCCAACGCGCTTCAAGCTACCCTACTGAAAAAAGAAGACAGGCAACAATCTAAACCTGAATTAAAAAGAAGAAAGTAGCAGGTCTCAAGCTTAAACATGTCCAGAATTCTGAGGACTCAAATACTGAACGGGGAATAGGCTCTGACAATGCTAGACAGCTCAGCAGAAGTAACAATAGCTCGCCAGAACCTGATGGAATTTCTGGTTACAGCGGAGTTGAGTGAGCACATCATGGTGGAAACACCTGATACGAGGGTAAGAGTCCTACATAGGTTACATGAAATAACACTCCAAATGGAGAGGGACAAACTCAGAAAAGTTAAAGGTCACTTTTGGGAGAACTTGACCTATGGCTATGACATCCTTTTACCTGAAAAACATTGGCCGCCTGAAATTGTTATGGATTACCCTAAAGGAGAAACAGTAATTTTACCAGCTTTTTCAGACCATGTTCTAATTTACTTAAAACACACATACGCACTGGAGTGGGCGGTAGCCCTTGCTCCAGCGCTTTATCGCAACCATGTTGGGTGGGATGCTGAGTCACCACACCATGTAATCCCAGTAAAAACTAGTCCAACTCCACAGAGACAATACCCAATACAATAAGAAGCAAAAAAAACTGGTCAGGGAGATCTTAGATCAACTTGAATACCAGGGTGTAATAGAACCTTGCACCTCTGCAATGAATAATCCTTTGTTTCCCGTAATGAAACCCATTAATTCATATCGTCTAGTTGGGGACTACCGACATCTGAACACATGCACTAAAACATTTGCAGTACAGAATGCACACAATGCTGCATTAATTAATATCACTGTGAGGAAAAAAATCAAAACAACACTAGACATCTCAAATGGATTCTTCTGCCAAAATATAGTGCCTGAAAACAGGTATTTAACTACATTCTCAGCGCTAGGTTCCCGGATACAATTCTGTCGACTTCCCCAAGGGTATAAGAATAGCCCAGAGTTGTTTATCGCTAGGCTAACAGAATTAATTCAGAATTAACATGATAGCTTCAAAATACTCTCAGACACAGGTAAACGTACGCAATCTGGTAACCCACGTTATAGCGGATCAATCTGTGTACACTTACCTAACCTTCAATGAAGACGAAACAGTACCCATAGCCGTACAAATCACATTTGTACACGAATGCTCAAATGCGCTTTGCTTCTACAGAAAAACATCCTGACAGCGGTACAGACTGCTGTAGTAAGAGAAAGAGCACTGGCTCAGGGGAAACAAAAAATAATAGTAACTCAGATACCAGCCTTAGAGGCTGCTACAAAGGCAAGCGTTTCAAATGCTAAAGCCTTACATCCACGATGGATACAATGGACTAATTCTCTGACTGCAACACATGTAAAATACAGATATGACACAAGGTTAAAAACATAAGCATTCCTACAATATGAACAAAAATATCCTCTCCCTCATGAAACTATGCCTCTAAATCAGTATGAATACATTATTTACACTGACGGATGTGCTCTGCATAGGAAGTAAACAGCAATACAGGGCCGCATGTGTAATTGTAAAAGGTTGTATGTGGGATGGAAAGTTCCATCCCAGCAATACGAAGACACAGTCTCTAGGAGTCCACCCATCAAGGGTGAACGCCGTCCACCCTGCCAATAAATTGAGCCCCACTGAATAATGTGCTGAACTCGTCCCGGTGTAATTTTCAAAAGTCGGGACACTTTCAGCAGCGCTTGCACATTGTTGTGTGCTTTCCATCTGACACAAGCAACAACGTGCAAGTGAGGACGGGGCTTTCTTATTTTAGACTCCTGCTGGGCCCATAACAAAAGCCGAATATGAGGAGTCATAAGGTTTGAAGTTTCGAGTCTCTTGGCTGGGAGCGGTCAGGAGCTCACACCTGCTGCAAATGAAGTGGAGGGGAAACAAAGGCTCGCACCTTGTTAGCACTTCACACATACGTAAAAAGAGGCAGCTTTTCACTTTATTCAGTCCCTGTATAGGAGATATGCATGCACTGTAAGAACATCAGATGTGTTGGTCTTTCCCAGTATTTACACAAAGCAAATTGCATGTATTTAGAGCTTACTTCCCCTGAGGAAGCACTGAAATAATGTAAGTTCCACAGTTTTTTCTTGTATAGCCCTACTCATTCCAATGCAGGTTGTCAGAGCGCTTTACATCAACACGTGCATATTACATGTACAATAAATTATATGTAAATGAATGTACAGGATTTGTTACATAAAACTAGGGATTACAAGGTGTCGAAGTCACATATCTTCCATAGCTCACTGTGCTATGATCCTCGCAATGCGCTCAAACGTACACATGATAGAGCTGCTAAACATATGTGAGGGCTTTAGATCTGATGTCACTTCTTGTGATGCCGCTTCCTGTAAAGTTGTGGCTTGTGATGCCACTTTCTATGATGCCAATTCCTGTGATGCCATGTGTTATGTTGTGTGCCTTATGTCGTGCACTGTGATGTTGTGCATCGTCATGTCAGGCGCCGTGATGTTGTGTGTCCTGCACTTCCTATCCCAACGGCTGCGGGACGCCAGCAGAGATCATTTCCGCGGCTCCCGCAGGTTGATGCACACGCCGGCGACCTTTTATCCACGAAACAAGGTCTGTATCGTAGCTGTGTTTTCGCCATCTAGCGCGACCTTTTATCCACGAAACACGGTCTGAATCGTAGCTGTGTTTTCGCCATTCAGTGCGGATAATATTGTAGCGGGACCCATATGGTTGATGTAGACACCTATATCCTGACATCTACGCAATCCTTATTGATCAGATACTTCACTCCATTGTCGGCTACGGGAAACCCCATCATATCGTGGCACTTTCCTCTTCCAACGGCTGTGTGTTATTAAGCGAACGTGTTCAGCGGTTCCCAAAGGTTGAAGGTGAAGGAAACATTCTTATATCCATGAAATTTTATTTGAGTAAAAGGCTGCAATACTTCATTTTACCAACTGCTACCGGAAGCCAGATAATATCGTTGTTACTGCTCCCATAGGTTGATACACCCGCCTGTGTCTTTAGAATAACGACGCATTGCGTGTTCTATACATTACCAGAAAATAAATGAGTTGCATTGCTTTCTTGCAGCTGTTTGAGAAAACCATTGCATACACCACCAGAGTTTTCAGCTTTTTTTGTGGCTCCTGATGAAGGCGTTTTCTACAACGCCGAAACGCGCGTCGACCTACATTGTTTGCCACCAGATCTTTTTATGAAATTCTCGCAATAATTGTGATTTATTGTCCCATTTTGTCTGTTGTTTTTATTTTGAAATTGCTTTTTGTAACTGTGATATATGTATATGATTAATGTGCTATTTAGTTACTTATAGAATTGTTGGTGTATTATGAATCATTTTCACTAATGTTTTTAATATGAATGAGTTTATATTTACAATAAATGTAATTCCACTTTTTAATTACTTTAGTTGTGTGCTTTCTGTACTTTTTCCCTTACTCCTTTAGTGTTGACACCAGGTCATTTCTTTCGCACTGGTTGTGTGTCCTGATGTCATGCGCCGCACTGTGATGTCACATGCAAACTGTCAAACTAGGTCAGTCCCCCCACTTCTTTTTTTAGAACTTGTGCCCTCCTTCCATACATGCGGACTAAAACTCTATGACGTCTAGCACACACTATTTGGGACAACATGTCAAACGTTTCTTATGATTTACTGCAAAGGCCTAGATGTCCTCAGACCCAAGTACCTGACAAAGTCAAATATAAACCTTAAAGTGTAGTTAAAATAATTGTATGCATTTTAGGAATCGGATTACAAATCAGTTTCTGTGTCGGTTCTGCATGTTATACTCGACTGTAATGAGTTACAGTGTGTTATTTATAATGCCAATCTGTTCAGTATTACACTAGTAGGCTGGGGCACTGTGGTGAAGCCCTTGTAGGCCCGTGGGATTCTCTTGAAATAGTTAACTGCAATAAATTCATCCATCTAAGACAGGGCCTGTCTGGGCATGGGGGAGCTGGGCCCAGGGTGTCTAATAGGGGCACAGCAGGGAAATGCCGGACTTAATGTCATGCACAGTACCCATCCCACTTCGTGTCAACTGTGTCCCTTTAAAGACTTAATGTAGCCAGCCCTGCCAAGTATCATGCATCAGGCGTAACGCTAACACATTTCAGTGTTGGTGTCTGCATCACCACACTAAATGCATTAGTCACGCATAATTTGGGGCCCCCGACCGCCCCACAGGCATGCTAAACAAGGAGCTGCAGCAGCGAGGTAATTGTGCTACGGACAGCGTGCATGTGACTGTGTCTGAAAATTAAACAGATTGACGAATGGTGAACTTGAGCGCTGAGACCCAGCATAGCCTGGCGAATCACTAATCAAGACATCCAAGATGTCTGCTGCAGCTCATTGTCGCTCTTTTCTATCAAGGCGTGCTTCCATGTGATCACATGCAGGGTGATTGGCCTCCTAGGCCGCAAGGCAGCCATTCAGGAGGCGGGCAGCAGTTTTTTTTTCTGAGTGCGCCAGTTGGCGGAGCGGTGCTTTTTCTCACTTCCAAGCTGTAGTCGCACTCAGACTTGTGCTGGACAAGACAATGAGGTAGGACTTGTGTTTAAGTTTTAATTTGGAGTTCTGTATGGTCCACCCACACTCGCAACATTCACCTGGCAACACATTCATATGTTGGTTAATAGGGAAACACTTCTCCGCCCCTGCCAGTTCATGAACATAATCTGTTCATTTGTTGGAGGCTCGCAGGCGGGGGCCAGGGGCACACTTATCCAGTGACACCAGCAGTCGTGCTGGGGTGCCGCTTCTGAAATTCTTGCCTTCGAGCATCTAAAAAAAGCTTTCGAAAATAATGGAGTGCATTGGACCATCATTAATTTTTCAGATATTCGTATTTTGTCTGGCCTGGTTATGTTGCACCCTGAGAGTTTGAAATAGCTTTTACATATTACATCACATCGGAGGCCTCCTGGAAAAATTGAGTTCTAACTGTGCACCAGCAGGCGTCCTCTTTATACAACAGCAAATGGTGAATCACGGAGCATTGATTCATTTTTCTTTTTCGTTTTGTTATTTGGAAACTTTTGTGTCTGAACTGCATCATCGGTTTTAAGGTCATAGTTTATTGTTGATTTGGCAGCAATCACTGCATTTTATGCTTTTTACAATTGTTGTGATTATCACTATTCATTTACATTGACTGAGAAGTGCTTGGTATCATTTTCACGTAGTAGGCATGATGAGTGAGCACAGTATGATTCACTGCAGAAGGTCACGTATTTCCTATATTTCTTGGCACAGCTTGCGGTCACCTGTTTGTAGATGAACTCCGCCACATGTTTAAAAGGATTGTTTCCACCTGTGCTACCACAAGTTTGCTATCAGTTTGCTTGGTGGATAACTTTGTTTGCTTTAGGGATGGTGTAATGGGAGGCTAGGCTGCCAACATTGGCACATGGTGTGCATCTGCTGGTTTTCACATTGGATCTTATCTCTACACATATTGTAAGTCAAGCGTTTGTTTATGCTTGGTTTAGTTTTCATGGTTGCTTTTACTCAGGCCACCACTCAGCACAGGCCCATTGATTGGCAGAGCAGCTCGCCAGCGCTGTTCGCCGGCCCCTGTTAGCGCACTTTAGATCAATTACTTCTTAGAGTTTCTTGTTGTTCAAATTGGTGTAATTTCTGACATTTATAAGCAGGGCACAAGTCATGAAAAAACAAGTGGGGGGACTCTGTCACCGGAAGTGACGTCACGACAGGAAGTGCCGTCACGAAAGGTGCGAGCTCCTCATCCCAGAGAGGCCGTCACGAAAGGTGCGAGCTCCTCATCCCAGAGAGGCCAAAGAGTGAAGTCCAGCTGTTTGGCAGGGGGGACAGGTTCCCCCCGGTAAAATAAGTGGGGGGACGCCGTCCACCCGCGTGGTACCCCGATTCAAGCCCTGTTTATAAGTTTCTCTTTATGTTTCATTGCTTGATTATTGCTCATGAGAAATTGTCACTCATAGTCGTGAAAATGTCACTCATAATTACACTGAAATTATAAAAATTTCACACATAGCAATCTGAAAACTTGGCAGCTATATGTAGCTCAGTGCAATTGTTAGTACCCCCATCCCCGATACCCTCCTGCCATCTTCTTTCTTCACAGCACCTGCCATCACAACGAAACGACCCTCACCCCACAAAAAAACACCAATTTTTCTTTCAGTGCGCTGTCCCGGTCAACCCTTTATAGGGCGGGCCCTGAGAGAAAGAGCAGCAAGAAAGGAAAACAAATCTCGTCTACATCGTTAGAGCTATACAATACCGCAAAAGATGTCAGTCAGCGCGCTTTTCAGTCCAAACAGACCTGAAGGCCTTCACGCTCGCGGTGACGTGTTCTTAGACCAACGGCCGCGACACCTTCATTCCCACGAGACAACAAGCAGCGCGCGTGCAGTTTCCGGAGCCGCAACTATCTGAAAGCGGCGCGTGATATAAATGTCTGCGTAGGTATTATTAATTGCCCCCGCGACACATCCGGTCTGTCTGTTTTTCCCTCCGATCAACACCACGTTGCGTCGCCGTAGGTGTTTGGTAAACATCGCCGGCTCTCCAACGACCCAATTCTCAAACCGATACTTGTTGAAACGTTGCTCAACCATTTTGTTTGTCTCCGCGTGTGACCTTTGATACTACGGCGCCAGATCAAAAGCACCAATTCGTTTTAGGCACCAATGCCAACGTACTCCAAATTCCATGCACACAGGGCCATCTATTTGACGCCATATCTAAGTGTATCAGTTTAGCTGGCATACGCTGTTTCCCTGCGTCCGTTGAGCGGCAATCTTGGTGTCTGCCCAATCAATCCAAGGTGTCTGCCGTGTTCGCTGTAAAGCCGGTATTGCATAGCTCACAAATATGCTCCTTCTATATGTGTGATATTTACATGTACTTAGAGTGTTTATGTGTAATATTCAATGTCGTATGTGTGGCACTTTGAATTACATTTTACTGCAGGTTCTATCCGTATTATAATATTGGTTTCAGAAATAAACTGCTTTACAGGGGACTAAAATAGGCATTAAATAGGTCATAATTTATGTGGTCTAGTTTTAAATATATGTAGTTCTTGGTTTCTGCATTTTTGTTATGGTATGAGCTCCTTTCCATGATTCTTACTGGATTGGATTGAATAAATTAGAAAGCAGCATCCACTAAGCTAATAAGATTCCAGAGTGATGTGAATAAACATGTCTCATAGGAGCACACAGGCCTGTTCTAATTACATCATAGGAAGGATTGGTTTACAATGCAGTTTGTTACTTGTTTTGCAGTGAGAGAACAGTGTTCTACCAAGAGTGTGACTGATGAGAACACTTGCAATCACTAATAGTTTACTGAACATGGATTAATTTAAACTGAGCTTCAATGATGGATATGGCTACACCCAACACTCTTATACTCTACTGTTGACGTGTCACTGAGCAACATCCTCAGGACCTACAGCTGTGAAGTAAAAGCCACTCTTGCCGCTCTGTCACAGCGCCCAGGCCTCTGTAGCTTTTCTTACCGGCAGGGAGAGGCTGCTCCAGGGCTGATCTGTGCATGGCACTGTATTACACGTGCACAGGTGGAGTGACCTGCCCGAAGGTCAAAAAGCAAACCCCCCAGGATATAGCGGCATGGATTAGCAAATTTAGCGGCACGGTAATGGAAATTTAGCGGCACAAATATGGAAATTTAGCGGCAATTTTGCGGCATTTTATTTGGCCATTTTTCCTACAACAAACACAGATATCTTCGTTTTTTTAGTTATTTAACAACATGAAGCTGTGTATGTATACTAATGTAAGCATTCCTCCATAGAAACACTCTTGATTGTAGGTTTAAGTAATTCACATGCTTAAAGATAACAGCCCACTTGTTAACCTGTGGCTATGTTTAATTTGCTTGCCGCCTCTTTTGATTTAAACTTAGGCCACATGATGACATTACACTGCACACCTGTTATGTCTTAGCAGCATGCATCTGTCAATCAATTGCTTGTTCTCTCTATTAGTCATGCATGCATTCTCTCAATAACCTCTGCACATGAGCTTTTCGTTAACCATGCACTTTATCTTTTTTTGAACGATGCATGTAGCAGTAGTTTGTCTGTTCCCTCAGCTTTACTATGAGGAAAGTGTCTGTCGGGATCTCGCAGGAGAAGCCTTGTAGAACAAAATCTCAGTCTCAGCGCTGGTACACTCAACAAGGGTCAGGATGGCATGTTTATCATATCCATTGAGGTACGTTCTGGATATTTGTAAAAAAAAAAAATAAGCTAACTTTCCTTTCTCATGTGCTGTCACAGGCGTTATGTACACCATTTTACATAGAAATGTTATGTTTCTAAATAAGTAGAAAGTCTGCACTACATCTGCCTTGATCTTCTTCTTTCCTGGGCATTTAGTAATTGGACTCGGTTTGTTCTATTTGGTATGATTTTTTCCTTGCGGAATGTGGCTGGTCAGGAGTGATTTGGGCAAATTTAGGCCCAGATTTGCACCAAAAAACAAACCCCACACAAAATAGGCTTCCCCAAAAATTAACAGCAAAATGTATTCGCCATTAGAAAATCAAAATCCTCTGGTCACACTTCCGGGAACTTCCAAATTTGCTTTTCAGCAAAACACTAATGAGGTAGATGTTTTCCCTAGCCCACTTGTTGCCTCATTCTTTTAAAGGTTTTGGATTGTGCATTTCTCTGTGATTCAAAGGCTAACGTCAAATACATGTGCATTTCTACTGATCATTGGAATTCTATCAAACCGGACTCATGTAAAGAGCAGGCCTGTGACTGATTGATTGAAATGTGATTACCATGTAGATTTTCCCCTTTGGAATGTTGGCTGCACATGTTGTATTCCCGCCGGGCCTTCCTCACACAGGTCAGCGAACAATCGCCCTTTCTTTACCATATCGACCCTCGGCTCCAGGGGAGAGGGGGCGCCTCGCCCCAGTCACCGGGAGGGTCTCCAGCGGGGAGCCAGAGGCGGGAGGGGCACTTCAAAGCCCATCACAGTGAGCTGCTAATGCCCCATTAAGCCCGGAAAGTTATTAGTTAGTGCTTCTGTGTCCTTCCCGCCCGCCCCAATAAACAACGTAAGTGGCCCCAGACCCCCCAGGATATAGCGGCTTTTGTCAAAATGCTGCGATTTCTACAAAAGTGCCGATTTCGCAGGCACTTTTTCAAAAATCACTGCATTTTTACAAAAGTGCCGATTTTGCGGCAAATCTCGAAATCGCGATATCCTGGAGGGTCTGAAAAAGGCCTTCAGTGATGACAGTGCAAGCAACATATGCATACAAAACACTTACACATCAGGCAGCACAAGTTTCACAGACACAGAAGAACAGCAAAATAGGGAGTGGGGGATTAAGCTTCATTCCTTTACAGTAGAACAGAATAGCCAGCAACAGTGAAATCTCCCCTTGCATACAGAAGAACCCTAGCAAAGGCAATGGGAGAGCAAGTTTAATTTGCATACATAAGAGCTACTGAAAAGCACTGGGCAGTGCAAGTGTCTCAAGAATGCACAGAAATTGTGCATCATAAAAAGGGCTGATATGGCTAACCTGCCACCATTGAGCCTCTAAGCACTCCAGAGGAGTTGCTGTTACGTGTTACCAGTGTTTCAGCATCCAGAACACCCTTGCTGTGATTCTGATGATTCTTTGTTTCACGTTCAATATCCATGATATTCCCAAACCTAGTGGGCCATCCTCAGATGGCTGTCCAATCTGAGTTCATCCGACCTATGAGCATTGATTGTTTACTGTATTCTTTTGAGTACTCGTTTTCTGTAAACAGACCTTTACATCTTGTTCTTATCTTGTCTTGTTTGCTGTGCATTCACAGATAGAGGTCAAATCACAGCTGTTTATTCAAAGGGAGCTTGGTGTTTACCTTTCTTTCGCTGACTTCAAAGTGAGAGAATTTATGTGAGAGTCCATCCTGCTGAGTATCTATGCGAGACAGGCTGTAGGATATTTTTTCTAGCGCACAACAAAAATTAACTTCTGATATTTCAGAATACATCAGAATTAGGAAAGTAGAAATGAAGAACATTTTATTTGTGATTGTGTAGTGTGGTGGAAACTAATATTTTAATAGGATCAAAGCACATCTATATACTAGGTGATGACATTTCCACATATTATTGTTTGTGTGCTGTAAAACTGTATGCCTGTGCAAATGTAATGGTCGTTTCGATTGGAGGTGTGTTGTCTGTAATGCAACTGCCCCACCACACCATGCATACTCCACACTATGCCACTCTATTTTACACTGCTCCACTCTACAGCACTCTGCACAGCTCCGCACTTCCACTCTTCGCCATGCCAATCCATTCTACGACACTCCACTCTAAGTCACTCTACTACACGTCACACCACTCCACTCACCCCACTCCACTCTACCCCATTTAACTCCAATCTACCCACTCTGCCACAACCTACTCCTCTACAATCTACCCCAATCTGTTCTCCTCCAATCTACCCCACTCCACCCAATCTACCCCATTCTACTTCAATCTACCCCCTCAAATCTACCTAATTCCACTCCAATCTACCCCACACCAACCTACCCCAATCCACTCCATTCTACCCCACCCCAATCTACTACACACCAATCTACCTCAATCCAAACCACTCCACTCTACCCCACTCCACTCCAATCTTCCCCATTCCAGGTGTGTTACTCTTACAACGCAACTATTACAACGTAATGCTGTTACAACGCAGCTATTACAACGCAAATACCATTACAATGCATGCCATTACAACGCATGGCATTACATAGCAGATGGTATTACAACGCATACCATTACATCGTAAGTATTGGTAAGTATTTTTTATTTTTTATTTTATTTAATATTTTATAATTGATTTAATTATTATTAATTATAAATAAAAATATTTATTTCGTTTTTAAATATTATAAATTGAATATATTAATTTAAGTAATTTTTTAAATAAGTATGAGTATAGGAGTATATGTTTTGGGGTACTGATGTATATGTTTTGGGGTGTTTGGGTATTTTTAGGTTTTTGGGCAGGGTTTGGGTTTTGGGGTACAGGGGTGTTTTTAGGTTTTAGGGCAGGGTTTGGGTTTTGGGGTACAGGGGTGTTTTTAGGTTTTAGGGCAAGGTTTGGGTTTTGGGGTACAGGGGTGTTTTTAGGTTTTAGGGCAAGGTTTGGGTTTTGGGGTACAGGGGTGTTTTTAGGTTTTAGGGCAGGGTTTGGGTTTTGGGGTACAGGGGTGTTTTTAGGTTTTAGGGCAGGGTTTGGGTTTTGGGGTACAGGGGTGTTTTTAGGTTTTAGGGCAAGGTTTGGGTTTTAGGGTACAGGGGTGTTTTTAGGTTTTAGGGCAGGGTTTGGGTTTTGGGGTACAGGGGTGTTTTTAGGTTTTAGGGCAGGGTTTGGGTTTTGGGGTACATGGGTGTTTTTAGGTTTTAGGGCAGGGTTTGGGTTTTGGGGTACAGGGGTGTTTTTAGGTTTTAGGGCAGGGTTTGGGTTTTGGGGTACAGGGGTGTTTTTAGGTTTTAGGGCAGGGTTTGGGTTTTGGGGTACAGGGGTGTTTTTAGGTTTTAGGGCAGGGTTTGGGTTTTGGGGTACAGGGGTGTTTTTAGGTTTTAGGGCAAGGTTTGGGTTTTGGGGTACAGGGGTGTTTTTAGGTTTTAGGGCAGGGTTTGGGTTTTGGGGTACAGGGGTGTTTTTAGGTTTTAGGGCAGGGTTTGCGTTTTGGGGTACAGGGGTGTTTTTAGGTTTTAGGGCAAGGTTTGGGTTTTGGGGTACAGGGGTGTTTTTAGGTTTTAGGGCAGGATTTGGATTTTGGGGTACAGGGGTTTGTGTTTTGGGTTACTTAAATTATATTTACCATTTTTAAATTAATTAAAATATGTTTAATAAATTAAATTAATTTTATTTCATTAATTACATTTTTAAATTAAATTAATTAAATTAAATACATTATTTCAATTAATTAAATTTCATATCAATTTTAAAAATATTTACATTAAGTTAATTTTATTATTTAAATTAAATTAAATTATTCCCATTTTTAATTAAAATTACATTTATTAAATAGATATTATTTTATTAAATTAAATTAATGGCTATTTTAATATGTATTTTATTTAATTTAATTAAATTAAATTAATTAAATTAACTTAATAACATTTTTAAAAAAAGGTATACTTACCTATACTTACGATGTAATGCCATGCGTTGTAATACCATCTGCTATGTAATGCCATGCGTTGTAATGGCATCCGATGTAATGGATCCTGCGTTGTAAAAATTCCGTTGTAACGGAATGCGATGTAATATTTCGCGTTGTACTGACACCAATCCCCATTCCAATATAACCTACTCCACAATATCCCAATCAACTCCAGACTACCCCACTCAATTCCACTCCACTCCACTAAACCTGCTGTACTCTAATCTTCCCAGTCTACCCCACTCCAATATACCCCACTTCACTCAAACATAGCCCTTACTTCAAGCTATATTCAGCCTTGAGCGAAACATATCACAATCTATGCTCTTCACTTGTCAAATCAAATTTAAGGCCACCATGCCCTGTGGTTACATTTCTGTGTGGAAAGATCAAAGACATGAGGCGCCATGGACGGGGAATGCAGAATCCCTCATTCACATATCCCTGCATGGGGCAGGCCCAATCGTACTTGACTTTCAAGTACATGCCACAGTAAGCATGGCCTTCCACATGATTTGCTGCAATAAAATGCCCAAGACTGGAGCTTTCCCGAGAAGTGCCATTGCTTGCAACCTGCAGTGAGCTTCAGTTTTTTAATACACCCCAGGCGGTGCATAGAATCCCCTTGCCCCCGGAGATGCTGCTGTGCAGTTGCGGCCAGCATGAATAAGGGGTGATGGGGTGGAGGTAAGGGGGTGTAAAAAAATAAAAAATAAACATACTTGATCTCCGCATTTCGCCTCCATCTCTCCTCTGTGTTGGGCCGTACTAGGAAGCACACAGGCTCCCTATAGCGGGCATTGTGATTGGTCTGAGCTCCGTGTTTCGGCGCTGTGCTACTCTGCATTTCGGATGAAAATTGTACACCAAACATTTAACCACCCACGTAATGACATTATGGATACAAAACATGATGGGCAGTCCATAAGGCCAATTACTGAAGGGAGCATAGCCAAGCAGATCAATTGCAGAAAAATACTGATCCAAAGCCCCTTATTTATGTTATATTGTGAGTTGCTGTGTATTTTATGTTGCGCTAATATGAGGTAGTGGCAGACAACTAACGCCGTCTGGCAGCCAGACCTACAAGTCACTTTTCTCTCGTCTTCACCAATGCATCTCATTCTGTGACACCAACTATCATTCAAATATAGAGCGAACACACCCTTATCCTGTCCTAGCTGAGGAACAACAGAGAACTATACAATATGGGGGGATGTTGTGAGCCAATATAACATCGTGTATAGCAAGTAGGGAATTTACATTTTCGAAACGTACAATTGAAATGCAATTTACAACTGCATTCACATAATTATATTTTTAAAACACAGCGTGATGTGCTCAGAATCACAGGACCTTTAGGTCAATAGCTGAGGCAAACATTAGAATCAATACCCCAGGCTCCAAAGTTGATAGCTTAGCCACTAGACCACATCTCTTCTGATCTTGCCCTGCTATTCCAAAGCAGGAGTACACCCAGAATGTTCCGAGGAACAACATACAGCTTTGCCAGTGCATTCCATTCCTGCCTTTCCAGGCCTCGAAAAATCTACTCCCCCACTCCCTAGGTCCAGCTACTTATAGGACCTACTTGTCCATTCTTGGCGAGTGAACGTAAGCTGAAATTGTGAGAAGTTAGCCTGGCATATGATGTCCACTATTCTAGTGGGCACCCTGCACCAGTCTAAACGACCCGTATTGATGGTGGTTGTAAAGTCAACCTTATAGACAAGCTATCCTAGTGGTAGCATGGACCAGCAGTCATAGGCTAAGACTTCAGAGAGCATGTGAAGCAAGCTGTTTTACCAATTATAATCCCTTGAATACCAAATGAAAGGACACCACAAAAGGTATATATCAAATATATATGTATTTATTTCGAACCCAACCCCTCTGCATTCTTTATGAGGTCAGAGATCGAAGTACATTACAAGTTACTCAATTAGCATACGATAAGTTGCACAAATACAGTTTTGCCCTAGGGACCTCACAAACCATATACTAAGTAAGTGGTATAAGAACCACTTCATAAATAGTGAGTAGGCCTAGGGCCTAGGGAATCGCTGGGGCTACACTAAACAACCAAAGGTCAGGAAGTAGGAGACCCGCGGGAGACGCATGCAGTGTCTAAACACAGTCGCGAGTTACCATTGACTTATAATGGAGAATGAAGAAGGTACAAAGTTACTGTTTTAGGGCACTTCCGGATGGACTACGACAAAACCCCTTTAACCTAGGACACTTGAAGAGTCAATACCCACAGGAGCACCGGAGTGCTCTAGTTACCTCACTCAGGGAAGCCGGGTGCATAGGTGTTTTTTCGATTCGGGTTTTGTTGATGCTTTCAATGGAGATCTGCAAAAGAAGGGCTGCAGGCGGCCAGTGGAAGAGTGTCCGGGTGGATCCAAGGGTGGTTCGAAGAAGTGAAGAACCTGAAAGCAGAGGGGACAGATTCTGGATCACTAGCCAGCGACCAGGAAGGAACCAGGCGATGTCGCGATGATTTCAGGTGAAGAGGTGAAGCTTGTCTCTGCAGCCACGAGGACCAGGAGGCGTCGACAATGACCAGGAGCTGGATTCGAGCTGTCCCACGAAGGATCTAGTTGACTGCGGTGTCGGTATCCGGATTGGACCCAACAAGCCTTGGCAAACGCAATCCACGCAGGAAGGGAAGATTGGCTTCGGAACAGACCAGCAGGGTCTGAGGAGCTTCTCCTTTGCAGGGAATCTGGAGCAACCAGGAAAGCAGTTTTGTTTCAAAGGTTTGTCTTCAGGGGGCTCACTAGCCTGTGGGCTAGCAACCGGGAAGATGCATTGAGCTGAAATGCAAGAGCGGGCCCCACGCGGCACTCATGGAGTGTGGAGGGCTGAGCTTCGGTGCAAATGGCGCTCGGGTCTGGGGCTTATCGTACCCCAATGCACAACTGCGAGGGTGCCTCTGTAGTTGCACTGTTAGCAAAATGCAGGATGTCCAGGGTGTCCGGTCCCACGTCTCTTATGTCCGCCACGTGTCTCAGCTTTGCTGTGGATGTGGGTCGGAGTCAGAGAAGTCTGAGAGTCCAGTTCCTGTGTCGCTGAGTCTTCGGGTTCCGGCGCGAGCGTCAACCAAGCAGACCGGCAAGTTACGGGTGGTGCCTGTTTGCACAGGGTGGTCCCTCCTTGACCACAATGGAGAAGTCTTCAGTCTTCTAGTCGAAATAGAACGTCGAAGGTCCAAGAGTTTCATTTCAGAGTTTCATTCCGGGATAATCTAAAGTCCTAGGTATACAGCACCTATCTTTATACTAAGAAAATGGGCTTGATTACCTACTAGGTCCCTCCTATGGGTGAGCCTGGGACGGCGGTGGTTACACCCCTTTCCCTTTGTCCAGTTTCGCGCCAGAGTGGGGCTGGAGTGCCCCAGCAACTGGTTTGAACCGGGCTATGCATGGAGCACCTTGTGTGCCCCAGGCAGTGTCTGGAAAAGCATCTTTCCATTCATCCCACCCTGCCCCAATACACTACAGGCTGTCTGGGGAGGTGCTAGCACCTCTCTCGACAGGAAATCTATTGCCCAGGCCTCCCTTGCTGGAGTTTCGCCCAGCAGCAGGAGGTCAGACTCGTGTCTGTGGCAGCAGCATCCATTTTGTGATGCTGAGGCTCTGTTTAACTTTAACCGGGTAAAGCAGTAACATACATGTCTTTTCCATCTAGAAGGGTGGAATGCTACCCCTGCTGCCAGAATTGGCAGGGGGGTAGTATTCCAAAGTGTTTGACATCTTACACAACATGTTTTGATAAAGCCAAACCAAAGTTAGCATTAACCGCGAGGATTATAATGCACTTAAGAGTATATGTTATGGCTATATCATAGAACAGCTATAAGGAGATGGTTCCGAAAGCTGCAGAAGGGCTCACCTCATGCTAGGGCACCCTCTCACATAAAACTAAGCTTTCTGCCTCCAGGATTGTTAAGGCCTGCCATAGGAGTGACTTATAGGTTACTATGTGTCTATATATAAGGTAGATATACTATATCTAAGTAAGGGGTGATTACACCACCTTACCCAATCTGAGTGATCAGCCTGTGGTGTCAGTTAGGATAGCCAGCCAGGGGTGGCATAGTACATGCTGCAGCCCCTGGTAGGCCTAGGATGCACCTATGCCCTGGGTACCTATGGTACACTATACTGGGGCTCACAGAGGTGACCCAATACCCAATCAGGTATGTACCTAAAGTACATGGAGCCAATTTTATAGGGAGAGCAGATAGTCTTGGGCCCTGAATAGCAGGATCCCAGGCCAACTAAGTCGAAAACCAGCAAAAAAAAAGTTGGGGTAACCATATAGTCAGATATCCCCTTCCTACAGGAATGGGACAGGGATTGTATTCTGGAAGTTTCTCGGGTGCACAATGCATGTTTACGCCCGGTTTGCGTGCCCCCGGGTCTCTTTGTTATTACAGAAGGGGCCGCAGACGCTTGTGCGTTCCCTTCTGTAAAACTGAAAGCATTGGCGCACATACAGCACCAGCACTTCCTCAAAAGGGCGTTCCCTCATTTGCATGGGGAATCCCTTTGCCTCTGCACCCTTGTCCTAATACAGACGCAGAGGTAAAGAAGGTTTCAGGAGGTGCACTGACAGTGAGTCACCTAAAAGGTGCACCCCTTGATTGCAGCCCTCTTGAGGGGGAAAGAGTGTCCCATGGAGCCCCCCCCCCCCTCCCCAGACATCCCCTTGCAGGCACTTGCCAGCCTTTATGCATCTAGTCTTATATTTCCAAACCTCCTGTACTGCAGAGCATTAGCTATGTTGTTTTCAACATTTGTTTTTGGTCGACAGAACCCTAAGTGACTCAGGAGGTCTAACCAAGGTAAACAAGCACTTATAGGGTTGCAGACCCAGCCATTAGGTCGCAAATCTAAATACATGGGAACCCACAAAGGTTCCATCATCCTCACACCGGGTCTGGGACTGGGAGCTGGATCCTCAAACTATGGACTGTGCTCCAGGATTACAGACGCTGCAGTAAAAGTTACTTTTTCCATTTTTTAAACAAACAGCTGGGGCATTACTTTGAGACTACACATATTGGCATAGGACTCAGGGTGCCCTAACCATGTTCTGTCATGTGCACTTTAAAATAGATGATGGGAGAAAAAACTCCCTCATTTAATAAGACTTGCTTATGTGTTTTTTAATATGGGTACAGTCCACAAGCTCAGGTTCAGGAATGGTTTACAAACTAATGATTCAGCATAATTACAAAAAACGAAAATGCCTGACTTGGAGTTTGGCAGAGGTGGACAGAGCATCAAAAATGTATTTTCTCCTCTCTGCCGCAATAGAGATCCATCCTCCCAATTTAGAGATTGGCGGATTAATGGTCAAAATTCTGTCAATCATCTCTTAAGCAAGCTCAACTTCCTGCTCTGCTTCTACTTTCAAAAGATCGGGTGACACTAGTTGCTGTTGAGTTTCTTGTGAAGATTGGATTTGCTGCTTGGAAAATGTAATTTCGGATTCAATGCTTTCTGTCATGACTGCAGTCATTGCAGTGCTGAGAGACATCAGCTTCTGTTTCAGTGGTAGCCGATGGGCCTATTTTTGAACCTAGTTGATCCTCCTTCCATTATCTTACTGTTCAGAAGATGGTGAAGCAAGTATTCTAAGTTGCCAGAAAAAGGAGGAGAGCTTGATGCCAATCAATTTCTTGGCAGGAGCCTATTTCTTGGGCAATCGTCTTTTATTCTGCTGTTGGTGAGCGACACCAACAGAATCACTTAGCAGAGAGGCTTCTGAACTCTGCTGAAAGCTAATTCACAGACTTTTGTTAATCTCATTATCCTTTTGTAACTGTGCACCCGCAGTCAATAAAAAGGAAAAGAGTGCGACATGGGAATTGTTGTCAATGCAATAATAGTGATCATCATCACTATATTACATAAACTGATTACATTAATACCATCTTTCTGGTGTTTCTCCAGGGCCCATGTTGCCCACATGGGAGCCAAGGAGCAGGCACAAATCAAATACATTATTTATTATCGTTTGTGCTCTTCTAGGGCTCATGGAGCCAGTATATGAGAGTCAGGAGAAGGCAGGCAAAAATAAATTAAGTTCATTAGAATCAGCAACGGTGTATTATAGACTACTACAGTCACCCACAAACACCAAATAAATGTAAAAGGAAAAACATATGGAATGCACTGGTTAATAATCTGAAATTCAGACTCATTCCAAAATGGTGGCCACCACATTGGCAACAAAAAATGTGGCATGAACATAGCTGACCAACCCTGACTAGACTCGGCCCAACCACCAATAGGCATAGGCAGGCAAAAACATCTCCTATATTTGGCATAAATATAAGGCAACTGACAAGCCCCTGAAATAATAAAATAAGTCTCTAGTACAGGAGCAGTGAAAATGTGGAAAATAATATAAGAAAATGCACTAAAGGACTACAGCAGACTCAGCCCCAAACAGTAAAAGAACACAGACCAGACGACCCCTCTGTATATTCTACCGAAGGCGTCCAAGGCCAGGCCAACACTGCTCTAAATACTACCACCCCCCCTTAAGGTTAAAAAGGTTACCAGACATAACCATTTGTGCTCTGGTTCTCTGAAGTACTTAAGAGCCCCCAACAAAACTGCCATACTCAAGGGAGGAAGTGGAAGGCTAATTCAGACCCACATGAAAAAGAGAAGCATAAAGCCCTCTTATTCTTCTAGAAACATACCATCAAATTGAACAAATGGTGTTTCTTCTCAGAGAAAATTAGGGCTGCCAACAATTCCTCTGAGCTTCTTTCAAAGTTGTGAACGAACTGTCCCCCCCTTCCCAGAGTGCTCTGAAGTCATCTCAAGACCTTTGTGACAAGGTTGCACTTTATTCCTGGGATAAAGGTTTGAATATTTCTCGGGTTTCAATCTACCTATGGAAAGTGAGTCTCTCCCCGAAACAGCTACCTATAAGTCTTATCCCTATCAGCTCTCTGAATTCACCCCCATCTCCATGCAGCAAACCAGGGATCTATGTCGGATCCCAGTCCACCCAGCCCTCTCCAGTTGGCCCCAGACTTAGTTTCTGACTTTTTGCAGAACATTTTTGCTCTCACACTGCAATCAGGAATCTTCCCTACCCCCTGGAAGGAAGCAATCTTAACTCCACTTCTTAAAAAACCAATGCAGATCCTGAAGATCTGAAGAACCTCCCCCCAATATCCCTGCTACCAGCTCTGACCAAGATACATGAAAGATGTATCAACCAGGAATTGGTTGAATTTATTGATACACACAACATCCTGGACCCATCACAGAATGGTTTCAGGAGTAACCCCAGTACAAAATCTGCCCTCATTGTGGCTGCAGATATTATCAATTGCCAGGTTAACCAGGAGGGGGTGGCCATTTTGGTAGTGTCTGATTTCTCTGCAAGATTTGACATCATCTCGCCCTTTCAGAAGGTCCAATGTCTGTAGCAAGCTGGTGTCTGTGGGACCACCCTGAGGCTCCTCCATACTTTTTTAACCAGTAGATTGTCAGCTGTTGGGCTTTCACGGCATAAGCCTTCAGTCGCACCTGTTGGGTGCCCCAGGGCTCGTCCCCGACCCAACCAACTATAATATATATGTGGCCCCACTGTCTGAATTGGTGCACTCCTTAGGATTCCATGTGCTGTCGTATAATGATGACGCCCAGATTATCGTGCCAATCTCTAGCGACCTGACATCTGTTGCTGAGAAGTTCAATCTATGCATGTCCAGCATCAGTGGATGGAGAAAGGACAATGCCTTAAAACTCAATGCAGATAAGACTTACGTTTTGGTGTTTGGTAGTCAGGAGTCCATCTGATCCAACATTTTGTGGCCGGAGGACTGTGGACCCCTTCCCATTCCTGTCAAGTCAGCCATAAACCTTGAGCTTTAATACTCAGGTCAGCCGTACCACGAGCACCTATTTCCCTATTAATAGAACCCTGAGAAAGTTCTTCTCATATAGTCCCTTGGAACTATGAAAATTGTTCATCATCGATCTTGCTGCTCAAGCTCCAAATCACTCAGGAACTGAACTCCGGACTTCATAGTTTATTTCAAATTCATTTGTATAACCCTCTGCTTACAAACGTGTTTTGGCGCCTTGATCTTTGTCAATGTCAGCTACCCGATGTGTTCAGACCACTTAAGTTCATTTGTGATTGGCAGACTTCATCCAAAGTTATCAACAAAGAAATAGAAGTGCAGAAAGAGGCAAGAGAATTGCTGAAAGAAGCAACAGATGTGTAGAAAAAAGCAAGAGAAGTGCAGAAAGAGGCAAGTGAGGTTCAGAAAGAAGCAAGAGCAGTGCAGAAAGAACCAACAGAGGTACAGAAAGAGGCAATAGAGGTGCTGAGACACAAGGGGTACAGAAAGAAGGAAGGGAAGTGCAGAATGAAGCAACAGAAGTGATAAAAGACACACTAAGGGTTCAGAAAGAGGCAAGAGAAGTGCAGAAAGAGGCAACAGGTGCAGAAGGAGGTAAGAGGAGTGCAGAAAGAAGCAACAGAGGTACAGAAAGAGGCAGGAGTGGTGCAGAAAGTGTAGAGAGGTGTATAAAGAGGCTTGAGAGTTGCACAAATAGGGAAGAGGGGTTCAGAAAGAGGCAGGAGGGGTGCAGAAAGAAGCAACAAAGGTGCAGAAAGAAGCAAGAGAAGTGCAGAAAGAGGCAAGAGAATTGCTGAAAGAAGCAACAGAGGTTTAAAAAGAAGCAAGAGAAGTGCAGAAAGAAGCAAGTGAGGTGCAGAAAGAAGCAATAGCAGTGCAGAAAGAACCAACAGAGGTGCACAAAGAGTGACGAGGGGTGCAGAAAGAAAGAAAAGAAGTGCAGAAAGAGGCAACAGAGGTACAGAAAGGGTCATGAGAGCTGCAGAAAGAGGGAACAGAGGTGCAGAAAGAACCAACAGAGGTGCAGAAGGAGTGACGAGGGGTGTAGAAAAAGCAACAGAGGTGCTGAAACAGGCAAGTGAGGTGCAGAAAGAGGCAAGAGATCTGCAGTAAAAAGTAACAGGGGCTGAAAGAGGCAAGTCAGCTGCAGAAAGAAGCAAGTCAGCTGCAGAAAGAAGCAAGGCAGATGCAAAAAGAGGCAATAGAAGTTTAGAAACAAGCATCAGAGGTGCACAGAGAGGCAATAGGGGTGCAGAAAAAGGTGAGAGAAGTGCAAAAAGAATGAAAAGTGGTGCTCTAAGAGGCAAGAGGAATACAGTAAGCGGCAACAGCAGTGCAGATAGAACCAAGAGAAGTGCAGAAAGAAGCAACAGGGGTGCAGAAGGAGGCACAAGGAGTGCAGAAATAAGGAAGAGAAGTGCAGAAAGAAGCAACAGAGGTGGATGAAGTCCACTTTTGTCCTGAGGAGAGGACCTCATCGCCCACCAGCAGTGCGCCTAGAGGCGCGTTTACAGAGTGGTGTAAAAAGGGAAATTGCCTCAGACCACCTCTCTGCAATCCAGCTCTGTGGCGCTTTTTAGAGGTACCTGTTGGGCTACTTAGCCCCCAGGGACCCTCAGTATTCAAGGGGACTTAATTCCCCAGTTTAGAACACGAAGGGGCATGTTTGCAGAGTGGTGCAGGGATGGGGCTGGACCACCGGAGAAATGCAGCTTTCTTTCCTTTTTTTTGTTAGAAGGGGTTTGTGTGGCCCCCCTTTCAATCTTTTTTTGGGCCCTGGGGACCCTATCCCCCAGGGTCTGACATATTAAAAAAAAAAAAAGAGAAAGGGGCCATGCGGTCCCCATCCTGAGGCCAATTATGGCCCTGGGGACACCATCTCCCGGGGTCTGACCACCCTTGTTGTTTTTTTTAGAGGGGAGCTTAGTGGCCCCCCCTCTAGAGGCCAAATATGACCCTGGGGACCCCATCTCCAAGGGCACACACAGTTAATTAATATTTTCTTATCCGGAGAGGGCGGTGTGGCCACCCTCCCGGGTCACTTCTGGCCCCAGTGACCCTATTCCCCGGGGCCTGGCCTCTCCGTTGGGGAACGTGGGGGGAGCCCCAATGCCCCCACGGTACCGCCGGCTTCCCGCCTCTTGCGGTAGCCAGCATTGCTTTTGCACAAGGGGAGCTGCTGACATGCAGCTCCCCTAGTGCAAAAGCAATTCTGCTTTTGTTTTTGGAAGCGAGAGCAGGTTTCCTGCTCTCGGTTTTAAAAACCAAAGCAGAATTTGCTTCGACAGGACAGGAGATGTGCTCCCGCCCTTTCATAGCAAACAACAATGTCCTGGGGTGGGCATCCCAGAACATTACAGGAGCCTGCCCTGGGTGGTGGCCGTCCCCTGGACCATCAAGGGCTCCAGGAGGGGGGCCGCACTCCCCCTCCCTTCATTTACATAGCCCCAGGGAGGTGGTGGTCCCAAGGGGGCGTAGCAGATCTCCATATTACCATAATCAATGCCTTGGAGAGGTGGCGGTCCCTGGGGCTTGGGGGGGCCCGCTCCCTGGGGCTTGGGGGGGCCCGCGTGGGCCTCCCACCCTTATTTCATTATTCCCCGGGGAGGTGGCGGTCCCCTGGGCTGCTGGGTGCCGCGCTCCCGCACTTCATAAATGAAGGCCTGGGGAGGTGGCTGTCCCCGAGGCTGGGGGGCCCCCACATAATTTGGCATTCCTCCTGGGATTTGACCCACCCAGGGGCTCAAATACGTGCTTTGTTTTTCAAAATTTTGTCAGCCATATTCGTGCACCCAGGGCGAATTTGGCCGATTAAAAAAAAAATGCTTTCTATAGCCCTGGGGGTCCCTGAGCAGGCCTAGGGAGTCAGGATGTTTGTACCCTGCCCACTCTTCTTGTTTTTCACCTTTTTCTTTTTTTACTCTTTATTTCTGACTTGGTTACAGAGTCACAAGATGGCTGCCAACACTTCCTGGTTCGGAGGGTGTTGAGAGCCAATCAGAGTGAAGCTCGTGCCCTGGTGGGTTTGCGAACTCTTCTCGGTGGTCAGATATCGATATTTTTCTTTTTTTAATTTCTCAGGAACTACTGAACGGATTTACACCACTTAAAAAAAAAATGGTCGCTTTCTGGACCAAGGCCTACCTTTTTGTCAAATTTGGTGTAATTCTGTTCAGCAGTTCGGGCTGTAACCTGTTTCAAAATTCTTATGGAAAGCGTGTTTTGGGACCCCCCTTTTTTCTTGGCCCCTGCTTAATGAATCATCCAGAAACTTTCAAGACAGGAGCTTACCGGGGCGCCCCATCAGTTTTGAAAATTTTGCAACGATTCGTCAAACGGCGCCAGGGATATTGGTGCTACATTGAAATATTCTGGGAGCATGCATGACTTCCTTGCCCCATGGTTTTTTTACCCAACAAGAGACTCATGGATTAACAGTGGTGAGCAAGGGAGGCGAAAGAAGCATTGGCCCACCTTTTGCAAACTCAGGACGCACTGATAATTATTTTAGAAAAAAGTGTGGCTGCATCTTGTACAATCACAAGGCACAAGTATTTCGTTAGACTTTATTTTATATCGAAGGCTGCAATGTAATTTTGACTGAATTGTGAATATATTTTGCAATGCAGTCCAGAAGTTGTTGAATATCTAATGATTGTGCATTTTGGGTGAGTGAGTCTATTTACCACAGCTGAGGCCACTTGGGGACACGTGATTGTGTATTTATGAATAGGGCAATTTGAAGCCGAAACATGTCAGATTCAGGTAAACAAATAGGTACCAGGGCCATCGCCAGGAAGTCTCTGCAGCTTGCACCACCCAGTGCACTGGTCAGCGCTGCCGGTGACAGTACAAACAGACATACGAACATCACACTTCGTCAAGTGTGGTGCTACAGACTATTCCAGGCCCCCATAGCTATAAGAATGTCATGGGTGGCTGGTATTAGTCATTTGAATGTATATTGAATTAATAAACAACTGTTGTTGTGCTCATCTCTCAAAACCACAAACTAGTGCCAATGCTGAGTACCGGAAACCACAGGCTCGAATTAAGCACTGTATTACATTACGTACAAGAAAGGATATCGCAAGAAATGAAAAAATAGCTTGCATGCTTGCCAGTGCCAAACATACTGGACTTGCCTGTTTACATGTTGTGTGTATTTATATTTGAATATGCAGGTTCTGCTATGCATTTTGTTGCAAATTTCCTCCAATCACTTCATGCTGGTCAAATTCATAATAACAATGATGTTAATGTGAAAATATGTTATTACCTTCCAAGAGAATCCCTTCTCGGTTTCTGAAAGAGAAGAGCTTCCCCTGCATCCAAAGATATGTTTTTTTTAAATCTGAATGATAATCAGCCTACCATCAACTGGCTGGTGTCTAAAGGCTCTGACTGCTCTAACTGTGAGGCAGATGTATGAAGGCCTTTCTGTTTGTAAAAAGGCCTTCTCGGTATGTACAAAATAATTGTGATTCAGCAAAACATTACCGAACAGCAATTCTGGTTTGCAACCCAATACAAATCGGTATTTGGAAGAGGTGTGTTAAGGGTGCCCCTTCCAAATGCCAAATTTCTTAAGGCGCAAAACAATAACAAAAACCTGGTATGTATTTATCTTTTGAGATCGAAATCCAGTCACAAAACATTAATACTTTACTGACTATAAACATGTAGTGGTAAGCCATTTGCAACCGGTAAGCAATCCACAAGAGATCACTTACCCTCTGAGAATGAGGGAAAAAATAATTTTTTGCGAACAGGCAGAGGTCCCATAAACCACTTCCAATCTCGAAGAATGTTAGTTGGATTTTTTTTAAACACATCCTATTTATGTTTAGCGAAAACTGGTGTATTTGGAAAAAAAAGAAATAACTTTAATTTTCAAACAATCACAGACATTGTAAACTGCTGACCATATAAGTTCACCATCCCTATAAGGACTACGATTCCTACTGAGTGGTAAATGGTGACAGCACTTGCCGCAAAAATGCGTGTTGCGAGTTGTTACCAGCATTTTGCAACCAGTGCTTCTACATTTAGCCCTTAGATTGGTGCTCCAGGGTACAGGTAAACCCATGAAGGACCAAACTCAATAGGAGAGGTATAAATCCCTTTCTCGTGGTACCTCTTCCTAAGTTATTGCTTCCTGGATATTGCTGCAGGAGAGCAATACCCAGGAATCCACTCCACTAGACCAATTGAGGGAGTGAGAAATTATCACACGACATGTATTAATACTCCTCCATCTAACATGGGATCACGCAGTCTTTCTGGGCCATTCCCTCCCCCAACATCTCCCCCTCAAAGCCAGATTGTTTTTTTTTCTTACCCGCTATACTACCAGGGGAAAAATTATAGGAAGGAATGGAGTGGGAAGGGTTTGCATGCAAAAGAATGTAGATTATTACAGTGGCGGTTCCTTCACTAAGGTGGAGCAGTGTTGCCCCACAAGGAAAATAAAATGATAATAACGCCAGGTTATTATATTTTATTTTCCTCTAGTGGATCTCCAGGTGTGGGGTAGGGCTGGGCTTGGCTGCCCAAAGAGCAGGGGAGGAGTGGTAGGCACTCCCCAAGTGCGCATGAAGGTTTGGCCAGCCGCCTTGGGCCGGCTACAGAGTCATGCGCACTGTGCATGTTCCCCACCAGGCTGTAATGCACAGCCTGGTGAGGAACATGCCCAGGCTCCGATTCCCCCATCTGAGTATCAAGCCGCGGCACTCAGATAAATCACGACACTGCATAGCTGTGTGGTGATTGGCTAGAGGAGTCTGGAAGCCTGGATGCTTCCTGTTCCTTCATCGTAGGAGAAGGATAGAGGAGAGGCAGCCACCAGTAGGTAAGATTATTTTCTATTGCATTTTTCAGTTTTTCTTTTTTAACCCCGCCTCACCACTGATGCCTGGTAGCAACCGCTACTGGTTTAGAGATAAAGGAAATGTCTTATCGATCATATTTGTGACTCTAAATGTGTTGAAAGAGCTGTTTACTCAACCTTGTATACACTGATTTGATTAGTTTATTGCCCCAATAAATAACAACTTGACTTGACTACCTGCTTGTCTGAAACAGCTTGATAAAGCACAAGCCCCACCGATTAAAGTCCAGGACTTGTGATATTTTCCTGTTATGCACGCTCAGGTCATTTTGTTGGTATTGTATTTTTCTAATCGTGCAATTTACAATAGGAAAGTTTCTTTATTCTTTTCATATGAGCTGCAGTGACCTTTACTCAGTGTGACACCAAATGATGGAATTTGAGTGGCATTAGATGTACAATGTAAAAGTAAAAAATATATTGTACACGCAAATTAACAGAACATTCTAAATTGTCTTTGTTAGATTGCTTAAAACTGTTGTCAAAATGCTATCCGTTCCATTAAGCATCTGGGGCAAGGCCCAGTCAACCAGGTCAATATTATAGCATTATTGTCCTTTTACCTCCAGCTGTGATGGTTGATGAAGAGCATCTTCCTGAGTTATAGTCCTAAATCGCAGGAAAGGGACTATCACAAGGTAAGAGGGCTTTAACAACCGGTATAGCCCGGGGTATAAAGGCTATAAAGCTATTAGAACATTCCACCCACTGAGGGTAGAATGTTCTAAAATAAATAGGGAGGAATAGGAAAGCAACGGAATATTGGAGCAAAGGCCTATTCCATCTAAAATTGACCCTGAGTTGCTCAATTCATTGTCCGCAATGGTGTTCTCAACATTCCAATGTTCTAATAAATATTCAAATTGTAGGGTGTGCTAAGAAAGTATGATTCCAACGAATATATGTAAGTGCAAAGTATATGCAGGCATTAAACAAGTAACATTTGGAAAATGAAATCTTAGATTTTTAATAAAAATCATTTGGAGAGGAATAACAGCATCAAATACATTGTGATAAACTGTAAATATAGTACTTTATCATATAAAACACAGGTTTTGGACAATCACCTTGAACTGCAGTACTACCGTAAGTGTCCCGCACTTACCAGAGATGGCTGCGGAAGACAGCACGCATTCACATATACAGAATCTCTTACACATATGCAGGGGCATAACTTTGGGGGGAGGTATAACCCACTAATAAATGTATTTTCTTGAAAATAGTTGGGTACAGTTGCTTTCAATCCGGTATGGTGAGGTGTTTGTTGGATTTCCCAAAGAATTGTTTACATACATACAGACAAAAATACACACACTCTCTGCCTCTGTTATTTTACAATTTACTGTGTTTTCTTACACTTAGGACACCTACTATTCGTCTCCCTTTCACCTGCTCCTTTAGGCCCTCTCAGGCGCCCTGCTTTTTGTAAGTGTATTTTTTAACATTATGTGCCAGAGCGATTATTAAAAAATCTGAATCCTCCAGAAATGACAATGTACATTTGACATTTTGATAGACATGCAGGAAAAATCCGGGGCTGCACAAATAAATGCTTTTTTAAATTTAAACCATGCTGACAATAGGTATGAAGGATGTGTACATAATGCAGTTCAACTGAAGTGTGCAAGAAAGGGGATTAGCTGTGGGAAATCTGTGCAAACGTAAGTATGATTACTTCTTATGTATACAAGGGTGAAAGGTGAATGTTGTAATTTTTTTAGAGTCTCGTCTTGAAACCTCCGCCGACCACTACTGTCTCTCCAGTAAGGTAAGAGGCATCTGATGAGAAGAGAAAAGACACAATCCCAGCATATTCCTCAGGTTCTGCAAGTCTAAGAAACAAAAAAAAATTAGGATTATTAAAAAAGGAGGCAAATCTAAGGTACAAAACTACTTTATTTATTTTGTAGCGTTTGCATATTTCACCAAGCTTATTTTCAAACTGTTCATAAGTACGGAACTAGTTTCAGTACCTTGTGGTTTTATAATAAAATCTTGTTTATCTTACTAACAAATATAATAGCCCATTTATTGTGATAATTGAAAAATGCTACTTCTTTCCCCCGCCCCGTAATGTTCTGTTGCAAAATCCAAAAATAAGCAAATAATGAATTTATTTCGGCTATATGGACATTTTATCTATGGGGTCGCACAAAATTATAAAAAGGTGACCTTTAAACTATAATTACTAGAAGGTAAAAATACATAAAAATTAAAACATGTATTGGCAAAGCCAGTAGGTCTCACACAAGACACATATTTGCTTTGCTAGGTCTTTCTCCCAATTGTTGTCATCCCTGTACCTGCAGTGCAGCACTCATCGTGGGATTCTTTTTTTCATTTTAAGAGAAATCATTCAATGATGTCTATCATGCTTGTGCACACATGTGTGGCACTCACCCTTGAATAATATTTCGTAAAACAAAAGAGAACCATCCCAAGATGGCATTGCGCAATGGTGCTGATCCAGTGCTGGTCCAACCAACTTACCATTGTTATCCAGTGGATCTTTTTTTTCGCCGACTGAAAGGTAAAGGGAGTTAGCATTTAATCAATCAATTCAATTAACACTGTAACCCATTTGGCTACACAATAAGGACCAGGAGTCAGCGACTATAGTTCAGAAGGTTTATTACAAGTTAGCAGTAAGGTTAAGGTAAACAAATCTCAATACCATGCTGTAAAGATATAGAAATAGAAAACCCTGCACATGGGGCTGAATCTGAAAGGCACACTGTGCCATGCAGAGATTCTGCCACACATGCAGAGACTCCAAACGCGTTACTTTACTACATGTAAGTACGTTAGGACCCGATTACAACTTTAGCACAGTTGCACCGGCTCTCCGTCAGCACAGCTGCGCCAAAGCTGTGCAAAGAATGCCCGCCTTATTACAAGTTGAACTTGTATAAGGCGGACAGTCCTTTGCCTTTCCCAAGGCGGTGCCTGGAAAACAGACACTGCAATGGGAACGGCAAAAAAGTTCCAGCACGGCATGGAAGGTGACGTCCATGCCGTGCTGGAACTTTGGGAGAATACAAACAGGGGAGCATATGTTGTTCCCCCCTGAATGTATAGCCATGGCGGGAGGCGCATGGAGGCCCCGGTGGTCCCCTTTTGTTCCTGCACTGCCAGCCTTTTCATGGGCATCTCCCGCCATGAAATCACTGGCAGTGCAGGAACTCGTAACAATGTGGTGCAGTTCCGCCACCACCACCGCCAGGGAACTACTGTTCCCTGACGCTCTCTGTGGCCTTCCGCCACAGTGACTTTTAAAGTCATAATGCGGCGGACGGACCACCGCCACAACGGGTGCCAAATCAGGCTCTAAGTTATTCAGGCCCTGTGTGTGTGTGTATATGTGTTTGCGGGCACGCAGAGGGCATAACCCACTGTCCAACCCCTTCCTTCCCTTGGTGTAGTAGACCCCGTGCCTCCTAAGCCATTTTGTTGGATTGTTCTAATATCATGCAAAAAGCTGTGCTCTCAATACCGACATTCTGGCAGACTGTCACTGCTCTGCAGAAATGTAAGTAACAAGTTATTGCTTTATTTTAGGAAGATACTGATTGTTCAGGCAGCCAGGCCAGGGTCTTGTTACTGAAGTTAATCTTTGTTTTGGACTATGGACCATCCCCGATCCAGCCTGCCCCTTCAGTCAGAGTCCAGTGTCTGTGTGAGACAACAGAGATGTTCAGCAGCAAACAGCAAGAGGGTTGTGTTGGGGTTTGCTGCATGCTGGTTGTAGAAAAGTGGGCTTTATGTAGGATCACACCCCTACATATTTCTCTAAATGCTGATGGATAAGAATCTGATAGTGCACTGTTGTCTGCTACCCAGACCCCAGTGCCTGTGTTCTCTCCCAAAACTGGTATATTCAACATGGTAATCCCAAATTATCACAAACCTTACCTCTTTAGTACGTCTCTAATATATGTTACCAGGGGAAAACCCTGCATAGGTGATAAAGGGGTCCCCAGGGCTGCAGCTCGGTTTTGTGTCACCCTGATTGACTCAAGTAAACTACTGACAGCAGGCCTGTGATTGCAGACTACATGAGCAGTACATACTGCTCGATCTCAACTGTGCCCTCACCATGTATGGCACAGTCAAATACACTAGATATAATATATGATATACACCCCTAAAGTAGGCCTCCTCAGCCCAGGAGGCAGGGTGCAGTATGATAAAGATGGGGACATATAAGGGCAAGCCTATATGTCCCTATAGTGGTACTCCCCCATTGAAAACCGCTATAAGTGTCAGCGGTCCAGAGAATAACATTGACTGCCAACTGAGCATTCTCGAGGTTGGCAGCTCCATTATGCTACAGCTGAAATATGTAATGTTTTGTATCAAACAACATGCCTTCTCACCCCTGACATGAATCTCGCGCTCTGGGTTCACCCAGGTGGCTACCTTAGAAGTTGCCCACCAGGTTGCCCCAGCTTCTCTGTGCTCTTGCTGGCGAGCCTGCGTTTCCTGAACCTGCTGCCGCCAAGACAGGGTTCTTACCTCCTGCCAGGCAGTGTGATCACTCCCAAAAGTCAGGAACAAAGGCTTGGGCAGGAAGGAGGTCACACTTCCATGTCCATTTTTAGAAGTGACAGAATAGAGGCTTCTCGGTAGAAAAGGCAATCTACACCCCGTATTGGTTACCTTAGGTGCGTACCAGCTGGAGGGAATAACTGCCCGTTGGCTACTAGCCCCCACATACCTATCTCCCATACAGCTAGGATTTAAGGGACCCCCCCCCCCTGACACCAGAACCTCAGATCTGAATAACTTGCATCAAGGTAGGGCCAAGAGGAAACCTATGATGGCGACAACAGGAGTTTAGCCACAGCATAAAAAGCAAAAGAGGGATACTTTGTCCCTGTTTGATTGAGCCTTGTCCTTGGCTAAAACTAGGCACTCTCTGGCAGAGGGACCCCCGTGGAAGCCTAAAGCACCCTCAGACTCCCTTTACTAGCGGCACTAGTCCCCTGTAAACTGCAGGTAAACTAACGCTACGGATCAGAAGAATCACTAGCCATCCGGCCCTCCGAGGGATCGCCGAAATCCAGATGATCTAGTGCATTCTGGGAACTTTAGTCCTGCTTTTCACAAAGGTACAGGCAGCCACCGGGTTCCGTTGGACCACCGATGTTGAAGTTACTTTCTGCTTCATTTACAGATGCAAAGGCTTGTTGGTCACCAGTCCTGTAACCGACCCCTTTACTCAACACTGCATTAAGAGGGAGTTCCATCCAACCTTCGACCGACGTTAGCAACTACTCTCAGACTTGTTGTCTTTTTTGTATCTTTTTCCCCTACAGCACTGTTACAGTGGTAAAAGCCGCTCTCCTGCTGCTCCCGTTCCGCACCAGAAACAGCCAGGACAACTCTGCACCCAGGCTCCACTGGCAGGCAAGATTAAACTGATTGTCGTGGCTTGGACCCTAGGACCGATCTCACCTTTGCCCTGAAAGATTACAATTTAACTCGACCTGCACATGACCGATTGTCTCTAGTGTTTTTTTCTACTGAACGCAATGTTACATTTTAACTATATTATTTTACATTGATTTTATATTACTTCTAAACTCTAACTCCGGTTGTATGTATGCAATTCTGTTCATTTTGGTGTCTAAATGAAGATAAAAATACACTTTATTTTTATTAATTGATGTTGGATTTCTCTTGAGTTGTGTCAATCCCTTATCGTCCATGTTGGTATTCTGAAATGCTAGTAAAACTGGAATGCTCTTTGCCACTCTCCCATGACCGAGCTAAGGATTGATTAGTGTGAATCCAAGGACCATCTTTGGAATATCATGATAATATTGCATGGTGAGGATTAACTCACACACCACATAATTTTCCACTTTCCTACATTGGTGTTACAGCAGTAGGAATCCTGAACCTGCGTTTTGTAGTACCACGTGGCCATAGGTGATTTTGCACCAAAAATCCACTTAATTGACTTTAGCATCTAAAACAATTTTTTCAGAATTGTTTTGATTTTTTAATTGATTTGTTAGGGCCCTATGTAGACTCCCATTTCAATAGTACATCTAAAAAGGCTAAGGTAAGTTAGGAAATGGTTCAAAGTTCTACATTTTTAAAAAGGTCACAACTACTAAGTAAAAGTTAGGCACAATGGAGGCTGGTCATAGTTTTGACCTGGCAGTCATCCCAGCCCTGAGGATCATGGAGGGGGTTATGCAAAGCAAGGGATGTTCGCTACTAACGGACAACTATAAATGAGGAACTTGGTAAGCTCCTCAGCTCCTATGAGAAAGAAAGACTAGAGAGGGAGGGCCATTCCTCAGAAGATGAACTTGAAGAAGGTTAGGATAAAGCCCTAGCCCAAATTGATAACTATGGGGAAGAAGGTGAAGACCTCAACTCTCCAACCTTTCTCAGACCCCCTTCACCAGTGGGAAGTGACAGAAGTCACTCTAGTAGACCCCCTCCCCCCAATGGTAAGGTGGTAGGATGAGCTTGGAGTACTCTCCATGGAGGAGAAAAAGCTTGAACATGAAGAGAGTAGCCCTTGAGTTAAGAAGGGTTAAGTTGGGCCTTTGGACCAATGATGGTGGCAGCAACAATAGTACCAGGGAGAGGAAGGAATCCTTTGACCCTGAGATCCCAAAAGGGATTGTTCCTAAGTTTAGTGATGGTGATGATATTGACAACTGGTTTAAAGTCTTTGAGAGGGCCAGCAAAATAAGGATGATAGCACACCAGCACGGGGGCTCTATACTTTGGGAGTTATTCTCAGTGATGGGCAGAGATAGACTTCTGATTCTTAATGAGGAAGCAGCTGAGCCCTATCAGCATATGAAGGAGACCTTAATAAATGATTTGGACTCACTCCCAAGGAATACAGATTGAAGTTTAGGTACACCCATAAGGGTCAAAACCAGTCATGTGTGGACATTGTAGACTCTTCAGTCAAAGCACTATAAGGCTGGATAAAAGGCAATGAGGTGGACACTTATGATGGACTTAATTTAATTATGAAGGAGCCCATGTTAACTAATTGTACCACAGAGAAGTTGCATCAGCATTTGGTGGATTCTAAGTTGTCTTCTCCCAGAGAGCCGGGCAGGATAGCTTACAAATGGGCCAGAACGAGGGTGTCTAGGAAGTTATTAAAAACTTAACAAAATGTGAATGCTTAAATATATATATATATTTGTAATTTATAAAAACTTTGCAAATATTTGAAAAAACAACAAAAATTGCTATTTTCAAAGAGAATTGTTAAAATGAACTATTTTAATAACAAAATGAAATTAACAACTGCAAAATATATTTCAAGGAAGCTTGAAAGACATATGCCCTTACAAAAAGGGCATGTTATGTAAATATTTGAAAAACCTGGTGGCAAGCATGAAGTGGGCATTAAAAGCAGAATGTTGGGCAGTAATGCTCGAGACAATAGAGTCAATTAATATATGGAAATTCTCAAGTCCGGTACAGGGCTGGGTAGGAAAAGTCCTTAGGAAACTGACCAGCTCAGTGGGAGAGGATGCTTGGGTAGAAATCATAGAGGAGGTCTATAACAAAAACATTACAATCACCCAAGTCCCAATCACATTTCTTGTTAATAAAGAAACAAAGGAGAGGTTTTCTGCAATAACAATTAAGAAAACAATCGAAAGTCTAAAGCTCACAAGCCCAACAGCACCAGATAACCTAACGCCAGTAATAATAAAAACAAATATTGCCTGGTTGCCTAGCTTGTTCTATCTCCTTTTCCTGGAAATCCTTCTGACAGGAAAATTTCTGTCTAGTTGGAAGGGAGCAGCAATCAAACCCATATATGAAAAAGGCGAGCATTCCCTCCCAAGTAACTACTGGCAAATAAACCTGCAAGTGGAAAGTGGAAACGTCTTCTCAAAAATCCTTTTTGGATATGTTGAAGAACTGGGCAGAAACAAATACAATCATCCCACAAGAGCAAGGAGGTTTTATGGAGAGGGCATTCGATGATTGAACACTGTTTTATTATATGGGCCATTGCTAAGAAATCAGTACAGCAGTGTGGAGGACTGTAGTGTTGTTTTGTAGATTATAGTTCTGCATTTGATTCAGTTGATTGGGTTTTGTTATGGGAGGCATTAAAGATCTATGGAATCCCCAACAATCTACTCTTAATTTTGCAAAACCTCCATGGAGATAACTGGGCCCAAGTAGAACAAGATCTTGTGGTATCTCTCTCCAAAAGGATTGATATAATAAATGGCCTGAGACAGGGTTGTGTTCTGGCCCTGAACCCATTTTCCCTATTCCTGGCTGACCTCCCTAAAATACTCAATCAAACAGTTTTATCCCTAAAATGAATGGCATGCATATAAGCCGTCTCTTGTACTTGGATGATTTAGTAATTTTTGATTTGAGAGACATTGGCCTTCTGAGAAAACTAGATGTATTTTTGGACTACTGTATGAAGAAACAAACTTAAAAGTTAATATGGAAAAGACCAAACTGCTTCCAATAGGGAAAAAGAAGGCATGGTTGGCCTGGGCCATAGATAAAGGTAAAATCGAGACAGTCAGAAAATATCAGTACTTAGGGATGTGGTTCTCTCATGCCATACAATGGGAGGATCACCTAGCTTCCATAAAGACTAAGGCACTTTCATCCGTGCAGGACCTGAAGAAATTTGATCATCACTATGAGGCCCCTCTCTACAACCGGTGCTGGTAACCTATCAGTGTATAATAAAGCTGCAGTTCCAGCATAGTGCCAAGGTGGTTGACATCGGAGATAAAAAATAATTGGGACCTTGAAGAAGGGAGGTGCCTAAAAAGATTACTATCTCTCCCACCATCTATAATGGTTCAGGCAGTGAGAGTAGAAACAGTTCTGACCTCATTTGTGTGGGTGGCCCAAGTGCCCACGAAAGGCAAGGGCCCAAAACATTTTGAGGAGACTTCAAAATTAGCTATCACAAAACAACCTAGTTTTGCAAGGGTGTCACCTGGGTTTTTGGCCCCGGGCTTGCCGGCCATCTAGAAAAACCTACCAAACCCACACATTTCTGAGAACTTGACAGCCTGGGCAGTCCAGGGAGGTATGGCTTGCGTGGACCCCCCAACGTTTTCATACCCAGAATCCCCTGCAAACCTCACATCTAACTTAAAAAAACACTTTTTTCTACATTTTCTGTGTGGGAAAGTTGTGGGATCAATGGTCTGACACAAATTTCCTACCACCCAATGTTCCCAGGTCTCCATATAAAAATGGTACCTCACTCACGTGGGTGGGCCAAGAACCAGCGACAGACAAGGGCCCAAAACTTATTGAGGAGACATCAAAATGACCTATTACAAAATGACCGGGTTTTCCAAAGAGGGTCACCTGGGTTTTTGGGCCCGGGCTCAGCGGCCATCTAGGGAAACCTACCAAACCCACACATTTCTGCAAGCTAAACACCCGGGGGAGTCCAAGGAGGTATGGCTTGATGGACCCCCTAACGTTTTCCTACCCAGAATCCCCTGCAAACCTCAAATTAAGCTGAAAAAAAATCACTTATGTCTCAAATTTCTGTGTGGGAAAGCTGTGGTATCAACAGGCTAACACAAATTTCCTTTGGTTGGGAGGGTCCACGCAAGCCATACCTCCCTGTACTTCCCCAGATGTCTAGTTTTCAGAAAAGTTTGGGTTTGGTAGGTTTCCCTAGGCCGAAAACCCAGGTAACCCCCTCCTTGCAAAACTAGGTTGTTTTGTGATAGGCAACTTTGATGTCTCCTCAATACATTTTAGGCCCTTGCCTGTCGTGGGTACCTTGGCCACCCACTCAAGTGAGGTACCATTTTTATCGGAAGACATCGGGGAACGCTGGGTGTTAGGAAATTTGTGTCAGCCCGGTAATCCCACAACTTTCCCACAAAGAAATTTGTGACAAACATGATTTTTTTCAGCTAAATTTGTGGTTTGCTAGGGATTCTGGTTAGGAAAACGTTGGGGGTGGGGGGGGGTTCCACGCAAGACATACCTCCCTGGACTTCCCTGGGTGTCTACTTTTCAGAAATGTGTGGGTTTTGTGGTTTCCCTAGATGGCTGCAGAGGCCGGGGCCACAACACAGGTGACCCCCCATGCAAAACCAGGTTGTTTTGTGATATGTCATTTTGATGTCTCCTCAATATGTTTTGGGCCTTGGCCTGTCACTGGTACTTGGCTCACCTACACGAGTGAGGTATCATTTTTATCAGAAGACTTTGGGTGTCTGGAATTTTGTGGACCCATACAGTTTGCATGACTTTCCGTCACAGAAATGTGTTGCAAAGTTTGAGGTTTGCAGGAGAGTCTGGGTACCAGAAGTTCATGAGAGCCACACAAGTCACCCCTCCTGGATTCCCCTGAGTGTCTAGTTTTCAAAAATGTATAGGTTTGTTAGGCTTCCCTAGGTGCCGGCAGAGCTAGGGTTCAAAATCTTCAGCTAAGCACTTTGCCAAAAAAGGGTCCGTTTTTACTGTAAAAATGTGGTGTGTCCACGTTGTGTTTTGGGCTAGGTTCCTCTCGCGGGCACTGGGCCTACCAACACAAGTGAGGTACCATTTTTATTGGAAGACTTGGAGGAACACAGGGAGGGTGGAATGTAGTGGATTTACCCAGTTTCTAGAACTTTCCATCAAAAGAATGTGAGGAAAATGTGTTTTCCTTTTCGAAGTTTGAGGTTTGCAGGGGATTCTGGGTAACATAACCTGGTGAGAGCAACACAAGCCACCCACGACTGCAGTCTCCTGCCTGGGTGTCTAGTTTTAAAAAATGTATAGGTTTGGTAGGTTTCCCTAGGTGCCGGCAAAGCTAGGGTTCAAAATCTACAGCTAGGCACTTTGGGGAAAAAGGGTCAGTTTTCACTATAAAAATGTGGTGTGTCCAGGTTGTGTTTTGGGCCGTTTCCTGTCGCAGGCACTAGACCTACCCAATTTTATTGGAAGACTTTGGGTAAGTAGCATTTTGTGGACCCACGCAGATTCCAGAAGTTTCCATCACAGAAATGTGAGGAATTGTGTTTTTTTTTCAAAGTTTGAGGTTTGCAAGGGATTCTGGGCAACAGAACCTAGTGAAAGCCACACAAGGGACCCCTTCTTGAATTCCTCTGGGTATCTAGTTTTCAAAAATATATAGGTTTTCGAGGTTTCCCTGGGTGACAGCAGAGCTAAGGTTCAAAATCCACGGCTAGGCACTTTGCAAAAATAGGATCAGTTTTCACAGTGCAAATTTGGTGGGTCCACGTTGCATTTTGGGCCGTTTCCTGTCACGGGCACTAGGCCTACCCACACAAGTGAGGTACCATTGTTATCGGGAGACTTAGGGGAATTCAGAATTGTAGTGCAGCTGTTATTATCTAGTGACTTTCTAAGCATTTCTGTCATCCTAAAGTAAGACAATGTGTAAAAAAGAAGTCACTTGGAAAAATGTACTACAATTCACATGCTATTATGGGTAAACACAATTTTGGAGATGTGCAAATAGCTACTGTTTCTAAACTCTACATTTTGCTCCCATTTCGGACATACATAGGTGTCTTTGATACCTGTGTTTCACTCCTTATATTTTAGAAAATTAATTGCTATATACCCGGTACACAATGAAAGAACCACTGCAAGACGTTGCTCAGTTATTGGCTCTAGGTTCCTCGGGTTCTTGGGGAACCTACACGTACTATATATCCCACAATCAGAAGGGTTCATCGGATGTAACAGTATACTGCTTTCAAACATCTGTCATATTTAGAAGAAGTTACAGGTGAAAACGTTGGCAGAAATGGCTGTTTTGTTCAACTCATTTTCAATTTTTCTGATTTGCAACTGTTAGTTTCTATTAAAAAACCTTGAAGGATCTACACAAATGACCCCTTGCTGAATTCAGAATTTTGTGTACTTTCCTGAAATGTATAGCTTTCTGGGATCTATTATTGCTAGCATAACTATTTCTACCACTAAGTGGAAGGAGATTGAAAGCACAAAAAGTATCAAAAATAGGCTATGTCCCAGTAAAATGCCAACACTGTGTGAAAACTTTGGTTTTCTGACCAAAGTCTGCTTGACTCTAAAGGAACGGAAAATGATGATTTCAGCACCACAAACCCTTTTTTGATATTATATGCAAGGGAAGACCCAGATGCTTTCTTCTGCAGCACTTTTTCCCCATTTTCCCAAAAAACCTAAATTGTTGCTGTATTTTGGCTAATTTCTGGTTCCCCTCCAGGGGAACCACAAACCCTGGGTACCTTTAAAATCCCTATGATGTTGGAAAAAAGGGCTCAAATTTGGCATGGATACATTATGTGGTCAAACGGTTAGAGGGCCTATGCGTGAACTACTCCAAATAGCCACAAAAAAAGGCTTAGCGCGGGGGGGGGGGGGGGGGGGAACGAGGCCTAGCAGGGAAAGGGTTAATTAAATAAAGCTCGGGGTGGTGGCTGTCCCAATGACTCATTTGTGCCCATGAAGGGGGGGCACATGGCCCCCTTTTATATTAATAATATGCATGGTGGTCGCCGAGGCTCAAATAGCCTCATGAGGGAAGTCGAATGCCCCCTCCTTTTTTTAGAAAATGCCCCTGGGACCAGGCTCACCCTGGGGCCCTTTTCAGAACAAGCAAGGGAGCCCACACTTTTTTCACATCTTTGCTTCGCATTTGCAGCAAAAATTTAAACAAAAAATGCTTTTTGCCCTGCTAGAATAATAATAATAATAATAATAATAATAAAGGGGCTTATAAAGCGCATGGTGACGCCATCCCGGCGTGTCCCCGCGCTGTGGAGAAAGGTCAGGGCCAGGAGAGGAAATTAAAGGGAAAACAGATGGGTTTTCAGACGTTTTCTGAACATGGTCTCTGAATCCGCTAGTCTGATGCTCATGGGGAGAGAGTTCCATTCTTTGGCAGCCATTACACGAAAAGAGCAACCACCCATTCTGGCTTTCTTGATGCGGGGAATTTTAAGCAATCCAGTTCCCCCAGAGCGGCGAGTTCTGTTAGGCTCGTAGGGGATAGCCAGATCAGTCATGTAGGGGGGAGCTTTGTGTGAGACGATCCTGTAGCACATTAGAAGTGCTTTAAATAGGACTCTCTTTTTTATGGGAAGCCAATGCAGAGTGGCTAGGGCTGGTTTAGAGGCTGCTCTTTTTGGGAGTCTAAGGACTAGGCGTGCTGCCGTATTTTGGAGTACTTGGAGTCTCCTGATGTTTTTTTGCGTTGTTCCGAGCAGAAGCACATTGCCATAGTCTATCCTCGAGGTCACTAGAGCTTGGGTCATAGTGCGCCTGGCTTCAAGAGGGAGGAGGTCTAGGGTACGGTTCAGGGTCTTCATAACCCCGAAGCATTTCCCTACCACTTTGTGCACATGGCTGTCATAGGAGAGTCTGGGATCAACCCAGATCCCCAGGTTCTTGGCTACTTTGCAGGGAGTGGGTAACGGCCCCAGACATGATGGCCACCACTCCGTGGTCCAGCTCGTATCCCTGCCTCCAATTACCAGAACCTCCGTTTTTGAACCATTTAGCTTCAGGCAGTGTTGGGTCATCCATCCTGCCAGAGCCTGCATGCAGGTTTTAAAGTTGTCTGCAGCAATGGAGGGGGCTTGGGACAGGGAGATGAGAAGTTGGGTATCGTCGGCATATGAAACTAATTCAATGCCGAACGATTGAACCACTTCAGCCAGGGGGGCCATGTAAAGATTGAACAGGGTGGGGCTCAGGGCAGAGCCCTGAGGTACCCCCTGTTCTAAGGCTATGCTATCAGAGAGGTACATGCCTCTCTGAACCTGGAAGCAGCGGTTGGTGAGGAAAGCTTTCAGCCAGCCCAGTGCTTCCTGGGTGACCCCGGCTTTGTTCAGACACTGCAGCAAGATGGAATGTGCCACAGTGTCGAACGCGGCACTAAGGTCAAGCATAATCAATGCCATGGTCTGGCCCTCATCAGCGCTTGCCCGTAAGGTTTCGGTCGCTCTCAGAAGGGCGGTCTCAGTGGAGTATCCTGACCTAAACCCTGATTGAGAACTGTGGAAGGCATTATTTGACTCTAGATGGGCCATGAGTTGGCTGTTAGCTATTTTTTCGGCCACCTTCGCCAGATAAGGTAGCAACGAGATGGGCCGCAGGTTTTCTAGGATGTCCTGACTTATGTTCGGTTTTTTCTTTATCGGAAGTACAATGGCTTTCTTCCACTCCGCAGGGAGGGTGGCCGTAGAAAAGGAGAGTTGGAGAATGTGTCTAAAGTGTGGTTCTAAGACTTTAAGGCTAGCTGCTAGTATCTTGGGAGGGGCAGGATCCCGAGGGGAGCCTGATTTGATGCTTTTACAGATACTTGTTAAAGTTGTAGTAGAAGGGACTGAGAAGCAGTTTAGGCATGTCTTAGCATGAGTGATCTCCAAGTTCTCAGTAAAGTCAGAGCCCGAGGGCAAATCATTAGAGAAGTTTGCGTAGATGTTGGTAATTTTACTGGCAAAGTATTTAGCAATATTATTGCACGTTTCAACAGAGTCATTCTGGGCTATGTTATCATTAGTTACCACAGAGATTTCTTTAAAAATTTTAAAAAGCTCCTTTGAGGAGTTCTCAGCCTCTCCAATGCGGGTCTTATAATGAAGTGCTTTAGCGGAACGAATTAGTTCATAGTAGCTCGCTTGCGCTTTTTTATAATGGTTTTTAGCTGTGGGGCAAAAGTTAGTGCGCCATTCGCGTTCCAGTTTTTTGCATGCAGATTTGGCAGCCTGAAGTTCTGATGTAAACCACGGGGAGGGTTTTCTCATCTTCTTGTTAATTACTGACCTACGAACGGGAGCAGTATTGTCTAGGGCAGTTAGGACACAGTTCTTAAGGCATGTATAGGCGGTCTCACAATCGGACCCTTCAGGAGGTCCTGCCGCTTCAAGTTTGTCGATGAAGGTGTCTAAGTTAAAGTTTTTCCACTTTCGACATTGGTAAATCTGCGTGCTATCGTTCCTAGTTTCAGACTCAGACACCCATATTTGTAAGGGAATGACAAAGTGGTCAGACCAGGGAACAGGTATTGGAGGGAGCGCTTCCACTCCATTCCAGTTACCAAATATAGGGTCGAGCAGGTGACCTTGTCTGTGAGTAGGGTCCTGGTTTTTAAGAGCTAGCTGCAGGGAAAGTAATTCTGCTTTTATGCAGGAGGCATCTTTGTCAAGGACATCGTCAAAATGAATGTTCATGTCGCCAAGCACCAAGAGTCTAGATTTCCTCAAGGCGAGGTGTGCTGTAGCCTCTACTAGGCTAGCTGTAAAATCAAACAGTCTGCCTGGGGGTCTGTATATAAGAATACCTGATAGGGAGTGTTGAGGCCCCAGTGTGATAGTGAATGAAGCAGCTTCGTAGTGGTCAATTGTCAGGGGAGATAAGGAGCATTCCAGTGGAGCTCTAACAGCGATAGCTATTCCTCCGCCCCTACCGTCCTGCCTGTCAAGCCTGGAGAGTGAATAGCCAGGAGGCAACGCCTCTATAATGTCTGGGTCAGAGTGTTCGCCAAGCCAGGTTTCAGTTAATAGCAAAATATCGAGTGCTTCATCCTCGAGTAGATGATAAATTTGGATGCAGTGTTTACTGAGAGATCTGCAGTTAAGCAGTGCTGCTTTTATCAGGCTTTTAGGGGGTTCTTTTATGGAGCCAGTTTCTGGACCCCAAGACCAGGGCTTGGGGGTCAGTGATTTCCGATCCTGTCCCCTTTTCTTTACTCACGTTTTCTTTTGGGACTCCGCTAACTATGACACCCATTAAACCTATGTTTTTTTCAGTGAATTTCCAAGGTTTTTTAAATGCTAATTTCTAACTATAATGTGCCTGAAACCTATGGTTTTTTCAGTGAATTTCAAAGGTTTTTTAAATGCTAATTTCTAACTATAACGTGCCTGAAACCTATGTTTTTTTCAGTGAATTTCAAAGGCTTTTCAAATGCTAGTTTCTAATTAGCCTACAGAGGTAGGACGTGAAGAAAGAAGAAAAAAAGCACAGAAAGAAGCAAAAGAAATGCAGAAGGAAGCAACAGAAGTCCACAAAGACGAAGAAACGTGCAGGAAGAAGCCAGCAATGAGCAGAAAGAACCAACAGAGGAGCAGAAAGAGACTTTGTTCCAAAATCATCCTGTGCCCACAACTTTTTCAGATGGGTACTGGTGGTAAATGGCTCTGACTTACCGGGCCTAGAGCCAGTGCTATGCTAAAAGACACTTAGAATACAGTGAAAACACCTACATACACTAGGGAACACTATGCGTTGGGGTACACCTGTGACCTCCTCTATAAGGCCCTAGTACATAATAGGGCAGGGGGATTAAAACTACCGCCAAAAACAAGCCCAGTGGCGCGTTTTAAGTTAGGGGATTAAGTCCCCTTGAATCCTGAGGCTCCCTGGGGTCCAACTAGCCCACCAAGGGCCTCCAGTAAGCACCGCAGAGCTGCATTGCAGAGAAAATGCGCATGGCCTGGACCACCTCTCTGAAACGCAGTGCCGTGGCACATACTGGAGGTACCTGGTGGTCTAGTTGGCCCCCAGGGACCCCCAGTATTGAAGGGGAATTAATTTCCCAACTTAAAATGCGCCACAGGGCACATTTGCAGAGTTTTGCTGAGAGGGGACGGGGCCTCAGGCAGATCAGGTCTTATTTTGTTTTTGTTTTTTTAAGAGGCTGTGTGGCCCCCCTTCCTTATCTATTTTATGGACCCCATCCCCCAGGGCCTGACCCCTTTTTAATTTTTTTAATGTAACGGGCCACTTGGCCTCCCTACCGAGGCCGATCTCTGCTTAGGGGACCCTGGTGGTCCTTGTGGGACTCCCTGAGCAGGCCTAGGTGGTCAGGGTGTTTCTACCCTGCTCTTTTTTCTTGTTTTGCGCCTTTCTTTTTCTGTTTTCTTGTGCCTCGGTTCTACCGGAGCAGGTCATAAGTTTTGAAAATTTTGCGAAGATTCGTCAACCGGCGCCAAAGTTATTGGGAAAAGAAAAAATGCTTTTTGAATAGAAACAAGGTCCTAACTATAACTACCTACTGGCGACCGCCAGTAGGTAATATATGTATGTGTATATGCACACACACACGAGAATTAACATGGGAAATGCACTTTTTCAATAATTTTCTTTGTTTGGTAAATAAGCTCCAAACGCATTCGCCCATTTTGACCATGTCTTGGTCTCCGTGCCAAGTAGAATGAGAGTGCAAGAGTAAATACTCACACTAGTATTGTGCACACTTTAAATTTTTGTTATCAAGTTTAGTGAAGATGGAAACTGCATCTACACGAAGTTCAAAAAAGATTGCCTATGTTTGAAAATAATGCTTTTCTGTGTTCTGTCAATTAGTTTTCAAACTTCATAAACTTGCTGAAACATATAACGTTTTCAAAATATATTGGAAAAGTTTGCAAAGGAAAACGTAACTTTGTTTAAGCCGATATCCCACATTAGGCTTTCTGACGTAGTTATCGTGCCAAGGCATCTCGGAATTCTTACAAAGAACAGAATAAAGACAGTAATACATTTTCAAAATAGACAATTTATCAAAAGCATTTTCTCAAAGGCATTTTCTTATCTAAATAGCAGTTTAACATAGTAGCACAAATACCTCAATTTGCAAGTGCAAACATTTGTTTTGTACTAAAAAACATGACTTTACACTAACAAATATATTTTCTAACATAGATATTACAACAGGATGCTGTAAATATTAAATTTCAAGAAAATCGGCTCCAAGGAGAGTGCTATGAGCTTTCAGGGATGAGGATGTCTTTCTTAATAGGTAAACACATCCAGACATGCAAGTTTAAGGGCATTCAGAAATGTTTGGCTTGCATAGACCTGCCCTGGATATATGTGGAGATTTGTTCTAGTAGTAAATATTTATCCCTTGTGTGAATGGAGGGGAAGGGCAGCCCCAAAAAAACTGGGAGTGAATGGGAGGTGTTTCTCAAACAGAGAAATGTTTTTCCTAAATGAAAGGGACAGTTACTAAGTACTAACTGCCTTTTGGAGATCATATTGATACATTGAAATCAGTCCACCAGCAAAACATGGAATGTGTGGCTGGCAAGCTTCACAGAACTACTCCTGGAATGTCTCTGTGAACTGTGTGAATTTATCAACTTTTTGAGATATCAAAACTAAGAAGCAAGACAGGTTTCACGGAGCAATCATAATATGAATGGAGGGAGGGTGCTGTTATGTTGATTAGTAACAACACCCAACATTGGTGTGGGTAAAATGGTAAGCAAATACAGCATAAATTTAGCAATCCTTTACTCAATGAATCTATAAGTAATGGTAAAAGCTCAGAAGGACTCAGAAAGTGACTTCAAAGAATGCAAAGAGCACACAAAAGCTGTGTATGTCTTTTCAATGAACCATACTGCAGTGAAAGGAATAATGTTACAGGTAAGCAAAAGGCTATATTTTACTCCAGGTAGCAAATGCATGAAACTGATTGACCACACTTGAGGTTCATATTGAGGGAGGAGATTTACCTCAGTCGGCTTGAAGCATGACTGT
Source organism: Lissotriton vulgaris (assembly GCF_964263255.1). Taxonomy (NCBI): domain Eukaryota; kingdom Metazoa; phylum Chordata; class Amphibia; order Caudata; family Salamandridae; genus Lissotriton; species Lissotriton vulgaris. Next base: position 1,063,427,171 of record NC_141699.1, read on the forward strand.
GATGAGACCAATGTTATTCTAAAGAAAAAAGCACATATATTACCTTTGAAATCCATACAGTGCCTTCATGTTGTTCAAAAGAGATTCATTAGTCCACACCTGTTTCAAGAAAGGGCAGAATAAAATGAATTTCCAGGGTTGTTTACAGGTTTGCACAGTTTCACACAATTTCTGTCATTTATAATCTGGAGCCCTGCATTACAGAACAGTACAGGTCATGTTCTGCATCTGATCCTTCATTCATACACTGAACCAGACTCAATATTAAAAAATCCAACTTTCTAAGTACTTGATCAAAATTTGGACGATCATTGAAAATCCTGCGCTTACTAGAGAAAATGTTAAATTAAGAGATTCCACCTGTGAAATCTCTTCACCTAGGAGTAGCGTAGTGGAGGAACTTTTGGGCCTGATTTAGGTCGCGTCGGACTGATTACTTCATCACAAGGAATGACAGTTAACCCATCTGCCGAAATATAATTCCCATAGTATACAGTGGGATTTATATTTTGGTAGACAGATTATTCATCACTGTTGTGTTGGGGTAATCCATCTGCCGGGATCTATATCAGGCCCTTACTCAGCGAACTTCATGACAAATTTGGATTTTCATTTAAAAATATGATAGTTTTCTATTACCAATCAACTCTACATCAAGTAGTATGTGTTCTACACCTTATCCAGTATGGAAGGCTAAAGATGGATATCATCTGGGTTCCAGGAAACCAGGAACACCGTCATACATCATACCTTAAATTCAGTCATATCCACGATCCTAATGTTGTCTCACCAACTCCTGAGCCTAGTCCTGAGAGCCTTCACAGAATCCCAGATCTCAAATTCCAGAGTGGTATGATTCCTTAATTTAGCAGCCAGCAAGGAACCAATGCTAACCCATGAGGAGTCCTCGGTACAAGAATACAAGTTAATGAAATGAATCACCCGGTCCTGGGGCTGTACAAAATATTCCAGTTCCTTCCCAGAGCCAATTTCCCTGATTGCTCGGTTTTCCAGAATCCTCTATTATCTTTTTTTTTTAAAATCTTTTTATTAATTTTAAAAACAAAAGCAATAAGAGCATATCAGGTGCAATGCAATCAAATACATACAAATATTCAATCAATTGGGAGATCGGAATACTTGTGCCACTTTAAGCAGGACACTGAGACTCCAACATTCTTAGCCAATCAGGATTATTTAAACTAAGGGAGTTCACCCTATACAAAAGCGTGCAGCCCACCGGTCCCGCCACCCACAAAATCAGGATATATACGCTCGTTATGCCCCTCGATACCAAGATCCGGAACAGGATAAATTACATATATTTTATGTAGAAAATAGAGAATTCAGAATAATAAAGCTCACATTTGCACCTTAATACTGAAAACGGAATCAGGATAATTGGTAAATAAAAAGGAAAATAAAATTTAAAAAACACAACGTGCGCAACACCCCACCCTGCACCCCTGCATGTAGCTTACGCCAAACCCCAACTAGCAGTGTGCCTGTGGCCCCATCTAAACTACAAATACTAAAAATAATAAACGGAGGAGGGCCTTCGTACAGGCTCCTGGCCTCTCCCCCCTGCTAATTCTAAGCCTCCCCTTGTTACAGATATATTATCGATTAGACAATCGAGCAAAATTGGGCGATTCATTACTCGCCTACATCTCCTCCCGGTACCAACATTATAAAGTGAGTCCCGCACAGCCTCCACTTAAAGAAATGTCTTGAAACGATAAGCCGTTCTACGCCTTGGCCCGTTCGATCAGGCACACAAATGTTCTCCAGCCAAACAGCCGCCAACTTGAAAGATTCAAAGGACCGGAGGTATTCGTTCGGCTGCACACAGGAGCGAACCGGAAACAACTGGGCATTTTCAGTCTCATTGTCACTGGGTCCCATCTGTGCCGATAAGAATCCCCGACGTTGTTTCAAGTCCAGTTGCACTGAGTTCGGAAAGGGAGAAAGGGCCACCCTGTCGATCCACCCCCGAGTCTTCACATGAGTCGTCAGATGTATGGCATGGCGTGGTTTTCCCTCCGTTGCTTCGGCCAGGTGCAGCCCGGGCACGTGCTGCTCTGCGGGAGTTCTTTCCAGATTAAATGCCCCAAAAGGGCCAATCAAATTGTAGCCACCTCTCAGTGGGATAAAGGAGCAGGGCCCTTTTGGTGTGTTGTATGCCCCTTGCCTGTGCAAGACTCTATCTGGCCCTTGTCATGCCTCTGCTTTTCTCTCTCTTCACCTTTGCAGGCTTCTGTCCTCAGCCAGCTCAGTGCACAGTTGGCCAATGGCACCTGTAAGTGCATCCCTTTTGGTGTCCTTCTGGGACTGATTGTCAGCCAGCTTCTGGGTCAAAGTGTTGAAGTCTGGTGTCAGTTAATTAACCACATGTGTTTCTGCTGCAGTCACTGAACCTGAGGCATTACCTCCTCCAGTCCACCATGCACTACCTGTTTGTTGGATGTCACCTGGGACCGAGATGCATGCCTTGCCTATGGTGCCTATATGCTGTTGTGTGGAGTTTTGCTGCTGGACACTGGTGACTGAATTACGTCTAGGAGTGGGTGACTCTTGGCTATCCTGCACCTCTCTAAAGCTGGCTGTGAAGAGATGGACATAGTGCTGGACTGGCCATGTGATGCGGTTGGCAGATTTACAGGCTCCTCACTCTGTTCTTTCTCCATCTGGCCCAGGTCTTCTCCCTCGTCTGCAGCCCATTCCTGTATCTCCACAGGTGTCTCAATGTGTGAAATAGGGAGATCAATAACATGTTACGTTCGACACACTTTCTCATTGGTTATATACCATTATTCAGCAAATGTCTGACACTAACGGCACTGTTTATCTATCCGACTACATTTCCCATAATGCACCATGTGTGATTTGTTGATCATCTACATAGGCCATCCATATATGTCTGGGTAAAGGTGTGTTGCATGCATGTAGACACCATGTTTAAGGGCTGTAATATTGGCATTGTAGTAGTATTGCACTTATCTGGTGGAGGGGCAGATGTGTCCAGGTTCTCAAATCCAGTGACTGCCTCATGCTCAAGGGTTGTCTTAACCATTATCACCATTGTTGGGGTACATTTGTGGGACCACCTCCTGTTGCCTGAGAGTCCCACAGGCATGTTGCCACCCTCTCTATGGCACAAGACCGCATGTCATCCTAGCGCTTCTTGATTTCCTCTACAGAGCGGTCGACACTTGCAGGACTTTTGTTGGACCTGGCGCTTTTTGCAGGGTTCTCTCCAAATGTTTTGCCTTCTTCCTCCTATTTTATTCTGACCTGTTTTTGTTGGTTTTATGATTCTGGGCACTTTACCACTGCAGAGCAGTACCAAAGAGTGTATGCTGCAATTTGTAATGATGATTGGTTTATCTAATATTGGCATATTTGATTTAATAGTAAGTCTCTGGTAAAGTGCATTAGATGTCCTCAGGGCCTGGAAATCAAATGCTACTAGTGGGCCCGCAGCACAGATTGTGCCACCCACTTCAGTAGCCCTGTAAACATGTCTTAGACCTGCCACTGTAGCTTCGGTGTGTTCAATTCTAAACTGCTATTTTGACCTGGCAAGTGGGAGCACCTTCCCTTTTCCTACATGCAAGTCACCCCTACAGTAGGTCAAGGCGTTCCTATGGGCAAGGTGGCGTGCATTTAACAGGTAGCACATGTACTGTTGTGTTTTACTTGTCCTAATTGTGAAATACCACTAATTTCATTTTTCACTATCTCTCCCATAGGGTAACACGGGGATTGCCTTGAAATATGTGAAACTTCCCATTGGCGGCTGGTAGAGATTTGGCGTTTGGGGTCTCTGAACTCACATTTTAAAATTACATCCTTAGGTGCAGTTGATTTTTAAATTGCATGTTTGAAAATGCCACTTTTAGAAAGTGGTCATTTTCTTGCTCAACCATTCTGTGTTTCTGACTATCTGTAGAATCCATTTCTGGGATAGTATAACAATTGGGCTCTTGTGTATTCACTCTAGATAGTCAAACAAAGGGAGCTGAGGTGTGCCTTGCATATCCTGATGGGCCATCACCCGGCTGATGGACCTTACAGAGCTAGAGTGGTGGGAGGAGATTTCCCTGACACCTGCATAGGACTGTGCCTGTCCTCACATAAAGCTGTCTGAACCCCTCTGTAGTGTGTCTGGTTCCATGGCAGGGAAAGGCAAGGTCTTACACACTACAAAGACTTTCCTATGAAGTTTGCCTCCTTCAAAGGCAGAAACGGTTATAGGTATTAGACCTCTGACACTCCAAAATCAGAACACTTCTGGACTAAGGACATTCTGCCAGGAAGAAGAGCTGGATGCTGTAGGAGGAGCTGCCACTCTGCCTGTTGCTTTGTTGTGCGGGCCTACTGCTTGCTGCTTCTGTCCTGGGAGTGAAAGGACTGGACTTTGCTTTCCGTATCCTGCTTCCAAGGTTCTCCAAGGGCTTGTGGGTGCCTGCTTTTTGTTAAGAAGTCTCAGGTCCATCATAGACTTCACCTAACAATGGACATGCCTGAGTACTTCTGCTGAGATTCCTGACTTGCCAAGTTCCTGGACCCTTGGAAGTAGAATATTTTGAAGTGAAGGAGAAAATCCATGCATCGACTTCCAGAGTCTGTTTTTATCGACACATCGCTTCAAACTTCGAAGCATCACTGCTGCAGCACCGGTGCGTGATTCCTGATCAACGCATCAACCACGGCTTTCACCGCAGGCCCCAGCTTTCCACTGCAGTACATCACAAGAACCGCTGCAGCATGAATTTCGAGCACTGCATCAACAAAGTCTCTGTCGCACAGGTCCAACTCTGCTGCTGAACCTGCTTCATCGCTGTGGAATCGTCGCAGCACATCTGGATTTATGATGCATCACCCATGGACACCAACTCCTTCACTGATGTCAAGATCGATGCATCACCTCCCCTTCCAGTAAGGAACCGACGCATAACCTCCCCTGATAGTAAGGAACCTATGCATTTCCTCCCTTGGCACTTTGGAACCAAGGCATTACCTCCCCAGGGAGTAAGGAACTGACACATTGCTTTGCTTTTCTGGCGGCTCACCGCCCCTGTGCCTGTTTTGTCCTTCAATCTTGACACATACAAGGTACTTTGTGCTAAAAGAAATGCATCCTTAAATGTCTATAAACAGAATTAATTTAAACTTTGAAAAGTGATATCTTTACTTGTTAATGTTGGATTTGTGTTGTTTTGGCCTTGTCTTATTCAGATAAATATTGGCTGTTTTCTGAACGGATGTGGACAAATTTTATCAAGCTACCATGGGGGAGCAGGAGTTATCTTAGCCGTGAAACTCCCTTATCTTGACTAGAATGAGGGTCCCTACTTGGACGTGGTGCAAACTACTGCCAACTAGAGATCCTATTTCTAACAACACTGATACTCTGTTGCATGTTCTTCCATATCTTCCTTTTTCCTGACTCAGGCACTTTCATGGCGACACAACCGAATAGCTGGTCGTGGTTTTTATAACGTTCCTCAGTTAAGAATAAAAGTTACTTTTCAGAGACCTTTAGTTTCCTCCTTGTATGCCCTGCTACCTTCTCAGACACTGTTAGACATTTATAAGGATTGTCTGGATGTTCTTTGGGCTCATTTGCTCTGTATGCATGTGCTACAGGACTACCCACTGCACTCTGGATGCTCTCTCCTGTCTTTGAGGTCCTTCACCTGAAACAGAAAGGAATTTACTTCAGTAGTTGCAATACAACTTGTTAACGAATTGCTATTTTGGGGCCTCATTTGACCGTACTTCAGAATTTTTGACTTTCTTATTGCGAGTCGCTAAAAGTCGCAATTTGCAAGTCGCAAAATCTGGCAGTCGTACAAGTGATCCTGGGTCTAATAGGTCAAAAAGGAAAAGAAAGAAGTGGATGGTATACTCAAAATTGGGATGTTCCCTTTTCTGGATGAATTCCCTCACCCACCAGAGATGGCATGCTTCATCAATGGGAACCTCCTCACACTGTGATGCCTAGTCACTGTGTGGGCTGCAACCCCCTCTCTAAAGGGAGGAGATCAGGGATGTTTTCAGAGTTATAATAAATACCTTACTAATGAGCACAAAGAGAGAAAGCAGGGTGTGAGTGAGAAATATGTGATTTAAAACTGATCTAAAGTACACAATACACTTTATTCATACGTCTGGCTAGATGGTTGTGATAATGGCCCACATGCATCAAGCATTTTTGGAGTCGCAAACGGTGCGATTCCTTAAAATCGTCCGTTTGCGATTCCAAAAATGCTTTTTGAGATGCATCAAGCAATTTTAGAAATCGCAACATTTTTGCGATTTCTAAAATTGCGATTGCTTTTAAGAAATCGCAAATTTGCGATTTCTTAAAAGCAATGCATGATTAGTTTTAAAATTGCGAATTCGCAATTAGGGTGTCAAATTTACCGAGTGGTTGAACCACTCGGTAAATTTGCAAATAGTGTTAAAAACGCAGCAAAAGCATTTTTTTAACATTCATGTTACGGACACACATGTCCCACTCACCGCTATCAGGATTTGAAAACTGTTGCTCATCTGTGTTTGGCGAGGGATCTTAATCCCAATTTGCTGATTGTGTCCCGTTTTTGCAGCGCCAGAGCAGACGTTCCATCGATCATCTCTCCGTGTTGTGCCTCCCCTCGACTCGCTGGTGTGAGCGTGAGCTGCAATCTGCATGCTCTGTCCACCGCTCCCAGCTGGAGTCTGAAGGGTAGAGGCAAGGAGGAAAAAAACACAGAGCGCCTAACCTGGGGGACTGCGAGGACCAGAACTCCCTGCTGGGGTCAGCTGGTACCTCTTCCTCCAGGCAACACGCCCACGGACACGCCCCTGACGAGGCAGTTCAAAGCTTCGTGACACCCGCTTCGCGGGCGCCACTCACCGCTATCAGGATTTGAAAACTGTTGCTCATCTGTGTTTGGCGAGGGATCTTAATCCCAATTTGCTGATTGTGTCCCGTTTTTGCAGCGCCAGAGCAGACGTTCCATCGATCATCTCTCCGCGTTGTGCCTCCCCTCGACTCGCTGGTGTGAGCGTGAGCTGCAATCTGCATGCTCTGTCCACCGCTCCCAGCTGGAGTCTGAAGGGTAGAGGCAAGGAGGAAAAAAACACAGAGCGCCTAACCTGGGGGACTGCGAGGACCAGAACTCCCTGCTGGGGTCAGCTGGTACCTCTTCCCCCAGGCAACACGCCCACGGACACGCCCCTGACGAAACGTAGAAAAACGAGTTGCCTCCCGCGACGCGGGACGCGCGCGGGACCAAGCCCGGAACGAAGCCCGGACAAAGGGCGGGCCGTCTTAGGCCGTCCAAGGACGCTCAAGGACAGGACGGGCCACCCCCCCTTATTCCATCTTCTGATTATCCGCAGTGATTCTAATACTTGGATTTAAAAAATTTTTGATAGACGTATAGTCCCTGCCAACAAGAGAAATCTGCGGAACCGTGGACAAGCTCCTTTACTCAACAGTCCTTGTCACCGACTCCCGACGCTGATAAACAACATATCCTATATCATCACGGTAATTATTTACAATATACTTTATCTGATCGTGATAATTATTTATGGCATATAAAAAACTAAGATCGCGTACCATCTTTATGAAGAGAATGGGTACAGAGGAAGCCGTAAGACAAAGTTCCGTAAAAGCAGTGAAAAAGAGTCGGTTAATTGGTACACCAGCTATCAGTAATTATTTCTTAGCTCCTACTTCAAAAAATCAATCTTGCCTACTTGATTGTGAATTGCCTATAACAATGGAAAATACCCCAGCTAAAGAGACTTCTGAGTTGCCTATTATGGATGCACAGTCTATCTCAATCTCAAGTGATCAAGGGTCCCAATCAAAACCTCAGATATTTTGCTCAACACAGGAACCTCAAATATTCATATCTGACTCTCCTAAAATAATCCCTAACACACCGGTAAAACAAATAAATCACCTCTTTGACATCAAGGATCCCTACTTAAACGGAATAAAACCGATAGAGAATATCTCTGAGATATCAACCAACTCAGCTGACCCGCAAACGGAATTTCGCAATCAAATATCTGATCATAAAATAGACTTGGAAGCATCAATAGATACATTTCTGCCAGATAATATGAACTCTACTAACATGGCGACACCTATTTCAAAATCTCTACATACTTTACAGGAAATACTAGAATCTGTCCTCTCCTTTTTAAGTAACATCTTAGAAAATTCAGACCAAACTCTGGATGTACAAATCGGCATTCTGAAATTCTTGGTAGAAGAAAAGAGGAAAAAAGAGCATAGTCAATTAACAAAAAATATACAAACACAAGAGGAAACAAAAGATCTCTCTGAATCGTTCCTTCTAACAAAAATTCCAACTCCTAAACCTCTAAATAAATGTGATAATAGTACTCAAACCACCGATCAAAAATCAGTATGTTTAGCTAACACTACGACCCAGAAAAATCCTAATGGGGACCGAATATATTCTCTAAAGAAATTGTTTAGAGAGGAACCTCCATCAATAGTCAAAGAATATCCGATCTTCTCGATTAAAAATACCAAAATGATAAAAGATACCATTGAAGGAAATGAACTAACTACTCCAACACCTGTACTAGATGAGGCTGGAAAAGGAAAATCCTATCAAAAGAAGGGTCACAGAAGGGAAAAAAGAAAAATGAGCAAGAGGAGGTCGCAAAGAAGAATCACCAAAAAGAAAACTAGTAAGATCAGATTTGAAAACGAAAGTATTGATCAAAATATTGAGGAAGGATTGGAAAAAGTAACAACTAATCAAACTATGGTAGTGGAACAAAATGAAACCACAAATACACTGACCACAAAACATCTGAATCATAAAGCACCTGAATATGTTCCTCTCAGAAACAGTATAGATCAAACAAATAGAGAAAGTAGAACTAATAAGTTGCAACTTCAAGGTGGTGATCAACCCTCAACCAAATACTTACAATTTGAAGAACTTTTTCCTACTGATGACCTATCGTTAAATCGAGAAAGGATAATTAATTTGTTGCAACAAATCTATACGCTACAATCCATCACTAGTAAAGAAATAGATTTAGTTACATTTCCTATAAAAGAAAATCAAAAAATCGCGAAAGTCGCTTTTTGGTCAACTGTCGTCCCTGGGATAATTGTAAGGGAAAAAGAAATATTGCATAAATATGGATACGATGTTATTGAAATATTTCCACCAAAGAACTTTGTAACCAAATTGACCTGTTCCCAAAACTTTATTACCAATACTTACTCAAACAACTGGACCACAAATACCTCTGATCATGTTGAAATGGGGCGAACTACCTCTAGGAAGGATATTCTAAAAATTCAGGTCAATAATGGCCAAAGGAATGTATGGACTCAATATCGTGAGGAAAAAGAGGCCAGAAAAACAACAGAATCTTGGGCCTGGATATCAGAGGCCTTAAATAGCAACAAACAAGTACATCAACCACAATACACTGTTTAACAGTTGCTTAAAGATTATCTCGTGGAATATGGCCGGAAAATTATCCAACAAAATGACTACAGCACTAAGAGATAACCCTGATATCCTAGCCATACAGGAAACATGGGCAATAAATTCATTTAAACAGAAAGGTTACTATGTTTATGCTACCCCAGCTACAACAACCAGCAGAGGTCATGCCAAGGGAGGTCTGGCTATTCTTTTAAGCGAGGAGCATCAATGGTCACAAGAAATAATTGACTCGAAATCTGACAACTTTCAATGTATCAAGATCATATTAAAAACAAATATTTCCGACCAAAAAAAAGCCCTCTTGTTTTTTAACATGTACAATCCTCCAGGCACTACACAGGATGCATTTTTTATGGAAACCATAGATTTAATATCCAAGATAATTGAAGAACGAGTCAATACTCCGTACTTAATTGTGGGTGATGTGAACGGGAAACTTTCTAATAATGAAATTGGCAAATGGGCAAAAATATATGAAGATGAGTCAATAGATCTACCTATTCCAATATTCCCAAAAGGAAAAGTAGCTGATAAAAGAGGGAAAATGCTATTAGCATCATTACCAAATATAAACGGTCTAATCTTGAATGGTAACGTAGAAGGTGATAGACCGGCATCCTACACAAGGCGTGGAAATGGATCCTCTTCTATCATCGATTACTTAATATGCAGTATAGAGATTTCGGACACATTCCATCACTTAAAAGTAATCTTTACAGAAGAAAGCGACCATGCGCTTTTATGCCTACACACTGGTTGGTCGATAAAAACTGCTCCTTGTATTCCGATTATGTACCATAAGGGGAATATTGAAATTGACAAAAAGCAGAGACGAATCTTCTGGAATTCAGGGACATTAGACTATATAAATGGAAAGATTCTACAAAATAACATCTTAACCACAATACACTCGGAAGACCAAATAATTAACTTCGAATGTATAATGACAATCCTTAAAAGATTTCTACTTAACGGAGAGAAACCACGCAAAAACAAAGTCTATAAGAATGCTAATGAAAATTTACACAGGAGGAAATTAAATAAACTTATACGAGGACAATTCTTAGATTACTCACCTGTTACACAGCAAGAGATAAATAAGTTAAAAAATCAGCTTAGAAGGGAGAAGATGAGAAATAAAAGAATGCAACAAGACAAAAACTGGGTGGACATTCAAGAGGCAGCGAAACAATACAACCAAAGAAAATATTGGTCTCTGATAGCCAAAATAACTGGAACACAAAAGAAATTATATGCTATACCAGTACCACCCCAGGAATGGGAAGTCTATTTAACTGATCTATATAAAGAGAACCCAATTAAGACTGGCAATAATACCTCTGAAACTAGTCTGGAGAGTATCCTAACACCAACAGAAAAAATTACAGCACACTCTATTGAAAATCACATAAGAAATGCCAGGAACACTTCAGCGTCAGGTCCTGACCTGATACCGGTTAAAGTTCTACAGTCAAATCCTAAGGAATGGAGTCTGATGTTAACATCACTTTTTAATCTTATCTTCTGTATCAGGAGAATTCCTAAATCATGGCAAGGAAGTACAATAATCCCCATTTATAAAAAAGGGAATCGAAATGTTGCTAGTAATTACCGCCAAATTGCACTAATGGACGCCACTGGTAAAATATTCGCAGCTGAGGTATTGGACAGATTAAAAAACTGGTGCTTATCGAATGGAATAATACCTAAGTTTCAAGCTGGCTTCCGCCCCCACCATTCAGTAACAGATAATATCTCAATACTTCAGACTATTCTCGATAAATACATTGGGAGGAAATCACAACCAGTGTATGCTGCCTTCATAGATTATTCCACAGCGTTTGATCGCGTAGATAGACCAACGCTATGGAAAAAACTGAGAAGATTGGGGATTTCTGAAAATCTATTGCAAATTATAATCACATTACATACGAACACCTGGTCCCAGGTACAAATGGGAAGTGAAAAAGGTCTGACGAAACCAATTAATACTTCAAATGGTCTTAAACAAGGATGTCTCCTTGCGCCAATTCTTTTTTCACTATATCTGAGCGATTTACCATCTCACTTACAAAAATGCTCGAGCCTGCCACCAAAGATTGCTCTACAGAGCATACACGCGCTACTTTACGCAGATGATATAGTTATGTTAGACCTCACCCCTTTTGGTCTCCAAAATTTATTGGATTCTTTAAATGTTTACTCGAAGGAACATTTTCTAATCCCTAATCTAACTAAAACAAAAGTAGTGGCGTTTTCTGGTTGGAAGAAAAGTGCTAAATATCATTGGAACCTTGATGGGACAAGAGTAGAGGAAGTAGATGAATATACTTACCTCGGCAGGATCTTTACCAAAAATCTACAAAATCTTAAACATATAAACAATCTAAAGAAAAAATCTGAAATTCATGCGGGGGCACTCTCTAGAATGTATACTGCCACAGGAAGTAGGCATTTTTCCTCTTTACTCAAGGTGTATAAAGTAAAAATACCCTCGGTCTTGTCCTATGCAACTGAACACCTACCTATAAAACAATGGTCTTTCATGGATATGACCGAAGGAAAGATCTTGAAAAGATTATTAAAGGTTTCCACATCAACATCTGTACAGGCCCTCAGATTGGAATTCGCTCTGACAAGTTCATACGCAACAGCAATAGCAAATGTTATTCGATGGGCGTACAACATTCTGCATGCTAAGAAAGGAACATTGAGATTCCTGCTGAAGATTGAGATATTTAAAACAGATTCGCGACAACTCCACTTCTCAAAAAACATGTTTGAAGCGTTCAAAATAGCGAACCTGACTGAAGATATTCTGATAACATGGACAAAACCCCAGTTAAAACTGTTTCTGAAATGCTTTACTCCAAGACTAAGTTATGATTTAGACCTTATGCATTGTAGTAAGTTATCTACATATAAAGCCTATATAGAGTCTTTGGAATATAAGCAATTACGTCCATACCTGGGCCTTTGCCTCACCCATGGAGCAAGAAGGTCCATAACTATGTTGCGCTTAGGCATTCTCCCAGTCTCCATTGTTACATCTAAATGGTCACCAGGAGATTCCCCCATCTGTAAACTCTGTTTTGGTGGTGATCAAGATATTGTGCATATTTTATTTGTTTGTCCGCACGAAAGTGTAGTTAAAGCACGAGCTAGATATCTTAAGCCGATATACCAAAAATGTAATATTACTACAGTAAACAGTTTACTAGCATTATGTAAATATCCAACTGACGAATGGGTTTGTTATAATTTTTATAAATTTTTAAAGTCCTTTTTAAAATTATATTGATTATGCTTATGTTCTGTAATTTTTCGTAAATTTGTGGTCCTCAGTTGAGTACCAAAGCAAATAAACTTTTTGACTTGACTTGACACATGTCCTTAGGACATGTGTGTGTGAAACATGATGCGAAAACAACATTTCATGGGTGCAGGGGGGGTTCATTTGAACCCCCCTCACCACCCTTGAAATGCAATCAGGATTTGCGATTTTCAAAGTGCGAATTCGCAATTCCCATTGATCCCTATGGGTCTTTTGGCCCATAGGAATGAATGGGAATTGAATGGGAATTGCGAGTTCGCACTTTGAAAATTGCATTTTTTATGCGATTCGGTAAAAATAGCGATTTTTACCGAATTGCATAAAAAGTTAAAAAATATTCATGCATAGGCTTTTGCGATTTCTAAATTGCGAATCGCTATTTTTCGCAATTTAGAAATCGCAAAAGCCGATATTGATGCATGTGGGCCTATGTCTGCATATGAGTAGGTTGACATGTTTTTGCCTATGACCCCTCTTAGAGGTGTCGCTACATTATTCCGGACCTGCCAACTAGGTGTGTAGCCTTCATTGTTGTGGTGAGTCCTTAGTTCCTGGTGTAAGCCCCTTTGTAGATCTGGCTAACATCTAGCAGACTTGATTCTTTCTGTGGTAGACCATGGTTGCCAATCCAAGCTTTTTTCAGTCTTCTGGTTTCTTATGCTTTTTAGTTCAGGAACTCAGCATGGTATAGTTTCCAGTAACTTCAATGCACACGAGTGCCCAGTTTGATTTCACTGCAGGAGCAATTTGTGATCCCTGGGTTTCACGCTTGCATAATGGAACAGGTCCTTCCTGAGATGGTAGTGGACTTCTTTGGCTCTTCCCACTTTGTCTTCTTCACTGCCCCTCTCCGCCTGAGCAGCACTTTCTCATGTTTGGATTCCTCCAATGCCCACCCTGAGCAGTCAGTTAACTGTTTCCCTGGATGCAGGGTCCAAGAAGCTGCTTGTGGCAGTCTTTGATTAAAGTTTCCATGTAATTAGTCCCAAACCTGGCAGAGCGAGTACGCAAAAGTTACCCCAAACCTGGAGATCATAGTGCTTCATAGATACCATTGGTGCACGAACTCTGGATTCCCTAAAAAATCTTCGACACTCGCTTGACATTATTGTCCTGTCTTTAAACCAAAATTGTACAAGGCAGTTGTGCATGCAACTGTGACTTCTGAGTTTGGTGTGAGCAATAATGCTATTTTGCTTATTCCACTTAGACTGGTCTAGCGGAAGTGTTTGTCATGCAGCGGAAACAGGAAAGTGGGGTGAAGCTGAGAGCTTCCTGTAAGGAACAACTTAGAACAAGAGCACAAAAGCAAGTGAGGCTAACCTTTCCAGAGGTCAATGGGCCAGGCAAGGTCAGAGGGAAGCTCCCTAACTTAAAATGAACCCACTGTCTCCTCTCCTTATTAGAGCTCAGTCACAACCACTACCAATGAACCCTAGACTGTTTTGGGGAAAGCTGCGTAGTTCACATCTGCTATCAGTGCTCTCCCCCCACTCGTTTATGGTAAGCACAACAATAGAGTGCACTGTGGTTACAGCCACAAGTTTCATATAAGATCCACATGTATCCTTTACCTACAAAAGTAAGGAACAAACCCCTTTATCCATGTTCCTCAGAGGTGGGTGAAGTACTCTGTTGTAGAGGAATGACAGAACAACTTTTAAAAACATGAGAGAGGCCAGAAGGAAACTCTCACTAGCATTCAAAAGACAAAAAATTACCCCCCCTATTGTAGTCTTTTCACTACCACCACTGTTAGGACCATGCGGTTCGACGAGCAGAAGGAGCGTCACACTTTGAAAAGAAGGTGTACCTGAATGCACCCCTCTAGACCAAAGAGTTACTCTGTAGGTGTCAATACTTGCATCCAGCGCACACATATTATTGTTGTGTGTACTGAGACAAGGTTTGAGAACTACAACTTGCTTATGGTGATTTTGAGACCTTTCTCTATTACTTCAGTAAAAATTTATCTGCGGAAGCAGCTAATTTCAGTTTCCTCCAAATTCAATTAATTTAGAGAAGGTTTGAGCATATACAATTATGCAAGTTCGAGAGGCATTTTTTTAGAGAAAAGGTGTCCTCAATAGAGGAGATTTTTAAACAGATCTGTGCTTCGTCTGCATATACAAGAATATGTATCTCTCCTTCCCCAGTTGTATAATCCCATTTCTGATTTTACTTACAGGAGCGCTAATGTTGGTCCGCGTAAGTCCGGGTGCCAGTGAGTTTAGTCGAATATTCATTGGGGATAATTCCGATGCCAAAATCTTGGTCAATCCAGTAAGGGCAGTCTTACTGACACAATAGGGTCCAAGCGTCTGTTACAGGAAAAACAAAAAAGAAGCCCAATTTCAAATCACAAGATGTGATTTCTACACAATAATGAAACATCCAGCTGCACAGAGTCAGGATTTCCGTTCTGAAATATATATATATATCAAAGTAATAGAAGGGGAAACATATATATTGGGTCTATGTAACAAGATACTTTGTGAATAAGGTCCCTTGAAACTAAAAATAGATATTACTGACTCACTGAAGGTAGAGTTTGGTGGAGAAGAACCCCTGCATGAAGTGACAGAGCTCCTGCACTGTCAGACTTGTGGTCCCCCTTCTAGTTTAGCCAGTTGAGGTATTGGACTTCTTCCAGCAACTCTACGTCTCTGTCCGGTCCAGCACATATGCACCACCAGCGGACCAGCCAGCTGAAACTGGAACAGCATGGCTGACAAATGCTGGTACACCACTCTTAACACCTATGGACCCAAACACAGCAACAGCCTCTCCATAACCATCAAGAATTTCAACAATTTCATCACCTCCTGCACTAACTCCCTGGCCACCCTCAAACAAAAAAGAACAACAAATTCCAGACCCCAGGCCAGTTGGTACATAGAATGAAACTCAGATTGATGAAATGGCATGGCAAACAAATGGAGCCCAAATGGAGAATGAGCCAGGACAATGTACACAGGAATACATCCAAATCCACCCTGTGACACTACTGATCCGGACCACCAAATGTGCCATTCTGGTGTTCTGCATCAAAGTTAGCACCAGCATAAGCAAATAAATCTTTTAATTTCAGAAGATTTCACCTCACTATCGGCCCCCTCTAATTCAATCACTCCCTCACAGGATCTATGCAACATTCGCTTTCAATTCTTGAGCAACAAGATCACCGCCATTTACAGCAAGTCCAGCCCACAACTGAGCCAACAGACCTCGCCAAACACCTCCCGATGCTAATCACATGGCCTGTCACACCTCAGAAGAAATGGCTGCCACCATAAAGTCCATCCACTTAGGGGCCCCATCAGACCCCTTTCCAGACTATGCCTAAACCAAAGGACTGCAACCCATCAGCACCTTCCTCACACCCATTCTGAATGGCCCCACCTCTTCTGCAACCTTCCCAGATGGCTTAAAATCACACACAACTGTCTTCCCTTTGCTGAAGAAACTCTCTGGGGACCCTTCAGCACTTGCCAATTACAGACCAATCCCCCTGCCACCATTCCTGACCAAAGTCTTAGAGAAAATCATCAGCAGACACCTCACCGAATACCTCAGTGACCACCAACTTCTCAATACCACTCAGTCTGGTTTCAAAACCAATCACAGCATGAAAACTGACCTCATTCCTGCCACAAATGGCACAAGGTTCATTCTGGACAGAAGAGATACAACATCCCTCATCTTCCTGGACCTTCTATAGCATTTGACTCCACCCCATCCTCATCGAAGGCTTGCACAACATCGGAATCCAAGGACATGCACTATGTTGGATATGCTCCTTCCAGACTGGAAGGACCCAATCAGTCAGCCTGGAACTGTACACCTTGGATGCTGCAACCTTATCTACGAAGTTCTGCAAGGATCCTCTGTGAGCCTGACCCTCTTCAACACATGCGTGATCCCTCTAGCCAACATCTTCCATTCTTACAATATCAATGTATTTTCCTATGCCAACAACAAGCAGCTCTCTCTCTCTCCCTTCTGTACAAGACACCCAGTACCCAGATCAAGTTCAGTGCCAGCATGACTGAAATTGAAACTCTCTGGGGACCCTTCAACACTTGCAAATTACAGACCAATCTCCCTGCCACCATTCCTGACCAAAGTCTTAGAGAAAATCATCAGCAGACACCTCACTGAATACCTCAGTGACCATCAACTTCTCAACACCACTCAGTCTGGTTTCAAAACCAACCACAGCTTGAAAACTGACCTCATTCCTGCCACAAATGACATAAGGTTGATTCTGGAAAGAAGAGACACAACATCCCTCATCCTCCTGGACCTTCTACAGCATTTGACTCAGTTTCCGCCCCATCCTCATCGAAGGCCTACATAACATTGGAATCCAAGGACATGCTCCTTCCAGACTTGAAGGACCCAATCGGTCAGCCTGGAACTGTACACCTTGGATTCTGCAACCTTTTCTATGAAGTTCTGCAAGGATCCTCTGAGAGCCTGACCCTCTTCGAAACATACATGATCCCTCTAGCGAACATCTTCCACTCTTACAACATCAATGTCCTTTCCTATGCCAACAACAAGAAGCTCAGTCTCGCCCTTCTGGACAAAACACCCAGTACCCAGATCAAGTTCAGTGCCAGCATGACTGAAATTGCCCACTGGATGAAGAGGAACTGTCAAAAGCTGGACACCGACAAGACCGTACTCATGATCTTCAGGAAGAGCACAATACAGTGAGGCTCCACCTGGATCATCATTGACAGCAAACAACATAATCACCCAAGTCAATGCCGTCACCGCCTGATGCTTCCCTACCCTGAAGATAATTTTGAAGTGGCTCCCTATCAGCACACAGAAACCCGTCGCGTATGCCCTGGTCACAAGCAAGCTGGACTAAGGAAACATCCTCTATGCAGGGATCAACAAAAAACTCACCAGAAGTCTGCAGACCATTCTGAACTCAGTGGCCAGAATCACTCTCAACCTCCCATGCCACACTCACTTTACACGACACCTGAAGGAGCTCCACTGGCCCCCATTCACAAATAAGCAACATTTAAACACCTCACTCCCTTTCTGAGGCACTACATAACATTGGCCTGGCAAATCATAGCAATCATGTCTGAGTTCTTCAACCTTCCAGATACCTCTCATGTGGACTCCTACTTCCAGAAAAGTCACGCATTCGTAAAACCGGAGCTGTCAATCAAGCATTTCTCTATATCCCTCCTAAAGTATGGAATGATCTGCCGCTATGCAGAAATCCAAAAAAATCTGAGACCCAGTATTTTGAATAGTCCTACTAGGCACTGACTGTCCCTAGAGTCACACCTATTCAGCCCCAGGATACCCTCCCGAGTGATAGTGAGCTCTACGTATCTGCATTACATAACATAATATACCACCTGCAGCATCCAGGGCATACTTATTCTAGTATTCATGCTTGTCTTCTACTCCTGTACAATTTCTGTGTGGCTCAGGTATATATTGGAGGGAATGTATGTTATTATATGTGGTACCATAATACTGTATGTATATTAAATCCAGAACAATGGATAAGATATAAATCCTCATTCGTAAGGAGTAATGTATATTACCGTTATATCATCTACTTTTATATTTCTATTTCACTATATGCTTTTTTGGCATGTACTTACAATTTAGGTGTAGACAAAATAATTGTATATAATGTACGTGAGGTCCCCACCCTAAGCATAATCATAGTACTAACCCTAGCACTAACTCTAACTCTAGCCCTAATCTTACCCACAGCTCTAAAGCTGACCGTAGCCCTAATCCTGCCATGCTCCTAAATTTAGCCCTATGTCTGGCCATAAACTTATCCCTATCTCTAATATTAACCATAGCCATAAATCTAGCCCCAAAACCTAACATTTTCTCTAATGATAAGCCTAGCTCTAACCCTAACCCTATTCATAGTCGTAACCCTACCTCGAATGCTAACATAGCCTACATTTTAACCATATCTCTAACGCTTTCCCTAGCCCTAACCCTAATCCTAGACTAACTTTGGCCAAGCCCTCAGCCTACCCGTAATGGTTACCTAAGAATGACCCTAATACTTACCTGGCAATATAAAAGCAGATGAAATAATTGCAGACAATAATATGATTCCCAGTGTCTTTGCCTCTGTAATATTACATTCAATATTACAGGGAATAACCACTGTTGAAGGTTGGTTTCCATCTCCTGCTTCTTCAACTGATTTGTGCTTGTGACTTAGCAATATTCAAATTAATCGTCAGTCCTGCAGTCACTGTGTTACAATCTGCATCAAACAGCTTACTTTCCTTGTGAAGAGTTATACTGGTACTTTCTCTTTGAGATGCAGCTCTTTACCTTGCAGTATGTAAAACCACCCAGCTCGGTTATACGTGACCAATAATATGAATATGTTTTTAAAATTCTTAGGTGTATTTCTAAGGTGGGCTTTAGTGTAGGAAGATGTTGTTATTTCTTCTAAGTTTTTGATTTTTGATAATGGCGGTATCTTGAATTCTTCTTCCACTTCTTGGATATGGCTATCCTGGCTGAAAGCCCAAAACCAGTCCTAGGATGCTTATTTCCAGTCCAGAGAGGACCTGGCTTGGCAGTACGGGCTGGACTGTTCCCATGGAGCACAGGGTCAAGACTGATTTGCATATGACTGGGTTCAAACTGGAATGGCATGGTGAGCAACAAAATGATCGATTTAGGCCCAGATATCTGTACTGGGGTGAATGTATGACCTTGTTCTGCATTCTGTCCATCAACTGTTGTTTTTGCATTTGTCAACCCAAGTGCAACGGGTATTTTCAGACGTGAGTCCCATGCTCTCCATGCCACTGGAATCAAGCAATCCTGGCTGATGAGGGCTGAAAGGCTGAAACCGGTCCCAGGATGCTTGTTTCCCGTCCAGGGAAGACATGGCTTGGCAGTTCGGACTGGACTGTTCCCATGAGGCACACGGTCAGACTGATTTGCATACGACCATGTCTGAACTGGGGTGGTGTAGTGAGCTAAAGAATGATGATGGAAATACGGTTCATTCATATATATATATAATAGATATAAAAATGTATCAATGTACTTGATTTTATATATATATTTCAAAACTCCGCCACTCGTCCTTTTGGCAAGAAAAACTAAACGGACCACGGTAATGTGCCTTACGCTTCTTTATTTCATCAGGGTGCAGAATCTCGCCATTACGTGTTTCAGCCCACTACAGGCCTTGATCACATGACATACCATACGCGTAGTTTCCGTTATTTAAAGTGAGAGGTGCTCATTGATTACTGTCACATGTGCAATCTTTGCCATAGACATAGAAAACATGATACCTGCCACATATATCTATAAATACAACCTCATTGCATGTAAAAAAACGAAATTATGAATGTATAAATACAGTGCGTCATAAATTATAAATTGAATTAAAAATTTTAAGTTAAAATTCAGATTTAAAACAAATGGATATTGAAGCAAAGTATTGAAACAAATGATTGAAAATCTCCTCAATCATCCAGATAATGAAAATACAAACCCAATGGTTTAAATTATTTCCAAAACTTTACATTAGACATGCTGATGCATCGAGTCTTTCACGAAGCACTATTGCATACTCTGCTATCTAAAATCCTATGAATAGTCAAAGTTAGTCATTTATTCATTGTTTGTATGACATATTTCAAATTACATGAGCATTGAGGTACATACAGGTAAGATGCATTTCGTGGCAGTTCTAAACTCCATTGCCCAGATGCATTAAGCTAAAAACCGCTCGCAAAGGGTGCAGTTCGACCAGTATTTTTGTATTTGGGATGCATCATCTCAAATGCAAAAATCGCAAATTAAGAATTCGCTAAATTGCGATTGCTTGCATTTAAGGAATCTCAAATTGAGATTCCTTAAATTCAATCCATGATAATTTAAAAAATAGCGATTTCGCTAACAGGGCTTGCAAATTACCATGAAGTTCAACTATATGGTAATTTGCAAAAACGTTGAAAAATGCACTAAAGTTTCATGTTGCGCACACACATGCCCTAAGGGCATGTGTGTGCGCAACATATGTGCACAGATCAATTTCAGGGGTGCAACAGGGTGTTCTTTGGACACCGTGCACCCTTGAAATCGCATTCTCATTTTGCGATTCGCTAATTGCGATTCGCAAATTAAGAATGTCTTCCCATTCATTCCTATGGGCCTCTAGGCCCATAGGAATGAATGGGGAGGTATTCAATCAATCAATCAATCATTGACACTTATAAAGCGCGCTACATACCCGTAGGGTCTCAAGGCGCTGGGGGGGGGGGGGGGGTGCCGCTACTGCTCGAACAGCCAGGTCTTCAGCTTCTTCCTGAAGGAGAGGTGGTCTTGGGTCAGGCGCAGGTCGGTCGGGAGGGAGTTCCAGGTCTTGGCGGCCAGGTAGGAGAAGGACCTTCCTCCTGTAGTCGCTCTTCGGATGCGGGGGACGGCGGCGAGGGCGTGGTTGGCTGATCGGAGGTGGCGTTTGGGAGCGTAGAAGTTGACTCGGCTGTTGAGGTAGCTCGGGCCTTGGTCGTGTAGGGCTTTGTGTGCGTGGGTGAGGAGGCGGAAGGTGATTCTTTTGTTGACGGGGAGCCAGTGAAGGTCTCTCAGATGTCCGGAGATGTGGCTGGTTCGTGGGATGTCGAGGATGAGTCTGGCTGAGGCGTTCTGGATCCGCTGGAGTCTCTTCTGGAGCTTGGCGGTGGTCCCGGCGTAGAGGGCGTTGCCGTAGTCCAGTCGGCTGGTGACGAGGGCCTGGGTGACGGTCTTCCTGGTCTCGGTGGGGATCCACCAGAAGATCTTCCGTAGCATGCGTAGGATGTTGAAGCACGCCGAGGAGACGTTGTTGACTTGCCTGGTCATGGAGAGGGAGGAGTCCAGGATGAAGCCCAGGTTGCGTGCATGGTCTGTCGGTTTGGGTGCGGTGCCCAGGGCAGGAGGCCACCAGGAGTCGTCCCAGGCGGAGGGTGAGGAGCCCAGGATGAGGACCTCCGTCTTGTCCGAGTTCAGTTTCAGGCGGCTGGTCGTCATCCACTCGGCTACCTCTTTCATCCCTTCGTGCAGGTTGGCTCTGGTGGCGGCGGGGTCGTTGGTCAGGGAGAGGATCAGCTGGGTATCGTCGGCGTAGGAGATTATGCTGAGGTTGTGTTTGCGTACGATGGCCGCGAGGGGGCTCATGTAGACGTTGAAGAGGGTGGGGCTCAGAGATGATCCTTGGGGGACGCCGCAGATGACTTCGGAGGCCTCTGACTTGTACGGTGGTAGGCGGACTCTCTGTGTTCTTCCGTCGAGGAAGGAGATGATCCATTCCAGCGCCTTGTCCTGGATTCCGATGTTGCTGAGGCGCCGTACTAGGGTGCGGTGGCAGACCGTGTCGAATGCCGCGGAGAGGTCTAGGAGGATGAGGGCCGCTGTTTCTCCATTGTCCATCAGGGCTCGGATGTCATCGGTGGCGGCGATGAGGGCGGTCTCGGTGCTGTGGTTGGCTCGGAAGCCGGACTGTGAAGGGTCGAGGGATCCGTTCGTCTCGAGGAAGGCGGCCATCTGCTTGTTGACGGTCTTCTCGATGACTTTGGCTGGGAACGGGAGGAGCGAGATGGGGCGGTAATTCTTGAGGTCGGTGGGGTCCGCTGTTGGTTTCTTGAGAAGAGCGCTGAGTTCGGCGTGTTTCCAGCTCTCAGGGAAGATGGTGGTGTCGAAGGATGTGTTGATGATGTCTCGCAGGTGGGGTGCGATGACAGCGTCGGCCTTGTTGAAGACGTGGTGAGGGCAGGGGTCGGTCGGTGATCCGGAGTGGATAGAGTTCATTGTGCGGATGGTGTCTTCGGTGCTGATCGGGGTCCAGGCGTGGAGGGTGGTGGTGGGGGGTGGTTGTTCGGTCATGGTGTGCGTTGGTTGGTTGTTGAAGCTGTTGTGTATGTCCGCGATCTTGTTGTGGAAGTATGAAGCGAGGGAGTTGCAGAGGTCTTGCGATGGGGTGATGTCGTTGTTTCCTGCACTGGGGTTGGAAAGCTCTTTCACGATGTTGAAGAGTTCCTTGCAGTTGTGTGCGTTGTTGTCCAACCGGTCCTTGAATGCTGTTTTCTTGGCGGCGCGGATCAGCTGGTGGTGTTTCCGGGTGGCAAGTTTGAAGGAGGTCCTGTTGTCTGGTGTCGGTTCCCTTCTCCAGACTTTCTCGAGGGCTCGGCAGTTCTTCTTGGAGCTCTTGAGTTCGTCGGTGAACCATGGGGCCTTCTTGCTGCCGGGTCTGCTAGGCGGGGTCCTCAGTGGGGCGAGTTCGTCCGCGCAGTTGCTGATCCACTTCGTGAGGTTGTCGGCGGCCTGGCTGGGGTTCGCTGAGCTGGCAGGAGGGTGCTGGCTCAGGGAGGTGGCGAGCTGGTCTGCTGTGATCTTGTTCCAGCTTCTGCGGGCGGCCTGTTGCTGGTGTTGGTGGGTCGTTGTTCTCTTGAAGGTGAAGTGGACGCAGCTGTGGTCCGTCCATTGAAGCTCTGTGGCGTGGCTGAAGTCGATGTCTGTGCTGGAAGAGAAGACTGCGTCGAGTGTGTGTCCGGCGAGGTGGGTGGGGGTGGACACCAGTTGCTTGAGTCCCAGGTTGGCGAGGTTGTCGAGCAGGGTGCTGGTGTTGCGGTCGTTGTTGTTCTCCAGATGGAAGTTGAGGTCTCCCAGGAGGATGTAGTCAGCGGAGGGGAGGGCATGCGGGCTGACGAAGTCGGCGATGTCCTCGCTGAATTGCGTGCGTGGTCCAGGGGGTCGGTAGATCAGGGTGCCTCTGAGGGTGGTGTTCGGGTTGGTGCGGATCTGGAAATGCAGGTGTTCGGCGCTGGTCAGAGTGTTGTCGGTGCTGGTCGTGAGACGGATGGTGCTCCTGTGGATGATGGCGATGCCTCCTCCCATCTGGTTGGCGTTTCGGTCCCTCCGGACGATCTTGTAGCCCTCTGGGATGGCGATGGCGATGTCGGGATATTCCTTATTGCAACTCACAATTTGCGAGTCAAAATTAAGGAATTTTAAGAAATCGCTATTTTTAAAGTGATTTCTTCTTGCATAGCATTTTGCGATTCCTTATTTTTCGCTAAGAAGGAATCGCAAAATGGATGCTTGATGCATCTGGGGGTTAGTCTAAAAAGAAAGTGCTAGTGCAAACCCAGTGTGTTCTGTGCTTGTGCAAAATTATTGTTTGTGCAAAATTCGCAATCCTTTATTCTATCTTTGGATCAAGTTCAAAATTTAAGGTTTTTGAATAAATATTTAAGAAAAAACCTGTATGGCTTGAAATTTGATAAAATGCGCTTGTTTATAAACCACATAATATGTGTGTGGTGTGATCTAGAGCCCTAGATACGATACATTATTGACTTTTGCATTTTGGTTGGGATCAAAATTGCGGTCTAAATACCAGTTTTTAAGAAATATATTCTCATCTCATAGTGCAAATCATGGTTTAATGTATATACTTTGTTGCCGAACATGGATCAAATATTTGTCCCACTAAAAACTTAGACGATTACTATCACAGGGTACATGGATTTTATAGAATTGATACCAGAGAAATATACCACCTGTGAAATGCATACTGTAAACATGACTCAGTAAATAAATAAATAAATAAATAAATAAATAAATAAATAGATCAATAAATATATAGTTATTAAGATCACTCATTGAACCATGTTTTGGTTTGAAAAAAGATTATATATTATGTGTAAAGATAGAAATTTAAACCTTTCATGTTATGCATTGTATGCTGCAAAGCTTAACGATGCAAATAGTCTCATATATGGTATACTTTCAACAATTTTTAAGGCTATTTTTCTTTATCCTATCTCTGGTAGTAGATCTAGTGTATCTTAGGTTTGCACCTCCTTAACTTAAGTAAGTATGCAAATCTTACGTGCTATTTAGACCTTTGGGATGTTTTGAATCTAGCTCCAATATAAATGTAGGCTGCTTGCTGACACAGAATCTATTACATAATACCTAAGGTGTTTTTTGTCGGCATTATGTTTCTCACAAAAGTGACGGGCCACAGGGTAGGTATTATCTTGGTTTGTTATTGCCCGTATGTGTTGAAGTATCCTTTTATGGACGGGTAATTTCGTGCTACCTACATAACGAAGATTGCATGGACAATATAAGATGCTGATTGCAATTTCAATTCAATTCAAAAATAGCTTTATTCGATTTTTGCAAAAGAAAATCATAAAAGCACATTTAATACAGCATAAAATTGAGTTCAGAGCTCAAAACGTAAAACGTAGAAGGGAGAAGTTAAAAGAATCTTTTAGGCTGTTCAAAACGTAGCTATCAGAAATCAGAAAACAATCAGTTCATGGACGCTCTGCACCTTACTGCAAATTTCAAAAAACTAGCAGCTGCAGTAGTTGTGAGTTCATCCTCGAGCATGTATAGCTTGAGTAAGGCTGGCCTGCACTGTCTTAAACCCCACAGCTTCAGGAGTGGGAGTAGATGTTTCTTTCTTCCCCAGTCATAAAATTTGCAAAACAAAAGGACATGTATGTTGGATTGCTTGGAGACGTTGTCGCAAGGACAGACCACCAGGTTAGTAGACCAGTCGTTTATGGTGGGGAATGTTAGTAGACGGTAAAAGCAATCCGTCCTCATCCTTGTTAGCAACATTCTCGTATAGGTTGAGAGAGTCGGGGAAAGATAAGAGGGAATGCCTGCATCGTGGAGTAAGAGGTTATGGTGGGCAATCGATGATTTATTTCCTTCAAAGTAGGAACGCCTGTCTTCAAGTAGACCTAAACAGCGGGCCTTGAGGTCCTTTTTAGAGATTGTTAGGCACAGAGTCGGGTTATCATACAGATCAGCTAAATCCAGTGATGTTAAAAATGTATTGACGTAGGCAAGCCAAGGTATTTTTCTTGAGTCAGCTAAAGCCATACAGTCCTTGATCACATCTCGGTTAAGGACTGTCTTTTCCGAGGACCATATTTTGTGCCATAGCAGAATTGGTGTGGCTTTGATTATGTCCGAGATATGTACCCGGGCAAGCTCACTGTGACAGACTGTAGTAGAGATGGATTGGGGGACAGCCAGCAGGTATCTCAGGAAAGCGTTCTCGCTGGTTTGTATCTCTCGACAGTCCGCCACACCCCAGATTCCAGCACCATATGTTGCAGTGGAAACACATTTAGCTGCATATATGTCCAGCAAAATCCCAACCGGTTTCCCACCTAGTTTTGTAGCAAATTTCTTTAGGGCTCCAATTTGCCTGATAAAAGCCAGGTTGCGAGTATGAATGGCAGTGTTCCATGACCCTTTACTATTAAAATGTACGCCCAGATAGCTGAAAGTTTTCGTGAGACTAATCTTGGTTGCATTAATAAACGTGTTACATGAAGTGTTCTTTTTTTTGCTGCAGCACATAGTAAAAGTTTTGCTTACGTTAATCTTAAGGCCTCTCATGCCCATGAATGTTGAAAAAGCTGACAGCGCTTTTTGTAGTCCTAGTTGGGTCCTGGACATAATAACAGCGTCGTCCGCGTATAAAAGAATTGGGACTGCATGGCCATTTATTTTAGGATAATCAACGTCCAGTTTCGCCAGGCAGTCAGCAACGCTGTTAATATAAAGGTTAAAAAGAAAGGGGGCGAGGATGCAGCCCTGCCTGACCCCCTTTCTGATGGGAAATTTATTCGTACAGGTTCCGTCCTTTCCATAGCGAACCTTGGCCCCGGCTCCTCGGTACAGTTCCGTTATAAAAGCGAGTATGTTAGGATCGACTCCCAGGTCAGTGAGGGTAGACCAGAGAATACTATGGTTAAGACAATCAAAAGCAGAGCTTAAGTCCACGAAGGTCATGTATATATTGCTCTTCTTTGCCATTAAATATTTGTCGGTGATCAAGGCTAAGTTGAGACATTGTTCCACTGTCCCAAGGCCAGAGACAAAACCATATTGGAATTTAGACAAAATGTCATTTTCCTGAGCCCATGCTTGTAGTTGGTTCAGCAGGACTCTCCCAGCCACCTTCATCATAGAATCCAGTAAGGAAATTGGTCTATAGCATTTTGGGTCCATTCTTTCACCTTTTTTAAAAATAGGTATTATTATAGCTTCTTGCCATGTTACGGGGAATCCTTTGAGGGCATATGAGTTGAGAACATTTGTAATAATTGGTGCCCACAGTTGAATGTTATCTTTAAATAAATCAATAGGAATTCCGTCCGGACCAGGAGCTTTGGCATTGGAGCTTTCAAGAATGGCCAATTCCACTTCTGTATAATTAAAGTGAATGGAAAGTGGAAAGGACTCTGTATGGTTTCTTTGAGTCTCATTTCTCTCCATTGGTAATGTTTCAAGGTCGAGTGGTTCAATCTGCTCGTCTAATTTGTACAGTTCAGTGAAGTAATCTATCCAGGATTCCTCCGTAATGGCGATTTCTATGAGGTCAGTCGACCCATCGTTAAAAAAAGGGGCGTTGACCTCCCTCCAAAAGGCCGTGTTGTCCCTTAAGGTGCTTGCTTTTAACAATGCCTCCCAGGCGGCAATTTTCAGTTCCTTTTTCCTGTTTTTGATTGCCTGTTTGTAAGCAGCACGAGCGGATCTTATTTCCAGCAGGTTTTTTGGGGATTTGTTGAGTGTAGCCTTTAGAATGTTATGTGTGTTTTAACATTCATGATCAAACCAACCAGTGCTCTTGGGCACATTACTTTTGTTGTGTTTTCTGGTCAAGTTTTTCCTGATTTGTATTGCGATTTGATCAAATGCAAGAATAATTGCTTGTGGGTTGGGAGGGTATTCAAGGCAAGTCTGGAATAAATCAGGGTCAAACATAATCAGTTTTTCCAGGAATTTAATTGTGTCAACTTTAGCCCATTTTATGGTGTAACCGTTTCTCGATGAAAGGGATATAGAGTGTGAGTAGAGATTTCCTGTTATGCTCCCGGATTTGTTACCTCTGGAAGGAGTATATATTTTGGCACTAATTTGATAGTGATCGCTCATGACTAGGTCTTCTCTCCTGGTTTCTCGAGCGTCGCCATGATGACTATTGGACAACAGGATGAAGTCTATTGTCGTGAGCGACCCCCTTCCGTGAAATGTAGGTAGGAAGTCAGTCGAGGGCACAGTTAGGTCATTAAAGAAGCCCAGATCCCATTCGTGTAGTAGGTTGTTCAATTGGGATCCCACGGTTGTGTGCTCGAAGTGGGTGGTATATTCGCCGTTAGGGGCTCTTAGATCACAGACCCTAGTTCCACTGTGTGGGCATAGATGGCAGTTAAAATCTCCTAGGATCACTATACGTCTATCTGAACAGGACCCTCCCATGCCCTTCTTTATAAGTTCAGACAGAAACTCTGTAAATTTTGATTGGTCGTCTCTTGATGTATTGTTGTATAGGTTAATGATGAGAGAACTAACAACCTCTTTCCCAGTCATTCTGAAGGCCTGTAGGGAGAGACCAATATTATTTAATCTGGGATCAGATGAGGCGAGCTCTACACATTCTAGAGATACATTGAGCCTATTTGAGACGTATAAGCAAAGACCTCCCGAAGGTCTGCCTCTACTAGACTGAATGGCTGGAGTAAAGTGTGTGCTATAGCCGTCCAGGTTAGTGGGTGACAGATCCCAGCATTCCTGAAGCGCTATTATATCAAAGGTGTTTATGAAGTTCAGGAAGGTTGGGTCATTTGCTTTATTAGAAAGACCAGCGATGTTCCAGGTTAGGAGGGACATATGTTGGTTAGAATCAGAGTAGTTTGATGGGGAGTTGGAGTGGGTTTGATCGGGGACTGAGTGCGGAAGGGGAGCCAGAGATCCATCAGGTTGAGCGTTCGTGGACCAAGAAATGAACTTGTTAGTAAGGGCCACAGTGGATGGTTCCATAAAAAGTTCCCTAGCTTGACTTGGGAATGACCCTGAGCTTATAGGAGGCAAAGGAGTTTTAGTCTTATTCTTAGAAGATGTTTGGTTGCTTGATGGTCAATCAACCATTTCTAAGACTGAAAAATGATTACTGGTCGGTGCCCCTCTCCAGCCCTCTACATAGGGTTGCTCTCTTCTTGGATTCCAAGGGTAATGTTCCCAGTCCCTTCTTCTGCTACGTGTATCTACTAGGGACCAGCTCCACCCTGGAGATTGGTTCCAACTAAGGGGGTAGTCTTGTTCATAAGGAAACCTTGGGGGATAAAAAAAGGACAGACAGTTAGTGTCTATACCTCCCTTTCTCTCCAAAGTTGTCCAAGAACATATGTATCTAACTGTCTCTGGATCATCAAAGTTGATAATGATGCAGTCCCCCTGTATTCTTTTTCTTGTATCCCCGATCCAAGGGACCCTACGTACCATGGAGAGTCTACTATTGCAGTTTGAAGGAAGGGGTCTATTGATGTTAAGCCATTGCATGACTTTGTTTTTTAAGGACCAGGTAGATTCACTCATGTTTTCCTCTAATTCTGGGACCCCCGTGAGGATCACAGTGTAGGGGCTTGCCTCTGGGGGGAGGTGGATAGGCCTCTTTGGTCTAACTGGTTTTTTTGTAGTATCACCAGCCTGTTAGACGTCTAAAATTTTGGGGGGAAGAGGCTTCGGTTTAGTTTTGGGAGGGTCGGCGGATGTTACTGTCTTTCCCTGTGCTTGCTGGGTAGTACCCTTGGTCTCTATTGGAATCACTTGTGTGTTGGTAGGAATCGTGGGAGTTTTGCCTGTAAGTGACGGAGTTTTAGGTATTAAAGGTGGAGGTGCAGGTTTCTGTACAGTGACTGCCTTGATGTTATTAGCATTAGTGGAAGCTGGGGGAGCTAGAGTGCTGCTAGTAGGTTTTTGGTGACTTGTAAGGTTGATAAGTCTGGCAATTTGTTTCTCGATGTTAATTAAGGATCGTTCGATTGGTATTAGTTGGGACTTTATGAGATCCTTGATTGTAGCTACCACTTGCGCATTAAGCTCTAGGGGGTTTATATTGCCAGCAGCGTATCCCCTCTCAGCAGCAACCGAAGATGCGGCTGTTGCAGAGAGGTCATCCATGTTAACAGGTAGGGAGTTAGTAGAATTATTTTTATGATTGGTACGGGGAGATTTTCTAGACCTTTTATGCTTTGGTGGGCAGTTCTGTTTAGTCTTATCTATTGGCCTGGTGCTATTCTGTTTAGGAATTGCTCCCTCCCTTGTCCCCTTGTCAGTTATGGTTAGGGAAATTGCTAACGTTTGCGACTCTATCAAGGTTTGCGGGCCGTTTGGGTGGGACTAATCACCAAAGTTGGTGTTTTCTCCAAGTCTTCCAAGGTGACTTTGCCTAGAGATAGACGAGTGGCAGATAAGTCAACACTCATAGGGATGGTATGTATGTCTGCAGGAGCTTCATGCAATAGTGGGGCGTTTGTTCCTTGTTGGATAGGTGTTTTGGCTAGAGCCAGGAGGCCCATTGAAGATCTTCGCGCCGCGGCGAGGTCCTGGAAAACACGTCTTTCTAAGAGTACAATCCCCTGGTTGATTGCATCATTAGCTTTCGTGATGAATTGGTCAATTGGACCGGTGACCTGACCCAAGCCTTGAGCCGTCTTGCTCCTACTACCCCTTGTGGTCATGGTGTCGCTATAGTTACATGTAGGTAAGTAGGAATGAAGGTGATAGCAGAGGAACTACCAGGGTGGAGGAGGGAAGTCGGAAGGCAAGATAAAAAGGGTAGGCCCAGACCAGACTTGCACAGGCTTGAACGGGCTTAAACGGGACCGCCCTTTGCCCGGGCTTCGCCCCGGGCTGCGACCCGTGCGCGTCCCGCGATGCGCGTTAATGACCTTGCTTAAGACTCTGTAGGGTGAGAGGGGGCGTGGCACTGGGAGGGGGCGCGGCTCACGCGGGAAGAGGAAACAGCTGGTGGTATTGACGCTGTAGCTCGCAGTCCCGGGGCCGCGCCTCTCGCCTCCTCTGCGGCCTCGCAGATGATTATCTCCTCCCTCCGTAGGCACAAAGAGCTGGGAAGATGACAAGCTACTCCTGTAGCGGTTGGCAAATAGAACGCTGGAAACGCTGGAAACCTCAAGGCGAGCGGCTCCCGCGAAGCGGGGGCCGCAAGAGGTTATGAACACCTTGGTGGGGGCGTGGCACTGGGAGGGGGCGCGGCTCACGCGGGAAGAGGAAACAGCTGGTGGTATTGACGCTGTACCTCGCAGTCCCGGGGCCGCGCCTCTCGCCTCCTCTGCGGCCTCGCAGATGATTCTCTCCTCCCTCCGTAGGCACAAAGAGCTGGGAAGATGACAAGCTACTCCTGTAGCGGTTGGCAAGTAGAACGCTGGAAACGCTGGAAACCTCAAGGCGAGCTGATTGCATATTCCGTTTTGCAGGTAAGGAGTTTGGTGACCGTGTGTTGTTTGGAGCTAACCGATGGCGTATAAGTAAAGGTATTGACACCAAGTTGGCAGGCTTTACAGATTTTGCACTTATAGAATCTTCTATGAGTTTGTAGCCATGATGTGCCTTCTATTACTTCAGGGCTTGTTTTTACTAGCTCGTCACGCATAGAGGGTCCCCTACTGTACGTGATGGAAGGTTTAGAATTAAGAGACGGTCCTATTACAGTATCACTGGTCACAAGGGGCCCGTTTTTCTCAATGATACTCTTAATCTGTCTGTGTTTATTGTATTTTGTAATAATCCTGAATTCACAGGTTAGTGTTGTGTCCTTGCTGGTGTTAGTCTTAGGTTCTTTGTTTAGCAATTGGCTACGGGAACATCTCATGGATTTATTGATGGCACTGTTTACAGTTTTTTCAGAGTAGCCCCTACTTAGGAACCTTTCTTTACAGGCTATCTGTGCCACAAGCAAATCACCGTCCTCACTATGTATGCGTAGTAGACTCAGCATTTCCCCATAGGGTATGTTGTTTATGAGATGATGGGGATGTGAGCTGTTAGCGTTCAGTGCAGAGTTGCCTGCTGTGGCCTTCCTAACGAGTTTGCTTTTAATCTTGTCATGCTCTATGTAAACCAATGTGTCTAAGAAACTTACATCTGTTGGACTGATTGTTGCTGTGAATTGCAAATTCAGATTATTCTGATTGATATCATTAATGAAATTGGTTGCCTCCTCCTGACTCCCATTCCATACCACCATCAAATCATCAATATACCTCAACCATATTCGAACATTTCTGGTAATGCTTAATCTGTGTTGTTCCATGAGGACCAGTTCCTCCCACCAGCCCATTAATAAACAGGCATAGCTGGGGGAGAAACTGGCCCCCATGGCAACACCCTGCATTTGTTGGTACAGAATACTGTTAAACATAAAAATATTGTTTGATAGACAAAATTGAACCATTTCAATTAGCATTTCATTGTGGTTCACTGTATTTGATGTTCTTTTGGTCAAATAAAAAGATAGTGCGTTTAGACCATCTTCATGTCTTAGGCAGGTATATAATGAACAAACATCAATGGCAATTAATAAGTACCCCGGTTCCCATTTAAATCCAGATAGTTTCAAAAGAAAGTCACTGGTATCCCTCACATATAAGGGCAGGGTTTTAACCAAATCCTGAAGATAGTAGTCTATGTATTGGGACATGTGTACTAACATGCCACCTATTGCCGATATTAAGGGTCTTCCCATAGGGTTGACTGGGTCCTGATGTATCTTCGGTATGAAATAGATAGTGGGTTCTGGGTTTTGAGCAAATCATGTTCCTCTTGAGTTAATAAACCCTCTATTTTCCATCTTGTTAAATTTCTGTGATGTTTCTCATACATAGCCTTTAGTGTTACAGTGTTGCATTTTGTATAGCAGGTTCGATCGTTTAATTGGGAATAAACCTCCTTCAAATAGTTCTCCTTGGTTTGTAGTACAATGTTGCCCCCTTTATCAGAGTTACGTATTACTATGTCTTTATTGCTTTGTAACTTAGTAATAAGTAATCAATATTTTTTCTCCTTTCTAGTATATCTTGCCTTCATGTTTTGTGTTTTACTGTTCAATAATTTTGTTTCATTGACCATATATATGTTACAATTAATCAATTTACATGATTATTAAACAATGTAATAACTATCAATTTAAAAAGGTATTTATTTATCAATTAACTTCCCACACTGTGCCCCTACAAATCTATCAGCCCACATTTAACATATATCTAAAAAAAGAAGTATGGCACAATTTACAAAATTGATGATCAATAAACTAACTATTTAACAATTATTATTTATTTATTAATTATTACTTTTTATTTGATGTCCCACCCTATATCCCTAAAAAGTTAGCTACTCACAACTAAAATATTACTCAAATCAATCAGTATTACATAATGTACACAATTAAGTATTTAATAATGAAGGAACTAATTCATTATTACTTAACTTCCCACCCTATGGGGCTGATTACGATTGCCGTCGGTTGGACCGCCATACCTTGTTGCAGCGGTCAGGAGACAAGCATGCCACGGTCTGACTGCCGCATTTCGAGATGACCGCCTTGCTGGTGGTTGGGAAGTACTCCATATCATGGTGGCTTGTGCTGCGGTCAACGAAAGGGACACAGCAGAAACCACCATGATACTGAGCACACCCTGCATGTCCATGGTCCGTATGCCATGCACCATGTCGTGCATGGCACACGGTGCATGAATGTGAGTGGGGACACTACATGTGAAACATGATGGAGAGGTGCCCTGTTTGGGGGCCCCCATGTCCCTTGCTGACAGCCTCTTCATGGCAGTCTTCCCATCTTTAAAAGGCTGTTGCAAAGGGATATCGTAATCCCGATGGCAGTGCCTGCCTCTGCACTGCCGCAGTTCAGGGACAGGACTCCGAGCACTGCCCCGGCGGAATCTCAGATACTTTCAGAGGCAGGCGGTGGTTTTCTCTCTGACCGCTGTGGCTCTGCCTGCTGGAATTGTAATCCGGCGGTAGGACCGTAGGGCTGTCGGACCACCACTGATGGCCTTTTGGTGTGCAGTCCGACCGCCATCGTAATCAGGCCCTATATCCCTACAAACCCAGCAGGTTCAAATAAAATATAACTAAAAATATACTTATTACACAATTTACATAATTCATAATCAATTCAATTAATAATACTACATTAATTGTTATTTTTTAATGAAAAATTACTAAACTATCTTCCCACCCAATAACCCTACAAACCTAGCAACCACTACACCACTATAAATTATTATTAGCAAATAAATTAAAAATCACTTAAAATTACAAAGTATATTCAAATATATTATTAACAGTTATACGAAGAATAATAACACATAACATTAATACACAATCTAAAACACATTAAGATAATAAAAAATGATATTTTTTCTAAGACTGTATTATTGAGAATGACATTAACAACACTGATGTTCTTAACAATGATATTCTTTACACGAAAAAAATTATATACTTAAATATGATATTTCTGCATCACAATATTTTTCCCCGATATTTCTATCTCCCAAAGTTTACAACTCTATATTTTGCCCAAATACCCTTTGCTTGTTGCCTTTTCCTGGTATACTCAGAGTCTTTTGGTGTCCCTCAACACATCCTAATAGGTCCTCTGGGGCTTAGAAGTCTCCTGTGGTTGCTTGGGCACCTGGAAAAAGTTTTGAAACTTTTGTGGAAATGTTTGAAAACTTTTGTGGATATGTTTGAAAACTTTTGTGGAAACTGTTTGTTTGCATCAGATTCACCCCCTCTGAAAGGCTGCAGCTTAACATTCTGTTTAGGTAACTGGAAATTTTTCAAGCAAAAATGTAAAAAGCTCCCCATTGTCAATGGGGCTAATCTGTGGCAGTTATCCGCTAATAGTCACTCAGCTGCGGATACAATTTAAATTTCTTCCCATGGAGAGACAGCATTTTCTTCAAAAAAATGACAAATATCCTTTTTGGATTAGGGCATTGAATTTTACTTAGTCACATTGTTTATTGTCCCTGGGCTCCATCACGGTTGGCCTTAAATTTCGTCTTGATCCTGATGTACTGTGATCATTTGCTACCATTGGCTTTTTGTGCTTTTTGCTGCTAATTTCACTTAAATCTTTAAAAATTCACATCCCTGACTGTCTATGTTGCATTTTTGTTGTGCTGATGTCATTTTCATAATTTAGTTTGGGACTTATATTGCTTGGTATTTGAACTTTATTAATGTTTTTGTACTACATAAATAATTTACACATTGTCCTAAGTTAAACTTGTTTGCTCTGGGTCATTGTTAATGGGACTTGAGCTCAGATTATTTTAGTGCCTGTAAGAATTTACCTTTGCAGGAGTTATGACTGTTCCTTGAAGTGCTCATATGAGTCATATGGAAAGAGGAGACAGTTTCCAAAGATTTTGTGGTATGAATGAAGATAGATAATGAATGGCAAGATATATGATGGTTTTAAATAGATGTGCAATGAGGGAATGTGCTTATCAATATTTAGGGTGCTCCTGAAGGAAGCATATAGATTGGGTTACCAAGCATATGGTCTTCTTATCAAACCCTAATGCAGTTATGTTAATTTGTAAGAGTACTTGTTAGATGGTGTGAGTGTGTATTGCCAAGACAGCACTACATCCTGGAGAAAGTCCTGAGGGCTTATAAATTATAATCACTGTTGTTAACATATAATTGGAGGAATCATAATGCCAACATTTTGTAGGCAAATCCCACTATTAAGAGCATGATCACAAGTGGCCTGAGTCAGATGTGATAATTGTTGAATCCAATAAAAATCCAACACTAAGGTGTTCGGAATTTATCAGATGTCTCAATTATCACATATTCCTAGTTTTTTGGGAATATAATGTTATGGTAAATACCGTAAACTTTTCCCCTTTACAATCCCAACTGGTTTGAACTGCAAACATGTAATTAAGGGTGAGGCACAACTCAGAATTTTGACCCCTACGCAAAAAGGATTTTGCATAGTTGTCAGAAAACACTAACCCCCTCATAAGCAGGGCCTAACAGCCCTATTTAGAGTTTGGTGAATGGGATCCACTGTCACAGTTATCCCATACAGCATACTATAAGTGCACCATATTTTATGACCCTTGTAATACGGTGGGCGGGATATCTATTGCATTTATGATGGAGTATCCCATCTGCCAAACTCTTAATCAGTACCTAAGAATGCATTATTAGTTGCAATGTTATCTGTAGAGATACTTAAGAATGGGACATAAAACAAAATAGCTTCAACCCCACTACGCTTTTGTTCTTTAAAGTAAATAGTTCCCTTTCCTGCCCTTCTAAACCCGTAGCCACTAAATTACACTGAAACATACTTACTGGGACATATGAATAGGCAACTGTTGATGAAGTTAGCACAATGGATCCACTCCTGCAAAAAAAAGAAGTGCATGATGGTCAGGTCTGTGATGTGTTTGTGTGTATTTGTGTGTGTGTTTATGTGTGATTGGTTGTGTGATTGCGCGTGTGCGTGTGTGCACCTATGCGTCTTTCTTTCTTTAATTTATTGACATGTGCTCAAATATTTTGAGGGAGACTTCCAAAACACTTATTTAAATTCATATAAATTGTGTCTACATCATTA
This sequence comes from Lissotriton vulgaris, assembly GCF_964263255.1. Taxonomy (NCBI): domain Eukaryota; kingdom Metazoa; phylum Chordata; class Amphibia; order Caudata; family Salamandridae; genus Lissotriton; species Lissotriton vulgaris. The sequence continues at coordinate 1,063,463,529 of NC_141699.1, forward strand.
CATTACAAGTTTCAAATTCACCTGCTTTCTTTATATTTATATATCTGTAAATAATGACTCCCATGATTTATCTATATATTTTATATTTTTCTTCTTCAACTTTTCCTCTAGAAACCCTCAGACTTAAAATAATCATACCGCTGAGCGACAACATTGTGACACCTCATTATCAGATTTTGTTTCTTCATTCACCAGCTTTTGTGAACCTTACCCAATCTTCTGCATGTGAGGAAGGACCTGCTTCACCAACAGGAACATCGTGGTTAAATTTGTGTGCAAACTCTACAACCACAAAGGAAACAATGAAAGGGGAACAAATACAGATTTTGAATGTGTATTTTTTTAAATAGGGTCATGGGTCAAATCACTAGCCCTTCTCAATTGGTTGATTGGAGATTACTGCTTGCAAATTAATTTTAGAATGAGTTGAGGAATTCATTATGCTTTTGCCCTGGGCTTTTTTTTGTACCACACAAAATATATCATCACTCCAATGTTGAAGTGCACCTGCAAATACAATATAAACAGCTCTATGCACTTTTCAGTTTGCAAAAACTGACAGTAACATAATTTGCACTGGTAACCCTGCAACTTAGTGAGACATTTTTAAAAAATGCTAGGAGAATGACTCCATTATTGTTTTACCTCCTGGTATTACCGAAGCCCTTCCTGGTGGTAACAAACATATTTATTTGTGTTATTGACCCCAAGAAATAAACAGAAAGTGGAATACCAGGCTTCTATTCAGCTCCTCCCATTACCATTGCTTTTCCAAATGAGGGTCCTGTTGTAAGTGTGAAATGCTTTGCAAAGCATACTCATAAGGATTTAGTAACAGTGGAATACATATTTTGAAAGATAAAATGCACAAATGACTACTTCAACATATGAATTCTAGTGCTGGACAAAATAACTGATAATGGATCTCTTTATCAATGTATTGTTAACATAGCAATGCCAAGTGCATTGACTGATTAAATCGTTTTGCAAAGAAGTTGAACACATAAGCTCAAATAAGTCAATAGCAAGTTTATCCTTAAATGTTATCAGTGGAAGCAACGTGATCTCCTTTGCTCACTGGCTGTTGGTGCTCAGGGGCTCATATAAACCTTTGTTTCAAAGAGGCATATGAGGGGATCTGTCAGCAAGTCTGTTCCTAAATGATTTTATTTTAGGTAGTAGAGGATGAAAAGTAAGTCATGTGCTCCTTGGTGCTGTGGTAACATCTGGGGCCATCTGATGCCCTTCCTGTTTCTATTGGTACCTGATGCAATATGCAGCCCTTTATGTCCCTGGTATGGTCTGTATTTGAGCTGGTGAGAGGGTGGGAAGCTAGATTCTCTCCTCATTGTCTGCTGTCTGCTTGGAAGCAGCATGGTGATGTAGCAGTTGGTTAAATAGTGATGTTTGGGTGAACTAAAGCCCTTCCTTTTCCTGATATGCTATTTATAGGTATTTAGATTCTTTTATGTCAAAATTACCTGTTGATTACACTTTTGAGCATCTCTGTTTTACCTTTGCTGTGGTGTGAGAATCCCAAATGTATTTTCACTCACTGTAGTGATCCAGGAAAATGATGTGAGCTACAACCTTCAGTGACTCACATTTATTATAATATCTTCTGCCTGTAAACAGCTCAGGTGGGGGCTCTGGGTAGCTTTTGCATGACACGTATGGAAGACTGTTGTCTGCACATAAATCTTACTTCTGGCAGCCAGCACCGAGTCAAAGTGTACTTGTCCTGAAACACCATGCCTTTATATCTTAGTAAAATGAGAATGCGCATTTACTTTGGTATAAAGAGTATTTTCTGTAGTATTTTTCACATTGTGCTCTTTATGTCTAAAATGGCTTTAGTTGTAACTTTTGATTGGAAAAAGGTAGAAGGACCACAATTGGTTCATTGTATCAATTTTGTGGGTCTTGAATCCAGTTTCATAGCCAGTTTTACCCCAGCTGTCTTTGCCCATATATGTTTTATCGAGCCTCCTAGTAATTCAATGTACTCCTTGCATGGAAATGCCTCTTTTTACATGTTCACCCCCAAAGTTTTGGCTTGATGCTGCTGGTTTTTCAACTCCAAGGGTGCTCTGAGTCCTGCTTACCAGACCTCAGTGCCAGTGTTCTAACCCCTTACAAAATGTATGTTGACATGGCTACCCCCAATCGGCATATGCTTACTTAATGGTAATGTAGTTTCTTATATAGCGCACGTATCACCACAAAGGGTATCTCGGCGCTTGCTTTGGGAACCCGTCCTGGTTTTTCCCTGTGGGATAGCCCAGCTGGGCACCCCCAAGGTGAAAGCCAGGCATCCCGCCGCGGGGGCCGTAGTGGAGATTGAGCAAGCTATTGCCCAGAGTTGCAGAGCGTGAACCCCTGATTCAAGTAGGCACCGAAGCGAGAATTATCAGGTCCGTGGACATTTGGGCTCCAAACCCTGCCGCGTCGGGAATTGAACCCTGGTCCCGGGCCGACCTCTGCTTCTGGGTCTGCCTCCTCTAACCGGTGAGCCACACTTCTCCACCTACTTACTTATAAGTCACTAGTATATGGTACCAAGGGAACCGAAGGCATGTACATTGGAGTGTCTTTTCAGGGCTGCAGCACTGATTGGACCACCTTGAGTGTGACAAAGTACAAAATGGCTCCCAGCTTGCCACTGCAGCCTTGAAGAGCAGGTTTAGCTGCCCGATTCCAGTTTTCCTTTGCTATTTAAACCAATGGCAAAGCCTACACTTTCTTTAACTATATATATATATATATATATATATATATATATATATATATATATATATATATATATATATATATATATATATATATATATATATATATATATATATATATATATATATATACACATACATATATATATATATACATACATATATATATGTGTGTATATATATGTATATACATATATCTATATATATATCTCTCTCTCTCTATATATATATATATATTCACTGAAAAAACCATAGGTTATAGACCATATATAGTTAGGAATTCGCATTTACAAAACCTTATTTTACTCACACAAAACCATTGAAATTCCATATATAGTTAGTTGCACTAACTATATATCGCGCACCCACAATCCACTGCTGATGATGTCACATATTACATCATTCATGACATGGTCAGTGACATCACTGATGACATCACTGATGACATCTCAAATGACATCACTGATGACAACATCCAGTGACTGTATGTTTCTGTAAAGTTAAAATATGTCTTACATATTGAAGAATGAGTGGATGTATAAGTGTCTGGATGAAGGATTTAGTAGGTGCATGACTGACTGTATGAGTGAGTGATTAAATGTGTCTCACTGAGTGCATGGGTTAGTGACTAAACTGTCTTAATTTGTGCATCATTATGTCTCTTGTTCTGTAAACTGTTGCATGTGTTGATAAGTAGCTATATGAGTAACTATATGGGTTATTGATTGGTTGCCCAAGTATTTGTATGGGAGACTGAGTGTGTGTGTGGGTGGCTGGGAGGTGTATGACTCTGTGCATAGATGTGTGAGCAGTTGATTCACTAGATGTATGGTTTCAAAAGTGCATGTGGAAACAGCTGTATGGGCGGTTGACTGTGTGCATGAGTGTATTGGTGAGTGAATGGATATCTCAGTGCTACATGTCAAAGTAAGTACATATGTAAAACACAGTACATGTGAGAGTTGACATATATAAATAACTGTGCATAAGAGCCAGTGAATGTGTGAGTGGCTGTATGGATCATTGTGAACTTGTATCAGGGATTGTATAAGAGAGTAAATATGTGTTAGTATATGTTTGAATAAGTAAAGTTTGTATAACTGTATAGTTGAGGAAATGGAGGTGTGATTGATTCTTTGCATGACTGACTAGGTGTGTGAGTAACTCCATGGATGAGTGACAGTCTGTGAGTGTCTGTTTACACTGATTGTATCTAAGGTTATATTAGAGTCTGAAGAGGTTCATCGTATTATCACATGAATGATATCATCAGTGATGTGATCAGTAATGTCAAATGAGATGTCATCAGTGATGTCATCAGTGATGTCATTTGAGATGTCATCAGTGAACCTATGGTTTTTTCAGTGAATTTTCAAGGTTTTGTAAATGCTAATTCCTAACTATATATGGTCTATAACCTATGGTTTTTTCAGTGAATTTTCAAGGTTTTGTAAATGCTAATTCCTAACTATATATGGTCTATAACCTATCGTTTTTTCAGTGAATATATATATATACATACATATATAAACATATATCATCTGTATATCTATATAAATACAAACATAAATGCATGCATACATATACTTATATGCATACAGATGCATGTTATTTACATGAAAGTTGAAAAAACACTAATAAAAGCAAAGCTAAAAAGCCACCTCATTACAAACAGAATGGCTTTAACTTAAACGAGGGCGAGATCTATTGCATTTTCAATGCTTGTTTACTTTGGTTCCATCAAGAAGGCATTCAGATGTGTCACACATTTGCCATAAATTCTGAATGTTAGCACTCTAGTTGCACATTAGATCACTGTAGTAAAGCTACTGCTCACCAGGGACGTCTGCTGCTGGTATTCAAAGTGCATGTTTCAGTCTGCATGTCAGAATTTTTTTAATGAAATAGAAGAGGATTTGAGAAGTCACTCAAAATGATCCCTAATTTTTCTTTCTGAAGCACTAATCATACTTTCTATGGCAAAATTAACCCCCTCATGTTGTTCCTTTTTAAATTGAGTGTTTTCAGACTTACCACTTCATTCCAATCAAGATGGCTTCTGGTGTGCCATACTTTTGTCATAAGTAAGACTGTTAGCGCTCTAGTTGTTCTTTAGAACACTCTGGGAAATTCTGTCATTGGGCTATACTTGGGGTACATCTGGGTGATATTTGGGCTACATTTAGGCTCTTTTGTCTCTGGTGGCCATCTTGGGAGACTGTATGTCAGAATTTTTTAATGAAATTGAAGAGGGTTTGAGAAGTCACTCAAAATGTGCCCTAATTTTTCTTTCTGCAGCACTAATCATAATTCATATGGCAAAATATACCCCCTCATTTTGTTCCTTTTTAAATTAAATGTTTTAAGAGTTACCACTTTATTCCAATCAAGATGGCTTCAGGTGTGCCATACCTTTGTAATAAGTAGGACTGTTAGCGCTCTAGTTGTTCTTTAGAACACTCTGGGACATTCTGTCATTGGGCTATACTTGGGCTACATCTGGGTGATATTTGGGCTACATTTGGGCTCTTTTGTCTCTGGTGGCCATTTTGGGAGACTGCATGTCAGAATGTTTTAATGAAATAGAAAAGGATTTGAGAAGTCACTCAAAATGTGCCCTAATTTTTCATTCTGCAGCACTAATCATACTTTCTATGGCAAAATATACCCCCTCATGTTGTTTCTTTTTAAATTAAATGTTTTAAGAGTTACCACTTTATTCCAATCAAGATGGCTTCAGGTGTGCCATACCTTTGTAATAAGTAGGACTGTTAGCGCTCTAGTTGTTCTTTAGAACACTCTGGGACATTCTGTCATTGGGCTATACTTGGGCTACATCTGGGTGATATTTGGGCTACATTTGGGCTCTTTTGTCTCTGGTGGCCATTTTGGGAGACTGCATGTCAGAATGTTTTAATGAAATAGAAAAGTATTTGAGAAGTCACTCAAAATGTGCCCTAATTTTTCATTCTGCAGCACTAATCATACTTTCTATGGCAAAATATACCCCCTCATGTTGTTTCTTTTTAAATTAAATGTTTTAAGAGTTACCACTTTATTCCAATCAAGATGGCTTCAGGTGTGCCATACCTTTGTAATAAGTAGGACTGTTAGCGCTCTAGTTGTTCTTTAGAACACTCTAGGAGGCTGCAGTAGAACACAAAGGAATCAACTGACAGTCTCTGTCCTTGTTGGATGTACATGTTTTACTGAGAATGTCAGACTTCATTTTCACATGACTGAGAAAGATAATGTGAATTTACAGAAAATATGCTTTCAGTTTAGCTTATAGATCCCCTTCCAAACCACTGTGGGAAAATCATGAGATATTAGTTTTCTTTCAAACAATATTCATGATATCACAGCAGAAGGTTTTTTCACATGGTAAAATAACCTTAGAACCCACCACAATTCCTAAAACGAGTATGGTACCATCAACAAATGATTTATAATGTAACTAAAGTCCTAAAACCCTCTATTAACTACAATGCTTTTTAATGAGGTGCAATCATGTATATTGGTCCCAAGATGGCTGCCAATACTTCTTGGATGAAGTGCTGACAGCCAATCAGATCAGATGTGTGGTTAGGCTCCGCCCAGATATATATCTTTTTTTTAACCTAAATTACTCAAAATCCACTGGAGCACATATATTGAGACCTAGCAAAGGCACATTGGGCTAACAGTCCCTACAATTTTGCCAAGTTTCCTGCAAATCCATTCAGCCGTTCGAGCTAAAAGTGAGGCCAACCGCCCTATGGAAATTAACATGGGAAAAACGCGTTTTGGGACCCCCCTTTTTTCTCGGCCCCCCCTTGATGAAACCCCCCCAAATTGTCAGGGGCTGCTCAGAAACAAAATGTTCAATTTTCCTGAAAATTTCAGCCAATTCCGTCCACAAACGCCAAAGTTATTAGACATAGAATTTTCAAAAATCCCATAGAGAAAAAATCCTAACTATATATACCTACTGGCGACCGCCAGTAGGTAATATTATATATATATATATATATATATATATATATATATATATATATATTTATATATATATTCACGGCTTGGGCACACACACCAGGTAAAGTGAAGTAAGTTAATTTATTCAAATGACATGGTCAACATGACGCGGTTCGGCCGCCTACCTGCACCCTTGTTCACTAAAGAAAGCCTGTCAAGCCTAAGGTAGAGAGCTGTATATTATTAAGTAGGTTATGCTCTTTAGTATGTCCTAACAGTAAAACTTTCAATTTGTTGTTTTACTGTGGAAAAGTCACAAGTTACAAGCTGACATCTCAGTTGTGCAAACTTCTGCATGGGACTAATGGTTACTCCGAAGAATCAAATGAATCATGGCATTATCCCTGGCTTTATCCCATAGTCAGATTTAATGTCACTTTTAAGGAAAGCAACTTTCAGAAAGTTGACACTCTGTTGCCCAGTGGCTAGTCACATTTGCTGTCCGCCAGACAGCCTTCTGCCCTCCTGGGGATTACCCCCCAATATACCTCCTCCAAAAAATTGTTGTCCAGAGATTTTCATTTTTGATTTGTGTTTTTGGATCATTAGAGAAGATATTTAGCTTGGTTAGAGATTGCTTATCTAGACTGCATTTTTAGAAATGGTGGATGTGTTTCAATAACGCTGTAACATTTCAGGAACCATGAGACCTACATACTTCATTTTGGTGTCTAAACATAGGTTTTGAGGGTCAGGTAGTCTTATAAAGACAGAAAATAGCTCCTCAGAGCAACACTTCTGCCATTTTCCAAAATGGTGGCTATAATAAAGGAAGATGAGACATATCTAGATATGAAACAAATAATAATGGTTTTTAGGAGGAGGAGCTTCGCGCGCAACCAAGATGGCCGCATGAGCACAGGGCTCCCGAGACCCTCGCAGCCTCCCGCATATATTGTGTAGCTTATCCTGACTTTCATATATGTCCCCGTGAAAACGAAAACCGCTGGTGAGGCGATTACTGCAACCAACCAGAATCCGGATCGGCCCCGGGTGCCGGAGTTATGATGATTTGAAGATCGCGGCCTGCGCCTCCGTGATGCCCGACTGTGGAGTTGGCATGGTGCCCAAGTTGTAGTTGAACAACATCGGCCTGAGGGGGCGGAGGCGACCGGCCCGACCTACTTTCACTTTCGTTTTTTGTCTGTTGGGCAGACCAAATACTGCGGATTCTGCCAAGGTCGACCACTTAGCCTCTTGATTGCGCTTTTATCCCCCCGCCCCAGTTTGGACTCATTTTCACTGTCTCTACAATGGCGGGGAAGCCGGAGGTGGACAAGCAGAGATCAAAGGCTAGTCGGCGGGGCAGTTATACCCAAACCAACATCTTGGACCGCTATGCCCAGGCTAAGGTGTCGCCCAGTGGACCGGGTAGGTCGCTGGAGGGAGCGAAAGATCCACTGACCTCAGCGACGGAGCCACCCTACAAGACGTCATGGCCGCTATTGATGGGATAAGATCGTCCCTCGGGGGATAAATGGAGATTCTTGCCCATAAACTTGACACTGTGGCGATTGATGTGAATTTGATCCGCACGGACCTAGCGAAAACCAACGAAAAGGTTAAATCGCTGGATATTAAGACTACTAGCCTGAAGGATGACGCTGTCGAGATACAGATGGAGGTTCGCAACTTAAGGGCTTCCAATGACCTCCTTGCACGTCGGCTGGAGGATTTTGAAGGACGGTCTAGGCGGAATAACGTCCGTATTATAGGAGTTCCGGAGAAGGCGGAGGATTCAACAACTGATCTTTTTGTGGAGAACCTGATCATGAATCACCTTACATCCAAGGGACTGAGCAATTTCTTCACGGTGGAACGAGCTCACAGAGTTCCGGGTGGACAACCCAAGACGGGTGCCCCGCCACGGCCTATAATAGCACGCATTTTCAATTTCCGCGACAGAGACGCTAATCCTGCAGGCTTCGCGTACAGGCGGTCCCACAAAGTTTGAGAACACTACCATCAGTTTTTATCCAGACTTTACCCAAGCCGTGCAGAAACAGAGACTTGGTTTTCTTGGGGTGAAAAGGAGACTCCGAGAGATGGGCCTCAAATACGCCATGCTTTTTCCGGCCAAGCTGCGTATCGAACATGCAGAGCGGACTTATTTTTTCGACAGACCAGACGTAGTGTCCGACTGGCTTGATACTCTTCCGGCCCATCATCCGCAGGACGGGCAGAGTGGTGGCGCGGAGGGCGAATTGATGGACCAGGAATAAGCTTTATCAATGACTGGTTCCTGGGGTATTCTGGAAGCTTCGAACTGCGGCGCACTAGTTGTGTAATCTGATTTTACGAGGCATCTCGGGGGTTGCGGGGCTATTTGGGGGTAATTTTCCTCCTCTCCTTGACTTTCTGTAGATTAGTTTAGATGTTGGGGCGACAGGCACACTGCAAGTTGGGGTGGCTTTCTAGTCTTATGCAGGGGTGCAGGGTGGGGGGTGTTGTAACGGGATGTTTGGTGGGGAGGAGGGGGGTTGTGTTGTTTTTTCAGTTTTTCAGTTTCTGCAAGGCAATGTATTGCGAGACTTTCTGATTAGAGTGCTGGGTTCCTCTTGGGGTTGGAATTTTTTTCTTGTGTGGGATGGGGGTAGGGGATTGAGACTTCTGAGCTGGAATGTGAATGGGCTGGGGGATAGGATAAAGCGTGGGGTGGTACTGCAGCAGTTAAAACGTCATTCCCCTGATGTGGTCGTACAACAGGAAACTCACTTGATAGGAAATACATGCTATGCTATGAATATGAATAAGGGGGTATCGTTTGGCCGCTCATGCAGGGTTTTCCTCAGGTTCCCGAGGGGTGGGTATTCTTATTAAGAATTCTCTCCCGTTGGAGGTAGATGCAACGGTTCTCGATGATAGAGGGCGCTATGTCGTCCTTACTGGTCGTTGGAAGGGTAGGACCCTGTCCCTGGTATCTGTATATGTCCCTCCCGGTCTGCAGTCCACTACCTTTGCAGATCTGGGGCGGGTTCTCCTGACTCTCCCGAGGGGTCATTGATATTGGGTGGTGATTTTAATGCGGTTGTTTCTGGTATTTTTGATAGACATCCACCTAGAGACCTTAAGGGGGCGCAGAACTGGCTTTGTGGTGTCATCGATACCTTAGGCCTTGTAGACTGTTGGAGATTGTTGCATCCCACTCAGCGGCAATACACGTTCCACTCCGGTGCCCACGGTAGCCTTTCGAGGATTGATTACGTTCTGGTGCCTGCTGCACAGGTGGCTTCTGTCGCTGAGGTTAAATATATGGCCCGAGGAATTTCTGATCACTCTCCTCTGTGGCTTCGAATTGAAATATCTTCGGGGACCGAGGGGCGGGTTGCCCCTATCAACCCTTGGTATCTTCGTAATCCTAAAACTCGTAACAATTTGATAAAGTCACTTGATCTATATTTTCCAGAAAATGAGGGCTCTGTCTCGTCTGCAGTGTCGCTTTGAGAGGCCTTTAAACAGTTCTCAGGGATCAAGCCCTGTCTTTGATTGCTGGCGTTAAAAAACTGAACAATGAGGCGGTGGTGAATGTTGCAACTGAAATAGCGGACCTTGAGTTAGACCTGAAACAGGAGGTAACCCGTGCGAAGACACATATGTTAAGATTGAAACAGTTGGAATATAAGGCTCTAGTTACAGATGCTGCTAAGGCCATGAGTCGAGAGCAACAGGGTCGTCTGTATGACGTGGGAGACAAAGCAGGTAAATTGATAGCATGGTTGGACAAGAAGGACAGGGCTAGTCGGGTCGTGCCTGAGATTGAGAGGGTGAGTGGTGTGAGGGTCTCAGACCCGGTAGAGATTGTTGAGTGCTTTGCTGATCACTTTCGGACGGTATACTCCCCCGTGTCGGATAGGCCGGAGGAGGACTCTCATTTGTTGCTACGTGACATTGCACTGCCGTGTCTCTCGGACGTTGATAGAGAGCGAATGGACAGCGCTCTAACCGCCGATGAGGTTGCCCTTGCGATACGCTCCTTGCGGTCTGGTAAGGTCATGGGTCCTAATGGGCTGCCGATAGAGCTATACAAGTTGCGACCCGACAAGATAGCCCCCTATTTGAGAGATATGTTTTTGGAGTCTCGCGAGTGTGGTTCTCTCCCCCGAGACCAGCGACTTGTGACGATTGTTGTTATACACAAAGAAGGGAAACCAAGGGACAAGTGTGGGTCGTATCGTCCTATATCTCTTTTGCACGCTGAGCCTAAGATTCTCGCAAAGGTGCTGGCCAATCGCTTGATCACTGTCATTAATGACCTGGTCCATCCGGAAAAGTCTGGTTTTATTCCCCTTCGTAACACTGCGTTGAATCTCAGGCATCTGCATGGAGTTCTCGCGAGGGCTGGGACGTTGCGCGAGCCGGCCATCTTGGCGTCCTTGGATGCCACGATGGCTTTTGACACCATTGAGTGGCCTTATTTGTGGGCTGCATTAGCTAAATTTGGTTTCGGTCCCGGCTTTATCGGTTGGGTCCGGCTTCTTTATGAAGACCCACTTCCTCAAATCGTAGTCAATGGTAGAGTTTCGGTACCGTTTAGTCTCGGGTGTGGTACCCATCAGGGATGCCCCCTATCACCCTTCTGTTTGCCCTGGCCCTGGAGCCCCCTGCCGCCTGGATCTGCTGGGAGCCCTCGATAAGGGGTATTCGGTGGTCCAATGATTATGAAGATCGCATTTCGCTCTATGCTGACGACATATTGCTATATCTCACCTCGCCCAGTAAATCGTTCATGGTTTTCTGTGATGTCCTCGCCTCCTTCGGTAGAAATTCGGGTTTAATTATCAATTGGGCAAAATCCTATTTATATGTTCTTTCTGGCGATGCCCCCCTCCTCCCGCGTAATTGCCCCATACAGGTGTCACAAACGGGATTTAAATACCTGGGTATTTGGGTCTCCATAGACCCTGTAGCCCGGTATGAGCTTAATCTTCTCCCACTGTTAACTCGATTGCGCAGGATGTCGCGGGATGGCGTAGGCTTCCACTCTCGCCGTTGGGACGCGCGGCCCTTTTTAAGATGATGTCTTTGCCTCGCTTCTTATACGCCCTCCAAAACACGCTCAACATAGTCCCCGCCAGTTATTTTCGAAACATCGAGGGTCTCCAGAGGAAGTTGAAATGGGACGGTCGACCTCCCATTGCACTGTCCGAACTAACGCTCCCATGGTACGATGGGCTATCGCCCTCCCGGACATCAAGCGATATTATGGGGCATCTCAGTTGGGGCCATTAACCATGGTATGTATGGTCCTGAACTGAATCCCGCGTTTGCTGTCGACAAATGGTTGTTGCCGGGGGGCAACTACTATAGGGCACTGTACTCGAAATCAGCGGTCAGGTCATTGTCCGGGCCTACTAGGACGGCGGTTCCTGTATGGCACGATGCAACTGCTTCTATGGGTTGGAAGGACCTCCTGACTTTAGCGACCCCACTTTTTGACTCAGATAGGCTTGGTACTCTGTGGAAGACAAAAGGGTTCGATAGATGGGACCTCATTGGCATTAGCAAGGTGGGACACCTATGGGTCAAAGGACAAGTGAAGTCGTTTGATACGTTAAAGAAGGAGTTTGAATTGGGGAACTCTGAATATTTCCGCTATGTTCAGGTCTGCCATGCTTTGCTGTCTGTCTTCTCGGTTGGGGGGCCAAACCCGAGTCTTCCCCGCTGGAAGATAGATTGCTAGATGGCCATGTTCCGGATAGTACAATCTCCCTTGTATATAAAAAGCTGATTAATGATAGATCGGATCTTCTGTTGCCTTTGCGTGATCTCTTGATCCGGGACGGTCTTTAGTTAGATGATGAAGACTGGCAATCAGTGATTTCCTCTCCCAAGGAGGTTGCGATCCCAGCGAGACTTCGGCTGGTCCAGCTTAAGATCCTTCATAGGGTGTACGTCACGGGCCCCCGTCTGGTTCACATGGGCTTCTCCGATGAGGGTTTGTGTAAGCGGGGATGTGGTCTGGTAGGGACATTTCTGCATATTATCTGGGAATGTCCTGATGTGATGGCTTATTGGAATGGGGTGTATGATGTAATGGAAGAAGTTACGGGTGTCCCTCTCCTACCGGAGGCCAGACGCTGTTTGCTAAATGTTAAGGAACCCACAGATTATAACGTGGCCCAGACCCAGTGGGCGACCCTGGGGGCCATGATTGCTAAACGTGATATCGCACAACTGTGGGGGTCCCAAAGACCGCCTACGGTTGAGATGTGGAAGGAAAACATAGATTGGTGCATGTTTCGGGAAAAAACGGTGTATCTGGCCCAGGGCCGCCCCCGTAATGGGGAAAAATCTGGGGGCAATGGAATAGGTTTCGAGGTGACATGTGTACACCACCTGCAGAGGATGACATCAATATCCCATTTTCCCCCTGACCCCACATTCACTGTTTATAATTTCGTCTGCTTTTTGTCTCTCCCCTGTGCTCCTCCTTCCCTACAATGATTGCTTATTATTTGATATACTGTATACCTGACCTCATGTGAACGAAGCGCTATGTATATTGTGTTTGCCTTGCTTGTTTTATTTAATAAAAATAAATATATAAAAATCCTTTTATGTATAAACCAAACAATGTTTATGAACAGAAACTGACAAAGAATGTTTTTATAACTCATGTGGAGAAGTGTGGCTCAGGGGTTAGAGGCGGCAGACCCGGAAGCTGAGATCGGCCCTGGACCAGGGTTCAATTCCCCGCCTCGGCGGGTCTTGGGCTAAAAATTCCACGGACTCGATAATTCTCGCTCCGGTGCCTTCTCGACTCACGGGTTCACACTCTGCGACTCTGGGCAATAGCTTGCTTAATCTCCACAACGGCCCCTCGCGGCGGGATGCCTGGCTTTCACCTTGTGGATACCCTGCCGGGGCTATCTCACAGGGGAATACCAGGACGGGTTCCCTAAGCAAGCGCCGGGAAACCCACTGCGGGTAGCTGTGCGCTATATAAGCTCAAATACATTTACATGTTTTAGATACATTTTCATAGTTCACTTTATTTGTTTGTTTCGCTAATTGCTCACGGAACATTTGTAGAATGTTGAACATTTGAGAAGAGCATATTGACAGGGACATCTTTTTGTGCGCATATGTTTTACAAGTACATGTACGTGTAAGTTCTGTGGGAAGCAGCTTTGAAAATGTCATAAGTTTTAGCACCTCATCAATTTCTTCCCAACAATGATTTTTCTCAACATATGCATGATCCAAAATATATACACATCTTCTGATCAGGTAGAGCGCTCTTTTAATGTATTCATGCATAGAATATGACGTCCCTGGAAGGTCGCTTAGTGGGACTGATATCTTGAACTAACTGTACTGAAGATTAGCAATTATTTGACAGTCAGAACTCGTTTTCCTCACACATACAAGGTATTTTTCTTCGTCTTTTAAGTCACATTCTTCTTCTGTCTTAGCAAAGCCTTTTAGAAACTTCACAGGTTCAGCAGTTAATGATCCAAGCTTTGTTCCAGTTTTTGCTCATAGTGTCATGACCAGTAAGAATATTTGCCTTAATAAGAACAATGGGCATCTCTGGATCAAGTTTCTTGTTCAGAATATGAAGTGGGATTAAGTGTCTTTTCTCTCCTGCTCAACAACGTATCCATAACTCTGACAGTCCTGGTATAAGTGTTGACTTTTTGTAAGTCTGCCCAAAGGGGAAAATTTCATTGACAATTAGTCCTTGACTTATGAACATTGCAACAAAGCACAATAATAACATCAGCATCATTTGACAGTACAATAACTCGATTGGAACCATTTTGAAAACGCCACTCAACATGTGGCACAACACAAACGTCAGCTTCCTCCAATTTGCTGATAAGTTCTTGAACAATATGACCTGTACCTTTTGAATATAACTCTACAGGCACCAACTTCTCATTGACAATCGTTCCACCTGCAATAATCGGAAATCCAGTATTCACTGAAGCATCAGCAATGTTTTGGCAAGTTAACATTCCCAAGTTCATCTTGTTTGATGTTGATGACCAGAATTTATCAAGTTGTACAGGTATAGGTGTTGAATTTTTGAGGCAGGCAAGGTCAACTTTTCCACTTGTAGACAATCATCTGTCTCACTCACATTCCTTGACAAATAGTTCAAGATAACTGTCAAAGACAATGTGCAGTTCTTGTAAGGTGCACAAACGATCTCTCCGAAGTTTTGAATGGATGAAATCTTGACCATTCTCAATTGTGACATATTGTCCACAACAACATCAGTTTTCAATGAGGACAACTTTTTGAATAAAATTTCTTATGGTGACATTTTTTTTTTAGCTCTTGTACGAGTTTGTGCTTCATTGGTTTTGTTGCAGCATCTCCATCAAATATTCTGTTTGTTGGAAGATGATCATGAAACAGAACATCCTTGATAAATCCACCCCTTTCTTTTTCTACATCCATTTCTCTATGTTCATGCGAAAGTTGTTTTTTTGCAATCTGTTTTGTAGGGGCTGGTTGGAAAAAACTCACTATGGCAATTAAAGCGTGGAAGTTTAGCTTTAGTGATTATTTCAAACAGCTGTTTCCCTTTCAATACAAATCTCTCCTGCTTCAGTTCTGTGTATATTGGCGATCCATGTTCCATGACATCTAGTAGACATGTCTTAACTCGTTATCCAACATATTGTTTGATCACAAAGTTGAGCAGTTGCACAGGCTCAGTCATTTCAAAGGGGTTTCGTGGCTGCTGCATGAAATTAAGAAAGCTGTCAACATGTTTACTAAAACATTCCCATCTCTTTCCCACAAGTTCGCGGTGAGAACAGTTTCACAATGGTCCATTAATTTTTAATTTGCCATCTTTCAGAAAAATTTCAAATTGAAAGGACTTCAAGTCAAACTAGCTGCCATTGAGTAACATATTCACTTTTATGTGTCTGACCAACAATTCCATTGGTGCTTTTCTGTGATCTCTGGATCATCTGTTCCAGTTTCGTATCTGGAGCCACATCATTAAAAATTCCCTTTCTGTCTTTCACCACAAAATGTCTTTTGATTATTTTCTGTAGGGGTATGGCTTTTCAACTCTAGCTTCTTCCCTTTTTCCAAGTATTAGGATCCATATCTCAGGTAGTTTATGCAATTGAATTCACAAAGCACAGTAATCAGTGACGCCACAGTCTTTATGTGCAGTTCCCAATCACCTTCCCGATCGGCATGTATCAAGTATTTACACTAGAGCTATCATGTGTAAATAATGTCCACAGGACTTGCAAAGTTCTGATTTTTCTTCACATTCTTTGACAAACTCTATGAACTTGGTTTTCAGGCATTCTGATTTTGAAATGATTGTTTTGAACATTATCTGGCTTTGCATGTTGTCTTTTGAATGAAGTGTACCCTGTGCCTTGTTCACTTCTGAGATAAGATATACAATACCTAATTTGACGTTTTTGTTTCAGAAAGCATTCCAAAGCAATGTTTCAATATCCTCAGATATGATGAGCATACCTTGTAACGAACGACGATGATGAGCGATTCTCAATACTGACTGGACAGTTGTGCATCCAAAGATTTCAGCCTCAATAAGTGCATCGTCTATGCAACATTCACTAAAATAACTTCCTGCACACTGCAACACAACTTTTGTCATGTGGAAAATACCCATGAATGTATAAAGATCATTAAATTCTACCTGATTGCTCACAAAAATGTCAGGTATAATATGAAAAACACCTTCATCTCAGATAATTGGCAGGATAGGCTGGTCTTCAAGCTGACCACACACACTTTGGATATTTTTTAGAGCTGTGTATACTGAGGCATGGTATGTGACTCCAGATGGTATTACTGGTAAAAACCCAACCTTCTTCAATGGGATGGTATTCTGAGAGATCAGAGCATGAATTCCAGCATAGAGAGGAACTGGCTTTTCGTCATCTTTCAGTCCCCACCAAATAAGCCATATTATAAATTCAGTCAAACCATCTTTGTGGACCAGAGCATCAGGTAGTAGAAGATCCATATCCTTAGCCACTTTGAAACTTTCTGGTAGACTGGGATGTGTTGCTGGCTTGTAGTGTTTTTGCACACATTCACTAGACACAGCAAGTTATTTAACAGCAACTTAATTAGTACAGTATTGAAGAAGCATCCTGGCAGTATCATGTGTGCTATATGTTCTAGGCAAAGAAGAGCTGTCTTTTAAATACAAATTATTAAGAGCAGCAATTGTAAATCATATCCTGGTAAAGTGGCTTGGAAGTGGTGTGCTGTTGGAATCACAATATTTTACAGCATGAACTGCTAAAAAGTTCCTGCTTCGTACAATGTTATTGTAACTTGTTTATACACCAATCCAATTCATTGAAGTGATTAGCTCTCTGCTTTTGCACTTGCCCTTGATTGCCTAGGCAGTCAACATGTGTAGCGGAGTTTTCTTTTTGCTGTGATTGAATTCATAAAACATGATTTGGAAAAGACAGTACATTTGCACATCATAAGCTTGTCGGTTAATCTGATTGTCTTCCACTTCTTCGCTAAAACCATCATCAGTGTTGTTGGCTTCTGTTCTAAACTCTCAAACTTTAGTTTGTAACAATTTTATTTTGCTGATATTAAACAATGATGTACAAAAATGTAAAACAACATCAGGCATTCCTGTTGACTCCCATGATTTGCAGAGCTCTGGAGCTTCACAAAACGTGTCACTAAGTCCAAAATCTAAATCTTTCAGAATGTTTCTAAAAATGGTTCCTGCTGATTTTGAAGCATCCTGTGATCTTATTCTGACAGCAAGAACTTCAGCTGTCAAACCAGCTGAGAACATCATAAGCAGCTCATTCTTTTTGTTAAACTGACAAAAGCTAATTCTGCCATTGTACATTCTCACCATAAAAATCCTAATAGATCAATACAGTTTCATCAATGTTGACAATTATTTCTCTGATCTCCTTGAGTGTGATCCCGTAGCCAGCACTCAAGAGTGGCTTTAAACATTTTCTTTTTCAAACGGTGCAAACTTAACTGTAGGCTGGCGGTTACGTTGCTGCTGGGAGCTCATTGTACATTCATATTTTCTAATGTAAGTACACCTGCAGTTCGGGTAGGCATACAAATCAACGGCAAATGCATTCACCTCGCTGTTTAGATCAGCTACTCAGCTGGAAACTTCATCGTGGAAGAAACTAGCTATAATAAAAACATATTTGCCCTTTGAGACTCTCATACTCTGTACTTTGTTCTTTCATCAATCCTCTTTCCCTTGTTCTGGCTAAACCACAGATAACACATTGAAGAGCCTCTGCTTTCTAATCAGTTGTTGGAGGTTGATGAGGGGTAGCCATCGATCTTCTAAGTGGATGAGCATTGGGATTAGTTGTCATCGCTTTCTCAGAAGACTCAGATTCTTGTAGTGATTCACTGGTTTCTGCTATTATTTCTACTAATTCTTTTCAGGCTTTCCATTGTATATGGCTTGTAGCAATTGTTGTTACAAAGATAAAATATTTGATCCTCTTCTTCAAACAGTTTCAATCTTTTATGAACTTCATCTTGCCATGTTTCTGCTGTATCTTGAACTTTCTTCTGTCTCGCTGCATTTGATGTTAGCTTTTCTTTTCAATTAGTATACCATATGACACATTTTTTTTTGTTGAAGCAGTCCTCAGATTTTGTAGTTAGCAACACTCAAGGAGGTAAAGATCATCTGCTATCCCCTGCTTGGCTCATTAATATGACTTGAAAACAACGGAAAACCTGAAACAAAAACAATATTAAAACAAATTACCAATATGATGTCTAAAAAACATCATTTTAGAGCTGCTATTTTGGAAAATGGTTGAAGTGTCGCTTCAAGGGCGACCTGACACCCAAAACCTATGTTATAACACCAAAAAGAAGTATATAGGTCTCATGGTTCCTGAAATATTATATCATCACTGCAACACATCAGCCATTTTAAAAAATGTTGTCCAGAAGAATTTGGCTCGGATTGGCGATGACTTTTTTAATGATACAAAAACGCAAATCAAAATTGGAAATCTCTGGACAACAATTAATTTATGGAGGTATATCAAGGGGCCAGGGCCAGGGCTAGGAGTGGTGTGAACCACTCCCAGGTTTAGGAAAAATAGAGGCCTGCCACAGAGGGAGATGTTACCTTCCCCTTGCGGGAGCCACACAAGGTGCTGGCCTAAAAGACTGTCTTCAAAAGTGAAGCCACCTTTGGTGGGTAAATTTTGATCACAATCGAGAAGGGCTGTTCCTTCATTCAGGTAGATTGTCCGGCGGCGGTAACCAAGTGGGAAAACCAGTTGCCAATCTGGTTTTTCCATGGGTGTCTGTTCAAAATATTGGTGAAAAATATTATGTGGACAAAATATAATTTCAAGAATATTGAGGACAAATATATTATGAAGGTTAGTTTTACGTGTAAGCAATCTTTAACTTTACTTAACTCCTCATATATGTACCATGACAATATATATATATATATATATATATATATATATATATATATATATATATATATATATATAGATATATATATATATATATATATATATATATATATATATATATATATATATATATATATATAGATATATATATATATATATATATATATATATATATATCTTTAGGGTATAAAGATGTGGAGTTAAGAATAGTAAATCTTTACTTTCCTCATTGCACTTACTGTCTCAGTATTTTGGACCTCAATATTTTTGGCGCAATATTCTATTCACACGATATTTGTTTTCTCGATATTCTGTCCGACAACCTTTACCACTGGCATGTAGCCTATAGGTAGCCACGCCTTTGGGGTGGGCTTCCAAGCTCCTAGCAACCAGGAAAGGGTTCAGACATTTAATAGTTGGCAGAATAGTGAACTGTAAGATTGCTAGATCCATACATAGCTGAAAGTTATCATAAGGCAGGAGGGATCCTAGTAATCCATTGGCTAGTGACCACATCATTGCCCCAAAGCACTTTCTGGGCATAAATATGGCACTACCCTGTACCTTAGGTAACATCTGGACTAGAGAAATGACCAAAAAGAACTGCCCTTTTGGACCCCTTGACCTGACAAGAGAGTCTGCACTAACCACTGTACTGCTCCTGCTGCTCCTTGGGCTAGTAAAGGGAAGACTCTACTTTTGGTGCCTGGCTCTTGGAAAAATCTCTCCATAGCCCCAGACCGAAATGGTGAAATCTAAGGGCCAGTTGGCTTACCCCCTGTTCCAAGCCAGGGCCATGAAAGCTGAAGTAGCCCATCCTGGCTAGTCAGTACACATCTGCAAGGAATCACCATCGATATGGAGTCAAGAAGACCTTCCATCAGGACTCAAAAGTTGCACCTGTGTCTGATGGACCCAGGAGAGTCATCAGCGTGCGGGTTGTTCAGCATGGACGGACACTAGCACTCACCAAAGGAAACTGCTGGACCCGCTATCACCAGACGGCAGTAGCCCAGTTACTGTTGGACTTCTTCTGGCCCAAGAGTACATCAAGAGACCTCCACCCCTGTGGCCAAAGTCACCACACCTTTCCTGCAGACTAAGAAATAACCACAAGGAGACCCCTGTCTAATGCACAGCATCCAGAGCATCTTTCAGCATCCTCAGCATCCTATGTGCTCAGTATCAGGACCATTCCATTGAAGTCTAAGGCAGCTCTGATGTAAAGTGTGGAGCTTGACTTGGGACTGCTTTGTCAACCAAGTAACTGTCCTAACATTTCCTATTGACCTCCCTGATTTTTTCTTTGTTGGAATTGGTCGCCCAGTGTTAGACCTGGCACCTTGGCGTGAGTCTCCCTTTCACTTTTCGTTGATGTGCCTCAGATGTTTTGCTGGTGTTCGATGCTCAGGGCACTGCGCCACGGCCGATCCATGCCGCAGTGCAAGTGCTCCCAATGTAAAGTGTATGTACAATTGATTTCCACGATTGGATTATTTGGTTCACTGTCAGTCCCCAGTAAAGTGCACGAGGCGTGCCGGGGCTTGTAGATGCAAATACCGCTAGTGGGCCTGCAGCGCTGGTTGCGCCACCCACAGAAGCGGCTCGTAAGATATGTCTCGGGTCCGCCATTGCTGACACCGCGCGCAGTCCCGCACTGTCACGCTGACTGTGCAAGTGCCCACACTTGCCAGTCCCAGAACCTTCCCTCACCTTCATATCAGTCACCCCTATGGTAGGCCTACGGGCAGGGTGCATTGTAAGCGTAAGGTAGGACAGGCCTAGAGTGTGGCCTATTCTAGTAGTGAATTACCGCCCTTTCTCGTTCTTCACTATTGAAGGGCTACCGGTTCTCTTAGGCCAGATGAGCTGTCGGAGCTATTACACGCTATAGTGCCGGCAGGCTCAGGGAACACGGTAGCAGGTCGAGTTTAGTATGCCTGAACTCAGATTCATAAAATACTTCCTTTAGTGAGGTTTATTTTAATATCCTGTGTTTGCAAATGCTACTTTTAGAAAGTTAGCCTTTGCTCGCCTAACTGTTCAGCCCGCCTCTGCCAGGATGTGTATCTGCTGTCTGGGTTTGTGTGAGTGACAGGGCTGGGAGATTCCCGGGGGATAGTCGGGTGCTCAAGAGGGTGAATGAGATGCTTACACCAGGATGGGTGGGCGGAGTAGTCCTTGACTCTGAATAGGGTTGTGCTCCACCACCACAATGCTGGCTCCACCTCCTGCGGAGCGTCTGATGTCTCTGCCCTGCACCCTGAAAGAAGATGACAGCGTCCTGTCAACAAAGTACTTCAGAACCGGGTTGAACCAGGCTCAGGCCCCCTGGCCTGCGAAGACAAAAGAAATGCAGTATAAATATAGGAGCTCTGCTCCTTACAAATCAGATCCAGTTTTGACCACGATGAACCTCTGCCTGACTAGAAGGACCAAGAGAAGCTGAAGGATGGAAACCAGTCTGTATCCTGTAAGACTGGCCTGCAGTGGTGCCTTGCTGAGAACAGAGAGGAAAGGACCAGATAGGACTTCGTAGACTTGTGCCTGAAACGATCTCCAATGGCTTGATCGAGAGCTTGCCCCCTGAACGGAACCCCAGGGCCATTGGGTTCTATCTGCTTGTGCCCGTTTGCTGTTGGGCCTCAGTTCTTATTCCCTCGCCAGAGTTGTGACTCGGGTGCCTTTGCCCTCTCCCAGGCCGTGACAGCTCGGAGCTTGGTCGCCCCGCCGTAGAGAGTTCCGCTCATCCCTGAGCCGCTCTCTGCTTCAGTGCCGGGCCGCCTGCTCTCCTGTCACCTCGCCGCTTACGGAGCGAGCTTCGCACCTCTCATCTTCTCCAGCCAGAATCTGCACGGAGAGCATCTCATAGCCTCGGATGGTCCATACGTCGTAACGTACCCGACTGTCTCGCTTTGCGCTCCTGCATACCAAGGCTTGTGCCGCACCTCAAGAAAGGCCTCCCCGTACTGTGGTACCGGAAGCCTGGTGCTGCACCCGTCTCCCCGAGAACTCGACGCCCCTCGCAGATCCATGAGTCAGACCCTGCGTGCTAAGAAGTAGTATGCCCCGCAGGCCTGAATGGCGCCTCGTTCCCTGAGCTGCACCGATCCCGGATCGCCGCAACCCTCCACAGTCTAGCTCCTTCACCTTGCTCCTCGAGGGGGATTGAGCCGGAGAGATCCTCTGGAGAACCGTCGGCTTCGTTCAGGGTACGCCCTCACAAGTAGGCGCGCCTGAAACGCCTCAGACTTCCACCCGCAAGGTACACGTGAACTCCGTCCTGAGTTCATATCGGATCCAGGGTCCGCAACGTTCTTATTTCCCTGTCATCGTACCTTGTTGGACAACGAACATTGAAAGACTAAGTTTGCCTATTGTAATCTGGTGACCTCAATTTAGTAAACGTTATTCTAGTCTTGGGATAATCCTGCTTGAATCTATCTTTTATATAAAGCATACATATTTTTGATACAACCATACGACTGGTGTCCCTTTGTGGTGGGTCAGTGGGTTTACTGTGTGTGATCATGAATGCTTAACTTACTATCGCCCTGAGGATTAGCCTTGTCTGCTCGCGCCACACTACCTAGAGGGTGAGCAGGGGTTATTCAAAGGAGTAGTTCCCTCGCCCTGACGTAGAGCTGAGGGTCCTTGCTTGTCACAAGTGCATACCTGTGCCAACCAGAGACCTCCGGTTCTAACACCCAGTCTGGGCCGGAGTAGCTAACCTCAACTCTTCAAAACTTTTCAAAAGTCTCCATACTTTACAGTTACCACTGCTTGTTCGCACTGTGGACTAAAAGAGTGAGAGTTAAATTTTCTTTAAAAACCTATATCTTTGGACCCCTCTTGTGGATTCTGCTCATCTGGGTGTATAAAAATGTGTAAATATATCAATTCATATTAATTATTGTTGGATTTCTTTCGTGTTGTGGGATTTTCTTATTCTGTTGTGTGGTGTTTCTAACTGCTTTATGCTAGTTCCTTTATTTAAGCCTTACAGCTAAAGCCACAGCTACCCAGGATTGATCAAAAGGCTTTACAAATGGGCCTGACTGGTCCCCAGACAGTTTTTTGAGTGTGTTACGTGTTGGGTTGCACCACCACACCATACAACACCCCACAATATTGACACTCCTGAAATGCGTCGCTGGGTGGCAAAAATTGTAATGCTGCACAGCTGGCATATTGAAGGATTCTTAGAATGCTAGAAGCATTCGAGGGGAGATTAGCTTGTGCTAAAATTGGGTAGGCAGCCTCATGACTCCAGTGCCCAACAGAAGATTGTTTTGAAGTTCCATATAGATTATTATGAATATTGATGTAGATTACTGTTGTATTAAAGGATTTTTGTTTTGGTTAGTGCTCATACACCAAACCCCACAGATTTGATCACCACATTCAACTTCATTGAAATCAATGCTATCTCATCTTCTCAACTGACAGGGATGTATATGAATTG
Source organism: Lissotriton vulgaris (assembly GCF_964263255.1). Lineage (NCBI taxonomy): Eukaryota > Metazoa > Chordata > Amphibia > Caudata > Salamandridae > Lissotriton > Lissotriton vulgaris. Next base: position 1,063,487,147 of record NC_141699.1, read on the forward strand.
AATTAATGGTCATTGATGTCATTATCACAAACATTAATAATTCTGCCCAGAATCAAACAAACATTAGCACAGGAAAAACTTAAGATGTGGAAAAGACGGGAGAGTTGTCTGAACTACAGATGGCAAAGTGAACCAAAGTGAGAATCTCCAAAAGAGGATCCTTTCAGAACCATGCAGTCTTCTTACCTCAGTCCACTCCTCTTCGGTGGTGTCAAAGATGTTCTTGGAGTCAATCACTATGGCTGCATTCGAGAATAGATAGTCAATTTTTCCATGTTCTTTCAAAGCCTTATCCAAAGCAAATTCAGCAAATTAGAGGACCATGATGCAGTAACCATGTGATTGTATGTCATTGCACTGAACATTTAGGCTGACACTATAGAAAATGTTTCATAGTCACAAATAACAGAGGTGTGCAACATGGACCCATGAAGGCAAGAAACATCTTATATGTTCAAGCTATTCTCCATGGATATATTTGCATAATTGAACCCTAATGCATTAGTGGTTATGCTGAAAATTTGGATCTACAATGGAACTTTGGATAGAACTACAATATCCGAACAGTTTGATGGTTATTGTGAAAAGTGAATGCAAAACACATCTGCATGTAAAAATATTATCTCAAATACTACATTTGCTAAACATATAAATTCTGTGGGCCCTAATTAAATGCCGCCATTTGCTAGGACCAGGGGCCAATATGACATAGCCCTGAAGAAGCGTTTGTGTATCAAAAGGTTTTAATTAGAGATACTTGAACAAGGGAAAACAAGAAGACATTTTGTGGTTGAAGATGTTTAGTCTGAACTGAATTAAAAATATATTTGGTACCTCCTATGTTTATATGATTTGACTGAGTGACGACATCACACAGGAATCAGTGTGCTTCTTTGAGGGCACTCGCAATGCTGCATCAGCTCTCAGTCCCAAAACTAAATTCTAGATTGTGAATGTGCTAAAACAATGCAGACACATTTAGTCAATGAGGCTGTGACGGGGCGGGACGCTCCTGTGAAGAACATGGTAATTCCCAAGATTGGTGGTCAGCTGTTCCCTTGACACTCCTTTCTGTTCCCTTTCAACAGCCTAACTACCCTAACCCAGAGGAGTGGCTACTGTCAGACACCGAACACCGTTGGAATTACGAGGACGAAATAGAACAAGGCGCCTTTAATTCCGCCTTTCAGAACGACATAGCTCCGTCCATCTGGAACGTCACGGAGCCAAAAGGAGGAGGACGGACGGCATTCCCTGGAGGAAGAAGGTATTACGGAGTGGAGAGGAAGAGCGGAATCGAAGAGTCGCGGAGAAGAAGAGGAAGCCCCGACGAGCCCAGCTGTGGACATCAAGCCAGGAGGCCAACGTCTCTGCGAATCGCCCCGCCACGCTCCCGCTGGAGGAGCGTGGCTAACAAAGGTACGGGGCAGAGTTGCGGGTTGGGTGGGACGGAGTGGCCAGGCTACCGACTGAAAGCCTGTGTAAATACATGTACAGTCTCCCAGTACCTTTTCCCTCACGAGCTGTACCAGCTGTTGTATATACACTGCGCACTTGGTTTCCCTCACTCCCGGCCCCGAATACCCTGCTCCGGACATCCCAGTGATTGCATTTCTTTTCCTTTCTTTACGGTCCCGACGCATACGGAGGGAATCACCTGTGGAGGATTGTGCAGAAAACACCGGTCTGGGTGAAACATCTCCCCTGCGTGGCCGAACCATCCTGGAACCCCCAGCTTTCCCCAAGGGTGTAAGAACGGAGCCGGACTAGTTTGCCAGAATAAGACTCTCTAGTAGAAGAAGAAAAGCTTATATGAAAATAAAACCCTCCTTAAAATCGTTACTCAAGGTTTCTGACTCCGTTCCTTCTACACCCCCTGTTCCCACCCCTGTACAGAGGCATTACCAAACATGGAACCAGAATTTGTAATAATGCAGGGTTATTTGAAATCAGCAACTCAGTGCAGAACCTTTTATTTGCACCAATCAAGCATTGAAGGACTTGTGATACAGAGGTAAAGGACCACTGGCCTTCACCTTCGAATGAATGATACCTCCTAAAATTTCTTTTCAGGGTTAATGAGTAGGCTCCTGTTATCATCTTCTTTGGAAGTCACAGCATAGGTGATCCAAAAGTAAGAACTGAACATTTACTCTCAAGTACTCCTGATTGTCGGAAAGAAGACTGCAGTGAAAATTTATTTCCACTGCTGCACAATAGAATTCTCATAACTTTGATATTTTATTAGGCCTTCTACACAGTCTCCACAGAGGGAACTGTTAGTTTAACAGATTGCTTTAAGAATAAGAATAAGCAGAATAAACAGTGTGTACCATCAAACTAGGCGGGTTGAAATTCTGATAGCTGCAGACTCTGATTCTCCATACGCCATTCTTGATAAAACTGTGTGGGATGATACATTTCTGGTGTCCTGGGGAATTCTTTAAGACCGTCAGATGTGACTCCTATGATTTCTACACCGGAAGCCATTCCTATGGTGGAGTACCGTAGGTTATCGTTTGAGTTCAAGGGATGGAAAACAGTCAGCAAGCTGTATGTGGAATAGAATGGACCATCTGTTTTAGGGTGGGTGGAACAGAGAGCATTAGATATTATATTGAACATCATCAGCCAGGAGCAGGTTTCGGTCTCTGAGGGTGGTGACAAAGGGGTGACTGAAAATATGATGAACTTTCCTCAATTGTTTTCAAGGAAGATTTTAACTTTGGTATGAAACTCACATAAAATTGTACTTAAGCAAGATACTGTCCCCAAGATACACAAAATAACTAATATTCCCTGGATTGTAAGAAAGGAAGTTGAGCAAGAAATCGAGAGGCTACTAAAGGAAGGAGTTATAGAAGCAGTTGAGGCTGCACGGTAGATTGCACTGATTGTGGTTGCTAGAAGAGCCAATGGGAAGATCTGCTTATGTGTGGACTTGAGGAATCTTAACAATAATATTGTGGCAGAAAGACTTCCCGTACCAAAAATAAATGAGATGCTAGCACATACTAAAGGGAGGAAGTGTTTTTTGTCTATAGACTTATCTTCTGTGTACCACCAAATTAAACTGCATGAGGATAGTAAGGATTTGATAGTATTTATGACACCTTCTAGGTGTTTCAAATATGTACGTATGCCATTTGGCCTAACTTCGGTGGCAGCCGTATTTCAGAAACTAATGCATAAATTGTTTAAGGACCAGGCTGACATAATTTTCTTACAGGATGGCATTCAGTTCATGGGTCAGAGTAAGGAGCTGCATGATGTGAGAGTGAACAAGATTCTACGTATTTTGAAGGACAATGGCTTGACTGCCAAAGTTTCTAAATGAAAATTTACGGTGAAAAGCTTGAGCTACTTGGGACGTGAAGTTACAAATGAAGGGGTGAAACCAAAGGAGGAGCTTTTGTGGGCTGTTAGTGAAGCACCTACTTCCATATGTAGAGATGAACTTAGGTAATTTCTAAGGTTGGCCGAGTTTTATGCCAAGTTTGTGCAAAAATTCCAGAGAAAATGTACAGTTTACGTCAATTGCTAAAAAAAGAAGGTAAAATTCTTGTGGTCAGGTGAACTGTAAAACGATTTTGAATGCATCACGAAAAGCATTTGTATGGCTGGAATTCTGCATGGGTTTGATCCAAAATTGAAATGTATTCTGACTATGGATGCCAGTAATAGAGACATAGGAGTGGTGTTCAGTCAGAAGGAAGGTGAAGGGAAAGAGTTTACTGTAGCATTTGCGTCAAGTGAAGGAAGATACTCAGTAATTGAAAAGGCAACTTTGGCTATTTTATGGGGCTTAGACCAATTTGTGAATTTTTTGTGGGGTATGAAGTTAGATGTTACTGGCATGCAGTGTAGTGACGTAGAGTGAAGTGGCCTATAGTGGGATAGCGTACAGTAGAATGGCCTAGAATGGAGTATCATGCAGTGGAATAGGGTAGATTATAGTGGGGCAGAGCGGATTTGCGTAGAGTGAAGTGGCAAACAGTGGAGTGGCATAGAATTGACTGATGTAGTGTAATGGTGTGCAGTGGCTTGTAGTAGTGTGGAGTGGTGTGCAGTGTAGGGGTACTCAGTGCAGTGACATAGACTGGATTGGTATCGAATGGAATGATGTAGAGAGGAGTGGGATAGAGTGAAGTGGTGGGTGTAGAGTGGAGTGGGGTAGATAAGAGTGGCGTACAGTGGAGTAGCGTACAGTGGAATAGCATATATTAGAACGGCATAGAGTGGAGTAGTATATAGTGCAATTGGTTAAAGGGGCGTGTCATAAAGTGGAATAGCATACAGTGGCGTACAGTGGAGTGGCATAGAGTAGAGTGTTGTACAGTGGAGTGGTGGTAGAGTGGAGTACAGTGGTGTGACGTACAGTGGCTAGGTATAGAGTGGTGTAGAGTGGCATTATGTGTACCCTGAAGTGTCATAGAGTGGGATTGTGTACCCTACAGTGGGGTAGAGTGGAGTAAAGTGGATGGGCGGATTGAGAAACCGTGTAGTGGCACACAGTGACATAACATACTGTAGAGTAGCGCGAGGTACAGTGTACTGGCACACAATAGAATAGCATAGGCTGGAGTGATGTAGAGGGGAGTGTTGTGCACTTTGTTGCCGTTGAATGGAATGTTGTAGAGTAGAGCAGGGTACAGGGTAGTGTGGTAGATGGTAGTGGCATAGAGTGGAGTAATGGACAGTGTAGTGGTGTAGACTGGAATAAGGTTGTTACTAGCATACTATGTAGTGACAGAAAATGGAGTGGTATCTAGTGGATTAGTGTACAGTAGAGTGGCGTAGAATCAAGTATTGTACAGCGCAATAGAGTAAAGTGTAGTAGGATAGAATGGACTGGCGTAGAGTTAAAAGTTGTACAGTGGAGTGGTGTAGAATGGAGTGCTGCACAGTGTAAGGGTGTACAGGCATTGTCATACGATGGAGCGGGTATAGTGGCATGCAGTGCAGTAGTGTAAACTGTAGTGATACAGAGTGGAGTGGCATAGCATGTAGTGGCAAAGACTAGAGTGGCTTAGAGTGTAGTGGCATACAGTGGAAAGTGCATATTAGAGTGCGTAGAGGGGAGTGACATATAGTGGAATAGCAGAGAGTGAAGTGCATTACAGTGGAAAAGGGAACAGTGAAATAGTGTTGACTGTATTGGTGTACAGTGTAGTAGCTTACAGTGGAGTGGCATAGACTGGAGTGTTGAACGCTTGAACAGCACACAGTGGAATAGTGTGCAAAGGAGTGGTGCACAATGTAGTGTCGTACACTACCAAGGTCTTAAAATGTCTTCCTCCTTAACTTGTTACAGAGTCGCATTTTGCTTTTGTGAGTCTGTATTAGGAAGTAACACATTTATACATCCCTTCCTAATAATGACTTGCACTAGAATGTATGAATGTTCCGCGATCAGAAAGCGGTTGTAAAATAATCATAATTAACCCACTCCATAAAAGAGGCGGTAACCCATTCACAAACGGGAAGGGGTCCCCAAAGGGACCCGTTTCCCTTTGTGAATGTGGGTGTCTACATTTGTAAGAGCAGGCAACGGGCACACAGACCACTGCCCACTCTTAAAAAATCTTTCATTTTTATTTTTGGAATTAGGCACTTTTTCTTAAGGAAAATGGGCTGCATTACAATAAAAAAATGCTTTTTTAAATAAAATCAATAATAAAAATCACAATATGCATTGCCATAATAATATCAATAATAATGGCTTGGTTAATTTTACAGTGCTTTATACTGACATCACAAGGATAGATTGCTGAGCTGGCCTTATCAATAATCAAAACCGAGACCTAAAGTTCACAGCAAATGTCATCAGCTAACATTTAACTCTTTGAACCACTTTCCCAGCTCAGTAGCTCAGGATCTGTTTTTCAACTGACCTAGTATTTTTCTAGCAGATTTCGCCAAAGCAACATTTTCAAACAACTAAGGGCCTCATTACGATGTTGGTCAGATTTGTGTCCAACCAACACCATTGCAGAATGGAATTGCCCGACCAAAGGTCGGCGGTTCCACCTGCTGTATTTGGATGCGACTGGCCTATGGGCAGTCTGAAACATCTATTTTGCAGTTGCAGTTTGTGCGGCTGGGTGGAAAAGGCGGAAACACAAGCTACAATTGTAAAATGGATGTTTTCAAACTGCCTGTACCGTGTGTCAGGCACAATGCAGTGCCAGCCACACTGTGTAGGGATGTTTTGGGGGCAGTATAGTTGCCCTCAGCCTCATAGCAGAGGGCCAGGGAGGAAGGGGGCAATTCTAGGGTCCCCCAAAGTCACTTTCCGCTCGCCTTTTCAAGGTGGGTGACCCCATGAAAGGGCAGCTTGAAAGCGGCATCGTAATCCCGATGGCGGAGCCAAGGCTGGCTCAAATGTCATTATGCGATAATCATTCCACCCACAGCCCCGGCGGGCTCTGTGAGCCTGTCGGAAGCACAGCAGAAACCCCCTGTGGGTTTCCCTCCTACCGCTAGTATGGCGAACAGCAGTCGGATGGAAACCATTGATGTCAGGTGGAAAGCCTCCCACTGGCTATTGGATGTTGTTCTGCCTGACATTGTGATTGGGCCCTAAATATTTCTACCTAACTACAACTCAACTTTGCAAATTTCTCCTTTTCTGTAGATTTTGGTGCTTTCTACCCTGGCCACGGAAGAATTGGTCCATATAAAGTGTTCTTATTTTATTTTATCATTTTAAAGCAGCTGTGTTGTAATTTGGTAGCGACTAGATTAAGCAATTGCAGACGACATGCTGTATTCAGCAACTATCGTAACATCGTGCAGACTCCATTTTGTATTTGTGGCAGCCATTTTGTCTGCCACATGTTGCCATGTGCTCATCATATGCTTTGTCCTACCTCCTTGTTAACTGCGCCTGAAATCTGTCCAGCAACAGGCTATATTTAGCATCCCCCACTTTTAGCATGCCCAGGCATGCTCAGTAGGGTCTGCAGCTGTGCAGCTGTTACTAATTAGTTCCAGATAGGAATGTGTTTACTGGTTTCTGAAAACTGTTAACTCCGCCTACTCATCGATTGTGCCTTCCAATATGCCCTTATATGTACATAAAACGTACTCTTGTATTTTGTACCGCATTCTTTGAGCCCCTGCGTGGGTATAAAAGGACCATGCTTTCTTTGTCCGGTGTGCTACTCTATGCAATACTGAAGGGTGTTGTGTGGACTATAGTACCACCTTTAAAGGTTTAATAAACTATGCTTTTGTATTTTCCAGTTTCTGTGCCAACATCTTCTTATGGTCTGAGGACTTTGTGCAGAGAAGGGCGAAACCCTTGCACTGACAGGCCTAGCTGAGGCTTGCTTACATCGGCTGTACAGTCTCCAATTTGTCTAAATCTGGAGCCATTTGATGCAAATCATCATATCTTACAAAGAAGCTGCTAATTTCACTTTCTGATTGCATTTTAGCATTAGGTTAATATGACGCAATGTACAGCTGTAGCAAATGATTATCTTTTGCATGGTGTACCTCCAGATCTTTGCCCTGACTATTTTTATTACTGTAGAACTACTCCTCATTGGCATACTTAACTTACTTGTAAGTCCTAGTACATGGTACAAAAAGTCTTCACTGCCTCTAGGGTAAATGTCATTAGTTGACTGCAGCACTCCTTGTGCCGACTACAGTGACAGTGTAAATCATGACTTCAGGATGACCATTGTTGCCTGACTAAAGTCACTTTTAAACTGCAATTCGATCTATCAAAAGTAACCCTTTGACAGATAAATGTACCTTTTAAATAATAATAAGTTACCACTAAGTAGGCCTTACTGCCATTACGGCTAGGTGTTGGTTTTTAAAGTAAGGTGTGTAGAAATGGGTTGTATGACACTACAACGTGGGCTATTACCACGTGTGCCATTACAACGCTGTTTTTACAACGCAAGTCGTTACAACGACTTGCGCTGTAAGCGCTGGATAGTGGAATAGTTTAATTTTCTATTCCAACTCCAGCCCACGTTACAGTAGGGAAGGTGTTGGAATAGAAAATTAAACTATTCCCTATCCAACAGCGCCCTCCAGTGCAAGTCTTTGTAACGACTTGCGTTGTAAAAGCAGCGTGATAATGGCAGCGCGTGGTAATGCCCGAGTTGTAAAGGCTGCTCACCGTAGAAATGTATTGTTAAATATGGCTCTACAGTGAATAAGCTTCAATAGCTTTTTCAGGGCCACAATTATCCTTATCACATTCTGTTTTACAATGCAACTCAGGTGTGTCTTCAGTATACAAATCATGCTTTATTCCATATCACTTATAATCACAACAGAGTAATGAGTTTAGTGCCTCCTCCATCAGAATATATGTATTCTCAGTTTCATTTGAACACAGCATGTGATAAGGATAATTGTGGACCTGTAGAAATGATATGCATCATGTAACATGAGCTGGACCGATCTTTAAAAAAAATGTTAAGAATTATTTTGGAAGAAAATCATTTTTTGTTCCCTCAAAATATTTTTTTTCTAAATTATCAAATAACATACACATCTGGACAGGCTTGTACTTTAGAAAGGACAGGACATGCCAGGCTATCATGTTGACTGCCAATAAAGTAGTACCAGTAGCAACCCTGTGGCAGGGGGCTGACACGCAACTGCTGGTGCGCTGCCATTTGTTGTTTTACCTGACTTCTGCTGACTACGAGCAGCTATGTTAATCTACCCTGGTCCTGCTGATTGCAAGCAGCAACCTTTACTTTTAAAACATCCTACCTCATCCGCTGAGTACAAGCGGGGACGCTCTTCTCCCGACTGCATCGCCGCCCGCGTGGTGCCTGGCCGCCTGCTGTGGTTGGTCCGCCTAACGGGCTCCCCAGCGGCCGCGGCCGCCATCTTGAAACGGGTTGGCCGCGAGCTAGAGCCTCGCCACACCCCCTCGCCATCCTCCTATTTTAGGATCCTCCCTTCCGCTCCCCTGTGATTGCTAAGCAGCCCTGTGGCAGGGGGCTGACACGCAACTGCTGGTGCGCTGCCATTTGTTGTTTTACCTGACTTCTGCTGACTACGAGCAGCTATTTTAATCTACCCTGGTCCTGCTGATTGCAAGCAGCAACCTTTACTTTTAAAACATCCTACCTCATCAGCTGAGTACAAGCGGGGACGCTCTTCTCCCGACTGCATCGCCTCCCGCGTGGTGCCTGGCCGCCTGCTGTGGTTGGTCCGCTTAACGGGCTCCCCAGCGGCCGCGGGCGCCATCTTGAAACAGGTTGGCCGCGAGCTAGAGCCTCGCCACACCCCCTCGCCATCCTCCTATTTCAACGGCCCCCATGTGTCAGCGCAGCGGACGAGCGCAGCGGGCGCGTCGTAGGCGCGCCGGAGTTGCGCCTGAGTTAAGCCCGTCTGCGCCCGTCCGCGGCCGACCGGGGCTAGGGGCTTGTTACTCCGTCCCTCTCCTCACGTACACCCGTGCCTCTCTCATGTTATCTCAAAACTACACAGGGTCGTGGCTCAGAAAGCCAGCAAGGCTAAGCCAAATCAGATAAAGGAACAACACAATTGCCAGTACTGGACAATATTATGAATATTTACACTGACCTGAACATAAATAAAACATAGAGGTCCATAAACTGATTATGTCACTAGTTTATTCGTCACTTTAGTCACTAGTGGAGTAATTTTTTTCAATACTTCTGTTTTTTTTAAATTTGCATATGTACAGATATAATACATTTAAACAAAGTGAATACAAAATACAATATACAAATATACATATTTACATCACATCCAACTCTCAAACTCATACACCCACAGTCATACAAAATGAAGAAGAAAAGTGCACTTCGAACCTAAATGTCAATAATAAATTCTCAAAACATGTCACTGATAACAATTTTTTCTAACCCAATTATTTTTGCGAGTATCAAAAGTTCTTTTTTCGAAGTGATCAGAAGTTCATGTCACTAAAAGTCGGTATTTTCAATTGACATAAAGGAAAATAAACATGGTCGACGCGTTTCGAACCCCCCACTGCGGGGTTCTCTTCAGGACCAATATGTTCTAAAAAGAATAAACAAAAAAGTTGTCAGGACTAAATTGTGATAGTCTTTACAAAAACCTCAGTGCCACCGCCTGGCAAAACCACCATCCTACCTTGGTCACTTATGGAGTAATCCAGGTCCGAATAAATCAAGGAATGGAGTGCTCTGAATAAAGAGAGACAACAACACCGTCTAAAACATAAAGTCTAACGAATATCGTGGAATTTAAAATCACGGGTGGAGGGTAAAGGCTTACCTAAGTTGCTGAGGCACAGCTGCAACCTGGGAAATGGGGAGAGAGGTGTCTTAAGTTGGGGCATGTGTTTGTGAGGGAGTCCAGAAACATGGCGTCTCTGTAGGTCAGGTTCTTACCTATATCGTGGGTAGTCCTGCCTTCATATAGCATCCTGTGTCACCATTTGGGTCCCGGAGGGATAATGTGCCGATCCGGTCACTGGCTGGGGAGATAGAAAACCGCGGTTAGAAGGGCCGGCGTTGTTGTGTTATCCTTCGTTAGGCTGGGCTGGGCTGGGGGTTGGAAGTTACCTTCTCGCAGCTCGATCCGCGTCTCAAACAGTCTCGGAATCTGAGAGTCAGTTCCGGGTTCAGATGTGCTCGTCTATGAGTGGCGGGCGCAGGGGTCACGTGGTGCGACATCCATCTAAGCTTCCCCTAATCCTTAAAGTGATAGTCCCCTGCTGCTGTCAGTAGCGAGATAAAATTCGTCTGACAGACGTCCAGGGTTTAACGCACTGTGGCAATTACAAAAAACCTCCCAAGTCTCTAATTGGGATGTCTAGCGCGGGGATGGCCAGCAAGGAGGAACGTGCTTTAACCGAAATTGAAGGGCCCTTCTTGGTGACGAGAGTTGCCTTACTGATTGATTTTATAAATTTCCGACATCTCATTAAGCCCTGTGGTTGCCGTGTTATATTTCATAATAAGCAACGCCTCGCGTTGATTCAGTGTACCTTCTATATCTCCTCCACGAGGGTCTTTTTGGACTTTTGAAATAATTGTCCACCTTAGGTCATCTTCCTTATGCTTGTTTGTAATCCAGTGGAGTACCAAAGGGGCGTTAGGTGTTTCCTGTTGCCAACGAACTTTCACAGCGTCTCATCGACCGTGGATATCCAAGTAAACTCCTAAAAAACACACTAAAACGAGTCTGGTGGATCCCTCAGGAAACCTTACTCCAAAAGAAAACACACATGGAACAGAAACGCACTGTATGTGTAATGACATTCAGCCCCAAGGCCAGTCAACTACAGAAGCTGGTTAAACAGAACTGGCATTTAGTCAAAGACTTACATGATGACTTAAAAGACCCACCACTATTCGCTTTTAAAAAAGAGAAAAGTGTGGCACAACACATTGTCAGGGCAGCATTACCCCCTGTTCCCAAAACAACAATAAGAGGAATGCTTGGACTACCTCCGGTAGTTGGCCACCATAAATGTGGCAATTGCTCCTGCTGTGGTCAAACAAACGAAGGTACTGTGTTTTCTTTCAATGGCATCCATTGGAAACATGAAGTGTTTACGAACTGTTTAACAAAAAACGTGGTATATGGGATCATATGCCCGTGCCCAAAACTGTATATAGGGAAGACCACTCAGGAGGTTAGACACAGAGTGACGCAACACAAGTCTAGAATACGCAAAGAAACACCTAACGCCCCTTTGGTACTCCACTGGATTACAAACAAGCATAAGGAAGATGACCTAAGGTGGACAATTATTTCAAAAGTCCAAAAAGACCCTCGTGGAGGAGATATAGAAGGTACACTGAATCAACGCGAGGCGTTGCTTATTATGAAATATAACACGGCAACCACAGGGCTTAATGAGATGTCGGAAATTTATAAAATCAATCAGTAAGGCAACTCTCGTCACCAAGAAGGGCCCTTCAATTTCGGTTAAAGCACGTTCCTCCTTGCTGGCCATCCCCGCGCTAGACATCCCAATTAGAGACTTGGGAGGTTTTTTGTAATTGCCACAGTGCGTTAAACCCTGGACGTCTGTCAGACGAATTTTATCTCGCTACTGACAGCAGCAGGAGACTATCACTTTAAGGATTAGGGGAAGCTTAGATGGATGTCGCACCACGTGACCCCTGCGCCCGCCACTCATAGACGAGCACATCTGAACCCGGAACTGACTCTCAGATTCCGAGACTGTTTGAGACGCGGATCGAGCTGCGAGAAGGTAACTTCCAACCCCCAGCCCAGCCCAGCCTAACGAAGGATAACACAACAACGCCGGCCCTTCTAACCGCGGTTTTCTATCTCCCCAGCCAGTGACCGGATCGGCACATTATCCCTCCGGGACCCAAATGGTGACACAGGATGCTATATGAAGGCAGGACTACCCACGATATAGGTAAGAACCTGACCTACAGAGACGCCATGTTTCTGGACTCCCTCACAAACACATGCCCCAACTTAAGACACCTCTCTCCCCATTTCCCAGGTTGCAGCTGTGCCTCAGCAACTTAGGTAAGCCTTTACCCTCCACCCGTGATTTTAAATTCCACGATATTCGTTAGACTTTATGTTTTAGACGGTGTTGTTGTCTCTCTTTATTCAGAGCACTCCATTCCTTGATTTATTCGGACCTGGATTACTCCATAAGTGACCAAGGTAGGATGGTGGTTTTGCCAGGCGGTGGCACTGAGGTTTTTGTAAAGACTATCACAATTTAGTCCTGACAACTTTTTTGTTTATTCTTTTTAGAACATATTGGTCCTGAAGAGAACCCCGCAGTGGGGGGTTCGAAACGCGTCGACCATGTTTATTTTCCTTTATGTCAATTGAAAATACCGACTTTTAGTGACATGAACTTCTGATCACTTCGAAAAAAGAACTTTTGATACTCGCAAAAATAATTGGGTTAGAAAAAATTGTTATCAGTGACATGTTTTGAGAATTTATTATTGACATTTAGGTTCGAAGTGCACTTTTCTTCTTCATTTTGTATGACTGTGGGTGTATGAGTTTGAGAGTTGGATGTGATGTAAATATGTATATTTGTATATTGTATTTTGTATTCACTTTGTTTAAATGTATTATATCTGTACATATGCAAATTTAAAAAAAACAGAAGTATTGAAAAAAATTACTCCACTAGTGACTAAAGTGACGAATAAACTAGTGACATAATCAGTTTATGGACCTCTATGTTTTATTTATGTTCAGGTCAGTGTAAATATTCATAATATTGTCCAGTACTGGCAATTGTGTTGTTCCTTTATCTCTCATGTTATGTCATAATCCCGCGCTTCCCCCACCTGAGTCTGTCCCCAGGCTGGTCTCCTTAGGTTTGCTCACCACCCGCAACTCATTTCCCGAAATAATAAGGCCATGCTCTACTCCAAGGCCCCTGGTCACGGAGCCCAGACCTGGTACCCACTTATCGACAAAACCCTCCCACCACTCCCTCTCGGTTTCCTACCTCAATACTCGGTCTCTGGTCAGTCACCAACTAGATATTTTCCATCTTCTGGAGTCAGAACAACCTGACATCTTATTTTTGACCGAGACCTGGTTAACAGATGATTCTGCTCCCGATATCCTGGCCGCCATCCCCCCCGGTTATCATATACTACAAGCTAATCGTGCCTCCGGCAAAGTCGGAGGGGGAGTTGCCGCTGTCTTCAAGCACCCGATCCGCTTCTCCATAGTGCCTACTACCAGCATTCCTCTGATAGACTGTCTGGTACTCAGATTGGAACTGTCAGGGTCCTCCCTTATATGTGTTCTGACCTACCGTCCCCCTCTATCTATGCCCAACTTTCCTGTCCAGTTTGGTGACCTCATTTCTCAGCTCACCATCAACAATTCTAATATTTTGGTTTTGGGCGATTTTAATTATTGGCCTTTGGACACCAACGAATCCCCCAGTTCACTGGCCTTCTCAGACCTCATGTCAGGCCTGAATTGCATTCAGCATATTCATTCGCCCACGCATATAAAAGGGCACATCTTAGATCAGGTGTGGACATCCGGTTTGGACATATCCGCCATTCTCGTCCTGCCATGTTTATGGTCAGACCATTTTTTAATCACATTTACATTAGGGACACCCAGGCCTACCACCAAGCCTCGAGAGACAAACTTCCTGGCCCGCAACTGGAATAGGTCAGACCTAAACACTTTTCGCTCTATTCTTAGCTCCTCAGTCCCCTCTACCTCTGATCCACCTGTCTCTATTGACACTCAGTCATTAAACCTTACCCGTTGGCTTACTTCTGCTGCCGACGTAGTAGCTCCCTTAAAACTAGTCAGAGCCAGACGCTGCCATGACGCTCAAAGGTGGTTCACCGAGGACCTAAGAGCTCTTAAATTAGGCCTCCGCCAAGCAGAACGACGATGGTGCCGAGGGTACTCCCTTGAGAACAAGGAGGTATTTTCCTCTTTACTCAAAAACTATAAAACCGCTATAGCCCTGGCCAAATCTACTTATTTTTCAAATAAAATTATGGACTCCACAAATAAGTCAAAGGACATATTTGCTATTGTAGAAGAACTATCCAACCCAGCCAGACTTACACCAGGGCCACTCCCCTCCCAAGCCCTGTGCGACTCCCTGAATGAATTTTTTATCGAAAAAATAGCAAAAATTCAATCCAGTATTGCTGCCCAAACTTCGCCTGTTCACCCCCTAACTACTGAGCTCTCTAAATACTCCAATTCTCACACTCTCACTACTATCCCTCCCATCTCGACGGTCATTTTCTCCTCGCTTCTGCACAAAATTTCCTCTGGTTCTCCTCGTGATTGCTGCCCTCCCTCGGTCCTTCGAGCAGCCTTCATCTCCTGCCCGAGCCCCCCCTGGCCCTCATTAACAACTCTTTGGCCACCGGGGTAGTTCCGTGTTCCTTTAAACAGGCCGAGGTGGTTGCCATTTTAAAAAAACCTTCGGCAGATCCCTCCATCTTGAGCAATTACCGCCCTATATCCCTTCTTCCCTTCCTCAGCAAAGTCCTGGAATCGCACGTTACCCACACACTCAGTTCCTTCATCGAGGACTCGTGTGTTTTAGATTCTAAGCAGGCAGGCTTTAGACCTGCGCATTCCACGGAGGCTGTCATTCTCTCCGTGTTGGACGAACTGCGCAGAGGGGCTGATGTTAACACCCGACAAGCCCTTGTCATTCTGGACCTATCGGCCGCCTTCGACACGGTTGACCATGGGATCCTGGTCGACCGTGTCGGAGAGGCCGGCATCCGAGGGACCGCTCTTGACTGGGTTCAGTCCTTCCTGACAGAACGACAACAAGCTGTCAGGCTGTCTCAGTTCTCCGCCACCCAGGTTGAGTTGTCCTGTGGTGTCCCCCAGGGCTCTTCACTATCCCCTCTCCTCTTTAATTTGTATTTAGCCCCGTTACTCCGTGCTCTCCGCGGGTTGAGCGTTACTGCGTTCAACTATGCGGACGATATTCAATTGATTTTCAATATTGACTCTTCCGAGGACTCCATCTCTACTTTCCAAAACACACTCTGCTTTATCAGTGACTGGATGAGCCTAAACCATCTGAAGCTTAACCCCGACAAGACTGAACTGATTCTTGTCGGGGGAGCCTCCAACCCCTGGCAACCTTCCATCTGGCCTGCCAGCCTTGGAAGCCCTCCCTCTCCAGTCAACTCTGCCAAAAGTCTGGGTGTCATTATTAGTAATGAACTCTCTATGACTCCCCAGATTAGTGCAGTGGTGTCCGCCAGCCATTTCCAACTCAGGAAACTCCGGAAAATATCTCGCCTACTTACTACCGAAGCGCTCACGTTAGCACTCCTGGCGTTAGTGATCAGTCGACTCGACTATGCTAACGCGTTGTACGTCGGCATCCCTGAGTATCAACAGAGAAGACTCCAGCTGATACAAAATCAGGCTGCCCGCCTGATTTTCCACCAGCCAAAAGATCAGCATGTCCGCCCACTTTTAAAGAGTCTTCATTGGCTGCCGGTATCCGCCCGCTGCAAATTTAAGTTGGGCTGCACTATCTTCAAGTCCCTCTCTGGTTTAGGTCCCTCTTTTATTTCTTCCCTTCTCCATTCTTATACCCCGTCCCGCAACTTACGTTCATCCCAAATGGCCCTGCTATCCGTCCCCAGGTTCAAGAGGAAAAAACACGGGGGCCTGAGGTTTTCTCTTCTGGCTCCATCCCTCTGGAACTCCCTTCCACTCTCCCTTAGACTTGCACCTTCATACTCTGGCTTCAGATCACTTCTTAAAACTTTCCTCTTCACTATCTCATACCCTTAGATCCTGTTTCACATCTTTTTTTCAGCACGCCCCAGCACAGCGCCAAGAAACCTAATGGTGTTAGCCGCGCTTTACAAATCTTTTTCAAATCAAATCAAATCAAACAGAACCCACCCTGAACCCTGCTGGTGGCTTCTGCTGAAGTAGGTCTTGACACTCCAGTGCTGGGTCAGCGGCAAATCCAATTCAGGGGGACCTAGCAGAGAAGGTATCTGGCCTTGTTGAGCCCTATTCGGCTACAACCTGCAGCCTTTGCTCGCTGAAAGAATCTGAGCTTCTTAAAAGTGACTAAGGTCCTTAGTACTAATGTGTCGGTCTGTGGACGGCTGTACCAGCAGTGGTAGTCGGACAGCAGTGAGCTCGGCAGTCTGACCACCGTATTAGGAGTTGGGCAGATTGTGTTTTCAAAGACTGCAACTGAACCACCGAGACCGCCACCACACCACCAACTGCTGGGTTCACGGTCGGGGAAGGGTGGCTGCCATATAGCGGGCCTGAAAAGCTCCACCACTATTCATGTTAAGAGTTCGCTTTCCGACTATCCTACCACGACAGTATGACCGTCAGCTTTGAAGCAGCCGTATCAAAGGATGTTGGGTGCATACTGACCCTTCTTCCAGGCAGTGTTCAACTTGGATCTCGTTTTACGGGTCCCCCCTTCACAGCAACATCTTCACCTCGTAGATGATGACCCTGTTTGTGGTGATTTACAGGTAAGTCGTCTTTGTACCACATACCCATTCCTTGGACGGGCCACATATGGACCCGACTCCGGCAATGCGTAGGTTGTATTTTTCCACATGTATCATGCATATGTGTGCATTGGAGGCATATGCAATCACAATGTACACACACAGGCATTGATACATATGGAAATGTAATCACTGGGGACCAGCAGAAGCAAGTAAAGTGCAAAGTGCAGAAACTGTAAAGGCAGGTAACTAGTTCAAATTTTTAAAAAGAACAATCAACAATCAGTAGTTTTAGGCAGTATTAAAATCATGCACCGTAACCCCCTTGGAGCGCTGCTTACATACCACTGTGTGTCTGTGCACACATGCCGGTTTTATAGTGTGTCAGCTGTATTAGCCGAAAATGAGAGAGCCAGGAGGAGGAGCCATGTCCATCCGCTCAAGCGGCAGGAAGTGCAGTGGCTGACAGGGACCAGCAGAAGCAAGTAAAGTGTAACGTGCAGAAACAGTAAAAGAAGGTAACTAGTTAAAAACAAATTAAATGAAAAATCATCTATCAGTAGTTTTAGGCAGTATTAAAATCATGCAACGTAAGCCCCTCAGCGCACTGCTTACATACCGGTCCTAGGGCAGTCAGATCGTCAAACTCATAACAAGGTCCTAAGCATGAATCTAGAAGTCTTCACCAGTCGAAGACAACAAAAGTATCTGGCTTGTGAGGGACTGTCCATGGTCACAAAATGTAATTACGGCCCGCTCTGAGCTTTCCTGCCAAAAGTCAACCGATTCACTGGGAAATGGTCCAACGGCAGACCGATCTCATGAAGCCCTTTCTAGCCAGAGCCTGCCGTCTTGCCCCACTGAAGATTTAGGATTTTCATCCCAGAGACTAAAGGCCAGATATATGACCATTAGAGATTGCAACTCAGAATTTGCAAATTTTAGCGACTCGCAAATTGAGAGTTTCATTCTCTAATGTATAACAGTGTCTGAGAAACTGTTTGTGATTCCCAAATGGGTCTCAAAGGACCTGCCTCATTAATATTCATGACGCAGATTGCATTTTTCCACCCATTAGGGTCAGCAGATGGGGTGCTCTTAAAAAACGTTTTCGATGGCAATCACAAAGGGATCCACTGGGGACCCTTTCCCGTTTGCGACTGGCTTGCCACCATTTTGAAATTGATGGTATCTGCAATTGTTTTGTCACCGCATTTGCGGTCATAAAACAATCTTACATCCCCCTGCGACTTGCCATTAGGAAGGGGCGCCATTGGCACGCCCCTTCCAAATAGTGACTCGCAAAACCTATCTTGCAAGTGGGTTACAGGTTACTAACTCTCAAAATAGGTTTGGTACATACTACAACCCTTTTAAGGAGGCAATCACTGACCGATTTCCCATTTGCAACTGCTAACACAGTCGTACATCTGGCCCCTAGTCCAAAGGTGAAACCTTTGATTGGGTAGAACCTGATTTCTGTAGCAGACCCATGCTCCATTGCAATCAGCCTCAAATCACCCCTAGATTCTGATCTACCATGACCAGTTGACCATAGTTGACGCATAACACTTTTTGCAGCTATTTTTAACTTTACATTTCTAAAAATGCATATCTCTGGTTCCCCCTATTGGACTTTTCTCTTTTTGTTTTCATTTTTCATTTTTTGGAATTTACTCTATTTTTCTAAAGTGGTTTGTGATTTTTATTTAGTTTTGTTTGAACTTTATTACTGTTTTGTTACTGCATTAATACGTTATGCATTGCTTCTAAGTAAGCCCGTTTGCTCTGTACCATAGGTATTAATTTAGTGACTTTAGTGGTGTCACCCTGACAAAGACTCTGATTATTACATTAGGGAGGTAGTTACCCCCCTCAAATAGTACCCCTTTTATTAGAGTAACCAATTGATTATCTTTAATAGAACATTGTAAGATACAGAAACACAATTTCTCACTTTTCTTTCATGTTTGTACTTGCTATGAAAAGTGCTTGATCCGTTCCTAAAAATGTGCTAATTTCATTCTCAAATGTTTGAAATACAGAGAAAAAACATTTGAATTGTATTCTGTGTTTGACTTTTTCAGAAACTAACAATGTTAAAAATGTACCCATTACTTTGAATTGCTGCCCCCTCTCCCAGAAGGAATCATTCATTGCGTTTCTTAGATTGTATTGGGTTTTGGTAACATTTCCACTCACCAGTTCGACAAGATTCTTCCTGTGGTCCTTGTCTGTGACATTGCAGACGGCTCCTGAAACAGAGAGGTTCTCTGACTTGAGCTTATTGATTGCTTTGTCCACGTTCTCCTGCTTCCGGCTGCTCACAACCACATGGGCCCCCTGTTGTGCCAGGCGACGGGCAACTGCAAGACCAATCCTGCAAGAGATAACAGGTCAACAGCTGGCAGACTGTTATAATAACTATTTCCCTATTCATATTTCACCCCCCCCCCCCGACCCTATAAAATAAGGTCCTTTGATATGGAACCAAATAGCCATGCTTACAGGTTTCACATATATTTGTGGCATTTTGCTTTTTTGCCTCGGGGGAGTGTGGATATGGTACAATCCAATGGATGTGTGGATGTGTTTTCCCATTTTTCTCCTCTGCAGCCAGGGTTCGTGCTTGATGCTTCTATACCCAGAATGTGGCACACGTGCACACACACACCCACACCCACACACACATATATATATATATATATATATATATTGCCACACACAAGTTGCCCTTGGTAGGGAAGCCACACTCGGGAGGGTTGAAACACAAATGCTGCCCGTGGCGCTGTGACAGTCTGCTCCACGCTATCCCTTTCAGCTTGCCAGACGCGTTTCGGGCGTGTCTGCCGCCCTTTCTCAATGGCTGCACAAATGGGAGACAAGACTTCTGTTCCACACCTGCATTTTATTGGAAGTAAATCAGTCCCGCCCATGTGGGCTGTTGCAAGGCATCATGGTTAATTAAGTTCCTGCACAAAGACCATGGGGGCAACCTTGTGTTTTTGGATAATATGCGGCTGGTCCGGCCGCGAGAAAGCCCCAGCGCTGTCTATGCGGGCCCGCTGCGCACACAAACTTTGGGTGCATGTGGGACAAAGGTGGCCTCACCCGCTTGGAGACTTAGCGGCGGGAGTGAAAGACTGGCAGAGTCCTCCTCCTAACGGGATTGACATTTTAAAGTGCAGAGGGAGCAGGATCCACTTGGTTAGAGAACGCAGAAGCCCTTTAGGCACTATTTGGAACTACCATGACCAGCATGCCTTGTACGCCCACATGGGCGGGACTTCAAGTTTGAATAAAAGCAGTTTGTTCTTACTTACCTGTTTCCCTCTTCATGCCGCCAGTGATCAAGGGCTCAAGGGAGCTCGAAACGCGTATGGCCAGATGAAGCACACGCAGTCTGATCGAACGCTGCTGCTTGCGGAGTGTTGTGCTGTACTCCTTTGTGTGTGGCTTTCTCATGGGGGCAACCTTGTGTTTTTGGATAATATGCGGCTGGTCCGGCCGCGAGAAAGCCCCAGCGCTGTCTATGCGGGCCCGCTGCGCTCACAAACTTTGGGTGCATGTGGGACAAAGGTGGCCTCACCCGCTTGGAGACTTAGCGGCAGGAGTGAAAGACTGGCAGAGTGCTCCTCCTAACGGGATTGACATTTTAAAGTGCAGAGGGAGCAGGATATATATATATATATATATATATATATATATATATATATATATATATATATATATATATATATATATATATATATATATATATATATATATATATATATATATATATACATATATGTATGTATATGTATATATATATGTTACCTACTGGCGGTCACCAGTAGGTAGTTATAGTTAGGACCTAGCTACCATAGGAAATCTGCAACATTCTATTGGGAATAACTTTGGCGCCGGTTGAAGAATTTGCGTGTAATTTTCCAAAATTTAGGCCAGCTCTGCTCCGCTCCTTCCCTGGAAGTTTTTGGGGGAATCATCATGCGGGGGCTGAGAAAAAAGGGGGGGTCCCAACACGTGTTTTCCCCATGTTAATTTCCATAGGACTATTAGACACGGCTACAGCCCGAACGGCTGAATGGAATTACACCAAACGTGGCAAAATTGTAGGGACTGGTACGCAGAAGTACCTTTTCTATATTTGGTGAACATTGCTCCAGTGGTTTGTACGAAAATTAACTTAAAAAACACATATATATCTATATGCGCGCTTCGAGCGCTTACAGTTACGCGTACCAAGGAGCGCACCCGGCGCGACACGCAAGTGCGCGAGCGGAAAGCTGATTGGCTCTCGGGTGTCTGTCAACATTCCAAACAGTCTGGAGTGTCCGCCATCTTCTGTCTCGGTAGAATCGAGACACAAGAGGTGAAAAAAAAGGGGAAATGATTATAAGGGGGCAGGGTAGACACCCCCTGACCCCTTAGGCTTTCTGAGGGGGGCCTAGAAGGACCCTGTGGTGAAAAAAAACTATTTTTTTTGTGGAAATTTTCACGGGGTAAGTACTGGGCGCGCTCCCATGTACGCGTACCCAGAGCGTACCACAGGGAAAAACAGTGAAAGAAAATAGTGTAAAATAAGAATTTGGATCGCTTAGAGATATGGTAGCTCTAAAAAGAGCTGTTGTGTTATGTGGGTGATTTAAGTACCTACAAGTAGGTACCGATGCTGAGTCTAAAATTCAAGAGAAAGACTCTTAGTCTCACTCGCTCCGTCCTCTCACTCTCTCACTCCTCTTCCGTCACGCTCACTCCCTATAACTCACCCACACTCCCTCACTTACCTTTCTTTGCTCCCTCACTCAGTCCCTTTCTGTCACTAATTCCTTCACTCCCTCTGTCCCCTCACTCCCTTACTCCCCTTGTCTTACCCTCACTCACTTTTATTCCCCCTTCTTTCACCCCTCCTTACTCACGCTTACTGCCCTTCTCTCACCCTCCCTCACCCCCATGCCCTTACTCCAATTCCCTCACTATCCCTCATTCTCTATCCTTCACTCCCCTTCCCTTTACTTTCATCCCCCACTCACCTTCTCTCAGTACCTTTGCTTCAGTCCTCTTCCCCTCTTTTCCCTTCCTTCGCTCCCTCACTCATTCCCCTTCCCTAACTCATCTTACTCCACTTCACTCACTCCTTCTGTCACTCCCTCTGTCCTCTCCGACCAGCTCACCACCTCCCTCAGCCAGAACCCACCCGCCAGCACAACAGACCCCAACGAAGCAGCCCGCAACTTCATGCAGTGGCTGACCGCCTGCGCCGATGACCTCGCACCACTGAAGAACCCTCCCAGCAGACCCAGAAGCAAGAAGGCCTCCTGGTTCACCGACGAACTCAAGGACTACAAGAAGACCTGAAGCACCCTCGAGAAAGCCTGGCTCCTCGACCAGACCACTAACAACATGACCGCCCTCAAACACGCCACCCGCAAGCACCACCAGCTCATCCGCACCACCAAGAAGAAATCACTGAAGGAACGACTGGACAACAACGCCCACAACAGCAAGAAACTCTTCAGCATCGTCAAGGAGTTCTCCAACCCCAGCACCGGCAACAACGCCATCACTCCCTCACAAGATCTCTGCGACTCTCTCGGCTCGTTCTTCCACCGCAAGATTGCCGACATCCACAACAGTTTCGGCGCACCATCCACGCACCCAACTGTCGAACCAACGCCCCCCACCGCCACCCTCCGCACCTGGACCACGGTGACCACCGAAGACACAGCCCACATGAGGAACACCATCCACTCCGAATCTCCGACCGACCCCTGCCCCCACCACGTCTTCAACAAGGCCGACTCCACCATCGCACCCCAACTCTAGGACGTCATCAACACCTCCTTCAACCCCGCCACCTTCCCAGAGAGCTGGAAGCATGCCGAGCTCAGCGCCCTACTGAAGAAACCAACAGCAGACCCCACCGACCTCAAAATCTTCCGCCCCATCTCACTCCTCCCTTTTCCTTGCCGCCTTCCTCGAGATGAACAGATCCCTTGACCCCTCGCAGTCCGGTTTCAGAGCCAACCACAGCACCGAGACCGCCCTCATCGCAGCCACCGACGACATCCAAGCCCTGCTCGACAACGGGGAAACAGCGGCACTCATCCTCCTGAACCTCTCTGCAGCGTTCGACACTGTCTGCCACCGCACCCTAGTTCAACGCCTCAGCAACATCGGCATCCAAGAGAAGGCACTGGAGTGGATCATCTCGTTCCTCGCTGGAAGAACACAGAGAGTCCGCCTCCCCCCGTTTCAATCCGAGGCCACCGAAGCCATCTGCGGCGTTCCACAAGGATCATCACTCAGCCCCACCCTCTTCAACGTCTACATGAGACCTCTGGCTGCCATCACACGCCAACACAACCTCAACATCATCTACTATGCCGATGACACCCAGCTGATCCTCTCCCTCACCAGAGACCCCGACACCGCCAGAACCAGCCTACACGAAGGGATGAAAGACGTCGCAGAGTGGATGAAGAACAGCCGCCTGAAACTGAACTCAGACAAGACGAAAGTCCTCATCCTGGGACCATCGCCCTCCGCCTGGGACGACTCCTGGTGGCCCCCAGCCCTGGGCACCGCTCCCAAGCCAACAGACCACGCACGCAACCTGGGCTTCATCCTGGACTCCTCCCTCTCGATGACCAGACAAGTCAACGCCGTCTCCTCATCATGCTTTCACACCCTACGCATGCTTCGCAAGATCTTCTGATGGATCCCGACCAAAACCAGGAAGATGGTCACCCAGGCCCTCGTCACCAGCCGACTGGACTACGGAAACATCCTCTACGCTGGAACCACAGCCAAGCTACAGAAAAGACTCCAACGCATCCAGAACGCCTCTGACCCGACTCATCCTGGACAACCCCCGACGCAGCCACATCTCCAGCCACCTGAGGGACCTGCACTGGCTCCCCGTCAACAAGAGGATCACGTTCAGGCTCCTCACCCGCGCACACAAGTCTCTCCACGACCTGGACCCCAAGTACCTCAACGACCGCCTGACCTTCTACACGCCCACCCGCCAGCTACGGTCTACTAGCCTCGCCCTCGCCGCCGTACCACGCATCCGAAGACCCACCGCCGGAGGCAGATCCTTCTCCTACCTGGCGGCCAAGACATGGAACTCCCTCCCCATCCACCTTCGGCTGACCCAGGACCATCTCGCCTTCAGGAGACAACTCAAGACCTGGCTGTTCGTGCAGTAGCGGACCCCTTCCCCCAAGCGCCTTGAGACCCTTCCGGGTGAGTAGTGCGCTATACAAGTGTTATGATTGATTGATTGATCACATCCTCACTCTCCTTCCCTCACTCCCTCTCTCCTAGCCTCACTCCCTCTGTCCCCTCACTTTCTCAGTACCCTTCCCTCATGCTTACTCCCTTTAACTCACCTACAGTCCCTCACTTACCTTTCTATGCTCCCTCACTCAGTCCCCTTCTCTCACTATTTCTTTCACTCCCTCTGTCTCCTCACTTCCTATCTCCCCTTGTCTCACGCTCACTTGCCATTATCCACTCTCTATCACCCCTCTTTCCTCAAGATCACTGCTCTTCTCTTTCCCTTCCTCACCCCGTTCCTTTACTCCGCTTTCCTCACTTATCCTCATTCCCCATGTTCACTTCCCTTCCCCTAACTCACCTCCCACACTCACCTTCTTTCAGTACCCCTGCTTCACTTCCCTTCCCCTCTCTTCTCTTCCTTCACTCCCTCACTCATTCCCCTTCCCTAACTCACTTTACTCCACTTAACTCACTCCTTCTCTCACTGCCACTGTCCTGTCACATCCTCATTGTCCTTTCCTCACTCCCTCTCTCTTAGCCTCACTACCTCCGTCCCTCATTCTCTCAGTCCCCTTCCCTCATGCTCACTCCCTTTAACTCACCTACACTACCTCACTTACCTTTCTATGCTCCCTCACTCAGTCCCCTTCTCTCACTCTTTCCTTCACTCCCTCTGTCTCCTCACTCCCTCACTCCCCTTGTCTCACGCTCACTTGCCTTTATCCACCCTCTATCACCAATCTTTACTCAACCACACTGCTCTTTTCTTACGCTTCCTCACCCCCGTTCATTTACTCCGCTTTCCTCACTTATCCTCATTCCCCATGTTCACTCTCCTTCCCCTCACCCACCTCCCACAGTCACCTTCTTTCAGTCCCCCTACTTCACTTCCCTTCCCCTCTCTTCTCTTCTTCGCTCCCTCACTCATTCCCCTTCCCTCACTCATCTTACTCCACTTCACTCACTGCTTCTCTCACTCCCTCTGTCCTGTCACATCCTCATTCTCCGTCATCAATTCACCCTTACTCACTCCCCTTCTGTCATTTGTTCCTTCAGTCTCTTTCTCCCCTTCACATACATTCGTTTTTTTTAAAAAAATACCAAAAAATATAAAGAATATAGCTCTTTTCGGAGAATTGGAGGTAGTTCTAAAAAAAACTTTAATTTTTTCTTCTTTTTTTTTTTTTTTTTTTTAAATTTTTACAAACGTTTTAAAAACATTTTTGTATTTTTTCCTGAACAAAAACAAAACTAGGGAATGCAAAACTGCTCAACAGGAGCAAATAAAAAAGGGAAAAGTTAATGGTGGGTGGAGCAGCGGTGATCTTGTCTTTTACAAGCAATGAGTTCCATGCTCTGCTCCCCATAACAAAGCAGTTCATCGCAGTCCATGCAGAGAATTTTGATGCATGCAAAGACCGGCTGTATATTCGGGATCAATCTTGCAGCTTGACTTCCCGAAGGTGTTGCTCCACCAGTCGAGGTGCTGCCGCCATCTGCTGGGGGATTGCGTGCGAGGTCCCTGACACTCTCCCTCGCAAAGTTATTGGGGTGCCTCCTCTCCACATGCCTGATTAAAGTGGCATTCCCAAAACTGTTTTTTTTTGTTTGGATTCCCTCTTGATAAGGCGGTGACTCAAATCTTGCAGCACACCTTTGCCGCATTTACCTTCTTTTCTCCTTCAGGGAAGGTAAAAAATTTCCAAATGAAATGCTCCTTGACTTTGCGCCGAGGAGGGTTCTCAGGCAAAAAAACATCTTCAGAGTCACTGGAGGATGGTTGTCTTCGAGCCATTGTTTTGAAATTGTAGAGATGCTGCTGATGATCCAAAGAACCCCTCTTGCTCTCTCCAAGTTCAAAATGATTGTGAGGGAAATGCGTGGGGGCATACAATATTTGGAAAAGAAACTATTATGAACCAATAAAAAGTGTTCTTTTAAGGTCACATGGCTTGACGCGCTTACGCTACGCACTCCGGGCACTTCCGGGGGCGCTTACGCGGCGCGTCACAATGATGTTTTACTTGATTTTCGGAAATATGTTTAGAGTCAAAATACGCTTTTTAAATGTAAAAAATACTACTTTTATGAGTATGCTACTGAATGTCTTGCATTATTATTTACTTTAAATACATGATTATATTTTTTTTCGCAAGCGAGAATAGCGCTCTCGCCACGTTTACGGGTGCGTTTACGGGTGCACGTACCCTGAGCGCTCCAGGGTAAAGAGATTTTTTTTAAAACACAGGAAAAATACATTGACTAATTATTGTTTGAAAAATATACATCATTTAAATAATTTAATAAAAATTATAATAATTAATAGCAATAAAAAATAGCTATTAAAAAACTTAATAATTCACTTTAAAAACCATGGGTTACAAACTCGTTACAGTTAGGAATTAGCTTTTAAAAAACCTTTGAAATTCACTGAAAAAACCATAGGTTTAACACTTGTTATAGTTAGGAATTAGCATTTAAAAAACCTTTGAAATTCACTGAAAAAACCATAGGTTTCACACCAGTTATAGTTAGCCGAACATTTTACTCATACAAAACAATTGGAATTCCCACGTTATAGTTAGTTGGACTCACGATAACGGAAGCGCCCGCAATCCACTGCTGATGATGTCATATATTACATCATTCATGACATGGTCAGTGACATCACTGATGACATCACTGATGACATCACTGATGACATCATTCGTGTAATTATACGATGCACCTCCTCACACTCTAATCTAACCTTTGATACACCCAGTGTTAAATACAGACTACCATTCTTGAAACCATTGACACACCAATATCAGTTACTACATACGCACTCAATGATTCCTAAGACAACACACACATCCCCTCATTCACCCATACAATCACTCATACATACAGTCACTCTTCAATACAACACTATCATATCCACTCATACACCTATACAGACACTCATATACTGCCACTCATCCACGGAGTTACTCACACACCTAGTCAGTTATGCAAAGAATCAATCACACTCCTATTTCCTCATCTACACAGTTATACACACTAAACCTTACTTATTCAAACATATACTAACACATACTTACTCTCTTTTACAATCACTGATACAAGTACACATTGATCCATACAGCCACTTACGCAATCACACGCTCCCATGTATAGTCATTTACATGTGCCAACTCTCCCAAGCACTATGTTTTACATATGTATTTACTTGGACATGTAGTACAGAGATATCCATTCACTTACCAACACACCCATGCACACAGTCAACCGCCCATACAGCTGTTTCCACATGCACTCTTGAACTCATACACCAAGTGAATCAACTGCTCACACATCTATGCACAGAGTCACACACCTCCCAGGCACCCACACACACACTCAGCCTCGCATACAAATACTTGGGCAACCAATCAATAACCCATATAGCCACTCATATAGCTACTGATCAACACATGCAACAGCTTACACAACAACAGACATAATGATGCACACATTCCGACAGTTTAGTCACTAACCCATGCATTCAGTAAGACACATTTAATCACTCACTCATACAGTCAGTCACGCACCTTCTAAATCCTTCATCCAGACACTTATACATGCAGGAGCTTGCTGCTTATTGGTTGCGAGCGCTGCGAGCGGTTGCAACTAGGAAGTGTTGGCTGACATTTTGTAATTCTGTTGAAGCAAGTAAGGGGAAAAAAGGGCGAAAAAAGTAGGAAAGGAGGGTAGGAGCACTGTAAGTGCTGTGGAGGAGTGTGAAGCGAAGTAGTCACTCCTACCGGTCTGAAAGTACGGTGTTGCTCAGAGTGACATGGTGATGAGATGATATGCTGCTCCACTCAGGTATGAAACCATGAGCTCATTGCTGTAAAATGACGTTCTCTGGTCTTTGTAGCATACGTGTGCAAGTAGTGTTAGTAGGCGTTTATACCACACAGGGAGTGGGAAGCGAACTACTGACCAATTTTGTGAGTTTATACTATACCAGAATTTGAATTTGAATTTGAATTTGAAATTACTTTTAAAGCGCACGTTCGCCAGCGGCTTCATGGCGCTACAACAAACAGAAACAGGGTGGGCTAGCCCATACAGGATAAATAATTCAGATTATGGGGGGAATAGTTTCATTAAAGGCTTTAGAAAACAAAAGGGTCTTGAGTTGCTTTCTGAACTGGGGGTAAAGAGTCAGGGTCCTAAGCTCAAGGGGGAGGGAATTCCAGAGGAGAGGGGCAAGGGTCGCAAATTTCGAGCCGCCCCATTTCTTCCTCCGAAAACGCGGGACCGTAAGAAGGGCCTGGGTGGATGAACGGAGGTCTCTAGTGGGGACGTAGGGGGTAATCTCAGAAGAGATGAAAGCTGGAGCCGTGCCCAGTCTCGCTTGAAAAGTGATGGAAGCCAGCTTGAACTGGACACGCTCGCGAACGGGGAGCCAGTGTAAAGATTTAAGGAGGGGGGTGACATGGTGAAATTTGGGTAATTTGAACACCAGGCGGGCCGCCTGGTTTTGGATCTGTTGCAACCGCCTAAGACTATATGCAGGTATACTGGCATACAGGGCGTTGCCGTAATGCAGGCGGGAGATGACCATCGCCAAGGTGATCAGTTTAAGGGCTTAAAAAGAAAAGAAACGGGACACCTTGCGTATAGTACGCAGTGAGAGAAAGGAAGAGGACACCACGGAACTGACCTGGGAGTGAAGAGTGAGTTGTGAATTGAGCTTAATACCTAAAGTTTTTACTGAGGAAGAAGGGACAGGTGGGGAACCGAGAGAAGGGGGCCAGAACAGAGAAGACCAGGGGCTGGATGAACCACCTGTTAACACCAGTTCGGTCTTATCTGGGTTAAGTTTTAGATGGTTGTGGTTCATCCAGTCGCGAATATGGGTCATAGTAGATTGGAAGTTAGAAATAGAAGACAGAGAAGAAGAAAGATCAAAAACAAGTTGGAGGTCGTCAGCATAGTTATATACTGCGACCTCCATCTGCTGAAGAGAAAAGATGAGCGGGGCAATGTAAAGATTGAATAGGAGGGGAGAAAGAGAAGAGCCCTGGGGGACCCCGCACTGAACTTTCCGGAAATCCACGGTAAAATCACCCAGGCGAACAGCCTGGGTGCGGTCCCTCAGGAAGGAGGATAACCAGACCAGTGCAGTACCTCCGATCCCCGCCGCCCTGACACGGGAGAGTAAGATGGTATGATCAACCGTGTCAAAGGCGGCTGAGAGATCGAGCAGTACCAAGGCCTGGGTCTTATTGGTATCCATTCCCTCCCTGAGGTTGTCAAGGACCGAGAGTACCACGGACTCCGTAGAGTGTGCGGGGCGGAAACCGGCCTGGCGGGGGGCTAAGACCCCATGCATCTCCACAAAAGTGCTCAGGGTGCGAGTAACGTGGCGCTCGAGCACCTTTGCTAAGAATGGCAAAAGGGAGATGGGGCAGTAGTTGGCTGGGACCGAGGGGTCCGCACCAGGTTTCATGAGAATGGGAACGATGATAGCAGTTTTCAGAGGGGTGGGCACCACACCCTGGGAAAGTGAACTGTTGAGGAGGTGAAGAGGGGGATCAGAACATGAAGAAAAAATGTGACGGAGGATGTGGGAGGGACAGGGATCAAGAGGGGAGCCAGATTTGACCAAGGGAATTATTGAAATGAAACATTCCTTAGTCAGCGGAGGAAAAGCGTCAAGATGACCCTTAGGGGGGGGACATCGAGGGTCCACAAACGTAGGAGAGGGAGGGGGAATGTTGGCCTTGATAATAGAAATTTTCTGAATAAAAAAATTATTGAGGGAGTGACAGAGTTCAGGTGAGGGGGTGGGTTTCAATGTAGTTCTGTCAGAGAATGCCAAGTTGTTCACAATCGAAAAAATTACTTTCGATTGATTCTCTGCGGCGAGGATTTTGGAGGAGAAATAAGCTGTTTTAGCCCCTAAGATGGCCTGCTTATACTGGGCTAAGATGTTGATAAACTCCAGTCTTAGTAGGGGACAGTAATTTCTCCTCCAGGCACGCTCAGCTCTGCGTACCGCTAATTTGGCAGTCTTAAGATCCTCATTAAACCACAGGTTGGCATCCTTCTCCCGCTTAGATGTGACCCGCTTGAGTGGAGCAATAGAGTCACACCCAGAAGTGAGCCACTGATTGATGGAAGCGGCTTGGGAGAGGGTGGATAACCCCTGTAGTGAGGGGTGGGAGGTCATAAGTGAGTCGGAGAGGTTGTCTAGATCTACTCGTCCCCAAGCCCGGACCCACACATTTTTAGGAAGTGAAGGTTTGACCGGGGGATATATGGAAAGGGTAAAAGAAATCGAGTGATGGTCCGACCAGGAGCAGGGTAAAATAGAAACAGAATTTACAGGGCAGTTCAAAGACCAGATCTGGTCAAGCACATGTCCTTTAACATGGGTGGGGGAGTGGATGTGAGGTGTAAAGTTAAAAGAACAGAGGGTTTCAGAAAATTCCTTAGAGGAAGTACACTCGGCCGGATCCGACGGCCAAAAATTAAAATCGCCCAGGAGCAGGATGGAAGAGTTGTTAATAGCAACTGTAGCTAGTACTTCCAGAAAGGACGGAAGGAACGATGAAGGTGATTGGGGGGAACGGTAAATAAGTAAACAAGTAAGAGGAGGAGAAATAGAGGTGGTCCGAATGGCCAGGTACTCGGTCGTAGCAATATCAGGCAGAGGGAGAATTTGAAAAGGAAGATCAGCTCGGGCAATAAGCGCTACTCCTCCCCCAGCCCTACCGTTAAGACGGTCCGAGCGTAGGGCGTAATATGAAGCAGGCAGGGTGGCTAAGAGGGCGGGGAGGGAATCATCACGAAACCAAGTTTCTGTGAAAAACAGCAAGTCTGGGGCATGAAGGTCCAGCAGCACTGATAACTCATGCGAGTGTGCTACAGCGGATCGGGTATTAAGATAAAAAGCTTTGAGAGTTTTGGTGGGTACCAAATTGGTAGTAACCATCAGAGGGTTAATAGGGGTATGGTAAGGGGGAGAGAAAGCATGTGACGGGGACAAGCCAAGTGAGGATATACGAGAACTGATGGAGGCGGGTAAAGGCCAAGGGCCCTGTAGACTACAGAGGTCTACTGGGGAGTAGGTGAGCAAAAGGGCAGAATGACGTGCCCCTAGCCCCGGCCGGCCGCGGACGGGCGCAGACGGGCTTGACTTATGCGCGACTTCGGCGCGAAGTCGGCGCTCCCGCTGCGCTCGTCCGCTGCGCTTGCTCCAGGTTGCCATATATAACTGGTTGCCGTGAGCCACTAGACCGCTGACCTGCACGGTGGAGAGGCAGGGCGGAAGTGGAGCAGGACCAGGCAGGAAGTGTCGCTCGTGGGCTGACCCTCCGCTTAAACGGCACACAGCCGGGGCGGACCGGGGTCAAGAGCGAGAAGATGGAGGTAGGTTCCTCAACTGCAAAATATCAATGAAGGCACCATGCTCGCAATCAGCATGAAGAGGTGTTCGAATTAGCCTGCATAAATGCACACGCGAGCGCGCAGCGCTATAGTCTCATTCAAGTTATTTAAAATATGCCAAGTACACAGCACCGCTATCAGTCAGCGAGCTGAGCGAAGTAAAATGCATAAAATCAGGGTTCAAATAGCGTGGGAGCGCGTGAGCAGCCTGCCACCGCTAGGATCTGTAGAAGCGGAAAGCGAAGTACTCATGCCCACCGGTGTGAAGACTTGGGGATCACACCGAGGTGAATGCTGTAAAGTGATGGGCTCTGAGCGCTGTAGGATACTAGCTGCTGTAGTATAACTGTGGCGGTCTCCGGGTGTGTGGAGGGACTTGAGCCCCCCCCAGAGAGGTACATTTAAACAAAATGAAAGAAGCCCCAGGGAGGTGGCAGTCCCCGGGGCTGCGAGGGGCCGTGAGCCCCCGCAAATATTTATCAAAAGCCGGTCCCCGGTGCAGGGGGCTCCCTCTGGGCCCCCGATTATATTATAAACATTGCCCCGGGACTTGGCCCATCTGGGAACTAATTAATAACAGGAGTCCGCGCTTTGTTTTTTTTTTCTTCGCAGCAGGATCTGCTGATTGGCCATGCATGTCGCCACGTTTTACAAATAAAAATGCTTTTTTGGGCCCTGTAGGTCCTTGAGGGTCCCCCTTATCAGGCCATGGGGGTCAGGGTGTTTCTACCCTGCCCCCTTATCTTGTTTTACATGTTTGTTTCCCTGGTTTCTTGTGCCTCTGTTCTACCGAGGCACAAGATGGCTGTTAGCACTTCCTGGTTTGAAATGTTGACAGCCAATTAGCATGCAGCTCGTGATCGGCAGGGTGCGCTGATCCTCCGTGCCTCTATATTTCGATAATTTTAAATTTTGATTTTCTCAGCAACTTCAAAATGGATTTACACCATTTAAAAAATGAGTGCTTTCTGAACCAAGCACTGCCTTTTTGCCAAATTTGGTGTAATTCGGTTTAGCAGTTCGAGCTGTAGCCATGTCTAAAGTTTCCTATGGGAAATTGATTTTTTCACCTCTTTTTCTTGAATTTCTCAGGAATTACTGAACTGATTTACACCATTTAACAAAAAGTTCTTTCTGAAACAAAGGCTACCTTTTTTGCAAAGTTTGGTGTAATTCCGTTCAGCAGTTCGGGCTGTAGCCTTGTCTAAAGTTTCCTATTGGAATTAACATGGAGAAAACATGTTTTGGGACCCACCTTTTTTCTCGACCCCGCTTGCTGAATTGCCCCAAAACTTTCAAGATAGGCGCTGACCGGAGCACCCCACTAGTTTTGAAATATTTTGCGAAGATTTGTCAGCCAGCTCCAAAGTTATTGGGAAAAGCAAAAAAGGTTTTTTATATAGAACCAAGGTCCTAACTATGACTACCTACTGGCGACTGCTAGTAAGATATATATATATATATATATATATATATATATATATATATATATATATATATATATATATATATATATATATATATATATATATATATATATATATATATTTATATATATATATATATATTTATATATATATATATATATATATATATATATATATATATATCCAAATTTACAACTCGGCAAATTCCGAGCCGCTTACACAGCGGGCAGCGCGGCAAGGTCGCCACTCCCAAATACACCAACACATCCAGTAACGTGAATCAAATAACTCGCTGGTGCCGCGGTCTCAATTCAAAAACTGTGTTTATTTTACTAACGGGTGCCCAACGCGTTTCGCTGTTAACCTCACAGCTTGTTCGCAGGTCATAATATATAATTTCCAATCCTGGTTCCTTTCATCTGGAATAAGGCGCTGACACCGTGGGATCAAGTCAAAGAAAAGTTCTTTTATTCAACAACGATCAGCTTGACGCATTTCGGCGGCAGAGCCGCCTTGCTCACAACATTTTGACAGTGAGTGAATGGGTAATATATATGTGTTTGTGCTTCTGTGATTGGCTTACTTGTGGCGTGTGTGTGTTACCTTGGAGACTCCCTTGTGTAATAGTCATGGAAAAAGTATGACATTTTGTTAAGTCACGGTTATGTAGTCTTTCTTTCTTTTTCCATTATCATTTAAGCAAACAATTTTAAAGCGCTTACTTGAAGAACACATTGTAAATTCATTACTGCATATAGAACATTTTATTATCAATTGATGTCGATTTGTCACATACTCGGGTTTGTTGGAAACATCAGCTAGATGGGAGTTATCACATCCTGGCAAACTGTGATGTTTTTACGAAAGTGTGATCAGTGTATTATTTACAATAGAGTGCTGTGGGGACCCTACTGTTCTTGCCCATGCTTTCATGCAATTACCCCTATATGAGCGTTAATTCTATGTCCCCCTGAGTTTTGTGTCAATGTCTTGGAAAATTCAAGGTCTAGTGTTAATCTCTCTGCATTTAGGGCCAGTGCCCATTCTACGTTATGGCCGGATTATGCCCATGTGGGCTGGATGTTAATAAAGTGGGGTGGAGGAAATACCCAATTGGATTCTTCTGGTCGGCCCAAGCATGTACTGTTTGCGGTGCATTCTTGCTAGGTTTCCCCTTTAGAATGTAGAAGTGAAATTAAGGTCTAAATAAAAATTATGTGTGTGCCACTAAGCTGTGATTATGTGAATAAATCAGGATATATTTGAATATATTAAACTAGCAGCCCGCCCCAGCTATGCCTGGGGCAGAAAGGGGCTGGGGGCAGTACACCCGCTCCCGCCCGACCCCCTCCCGCACCGACTCCCTCCCGCCCCGACTCACTCACGCCCCACTCCCACCCCGACTCACTCGCACCCCCCTCCCGCCCCGAGTCACTCGCGCCCCCTTCCGCCCCTACTCACTCGCGCTCCGACATTTGCATTTGCATCACACAGTCTCACTTTCCCTTTCCTTACCTGTGCCACCGCTCCTCACTGCACAGCCGCTCGTCACTGCACCGCCCTCCTCCTGCATCATCACGTACGTCGCGTAGCGGCCAGCGCTAGGTCCCGGACGGCGCTACTTTCAGGGGACTACTTTGTTTACAAACGTAATTTTTTTAATTTACTTTTTTTTTTTTTTTTATATAGCCTATGTCCATCTACACACCCTGACATTTTCATAGATGTATCGGGTGTGTAGAT
This sequence comes from Lissotriton vulgaris, assembly GCF_964263255.1. Taxonomy (NCBI): domain Eukaryota; kingdom Metazoa; phylum Chordata; class Amphibia; order Caudata; family Salamandridae; genus Lissotriton; species Lissotriton vulgaris. The sequence continues at coordinate 1,063,521,999 of NC_141699.1, forward strand.
TGGCGCTGTGGTTCCCGAGTTTACCTGGCCAAAAGATGCAAGTTCTCTCTTTATAATAGTTAAGGGTGGGCGTAAAATCCGTTTCGCGGGCAATTTTGCGGATTTTCCGCGATTTCGCGATCCGCGACTCTCGTGAAATTGCGGTAAAATCCGCGAATCAGCGGGGACGAATTTTCAGCCAAGCAAGGGTTACAGCAGCAGGTGCAAAAGTTGAACCTAATTTCTTTGTAACCTTTTACAAAAGGGTTACAAACAAATTAACTTCAACTTGGACACCTGCTGCTAATTGCATCCTGGCGCCTCGTTGCCTACTTGCAACTATTCTCTGACCCTGCTCTGACCCTTGAAGCAGGGTCAGAGAATAGTTACAAGTAGGCAACGAGGCACCTGTCCAAGGAATTAAACCTCATCAGGAAGCTCTTACAGATATAAAAAACAGGAAGAAGGGAGAGGATGGCAAATACACCCATTTTGAGTTGTCAGGAGGGGTTAAACTAAAAGAGACCTTTACAGCACAATTTTCATATGCATTTTGCAAAAAATAAAAAGCTGTATGTTCTGTAGGGGCAACTCAGGAATCTGGCCCTTCAGAGATCCGGTCTCTCTTTCTTCTCTCGTTCTCTCTCTCCCTCTCTCTTTCCCTCTCTTTCTCTCTCTTTCTATCTATCTATCTATCTATCTATCTATCTATCTATCTCTCTCTCCCTTCCTCTCCCATAAACGACTGCATGGGTAACTTCGCTATGCAAGCGGCTCACGAAGACGCAAAAAGCCCCGCAAACACGGAAAAAACCCCGCGAACACGCAAAAACGCCGCGAACACGCAAAAAAACAAAAATCTGCAAATTTACACAAATTCGCGAATTTTGCGGATCGCGAATTCGCAAATCCGCAAATTCGCGGTTCGCGAATTCGCAACATTCGCCCATGCTTAATAATAGTAGATAGATAATTTTTTTTATTTACTTTTTTTTTTTATTTATATAGCCTATGTCCATCTACACACCCTGACATTTTCATAGATGTATCAGGTGTGCAGATTGGCGCTGTGGTTCCCGAGTTTACGTGGCCAAAAGGTGCAAGTTCTCTCTTTATAATAGTAGTATAGATGTGTACAAAATGTAAAATAAGGACTTAGGTCAGAGACGTGTGGAATTTGCATTGATTTGAAGGGAACCTTCTGTCATAGGTGGACACTCATGGCTTCATCTGAATTCAGGCCATTGGGGGTCTTGGAGTCTAGAAGACTAATGTATCTTGACTCTAGTCTCCTGAGTGCAAGTTGTCTGTTTCCTCCCCTGTCATTCTTAGGCACACTGTCTATTACGAAGTATGTTAAATCTTCTGCTCTCCCTTTATGGTGTGTATTTATGGGCCTTGCTACTGGGTAGGCTGGGTCATCATTGTTGATTGCCCGTAAGTGTTGCAATATCCTAAGATGGACAGGATGGATTGTGCGGCCTACGTACCTTTTGTTACAGGTGCACTGCAGGACATATATCGCAAAATCTGTTTTGCACACATAGTTGTTTCTTATGTCCAGTGGTGTTTTTCTTAGGGGGAGCTGGACTCTGTTTGTGTTTACCCCGTATCTGCAGGCTTTGCACTTAGTGCATTTGAAAAAGCCTTTTGCACTCTTAAGCCAATTTGTGTCCTTCTTTTTCTGTGGTATGTTGTGCACTAGTTCTTCCTTCATGGATTTCGCCCTCCTGAAAGTTAGTTGAGGACGCTTAGCACAAGAGCTCCCAATAGTGGGATCGCTTTGTACTAGTGGCCAATGCTTGTAAAGTATTTTGGGAAGCTGGTTAGGGTATGCATTATAACCTGTGATTAGTCTGGGGGTACCTGGAGATTGTTTCGGGGATTGGCTTGCCGGGGCTTTGAAAATTAGGCTCTCCCTGCTCTTTGTTTCACATTTCTGCTCGGCTTTGTTGAGTGTGTTGTTTGTAACCCCTGCTGCGTAGCCTACCAAAAATGTTTTGTTTAGATTCTGCAAAACTGTCTGGTGTGCTGCAGTTGCGTCTCTTTCTTAGGCATTCTGCATAGGGAATGCTGTTTACGAGACTGGTCGGGTGGAAGCTGTTAGCGTGCAATATGGTGTTGCCTGCCGTGGGCTTCCTGTATGTTTTGGACTGTATTTTATTGCCAGAAACAAATAGTTCTAAGTCTAAGAACACAATAGATGTTATGCTGGTTGTGTAAGTAAATTTTAAGTTCAAAGAATTTTCATTTAGTTCTTCAGCAAATTTGACAGCACTTTCTTCGCTTCCTCTCCATAACATAAAAATGTCATCAATGTAGCGACTGTAATACTTCACATTTTCAGACATTTGCGTGACAAATTCTGCCATGAGTACTTGCTCCTCCCACCAGCCCATATGCAAATTAGCATAGCTGGGGGCGAAGCAAGTACCCATGGCAGTCCCCTGTGTCTGTTTGTACAACATGTTATCAAACATAAAGGTATTATTGTCCAGACACAACTCCATCATTAGTAGCAACATTTGTGTGTGTTGGTAATATTCAATGCTTCTGCTTTCCAGGTAATGCTTAGTAGCGTTTAGTCCGTCTGCATGCCGTATACTAGTGTATAAACTCTGTACATCTAGTGTCATGAATATAAGGTCGCTATCCCATGTGACATCATAGATTTTCTTTAAAAAATAACCACTGTCTTTGGTGTATGATGGTAAAGTTTGTACGTGCGGTTGCAAGAAATGGTCTATGAATTTGCTTGTATTTTCGAGCAATCCTCCGATTGCTGGAATTATCGGTCTTCCTGGGGGACACTAGTCAAGTCAAGTCAAGTCAAGTCAGAGAATTTATATAGCGCGCTACATACCCAGAGGGTCTCAAGGCGCTTGAAGAGGGGTGGGGAATTACTGGTCAAATATCCACGTTTTAAGTTGCTTTCTGAATGCTAGGTGGTTCTGAGTAAGGCGAAGGTGAGTGGGAAGTGAGTTCCAGGTTTTAGCTGTCAGGTAGGAAAAGGATCTACCTCCCATGGTGGTTTTGTTGATTCGAGGTACAGTGGCCAGGGCTTGGTTGGATGATCGTAGCTGGCGTAAGGGGGTGTAGAAGGACAGTCGAGTTTTGAGGCATTCTGGTCCGATTTCGTAGAGTGCTTTGTGTGTGTGGGTTAGGAGCCGGAAAGTGATCCTCTTATTGACGGGGAGCCAGTGGAGGTTTTTCAGGTGACCAGAGATGTGTTCTTTGCGTGGGATGTCTAATATGAGCCTGGCTGAAGCGTTCTGGATTCGTTGGAGTTTTTTCTGGAGTTTAGCGGTAGTACCGGCGTATAGGGTGTTTCCGTAGTCCAGTCGGCTCGTGACCAGAGCGTGGGTGACCGTTTTCCTAGTTTCGGTGGGGATCCAACGAAATGTTTTTTTGAGCATGCGAAGAATGTTGAAGCAGGATGAAGAGACGGCGTTGACTTGTCTATTCATTGAAAGTGAGGAATCCAGGATGACGCCCAGGTTCCGTGCGTGGTTCGTCGGGATGGGTGCTTTTCCAAGGGCTTCTGGCCACCAAGAGTCGTCCCAGGCAGAGGGGGAGGTGCCTAAGATAAGGACTTCTGTTTTATCTGAGTTCAGTTTCAGACGGCTGTGTTTCATCCATTCGGCTACTTCTTTCATTCCTTCGTGTAGGTTAGTTTTTGCGGTGCTAGGGTCGTTGGTGAGTGAAAGGATCAGTTGAGTGTCATCCGCGTAGGAGATGATGTTGAGGTTGTGTTGGCGTGCGATGGCCGCGAGGGGGCTCATGTATACGTTGAAGAGGGTGGGACTGAGTGAGGATCCTTGGGGTACGCCGCAGATGACTTCGGTGGCCTCTGAGATGAATGGTGGGAGGCGGACTCTCTGGGTTCTTCCGGTGAGGAACGAGGTGATCCACTCCAATGCTTTTCCTTGTATTCCGATGTTTTTGAGGCGCTGTAGAAGGGTGCTATGGCAGACTGTGTCGAAGGCTGCGGAGAGGTCAAGGAGGATGAGGGCGACTGTGTCTCCATTGTCCAGGAGAGTTCGAATGTCGTCTGTTGCTGCGATGAGGGCGGTTTCAGTGCTGTGTTTGGCTCGGAAGCCGGATTGTGAGGAGTCGAGGGATTTGTTTGTTTCAAGGAAGGCGGCGAGCTGGTTGTTGACCGCTTTCTCGATGACTTTGGCCGGGAATGGAAGGAGCGAGATGGGGCGGTAGTTTTTGAGTTTGGTGGGGTCAGCTGTGGGTTTCTTCAGGAGGGCGCTGAGTTCGGCATGTTTCCAGCTTTCCGGGAAGGTGGCGGAGTTGAGGGAGCAGTTGATGACATCTCGAAGGTGAGGTGCTATGATGGAGTCTGCTTTGTTGAAGATGTGGTGAGGGCATGGGTCGGTTGGGGATCCTGAGTGGATGGAGTTCATCAAGCGGATGGTGTCCTCAGTGGAGATTGGGTCCAGTCGTTGAGGGTGTTCAAGGGAGGTGGGGGTCCTGCAGGGGGTTGGGTGGGTTGGTCTTCGGGTTGGTTGTCGAAGCTGTTGTGAATGTCTGCGATTTTGTTGTGGAAGAATGAGGCTAGGGAGTCGCAGAGGGCTTGGGAGGGGGTGATGTCGTTGGAGTTAGCCGTGGGGTTGGTGAATTCCTTGACGATGTTGAATAATTCCTTGCTGTTGTTGGCGTTGTTATCTAGTCGATCCTTGAAAGCGGTTTTCTTGGCATTCCGGATCAGTTGGTGGTGTAATCGGGTGTCTTTTTTGAAGGCGTCCTTGGTGTTGGTGGTTGGGTCTTTTTTCCAGGCCTTCTCAAGGGATCGACAGAGTTTCTTGGATTTCTTAAGATCCTCGTTGAACCAGGAGGTCCTCTTGCTGCCTAGTTTGATTTGTCGTTTTTTCAGTGGTGCTAGGATGTCGGCGCTGTTGGATAACCATTGGGTGAGGTTGGTGGCTGCTTGGTCTGGGTTTGGGGAGTGGGCTGGGGGGTTTAGACGAAGCGATGAGGAGATCTGGTCGATGGTGACTCTGTTCCAGTTTCTTTGCAGAGTGGGTTGGGGGTGGTTGTTGGATGTGGGCTTGTTGTAGGTAAAATGAACGCAGCTGTGGTCAGTCCAAAGGAGAGCTGTGGTGTGGCTGAAGGAGACATGTTTGCTGGAGGTGAAGATAGGGTCGAGTGTGTGACCTGCGATGTGGGTGGGGGTAGTGACAAGTTGTTTAAGTCCGAGGTTGGCGAGGTTGTCCAGAAGGGTGGTGGTGTTGTGGTCGTTAATCTTTTCAAGGTGAAAGTTGAGGTCTCCCAAAAGGATGTAATTCTCGGAGGGGAGCGCGTGTGGAGTGATGAAGTCCGTGATGTCTTCACTAAATTGTGCGCGGGGTCCTGGTGGCCTGTAAAGGAGGGTGCCTCTAAGTGTGGTCTTGGGGTCGATGTGGATCTGGAAGTGAAGGTGTTCAGAGTTGGCGAGATTGACGTCTGAGCTAGTTGAGATGCGGATGGATTTCTTATGGACGATAGCGATGCCTCCTCCTGTGTGGCCGGTACGGTCCTTGCGAATGATCTTATAGTCTTCCGGGATGGCAATGGTGATGTCTGGGGCTGAAGAGGCGTTCATCCATGTTTCTGTTAAGAAGGCGACGTCCGGCGAGATGGTGTCTAGTAGATTCCAGAGGTCAATGGCGTGCCTGTGGACCGAGCGGGTGTTGAGCAGGATGCATTGTAGGTGGTTGGGGTCGGGTAATTGTTGTGTGTTCGTAGATGAGGAGTTGTTCTTGGTGCCGTCGAACTTGCATGAGTTGCAGGAAAAGGGTCCATGGGTGTGTCCAGGAGCGGCTTGGACGCAGTTGGGGGAACGGCCGGGGTTAAGGGCTAGGAGGGTGGAGGCGTCGTAAGTAATGCGGGAGGGGTGGACATTTCGAGGACCAGGGGGTCTGGCGCTGGGCGCGGTCCAGGCGCGGACGGGCGTAGACGGGCTTACCTTTGGCGCACCTTCGGCGTGGCCGTAGCGCGTGGACGCTGCGCGTGGGTCCATCTGTCCATAAATGGATAGTGGAGGGGGCGGAGCGTGGGAGGGGCGGGTGGGAGGCGGGAGCGAGGTGCAGGGAGGGTCTGGGACGGGCCGAAAATATACACCAAATGGCGCTCTGGTCAACAAATGCTGCGAGGGTTCCCAACAATGGGGTCAATACTGAAACTGGAGCGCTATGAGGGCAAGAATAGTGCAGGACAGCTATACAAGATTCAAGCTACTAAGCTCTGTGCAGGCAAAATTACGGAGCACACCACAGTTATAATCAAATTAAAATGGATAGCAAGGCACAGCCGCTGTGCAGAGCATGGCGTAGCTAGGTGATCAAATATAATTAATAGCGAGGCAGTATGCAGCAAGCAGGTACGATACCACGGGAGGAGCAGGGGGAGCGATCCGCTTCTGGAGGCAGCAGGGCGGTCACAGCTCTCCCCGAGGGCGAGCGCAGCCTGTAACTCTGTGGGTGGGAGGGGCGGGTGGGAGGCGGGAGCGAGGTGCAGGGAGGGTCTGGGACGGGCCGAAAATATACACCAAATGGCGCTCTGGTCAACAAATGCTGCGAGGGTTCCCAACAATGGGGTCAATACTGAAACTGGAGCACTATGAGGGCAAGAATAGTGCAGGACAGCAGAGGAAAGCGCTATACAAGATTCAAGCTACTAAGCTCTGTGCAGGCAAAATTACGGAGCACACCACAGTTATAATCAAATTAAAATGGATAGCAAGGCACAGCCGCTGTGCAGAGCGCGGCGTAGCTAGGTGATCAAATATAATTAATAGCGAGGCAGTATGCAGCAAGCAGGTACGATACCACGGGAGGAGCAGGGGGAGCGATCCGCTTCTGGAGGCAGCAGGGCGGTCACAGCTCTCCCCGAGGGCGAGCGCAGCCTGTAACTCTGTGGGTGGGAGGGGCGGGTGGGAGGCGGGAGCGAGGTGCAGGGAGGGTCTGGGACGGGCCGAAAATATACACCAAATGGCGCTCTGGTCAACAAATGCTGCGAGGGTTCCCAACAATGGGGTCAATACTGAAACTGGAGCGCTATGAGGGCAAGAATAGTGCAGGACAGCAGAGGAAAGCGCTATACAAGATTCAAGCTACTAAGCTCTGTGCAGGCAAAATTACGGAGCACACCACAGTTATAATCAAATTAAAATGGATAGCAAGGCACAGCCGCTGTGCAGAGCGCGGCGTAGCTAGGTGATCAAATATAATTAATAGCGAGGCAGTATGCAGCAAGCAGGTACGATACCACGGGAGGAGCAGGGGGAGCGATCCGCTTCTGGAGGCAGCAGGGCGGTCACAGCTCTCCCCGAGGGCGAGCGCAGCCTGTAACTCTGTGGGTGGGAGGGGCGGGTGGGAGGCGGGAGCGAGGTGCAGGGAGGGTCTGGGACGGGCCGAAAATATACACCAAATGGCGCTCTGGTCAACAAATGCTGCGAGGGTTCCCAACAATGGGGTCAATACTGAAACTGGAGCTCTATGAGGGCAAGAATAGTGCAGGACAGCAGAGGAAAGCGCTATACAAGATTCAAGCTACTAAGCTCTGTGCAGGCAAAATTACGGAGCACACCACAGTTATAATCAAATTAAAATGGATAGCAAGGCACAGCCGCTGTGCAGAGCGCGGCGTAGCTAGGTGATCAAATATAATTAATAGCGAGGCAGTATGCAGCAAGCAGGTACGATACCACGGGAGGAGCAGGGGGAGCGATCCGCTTCTGGAGGCAGCAGGTCGTTTTTATGGATCTTCGGTATAAGATAGAGGTGCGGGGTTACTGGGTAATTGTTCTTCAGAAAGTCAAATTCTTGTTTGCTGATGAGTCCTGTACTTTTCCAGTCATACAAGCTTGCATGATATCTTTCTTGTATGTTTGCAATGTTGGTCGCACTGATCCTTGTGTAGCAACTTCTATCAGACAGTTGTGTTAATGCCTCTTTGTTGTACATTTCTTTCGGCCATAGGACCACATTGCCCCCTTTGTCCGACCAGCATACCACAATGTCTGGTCTCTCTTTAATTTTTTTCATACCTTTGTCATATTCCATTCTTTCTTTGTGTTGTGTTTTTAAGAAATTATTGCTGCTTTCCAATGACAGTTCCTTAAGTTCTTTGATCACTTTATCTGAAAAGATGTCAACATTGTCTTTCGGCATAACAGGGCAAAATGTGGACCTAGGTTTGAAATTGGTTTGATGGGTTTTGTTTATGTTGATGCCTGCATGGATTGCTGCATCTACCGCCCCCATATTCCTTGTTTCCTCTTCGTTATCCAATTCTGCCATGTCTCTTATAAAGTCCATGTCGGCTATATTCCAGTTGTTTTGCGCATCATTAGTTGATATGTCCTCATTTGAATTGCTGCTTTTGTCTTGTGCGTTACAAAATAATTTTCTCAGCTTCAATTTTTGTATGAATTGGTGTAGAACTATGCGGGTTTGTGTGTACTCAAAGTTTGTCCTTTTACAGTACGATAGGCCAAGTGTCAATGTTTTTTCTTCTTTTGTTGTCAAAGCCATATTTAATAAATTAATGACTGTGTTGTTTTCTTCACTTTGTGCTTCCATTATCGTTTGTTGCATTTTCTGTATTTTCGTTTTTTTGGTTTTTGTTGCTTTGCGTTTGCCCCATCTCCTGTCTTTTCGTTTCTTGCTCCTTGACTAGTGGCACTGCTTACAAAGAGTATTATATAAAAGAAGCGATGCGTCAGCTAAGTGACACCGACAATTACAAGAAGTTGAGCAGAAATCCAATCAATGACATGATATTAGATCTAGATAATCGTCTTAAAAAGTTGCAAGAATCAGGCCTTTTAAGTGACAATGAAGTACAATTCCTCAGTAACCAAAACCCCATTACTCCGACGTTATACTTTCTCCCGAAAGTCCATAAGACATTGAACAAACCTCCAGGGAGACCCATTATCTCTAGTTGTGGGTCTCTTTATGAGAATGTCGCAAACTATGTGGACCACTTCCTAGCCCCAATTGTACCTACCTTACCCTCGTATATAAAGGACACGGGGGATTTCCTCAGACAACTGATGGACATTGGATGGATGGATGGTTACCGGCTGGTGACCATCGATGTAATATCTCTTTACACCTCGATAAATCATGAACTGGGCCTAACAGCAATACAATATTTCCTTAAACAAAAACCCATTGAACAATTGAAACACTGCAGTATGCTAGTTGAAATTATAGAGATGTGCCTTAGAAATAATGTATTTCTTTTCAATACAGTGCATTATTCTCCAAGCTGTGGTACAGCAATGGGAGTTTCCTTCTCTCCAAGCTACGCCAACCTAGTGATGGGTTGGTGGGAGAAAATGGTAGCTTGGAGAGAAGGAAATGACCACTACGTAGCCAGAGTGGTTCTCTGGCTGCGTTTTATAGACGATCTATTTATCATATGGAACGGATCAAACGCTGAGTTCCTGGAGTATATGGAAATCCTTAACAATAACGATGTTGGATTGAAATTTACACACTCCATAAGCACCAGTGAGATAATATTCTTGGACACGAAAGTCTATGTGAACAATGGCCAGCTGGAAACAACAGTCCACAGAAAAGCTACTGCTACCAATAGTATCCTTCATGGAAAGAGTTTTCATCCTGAGGTGCTGAAAAAGAACATACCCTATGGTGAATTCATCAGGATGAAAAGGAATTGTTCAAATCAAGGAGAAATGAATATCAAGTTCAAAGAAACAGCTGCCAGGTTCAGTAAAAGAGGGTATAAACAAAGTGACATTCAACGAGGTGAAAAGAGAGCGGGAGAAAAAAGTCGAAATGAAACATTGATCCCAAAAAAAGAATCACACCAAGACTCAACCATAAGGGAACCAATCAGAATGATACTTACATACAGTAAAGAGAGCCACAAAATACGTAAGATATTGAAAAAATATTGGCACGTCTTGCAAAAGGACCCTGATATTGTCAAAGAACTTGGTCAACATCCACAGATGACATTTAGGAAAGCGCCATCTTTGTCGGACAAATTGGTTAAAAGCCATTTTGAGAAAAAGAAAAAATCAAACAATTGGCTGCAAGAAAGACAAAATGGTTTCACAAAATGCAGCCAATGTAAGGCGTGTCAAGTGGTACGAAATTTAACAAAACTAAAGGATCCCAAGGGAAAGATTTTTAATGTGGAGAGCACGATCACCTGCAAAACAATGCATGTGGTGTATATATTATAATGCTTCTGTGGTAAAAGATACATCGGAAGCACGATTTGCTAATTGAATAAACGAATACTGGAACTAATAGGAGAAATAGAAAATCGCGACCAAAGTTATGCAATGGCCAAACACATGTTGACCCATGAAAAAAAGTCATGGAAAAATATAACCTACAGTGGGATGGCAACAGTGCCAATAAAAGAAAGAGGTGGCAAAAGACTGATGACACTGCGTCATCTTGAATCTAGATTAATCATTCGCTTTAAAACAAAGATCCCCTATGGATTGAACGGGGATGAGGAACTTTATGTGCACCTTTGAGCATATCTACCCTCCATATTAAAAGAACTGGCTAATTTTGACCAACAGACAACAGAGAACTTACGAGGAAACGTGTAACGGACACATACCCTGGGCACTAAGTCCCTAAACAAGAAAATAAGTACGCAATAGTTGACTCCATCTAACTAAGGGAACTCAATAGTAAAATGCCCTTAAAGTTTTTTTTTAAAAAGTGGGTTCATAAATGCAATGATACAAATAATGCTGTAAGAAGTGAAAATCAATGAGCTTCCATTCGACTCACTAAGAGATTATTTAAATGTGGAGAATCAAGCGCTGCGATCACAACGAACTAAGTTGATGATAAAAATAGATTGGGTTATGGCAAATACACATCCTTGTAAACATTGCCAGAGACTATTCAACGTTAACCTATGCACATAAGAATGTCACGTGAAAAGCTAATAACTGAAACTATGTATTAGAAAAGTAAAAATAATTTTATTATGAATAACAACTACCAGACCCATAATGCATCATAACAGTGCAGATATGACTAACTGGTATAAAAGACTGAAAGTAAAGTAGGACAAATGTTTGTAACCGTGAGCAAGATCATGAGATCGAAACGCGTAGGTTGAAGTGATGTGTGCTGTAATGGCACAACGATAAATAAAACCTGCTGAAATCATTTCCTGGAGGAGTGCGAGTATAATTTCTTGGTGGTGAATTAATTGTCAGGGGAAGCCCGTCCCTGCAACTCGCACCAGCTGTGTGATAGCGTGCCTTCTGTACAGGGATGATTGCCTTGGTGAGCAAAATATATATATATATATATATATATATATATATATATATATATATATATATATATATATATATATATATATTGCGCTCAAACTTTTCGTATCTTTACAGAAAAGGCACAGCACTCAAGGAGGGTTGTAGAAACCACAGAAAGGTTTATTTAGGGAAACTGCACAGACGCGTTTCGGCATGCTGCCTTCGTCAGTGTGTCAATTGCACCAAACAATCAGCATGTTAATAAAGTTTAACTCAATCATGGACACAAACATAGGACTAACCCCTCAAACAACATCATGAGCGCCATATTGGAATGTGTTTCCAAAGCCATATTACATATATGAAAGACTCTTAGCGTCCACTGATGGACTGCGTGTTCATGGTTGGAGGGTCAATTCATTGCATATGTCAAAAGATAACGACAGAGAATAAAGCCGTGGATCGGCTAATGTCCTATGTTAAGATTGTCCCATCATGATTATAATACATTTAAAACGTACCGAGAATAATACATTAGTTCATCAAATCCAAAATATAAACTAATCAAATTGCACAGGCAGTTGCAAAATACATTGATGATACATGTAGAAAATTGGTTCAATTAGTAAATACAATTTACTCATTTAAAAGATTTCATTCATGAGGTCCAATTAGGATAACAGTAACCACATGGCTTATGTGATGTTTTCGCCAACCTGATAACAACTAGATAGATAAATGAATGCAAATCAGACCAAAGAAAAGACCAAAAACCCAAAGAAAAAACAAAAAATTATTATTCTGTATATATGTGAATGTGTATAAAAACACATTGTTCCATATCTTATTCACAAACAAAGCTATGAGATTCATTAGTGTCGGGGTTAGCAGATTGGTAGTGGATTGTCACTGTATGTTTGGGTGGTCCCTTCAGGGATGGTGTATATACGTGAAAGATGTAACATCACTTTCCTAAATGAAACGCCATCTCTTCTCCACTATTGAGCCCTCTGGGATGTTTGGTGGAGAGATCTAAGATGTACCTCGACTCCAACCTGCGGAGTCTTCTCAGGCGATCACCTCCCCTGACGTTGGGTGGGATGATGTCCAACCCAAAGAATTGAAGTTTGTCTCGATCCCTACCGTGTACTTCGGCAAAATGCCGGGCCACCGGGTAGGCGGGATCCCCCTTTTTGATTGCCCGCAAATGCTCTAGTATCCTCAATTTCAGTTCCTTGATTGTACTTCCGATGTAGCGGAGGCCACAAGGGCAGAGTAAGCAGTATACCGCAAATTGAGAACTGCAGGTTATGAACTTTTTGATGGCCATTGTTCTTCCTGTATCTGGTATCGTGTAGGACAGGACTCTTTTGCTGCCAGCACAGGCCTTGCAGCGCCCACAGGGAAAGAATCCTTTTATCTCTTTAAGAGTCTTCGCTTTGGATATGGGTTTCCCCAAGTGACTGGAAACTAGCATGTCTCCTATAGACCTCGCTTTACTGAATGTCAACAGAGGACATGCCGGTAGGTCTTCCTTCAATACGCTGTCTGTTTGCAAGATATGCCAGTTCGATTTTAGCATGGCTCTGAGATCATTAGCACCAGATGAGTAGGGAGTGATCAACCTAAATTTCCCCTTGTTGGTAGCTGCATTCTTCTCACGGCCACCTCCTTGGGTTATGGCGGTGAGTAGAGTCCCCCTCGGAATCTTTCTCACCTTCCTGAGTGTGTTTTGTAACAATTCCTCACCATAACCCCTGATTGCAAAGCAAGCTAAGCATTCCGAGGCAGCCGCCTCGAAATCTGAGTCTCTCGAGCCATTCCTTCAGAGCCTCAAGAGTTCCCCGTAAGGAATGCTCCTCACAAGTTGGGGAGGGTGGCTGCTGCTGGCAAAGAGTGTTGAATTGCCAGCAGTCTCCTTTCTATAGAGTGCAGTGTGAAGAAGGTCTCCCTCAGCAAACACCCTCAGGTAACTAATACCATTACCGTGACCACACCCTTCAGACCTAAATCTAGATACAGACCACAGTTATCACGGGATAATATAGATCTGTTCCATGACATGGTTAACAATGACATGCTTAAACTTCTTAACAGACCTTTGGGTAAACAAAACATTACACCAGAAATGAGGGCGGCACTAATGGAATTAAAGAATGACGACTTAATCGTCATAAAGCCCTCTGATAAGGGAGGAAATGTAGTTTTGTGGGATAAGAAAATGTATATCAATGAAGCAATGCGGCAGCTATCTGACACCATATGCTACACTAGAGTGGACCATACCTATTTGATTAAACTACAGAACAGGGTACATCAAAACATTCGTGAGTGGGCGAGTGAGAAGTTGCTGAGTTGGGATGAGACTAAATTTCTTATCAATGAAAATCCTACTACTCCTACATTTTACCTTTTACCAAAGGTACATTAGAACCAGACACAACCACCGGGGAGACCCATAGTGTCCTCTATCAATAGCCTTTTAGAAAATGTTTTGCATTACGTGGACTATTTCCTTAAGAACTATGTCGAAGATCTCACCTCACACCTAGAAGACACCAAAGACTTCCTACAAAAAGTAGAGAATATAAATTGGGAGTCTCATTTTTGGTTAGTGTGTTTAGATGTGGAGAGCTTATACACATCCATCCGACACAGGGATGGTTTGAGGGCATGCGAGTACTTTCTAAGAACAAGGAGTAGACATCTGGAAGCACACTCAAAAATGTTACTCCAAATGATAGAACTATGTTTGGAGGAAAATGTTTTTTTGTTTAATGGGTCATTGTTTAAGCAAATCCAGGGCACTTCGATGGGCACCTGCTTTGCCCCCAGCTATGCCAATTTATTGGTAGGCTGGTGGGAGGAGCAGGTGCTCAGAAGTGATGACCTGGAACACTGGACCACCTGCATAAATGTTTGGCTCCGCTATATCGATGACGTTTTTTTTGTATGGGAGGGGAGAGAACAAGAACTATTGAAGTTTGTGGATGCACTCAATTTGAACTGTCTAAATCTGAGATTTACTATGCAAGACAGTCAATAGACCATTGATTTCCTTGACATTAAACTTAAAATTGTCGAGAATAAGATCGAGACAGAAATTTTAAGGAAAGAAACAGCTGGAAATTCTGTACTCCACTCCAATAGTTGTCACCCCCCCAGCTTTAGATGGGCAATTCCTTTTGGCGAGTTTCTACGGGCCAAGAGAAATTGCAGTACTAATGAAACGTTCATGAAACACAAAAAGAAAATGCATGAAAGGTTCACTATGAGAGGATACCACCCGAACATGCTCAAGAAAGGAGAAGAGAGAGTGGCCCTAATCGATCGTAAGGATGCATTGTTTAAAACATCAGAATCCAAACATTCAACATCTACAGCTCCTATAAGACTAATAACAACTTACAACACCCAATCCTCCGCATTCAGCCGGATAGTGAGAAAGAGATGGGACATCCTCTTACAGGATAAAGTTTTAAAGGATAGATTAGATCCACACCCGTCAATAACTTACAGGAAAGGTAGATCCATCAAAGACCTTATAGTGCAAAGTCACATAGAAAAGAAGAAAACATGGCTTGCAGCAAAGGGAGGATTTTTCAAGTGTGGAAAATGCAAAGCCTGTAGCCACAGTTCGAATGTGAGGGAGGTAGAACTCAAGAGAGTGAAGAAAAAATGAAAAATCAATAAGAACATCCAATGTACCACAGACCATGTTTTTTATGAGGTAACTTGCCCTTGTGGCAAATGGTACATTGGTTCAACTACCTTCCCTGTTAAAAGTGAATCCTTGAGCACTGGCGTGCAATCACGAAGAAAGAATTTCGCTTACAGCACGGCTAAACATTTCCACCAACACCATGATGGGGATTGGACTAAGGTGAAGTTTTTCGCCCTTGATTCAATTCTGAAACATGTAAGAGGAGGAGACCGTTTAACAGCATTACGCAGAGCAGAATCCAGGTTCATTTTACAGGCAGACTGTATCGTACCTTTTGGGATGAACATTGATGAGGAGATGTACGTACACTTATGAATTATCTGACCGAGACCTTCTAAATCCCCTTCTTGATACTCAGATTCCATGACAAATCTGATTTTAAACTGTTTATTATTATTTATACTGAAATCCTTGGTGTTTTGTTGATGTTCTACTAAGTTTGGTTAACCAAATGTAATGAGGAAATCATATCGTATGATAAGGTTAACAGAGAACAGGGCATGACTAAGTTGTTTTTCATAATTACTTGTCTATATTTATGAATCTAATCGCAACTCTTTCCCTTTTCATCTCTCTAGAAACTGTGCTGTCGCCGAAGGAGTAATACAAACCACAAATAGAGAATAATGTTACGAGCACCACTATTCCACGAAAACTTACAAATTACGACTAAGAGCACGGGATAGCATTTTTTGAATGAACCAGCAATAAGGGATGATGAGAATGAATTTACTTGATTTCTTTTTGAATATTTTTGGAAATAAAACTTTTTTAGACAAGTTAGAACTCATAAACTTTTTTCATATAGTAATAAGAATGGATATATGGGGTGGGAAATCAAATCAGAATATGAATATATTGGGGACAATATTGATATATAGGTTTTTCTAACCTATAAATTGGGGTACTATACCCAAATCACCCTTTAATCCTCCTCTCTCTTCTTCCATTCTCTTTCTCCCCTCTCATATCTCTATCTTAGATATTCTTTTTCTGCCCGGTTTCTCACCTTCTTACTTGTTCCTTTTAACATCTTTCCTCCACATTGTAAAAATAGGTCCTATACCATTATGCGAGCTTCGCTTCTAATTTTGTGTTATTACAAAAACCAAATACTGTTTTACACCAAACACTTGGAAGACGTGCACTAGTTATTTTATTAATGTTTTAATTTATTAATTGCACTGTTAAAACTTCCGTGTGAAATTGTAAACACGGAGGCTTTCTTCCTTTTCTATTGTTTACTTGCTATAACTACGGATTAACTGAAATGGTGGTCATGTGACCAAGAGCCTGTGAGCTAGAATCGCGTCTGTTTGTGCCCGAATAAATATCTGAATCGTACCTGGCTGGTGTGGCTTGTCGTCCTTTTGTTGAAACAAGGAGGAATTTGTGGATATATATATATGTCATGTGATCAAGGCAGGGATCTGCCGAAACGCGTCGTGGCTGATGTGGTTGCACTTTAATAACTGATTAAAAAAAGAAGCACTCATTCGGGTCTACCTCGTCTTTTGCTGGTGTGGCTGTTTGGTTTCGTGGAGGCCAGGACGAGCTCTTGCAACATATATATATATATATATATATATATATATATATATATATATATATATATATATATATATATATATATATATATATATATATATATATATATATATATAACTGGAGGCTGCAGTATGCAAGGGGACACAGAAAGGACTCATCCTGTTTCATTTTGCTCCATGACCCGCCCGATTCACCTGAAGCCCGCACCGCAATCATCAAACACTTACTCCCCCACACCACCATAATACGAGGCATGCTGGGACTTGGAGTTCGTCTCACCACACACGAACTCTGATTGGTGCGCAGACAGCTTAAGGAGGAGGGGATTAGGTGCCGGCGGATATTTCAAACAGGACGAGAATATTAGGGATGTGTTCTTTGCAGCTGAAGACGCTGAGGAAGGCTACTTGCCGAAATGCATCCGCCAGAGCTGGAACCTTGTGAAATAAAGCGGTGTCCACCCTGTTCTCCCCTGGTGGCCTCTGTTCTTTTTCGTTGAAAAGGATTCTCCTTATATATATATATATATATTTCTTCTGGAGAAGGAGGAGTAGTAGATATATATATATATATATATATATATATATATATATATATATATCCAAGATTCCTTCTCGCTCCTCTGCAAGCCTCTTTGTACGGCGAAGGATCACAGCACCACGTCAGAAGGTTTGTCAATCCAAAAAAGTGCTTTATTCAAACATAGTGCAGATTACAAACAGTAGAGGATGGTCAATATATATATATATATATATATATATATATATATATATATATATATATATATATATATATATATATATATATATATATATATATATATATATATTTATATATATATTCCGCTCCGTGGGGTTGTCCTTTTTGGACAACCCCACGGAGCTGAATATATATATATATATATATATATATATATATATATATATATATATATATATATATATATAATGTGTGGTCATTGAAATGTTTTCCATGTTTACTACTAAGAAAGATAGCACAACCAATCATGTGTCCCCAAGAGTTTGCACTTGCACTTTAAAAACAGCTTGTCCCACCCCTAGCGTCATGTGACCAAGGCTTCTGAGCAGGCCTAAACGTTATGCTGGTGGCGATGCATCAAAATTAAATAAAAAAAACTTTCTTCACCTGATGACTGGGTCAGCTTTCGTTTGTCTGGATCGGCGGTCCCCCGGGACATTGGGGTTTGCTGGTTTTCGCTGAACGAGTGCAGCTTGATATATATATATATATATATAAAAACAATTGGAGTTTTTTGCGGCACAGCAATGCAGTGCACAAGTGTCTTTGTCAAATTGGCGTGTAATACCCAACGCCCCCTATGTCAACAATGTCTTTCTTCTCAGTCCATGATGACAACAAACGTATTTCTGGGGCGTGGTGTTGGGTATGTTGTTGTTTTGTTATTGCACAATAAATGGATTGGTGTGCTGCATTCCTTCATACGCTAGGCTAGATTTTGCATAATAATATTGGGAGGCTTTTGCCACCACATGCTTTCACCCGCACAGGCACCATCAAGCTTGTAAGTCTTTTTTTATTAGGTCTCGCCCACGCAGTGCGCATACGCTACATGGGAAAAAGACCTTTTGGAATCGATTTACTTTTCGCCCTAAAAACGTGCACGCGTTGTATTGCTTTCAATGGCAACGCGTGCATGTTTGGCGATTCCCTTGCTGGAGCAAGCTCTGGCGGCATGTGTTAGCAATTATCGCTTCTGGTGCTGCTCGCTCCCATAAGGGAAACGCTTTCACTTTTGCTGACACGTTTTTTTTAACTTTTAGCGCGAGGCGCACTCCCTTGTTTATTACCTTTCAGGGTACTTAAATGGGACAGAACGCGTTTTAGCAATCATTTCTTGAGCCAAAGCCTTACCTATACATTGCCAAAGCTGGAAGCTTCAATACTACCGTTGCTGACATATACGGTAAGTTACAATACAAGCTACATCTTGTACTTTTGCAGTTTTAATGCTTGCTTCCATACTTTTTAAAATAAAACAAAAAATGCTCTTTTTGCTAGAATTTATTATGGAGCTTTTATCAAGCATTGCTAATATACCAAACCCTTTTTGGAGCACATTATATTATTGCTTATATTATCACGCTTGCCTGATAGTTGCGCAGCAAAGTTAGTAAAATGACGACTTATGGTTTTATGGGATTAAGTGTAGCTGGACGTCCGGTGTTTTCTCTTATATGTTTATGAGTACGTACATGTTGTGTTTTTATCTTGCTAATTCGCTCTTATTATTGTGGGTATTTCTACAGCCAAAATAGTAACACAGTAGCACAGGTATGGAAACAGAAAACTACACTTTTACAGATGTTAATTAGCTTTGTTCATTGGGGTATTTAATGTGGCTGGGCGTGGGAGTTTAACATTGCTGTGCCTTTAATATTTCTTTTCCGGGCCAATAGCAATATCGTGCACTTAGCTGCACGTACAGGTCCGGTTTTTATTTCACAAACCGGCGGCTTTATTGTGAGTTTTTTATGGTGGACCGCAACAGTAGCAAAACACAGGAGGTACAGAAACGGAAAGGTCGGCTTTCACATTGAGTGAATTTCTTTTATTAATTTTGGGATTATATGTAGTTGGGCATTGGTTGTTTAGCCTACGTTTAATAGTTAGAGTTCCAGGGTCCATAGCAAGATGCCTTACTTAGGGGGACATAGAGGTTCTGTTTTTAGGTTGCTCATCTTTGCTTACTGTTCAATGTTTTCAGGCAGGTCACTGTGAAGGCGATACACCCCATCATTCCCCAGCATTCTCGTCCCCCCATCCTTCCACCTTTCACCTAAAGCTCTGCAACCTGCCCATCCACCAGCAGCCGGCGCCTCTGTATTCTCCTCCTTCAACCCATCCCACACTGTGCCTGGGCATCGCTTTGGCGACACTATCCCTTCAAACCTCCTGAAGCCCCCCGGCGGCTGCACTCATGCCCCTCCACCCAGGGTGACCAATGCAAAAAGGAGCAAAAATCTCCCTTCCCGGACTAAAGCACCCCCCTCCCCCCCCAAAAGAAAGGCCAGTGGTTGGAACATTAAAGGACTCCGTTTATTGACAGGATGGAACCAACCTCTTTGTTTACATGTGCTACAATTGCGGCACCCGCGCTTTACTTTAACATGGCTACAGTTAAAGCGCGGGTGCTGCGATTGTTAAAAAACTAAATAAATATAAAAAAATCTATTTCTTTGCTTTTTCAACAATCGCGGCACCTGCGCTTCACTAAAGTAAAGCGCGGGTGCCACAATTGTTCAAAAAGGAAAGAAATATATTTTTTTCTATTTGTTGCTTGCGCTGTCGATCCCACTGCATCTTTCTTTGGGTGTCAAGGGGCGGAGGGTCTTTGAAGCTGCAAAGCTGTTACTGCAGGCACCTGGTTCTGCCACAGAGTCTGCATGCCCCACTCCCCACCATTTGTTCAGAGCTCAGCAAAGTACAGGTCTTTTTCTAAGGTACAGCCCTGAATGCTTGTGAATTAAACTACTCTTTTACAGTTACTGTCTTATTTTTAGTTACACTTTGGTTAAATCTATATATAAAGCATGCTGCTCATGCTTCAATGCCTCGTGATAGGTAGTAAGCGCTATATAAATACAAGTCCAAAGTGCTGCATGCATAGTAGGTATTTGTACACGTTTGTTTTATCTGGGGGTGGCTCTATACTCAGTCACGACCCAATCACATTTATTATCAGCAAAACTTGCTTTGTATATTCCTGAGTTTTCTAGTGTTGTACTTGTATTTTATGCGGTTCTTACGCCACTCAAAGTGAGGAACCCATCAGTGTCCAATGGAGAAAAAAAAACACAGGAGGGGGAAATCTAGTTGAGCTATATATAAAGCATGCTGCTAGCGTTTTAGTGCCTCAACATGGCTAGTAAGCGCTACATAAAAATAGAATTACAAAGTGCTGCATGCATTGTAGGTCGTCTTGCACGTTTACAATGCCAATAGCTTTAACTCAAAGAAATGCGAGACCGATTGCATTTCTAATGCTTGTTTATATAATTCCACCAGCAGTGCAGGCAAGAGACCAACGCGTTTCGGCCGTATATACACATACTAGAATTTCTGTGTGTGGTTATCTCAATGTTCAGTGTGCGGTTTCAGTACACCACTTGCAGATAAAGAGATTCACTGATATAAGCATAACTCAGAGGGGGTGGTGAGAGACACCCTCCAGTTTACTTATTTTTTATGAAATGTTGCAGTTTCCTTTTGGGGTTTAGAAAATCTGCTGATTGTGATCCCAATATTTTCGTGGTGGCACAAATATTACCCTATTCCATTAACAGGTTATATTGACTGGCTAATTTAACTGGCTAATGTGAAAATGATGAGCCAATTGACACATCTTAAAAAATCTAGTAGATCTGGGGCTAGGCGACGTCCTCCTTACATGTGATTTTCCTCCAGTCCAACCAATCTTTAAGAACCTAGAGATGTGAAGCTATTTCTCCTAGTTTTCTCTCCCTCTCTAAATCAACTCAGTGCTCACCAAACCCTCTCCATTCAGTGCTGATTACAATCATGCCAACATTTTAGAAGGGGAAAGTGGGATATTTCAAAAAACTTAATCGAGAGAATGTATTTCACCCACTGACTTCTAATGAAATAGAGGGAATTTCAGGTGGAAGAAAGCCAAAATAAAACTTTTTTTGCTTTAAAAATAGCAAGTTTTCTGCCTGATTTGGGTATATTGGCAGGTACGTGATTAAGCGGAACTGTATTGAATGTAGCAATAAAAAAACTACTCTATCCTTACCCAAATAAGACACTTAGAGCAAGCAACTGCTGTTCATAGATTGAGAACGAAAAAAGATATCCCTAGTGAACCTATGCAAGACAACAAATTGTACTTAATGTAATTAAAGGACCCAAATAGAGGATCGCTCCACTCATTCACTGACTAATCACCTCAACAACAGTCTTGTCGTGTATCATTTATTAGTATAAAAATATATTTGTACAAATACAATTAATTCATTAAAAAGCACTCATTTGAGAGCTAATCCTATAAAAACACTCATAAAAATACACTTGAACAATATATGAAATACAAACTATAAAAACACAAATTTCAAATAGGGCAGTACATTCCATTGGCATTGATAGGACTCAAAGATAAAAGGAAAAAAGATGAAAAGAAAGGATGAAAGCAGAAAAAGGAGAGACATACAAATGACATAAAACTTGTCAATGAGCGTTGCACGTTATGAGGTTACATTAACACCAAATCCTGACAATCTATAATTATTGTTCTGCAAAATTGGTGTTTATTTCCCTTAATCGTGCAGTAGAGCGTTGACGCGTTTCGATGGTCTTATTGATTGGTTACCATCTTTATCAAGACTATTTTAATTAGTCTCTCCCACTAAGTTCGGCACTGGATGGTTGCCCTTGCTGTCACAGAACTCCTGCGGATAAACATATTGCCGTCAGTGTCTTACTTGTCATACATTTAAAAGCAGACAGCTTTTCTAGTTTTTGACAATTCTCATCTCAGAACATGTCTATAATGGTCAAGGTGCTCAATATCATCACATTTCTCATCTCTATATTTAAACCAGTTTTTTTGGACCAGTGAACTTACAATTTTACAGAACCATATATCCACAGTTACAGAGAGTGAAAGATCTACCTTTCTACTATACACAGAATGAGATATTTTTCACAATTTAACGAGGTTCACAGTCTGATGTACATATTAAATTCCGCCCTTCTTATGTACTTCGCTGTTTTGCCCATTCGGGCAGGATTGTATAAAAAACTATGCTGTTGCTTTATTATTTTCTAATATCATTCTGTACCCTCACTGCAACATCGCAATGTTATTATTCTGTATAAATTTATTTTACCTTTCACATGTTACTGGGTCTTATATATATATTCAGCTTAAGTGGTCGGATGTTCTTTCCCCAAGTCATACTCTAAAAAAATGAATACACTGGCATTAGCTCTGTACGTTTAGTCACTCTACTCTCCAAATGTCCCTAGTTAGCTGCATGCTAGTATTACCGTTATAGGTTCTGTTCCTGATCCTGATTTTATTTGTCCTAGGTTCAAAAAATCCCTTTCACTCGTTTTTCATAGGCTCATCCCTGTTGGGTTTTCTGCATTTGAAGATATAAAAGTATGGGCCAGTTTAGTATTACTCATTATTACAGCTGTTTATCATGTTTTCATGGCATTTTGGTATTTTATAATTTACCTTGGATTTATCTTCAGCTTTATTGAGGGGTCAAGTGCTACACTGTTCCCTTTGCGTTTTTCCGTGGGACTTTCCAGTGCGCCAGTCTGTTGGTTTGATTATGTAGAAGAGGGCTATATTGTTTATTATTGTTACCTTTATTTTTTTGTTATTATAAATTTGAACCCCTTCATTCCCCTACTTACAGATTAAAAGTCTGTTTTTCCTCTTACGGGGTGGGTATCTTTTCGCTGGCCGTTTCTATTAAAAAAAAAACAGATAGAACTGTTTGTTAATTTTATGTTAGAGTTGCAGGTCGGGGTTCCCTAACTAACTCTGTTAGCCGTCCGCTTGGTAAGAGCTCTTACCTGAGAAAGGCAGAATCTTCGTCTCCCACACCCCTCGTCCTTCACGATCAGTCGGTATCTCTCGCTGCCCGCCGGTCGTCTCACGTCCAATTAAACGAAGAGACCGTTACCCGTTTCTGGTTGTTTTTAAATATCGCGTTCTATTTTGCGATTGGGCAAGGCTCACTGGTTTCAGGTGAGCGCTAAAAGGTGCTTGATTCTGGGCGGCGAGATTTCCTCCTTTGTTTACTTCCGCTTTTACTATGAGTTCCAAGCCTCGTTTTCGTAAGCGGCCATCTTTGATATTCTCGCATGAAATGGGACGCCTTATTTGTTCCATTCACTGCTAACATTCTTGTTATTCCCATTCTCTTGCTTCATACTCTGGTTTATAGTCGCCTAATATCGTTATTCTCATCATTATCATATATCTACTAATACAACAACAATTTATTTCTTTTTGCTTAATAGCCTAATAAATGTTATTGTTTTATTTGTTTATCAACGAGTCACTTCTTATGCTCTAAGTTCAGCAGCTATCTAGTTTAAGTGCCTTATGCTCTGGGTATACCTAGATTTTACATACACTTATCTAAAGGGTGCATCCAAATAGATTTTAAAGGGCATCAGTTGTTGTAGATGTATAATGTTCCCTGTCTTACATGTGTAAGGTGGCATAGTATCCAGAAACACGACCAGGCTTAAATCTAATCATTGATTTGCCACGATTCTCATCCAGTCCTCTCTGGAATTTAATCCTTTGTTTATCGTGTCCAAGTATATCATGAACCACTGTTCTTGTGATTTACGTATCATTTCAACATTGCCACCTCTTCTGCTCACGCTCACCTTTTCCAGGATATACCATGTGAATTCATTGCATCCATGTTTCTTCATTTTGTAATGGTCTGTTAGGGGAGCGTTTTCTTTTAGATTTTTAATTGCTGATCTGTGTTCCAGTAGTCTAGTCCGGAGTTCCCTCCCTGTCTCGCCTACGTAGCCGTGGCCACATGGGCAGATTAAGAGGTACACTACACTCTTACTTCTGCAGTTATTTAGACTCTGAGGGTTCAATATTTTTCCATTGAAGTTGAATGTTTTACATTCAATGCAGTTTGGGCAAATGGAACATGATCCGCATTTATAATTGCCTTGTGCCTTCTTATTGCCTGTCAAAGTGCTTTGGGATGGACCCCTGGAGTTTTTATAAGTATGTACCAATGCGTTTTTAATTGTCTTATTCCTCCTGAAGGAAAATAGAGGTTTTGGCATTGGTGTCGACAATTCGCTGTTCAGAATTTTCCAGTTTCGGTTCACGATATTTTTTAATTTGTTACTTAGACCTGAGTATTGGCTGACAAAAACTATTCTATTTGCTGTCTTATCTGTTTTCTCTTTGTTCATGTCTAAGAGGGCCTCCCTATTATAAAATCTAGCCCTTTTCAGGGATGATATAATTCGTTTTTTTGGATAGCCTCTATCTAGCAATTTCTTCTCTGTGATCTCTGCATGATGATAAAAGTCATCTAGGTTCGTACAGTTCCGCCTTAAACTCAGAAATTCCCCAAAGGGTTTAAGGCGGAACTGTACGAAAACAGATAAGACAGCAAATAGAATAGTTTTTGTCAGCCAATACTCAGGTCTAAGTAACAAATTAAAAAATATTGTGAACCGAAACTGGAAAATTCTGAACAGCGAATTGTCGACACCAATGCCAAAACCTCTGTTTTCCTTCAGGAGGAATAAGACAATTAAAAACGCATTGGTACATACTTATAAAAACTCCAGGGGTCCATCCCAAAGCACTTTGACAGGCAATAAGAAGGCACAAGGCAATTATAAATGCGGATCATGTTCCATTTTCCCAAACTGCATTGAATGTAAAACATTCAACTTCAATGGAAAAATATTGAACCCTCAGAGTCTAAATAAATGCAGAAGTAAGAGTGTAGTGTACCTCTTAATCTGCCCATGTGGCCACGGCTACGTAGGCGAGACAGGGAGGGAACTCCGGACTAGACTACTGGAACACAGATCAGCAATTAAAAATCTAAAAGAAAACGCCCCCCTAACAGACCATTACAAAATGAAGAAACATGGATGCAATGAATTCACATGGTATATCCTGGAAAAGGTGAGCGTAAGCAGAAGAGGTGGCAATGTTGAAATGATACGTAAATCACGAGAACAGTGGTTCATGATATACTTGGACACGATAAACAAAGGATTAAATTCCAGAGAGGACTGGATGAGAATCGTGGCAAATCAATGATTAGATTTAAGCCTGGTCGTGTTTCTGGATACTATGCCACCTTACACATGTAAGACAGGGAACATTATACATCTACAACAACTGATGCCCTTTAAAATCTATTTGGATGCACCCTTTAGATAAGTGCATGTAAAATCTAGGTATACCCAGAGCATAAGGCACTTAAACTAGATAGCTGCTGAACTTAGAGCATAAGAAGTAACTCGTTGATAAACAAATAAAACAATAACATTTATTAGGCTATTAAGCAAAAAGAAATAAATTGTTGTTGTATTAGTAGATATATGATAATGATGAGAATAACGATATTAGGCGACTATAAACCAGAGTATGAAGCAAGAGAATGGGAATAACAAGAATGTTAGCAGTGAATGGAACAAATACCGCGTCCCATTCCATGCGAGAATATCCAAGATGGCCGCTTACGAAAACGAGGCTTGGAACTCATAGTAAAAGCGGAAGTAAACAAAGGAGGAAATCTCGCCTCCCAGAATCAAGCACCTTTTAGCGCTCACCTGAAACCAGTGAGCCTTGCCCAATCGCAAAATAGAACGCGATATTTAAAAACAACGAGAAACGGGTAACGGTCTCTTCGTTTAATTGGACGTGAGACGACCGGCGGGCAGCGAGAGATACCGACTGATCGTGAAGGACGAGGGGTGTGGGAGACGAAGATTCTGCCTTTCTCAGGTAAGAGCTCTTACCAAGCGGACGGCTAACAGAGTTAGTTAGGGAACCCCGACCTGCAACTCTAACATAAAATTAACAAACAGTTCTATCTGTTTTTTTTTTTATAGAAACGGCCAGCGAAAAGATACCCACCCCGTAAGAGGAAAAACAGACTTTTAATCTGTAAGTAGGGGAATGAAGGGGTTCAAATTTATAATAACAAAAAAATAAAGGTAACAATAATAAACAATATATCCCTCTTCTACATAATCAAACCAACAGACTGGCGCACTGGAAAGTCCCACGGAAAAACGCAAAGGGAACAGTGTAGCACTTGACCCCTCAATAAAGCTGAAGATAAATCCAAGGTAAATTATAAAATACCAAAATGCCATGAAAACGTGATAAACAGCTGTAATAATGGGTAATACTAAACTGGCCCATACTTTTGTATCTTCAAATGCAGAAAACCCAACAGGGATGAGCCTATGAAAAACGAGTGAAAGGGATTTTTTGAACCTAGGACAAATAAAATCAGGATCAGGAACAGAACCTATAACGGTAATACTAGCATGCAGCTAACTAGGGACATTTGGAGAGTAGAGTGACTAAACGTACAGAGCTAATGCCAGTGTATTCATTTTTTTAGAGTATGACTTGGGGAAAGAACATCCGACCACTTAAGCTGAATATATATATAAGACCCAGTAACATGTGAAAGGTAAAATAAATTTATACAGAATAATAACATTGCGATGTTGCAGTGAGGGTACAGAACGATATTAGAAAATTAATAAAGCAACAGCATAGTTTTTTATACAATCCTGCCCGAATGGGCAAAACAGCGAAGTACATAAGAAGGGCGGAATTTAATATGTACATCAGACTGTGAACCTCGTTAAATTGTGAAAAATATCTCATTCTGTGTATAGTAGAAAGGTAGATCTTTCACTCTCTGTAACTGTGGATATATGGTTCTGTAAAATTGTAAGTTCACTGGTCCAAAAAAACTGGTTTAAATATAGAGATGAGAAATGTGATGATATTGAGCACCATGACCATTATAGACATGTTCTGAGATGAGAATTGTCAAAAACTAGAAAAGCTGTCTGCTTTTAAATGTATGACAAGTAAGACACTGACGGCAATATGTTTATCCGCAGGAGTTCTGTGACAGCAAGGGCAACCATCCAGTGCCGAAATTAGTGGGAGAGACTAATTAAAATAGTCTTGATAAAGATGGTAACCAATCAATAAGACCATCGAAACGCGTCGACGCTCTACTGCACGATTAAGGGAAATAAACACCAATTTTGCAGAACAATAATTATAGATTGTCAGGATTTGGTGTTAATGTAACCTCATAACATGCAACGCTCATTGACAAGTTTTATGTCATTTGTATGTCTCTCCTTTTTCTGCTTTCATCCTTCCTTTTCATCTTTTTTCCTTTTATCTTTGAGTCCTATCAATGCCAATTGAATGTACTGCCCTATTTGAAATTTGTGTTTTTATAGTTTGTATTTCATATATTGTTCAAGTGTATTTTTATGAGTGTTTTTATAGGATTAGCTCTCAAATGAGTGCTTTTTAATGAATTAATTGTATTTGTACAAATATATTTTTATACTAATAAATGATACACGACAAGACTGTTGTTGAGGTGATTAGTCAGTGAATGAGTCGAGCGATCCTCTATTTGGGTCCTTTAATTACATTAAGTACAATTTGTTGTCTTGCGTAGGTTCACTAGGGATATCTTTTTTCATACTGTTAAAGTACCCCATTCGCTTGGTGTTCAAGGGGTCTCTCTCAAATTTCTACACATAGATTGAGAACAACTGGCTACAGAAAAAAAGTCAAAGAAAGAACCCGCAAAACGATGTTGACGGCTATTTGTATAATCAATAAATCTACAAGCTCACCAAGAATTATTAGATTTGTTAAAGGTTTTTTACCCATCGGTTGAAGCAGTCATAACCGCCACTTTCCCACCATGCACAGCGCTCCACACTACTGTGCTGCTGTTTAGCCTCAGTAGGGAGCGAAGATTCATCAGCGCTGACTGTCGATGAATTCCAAGAGATGTGATAAAAGAACTGAATCTGCTTCTTGCTCCCATGATAGACACCATCTTACTGTAGAATGAAAATACAAAAATTGATTAAGGGAATGTTTAATATATATGTTATAGTTATACTTAGCAGCACACTAGATTATCTCATGTATTATTCTAATGTCTGTAACGGGTAGTTCAGTTGTTTTGATAACTATATATAAATGTGTTTATACTATAAATTTTCAATAGATAAAAAACGTAAGAAATGCGTAGCCCCCTCTTTTCTCAGTTTAAAAACTCCTCAATAATTTACTTGGTGCCTTACCTGCAACAAAAGTAGATGCACCTAACCTCCCTCTGTGGAACAGGGCAGTTAGGCGGAATCTTTTTTATGGAATAAGTAAATGGTCCAAAGGGAACCCATCATAGAAAAGACAATAATCTCCTATTTCTTCACCTCAATATTTCACTGGCAAAACGAGTAATCCATTGCACCATTTAAAGACCCAAATCACTTGGAAAGAGGCCATTAGCAGTAGTGTTAGTTAGTTACATAAGGGGAATCCTATATGAACCAAAATACTGGGGCCTCATTTGCAAGTCCCATTGAGCAGCCAGTGCTTCACCTTTTATAGCGCACCGGTGGCGCAGTGGGCAGCTCATATTTACTAGGTCACGTAAAGTCCCCCTGCGTGACTTTTCATGGACTTTTAAATATGGACCCCTCTCACGCATTACTCTGTGTAAAAGGGGCGTTCCATGGGTGTTGCTGTGGGGGTTCCCACACAACATCCATGGAACCTGACACATTCCTACATTTACAGTGTTTTGTGAAGCTGAGAATGGTCAGAATCCTATAGTGACGCAACAATTAGAACTACTTTTATTTCTCCTAGTTTTTCCTTTTTCTATGACTAATGCAGCACGCATAAAAAGAGGAAAATCTTTATGCTACCTCTATCCTTTTCTTTTTATACTATTTTCTCAATTTTAATTGTGATTTTTTAATTGTGTTGTAATTTCATGTAATGTTGGTTTGATTAATTTGTGAAGTTTTTTTGTTAAAAAAAATCTGAGAATCAACTTTTTTAATGGTTTTTATCCCTTTTTTTGTTAATAAAATTCATGTCACTGATGATCTTTTGGATATATTTAGTAATCTTTTCTCCTTTGTCACTTTCCCATGAGTTTCAAGTATTGAATTACCTAGGTTGTTATATTTCATAAATTGTGTTTCCCTGACCTAGGAATTACTGTATTCATATATTCAGGGGGTCCTTGTTACTTATAAATATAAAAAGAGGAAAATGCCATCAATGATTTTTTTTGTGCAGGAATGTGTCCATTCCTGCACAAAAACAATCATCCCCGCAACGCAGGCATGCTTGCAACAGGAAGCAAAGGCGCCTGCAATGGCCCATGGCAGCCGATTGTGCTCCATCGCAGGGCAAACCATACGGATAGGTGGTATGGTTGTTAATTCAAATGTACCCATTTGCTTTTAAAATTATGCCCCTCGGCGCAGCAAAATGGCTTAAGGCGCTCGGCTGCGTCCTTTTGTAGTAAATGAGGCCCTGAGATTAGAGGGCAATCAACGTTCTGAATCAACACCAAACATCATATCTGGGGCTGTTCATGTTGTTTATTCCTCTAACCTCTAGGACACACCAGTCCACCCAAGTGTGTGCACAGTACTTACAACATTAAACATGTACAGTAAAGAGAAACACATCCATGCAACACTGCAGCAAACCGCCTCCTCGATCCCTGCAGCTCTCGTGGAAGGCAAGAAATTCCTTCCACTATGTCTAGCAGTGTAACTCATCACACGTCATAGCTTTATTGAGCACGGTTCTCCCTACAGGTGTTATGGATATGCTTCTTCAGCCCCTTCTCTTTCACCCAGAGTAGTTCATCCCAACCAACAGCACTCTACTCATTCCAATGATCTGGTAGCACTCAGCTCTGTCCTATCCATTCACCTTCCCCCCTGTCAAAGACCCCCTCTATATAATGTTTAGGCTCATACAGCCCAGCCTTACAACTGTCTTCATGCATCATTGAAAGTCAAGAGTAGGTAAGTGTTGTACACATAATTATTTTTAAATGCTTAGTCCCTTTCATTCTTCTCTTATATCAAATTTGGAATTTCTCTTCAAAGTGGCAGGCCTCGCCTATCTGTTTCGCAGCAGGCACATACACATGGCCATATCTTTATTACTCTTCTCAGGTCCAGTAGTCAGTCTATGTATTTTTGCAGAATATTATTAACTCCTTGTCCCTAGGGACTGTCTTCGTTATAAGATCTAGAATTTCCTACTTGAGTTGTCCGGCTCTCCTTCTCACTACTGTTGAATATAACTGACCCCTTTTTGTGTTTTCTCTGACTTTGTCAGTTTTTTCATCACAGATGCTCCCAATATTCTAATTGTCTTCATGATGACACACAAATTACTTGTCATAGTGTTGAAATGTCTACTCTAACTAGCTGGGTAATGAGCTACCAAATCACACACATTATACAATGACACCACCATTTACTTGGTGTCTTTTTGTGTATAACTCTACTGCCGCAACTTGTACCAATACTTTGTTTATTCTGAAATGATTGAATTTTGTTAAAGCATATGTACCACATTGTTGAACTTGAAGCGCTGCACAATCTGCACCCATTTATGTTTGAACTTAATGTTCATTGGGAAACTACCTTTTAGGATGTTTAGTGGTTTGTCTCAGGGAATTACTAGAATTGTTTCAGATCTCTCCTATGAAAGCTTATGCACTAGCACATCCACTGTAACTTGCAAGAGAAATTGTTTTTTTTTTTGTTTGGCTTCATCTCACCTATAAGCATATTGCAGAGTATTACAGCCGTTATTGTGGCTCTGGGCTCCCTCCGGCCAACTGCACTTGCTTAGGTATCCCGACCAACTCCTTAAACTGGAGTTAAGGTATCATCATAGGACCGGGTACCTTCACTGTTGATTACCTAAACAGTCTTAAATCCTGGCCCATGTTGATGAGAGGTAGCCAGAGATTAATCCGGGCACTGCTGGAGCCAGCTAGGTTGAGGCGGGCCATTGCAAATGCCGATTTGAGCCAGTCCTCCGTTCTTGGGGGGCTTGGGTCTTTCCACTTCACACAGATTTCTCTGTGTGCCAGCAAGATAAGACATAGTAGTAGTCCTTTATCCCTCAATGCCAGGTCCTTTGTTGAAATACAATTGTCGGCAAAAAAAACTAAAGACCCATTTACCACAATGTTCAAGTCAAAAATCCTGGACAGAAAATTCCCAACCCCTTTCCAAAACAATCCCAACACCGGGCACTCAAAAAAAAACATGGAGGTCATTAGCTTTGGGGGCCATGCATAAGGAACATTTCGGCTCGGGGTCGAGGAAAATTTTGTGATTTTAGCTGGGGTATAGTATACTCTATTGGTAACAAAAAAAATATTCTTCTTTAAACTAGCTAATTTTGTGAATTTATAAAGAAGTGTTAAAGAAGGTTCTAAAAGATCCCCTATTGTAGACTCAAAGGGAGATTGATTCCATGCAGAAGACTGTGTTGGAATATTCTTATCATCTGCTTCAACCAATTTTCTATACCAAATAGAAACTTCTTTCCTCAACAATTGTGGTGATAAAAAAAGAAGCTCTGTGTCCCAATCTCCCCTAACCCCCCCACTCTCCACCTCGAACCAGGATTTTAATTGTAAAAACTTAAATTTGGATATACCAGGGCCTATCCTAGCTCTTAATACCTCCCACGGGTGGATACCATTTACGTCCCCCAGATCTGACCAAATAGAAACTCCAGCTCTCCTAATAGGTACAGTCAATCCGTATTTAAGACAAAGAGGGGCCCCCGGGGAGTCCCAGACAGGGGCATGGTCCGAATAGTAACCTATTCCGCACCTGTTCCTTACTTTGACCTAGGTTGCTAATGCGTTTTTTAGGACCTTCAAACATACTTTAAAAAAAAAATCGATGACCCATATTTATAGACAAACCCTTCTGTGCTATCGCCCCCTTCGTTCTTGACCAGCTCACAAAGCAGTGCCCCCCACGCTGAAGCCGCTGGGTTTGCCAGGAGCATCCGGGTGGCTTTAAATTGAATATGCTACCAAATACCAGCTGAGGCCTGGAACAGCTAGCCCGCCCTTGACCAACCGCCGCCTCAGTTTCTTCCATGACAATCTCACTCTTTTGTCACCCCATACAAAACTCCTGATCTTACTCTGTATTTTCATAATACCCTGCTGGGGGAATGTCAGGGGGACGGCATTAAAAATATAGGTCAGCTTGGGGAGGATAGTCATCTTGACCAGATTTACCTTACCGAATATAGTTAGGGGGAGATTCTTCCATCTTGCAAACAGACGGTCTAATTCCTTTGTGACTTTTCCCAAGTTCAAAGGAGCAATCTTATCCAGTTCTCTAACTATGGTGATGCCTAGATATTTAAATTCCGTACTGGCCTGTCCCCTCCACTGCTCAATATTCCAGCACATTACCTCCATCTTGGAGGAGTTTGCCAGATAACCAGAAATTAATCCAAACTCCCCTAGGAGGGTCTCAACCCTTGGAATAGTTACTACTGGGTTGCTAGTATAAAGAATGATATCATCAGCATATAGTGCTATTTTTGATGAATGCTACTGAGATTTGATAGGGAGAATTTGTTAATCTAGCCTTGTAGCCTGGGCCAACGGCTCTATATATAGGTCAAACAACAAGGGAGATAGGGGACACCCTTGCCTTGTTGCCCTCTGATTCTCAAAGCTAGGAGTGAGCGACCCGTTAATCAGGATTTTTGCTGAGGCTCCCTGGTAGCATTTCTCTTAAGGTGTGAATAAACACGAGCCCAAAGCCCATTGCTTCTAGTACCTCCCAAAGATGAGACCAGCAAACCCTACTGAATGCCTTGGCGGCATCTAAAGCGATCACCGCCAAGGGTTCTGCTCCTACTGTGGCAAGATCAATATTACATTTAAGAACCTGCATTTGCTCCTGTATATAATTTCCGTTAATGAATCCCTTTTGGTCGGAGTTGACCAATCCTGGGGCCAACTTGGCCAATTTGGCTAGTCTCCCTGCTAATATACCCATGAAGATTTTATAGTCGGAATTTAGCAGGGAGATCGGACGATAGGAGACTGCTCTCAGGGGGTCCTTCCCGGCTTTGGGTATTAAGACGATAGTTGCTTCTCTCCATGAACTGGGGATTTTCCCTGTTGAATTATAGATTGACTGAAATAGAGTTCCCAAGACTGGGGTAACCTCGTCGGCCAGATGTTTATATACCTCATTTGGGAGGGCATCCAGACCAGATGTTTTCTTATTTTTGGATACCCTGATTTGAGTTTTTATCTCTTCCAAAGAAATCAAAGAGTGCAGGAGATCTTTACCTGCTTGTGTGAGGGAAGATAGAGATTTGGTGCTCAGCCATGTCCGTATTTGATGTTTTGAGGGACGTAAGTTCTCTTTATATAAGTCTGAGAGAAGGGAGAGCAGGCAATTCTTTATATCCGTTGTTTATAATGATCTCGCAAATATTGTTTTTAGTGTGGTCAGTTCTGGCTTAGTGCTCTTTGCCTTTAAAATCAGCTGCCCATTGCTCGCATTGCCCCTGCAACTATTTGTGCCTTATTTGTGCCTGACTGTATTTGAATCGTAGCGCTATACTGCCTGCTGAGCTGTGCTTTAATTATTAATCGATTGTGCATTGCTGCCTTTAGCTGATTGATTTATTTGTGCCTGATTGTGCCGGTGACGCTTTCCTTTTAATACCGATTGTTGGGGTCTCGTCCTGTGTGGCTTTTGGCTTGCTGCCATTTTGTTGTTTGCTGTTGTGCCTTCCCTGCCCGGCTCTCCACCCCGCTCCCGCCTCCCAGCTGCTCCTCCCTCGCCCCACCCCCTCCACTATCCACTTATGACAGATGCTTTTGCGAGCAGCAGTCACGCGCAGCGGAAGTGCCCCATGCGCGCCGAAGGTGCGCCAAAGGTAAGCCTGTCTATGCCCATCCGCGCCTGGACCGCGCCCAGCGCCGGACCCCCTGGCCCCCGCAATACCCACTCCGCCCGCATAACGTACGACGCCACAACCCTCTCAGCCCTTAACCCCGGCCGACCACCAAACTGCTACCAAGCCACCCCAGGACACACCCATGGACCCTTCACCTGCCACTCCTGCAAGTTCGACTGCATCAGGACCCACACCAAATCCACAAACTCCAAACAGAGCTCCGACACTAACCACCTGAAATGCATCCTGCTCAACACCCGCTCGGTCCACAGACACGCCATTGACCTTTGGAACCTACTCGACACCACATCGCCGGACGTCGCCTTCCTTACAGAAACCTGGATGAACGCCTCATCAGCTCCCGACATCGCCATAGCCATCCCGGACGGCTAAAAGATCATCCGAAAGGACCGCACCAACCAAACAGGAGGAGGCATCGCCATCGTCCATAAGAATACCATCCGCATCACGACCAGTTCCGACGATAACCTCACTACTGCCGAACACCTTCACTTCCAGATCCACACCGACCCCAAGACCACACTCAGAGGCACCCTCATCTACAGGCCAGCAGGACCCCGCACACAATTCAGCGAAGACATCACTGACTTCATCAGCCCACACGCCCTCCCCTCCGAGGACTACATTCTACTGGGAGACCTCAACTTCCACCTGGAAAAGAAAAACGACAGCAACACCACCACCCTTCTGGACAACCTGGCCAACCTCGGACTCGAACAACTTGTTGATACCTCCACCCACTATGCCGGTCACACGCTCGACCCAATCTTCACCTCCAGCAAGCACATCTCCTTCAATCACACCACAGCTCTCCATTGGATGGACCACAGCTGTGTTCACTTCAACTACAAAAAGACCACGACCCACAACCACCCACAACCAATTCCCCGAAGAAACTGGAACAAAATTACCACCCACCAGCTCTTCACATTGCTTCACCAAAACCCTCCTGTCAAATCATCGGACCCAAACCAAGCAGCCACCAACCTCACACAATGGATCACCCACAGCTCCGACGCACTAGCGCCCTTGAAAAACCATCAAATAAAGCAAGGTAGCAAAAAAAGCACCCTGGTTCAACGATGACCTTAAGAAATCCAAGAAGTTCTGTCGCACCCTCGAGAAAGCCTGGAGAAAAAACCCAACCACTGACAACCTGGCCACCTTCAAGAACGCCACCCGCAAACACCACCAACTGATCCGATCCACCAAGAAATCAGCATTCAAGGATCGACTTGACAACAACGCCCACAACAGCAAGGAACTATTCAACATCGTCAAAGAATTTACCAATCCCAACGCCGGCACCAACGACATCACTCCCTCCCAAGAACTCTGCGACTCCCTCGCCTCATTCTTCCACAACAAAATGGCCGACATACATAACAGCTTTGAAAACCAGTCCGGAGACCAGTCCACTCCACCCACCTCCGAACCAAAACCCCTCTCTTACAACCTTTGCGCCTGGAACCCAATCACCACTGAAGACACCATCCGCCTGATGAACTCCATCCACTCAGGATCACCAACCGACCCATGTCCCCACCACATTTTCAACAAAGCAGACTCCATTATCGCACCCCATCTCCAAGAAGTCATCAACTGCTCCCTCAACTCCGCTACCTTCCCGGAAAGCTGGAAACATGCTGAACTCAGCGCCCTTCTGAAGAAACCCACAGCAGACCCCACTGAACTTAAGAACTACCGCCCCATCGCGCTCCTCCCATTCCCTGCCAAAGTCATCGAAAAAGCCGTCAACAGACAACTCGCCGCCTTCCTCGAATCCAACAAATATCTCGACCCCTCACAGTCCGGCTTCCGAGCCAAACACAGCACCGAAACCACCCTCATCTCAGCAACAGACGACATTCGAACTCTACTGGACAACGGAGAAACAGTTGCCCTCATCCTACTTGACCTCTGCGCAGCCTTCGACACAGTCTGTCATAGCACCCTCATACAACGCCTCAGCAACGTCGGAATACAAGGAAAAGCATTGGACTGGATCATCTCGTTCCTCGCCGGAAGAACCCAGAGAGTCTGCCTCCCCCCTTTCAGATCAGAGGCCTCCGAAGTCATCTGCGGCGTACCACAAGGATCATCACTCAGTCTCACCCTCTTCAACGTGTACATGAGTCCCCTCGCATCCATTGCGCGCCAACACAACCTCAACATCATCTCCTACGCAGACGACACCCAGCTAATCCTCTCCCTCACCAAAGACCCAAACACCGCCAAAACCAACTTACGCGAAGGAATGAAAGAAGTAGCCGAGTGGATGAAGAACAGCCGTTTAAAACTGAACTCGGACAAAACTGAAGTCCTCATCCTAGGTTCATCCCCTTCTGCCTGGGACGACTCATGGTGGCCTCCGGCCCTGGGAACCGCACCCATACCTACGGACCACGCACGTAACCTGGGCTTCATCCTGGACTCCTCCCTCTCGATGACCAGACAAGTCAACACCGTCTCATCATCATGCTTCAACATCCTACGCATGCTCAAAAAAATCTTCCGTTGGCTCCCCACCGAAACAAGAAAGACAGTCACCCATGCACTGGTCACAAGCCGACTGGATTACGGAAATACCCTTTACGCCGGAACCACAGCCAAACTACAGAAAAAACTCCAACGCATCCAAAATGCCTCAGCCAGACTCATTTCCGGTCACCTGAAAGACCTCCACTGGCTCCCCGTCAACAAGAGAATAACGTTCTGTCTCCTCACCCACGCACACAAAGCCCTCTATGACCTAGGACCCGAATGCCTCAACACGCGCCTGTCCTTTTACACCCCCACCCACCAACTACGATCGTCCAATCAAGCCCTCGTCGCAATTCCGCGCATCCATACATCCACCATGGGGGGAAGATCCTTCTCCTACTTAGCGTCCAAAACCTGGAATTCTCTCCCCACCCACCTCCGCCTTACACAGAACCACCTCTCCGAAGCCGCGCAGCCTCCTCCCACCTCCAGTCAGTGCACTCGCGTCTGCCGCACTCTTCAGAGAGAGCCGGCTCCCTCGCCAGCACTGCAACCCCCCGCGTGCACTCGCATAGCCCCCCAAACCTCCAGGCAGAAAGGAACAAACAGGACATCAGGGCGAAAAGGAAGGAAAAGGAAAATCCACCGCCAGAGCCTCAGACCGTCATTCAGCAATCAAAGAGATGAGCGCAGCCGCGGCCGTTTAGCTTGCGGCCGCCATGTTCCTTCCCAAGCAAGAGAAATTGTTTACTACAAGGGAATTGGATCCTGCCCATGGGCTTACCATTCGTTGGTTTCATTGGCACTCTTATTTGGAGCTTCCTAATTGGCCAGTGTATGCCGGCTTCTCTTCCTCTTCTTTCGTCTGGAGCATGGACCAAGTACTATTTGCTTTATCTTGATTTGTGTCCTTCTGCTGCTTGCACTGTGATGGAAGTACAATTTTTCTTTCGTCTTCTCCTGTCATTCTTGTTGCTTCTTCTCCTCCCTCCCTCCTCCCTCCCACTTTCTCTTCATTGATCTTCCTCTCCTTCCCCCAACTTCTCCATTG
Organism: Lissotriton vulgaris; assembly: GCF_964263255.1. Lineage (NCBI taxonomy): Eukaryota > Metazoa > Chordata > Amphibia > Caudata > Salamandridae > Lissotriton > Lissotriton vulgaris. The sequence continues at coordinate 1,063,559,659 of NC_141699.1, forward strand.
TCTATATGCTTCTTCTCTTCCTACGCATCTGTTGTCTTTGTTGCTTCTTCCCCCACTCCTATTGGCCATGTTGTTTCTTCCCTTTGCAATCCCAATTGCCCATGCTTCTTCTTCCCCTCCCACCCCTTTTGCCCTGGTTGCTTCCTCCCTCATACTCCACTGCGTTGTCTGTGTTGCTTCTTTCCTTCCACCCCACCCCTCATTGTTCGTGTGGCTTTTCCACTCTCAACCCCACCCTTACATTTTCCATTTTGCTTCTTTTGACTTCCCAGACAACCCCCACCCTCCCGTTGTCTATTTTGCCCCACCCACACACCCACCCAGAAAAAAAACACTGTGATGCAGTTAGGGCTTGTCGCATCATATTGCTTTATTTTTAGCATCTCATTGCCCATGCCCCCCTAGCCTCCCTCATGTTGTCAAATGGAGGATGCAGGGAGAGTATCAAGGGTACAATACAGAGGGGCAGGGGTAGAGGGAAACAGGAATCAGTGAAGCTGGCAGACACGGGAGGGGCAGAAGACAAAAGGCAGGCAGATAGGAAGACTGAGGATGGTAGAGTGCCGCTGTGAGCGTTGTGGGTGAGGCTGGGGTCAGTGAAGAGCAGGAATCAGGCAGGTAGTGTGTATTGATTACTGAAAGGTGGCAGATGGGGCTGGGGAGATAGGCCAGTGTTTCTTAACCTGTGGTCTATGGACACTCTAGGGTCCCCAAAACCCACTCAGGGGGTCTGCGACAGCTTACAAACTTACATAATAGAAGATTAGTAACTTAATATACATCGAAAAGACAAGTGCAAAATTAAAAATATTAAAACCCTTTGTAAATGTGAAGGATTTTGAAATTGAAGGCTAACAATTGAGTTAGTATGCTTCGCATGATTTGTGGATGTAGTGCAAGTAGAGTAAACAAAAGCACTGGTATGCTTGGACAAAAAGAGAGCATGCATTACACACAAAAAAGACAACGTGGTAAGCTTGAGTATAGAATATCACTTCATCTTTTGAAAATAATATCACATTTTGAAAAGTTCAAACATTCCCATTACAATTAATGATTCAGTGGGGGGGGGGGGTCCCTACAAGCCAAAAGGGTGCAAACTGCTGAGGTAGGGTGTCACTACCTGGAAGCTATTGAGAAACAGATTGGATGGAATGAACAGGCAGAGGGGTAGATAGGGAGAGGTATCTGATCAAAAAGGATGGGGGGGGAGAGAGGAGTGCGGTGGGGTGGTGTGGAAAGGACAAAGGGAAGAGGAAGTCACTAAAATATAGTCGAGCAGAGATGGCCAGTGGAGCAAAGAGGTGTCTGTAGGCGTGAAGAGTTAGGCAGAGTTCCTTGAGCACAGTCAAAGGAAGGACAAAAGAGTTAGACAGTTCAGAACAATGTGAAGAGGGTAGAGTGACTCTGAAAGGGCTCGCAGAGAGTGACCAGGCATATGGTGCCAGCACAAAAGGCACTAGATGGAGATGAAGAAGGCATAGTGCACTAAACAATGAGATAACCATCAAGACAACAATTGGTAAAATGGGTGGTAAATACATTTCTGCGCAATTAGCACATTTTTTATTTCAAGATAGAAAAAGATTCTAGACCATTATAACACTCTGAAGCATGCTTCTTAAGCCCCCACCACCCTCCCTTCCCCGGCTATTTAAAAAGAAAGGGCTCCTGGCGACACGCAACCAGAATTTGGCACTCACGACCTCGAACCCTCTGTAACTATCCATGTAACATCATGTGTCTAATGTAAGGCACTCTGTTACCTTCAGGTAGTGTTCCTGCTATATAAAAATGCATAAATAAATAAAACACAAACGGTATTTATAATCCCATCCTCAAACAATAGTGATGTAGTTATATGTAATTTTAATTTGTTCATCGCTGGCTCTCTCAGCGGCACTTAAGTCCGTTTTCAAAGACCCTGGAATTAATATTCATCAAGAAACTCTTTTTCTGCCGAGAAAGGCTCTTAAGCTGCCGTTTTAGACATGTCACTCTTCCCTTATTTTGCATATTCATCCAAAGAAGGGATGTCTCACTGGCCAGCTGACATGTACGGATATTTCAGATAGGTACTAAGGGTTGATTGGCATTGGCCATTTCGTGCCTCACCCACAGGCTTAATAATGGGAAGTAGGGAGGATGCTTTCTGTCCCGTGGTAAGTACAGTACCCCCTAACCTCACATCATGAGTGGCCTACTGTGGCCTAACAGCCAGAGCTGCCGATTATGGAGCTGGAGAACGACGCTCCAGTCTCGGCGTCGGCTCAACATCCTGTGATTCTGGACAAATCAGTTAATCTCCCCGCGCCTACCAAAAATGAATGTGTCCTTGTATAATGTAACTGGCGCTCATGTAAAGCGCTCCAATACCTTCGGGTCGAGTTCGCGCTATATAAAAGAACCCCCCAAAAAACCTCACATTGGCAGAGTTCAAACCTAAAAATGACGCAAATGAATGCTCGAAACTTGCCAGCTCCGCACATGCATTGGTGTAACTCGTTTGTCATGGGACCTAGTACAAGGTATAACATGGCATTCCTGGCCGCTCTGTGAATTGGGAAATGCAGCAATAATCAGGCCTCTTGTCCTCGGTGCTACTGTACCTGCTGTACCAATGGAAGCGATGCCCCTGTGCAGATGGTGCTTGCCGGGTCAGCAGACGTTGGCTCGGGGACCAGGGAACGTCTGACAGCAAGAGTCGAAGGAGACAGATTGGGGAAAGGAAGAGACAGCAGCTGGGAAAGAGAAAGAATGGACTGTCGCAGCTGCAAAGACTGACGCCTACTTTAAGCTCCAGCGGTCGCAGCGTGTGACCCTCTGCAGACGGCTTCCTGGTGTGTTCTCTGCTGATTCGGATTGGAGACTGAGGTGCCAGGAACACTGTACCCGTCATGGCCCCTAGAGAGGGCTGGCACTTGTCTGTCTCACGGACTAGTCCAACTGGTCCAGGAGCCCTCTGTCCCACCCCAAGGATGATGTCGTGACTTTTCAACCATCCATTTGGACTCCGACTCTTAAAGAGTAAGAACACTAACTGTAGGCGGTCAGGCAAGTTTGTAAATGTCATTCACAGGCTGTTGATGAATGAATGTTAACATTTTTGGCCCGGACAAATGTCTGTGATCAATTGGGTAATTGTAGTGTCACTGTGTCTGTCATTTTCAGCAGTTAGAAGGTTCAAGGGGTGTGGCATGGATCACTTTATTTCACTAATATTTTATTATTAGCATTAATGTTATTTTCCCCTAGTCCCATCCACATGCTTTACCGTCATCCGTCAAAAAAACACCCCGCCCAACACCCTTTATGCACATCTCCCACGTAAAGAAATTTTAAAATTTGTTTAGGCAACCTGTCTTTTTTTTGCGAGGCTTTCGTCCAATGTAGGCCTCCTCTGCCGCAGAAGGATAACGTCAGCACTCCAATGCACAATCACCAGCTCGAGTTCAGCCAATGGTACCAAACAATTCCCTAATCAATGCACCCGTTCGCTCTTTTCAAATGTCTTGGTCTGCTGCTTATTATTGAATTTGTACAGCGCCTTGAAGTGCAAGAGGAATGGGCGCCGCGCCGCTAGACTTACTTAGAGCAGCTATGGGGAAAATCCGACCCCAAGCGAAGATTTACTTCAAACCAAAAAAAACCTGTACGGAGGAGATCTGATTTACGTCACCCGTGACACTAGCCGCCTGCAGCCAGCGTGGACGGGGCTGTTGCTCAAAGTTTGTGATCTAGGAATGACCCAGGTGACTTTTGAAAATATCTCTCAGGCTTAGCTTTCGCTGCTGCTTAATTGTTAACGCGTTAATTCAAGACTTTTATTATTTTCACCACTTTAAAGTATGCAGCGCCTAATGGTTCACTGGCAGTGTGCATTATTGAGGCAACAGCCCTCAAAAGTGCCAAACCTGCCAGTGTTGGTGGAACGTGTACCCTTCGTTGTCCAGCTAACAACTCTACAAGCTTTACATTGTGGGTACTTGGACAAACTATAGTTTTGAAAATATCAGGAGACACACATTTAAATTTTGTGACACACAAATATCGTGATGCACAAATATAAGTAATATCGTTGTAAATGCTATTGATGTTTTTGATATCGTTTTATCATATAGATTGAATACAAGTATGCGTTTGTAAATATTTTAATATGTTTTGCTTGATTTTATAATTGTATTTGTTTACTATTGTTTATATACATGATGTTAATACGTTTTTAAAATATAGCTTGTACTTTTAGGTGATTTAGATTTATTTCTTAATCTCTGATAGCAATTCATAGTGTGTAGCAGGTTGTTGGGCTTGTACGGGGATAAGGATGGGAAGTAAATTAGGTATTACATAATTAAGAATGTTTTAATATTCTTTCAATTAAATGATTGATTTTTATTTAGTCATTTATGTAATACTGATGTCTTTTTGTTTCATGTAATTTTTGTGGGCTGTTAGGTTTGGAGGGATATAGGAGGGGAAGTTATTGAAGTAATAATGAACCAACAATTAATTATTCACTAATTAATTGATTATTAATTATGCAATTTATGGAATATTTATTTATTTACTTATATTATATCTAGATATAATATAATATTTATGTTTATTTATTTTACTTATTTGCATTTGTATGTGTGGCTGCTAGATTTGTATGGGTGTAGGTGGGAAGTTAAATAAGTAACAATTAATTAAAAATGCATTATTAATTGTTAATTAGTTAGTTAATTTATACATGTATTTGTAATGATGTAAAATATGGAATACTAATCAGGGGCATAATGAAACTTGAAGGGGCCCCCCTGCAAAATACATGGAGGGGGGCCTCCCATTGTCCGTGTCAGTCAAGAGCTCTCAGGTCAGTGACCCGCCATACTGCAGGGGCTCACCTCAGCCATAAAAAAAAGATTCTGGTTCCTCCATTGGTCACATCCGCCCTTTCATCGGGCGATTTGCATACATCAGTAAATACTGCTGCTGCGCCCTCCAGCAAAGTTACATAGCACTGCCTCCAGCCGGCCCACCAAACACATCCTCCTACTTGATGACCCACCTTCAAGCGAAGCCCGCTCAGTTGGCCACCTCCAAACACAGACCACTGCCTTCGTGCCTGCTAATAACGCATCCATTAACTCTACTCTCACCCCTACATAACCTGCATTTATGCTTTTACGCCTACCTTTAAAACTACCCCTCGGATGTCACTGCGAACCCGTGACTGCTGCCCTACTCCCCTGGGTTGTGGGAGCAAAGCTCCTAGGGTTTAGGTGAGGGCAAATGGGAAAACAATGTAGCACAAAAGGTGCACCCTCAGCGGCACTGAGGCGGCTGGGTGCAGAGTGCTGTTTCGACATCGGGCGCCCTGTTGTTTTCAATGGAGAACCTCCGGTTTGCAAAAGTACTGCAGGCAGGGGAGACGAAGGACTTCTGGGTGCGACTCAGAGAGGTAAGTTGGGAAGTTAAGGGTTGGTTAGGCACCGTCAGTTTGGGCACACAAAGCCTTGGGCGATCGGGTGCAGGGTTGCCTTTTGGGGTTGGATCTTCTTACCAGCTCCTGGTCGCGGTTAGGGAGCCTTCTGTATTTAGACTGCAGGCGTCGGCTGGAGGCTTGAGGCAGGTCAGGGGTCGCTGTATCTCGGTTCAGGATCGCCGGGGGGACCTCCTCGTGGTGTTTTTCCACTAGGGCTCAGGCCGGGTTCGGCAGGTGCAGAGTGGGCTGGATTTGCTGCGTCCAGCTGCTGCCAGAGGTTGCCTTTTGAACAAATCCGGTGTTCACGGAGAAGCAGTCTTTGGGAGTGAAGGCAATCAGGTCCTCCGGGGTTCTTGAGGTTGCTGGCTGCAGGACACACCAGGATTTTGCAGGAGCACATTCGAGGGGAGACAGACCTGTAGGGTTGGTGCTAAGTCAGTGGGTGTCTTCCTCTTGTTAGCTGGCCTGCAAGGCTGTTCGGTCCTTCTTCTTTTCTTCTTGTCGTTTCTGGATCTGAGGAAGCAATGTTCAGGGTGCCCCCTAGATACTAGATGTAGGGGCGGTACAGGGGGTAGAGGGCAGGGACCAATGGGTCCCTACGCTGGGGTAGGTACACTCCCTATTATGCTACCCTCCAGTGGGAGGGGGGCATGAGCCTGTCCCTGGTTGGTTGGGTCCCCCCATCCTCAAGATGGCGGGGACTCAGAGTTGTGCTTCACCTTGCTTCCCCACCTGAGGAGTGAAGTTGGCAGAGGTGGGAAAACCTCTCTTCCTCACTTGTGTTTCCCGCCAGTTCTCCTGGCGAAAGTGGCGGGCAGAACCAGTGGGGACCAGTTGCTGAAAGCAGTGATTGGTCTGGGGAAGCTCACAACGGTGGCAAGCCTTTGAAGCTTCCCCCTTCGTGAACCCTGCCCGTCCCGGGGGAGGAGGCTTGGCACCTCGTCCCAGGATGTGCATTGTTTCAGGCCCCCAAGAGCAGCAAGCTCTCGACCCAGGGGTCCAGAAACATATCTGGTGGTGGCAGCCTAAGCAGCCACCCAGTCAAGTCACTAGAGGTGGTTTCATTTTCAGTGGGCATCTCTGAGATGCCCTCTGTGTGCATTTTTCACACTGGCATCAATGTTGGTTTAATGCGCTGTGAAGTTTGATACCAAACTACTCAGTTTTCAATGTAACCATTATGGTGCTGTGGAGTTCGTAATGACAAACTCCCAGCACCATATACTCTTCTTGGCAGCACTCCACTTACAATGTCTAAGAATGCCTTAGACACTGTAGGGGTACAGGGCTCATGCACCTGCACCCTCACCACTGGTATAGTGCACCCAACTAGAGGGGTGACTGATCTAAGCCAGGGCAGTGGGTTGTAGGCATGGCACACAGGGATGTGTGCCATATCGACTCATCACTTTGTACTGCACCATAACACGCAGCCTGCAAAGGCAGTGTGTGAGTGTAGTGGTACATGACCTCTAAGGATGGCACAATAAGTGCTGCAGCCCTTCGAGGCCTTCTTTGGTCACAGTGCCCTGGGTACCTGTGGTACCATTTACCTGACCTGTGGCCAGAGATGCCAATTGGGTTTGTTTTGGGGAAAGAACACAGGCCCTGGGAACCTGATTGGCAGGGACCCAGGACACACCAAGTAAAAGTGCATCAGTAGTCTGGCAAAAAGTGGGGGGGTTACTGCAACAGAAACCCACTTTCCTACACTTCCCCTGTCCCCTAAACGCGATGCAGTAAATTTCATTATGCAATACAGCGGCCTGTGTGGTAGTCCTGTAATGAATGTCCCTTTTCTATGCCCACAACATTTTGCCGTATTTCCGTAGTATGTCCATAAAGTTAGGTCTCGCGAGGATTTGTTGAAGGGGTGCACCATGCACCGGCAGCCCGACGATGTCAGCAGTTTAAAGTGTGACATATGCAAGGACTTTTTACTGACGGGAGCTAGGGGCTTGAGAAAGGCACCAGAGCTCTGCAGTGGTTGATGTGACCCGGGATAACCCCACCTCCCTGCGGGGAGCGATGTGCAAAAACGACCGCTCTGCATGGAGGAGCTGAAATCTAAGATTCCAACACGATGACACCACAGCTTTGAAGTGCCCAATTTCATTGCTGTTTTGTTGTAGGGGGAACAGAAATAAGGATGAATAAGTATTAAAGGAATAAGGTGCGGGAGTCTGTTTCCAGGCTGATTCATACTTGTTTTCTTAGAAACGTTCACATAGCGGTAATAGCTACTTTCAGCAGCAGACATACCGGAATGAAAAACAAAAACGGTAATTGTGAAGGTCCCGTAACGCTTGTGACCTGGGTGTACTGGTAACTCTTACCTGTGTCAGAGCGTTGATTTCTTCAGATGCAAGATAGATATATAGCTGCACTGATTAGGGGTGTTACATTGGTTAATTGATAAATGAGTGTCAATGGTTTCCGAGAGCGTTACTGTACCCAGGTGACATTGAATTGATACTGCACAATACACTCTCGGAGTGCATAGACATAACCTCCCCTACCCTTAATGCCATGAATGATTGCTCCTCCAAGGGTTAGCATGTTATCTTACCGGGAAGCACTCGCCACGCCTAAATTGTAAGTACCTGTACTGGGGACGGTTGTGCTGGAGCCATTATCTGGTTTATTTAGCATTTTGGTTACAAACGCGCTTTCATGTTTTTTCAGGTTCGGGTGACCTGAGTGTAACTTGGATGGTTTGGTTTCCGTGAGTAGAGCTCACATTTATTTCACGTTTGTGGGGCACATGGATTACTATCCTTCACACTTTTCAAACCCTATGGATTGTTGAGTTTGGTGGCATGTCATGATTACTGTACAGCACTTTGATGTCCTTCATTAGTTCTATTCTTCGCGGCAATAACTCATTTACACGACCGTTATTTACATATGGTTTTCACCCGTTTTAAGTTTGCACACTTGGTTGTGTTCCAAGCATGATGGCAAATGTTCACCTAGACCACTTATGTAACTGTGAAGTATGGCGTCTCGGTACACCATTTAGTGACAGATTGATGTCTTTTTTATGTTGTAGAGCATCCCCTGAGGAAGGGCTAGTCTTCAGCCCAAAATGCATTGGGACTGTTAATGTTGGATGAGATACTGTTGGAATACATTTATGAAAGACAATCCTAAATCATACATCAAGTACTCATGAACCCAATGAGTTTGGATTAAAACAAATGGAAACTGTTAACATTGTGAAGATTACTTTATTCATGAACTGTGTTTAAACATTTAGACTTTACAGTCACCTGAACGCTGTGCACCGGAGAATCTTCCACCAAGCTGTGGAAGCTGTGTAGTAGTCTTTTGTAATTGTTCGCTGATTGGCACAGACAGCGTTATCTCCGGGAGCACGCTACAGATCGTTAGAACTGATTAATTTTGAATTTACCCAGCTGTGCAAGTCCTTCCCATACTTTTTGTAATTTCAGTACTTCTGGAGTTTACCCGCCTCAAAGGTTCCCAGTTCTCGCTTTATAATAGTAGTATAGATAAAGTTTTATATAGCGCAAGCTTGATCCTGAAGGATATCAGAGAGCTTTACAAATTGAGGCAAAGGTAACAAATCGGAACATTAGTCTAAGATGGGGAATTTAGTTAAAGACTTAGAGAATTTGCAGGCTAAATTCCAGGCGCAACTGGATAAAAAGCTACTTGAGAGATGGAAAGCGAGTAAGCTCCAACACTTCTCCTTTGGAGAGAAATGCAGTTCATTGCTAGCCTGGAAGGTGAAAGCAGATAGGGCCGGAGACACAATAAGAAGCCTAATTAGTAGAGAGGCAGGGGAAGTGCTTTATGCAAATGTAGACATATGTCGGGAAGCTCGAGGTTTTATGAGCGATCTCTATAGTGTTGATATATCTCCAGGTCAAGAGAGTATAGAGGATTGGCTAAAAAGCTCCCAGTTATATATTGAGGAGGGACAATAAGTGCTGGTTCCCAAAAGTGAATGCTGGTAACCACCATTGGCTACCACCGGCTCAAATTAAGGACTCGAGTATGTTCCAGGGGGGCGCATTCTTCATTTAAGAAAAGATCATCTACAGTAATGGCAGCGGTACTATGTGCTTTCTCTACATTGATAGAAGACGTTTCCCGAAGGCAGCAGCACACAACACAATTCTCACACACAAATGCATTCACACACACAATACAGAATAGGTTCTACATGGCCAGCAGAAATGCATGATTACGTTTGCACACGTCCATACAGAAAGGTTACATGGATGGGGCATATGTACAAGGAAATGTCAGAGTGCGGACCTGCACCAAATATGGCATCGTTGCTCTCTGACATTGTCAAAATGCAGGAATGCACCATATTTACAACAGGTATTCGCAAATTTTGCCAATACCTATTTAGCACTGCGAAAATCTGTTCTACATAGGAGAAGGCTACTTTGCTATCACAAGCACTGTTTTTTAGCGAATCTCAGTGTTTGCGACCTAAAATAGCTTGATCCATATGCTTCAAACTGCTAGATGTAAGTTGATGGGGTTTAAGGAACGCAAAATAACTGCACCAGAGAAAATCTGGGCATGACTTAATAAACTGCTCGAAAGAATCTCTCTTTACGCATGCTAGGATGACAAACAGTAAAATAAAATGTATTGTTGCTCCGCCGATTTAAGTTTAAGGTAAGTGTGGGAAGGCAGGGTTCTTTCCTGTGCGGCTGAGCTTGCTTGGCTATGAGGGCATTCCTGCACCTCGCTTGAAGTTGGTGTTTGCTTTTCAGCAAGAACATGATAATTACACGTTGCCAACGAGGGGTAACAACATGTTCCCAAACCATAACAAGCATTGACAAGGTCATAAAGGTCTAGAATACACTTCTGAATACTAAGAAACTCATCTTGCGAAAGCCTCCAGCAATGGCAACATTCTCTGAAAACCTTCAACAATGGAAACAAAAAAGTGTTCTGTGCATCTGTTAAAAAATCCAGTGTTTGATGATTCAGTGTACTTTTGAGATGTCAAATTCTCGCTCATGCATAATAGTGCAAGCCCTTCATAGAATTCTAAATCTGGTACATTGAATAGGTGGTACTAGCGTGTGACTAGAGAGTATATAATGCACTGAGTGTAGCTACATTTTACTCTAATACGATGTGTAGAATTTCTTATAATAGGTTGTGCATATGGCTGTGGTGTCAAACCAGACGTAGAAAGGAGTGAGGAAAAAAATATGTGTCCACATTTATTGCACTGTTCATACACCTTCAATTAATGTGACAGTTACTTACCGGTCATCTTTATTAGTCCGATTACTTTTCCTCATCCCAGTGTTTACTAAATGAGATGCATCCAGCATCTCCCAGAGAACCACGTGACCTTGCAGATAACTTGGAACAGACCTCTGTCCACTCCCTTTCTGCCCCTCCAGATAGGTTCCTCCTCCAACAAGGGCCTTGAAGGGTCACAGCCCACCAGATCTCCATATCGCTCTGGCTAGTGACAGAGTACCGTACCATATTGTCAGCACCAGACTAAAAAAAGATTGCACTTGACTACAGAAGCAGCTGTGCACGCTTTTGTGCCACGCCCCGCCCAAACTAGCGCAGTGGTGCCTGTGACATCATCCCTATTTCCACCCGCATCCAGCGACTGCCCCCCAGCATTGCCTCTCCAGTGACCATACTGTAATAGGCTTGGTCCGAAGGAAGGACTCCAGGGACTGAGCGGCATCATCAGCCTCAGACCACTGCAAGGCTGCCAAGGATGGTGGATCCCTGGCGGAAGCAGCTGTCTTATGGCAGTCTGACTTCCCAACTCATAATAGGACGGTTGGACCGCCATGAAAGGTGCTGCCCGCACCACCACTGTGACTACTGCAGTCAATTGGACCGCCTTAGTCATAATCCGGCCCCTTAGTCCCCTGCTCTGAATGAAAAAATAAATAACATAAGGAGGCAGGGTAGGGATACCCTGCCCACTAAGCCCCCGGGGGGGACCCAGATGGACCCCCCTCCACACCCCCAGGTCAGAATGCAAAGCAAATCAGCAATTGTGGCCACAATCTCGCAAGACTCCAGTGGGATCGTGAAAAAAAATGTCAACCAGAAAAGCATTCCCTAATTAAAACCCTGGGGAGCCCAACCCTGGTGCTGCATTCTTTAATTAAAGGAGGGGGCATGCAGCTCCTTCCCAAGCCCCTATAGGCCCCAGGGAGCCTACCCCCAAGGCCTACATTTCTGAAAATGGGGAGGGGGTTGTTGGGGCTTCTCTCCTTGAGCCTTCTATGGCCCGGGGGTCCCCTTCCCCTGGGCCCGAATCACTTGCTGTGTCTTGGGGAGCCAATTTCCGGGACAAAGCATTTTCCCCGCCTGCACAGGCAGGGGAACTTGTGTTTGATCATGCCTGGTGGGAGCATTTTCAAAAATCCTTCCAAATGGAAGCAAACACACTTTTTAAAAATGCTCCAACGGTTGGGAGCAGACTTTGATCTGTTTTCCAGACCGCATTGGAGGGAGTGGTATAAGTAGGTGCTCTCTGCGGGTGGGAGCAATGCTGGCTCCGGGAGCAGGGTGGGAGCAATGCTGGCTCCGGGAGCATGCTGGGAGTCAGCAAGGGCCGCAGGGAGCCCCGTGGCTGGAGCACCCCCTGTGGCTCCCAACGCTGACCATGGTTGATGCTTTGGATGGGCAGCCACCTTGAAATGATGCAGGCCATGGGAGATGGGGTCTCCTCGACTGAAAACAACTTTGGGAGGTGGGCTTTTGGAGACGGGCCACGTGACCCCACGCCCCTTCAACATATTTTAGGCCATGGTGGATGGGTTCCCAGGGCTTAATGAAGCTTGGGGATGGCCCCCCTCTTTTACTATATTTGGCCCCCAGGAACGGGTTTCCCTGGACCCAAAGTCCAACCCTGTGTAAAAGCTGTTTACGATGTGAAGTTGGCAGCCTACTGGGGGTTTTGCCAGAGAACCCAGTGGTAGGCCAAGCCATGTGATTAACCCGTTGCTAATGGGGAGTTTGGATACTGGGCCTGGCTATGGCCAACCACACGTCATGTGTGACAAAAGGCCATGCACAGAGTGAGGTTGACTGGATGTTTTCAACCCCCTTCTGTTCGTGAAAAAAGCTTGGGGATGGCTGCCTATGGGAGGTTTGCCACATGGCTTTGTTGCTTTGGCCGTGTGCTGGTTGGTTTTATGTATGGTAATAAAATATTACTTTACATTAAAACATCCTGTAAATTTACTGACAAAAGCTTAAGTTAATGTAACATTATAGTTAGGTGTGATAAAAAGATTTTGTTTAGCAGTAAAATGTTAGAAAGTCACTGAAAAAACAAAGGTTAAAGTAACGTTATAGGGGCGTGGCTACCACGCCACGCAAGATGGCCGCGTTGTGCTGAACCTCTGCCTCACCGGACCTCTCCTTCGTGACTTTTGGAGTTTTCCACAGTGTCCCCGTGAGTCTACATGCAGCGGAGAATCCCCGGAATGTGAGCTGTTTCTAACGCACTAGGCTAATTATCTTTTTGTCAGCGCGTTATTTATTACCAGCACCTCTCGGCATTGGAGCCTCCTGCGTCCGCCATTTTACGGCGCTCTCTCTTCTCACAGAACGAGCGCTCCAGTCATTGCGCAGTAAGAGAATTGCCTATGTTTTTCCTCACTTGAAATGCGAGCTCCAGCTGTGAACTGCTTTTGGTTTAAAACCGAATCATTTCTGTGCCTCAATTTCATCGGTGCAGTTCACCTCAGGATTATGGTGTAATGTAGTTTCAGCATTATTTATGGCTGTACCATTGTGCCTTCCTTTCAGGATAACAGCATGTGGATTATTGTTACACCGTCCCCAATAAGTGAGTGGCTATAATTCCTTGATTATTGACAGGCTACTGTTGCTGTATTTTCTTCATCTGCTTTCTGCTTTCTGCTACAGCTTAAAACAGCATTTTTTTATTCTTCATGCTGCAGAACTTTAATACCTATGAATGTTCTTAAATGAAGTTTATTGCTTCCTCTTTTTCAACTGAGCAGTCTCCCTCAAGGGTTATGGAGGTCTTTCATATCACCATTATTAATGGCTGCGCTATTGTGACCTCATTTAATGAGAATAACATGTGAATTCCTGCTCCATCGTCTCCAGTAATAGAATGGCTATAAATCCCTGAATAGTGGCAGGTTCCTGTTGCTTTATTTTCTCCATCTGCATTATACCTCCTGTTAGAGCTTCAGAACAACGTCTTTCACAAGTCTTCATTCTGCAGAGCTCTAATACCTGTGAACCTCCTCTAATGCAGTCCATTGCTTTAATATGTTCTTCTGTCAACGCATTATCACTTTACAACCAGTGATGACTATTTTTCAACTTGTCCCCTCATCCCTTTACTGAATGTTTTCACCTCACGGAATCGAATATGTAATTCATTGTTTGGGATTGGCCTCTACCTTCTAATGCTCCAGGATTCTTGTTTCTCTTACTTCCTCAAGGTCAAATGACTATTTTGCAACAAATATATTCCAGTGCGCATACATATTGTCACTCTGAGATGTGTGTTCCTCTCTTCATCATCAACAGTAGTTCCACTATGTATTCTGAATTTACCAATCAACGAAATTCTCTTTCACTGCCACGGGGAGGATATATCTCTGTATTTTGCAGTACATCACTAACGGACAAGGTATTCCAATACTTGTTTGTATATGGGCAAATTGCGGCAGCCGAAGTTTGTTTTTGTCCCCTCTAAATCTCATCGAGAGCCCTCCGTTTTGGTTTCTTCTGGCTCCTCTGCAACGGTGGGTCAAATGGCTAGTCTTCCTCTGCATCGATATTCTTCATCATCAAAAAAATCTCCTCCAACCACTTCTTCTAAACGTCTAAAGCAAGATCCTCCCTCACCGGATAAACCTGCTTCACCAATCTCCATGGAGTTACTTTTAGAGGAGATTCGTGCCCTTCGACCCTTTGTTGAAGAAACTAATAAAGACATGCAAATTTTGAAAGAAAATTGGTCATTGATGGACTCCAGAAATACTTCTGTTCAGCAACAAGTTTCGGTTGTGCAATATAACTCTGAACATATCACTTCTTTGGAAAAGTCAGTTCTTGCTCTCCAACGTCACATCGAGGATTTGAAAAATATGAATAGAAGAAACAACCTTCACATTTATGGTTTAACAGAATCTCTGGAAGGTGATGATCCTTTTTTTGAAATTTACAGATCTCCTTTCAGTTCTTTCGGCGGCCAGATCCAAACGACAAAGTTTGTGAATGGGTCAGAGAGTGTTCTTAGCTCAAGATGTCTCCAATGCTACTGCATCCAGAAGAAAGGAATTTCTGAATCTTCGTGCACCTCTACGATCTCTCGGCGCTCGATATGGGTTGTTTCATCCTTGCATTTTCAAAGTTACTTACCAAAACAAGACTTGGACCTTTCAAGAGCCTGGAGAACTTAAAAACTTTCTTCTTCTTCACTCAGGTGGCGCCATGGATACTTCGACCTCTTCTAGTGGCTGATCATTTCCTTTTCTTTTCTCGCTTTGTCTGTGTTTGATTCCTCCTTATAGAATACTTGCGGTTGTTCCATTTTCAATTTCTCTTTCTTGATCTTTTCTAGTCATTCCTGTTCTCTTTCTTACTGCATATGTTCTTTATTTAATTATTTGATTTAGCATGTAGAGTATTTTTCCCTGTATATCGATATTGTCACTTCGCATTTATTATTTGTCTTTTTCTCTCCCAATATAGGTTCTTGATGATCCTTCTTAAATCCATATCTGTGGCATTCTCATTTCCCTTGTCCTGGTCGGGTTTGGATTTCAGCCCCTCGCCTGGTTCGTCTTGTTGAGTGTCGCCATTTCCCCACCTTCCTTGTATTTGTTCCTTAAGGTATGTTAATTTCAGTCGTCCTTTGGGTATGTATTGTCTCTTTTTCTGATTTTATCTTTCCTTCCTTCCTTCCCCTTTCCTTCCCCTTTTTCCTGTTTCTTGGTTTTCAGTCTTTCTTCTTGCCTAGCTTGTTTCTTTCGTCTAGCGGTTATTTCATGTTTGCCTGCATTTTTGTACCTTTTGATGTTTTTATGCCTATTTCATCTGCATTTTGCTCTTTGGCGTTCTATTGTTTTTATATCTTTTTGCAAATTTTATTGTTAACATATTTACCCTGTTTAAGAATTTAGAGTTATCTCATGGAATGTAAAAGGCTTTGTTAACCCCATTAAGCGGCAGAGAGTACTTTCTCATTTGTCCTCCTATACCCCTGATATTGCTCTTTTACAAGAAACCCACCTTGATGAACTTGAGTCCCTTAAGTTAAAAAGGAGTTGGGTGGGTTCAGTTTTATTTTCTCCCTCTCCCATTAAGAAAAATGGAGTTGCTATTTTAGTTCATAAAAAGTTAAAATGTAAAGTGTTATTGGAGGAAAAAGACTCGGAAGGGAGATGGATTTTGGTTAAATTGCTAATTGACTCTATTCCCATAACTGTTTTTAATATTTATGGTGCTACTCAACCTGATTGTTTGTTCTGGCCTTTAATCACTAGCAAATGTATTCAACACAAGGATGAACTTTTTCTTTTAGGTGGTGATTGTAACCAGGTTATTGACCCATTTCTCGACCGCAAATCCAATGTGCGTTTCATTCCCCACAAACCTCATAAGCAGTTTTTGAACACTATCTTTCAAACAAATATCTCCGACTCTTGGAGGCTCATGCATCCAGATACTCTAGATTATACCTTTTTCTCACACCCTCACGCCTCTTCTTCTAGGATAGATTATATCTTTCTCTCCCAATCTCTTACATAGAATCTCTTATCCTCTTCTATTGAGCCTATTGTTATTTCAGATCACGCTCCTGTTATAACGGATATTGATTTACTTCCTCCTCATCCAAACCCTCTCGTTGGCGCTTCAACTCTGCTCTTCTTACTGATCCTAATTTTTCTTCTTCATTTCGTACTTTTACTGTTGACTTCTTTCAAACTAACTCTACTCCTGCCGCTCCTCATATTTTCTGGGACTCTTTTAAAGCTACTGCACAAGGATTTATTATTGATTTTGTTTTTAGGAAAAAGAAACAATTTCTCCAAAAACGTAAGTCCTCTCTTGCATATATTAAGAAATTAGAACATCAATTGTACACCTCTTCTGAGAAATGTATGTCCCCTGAACTTTTACGTGCAAAAATTTCCTTTAATAAATTTACTACGGACAATGCCTCCTCAATTATTCTCCGTAGTAGTGCTCGTTATTACGGTGGTCGCAACAAATCTGGGAAGCGTTTAGCTAATTAGCTCAAATCTCGTAAGGAACGTACCTCCATTGAATCTATTTTTTCCTCTGACAATATTCTTTTCCACACTAATGAGCAGATTCTTGAATAATTTCAACTCTTTTATCAGCAACTTTATACTCCAGAATCCCCTCCTACGTCTTCCATGCTCCGTTCTTACTTTGATAAATTACCTAAACCTTCCACATCTCATCTTAATTTTTCATCCCTCGATCTTGATCTCTCCCTTCATGAATTGTCTACGGCTCTATCTTCTCTTACTAAGGGTAAAACTCCTGGTCCTGATGGCTTCCCGGTGGAATTCTATTTTCACTTTTCTGACCTTTTATTACCTAAACTTTTATTACTCTTTCAATCCTTTTGCTCTTCTGGTACGGCTGCAGGTACCTTTCAAGATGCCACCATTTGTCTCATCCCAAAAGAGGGTTGAGATCCTCAACTTTGTAAAAATTATCATCCCATTTCGTTAGTTAATGTTGATTATAAACTTTTTGCCATTTACTTGTTTTACGTTTGGATTCCTTTATGCCACACCTTATTGATAAAGATCAATGTGGTTTTATTAAAGGAAGGCTTACTTCTGATAACTCTCGTCTTTTTCTGAACATTTTAAGTAAATCCCCTTCTTTCTCACACCCTTTAGCTGCTATTTCTGTTGATGCTGAAAAAGCTTTTGACAGAGTTGACTGGTCTTTTTTATTTGCTGCACTTAAATGGCATGGCTTTAGTTCCAAATGTATTTCTCTCATTTCTTTATTATATTCTTCACCCAAAGCTTCTATTCTTGTGAATGCTCATCTTTCTTCTTCTTTCACTCTGCAAAGAGGTGTTCGTCAAGGTTGCCCTCTTTCTCCACATCTTTTTGTTTTAACCCTTGAACCCTTTTTGTCCTCCATTTGCCAGAATTCTTCATTTTCCAGTTTTCCCTATGGTGATCAGCAATTAAAACTGTCTGCATACGCTGATGACATTCTTTTATTCATTTCAAATCCTGAAGCGTCTATTTTTCTTTATTGTCCGAATTTGAAGCGTTTTCTCTTGTATCTGGTTACAAGCTCAACTCAGATAAAACTGAAATTCTCCCATTGACTAAGTTTTATCTCCCTCATTTCTTTTCTTCCACTGATTTTTCCTGGAATAGTTCCAAGATTAAATATCTTGGGATTTGGTTTTCTAATTCTAGTTCTTCTTCTGTTAAACTCAACATGGCTGCTGTTCTCCCCCAAATTGATCAATTATTTTATTCTTGGAATCCTCTCTTTCTTTCTTGGTGGGGTCGTTTAGACTCTATTAAGATGATGATTGCTCCTATTCTTATCTATACCCTCTCCATGCTGCCTGTACATATACCTACTCTCTATTTCAAACGTATTGACTCCTCCATCTCTAAATTTATTTGCAAAAATAAAAGATCTAGAATTTCTCTGCTAACTCTTCATAGACCTAAATCAAACGGTGGTGTTAGTTTCCCAGACTTTCGTCTCTATCATAAATCCTTTTCTTTTCGTCAAGCTTCACGTTGGCTTTCCTTGGATTCTCCTCCCCTCTCTCCTCTTTGGCTTCCTATCGAGCGTTCCTTTTTATCGCCCTTTTCATTTGACAAACTTATACGTTTCTCTTCTAAATCTCCTTATGATTCTTTCCCTTTGTTCAAACATACTTCCTCTCTTCTCAAACCTTTATTCTCTTTTGCATCTATATCGCATACATCTTTTTAACAATTACCCCTATGGTATAATTCCCCTCTTCTTGTAAATAATAGACCCATCAACTGGACCTCGTGGAGTCTTAAGGGAATTATCTGGATTTGTCAGCTCTTTGATGGTGTACTACCTTGTTCTTTCCCGCAATTTCAACTTCAATTTCATTGTCCTCGTTCCTTCCTGCAGAAATACACTCTTCTTATGGAAGTTATTCTTGATCGTTATTATTCTCTTCCTTCATCAACGCCCATTGCTTCCCCTTCTCATCTTTTGACCCTGCTCCATACGCTTCCTAAGGCATCTCTTATTTATAAATTATTTTCTTGTCCTAATCCGGAACGTCCCAAATCTAAATTGGAACTTTCCTGGGAGGCCGATTTGGGTTGTACTTGGCCCATTTCTCTCTGGGATAAAATATGGTCCAAATCCTTGAAGATTTCTCGCTCTGCTTCCTCACTAAATCTCTCTTTTTTCTTTATCATAGACTTTATCTTTCTCCTCTTTCTCTTTCTCATTTCTCAGCTTCCTCTGATTCTTCCTGTTGGACTTGTAAGTCACCTAAAGCTGATCTTCTGCATATGTTCTTTTTTTGTCCTACGGTTTTCACTTTTTGGAAACAGGTTTGGTCTTGTATCTCCCGTATTTTCTCTCTTTCTCTTCCACACTCACCCCCTCTTCCTTTTTCTTGGCAGTCTCTCTGATAATCTAATTTTACCCTCACACTCCCTGGGTCTCTTCGACCTTATGCTTGCACTTGCCTTTCAACACATATCTGTTAATTGGAAGTCTCTTACAAATGTCTCCATACAACAGTGGTAGAACTCTTTATGCCATTTCCATAGACTTGATGTCTCCTTTGCCTTCTTCTGTAAACCGCCTCGTAATGTTGAACTCCACTGGTTACCTCTTACTGTATATCTTGATCATTTAACTGAGCAGAAAACAGTACCTACTTATTTCAAAAATTTTAAACCCCCTTGAATTGTTTTACTCTTTCCTCCTTGAATGTTTCAAAACTTTTTATTGCCCTTATTGTGAAAATGTTCACATATTCTCTGATATTCACCTGTATGATTTTTTTAATTTACCGTTAGGTTTATAACAATATTTTGGTTTTATTTTACTTCTTCCCCCCTTTCCTTCCCTCCTCCCCCCTTTTTCCCTCTCAAAATACCATAAAATGCTTTTAGTTCTCTAGCTTGTCATTAGGATTGTTATACTTTTTATCTGCATTGTATATTTTATATCATTCTTCCTGATGTCACTTGTTATCATTGCTAAAATAATAAAGCTTTTTAAAAAAAAAGTCCCTCTGCATGCCCCACAAAACCATGATGGGCAAAGGCCCCACCATTGTTAACTCCCTCATTACCTTTGGCCACCCCAAGAAACATCTCCGCTCTGCAAACAGGAGTCTGGCCTTCGTCCCCATAATTCATAGGACATGCAGTGCGGGTAGCTCCTTCTCGTATAGCACAGCCAGGCTATGGAACGCTCTTCCCTTGCAGCTATGCTCGGAGACCCATCTTCTCACCTTCTGAAAGCACCTGAAAACGTGGCTATTTCAAAACATCAGTCTGTAACCCCCCTCACTGCTATATCGCTAGCGCTGGGATGCCTCTGGGTAGCTACGTACTCTAGAAATGCTAACTAATAATAATAATTATAATCAATTGTTAGTTAATTACTACTTAATTAACTTCCCAGCCTAGACCCCTACAACCCTAGCATCCCACAACTAAAATATAATTTAAATAAATAAGTATTTCATAATTTATATATTTAAACTGTAAATATATAATGTCTACAAATAATAATGAATAGTTATTTACTAAATTAACTTCCCACCCTTGTACTACTACAAACATAATATCCCACAACTAAAACATAAGTAAAATAAATGTTACATAAAATACTGAATTTCATTAAAATAAATCAACTGATTATTTAAAAAATAATATTTAATTGTTAATTGAGTAGGAATGCATTTCCCTCGCTATATCCTTACAAACAGCCTCTAAATAACATTTTTTTAAATATTTTTTTTTATTACAAGCCATAGGTGAAAAAAAATGTTATATACATTGGTACATTAATTTCTTCATACTTAGACGTACATTAGAAAAAATGTACAATAGCCAAGAGACAACCCTAGACAAAAAAATACCACAGCGATAATACAAAAACTGCAATAATGCACAAAAAAAATAGTATTACCGTACTTAAGATATTACTTCCAAAACATATTAGGTTACCCAATATATAAACAACTGATAATAGGCAGCATCAAGATTATTATTATTATGCCGTTCATAAAGTGCTAGTGCAAAAGTGAAAAAGACCGACGCTTGAAAGTGCTATTGTTATTACGTGCTAAATTTGGCCTATATAAAGTGACTAATGCAATAAAGTGCCGATGCATAGTAACACAAATAGTAATACACTTCATGAAGTGCAAATACAATAACGAAAAGAAAAAAAAAAGGAAAAAAAATATATATATATCTTTTTTTCTTTTTTCCCTCTTCTCCCTCTTTCCCTTCCTTCCTTCTCCCTTCCTTCCTTTCATTCTTCCTTTTTGACTAATATATATGATAAAAGTGTTTAGCAATTTGATATAGCACGGCAGATGGATACTTACAATTAACTAAAATATAACAATCACCTTCCTTTTAACAGTTCAAGCTTGTTAAAATGTTTCCAATTCCTTTCAAATCTTGCAATTGCACCCACTCTACCTGCATAGGCTCTCTCAAAATTATATGTTCTTCTCATTTTATTAACCCACTTAACATGACATGGACTCAACGTAGATTTCCAATTTTGCAAAATCGGGGACCGTGCCACGGCAGCGGAAATAAAAATAAACACTTCTTCTGATTCATTGAACCTATTCCTGTCTTTACTGATGCCAAAAAGGGCCACTTCCTCTTCTGGAAGAAGAATTTTCCCAGTTGCTATTTCCAAATCTGCGAAAATCTCCTTCCAGAAGGGTTCTAACTTTGGACATGAGAAAAAAATATGATACCAACCACCCTGTCCCCTGGTTTTGCATCTAAAACATTTGTTCTCACATTCAGGGAACATTCTCTGTAGGGCCTCTGGGGTATATTATGCCAGCCAGCGAGAAAGAAAGGACATTCGCTTATAGTTAGCTGCTCGAAGTGCTCTGTTTCCTAAATAACATATTGTCTCCCAGTCTTTATCTGACAATACACACTGTAATGTAAGATTTATTTTCTCCAAGTGGTTAATTATTATAGTAGATGATCCAGAAGGGGGTAGCTTTTTATACCAGAATCCAATACCCTTATGTTTCTCCCCATATAGCGTTGTTAACAAAGCATTGGGTGTTGAATCTAGACTTCCTACTTCTTTTCTTATAAAATAAATCAATTGCAAATATTGAAAAAACATGAGCCGCCTCGGAC
The DNA here is from genome assembly GCF_964263255.1 of Lissotriton vulgaris. Taxonomy (NCBI): domain Eukaryota; kingdom Metazoa; phylum Chordata; class Amphibia; order Caudata; family Salamandridae; genus Lissotriton; species Lissotriton vulgaris. The sequence continues at coordinate 1,063,581,532 of NC_141699.1, forward strand.
GCGTTCTATCTCTAACCATTTGCCAGCTAATTAACGTATTTTGAGTAAGAAGATGCCTTATTTCACAGAATCCGGCCGATTCCCATTCTGTCAGATGACTTGAAGAAATCCTAAGACCCATTTTAGCACATTCTGACAGTTTCAAATAAATAGATCCATCTGAACCATGTTTTTCAAATAGCAGCCGTAATCTTGATGAATACCCCATCAGTGTCTTGTATCGTGTTCTCTTTGGAAGCTTTGCAGTTTTTAAGAAGATAGGAATTTGAGAGCCTGATTCCTCAAGCATTCTATTTAAAAAAAAAATTGTCTCTTGTCTGTCTAGCCTTTAATAATCCTGCCATTATATCGAAAAAAGCTGCTTCGTAATATGTATTAAAATGGGAAGAGCAAGCCCGCCTTTGGTTAACAGGAAGTTGTATTACCGCGAGTTTGACTCATTTGGCCTTTTTGTTCCAAATAAATTTTCTCATCATGGATTCTAGTTCGTTAAAAAAGGCCATATTGACTTTGATTGGAATATTACTAAACAAAAATAAAAGCAGAGGTAATATGTTCATCTTTATCAATGCCACTCTGCCAATCAATGATAGGGGCAGTATATCCCATTGTTCTAAAAGGCTCTTAATTTTATTCTTTGTTTTTATGTAATTCAGTTGAAAAAGTTCTTGATAGTCTCTGGTCACATAAATCCCTAAATATCTTATTGGGTCCCCTTTTTCTGCTTGGAACTGAAGATCTGGCGGAAGGAAATCTAAATTTGAATTTATAATAAGAACTTCCGTTTTTTTCTCGTTGATTTTATAGCCTCCTATCTTCTCATATTCCTGAAGCTCTTTCATAAGATGTAAGATAGTTTCTTTATCAGTAGCCATGTAAAGGATGATGTTGTCGGCAAATAATTTTAACTTTGACGTTCCAGCAATTGGGGAAGATATTGCTTCATTATTTCTTATTTTTATTACCAGGGGTTCGATAAAAAAGGTGAAAAGCAGGGGTGATAAGGGGCAACCTTGCCTAGTACCCCGTTTTATTTTAATCTTCCCTTGCTTGCCATTTATTATCACCTGGGCTGATGCCCCTTCATAAATATTTTGTAACATGCTAATAATAGGGGCGGGGAATCCAAAATAACCCAAAGAAAAAATTAACGCTGCCAGTTGACTAAATCAAATGCTTTTTCTGCATCAATCATAAGAATGCATGCAGAAATTGAATTAATATTAAAATAATCTAGCGCCTGGCTACCAATGAGGCAGAGAGACACGTTTAAGCTGATGTGCATAACGCACAGAGCTTTGCACAAAACGGGCCCTCACATCCTAAAAAACAAAATCAGATTTTACGTTCCCTCCAGGAATCTGAGATCCCGTACGGCAGCCAGAGCAAGAAATACTCGTGCGAAAACAGCCAGGATGGGTGGACGGGCGTTTTCCCACCTGGCGGCAAATAGCTGGAATGAACTGCCTATGGAACTTAGATTAATTGACTGCCATTTGTCCTTTAGAAGGCAATTAAAAACATTCCTTTTCCCCAAATCTGATTAAATTACAATGATGACCCTGTTAATTGCCACTACCCACTTCTGTCATAACAGCGCCGTGATATCCTATTTAGGATGATTGTTTGCGCTCTATAAGTACCATTGACATTGACATTGACTGTATTAAATATTCTGTGTTGGCAGCCATACTACGACCGGCTATAAAACCCGTTTGGTCTTGATGTATTACCTCCTGGGCTGCCAACACAAATCTTTGAGCCCAAATTTTCATGAAAACCTTATAATCAGAGTTTAATAGACTAATTGGTCTATAGTAATTTACTTCCTCCGGATTCTTGCCTTTCTTAACAAAACTAATAATTGTGGACTCTTTAAACTCTGAGGGAACCCTACCACCTAGTCTAATATAATTAAATAAATGTTTCAAGGGATCTTCCAATTCCTTCAAAAAAAACTTATAAAATTTGATTGGGAATCCATCTATCCCTGAGGCCTTTGCTCCTGCTGTGGCTTTTATGCTATTCTGAATTTCCAGATGACTTATATCACAGCCTATTTGATTAGATCTGAAGTTGGAAATTTGGGGGATATTTAAATTATCAAAATATTCCCTGATCAATATTTCCTCCACTTGAATATCAGTAGAGTATATTCTCTCGTAATGATCAAGGAATATTTTCGCAATTCCCTCACTTCGAGTATCTATTCCACCTGACGGGTCTTGGATTTTTAAAATGATGGAAGACTCTTGTTTTTCCTGATCGAATTTGCCAGCAGCTTACCCATGAGTTGACTGTCTTCATATAGCTTTTGTTGAAAGGCTTTTGAGCTATTTATCTCTTCCAGGATGAAGAAGTCCCTAAGCAATGCTTTAGCTTGTTCCCAGTTATTAGGTTTTTGATTCAGTTTCAATGTATACTCATTCTCAGCAGCACACTGAAGGGCAGAAATTTTTCTTTTTCGGTCATTTGCTTTATTGCAAGAAAATGCTATAATCTGCCCCCGGGCTGCTGCTTTGAATGCCCCCCTCTGCTGAGTCCTTATTTACTAAAAAAAATTCCCTTATCCAATCTTTAAAACCCTCAACCCATGTCATGTTCTGTAACAGGGTACGATCCAACTGCCACCTAGATCGCTCCCCTGTCGTACCCTCTAGTATTAGTTCTACCTCAATCCTCCCATGATCTGAAAAGGGATTGCAGCCTATCAATGCGTTGGAAATTTGGAGTGATCTTGAGGATAAAAAGAAATCTATTCTAGAGGCTGTATGGAACCTATTAGAATAGCACGTGTAAGACTCTAGATTGGGGTTTAGGGAACGCCAGGAGTCCTGCAATTGATATTCTGACATAAAAGCCTCTAACACCCCTTTAGTCTTTGGTTTTAGTTGTTTCTTATTCTTGTTTGAGGTGTCCCTCTTTAAATCCTGGATATAATTGAAATCACCTCCTATTATAATTTGCCCAGCAGTGCCCCTTAGTATTTCACTAATTTCAGTCAGGGCCGAGGTGTCATCAAAAATTGGGTCATAATAATTTACAAAATTGAATACTTTTCCCAACAATTTTGCTGTAACCCAAAGCCATCTACCTTTAGAGTCTCTTTGCATTTGCAAAATTTCCCAGGGTAAATTCCTAGAGAAATAAATAGCGACACCCCTCTGGGCGACCCCAGCTGAGGAAAAAAACCCATAGGAAAAATATCTAGGTAGAAACAACTTTGGAGAGTTCGATTTCAGGTGTGTCTCCTGGAGGAAGACCACATGGGGTTTAAAGGCAATTACCCATTTCAAAAGAGCTCCGTATTTCTGTTTATTTAGCAGCCCATTTGCATTAATGGACAGGATATTGCACAAGTCAAATCTCATTGACGAAGCTATGAAGTTCTAAAACCTCTTCTGTACCAACCCATGTTAAGAATAGAAAACCTACTGAGCTTGTATTTTTTTCTGCTTTCACTCCCCCCCACCCAGGACCCCCCAGGAATGTGGGAAACCCCTCCCCGTCCACAGTGCCCACATCCCACCCCTTCTTTCCTCTACGGGTGTCTTCTTGTTACACCCTAGTGTGACCCTTGACCCAGGAACACCCGCCTGAATTTTTTCCATACTCTTTTTCCCTTTTTTTTCCTTTTAACTAGATTAACATTATAACATTAGATTCCTCATATTTAACATTCCGTTAACATACAGTTAAGCCAAGCCATTGAGCCTAGGCCCTTGTAGATATCTCATTAAGAAGGGTCTGTGCCTCTTCTAAATCAGTAAATAGAAAGAATTTTCCCCCAACGAGAACCTTCAGCTTTGATTGCTGCGCAATCGAGGCCTGGGCACCATTAGCTTTAAACAACTGCATCAATTTTACAAACTCTTTCCTTCTTTTAGCTGCAGTTTCTGTCATATCCGAAAAAATCCTGCGTTTTGTAGTTTCGGAAACAGAAACCTGGCGTTGTTCATATGCCTTAGATAGTATCCGTTCCTTAATCCTGAAATCCGCAAAATTTAGTAGGATAGTTCTAGGGAATGGAGAGTTCGCAAAATGCTGAGCCGGTACTCTGTGGGCTCTTGTTATCGTTAAGTCTCCTTCAAAGTCTGGTAGAACTACTTTCTGTATAAATGAGTTAACCCATTGTACTGTGTCAGATCCTTCTGTTCCTTCTGGAACCCCTACGATCCTCAGGTTGGATCTGCGAGAATGGTTCTCCAACTCCTCGAGTTTATTCTCCATTATAATCCTCTTCTTTGTAGCCTCTTTAGTCTCTCCTGATACCAGATTCATCTGATCTTCCAGGACAGCAATCCTTGACTCAGCTTCCAAAACCCTGTTGGGCAGCGCCAGTGTTAACTCCTCCAGCTTATCTATTCTGGCGTAAATAGCAGCAAGTTCCGTGCGCTGATTATTTTTAATTTCACGGATTTCGTCGAGAATTAGGTTGAGCATCTCACGAATATCTAGCTGGAATTTCACCTCAGATCTTGCCTCCTTGTCAAGAAGGCTAGAGTCGGGTCCTAATATTCTTTCGCTCCCGCTCCCAGGAGTTGTATCATATATACTCCCCCCATCACTTGCCGCTTCATTTGTTACATTTACTGTAGAAAGCTGAGTTTGAGGTGGAGATACTGTCATGTCAGGACCCTTAGATAGAGCGTTAGGGGCTGGGGGATCCAAAGTGAGGGAGACCGAAAGGAGTTGTGATGAATTAGGAAGGAGAGATTTCGGAGTTGTTCTTTTTGCAAACAGTGGAAAGTCTCTCACCTCCTTTCCTCCCGTCCCGCTGTTTCTCCTCTCTTCTACTACCTGAGGCGCTGTTGTTACCAATGCTGGTGAGGGGTTGAGAGTTTGAGGGTGGACTTCCTTTTCTGCCTGTGACTGTGCAAGTAAATCTGCTGCATTAATATCATTCGTCTTGTCCCCCTCTGTTGCTGCTTCTTGCTGTTCTTGTTGTTCTATATGCTGTTCTTTATGCTGTAGAGGGGTAGAGGAGGAGGGCGGTTCTTCATCTGAAGATTCAGGTGTTGTATCATCAGCTACAGCTACAGGGCTCCACACTCCCTCCCTATTGATGTCTTTATTTTTTTCACAAGCATCTTTGCGTGCAGCTTTTTTAGCCAGAGCGAGACAAGTTTTGGCTTTCTGTCGGGCAGCCGCTTTCACTTTGCTGAGTTTAACTGTGTCGTCATCCTTCAAAAGTTTGGCCATTTTTAGAGAAGTACACTCCCTTTTTCTTTTTTTTTTTCTTTTTAGTTTGTTTTTTAGGATAGAAAAAGTTTTTAACGCTTGATCTCCAGCAATCCGTTGCAGCCCAAATGATCCAAAATGATCCCCACAGTTAGCTCAGAGCTTTTTTTTTTTTTGAGTTCGTTTTTAGGAAAAAAACAACAAAAAAGGGGGTTTTAATGCATGAGCTTCAGCAATCTTCAGCAATCCGTTGCAGCCCCAATGATCCCAAACAGTTAACTCAGAGTGCCTCCACTCAGCTCCACAGAGTGCCAGAGAACCAAAGAATTTTTTTTTTTTTTTTAGGTATATTGATCGTTTATCGTATCCAAACTCTGCTAGCTGCACCTAGGAGCCACCATCCGATTTACACCTCCTCCTTTCTTCCGCGGAAAATCAGTCAGCTAGCACAGCCTCAATAAGCTCAGTATCTGCTCCGTATCTGTCCGCTTACAACCACCTCAAACGTTGCTGATTAGCGGACCGAACACCCATCAGGCAGCTCTGTTGAAAAGCTCTGTGTCTGGCCCACTGATAAGAACACTAACGCGCTCACCTTCAAAAGACACAGATGAGCAGTATGTCCTAACACGGACCGAACTCCCAACTGGAAGGCAGACTAAATCAGCGAGGCATCATCTCTCTCGGCGCATTTCTTCTTGATTTACTGATTCTCTCCGCACCGTGTTACACAAGTGAGTCTGTGTTTTCTTTTCAGCTAGAGGCTCCCGTTTTTTTCCCTGTAGCTGCAGTCCTCCAGCGTCTCAGCGTCTCTAGATCACGAAGACCATTACGGAGGCGGGGTCATGGGTCACGAGTCACGGGAGACTAGGCAGAGGCGTGGAACTCTGCAGTCATCCCTCTTTAGATGAGCCTCTAAATAACATATTATGAAAATAAATCAGTATTATCCAAGCTACATAATTAATATCAATAATATAATTAAATAAAATTTATTAAAAAATGCCAGATTAATTATAACCTAATTATCTTTCTTCTCACTCTATCCCTCTATAATCCCAAACACGAGTTACAACACTAGAAATTACTATTAAAAGTAAAATAAATAATTCTGAATCACTTAAAACTACATATTTTTAAAGCAATTATAAAATTTTCACAAAGAATAGTAACACATAAAATAAATATATTTATTAAAACACATTAAAACATTTAAATATATATTTTTAACCATTATATTATGAAAACAATATAAGAAACATCAGTAATAATCACAATGATATTACTCACTCCAAAAACAAAATTCTTGTCAAGGAAATCTTGTGCATCACGATATTTGTCTGTAACAATATTTAATTTCTTATATTTCTGTCTTCCAATATTTTTATATTTTATTTTTTTGTCCAAACACCATTTGAGCATTATGCAATGCACCCCAGATTCCATCTTTCTTTGCCAAAATAATTGAATGTGCGCTCTCAGAGGGGGCCAAAGCCCCATAAAAGGTACTAACCCCCTTGCTTTCTCATCAACATCGGTGGGCACATCATGATGCCCAAAAAAACTCCAAAATAGCTTTTCAGTCTACAGTGCAGATGTTGGAATTCAAGTTATCTGTTACGTCGATATTGACTATTTTAAGTATAAGCATTATTCCGAAACTGATACAGAGATTTTGCAGAGTGTTCACAATACTCCTACAAAGGAGACACTCGCTCTACACAAAAGTAGCCCACCCTCTATTATGCCACCATCCAGGAGAAGGGTCATATAAAGCTCACTCTGGTTAACAGGTTTCTCCCATCTGCAAGATGGCGGGGACTGAGTGTTGTGTTTCGCTTCGCTTCCGCCATATGAGTGGTGGGGTTGATAAAGGTGGACATCTCAAATACTGCTGAGCCCCCATTAAACTGCAATGTTCATTAAACTTGAGAATATGAGGTCATAGCTCAATCCTTATTTGTCTACAAGCCATATTGGGTACAATTTTAAAACTCTTGGAAACAAATACGTTAAAAGACCTCGACGGCATGCTTGCTTGCGTAGCGGGCGTTCAGTAGTATGCATCGGAGGTGGTTGGGGTCTTTCTTTGCGGGTGGTTCGTCGGCTCTGAGGCTGGTGTAGCTGCAGTTCAGGCAGGTGAAGTGGTGGCCTTAAAGCAGGTGTGGCTCCGTCCGGAGTTGAGAGCGTGTAGAGTGCTGGCGCCGTAGTGGTGGCGGTCGTCATGGCGGGTGCGAGGGCCAGGGGTTCCGGCGCTAGGCGCGGTCCAGGCGTGGACGGGCACAGACGGGCTTACCTTGGCGCGCCAGCGGCGGCATATATGGGGAGGTGGGAGGGAGGAGCAGCAGGGAGGCGGGGGGAGCGAATGGGCAGTGGGCAGTCAGGGGTGCGGGCCACAGAGGATGCAGCAGCAAGGGCGTTGAGGGACAACAAAGGTAGCAGAAGGAAAAAGGGGCACAGAAACTAGGGAAAAACAAGTGGCACAGAGGGCAGAAGGGCACAAAAAAACGAGAGGAACAGAGGACATAAGGGCACAAAAACGAGGGAAAAACGAGTGGCACAGAGGGCAGAAAGGCACAAAAAACGAGTGGAACAGAGGCCAGAATTCCACAAAAAACTAGTGGAACAGAAGGCAGAAGGGCACAAAAAACGAGGGAAAACGAGTGGCACAGAGGGCAGAAGGGCACAAAAAAACGAGTGGAACAGAGGGCAGAAGGGCACAAAAAAGGAGTGGAACAGAAGGCAAAAGAGGCACAAAAACGAGGGAAATACGAGTGGCACAGAAGGCAGACGGGCACAAAAAACGAGTGGAACAGAAGGCAAAAGGGGTACAAAAATGAGGGAAAAACGAGTGGCACAGAAGGCAAAAAGGGCACAAAAATACCGGAAAAATGAGTGGCACAGATGCAAAATACAGAATACAGAAATACAGGGGCAGCTGAGAGCAGAAGGCAGAACCGGCAGAGAGGCACGGGGGTAGCGAGGGGAACAGAAGGGAAAACCGGGCAGGGACACGGGGGCAGCGAGGGGCACAGAAAGAAAGACTGGACAGAGAAAGCACGGGGACAGCGAGGGGAAAAGAGGGAAGAATAAGGGGCATGGACCACGTACAGGCAGCGGGGGAAGACAGACAACAGCAGTCACAGACACAACAATGAAAATACAGGAAATACAATAAAAGCAATAAAGCGAAGGATGAACAAACCTACCTACGGCCTACCACTGGCCACCAGGGATGAGGTAACCTGTGGGTGGTGGAGGGCCTCGAACGTCCTCAGCAGCGGCAGCTGGGGCAGGGAGACACAGGCGGTGCTGTGCGGAGGGGGAGCAACCTGCCTGGTAGGGTCAAGGGCTTGTCTGTGGATGCTAGAGAAAAGGGGGAAATCTAAAAGCAGAGAGAACGAACATGCAGTAAAGAGGACGTCAACCCCATCCTTCTGCCACTGAATCTATGAAGCACCCAACAACATTTGAGGTTTCATACACAGGATGGCACCCAATCAGGATTTCCCATCTTATATACCAAATACGTACTGGCTTACAATGCACAAAATTAGGGGAGAATGGGGGGTCCTGTTATCATCTACTTATCAGGGACAATTAGAACACAATCTCCCCAAAGTGGGGTTCAGGTAAAAAGCACTGCACCTCGGTACTTGCATCAACTGCCAGCAGCCTTTAGTAGTGTCAAAGCTTGACCATGGAGACACTAGTTTTGCATGCCAGTGGAGCACCCCTTTGGGTGGTGCTTACCAGCCCTAATTGGCTCTAGAACCCTTTTAGTTAGAAACACACACACACATCCACACCCACCCACCATGTGAATCAGAATTGCAGGATTCCCCATGTTTGGCAAATAAACACAGACTACTGCTACCCCTTATGTGTTATACTCAGGCTGGAACATAGTTATTCATTATCTACCTCAACACGTTCTACTCTTCAAAAACACAAATGCCCTTTCCAATAGACTTCTACATAAATTCATAAATTCTTTAATATCACACATAAATAGTGTATCTTTCTATACCCTGCAACAATTTTGAAACTTTGTATATACATTCAAGGCCAACTTTCATACACATATTAGGTATAAATCGAAGGCCTTTACGCAGAGAAAGCAATAAAAACACATAACAAGAAATATTGTGGTCATGTTGTTGCAATGCCAGCATACATCATCCCATTTATGTTACCTCCTTAGGATAGTCTAAAGATGGAAATGAAAAACCAGGGGCCAGATGTACGACCAAGAAAATTGCGCATCACAAATTGCGACTCTTTTGCGAGTCGCAATTTGCGAGGCGCAATTTCCGATGTACACCGATGTACAACAGTGTATTTCACACTGTTTTTGATTCCCAATGGGGTCGCAAATTGCGAGGCTCATTAATATTAATGAGCCACTCGCAATTTGCGAGCCCATTGGGAATGCCAGCCCTCCCAGGGATGGTGGCCTGCTGGGCTCAACAGACCACCATGTCTGGGACTGCTTTTTAATAAAGCAGCTTTTTTTTTTTAAAATGCAGCCCGTTTTCCTTAAAGCAGGATGCATTTAAAAAAGGAGAATGTATTATTAAACAACTACCCCTTAAATATCGACTGTCTAAACCACGAAGGCTAAACAACGACCAAAGCCAAACAACTGTGTACTGAACCACGACTTACTTAACCACGAAAATTAATCTATTGACATATACTCTGAATCTATCACTACGTTCAAAATAACGCATTTTTTAAACACGATCAAAAAAAAGCAAATGATTTAAACAACACTTCTTTTAAAAAATATTTTTTATAAATTATCTTGTGCCTCTACTGTTCCAGACTGTCCCAGGGAGTCACGCTGAAGTAATGTATTGCTGCAAATCAGCCCATATCAAAGAAAACTAAGTAATGCTTATGCCACGACTATTAGTAATTGTGTTGCCTCTTTCCGAAATCTCTTATCTTGGAAATTGTGTCATTACTTCCGCTGGTCACTAATTGATATTTGTTAATTGTGCGCTGTCAACATATGTGTTTGTATTATTAACCGTGCCGTTTCAAGTTACATCTAGCCACTAGATGTCAGTATTCCCCAAATTACTGTACAAGTACTGTTCATTTACATCTAGTAACGTCTGCTTTTAATTAGTCCAGTTTCATTTTTTGCAGTAAGTAGTGGATTTAAATTCAAGGTATTGAAAACTGGACATACTTTTTAACCTCCTACCCTTGTCACATACTTTAAATAAATACCGATGGATCATTAATTTTCAATTGTAGTGCTTGCCTTTATAAAGATGTTCTTATTTTAGTAAACATGATATTGTTTTCTTTCCTCAATTAAACCAATTATACTATTATGATCTTTTGAAACCGTTTACCATATTTCTGTACTTATAAATACACTTACCTCTGAAAATTCGTTGTAAATGAAGTAGTGGTTAAGGAGGTCGTGGTTCAGGTACAGGTCGTTGTTTAGTATTCGTTGTTCAGCTCACTCGTTGTTAGAAATTCGTTATTAAGGTCATTTCCCAAAAAAGGAATATTAAACTTTTCAGTTTAATTTTTATAAGGGCAGGCAGTGGTCTCTGGGACCCCTGCCTGCTCTTAACTTCTAACATGCTCATGACGAGCTAGAGGCACGGTTAAGCTGCACTCATGACGAGCTGAGCTCGTCACAGCCGTTGTAATGTTCGCACGCGAGGATAATTACCCCGCTGTGCTGAACGTTCGAAAAACGGGTGCGGTTGTGACGAGCTCCGCTCGTCATGAGTGCAGCTGCACTGTGCCTTATGACGAGCCGAGCTCGTCACAAGCACCGTGGCGCCGCGCCCGGCCCCCCTCCCCCCCGCACAGGGGGGAAAACACCCCGCAGCGAAGGGGTTAAAAAATATTTTCCAACATACTCATATACCCCTTTGCGAGTGGTTTATCACCTACTTGAAGTAGGTGGTAAACTGCGAATGTTTTGCGGTCGCAAAACACTAGTACATGGCATGGTGTGTCGCTATTAGGAAGGGACGCCTCTTCCTAATAGCGAGAGTTGCAAATGCTATTTTGCGAGTCAGTGATTTGCAAAATAGCATTTGTACATGCTATTACCCTTTTTTGGGGCCGCAAATGGGAGGTTCTCCCGTTTCCGGACGCAAAAAAGGGTCGTACATCTGGCCCCAGATGTATTCATTTTGTGAAAAGCTTGTCACTTTTAACAGCACTTGTGTTCCATTTCTTTCAATTCGTTTTGTAGGGTCTTTTTTGATGGGTAGGGCTTGTTGGTCACACTCAACATCATGGGTGGGTGTTTAGGAAGCAGCGTTATCTTTCCAGAAATCCCACAATAAACTGCTAAACGCAATGTGGCGAGGTTTACAGAATGCAAAATAACCACCAGAGGACATCACCTGGGCAAGACTTAATAGACGTTCAAATGAATCTCTGTTTATGCACATACACGCGCCCCCTGGTGGATGACAAAAAGTGCAAGAAAATGGATTGTTGCTCCGCCGGTTCAAGAATTGCCGAAAGTGTCGGAAGGCAGATTCTTTCCTGTGTCCCCGTGATTTTTTTTCGCTCCTGGGCATATTTGTCACTCATTTGAAGTTGGCATGTTGTTTCAGCTAGAACAGGATAATTATATGTTGCCAACGCGAGGAGAAAAACGTTACCCAAGAGTAACAGGCAAGGTCAAAAGGTCCAAATTGCAAACTGAATACTGAGAAAAACCTTCTGAGAAAGCCTCCAGCACAGGGAACAGACACGTGTTCTATATGTTGCGCATCTGTTAAGAAATTCAATGAGTGACGATTCAATTCACTTTGGGATGTAAAATTGTCGCGCATGCGCAATAGTACAAGCACTCCATAGGAGCTGAATGCTGATACAGTAAATAGTCACTACTAGCATGTGAAGAGAGAGAGTATATGAGGAACTGAGCGGAGCCAAAGCCTACTCTACGAGTGAGGAAAAAATATGGGGCAGATGTACCAAGATTCCATTTTGCACTTCTCAAATAGCGATTGTTAAGGAATCGCTATTTGAGAAGTGCAAAATGGTATGTATGTAGAATTTCGCTATTTTTTAGCGATTCCTTAGAATTCCTTAATTGCGATTAGCAAATTGCTAATCGCAATTAAGGAATAATTTCCCATTCATTTCTATGGGCCAGGAGGCCCATAGGAATGAATGTAAAATTATACTCAATTTGCGATTAGCAATTAGCTAATCGCAAATTGAGAATAATTTCAAGGGTGCAAGGGTGTCTTAAGGACACCCTGCTGCACCCCTGAATTTGACATGTACATGCATATGGCGCACATACATGCCCTAAGGGCATGTATGAGCGTCATATGGTACCTTTAGAAAAAAAAGTGCTTTTTGAAAAGAATTCGCAAATTACCACCAACTACAAGTTGATGGTAATTTGCGAATTTTTAGTCAAAAATCGCAACACTGAAATGCTTGATACATTTCAAATCTAAAATCGCAATTTGCTATTTCTTAAAAGCCTCGCAATATTAAGGAATCGCTAAATTAGCGATTCCTTAATATTGCGAGGCTTTTTGCATGATACATACCAAAGCCTGTTTTTTTTGTCGCAAACGCTGCTATTTTCCGAATCGCAGCGTTTGCGACAAAAAAAACGGATGATACATCTGCCCCTATGTGTCTACAAATTGCACTGTTCACACACCATCAGTTAATCTGCTAGTTACTTACCAGTAATCTTTATTAGTCTGATTGCGTTTACTCATCCCAGTAGTCACTAACTGTGATGCCACCTAGAAAAAGAAATTGGAACAGGCCTCTGTCCACTCCCTCTCTGCCCCTCCCTACTGGTTCCACCACCCAAAAGGGCCATGAAGGGGGAGGATCCCATCAGATTTTCCTGAAGCTGTGCTGTATGTGGATGAGTGACAGATTAAAGTACTATTCCGTCAGAGCCAGACTAAGCAAAGATTGACTAAAGCAGCTGTGCAAGCTTGTACCCAAGCCCTGCCCACTCTCACGCAGTGGTTACTATGATGTCATCCCAATGTCCGCCCGCAGCCCCCGATTGGCCCCACATTGCCTCTCTGGTATCCATCCCATAACACGCCCAGTCAGAAGGAAAGACCCAAGGCACGGTGAGTTTGAGAGGTCAGCCCTGGTGTTTCAGAAGTTGGGCCATGGGGAGATCCGAACTCAATCTCTTTGGTTCATGTTTGACTGGTTATTGGTGCCCTGGGCAGTGGGACACCGACGGTAGGGCTGGGGTAGGGCTAGGGTTGCACTTTGAAGGAGGGAGGGGCATGATCAAGATACGCCATGCACTTCAGGGCAGATTTACAAGCCCCTTGTGCCGCTGTTGTGTCATGTTGTGTGACGCACCGGTGGCGCAACCTACTGAGTGATGTTTACAAGCACAGGTAAAGCCACCGTGCGTGACTTTACCTGTGCTTGTAAATATCGCCCCTTTTCGCACAACACTTTGCATGTTAGGGACATGACATGGGTGTTGCTGTGAGTGTTTCCATGCAGCACCCAATGTCCACTGATGCATTTCCAGGTTTACGAAGAATTGTAAATCTTGAAATGCGTCAGAATGCTACACCACCCTAGGGGTGACGTAGCGAGGTGCAACTAGGAGAAATGTTTTAATTTCTCCTAGTGTTTTTTTCCTCTTTCCATGCTTGCTGCATTCTACAGCAAACATTGGAAGAGGAAAGCACCTCAATTGATTGTTTTTGTGCAGGAATGTACCCCTTTCTGCACAAAAACAATCCCCCACGACACAGGCATCCTTTCAACATGGTGCAAGGGTTCCTGCACCAGTGCATGGCAGCAGTTTTGTTGTATAGCGTTTTAGGACCCTAGTGTAATTTTCCCGATTCATGCCCTTATATAGGTATAAAATACTGTATCCTTATATAGGCATTGAAATCATAACCATATTAAGACATAACTCAAGTAGTCCTAATACGGCTTGGCTACTTCCACTAGTTCCGAAAATCTACAACGATTTCTTGGAAAACCCCGCCTTCAGCAGTCAGGGACCTCCCACTGCATGAATATTGATTTATCCAAGAACTCATGGAGTTTTCAGAGAATTACGTTTCTAATGACGTTATTATGTCCAATCTTATGTCAAACTCAGCACCTTCAAGGTATAAATATGCCAACACTTGTCCAAACAAAAACACGGTGGTTTGGAGCAGTTCGACTATCTACTTGCTCGACGCGCCCTGCTGCAGCAAGTGCCGAAGGTAGCCGACCCTCCAGCTGATGCACTGAGAAACGCAGTACTTTCTCCTGCCTAGAAATCCAGCTCCAGTGTTTCCAGGCTACCCTTGCGGGTTACTGGGAAATCGTGTCCTGGTAGAGGGATACCAGACCTCCGACATTCTAAGAACCAAGGTACGGAGATGATTAGACCCTAAGAGAATTCTTGGATTAGATTCTTGGCAAAAGAATACTGAAACTAAGCTACACCTCACTTACTTCTTCCCTTGTACTAGACTTAGGTTAGGTACACCGGGGTAGGCGTATTTTAGAAGCACCAGTTGAGTACTTTTTAGTCATTATGTATTGATGTATGTATTTTATGGCTTAGAAACCATATCATGCTTTTAAAGTATTATTTTATAATACTCTTCGTACTGTACGCATTGTTCTTTGCAACCAGTATTACGATTGTAGCAGTTCATTTCCTCTGCATGAGAAAGAAAACTGTTCAATAAATCCTTTTTATTGATAACGCTGTTGTAAATAGCTTTTGTATATTTAGTCTGTTTTCACTGTCTCCTACATGGAGCTTTAGCATGTTCTTGTTGTAATGATTCCACCTAAGAATTCCAGCTGTGTCAGTTGCTGTCTGGCCAGATGGTGATCTGCTGTGCTTCTCTGTACTGCGAATAAACCTACCTTCTACAACTCTCTACCTGCATGGAACTACCTTTCTTTGTTTACTACATTTTGGCGACGAGGATGGGATTTCACTATTGTCACTAGAAACAACTGTTTTGTTAGAAATTTCCGCAACTTTGAGATCAAGACCAGTTTTTTGTAGTTCTTTCATACACTTTTCACTTTCCTCTACAATTTTCGCAAGATCAATAGCAATCTTTAAGGTTGGGTTTTTCGCTGTTCAATATCAACAAGAGAGGTAGGGCGTAGACACTCCTATACCCCGGTTTTATGTATTGTAAACAACAGAGGAGTGACTGTGATGCAAAAGAAAGATAAAGAACGTGATAGTTTAAAGGTTTATGAAATAAAACTCTGCTGTGTGCCGCACGCGTGATCAATGCTCACACGCGTGCAGTACACACAGCGGGGCAGTCTCAATGTCCCTAAGTAAGCCCAATAGACTATCTTCAACTAGAAGGAAGTCTGGGCGCTTGCTGGTCACCATATAATGGGTGGAGGGAAAGAACCTTGATTCTTAGAAGGACCCTCACTCACCACTAGTTGGTGACATGCTTCATCATCGAGTCCCCGCTGGGGTGACCGAATGTCTCCCCAGCGTGCTACGACGCCTGGTTACAGCGGAGCAGGATGTGGTGAGTGCAACAGTGCCCAAATTAGGAGGTGACTAACTGTGATTGTGCAAATGTGTTTAAAAATTAAAAAATGCAAGGTTGTGCCTTTAGAACATTTTTTAATAATGGCCAGTTAAAAATTGGTTAAAAACAAAGTGAGCGGACTCCCCAGGTTCTTAATTAAGGAAACAGAATCCTAGGTCAAAAACAGAAATTGGTCGACATGTTTCAGCTGTTTAATTGCGTATAGCTCAGCTTTCTTCAGGACCTATATCAAAAGTCTTCCGGTGGTGTGCGCGCGCTAAGGCGCACCCTCCCGAGAGGCTCAAAGTGTGAAAAAAATATATATACAGTGTAAATAAACGGAAAATTTCCGTCAACACCATGCTACACAATTGGTAGGGATGTATAAAAAAGGGACTTCCTAAGGGACACGATTACGCCCCTACGAAAATGACAGCGTGGGGTGACTTCACGCGGCGTTTCTTTCAACGCTCGCGGCTCCCCTCCGTGTACCTACACGGTCAGCGGCTGTCTCCCGCTGTCGTTTCCGTAGGGGCGTAATCGTGTCCCTTAGGAAGTCCCTTTTTTATACATCCCTACCAATTGCGTAGCGTGGTGTTGACGGAAATTATCCGTTTATTTACACTGTATATATATTTTTTTCACACTTTGAGCCTCTCGGGAGGGTGCGCCTTAGCGCGCGCACACCACCGGAGGGCTTTTGATATAGGTCCTGAAGAAAGCTGAGCTATACGCAATTAAACAGCTGAAACATGTCGACCAATTTCTGTTTTTGACCTAGGATTCCGGTTCCTTAATTAAGAACCTGGGGAGTCCGCTCACTTTGTTTTTAACCAATGCGGGCTGGCCATTATTAAAAAAAATTCTAAAGGCACAACCTTGCATTTTTTAATTTTTAAACACATTTGCACAATCACAGTTAGTCACCTCCTAATTTGGGCACTGTTGCACTCACCACATCCTGCTCCGCTGTAACCAGGCGTCGTAGCACGCTGGGGAGACATTCGGTCACCCCAGCGGGGACCCGATGATGAAGCATGTCACCAACTAGTGGTGAGTGAGGGTCCTTCTAAGAATCAAGGTTCTTTCCCTCCACCCATTATATGGTGACCAGCAAGCGCCCAGACTTCCTTCTAGTTGAAGATAGTCTATTGGGCTTACTTAGGGACTTTGAGACTGCCCCGCTGTGTGTACTGCACGCGTGTGAGCATTGATCACGCGTGCGGCACACAGCGGAGTTTTATTTCATAAACCTTTAAACTATCACGATCAAATGGGTTTTTTGCTGCCCATAAACGTTCTTGTATTTTGCGGTTGTTGCATTGAACAATTAGTTGATCACGAATGAGTTCATCTGTCACCTGGCCAAAACTACATTTCACAGAGAGTTCTCGCAAGCGTGCGCCAATTTCTAAGGGTCGCTCGAAATTCAGAGGTCCTTTTGCTGTAAAGCGTGTCCTTTCTCGTTGTGTTCTTCTTGACAATGGGGAATGGTGGAATTTCAGACGTGTGGCTTTGTACACGCGTCATTCTGATGTGGATATTACCACTTCTCTACCTTTTTCTGTTTCTAGCAGTGGTTACATGTTATCTGCTCAGTCTGACCTCAATTCTTGTTCTCCATCCAGTTCAAGGGGGGAGGTGGGTTGTGGTGATACCTCTTCTTCTTTTTCTTCCCTCTCTGGGTGTGATGTTTCTTTTTCCACTCCTTCTTGTTCTGGTGATGCTGTTTCCTCCTCTGCGCCTTCTTCCTCCTCTGTTGCTATCTCTTCTGGTACTGGTGTTCTGAGAACTGTTCGTTCTCGCCATCCGCCTATCTATCTTAATGATTATATTCATTAGATGTTTTTGTTTTCTTTATGGGTTTAAGGGATGGAGATATGTTGTAAATAGATTTTGTATATTTAGTCTGTTTTCACTGTCTCCTACATGGAGTTTTAGCATGTTCTTGTTGTAATGATTCCACCTAAGAATTCCAGCTGTGTCAGTTGCTGTCTGGCCAGATGGTGATCTGCTGTGCTTCTCTGTACTTCGAATAAACCTACCTTCTACAACTCTCTACCTGCATGGAACTACCTTTCTTTGTTTACTACAAACACCTGTCTCTCTATTTTCTCTGCACCTCTGGTGAAACGAAGCATGCACGATTGACTGAGTGAAATAACTATCTATTGTTTCTGCAACTCTAGAGATACATTTCTTATTCTGGGAAAACAAAGTTGTCATGTTTTAAGCGGTTGTCAGAAACTAATCCCTTCTTGTGAATTCGAGAAAGTTTCTAGAGACCAGTGAGCTAGCTGGCACTCACAATTGAGTCTAGTATTTTCAATAGAGACCTAGTAGACCTCAGTCCTACGTCAAATCTATAGGATATATTATTCCATAGCGCAGATATTATTGGGAATATAGGAACTACACTACAGTTTGTGTGCCAGCACAGGAGGAAGCACAAAGATGCCACATATTGTTGTAACTATGTTGCATCCCTGTGCTTCGAAACTAACGCAGCACAGCAAAATGGAAAGGGGCGACCGAATCGGTCCCCCCGAACTTATGGCCGAGTGCCTCGATCCCCCCGGGAAGCCATTTTGGGCGGGAGGCGCGTCTCAGCTGGTATGCCCGAAGCGGCGTAGCTGGGGCGCGCTCGTTCCCGCCCTAGAGTGGGCTGGCCTAGACACCGACGCAGCCAGCCACGCCCTCTGGGGCAGGCAGGGGCGGGTATACGCCCGCCCTGAAGACGGATAAAAAGGGACGCAAGACCAGAAGACATCCTCTTGTTCTTGTGCTCTGAAGCTGCACCTCCTCGCTGCACGTGAGCTCGGGACAGAACGAAGAGCCAATTTTGAGCGTTCTAATCTCTCTCTTTGTCTTTTAGATACTTCGTCGAAAGGATGCCCAAGAAAGGAGCAAAGGGAATGTCGACTGACCAGTTGGTTCGGGCACTCATGAAGGACATGTCCGAAATTAAGAAGCGGTTGGCGGAGCGAGACGGCGAGGAGGGATCGGGGCGTCCACCGGCCGGAGGGAAGCCAAAGAGGCCGAGAAGGGGGCCGGTCGGGGGAGACGTCCCGGTTCCCTGTTCTCCGCTCGAGGCGCCAGCCCCGGTACCGGCCCCGGTACCGGTTGAGGGGAATCCGATTCCCGTGATAGTCACCCCGACGTCTGCCGAAGATATGCCTCCCGAATTGGCGGCACAGTTAGCAGCATGGTTGGGGGACAGTAATGGGGGCGCCATGGCTACCGAAGCGCAAGCACTCATAAAGCAGTCGCGCGAGAAACGTGATGCAGCCAAGGTGCCCGCGCCGGATGCGGCGATAGACAAGCCACGAGGGACGGAAGCAGCGTCCGGTGCAGGTAAGCGGCCATTGCCGATTGCAAGGGATGAGTCAACACCCTCTCGTAGAGAAAGATTGGGGCAACATGTTCCTTTGCCAATAAAGGAAAAGATTTGGGCGGGGGAATACGTTAACATTTTCTCCCTGCTCGTTGATCACTATGAGGTCGAAACTGTTAAGGGTCAAAAGGATCTGATGCATCCGAGTGTTTGGCGCGCAAAAATGGCCGCCTTTAAAGTGAATGAAAATATTGGTAACTGGGGGAATGCTTGGGGAATTTTCACGGCAATTTTGGGGGAACGTAGGCCTGATTTGCTCCCTGAATTTCCAGTATATCAGTCACGAATTATGGGGTACTCGACATCACACCAAGGTAACCAATGGTTCTGTTATGATAACCTTTTCAGGAAAGCGATGGAGCATAACAAAAGTTTAACCTGGGACTGTTACGATTCTTTAACATGGAATAAGATGAAAGAGTCGGGAATGTTGAAAGTGCCATTGGTGGGGAGTGCTGTTAGTGAGTCCTCCCGCCAAAATGGGGGGACACCCTTTCGGTCGGGTACGGGTACAGACGATTACCCGAGACCCGCCGGCAATACAGGGAAGAGGGGGTTCTGTTTCAATTTCAACAGAAGCAAATGTACTAGGCCCCCGGGATCTTGTAAGTTCAAACACGAATGTAGTGGTTGTGGGGCACCCCATCCTGAGTCCTCGTGCAGAGCCAAATCGGGTGAAAATGGGGGTAGAGGAGGCGCTAAACAGGTCTAATATAGTCCGAGGGGCCCTTACCAACCCCAATTGATACCCTGGCGATGATTCCCTGGCTCAGCGAATACCCAGATCGTACTTCTGCTGGGGTGCTACGAAACGGTTTTTCATATGGTTTCCGCATCCCGGTGGGTAACTTTCAGGGTGTCGGGACGTGCAAAAATCAACTTTCCGTCTTGCAGCATACTACTGTAGTACAGGATAAGATCCGGAAAGAGGTTACCCGAGGTCGGGTTGCCGGCCCGTTTCCTGTCCCCCCGGTACCGAACTTTGTTTGTTCTCCTTTAGGGGTGGTCCCCAAGAAGGACCCGGGTGAGTTTCGATTGATTCACAATTTATCAGCCCCTCATGGCCTTTCTGTGAACGAGGCAATTAATCCAGAAATGTGTTCGGTGCGGTACGCATCATTCGATGAGGCCGTAGCCATTTTGAATCGCCTGGGGCCCGGGACGCTGATGGCGAAATCAGATATCGAGTCAGCGTTCCGTTTGCTCCCGGTATACCCGGATGACCAACGTTTGTTGGGATTCATGTTTCAAGGTTTGTATTACATGGACAGGTGTATGCCAATGGGGTGCTCGATATCTTGTGCTTATTTCGAGAAATTCAGTAGTTTTCTGCAATGGGTTTACACGAAGAAAACAGGTTTTCGGAATGTGATGCATTACCTCGACGACTTTCTGTTCCTTGGGGCCGCTGGGGATGATGAATGTGCCCGGGCCTTGACTGAATTTTGTGTTTTAATGAATCAATTTGGCGTGCCGTTGGCACCAGGTAAAACTGTGGGTCCCACGACTTGCCTCGAGTTCCTCGGGATCGAGTTGGACTCTAGTGAGGGTTGTTTTCGTTTACCAGCTTCCAAAGTATCGAAATTCAAGACAGCCCTGCAAATGTGTATCACTGCATCTAAAGTTACGCTGCATCAATTGCAGCAATTGGTGGGGAAGTTGAATTTTGCCTTAAGGGTGATCCCGATGGCCCGCCCCTTCTCCCGTTCGATTGCACAGGCGATGGTCGGCCTAAAGGAGGGTCACCATCGCACGAGGTTATCGGCCGAGGTCCGCCAAGACATGCGTATTTGGTTAGCATTTTTGGCGGATTTCAATGGTCGAGTCGTCTGGAACAAACCGGCCTTGTCCTCTGAAGAGCTTGGTCTATGGACGGATTCAGCGGGAAGCATGGGTTTCGGCGCCATCTTCGGCACAAGATGGTCGGCACAAAAATGGCCAACATGGTGGCACGATGAGGGGCTGACGAGTAATATTGCTTTCCTTGAGCTGTTTCCTATTTTGGTGGCCCTCAGATCCTGGCCCGAAGGATTCAGAAATCATTCTGTCATATTTTGGTCTGACAATATGACCGTTGTAGAATGCATTAATAGTCAGGCAGCACGTTGTAAAATGATTTTGAGGCTGCTTAAAGAGATTGTCCTACTGTGTATGCAACTGAACGTGGTATTCAGAGCAAAACATGCCCCGGGGGTGATGAATCAGGCTGCTGATGCACTGTCTCGTTTTCAAATGCAGGCTTTCTCGGGTTTCCTTCCCTCAGCGGACCCCGAGCCAGCACCCTTTCCCGAAGCTCTCTGGTCTCTCGGTGCCCCGAACTTCGTTACCTCGTGGGAGAGAGTCTAGCACCAAGGACGAGGAAGGCATACGAAGGGGCGTTTCGGGCTTATTTGGCCTTTTTGGGGACTGAGAGAGGGGGACTTTGGGGGCATGAGGATTGGGTAGTACATTTTCTGATGTCCTTGCGTAAGGCTGGGAAGTCGGTGGCTACAGCCCAGAGGCATCGTGCTGCCATCTCCTTTGTTGCCAGGGCTCATAATATCCAGGACCCGACAGCGTCTTTTGCTGTACAGAAAGCGCTGCGTGGGTGGCAACGCCTTGAGGGTCGCAGAGTAGACGAGAGGCGCCCGATAGGTCTGGATAGGTTGTCCCAGTTGCTGGCCACACTCCCCGACATATGCTCGTCTCAGTTCGAGGCCTGTTTGTTCCGAGCCGCTTTTACGCTTGCATTTCACGGGGCTATGAGGATAAGTGAGCTGGTGGCAAGGAGCAAGCGGGATGTGGCGGGGGGTTTGTGCCGGGAACACGTTCAGATCAGGGGTGAGACTATGACGGTATCCTTTGTCAAGTCAAAAACCGATCAAAGTGGGGTGGGAGACTGCATAGTCATTCGCAGGATTCCAGGGTCCTCCATGTGTCCGGTGAGGTGTTTAGAGGTTTACCTAGCACAAAGGGTGGCATCATGGGGGGGGACAATGTTGAGACACGCGGACGCCACCCCACTGACAAAGTTTCAGTTTCAGCGGGTGCTCGCGATGTCAATTACCGCAGCAGGCTTGGACCCGGGTGAGTTTGGGACCCATTCCTTTCGGATAGGAGCTGCCACTGAAGCTGCAGCCAGGGGTCTTAATGTGGAACAAGTAAAACGAGTGGGGCGTTGGTCCTCCAATTGTTATAAGAGGTATGTGCGGTTGCACATGTTGTGAAGCTGTAACAATGTACTCACGCTTCTTGTCTTTTGTTTGGTTTACAGTTACGCAAGCCTTCGAGGCGGGGCGGACTATGCAGTCGACCCAACACCGGGCCAGCGGTCAGACATCACCGGCTGTGAGAAAGGAGGTGTGGGTCGTGGGCCACTCATACGTGAGGCGTGCCGCAGACGTATTCAAAGCAGGTGACATGATTCACGTAGCTGGGGAATACGGGTACAGGATGTCCTTCTACGGAAGGGGCGGTCTCTGTATTGACCAGTTTCAAGCTTACTTTGAGGGTTTGTTAGGGCGGGTGAGGTCACCGCCGTCTATAGTCATAGTACATTTAGGGGGCAATGATTTGGTCACCACCGGTAGACGACTTCTCCTGGAGGCAATGCTTTCCACCGTAAGTTGGTTGGCGAGGAAAGTTCCGGGGTGCATAATTGCGTGGTCTCATATGATCCCACGAAAAGTGTGGCGGGGGGCTATTTCGATCCCTGCTTTGAACCATTCTGTCAGGAAACTTAATAACAAAATGAGTAGGTTGTTCCGTTCCAGGACATTGCATTCTATCTCGCACGGTTGTATTAATGATGACAGTATGTATATGGGGGATGGTGTGCATTTGTCTCGGGTGGGAAATGAGTTACTCATAGGAGACTTCTTAGCATGGTTAAAAACGTTGGAACATGACCTTAGCTAGGAGTTTTGGTGGGGGGCCCGGATAGCCGGTCAACTATCCGGGCCTGTGGCGGTAAGGTCATGATCGGTGAGCACTAATTAGTAGATCCCTATGAGTGGGCGTCACCCAACACGGATGGGAGCGCTCGGGAGAGGTGGCCATTGGCCCCTCAATGGGGAGGCGGTCCCTTCTAAGGATGGGTCGCCGGAAGTAAAGGAAAGGCGGTCAAGGCCCCTTCCTTTGTAGGAGGGGTTACAGCCCCCTCCTGGGGAATTTCCCGGGGCCAGTGACATCTGCGACGGCAGATGCGGTAAGTTGTGTGGGGTTGGGATAAGGGCCACGATACCTTCTAGATACCTCACACGAGTATTCGAACGACCTTTAACTGGCGTCGAGTTTTAGGTGCCCCCGTCAAGTCAAGGGAAATTGGTAGTAGTTGCACTTGAGGTACGCCTCCGTGCTGTCGCCCATCCCAAGTGGGAGGGGTAAGTCCGGTTAGGGATCTTGACACCGGTTATGACCTTGCCGTTGGCCCTTAAACGTTAGGTTGTACAATTTCAATATGTCAAGAAATGTTTTGTAGGTTGCTAGTTCGGCTAGGAGAACCTCTGTATTAGAGAATCTGTTAAGGTTAGCCAAACATCGCAATATGGTAATGAAATTGTACATAACATGAAACGTTTAATGTTTTAACTTTGTTTTAATAAATACGGCCGGGATGGTCACTCCATCCCACTTCCAAAAACTTCAAGAACTGTTTCCGGTTTCACTCCTTTTGGGGATTGTGTTGAGAGGGGGTGGCGGGTATCTCGGCTATATGGAAAGGGGCGACCGAATCGGTCCCCCCGAACTTATGGCCGAGTGCCTCGATCCCCCCGGGAAGCCATTTTGGGCGGGAGGCGCGTCTCAGCTGGTATGCCCGAAGCGGCGTAGCTGGGGCGCGCTCGTTCCCGCCCTAGAGTGGGCTGGCCTAGACACCGACGCAGCCAGCCACGCCCTCTGGGGCAGGCAGGGGCGGGTATACGCCCGCCCTGAAGACGGATAAAAAGGGACGCAAGACCAGAAGACATCCTCTTGTTCTTGTGCTCTGAAGCTGCACCTCCTCGCTGCACGTGAGCTCGGGACAGAACGAAGAGCCAATTTTGACCCACCCACCAGCCCCTGAAGACAGCCAGTTGTGTATAATAAAGTTGATTAATTTTGTTTTGTTTTCGTTTCCAGGTTGTAGTGCCATGTTGATTTTGAGTTAATAAAGAATGTTCGTTTTGAGTATGTTTGCCATTAAAGATATTCAGTTAGTGTCGAATTTTGATGTATGCTCTTTCAGTCATAGTGGCCAATGTATTCTTAGGTTAATTTGCACTGTCGTATTTATTTTGGTAGGCGGTAAGGTCATGATCGGTGAGCACTAATTAGTAGATCCCTATGAGTGGGCGTCACCCAACACGGATGGGAGCGCTCGGGAGAGGTGGCCATTGGCCCCTCAATGGGGAGGCGGTCCCTTCTAAGGATGGGTCGCCGGAAGTAAAGGAAAGGCGGTCAAGGCCCCTTCCTTTGTAGGAGGGGTTACAGCCCCCTCCTGGGGAATTTCCCGGGGCCAGTGACATCTGCGACGGCAGATGCGGTAAGTTGTGTGGGGTTGGGATAAGGGCCACGATACCTTCTAGATACCTCACACGAGTATTCGAACGACCTTTAACTGGCGTCGAGTTTTAGGTGCCCCCGTCAAGTCAAGGGAAATTGGTAGTAGTTGCACTTGAGGTACGCCTCCGTGCTGTCGCCCATCCCAAGTGGGAGGGGTAAGTCCGGTTAGGGATCTTGACACCGGTTATGACCTTGCCGTTGGCCCTTAAACGTTAGGTTGTACAATTTCAATATGTCAAGAAATGTTTTGTAGGTTGCTAGTTCGGCTAGGAGAACCTCTGTATTAGAGAATCTGTTAAGGTTAGCCAAACATCGCAATATGGTAATGAAATTGTACATAACATGAAACGTTTAATGTTTTAACTTTGTTTTAATAAATACGGCCGGGATGGTCACTCCATCCCACTTCCAAAAACTTCAAGAACTGTTTCCGGTTTCACTCCTTTTGGGGATTGTGTTGAGAGGGGGTGGCGGGTATCTCGGCTATATGACTTGTGGCACTGTGCTGCATTCGTTTCTTGTAAATCTGCCCCCCTGTGTTCTGTGTGCTGAGCGCAATCAGTGGTGGTACATATTGCGGCTAGCAGTTCAGCCACAGTTCAAAAGCAGCCATCATTGTAGAGATCTGCTTTGTGGTCCTACAATAATATGCAGTTAAAAGGGTTTCTGAACAAATAAACCGAAGGACTATAGTCAGCTTCTGTTAAAGAAACCGCTGTGGCATAAATATAATACCAACCAGCTCACCCTTGTAGCATCATCAGCGGTAATCCTGAAGATGAGTAATTTTGTTAAACCTGTCGCTTGCTTAAATAGATCTCTACTCAAGAAACTATCAAAGGGGGAACTTTGTAACTTCAGCTCTCTGCAAAAGTGATCTACTGATGTGGTGGAACATATAAACTAAGACAATATGCATTAGAAAGTTAAGAAAAACATTTTATTGTGAATTCTCCCTGATCTTCATTTAAATCATAAATATACTGGCAGCATAAGGTGAAGAGCAGATCGCCGACACAATATAGGGGTAAACAATATCGTTGACAAAAATATAATGTAATCATGCTTCTACACTTATAATGGTAGGTGCCAATGTATCTGTAAAATATTGTTGAAAGTCATATTGTCTAAAACATACAAAAATATTGATTTTTTTAACATAAATTGAGATTCAAGTAGTAAATGTTGAATATTTAAATATATAATTTGTTATACATTTAATACATTATGCTTATATAAACATGCTAACATATATATATACACCCATATATATATATATAAAAAGTATGACATAATTGATAAAAATATATATTTTACATTATGTTACTCGCAAAGTATGGCGAAGAGCACTACATGGTACATCAAATAGACTATTTGCATTACCCAATAAGCCTCAGACTCCATCTTTCCTTGTCAAAAGAATTGACTGTGAACTCTTGGTTTTAACAGAAGAGGTAGAAAATCTAAGGGTCTCTAATTACCAAGGTTTTACATCAATCTCAGTTGACACATCACTACGCCAAAAAAACCTCAGAAATTGATTCTACCCTTAGATGAATCGCTTTTCTGTCACATTTGCAGGTGATTGCATTCACTTTACCAGACACAGAGATAATGACTCTCTTAAGTATCAGCCCCATTCTAAAGCTGATACAGAAATTTTGCAGAGTGTTCATTCCTCCTACAGAGGAGACACCTGGTCTACTCAAAAGTAGCCCACTTCCACTCAGGGACATCTCAAATACTCCTCAGCTCCCACCAAAGTCCAGTGTTCATTGACTGGATATTATGTGATTATATCTGAAGCCTTTTTAAACTTTCAAGGCATTATGGGCTCAGTTTTAAAACTCTTGGAGAATGCCACTTTAAAGTCCAATCATATCTTAGATTCTCTGACGACTATGGTATCATCTTCAATTCAAAGAGAGGAAGGGGTGCGCCATTTAAAACTGATTTTGCAGGATTCGCTATCCTAGATTAAGTCATGCACTCGGTTGACAACGAAGGATGTTACAACAAGGGCAAAAGACAATACAAGTCTGTACACCCCTGCTGAGGAAAAATGTTAAGGCGTTGGAAAAGCAGCATGATAGCATCTATTCTCTTCAGAAAATCTTCAATCTATGATCACAGTTTATTGTCACTCCCTAGTAAGAAATTGTCTACTACTGTATTTCCCATATTAAGAATTCACAGGGCTAAGTATATAAAAATAATAATCTTAAAATTGGGAAACACATCTGAGAAAATAAATATGTAAAATGAGAAGCCCACCTCGATGATTATCAGTGGGAAAGGAAAAAAACTGAGAAGGAATAAAACGCAGAATAATAACAGGAGAATCACAAAAAAGCAGAAGAAAAGCAAAGGTTGGTGCCCTAGCTTCAAACATATTGTTGGGAAAGGCGGAAGAGACCTCCCAGATGTCACAGATACGAGTCAACACTGTCCATTTGACAAGTTCAGCATAAGAAATAATCCCTGTAGTAAATCCAACACCAGCAGATACTACTACAGTTGAAGTCAGGGCCTAACTTGGATTTGTTAGTTCCTATAAAAGAACTGCTGGACATTATGTTTGGGCATAGGAGGACAGGCTAGGATTCTTATGACGAATAACATTTATAGAAATGTAGCTTGTGTTAGGCAGTTCCACACACCCCAGCAGGAAAATCCTGGATTGAACCAGAGTTTGGTTTTAAGGGAAGCTGGTGGAAAATCTATTCTTAACCCCCTGGCCAGCAAGATGCTCAGGTCTCCCTCTCCATCCCAACTAAGGAGAGAAGAAAGTAATTCTAGTACAAAACAATCCCTTCCGGTAACTAAAAGCTCCTCAGTATAAGATTATGTTACTTTAGCAACCAGCACCTTAATCGAATTTAGGGGTTGATTACGATGACGGTGGGACCACCATCGAAAGCCCACCA
Source organism: Lissotriton vulgaris (assembly GCF_964263255.1). NCBI lineage: Eukaryota > Metazoa > Chordata > Amphibia > Caudata > Salamandridae > Lissotriton > Lissotriton vulgaris. The sequence goes on from NC_141699.1 coordinate 1,063,609,083, forward strand.
GTGGCGGTCCCATGCCTTCAGAACCAGGTTCTCTACCCGCAATATTACAGTGGCGAGCGGATGATTGGCAGTCGGAAAGATCGACCACCATGCATCTGACTGGCTCCTTGAGCGCGCCGGTGTGGCAAAGGGGGTTGTAATCTCTACAATGATGGCGGTGTCTGCCAGGCACCACCAAAGGGATTAAAATGTCCTTTTCCACCAGTCTTTTCATGGCGAATAACCCACCATGAAATGCACGCGGAAAGGGACTTTGGGGGGCCTTTGAACACCCCTCCTTCCCCCCTGGCCCTAAGCTGTGGGTTTTGGAGTGCACCTATGGTGCCTCTCTACATATCCCTGCACCTTGCGACAGTCACCCTATGGTGCCTGCCACGTAGAGCAGGGATATGTAAAGTGTCCTCTTTTTGCATTTCGGCGTGTGCTGCAGCCAGCAGCACCCGCCACAATGCAAAACATAGGTATTGCGACTGCCATGGTAGCAGCCTCATCCTAATGCCTCTGGCAGGACCACCTACAGTCTGTTGGGCGGTCTCATTTAGGATAAGATGGCTGTCAGACAAAAGTCTGAACGCCATGCTAATTAGTCCCTAAGTTCTTTATTTGTGAGAGAAGAAGCACCTTTGAAAAGAAATGCAATATGAAGCATTGTTTCTGCTACTGAAATGCATATTTTAGACCGAAATGTAAAGGGTATCATTTCCTGACAAGAACAATCTCAGTTATGCGAGACAAGTGTTTTGGTCTAGGTTGGCTCCTGATAATATTTGCTTAAATGTTGATTTCTTGAGGAAGAAAGGATATGACCCATATCCAATTATAATAGGTTCACAGTCAATATAGGAAAATGTGATATTACAAAGCACACTTTTTGTATGGATACTTTTAATCCAAAGACTTTGCATCCAGACCAACTACTACATTCACACAACCTTGCATCGTCAGTAAAAGTGGAAGTGAGTACAGTTGGCAGATCAACCCAGGAGCCACAACAACTAAGCAGGATTCTAGGAAAGATATTATCATGGGCGTGGGTCACTGGAGTGCTCAATCAAAATAAAATGGGTGCCTGGAACTCCTGAGTTGTTTATCAAGAATATTTAATTACTCTCTTGGAATTTGACAGGGTTAAATGAAAGGAACTCAAACTTTCTAACAAAGCCCAGCGTTAACATGTCTACAAGACACATGGTTCCCAGATGATTTCTCAGCTGCCTCTTATTACACTTTTAATCGCCAGGCCATTCCCACGAATTGAGAACATGCTGAATGGGGGTACAATACTATTAGCAACCAAATTTGATTGGAAATTTCAAAGATCAGAATTCCATGCCTGCCCTAATCACATGTTCAGCTCCTCCTAGTTTTTAATGCTTACGTCCCTCTGGGCTTTCAGAACAATCATCAACTCAAAGAAATATTTTAGTTAATATACAACCTAAGTCAGGCAGAAAAAACTCCATGGATATTAATTGCAGATGACTTTAAGGCTTAGATTTCAAATACCCTGTCAGATATATATGAATGTCTCGAGCTCAAGGATAGCTGGAAAATCCCAGAGGCTCCATTAAAAAAAAAACAGGTGGGATCGATTAGGTATTCTACTTTTGGAAGAACTAGAATCTTTAGGTTGGGTTATTGTAAGTAGATGGAAAAATCCCAATATCCCAGCTAAGGATATGAGCCATGCCCCTTTGGTTTGTAGATTATAGGTTGCATGATCTGTTGTGTAGTTCCTAGGAATCCCCAGCACTTGCATACTCCTAAAACGTGTGTCCTAACTAATTTGCCTAAATATACCTGACCTACATCTGTATGTTTTGCATGTTTATGCATATATGTAGCCAAGAATATCCTAGGGAAGAGCCATCCCCCTCACCTGATGGGAGAGAATGAAGGTATCCGTCTCTGCGGCGAGAAGGACACCCCGCAAGGGATGTCAGACCGCTGGGGGCCAAAGATTTAGCATGCAGGACCCCATGTCAGCTTGGAAGGAATTCTCCTCTGATTTGTTGGGGGTAAGAGGGGTCTTATATACTAGAGTGGTCACTCCAGGGCTTCTTGTAGAATCAATATGTTTTGAAAACAATCATAAATGTTTTGAAAACAAATGCGATCATGCACAGCGGGCTGTTGACTAAGGATGAAAAAGGTAGTGACCTTATACAGAATAATTATGCCGTGCCTGAGGACATGTTTATTTACGTCAGGTACAAGGATTATGGTCGAATAATAAGAGCCTGGTGTCGAAGAGACAGGAGCAGGCTACTAGGTAAAAGGTCACCTGTTCAGAACCGTTATTGTTGTGTGGATGGGACATTGTATATGAAAAGGAGGCATACATGAGAGAACTACCCTAAAAGACATGGCAGATCTCATCTTAAGTGATCCTTGATTTGATTTCACAATTTTCTGTCCTCGATCCACTGTATAGTCAACATGCTCTAGTTGTTTCCATTCTGGAATTATCTCCAGAAAAAGCCAGAGTCTGATCAGTGGAAATGGGACCTGGGGATGTAGATATTCAGCCAAAAAATAGGAACTGACACTAGAGTCCATGTAATAGCACAAAGCTCAATGAATTGGCGGCTTTTTCAACCCAAATTTCCCTGGAAAGTATTTCAACAGGCAATTCTGGTATTAATTATGGAGTGTAAATATTCAAAGTACGCAGATACTAATAAATTAGGATAAAAAGAGACCTGGCAAAGGAAATTTAACAAAGGATAAAGTAGCAACAGCTTTTGATGGAAATAAATATTTTAATTTGTAAACCGGCTAAACTGTTCTCTCAGACATGGAAAAAAGCAATAAAACTCCAGAAGGAAAAAAGGAAAAGTTATCGAAGGGCACAAAATCACAGACAGATCAGCTCTGGCCCATTTTGACGTAAGCGGCTTCTGAGAGAAACGGGAGGTCTTTTTGGCATATTGCAGCCTAAAACTCTGGCTTGGAAATGGGCCATTAGCTAATAAAATATTGTTTGAAACTTGGGCTAAGTATATGAAGGACCTCTATAAATCAAATAATAGAGCGGATATTTTTGAGTTCTGTTTTACATTGTAAGAACCTACTGACTCACCTTCTTGTGACCAGATAATCAACCAGATAATTGGCCATACCAAAAAAGCTAGAGCCTCTGCTGCAATGCAGCTTGATAAAATTCCAATTGTAGTCATTACCAATAACCCTGAAATGTGTACCAGAATATTGGTTCGCCTCTTTCATTATTGTTTTGCTTATGGCAGACTCCCAGTTTTGTTGTCTGTCTCCATGAGAAATGTAACAAGCAAGCTCGGTGGAACTAACACCAAATCACATTATTAATTGCGGTTGGAAAAATGTATGCTAAGAATATTTTAGAGCGCTTAGAAAGTTGGGCCCAGAAAACTTTTATTATTCCCTTAGAACAATGGAGGTTTAGATCAAAATCATCTGTCACAGTTAACATCACAGTACTGCAGTCCATAACAGATAATTATGTAGAAAGAAAGAAGTCATTAGGACATCCAGCTTGATTGACTTTTCTACTACTTTCCCTTCTGTAGATAGACCTACTTTACAGTTGAAGTTGACATCATTGGCAATCCTGAGTAGCCTATTATTGCTATTAGTTTCCTTTACTTATCTACATGGTGCACAATTGTCTTGGGGATACCATAGGTCTTTCTGAAAGCCATTCTGACTCAAAATAGCTCTGTCTTTTAGATTTTCCCCAAAAAGTGGTGGGAGAGAGGAGCTATCCCCCAAACTGGGATACAATCATTGCATACGCTCATGTATGCAGAAGATATACTCTTGTTCGAGCAGACCCCAATAAGTTATGCTACAAAACATTTTTTAAAGATAAACATAAAAAAGGCTACAATTTTAGTTTATAGTGAGAAAAAGACTGTTGAAATGTAATTGGTTTTTGGGTAGCAAAAGGTTTGAAATAGTAAATCAATATCCCTAGTAGATAGATTGTTTTCTAGCAAATGAAATGACAAACTGCAATTTACTAGCAATAAAGCCTTAGCCTAAGCAAATTCGCTGCATCATCTTTACAATTCCATGTGGGAAAGGCATTTATAGTATTTAATACAAAAATGTAAAATTAAATTACTCCCATATGAATTTACACATTTGCATGAACTCATATTGGATATTGGTAATTTTTAAACACTTATGAAGTAAAGATTTTAGAAAATGTTCACACTTTTAGCTCTTTGATCTCAGTGCAACTTCTTAGATCAGAGTTTTTGTTCAAGACCTCACAACCATAATTAGATGGGGGTATAAACTGCTGCATGAGCCCAGCTCATTTCTAAGGTCTCTCCTTGTGGAAGAGTTATCTCAAGAACTGAGTAATCACACGTTCTTTAAGAGAAATTTCAGCAGAGCTCTAGAGTATTTTGGTGTTAGGTTGGGTATGCTCAGCACATGGACTCTAGGGCATCTATGATTATTTCTCAGAACCCGTTCAGTACATAGAATTGACTCATTGGTTATGGGCCACTGTGTATCCCTGAAACTGTATAAGTCTGTATACTCTGAGGATATGACTCGTTACTACGCAAGCCAATAGTTCGCATGTTCACCCTCTGAAATATCCTTTGGTACTTTACAACGTTACTTTTCCTTTAGAATCTCACACAATGTTAGACCATTTATTATGTCAGTTTAGGTAGGGTATGCTCCTTTAAAGAATGTAATGGTTATCAACTCTCTGAAGTCCCCTCTGGGTGAACTTTGTCAAATAGACACACTTGTTTCACGTGCTGCATATATGTCCTGCTTTAACCCCAATTCAATTTAATAGAGACACACCAGTCTGTGATGCACGTGCTCCGGAACCCACCAAAGAAATACATTTGTTTTAATGTTTATAAATTAAGTATTTTTACCAATATTTTAATGGAAATGGGTCTTTATTTAATATAGGGTCTTTCTAAACTATGTATTTTTTTTATAATAATCAATAATTATTAATAATTAATCGGTAATTAATAATCATAATTATTGAATTTTTGTTTCTTACTTTATTATGTTTAGTATAGTTGTGATTTTTAAAAATGTAATGACATTTTCTTTTTGTTTTTTTAGTAACTCTCAATATAGTAGCAGGTTTGGAGGTCTGTTACAAATAAGGATGGGAAGTTATAGAAAATATTAATTGTAGTTTGTTTATTTATAATGATTTTTTAAGCTTATTTAAAGGATAGTTAAGAAGTAATTATGTAAAATGTTTATTTTATAAATTCATATTTGTTGCTTGTTATTTAATTGTTAATGATTGAACAGTGTATTTAATTCCAAAGTTAAAAAAATTAGTTTTATATTATAGCCTTATAGCTCACCGTAGCGGGCAATACGGCTATTACAGGCCCGCTACCGAAAACCCAAAACTGCCTACTGTGCCCGAGCCCCGGGGACTTCTAAAACTCTGAATCCCCTCGAGAAGAACTTCCCCCTGAATTCTGGGATGCTGTTGTCCCCCAAAATTCCTTGGTGGAGTGTTGCGTACATTGACTGCGACAGTTACTGTGTTGGCAGTACTCTGCTATGTAACCCTATGCTTTTCTTCACCTTGACCGTGAAAGTCTCTGCCTGACGGTATTGACCCCTGTTGCCTAAATCCTGTAAGCATTTGTGTCTTGAACTGCATTTGGTTAAGCTATCGACATACAAAGCATTTTCTAACTATTGAACAAAGTTTATGGTTTCTAAATATATATATAAAGATACAATGTTATCTTTCCTAATTGGTCTCAGATTTATTCTTGAGTGGGTGTCTCATTTATTGACTCGATTTGTGACAACAAATGCTAATCACTACCCTCTGAAAGCCCAGACTACCACAAAAAGAGCATTTGAATATTCTGCTTTTACCTCTGCACACCTACTGGACAGTCGGGGCTTGCAATATGGGGGGGAGGAGGGAGTCAGGTGGGGGTCGCGAGGGGGAGTGTAAAATAAAAAAGAACACAACTTACCTGGTCCGTGCCGCCTCTTTTCCTGGCCTGTGCCGGGGTCCCGCGTTGGGGGCTGCTTGGCGCCTTCTGTTCTGCTCTGTCTTGGGCCGGTCCCGCGCCTTCTGAACAACAGCCCTGGCCCCTCAGGCTGCGCGGTGTGTCAGGCAACCAAACCTGGCACTGCATTAGCAGTGCCAAGATTGGCTAGGGCACGGAGACGCTCTGCCCATTAGAGACCGGGGTTGCTGCATGAAGCAAACCTCGGCCTTTCAGGTCCTGACTCCCCCCTTGCTCTCCTGGTCCTTAGGAGGTGGCTGTAGTGCGCATGTTTGACCAGCCCAAAATCGACCATGTGCACTATTGCAGCTACGCATTAGTGAGCGCTGCTGTCAGTCACCCTCCTTGCTGCCGCAGCTGCCGCAGCCAGCCCCACCCCCCACTGCTTCGGAAGTGCTAATATACCTTCCATTTAGATATGTGTCTATTTCATTGTGTTTGTTTTCAATAGCAGCAGTTGCTTGATCCGAGCCTTTGTTAATATATTTGCAAATATATTTGATAGCTTTAACAGATTGGCAGTATTCAATATTAATGTGAGCATTGAAAGTGTGACAGAGTAGTGGTGAATATGGAACAACCCACTGACCTATTGACAGTGACTTCCTGTCCTTTAACCGTCATTGTGACAGTATGTCCACCAGGTTCGGTGTTCCTCCTCCGGTAAATGGGGTAGCCGTTAACACTTGTCACTGTTTCCTCCTGGCCGTTTTTGCTACCTTATGTATTTTGTTTTGTCACAATTATCACTTTTCGCTCATGTATCTTAACGTCTGCTTTTGTAATCTGTTCAGGTGTAATGTGCTCCTTATGTTTCAGTTCTGTTAGTTGCACACACAACTTTTCCCTTGTAACACACAGTATGCTACCTCTCACATTTTGTTTGGCGGTGATACTTGCACAAGTGCTACCTTTGGCTAAGTAATGTTTATTCTTGTGCCTGAGTGTGTCTTTTGTGATGCGCTCTGAAGCCTTCGGGTAAGTTTGGCGCTATATAAAGACGCCTTTGGCTTTAATTCAGTGCTATTTAAATATGGGTCCGCGCTACATAAATACGGCTTTGGGTAATTTTCGCGGTATCTAAAACATGCATATGCTATTTAAATACGGGTCTGCGCTATATAAAGACGGCTTTGTGTAATTTCGTCGATAGCGTTTCTCCGTGAACAAATGGGGCCTTGTTTACTCCCTGTTTGCCCCCTTTAAGACGTGTTTGGCCAATGGTTACAGAGTTGATATTTTTTTATCAGAAGTCGTGTGTGTGTTTTATTTGCAGCGTTGTGATTGGTGTACAATGTTATTGACCCTGCCCCCTGTGTGACGTCATTTTACAGTCATCGTCGATGGAAGGCACGCCCGCTTTTGCCTTCTAGTTTAATTCAGTGCTATTTAAATACAGATTCGTGCTTTATGAAGACGGCTTTGGGTAATTTCCGAGCTACTTTAAAAGGCATAAATCAATCCTCGATAGCATTTTTGGTATTTGCAAATGTTTGTTTCAAATGGTTTCAAATCCTGTGAAAGCGCATTTCCGCTCTCGGTCTGCATATAATGCTTTGTAAATTCCGTGAAAGCGCATTTGCGCTGTATGTGTGCAATGTAAGGGGCGCTCTATGTGTGCAATGTAAGCTTGCCCTATGTTTGTTCTTTGCAGTTGGCATGTCCCTGTGAACGCCCACATTTTTGGTTTGAGACGCCCGCGGCCACGTTCTTACACACGACCATTATTATTATTGCTTTTTTAATGTATATGGTGTACACATCTATAGCCTATGTCCTTCTGCTATATCTCCCCTTTCAAATGGTGTATTGGGTGTAGTTATTGGTGCATTACTTTTGTAGTTTACCTGGCTCAAAGGTTTGTGTTCTCTGTTTATAATAGTAGTATAGGAGATAGACAAATATGCAGACAAAGTTACAAAAAGCAAAACAAAATATGTCGTATTTTTGTAAATAAGTCCACAACAAAATACTATAACATAAAAATTCACAATAACAGTAAAAATGTGAATCAAATTAAAAGCAGATTGTAAGAAGCGCCATACAATATTCCAGAAATATTTGTTCTTGTTTAGTAATACGTCAACAAATGATAATTTGTTAAAGAGCTCCAGGACTTGGAACAGATATAGGGGTCGATTAGGATGGAGGATTTTCCGCCTCCTCCAGGCCGGCGGAAGCCACCTCCGGCCCGGAGGAGGCGGAAAATCCATTGCGGGCTCACCAAAGACCCACCGCCACATTACGATGGCTGGTGGGTCTTGGTTTATGTCCGCTGCTTTTCCGCCGCGGTCGGATTACAACCGCGGCGGAAAACCTCTCATTTGGCTGGCAGTGTCTATCAGACACCGCCGGCCAAATTAGGAAGCATTTGAAAACATGCTTTTCCGCGGCGGTTTTTCCGCCGTGGAAAAGCATGTGTACTTTTGATTTTGGGGGCCCGTTGCGGGCCCCCAGGGTGTTGGTGGGTGGGGGTGCACATGGGGGGTACCTATGGTACCCCCCAGCATTTACATGCACAATGCGGCAGGCACCGCGCGGTGCCTGCCGCTTTGTGCATGTAAATGTTACACATGCACTTTTAACATTGCGGCGGGTGCTGCTTCAAGCAGCACCCGCCGCAATGTTAAATATCCAGGATGTGACCGCCAGGGTGGCGGTCACATCCTAATCGCACATGAGGGAACGCCGCAGCCCATGCGGACGTTCCCTCATACTCTGGGGTCGCGGACGGACTCAAGTCCGTCCGCGATCCTAATCGACCCCATAATGTTCAACAGTTAAAATAATATACTCCTGATAAGTATCAAGCACAATGGACAGTAACTAACACTTATCAACTATAAAAACATCATAATAACCCAAATATTATGCAGATTGGCGTCATCAATATGCCCAGTATTCATAAAAGAATATGCTCAATAGAACATGCCAGGGGCCGTATCACATATACAGCAGAGGCAAAGGGATTCCCTCATTTGCATGGGGCCAAGCTTCCATGCAAATGAGGGAATGCCCTCTGATGGAAGAGCTGGCACTTTATGCGCAACAGCATTATCGGTATTACAGAAGGGGATGTACAAGTGTCTGCGGCCCCTTCTGGAATAGCAAAGTGCCTCTGGGCCCACCAAAAAGTCCTATATCCAAAAAGGTGACGCCTGTCCATACAAATCTACGAAATGCTTTTCTAACTTTAAGTTATAAAGCAGAATGCGAACACCTAATTAGTATAAGATGGTCTGTGTTAATGTTACTGCAATTGTGTACCCTCCTGTATTATATTTGGGATGGAAAGAATATTCTGAATGAATGTAATGATGTGACCTGGTGTGATGGCATTTCTAGTAAGCCGATTGTAATCTTGTTACGCAAGTTGCTATTAGGAAGGGACGCCCTTAGCACACCTCTTCCTAATTCTGAATTGCAAAGCCCAAATTGAGATTCTGTAACAAGTTACTGAATCACTATTTGGACTTTGTACATACCAAAAAGCCTTTATGCATTCGGAAACGGGCTGATTTTGCGAATCGGCTGGTTTGCGACTGGCAAAAAGCCTTGTACATGTGGCCCATATTCCCTTTGCTGCTCAGGTGTTAATTCATGGGCAGGCTGAACCCCTTCCACAGTGCCATCTCTCATGACACTATGCAGGAAATTAGGAAGAGGCTTCCTCTACTTTCTCTGCAATAGCCATGACATGCACTGTTTAATCTCTACCAATGTAAGGCTTCATACTGTTCATATGGAATATTCTCTTGGGTTCCCTTGCGGAATCTATGTCCACCAAGTAGTCATCCTCAGAAATCGTCTGAACTACCTTGTATGGCCCACACCATTTGTCTAGAGGTGGCAGGAACTCGCAGAGATTAACTCTGAAGAATTCTACGGCGTTACATAAAAACTGTGCATGATTTCATGAAGTTCTGCCGGTGGGACGAAAATATGCAGCATGTCCTGCAATTTAGTGGTGGCAGCAGTGCTGAAAAATCTGCACGAATGGCGCCATGCGTTGCACAAGAGCGTGCAGCCATTCGAGTTGATTATGCTGCCGCCTTAGTAGAAAATCTACTCGTGAGGCAGCAAATCTACTCAAGCGACAGCCAGTAGATTGCAACCTTTTGCAACCGCCCGCATTAGAAAATCACTCTAGGATATCGCCAAATCTCACATTTTCTGGAGAAAATTCCGCCAAGCAGTGAGAGCCAGAATTTGGTTGGAACTCTGCGTTAAAGAGTAAGGGGGAGTGACCAAATGTATGCCATTTCTGCAGGTGGAATGAAACATTCAGCTCACCTCTGCATTTGTCCTCCAAAGTCCTGGCACAAACAGGCTTTCGCAATAATAGCTTTTGATCTTACTGATACTCAGTTAGCCTAACTTTCTGGCCAAACTTCTTCATCAGCTCCGGGCCTGAAGGTTTTATTTTGTGTGGCTCATGTATTATGCCATCAACTTCTTGAGGCCAACCACACAGTCGACCACATTCTTGTATGAGAACTATGAATTCCTTCCCAGCCTTCTCTGATTATGAATGGGCGCCTCACCGATGTCCATATAGAGGTTCAAAGGGACTCAACCGCACCCGGTTCTGTGGAATCTCTCTGCAGGCATATGAGTTTTTGAAGTTTATATTGGGGTCTGCTTCCTTTTGAAGTGTCCTCTGCCCTGCCCTTCCTCCAGAAAGCACTCTGTCACAGCTCGAGCGACTCCAAATTAGGCCTGGGAAGTAAACTCTGCTCCTGGGTTGGAGTTTTGCTACTCCGCATGTAACGCAGAGTTCGGCAAACTCTCCGCCTACACTGCGTGGCAGAGTTTACTGGTGCTCACCCCTTAATTCTCTAACCACCTGCCCGGTGATGCCTCTTGTAATAGGTAACTGTTGGACTTGGCAGCAGGATTATCCCTGTACTTTTTGCCTTCCTCCTCTATTTTCTCTGACCTGTTGTTGGTGGTTTTATGACTCTGGGCACTTTTCCACTGCTGGTCAGTGCTAAAGTGCATGTGCTCTCTATTGTAAATTGCTGTAATGAATTAGTGACTCAATGATTGGATTATTTGATTTACATGTCAGACCCTAGTACAGTGCACCATGTGTGCCCAGGGCCTGTAAATCAAATGCTGCTGGTGGGTTTGGAGCACTGGTTGTGCCACCCACAGAAGCCGCTTATAAAATATGGCTCAGGCCTGCCATTGCAGAGCCTATGTGCAGTCTGGAACTCCCATGTTGACTTAGCAAGTGTACACACTTGCCAGTCCCTAATCCTTCCCTTTTCTACATGTTAGTCACCCCTAAGGTCGGCCCAAGGTACCCCCAAGGTACCCATGGGCAGGGTGCATTGTATGTGAAGTGTAGGACATGCTCTGGTGTGTGTGGCATGTCCTGATAGTGAATTACAGCCTATTTCGTTTTTCACTATTGCAAGGCTATCTGTTCCCATAGGCCAGAATGAGCAGTTTGATTATAACATCTTATAATCATAACTGACCCAGGAAACAAGGTAGGAAAATAAAGTTTAGTTTGCCTGAACTCAGAATGTTAAAATACATCTTTTAGTGTGGGTAATTTTTACATTCTGTGTACCACTTTTAGAAAGTAGGTATTTTCTTGCCTAGCCATCCAGCATGCCTCAGCTAGGTTTCTGTAGTCCATGTCTGATTTGTAAGTGACAGGGGGCTATAGAGGGCCTTGGCAGTCTGATGGGTCAGGGCTGGGCTGAATAGGACCTGCATTGAATAGAGAGTAGGGGTAGAGATTTCCCTTCACTGACCTGAGCACTCATAGAATAGAGAGTAGGAGGAGGAGTTTTCCTTTCTGCTACCTGGGCCAGGTCTGCTTTCAACAATGCTGTCTCCACCTCCTGCCAGGAAGCTGCACCAGGGAGGACAGAACTGGTGTTGGCTGGCCACAGGCCACCTCTTTCTTCAGAGGGCAAAGGATTGTGTGGTATAAATATTGGGGCCCAGACTTTTAGATCACTTCTGGGAATCAAGAGGAACCCTTTGCCAAGGAGAAGAACTGGAGAAGCTGAAGGAAGATTACTTCCCCTGTGCTGTTGCTGTTTGGGGTTGGCCTGCAGTGGTTACTTTATTGCCAAAGAAAGGAAAAAATGAACTTTTACTATCTTGAGGCAGATCTCCAAGGGCTTGTGACTGAGCTTGTCTCCTGTTCTGAAGTCTCAAGGACACAAAGACTTAACCACCAGCTCCCCCTGAATTCCCTTTCTGGGAATTCTACCCGCAGAGAGGTGCCTGCTGATGTTTGGGCCCTCTGAGAAGACTGTGTGTCGCTGGGAGGTGGAAGCACGACTATAATAAAAATATGGATGGCCCAGCCGAGGTAGTTTTCATGTAGGTTTATTCAAGTATTAGGTTACATGGAAAGGATCCCCACCAGGAGCAGCCTCCATGCTGCTCAGCCCGTAACCAACTGACTCAAGCACTCCAACATTCCACACTCCAACATTCTTACATGCAGTCATCCAGGCTGAGAAGCATATTACAATAGCGAGGCAATGAGGAGAAGCATGTTACTGCTGCAGCAGTTGCTGTTGCATTGCCGAAGCATGCCGTCGCCGCAGCTGTTCGCATCACATCGCAGACGAAGCGTGTCGCATCACTGAAAAAGTGTGCAGCCGCCACAGAGGGTGCTGTCGCAACACCGGAGGAGAGTGTCCCAGGGCCTGTCGTGGCTCTAAAGTTCATTGATTTCACTGCACTGCTGTCTGGCATGTACGCAGTGCCTCCACGTTGTTGCATTGCATAGAAAACGCCACCCTGTCAAATTGCACAGGATAGTCGCATCGCGCCGCCATCTTGTTGCATCGTAACCGAAACGCAATAAGAAAGAGATGCATTACCTCCTCTCCGGTAAGAAACTGACGCATCGCCTCCCCTGCACTGCAGTAAGGAACCGATGCATCACCTCCCCCGAAGCAAGGAACCAATGCATCACCTTCCCTGCGACTCTTTTGTTTGTTTTGCGAGACTCACTGAGGTACGTTGAGAGTAAAGGGTCGCTTTTACCATCTACATTGAATTAAGCTATTTATACCATTTTAAATACTTATTTTTGATTACAGTATTGTGAATTTTTATTGTTTGGTCTTGTGTAAAGTCTAGTAAAGATTACTTATTTTTCTACAGTGGTGTGGTGTCCATTTGTAGGGTGTTCACTGTATTACTGTATGTGTTCACAAATGCTTTACACACTGCCTCTGAGATAAGCCTGTCTGCTCATGCCAAGCTACCAAGGGGGTGAGCAGGGGTTATCTAGGAGTGTACCCCCCTTTCCCTGACTAGAAGCAAGGTCCTCTACTTGGTCAAAGGTACTTACCTCTGCCATCTAGAGACCCCCATTTCTAACAGTAACAATGCCGAAAGAAGAGCATGTTTTTTATTTTAATTTTATTTAAAGAGTTTTGTATAGCGTGAACAAGACCCTTTTGTATTAGAGCGCTTTACATTACATGAGGTAGAATAGAGACAAATCTTGTAAAGTATAACGATTCACAGTGATATGACGTAGGTAAGTATACATCCCTAAATGGTTAAGCAAAATAAACGGTTAACGCAGTATGTACAGTGGGATTGGTGTCACTACAACGCATGCTTTTACATCGCATGCCTTTACAACGCGGTTTTTACCACGCAGTCCATTACAACGCATAATGCTTTTAGGCGCTGGATAGTGAATTATTTAATTTACTATTCCAACTCCAGTCCCCGTGGATAGCAGGGAAGGTGTTGGATAGTAAATTAAATATATTCCCTATCCTAGAGCGCCCCCCCAGCGCAATGCGTTGTAATGGTTTGCGTTGTAATGGTTGCGATGTAATGGTAGTGCGTTGTAAAAAATGCGTTGTAAGTGATGTTCCCCATACAGTGACATAAGGTAGATTTGGGATATAACTATCTATATGGTGTACTGGGACTTCCTGATTGCACAAAGTTTTTAAGTGTCTTTTCCTGTGCATTCTATCTTCTTCAATTCTGGGTCAAGGATTAGTATAGTACCTATCGCGGCTAACCCCAATACAGCTGTAAAACTATAAGTAGCAGGTTAACACAGTATATACAGTGATATGAGGTAGATTTGGGATAAACCTAAGTTCAAAAGTTTTAGATTACTTTTCCTGTGTATTCCATACTCTCCAATCCTGGGTCAGGATTTGTGTAGTCCCGACCGCGAATATCCCCAAAACAGCTGGTGAATTTCTTTTCACTTCCCTTGTTGATATGTCTTGGTCAACAACTATGTCATGGTGCTAATGATGAACTGTCTTGTCTATGGAAGGAACTTACTCATTAGAAATATATTAGTTTCCCTCTTAAAGGTTGCTGTGTTTGGTATTTTTCTAATGTTCGGCGGAAGTGAGTTCCAGATTCTGGGAGCTGCTCCTGAGAAAGCTCTATCATAAGTTTTCTTCTTCCGGAAAATGGAAAATGGTAGGCCTCAGTACCAGCTCCTTGGCACTCCTAGCTGGTCTATTTCCTCCAGATACTTCAATTTTCTGGGCAAGGTATCTTGGTGTATTGTAGTGAAGCGCTTTGTGGGTGATACATGCCATTTTTAGCTGAATTCTGGCTTCGTAAGGTAGCCAGTTTAATGCTTTTAGGTGTGGAGAGATATGGTTGAACTTCCTCGATCTGGTGATAATTCTTGCAGATGCATTGAGGCATGCTTTTAGTGATGCTGTGGAAATTTTTGGTAGACCTTCTAAAGTAGTCCACCATATTCAATCCACGAGATAACCAGTGATTGGACAGCTCGTTTGAGATCCGCCTTAGAGATGAATGGTTTCACTTTTCTAATGTAGTTAAAATAAAAACTGGCACTTTTTGCCATTGATTTAATGTTGGCTTTCATGTCTAGTTTCTCGTTGAGTGTGATTCCTAGTGATTTTGCCGAGTCAACTAAGGTAGGGGTGCAGTTAAGCGCCATGATCATTTTGGACCATTCCTTCACTTCTGTGTGGTTCTTTGGTGGTGAGATTAGTAGGAATTCTGTTTTTTGTGCGTTTAGTGTCAGATGATTGTTGGTTAACCATTGTAATGACATTTTTAAGGCCTCATTCATTAACCTGATGTCTTCCAGGGATGCGATCTTGATGTATATCTGCATGTCATCTGCGTACCTGTGAAAGGAAATTTTGGAGTTTCGTAGAATTTCTGTAAGAGGTTCGACATACAGGTTAAACAGTGATGGAGATAATGAAGATCCTTGAGGGACTCTAATTGAATTTTTGTAAATATTTTTGTCCACCCTAAGCGTGGAAGGGTATTCTCAGATGTGAGACCCTTGCTCATTGCACCATCAGGATTCAAGCAAACCGGGCCGAAGACGGCTGTAATGCCAGAAACCGGTCCCCGGGAGCTTGTTTCCTTCCCAGTGTAAGAATTGGCTTCTGTAGTTTGGTTTGTCCTGTTCCCATCATGCACTGGGACAGGAACAGAC
The DNA here is from genome assembly GCF_964263255.1 of Lissotriton vulgaris. Lineage (NCBI taxonomy): Eukaryota > Metazoa > Chordata > Amphibia > Caudata > Salamandridae > Lissotriton > Lissotriton vulgaris. Next base: position 1,063,624,548 of record NC_141699.1, read on the forward strand.
TAATTTGCATACAGTCAGGTTCTGAAACTGGGATGGTGCAGTGAGCTAAAAAACGGTGTTGGATCTAGCCCTGATCTTTTGACTGGGTGAGAGCTTTCTGTTTAATTCAGAGACTCTGTCCCTCACCACCCCTTTTTGTAAATATTTTTGTCCACCCTAAGCGTGGAAGGGTATTCTCAGATGTGAGACCCTTGCTCATTGCACCATCAGGATTCAAGCAAACCGGGCCGAAGACGGCTGTAATGCCAGAAACCGGTCCCCGGGAGCTTGTTTCCTTCCCAGTGTAAGAATTGGCTTCTGTAGTTTGGTTTGTCCTGTTCCCATCATGCACTGGGACAGGAACAGACTAATTTGCATACAGTCAGGTTCTGAAACTGGGATGGTGCAGTGAGCTAAAAAACGGTGTTGGATCTAGCCCTGATCTTTTGACTGGGTGTGAGGTTCCGTGACAATTGTAAGTGGTGTTTTTTAACTCGCACGAATATGGTCGAGTCTAGTATCTATGAACCGCAAATGACGAGTTTTGTAAGTGTGCGCAGTTTCGCTGTGCTAACTTAAACCGTTCGTTTGTTATGTGGGTTTGTCATCTGTACCCACGGGTTCCATCTTAGATACGGCATCCATTTTGTCTCTTGCCCTCAAGTAGCCAGCGAACGGACGCTGTCCGCTTCGCGACCCTGGGACTCCCAAGATATGGCGGAAGACACATGTTCTTTGTAAGTGTCTTTATGACGAGGGGGATGCTACTGTAAGGCAGATGGCGCCGCTCGAGGCTCATCTTGCCGCACGGGCTTATTGTCTCAGCCGTGCATCTCATTAGGCACGTCCCTTTGATGCCTGTATCTCGTGCTTCTCGACACTCCCCTTTTACACCCTTTCCGATCTCCCTACTGTCTCCGTCTTCCTCTGCACCTGTCTTCGTTCCTATTTCGATCTACTTTACTGCTGATTGGAATTTGCTAATGGTGGGAAGATGGGTTTTTACAGTTGGGAACCGCCAAATGTTTCCGCACTTATGTTCCGGATCTTGTGTGTTTCAAAGTGATCTAAGCGACCCCTCTGAGAGCGACTTGTGGGAACCAGGTTGTAAACTATTGTGTATCATGTTATCCTATGGGTAAAAACTGTATAAAAGGAGCGATCCACAAATACAATTTGAAGCAGTCTCCCCGAACTACACTCGATGTACTTCCTGTGACTTCTGTGTTCCCTGCAGTAAATAAACCTTGACTCTTTGACGCCGAAGGAAGTGTCCCGTGTCTCTGTGACTTGTACGCCGGAGCAGGTTACCCACGAAGGTTTCAGGTGTTGTGCCCTGGCACCGCTGGGTCCAAAGAACCCAGTCCTTCAGTTGGCGCCCAACGTGGGGCTGCATCAGTGGTACCGGTCCAAGCCCGACGATCGTGAGGAACTTCGTGTGAAATCTCCGAGGGAAGGTGCACCCCGCTTCATCGATCCTGTTGTCGAAATAAGTGGCCCGAAGACTTTTCCCGCGAAGATTCCCGCCTCCTAACGGCTGCGACGGACTGCTGCCCTGACTGTAGACCTGTTTTGGCGCCTGGCGTAGACCTTGGTATAGCGAGACGATTGACGGGCCTTCCTGAGGACGCCATTGATCTTTGAGTTAAGTATTTGTGGGTCGCTCCCAGAGTTCTTTGTTGTAAACACTTTAGCGAGTGTTTTTGTTGTAGACACTTTAGCGGGTGTCTTTGTTGTACACGCTGTGTGAGTGTTTTTGTCGGTGACACTTTGCTAGCGTACTTTGTTGTTGTTGTATTTGTTTGACGACTGCAGCCGCCAAAGACCGAGGGTTTAGTTCTTTGCTGGGACTTGGTAAATCCCGAAATCCCGTAACCCTTGAAGTTTGTGAAACTCGGCTAGTGTGCAAGATGCCTGGTCGCAGTACTTTGTTCAGTTGCTTTAGACCTTGTGGTGCGGATTCCCTGCTGGAGGACTCGTGTCCGATACCTCCGGTTGGAACTCCTACATATGACTTATATAGCAAACATGGGCTAGGCCCGATTGCTTTTAACGATTATTGGATCAAATATACAAAGAAAGACGGCGATCTTCGTTGGCCACCTCACGGTAGCTTCGAAGCGTCGATCTTAGATAATTTGGAAATAAAGTTGTTCGAACGTAAATCAAGGCCGGCCATGTTTGATGCCTTTCGGTTCTGGCGCAAAGAAGCCCGACAGAAAGAGATCAGACAAAATAAACGTAGTCAGCGAGATACTGTTGCTACTATAGTGAAGAAAGCTGAGCAGTTTCAGCGTGATAAGGAGGATAAGGATAAGGAAGTGTTTGAGAGATTACAGCGTATGTCCATAGACAAATGCTATCCTGTTTTGTCTACGGAGTCGGATAAGAAGGAAGAGGCAGTTGAGGATTCTTTAATGTCCTATCTTATGAAGTCGCCACCTCCGTACGTACAGGGTACCGCAGCTCCTGTGGTCCCTGCCGTACCTGTTCTTCCACCTGTTATTCCTCCACCAGTTCCTCAACCTGCACCTGCTCTTCCGACTGTTCCTGCTCCTTTGCCTATTTCTATTCCTACTGCTCCTCCGCTTCCACATACTCCTGTTCCCGCTACTGCTCACGCTACTGCTCCTGTGTTGTTAACCCCTGTTGCTGCTAACGTCTCTACTCCTTCTCTTGTTAGTCCTGTGTCTTACTCTTCTCCCTCTACTCGTAATCGTGATTCTCCCCTTGCGACAAACTTCTTTCAGTCGCTCGGACCTGTTTTTGGGTCTGCAGGTTCTGATGGTCCACAGAGACGTAGCCAGCTTCCTGGTAATAGAGAACGTGTTGCGCTATACAATATGGCGATGGGTTGGATGATAAACCCTGTTAGAAATCCACCACGTGTTGTCCTCGAAACGTTTGATCAATTCAACATACCTACTCAGAGATATGTGTTTGATGAAATGTGCAAGTTCTTACATGATCAGATAGCGGCCAATGCGCCTGACGAGGTGCTGACCGCCCTGTCTGAACTCCGGCTTCAGTTCGCAACTGGACTGATAGTCGACACTAATGTCCGACGTGCTATTGAGCGGTTGCTATCTCTTCGTCCCGCTCCTATTCCTCATGCATTGTTCGTTGAGGACATTGAACAACGAGATGGGTCTGGCCAATATCCTATGCGTGAAGTTCCGCCAGTTTGGGTACCCGCTGATAATACTAATGCTAATGCTCCAATACCAGCACATTTCCAGAGAGTGTGGATACACCTCCCTTGGAAACGATCGGAAGTGCTTCAGGTGAAACAAACTTTGCCTGATCCTCGCAAAAATCCTGCGGGGTATTACAAAGAATTATCGCAGCTCGTAGACGCTACGATAATGAATCTGGCCGATATCGACATGTTGTTTGGCAATGTCGTACCGCAACCGGTATGGGCCAAGATTCGTCACCAAGATCACGCGAATGAATTAGGTGGTGATTGGGCTGCCATTACAGCGGCAGACGCTGGACAAGTGGCTGCTACTAAACCCGATCAGTTGATTGAACTTCTTCCCCAGCGAATCATTACATTAATGAAAACGCTTATGCCAGCTATGAGGGTAAATTGGGACAAGTTGTCAGCCTGTAAGCAGAAGAAAGATGAGAGTGTTTCAGACTTCTTTACGAGGTTCGAGGAAACATTCGTCGATCATAGTGGGCAGGATATGGGTACTGAGGGTGGACAGAGGTTGTTTGTGGATAAATTCGTATCGAACTTATTGCCCGACTTGAGCCATAAATTGAAAAATTCAGAAAGTTCATGGGCCGTTTCTACCTCAGCTCAGATATTGGCTACGGCACAATATTACGAAAATAGAGAAAAAGAGGAAAATGACCGTGCCGATAAAAAGACGAAAGAGCTGAAAACTAAAGTGTTGTTACAACAAGCATATCCGCCGCGTTCTAATCAGAATGCGCCTCAGCAGAATAGATCGCAGTCGCAATCGAATCGATCGCAGCCGCGTAATGATTCATCTTTTCAGAGATCTTCATTAGGGTACAATCAATGTGCTTATTGTAGACAGGAGGGACACATTAAATTTGATTGTCCTGCTTTAAATGATCGTAATAGTGGTAATTCGTCTAGAGGAGGCCGTGGTGGTTCACAGAATGCATCACGTGGTAGAGGTCGTGGTGCTCAGAACGACCGTTCTGATAACTCGTCAAATTCTAATAATTGTTTCGATCAACGTGGATCATCGCAAGGACGATCTGCGCAGTACAATGTAGACGATTATTACGTCGATCAGGGACCTGACGATAGTAATTACTAGGACAGCCAAAGACAAGGAGAGGGAGTGGTATCAGTTCCGGTTGATCAGAGAGGGCCTTACGTCGCAGTTGCTACATCGGGCGTCGTTGAGCCTTTTCTGTTGGACACTGGTGCAGCGAAAAGTTCTATCATGCATTCGAAATTCCCTGGCGCACCTTTGTCTGGCTTAACAAATGTTTTCGTTGGATTCTCTGGCGCCCCCGTTAGCAATCCAGTTTCGCGCCCTTTGCCCCTTAAAATTGGGCCACGTGAGCTCGAAGCTCCATTGATTTTGTCTACTGGTTGTGGCGAAAATCTTTTGGGTCTGGATTTGCTTAAACGCTTGTATGCGACTTTGTATTGTTCTCCTGCGGGTGTAAAGCTTACGTTAGGAGAGAGGGTAGTCTCTCCCATGTACTTGTCCCTCGATAAGCTTCCACCGGAATTGAGTTCTCTTCCTGCATCTTTGTGGGCGACGGGTCCAAATGACGTGGGCCTACTTGATATCTCCCCTTATGTTGTTCAGTTGAAATCGAATGTGCGATTGCCACGTATCCCCCAATATCGTATCTCCCTTGATGGTGAACGAGCTTTGTTAGCGATCATCTATGATTTGATCGAGAAAGATGTCATTGAAGAAACTCGGGGAAACGTGTGCAATAGTCCTGTACTGCCCATTCTTAAACGTACTGATCCTACCAAACCGCCTGTTTATCGTTTTGTTATCGATTTACGGGAGGTGAATAAAATTGTGGTTCCTCAATTCCCTGTTGTGCCTGACATTACGGCGCTACTGACTCTGATTCCAGCTACAGCTTCATGGTTTTCGGTGATTGATTTGAAAAATGCGTTTTTCAGCATCCCGATTGCCGAAGAGAGCAGGGACCTTTTCGGTTTCTCTCTTGGTGGACGTAGCTTCCGGTTCAAACGCGCTCCTCAGGGCTACTGTGAAAGTCCATCGATTTACAGTCAAGCTTTGAAGGGTCAACTAGATGCGTTTAGGTTGCCGGTTGGTGCGGCTTTAATCCAATACGTCGACGACTTATTGGTGGCTGCTGATACTCAGGACATTTGCAAAATTGCTACAGTGTCGTTGCTGCAACATCTCTGTGAGTTAAATCACAAGGTGTCACCTTCTAAACTCCAATATTGTTGTCAAGAAGTAACCTACCTAGGTCACTTATTGTCAAAGGAGGGAAGGAGATTGACCCCAGAGAGAATTGCAGCGATTGCGCGCATGGCTGTGCCACAAACCCAAAGAGATGTGCGTGCCTTTCTAGGTATCACATCGTACTGCAGGCAGTGGATTCCTAATTTTTCATTGCTAGCGAAACCATTGGTGGCTCTTACGTGCAAGGATGTTTCGACTCCTTTACCATGGACGGAAGAATGTCAGAAAAGTTTTTCTGAATTACGTGATTCATTGTGTTCGGCTCCTGTGTTAGGTACCCCTGATTACAGTAAACCGTTCACGTTATATGTTCACGAGAGGGAAGGTTGTGCTTTAAGCGTCTTAACGCAACCTTTTGGTGGTAAGCAACGTCCATGTGCATATTTTTCCTCGACCTTAGACCCAGTAGCTAGAGCATTGCCGAGTTGTTTGAGAGCAACTGCGGCAGCTGCGGTCTCCATCCGACAATCAGCAGGATTGGTCATGGATAATATGCTTACGGTGATGGTTCCGCATGCAGTCGATACTCTTTTGAACCGTACGAAAACTCAGCACTTGACGAGTGCGAGGTTATCTGGGTACGAATTGACGCTCTTGGCAAGCCACATTCAGATAAAACGTTGTAATGTCCTAAATCCGGCAACTTTGTTACCAATTAGTGCAGAGTCAGATGCAGTAACAGAACATGACTGTTACTTGCGGACAGAGGAGGAAACAAAAGGTCGTGTGGACCTTAAAAACACCCCATTGGAAGACCCGGATGGCATCCTGTATGTGGATGGGTCATGTTTTAAATTGCCGAATGGTGATGTGACTACTGCTTATGCTGTGGTGACATTGAGTACTGTTGTTGAGACTGCGAGATTGAATCAGAATTCTGCCCAAGCTGCAGAGCTGATCGCTCTTACTAGAGCATGTGTATTAGCAAAAGGTAAACGTGTGAATGTGTACACCGATAGTCAGTATGCTTTCGGTGTAGCGCATAGTTTCGGACGATTGTGGCGAGAACGTGGTTTCTTGACGTCACATGGCACGAAAATACAGCATGGCCAGCTTGTGAACGATCTTTTGGATGCATTGACTTTGCCTGCTCAAGTTGCAATTGTTAAATGTAGTGCGCATCGTAAAGTGACGGATGATGTTGGTCGTGGTAATGCGTTTGCAGATGAGATTGCTAAGGAGACTGCCCGGAACCTTAGCACTCGAATGTATGTGACGAATTCGGTTAGGTGGCCTACAGAATCAAGTATGTGTGAGAATACTATAGAGAGTGTGAAAGCAATTCAGAATGAGGCCACCGACACTGAAAAGATGAAGTGGAAAGAAAGTACGGGAAGGTTGGATGTGAATGGTTGCTGGATTGATTTGTCAGATCAGAAAAGATGGATGTTGCCTGATGCGTATGTACTGGCCGTTGTGCAAATGGCACATGGGCTAGCACATATTAGCGCGAAAGGTATTTGCAAGTTGTTGGCTGATGTGTGGAAGAATGATGGAATTACTAAGTGTGCTGAACGTTTGGTGAAGAATTGTATGGTGTGTATAATGTACAATCCTGGCAAAGGAACCCCAACTCCCCCTGGCAGTTTTGCTCCTCCTTTGTATCCCTTTGAGGTGATCCAATTGGACTTCATCCATATGGAGCGATGCAATAACCTGAAATACGTTTTGGTTGTGGTTTGCGCATTCTCCCGATGGATCGAGGCCTATCCCCTCAAAGACAATACTGCTTTGTCTACTGCGAAAATCCTACTGAAGGAATACTTTCCTCGGTATGGAATGCCTAGAGTCGTGTGGTCAGATAACGGAAGTGAGTTTGTTGGAAGTGTGATGAAGAGTGTGTGTAAGGGCCTTGGAATAAATCAGAAATTCCATAGCGCCAATCATCCCCAGTCAGCTGGATTGGTTGAAGGGTACAATGGCACCCTTAAACTAAAATTAGCGAAGATTCAAGCTACGACTGGACTTTCGTGGCCTGATGCTTTGCCTCTAGCATTACTGTCAACTAGGGCGACTGTACACTCCCGAATAGGGCTCAGTCCCTATGAAATAGTGTTCGGCCGTCCTGCGAATGTGTGGGGGGTTCCTAGGCCAGGAATATTCTCTGATCTTGAGTTTCCGATGTTGATTGATTACTTACATGACTTGACTGCTAAACTGAGGTTAATTCATCAACAGGTTTACGACGCCTTGCCGACGCAGACGGAGGGTCCAGGCCACCAGCTCCAGCCCGGAGATTGGGTGGTTACCCGAAATTTTTCACGAAAAAACAATCTGGACCCTCGCTTCACCGGACCTTACCAGGTGCTCCTGGCCACGAGGACTGCCGTTCGTCTTGAGGGGCGGAAGAACTGGGTACATGCTACCCATTGTAAGCGAGTCCCTATTCCTTTGCCGGCAGACCCGTGGGTGAGGAAAGGCATTGCGTCAACAGAAGCAGCGACATTGCCGGCGTTTGTACCTTTTAGCGACGCACAGCTTGTTGGAGAACCCTCAGCGCAGCAGGAAGCCACTGTTGAACATTTGTCAGCAAGAGACTCAAGACCAGACCAACGAACTGATCAGCAGGACGCTGTCTCTTCGACAGATCCTTTGTTCGACGTGCAGACACGTCCCGGGAAACATCGATATTCTTTGCGATCTCACACTAAGGACAAATAAAAATTTGCTTGCTTTGCTGAAATTGATAACTGCAATATCTTCGTTTCCCATGATCAACTTTGAACATTCGTATCATTGAAAATTGTTTTGTATATATATATATATCAAGCTTCTTCCTTGTATCTTTTTCCTTCCACAGCTGAATTATTGTGCTAAATAAATACATATTGTGTATTGAGGGCCGTAGGGCCGCGCGCGTACTTCCTTCTGGACAGTAGGTCTTGACGCTAGGTTAAAGGCCGTCGGTTCCTAGGAACTCCTGGGGATTGACCATTGCTGCACAGAACGAAGTGCGTCAAGAAACGTTGCGGACGGTCGTAGGGAAATGGCATTTTCGAAGCTGAACGATTTGGAAGGAGCTCAGGCATATAGAGTCAAGCTGCAGAAACTTAGTCGTACGAAATGTTTTGTATCCCAGTTGTTTGTTTTGTTTTTAACTGCTTCTGCATTTTTGGCGGGTGGGGTGTATTACACTATGTCTTACTTCTTACTTCCTACCCCTACTCCTACTCCTTACCCTAACATTACTTCTACTGCTTCTCCTCATTCCTTTCATATGTTACCAGAACACGAACAGGCTAGACGTGTAGAATTCCGCAACAATTCCTTTATCCAGCTTCTCCATCAGCATCAGTTAGTGGTTAACACTACTAATTGTTGGGTGTGTGGGTTGATGCCACATACTACGGGTAAGGGAATTCCATATCTGGTGTTACCGTATAGTTCCCAAGGGTCAGCTCGAGCATACCAAACAATGCTTCGAAGCGCACTGGGTTTCCACCCCACTCCAGAACGGTCCCCCAAACCAGGTCCTACCTCGTATCAGTGGGTGGTATCGATGGCAATACAGGATTTAGAAGATGAGATCTATGATGCTTTTCTCATCCCTAAGGCAGAGGTACAAGCCTATAGGGCACCGAATAGAGGGGAATATAGTACGTTCACTAATGAAAAGCAGCTTAAAAGCTCGTCTCCAATATGGGTCGTACCCCACACTGGTAATCTTTGTCTTGTGGGTCGTGGTTCGCAAGCCTCACTTGGAGTAAGTGCTTGCACTGAAAGTTACGTTCTGCCAATGTCCCCGTCCCCCGTGTTTCTGGCTGCCAAGGGTACATACTTTATCTGTCATGATCGTGCATATACATGGTTGCCCGCAGACTTCATGGGCTCATGTTTTGTTGCAAATCTGTTGCCTCCGACGTTCACTGTAGATGCCGATTATCATAAGACTAGAGTTGTACGAGGCGTAATTAGCAAAGAGGATACTGCCGGTCAAGAGGCAGGAGACTTTTTCAAGGGTTTCCTCCCGTTTTGGGGACCTATGGTTAATAGTAGGAACCTGAGACATTTGACTCGAGTGGTAGAATCGACAGCTAACATTACTGCCAGTGCCCTTGGTAATATCACCACAGAACTTCAGGCGGAGAGACTTATGACATTACAAAACCGTATGGTTTTAGATGTTGTCCTAGCAGATCGCGGTGGGGTATGTAAAGTGATCCATTCGAGCTGTTGCATTTTCATTCCAGATAATGCTCCTACTGTCTATCAAGCCATCTCGAAGTTGCACAAGATCTCCGAATCCATACACGTGGATGTAGGGGATTGGACGCTACTTGGTTGGTTTTGGGGCCTGGTGTCGACTTGGGGTTGGAAGATTCTGACGATCATCGGGGTTGTGGTAGTGTTCCTGTTCACGTGTTGCCTTTGTGTGCAGTGTGGTCCTGCCTTATGTGGCCTCTGTGCTACAACGTGTATGAGACAACCATCTGTTACCAAGGGGACTCGGTTGGACAGAGCTATGCTACAACGACATCTTGATGGTCTGATGAATATCGAGTATGATTCCGACTAGTGCTTGCCTACATGAGGGCAAAAGGAGCGTCTGAGGTTCCGTGACAATTGTAAGTGGTGTTTTTTAACTCGCACGAATATGGTCGAGTCTAGTATCTATGAACCGCAAATGACGAGTTTTGTAAGTGTGCGCAGTTTCGCTGTGCTAACTTAAACCGTTCGTTTGTTATGTGGGTTTGTCATCTGTACCCACGGGTTCCATCTTAGATACGGCATCCATTTTGTCTCTTGCCCTCAAGTAGCCAGCGAACGGACGCTGTCCGCTTCGCGACCCTGGGACTCCCAAGATATGGCGGAAGACACATGTTCTTTGTAAGTGTCTTTATGACGAGGGGGATGCTACTGTAAGGCAGATGGCGCCGCTCGAGGCTCATCTTGCCGCACGGGCTTATTGTCTCAGCCGTGCATCTCATTAGGCACGTCCCTTTGATGCCTGTATCTCGTGCTTCTCGACACTCCCCTTTTACACCCTTTCCGATCTCCCTACTGTCTCCGTCTTCCTCTGCACCTGTCTTCGTTCCTATTTCGATCTACTTTACTGCTGATTGGAATTTGCTAATGGTGGGAAGATGGGTTTTTACAGTTGGGAACCGCCAAATGTTTCCGCACTTATGTTCCGGATCTTGTGTGTTTCAAAGTGATCTAAGCGACCCCTCTGAGAGCGACTTGTGGGAACCAGGTTGTAAACTATTGTGTATCATGTTATCCTATGGGTAAAAACTGTATAAAAGGAGCGATCCACAAATACAATTTGAAGCAGTCTCCCCGAACTACACTCGATGTACTTCCTGTGACTTCTGTGTTCCCTGCAGTAAATAAACCTTGACTCTTTGACGCCGAAGGAAGTGTCCCGTGTCTCTGTGACTTGTACGCCGGAGCAGGTTACCCACGAAGGTTTCAGGTGTTGTGCCCTGGCACCGCTGGGTCCAAAGAACCCAGTCCTTCAGGTGAGAGCTTTCTGTTTAATTCAGAGACTCTGTCCCTCACCACCCCTTTTTGTAAATATTTTTGTCCACCCTAAGCGTGGAAGGGTATTCTCAGATGTGAGACCCTTGCTCATTGCACCATCAGGATTCAAGCAAACCGGGCCGAAGACGGCTGTAATGCCAGAAACCGGTCCCCGGGAGCTTGTTTCCTTCCCAGTGTAAGAATTGGCTTCTGTAGTTTGGTTTGTCCTGTTCCCATCATGCACTGGGACAGGAACAGACTAATTTGCATACAGTCAGGTTCTGAAACTGGGATGGTGCAGTGAGCTAAAAAACGGTGTTGGATCTAGCCCTGATCTTTTGACTGGGTGAGAGCTTTCTGTTTAATTCAGAGACTCTGTCCCTCACCACCCCTTTTTGTAAATCTAATTGAATTAGGGCACGACGTTGAAAGTGATTTGTCGACCAAAAATCTTTGCGTTCTATTCTGGAGGAAGGATTAAAACCATTTCAGCACATTACCCGATATTCCCATCCTGTCATGGAGCCTGTTTAGTAATTTTTCATGATTTACCGTGTCAAATGCAGATGACAGGTGTAGGAGGATGAGTAGACATGTTCGATATTGGTCTAGGGCATGTAGAGCATCATCGACAATATGTAGGATCGCCGTTTCCGTGCTGTGTCTTGTTCTGAATCCCGACTGGCAGTCGTCCAGTAACAAGATATTGGCTATGTGTTGGCTCAGTTGTGTTAGTACACATTTTTCTATTAGTTTGGCAAGTACAGGAATGTTGGTTACTGGGCAAAAGTTATTCGGATCTGCCGGGTCCGCTGTAGGTTTTTTGATGATGCGGACGACTTGGCCTGTTTTTAGGCATTCTGGAAGGATCCCTTGGGATAGAGAGGTATTTATAATTTTCGTCCATATAGGGATCACAATATGGCTGATTTCTTTCAGGCATTTTGATGGGAGTGGGTCATTATAGTGGTTATTAGGTTTGATATCTAATAGCGTTTGGTGATGGTATTCTGATCCAATCATTTGAAGGTATCCCATTGTGCCTTGTTTTAATTTTAGAGTTGGCATTGCTCGTTGAGGGTGTTTGGTTGTCAAGGTTATCGGCTGCTCGCCTGAGTTCACTTTCAAATGTGTTGGCTTTGTCGGTGAATAATGTTGAGAATTCTTCACAACTTGGTTGTGTTTTTGTGATTTCTTGGGCCGATTTGGCCAACTTATTGGATTGTTGTTTTAAGATCTCGAATAGTTTTCATGGTCTGTTTTTGGCGTTATCCAGTTCTGATCTAATAAATTCCTTTTTCGAGTTGAGTTTTTTTGGTATATTCTTATCTGATTTTTCTTAGGGATTTCAGTTCTGGGGGTGATGGGCATTGTCTCCATTTTCTTTCCGCCAGTCTCAGTTTCCGTCTTCCCTCATTCAGTGTAACATTAAACCATGGATTTTTAACCTTCTTTGTAAATCTTTTCAGTTTTAGTGGCATGGTGGCGTTGACTGTATTCGTTATTGATGAAGTGTAGTTGTCCATTAGATCATGCAAGTAGTTAGGCGGATTTAGGTCCTTCTCACAGCTTTCTAATAGTAGTTCAATATTCGAGTCTTTAGTGTACCGCATCCAATTTTTGAGCATGTTAGGTTGTGTGTTCTAGTTCTTTCTCCATGTAGGTATCAGGAAGGTTATGGCATGGTGATCTGACCAGTCGCATGGCTCCATTGAGAGGACTGAAGTGTTATTGTTTTTTTAAATTATCCAGTTTAACGTAGCTCCTTTCGAGTGAGTTGGCTGTGTGCATGCTTGGGAGAGGTTTAGCTCCACTAAAAAGTCTTTGAAAGCGTTGACCTGTTTGTCTTTGCAGTCGTTCCAGTGTAGATTAAAATCCCCTAGGAATATGTTATTTGCATTGGTGTTTGTATTTGTGTCATGTTCTCCACATGAGAAGTAAAGCTACTCTCTGGATGGGCAAAGATGCGCACACAATGCCCTGCACACCTTATCAGAGACCAACATGGGGGAGGGGGGGGGGTCAACCCATTAAGAAGGATGTGGAAAAAGGCAAACATACTTGACTCTACCTGCGAGGCTGAGTCTCAGCCACCCGAGTAGCCACAAAGTCGGGGAGCATCGGTTCAGTCAGACCCCCCACCTCCAAACTTCAAAGTGCATACTCAGACAGAAATACACACAGGCATAGACACTTAACTTTAAATTCTAGTTTTTTTGTTTTTTTAAGCAAAGAATAAACAGCGGAGAGCTCGAGTCTCACAGTACGGGCAGCGCGATGTACCCTCATCGCTCAGTCCTGAAATGTCAGGATGCAGCGAGGGGCTTGCACCCCTTAGCTGGAAACTAAGGCTGCACTGTTAAAAGAGGCTGCCTGGCTCTCACCTGCAGGGCGCTATGAGGGTGGGCATGCGACGCGCCGTGAGAGTGGGAATATGAGGCACTATGAGGGTGGGGATGCGAGGCGCCGTGAGAGTGGGAATATGAGGCGCTATGAGGGTGGACATGCAAGGTGCCGTGAGGGTGGGAATATGAGGTGGGAATATGAGGTGCTATGAGTGCGGGCATGCGAGGCCCCGTGAGGGTGGGAATATGATGCACTATGAGGTTGGACATGCGAGGCGCCGTGAGGGTGTGAATATGAGGCGCTATGAGAGTGGGCATGTGAGGCACCATGAGGGTGGGAAAAAGAGGCGCCATAAGGGTGGGAAAAAGAGGCGCCATAAGGGTGGGCATTTGAGAAGCACTGGGATGGTGGTGCCGGTGTGCATATATCTGTGCATCAATAACATCAAAGTAGACGTTTATGATGTGCAATAGCATTATCAGTAGGTTACAACCAAATCCCCACACCTGAGGTTGTCGTATCTTCTGACTTTAGAGCTCCGGGCCATGTTGCATCAAACCATGTAAAATGACCGCTTTCCGTTCGAACGAACACTTGCTCTTTTGTGACCGCCATGACAGGCACTGCTGAACGGAAGTTCGCCCGATATAGACGCAAGAAGTGTGCTTGGCTTTGTTTAGTGCCATTCGAATTAATTGTGAAAGCAGTTTTCAGAAACACAACGTCATCAATCCTTAGCAGTTATATCCTTCACAAGGACCAGCCTGCATTAATAATGGAATGGCGCCATCTAGTGGCTTAATCTCTCCTTACACCTCGAATGTGAAAAGGAACAAGTGGGTATTGATTCTCGCTGATGGTCTGTTATTCATGCTTTTCATGTGGTCTTTGGACTTTATAAGTAAAATAAAGAAGCGTTATATAAATAGCAATATATGCTACTGGTAAAACGTTATGTATCTTCAAATAGAGGGTGGCTAAATCTCCCTTTATACAGATAGTAACAGGCAAGGAAGTCTATGCACTGCTCACTTTTATGCAATTGCTATGAAACACGAAATTCTGTTGAAAGCACGGATAAATTTGCACAACTCATCCAAAGAAAGTGACATGAAATATAAAATATAAGAGCGTCTTTAAAAATAAACTGCTATTAACTATATAATTCATAACAAAGTGTCGAATAGGCATCCTAAACATTATACCTCAGCCACCTCGTCTTTGACAAAACATATCATGTAGTAGAAAAAATGCTCCACCCTCTCGCAGAACTCCGCGGAATCTGATGGAGTTAGTCGATAACTCCGCGGAAAACCACATAGTGAAACTCCACGAGCTACGCCCCGGCCTAAACAGCCAGCAACACAGGCCAAGGGACTGGCTGGAGGTTTACACCTGGATGTCAGGCACAGTGATATGTGTATTACATCATTACTCAAGGGAAGCTCACCAAAGCTGAACTTTAATCGAGTCAGCTTGTAGGTTTACTCTAGTGACACATGTAAGAAAGCCTTGCTTCCTTTCCTGGTCACTGCAGGGTATGCTGCCACCACCGCACATGTGCTGCTTAACTACGGGTAAAGGCTATAGCCTTTCTCCACTATGAGTATAGTGCTTTAGGCACCCTTCCCAGTTCAAAAGCACCACAGTTAGTGAGACATGGCTATGAAATGGCACACATGCATGGTCTGTGCTCGTCCATTACAACAACAAATCAACATACGGGATCTACAAATCATTACAGTCGGGCTGCTCAGGGAAGGGGTGCGCGACCATCACCATGTGAGACACTTATTCACCCCAACAATAAGCACTGGCAAATCCAACAGATCTGCTCCTTGTTTAATAAGAGAACCCAGATTGACATTTGCACAAATATGCAGACTGAGTAAGACATTTACAGAATTCATGTGCAAACTGATATACAAACATACAAGCATGAAAAACCAAAAAGATGGATCCTTGAATAAACCTCAACCAATGGCGATTGTTCAAAGCTGAATCCCAAACATTTATTTTTGGCCCACCAGGCAACCTCAGTTTGGACTCAGCCATGCGAAAATCAGACTTGACCCTAATTCTCATGGGAACAGTCCACCCAGAACTGCCAGGTCATGTCCTCCCTGAACCGGAATATAAGCTTCCCAGAACCGGTTTTGCCCTTATTAGGGGATTATTAGCCAGGTGCGGCTTGATTTCAGTGGACCAGTGAGCATGGGCCCACACCTGGGCATACCCATCAGTAGTGCAAGATCCCCCTTCTTTGGGAAAGGAACACAGGGGCTTATTTATCAGACTCTTAGACCACCAGAGCGTCACTTTTTTTGAACCTCCAGTGGCGCAGTCCTCTCAATCAAATCTATGAGGCGACCCAAAGCCACTCAGTGTGGGTTTGCATGGCCTTATAGATACGGAGTAACACGAAGCAGTACAAGTTGTTGCCTTGCCTTAGTCTGCAAAAGGAAGGCGTTCCATGTGCATTGCACTGAGTTTTCCCACTCAGCACCCATGGATTTTAACGCTGACCCAGATTCACTTGATCAAATAAACCTGGGGCAGCGCCAAAACCTTACTCCTCACCAGAGCAGAAAGAAATATTTTTGTTTCTCCTAGTTATTTCCTTTTTCTATGAGTGCTGCATTCTCCAGCACACATGGAAAGAGGAAAATGCCTCTCAGGTTTTCTTTGGGTGCCGGAGCGTGCCCCTTCTTGCAAAAAAACAATCCTGCTCTGCAACAGAGGCCCACTTGCACTATGGTGCAAGGGTGCCTACATTGGCACTAAGCAGAAAATAGTGCACCCGGGCAGGGGGAAATGATAGAGAGGCACAAACATGGTGCATTGCTGCCCTTTCACATTGACATAGGGCAGCACATTAGGAAGACCTCATAAATGAGGCCCATCATCTGCAGCTACCCATGTTCTACTTTGCTATGGATTACTCACGCGGGTGAACATTTTTGCAATATCTGCCTGAACACTTTTTCTGCTTTTAATCAACAAATGCACTTTCCGCAAACCTCTTCCTTAATAGGTTTCCATAACGTACAAAGAACAACAAATGAATAGTTCTACAATGTCATGCAACAATTTTAGCACATTTTATATACCTTTATGCTCACTTTTTTTTACTGAATTTAGAAGTAAATCTGAGGTGTTTGCAGTAGAGATGGCAATAAGAAAGCCTAAGAAGAAACATCGGGTTTCTATTAATACATGTCAATATTGAGTACTTATTTTATTTTGCCTCTTTATACAAATTAGATTGTTTTAAATCACTACAGGCAATTTTATTTTTCTAGACTCACTATTTAATAGGCGTGTCGAGGGTAAATAACAATCTCTGAAGGGTGAGTGGATCATCTTAAGACTCAACCTTGTGACACTCAGGTCACAGTTAAATATCCTGGCGAACACTTATCTCACTACCTAGAGAATGCAAGAAATGACCCAGAGGGCAACCTTTAGCCGAGACCAAATAGTCACTGGAGTGATTCTCTGCTTATGTCACATGCACACGTGGACAAGTGATAAGAGACATGTGATTGTTGCTCCATCTTCTGACAAGACTGGGAGGCCGATGGAATTATTCTTTAAAATAGAACTGTGCATTGTGTATTTGTCTTGGTGTGTCATGCTGAATAAAATACTTTAAACCTAAAATAGAACTGTGTTTTCTTGTTCTATGACATCCATGTCATATAGGTGAAGATGGTGGGCCTGAGGAACCAATACTTTATGAATTTCCAAAATAGTGAATTTCAGCGATTTACTCGACCTTGTGACACTCAGGTCACAGTTTAAGGGCACTTATCTCGCTACCTACAGAATGCAAGAAATTACCCTAATAGTCACAGGAGTGAACCTCTGCTTATGTCACTTGCAAACGTGACAAGCAATAAGAGAAAGGTGATTGTTGCTTCATCTTCTGACAAGCATGGGGGGCAGAAGGCATAATTATTTCAAGTGGAACTGTGATTTCTTGGCTCTAGGACATCTGTGTCACGTAGCTGAAGATGGCCAGAACTGAGGCCAGAAGGGCGCGCTAACTGACACAGCCTGTGCTTAACTTCCTCCGTGGTCCAGCAGACTAATGGCTAGCTGCAGCCCCCAAAGAAAAATGCAGGGGGCTGCCAATTTATCATATGTCTGGTCGGGCTGCACCGACGTTTTGTGAGCACTGTTTAGTGAGGCACAGGCTGCAATTTTTTTTACGTGTATAGATGGCCGCATCCCTCCAAACCTTCAAGACCACCACTGCCTGGGCAGCACCAGTGCTTGCACCATTAGCTCCACAGACCAAGGGCCTTATGAACCAATAGCTTTACGAATTTGCCAAAATAGTGAATTTTAGCAATTCACTAACCCATTGCCTTTGAAACCTACGTAGTTAGGTTTTGGTCACAGATTAGCAATTTACTAAAATGCAATAAGCCAACAAATTGCTACTTGGAAAATAAAGAGAACCTGTTTATTTTAGTGAATTCACAATCATTTTGTCTGTCTTTGGTTAGAATTTGCTGGTGCTGTAAAGTGATCCATGAGGTAGTTGGACACTCAACTGCGGTTCGTGCCTTAAAATATGGTGGAAACGTGTCATCCACCAGCACCTTATACCAGCTGGAACTCTAGGACCAAGGGCCAACATATTTGAAAGATCATGTAGGGATCATCCATGAAGTTATTGCGATGTTGACTTATGACAACAAGGATGTTAAAGTCAATTTTACTATGTAATTGAAATTCTAACATCCATACTACCTTAGAGCTCTATGTATAAAGAGCCGTCATCTGGAGCTGCAACCACTACAGAAGACGAGACACAAGCCAAACCTTTTTTGCTTTTCCAAATGTACATTAAACTTATTCTTTATCCAAGATGCACATATACTGGCGGGAACTGCAACAGTTGTGATCTTCATCAGCCAGGTCCGGGGTTGCAACGGCCATGATTATCGAAGGTGCAGTTGGGGGCTGTAATGGCGTGGTCATTGTAGATTGGACAAGGTCTGCAACTCCTGTGATCATCATAGTCCCGGGCAGGGGCTACAAGTACTATGACCATCATTGGCCCAAATGGAGGATGCAACTATTGTGATCCGCGTAGCCCTATGGGTGCCGCACATCCAGCCAGTCTGACTGGAACCACAACTCCGGTGACTACCATTGACCTGACTGAGTCCTTACTGGGGCACATTACCACAAACCTTTGAGACCCTTACAACCGGCTCCTCACCTGTGCCAGTGCTGTGGGCTCCACCGACTGAGGCCAGATGGGAGCGCTAACTGGCACAGCCTGTGCTTAACTTCCTCCGTGGTCCAGCAGACTAATGGCTAGCTGCAGCCCCCAAAGGAGACATGCAGGGGGCTGTCAATTTATCATATGTCTGGTCGGGCTGCACCGTCTTTCTGTGAGCACTGTTAGTCAGGCACGGGCTGCAATTTTTTTTACGTGTATAGATGGCCGCATCCCTCCAAACCTTCAAGACCACCACTGCCTGGGCAGCACCTGTGCTTGCACCATTCGCTCCACAGACCAAGGGCCTTATTGCAAGTTTGGTGGTCCCATGGACCACTGTATCTGCAGTGGCGGTCCGAGCGCCGGAGCTTGGCGGTCTGACCGCAGTATTACTAGTCTGGCAGATCGGCTTTGAGAAGACTGCTGCTGAATCGCTGAGACTGCAAGTAGACAGGCAATTGCTGGGTTCATAGTCGGGGAAAGGCAACCGCCATAGGGCAGTACAGAGGAGCTGCACAGCCGTCCATATTACAAGTTGCCAGTTCCACCAGCGGAATGCTGCTGTTCAACCGCCTGCTTCAAAGTGGCTGTGACAAAGGATTTGGGGTGTGCACTCACCCCTTTCTTCTTCTTCCAGGCAGATTTCGATGTAGAACCCTTTCTCCAGGCCCCCCTTCACAGCAAGATCTTCACACCGAGGATTATGACCCTTTTTGCAGCACTATACAGTTGAGTCCTTTTCATACCATATACCCATTGCCAATACAGCCCACATGGTACACAGTCTAAATATTAATTCCTAATTGTCGACCTACACAAATATCGAGTTGGAAATATCGAAGGTACAGAATTTCGATGTCAAGAATATCGTTGGACAGAATATCGACCCTTAGGTAAGTAATATCGAATTTATTTATATCGATGTAGGTAATATGGAAGTTAGTAATATCAATAGCATATATATCTATGTAACTAATTTCGATGTTACTAATATCGATATTTGTATTATTTTAATGTATTTAATTATGTATGTGTAATATGTTTTTGTTGAGTATTTAATTTTTTTTAAATTATATGTGTATTATTATTATATATTAATAATGTTATTTTTAAGTAAATGTTATTTTTTTTACCGTATCGGGTTGTGGGTTTATAGGGGAATAGGGTGGGAAGTAATTTAAATAGACTTTCCTTTGTCTCTCTACCGTACCTCCCTCCTACCCCATTACCCTTACCCCCTTCCCATCCACACTTCACTCATCTCGTCTTCTATGCTCTTGTAATTTGTGTCTAGCAACTGATGTAAATCGTAACTGATGTAATTTTGTAATTTGTGGAACCTCATGTAAAGCGCTCTGATATCCCCGGGTCTAGCCAGCGCTACATAAAACCTTTGCCCTCACCTGTCCTTGCCCTAGTCCCCACCTTGTTTACCTGTGAATTTCCCGCACCATTTGAGAGCTAGCTATTTTGTCTGATGCCGATGGAGCTACTTGGTTTAGCTCTAGGAGAGACAGGTCGGGGATTCTCTCCATGGACGTCACCTACCCAGTTGGTCTTTAGCCAGACTTCCTTTCATCTCTCCTGTCGTCTCTTCCCGCTTCCTCCCTCGATTTATATCTCTACTTCTCTCCTCTCTCAGTGTAATGAGACTGAACTATTTTGTCTGATGCCCAATGGAGCTACATGGTTTAGCTATAGAGGAGCTGGGCCGCGGATTCGCTCCTTGGTCGTCACCTACCCAGTTGGCCTTTAGACAGATTTCATTTCGTCTCTCCTTGTTGTCTCTTCCCACATCCTCCCTTTCTCACCTTCGCTGTTCCCTACTTTCTACGCTCCATTTATTTTGCCCTCCATGTTATTTAAATGTTTCCCTTTGAGACCTAGCTATTTGGCCATAGCCCGGTGGAGCTACCTGATAGCTATAAAGGAGATGGGTTTTAGGACTTCCCCCTCAACCGTTACCTACCCAGCCGGTCTTTGGGCAGATTTTCCTTAGTCTTTCTGCCGTTTCACCCTCCCATCCTGTTTTTCTGCAAACCTCTTCCCTCGACACTTGAGACCAATCTACTTTGTCTGATGCCCGATGGAGCTACCTGGTTTAGCTATAGGGGAGATGGACCGTGGATTCCCTCCTTGGTCATCACCTGCCCAGTCGATCTTTAGACAGACTTCCTCTCGTCTCTACGGTAGTCTCTTCCCTTATTCTCACGTTCTCACTTCACCTATCCCCCACTTCTTTTCTCTCTCCTCCCGCTCCTCTCCTAATGTATTGCTGATGGTTTAACGTAATGTGTAATTGTTGATCTTTTTCTGTTATACTGTTATACCACATTTTTGCACTTCCTTTCGTCCCTTCTGTCGTCTCCTACCGCATCCTCCCTCTATTTATGTCTCTCCTTCTCCCCTCTCTCAATGTATTGAGACTGAACTTTTTTGTCTGATGCACGATGGAGCTACCTGGTTTAGCTATAGGTGAGATGGGCCGTGGATTCCCTCCTTGGTTTTCACCTACCTTGTCGGTCTTTAGACAGACTTCTTTCCGTCACTTCGTATTGTCTCTTCCCTTATCCTCCCTCTCTCACCTCCCCTGCCCCCTTCACTACTTTTCTCTCTCCTTTCTCTCCCCTCCTTATTGTATTGCCTAATTTTTAGGATTTATTGTGTTATTGTTGAACTTTTTCTGTTACATTTTTGTTTCTCATGTAAAGCGCTCCGATACTTCCGGGTCTAGCCAGCGCTATATAAAACTCTTTAAACAAATATTAAAAATAAAAATAAATTAATTGTTATTGTTGAACTTTTTCTGTTACATTTTTGTTTCTCATGTAAAGCGCTCCGATACTTCCGGGTCTAGCCAGCGCTATATAAAACTCTTTAAATAAATAATAAAAATAAAAAATAAAAAATATTTTTAATTATTTTTTGTTTTTATTTCTGAAGCGGGTTGTGGGTTTATAGGGGAATTGGGTGGGAAGTAATTTATTTGTAATTAATTAATGATTTATCATTTTTTTGTTATGGATAAATATTTTATTTATAATTAATTATTAATTGGCAATGAATTATTTAAATTGATAATTTATTTTTTTAATTGGTAATTACTGTTTTTAATTGTTATTTAATTTTTTTAATTGGTAATTCATGTTTGTAATTGGGAAATAATTTTTGTAATTGGTAATAAATTACTTAATTGGTAAATAATGTTGTTAAATGGCAATTAATATTTTTAATTGGTTATTATTTCTTATTAATTGGAAAATATTTGTAATTCATTGGTAATCAATATTTTATAAAAAGTATTACTTGGTATAAAAATAATGTTATTGTTTAATAATTTTTAAATGTGAATTAATTTTAAATAAAAAAAATTTGTAATGAAAATTATTTTATTGTTTAATATTTATTATTTGGTGAGTAATATTTATTAATTCATATTTATTGGTATTTGATGTTAATTTATTGTTAATTATTCAAATGTAATTGATTTTTAAATTTATTCATCTATTATTTTAATTATAAAAATTATTTATAAGTATGTTATATTTAAATTATACGCTATCCAACGCTTTCCCTAATGTTGCACCCTTTGGAGTTGGAATAGTAATTTTTACCCCTACGCTATCCAGCGCTTTCCCTACTGTTACACCCTCTGGAGTTGGAATAGTAATTTTTACCCCTATGCTATCCAACGCTTTCACTACTGTTGCACCCTCTGGAGTTGGAATAGCAATTTTTACCCCTATGCTATGCAACGCTTTCCCTACTGTTGCACTTTCTGGAGTAGGAATAGTAATATTTCCCCCTTCTCTAACCAACGTTTTCCCTACTGTTTCACTCTATGGAGTTGGAATAGTAATTTTTACCCACCCGCTGTCCAACGCTTTTCCTACTGTTGCACTCTCTGGAGTGGGAATAGTAATTTTTACCCCTACGCTATCCAACGCTTTCCCTACTGCTGCACTCTCTGGAGTGGGAACAGTAATTTTTACCCCTACACTATCCAACGCTTTCCTTACTGTTACATACTCTGGAGTTGGAATAGTAATTTTTACCCCTTCGCTATCCAACGCTTTCCCTACTGTTGCACTCTCTGGAGTGGGAATAGTAATTTTTACCCCTTCGCTATCCAACGCTTTCCCTACTGTTGCACTCTCTGGAGGGGGAATAGTAATTTTTACCCTTATGCTATCCAACGCTTTCCCTACTGTTGTACTGTTAGTTTTTACCCCGTCGCTATCCAACGCTTTCCCTACTGTTGCACTCTCTGGAGGGGTAATAGTAATTTTTACACTTACGCTAGCCAACGCTTTTGCTGCTGTTGCACTCTCTGGAGGGTGAATAGTAATTTTTACCCCTATGCTATCCAACGTTTTTCCTACTGTTGCACTCTCTGGAGTGGGAATAGTAATTTTTACCCCTACGCTATTAAACGCTTTCCCTACCTTTTAATTTTCTGGAGTGGGAATAGTAATTTTACATTCTACGCTATCCAATGTTTTCATTACTGTAGTTTTTTTTGGACTTTAAATAGTAGTTTTTTTTATTTATGTATTTAATATTTTTTGTATTATTTTAGATACTGTTGTATTTAATTAAGTTTAAAAATATTCAAAGTATATTCAATTTTTGTAATTTATTAAATATAATTGTTTATTTTTATTTATGTTATTATTTTATGTGTATATATTTTTGTAATTTATTGTATATTTTAATCATTTATAATTAAAATAATTAATAAAATGTATTATTAAGTAAGTATATATTATATGTTATGTTTATTTTTAAAGTTTTATTATTCAATATGTATTATTTATTAATTTTAAATATTATTAAAATTGTTTACTTTATTTTTACTTCTTTTTTTTACAGAAAAAAACAATATTTTTAATTACGATATTTTTAACATCGATATTTTGGTTTCGATATTTTGTACTTTCCATGTTGTAGGTAGGGTGTCGATACACTTGCCTTTGATATTCCAGGGTCGATGTTTTGTAGATCGATATTATGTCCGTCGATATTCTGTCAGAGATTCAGCCCACATATGGGCTGAAACCCGGTTATCGGTATATGGTATTTTTCTACATATGTTAAACAAAGAAGGGGGACCAAGGAGCTATAAAGGTCCAGTGTCCATGCTCCTAATATAAATCTATTTATCAAAAAGAGGACAAAGTTCCTAGATCAGGGTGCAAAGGTCACCCATAGTTCAAGGTGCAAACAGTCACCAACAAGGGTGCAAAAGTCACCCATGTATCAAGGTGCAAAAAGTCACTAACAAGGGTGCAAAAGTCACCCATGAATCGGGGTGCTAACAGTCACCCATATTTAAAAACACAGAGAGATTAAGAAAAAAGGTAGACTAAAGTAATCCTAGGTTTGGAAATGTCCTAATGTGAGGGGGAAAATAATTCTACATCCTCTGCTGCCCTCACACACCCCGGGGGGTGTCATGCTTCATCATCGGGCGTTTGCTCCTCGTAGGGCCGGCGCTGCAATTCCCTACGGGTCCCCCGAAGGGTCACTTTATCGGAGATCTTTTTTGAGGATTGCCGGATGATCTAGGAACTTTGTCCTCTTTTTGATAAATATTTTTCTACATATATCATGCATATGTGTGCATCTGACACCTCTGCAGTCAAAATGCACACACATTCAACCATATATTTGTTAGCAGTAACAGTTCTAAATTTGTAATACGGCAGTCTTTGGACCCCCTGCTCCGTGTGCTGCTGGCGGGGGCTGATGCAGTCCTTTGGTGGTCGGGTGCCAAACTCGTAATAAGACCCTAAGGCACAACAGTGGTGGGTTGACCGACATTGGCAGTGAGTAACTTCTTCTGCAGCCCAGAGGACTTACTGCTCGGTACGGCCCCAACAGGACATAAACAGAATCATCTAGAGGAAAATGAGGACTCAAACGTGCCACCTGTACCGAGGGTGTTAAGACTTAAAGGCGTACATTAACTAAAACCACATGCTACTCAGGCCAGCGACCAAAATTGCTGAGCGGCATTGCATGAGTGGGAGAGGGTACAAAAGTGCCATTTCCACTAAGATAAAGCACTCTTCCGCTCTTGTCCTAGTGCCAGCACAAAATTTGGCTGCATAGTGCCACACGCTCAAAGACAAACCAAAGGAAATGATGGACGGAGCGTTGACAATACAAACACTCACCCCCAGTCAACTGATCTGGGTTTAATCCATCACTGTTCTTTAGCCCACTCTGCCACCCCAGTTCAAACATGGCCATATGCAAATCAGTCTGACCCTGTGCCTCATGGGAACAGTCCAGCCCGAACTGCCAAGCCATGCCTTCCCTGGACTGGAAACAAGCTACCGAGGACCGGTTTCTGGCATTTCAGCCGTCTTCAGCCCGGCTTGCTTGAATCCAGTGGCAAAGTAAGCAAGGGACTCACGTCTGAGCATACCCTGCCAACTTATGGCGAACAAAGAAAAATCAAAGGAAATGATGGACGGAGCGTTGACAATACAAGCACTCACCCCAGTCAACTGATCTGGGTTTAATCCATCACTGTTATTTAGCCCACTCTGCCACCCCAGTTCAAACATGGCCATATGCAAATCAGTCTGACCCTGTGCCTCAAGTGCCACACGCTCACCTTTGCAACATAGTGAAAGTGTATGTGTGTGATGTCTAGCATAGGTAATAAATTGTGCTGTAACAGAGTCAACGCGACCACATCATAGCACTTTAAAATTTAAATTCAACCCATGTTGCATAGCAGCTCTCATTACAGTGCATCATGGAAAAAAAATATTGTCAAAGCCAATAGATCTCACATAGGCAAAAACATGTTGGCTTTGCAAATGCTTGTTGCACCTTGTAGGCCTAATGAAAACTGTTCTTGTTATCACAGTGCTGACTTTGCTTTGTTCTGTACATTTCAGAGCTTTTGTGGTGCTCTTTCGCAGAAATAGGCACAGTGAAGACATCGGCTGACTGTGGCTACATTTCTAACTTTCCACTTTGTACATTGTGAAATGAAACTTTTTATTCACAAACAGGCACATGCATCAAAAAAAAAAACGGTCGCAAACGGGCAAATTCTCAGAATCTGCCCCTTTGCGACCGGTATTTTTGCATTTGCGATGCATCATCCTAAATGCAAAAATTGCAATTTAAGTAATCTCTAAATTGTGATTACTTAAATTGTGATTAGATTTAAGGAATCTCAAATTGAGATTCCTTAAATGCAATGCATTAAAGTAAAAAAATTAGCGATTTTGCTAATAGGGGAAGCAAATTACCATGAAGTTGAACTTCATGGTAATTTGCAAAAACTTTGAAAAATGCACTAAAGTGCATTTTTCAAAGTTCCATTTTACACACACATGCCCTTGGGGCATGTGTGGGTGCAAGATGTACCCATATGCAGATTTCAGGGGTGCATCAGGGTGTCCTTTTGACACCCTGGCACCCTTGAAATTGCATTCTCAATTTGCAATACTCTAATTGAGAATCGCAAATTGAGAATGTCTTCCCATTCATTCCTATGGGCCTGTAGGCCCATAGGAATGAATGGGAAGCCATTGCTTATTTGCGAGTCGCAATTTGCAACTCGCAAATAAGGAATGTGTAGGATTCACTATTTTTACAGCGATTCCTACTTGCATAGGCTTTTGAGAGTCCTTAATTGCGATTCCTTAATTATCACAATTAAGGACTCGCAAAATCCTACCTTGATGCATGTACCTGAAAGTCATTTGCACTGACTTTGCACATCAGCCAAGTGTGTTGCGTCAAATCACTGCAGTATTTTAATACCTTACCAAAGTGATGAAAAAGGGAGATTAAGAGTGAAAAAGTGACGAATAACAACACATATAAGTTCATTGCATGTGATGTTAATTATTAAACTGTGCTTTTGAAATTTGTTTACAGCATTGTTTGCCTGTCTATAAAATTGTTTTCTTGAAATTTTGAAAGTAAACGTCATTCTCAAAACGTCAGTGCTTTCCCCTTGTTGCTTTCCCTCTTGGGGTGGAGCACCGGACGCTCGAATCTCTGCCTAAGTTTTCCCCCATCTCATTTAACATATCTTCTTCCTTGGTGTATGTGTATTGATGGGAAAACAAAACAAAAAAGAAATCACATCGGAAGACACCAAATCAAACAATGTTAAAGCAAAGCTATTTTATAAAAATACAAATACATTGAAAATTAAAGGAAAAATTCTAAAGGAAAGATAATTTTAAAGAAAAATCAAAAATGACATTTAATTCAGGTGTATTTTAGGGGTGATGAAGAGATTTTAGGGTTTATGGAAGAGTGGGGTTTTGGGTTGGTAAGGGATTTTTAGGATCCAGAATGGGTGGAGTGTGCGGGTTTAGGGGGGTTTCAGGGATCATGGATGGACATAGTTTAGGGCCGGTGCTATGATTGGTATAGTTGGCATAGTTTAGGGGTGGTGAAAATGTTTTAGGGTTCCAGAATGGGTGGGGTGTTGGCATGCTCGGGGATCCGGGGGTTGGGAATGGGTAGAGTTTATGGGCAGAAAGAATTTTAGGATCAAGTAATGGTTAGAGTTTATGGTGGTGAGGGCTTGTAGGGTGCAGAGATGGGTGGAGTTAGGGCTAGAAAAAAGGCATTTAGGATGCAGGGATGGGTGGAGTTTAGTGCTGAGAAGAGGGTTTTGGGGGGTCAGGGTTGGGTGTTGTTTAGAGGTGGTGAGGGTTTGTGTGGTTCAGGGATGAGGGGAGTATAGGCTTTGTGAGGGGTTTTAATGGTTCATGGATCAGTCTTGTAGATAAAGGTTATATATTTATTCATAATATTACTTCAGTTGTAGGTTACAGTATGATGGTAAGATCCATAATGTAAGCCCCATCAGGACATTCCGATGACCTCTCCATTGTCTGAGCAGCAAGGCAGAGTACAATAGGGAGGGTGCATTAACCAACAAGTTGATTATAACACATCTCCCCCTTATAATGATTATAGAAAATCAAATGTATGTAAGATGATAAGACATACATTCAACATGTCCTATAATTTCATCTGAAATTACATGCACATCCAATCAAGGAAAATAGGAAAAACACAAGTAAAAGTGTTCCATTCTTTAATACAGTGGGTGCTCACCCACGTTAACTCACACTCCATACACAACTTAGCACGGAGAATATCTCCCCCCTCAAACAGCGGGTACCACACCACCTCACTACCACAAGGTGCCAACATTGCCTCACACCAAGGCAAAACTACGCACAGGACACTAACAGCAGGACCAGGGACTTCAAACCCTCTACTGCTCGTACACACAAGGTATCATCACAACCCCCAAACAGTGGATATTCAAAACCACCTCGCCTCACACTCAAGGCACAACACTAATAGCAGGACCAGGGACTTCCAACCCTCTACTGCACATACACACAGGGTGTCATCACAACCCCTAAACAGAGGATATCTAACACCACTTCGCCACACACTCAAGGCACAATACTAACAGCAGGACCAGGGCCTTCCAAGCCTCTACTGCACATACACAGAGGATATCATCACTACCCCTAAACAGTGGATATCTAACACCACCACGCCTCACACTCAAGGCACAACCCTAACAGCAGGACCACGGACTTCCAAACCCTCTACTGCAATTACACAACTCGCGGCAGGGTTTGACTCAACCCATACCATAACAGGGTATCTTTAGACCCAACACAATCACAGGGTAGAAGGTAGGTGTGGGAGCACACTGCTTCACCTCCCAGCAGAGTCGCCCCTAAGCATCATGGTTGATGCAGTCCGACAAGCGAGTACACTTGCAAAGTCATTAGAGTGTTTCACCAGGTGGGTGCAGATTAGTGCTGGCCATCTCTGGACACGTGTTTCTGGATTATTATCCGTCTTCAGCAGAGATTAGGCAAAATGATTTGGGGTTGCTGAGCAGGCTGCCGTATCCTTGGAACGTAGTATCTCTCCAGGCGCGCAGGTGCCTCTCCACGAGCTCGTCAGCCCACAATGGCTCGAGGGCAGCCTTTAAGTAGAAGGTAGGTGTGGGAGCACACTGCTTCACCTCCCAGCAGAGTCGCCCCTAAGCATCATGGTTGATGCAGTCCGACAAGCGAGTACACTTGCAAAGTCATTAGAGTGTTTCACCAGGTGGGTGCAGATTAGTGCTGGCCATCTCTGGACACGTGTTTCTGGATTATTATCCGTCTTCAGCAGAGATTAGGCAAAATGATTTGGGGTTGCTGAGCAGGCTGCCGTATCCTTGGAACGTAGTATCTCTCCAGGCGCGCAGGTGCCTCTCCACGAGCTCGTCAGCCCACAATGGCTGGAGGGCAGCCTTTAAGAGAAGGTAGGTGTGGGAGCACACTGCTTCACCTCCCAGCAGAGTCGCCCCTAAGCATCATGGTTGATGCAGTCCGACAAGCGAGTACACTTGCAAAGTCATTAGAGTGTTTCACCAGGTGGGTGCAGATTAGTGCTGGCCATCTCTGGACACGTGTTTCTGGATTATTATCCGTCGTCAGCAGAGATTAGGCAAAATGATTTGGGGTTGCTGAGCAGGCTGCCGTATCCTTGGAACGTAGTATCTCTCCAGGCGCGCAGGTGCCTCTCCACGAGCTCGTCAGCCCACAATGGCTCGAGGGCAGCCTTTAAGTAGAAGGTAAGTGTGGGAGCACACTGCTTCACCTCCCAGCAGAGTCGCCCCTAAGCATCATGGTTGATGCAGTCCGACAAGCGAGTACACTTGCAAAGTCATTAGAGTGTTTCACCAGGTGGGTGCAGATTAGTGCTGGCCATCTCTGGACACGTGTTTCTGGATTATTATCCGTCTTCAGCAGAGATTAGGCAAAATGATTTGGGGTTGCTGAGCAGGCTGCCGTATCCTTGGAACGTAGTATCTCTCCAGGCGCGCAGGTGCCTCTCCACGAGCTCGTCAGCCCACAATGGCTCGAGGGCAGCCTTTAAGTAGAAGGTAGGTGTGGGAGCACACTGCTTCACCTCCCAGCAGAGTCGCCCCTAAGCATCATGGTTGATGCAGTCCGACAAGCGAGTACACTTGCAAAGTCATTAGAGTGTTTCACCAGGTGGGTGCAGATTAGTGCTGGCCATCTCTGGACACGATCACAGGGTATCTTTAAACCCAAAACATTCCCACTAACACAGTTAAACTCAGAAAATGTAGCACACAACGCACAGTCATAAACACCTCACGCAAGGCAAGACCTAGACCTACTAGACAGTGGGTGGACTCACCACCAAAACATTTCTCACCCCCCACTTACTCAGAGCACCAATGGACATTAAGGCAGCTATAGACAAAAAAACATTGGCAAAAGTGGCTTACAACATCAGGCGTGCCAAATCCCCATTAACACAGGCAGTGAAAGTACAAGGTGAGCTTGTCACAAAGATAGTGTGTCACTTACTTAGAACAAAAGCAGACAAACTTCACAGAGAGGACCAGTGTGAGTAGAATGGCAACCAATCAATTTCGATTTTGTTACCAGACAGCAGCCGAAGAGAAGAACAAAGCCAAACTGCCACTCACCACCGGAACTCAAGACATTGTCCACTGACCTACATGCGTTTAACCAACAGTTCAGAGATTGTAGGATTCTAGTGCTACCAGAGCATGAGAAATGCTTCACATGTTCGTGAAAACAAACGTCGCACTAGCGTTGCAACGTGGTTGGAATATTGAAGAAAAAAATGAAGGCAGCCAACCTAAAAATGGCGGCATGTCATCTGCGTGGCACCGTATGCTCACGGCGCGTCCAAGATGAGAGGCATCTACCAGCAGCTTGAGACATGGACATCACAGAAGATCCCTCGAGAAGAAGAGCGCGTCTTGCAGGTGAGATTGCATGCTGTAGAAAGCTTGTGCCACATTCTTTTTTTTAAACCACAACAAAGTGGTGTAGTAACACCCACTGTAGTGGAGTAAACAGTGCAAAAAAAATAATAAACACAAATTGTCTCACCTTTCAAGTCTTCCATAATCAGCATTCATTACTAAAGTAAGACCTGCAACCATTACATTTACACCTCAAAAAATAAGAATGCAAAAGTTAATTTGAAAAAAAAAGATATGCTGAGAATTGGTTTCTGCCATTCTGCCTACAAATTTACATAACACGGTATAGGTAAAATGGTTTCTTAGTGATGGTCTTCCATGAATTGATTTTTCTATTAAATCTCATGCAACCCATGATTCCTTCTTCCCTCTGCCATCCTGGCCATTCTGCTCTGTTTCCTACTCCCGTCTTCATTTATCTTCTTTTCGTCTTTGTGGAGTGGTAGATCCCTCTCGTAAGTGCTCCTCATCATGCCCACCTAACACTTTTTTTGGTTGTTTTCCACGCCCTTTGCTTGAATATTTTATTCATCCTTGAATTGACTGCTTTGGTGGAACAAAATTTTCATAAAGTTTTGCCTTTTACTAACGCAGCATATTTATACAACAATTGATCACCTGAAGAGATTAAGTGGTTTGCATAGAATCACAGGATGTTGCATGGCACCGCCGAGACACGAAGCAGGATCCTGAGCGCTCCAGCCAGCAGCTCTGGCCACTGCACCACATCCTCTCCACTCCTGTGTTAACTGTCTCTTTCCTTCTCTGGGACGATGATTGATGAAAACAGCTCTTTATTCATAACATAGGGGAAACCTATGCATTACCAATGCTTGTGTTAGGAATGTTTACTCGGGTTAATCACACGCTATTGTTTCCTGCTCCTATACATTGGCAAACCTGGTCAGTGGAGAGAGGAGATAGTTAGTTAGTCAATTTAAGTAAATACATTTCTGAGAAGTCCCTTTGGCATCCTGCATTCATATGGGTGTTCTTCTCTGCTACAACGTACCAATTGTTCCTTTCGTAAAGAGAAAATATTTTCAAATGAGTAACATTCCAGTACAAGTAACACTTGTTAAGACTAGGGGCTCCATTATGATGTCGGGCGGATCGCCACCGCTATGGTGGCGGTGGCGATCCGCCCGACAGAAATGCCCGCCCGCCAACCTTTTCCCCCCGCCACATTACAATGGCGGGGGGGACCGCAGCGGAGGCAAACACCGCCCGCCACTTTTCCGCCCCGGTCGCCTTGCGGCCGGGGCGGAAAAGGGTTCATATGGTGGCGGTGTCTATCAGACACCGCCAGCCATATTAGCATGCGTGTGTATAGGTGCCTTTCCGCGGCGGCGATCCTGCCAATGAAAGGCATGCGGTCGTTGCTATTGGGGGCCCCTGCGGGCCCCCATGGTGAAGGCTGAGGTGGGGGTGCACAGGGGGGGTACCTATGGTACCCCCCCTTCATTTGCATATACAAAGCGGCAGGCACAGCGCGGTGCCTGCCGCTTTGTATATGCAAATGCAAATATGCATTTTTTGCATTGTGGTGGGTGGTGCAGAGTGCACCGCCCGCCACAATGCTAAAAATGAAGGATGTGCCCGCCACTGTGGCGGGCACATCCTAATTCCCCCAAAGGGACCCCCGCCCTTATGGCGGGTGGTCCAGAATACCGATAGGGTGGCGGGCGGACAAAGTCCGCCCGTCATCCTAATGGGGCCCTAGATGTGAAGTTTGGTACAGTTTTGTTAATATTGATGTAACACCTACTCAAATTAAACTGGAGTTGGGGGCGTTTGTTTATTAACTCTTCCTGCAGCAGATGGCGACAGTTTACTGGTTGCCTGGCTCCTGGAACTACGCACCACCATGGCTAAAAGCCCAGATAGGAGGTTTACCACATAATGTAATTTCCGCTCAGTATGCTGATTTTAGCAAATATTTTGCTTTCTTGTTTAGACAAAAATAGCTTCTGTTAGGAGCTTGACCTTGGTCTGCC
Organism: Lissotriton vulgaris; assembly: GCF_964263255.1. Lineage (NCBI taxonomy): Eukaryota > Metazoa > Chordata > Amphibia > Caudata > Salamandridae > Lissotriton > Lissotriton vulgaris. The sequence goes on from NC_141699.1 coordinate 1,063,656,858, forward strand.
CAAATGAGCCTTTTAGCTCTTGTGCTGCAGGAGATTGGATTTAACACCTCGAAGGTTGCGGAATGCTGTTAGCAATCCAGTAAAACGAACCAGCAGGATTCCGAAGTAGCTGACAGTATTGCATAGGTGAAACCGATGCATTATCAATGCTTGTTATACTTAGTCAATACCTCAAATTCAAGACTATTGCTTTTGTCAGTGAATATTTAGGAAATTATACAAAACACCAATTGCTTTCTTCGCATTCGTCGTATGGTTTTTATTCCAATACATCACTCAACCTTGTGGGAAAAATTTGTGTTCCCAGGTTTCAGTCAAATTAATTTAGACTCAACACAGAATAGCTCTGGGCGTGACTCAGGGGGCTTCATTACCTTAATATCCATCCACATCGCAAAAAATATCACCTAGGTTCCTTTGAAAAGCAAGCGGTGACATGCTACTAAGACCCATCTGCATAACAATAGAGAAGATGTTAGGACATGATAGTTGTCATTCTATATATAAACTCAAGAGAAAAAGTTTATGATGGAGCTCAAACTAAGAGATGTAGTTTATCCCCAATTGTATGATATTAATATTGGGGGATTTTAAAATGCGTTTGATACCATCCCAAGAGGAAGTGTTATTTGGAGGGCTCATGAGAGTTAACGAGATACTCCCAGCATTTTTTCTCCAATGTCATAGATCTAAGGGGCATATTAGCAACAAATAGCAATAATTATCACTAAATGCGCTTGGCGCATTTATTTTTATCGCTGCCTATCGCTGGATATTATCGCCGAGATATGCTAAGTTCTCTAATGCGATAAAATATCCGGCGATTGCGGCTCAATGCGTGAATATTGCTGGAAATCCAGCGGCATTCAGGCATTAATGCTAAAGGGGACTTAACCTGAATATCCACCTCCCATTGGATAAACAGGTTAAGTCTTGGTCTGAGCAGGCGTTAGGTTCTGGTGATAATACGCTTAGCGCAACATTTTTAATCGCACATCCAGGCTTGCTAATAGGCAATAGCTGTGTTAGCGACTGCTTTCAGCTTGCAAAAAAGAATATACTTGTTTATCAGCTAGACATAAAACTGCTGCTTGTATCGATTATTTTTCTGCTTCATCATCAATTAAGTTTAAGCAATTAAACCTCATACCTACTGAGTTTTGGGATCAATCAGCATTAGCACTTGAAATAATTTGTGCAATAATAAAGTGGGGGAACCCAATAAACCCTTGGAGGCTTGGGCAATATTAATAATATCAAGTACAAGGTGCCTACAAGGGATTTTGTTCAGAAATAATGTTTCTTCCTTAAATTGAAATTAATAAGATTCAATATCTATACTAAGCATGGGCGGAAAATCCGTTACGCTCGCGGATTTTGCGGATTTTCGGTAAATTCGCAATCCGCGAGATTTGTGAATTTCCTGCAAAATCCGCAAATTCGCACGCAGCGGATTTTTTTTGCAGCGCGCGGCGTTGGTGATACAATTTTTGCGGCGCGCGGCGTTTATCATCGTTTGCCGAGTTGTTTTTCTCGATATTTTGCGAGTGCTGCGCCATTTTGGATCTTGCTGTGTGATCCCGCGGGAATTTGGCGAGCGCGATTACGTCATCGCGGCTTGCCAACTTGCACAGCGAGAGTTTGTCAACGCGAGTACGGCGAGATCACGTCTCGCGGTACTTCGCAATTGCGAGATTTGAGATGCGGCGAGCAGCAACAATCTCGCACAAGCAAAAATATAAAATTTGCAATTCTGCACAAGAAATCCACCAGCAAGCAGCATAAACCTTCTTGAAATGATGATTTTTATCTGAATAACTCCTTAGGTTGACATTTGCCTGCACTTTTTTAGCGAGGAGTCCATTTTGGGGAGGGGGGAGAGGGGTGGGAGGAAGGAAGTGCCCCACAGTCTTCAACTTCCTGTTCCTGTCCAGCAGGCTCCTCCCAGCCTGGTCACTATTCATTTGGATCTGGAGCTGGAAGGATTACTTTTTGTGGATGCTGCTGGATATTTGGATTTGAGGCCTTTTTGACTTTCTTTGGATCACTGTTGGATTAGAAATTTTACAAGTAAGTTTGTTTGGGGCATTACAGCTGCTGCAACTAAAATGTTGGAATTTTCGATTTTTAGGCTGTTTTGGGGCCTTTTGCTCAGGGGTACTCAGTGGTGGGTGGACTGAGTCTTTCTGTGGGTTGTCTTCAACTTAAACATCATGGAGGGCATGGATGGATTGGGATTGTGCTGATTTTTCAGTGATTTTTGTTTTTTGGGGCTGTACTTGTGGCCTTTTCACCAGGGGTATTTGAGTCTAGCATGGGCCTAGTCTTTCTGTGGGGTGTCTTGAACTTAAACATCATGGAGGGCATGGATGGAATGGGATTGTGCTGATTTTTCAGTGATTTTCGTTTTTTGGGGTGTATAACTGAACTGATGTTCCTCTGTCTTCCATTGTTTTTAGGTGCACAAGACTCAAGAGAACCACCAGTGCCAGGAAGAAGTCCTGCAGCGGTGTGTGTGTGCAGCATAACGTCACGCGACGTCACATCTGGCCTCAGACAACTCTACAATTCGTGCAACTGCGGCCTGCTGTCTGACCTGCTCTGAAGAAGATGGCCCCAAAAAAAGGTGTCCGTAGCTCCTCTAGCAAGAAAGTTGCTAGTAAGGAGCAGAAGAAGCAAGTTACCAAGGAGGCTGGTGTGCCAACCGCCACGTTTTTTGGGAGCAAAAAAAAAAGTACGCCTGCAGCAGCAGGATCTGCTGGGGACCAAGCTGGGAGCAGCACCCCCGCTCCATTGGGTTCAGTGCCTCCACCACCACGCCAACTTAAGTGAAAGCCCTTGAGTGCTTCAGAGGCAGTCAGTGTACTTCTCCAATCACCATCGACCAGTGATGTTGGCTCATCGCAAGAAAGTAGCAGCAATGTCCCTGAATCAACACAGGTTGTTGTAACTCATCTGACAAGTGTTGAACAACCACAGCCGCAACAACAACATGTGCAAGTAGTACAAGGCCAAGTACATGTGAAAGGAGAGGCAGCACAAGGAGATGCGCAAGTAGAGGTGCATGGAGGGTCACAACAAGTTCCCACAATAGTTGTCCCTCCCAAAGTAGGGGCACATCAGGAAATCGACAATCAAGCCGAGGTATTATTGGAAGCCACTCCTCCTGATGATTATTCATTGTCTTCCACATCCCTAGCAAGGAAAAGATCAAGGTTGGTGTCTACATCTTCTTCAAGCCCACCGACTTCTGATGATCTGGATGACGAATGGGTACCACCACGGCAGCCTGAGAGTGAGGCACACCATGATCTGACAAAGATACCTAAGCGTAAAAGGAAGGTCGTCGAAAAACTCATACCTATGGAGTGTGATGAGGCTCAACAAGAAGTGACGCATACTGCTGCTGATGAAGCCCTTCACGACGACGATCCAGTCATCATAAAGGTCACTGCAGCCCCAGCGGGCATGCAGCAAAGAGACATTTTGACCCTATCCCGAGAAGCTGCTGAGCGTGATGATGATGTCGACGAGGAGGCAATGGAAATGGAAACACAACAATCATTAGATTTGGAGTTAACTAGTACACCAACACCTACCGCTTCCATATTTCTTCCTCGCAAGAAGGAACGTCCATCCACCTCGACCTCAATTCGTGGTGGTGAAAGTGCAAAACGTACTGAAGTTTGGCAATCCACATCCTCCACTTCATCTGGCATTAGCAGCAGTACCACCACCAGTATCGCCGCCTCCTCCAACTCCCAAAGACATTTCAAGTCTCCAGTTTGGGACTTCTTTAGTGTTTGCCCAAGAATGGAAAACGTAGCCATTTGTAGCATTTATAAGCTTCGAGTTAGTCGTGGTAAGTTTGGTACCAACTATGGTACCGGAGGCCAGAGAGGTCATCTTAGGAGAACGCACACTGTCCAATGGTTTGCGCACCTAGAGGCGGTCAATGAAGCCCGAATTGCACGTAATGAAAACGTTGATTTTTCATCTGATGATGACGAGGAGGAAGAAGACGATTCAAACACTTCACTTACACCCAGTACCCCTGTCAGCAGCACACCCCACGTGAGCCACACTAAGAGTGTGGGAGAGAGTGAGACATCAATGCGGAAAAGTTCATCAGCGAGCGTAACTGGGTCGAAGATATCATCATCATCATCCCGTAAATCCTTGGTCCAGGGCAACATTAAAAAGATGTTGTTTACAGAAGCGCAATATGAACGCAACCACCCACTGACGCGTCTGTATAACACTAAGCTGGCTAAAATGCTAGCTCTGGACCTTCTCCCTTTTTCTTTTGTAGAAGGGGTTGGTTTTCTAGAATTAGTGGCAGCGCTCTGCCCTAAATGGAAGGTTCCTAGCCGGTTCTATTTTGCCCGAGTTGCGGTTCCAGCACTACATGAAGATGTTCTGAAGGTGACTGGGGCAGCTTTGCAGAAGAGTGCTGTTCACACTATACATCTGACAACAGACATGTGGACCAGTGGCGCAGGCGCTGATTACATGTGCATCACTGCACACTGGGTCTCTTTTTCAGGGGCTAAAGCAAAGCTAAACGCAGGTGTTGACACGGACATTGTTTTTAAAGCTGCTCGGAAACATGCAACACTAGCCATGTTTGGTTTGGAGAAACGTCACACAGCAGAAAACATTTTGGATGTCTTTAACACAAAGGTCCTTAACTGGCTGTCCCCACTAAAACGCCAGGTTGGTTATGTTTCCACGGACAATGGCGCCAATATAGTTAAGGCCATGAGGCAGGGTAACTATTTCAGAGTGCCGTGTTTGGCGCACTGTATAAACCTGGTTGTCCAAAAATTCTTGGGTAATAAAGGCAGTGCAGCGTACAGAGTATTGGACACCTGCCGAAAAATGTGCAACCATTTCAGCCATTCTTTTAAGGCCCGGAAGCAGCTGAGGAGCCTGCTATATCAACGTAAAATGCCAGTGAAAGCACTCATCCAGGAGGTGGTAACACGTTGGAACTCAACCTTCTACATGCTTGAGCGTCTGTATGAGCAGTATACGGTACTCGATCAATATTTCTTAACAGAGGGTACAGCTCAGGATGACCTGAGGATGGGTGCGGCGCAATGGAACATAGTTCAAAGCCTGACACGCATGCTTCGTCCTTTTGAGTTCTTCACGCGTGCAGTCAGCAAGGAGGACTGTAATTTGGGAAAAGCTATCCCATTGTTGTACATGCTGGAGGACCAACTGAAGGAGGTGTGTTCTGTGTTTGAAAAAGGTGTAAAAAACCAAGACTCTTTTGTTCTGGCTGAGAAATTATTAGAGCTCCTACAAGGTGATGAACGTCTTAAAACGATCCACTCAGAAGAGCATTACATTTGTGCTACTATTCTGGATCCACGCTACAAAAAGGCGCTGGCAGGCCAAGCATTCTTTCCTTTTGATGATGAACATGTTCCAAAGTACAAACATTGGCTAGCCTTGTCAGCCAAGAGGTTTGAAAGAGAACGGCTGAAAATTGAAGGAAATGGCAGTACATCAGCAGGCCATCCCCAGTCAAAACAATCCACTTCTGCACCTGTGGCTGTGGCACAAGTGACCTCTCAGCCGTTAAAGACACCGGCAACCGGATCATCTGCACCAGACACATCAGAAACATTGGAGGCTGAAGAGGATTGGCTAGCTCTGCGTGGGTTTGGTTCTCAAAAGGTCAGAGGCACAGCAAGAGCTAAGCAAAGTGGAGGAACCTTGGATGAGGACCTTGAGTCGATGGTGAAGGACTATCTGAATGACTCAACAGAGGTCTATGTTAATTCTGACCCATTGGCGTATTGGCATGGGAAAAAAGAATTGTGGCCACAGCTCACCAACCTGGCTTTAAACTACTTGTCTTGCCCACTCGCAAGTGTGTCTTCTGAACGTGTTTTCAGTGCTGCTGGTGGCATTGTAACTCCCAAACGGAGCCGCCTCTCGCCCAAAAATGTGGAGAGGTTAACAATGAGCAAGATGAATCAGCACCTCATACCACCAGATTTCAGAGTACGAGAAATCGCGCCGGATGAAGACGAGGTGGCCAGCAACATAGATGAGGGAATTTCTATTCTGTCAGGTGACACTGAGCTCACCCTGCCTGAATTCGCAGAGTATGATGACGAAGCCTTATTCTCATTCCTGGACCGTGATACCGAGCCCTAAAAAATGAGACAACGAATCAATAACTTTCTTTTTCGTCCTTATTCGCTTTTATTCCTGTGTGTCTGTCTTTCTTTGTTGTGCACAGTTAATATATTTCAAACTTTAATCAGATAATCACAAAAACAAGCCCATCAGCAGAACTGTCTTCACTGGTTTGCTAATTGATTTGAAGTTGCCGCAGTCTGCATTCCTCAGGTTCACAAGTTCAGAAGAACATGCTCCTCTATCCTCCTCCTTCAGACTCCTATTTCCATCAAACCAGAGGGCTGGTTTACGCCCAATGAAGAAAGACTCAGCACTTGTGGGGGTGTTGTTCTACCTCTTTGCAGGTGAGTTGACGGCTCTGGGACCATTGTTGGGAAGCTCTAATACCGGATAAAAGTGGTTTGGACCAAATCCGAGGCGCAAATTTTTTAGTGTTTTTGCTGACTTGCTTGCCTTTGAGGTGCTCTTAGGGGGGGTTCCGTCTGTTTGTGGGTGAGTTTCGGGGTCTGGGAGCACTGCTGGGACACTCTAATCTTGATTGCATTTGCTTTTCAGGAAATCCGTGGTGGCAACCCCGACTTATGACCTAGCTACGCAGCGCGTTTGGACCGAAGGCCGAGAAATATTGCAAGTATGAGATTTTGCTTTTGGCCTGTTTGGGGGTGTTATGCTTCTTGGCGGGTGGGTTGGCGGGTCTTGGGGCATTCCTGGGAAGGTCTAATACCGGGTAGAAGTGGTTGGGACAAAATCCAGGCCGATTTTATTTTTGCTATTTCTGACATTTTGCTCAATGTAGCGTTTTCGGGGGCCTGTTTGTGGGGCTTCCTGGTGTTTGTGGGTGAGTTTCAGGGTCTGAGAGCACTGCTGGGACACTCTAATCTTGATTGCATTTGCTTTTCAGGAAATCCGTGGTGGCAACCCCGACTTATGGCCTAGCTACGCAGCGCGTTTGGACCGAAGGCCGAGAAATATTGCAAGTATGAGATTTTGCTTTTGGCCTGTTTGGGGGTGTTATGCTTCTTGGCGGGTTGGTTGGCGGGTCTTGGGGCATTCCTGGGAAGGTCTAATACCGGGTAGAAGTGGTTGGGACAAAATCCAGGCCGATTTTTGTTTGTGCTATTTCTGACATTTTGCTCAATGTAGCGTTTTCGGGGGCCTGTTTGTGGGGCTTTCTGGTGTTTGTGGGTGAGTTTCGGGGTCTGGGAGCACTGCTGGGACACTCTTATCTTGATTGCATTCGCTTTTCAGGAAATCCGTAGTGGCAACCCCGACTTATGGCCTAGCTACACAGCGCGTTTGGACCGAAGGCTGAGAAATATTGCAAGTATGAGATTTTGCTTTTGGCCTGTTTGGGGGTGTTATGCTTCTTGGCGGGTGAGTTGGCGGGTCTTGGGGCATTCCTGGGAAGGTCTAATACCGGGTAGAAGTGGTTGGGACAAAATCCAGGCCGATTTTTTTTTGCTATTTCTGACATTTTGCTCAATGTAGCGTTTTCGGGGGCCTGTTTGTGGGGCTTCCTGGTGTTTGTGGGTGAGTTTCGGGGTCTGGGAGCACTGCTGGGACACTCTAATCTTGATTGCATTTGCTTTTCAGGAAATCCGTGGTGGCAACCCTGACTTATGGCCTAGCTACACAGCGCGTTTGGACCGAAGGCCGAGAAATATTGCAAGTATGAGATTTTGCTTTTTGCCTGTTTGGGGGTGTTATGCTTCTTGGCGGGTGGGTTGGCGGGTCTTGGGGCATTCCTGGGAAGGTCTAATACCGGGTAGAAGTGGTTGGGACAAAATCCAGGCCGATTTTTTTTGTGTGCTATTTCTGACATTTTGCTCAATGTAGAGTTTTCGGGGGCCTGTTTGTGGGGCTTCCTGGTGTTTGTGGGTGAGTTTCGGGGTCTGGGAGCACTGCAGGGACACTCTTATCTTGATTGCATTTGCTTTTCAGGAAATCCGTGGTGGCAACCCCGACTTATGGCCTAGCTACACAGCGCGTTTGGACCGAAGGCCAAGAAATATTGCAAGTATGAGATTTTGCTTTTGGCCTGTTTGGGGGTGTTATGCTTCTTGGCGGGTGGGTTGGCGGGTCTTGGGGCATTCCTGGGAAGGTCTAATACCGGGTAGAAGTGGTTGGGACAAAATCCAGGCCAATTTTTTTTTGGTGCTATTTCTGACATTTTGCTCAATGTAGCGTTTTCGGGGGCCTGTTTGTGGGGCTTCCTGGTGTTTGTGGGTGAGTTTCGGGGTCTGGGAGCACTGCTGGGACACTCTAATCTTGATTGCATTTGCTTTTCAGGAAATCCGTGGTGGCAACCCCGACTTATGGCCTAGCTACGCAGTGCGTTTGGACCGAAGGCCGAGAAATATTGCAAGGATGAGATTTTGCTTTTGGCCTGTTTGGGGGTGGTATGCTTCTTGGCGGGTGGGTTGGCGGGTCTTGGGGCATTCCTGGGAAGGTCTAATACCGGGTAGAAGTGGTTGGGACAAAATCCAGGCCGATTTTTTTTTTGCTATTTCTGACATTTTGCTCAATGTAGCGTTTTCGGGGGCCTGTTTGTGGGGCTTCCTGGTGTTTGTGGGTGAGTTTCGGGGTCTGGGAGCACTGCTGGGACACTCTAATCTTGATTGCATTTGCTTTTCAGGAAATCCGTGGTGGCAACCCCGACTTATGGCCTAGCTGCGCAGCGCGTTTGGACCGAAGGCCGAGAAATATTGCAAGTATGACATTTTGCTTTTGGCCTGTTTGGGGGTGTTATGCTTCTTGGCGGGTGGGTTGGCTGGTCTTGGGGCATTCCTGGGAAGGTCTAATACCGGGTAAAAGTGGTTGGGACAAAATCCACGTCGTTTTTTTTTTGTGCTATTTCTGACATTTTGCTCAATGTAGCGTTTTCGGGGGCCTGTTTTTGGGGCTTCCTGGTGTTTGTGGGTGAGTTTCGAGGTCTGGGATCACTGCTGGGACACTCTAATCTTGATTGCATTTGCTTTTCAGGAAATCCGTGGTGGCAACCCCGACTTATGGCCTAGCTGCGCAGCGCGTTTGGACCGAAGGCCGAGAAATATTGCAAGTATGAGATTTTGCTTTTGGCCTGTTTGGGGGTGTTATGCTTCTTGGCGGGTGGGTTGGCGGGTCTTGGGGCATTCCTGGGAAAGTCTAATACCGGGTAGAAGTGGTTGGGACAAAATCGTCGCGGAAAAGCCTTTTGGCACTTTTTGTAACTTAGGGTTTGTTAGGGTTAGCCCTAGCAGCAGGATTGCATGTCTTTCGGGGTGTTCTAGATTTTTGCAACTGAGTTCTGGGGTCTTAGAGCACTCGTGAGAATGTGTAATTTTGGTTGCAAGTCATTTGAAGAAAATCCATGGTGGGAAAGGGGGGATTTGGCATAGTTAAAGAAAGCCTTTGCCACTAATCTTAACTTAGGGTTCGTTAGGGTTAGCAGTATTTCTATTGCATGTGTTTGGGTGGGGGGGTTTTCGAGTCTTGGAGCGATGCTGGCTATGGATACTTTTGCTTGGTTGCTTGCAAGTGGTTTGAATGCAATCCACGGTTGGTAAGGGGTAATTAGTAAGGGGGTACTTCGGCCTACTTTTACTTTCAAAGTAAGTTTTGTCACCAGTTTTCTGCTAGGCCTCGTTTTTTGAGATTTGATTGGGGGTCTTCTACATTTTTGCGACTGGCTTTAGTAAGGGTCTGGGTCGGAGCACTGCTGGGAAGATCTAATTTTGTTCTAAAACACAGTTTACAGTACACCTAGCTTGAGGGGAAAGATCCGCTACATTAATTTGCCCCTACTTATTTATCCTTCAAAAGGTGACTCAGACGGAGTACGCACTTTCAAAAATATTGTACTGTCTACTAGGAAAATCAAAGTGTGACTTTTTGCACTCCACAGCCTACATACCTTATATTTATTTATCAGTGGTGTTGTAATATTATATCACTTCCTGTTTTTCGTTGAATAATTACAGGCCGGGTTTCAGTCTCTGCAATGGGGAAAAAAGGATGGAGTCAGGCTTCACATTAGCGAGCCACAAATCAGCATCAGGCAGGCAGTGGACAGGGTGTCTTCTGGTCACCAACATTGATGGACGAAGCCTCAGCTGCAATGGAGGAGTGCCGCTAATGAGAGGAATTTTTTTCTGGATGCAATTTACTTACCAAATTCAACAGGACAACTACAACAACATACAGATACAGTATCCTTAGTGTTTTTCTCTGACTGTGATTGCATTTCTTGGATCTCTCTCTGCTTCTAAATTGATCCCTTAACACATCACTTAGTCCACTCCACTATCACATCTGCACCACACATAGTCATTTGTTAGTGCTCCTACGTAATTCGCAAGTCGCAGCACGCCCCAGCCCGTAGAGGACTGGGATGGCCCCAATGATGAAGCATGTCACCAAGGGGCAACCCTGGTGAGTGAGGGGACACCTAGAAAAAAAGCACTTTCTCCTTTTCTATCTACTATACCTTCCAGACCAACCCCATTGAGTGTTGTGAATGGATTTATAGTGACCAGCAAGGCTCTCAGGTATCTGGCTACAGAGACCTTATGTTGAATATAGTTATCAATATTTCCACACACGCCCTGTACTGTCGCATTCTTTCTTCCACAGTTGTCGAATGTACTACTTACTTTTCACTGACATGCATGCAGTAGTGCATGCACTTTCAAAGATTGATGGATAGGTTTGTACCCAAAGATTTGTTTATGTTCAATTGTTTGTCCATGCTGTGCTTTTTTTACAGGGTGTCTTCTGGTGACCAACATCGATGGACGAAGCGTCGGCTGCAATGGAGGAGTGCCGCTAATAAGAGGATTTTTTTTCTGCAGGCAACTTACTTACCACTTTCAACAGGACAACTACAACAACATACAGATACAGTATCCCTTGCCTTTTTCTCTGACTGTGACTGCATTTCTTGGATCTCTCTCTGCTTCTAAATTGATCCCTTAACACATCACTTAGTCCACTCCACTATCACATCTGCACCACACATAGTCATTTGTAAGTGCTCCTACGTAATTCGCAAGTCGCAGCACGCCCCAGCCCGTAGAGGACTGGGATGGCCCCAATGATGAAGCATGTCACCAAGGGGCAACCCTGGTGAGTGAGGGGACACCTAGAAAAAGAGCAATTTTTCCTTTTCTATCTACTATACCTTCCAGACCAACCCCATTGAGTGTTGTGAATGGATTTATAGTGACCAGCAAGGCTCTCAGGTATCTGGCTACAGAGACCTTATGTTGAATATAGTTATCAATAATTCCACACACGCCCTGTACTGTCGCATTCTTTCTTCCACAGTTGTCGAAAGTACTACTTACTTTTCACTGACATGCATGCAGTAGTGCATGCACTTTCAAAGATTGATGGATAGGTTTGTACCCAAAGATTTGTTTATGTTCACAATTGTTTGTCCATGCTGTGCTATTTTTTCTTGTCTCCCAAAACCTTTCCCAAAAACCCCCGTACCCATCCATTTTTCAAACCCTAACCCTCTTCCCCCGGGCTGTGTGGTTTTGATTGATGTGTGACTAAATTACAGCAATAAATCCACACACTTGCGGGGGAGGATAAGGTGATAGCAACAGGCTGGTGAAGAAATCCGAGGATATATTCTTACTCTGCTTGACAAAGACCCATGGCTAATATCAAAGAACTTCAACCGAATTAGTAGTTATACTTTACCATTTGTTAGGCTACAATGTGGCACTGTTCTAGTGTACTTCTGTCACCTGCTATATTCTCTATTGTACCGTTGAATTGCTCAGGAGGACAAACCAGATTTAATTTTCTTTTTTTTCATAGGCATGCAACTGCCACTGTGTCACACCACTAGTACCACCGCTATGAGGAAATTTTATCCGACCAAGATTGCCAACCTTATTCGCTGTTTCCCGTGGAGCCAGCCCTGGGTCTAGCCCTACTTTCAAAAACAAATTACAGGTAAGATAAGCGTTTGGTGGTTTGGGGGTATAATGGAGTATTAGGAGGAGAGACGAGAGACTGACGGTAGTACTACTAAAGTCCTAGGACTCTTGAATTCACTTCACTTACTCTGTGAGAGGCACTTAGTGTTGAAAACATTTGGGCATTTACACTTAAAGGAAGAAAATGGAACTAAACTTTCAGGAAAACAAAGTCACTGTTAAACCCCCACCCACCAGGCAAGCAGTAAAAAACAGGTATGCTCAGATAAAGTTTGAAAAAGTATATTTATATCCCTAACAAAATAATCTCCTGCAAAACCCTCCCTAACCCCAACGATTGTCCTTCAAAAGTCCCCAAAAACCCAACTCCCAATTCCCACCCCCCAAAAGTCTCTAAAAAAGGGGCAAGGGACACTGTGGGTGGATGCTGTCTACTTTGTGGGCCAGGGCATCATGCTCCTGGCGGAGCAAGGCGTGCTCTAAGCGGAGCCCCTCCAACACATTTGAAAAGTGGTGGAGCTCCTGCTGAAGGCGGGACGCCATCAGGGTACTGCGGCGCAGGCGTGCCTTCACTGCCTTGCAGGTGCAACGGCTGTGAGAGGAAGCTGTTGTCCTTGCTGCTCGGCGGTGGCGTTTGGCTTTGGCAGCCCGGCTCAGTCTGGGTGGACCACTGTGCTGGGTGGCAGCCCGTGGGGGCACGGAGGCCGATGCAGACGACGTTGTTGTGGTCGACTGCACACTTTCTTCGTCCTCCAGGGCCACCAGCCGCCGATATTCGGCCACAGTGGCATCGATCCTCCGTTGCCGGGCCGCTCTAGCCAGCTCCTTCCTCCTTGTTCGTTTGGAAGGAGCATCTATATGAAGAAAGAAAGTGTGACGGAGTCCCGGCATCTTCCCCCCCCCCCAGGATTCTTTCCCCCTGGCTCTTTACCTCATCCCGGGGACGTCCACACGAACTCTGGCCAGCCGATCCCTCGGGTCCGCCCCCGAGCCGGAAAAATAACATTGACCCACAGTTCCCCACCTCTCTCTTCAATACAGGAGCCAATCACGGACGTGCAAACGCCGGAAGCACTACGCGGTGAACCCGGAAGTCCCGCCACGGAAAGAGCGTCGGAACCAGTGAAAAGCATCCCGGATATTGGAAGCAGGGTCGGAGAATCGTGGCAGGATACTCAGGCTGGAGACAGAGGAGAGGAGCCAACCGAAGCAGACGAGTGGTCGGAGGAGTGGTGGAACCCTTAAGGAGGAAGCTGAAGAGCGGCCGTAGCTCACCTGGAGAGCTACGGCAGACCGCGTGAGTACCTGTAAACCGCCCCTGGAGCGCGTTAGGTGCTCTCTGTATATATTGTAAATAATCTCTATCTTTGTAGGCACAAAGCACTTAGAGTTAACACTGTAACGAATTGTATAGCATTTATCACCGTGCACGGCCCGATTCCCCATCACGTCCCGAACACCCTTGCGGATTCGCTATCTTGGTCCTGGCCTATCGCCCCTCTTCCCCCTTCCCTCTTTCCCTCACCAGCTCTCTCTCCGCCCTTTCACCTCCCGGTGTTGGTAGTGGCATATTTGCCGAATCGCGGTTCGGACTAACGGTCCTTTTCTCTCTTCTTGCCCTCCGAGGTCTCTCCACGTCCCACAACAACATACTACCCGGCAAAGAACCCTCCGAAGAGAGCTACATACCAGAGACGCCGGATCCGAACATCAGGAGCCCCTGTCGTCACATCTTGTATGACTGTTATACTGTGAATAAACTACCCTAACTATAGCACACTATCTCCGGCCTCCTCGCCTGATTTACCGGCCCGCGGGCACCCCACGACCACATCTGGTGTCAGAAGTGGGATCAGCCGGTAGCATGGAGGCCGTTATGAAGAGGATGGCCGAGTCCCAGGAGCAGCTCAGCAAACTCATGGAACAATTCTTGAAAACTGCCGAAGACGACAGGAGTCAGCTCCATGATGTCCTGAAAGGACATGGAACAGTGCAGGAACAAGCTTTGGGGAAATTGACTGATGTCCTGGGACAACCCAGACCCATGACCTCTCTACCGTCCGTGGTGTTACAGAAATATGTCCCCGGTGAGGACCCCGATTACTTTTTTACCAATTTTGAGAGATTGTCCCAAGCAGCTAACTGGCCTGTGGATCGATGGGGCCAGTATTTGGGTCCCCTACTTACAGGAGACCTACAGGCCGCATACCAGCAGGCCAACATCCAAGGCACCACCCCGTATCCGGACATAAAGAAGTGCATCCTTGAACGTCTGGGCGTAGACGATGATACATATAGGATGAAGCTCAGACAGACCAAGGAAGGGCCCCAAGAAAATCCTCGAGCGCTGTCCTTCCGGATCAGAGATCTTGTCAACCGGTGGCTTAAACCAGAGGCTTCCACAAAAGAGGACATCATCGAAAAAATATGTCTGGAACAGTTCCTAAACTCCCTTCATCCCGCCACCCAGAGGTGGGTACGGCAACACACCCGGCTCACCCTGGAGACCGCTGTCGAAATTGCCTGTGCGTATGGACGGGCTCAAGACCTACAACGTGGTAAGGATGAAGCCAACCACAGGCCACACCCCTCCAACACCAACCGATTCCCCAGGCCACCTCAACCCCGAAGACAAGAACCTGCTCCTCTCTTGCCCTCCCCGATCCTACACCGTCCACCCAACCCTGGACCGCAATGCTATCATTGTGGGAACTACGGCCACATAGCGCGTATGTGTCCCCAAAAGGAAGTACCGATGGAAATCGGAATGGTACGGAACTATGTCTGCAACACCCCCGGGGCTGCTCCCCCTCTGTTTCATTGTCCCGTGCACATAGACGGACAGGAAGTTTTGGCCCTCGCAGACTCAGGGTGCCGTCAAAGCCTCCTTCGTCCACAGGACTTGGGTCTCCACCAGAAGACCCCAACAGGGGCAGTGGCCATTCAGTGCGTGCACGGCGACACGAAACGGTATCCCACCACGAGGGTTCGGGTGCAGCATCCCGGAGATACAGGAACCGACCTCACGGTTGGACTCATACCAGCCTTGCCGGAACAGGCTATCCTGGGGAGCGATTACCCAGGTCTCCCGACGTTACTCCAGGACACAACGGACTCCCTGGCCCAGTGGTGGAAGGAGGTCCCCTACCCTCAGACTCCGACCGGAAGCTCGGCGGAACCGAAACCCCACAAAAGCAGGAGACAGAAAAGACAGGAGAAGATGTCATACGCCGCTGCATATCCAGTTGAGGTGGACGAACACCCATGGCAGACGGACCAGGAGTTCCGCGGGGCTCAACAGGAGGATCCGCTCCTACAGGAAGCCTGGGGAAGGGCCCTGGAAAACGAAGACCCTACACAAGTAGGTCCTTATTTCTTTAAGAAAAGGGGTTTGCTATACAGAAAGGGGGGCCCACAACAAAACCCTCAATTGTTGATTCCTAGCCCCTTTAGAGACAAAGTCCTTTTCCTGGCCCACAGCCACCTATTGGGAGGACATTTTGGGGATAAAAAGACTAGCCAAACCGTCCTTTTTTTTTTTTTTTTTTTTTTTTTGGTGTAAGACATTTATTTTGAACAAATGAAAGAGAAGATGCACACTGCGTCACGCCAACAACCCGGAGGCAGGCCGCTATCAGGAAGTACATACAGAGATTTCTGAGAAACAGATTAGAGTCCATCACCCAGCCGGGTGAAACATACAGATGTAAGCATGAAATACAATAAAATCTTGAGTGTATGCAGTACAACTTCAGCAAGTAAACGGTCTTACTTTTCGCACAGTGCCGCCGACATTTGAAAGATATTGAAAATCAATGAGGCCGCCCCTAAGCAAGTAGCGGTTAACCACCCGCAACAGCGGTTCATGAAAAGGATGTGTCTGTCAGCACCATTTTTCTCCCAACAGAACCCCCCAACAAGCCAAACCAAAAACTACAAACAGAGGTGCAAGTACATGGAAAAAACATCCATACAACATGTCAGTCCACAAAAAGGTCACATGGGCCAGCCTCAGGTCATGCAGATAAAGGGCCAGCTATATCCAGGGCGAGAGTGTAAAGTCATCTTGTCTGTTCACGTATAGGCGAGGGGCGGGTGGGCGGGGGGGGGGGGAGGGGGGCAGGGTCAAAGACTAGGACACAGGATTGCCAGTGGGGCGCGGGGGGCCAGGGACTCGATCCGGGTCAGTGTGGGCAGCAGTCGCATAGCGTGCGTCCGGGCAGGGCTTGTCAGTGTTAGCGCGGGACTGCGGGACCACCATAATTAACTTACGCATTGCGCACCTTCAGCCCATGTCGTCTGAAACACTCGTATCACGTGAGGTACCTGGGGTGTCTGAGCTCGTGCGTGCTGTGGTCCACTGTATAAACGGGCCCCATATGTCAGTGGGTCTGGAAGCGGTGGGCATGGTCTCCCAATAACGTGTCAATTGCGTGTGGCCGTAAGTCACGTCTCTGATCCAGCTCTCAAGAGAGGGGGGGGCCGGTCTGCCCCATTGCAGTGCGATCTGTCGCTTGGCATATAAAAGGAGTAATGCATGCAGTTTCCTGTCGCAGGGCTCAGTGTCCTTAACATACCCCAGCAGACCCAGCAGTGGGGACGGTGAGTCCTTCCTTCGGGTGATTTGATTAATGGCCGTGAAGACCTCTGACCAGTATGTAGTCAACTTGGGGCAGTTCCAGGCCATATGGATAAAGGACGCTTCTTCACCTCCACATCTCCAGCAAGAGGCATCCTCACGGATGCCCATTCGGTGTAATAGTGTTGGAGTGCGGTAATATCTGTGTAGGAATTTGAAGTGGATGAGCCGCAGACGATAATTTGGGGACAGGGCTGTGAGTTGCGTACAGCAATACTCCCATGCGTCGTCCGGCAGCTCGTCCCCCAGGTCCGTAGTCCAAGCGGTTTTGGCCGTGGCCACTGTCACTGGGGCCTGTTCCTGCATGCAATTATATAACCTGGACACCAGCTTTTTGGGGGAAGGCCGTGAAAGCAAGTTTTGGAGGGCGGCAAGTGTGCAGGGCTCCTCCGGGAAGCACGGCCCTATCTTCTTGCAAGACTCCCTAAGGGAATGATATAGCAATTTGTCAGTAAATGTGCAGGGCTGGTCGACTCCATCGGCAGGCATCTCGAAAAAAGTGCCATCTGGATATAAGTCAGCAAAGGTGAGAAGCCGATTCCCAAGGATAGTGAGGACGTCACCTCTTGTTGTCAGACAAGGCAGCATCGGATTGCCCCTCAGGGGGACAGCTGGCGCATAAAGCAGGGAGAGACCGGCTCGCCTCTGAAGTTCGCGCCAGGACCAGCGGACCATTTCCACTGTGTCCACCTCACGCGACGGGCATGTAACTTTACCATACAATGCCACTCGTAATGGCAAGGGGGCGACCACGGCTAGTTCCACCGCTACATGTGGCTGGTAAGGTGTAGGGAATGCCCAGAAATGCAGGAACTGGGCTTGCGCACAGAGTGCGTAGAGCTTCAAATCTGGGGCACCCAGGCCCCCTTGTCGTAGCGGAAGCGTGAGTAGGTCCCAGGAGACTCTGGCCTGACCTCCAGCCCACACCAGTTTAAGCAGCAGTGAGCGGACCCGGGCGTGGAAGTACGCTGTCATAGGCAGCGGCACGTTGACGAACAAGTACAAGAATTTGGGGAGGACCACCATTTTAGCCAATGCAATTCTCGCGACCAGGGACAGCGGTAGTCTATTCCAGACCTCGACCTTCCCCTCCAACCAGTCCACCGCCCTACCGAAATTCAACGACCACAACTCCTGCACATCTCGACTGATCCAGATGCCCAAATATTTGACAGCTTCCGTTTCCCATCTGAGGGGGTAGTCAGGGGTAGGGCGTTCAGTGCTCTCCGTCAGGGGGAAGGCCACTGACTTCGTCCAGTTAATGGATATCCCCGCCAGGCCCTCAAATCGTACCAATTCCTGGAGTAGCGGGCTCAGGTTATCTTTAGGATTCAGGACGTACAAGGTGACATCGTCCGCGTATAGCGAGATTAGTAAGCTTCTAGCACTAAATCCGATGCCCCTGGCGGTGTGGTGTTGTCTGACTCTGGCCGCCAGCGGCTCCATCGCAATCGCAAAAAGGAGCGGTGACAGAGGACAGCCCTGCCTAGTGCCTCGTGAAATACTGAATGGCTTGGAGACGAGACCATTAACGCTCACCCGGGCTCTTGGTTCCATGTAAAGGAGCTTTATCAGGGTCATGAAGTTCTGACTGAAGCCCATCCGCCTTAATACACTGAAGAGGTAGGGCCACTCTAATGAGTCGAAGGCTTTGGTGGCGTCCAGAAACACCACCGCCGCCTGTACTGACGGGTGTAAATAATGAAGGACCGAAAAGATCGTTCTGAGATTATGTGATGTCGCGCGGCCAGGGATGAAGCCTGATTGATCTGGGAGCGCTATCATAGGCAACATCGGCTGTAACCTATCTGCGATGACTTTCGCGTATATCTTAGCATCAACATTTATAAGGGACAGGGGCCTATAGGAGTCCAGCTGCTGTTCATCTTTATCCGGCTTGAGGAGTGTGATAATTAGAGCTTCACGCATGGAGTCTGGAAGGGAATTCGATTCGAGAGCCTCGACAAATACAGAGTGTAGTCTCGGCGCTAGTTCAGTAACGTATGTTTTATAGAAGGAGGTGGTCAGGCCATCTGGGCCAGGAGCTTTATTGGCCGGCATACTCTTAATCACCTGGGCGATGTCTTGTACTGTGACAGTGAGGTCCATGTATTGTCTATGGTTGTTGTTGAACCATACGAGTGCTATGGAGTCAAGAAAGTCTCGCAGTGATGCCGGTGTAGTGGGTTGTCGTGAGGTGTACAGGGTAGCATAGAAGTCTGCGAAGGCGCCCAACAATGCCTCCTGGCCTATCACTAGGCGTCCGGTGGTATCATAAATAGTGTGTATATAATTTGATTGTGCGCGGGGAGCAATCAGTCTGGCAAGGGTCCTGCTTGGTCTATCTCCTTCCCCATACCTGCGCACTTCTGCTTGTTTCCCTAGAAACCTCACCTCCCGCTCCGCCTCCTCGTTAAAGGCCAGCAATTTGGTTTTTAGAGCGCCCGCAGTCTCCAACGACGGGTCAGAACTAAACGCAACATCTAGGGCTTTCAGTTCCCCCTCAATTTTAGCTAACTCATCCCTTATGGTACGCAGTACCCCTGCTTTGCGTGCTATACATTGACCCCTGATGACAGCCTTAAAGGCATCCCACACAATAGCCTCAGATGTGGCAGACCCAGCATTCTCAGCAAAGTAGTTATTGATGTCTTCTCTTATCTCTTCTACGAACACAGGGTCTGTGAGCACGTGTGGAGGCAGGCGCCATTGGAATGCCCTATGTGTAGCTCCTGGGGGGTGCAATTCCAACATACATGGAGCATGGTCTGACAATGATCTAGCCATGATATCAACATTCGATACCCATGTCGCAACTTCGGGAGACACCAACCAGAAGTCTAGCCGCGACCATGCATCCTTATGGTAGGTGTAACAGGTCCCCAATTTTGCTCCCGGGTTTCTAGCTCGCCACACATCAGACAGCAGTCCCTCACTCATGATATCAGATATCGCCTGACGCGCTCTAGTGTGCTGCGGCCTGCTTACGCCTCTGCGATCCATGTCATCATTCAACACAATGTTGAAGTCCCCTCCCAACACAACCGACTGACAGTCCAGTAACACAATTTTCGCCCAAACATTTCTGAAAAAATCAGGATCGTCCACATTGGGGCCATAGATTGCAGCTAGGACAATAGGTCGCCCCTGTAATGACCCATGAAGCAGGACATATCTACCCTCCTCATCCCGCACCTGGGAGTACTCCCGCCAATCCAACCCTCTACGAATGAGTATGGCGACTCCCCTCGCATAATTTGAATAGATGGAAGAATAAACATGCGCCCATCTGGAATTTTTCAATCGAGCTGAGGGGGCGACATTCAGATGGGTTTCTTGAAGGAAGCATACATCTACATTGTGTCTGGACAACATTCCATGCAGTAAACGGGCCTTCTTGAAGTCCCCAAGGCCCCTAATGTTCCAAGTCCAGAGTTTGATACCTCCCATTAAAGTACTCGACTGTAACCAGCCCCCACCACATATCCCCGCCCTTTAAGGCCCCTCAGGCACCCAGACGCCATAGTTGCAGACTCAGCACGCAAATACATAGGCATGTGTAGTAGTACATTGCACCAAATACAAACAGAAACTCGCAACTTTTGAATATCCCCCATCCACCCCCCTCCCTCAACAACCCCCCAATTAGGTTGTGACATATCCCAGAAGCATTCACGCAATGCGTGGAAGTACCCCAACATCAACAACAAAGGGAGGCACCCCATGAGGCGTGGTGCGCTCGGCAAACACCCCCGTGTACACGGGGTGGCTACAGTCAAACTTTCCAGTTCCTGGGTCCTGACAGTGTCCCCCACCCCGTAATCCACAAGTGCCAAAGGCAACCAATGTCCCAGCGGAGGCGCGGAGGCTGCAGCAGAAGTGAGCGCAAAGGCGACTCAATGACTTACCCCAAATGAGTCAGTTCAGTAGGAGCATACCTTTGCGAGAGACCTGTCTAGGCCTTCCAACCCCAATGCAAAAAGTATATTGGCCACCGTGCAGGGTAAGCGTTGTAGAGGTTTCAGTCATTGTCACTGAGTTGCTCCGAGGCTTCCTCAAGTCTTGGCGATTTTCTCCTGGCTCCAGCACATATGTGTTTGGCGAACTTGAGGGCAGATTTGGCGTCAGTGAAGAAGTGAGAGGTGTTTTCGTGATGAACTTTCAACTTCGCCGGGTATAGGAGAGAGTAGGGCACTCCAGCTTGCAGTAGGATCTTCTTTGCTGGTAGGAATTCCTTACGGGCCGCTTGCACCAGGGGGGTGAAATCCGGGTAGAAGGAAATGTGATTTCCCTGATGCGTGATTTTACCCTTCTCTCTCGCCAAGCGTAGAATGACGTCTCTATCCTGGTAGTTGAGCAGTTTAGCCAGAATTGGGCGCGGTGGGGCGCCCACCGGGGGCTTTTTCCCAAGGGATCTGTGCGCCCTCTCCACCGTGAAAACCGGGGACAGATCCGGATCGAACAGTTCATGGAGGAGGTTTGACACAAACGATTCCATCTTCCCTGTGTTTGTAGTTTCTGGAACGCCCGTAATGCGAACGTTGGATCTTCTGGAACGTGCTTCCAAATCGTCCGATTTGGCGCGCAAGTTGTCAATTTCCCGCTCCAGCGTCGTGATGTGTCTCTTGGCCTGTTGCTGGAATTCACAACATTCAGTTTGTCTATTTTCGAGACAGTCCAGCCTCTTCTCGTGGGTGTCCACTTTCGTCTTCACGGTTTCGAGTTGCGCCGCCATATTATCAAGCTTGGCATCTATGCTCTTCAAGCTGGTTCTCACCTCCATGATGAGGGCCCCAAAATCTATGTCCGGGGCATCACCTTGCGATGACGCTGCGCCCCCATCCGACTCCATCGTCGTGGTCTTCGGTGGTTTTCTATTGTCAAAGCTCAGTTTGGATTGTTTGGCGTCATTTTTCCCCATCTTCGCGATTAGAGTAATCCACCGGTCACGTAATGGGGCAGCACCTTACTGCGCCACAGCTACCAAGTGCCCTGCTTGCTCGTGGCTGCCCAGGCGGTGCCAGTGCGCGCTAGACGTGACTATGCCAACTCAGCATGGAATGTAATCCGCTTCAAGGACTGCTCTTGGTGCCCAGCGAGGGTCTCAGGCTGCCGCGCGCGGCCAGGGCCTTCTCGTGGTTCAAAATGGCGGGCGCCTGCAGTGTAGTTGGGGACCCACCCGCACCTCTGAGAAAGTGCAGCTCAAGGGTTCCAGGGGATCAGGGCGGCAAGGTGTCCCTCCAAGCGTGTGGTGCTGAGCCTTGCCGAGTCTTAGAGCAGTGGGAGGGCCAGGCGCATCTATTCAACTGTATGTTCCACCTTTAAAAACCCCGGCTCCGCCGTAGCACCCGCTCACCTCCGCTCCAGTCACCGCAATGTTGCAGATGGTGCAGGCGCGTCTTCTCCGTCCCCCACCGGGCTCCACTTATGTCAGCGCCGCCTCCGGCGGACGCAGGATCACTCCTCTGCGGCGCGGTAGCTCCTACCTAGCCGCGCCGGTCTCCGCTATCTCCCCGTAGCCTCACGCCAGGTGGAATCGTCGTCGGCTGCAGTGGGGGAACAGCTGCAAGACGCCTCCGGCAGTGCCTTTGGTAGTGGCGTGACAAGCTTCCTCCGTAATATTTGCTCGATCTGCTGGGGCCTTTGCAGCCGCGGCTCACAGTGTCTCGCGGCTCCCAGTAATAGGCACTTCCGGTTGGGGACAGGACCGGCCCGCCGGCCGGCGAGAATGGAGTCCGGTCCCGCTTCCGAGGACAGCCGCCCCCGCGCTCCAAACTCGGGCTGGAGGATCACCCGGGTCTTAGGAGCAGAACCTCGAAGGAATGGGGGTCTGCAGTCGCCAGGAACAGGATCATGTAAGGATTAATCGTAGTAGCCGGCGGAGCTCACTCAGAGAGCGGCCATCTCGCTGCTCGGCTAGCCACGCCCCCAGCCAAACCGTCCTTGACCGTTTTTATTGGCCAGGTATACATCAGCACATAAAAACCTATTGCCGTGAGTGCGCTATTTGTCAAAAGAACAGTCGGTACAGACCTCCCAGGGTACCCCTGTGTCCCTTACCTCTCATAGACATACCATTCAGTCGGGTGGGAATGGACATTATAGGGCCCCTATTGCCCTCCCGCAGTGGTTGCCGATACGCCCTTGTCATCGTGGACTATGCCACGCGCTTCCCGGAAGCCTTTCCGCTACGCCAGCCCACAGCCCAAAACATCGCCAAGGCGCTTATCACTCTATTTTCCCGTGTAGGCTTCCCCCGTGAGATCCTTACGGATCAGGGCACACCCTTCGTTTCTGCCCTGATGAAGCAAGTCTGCTCAAGGCTAGGGATCAAGCAAATCAGAACTTCAGCCTACCACCCCCAGACAGACGGCTTGGTCGAACGCTACAATGCCACCTTAAAGCAGACCCTAAAGAAGATGTTGGGACTGGAGGCTAAGCGGTGGGAGGAGCTCCTCCCGCTGGCTCTTTTTGCCATCCGGTGTAAACCCCAGAGCAGTACTGGCTACTCCCCATACGAGTTGCTATATGGAAGGCCCCCTCGTACCCTGCTGGAGATGGCACAGGAAGCCTGGGAGGCTGACCCAGACCGCACCCGCCCTTTGCCTGAGTATGTCAACAACTTGAAGACCCATCTAGCCCAGATCCGAGACATAGTTAAACAAAACCTGGAAAAAGCGCAAGACAACCAGAAAAGGCAGTACGATAAGGGCACCAAAACTAGGACATTTTCCGTTGGAGACCTGGTCCTCCTAATGATGCCCTCATCCGACCACAAACTCCTCGGACAGTGGCAAGGACCCTACGCCGTCCTACGGCAGGTGACCCCAGTCACTTATGAGATCGAGCTCGACCCCACTAAAGATACGGCCCAGATCTACCACGTGAACCATCTGAAGAAATGGGAGGGACCCCGTCCTGTCCTGGTCGGAGACAGTCACCCGGTTCCCTATTCCTTTGCTCCCTGTCTAGACCCTGCCCTGACCCCGGAGCAGATCCATGCACTCCACACAGCCCTGTCGCCCGTACAGGATGTGTTCTCTCCATATCCCGGTAGAACCACCATCACCAAACACGCAATAGACACTGAACCAGGGAAAGTGGTACGGTTGCGTCCTTACCGTGTCCCTGAAGCACGAAGGACTGTCATAAGAAGAGAAATTGAGGACATGTTAAAGATGGGAATCATCGAGCCATCGACTAGTGAGTGGAACTCCCCGATCGTTCTAGTGCCGAAACCTGACGGGTCTGTCAGGTTCTGTATCGACTTTCGCGAAGTGAACAAAGTATCCAGATTCGACACATACCCCTTGCCGAGAGTCGACGAAATGGTCGAACGGATAGGGAAGGCCAGATTCATCTCCACCCTCGACCTCTGCAAGGGTTATTGGCAGATTCCCCTCCGAGACCAAGATAAGAAAAAGACAGCCTTCTCCACCCCGGAGGGGCTGTTCCAATTCATTGTTATGCCTTTTGGACTCCACGGGGCCCCCGCCACCTTCCAGCGGGCGATGAACCAGGTCCTGCGGCCACACACAGAGTATGCAGGAGCTTATCTCGATGACATTGTCATCTACAGCGACAGCTGGGAACAACACCTGATCCACTTACATGACATTGTTTCTTCCTTGGGCTCCTTTGGCTTTTCCATCAACCCCGCCAAAACCACCCTGGCGGCCCAAACCGTCCAGTACCTGGGGTTCCTGTTGGGCGAAGGTATGATCAGACCTCAGAGATCCAAAACCAAAGCCATAGAGACCCTTCCCTTCCCAAGAACAAAAAAAGATCTCCGTGCATTTCTCGGGCTCCTCGGTTATTACAGGAGGTTCGTGCCTAACTTCTCTCAAAGAGCTGCACCTCTTACTGATCTTCTCAAAAAGGCTACCAACACCGAACAGGCCCTGAAGCATCCTACCCACCTCCTATGGCAGGCGTTCTCTGACCTGAAGGGAGCCCTAACCTCCAGTCCGGTTCTAGTGAGTCCGGACTACACACGACCCTTCATTCTCCAGACAGACGCCTCCGACCAGGGATTAGGGGCGGTTCTGTCTCAAAAGGACGAACAAGGGAACGAGAAACCCATACTTTATCTTAGTCGAAAACTGTTCCCCAGGGAACTTAACTATGCTGTGGTTGAGAAAGAGGCCCTTGCCATCAAGTGGGCTATCGAAACCTTAAGATATTACCTGGAAGGCCGTGACTTCACAATCTATACTGATCATGCCCCCTTGGAGTGGATGGCCCGGAACAAAGGACACAACGACCGGGTCCTCCGCTGGTTCCTTTCTCTCCAGCCCTTTCACTTCCGTACCCAACATCGAAAAGGGTCGGAACAAGGAAACGCTGATTTTTTGTCCCGGTACCCCCTCTCGCCCTCTCCTGCCCGTACAAGAAGGACAGCTAGGGGAAGGGAATGTGACGGAGTCCCGGCGTCTTCCCCCCCCCCCAGGATTCTTTCCCCCTGGCTCTTTACCTCATCCCGGGGACGTCAACACGAACTCTGGCCAGCCGATCCCTCGGGTCCGCCCCCGAGCCGGAAAAATAACATTGACCCACAGTTCCCCGCCTCTCTCTTCAATACAGGAGCCAATCACGGACGTGCAAACGCCGGAAGCACTACGGGGTGAACCCGGAAGTCCCGCCACGGAAAGAGCGTCGGAACCAGTGAAAAGCATCCCGGATATTGGAAGCAGGGTCGGAGAATCGTGGCAGGATACTCAGGCTGGAGACAGAGGAGAGGAGCCAACCGAAGCAGACGAGTGGTCGGAGGAGTGGTGGAACCCTTAAGGAGGAAGCTGAAGAGCGGCCGTAGCTCACCTGGAGAGCTACGGCAGACCGCGTGAGTACCTGTAAACCGCCCCTGGAGCGCGTTAGGTGCTCTCTGTATATATTGTAAATAATCTCTATCTTTGTAGGCACAAAGCACTTAGAGTTAACACTGTAACGAATTGTATAGCATTTATCACCGTGCACGGCCCGATTCCCCATCACGTCCCGAACACCCTTGCGGATTCGCTATCTTGGTCCTGGCCTATCGTCCCTCTTCCCCCTTCCCTCTTTCCCTCACCAGCTCTCTCTCCGCCCTTTCACCTCCCGGTGTTGGTAGTGGCATATTTGCCGAATCGCGGTTCGGACTAACGGTCCTTTTCTCTCTTCTTGCCCTCCGAGGTCTCTCCACGTCCCACGACGACATACTACCTGGCAAAGAACCCTCCGAAGAGAGCTACATACCAGAGACGCCGGATCCGAACATCAGGAGCCCCTGTCGTCACATCTTGTATGACTGTTATACTGTGAATAAACTACCCTAACTATAGCACACTATCTCCGGCCTCCTCGCCTGATTTACCGGCCCGCGGGCACCCCACGACCACAGAAAGACATAGTCTGTAACCAATGCTCTTTAAGATTAACTCAATCATTCAGCAGAAATTTGTGTTGCAGTACAACTAGCAACTTGCAAGCGCATTACATAACTATTGAGGACAGTATCTATCTAACCTCACACTTCTTCATCCTTGCTCTAACATTAGTGGGAGTTTAAGGAACAAATTCTACGAGCACTATGGGCTTCCATTGGAGTCGACTATGAAAGTACACCAGTCTTATTCTTCTTCTTGTCTCTTGTTTAGGAAAATTGGTACGTTATCTTCTGCAAGCCGGCATAATGCCAGCGCAGTAAACTTGCACCCGAGAAAAAGAGACGCACGCCATGATGAGTGACCTAGACTTGCGTTGCGTTACTGTACCCGTCCAGTACATGCAGGTGGTGAAGCTCTTACTTTTCTATTACGGGTGGCACTGAGAATACTCTGTTACAAGGGCTACTGCTTAATTAATCTAACTTTCACCCTACAGTGCAAATGAGTACTAGAAATGGAAAATTGAAGAAGATAAATAATCTGATTATCTATCACTTCTTATGGGATGTTTTTGCTTATATATGGGATGACTTTAGGTGCTTTGCTTTCTATTGAGTGACCAGTGATACATCCACACATGAATGACTGAGTACTACTAAACTTATTAAGCGAGGTAGGGAGTGGCCACCGTAATAACCGGATCTATGCTGTGCTTGCAATACAAACTACTGCTACTATTGATGGTAGTATTTGGACAAAATTAAAACTTCTTTTCCTTGCCTTTCCTACACTGGAACGGACGTGCGGGTGCAGTGTTACACATGCTCTTTAAAGTTACACTTAGTTCATCCACTGACCGTCTACTCTCTCTAGATCATGGGTACTCACAAACTTTCTCTCAGGGGCTAAATTTACAGTGTAGTTGGTGGCCGAGGGCCGCACTGGTGGGGACGGAGTCAGAGGGGGCGGGGCTAAAGCAAAATGAAAACTTGTGACCATGAGGTTGCACACAGGTCCCTGCAGCAGATGCCTTCATCCACTGAGCCGCCAGACCCAGCATTTACATACATCTCTCTCTTTCTCATGCTCTCCCTCCTGCCCTCCCTCTCCATCTCTCTCTCCCTCCTGCCCTCCCTCTCCCTCCCCCTCTGTCATCTCACTGTGTGTGTGTCTGTCTGTGTCAGCCTTCAGCCCGGGCTGAGACAGCTTCCTCAACGCGCACACACAGACAGCCACACCAAAGTACTTAACAGGTCTTTAAAAGACCATTAACATATTATTGAGGCTTTGTTTGTTGTAGCGCCCCTGCATCTCCACCCTGACAATCACTGCTTGCCCGGCCCCACAGAGCAGAGGCTTTGTTCTATTTCACCTCTTTGTGGCCCTGCATCTCCACTCTGCTCTGTGGGGGCCGGAGGAGCATTGATTGTCTGCAAGTCTGCACACCGCCAAGGAAGGCTTGCCACGCCGCCACCGGCCCGCGGGCCGTACTATGAGTACCCCTGCTCTAGATACACATATGCTATCTAAGAGTCAGATAGTAGCATGATCCAGGTATATGGACACATACAGTTTCTGTGTCACCCACCCAGGCTGTTGTCCTTCCACCAATCATTGCTTCATCATTCACCCAGCCATGCATCTCATATTCTTTCCTTCCCAGCCACGTCTTCAATCTCAATAAGTAAGGAATATATAAGAGCTTACCTCTGCCCGCCACCACCACCGTCTGAACTCTCACAGCCGGCACTGGAACCGCCGCATCCTCCCCTGAGGAATTGCCCTCCGCCTCCGTGGCGAGCACCACCACCTCCGCGTTGGCCCCGCCACCAGATGTTCCACCTACAAAGTACATTTAAGAATGTTAGAATAAACCACTCACTAGTATTTGGTCTAGGAATGAAGACATGTGAAAACAATATAATGCAGCACTTTTTGGCACAACTGATGAAGGCTGGCTTTTTAACACGCACCATTTTTTTCCACACAGACAGAAGATGGACTTCTAACAACAAGATCAAGTTGAAACAAGGTGAGAGCTCGGCTCGACCACAAGAAATGTCTTCAATTAATCGTCAGCACTAACCACTTTTACATTCTCAGTTAAACATTTCGTTTTTTTATTATGACTTCATTTTAATAAATGTGTTTACTTTTAATAAAGCTTTTAAACTTAGAGAGACTCTGTGTTTTTTGGTCCAGAGTGACTAGAGTGACTGAGCGAAAGGTTTTGCAATTTTTGCAAGCATGAGTCCGTGCCTCTGACACTTCTTGACTCTGACTCCGTACTCTTCAGCTACGTTGGATAATAATCATCATTGGGGATCAATGATCGATGAATTCGGGAGGTAAATGACTGTGCCACACTATGTAGTCAGTCAGTAACGACATTGGGGGTTCAAAGTCTGTTATCACAGAGGTATGTGGAAACTCTAACAGCACCTATTATAATTGATAAGCAATGCACTATTTATTGTCCATAGTTCTGTTTCTGCAGAAGAATTGTCCGCGCCACTGTAGTTGTATGGATTGTCCTCCTATCCAAACCAAAAGGTAGTATCTTATTCTTTCTTGGTGGTCATTCACATTTTATAGTTGGGAATTTTCAAAGCAGATAGAACACTTCAAAAGACATTATGGACAATCCCAGAGGACTGCACTAAGTTGATAGAGCTATTGCTGACTAGAATGGGAGTTTCGCCAACCGTGCAATCTTAGTTAGCTACACAGACAGACTAATAAGAATAATCTAGTAATACCACAGGGAGTCATAGTAGAGGCAGGATAAGAATTTAGATACAGTCTACAAGAAGATCAAAGATGATTTTGAAAAAATCAAATGAGGAACGCTAGGAAAAATAGGTACTAGTCTAAAATGAAAACTTACTGGGGCCAGCAAAGGAGCCCTCGCCTGCCCGATCCTGGCCCTGTTCAACAGCATCCGCCGCCTGCTGCTCCTGTGTCCTCCCCTCGCCCCTGGGGGGAGCTGACGTACAACATGAAAGAAAGAACAGAAAACATGGATGATTGTTGCTTGTCAATGTCAACCAAACCAAACATTTCAAAAGAACAATAACAAAATATTTCCACAAAATTATATTGATTAGGGTTAGTTTTCATTTATTTGCGGACCTGTGACTTCGAAAGTCACGTAACTCACTAAACAAAGTACTGAAAGGTTCACCTAGGACTGGCAGGCAGCAGTCCGCAGGCAAGACGCAAAGTGACAGACAAACTCCATTGTGATTTCAGTCAGATCAGTGACAACACTAACAGTTGCCTGCTACATTACCAGTCATTTAAATAGTCAAACTATCAATCCACCGCCACTATTTTTCTTATTGTCAGGGGTACAAAGGAAGGGGCAGATTTAACCCCTTAAGTGCTGCTGACGGCAGCAGCTAAACAAAAAAGGGCGCCATGGTGCGGCGTATAATATTATAACAACGTGACGCATGTGGGAGATGCATCCCGTTATAAAGCCCGCGCCATCAGGGGGCGTTCCGGCGCAAGGGAGGGCATTCCTGCGCTGGAACACATCCTAAAAGTGGCTGAGGGAAATCTACAAAATTTCAATCAGTCACCTTTAGGACAATGATGCGTCACACAAATCCTGCACCTGCTTGAAGCAGACGTACGGCTTGACCCAGCATTGGGGAGATAGGGTACCCCAGAGCATTGCTGGAGCTGCGCCATCGTTACGACGCAACTCCAGCAGTAAAGCTTCGGTGACGTTTTGGGCCCATGGTGCTCCGCATTGCAAATACGGCGCACCATGTTTGGTGGTGGTAGCGGGCCGCACAATTAATGGCGCATCCCTGCTGCTTTGCAGGGATGCGACGGTAATTGCAATTCTGCCCCTTAGGGGCATACTTACTTACGCGTTCTGGCGCATCTCCAGAGATGCGCCAGATCAAATGCGTCACGCAAAACTACCCTTGCGACACGGCAGATGCGCCTCATTTACAATGCGGCGCGCCCTGGTGCAAGGGTAGGCACTTGCGTGACGCATCTCGTCACGTAAGAGCGGCGCATCGCTGGAGTCACGTCGCCAATGCAATGCAACTCCAGTAATGCTCAGGGCCACCCAATACTTAACATGCTGTGTCAGTCCTTACACCTGCTTCAAGCAGGCATAAGGAATTGAATTGACGTAGCAGCGTCGCAGATGTGCCTGCGTTAAATCTTGTAGATTTCACGCAGGCAATTTTGCGAGGCCCACAGCCGCTGGACCGCCCACCCTGCGTACTAGGAACGCACCCATTGTGGGGCAGGCCCATGGCTTTATAACGTGACGCATCTCTCTAGATGCGTCATGCTGTAAATGACTCGCAGGGATGCGCCACGTTTACGCCGCTGTTGCATCACGCAAGGCAACGTAAACGTGGGTAACAAAATTCTTGCATTTGAAGATTTGGTGATCCAAGAAGTGGAGGATACTGTCAATAAGCCGAAATACATCAGATTCAATCTAAGTGTTAATGAAAAACAGGCACTTAAGACTTTGAAAGACAATGCTGACATAGTCATTAAGCCCGCCGACAAAGGCGGGGCGATCGTAATTCAGGATACTGTTGCTTATAAAAAAGAAATATATAGGCAACTAAATGACGGAGTCAGCTATAAGCTCATCCACAGTGACCCCTCAAAGGATCTAGCCTCACGGATACTCGGAATTACACAAAAAGGCCTGGACGAAGGTTTCTTGTCCCAACAAGAATTTAAATTTCTAAACCAAAGTCATCCACGGCTAGCAACCATATTTACCCTGCCAAAGGTGCATAAAGGCCTCAATAATCCTGCTGGACGCCCAATAGTGTCCGGATGTGGATCAATGCTGGAACCACTGAATCAATACATCGATTTCTTTCTGAAGCCTTTAGCAACAAAAACCAAGACATACCTCAGGGACACAACCCAAGTTATTAATCTGGTCGATCAAAGACCTTTCGACCCCGACACTCAACTTTTAGTAACTTGTGACATAGTGTCATTGTACACCAGTATCCCTCAGCTTGATGCCATCGCTGTTATGGAGAAGGCCCTAGATAACAGGACAGCTCCTGTTCCAGTACCAACGTACTTCATCATAGAACTTTTGAGAATAGCCATGATGGAGAATTTTTTCATGTTTCAAGGAGAGTTCTTTTTACAAACCAAGGGAGTAGCGATGGGGGCTACATTTGCCCCAAACCTGGCCATACTGTATATGGACGACTATGAGAACCGGGTCATTCTCAGTGATACGAACCCATTCGGACTTCATATCAATACGTGGGTCCGTTATATAGACGATGTCCTCTGCTTATGGAATGGCACGCGAGTAGACCTTATGTCATTCCATACTTGGCTGAATTCACAGAGTACAGACATAAAATTCACCCTGGAAGCCAATCAGGAGAGGATTGCTTTCCTGGACATAACCATCTTTTTCAATCCGGAGACCAAATCACTTGAAACTACTCTGTTTCGCAAACCCACCGAGCGGAACTCATTGCTTGAATACAATAGCCACCACCCCAGGGGACTAGGAGATAATCTCCCCGTAGGACAGTTTTTCAGAGTCCGACGGAATTGTTCATCCAAAGACAATTATATGTTGGAGTCCCAAGATCTTGCTGATAGACTGACAACACAGGGCTACCCCACACGTTTGGTTAAACGTGCACGTAAAAGAGCCTGGTACAGCCCCCGAGAACATTTATTGAATTGTGAAACCAAAGAGAACTCAGCTGCTGAACGAATCATTTGTGTAACCACGTTTTCAACACGAAGCAATGACATTAAGAAAATCATCAATAGGCACTGGGGTTTGGTAGCAGATGACGTTGAACAACGAGCACCACCATTACACGCCTTTAAGAGGGCTAGGAACATCAGAGATCAGGTGGTACAATCATTCCTTCCCACACCTCCGAATCCTACCATTCATTCACTTTGGCATCTTCCACCGGTTGTGGGACACACCAGATGTGGATCATGCACCGCATGTGCCACAACTATTCAAACTAAAGATTTGACCTACAGAGGCAAAACGTACTCATTAAAGTCACACACCAACTGCAACTCCTCAAATGTCATCTACTGGATTAAGTGCCCTTGCGATTTAGCTTATGTAGGCCAGACTCAGCAAAAGGTCAAAGCCCGCATTCTACAGCATGGCAGCAGAATCAGATGCCAAGTACAGGGTGCCCCCCTGGTAGATCATTGCTCCCTGAAGGGTCATACCCCAGAGACTTTACAATGGCCAGTTCTAGAGAAAATCAATTTGGGCCCCAGGGGTGGGGACATTTCACGGATCCAAATGGACCATTAGAAATGGCCTAAATGAGTCAGAAAGTAGCCATGCCCAATTAGCCAGTTTTGGCCGCTAATATATGAATAGGCTTGTTACCTGACCATGTCTGTTATTCACATATTAGACACGGGGTATACTCATGTACTATTATAGAGATTGTCCCCCCCTTATTTGACCCTCCTGTGTGAGAGGTCTTAAGGAGGCATCAACTTGAACCATGTAACCGCTGTATATAGTTGCTAAGAATATGTCTTCTGAATAAGTCGGACAATGTTGCACATAATGAAATTTTTGGCGAGACATATAGTAAGAGATCTTCACCCTCCTGCCTGAGAGGTGCATCTCTCCATGAGTGTGTAATTTGTACTCCATTGAACCTCTAACACATATTGTTTGCACAGGAATGAGTATGGTATCTCACTATTTTATAATCCAACATAGTAGAGATCTTCATCCGCTAAGCCAAATAGTGCTGAACCAAATGGTATCCTGTGCTAGATATACAATAAGAGATTTTCACCCTCGTGCCTGAGAGGTGCATCTCTTCGCGAATATGGTACTTGTAATCCATTGAACTTAGATTGGTGAATGGATACTAGAGTATTCATTGACACTGTAAGGATTGTAGAAATGGTCACAACTCAATATGGCAAGCGACCCTCTCTTTCGGGGTTGAGGGGTACCCCAATTCTATTACCCGTAAAGTGCGCAATTAAAAGGATGCCATCTGACAACTATATCCTTATGGCACTGCGATCCCGTGTAATAATGTGACCCTTTCATTCTTTTATTATTCTTTTATTATTCTTTTATGATTTGGTCGAGCTCGCTATTCCAAAATCCATCTCGGCCATTCACTAAGTATTTTGAAACATCGCGGCTGCGGCCGGGCATTTTACAACGTACTGAATTTTGTCTCTCACAAACAGTCCTGTTAGTCTTCGGTTGCCATTAACAACGTTAGGCTGGCAATCATAACGCTTATGACTTAGTGTCCTTCCTCTATTTTCACCAACTACGCTTTGGGTTGCTACTAACAACGCTCCAGAGCCAATGTCCTTCCTTTTCTTTAAAGACCCTTCCCGCAGACCACGCCCACTTGCTTGCATTCAGCAAACGCGGGAAGGCTGGGACTGTGAGCTCCGTGACCGTGATATCAAGGTACGATTATCCCCTTCTCTCCTAAATGTTCGCTACCGACTCCAACGGGCGTATTTTGAACCTATCTCCTTTCCCCCGC
Organism: Lissotriton vulgaris; assembly: GCF_964263255.1. Lineage (NCBI taxonomy): Eukaryota > Metazoa > Chordata > Amphibia > Caudata > Salamandridae > Lissotriton > Lissotriton vulgaris. The sequence continues at coordinate 1,063,690,486 of NC_141699.1, forward strand.
TTCATAGATGCGGCGGTTTTGAAACGATCACTATGACGCCCCGCCGAGTTCTGTGTTAAGGACACTTTAACCCTTGTGGACCATCTAGGTGAGCAATTATCCCGTTATATGATGTGACTTTATGTATACATTGATGGTCTATCTATTGAAACCCATTAATTCGCCCATAGATTAACGCGGGTCCGTATCTCTCCAGCGAGCCACGTCCATTCGTAAAAAACTGCCAGAGGTCGCCTTCTGTAACTCCGTGTATTGAGATACAAAGGTGAGATTTATTTCTCTCGGACTGGTAATTGTCAATATACCTTTAAGGGGGTCTCAAAATTTTCCCTTCCCTGTTTCTCTGTTTAGAGACGCAGCACATCTAAGGCGACCCTCAGTGACGCACCGTCATCATTTCTAACCTTGAGTGATAATAGAGGTAAGCCCCGATCCCCACAACATGCTGATTCCATCCGAGTAATGTGACCCAGTCAACTAATACTCGTCATCTTGTCCATAGATTCAGCTTAATCACCCAATGACAAATGAGAATATAATCTTGCCACTTGCTCGGACTGAGCAGGTATGTTTCTTGGTGGTCTATTTGAATTGTGCTAGCAACCCCAGTTCCTACATTCTGGGCCGGATCTAACATTGTCCGTACGTTACCTCTGACATGGTACCCAAAAGAAGATGGTCGATGTGACCCTTAGAGGTCACTATTTAGTATGGGATTAATTGGTCTCCCCTGGTCGAGTCAGGATGTTGTGTTTCTGTGTGTTATCCTGTATACGCCAGATAATATTTCAATTAACTTGTTACCCTTCACGGGTTATACGGAATTGTTTAGAAATGTATACCTTAGGTTGTGATTCTTTCCTCATGTGTGTTATTTCTTAAAACATTGTTCACAATATTTGCAAGTGTTTGCCCACAAATGCCCATGGTAATTGTGTGAGTAATGTGTTTACCGTTCACTCCGGTAACTTTGACATTGATAGTCGGTTTTTTATACCTTATTGTTTTATATTTCTAGATACTGTAGTGCTCCTTTGTTGACTACCCTGTCCTGATGAAGACCCCGATGTAAGGCTAGACATACGCCTACAGGTGTAGCGTGGGGTCGAAACGTCGACGGCTACTTTTATGTTCTGTTCGGTTGACACTCCCCTATAATTCTGAACTTTTCGGTGTCAACAGAAATAGTCTAAACCTTTGGGATATGTTATAATCCCCCAACTTCTTTGGCTCAGGGATCTGAAGCCTTTAAACTGTATTGCATTCAAAAGTAATATTGCAATATATAAGTTGTCACGAACTTTATTCCCTCACTGTCCTATTTCCTGCACAGCATCACGCTATCCCACTCCCCTTTCCTTTCTTGGGGCACTTTTATTTGACCAAATGATATGGATCATGCATTGTGATTAACTGACATTGTATGTCATTATATTTGAATTTTCTATAATAAATGCAAGCAAATGTTTAACACCTCTACTGGGACCCTTCTTTCCTACACCATACAGTACCCAGGTCCCATGTGGATTCCTCGGGTTGAACCCCCCTCTTAGATCAAGTTGCGTCACGCAAGGCAACGTAAACGTGGCGCAAGGGGCTTGTAAATGTAATCTGCCCCCTAGTGTCTAGCATTACGCAGTTCTGTAAAGTAGACTCATACATAATAGTTACTCAGGCCAATGAGACCACAAAATAGAAAACAAATAAGCATAGTAGCAACGCCACTGAGAAGGAGAGCAGTGCACCTGAAATGCACAGAAGATTTTGAAATATAATTTAACTACAATGTAATCGTCATCAGCGGCATTATTGGCTTGCTCCATGTAAAAAACAAATATTTGCAATACAACAACACAGAGCAGGAGAAAACATCATAGTAGTGAGTGATGAAATAGCTACTACTACTACTCACCAAGCCCGGGGATCTCCAAGCCGAGCTGGTCCAGCAGGTCGCGCTCCCGGTCCAGGAGGTCCGTCCAGCGATGGGTGACCTGGCTGTAGGTGCGCTGGACCCCGTAGAGGTGGGATATGGCCCAGCACACCTTCTCCCACCGCTTCCGGCGCTCCCGGATGTTGTAGCCGCCGGCCGCGATCCTGCCGCCTCCCGCGATGGTCCTGGGCAGGCGGCGCTGGACGAAGTAGACCAGCGCGCCCACTTCCTCCGGGCTGAAGATCTCCCGTCGCATCACCTGCTCCCCCCTCAATCGACCGCATGGTGTCCTGGCACTGGGTCCAGGACTCCTCCACCCCGCCGCCGCTGCCGCCCTCAAGTGCCTGGGCAGCTTCACGGCGCCTGGCTTCACCATGGTCTGGGCAGGTAAGGTAGGAAGTAGAAAATTAAGAAGGAATAGGATAGGGAAGAAGAAAAGAAAAGAGTTTAAAAAAGTAGTTTAAAAGTAAAGAAAAATTGCAGAAAAGACAAAAATATACAGCTAGGAAAAGAGAGGGATAGATAAGAAGCAAAATCATTAAAAAAAAACTGAAAACAAGCAAAGGATGGCAAAGATAGCAAGAGGATTAAACACCATGCCCAGACACAGGAAATGAATGAAAAACAAGATGGTCGGCGCCGGTTCACGAGCGCGAAAGTAAGTTCGCACGAGATTTTCCTCGCGATCTCGTGCGAACTTGTACTCGCAATGCGCTTACTGCGCGAGATTATACATAGCGGGCGGAAACGGAAATACGTCACACAAACAAAATGGCCGCGCCCGTACTTGACCTTGGGGTAAATTCACGTGTTGCGCTGCAAGCGGCTCGCGAATACTGCAAAAAAACTCGCGAAACAACAAGCCGCAAAAAATATAAAGCTCATTCGCACGAATTGGCGGCTTCCGCGGTCGGTTTCGCACGACGCCGCGCCCCGCGAATAGCGCGAAAAAACCGAAAAATGATTTTTGCAAAAGCAAAAGCAATGAGCAGGTGCAAAAGGTCAACCTCATGATTTGTAACGATTCCCTGTAGTGCTTCCTGAGGGGGCCCTCCAGAATTCGGTTGTCTGCTTGCAACTATTGTGTGACCCTGCTCTGACCTTAACTGTATGCCACAAAGGTCCTGATTTACAGCTAAGGGAGCAGACAAGCAGGTGCCAGGCTGGAACTTCAAATTCAGTGACACATTAATTAGCCCCTAATTCATTATTGTCAGTTGGGGCAGGGCAGGTGTTGTTAATAAACTAACCCCAAATTAATTCATGTCAGTTCAAGGTGGGCAGGTGGGCTTGCTTTTCCCCCCCATCTTCTACAGTGATGATGAACCAGAGGGTGGCATTGATGTAACAGAGGGTGGCATGGGTCAAAGAGAGGGTGGCAGTGGTGAAACAGAGGGTGCTGGGAGGCTGTGATGATGAACCAGACATAGAAACAACATAGTCGCGACCGTTGCGAGCCGACAAGTAAGTTCGCAATTGCAGTATAAATAAATTCAACAACTTAAGCAGTCAATGCGTAGAGAATCAAATCAGTAACAACAAACACTGGAATATCTTTTGATGAATATATTTCTCATTTATAATTCAAAATTCATAGGGTACAGTAAACACTGAAGTTGATTTCAATGCATACAAATGAAATAGGTACAATACAAGTTAACCTATAGTTCATAAGTAAAAAGATCCATTCCTAATAAAATCAAGAAAGTGACATATATCTTCATAAATAAAACAGTCACTTGAACTACATCAATATGTGAGGAAATGGACAATAGAGTCGACGTTTCGGTCTTCTATCGTGTGAATCCCTCAGACCATCTTCAGCACAACAGAATCTGCATTTAGCAATGACCCCTAAGAGAACACAATGCATATCATTACACTTGTATCATTACTTTTCAAAATATTGTTAAAATTAAAGATAACCTGTGTGACAAAAAATGTAGCAGAACTTTTCTACTAGGGGATCATTGTTCTTCCCTTTAAGTATTGTACTTTATTCATATCCGGAAGTACCATTTTATTTATTTAAAGAAAACAATGTAGCAATTATTTACATTCTTTCCATTATTCATAGGCAGACAAATTGATTTAAGTGTGCTTACTTTCAAATAACCGATCAATCTATTAGACCTTAGCAGTATTGTATGGACTCCAAAGACACACACTGGTGTTCCTGGCCCTGCTCTAAAAACCAAATACACATATTAATCTACAATACTCTTTTCTTACTTTCTTACTGTATGGGCTGTTAATAGGCAATTTTCCTTGTTTACCTGATGTCTTTATTACCAGAACAATGATATCGAAATCTTGTGGAGTATCTATTTTCAATACATCCTCCTTGATCCTTTGATTTTTGTGTATACTGCAGCCAATCTAAAAGAGTGACAACATGCTGCTTACATCATGATGAACAACTCTTTCAAAGGATGTGATGTCACAAGCAGCATTACCAAAACTATATATCCTATGGAAATTTTGTAAGCATATTGTTTGGCTCATACGGCCTAACCGATGTAGGAGCCCTTTGGCCCAGCATGGCCTCTTCCCTTGGTAATCCGCCACTGCTCAGAGGGCATGGCCAGAGTGTAACATTGCGTAACCGGGTGGCATCCGCCACACTTGGAGCACTCGTGCTTGAATTTGCTGGGGTGTCATGTGCAGAAACCCTTGTTAAAGTTCCAGCAGGCACCTGTGTTAGCCCTTGTGGGCTTGGACGACTGACCCATTGACCCAGTGTAAGTGCTCTGTCCTCCCGTTCCAGTGGAAGCACCCTGCCCTCCCGCCCAAGACTGGGCGGGACGTGACTGAAAAGTCCGGTATGTGACTGGCAGGCCACTGGACGTGTGTGTAGATGCCGATGACTGAGAAGAGGCCATCCACTGCATCCAGAGTTCTTGGTCTATCTCCCCCATGGCTTATCCGGATTGAAAGTAATCCTAGCCCTAAACTCATCATAGCTGAGCCACGCGAAAGCACAGAAATGCATCTGGGCTTTCCGGGTAAGATCCATATACTTAAACAACGCTATAGCCCTGTCTAAATGCTTCTAGCAATATATACCAGTGTAGATCAGAAATGCCGACATCCAATTCTCCATATTTGCCGGCTCCCTCAGCAACCTAGTCAATTCCCACTCCTCTTCTTTAGAGCCCTCCTTGGTCTGAATCTCCCTATGCAAGAGCTTGAACACATCCACATACTCATGCTTCCAAATCCTGGACTTCATTTTTTTCTGACAAGTGTGACCCCAGTGCCATCGGCAACCCCATGAACGGTAGTTTCTTCCTTTGTTTGTCTTCGTACTTGTCATACTTACTGCTCTGATTGTCAGTCTTATCAGTCTGTACGCTTGCCCCGACAGAGAGCTTACCACTACCCCCGCTTCCGCTGCTACTGTAGCAGGTGCTCCTGGGTCCCTCACAGACCCCTCCCCCACACCCACCGACCGGCAGGCCTTCTTCCGCCCCCTTTTAACACCATCCTCCCATGCGCCCCACCAATCGCCCTCACCTGACAACTGTGTAAGCACCTCCCGCTCTGCTCCTCGGGCGCCAACGGTCTTTTGGGTCACCTTCTTGATCCTGATGGTGCTGGCCTGGGTAGCCTGCAAGACACCAAGCCTTTCCTTGGCTGCCTTCGGCCTCCACAAATCCCCACTTTCACGTACCTCGCCCTCTTCCAATTCCTCACTCTCGTCCTCATAGTCAAGCTGCTCCTCTTGCTCCACCGCATCAGCCACTCCCAACACCTCTTGCACCACTCTTTTTCCACCCTTTCCTTTCACACCAGGCACAAAATCATACTCTGGTGCCATTGATGCCTGCTCCCTCGGTGGAGGGCAGGCCACTGCGAACCCCCTGCAACTTCTGCCCGGCGTCCTGGAGCCGTCTTGCGCCCCGCCGGCCCACCCATGCCTCTACCATCTGCTACTGCTGGCTTGGGCCCCCCCAGGCCGTTGGAACCTGAGGGGACCTCAGTGCCACTGGACCTCAAAGCTGTCACAGCCGTCCCGACTCCTATTGTGGCCCCACCTCATCCACCCAGACCCATTTTGCCTCAGGGCCCCTCGCTCCCCCGAAAATGACCGGGATCCGTGGCCCCCACCGCGTAGGGGGCTGGGGGTCCAGCCCCCCGGTACAACCCCCTGACCTCACATCCCCACTGCGCACAACACCTGCCACCTCAACTCTGTCTCCTGGGTGATGCGACGTTGGTCGCGTATCCGCTCTTTAAGTGACATGTCCTCCCACCTGGGCAGCACAGGCAGAAACTGCTGTTCATCAAACACCCTGGTCCCAGTCCCGAAAGGGCCCAGCACGCTGTCCCTGGCTGCCTCCCCCTGGAGAGCAGGCCCCATCCCACCCCCCGGAAAGATCCATGGGCACCACCTCCCCAAAACACTCAACCTCCCCCTCGGACTCCTCCCCTGAGAGAAGGAGCTGGAAGTCTTCAGCTGAAATCTCCTCCATCACTGAACCTTCATCCCCCCTCCCTCTACATCCAGCGCGTCTATCCCCACGTCTGTGCCCAAATTCTGCCACTCCTGGGGATGCAAAATGCACTATGTAGTAGCAGAGGCGGCGGCCTCCGCTCCACGCTGCTGCAGGGGCGTGCACCCACCCCTCCACCCCTGAGCCGGAAACTTCCCAGGTGGCAGCCGCAATGCTTTGCACACACGGGGGAATGCTCTTACACCGTCCCCGCGCTTTCCCTTCTCTTCGCCCCCATGCCCTAGCCCGACCTGATATACCTCCTCTCAGTGATGGTGGCTCCTCCTGGCACGTCATCACCACCGCCGCATCCCCTGCTGAGGCTGATACGCTCTAATCAATAAAACAGTCGCTCAGCTCCTACAGATAAGCAATTTCAAAAGCGCTTCTCAGAATTATCGTAGGCTTAAACTTCCCAAAGTCAGAAGTTATAAAACATTGAACATCCGCATTGAAAACCCAGTTCCGTATGGCTGCCTTGTAAACCTTCCTATATGTTGTTTTTGATTCTTACAGATCATACAGTGTACTTGTCAAACATCTTACTCAATTATTCCCAACTGGATACCACTCTCATACACAATTAATAATACAGTACCCATAGTAATAAAAAAAACAGTACCCATAGGATTGTACTTATCTGTGTATGAGCAGCAACAAAGAAGAAAGTGGCTGCTGTGTTTGGGCTTATATTAATGTTCTAAGTATTTTCAGAAAGCTATATGTTCTAATTCTGATTCTAAGGTCATTTGTTGTGGCTGTGTATCAAAGCAATAAAGGGACTATGCATAATAATGGCCTTAGTACCTTGCCATAAAATCAGAGATTACAGGTGAGCATCTGAGCTTCGCTGTGCAAAAGTAAACCACTGAGCTTTATTAAAAGAAGGGGGTTATGTTGATCCTTATTAAAGAAGTGCATACTGTTTCAGTGGCAGTGTACCATTTAAGAAAACATAATAAATCCAGCCGCATATTGAAATTGGAGGAATGTTCAAGTCAGGACATGAGTTTCTATGACTGAATCAGGTGAATTCTCCTTTATCCCCCCTTTTTAGGTCTGCCTTGACGGAACAACTGACTACAAAAGCTATTGTTATTAATTCTCTAAAATATGCATAGAGTGGGATTCGGCAGCACCCAGTGAACTATATCTCTCATTGGATATTTGGTGTGTTGTAGCAATGCATACAGCACTATTTTATATATCTATAGTACCCTGTTTCGCAACTCGTTTCATTCTACGTCTCATAACTGACTTGTATGCAGAAAGCAAACATTTTCTGTTTTGTTTATTTCAATGCAGCAAGCATTTTTTATACTTGATTAACTTCAATTACAAGCCACACCTTGATGTTTTTGTCAGTGCTTGTTATTAAAGGAAATATGCAAACTGCCATGTATTTACTTACTTGCCCTCTCTTGTTTTTCCTAGAATCCATCACTTATTATGTGGAAACAATTTGACATCCCAGGTTTCAGTCACATATATTCAGAAGCAACACCAAATAGCTCTAGGAGTAACCCAGGAGGCCTAATTACCTTAATATCCATGGAAATCGCAGAAATGGCCTTGCAGGTTCCTTTAAAAAGCGAGTGGTTACATGCAGCTAAGATTGGTCTGCATAAAGATTGAGAAGATGTTCGGAGCAGGATAATTGTCACTTTGTGTATAAACCTGTTGGAAAACATTTATAATGTGGTTCACATTAAGCTTTTAGAAGGTGTCATAGGTTATCTTTGTGTATTGTTCCCTAATTGTATGAAATTAATATTGGGGGAGTTCAACACCCATTTGAAACCATCCCAAGAGGAAGTGCTACTTGGAGAACTGATGAGAGTTAACAAGATACTCCCAGCAATTTCCCCCACTGTCATAGTTTTAAGTTAGTTGCAAAAAGGGGGGTTGACCCAATGTAGTCACTGGGACCTGGGTATATAGATTGCTGAGAAAGAGGGGTCCCAGTAAACCAAAGAAAATTATTTACAACAAGATAAGGTCAATTATAGAGACAACCAGGTCTTTCTGCTAACATTGTTTATTATTTACAATGTAGCTAAGCCACTTATTCAGGCAACCATTATAGACAAAGCATTTACAATGATACGTACAGTGCCATTAAAAAAGGGGAAGGGGAAGTGCGGAGTGTGTGTAGGAAGGGGTAAAGTGACATAAAAACAAAGCCAAAAAGTGACATTGACGACTAAGTAGTTATGAAGAATTCATATGTTGGTATCAAAAGGGAATGTCTAATTGTACATCCCAGCTTATTACGTAAGACCAGGACAGTGGTCTCCAAATATTTAATATGGTGAGACGCAGGGCTGTGTAAGGATCAATCAATCGGTGAAGGGAAGATTCGTGAGACGTTGCAGGAGGAAAAAACCGAGCCCGGAAAGGGTCTATTGGTTGGAGATCTCAGGCGGCATGGATTCACTCCTAATTAATATGCCGCCTGAGATCTCCAACCAAGAGACCCTATCCGGGCTTGGTTTTTTCCTCCTGCAACGTCTCACGAATCTTAAATATTTGGAGACCACTGTCCTGGTCTTACGTAATAAGCTGGGATGTACAATTAGACATTCCCTTTTGATACCAACATATGAATTCTTCATAACTACTTAGTCGTCAATGTCACTGACGCCACTGCATCCGCTCTGAATCACAGTGGAGCCCACTAGAAGGATTCTGCCATTTATCTTCGATTGCATCTGATAATTGAGCGTGGTTCTCTAGCCTTGGCCCTATCTATCTTGCTTTGTGGGAGTACTGGTTCCCTCTCCACCGAGTTTAACAAACATCCCCGGTCTGTGTCCCTGTCCTATGTCCTGATGAAGACCCCAATGCAAGGGATCAATTTCAGCCTGCCTTCATACTAGGGGTCGAAACGTCGACTGTTTTTTTCTTGTTCTTCAGCTTCATTCTCACAATCATGTTATTAAATATATTCATGAAGCATGGTATTTTGTAGTAATAATATCGAACTTTGTTCTTTGTTAGTTTAATTCAGTACAAGAATCCTCGATTGATTGTAGCCTTTTTGGCTTTGTTTTTATGTCACTTTACCCCTTCCTACACACACTCCGCACTTCCCCTTCCCCTTTTTTCAGGGCACTGTATGTATCATTGTAAATGCTTTGCCTATAATGGTTGCCTGAATAAGTGGCTTAGCTACATTGTAAATAATAAAGAATGCTAGCAGAATGACCTGGTTGTCTCTATAATTGACCTTATCTTGTTGTAAATAATTTTCTTTGGTTTACTGGGATCCCTCTTTCTCATAGTTTTAAGTTAGTTTGGAAAGTGCTAAGATTTTTGGTGAATTGGAAACTGTCCTTCCTAAGTGGTTGTTTCTAGTCACATTCCACACAAGCAAGAGGTTTAGTCAAGGGAATTCCCTTGGCCAAATATATTACATCTATGCTCTATCCTGGCATTTTTAGTTATTCAAGGACGTTCGCATCCTTGGCCTAAAAGAGAGCGACCATTTTCCTTCAAGGGTCTAATGTTATGTTATGTTATGTTAAAATCACTTTTTACCGCGCACGGTCACCAAATGGTTTCATGGTGCTCAATAGACAACAGCGGAGGTAGACAGCCTAATCACTCAAAAGCTAATTGAAACAGGTAGGTTTTAAGTAGTGTACGAAAACAAAGATAGTTGGGGCAGAGTCGAAGTGAGATAGGAAAAGAGTTCCACAATGTAGGGGCAAGAAACGAAAAGCACGAGCCACCATGCTTTTTACGTTTGTACCTGGGGGTGATTAGAAGGTTATGGGCAGTAGATCGGAGATTTCTTAAGGGGATATGACGTTTGAGACTGGAGGAGGTAAAAACTGGGGCAGAAGCAAGAAGGGCTTTGAAGATAGTACAGCCTAACTTAAACATACAGTGGGAAGCTACCGGGAGCCAGTGCAATTTCTTCAACAGGGGCGAGATATGTTGATGTTTGGACTGTTGAAAGACCAGCGACGCCGCCTGATTTTGGACCAGCTGAAGTCGATGGAGATGGTACGCAGGAATCCCAACATAGAGAGAGTTGGCGTAGTCAATCCGGGAGGTGACAAGCGCCATGATGACCAGTATGAGAGCCTCAGTTGTGAGGAATCTGCGAATTTTGCAGATTCCCACTGGCAATGATTCAAGGAGACATAGTCTTGCCATTGGAAATAGACTTCCCAAGGCTTCTCACAGCATGAATAAGTGCCCTGTATACAGGCACTTGCCGACCTTCAAAATAATATAGACCTGAACTTTTTGCAATAACTGGAGGGGAATTCCAGCAGCGGGTATGGGGATATGATAAAAGTAGTGTTGAACTGTTTTATAGAAGATTGACAAAAGAACCCAGAGAAGGCTATTGCTCTCCTTGTATGATCCGTCGTGCCACGCCCAGGGACAAACCCATGCTGCCACGGGGAGACGAAACCGCCAATGGTCCTGCCCAACCTTTTAGCCCAGATTTTAGAGTACAATTTGGTATCCGCATTGATCAGCGAAATAGGGCGGTAGGACCCCGGTTTCTCCCTGGGTTTCCCTTTATTGTGGAAGATTACTATGTTGGTTTCCCTCCAAGAATCTGGGATCACTCCTGAGCCCAATACACCATTGAATAGGTCTACAAACAGCGGGGTGATCTCAGATTCAATACATTTGTATACCTCCAGTGGAATCCTTTCTGGGCCCGCCACCTTACCCGAGGCTAACTCCTGTAATGCGGCTGTGATCTCACTCCTGGTAATATCCCAATCCAGCTCTTCTCTCGCTAGATCATCTAGTCGGGGACCGTTGTCCCCGCACTCCTCCCACTGGTCTCCATCGCGATCTTCCTCGTCATACAAGCTTTGATAGAAATTCTTAAAAACCTGTAGTTTCTCCTTAGCCTCAGTATATTCATTACCATTTTCTTCTATACTGGAGATTATATTCTTAGCTTTTTCCTGTCTTAGTCGTAACACTAAAGCTCTACCTGCCTGTTCGCCCATTTTGTAGAGCTTGGCCCTGGGTGTTTGATATTCGCCAATCGCCTTCTGCGTTACCAACTTCTGCAACTCTGCTTTAACAGTCAACAGTTTCCTTTGGCTCTCGCTACCATGGGCAATATCAGTAATGTGCTGTTCTTCTGCGACAACTAATTTCCCCATTAATCTCTCCACCTCACTCCTATCCTCTCTTCTCAGCCTGGCCGAGCAGCTTATATATTCGCCCCTTAAGGCCGCTTTAAATGCCTCCCAAACACCATTTCGTGAAGTACTGTATCTATTAGCTGCAAAAAATTCACCAGACCATTTCGTAAGATGCTCTACGAATCTGTTGTTCGCCAGTAGCCTCCTTTCAAAGGTCCAGCTGCTCCTTTTCCTTTCCACCTTATCCTATTCGTAGGTTAGTTCCAGCGGATTATGATCCGAAATTATTCTCAGAAGATTTGGTATTCCTACCCTATTTAATTCAGGAGAAGAGATAAAGAAATAGTCTAACTTGGTGTATTTCTGGAAGGGGTTTGAGAAGTATGTAAAGCCTGGGTTTTGTGGCTCTTTAACCCCCCAAACATCCTTCAGCCCATGTGATCTGATGAGAGCCTTTACTGCCCTAAAAACTCTCGGTTTCCGTCCTGCATATGTTGCTTTGTTATCCCAGTCCGCTGAGATGTTTAGATCTCCACAGAATATTGTGGGGGTTGACCAACTGGCTAGCTCTACTTCTAGGAGGTCATACATTTCTGGGTCATCTTTATTAGACCCGTAAACTACACACAATGTATAGCCCATTTCCAGCTCAGCTATTACCCATCTTCCATAGCTATCCGCTTTAACCCGTTTAACCCCTCCCAGGGACGTTCTTGCTAAAATTGCAACCCCCCTAATTATCGAAGATTGCGTTGAACATGCAACCAGCTCAAAACCACTAAGTAACAAAAAATTCCTCTTAGCCCAAGGGAGATGGGTCTCTTGGAGACAGAGAACGTCGATTCTATTATATTTCACAAAATGACCCAGTCTTTGATGTTTCCTCCAGTCATTCATCCCACCTATATTAATTGTGCATATTCTAATGTTCGCCATCCTGACGGTCTAATTGACCAACTACATTGACCTGAGCCTTATACCACCTGTCCTTCGCTGGGCCTATAAATTGTCCAGAAAGAGAGCCAAAATATTCCAAAATGCACCACTTTTTCCCCTTTTCTTGCTTTCCCCCAACCCCCCCGTCCCCCTCTCCCACCCCTCTGACCCCCCACCCCACCCGCCTCGACCCCAAGCCCCCCTGAAACCGCCCCCGAACCACACTCTGTGAAGCACTCAGACCTAGTCTGTGCACGTGATGGTCTTACGGTGTTAGCAGTGAGGGCTAATACTAAGAACAAAACCTAAAGTTCCAATAAAGCCCTTTGCACCAATAAACTTAATACCAAAATTCACAACCAAACATTATCCTCACCGATTTTTATACAACACATCAGACCTTTCAGTTCTTGGAGGAAACCTACTACCTGCAATTACATATTAAGACCTATTTGCCTAAAGAGTCAAGGCACTCCTTCGCTTTGATTTCTGATGAGAAACATAATGTCCTCCCTTCATTAATTATTTTTAGCTTAGCCGGATTTATCTGGAAGGCTTGTATCTTTTTATCCTGAAAAGGCTTAATCATTTCCCTCAATCGCTAAAGTCGCTCTGCGGTCGTATGGCAGTAGTCCGGGCGAACGAAGACTGAAACCCCATCGCTGCTTCTCCTAGCGTCTGGTCTAGCCATTTCTGCGATAGACTGCCTCAGGATAAAATTGCCAAGAAATATTAAAACTGCCCTGGGTTTGTCCCCTTCCTTAGCATTCCTTCGTATTTTGAAGGGGGTGCGGTGCACCCGCTGTAATTCGATGGACCAATTCCAGCTGGAAAGCTCGGGAAATGCTTGCTCGAAGAGCTTGATGATATATGCCCTGATGTCGGAGCCCTCTAACCCCCTCCGGAATTCCCAGGACCCTCCGGTTGTTCCGACAGAGCCTGTTCGCCATCTCCTCCAGCTTCCATTGTAGATCCACCACCTGAGAACAGTGAGCATTGACCTTACTAGTGGCCGCGGCCACCTCAGCCTCAGTTGATACCAATCTCTCCTCCAGATTTGAGACTCTGTCCCCGGTATTGGTACAGGCTCTAGATAGCATCCTAACCACGCCCTGAATCTTCCTCATTGCAGCATGGGATTTACGATTGTCCTGGCGTGTTTCCTCCCTATGCATGATTATCTCTTGATGGATTGTCTCCAAAAGCGACATATGGGTAAGTTCCACACAGGGGCTTCCCTGCAGAGGCATGGCAGAGGAATGATCCCAACTCAGTTCACGTTGGGGATGAACCTGACCCTTCGCTACCGCCAGAGGCCTTAGCGCAGTTGCTGGCTGATCAAGCTCGGGGTCACTCACAGAGTCCAGATAGGAACTATGTTCCTCGTCCTCCTCAGACCACCCGAACCCATCTGAAACCGAGAAGAAGGATTCACTTGGAGCTTTCTCCTTTTCGTTGCAAGCTCCACCAGCAGCCAGACCAGTCTCTATACTCGGTTTATCAATATTAGCCGTGACCCCCATCTCCGACAGCTCCACCGTATTAACAATAATGGAAACCTGCGAGGACGTTTGAACACCGCCTGCCATTAATTCAGTTTCCAAAAGCACTGAGGAATTTTCATCCTTTTTTTCCATACTTAGGGCTGCTTTTTCTAAGATCACCCCATCGGCTAAACCCTGAGGTTTCCCTCCCATCAGCGGGGTGTCCTTAGCCGGAGGTAGGGCCGGGTTGGGGGGGCTTCCACCACCATGCTATCGTCAATTGGCACCTCATCTCGTATCTCCACCTCAGCAGGTATGCTGCCCCCGCTTCCTTGGCCTCCTTCCCCTTACCAGCTTTGGAGAATAGATCAGCGATTGAAGCTGCAGCCAGACGGGTCCTTGCAGCAACCTGTTGCCTCTTTTTTAATTGCTCCACCGGGGGCGTTTGGGCTCTCAGTGAGTCCTCATTTCCCTCCACCTCGGCTCCTTCACGTGCGGCTTTTTTCCTCAGGGACGCCGCTTTCGATCCCACATTAACTTTAGGAGCCATCGCTTCCTTCCGTGCCTCGCTCCTCTGACAAGGCAGGCTCGGAGCTCCTCTGCGTCCGCTTCCTCTTCTGAGCTCCGCTCTGAACTCCGCTCCGCTCTGCCGCCTTAGCACCTGGCTCCGCCCTCCTGTGCTCCCGAGATGGTTACGGCTAGGGGAGAAAGCAGCTACCGCAAGCACCAACGCCCGCAAGAGTTGTTTGGCAGACCCGCAGCAGGTAAGTGCAGTCAGCATCCCGTTCTCGTTCCCGATATTAATTCCTCCCTGTTCGCGGTGTCGGGAAATTCTTGGCTGTGCTTGCTACTTCTCCATTGGGCTCTTTATTAACCCTGGGCGGAGTGGGCGTAGTAGGGCTTCGCGGAGCTACGCGAAGTGGGCGAGAAACTACGCCCACCTCCGCACTCCGCGTAGCCCCACTACGCACCACAGGCCTCCCTCCCGCACTCCCTAAATACGTTAAATTAAAAGTATTAAATAATTGAAAAGGCACTTACCTTGCCCGCCGCTGCCCGCCGCGTCCCCAGGGCTCGCTATCTTCTTTGTTGCCGTCTTGTTTACTAATGCGCATGCGCGGGCGGCCGCGCATGCGCATTTTCTCGTGAGAAATGCGCATGCGCGGCCGCCCGCGCATGCGCATTATTAAACAAGACGGCAACAAAGAAGATATCGAGCCCCGGGGACGCGGCGGGCAGCGGCGGGCAAGGTAAGTGCCTTTTTAATTATTTAATACTTTTAATTTAACGTATTTAGGGAGGGCGGGAGGGAGGCGGGTGGCGGCCAGCTACGCTCCGTCTGCGGAGCTTGCGTAGTGCCGCCTGGCTACGCCCGCTACGCAAAATGCGGAGTAGGCGGCACTACGCAAACTCCGTGCACGGAGCGTAGCTGGCCGCCCACTCTTACTCTTTATTGCCCTCACTGCTCCACTGCAACGGTCACAACTACGCAGCCGCCATCTTGCTTCCGACCTCTTCATGTTGCTCTCTGTGCCCCAGGACAACTCCCCTTGATGAGCTCTGCCCTCCCTTGCAGGGAGAGGGTGTAAGTGCAGGGTGTGTAAAATGACATCTCTTCATGTTGCTCTCTGTGCCCCAGGACACCCCCCTCCCTTGATGAGGTCTGCCTTCCCTTGCAAGGAGAGGGTGTAAGTGCAGAGGGTGGTAGGTCAGTCTTGGTGTTGTGGCCCATGCTCCCAAGGGACACTCCCTGCTAGTCCTGGTATTGTTTTGCTTGAAACCGAGCGACTTCCCCTCATGAGTGAAGTCTTGCTTGCACAACTGGACAGCTGCCCCGCTGACAGCGAGAGCCCTCACCCCAAGATGACCCTGAATGTGACCACCGCAAGATGACAGCAGGCCAGCTAGGGACACTACGGAGAGCCATCCTGAGCAGTGTATGGTCCACATCACTGACTACACACCCACCAGGGCACTGCACATAGAATCACCAGGGTACTGTATACAGACCCGCCAGGGCATTGAACACAGACACGCCGGGGCACTGAACACAGATACACCAGGGCACTGTATACAGACCCGCCATGGCACTGAACACAGACCCGCCAGGGCACTGTATACAGACTCGCCAGGGCACTGCAAACAGACCCGCCAGGGAACTGAACACATATGTGCCAGGGCACTGTATACACACCCATGAGGGCTCTGCAAACAGACCCACCAGGGCACTGCACACATATCCGCCAGGGCACTGTACACAGACCCGCCAGGGCACTGCACTCAGACCCGCCGGGGCACTGAGCACAGACCCACCAGGGCACTGTATACAGACCCGCCTGGGCACTGCACTCAGACCCGCCGGGGCACTGCACACAGACCCGCCAGGGCACTGAACACAGATCCACCAGGGCACTGTATATAGACCCGCAGGGCACTGCACACAGACCTGCCAGGGCACTGAACACAGATCCACCAGGGCACTGTATACAGACCCGTCAGGGCATTGAAAACAGACCCGCCAGGGCACTGTATACAGACCCGCCAGGGCATTGCACTCAGATCCGCCGGGGCACTGAACACAGACCCACCAGGGCACTGTATACAGACCCGCCAGGGCACTGTATACAGACCCGCCAGGGCACTGAACACAGATCCGCCAGGGCACTGTATACAGACCTGCCAGGGCACTGTATACAGACCCGCCAGGGCACTGCACTCAGACCCGCCGGGGCACTGCACACAGACCCGCCAGGGCACTGTATACAGACCCGCCAGGGCATTCAACACAGACCCGCCAGGGCATTGAACACAGATCTGCCCGGGCACTGCACACAGACCCAACAGGGCAGTGAACACAGATCTGCCAGGGCACTGCACACAGACCCAGCAGGGCACTGAACATAGACCTGCCAGGGCACTGCACACAGACCCAGCAGGGCACTGAACACATATCCACCAAGGCATTGAACACAGATCTGCCAGGGCACTGAACACATATGCGCCAGGGAACTGACCACATATGCGCCAGGGCACTGAAAACATATGCATCAGGGCACTGCACACAGATCCGCCAGGGCACTGCACACAGATCCGCCAGGGCACTGCACACAGATCCGCCAGGGCACTGCACAGAGACACGTTCCCTGCCACCTTAAATGCCCTTTTGCCACAAAGGGGCTGCAGAGTGTGCAGGGGCAGACCACTGTCATGAAGATATCCATTTGCAGCAAGACGCCTGATTGTTTGTGGGGCTGGGTTTAAAGGAATATGCTGCCCCCACCAATGTCGTCCTCCTCTATGGAGCGGCGAAGTAAGCATTGCCCATCCCAAATAGATGAAGCATTTGTACACTGCTTGCTCGCATGCAGATATATGCATACAGTTACCCGGGCAGACGACTAACCAACATACAGATGGCTATGCCTGCAGATCCTGGCACAGCACAAGTTAAGCTGAAATTGTATTTGTATAGAATTTACTGCCCCTGATGAGGTGTTGAAGCTCTTTGTGGCGAGTAGCACCCTACTCCGGAACCCAAGAATAGAGGTTAATAGTGGATTAGTATTTTTTTTCTCCTTTGTGCAGTAGTTGTGTTAAGTTTGTGCTCCTGATTTCTTGTGTGTTTAGTTGACTTTAGCGTGGGAATAGAGTGATGGTAATAGACTTGGGTTGGGTGCGGTGGTCTGGATTAGCATTAATCAGTTGGGCCTAGAAAGTCCCTAGTGTTTGTTTAGTGTTTGCAATTCAAATGTGCTGCTTACCTTGCAGCTTCCATGCCCTGAGCTCCAGCCCCAGGGCCATCAGCTGATGTATGTGGTTTTCTGCTCAGAGAAAAAATGTACTTTGTGTTTTTTCCGTTGCATTCTAAGGGGGTGGGTCACATACACATTTGATGTAGTACATTTTAAATTGTGTTTTTTCTCAGATTTGGCCTAGATACATTTTTAGTTATTTCTTAAACTCTTTAATAATACACAAAACTAGGGTTTGACAAACTGTAAGCGTTCCTTGCATAACCTTTTCTGTTTTTTTGATGTACTGCCCTAAGTGGCAAGGGTATGTCCAGATCAGGACCAGACTGGCCGTAGTGGGCACTGGGCAATCCCCCGTTGAGCCGAACGGGTGGGGGCCAGTTTTGTCCTTGTAACAAAATCGGCAGAAAAACGGCCCTGGCAAAGAGCTCGGCAGCACCCCCAACCCCCCCGGAGGATGGGGGGGGGAGCACTTTGCCAGGGCTGTTGGAACCAAGCACACCCGACAGATAAGCCCCTAGGAGGGAGAAACCGGTTTTGTGTTGCTTTTGTTTTGCTTCAGGGAAGACCTGGCCTGGCAGTTTGGGCTCAGCTATTACTCCTGGAGCAGAGTCAAGACTGAGTTGCATAAGGCTGGACCCAAACTGAGGTGGCACGAGGGATTGCATTGCTACTGAGCGACTGCCAGCGGGAAGACAAATTGCAAACATTATTTTCATCACCTTCTACATGTTTGATATATGAATATGTATCTCATAAACATGTTTGTACTCGTGCACAGACCACATCAGGAGCGTGGGATGTTTTAAATATTCTACTTGTCAAAAGGCCAAAATGCAACAAAAATCTACATGTCATGTAGAGAACGTAACTTGTCTAATCTACTTTCCAAATTATGTGTACGAGCACAGAAACATTATTAGATTCTTATTTCATTTACAGAAACCGACAAAAATTGCTTTTCAACAATTCTAAAATAAAATATATTTTTTACTGTGAAAAGTACCATTATCGTGATTCACCCAAAATGACTGATAAACCATAAAAGTTCTTGAATAATTGACTTCAAGAACTCCAGTTTGGACATTTCCTATAGCAAGTTGTAGGCCATTTGCATGGACAGGGGCTTCTGTATAAACCATTATACTGAAAGTGACTGTCAGCCATGATAATAGGGCCTCTTAAGGCCACTCGCTTGAAGTTGCAGTTTTAAAATGTAAACAATAGCAAAAGAAGGTTTGCAAGCTGAGCATCAAGCAGATTATGTGTTTGCAGGGTGGAGCATTTAAGAGCAGATTTTCTATGAGATAAACTTAGGGGCATATTATCAAGGGGGGGCGAAAAAAAATTCTATCGCCCTATTAGCAAGCTGTCGCCAACAGCAGTTAACGACAGCTTGTAGGCGATAGCGAGCGGTTAGGGGCCCGCTTTGCATGTTAGCGATAATTATCGCTAATGACATGCAAAGTGGTCGTTCCCAACCCGTTAGCGACTGAAAGCAGTCGCTAACGTCTCTAACGCCTATTAGGAAGGCAGGCTTAGCGATGGCAATATTCGCGCTAAGCGCGGATATCGGCAAAACTAACACCTGCCCAGACCAGTTCTTAGCCATGTTATCCAATGGGAGGTGGATAACATGGCTAAGAACATTTAGTCGTAAATGCGTGAATATTGCTGTATTCTCAGCGATATTCACGCTATCGCCGGAAAAATTATCGCTTTGGAGATAAACGTAGCTAATAGCACGTTATCTCAGCGATAATTTCCGTCAATGCTTAGCGATAAGAAAATCGTTGCTAAGCCTAGTTAGCGATAAATATCGCTAATCGTTGGTAATATGCCCCTCAGTTTCTATAACAAATGTAAATTCTTTTAAAGGTACCCTGAATAAGAAGCCTTTCTAAATTTAGATTGGAAATACTATTCTGAGCAAAAATCATCCTCCTTTTTCTTTAAAAAATGCCTATCCACTACCAACTTTCTTGGATTTTATCTAATTGGTTTGGCTGTCCTGCTTATTTTCCACTTGTGCTTTATTGGGTTTGTCATATTGAACGCAAATTACAATATTCAGCTGCTATGTGGGTATCATAGACTCAGGATTACTCCATATCAGGGCATTATTTAAAGGTTCCTCACCCAGATCTCGTTGGGGTGTAGCGACAACAAATCTCATAGTGGAAGCCAAAAGTGGCTTGCCTTGCGATAATAAGAACTGGTAGTAACAATAGCATACATAACAAAACCACTCACCCAACGAATGCCCACTCCTCTTCCATCCAGCCGTCAGTACCAAGCAATTACAGCACCTTGTCCTTCAATACTATAAGCGTGCAGTAAAATACAAATGTTCATACCAGAGATCAGTCAAGAATGCCCTTTTAATCTCGAAATGGATTAGATTCACCGCTGTGCCATAGCTGGCTTGCTTGTTCTCTGATTAGGCTTATCATTTTTCTTTTGATTTGTGACCTCCTAAATTTGTTTCACAGAATCTCTCTTTAGACAATATTTGGAGAAGGGTGGATTTGTATGGGCTGAGTGAAAGTTGGAACTCGTGCGGACCTCTGGGCTCAAATTCCGGTCCAAAAATATGGAGCATCTGTCATAAGCTTGTAAATTGAGTGAAGAACCTGGACTTTAAAACTGACACTGTTCGAAAATTGACATCTTAGATCTATGCCATCTCCTCAAACTATTTCTTCTGTAGGTGTTAGCATAATTTTGTTGGTCCTCACTTTTGAGGAATGGCATTCTGCAGGCACTGTCATTATTGGCTTGCGGATGGAGTACAATATTGGGGTGTACCATGGCTTAGATAAGGGCCTCTATTGGTCCCTCAGGTGCTATAGAACTCTGCAGCTCAAATTGTATGGCGGCTCACAAAGGATTTCAGGGAACTCCTTTTCTACACATACTTCTCTGATTTGGTATCATAGCTTACATTTGGTTTAATGTATGGTGGATTGCTCACAAGGTGTTTGAAGACCAGACTTACAAGTTATACCACCAGGTTTACCTTGCGCTCCTCTATGACCAGGATTTACCTTTTGGTGTTGCATTTTGAGTGACCAAAGATGGGATGGTGAGCCTTTTGATTGTTAAACAATGTTTATTGGGTTTTTATCAAATGTAGCAATTGTTGCAGGATACAACATTAATTAATTATCTATGGTAGATGATAGGCAGCGATTGTAGCAGGATGAGACAATAATGAATTATTACAGGAGTGAATTGCACTGACACACTGAAGGATGCGGAGGGGCAATGAATAATAGGTTAGGTTACAAAACATGGAAAATAGTTGTGGCTATTTTCCTTTGAAGTCTTCATCCTCCGCTTTGTTTCGACTAGTCATTTTTTCTTCTCAATGCAGTTGTAAATGTAGTTACTTTTCTGATCTGGAAAACTCACTGGGCTGATGGGGATGACTTGGCCAAACATGCCCTGTCCTTTACCCTGGGCCCCACATTGTGAAAATTATGAAAGGGGGCAGTGAGATCTTTAAGTTAGTCCTTCCTTTTTTCGTTTAGCTAATCATATCTCAGTAACTGTATTTGATATCCTGCACATATACAATGCAAACAACCACCCATTGTTTGTTATTAGGTGAAAGGTAGATCAAGTTGTATAACAACCAAAGTTACCCTTTGAACTGGGGAACAAGGTTCAAGTACCAGCATCTTCTCAATGTCCTATGATATGCGGCAAATCACCTAATTTCCCTCTCCCTAAAGAAAACATAGCAATCTGCCCTTGTGCAATGTAATGTGGTGCTCGTGTAAAGTGCTGCAACTCCCTTGGAGGAAATCTGAGCTGTATAAAACTTTAAAAAGAATTTAAAGAATGTATTTCTGACAAAAGTAAGTGTGTGTGGTGTTTTGTGGAGAAGCGTGGCTCAATGGTTAGAGCGGCAAACCCTGATGCAGAGGTCTGGCCCGGGACCAGGGTTCAATCCGCGGCTCTTGGACTCAATCTCCCCGGACCTGATAATTCTTGCCTCGGTGCCTAGTCTAATCATGGGTCCCACTCTGTGACTCTAGGCAATAGCTTGCTTAATCTCCACAACTGCCCCAGCAGCTCTTGGATGCCTGGCTTCACCTTGGGGGTGCCCAAGAGTGGACTTTTCACAGGAAAGCCAGGAAGGGTTCCACAGCTGTATGAATACAGCGCCACGAGACCTGAGGGTAGAAGTGCGCTATATAAATACAAACACATTTACATTTACATTTGTGCTCTGAAGGCTTGAAAATCATACACTTCCCTAATAGTTAACCCTTCATTTAGATTGCCTCAATACGTTACATATGTGCGATTTTTTAAATGGTTGCACATTCGCGTGTTCCAATTGCCATACATTTGCTGTTAAATATTTACTGAAATTTGACCAAACTACATTATATCACTGAAAAACACGGAGTTTGCCATGTACAAAAAGGTAATGTAACTACTCTGTGGTTTAATCTGTAAATCTATTTTCAAGACACCCCTCCTGTTTATTCCTCATTGATGGGCTATGTAGCCTTAATTTGATAATACCCCGTCACCTATACTAACCCTCTTCTACACCTCTACTACCCCACTTCTACACATCTTCTACAAATTTACTCCTTTACTACCCCTCTACCACTCCACCTCTCCACTACCCCTCCTCAAACACTCTACTATCGCTCTACCCCTATTATACCCTTCATTTACCCTTCTAACCCTATAAACATCTAATACCCCTCTACCTCTTTACTAACTTTTAGCCCTCTAATACCCCTCTACCCCTCTACTAACCCTATAGCCCTCTACTATCCCTCTTCTACCCCTCTACTAACACTATAACCCTCTACCCTTATACCCTCTTCTACCCCTAATCTACTCCTCTACCCTTCTACCACAACCATTTAATTACAGATAGCACTGTGTACCCACCCATATAAACAGATACCCCTCTATCATCCCTCTAATAACACTCTGGTACCCCTCTAACCTTTTACACTAGTAAGCCTTTAATACCCCTCTTCTTCCCAGCTAACACTCCACTACAACTCTACCTTTGTACTAACCCTCTAACACTATAAACATATACTCTTTAATAATATTGGGTTTGTTTACTTTTGTTCACCCCTAGAGATGAATATAGATTATGGTAATATACTATATGCTATTTATCGAATCGGGCCCCCCCAAGGAAACACGGAGACGGGAGCTCAGGGCAGTAGTTCTTTATTCTCTCTACAGTGCGCCCTAACTGCCCGCCTTCTTCCTCCCTCCTAACTCCGCCCCTTCCGCGTCCACCTGCCCTGTCCGAGCACCAGGGTCAGGCGAGACGACATGACACCATTAAGTGTTGAGTTATATGTTTTAACCTTTAGCCTAATAAAAAGACTAGTAGGGTATGTTTAAAATAAGTACATATTTTTGTACAAAAAACATTATACAAGTCTCCTTTTAATTGGTAACTCATAAGATTACATACTATTAAAATTGTAATGCATTGCATTGCTTTGCAAATTAAACAGAAGGCAGATCTCCATAGCTACCAATACGGCACCTTTCAATAAAGGTTGTATAGAACCTATCACCTACATTCAACTACCCCTCTACTACCACTCTTCAAAACCTACACTAACCCTCTTCTACTCCTATACTACACCACTTCTACACTTCTACACATCTACAATTCTACTCATTTACTACCCCTCTACCACTCTAACACTCTACTACCCCTCCTCAAACACTCTACTATCGCTCTAACCATCTTATACCCTCATCTACACTTTTTACCCTATGCCCATCTAATAACCATCTACCTCTTTACTACCCCTCTAGCCCTCTAATATCCCTCTACCCCTCTACTAACCCTATAGCCCTCTACTATCCCTCTTCTACCCCTCTACTAACGCTATAACCCTCTACCCTTCTACCCTCTTCTTTCCTCTACCCCTCTACCACATCCATATCATTACCTAACACATACTAATAAAACAATAAACACCACAGACACTACACATAATACAACTCACCACAAATCAAATTCTTAGGAAAAATCACTTACATTCTAAAAAGCGAGACCTATTGGCTATGCCAATGCTTGTTTAGGGCTTGTGCCCTGACTGCAACCCCCCGAAATTACGGACAAAAGGCGTCTTAGAGGGATCTTCATGCACAACGGACGTGAGATCCAATTAACGGGCTGTCCGTGAAATGTACTAAGGGGCGGTCACCCTATGCTGAGGGGCCCACCGAGCAGGACACCCTTGGGGCCCCCTTCCCCCTGCTGGAGCTGCGGGACCCGTCTTGCGCTCCTCTCTGATCTACACACACAAGAAGCCCCGTGCGCAGCAGGTGCGTCACTTTTAATATGGGAAAAGGTGACGTAGGTGCGGCGCAAGGGGCTAATGGGCTTGTACATAAGACCCTGAGCTTGACTTAGAACACACTTAGCTTTGTTTACCCTCCGGTATTACTTGAATAACACGTCAGGCTAATTGTCTGCAGTTGTTTTGCAGACGTTCGGAGCGCCCATGGTTCGCCCCACGTTGCCAGAGAGTTAAGAGGGGCGGGGCCCGAATACATACATATATATATCTGTGGTGCTGACGGCTCGGTGATATCTTGCTGCCCACACGCGCTGCTAGGTGAGACTGGCGGGGTGGGTCCAGACCAGCTTTGCACATTGAGACATGCAAGCACCTCTCGTAGCCAGCTGCGGCGCCATTTCCTCCCATTCACACTTTCCCATAACAAACTGGCTACCCAGCTGTGCTACAAAAAAACATTTTTTTCAGTCGCTTAGAGGGTCACCCAGAGCCTATGACAATCTGTGATGCACATGTGACCAGGGAGCAGAGCACATTTAGAACACGCTGACAACTCAGTAAGTAACATGACTATTGACGCGAGAATTTATCTAAAATACCCTATAGTAAGTAACCCGCGATGGTTGACACTCAGCAGGGTGTGCGACATAGTCCAAGGTGAACTAACGTGCATTCCTTGTTGTTTTATTTGTTGGACATCGTTCAAACTGCACACATACGGGGAAGCTCAGATATTTAGCCAGCGTTCTCAATATTCCTCCCCCTTATAAAATATTATTGACGAATTGATTGGACTTTTGTGTTTCAGCTTATTGTTAATACATTTAGTAATTTTAGCACTTTTCTTGGAAGGAATTTGTTTTCTTGGAGGTAATTTGAAACGTTCTTTCAATTGTCTTGATATACTCTGCACAGCTGATACTCGGCACTTACTTAATGCAAAAATGCAAAGGATGAACGGTATGTAGGTATAAAACCTGTATTGTAGATCAATTTTCCATATGTATATACTGCTTCTTCGAAGCCTCTGTTCATTTGTGTTGCACTGTGCTGAGGTTTTTTTTGTTGTGACTGCTAATTCATGTATTGTTAAACTGTGTTGCATCGTTACATTGTGTCATGTTATCGTTATGTTGTGCTATTTAATGTGTGATGAAGACGTGTAATATTGTGATCCCATGGTCTGGTGTGGTATGTTGTGTGTTATTTGATAATGTGATATTTTATGTAATGTTATGGTCTTATATTGTGTGGTTTTTGTTGTGTTGCATATTGGTTTCTTATGTTTTTTGTAGTGTTTTGAGTGGCTTGTGTTATTTTTAGTGTAGTGACTGGTGTTAGGAGCTCTGATATGTTTATGTTTTGAGAACTATTGTTTGTTTTTTTGTTAGTATGTTGGGGTTGAGCTTTTCTTTTTTTCTTGGTATATTCTGACGTGAGTTAGTCTTCTTTGAAATGCAGTGTAATCTGTTCTGCAGTTTCATTTGTATAGATGATTTACACTGTGTGTATTCTTCGTGGTGTTGGTTGAAAACTGTTGTGTGCTTTATGATAGTCTTATGTTGTTTGTTTTATATATTTTGTGTTTACTTGTGTTTTGTATGTTTGTTTCCTTCGTTGTGTGTTGTCTAGTGACTTGTGAATTGTGTGATGCATTTTAGTATTATGGGCTGTACTATGTTTTGCCTTAAGTGTTGTTGAATCTGTTGTCTGTAGTGTTGTATGTAGATGAGTTGGGAGTGTTGGGGTTTGTCTTGGATGCATATATAGTGCATAGTATGGTATTGGTCTGGTGGTTGAATTAGGGTCTATTGTTGCAATATAGTTTGGTAAGTTGCACAGCATGGTGTGTTTTGTGTTGTATAACATGTCACGTATTGGTGTTCTCTTGAGGGTGTTCTTGCCATTTGTATTTTGCACGTGTGTACTTTAAGTGTTCTAATATGGTGATGTGTGTGTTGTGGTAGGTGTTGTGCTGTGGTGTGTTGGTTTGTTGTGTGGGTTTGTGTATTGTTGTCTTTGTTGTGTGTTGTATACGCTCTACTATTATGTGCTAGTGTGTTGTGCTGGTATGTTGTCTGGTATGTTGTGGGTGCTGCATGTTTTATTTTGTGTGTCGTTTTCTGTTTTGTTCGCTTTTCTGGTAAGCTGTGTGTTGTGTTATGTGTCTTAGCTTTAAAAAGTTGTCTTGTGCGTTGGCATGTGTGTTGTGTTACAATTTGTGGTGTGTATTAGTGTCGTATGTTGTTGATTAATTATGTTGTGGTAGATTTGTTTGTGGTGGGTGGCAGGTTGGTGTGTTGTTTCACAGTATTTTGATGTGTATTTTGGTGTGTGTTGTTTTTGTATGATTTTAAATTTTGATTAAACAAGAGGCCATCCAGGGAATAGTTTGATTTCAGAGTAGT
Organism: Lissotriton vulgaris; assembly: GCF_964263255.1. Taxonomy (NCBI): domain Eukaryota; kingdom Metazoa; phylum Chordata; class Amphibia; order Caudata; family Salamandridae; genus Lissotriton; species Lissotriton vulgaris. The sequence continues at coordinate 1,063,716,929 of NC_141699.1, forward strand.
TGCTGGAAGTTAGACATTATGGCCCTACAGTTAAGCGTTCGACTTGCTCTGTGAATTAGGACTTGGAATTCACATTTTCTCAGTGGTCATGTTTTTTCTGGTCAATAACAAGGGTTACAGTGAATGACAATGTTTGAAACCACGTTGCTTGTCTACAACAGAGTTTCAGTGAATAACAAGTATTGGCATATGCTCAGCCATGTACTACAATTTATTGTTGACACGTTTGTATGGGTTGGGGCGGTGAGGGTAGTTTCACTGGGAGAATGCTGCCAAAAACGTGAAAAAGAAGGCAGGTGGGCAGGATGCAGACGTGGCAGTTGTTATGGGGTGACTGGATAAAACATTTTTTTCTTTTATTTTTTGGGGAGTTTTATATAGCGTGAACTGGCCCAAAGGTATCGGAGTACTTTACATGAGCACCAGTTTTGTTACAGATGGACACATTCATTTTTGCTAGGCATTGGGAGATGAAGTGATTTGCCCAGAATCACAGGAAGTTGAGCGTCGCTGCCGATATTTGAACCTGATTCCCCAGCTTGGAGGTCGACCGCTCTAGCCATTATACCACATCCTCTCCCCAATCCTCTCCACAATAGTGACGGATACCCTGTCCGCCAAAATTTAAATCCTCTTATTCCCTATCACTTTCTTCTCTTTATACTATAAATGTAAATAAGGTTTTTTTTTATTTCCTGTACAATAAAATAAATCTAAATCTAAATCTATGGGATTTATATTTCGACGGATGGAATATCCGTCACCATTGTGACCGTGTTACCAAGATCTATATCAGGCCATCAGCCAGGACCCAGTTGTCAGCAGTCTTAGTCCTTGAGCCGTTCCCATATGGTATAGTCTCAGAGGAATGCCCAAGATGGGCCATAGTCCTACCTAGAGTATTTCCCTCATTCCTAAAATCCCAAAGAAAGGAGCTCCTGCCGGAGGTAATTTCCATAAGTATGACTCGCATATTATATCACTGTTGATATCTGAAATCTATGGTGGTGCAAGTTATACATATGTTAATTATGTATAACTGGTGTATTTCAGAGGTTTTACTAGCTTACTTATGTTTAACTCCACTTTCACTTTGGTTTTCTTTCAGTGAACATATATGTTGTTTAGTTATCGTAAAGTCTGAGTTTCCATAGGAAATTGTCAGTCAGTCAGTCAAAAGTAACTTTATTTGGTTTTCACAAACCATAAAGCATATAAAACACATTTCATTTAAAAAACTTTTTCAGTTCTTAAAATTCCACACACTTCCTTTGTGGCACCAAGCCTTCAGTCTTTGCCCACGTTTATAAGTAAGCTTTCTACCGCTATCGGAAATTGATTTCTTGTTTCGCTCATAACTTTGGGGCTGTTTGAGGAATCTGCATGAAGCTGTCCAAATAAATGGTTCATCTACCACAGCTCCTGCCTGGAAAGTGTTGGGCTGATTCCCCAAGCAGAGTCCAGGACAAAGGGAGATCTTCACTCAGCAAGCGTGTTTTTTGTGATTTGGCTGTTTGAGAGAAATTAAGCTTCAGCAATGTAGTACTACCAAGATCACCGGAGGGTACCAACAAAAATGGCAAATGAAGCATTCTGATTGTCTGGTCCCACAGAAATGAGAAGAGTCCCAGGAGAGCTATTAGTGCATCATCCATAGAATTTCTTGTTGTTAATCTTTACATTACAAACTGTACCATGCACACCAATCTACACCGCAAGTCCACTGCAGGGAACTCTACACTACATGCTTCCAGTTTCCACCCCAGGCACCTCATCAGAAGCATCCCCTATGGGGAGATGTTAAGAATAGCCAGAATCTGTAGCAACAAAGAGGATCTACAGATGTGTCAAAAAGAAGCGGCAGAAAGATTCAGGGCATGTGGTTATTCCCATAGCATCCTACGCAAAGCCATAGAAAGAGCCAACACGACACCGAGAGATGAACTCCTTGAAGGCCCAACCGTTGTTGAGGTTCCAAGTGCAGCTGCCATCCTCTCTGAACCCAAAGCATGGTCACTCCTAGATTGATCATTACACACAACACAGAGGAGAGAGCTATACGAGCCACAGTCCACAAACACTCGGGTATCATACAATCTGACCCTATATTGGGCAACCTTATAGCACATACACCTGACATTACATACAGGAGAGCATTCTCCATGAGAGATGCCTCGGTGAGGAACAGCCCAGAAGTCTCTACCAAGTCCAACTGATTATCTGAGGTGAATGGGTTTTAAGCATGGGCTGAAAATTCGTTCCGCTCGCGGAATTTGCGGATTTTCCGAGATTTTGCGATCCGCGAATCTCGCAAAATCGCGGAAATATCCGCGAATCAGCGGGGACGAATTTAGAATCAAGCACTTACAGGGTTACAGCAGCAGGTGCAAAAGTTGAAGCTAATTTTTTGTAACCTTTTACAAAAGGGTTACAAAGAAATTAACTTCAACTTGGGCACCTGCTGCTGTAAGCCTGTAAGTGCTTCCTGGCGCCTCGTTGCCTACTTGCAACTATTCTCTGACCCTGCTCTGACCCTTGAAGCAGGGTCAGAGAATAGTTACAAGTAGGCAATGAGGCGCCTGTCACGAAGATTAAACCTCAACAGGAAGCACTGACAGATTTAAAAACAAGCATTTGCAATGCAATAGGTCTCGCATTAGGAAAGTTTGAGCTATTGGTCTTGTAAATGACAATTTTTTTTATTTATGTGTTGGTTTTGAAAATAGCTAAATTAATAGCTTTGTCATTTACAATGCCAGTAGTTATAACTTTCGCAAATGTGACACCTATAGCATTTGTAATGCAACATGTTTTCTACTTACGTGACTTAGCTGTATTGATATTACAAATTACAATGGCTTTTAATTTTTTTAAATAATTAATACGTAAATAAAAGTGATTTTAATTTATAATGGCAATAGCTTAAACTTTTGTAAATAACTTTTGTGAAGATTTTGTTCAGTGTATTTTATTGTGACGAAAATCCAAGATCAGAAGTGAAATATTAACATCTTTTTGTGACATTTGTAATAACGTTTGAAACATTGAGAGAACATATTTAAACCAGTTGTTGTTGAATGGTTGTGCAGATTGATGCTGGTGTGGCGCTGAGTGGTGCTGTGGTAGTGCTGAGTGGTGCTGTGGTGATGCTGAGTGGTGCTGTGGTGGTGCTGAGTGATACTAGGATGGTGCTGAGTGATGCTGGGGTGGTGCTGAGTGGTGCTGTGGTGGTGCTGAGTGATGCTGTGGTGGTGCTGAGTGATGCTGTGGTGGTGTTGAGTGGTGCTAAGGTGGTGCTGAGTGATAATGTGGTGGTGCTGAGTGATGCTGTGGTGGTGCTGAGTGATGCTGTGGTGGCACTGAGTGGTGCTGTGGTGGTGCTGATTGGTGCTGTGGTGGTGCTGAGTGATGCCTTGGTGGTGCTGAGTGATGCTGTGGTGGTGCTGTGGTGGTGCTGAGTGATAATGTGGTGGCGCTGAGTGATGCTGTGGTGGCGCTGAGTGGTGCTGTGGAGGTGCTCAGTGGTGCTGTAGTGGTGCTGAGTGATGCTGTGGTGGTGCTGAGTGGTGCTCTGGTGGTGCTGAGTGGTGCTGAGGTGGTGCTGAGTGATAATGTGGTGGTGCTGAGTGATGCTGTGGTGGCGCTGAGTGATGCTGTGGTGGTGCTGAGTGGTGCTGTGGTGGTGCTGAGTGATAATGTGGCAGTGCTGAGTGATGCTGTGGTGGCACTGAGTGGTGCTGTGGTGGTGCTGTGGTGGTGCCGAGTGATGCTGTGGTGGTGCTGAGTGATGTTGTGGTGGTGTTCAGTGGTGCTGAGTGATAATGTGGTGGTGCTGAGTGATAATGTGGTGGTGCTGAGCGATGCTGGGGTACCGCTGAGTGATGATGTGGTGATGCAGAGGGCAGAAAGGCACAAAAAGCAGTCTAACAAAGGGCAGAAGGGCAGAAAAACAAGGGAAAAACGAGTCTAACAGAGGGCAGAAGGGCACAAAAAATCAGTCTAACAGAGGACAGAAGGGCAGAAAAACAAGGGGAAAACGAGTCTAACAGAGGGCAGAAGGGCACAAAAAACGAGTCTAACGGGGCAGAAGGGCACAAAAAACAAGTCTAACGGGGCAGAAGGGCAGAAAAACAAGGGAAAAACGAGTCTAAAAGAGGGCAGAAGGGCAGAAAAACAAGGGAAGAACGAGTCTAACAGAAGGCCGAAGGGCACAAAAAACGAGTCTAACAGGGGGCAGAATGAATCCCGCCCTGCGTGTTTGTCCACGAAGATGCCACCTTTTTGTGCAATACCTCTACTCAACTGGAGTACTTTCTACTGTCTAATCAGTAAGGGCTCCCTCATTGTCTAAATGTATAGGGGCAGATTTACAATAACTGGTGCATCCCCAGGGATGCACCAGTTATTGTGCGCAGCAGCTCCGCCACCCATGGTGCGCCGCATTTACAATGCTACAATTTCCTGTACATTTCCTGTAGTGTGTTACACCGTTGGTACAGTATGTAATATACAAATATATACATAGGGTGCTTCTGTACATGCAGTCAGCTAATCCATCAATATAATATATACAAATCCTTGTTTGGATAATTATGAACCAAACGGTGTATATGCGTCGACGTTTCGGTCTCTATTATATGCTTTTCACCGAGACCATCCTCAGGACTAAACGTTGCACATGGAATCTACAAAAACATATACAATATATACACAGTCAGTATAAAGGATCCAGCTACTTATGTCCAATATTTGATCGTCTGCTTACAATAAAATACCATCACCACACCCAGTGTGTCCAAAAACCTTACTCAATATATATACACATATACAACCCTTAACTCCTTAACACCTCATGTCAGGTTTCTCTATACTCACTAGACAGGATGTCTTCCAAAGCCTCAATCCACCACTACTTCTCAGGGTAATTGACACCACTCCTAGGTAAACATTGCACAGATTCAGTATGTAGTTCTAACCCATAGGCAATCGTATAGTACAGTAACAGGTATGGAGCTTACCTCCACCTTGATTCCACTTGACACTCTTTTATGTCTTGTTTATAATCACGTGCACCAGGGCACACCTCGGCTTTCAATTAGCCTGCCAACCATATAAACTGCGGGGGGAACAAACGAAAATATCGAGTCACTTAAACGATCATCTATTAGGAAGCCAACTAACATGTCCGTGATTCTCACTTAGACAATCACCTATTAGGAAGCCAACTAACATGTCCGTGATTTTATCTGGGCAAGGGACTTACTTGGAAAGCTCCACAGACGCGACCGTATCAATCAGGTCTCCGTCGGCGTCTGTATGCTTCGCTCGTGAGCGTCAATACACACTCTCGAGTTTGAGCGCATGCGCATATGGTAGCGTTCGAATCACCGCGAGTGGCGGCCATCTTAGAAAGGAGTGTAATAACTTAAAAAACCATATTAAAAGGGGATGCGATCACCCTAAACAGTGCGATAACCACCAGATGACACACTTAGTTGAACAATTAATACAAGGCTTTAGGTCCTCAAAGGCAATAACAGAAATTAAATTGTAGTGTTGTTTGTTGCCTATCATCTGAACTCCTAGAATCTTGTAAAAAAATTTAAAGGATCATTTTCTAAACAATATATAAAAAAAATTGGGAGATACCATGTTTCTTATGTTTTCTTTTGAAGTAAAGTACTTGTATAAGACTTAATAGAAATTATTGAGATATTGGAAATAATTCCTCAAGGAGCCTTCTTCTATTTAACTTAAATTACCCAGTTCCTTGGGGACTAGTGGGTTGTCCTGTTTCTATTGAATGCATTTACAATGCGACGCACCCTGTGGCAAAAACGGCACGGATGCGGGATTGCTGGAGCTGCGTCGCGCTTGCGACGCAGCTCCAGCAATGCTCTGGGGGACCCTATCTCCCCAATGCTGCATCAAGCCTTGCACCTGCTTCAAGCAGCCGCAGGGTTTTGACGCAGCATTGGCCTAAAAGTGACTGAGTGAAATCCTGTAGATTTCACTCAGCCACTTTTAGGAGGCGTTCCTGTGCAGGAACGCCCTCCCCTGTGCCGGAACCCCTACTGATGGCGCAGGGCTTTACAACGTGACGCATCTCACACAATCGCCACATTGTTAATACCCAGCACCATGGCGCATCTTTTGTGCTGCCGCTGCGTCACAAAAGGTCTCGGTAGAGGGTGGCAGTGGTGAACCAGAGGGTGGCAGTGATGAACCAGAGGGTGACAGTGATGAACCAGTGGGTGGCATGGGTGAACCAGAGGGTGACAGCGCTGAACCAGAGGGTGGCAGTGCTGAACCAGAGGGTGGCAAGGGTGAACCAGAGGGTGGCAGGGTTGAACCAGAGGGTGGCAGTGATGAACCTGATGGGGCAGGGGTGAACCAGAGGGTGGCAGTGGTGAACCAGAGGGTGGCATGGGTGAACCAGAGGGTGGCAGTGGTGAACCAGAGGGTGGCAGTGGTGAACCAAAGGGTGACAGTGGTTAACCAGAGGGTGGCAGTGGTGAACCAGAGGGTGGCAGGGGTGAACCAGAGGGTGGCAGTGGTGAACCAGAGGGTGGCAGTGGTGAACCAAAGGGTGACAGTGGTTAACCAGAGGGTGGCAGTGGTGAACCAGAGGTGCTGTGATGAACCAGAGGGTGGCAGTCTTGAACCAGAGGGTGGCAGTGGTAAACCAGAGGGTGACAGTGCTGAACCAGAGGGTGGCAGGGGTGAACCAGAGAGTGGCAGTGCTGAACCAGAGGGTGGCAGTGGTGAACCAAAGGGTGGCAGGGGTTAACCAGAGGGTGGCAGTGTTGAACCAGAGGGTGGCAGTGATGAACCAGAGGGTGGCAGTGGTGAACCAGAGGGTGCTGTGCCCATACACGACCGCATGGGTAACTTCGCCATGCAAGAGGCCCCCGAACACGCAAAAAGCCCCGTGAACACGCAAAAAACCCAGGGAACACTCCAAAAAACAAAAATCTGCAATTTCGCACGAATTCGTGGATTTTGCGGATTGCGAATTCGATTTCTCACAAATTCGCGGAACGCGAATTCGCAAATTTCGCCCATGCCTAATGGGTTTGTAAAATGTCAGAGTTGCAGAGCTTGTAAGTTCGGCAAGAACATAACCATGGTTGAGTCAGCATTTAGACACACTGCTCTCAAAATCAAACACAAACTCACTTGCAGGACCAAATTCGCAGTTTATATGCTCAAATGTAAATGGGGGCTTCGTTACATAGGAAGCACTAAGCTCCAAGTCAACCTCCGCATACTACCACTCAGAGCCATAGTCAACAATGATCCAGCCTACCCCGTGGCGAGGCATTGCAAAGAGGTACACAACAACAATCTTGAGCACTTACAGTACTCTGTAATCGACTGCGTGCCGCCACTCAAATGGGGAGGGAACAGGGACAAACTCTTCCGGCAGTTGGAAAGCAGATATATATTGCAATTCAACACGAAGGCTCCGGCTGGCCTTAACACCACGGAGGACTTACATAATTTTTTATAAATGACTTTTTCCACCATGCTAGCACTCTCTAACTGTTTTGTTATGTGGATGTTTTTTACCAATGCCTACATAATTTGTTATCTCGCGCTGTCCTCCACTGTATATAACATTCACACATGTCCACATATGCTGTAATGTTTGTATATTTCAGTTCTCAATCTATGATACAGGTATCCAATGAGCGTATGATGCATTATCCTGTCACTATACTTAGTTTGTCTACGTATCTATGACCCTGTTCCTTAGTTAGGTTACTTTTTATTTGTGGCTTCCACACACTGTTGTATAATACACCTTTAGTTACCTACACTTTTCCAGCGCCCCGCACACACTTAGCCACAGCGCCTAAGTAAGAGTTTGGTATTTATACCGTGATTTGCGCTTTTTGATTGAGTTCAATACCTGATAGGTTGGCCCTTTTCTAGCTAGCATTTATTCATGCTAGTCCCAAGGAATCACAATCAGTATTTCCCCGTTATTCAGATATGCCACCTCAGGCGGAGTCTTTTGGCGCCCGGATTGTCACCTATGCTGACGACACCCAGCTCCTCTTTGTAAGCAACAAGGATGGCCTGTTTGACGCTGCCCAGGTCAGGGGCTGTTTGAGCGCTGTTTTTGAGTGGTTTGGACGTCATGGGCTGAAGTGCAACTCCGACAAGTCGGAGTTGCTCTTCTTTGGTTGTACCTCTGAGCCTGATTGGAAACCCTGGTGGCCGCAAGATATGTTTCCTCCCACTAGTTCGACTTTGAAAGCCAAAAATTTGGGAGTTATGATTGACAATGAGTTATCTTTCGGACCGCATATTTCATCTCTTACTGGGAAATGTTTCGGCATCCTTCGGATGCTTCGTAAATTCCTCCCTCTAGTTTCCATCCAGCACAGAAAAATCATTGTCCAGGCACTGATTGGCTCTAGGCTGGATTATGCAAATGTTTTGTTTCTGGGACTTCCCAAATATCTGGTCAGGCGTCTGCAAATCGCCCAGAATTCTGCAGCCCGAGCCATCTTTGGTCTTCCAAGAAAAGCCAGAGCCACTGATCTTCTCTCAACACTACATTGGCTTCCTATTGCTAAAAGGATTCTGTTTAAAACTTTGACCACGACTTTCAAGGCCCTACATGGCATAGGCCCCAAATATATTTCCAAACGATTGTCCTGGTATAACCCCCCCAGATCTCTCAGATCTTCGTCCCTATCAAAAGTGAGTGTTCCCATTATCAAGCGTGCTAGAGCTGGAGGACGGTCTTTTCGCTACTTAGCTCCTCATGCTTGGAATGACCTCCCAATCTCTTTGAGACAGACCTCTAGCCTTCTGTCCTTCCGAAAGGCCCTTAAGACATGGCTTTTCCCTTAATTTGATTTTGCTTCCTGTGTCTGTACGTCCTCTCAGTGTTATGTTCTCCCTTCTTCGGTTGGGTTTCCTTCGATAAAGCACCGGGATACTCCGTGGAGTGGCCGTGCGCTATAGAAGTATAAAAATAACATAACATAACAGGCATGATAGCCGCTATGAATTGAATAGTGGCTTGCTTTTCTTTTCGCTGGATTTGTGATATTTATGATTTATGGATGCCGTACACCATTTGGTAGTTGTCCGAACCCACTGTTGCTTCTTGCAGCATTTGTATTTTTTAACCCACCCTCCTAGGTAGGCTGAACCCACTCCACTACCTGCGAGACAGGCTTCACTTCCACACCAATTAATGTGTACATTATTGCATTAAGCACACACACGCCAGTCTCACTTTGTATATACACTCGCACTGCACCAATCTTCATCTTCCCCCTTAATCCTTCACTTCACTAATTTCTTTGAAGGTTGGCAAGCTACCTACTTGCTATTTACAAACGCTAGTACAGTTGACAAACACGATTTTTCGGCCTACACAGGTGTATATATATTTTCTCATGATACATAAACCACTGTGGGAGTCTCTGCATCAATGCTATATCAATAATTGCAGTTAGATGGGAGATATTAGCTACTGACGCGCATGGGATTGCAAATAGTACGCTCAAAGGGCATCCGCAGTTTCTGCCACGCGTGCTCATAGGCGCTGACGGCTTACACTGATTGACCCGTATTCAAGCACTATGCTGATAGTTTGGTCAATATTCGCGTAATACACACATGCCACTGCGCTTTCTGGCCCCAATATTACATCATTTAATCCGTGTCCCCACCCCGTAACTGGGCATTCAGATACATTTGTTCACATGAACTCCATACCACTCACCTCTCCATCTTTCCCGGCTTGTGCATGGCAATCACTGGTCTAAAGCATCATGCTCAGATTTTATAGGCCTCTCTCTATGTCTATACTGCCTTACAACATGTTTGATGTAGTAAAATTGTGATGTCACAGATTTGCCTTCCAGTGTGTTGTAAAACTGCATGATCACTGTGATGAACATAGTGAAAATACTGCCTCTCCTTCACAATGTATATAAATTCACCTTCTCACCATTTCAAGCGCTATGTGATCAAGGCTGCATGTCTGGCGGTCGAAACATGTCATTTGGACATCTGATGATGTGATTAAAACATCCTTAAGCACTAAGTCTTGCCTGTGGAGTCTGTTTCCTGGTTTAGTGCCGCTGTGGTAGTTGGTCGCCTTGCTGGGACTTTTGTGTGTTATATATATATAAATATATACCAATAACATAAAATCTATTAAAAAACATTCTGTTATAAATTTAAAGATTAAACTATTTAACAATCTTTAAGCTTACATTTCCCACTCAAGTCATTGCAACAGTAGGGGAGGTGTTGGAAAGTGGAGTAGTAAAAACTACTGTTCCCACTCCAGTGAATGTAACAGTTGGGAAAGTGTTGAATAGCGGAGGGATAACATTTACTATTCAGACTCTAGTAAATGTAACAGTAGGGAAAGTGTTGGATAGCGGAGGGGTAAAAATTACTATTGCCACTCCAGTGAGTGTAATAGTAGAGAAATGTTGGATTGCAGAGGGGTAAAATGTACTATTCCCACTACAATAAGTGCAACAGTAGGGAAAGTGTTGGATGGTGGAGGGATCAAATGTACTATTCCCACTCCAGTCAGTTCAAAATTAAACAAAAAACAAAATATCAACAACAAGAAAAATATTTAAAAAAGAAAATAAATACAAAAATATAAATATGTTAAAAATTTAAATACAAATACAGGTAATATTAAAAATCAAAAACAATACAAACTTACTATAATGTTAAATACATATGACAAATACCTACAAATATTATATTCTATAAAATAAAAAATAATTTTCAAACAAAAAATATTTTTTGTTAGAAGTTATTTAAAAACACTGCAGAATTCACAAACCAAACTAAATTTAAAACAAATGTACTTCTATAATTCACATAATTAATTATCAATTAAAGAAATATTATTAATTAAAAAAAACTAGAACACATATAAATTAATTAACTTCCCATCCTTTACCCCTATAATTCCCACAACAAGCTAAAATTAAACTGTAACAAAATTATTACACCATTAAAATATATTTCCAATTAAAAAATGAATAGTATTTAACAACTAATCATAAAGTGAGAAAAATTAATTTACTCCCCACCCTTTACCTCTATAAAACCCAAACACGCACACACACACACACACAAATTAAACAATACCTTATTTAATTATCAATTAATTCATATTAATGATCTACTAACAATCAATTAATTAAACATAATTTACTTCCCACCCTTTACCCCTATAAACCCCACAACCCACACCTACAATTAATTACACAATTCCCATATTTATTTTTCAAATAATTAATTAATATTAATTAACAACTAATTATTAATTAATTAAACATACATTAATTCCCACCGTTTACACCTATAAACCCGGCAAATCCCACCTAAAATTAATTACACAATTTGCATATTTAATTTCCAATTAGTTAATTAATATTAATTTACTAATTATCAATCAATTAAAAATACATTTCTCCCCACCCTTTACCCCTATAAACCCCACAACCCTCACCTAAAATTTACCCTAAACATTTAAAAACACAACTTTATAAAATCTCAATAAAAAAATATTAATAAATAAATATATTCATTAATTTATTATAATTAAATTACTTCATTACTTCCCACCCTATTCCCCTATAAACCCACAACCCGCTACGGAACTAAAAAATGCAAAAAAAATCAATTAAAATAAATTTAATAACAACTAAAAATTAAAAACATATCTTAAAAAACAAACAATACTTGTACAAAAAATACATCGCACACATTTAAAATATATACTAAAGTACATAAAACTAATTAAAAATCAACTATATTCATGCGAACGATATAAATTACTTTTATATTTTTTAAATCAATATTTCTTCCCTTAAAGTCGATTTTCTTGACCATGATATTCTTGCTGTCGATATTTCATTTTTAAAACTTGATATTAGTGTAAGTTGACATTTCCAACTCAATATTTTGACTGCATACCATAAAATACTAGTACATAGGCATATCAAACAATTCACAAACCTGACTTGAGATACACTGGGAAAGCTGTAGCTGAAAACGAGGTAATAAGACTGAAGGTGCTAATTTTCAACTTCTTTGTATATCTGGCCAAGTTTCCCCCTGATAGAGCAAATTTCCACACTGTTGTCCTATAGCTATAAACAGCTGCGGCTGAAGTAGGTAAGAGCGGTGGGGCCAGGTGAGGGGGGATTTCGAGAGACGACCATGAGGGAAAAATAATTATTTATTTGATTTTCCCTCGTGGTTGTCTCTCGAAATCCTCCCTCACCTGGCGGGCGACCGCAGCTATCTATGATTACGGAATTTTGTAAACTATTTGCATTTCTTTTTCATTTTATGTTGGAAAATACAAGCAGTTCTGGAAATTCGAGGGATCAACATGATGCAGTCATTCATCAGACCTCAGGTGATTTTTCGATCATCACGGCCTGCAAGAGCTTGCTGCTACCAGAGGAGGAACTGTAGTGCAGTAAACGGGAACGCCATGTATGCTGGGAAGGTGGCTGTCATGACCGCCTCCACTCAAGGGTAATAAAAAACATTTTTCCTTTTTTAAAGGTGCAGCTGTTTGTGTGTAGACATGCAAAACTGGGTGCCCACAAATGAGATACCTGGAGATATGGTTTAATTTACAGAGGTCAAGCCCCCACAACTGTTTATTAATGGGGCACTGGTCAGCCATGCTGAGATGAGAAGACACATGGTACCTATTTGCCCTGCATTGCTGTTTTAAGAATGATGCACATTTGATTGTCCTACCCTAGATGGACCACTTTTAACACCTTCCATTTGTGTCCCAGCAAAATGTCTTCTTTACACAGGTTTGGAGGAGGGTGCGGAGAAGGGGTGGGTGATAAATTCCACTCCACTGGTGGAAGTATGTGAGTTGTGGCTACTCATCATTACTCATGTAACGTAGAGTTTTGGCCAAATTCTGCCACCTCTGTGTGGCAGAGATTTTTCTCACGTGAGGCTCGCCAACGACAAGTTGGCGAGCATGAGCGAGAATTGACATCCCTTAACATGATTTTTGGGAGCTAGGAGGGCACGGTGTGAGATTTTGTCAAGGTAGGCGGTCGGGACTGTTCGCGGTGAGAAAGCTGTGCTTGAGTAAAAAATCTATTGCTTGGTGCCGTTTGCACTGACAAAGCTCCCCGGGCTAACAATCAGCACAAGCAACGCAATTTGCATTTTCAAAAAACTCTGCGGAATCTTGCTGAGTTTTCATGTAACTCCGTAAAATCTGTGCAGATTATGTGCCCATGGACCCTTCTAGGGCAAGATTCCAGGGTGCGGTGTGGGGGTTCTAACCCCAGAGAGGCCTGTTGGTTCGTTGTTAGAAATGGGGGTCTCTAGTTGGCAGGTTGTTATCCCATCCAAGTAAGGACCCTTCTTCCTAGTAAGGGTAAGGCGGATACACTTCTAAAATAACCCCTGCTCACCCCCCTTGGTAGCTTGGCACAAGCAGTCAGGCTTATCTCAGAGGCAGTGTGTAAAGAATTTGCACATAACCAGCAGTAATACAGTAAATACACCACAAAGTACACCACACCATTTTAGAAAAATATCCAATATGTTATATATGCCAACAAGACCAAAAATGATAGAAATCGACCATACAGTTCTTAGAAATATCAATGAGCAGAAATAAATGTAAAATACAGTTCCTTGATGTCGATAGGTCCATCTGGGGCTATCACAATATCGTGAACAACAAATCCAAACAGTTCTGGCTGATCAGGGTGTTGTGGGCCAGCTACGGTGTCGGGAATACACACAACAGTACCTTTAGCATGCAGAACTTCGGACCTTGCGATGCGCTCCAGAGGAGCGGCATCGCCAGGCGTCAGTCCCGGAGGTCGGTGCAGGAGTCGTCGATCCTTGAAGTCACACTGGTTGCAGATTGAACTCTGTGAGTTTGAAGTCAGGAGTGCCAGTGTCGGCTGGTGTCGGGGCTGCTGTGTGAAGCAGAGAGATGTGCGGTGCCCTTAGTTCGCGGTGCAGGCAGCGGCTCGGTGACAGTCTTCCAGTGGCGTTGGTGAGGCCAGGGCTGCAGTGTGTAGCGGGCGGTGCTCGTTGCGGTGTCATTGTTTCTGAAGTGCTGTCATCTGTAGACCCAAGACTGCAGTGTGAGATGGGGCAATGCAGGGTGTGGGGCCCACAGGTCATGGTGCAGGCAGCAGCATCGGTTGATGATCTGGAGTCAATGGCGCTGGCGTCGGTGGGTCAGGGCTGTAGTGCCGGATGGGGCGGTGCGTTGAGTGACCTACGAGTGGTGCCCCCAAACCGCGGTTCAGGCTGCAGCAGCGGTGTCAGCTTGGAGCAGCGGCATCAGTGAGACTGAGCCTGCGTTGTGAAGAGGGACGGTGCGCCGTGTTCTCCACAAGCAGTGTCTACAGGTCACAGGGCAAGCAGTGGCGTCGGTGACGGCATTGCCGGGGATACCAAAGCAGCGTTATGAAGCAAGGTGGTGTGGAGTGCGGTGCCCACAGGTCACGGTGCAAGCAGCGGCTAAGTGGGGGCGTAGGACGGCATCATCAGTGAGACCAGAGTTGCTGTGTGAAGTGCAGCCGTGCCCTCTGCTGTGCCTTCAGGTCACGGAGCCGGCAGCGGCATCGTTGATGGCATCAGGTTAACTTTTTCTTCTGTGGCAGCTGAAACATCCAGTTCCTGAATCGGGTACCCAGAAGATGTTGAAGTCTTTGATGTCTCTGAGACATTCAACAGGAGGCAAGCTCTACATCAAGCCCTTGGAGATACTTAGGATACAGAGTACAGAAGCACCCAAAGCAGGCCAGCGCAGTGAATCACACGGAAAAGTGGTAGTCTTTCCTCACAGCTCTTCCAGCTCTTCTTCCTGGCAGATACCTTAGTCCAGCAGTAATCTAAAGTTCTGGGGTCAGAGCTCCAACATTTCCCTTTGAAGTTGGCACAAACAAAGTTCCATTGGCATACGTAATCCAGTTCTGCCTGGCTTAGGCCAAGGTCACTCCAAGGGGTGGAGACGGCATTGTGGAAGGCAGACACAGTCCATTCAGGTGCAAGCAACACCTTCTCCGACTACTCTAAATGCAGCCAGGTCTTTTCGGCCTGCCTATGAGACACCCAGGAAAGCAGAACACCCTGAACTCCCCCTTGTGTCTGTCTAGTGTGAATGCACATCCCCTACTCCTGTCACCCTAAACCCAGACAGGGAATACACAAAAGGCAGTGGCACACAGGATGATTAGACAAGAAAAGACTCACTTTCTAAAAGTGGAATTTTCAAACACATAATATAAAAATCATCTTTACTAAAAGATGTATTTTAAATCCTGAGTTCAGGCATACTAAGCTCAATTTTTCTATTTTTCTGGCAAGCTACCTTGGTAAAGTGTTACCAAGTAGTTCCCATGTTAACATTTGGGAGAGATAACCTTTCAATAGAGAAAACTAAATACACTGTATTTCACTATTAGGACACGCAAAAATATACCACTTCATGCCCTACCTTTTAAATACACTGTATCCTGCCCATAGGGCTATCCTGGGCCTACCTTAGGGATGACTTAGATGGAAGAAAAGGAAAGGGCCTGGCAAGTGTGTGCACTTGCCAGATTGACATGGAAGTTAAAAACTGCATGTATTAAAAAAAAACGACATGTAATCACTGCAGGGGCAGGTCTCAGACACCTTTAAAAAGCTACTTGTGTGGGTGGCACAACCAGTGCTGCAGGCCCACTAGTACCATTTGATTTACTGGCCCAGGGCACACACAGTGCACTATAGTAGGGAATTGGTAGTAAATCAAATAAGCCAATAATAGAAACACCAATCCATAAACACAATTTACATGGAGAGCATATGCATTTTAGCACTGACTAGCAGTGGTATTGTGCCCAGAGTCCTAAAACCAACAGAAACAGGTCAAAAAGTCTGGGGAAAACCAGCTGAAAAAGCCAAGTCGAACACTCATCTTGTTGTCTGACAAAAGAGAGAACAGGGATTGGGGTCACACACTATTGCACCTATCCTTAGTACTGTTCAAGTGAGAGATTTCTTAGGTGCCACAGACTGGAGATTCACTTGCCCCTAAATCTCCTAAGACGAAAAGTCTTCCTCACAATTTATAATACACCATGGTCCAGCACAATATTTTTTGTAAGTACATTCAGTATTTCAACAAAATTCGACAAAACAACTTGTTATTATTCTGGTAAATGAAGACAGCAGTTCAGTGGAGTTGTTTGTAGTTCACTCTTTATTTATCTTCATTAAAACCGTAGCCATAGCCAACGCGTTTCGTCTTTCACAGACTTCTTCAGGGCTACAAATAACATATATACATATCAATTACCATACAAAAAGCTTTTTCTATTCACTATATACAATTAAAAACTAGTTTCTTACAAAAGCCTTTTTCCAGCAGTAATTTCATAATTTCTACACAAATACAATTTATACATTATTTACAAATCATTCTACAAAGTAGAGTACAGTTATTAAGAGATGAAGATGTACACATTCCTCCACTGTTACTATTGTTATTATGTCCATTACAGTTCACACTGCACAGCAAATTTAATAAAAAGGAGAAATTTCAGAACTTCTCATATCCTTTCTTTATATATGGTGGGTTAGCTAAAGGAAAGCCATTGTAACAGAACCCCGGTGGGTACTTTTTAATCAGAAAGTTAGTATTTCTTACCAGAAAAAATTATAATGATGGAATTAGAACTTTTACAAGTGTTATCAATATCTCCCAAACGGCGTCCAACTTGAATTCAGATTGCCTAATGTATAGAAATAGGGATCAGTTATTTAACCACTTGAACCGATGTCATTAATTTCAGACAGTAGCCATATAAACAGTCATAATTTATAACTTACGAATTTGTATCTCATCTTCTTTTAATTTGTTTAAATTCTCAGTGAGACTCCAGAAAAAAGGTGCTCCTGTATCAAGGGCGCCTCTATGTCCAGTGTCCGATCCTATCATGAAGTCCCTAATGCAGGTTGTAAGCAAAGGAGGGGGAATAGTAAATATCCTCAAAAAGGACATTACAAAATTCCTAATTCATATTAGTCACTATCTGCAAACACATATAATTTTCAAAGTTCATGTTTCTTTTACAATTAAAGATTTTTTGATGTGACCTGCCCCTCTATTCTTATTTTTCACATCGGTATGGTCTTATGTGAGTCCCCCGCTTTTTAAGCTGTGTTAAATATCAGGATGTCAATTTTTAATCAGCCAACACCATATTACTCTAACCATAATTTTTTAGCCTTGTTTGCTGTTTTCCTCAAATTGACATCTTGTTATATTCAGTCTCGCGATGTCATTATGAGCTAGTGACGCCATATTAAACTGGTTGCCATCGTGCAGTCTATCCTGTTATAATTTTCATGGCGCCATGTTGGACTACCAAAAACTATATTAGCTACAGGTGTACATTGCCTTCACGCAGTATATCCGCTTTTTAGCCAATGCACATTATTACACCTTGGAGGCAACACTTGTCTGCCAAAGACATGCATATAGCAGCCCTCATTGCCCTGATGACATTTAATTTCCCTTGCCCTTTTTTTATAGGATCGGACTTGCCAGTGCTAAGCGCCTTGCACAGCTTGGGGCTAAGGTGGTACTGAGCAGCCGAAGTCAAGAAAATGTAAACAGGGCAGTGGAACAGCTTACTGCAGAGAACCTGTCAGTTTCAGGAATAGTTTGCGATGTTGGGAAGAAGGAAGACAGAAGCAGATTGCTGAAAATGGTAAGTAGATTTACAAAATTCTACCTACCCTCTTGTACTTATTTATTTATTTATTTGCAGGTTTTTTAAAGTGCTACTAACCAACATAAGGGGAAATTGGAGCATCCTTTCAGATGGGTAAATACTGGGCATCAACTACCATGGTTGCACAGACCACGTCAAGTATGCCTCTCCTCTTTTGTTGTTTTCATGCTATGCATATCAACATTTGGAGCCATTCAGCTCAATCACAGAATCAAGATGCACTACTAGGTCAATATGGAGTACATCAATCTACCTAAATTGCAGCTGACCCACATCTTAATGCATGTTCAGGGCCTATCTAACACTGGCCTGTAAAACAATGAATCTAAGTCACTGACAACAAGCCTTCATCCCTGACTTTCTGGGGCTCCTGGGCAAGTCACTACACAAATCAACAAAGGATTAAAGAGAGCTAATCACATCGGTCATGCGAAGATAGATCTGCACTGCCCTTCCCTCATGGCTGCATTAAGCTATAGTCCTCCTGCACCAGCCACAGTCAATCAGTCCACCAACCTAGCAGACATAAGGCTTAAAATTTCAGAGGAGCAATTCAGGACTCAAAGCCTTAATAGTATCATACTACAAATCTAGAAATGGAAAAAGAAGGCACGCCTTAAAAAGCCAGGCTTAGAGAATCTGAAATAATAACCCAGAACAGGTTTGACAACTTGTTTATTCATCAGATCAAAAAGAACCCAAAAGAGTATCTCTACATGGAGCTCTTAGTCTACCACCGAAAAGGAACACTCCACGTCAGACATCAGTTGTCAGAGGTGTGACAGGGGAGGGGTCAAAGAGATATGACACAAATACAATTCACATCCTGCAGGGTGTAATAGTGTGGGTATTTATGAGCATTCATTTGAAAGTACATGCATTGCTCTTTGCTGCATACTTAGGTTACAAATAGAGGCTCCAGACGTTGCCACTACTGAATATGTGAGTAGGAACCCCAATAAGGACAGATTCCACCAAGAGCATGAAGAGACAAAGGCCATTTTTATGAAGCAATTTTAAGTGAAAGTAGAAAGTTTTCCTGAAGTTAATTAAAACTTGTGGCAAATTCCTTAAACCTAATATGATGCATTTCTAACTCACTGTTGGAAATGTGTGCACTTAGGTCTATCAAAACAGTAGAACCTGAGTTTTGATACAATTAGGATTGTTTCTTTTAATCCCTGTGAGTTATGTGAGTGGACATTTAATATTGATACACAAGCGTCTTAAGAACAGAGGTAGGCACAACTTACAATAGTAATACATTTGTAAATCTAGCTTGAAGTTCATTTGAAACAGCAGACCCAGTGAGCATTAATGAATGCCTCCAAACAATAAGCAAATCATATTACAACCATAGTGCTTGAAAGCTCTGAAATGTATTTTAACTAATACAAAATTTAGAAAAAGGCTGTGAGAAAAGTTGATTGTTATTTGGGGTGGTAGAGAGATCTAGTCAAGTAATAATGTCATTGTCTCATGTCAGGTCCAGATAGGGTTCCTTAAATCAAACCCTAGCTTAGACCTGGGTAGCTGTGAAACAGAGCAGTCATGTTTAACTGAAAGGAAAACAAGTGTAAAGGATTTATCAGTACAAAAAAAGTAAATACATAAGAAACACACTGTAAAAATAGCACTTGTTAGACCTGGCATCTTTGGCGTGGTTTCCCCTGTCTTTTTGCCTCTACCTCCTGTATTTTTGATGCTGTGCTGGATTTCGTTTTTGCTGGTTTAGATGCTTTGGGCCCTTTGCTACTGCTGATCAGTTTCAAAGTGCAAGTTCTCCCTGAGTAAATTGTTATTGTAATTGGTTATCCATGATTGGCATATTTGTATCACCAAGAAGTCCCTAGTAAAGTACACTGATTGTGCCAGGACTGGTGATATAAATGCTACTAGTTGGCCTGCAGCACTGATTGTGCCCCCCAAATGAGTAGCCCTGAAATGGTGTCTCAGGCCTGCCACCGCAGTACCCCTGTGCAGTCTGTGAACTGCCATGTCAACCTGGCCATTGTCCCCATTGACCAGTCCTAAGCCTTCCTTTTCTGTACACATTGGTCACCCCTATGGAAGGCGCAAGGTACCCCCTTGGGCAGGGTGCAGTGTATGTGAAAGGTAGAGCATGTACTAGTGCTGGTGACATGCTCTGGTAGTGAATTACAGCCATTTTTGTTTTTCACTATTGTAAGGCTATCTTGCCCATAGGCTATCATGGGGAATGCTGTGTACAGTGGTTACCTGCATATCTTCCCATAGGAGCAAGATAGGACATAAAGGTCTGGTATCCCTGAACTCAGAATTTAATAACACATCTTTTAGGAAAGGTGGTTTTTAAATCCTGTGTTTGAGAACAGCACTTTTAGAAAGTTGCTGTTCTCTTGTCTGACGTTTCTGTGTGCCTTGGTCTGTTTGTGAATTGACTATCTGGTTTGTGAGTGGCAGGGGCTGGGTGGCTCCCAGATTCTGAGTGGGCCATCCCTGGGCTGAATAGCTTCATCTGCATCTAGAGTGGTGGGGGGGTAGCACCTTGGCCTGAATAGGGCTGTGCCTGCCTTCCACAATTCTGGCTCTACCTCCTGCTGGGCAGCTGATGACCCTGCCCCTCTCTCTGAAAGGAAATGAGAGCCCAGGAAAACAAAGTGCTCAAGGAACACCAAGAACTGGTTCAGACCAGGCTCAGAGCCCTCTTGCACAAAGGGAACACATACTTTTAGGGGTATAAGTATAGGACCCCAGACTACAGAATATTAGATCATCCTGGAATCAAGAAGGAACCTTTGCCAAGGAGAAAGCTAGAAGACTGAAGAGGAAGGACTGTCCTGATGTGTACTTGTGGGCTGACCTGCAGTTGCTTTGCTGCCAAGGAGAGGGGAAGGACTTTGCTTTGTGCTGTGTCCCCTTGCTTGCTTTGTGCTGTGTCCCCTTGCTTGAAGAGATCTTCAAGGGCCTGAGTTGAGCTGGCTCCTTGTTAAAAAGTCCCAGGAACAAAAGGACTTCACCCCAGCTTCCCTGAACTCTACTGAGAGAGTTCTGTCCTTCCGAGAGTGCTTGGGCCAGATGTGGTGCAGCTGGAAGTTGTACCTGTGCTTGGGAAGATAGAAAAGAAGATACTAAAGACTGTCTGCAAAGTTTCATGCATTGCTCGCTTGCGGAGCGCATCTCAGTCAGTGCGAGGAAATTCCCGCTGCCGCGAAGATCGAGATTGTCGCAGCGCCTATTGCCGCTGCAAGAACCGACGCATCCTTCGCTTGCATAACGCATTGCTCCGGTGCGGGAAAAGTACCATTGCTGCGAGTACTGTCGCAGAGTCTGTCGCCATTGGGTGAGATCACCGTACTGCTTGCTTGCGGACCGCATCATGTCGCTGCGAGAGTCGTCGCAGAGCCATCGCATTAAGGAGCCGCGAGAGGAGAAGATCGACGCTGCGCCGCGCATCGCCGCCGCACCTGAAATCGTCGCCGTCCTGAAGATAGTCGCATCGTACCTTTTGCGAGAAGCTTCCTATGAAACTTGCACACCGGAATCCATACAAGGTATTGCCTCCCTCCCCATACAGGCCGTATTCGTCGCAACACGCCCGCTGCGTCCAACCGGGTTGTCGCATCGCCTCTTTAGGGTCACAGGAGTGACGCATCGCTTGTTTTTCAACGCTGCAGCTTTCACTTGGAACTTTTGTCGCATCTAAAGGTACTGTTGGCTAAACATGATGTAACTGTGGATCATTTTAACGCAACCTTAAGAACTCTTTTGAAACCCTATACTTGAACTGTGTATGTTAGATTTTTGTTGTTTTGGTCATTTTTATTTTAGATTAAATACTTCTATTTTTCTAAACTGGTGTGGAGTCCATTTGTGGTGTTCTCACTGTGTTACTGTGAGTGTCGGTACAAATACTTTACTCATTGCCTTTGATAAGCCTGACTGCTCGTGCCAAGCTACCAAGGGGGTGAGTAGGGGTTATCTAAAGAGTGTATCCTCCTTACCCTGACTAGAAGCAAGGGTCCCTATTTGGACATTGGTACCTACCTCTACCAACTAGAGACCCCCAGATCTAGCACCACTTATAAAAATAGAATATATTTTTTCTTTAATGACACAACAAACTCGCTAAACACATATGAGGAGACCTAGAGTTATGAATTTTTACAGGTTTTCATCAATCACACCAAAATGTTTTGAAAGTTTAAAACTGTTTTGTAACTAACTGTTTTTAACTCATAGTGGTAATCTATGAACCTCAAATCCGAGGGCCTAGGAAAAAGTCCAGCCTGGGTCAGATGGTGGGGTCCTCAACAGCTTCAGGCTGGCTTTAGGCTTGATGTTGACAGAAGCAAAGTCCAGCAGTCTGGGGTATTCTTGGTCTCGATTACTTTTCAGGCTACCCAGGAACCAGCAAGTAGTGCTAGTCTTTGAGCCTTGGACTCTGTGCCCTAAAAACTTTATCTTTTACATTTGGATTGAAAGTTGCAGTTCTGAGGTAGAAATAGTACACTCTAACATTAGCCAAGGGTCCAGGACATGTGAGAAACCTCCTGGGATCTAGCACTGAATCGCACGGGCTATACCAGTTGAGTCCAGCTCAAGTCCAATGGCTCCTGGTCAGCTGGGCACTTTGCCGGTGCTGGCTTATTTAGCTTTTGTATCCTTGAAGCTTAACAGGAGGCTAGCCAACTAGCCCTTAGAGTCCACTCATTGGCCTTGGCACAAGTGGGAGCTGGTCCAGCCCTTGGGGTTTCTCACTACTAAGTCGTTTGGAGGAGCAGCCCTTCTCTTTCTGAAGTCCTATCTTGGTTCAGCAGGTGAAGTCTTCCTGCGTGCAGCCTTTATTTCTGAGGTCAACAGGTTCAGCAGGTGCAGTCCTTCTGTTGTCCTTTTCGAATCGGCGAGTGTTCTGGGGGTGGTAGCTATGGCTGCTACTTTTATGCCAACTTTGAGTTTCTGGGTGGGAAGGACTCATTAGGGGGGAGATAAAATCCAATCACGCAGAGGAGCGCAGAGGAGCTGAGGAGACACACTACCGGGCGGAGAAAGACTCCTGGGTCCCTAACGCTGCAGTCTCGCCGCGCCGCGTTGCTACACCTGGCGGCCCGCGGCTGGAGACTACAGCTCCCAGGGAGCCTAGCGGCGACTTCCGGTTCGCCGGTACTTCTGCAGGACGCTTCCTCGGTGGAGCGGGGGAGATCAATTCCATCGCGCAGAGGAGCGCAGAGGAGCTGAGGAGACACACTACCGGGCGGAGAAAGACTCCTGGGTCCCTAACGCTGCAGTCTCGCCGCGCCGCGTTGCTACACCTGGCGGCCCGCGGCTGGAGACTACAGCTCCCAGGGAGCCTAGCGGCGACTTACGGTTCGCCGGTACTTCTGCAGGACGCTTCCTCCGCGTCGCGGGACGCGCGCGGGCGACGCCGGGCGGAGCCCGGGCAGAGGGCGGGCCGTCTGAGGCCGTCAGAGGCAGGAGGAGGCTGGGCTGGGCCAGAGACCCTATGAGTATCAAACTGTGCTTCTCTTTTCACTCCGAGCTGTGTCGGATAAGGCTGTGGGACTCGCTTGCATATACCTTGAGAAACTGGTAGCAGTTTTCCTGGTGACACCTATGCAAAGGCGGAAATAAACACCGTATGAACTATTGTCATGTCGGGCACAAAGAAAGATAAGGTGGTCCCGGGGGCAGGTTCCATTGACAATTTCCTAGTCAAAATGGTGAACAAAATCAACAACGACAGAAGGGCTTCATTGGGCAAAGGTGGTTCATCAGACCATGATCTTTCTTCAGTAGGATTAACTCAGTTGAAGGCGCCACCAGAGATTGAAAATAGCACTGATTGCGGGCTAGGTGGAGCCAATGTAGCTAGTGCAGTAGTAGCTCTGATCCATCAGGCCCCCGACACAATAACGCTTGACAAATCATCTTCGGACTCTGAGGAAGAGGTAGCTGAAGAGAATAAAAGTGTGAGACCTGTTAGAACCTGTAGAAAGCAGCAAAGCAAGAGGGGGGGCAGGATCACCCATAGGAGAAGGGGGGACACACACTTGCCTGATAGCCACATCTCCCCTAAGGTGACACCGAACTTAGAGAGCAAAAAAGAAACAAGTATTACCTTGAGCCCTGAGCAGTTTGGTCTGCTAATTAAAACCATAGAGGCCACAATTGATCTAAAACTCAAGGATTCCCTCAACTCCCTAGCGGCCAAACTGGATACCGCTAATGCGGAGATAACAAGATTAGGAGGCCTGTTAGAACAGCAGCTGGCCAATCCAGTTAAGGCTAATCCCCCACTCCCTTCAACTAGTACAGTGAGCTCAGAGGCTGTAGGGAAAAATGCTGTAAAAGTCTCTAAACCATCTCATATAACCCTTCAGGTTAACAGAGCTGACAACAATCTTATCGCCCCTTCAGCTACTTGTCCTTCGCCAGTAGACACTGCTGTGATACATCCGAAGCCAGGTCTCGCACATAACACAAATGCCATACAATGTAGGCGCAACAATTTTATTAATCTACCCCGGATTGCACCCCCTATGTAGTTGTGATGGCAAATGTCCCGGTCTATAACCCAGCTACAACCGAGCCACACGAGGAATCTCACGATTCCCTCAAAAACAAGTGGTGGCTTGGCTAAGTTCTAAATGTGGTTTTCCCACTAAATTTGCCGGAGAAATTATCACGACCAGGAGGGTAAATTGGATTGGTCCCCCGAGGAAAACATGTAGAGGGGATTGTGTGGTAGTGAATTTTAAATACCCACAACATGTAGCCACAGTTCTCCTACGGGCAGCATCATTGACGGAGGACAGCAATGGTATTCAAGTGCGCCCGTTAGGGTATTTCTATAATCATCTCACTATAGCCTCTTCCTCTAGACAAAGACTAAGTCCATTTACTCCGGTGGGGCCCAGATCGGCAAGTCAAAGACTGATTCAGGGAAGCGATAATCTCTTTACTTTTGGACCCCCTATTGCAACTCACAACAGATTCGATGCTCTTTCAGGACTCCATCTTTGCGATTGACGGGGTGCCGGAGAGGGTACAGTGGACGATGTTGTAGTGGAATCTATCCCCACCGCTCCTGTACCTTCTTCCGTTGTGGATGGTAATAGTTCAACTGAGATCACAACTGTCAAAGGGGATACGGTCAGGCTGCTATCCTGGAATATTGCTGGCTTACGGTCGAAGAAGGGAGACCCAAATTGGGTGAACTTTGTAAAGCTTTATGACATTATTGCTTTCCAAGAGACATGGGATATGGAGTGTGACTATTGGTTGGATGGTTTTACTTCCTATTTTGTACCTGCCTTGCCTTCCCCTGCAGGCCGGAATAAAGGAGGTCTTTTGACGCTGGTATCGGTGAACATCAAGGGCAAAATTACTTTGATTGACTGTGCCTCTCACAATTTTCTTGTCTTAGAGATAAATTTTGATGATGGCTGTAAACTGCTTCTTGTAAACTGTTACGATGCACCGAACGGACACCCAGAATCTGTGCACCTTGCATGGTTAGCAGATTTTTTAACTCTTTACAAGGAAAAACAAACCACTTTTTGTCGATTCATTTTAATGGGCGATTTTAATGTACATTTGTGTTCATACTGTGCTCTAACGGATGAAGATGGGCCTGATAGTGTTTCCCCCCCTCATTTAGAACATACCCAGAAGGGTTTGGTGCTCGAAAATTTATTACGGGACAATGAGTTGTATGAACCAGAGTTCTATGATAATAGCACACGGGTTGCCACTTATACGGGAAGGGCTAGTGATTCGATAATTGATTTCATTTTTGTTTCTTTAGGTTTCCTTAAATATGTGATTTCATATAATGCAATCGCTATGCCAATGAGTGATCATAATCCTGTGGGGTTGGAGCTAGTAAATAGCTCTTTGTTGTTAAAATCATCTGTTACCCCCCAGTCTATATTGCCACTAAAGGTTAAGGATCAGGGGAGAAGAATCAAATGGGAAAAGGTTGTACCAGACGATTTTTTCTTAAACCTATCCTCTTCTGTTGCTGAAGAGCTTAATGTGTGTGCCAACCCCCTCGCTGGGTGCAAGGAGGTTATATCCTCCTTTGAAGGTGTTTGTCGGTTCGTGGCTACAAGCCTCACAGCTAAAGGCCAGGGGGGTAAACAGAAACCGGTGAAAGGCTGGTTCAATAACAATTGCAGTAAAGCACATAACCGCCTTAAGAAAGCACTCAATACTCGCCCAAGGGACAAAGCCCTAGTTACGCAATTAAGAAAGGATTTTACTATGGCCACTAAATCGCGTAAAAACGAACTAAAGAGCAATGCCTGGGAAGAACTAATGGACAAAGCCACCTTAAAAAACAGTGCAAAGTTTTGGTCAATTATTAACACTCCTTTACTCTCAGGTGACCAAAACTCTGTACTGGAACTTAATATATCGGAGGCAGATTGGCTTAGCCATTTCGAAAAAATTTATGATAGTAACAGGGAGCTGGAACCCTTTGTAGTCCCTACTACTGATACCCCCCTGGAGCCTGTGAGTTTTGATATAATTGAGGTGCTCAGAGCAATAGAGGACACTGCAGGACGTAAGGCCCCGGGTCCCGATGGAGTACCAGCGGACATGTTTAAGGCAAATTCGCTGTTTTGGGCCAATATTTTAACAAAAGTTTTTAATGCTTCTGCTGCAGTGGGATTCCCTCATACCTGGTCTTTAGCTACGATAGTACCAATATTTAAAAAAGGGCAGAGAGGAGACCCAAGATGCTATAGACCAATATCTCTGCTGGACTCCTCGGTTAAAATTCTAGGGAAGGTTGTCCTGGCGAGAATAGCCTCTTGGGCCAAGGGGAATAATATTCTGTCTGAGGCACAATACGGATTCAGGTCAGGGAGGAGTACAGAGGATCAATGCCTCAATCTCCACCTTATAATTTCTAAATATACTAGTGCAAAAGGGGGAAGTATATTCCTTGGCTTGTCCACAGCCTTTGATCTTGTTAATAGATCTAGACTGTGGGCAATGCTCCTGAAGATGGGCCTCGATAGCTCCTTGGTACACTTTCTGGCGGAGCTCCATAAAGATCTGAGAGCCCGCATTAGAATGACAACTGACGGAAAATGTACGGCAAGCTTTAGATCAACTAGAGGGGTCTGTCAGGGCTGTATACTGGCGCCAATGTTATTCACGTTATACGTGAATTCTTTGGAGGATGACTTAATGGCAGCCACGCAGGATATTCCGAGCATGGGGGGTGCACCAATTCCGGTGCTCCTCTATGCCGATGATGCGGTGCTAATAGCCAGGACCCCAATTGCCCTGCAAAAGTTACTTGACTCATTTGGAAATTTTATGTCTAGTCTTGACTTGGTGGTTAATAAGAGTAAATCTCACACTATGTCAGCAGGATGCAGCAAATGTAAAGAAAAAACCTTCTTCTGCGAAGGTGAGGTTATCACAAGTGTTAAAGTTTTTACCTATTTGGGGGTTATTTTCGATCAAAGGGGATCTTGGACACCGCAGTTAACATCAAAAGCAAATGCGGTGAGAAGCTCATCCTCTGCAATCCTGGGGTTTGCAAAGAGATTAGGGGGAAAACCAATCGAGGCTATCTTGGCCATCTACAAAGCCAAGACTGCCGCGATTGCTAGATACGGGGCTGCAGTCTGGGGATATGCTAATTCTAAATGTATCCAGACAGAGGAAAATAAATTTCTTCGATCTTTGCTGGGACTACCCCAGTCAACTGCTACTCATTCCTTACACCTTGAACTAGGCCTGGGTTATATTTTAGACACAATAAATCTAGCTCCGCTCCTGATGTGGATCAAGCTCTGGCTAAATCCGAACCTTAGCCTGAACCACAGGATCATTAAAGACTGTCTTAATTTAGACCACAGGAGGGATATTCAGTGGTTGTCATATGTTGAGTCCCTGGCCGTGAAGCTGGGACGCCCTGAGATCTTCGATAGTCCAGAATCCCTGTGTAAAGCTGATTTATTGTGGGTGAAGACTAACTTTATCAGGATACGTGCTGCCGAGCGCGAAGCGGATGAGCTATGCAAACCCTCTGTGAGGGCACATGTAATGATAACCTCATCATTGGAGTTGGCTCCTTATCTGGCTGTGGTCACTAATTTTTTTCATAGGTGGTTACTGACCAAGCTCCGCTTCAATTAAATTTATACGGTTCTGTGGGATGAGAAAGATTGGTGTAAGCTTGAGGAGTCGTCCCCATGCAAATGTGATGGTTTTTCCACCCAGGATAATGCGCATTTTTTGTTCTTTTGTTCTTTTTATTGTGAACCTCGTATTCGATATTTAAAACCAATCCTGAAGGAGATGGGTTTCATGCAGTACAAGCCCGCACTGTTATATTTACAGATGATGAATTCTCCTGTAATTATGTATTGCACTGCCAGTTTTTTGGCTGCATCTGTTAGATGTAAGAGATCAAGGTCAAGATTGGAATTACAATTGAGGATAGATACTTAAATCCATGTCTACCGTACTGTTGAGCGCAAACTGTAATGAATTTTGTGTAAATATTGCTTTTTTAACCTGTTTTTTAAATCTACATAATGTTTAATACTGTATTAATTGATTTTAAGATGTCTGAATTGTATGATATATGACTTAGAATACTTTTATGATTTTAATTAATCGAATAAAGTGGTTTTTGACTTGACTTGACTCAAATGCTAGACAAATGGGCTACAAGGGCCATGGGACAACTTCACCCACTCTTACGTAATTTCCTGTGGGATTGGCACCAAACAATACCATAATGCATCTCTCTGCCCAAATACAAGATATCAAGACTCTTCTTTTCTGGGTTATACCAATGGGCACACCCCTGAGGTGTACCCAGTATATTTATCCACCTGTTAGAAATTGGGTTGTTAACTGTGGTATGAGCCCTGGTCAAGCAGCAACTACAATCCTAGTCAACGTAAGAGGGAGGCAAACCATAAATTAACCTGTGCTCAACCTCAGGTAGATTTGCACAGAGCAGTAACGCTTAACTTTAGAGGCTGTGTGTAAAGTATTTGTGCAAAACTTCAAACAGTAAATGGTGAAATCACCACACAAAAAGATTCCACACCAGGTTAGAAACATATAGCAGAATCTAATAAATAAAACAAGACCAAAACGTCAAAAATGTATTTAGTTGAAATTGAGATACTGAATTTCAAACCTTTTATGTAAAATAGCACCAAGAAGCAAAAGTGTTATTGGAGATATCTGGTTTCATCAGACTGGAATGGAGTCACAACTTCAGGCTCACCACAATGGAGCATGAGCCAGCTACAGGAATCCAGCTCGGCCCACTGAACAAAGTACCTTAAATTTCTGGTTTGCAGAGCATTGTGTGGATTCGCATCGCAGATGCATCCCGCAGCAGAGGCAATACATTGGTTCCGAGATGTAATAAGGGTGAGGTAGAAGGTCCTGTTGCATCGATGTCGAGGATCCTTATGACTTGGCTTGGGATCTGAACTCTGATTTAGAGGATGTGAGGTGCAGCAGAGGCGATATGTCATTTACGACGAGCAGTGAAGGTGTGATGGTGAGACCCGGCATCATCGTAGAGGTTGCCATCAATTAGAGATGTGAGGAGCTTGCACCAGGAAAAGCATTTCACATTGGTGGTTCGAAATGTGATGCGGGAGGTAAGTCTTTGCAACGTTTCCAATCCATGCAGCAGCATTGATGCATCGGTTCAGCTTGGTCACCTTAGACCCACTTCCAAGGGTCTGCGACTGGGGTGACACTACTTGGAAAGGTAGACTCACATATGGCAGAGTCCAGATGCAGGTTTTGGAAGCCTGTTATGTCCCTGAGGCTTCAGACAAGGGGGCCAGTCAGCTAGTCCTTGGAGTCACTCTGAGGTCAAGTGATACAGGTCAAGTCTTTCCCACCCAGGCAAGAGGGCGGCAGGCAGCAAATCATTGCAGCAATTCAGGAGTCGAGCAGAGTGCATCCCAGCAGCATGGCAGTCCCTTAGCAGCACAGCAGTCGTTCTTCCTGGCCGAGTATCCTCAGATGCAGAAGTGTACAGAAATGGTAGTGTCTGATGTCCAGCACTTATACCCAGTGGTGCCCCTTTGAAGTGGGGCCTTTTAAGTGCACAGAGGCCCTGGCCTCCCTGCAGTGTCTCCAGGCTCACTACTGGGGGAATACAGCCCTTTGTGTGGTTACAGGACACAGCCTATTCAGGTTTAAGTGAGGCTGGGTCCAGCTCCTAACCCTCATCCTGCCAGGATGGCCCATCAAGTCATACCAGGCTTCCATTGTGTGTGACTATCTAGGGGGAATACAAAAAGCTCAATTGTTGCCCGCCCAGACATGTGATCAGAGACAGGCAACAGGTACCAATTGCAAAATACCAACTATGGCAACTATCGAAAAGTTTCTCAGAATTGCAATTAAAAATCTGACATCACCATACGTTTGGATTTTAAATTATGATTCCAGGGACACCAAACTTGAATCAGTATATCTTCCCATTTCGAAATTACTCTTATAAAATGTAATAAGGTGATCCCAATGTTATCATATGGGAGATATAGGCATTTCACTAGTGAAAAGGGGCTTTCAGAGTTGTTCACTACCTGGACATGTATAACTTATAAGTACATGTTCTGCCTTAAATACAGTGCATCCTGCACTCTGGGTTGTACATTGCCTAGCGTAGGGGTGACCTGTATGTATAAAATGGGATGGATTGAGCCTGGCAAAGGTTTATTTTGCCAGGTATGAATGGCATTGTAAACTGCACACACATGCTATGCAATTGCAAGCCTGAAACATGGTTAAAGGGGCTACTTATGTGGGTGGCACAAGCAGTCGCACAGGCCCACTAGTAGCATTAATTCATAGGGCATGGGTATAGGGAGTACCACTTTACTAGGGACATATAAGTAAATAAAATATTGCAATTTGGGATGAACGGATATTCCCATGTTTAGGGAAGAGAGCAAACACAGTTTGTGATGGTTAGCAGTTGTAAAGTATGCAGAGTCCTAATACCAGCAAAAACTAGGTCAGAAATGTGAACGGAGAAGGCACAAAGTTGGAAGGAAGACCACCCTGAGGCTGTCAGGTCTAACACGTGTCTCCCCAGGCTGAAAGTGGGGAAAGCTATCCAATTCCTCTGGAGTTCTCTTCACTGAGGCAGAGGAACTTGAAGAGGATATCAGCATTGGTTTGTTCTGCCCCAGACGGTGCTCCACTGTAAAGTCTATTCCTTTTAAGGAGATGCACCACTGCAACAGTTTGAAATTTCCACCCCTCATCTGCATTGACCATCTGAGGGGACTATGGTCTGTCTGAATCAGGAAGTGAGTCCCAAAAGGTATAGTCTCAACTTCCTCAGTGCCTAGACTACAGTAAAATCTTCTCTATCCTCTGTTTTCGTAGAAATAGCCTTGAGTACAGGTGCTGTACACATGGCCTCCTTGAGAGTATGAAAGGCTTTCTGACATTTTCCCCTCTATATGTATGAATGTGCAACTGAAGAATATGTGTACCTTGTAGTATCTCCATAAGCTAGTGCACAGCTAGAACAGCTATGTGAATTTGATTGGAGCCTAGATCTGCTACTACTAACTACTTTACCCACCTAATTGCATTTACATTTTTGAGATTCAATTCAGAATTTGAGGTGTGCTCCTGTACAGCGTTTTCCCTTTTACAATACTGCAGCATGTCATTAACATTGCAGGAGATATCTATTCTTTTCTTCAATGATGAGGGCATGGCTGATATAGCCTTATAACCCTGAGGGCTATACCTGTTGTTAAGGATGGGAGCTCGCTCATTTGGCTACCTAGCGACCAAAAACTGGAACACACTCCCACTTTTGCTACGTGCAGTGAAATCTGAACCCACCTTTCGTAGAGGTCTTAAAACCTGTCTATACCAACTCTAGTCCGGTATCTTTTCTTCCCACTCCTGGTGATGTGCTTCTAGCGTGGGGACACACCTTTGGGGTAGCCAGGCACTCTACAAATGAACTATTATTATTATTACTATTATTATTATTATTATTATTATTATTATTATTATTATTATTATTCAAGGCTCTCCACCCAAGTTCGATGAGGGTCTTTACCAAAAGGTGTAGCTCAAAGCAGAAGAGCCTTGAGCTATACCTGATATGAGGCTATTATAACCTTCCAACTACTAAGGGTAGAATGTTCTAAATTAAAAAGGGAGAAACAGAAAAATAAACATTGGAATGTCAGAGCAGAAGGTTTATACCAGCCATTATAAGCCTGGAGCCACTCCATTGTCTTAAAGGGGGCTCTCAACATTCCAGTGTTCTATTGAGGTTTACATTAAATGGTGCCTTCTTATGTGACTCCTGGTCCTCTAGGCACAGTTTGTAAGAGCAACAGATTACTATATAGTATGTGTATGTCAGATGACAAATAGTCCTCTCAGTGGATGGAATGTCTTGGGCACAGTTCCTCCACCTGCCCCACCCACCAAAGCCCATGCTAGGGAACTATAAAGTCCCAATAAATTAGCTTCTGTGGGAAGGGGAGGAGGGTAATGTGATTTTGAGTGAAAAAAGAAGCAATAAACCAATCAGGAATGCGTCTACAAAATGACCAAATCTGTCCTCATTGATGTAATCTCCCCCAAGTGCCTCAACAGCTCTCTGGCATATACCACATTATGCAGATATATTCTAATAAAAGACAGGTTCTGAAAGCAACAAGTGATTATCAGAGTAACTTTGAAATTAATAATATATGGTGGAAGAGTTACAAACTAAGGGACAATAAAAAAACAACTAAGCACTTATTTCGAACATGCTGACCAGCCTTGAAGGAATGTTAGGATTTATTACTTTAAAAAAAAATCTACAATCTGATGGAGATCTTCTCTGTCCAATCCCCTCTTAGCTTGATATGTCTAATTTTCCACGAGGCCTTGTTTTGCCTGGGGTGCGTGAGGAGTCTGGTCCCAGATTGCTCCTGTCTTGACGGTCTCATTGGTTGTTCCACTGAGGTGTCCACTGTTGTACTGTCTAGAGTCTACAAAGTCCCGTAGCTACTTCTGATGCATGTTTTACCTTCTCTTCCCATTTATAGTAATGATCATACTGGCTAGTCCCGGGGAATTCCCACTGTCGTAGCCTAGGTATCAGTGCCAGATAATTCAGATTGGTGTCAGGTGAGTAATCTACAGAGAAGGAGATCGTGTTACTCTCATACACCACTGGCCACCTCTCCTCTTGGCTGCCTGGAGGATAAGCCATACATGTTGGTGCCTAAGAAGGCACTGAACAATATGCCATGTTGTCCCTCTACCATGCACTGTGTTCTAAGAAGTAATATCATTTCAAATGTCATAAGTCTTATTATAACAACTATCATTTCATATGATATAAGTTATGTAACATGCAAGGGAATAAACAGTGCATGGTGAAAGGGAGAGTTATAGGTAATGTAGTGTTGCGATCGATGTGAGAAGAATGTGTATGGAGGTGCAAAGCATAAAGTAAATTGAAAGTGGTGGTTAATTATAAATGTAACTGCTAACTAGTGGTGCGTAAAGTAGATATTTATGTTATAAGTATAACTTTATAATTTCTCCTATTTCTATAGTTTAAGTTGGGTTTGTATATAAAGAATAGATAATGTTTTCCTAACTATAACTTAGTTTTAATCTTTGGATTTTTCATTAAAGTTAAAGGGTTTTTATTGTTTAATAAAAATGTCTTTCAAATCATAGTGTCAAGTGCCATTTAATTGAGCGCTGCTAAGTGTAGTGTCTTAGAGTATAGTAAAGGACAATGTTGTACAAAATAATGCAAAAAGTTTCTAAAGCAGTTATAAATACTTTTTTTACATCACACATATATATTAATTCACATAGTGCCATGATACTGTGAGGTAAGCCATTTTATACCAGGAGTGCTACCTTGATACATTTGGTTTGTAGCAGGTACTGCCAGCATTGACACATTCCCACATGCACATGTGCAGGCCCACTTACCATGATACAAAAGACCAGGCCCTGCCAAGGCCCAAACGTACCATCCCGTCCCCAAAAACAGCCTTATGTTCGTCTGCACAGCCTCCAATAAAAGGCTCAACCATTATTTCAAGCATCATCACAAAAAGGCTTAGATTTACAAACAAATTTGTGCAGGCAGCACCGCAACTGCAGATTCTGTTCTGTGCTGCATGAAAGAGAGAGTAGAAGAGCACATATCTACTAAGATATGGTGCTTTGCTTCTCTGACCCAGCACTGATGCACTTTATGCAGACATGCGCCAACGCACACAGGCTTTCCCTATAGTGTAAGAGTGTGTGTGTGTTCTGTATGAAATAGCTTTTGTACTGGAAGTTCAAGTACAAAATCTATAATTTTTCTGCTTTGTAAGCGTGCTGTACAATGCAGCAAAGTAGGTAAAACAAGGATAAATGAAAATATTTCTAAGCAGTATGCCTGCCCTGAGGAGACTCAAGATTTTGGCAGAAATCCCTGTCTATAAATTTGTGTACACAGGGATTTGCTTCAAAACCCATATGTGGTTGCACAAGAACACCCATATACTACCCTTGAAACACGGTCTTGAGTTAAGTCACACAAAGCATGATATAGCACAACTTTACATTACTTTGGTAAAATATCCAGTGCACATCTTGATTTGCACTGGATAGTAAATCTCAGCATAATACTTTGGGCCTCATTCTGATGCGGTTAGGAAAGCATTCCCAACTAGGGCCCGATTACGATGCGGTTAGGAAGGCCTCATAATGGCATGTGCTCCTTCTGAATCGGCTCGGGAACATGTCATTCCGACTGATGGCCCAATTACCATGTGGTTAGGAACATAGGCTCCCATTGAAGTATTTGGGGAGTCCAACCAAATCGTATCTGGAAGCATCTGGATGCATAATACTCAGTCGGTCGGATTCTCCAGATCCAAGTGGTTTGCAAACCATTTTCAAACCGATTCGATCAGGAACTTTTCCAAACCGCATCAGAATTGGGCCCGTAGTGTTGAGTTTTCATTATAAATGTACACAGAAATGTTTCCTAACCATAACTTAACTTTAACCTTTGTTTTTTTTCATTACATTTAAATTGTTTTATTTTTTGATAAAAATGTGTTTCAAATCATAGTTTTGAGTATCATTTAATTTCATTCAGTTAAGTATAGTGCTGTAGACTATAGTAAAGGACAGTGTATAAAGGGTATTGTCATAGAGTCTAGCGTGGGGAGTGGAATACAGTGCAGTGTTATTGAGTATAGTGGGTAAAGTGTTATATAGTGGAGTGGCATGGCATGCAAAATAGTTCAATGGAGTGTTGTAAAGTTTAGTAGCATTTTGTACAGTGAAGTGGTGTGTCATACATTACAGGTGAGTGTCGTACAGTGTAATATGGTCAACAGTAGTGTCCTGGAGTGGAGTGTCTTGGAGTGTCGGCGAGCAACATTGATTTGAGTAGAGTGTTATAAAGTGCTGTAGAATGGAGTAGAGTGTTGTAGACTGTAGTCTAGGGTCATACAGTGTAGTAGAGTGTTGTAGTGTGCAGTTTAATAGAGTACAGTATAGTGTTTTAGAGTGGCAGCAGCTTACGTTGAAGTGTCATACAGTCGTAAATGTAATTGAGTGGAGTGAAGTGGCGTAGCAAAGATTAGACTAAAGTGTGATACAGTGGAGTTCCGGCTTGTATTGTACAGGGCACTGGAGTGTAGTCCACTGAAGTGGAGTAGCATACAGTGGAGTAAAGTGTTCTAGATTGGAGTAGCATGTCATAGAGTGGAGTTGTATGCTGTGGTTTAGAGTGTGTAAAACTTTTAAAGTAGAGTGCAGTGAAGTGGCACAGAGTGGAGAACAGTTTTGTACAGTGGAGTGATGTAGAGTAGACTAGAATGTGGTACAGTGTGCTACATAGTGTAGTAGAGTGTAGTGGCATAAGGTGCCATTGAGTTATGCATCATACAGTGGAGTGGCATAGAGTGGAAAAGTGTAGAGGGGATTGTCGTGGAGTGGCATACAATGGAATAGCATATCCTGGAGTGGTTAGAGTGAAGTAGAGTACAGTGAAGATGTGTATAGTAGAGTGTGATAGACTGGTTTGGCGTACAGTGGAGTAGGGTAGAGTGGAATAGTATACTGTGGAGTGGGGTATAGCGGACCAGTGTACAGTGGAGTGCAATAAAGTCATATAGCGTATTGTGAAATGGCATAGTGTGGAGTGGCATACACTGGAATAGCAAAGATTGGAGTCGCTTACAGTGCACTGCCATAGATTGGAAAAGCATACATTGTAGTTGTGTACAGTGGAGAAGAGTACAGTTGAGTGGCATACACAGGAGTGGCCTATAGTATAGTAGGTTAGAATGAAATAGTATAGAGTGGAGTGGTGCAGAGCAGATTTGCATACAGCAGAATAGTGAGGAGTACATTGGCGTTGAGTGGAGTAGTGTACAGTGGAGTGTCGTAAACTGAAGTGGCGTACAGTGGAATAGCATTAGATGGAGTGTCGTACAGGGAGTGGAATAGCGTACAGTAAAGTAGTATACACAGAAATAGAATAAAATGGAGAACTATACAGTGGAGTGGTCTCCTCTTACTGGCGTACACTAGAGTGGCATAGATTAGAATAGCATACAGTATAGTGATGTAGAGTGCAGTGGCGTATGGCAGAGTGTGGTACAATGAAATAGCGTACAGTGAAGTGGTGTCCAGTGTTGTTGGGTAG
Source organism: Lissotriton vulgaris (assembly GCF_964263255.1). Taxonomy (NCBI): domain Eukaryota; kingdom Metazoa; phylum Chordata; class Amphibia; order Caudata; family Salamandridae; genus Lissotriton; species Lissotriton vulgaris. The sequence continues at coordinate 1,063,753,427 of NC_141699.1, forward strand.
AGTGAAGTGTCATAATGCCAAATAGCATAGAGTTGAGTGGTAAGGAGTGTAGTTGTGTATAGTGAAATACTGTACAGTGGAGTTGCGTAAAGTGGAGAGTCGTTCAGTGGAGTGTTGAGTGGATTGTCATAGAGTGTAGTGGCGTGGAGTTGAACAGCATACAGTAGAGTATTGTAGAGTGCAGTGGTGTAGAGTGGAGTGGCTTATGTAGAATAGCGTACAGTGAAGTGTCAAAGAGGGTAGTGGCATAGAATGGACTGGTACACTGTATGAGCATACAATGAAGTAGCGTAGAGTGCAGTGGCATAGAGTGGAGGGACGTACAGTGCAGTGGCATACAATAGAATAGCCTAGAGTGCATTGGCGTAGAGTGGAGGGACGTACAGTGCAGTGGCATACAATAGAATAGCGTAGAGTTGAGTTCCGTAGAGTGGAATATATTATAGTGGAGTGGCGTACACTAGAGTGTTGAAGAGTGGAATGGCATAAACTTGAGTGGCATACAATAGAATAGTGTTCGGTTGAGTAGCATACACTGAAATAGCATACATTCAAGTACTTTGGAGGGGTGTGGCATACACTGGAGTGGCTTACGGTGAAGTGGGTTACAGCACAATTCGGTACAGTGGAATAACGTACAGTGGAGTGACGTACAGTGGAGTGAGGTAGATTGGAATGGCATAGAGGCGGATAGTGTAGAGTTGAGTGGTACAGAGTGTAGTTGTGTACAGTGGAATAGTGTATACTGGAGTGATGTAAGTGGAGTGTGGTACAGAGAAGTGGCATAGAGTTGAGTGATGTAGAGTGGAATAGCGTACAGTGGGGTTTTGTAGAAAGGAGTGGCATAGATTGGAGTGGCATACAGTCACGTACAGTGGAGTGGTGCAGAATGGAATGTGGTAGAGTGTAATAGCATACATTGGAGTAGCGTAGAGTGCAGTATAATAGAGTAGATCCCCGTGCAATGGATCAGGTATATTATAGTGGCATACAGTAGAAAAGCGTACAATGGGTTGGCATAGAGTGGAGTGGTGTACCGTGGAGTACCATACAGTTGAGTGTCTAAACTGGGGTGGCGTAGAGTGGAAAAGCATATAGTAGAGTGGCGTACATTGCATTGGTTAAGAGTGGAGTGGCATTAGTGGAGTTGTGTATAGTGGAATAGCGCAGAGTTGAGGAATGTGGAGTGGGGTAGCGTACAGTGGAGTGGTATAGATTTGAGTGGCGAAGAGTTGGGAAGAGTGGTGTAGAGTTGAGTGGCATGCAAAGGAATAGTGTATAATAGAGTGGCGGACAGTGGAGTTGGATAGCATAGAGTGGAGTGGTGTACAGTGGATTGGCATTCAGTGTAGGAGAGTACAGCGTAGCAGTGACAACGGTAGTGTCGTACAGTGGAGCAGCATACAGTGGAATAGCGTACATTGGAGAGGTGTACAGTGCAGTGGCGTAGAGTGAAGTGTGGAAGAATAGACTGACATACAGTACAATAGCATAGACTGGAGTGGCGTACAGTGTAGCTGTGTATTGTGGACTGGTGTTGAGTGGAGTGAGGTACAGTGTAGTGGTGTACAGTGGAATAGCACATCCGGAAACACATCAACGTTTTGCCATTGAGCACACCGGGAGAACAGGTCTCCCCACGCTTGGATTTATCTGATACAAGTCTGCAACCGTGTCCACGTTTGGACACCAGGAGAGCACCCCTTTTACCACTGTCCGCACTTAATACTTTTGCCGCCCACCGGGCTTTCCAAATTTATATTTTTACATATAGCAGCAGGCTTGATTTTTCCACAAACCGACAGCCCTGAAGAGTCACATCTTTAACACAGTGTGACAAAACACGTGTCAGCTGGTTTTTTGGCTTGTACTGACCAGATTGAAATACAAACTTTTTTTCACATGAAAATTGATTGTTGATTCCATCATTTATCCAAGGATTTTGTTTTATATACTCGGTTCTGACATCAGAACCTCTTACTTCAAAGCGTGTGCACAGGACTCCGTTTCTACAGTGGAATAGCATACACCACAGTGGCATAGAGCTGAGTAGCATACAGCCAAGTGGAATACAGCATAATAGGTCACACTGGAGTGGGGTAGAATTGTGTGGCATAGTGTGGAATAGCGTAGAGTGGAGTGGCTTATACTGGAGTGTTGTAGAGTGAAGTGGCTTAGAGTGGTGTGCGGTACACTTTAGTGACATACAGTGGAATAACATAGCCTGGAGTGGCATACAGTGGAGCGTTGTACAGTGGAATACTGTAGACTGGAGTGTTGTAGAATGAAGCAGGGTAGAGTGTAGCTGCTTACCGTACAATAGCATACTGTGGTGTGGCGTATAGTGGAGTATTGTAGAGCGTAGTGGCATAGAGTAAAATAGGCATAGAGAGGAGTTGAGTGGCATAGTGTGTATGCATACAGTGGAATAGTGTATTCTGGAGTGACGTAAGTGGAGTGGGATACAGTGGAGTTACATACAGGAAGTGTACTGGTGCCCAAATGAGTTTTAGCACCTACCTTTTTGATTTACACTCCCTTGACAAATCTCCGCAAAAACTTTGCATACTCTGCCAATGTAGAAAGAGAAACAGGTCTCCAAAGTTCGGTAGAGATTTGTCAAACTGGGACAAAGCTATTAATTGTCAAAAGCCTGAGGATTTACTATCTCTGGTAACCCTAACTATAACTACAGTGTGGGTAGCTACCGCTATATATATACAGTACAAAGGGTTTGTTAATTATTTTATCTATACCATCTGTTAAAGTAGGTTTATTCACAAGTGCACCAACAAAGATATATTAGATTGCTAAAAGGTCATTGCAAAGCTGATGCGGGAAATGAAAATAGGCCTATCTTGTGACAGTAAAGGGATTCAGGCCTCTTAAGCCTTTGTGAGATATTGAATAATTGTGCTTTATAGTAGACCTGCAGAAGACTCCTTGATATTTAATGAGGACAGTCTGTAGCACAAAACACACACTAAAGACTCTTAAAGCATCAGTCACCCAGACAGATGTCTGGTGTGATTAGACCTATATTGACACAGTATATACCAAACACTGATCCCGATTATGATATCTCGCGGTCAGACCACCATCCGCTGTTGCGGTGGTCAGGAGACTGCCCGACAAGCAGTCAGCGGTCCGACGGCCCACTTACAATTTTACCACCGTGGTGGCGGTCAGAAAGTGCTTTCTTACACTGCGGCTTGCGCTGCGGCCCAGGAAAAAGGTTGCAGTACAAGCCATAGTGTAAAAAAGTACTTTGTGCACATCCATGCACCGTGTGCCATGCACCACATGGTGCATGGCACACGGTGCATGGATGTGTGTGGGGGCACTACATGTGCCCCCAGGATCACTTTGCAGTGGCCCACAAGGGACGGTGCCCTGTTGGGAGCCCCTAAAATCTCTTTCCTACAGTCTTTTCATTGCTGTTGGACCACCATGAAAAGGCTGTTGAAAGGGACATCGTGATCCTGGCGGCAGTGCCTGCCTTAGTACCGCCTCCATTCGGGATCACGATTCCGACCACTGCCCTGACAGGATCATAGATCCTGTTGGTGGTGGCAGTCTCCCCACTCTAATGGTTTTGGTCTGACCGCCTGCATCATAATGCGGCAGTCAGACCGAAGAGCTGTCTTTCAGTGGGATTACCACCGACAACCTGGCGGTGCAGTCCCACTGACGTCAAAATCAGCCCCACTGTAAGTGAAGAGTTAATATTGCTATAGAAAAAAGGGCTTAATGAACATCCTTGAATTCAGCAGAACTGCACAAAGTTAGTCTGAGGACAGCAAGTACACAGCATAAGCCTGGGAGCATTCGGCCTACAATTGGCCTGTGACTTCACATATTTTGTAGCAAATTGTGTGAACAATATATGCAGTGCAAACTGTGCATGGATGTACTCTTGGGGCCCTATTTATGATGGGGGTTGCGTCGCTTTTGACCCATGAAACACGGTCCATGCACCATGCAAACCCTAAATGCAATTTACGAAGACACTCTAGGCCTCTTTGTGTGGCCTTGAGTGGCTTGATAAATAGGAGTAATGCAACGCGGGGCAAACCGATGCATTGCGTTCACTCTGCCATCGGGAGGAGTTCAATGTACATCGCATATGTGTTCCCGCTCAACTCCAATGGATTTTGATGCATTCCCAGATTTAACATTGCTGGTAGACCTGGGAATACGCCAAAGCACTACGCCTTCCCAGGTGAGGCATGACGAGGAAAAATATCCTTATTTCACCTCATTACATCCTCTTTCTATGTGTGCTGCCTTCTGCAGGGGATTGTTTTTGTGCAAGAAGGTGCCCCTTTCTGCACAAAAACAGTCCTGCGTGCAACACATTGCATTACTTTTTATTTAAATATGAGCATGGTGTTTGTCCTCGAAAAGATCTTTCTTATTAGTTCAGGCTCATGTCAAACCCTGCTTCTCTGAGCAAACTCTGCGTACATCTGACTTTGTTTTCTGCACATAGTACTATTTTAAGTGTCTTTCATTTGGTTCACAATAATCTTTACTGATAGGCAAGTGGACAAAAGACAGAAAAAGCATGTTTTGAGCACTTTGAATGAATACCAACAATTAGTACTGGTTGCATGTGAGTTTGATGAAAATATAACATGAAGAACATGGGTCTAACAGATGTATTTATTCGAACCATTGTTGGCACATTTTCCTTTTAGGCTGTCGTTCACAAGGTTGACAAAACCCAGCTACTAAAGCCATTTTTGTAGAAACGTTTGTTTCTTCATGTTTGATTTTCATTTTGTTTATGGGGAGGAGGGGGGCTAACTTAGCTCCCTCTTCTGTTTTTTTGAGACAGACTTCCTTGCATTCCATGCCAATGTTGATACTTTCCTCCCTACTTTATTCCAGCTTCTTTTATAAATCCCTTACTCCCTTTTCCAGTTTACTCCTATTTTGTGCAAACCCATTACCCCTCCTCCTTATTTACTCCCTCTCCAGCTTTAGATAAATTTTTTTGTACAAACCACATAGTCACACTCCCGGTTTACTTCTATTTTTAGCCCCTAGACCTCCTGATTTATTCCCATTTTTTAAAGAAAACCCTTTACTCCCATCCCCACTCCATTTTTTTAAACATTTGCTCTTCTTCCTGCCGTTCTCCCATTTAACAAACCTCTTGCGTATTTCCCCTTCTGGATGTACGCCCCTCATCCTGCCCCTCATCCTGTATCTTCAACCCTCTTTCTCCTTCTTACCCCCATACCTGCTATCCTTTAATTTAATTTAATTTAATTGCGGGTTTATATAGCGCTAGGATCGACTCCCGGAGGAGTATCTCCACGCTTCGACCGCTGGGGAACCCGTCCTGTCTCACCCTGAGAGATGGTCCCTAATGGGTATCTCTAAGGTGCGACCAAGCATCCCCGGCGGTCTGGGGGGCCGTTGTGAAGATGAGGCAAGCTAATGCCCAGAGTTGCCGAGTGTGGTTCCTGACTAGAGTAGGCACCGAGGCGAGAATTATCGAGTCCGCTGACCCTGGTCTACGACCCTGCCGCGTCGGGAATCGAACCCTGGTCCCGGGCTGTCCTCTGCTTATGGGTCTGCCGCCTCTAACCAGTGAGCCACACTTCTTCACTTCTTTACAATAATCATTTACCCTTTCCACTAAATCATTATATTTTCGTAAAAAAGGTATCTCGCCATTTTAACTTTTCTAAAAAATGAAGTTTGGTCAGCATGTTTAATCAAGCTGAATTTCCTCACTTTATAAATTCATCAAAATGAGAGATAACCATTTTTAAAAACTGAAACCATTGTTGAATGTTGTAGAAATTCCTTCTGAACAGAAAGTGCAAAATTCCAATACAAATCACCTATATAAAGGTAATGGAGAGAAGAAACCTTTGTGTATATGTTCTTCAGTATCTACTGTCATGCCAGTATTAAGTGTAGTCACAAGCCTACCTTAAGTGTATTTATAAAATGTGTGTCATTTAATGTCTGCAACATCCTCAATTAATTCTCTTATCTTGATTTTTAATGAGGCTCTTGACAAATATGGAGGAATCGACTGTCTTTTCTCTAATGCAGCGTATGACCTAGATCCCAAGAATGTTTTGGACTCAACCGAAGAAGAGTGGGACCAGGTAAGATTGTGATAGTCTCATTTTGAACGATTTTGGCTCACTTTCCCATTTTTGTCATTCCAAAATAACTCTTTTATTCTGATCCTCCAAAATGGTACTATTTAATGCACTAAAAAGGTTCCAGGTACTATTTAATTCACTAAAAAGGTTCCAGGTACTATTTAATGCACTAAAAAGGTTCCAGGTACTATTTAAAGCACTAAAAAGCTTCCAGCACACTCTTTTCCAGGGGGGCTGGCCCCCCATAGCATCCTGCAGTCAATTATTGCGAATAAGCTCAAGAGAGAGCTTAAATAAGTAAGTGTGTAACAGAGGGATGACACCAAACCCATTTTTCCAGATGTGGATCTGTAGAGGAAAAAGCAAAGGTGGAGAGGGGCAGGGACTCTGAGCAGAGGCACAGAACAGCCCATGCCCATCCGTTTCAGAAATACAGAAACAGCATGCAATGCTCACCCTGATAGGTCAGAATCTGTATAGCCCAGCACTAGCAGGACCCCAGAGAAATTTACTAGCACACTATGGTAAACCCTTGGAGCATCCTGGGGTCTGGGACCTGGAGGTTGTTCCCATTCAGAACAGTTTAACTCATTATCTTGTTAACTCATGGGGAGATTCTGGATGGAATCCACTTTGTCTAATAGGATACGCAATGTTGATGTAGTTTCTGTTGCTCGGTCTTTTATGAAATAAGAAATCCAAGAGAAAAAGCAGGGAGGCTTATTTTTATTACATGATAATCTTTTGCCCACTTTGAATACTCCACAGCTATTACAAGTCACACAGGTGTTCCTAAAGTAAATGCTATGAGTTCTTTAAAAAGCATATCCCCAGTAGTAGGATTTGCAAGATTGTTATATTAAAACCAGGGGTAAGCCCATAGATGACTAGTTCTCAAAGAAAGAGAAGGAAATAGATATTGCAAAATGACTGAAAGGACTAGTAAATGAGAGCCTGAGAGTTGAAGGTGTTTCAAGGATACTATAGAGTAACACTTGCTAAAGTATTTTATTGGAAATTGGCTGGTTAGCGCAAGCAAACCTCAGAAACCTGAAACCTTCACAGGATGGATGTATGACGTTACAACGCATGCTTTTACCACGCATGCTGTTACAACGCAGGTTTTACTACGCATACCATTACAACGCATTACACTTAGGGGTGCTGGATAGTGAATAGTTTAATTTACTATTCAAACTCCAGTCCCCGTGGACACTAGGGAAGGTGTTGGATAGTAAATTAAACTTATTCCTTATCCTAGAGCGCCGCCCAGTGTAATGTGTTGTAATGGTTTTCGTTGTAATACTTGCGTTGTAACAGCACTGCGTGGTAAGAGTTGCGTTGTAAAGGATGTTTCCCTCAAAGGATATGTGTGCTCACTAATTCAGCACTTTCCAGGTGATACATGGAAAGGTATGGAAGTGTGAGGCTAATGAAGAACGCCCAATAATCATCTGGAAAGCCACACTGGCCAGCTACATTGAGAACAGTCTCTACAATGCAAGGGTCCCCACATCCCCAATTCTTGGATGGCACCATTCCATGGAGCATTTTCAGTCCCATCTAGTTCCTAAATATATGCATTAGATAAGAAGACCCGGAAAGAGAGTACATATGTGTACAGTAAGCTACTAAAATACTAAATAAATAGGAAAATACTAGCAGAAAATCTGTAGATACTGCACCTCAAGAATTAAAAAAATACAGCCAGTAACCTTAATCTTCTCATAAAGATTACTTCAAACTACTAAAATTAACTGATAACATGCTTCCTAACAAAATTGTACCTGGCTGAATGATCTTCTATTGCAAACAAAATGTTTATGCCTAAAAACAGAGCGGCAAAGAAGTGACTGATAGACAGTGGAACATTAGCTCACAATGCCACATTCAAAGATTGCATTTATTTATTATTTTCTCATTTATGCAGAGCTCAGCTCAACCAAGAAGGTATAAAAGCATTTCATACAATACCTACCTTAAAAAACATTACTACCATAAGTGGGTTCCTGATTACTTTATTACAGCTATCCTATATCAGCACAGACAGACAGACGATTGATTATCTTCCAATTACCTCCTGTGCAGTAGCATAACGCAAAACAATGCCCCCCCCCCCTGTAGAATCTATTGAGGGTCCCTTAAGTCTCTCATATCCCACAAATATTCATTGACTTTTGGCTGAAAAGGGCCCCCTTGAAGGTTTGGAGGTTCCCTTCGGAGTTGGGGCTTCCTACACCGAAAGAGAACTGGGTTAAGCGTGCACCATCCTAAATAGCAGTAAAAAAAATTGGGAATCTAGTAATCACCATCAAGCAATATATTTTGTAACAATGAATAATACAGGACAGAAAAAATCAGTCAAAATCCTTCAGAATCTGAGAATCTTCGTTTCTTTTTATTCTTCAAATCATCATAATGAAAACAGCTGTCACGTGTTTCGTAGGTACTAGATAGGTACCATAACTTTCTCAAGGCTGAAGATAGATAATATCTGCTGTGAAGACAAGCTGACGAAGGAGAGGAAAAAATCGGGTAATTCCAAGAAGGCTAAAAAGATGTAAATTCACAAATCTTCACAACATGAAATCCAAAGGTGCCTCAAATGTAGTTGCGTCAAATAATTGATGTCTGTAAGATAATCATCCATAAGATCAGGACGATTACAAGGAGGCTAGAAAGATGTATATTCACAAGTCTTCACAATATTAAATCCAAAAGATGCACCATATGTAGTTACGTCAACTAATAAATATCTGTAGGTTAATCATCCACGAGGTCAGGACGATTGCTATTGTCAAGCGCTTAAAAGTCCAATCAAATAAAGAGTGGCAAAGTATGTAACCACTCAGATATAAAATGTCGGGGCTCCGTGTAGTTCCAGGTAACCGTATCCGATACCGTGGATCTTGTGTCAGAAAAACGGCGTCCCACACGAAGAATGTAAGGCTTCCTGCACCGCAAAGGCCTGTGTTACTCCCCTGTGCCTGTGATTGCTTGATGCTGCTAATGCTCCATATGCTTGATGCTTTGCCATGCCCTCTGCAATTTGGCTGGCATTGCCTAGCTCCGGTTCCCAGTTTATGGATTTACAGGTCTTAAGGCGGACCTTCCCCAGACCTATCGCGGACCACCTATCTGCTGCTCCCTCACTACCTTTGCTTTCCTCCTCGTGTTCCCACCTCATTGCTTCAGGGGCTAGGGACAGCTCGAGCTTGGGTATGCGAGGCTAAGGAGCCGCAAGGTGCTATCTATCCCTATCAACTTCCATCCCTGCCACTCCAACGCAAGGCAGCATCTTCCTCCTTCTACTCTGGCGGTGTGTGGCTTTGGCCCTCCCCTCTTAAATTCTACTCTGCTCTGCCTCTGTTCTGCTCTGCCACTTCAGTGGCCCGAACTTTGCCTGGAAGTTTGAGTGGCTGCCTCAGGTGGACTGAGTTCCTTCCGTGACTGGGCAACTGGACTGTTGGCGTCTTGACTTTCAAACCCTCTCACAGCTCCTGCAGCAAAAGACATTTGGTAAGCTGTCTGGTTTTGTGCCTGGGTTTGTGTATAAAGTGCAGCAGAGGAAAAATGGGGGTACCGATGGTGCAAGGATAAACCAGCTAGGAGGAGATGGAGCGAAGGCACAGTGCACAGGAGAGGAAGCAGAGACTAAAGAGTGGGTTAAAGTGAGGTCTGACGAAGAAAAGAGACACCTTCAGCTAACAAATACCAAGCAAAGCCAAGCCAAACTAAAGCAGGGACTTGTTACTGCTACTAAGGTTCCTGAGCTAACAGCCTTCACCAGAAACCAGTGGCCGTCTTGTAGTGTAGAGTGTGGAGAGGAAATCTAAGAGGGCCAGCCACACAGCCACATGCAGAAGCCTGTAAGAAACTTAAAGGAACCTAAAGTTGAAAGGAACCTACAATTAATCTAAAATCAATTTTAAAAGGATTCTACAGACCTGATTCAGTCTCTTCCATTTTGGACATGCACCACTACAGAAGTGGCAAGGTTTGCTAGTGCTCTCAGGAGGTGGTATTTGTCCCCGCCCTGTACGGCCTGCCATATCCTGCCAGTTTACCTGCATTTCAATAATTCTTGGTAGCCAGTCTTGTGTAGTATTGAGCTAAGAAGGGTATGACAGCTGCCCAGTTGGATAAGATAGAGGCAAACATTTCAAGATGGCGGCCCAGGTGTGACTTGTAGCAAAGTGCCTTTTGGCAGTAGGTCTGATCATCTTCAGGAATCTGGCAACATGGCTTCAAGATTGTTACCAAGCAGTGGGATTACCTTGCTCCACATGTTCTAACTAGCCAGGTGCAATGCTTCACATAGGTACATAGAAACTGCATTACATTTCTAGTTGGGCAGAGAATGCTGAAGGGGAGAGAAGAACACTTTAAGGAATATCTTTAGCATTCCTATCTACAGTAATGAGAGCTACTAGGCAAAACTCTAAGTCAAGACTGCAAGCTGCTCATGCAGCATCTACCAGAAACCCTAAAAGTGGCTCTAAGCTTCCTCTGCAGATGGGAATATTTGCGGGAGATGACTTGATCCAAGTCTGCAACCATAAGCCAGAACTAAGGCAGAAGCGGACATGAATGATTATGCAAGCACCTCCCTAACACTGTGAAAGTAGGTAAAAAGGAAAAGGTTGAAAGACCTGTTGTAAAGAAAAAGGCAAAAAAAGGATTGTCTAATTCTCTAAAATCTACACCTACCTATACCTAACCCTCTTCAGGCCCACCAAGTTGTCCCATAAAATATGGAAAAGGAAAAATAAAAGAATTCTATTTTCTGAAAGCCAGATGCTCCTGAACATGAGCTGACTCACCGCTGACCGAAACTAGTGGCCTGATTACGAGTTTGGTGGTCTTACTGCCATACCGCCGTGGCAGTTGTCTTCCTCCCGCCGTATTACGATGTCACCCCTGGCTTGCGGCAGTGTTTCAGATGCAGGGTAATATTTTTTCGCATATGTCGGTGCAGGTGTGTATATTTTGACTACACACGTGCTAAATGTGTACATATGCTTGACATATGTAAAAAAATACCTACTACCAGTACTTTGCCATTGCTGGATGCTGGAACATATGTGACCACTCCAGTCAATGGGTAAACAGTACAAAACGGAGTAACCGGGATTTGGCGCCAACAGGGATGTTTTCTTTGGGGTCAAGATGCTACTGTGAAGGGGGCACTTGAAGAAGGGATCAACGTGAAATACTGAAGGGGAGAAAAGGAAATGGGAGAGTTTGAACACAAGTTCCTTTGATTCCGCCGACTCAAACTTTTAATTCCTACGGCAGTGAACTTGTCTGCACCATCCTCTTACAGCTGCTGCCCCCCATCGCCACTGCGGCTGTCTGTGAATGGCTGGCAGCATCAGCGGTACTCTGGCAATCTTCCCTTCAACAGACTACCAACATCGGAATTCGGCAAGTGGACCACCAACTGTGCGGCGGGGAATCCGATGCCACTTCAACGGCTGTTCCCTTACAGCTGAACTCATGATCAGGGTCCTAGGTCAGTTGTATCCCCAATGTCATCAAATATAATTGCTGACTGCTAACGTTTGACATTAGAATGTCTGGTTGCAGCAGCTCCATTCTCTATCTCCACCTGTAGCTTTAACTGGAAGAGAATAATTTATTAAGCCGGCAAGAGGAAATTGTGAATATATTGGGAATATCATATTATATATCGCAGGCTCCAATCTGGGACTCTCTGGGTACCCCTGAATGCCTCCAGGAATTGTCACACCATTTAGGTTCTGAGTGTAGGGAGATCTCCAGGAGGACCCACAGCTTATTAGTTGGGAGAAAATGTACAGAATAACCAGTGGGACACTGACAAGATTTAAGTTCTATCAATTGTTTGCATGGTGGTCATCACAGTCATGGAGCAATGAAGTTTCAAGGACAGCTGTGGGAAAAGTGCATACAATTAGTGGAGGGGGTGATTTGCTATTCGAAACCCAGTACTAGTAACATTCAGGAAAGCATATGTATTTGGTTGGCAGATTCACTACTCTTACTCCAGTCCCACACGTAGTGGGAAAAAGAGCTAATAACTGGGAAGGCTTTCAGGTAGATAAAATATTTTTTTTTCTCCAAAATTTGTTTATTCAGATTTTCAACAATTGAAATATTACAGTGTGTACATACAGTTCACTTGGGGGGGGGGGGGGGGGGGTTCATGTGTTATTCCCAGACTGGGGGTCTCAGTGTAAACACTCTGTCCACAGGAACAGTAAGAAAGAACAAAAAAACCCTCCCTCCACACATGTACCTGTCCTCACCATGTAGGGCACATAAGTGTGATTAGTAGCAGGGCGAGAGAAGGGAGACACTCTCACAACCAGAGATCCAAGGATGCAACCACGCAGAGGCACCTCCGTCAAATCCAGTGCGATCCACCAAATGGTCACTGTTGTGTGACACCTGCTAGTCCGGTGTCTCCCTCTATTTCATGCTCTGCGTTCATATCAGTAGCTCCCACCTCGTCACCCCCTTCCTGGTCCTCCCTTCCGCTGCATTCCCCACTCCCTTCTCCAAGTGCATCTAACATACTCAACCACATCTCAATATCCCTTTCCGCATGCTCGTCCGTGCGCACTCTCCTAAGCCTACACTCCTCTATCATCTCAGCCGCATTAGCCCCAGAAAGCAATGCCTAATCCTGTTTTCCACATCTACCTCAGTCACTCCATGCAATGTCCTGCGCACATCCCTCCACTATGAGGTGAGTTGTGCGCAATTCCAGTCTACATGACAGAAGTCGGCAAGCATAGTCCTACATCTAATGGAACCTGATGCCCTTGCTGGGTACGCCCTGTGTAGTCAGGTTGGGACCAGGTAGGCATGATAGAGAAAATAAAAATGTACCAATTTGAAGTGGGCATTACTGGCCACCTCCCGCACCTCTGCTCTCAGCCTGTGCCATTTATTGTCAGTCAGTGGCGTTACCTATTCTCTATCCCATGCCTCCCTACGCACTGTAATCTTCGTCATCCTTTCAGCCTTAAAGGATGCGGTCAGTCATGAAATAATACCTTTAAAGCAGCCTGGATCCAGAATTACCCCGAGTACACAAGACTGTTTTGGTTCCTTTGGAAAGGTGGGACATATCCCTCGGTCAGTACGTGAAATACGTGCGTATTGCAAAAACTGTCAGTCATCCACTGCGTAGTGTATCCCCATGTCCACCAAAGTCAAAAAAGTACAGTGCAAGCAGAGGTCTCCCTACCTCAGACAATCCCCGGTTATCCAACCCTCAACATTCATGAATTAGCGAATATGAAGAAAAGGGCGCGATCACCAAAGCAGGAGAAGTGGTGCGTACGGAGCTCTTAATGACTTTTCTGACTGTCAAGTGCCAAGCTCTAGCCACTGTGTCCGGGACAATCCCCTACCACAAATCAGCAAATGGGGAAGCTGAGCAGTACCAACAGATCCCAACATCAAGCTCTTTTCCCAGTTGGATTCAACATTGTATCACATTGTTGCATACTGTAAGAGACCAGCCAGGTAATACGACTGCAGATCGGGGAGTCCCAGTCCACCCTCACCCAGGTCCAGTTTCGATATTTCAAGTTGTATCCTGCATCTCTTACCCACCCATCTCAAATCCACCAATAACTTATCTTTTTAGCAGAGTACAATAAGCATTCTGCATCGAGTAGAGGCAACGCGGCAACAGGACCATCTTACTCAAGGCCATTCTACCCATTCCCAACAGGGACAATGTGATCAAGAACCAAATTGAGTGCTCAAGCCCATCCGGTATTTTCCCCATGTTCAGCACATGTTGGAGGTGGCTATCATGCGTGATCTGGAGCCCAAGGTACCGGTATCTAAGCTTTTACTATGGCATTCCCACATCTGGAAGATCTGCCACCTCTTTACTCTATATGGCAGCCAGGGGGTACAGCACGGTTTTATGACAATTGATAAGTAGCCCTGACTCTATGTCAAAGTGTCCCAACAGCTGCATAAGGAGCAGGGCTGAACGTTTCAGGTCTTTCACATATACCAACATGTCATCTGCATATAGAGACACCACATGGCAATTGTCCCCGACCGGTATACTCCAAACCTGTGACTCGTCTCTGAGGTATATCGCAAGTGGCTCCATCACCAGGGTGAACAATAGCGGTGAAAGTGGGCAACCCTGCTATGTACCACTTCCTTTATCAAAAGCCTCAGACACCTCATTCCCCAAGTGCACCCACGCTGTGGGCAATTTAGAAAGCAGTCGGACCCACACCAGGAATCCGGGTCCAAAACCCATTTGAGTCAGGGCCTCCCACAAATACGGTTAAGACAGAGTGTTGAAGGTTTTCTCTATATCAAGTGATACCAAAGCAGCTCGGAATACCAACTCCTGCATCTCATGCATCATGTAAGACAGTCTCCTAAGGTTCCTGTGGAGGAGCAGTGTGGCAGCATGTGCCTAATAATACTCAACCGGTAGACCCTCGGGTCCAGGGCATTTCCCTCCAGCCATAGTTTGGAGCAACTCCTTCAGTTCCTCCAAAGTTATGACCTCACCCAATTTCTGCCTGTGCCAGCATCAATCGAGGAAGAGCCACTCATGCCAGGAAGTCTATATCTCCTGCATCTTCTACCAATGGCTGTGCAGAGTATATCCTGGCAAGGTGCATACACAATAGCAGCCTGACAGCCACCTGGCCCATGACCAGAGTACCATCGGGTGCACGGAGAGTGAAAACTGTGAGAGGAGGATATTCCTTCTTAAGCAACCATGCCAGCATATTTCCCGACCTATCACCCTCTCTGTGGAGACGTTGCTGATAATCCTTTCGGATATGGCAATTTAGCCTGTCCCAGACCATTGCCATTGCTCTATGTGCCATTGTCCACGCCATCTCATCTCCCAAGCGCCCCTGCTTCTGTCTCTGCAGCCCTGTGAGATGGGACTCTTTCTCACCCAGTTCCCTCTCCAGCTTTTCCTGATACCATATATTTTACCCAGGCTCGCCTCTCTGATGACCAGCTTCAATGTCCTCCATTCCACCCTGCACAAAACCGCTGTACCCCAATTGGAGTTAAAAAAATCCCTGAAGTGTATTCTGCATATCTATGGCATATTCACGTCCCCCAGAGATTCAGGTTGGAACCTCCATGAAGGAATTTCAGGATGACGTCCTCACACCCCATATTCCAAGAGTACCCAAAGATAGTGGGCCTGTAATTAAACACATCTAGAATCTCATATTGCCAGTGTGCATGTAACTGATAGGCATATCCAATCATTGCCATGTACAGTTACCCCCATGTGAGGCAGATTCATGTCTCTTACCAGCTGGTGTGGCCACGGCTCCCACCCACTTCCCCAGAAACCATTCCGTCACTCACTTCAAACCTCTGCAGTGTTCAATGGTGAGCCACCCATCTCCTCCTGCATCTCTTAGCAGGCACTGGAGGACGCAATTGATGAAACAGTATTGTCCAGCACTCTGGCCTCCGCCCTCTCCAACCGTTGAGACTCCAAGCAGATAGTGCCATCTGTCCAAACTATCACCCTTGCACCGGATTGTGTCCTCCTCCTGCGTCTGCTACATTTCCGCAGCTGCATTCCTTTTATTGCCTATTTCCTAGACGAAACACAGCTCTGCTCTGCAGACATAGCTTGCATTTGTGCTGAAGAAGGACCACCCATCAAGGATCACCTTCAACCTGGTGGGATAGAGCAACATATATTGCAAACCTTTGGCTGCCAGCTTCTGTTTTATACCACAGAACAATTGCCTCTGTAGCTGCACAGCCCTGGTGTATTCTGGGAAAAAACAGATGCTGATATTTCTACATTTTGGGTCCCGCCGTTTGCGGACCATCTTTAGAGGTTTGTCCCAGTCGCTGTAGTTAAAAATGTGCTCATTATTGTTCGAGGTGGAGCTCCAGGTGGCAGCGGTGGGGCCAAGGACCTAAATGTTATTTTGACTGTTAAAAAAGTTGGAAAGCCAGGTATTGGGGAGCGTTGATTTTATTGATTCTTCCAAAAATACTTTGGGTGGCCCTTTTTCTGCACCCTCCGGAACCCCACAAATCGGAGATTGCATCTATGCGTTCTCCCCTCTGCATCCTCAATCTTGGCCTCCAGCCTGATTGATAGGGCTTCAAGCGTATCCACTGTCTGCTTTAGCTGGGAGACTACTTCCCTGAGTTCGGCCACCTGTCCCTCCGTTTTCGTAGACCGCTCCGCCACTTTATGCAGGTCTTCTCTCAGTAAGTTCATGTTAACTGCTATTGCTTAAACTTTCACCTGAACTGCCAGGCTGGAAGCCTCAATGGCAGCCAATATCTGAGCTCCCGTTGGTTCTGGCTTAGTATCTGGGGTATCACCTCCTCCGCTGACTGTTGCTCACAGCCCATTTGAGGGCCAGTGTATTGATATATCTGCCTTTGCTGCATGGATCATGCTGCCTTATCTTTGCCTATGTTGTTATGCAACGCATTTATAGGCCTGTCTCACAAGGAGTACAACTATTGCCGATCTCAGTTCCTTGGCCATCCAAACGGTAGAGGTCCATGTGTCATAAGTGGTTGTAACTCGGGTCTCCAAATCTTTCAGTGGCAGGCTATGCCTGGGGGGTCTCCATCATGTCCGCTTTGGAATGGTGTAGGATCTATCCGCAAAAAGGCAATGCACCACTGCAGGCACTGCAATGGGGGAAAGCCTTAAACACACCAACTGGTGCTGTTTTCAAAACGACCCAGAACTGTACCTTAAAATTGTGCAGGCTTAGGATATTGGGTCCACTCGAACAGCAGCATCCACAGTGTTTCCTGTCTTGGCCAGGCCATCAAACCTCCAGGAGACACAGCTAGGCCACACACACTGCCACATAGACGATCCCGCGGGGGTGGACCATCCCCTTAACTCAAGTACAGTAGCAGCCTACACTTCGAGTCTCCTGGGGTCTCCTCTGAGGCAACTCAAGGCTCCACAGCCACTGCACACATACAGCACCCTGCCTTCTACAGGCCGGGGGGGTGGAGTCTGCAGCACCCCCAAACTGCAGACAGCACAAAGTTGTCCCAACTCAAAGCAGGGGGGGAACCAGAACCATGATGTCTCATTTCTCAGGGCAACGCAGTCCACGTGGGTCATTTACCCTGAGTGGGACAACACAGGTGCAACAATTTGTTTGGCGCCACACCAGATTCTCACCAACTGGTGGTAATTGAAGCCGACGGAGGTCCTATTGTCAGTAGGCCCTGCCAGCCATCAACTGCATACAAATGTAATTTAGTCAGGGCTGCAGCCAGGTCACTTCCATCACCATAGGAAAACACCAATGGCACGTCTCGCAGCCTGCAAGGCACTCTGTGCTTACTCCCCAGGGTGCTCATGCCCTGCATCGGTCTTCTGCCTCTGCGGCAGGGATTGCCCCCCTTCAGACTCCTCCCAGGTCAAAGGGAACACCTCGACTCTCTCTTTGGGCATCCAATCTCTCGCTCCATTTATTGCAGCTCCACTGCTGCAGCTCTTCAAATGGACTCCGATGTTGCCTTCCTGCAGGTGTCCCCACTCAAGTGCAGTGACCAAGGGGTATTCAAAGCAAGGGAGGGGTAGGATGCTGCAGGAGTTTATTTTGTGGGGCCCGAGCGAGCTCTCAGGGCTGCCGCTCGGCCATCTTGTTGACCATGCCCTGATAGAGTTACAATTTTTACTCAAGTCTTTTAATGTTGGGGAAAGGTCATACATTTGGCGGGGTGAGAATTACTGTTATAAATCCAGTACAACTAATAATGGGTAAAGACAAAACATTTGGGGTGGGGTGTATGTTTTATCATTCCATTTTTTAACTCCAGTCCTACTAACATTGAAGAAGGTGCATATATTATGTGGGGGGGGCGGATGTACTATTCTCACTCAAATACAACAAACACTGGGGGCTCTCCTATATAACTGGTAGGTGAAAAGTAACATTGTAACTTCATTGGCATTTTTTTAATGTTTGGAAATGTTTTTTTAAATATAAGGATAAAAAATAGGATTGAACAAAATAAATATAGCAAACATCTATTACAATATATAAAAAATCCAATGAAACAACAAAAGTCTTTCTGATTTCAAGGAGGGAAAAGGGGGAGGGCGGGCAGGGAGAAAATGACACTTATTGCAATAGAAGAAAACATGTCCTCATAGATAATACATTGATATAATTAGCTAAAAATTAGAAACAGCAGGGAGGTAACACATTCATTTAGGAAGAGGTGTAGCCCAGCGGCCATGGTGCCTGACTCCGGACTATGGGGTTCACAGTTCGATCCGCAGTGCCGGCGGCAGTTTAGCCGAGCACCATGTGACTCTGGGCAATAGCTTGCTTAATCTTCCGAAGGCCCCCCCTCGCCGAGACACCACTTCGGAGGTAGCTGTGCACTTTACAAATACTGGTATTTCATGTCAGACTCATTTCATTGTGCTTTGAAATTTTCAGACAAAGTACAGTTGGTAGGTGAAACATTATTGTTAGTATTATTGAAAAAGATGACAATGGTAAGCATGATAATTTAGTATTATGAGATGCAGAGCATTGAGAAAGGTAAATGGTATCTAATTTATGATGAGAGAAGTTGCATCCACCAAGCATTGTATGATAGGTTAGATTAACATTTCTATTTAAAAGAAATGTGTTGAAACGATAGTTCTAAACAAATATCAAGTAATTTACAGTTAGGGAAGGAGGGCTAAAACTCAGCAGTTAAAGTTCCTAAAAAGAGAGGGAAAATGTTAAAAGTATATGGTATATTAAATATTTTTTTCATTTGAGACCGAACTTTATGTTAAAATGAAAGGGTGTTAGGACATCTAAACAGAATATGCTGTTGAGAAACTAACAAGACCAGCATTGAGACGCCGTACAAGTAGCACATTTGAAACATAGGGCATCTTTATGATGCCGCGTGGTCAGACTGCAGACCACTATTGCGGTGGTCAAGAGACCACCCATTAGGCAGTCGGTGCTCTGACAGCAGCATTATGATGTGACCTCCATGACAGTGGCTGGAAACTGCTGCATAACACAATGGTTTGTGCTGCGGCCGTTGAAAAGAGCTGCAGCACAAGCCCCTGTGGTATGGAGTACCTCCGGTACCTCCGTGCACTGTGTGTTATATTCCATGTGTTGCATGGTACACTATGCATTGAGGTGTGTGGGAGCACCACATGTGCCCCAAGGAGCACTTCACTGTGGACCACGAGGAGAAAGAATCCTGTTGTGGGCCCCCAAAACCCGTTTTCGACAGCCTTATCATGGCAGTCTATCCAACATGCAAGGGCTTTTGGAAAGGGCTGTCGGTCAGTTGGACCATCACCTACAGCATATGGGTGGTGGTCCGACTGTCATCAAAATCAGTCCCATTGTGTGGGGGTAAAGTCAAGTCTTTGGTAAAGAAAAACCTGAGTCTGAGTAACACTAGCTGTTCTAGAGATTTTATAAATATGTGACCAAATTCGTTTTCAGAAGGAAATATTCCCGGTAAACCCAAGGTCTTTTTCCCAAAGGAGTTCAGGTTTGAACTTGGTTTGAGAAAAAGTTGAGGATGAAATAGTTTTCTAAATCACAGATGCATTAGGGGAAGCAGAGAGAAGTTTGGTAAGGTCATATGGAAAGTGTGGTGTCTTGTAAAGTAAAACAGAAAACCGCTTCCAAGACAGAATTAATAAGAAGCTACAAACTGGTATGGAAAGAAAGCGGGCACTGGAAAGTATGTTGATATTGGAAAAAGGATATAGGGGCATCCTTTTTTAATAATTGTGCAACCCTTGTCATACCTTAAGACCTCCAAGAATGCCACAAAATTGGTCTATTATTAATTTGAATAAATGTAATATGCCATATGGACTCATTGAAGAAAATAGAACGTGTTAACTTAACAGTAACTTTACCAATTAGGTTTTATGTTTAAAGAGTGGATATAATAATAGAGGTTTTAGAAGAAAAAGAGAGAACCTTTTTTGGAGTCAAGGGATGAAGGAGAGCTTTCTCCACATCAAACCATGAAGGAGAAAGGATGAGGTGAATTTAGAAATCCAAAAGGAGGCCTAACGTAGATGAAAAGCTTTATGGTAGCGATTAAAATTTGGGAAATTGAACCCTTCTTCAAGTTTTCATTTTTGAAATATTGAGAGAGACTCTTGCTTTCTTATCATGCCACAAGTATCAGAGGTAAAACACAATTTTCACGGAATCAAGATGGCCACACCAAGACAAAAATAAAGGATTCTAAGCAGAAGGTATCTTCTCAATTTTATTAACCAGAACTTTAAAGTTAATTGAAATGGACTTATGAATTGATTTTGTAAATCCCATACCAAGATATTTAATTTTAGAAAATGACTTCCACTGAAAACGATACTTGTAGGTGTATTTGTTGAGGGGAAGAATTGCAGTTTTATCTTTGTTGATTTTATAACCTGAAATGTCAGACAAGAGGGCTATTTCGTTAAGTAGTGCAGGTAAGGATGTTTCTGGGGAAGGAAGTAAGAGGAGAGGAGATCATAAGATGATAGATTTAAATGGTGATCGTCTTATCGACAAACAGATATGGATGAATTAAGGTGTATACAAGAAAGGAAAGGTTTGAGAGCACGGCTGAAAAATAAAGGGGAAAGAAGACGACCTTGTCAAACACCTCACTGTTGGAGAAAATATGAAGAAACTACACCATTAAGAAGGACAGATGTGCTTGGGGCTTGACACAGAAGAGGGATTAGAGCAATAATTCTAGGGCCAGAACTGATTGATCCTATCAAATGCTTTCTCTGCGTCTATTGTGATTGCATCAAGAGGGTTTTGAGGAGAGGAGATTTACTAAGTACATTAAGGAATAATCTAGTGCTAATCTACCTTTTATAAATCTGGATTACTCCTTTCCAATAAGATGCAGAAGAAAAGATAAATCGATTGCTAAGAGTTTAACAAAAATAATATTGAATACTACAATATCTAAATAAAAAACATATCATTGATAATGTTGTAAAAAAACTGTGTAGTGATCCGTCCCATTGAACTCTCAATATATCTGTATTCGACTTAACAAACAATGGAGCTTATGCCTACATCCAACAAATGCTAAGAATATGAAAGAGTTCACCATTTATACAATAAGACAACAGATAAGCACCAACAATGCATTCTTATTGTCATATATTTCAGATTTTACACTTGAATGTGAAGTCAATGTTCCTCTTGGTGAAGGAAGTCTATCCTCACATGCAGAAGCGTGGGTAAGTATCACTAAGCCTGAGAAATGATGGGGTGAATACATCTAGGAGTAAAAGTGCTGCTGGGGCCAAGAGTGAAAGTGGGAACTAATATCTTCAAAAATTATAGAGGGGCATATTAAAATGAACTGGGAGTACTAATGCTAGAGAGGCATATTAAAATGAACTGGGTGTGCTAATGCTAGAGAGGCATATTAAAATGAACTGTGAGTGTTATAGAGTTGGCATAGCTGGAAACGGACCTTTGGAGCTGGTGCCCTTAGGTGGTTGAGTGGAAATAAGGAGGATCAGGAAAGAGGGGAGTTAAAAGGAGGATGCAGAAGTATATGGTAAATGATCAGGAAAGAGATATGGGAAAGAGAAAGTGAGATGGAGAGTGAAAAATAATTGAGAGGAATTGAAATGTCAATGAGATGATGTGGAACAAATCAATATATGTGACGGAGAGATCAAGCATGGCATTGAGAGAGCAAAGCAATAAACAAAGAGAGAGGAAAAGAAATTCCAAAAAGGACTCAGTACATATTTACCAAATAAATATATAGACTATTCAAAGCACCTTTAGAGGTCAGTGTTAGTCATAAGGGCTACCCAAGAAACATTTTGATAAAGAGAAGGGAAATAAATGTTTCCTTTTAACTCAACAATTGAATGTCTATTTGTTTTGCCATCTCCTCACAAAGATCCTGTGTCCATTTCTCTTTCAGGGGTGGATCCATAGTCCTGACGTCATCCGTAGTTGGCTTTGCAAGTATTCCTGTAAGTAAAGTTTGTAAGTGTTACAATAGGGATGTTCAACTATTTCACCGTTTTTTCATTGATTTTCCTCGAACCGGACTACCTGACTTGAGGGTAAATCATGCACAACAGCACTTGTCTCTGCATCATCCTTTTGATCCCCAGTCTACCCATCTCCATACAATAACCATAATAAATATTGGAGTTTCAGTGCCATTGCATCATATTTCCTTGCTGAATATTGTCAAAAGCTATCTCCAAATAATGTAAAAGACAATGATAAGTTTGTTTACCTCCAAAGGGCAAGGAATCTAAAGCTCAGCCCCCTTGTACACTCAATTCACATAACACACTAAAGGTTGCCGACACACCTCTCTATCCAGAAAATGTATGCTAGAGGTACATGCCAGATGTTTAAAGATAAGAAAACCTTTCAAAATAGTTAATCCTGATTCCTCGACTGCCACTGCCACTTTTATCCTAAATGTTGGAATTCTCATATCATATAACATGCAATATACACTATGACACCGTCAGTCTACTTCCATTATTCCATTCACAAAATAATTGCAGTGGTTTATGATTTCCCTTGTAATTTCACATAAAACATAATTTTAACCATTGTCTTCCCACTTACACACACAAATATTTTATTTGCCACCCTTTCCATAAAAATGAGACCCATATCATGGGGCTGTTCTCCCATGCAAATATCGCAATATTAGCCCATATTCCCTAGCCTTTACATCATGAGCCTGCAAAGAGGCCCTCTACAGTGTCAGAGCCTAACCTTAAAGATAACACACAAAGATATCGTAAGAGCAACCATTCTGATGAGAATTACCAGGGCCAGTCATTGTTCTGACTTGCGTTGTAATGGCATGCGATGTAACAATGTGGTCGTTGTAAAGACTGCATTGTAATGGCATGCGTTGTCTCGCATGCGCAGTAATTGCTGTTTACCCAATGAACACAACTGAAGGCACAGTGCTTACAGTTGTCCAGTAAATCAACCAATTCTCCAAGAATGGAGTTTGGAGTCAGCGAGCTGTGTCTTTTAGACAAAGTGAATGCAGCCATCTCGGCTGAAAGATGCAAAATCATCATCTTGGGGATTGATCCCAAATTGTCAGAAATGCAGGGAAAAAGGTTGGTACCAAAAGCAGATGGCCATCCGTTCGAGCATCATTTTGTTAAAGACATTTCTGCTTATGCGCAAGCATTTACTTCATTGGAAAAGGCACGGCAGAACCTGAAAAACATTTTTCCCTCATGTTTTTCAAAGAGCCAGTTGAGGTAGATATTGCTCTTCCATCCTAGATCAGCAGAGATTATGATCCCCTTCATTTGATGCCCCAGGGCAGGTCATAATGCAGATTTTAGTGACAGGCCAGGGTATTCATGGTTCTTTCCTCTACCTGGAAGTCAATACAAGGGAAGGTTTCAATGGGCAGAGGAAGAGCTTGTGCCAATCCAGGTCTTATCATTTGAAATCTTCTTTCCACATGAAAGTTGGGCAGAAGTCTCCCTCTCATTTGCCACAATGGGAGGCTCATCACATCAGACCTATGCTTTCCACACACTATTCAAGGGTATAAATTAGAATTTTACTTTCTCTCAGTACAATTAAATCATCCCTGCCCCATGGTCTTAGTGTTCTGGAAAAAGATTTGCAAGTTGCATCAAAAGAGGCAATTCAAGAAATCTACTCCCAAAGGTTTCCAAAGCAATCTTTTCTTGATCAGAAAGGTGGATGAAGGCTATCTGTCAGCCATAAATGTAAAACATTTATACAAATTGGAGCTTTACTGGCATCTTAAAAAAAAGGGATACATTCTTTAGAGATTTTCTCCAAATAGGGGTCTGGATGGTGAAGATAGATCTAAAGGATGCTGATCCATCAATTCCAATTCATAAGTTATACACGTATTATCTTCAGTTTATGTGAACAATGAAGGACATTCCAGCTATAATCACTTCCTTTCAGTCTGTATCCAGCCCTTTGGTGTTTCACCAAGATCCTGAAACCAGTGGTTGAACTTTTGAGATTGAACTGGATGAGACTAATAATTTACCATAAAGACTCATTACCAATTCCAAAAGCCTTTTTTTCTCTTCAATTAAATGGAAATTCTCACTTCTCTAGAGCTAGGGCTTTGTGATAAATCAGAAGAAATCAATTTTGATTTCATCCCAAATGATTGAACTTCCTAGTTTGATTATAGACCCCAGGAAATCAGCCCTTTTGCCCACAAAAGAAAACCGAGCTAATAACAAAAAGAGATTTGGAACATTCTCAATCTAGGCAAGGTTTCCCTTTGATGATTAGCAAGGGTAATAGATTATTTATCAGCATCTCTACTTCCATTCATTATCAGATACTTCAATGTCTAAAAGCCCTTCATCTATGCAAAGCACCCCATTGTTCAGCATTAATTTCCCCTTTCCTAGAGGCTAAGCAGTAGTTGGAGTTGTGGCTCTCTCAGCTGAAAACTGGGAATGGAAAATCCATTTTTGGCTGGGCCTCAGATATCATGTTAGAGTCAGATGCTGCAGAACAAGTTTGGGTGCTAGTGATAGTAACAGGAGGAAAATCGAGTCTAGAGGAATAACAATATCACATAAAGTGCTTAAAATGTCTTCACAGTCAAAAGCCTAACTCCACGAGCCATGTATAAGAAGAGCTACCAGGTTGGGTCCCTGCCTACAGACCTGATGTTGGCCTCAGTGGTCGTCATCCAGAAAGCAAGGTAAACTAACGACGAGATGTGACTCCTATCGCCAAATCTCCCAGTTCACCACCAAAGCAAAAATTCTTGCCAAAGTATCGGCCAACTGCTTGATCCCTGTCATCTGTAAACTTGTGCACCCAGACCAATCAGGCTTTATGCCTGGCTGCAACACGGCCCTCAATCTTAGAAGACTGCATGAGGTGGTGGGAAGAATTCACACCATCCAAGAGGATGCAGCATTGCTGTCACTAGACGCCAAAATGTCTTTCAATACTATTGAGTGGCTGTCCCTATTTGCTCTATTTATTTATTTATTTTTTGCATTTGTATGGCGCACAGCTACCCAAAAAGGGTTTCCCGGCGCCGATGAATTATCGATGCACAGAAGTAGGGGAAAAAGGGGCATTATATTTTATTTCTGGAAGAGCCAGGTCTTTATGTTCTTTCTGAATCTAGCATAATTTTCTTCCTTGCGAATATGGGGGGGAAGTTTGTTCCAAAGAGAGGGCCCTAGGACAGAGAAGGATCTACCTCCCATTCTTGCTAGTTTGAATCTCGGGATCGCAAATTATGCTGTGGTCTGGGAACGCAGTTCTCTTCCCGGGATGTATGGGGTTGCTAGGGATTGCAGATACTTTGGAGCGGTGCCGGATTTGATCCTAAACATGTAGCTCAGGGCTTTGAACCTGATGCGGTTTTCTACCCTGAGCCAATGTAGGTCATTCAGATGTTTCGACACACTGGCAGTTTTTGGAATCTTGCAAAGTAATCTTGCGGCCGAGTTTTGGACCAATTGTAGCCGTTTGATGACAGCTTAATTTGAGCCCAAATAGAGAATGTTGCCGTAGTCAAGACGGGATGTGATGAGTGCGTTGACTACGGTCTTTTGAGTTGCAAGGGGCAGCATCCATAGGATTTTTTCAGCCATTTCAAGATGGTGAAACACAGGCCTACCACTTTATTTGCTTGTTGTTTCATCGATAGGGCATTGTCGATGGTGACCCCCAGATTTCTAATGTGGGTAGCAGGGGTGGGGATGATGCCTAGCTCGGAGGACCAATGAACGGAGTTCCATAGGTCTTTGTTTTTCCCCAAGAGGAGGACTTCAGTTTTGTCACCGTTTAGCTTCAGCTGGTTAGAAGACATCCTCTAATGTATGGGATTCGGCCTGTACTTTATAAGATAGGTTAGGTTACTGTACATCGCACAGACAGCCCAGGTAGAAGTCAATCAACATACTTCCTGAAAATTCTATCTAGAGAGGGGGACTAGTCAGGGTTGCCCCCTGTCGCCCCTCCTGTTTGCCCTGATATTAGAGCCTTTAGCGACATAGGTTAGACGTGACCCCATGATCAGGGGCTGAAATGGACAGATCAGCATGAGGATAAAATTTCCCTCTATGCTGACGACGGTCTTTCATATGTTGGAGCTCCATCAGCCTCAATCCATAGGATCCAACACATTTTCACAATTTTTAGTGCTCACTCAGGGTAAACTATTAATTGGACAAAACTGTGCAGTATATGCTTCAAGATCCGTTGCCAGCGGATACCCAGGGACTCTAACATCACAGTCGCCACTGAGGGATTTTGTTACCTTGGTATATATGTAACCCAACATCAGACCCAATACTATTCAATCAATCGTAAAGCCCCGCTGACGTCCTTGCTAAATGGAATATTGCTCAGGTATGGGGGACTGGGTATTTGCCTACACATCAGTAATGGGCTAACAACATGGACAGTGTGGGGTTCGCAGAGAAGGATGTATTCAAACACAGGGACTTCACAAGAAATGGGATCACAAGTGGGCTAAATGGAATGTAGAGCGTAGTGAAATATGTGTATCTCCACCAGAGGAACTGCATAGAGCTGATGTGGACATTGATCTTACTCCAACTTAGGGTGGTACAGAGACTATGTTTAAGTTGCAGGAAATGGCTATTCGTCCCTCTACCACTGTATTTCCTTACTATGTGGCCTCATGGTCGTTCACTGTACTACCACAATTGTTTAATAAAAAGAGAATTAAAAAAAGGCCTAGCTCCAACCAAAATACATAGTTTAACTCCACATGAACAATATCCTGCAGTCTGATTGTAAAGAGGACCCCGCCCCTTATGAGGGCTGTGACCCGAAACCCGTAACCTCCCCTCCCTTACCTTTTTTACCCCAGCACAACTGCAATGACCAGCTCCGACAATCTCTACCCTGGAAGAAGGCAAAAAAAAGGGTTAATTTGGCAGCCCTGGATCTGACATCATCAGAAGGGGGCGGACTGAACCGTAGCTCAGGCCAACCAGGTGACAGGAGGGAGAACAAGGGGAATGTCACAGGACCTGGGGGTGAAACCTGGAAGGAACACCCGGGAGATGCTGAGGAACAGAGCGGGACAGCGGGAGAACGCCAAAGAGAGGAAGCCCCTTTCCCCGCAACAGACCCAGAGCCCAGCGGGAGTGGGGAAAGGTGTGCCGAAGAGGAGACGCCTTTGTCAAAGGTGGAGACGGGGGACAAAGCTCCAGAGGTCTGGGGTGAAGAGTGGTGGTCACCCCGGGAGTGAAGACGTTGCGGCAACTCAGGAGGGGGAACAACCTTCATAACGCAACTTTTAGCACGCAGTGCTATTACAACGCAGACTTTAAAACGAAAACCATTACAACGCATTACACTGGGGGGCGCTCTAGGATAGGGAACAGTTTTAATTTACTATCCAACACCTTCCCTAGTGTCCACGGAGACTGGTGTTGGAATAGTAAATTAAAATATTCACTATCCAGCACCCCCCAGTGTAATGTGTTGTAATGGAATGCGTTTTAAAACTTGCGTTGTTACAGCATGCATGGTAAAAGCATGCATTGTAACAATGTACATCCCTCAGGAGAGTTGCAGCTTACTCAGTATGTGGACCGGGAGGGGAGTGAGCAAAAGGCCCATAGGGGTTCTGCGAGGCAGAGTCTAACTGGGTGGAGAAGGGGTGTGGGAAGGAAACCTAAGAACGTCTTGTTTGTTTGCTTTTGTTTTCCTTTTATTCTTTGATCGTTTTGGTTGGGATTATTTTCTATTTGTGCTCTGCTAGTCTGTGCTGCAACAGACTGCATCAGTGACAGGGGCATATAGAAAGTCTATAATGCGTGGGCTACTAAGTAAAGCAGAGAGAGATATAGTCTCTGATAAACCACACTTGTTATCTTTTCTGTGCACATTTCCCCTCTGTTCTAATCTCCCTCAGAGGACCACCATAACTAAAAGAGAGGGAAAAGAGAGCACCTAATCATCTTTGAGATTCCTATCCTACACCCAAGCTTCTCGTATAGTATTACTTACCGCTGTCTTCCTGTCTTCTTCTCCGAGATACTGGGACACCACCGAAGAGAGACGAACCCAAAGAGAAAAGGGGAGAAGAGAGGCAGACAAGAAGAATGAAGAGCTGAATACATTTTCAACCGGTTACCCACACAGAACTCTCTAACCTTTCATTTAACCCTTTCGACGCTGATGACGAGCTCAGCTCGTCATCACCCACGGGAGTCGTGTGCTGATGACGAGCTGAGCTCGTCATGCAAACAGCAAAATGGTAATTCCCAGCACACAGCGGGAAAACGCCTAGCAGCCAAGAGGTTAATAAACCTCCAAGATTGAGAAACACAACAAGCCTCCTAGATTTAATTTTCACCCATCCCTCCCACACCGATAGATCAGCAAATTAGCAGGAGTAAGACCAAAGAGACTAGCAGATTTACCAAAAACCTTCGGCTCAGGTTGTCTCACAACAGCGGTGATTGGCCTCTACATCTCAAAGTTTTCCACAAAATTCTCCATAGATGTGGAACTCTTCAGATAGATTTTTATTGCATCATGTCTCAATCTCAAGCTTCCATGCTTCTTCAGCTGGAGGCATGATATAGAAGCGGAAGCAGTGGATGCTTTTCTGCAACCATGGCAATCCATTCTAGCATATGCTTTCCATCCATCTGCCATGATTCTGAGTAACCTACTTTATTTCAGAAGGGACTTAGGGGCATATTACCAAGCAATAGCGATAATTATCGCTATTGCTTGGTTAGAGACAAATATTTACCGCAGCGCTGCGGCGATTTCTACAGCAAATAAACCTTGGTATTACCAAGGTTTAACGCAAATGCGGTAAAAATCGCGGCAAAGCATGAATATCGCTGAAAAGTCAGCGATATTCATGCATTACCGAGCTAATGCTCTTAGCCATGTTATCCACCTCCCATTGGATAACATAGCTAAGAACTGCTCAGGGGCAGGTGTTAGCTTTTGGAGATATTCCCGCTTAGCGCGAATATCTCCAAAAGTTGGTAATAGGAGATAGCGATGTTAGCGACTGTTTTCAGTCACTAACATCTTGGCACGCCCACTTTGCATCTCATTAGTGATAAATATCACTGACATGCAAAGTGGGGCCCAAGATGGTCGCTATCTCCTACTAGCTGTCGCTAACTAGTGTTAGCGGCAGCTAGGTAATAGGGAGATAATTTTATCTCCGCTTTCTTGGCTTTTAAAGCCAAAAAAGTGGAGATAAACCCCCTTGATAATATGCCCCTTAGCCTCCACAGTGTTGATAACACAACTTTTGCTCTTCCAGGTATGGTATTCTTAACTGCTAGAACACTTTAGACTTCCCAAGACTCCTCTTTTGTCTCCTTCTATTAGATTCCCCGCTCAAACTCATTAGTTGGTTCCCTAGGGCCATCTTCTTCTCACAGTTTGGAAGATTTCAGGTCATTCAGGCATATCCTGGGCTCCTTCCACTCAATCAAATTAAAAATATGTCTTGGTTAGCTGAAGTGTAGAAAGGAACATTGATCTGATGTCCGGGCTTTAGATATAGAGAAAAAAAAAAATTCTCTTCAAGGTGTTACATTCTACGTCATGAGACACACTAAAACAAATTCCTCTACCATTTTTAATCCTGCTTTCCAACATTGTTCACAATTATGTTTTGTTTCATGTCTTCGCTGTTATGAAGCTCAAATTGTTTATTTGCCACAAATAAGAGGGAGTTTGCTGCTCTGCAGAGATGATTATACTGTAGTCTTCTTACTGATTGGTGTTTGTTTCTTTAAGTCACTGGCATTCTACACCGCTAACCTAACTTTACACATTTATGTAGAAAATAGTAATGAGCTTCACATCCATGTCTCCTCTTGGCTGCCAATGACAAGGGTAACTCGTCATGGACTTTCCATTGATTTCAATGGAAATTAAAGGAGAATTCAAATAATGCCTTAGCAGTAAAGGGGTTAATAGAATTGAAACCTGTCTGTCTCTTTAGTGGGAGAGATTGCCATTATTTGCAAAGTTGTTAGCTGTCCAAGGTGAAGAGCCTGCACTGAGTATCTACCGGCATGAAAACAGGGGAAACATCCATTACAACACAGTCATTACATCACACTGCTTTTACAACGCAGCTTTTACAACACAACTACCTTTACATCGCTTGCCATTATAGCGCATGCCATTACAATACATGTCACTACAACGCATGCCATTACAACGCATACCATAACAATGCATGTCATTACAATGCACTATAAGGTAAGTAACGGAGATTTTTTAGTTTTAGGGTGGGCATGGGTTTTGGGGTGGATCGGAATAGTAATTTTACCCATACGCTAGCTAACACTTTCCCTACTGTTGCACTCACTGGAGTTGGAATAGTATTTTTTACCCCTGCACTATCCACCACGTACCCTACTGTTAAACTCACTTGAGTGGGAATAGTCATGTTCACCCCCACACTATCCAACACTTACACTACTTTTGCCCTAAAAGTATTACGAGTTGGAATGGTATGCATTGTAATGGTATGCGTTGTAATAGTAGTTTAAAAAAATTTGTTGTAATGGCATGCGTTGTAAAATTATTCGATGTAATGGTAGTTGAGATGTAAAAACTGTGTTGTAAAAGCATGTGTTGTAAATGTTTGCATTGTAACGTCATATATTCCAAATCAGTAGGCAGTGCCTCCTAGGAAGGGCCGGGTACCCCTAGTGGTACTTGCACAATGCCCTGTTGTATTGAGGCACTTTCAAAGTGAAAGAAGTAGAATTCCGCTGTACCATGCAGGCCTCCCACCCTTCTACTATTGTGCACTATTGAAAGCTCATGTAAATAAAGCTTTGCTGTTTATTATCCGGTGAACTATGTTTAGAAATCTTAGCACTTGGTACATCCAGACCAGTGCAAGGAACTAAGTAGTTGCAGTCTGTTTACAGTATATGTATAAAGAGGTCAACTTGCTCATGGTTCCTTATCTTTGTTTCTCAGACTATTGGTCCCTACAGTGTCAGTAAAACAGCTTTGAATGGCTTAACCAAGGTCCTGGCCCCAGCTTTAGCACCCATGAATATTCGTCTGAACGCCCTGGCACCTGGCCTTATCAGGACAGAATACAGCAAATGTGTAAGTATAAATGAAAAACAAGCTTTGGCATAGCCAATAGGTCTCGATTTTGGGACCTTATAAGTGTCTAGACATGCAGCCCATTATCCAGTGTGCTGCAACCGCATTTGTGATCTGGCAATATCAGGTGCGCAGAAGAATAGAAAGGCCAGTTTCAGCCAAGTGCCACCTGTGACTCGCATAATGCCAATGCAGTGACAGTCCAGATGTTCCCTTTCAGTTTCGAACACCATCACATCGAGCAGGAAAGCATGTTCATAGCATGTAGCAGGAGAGGACGGGTCAACACAAAATCTTGCAGGGTAGTTGCAAGAGGCTCCAAAGTGACTCTAGATGATTTCAGCAGAGAAAGGAGGCACATCGGGCCAGGATACCTCTAAAACAACACCCATCCCAGTTTCCACATTCATGAAGGAGGTATTACGTGCGACTCACGTAATGATGCATTGACCATCTTTGTTAAGCTTGCTGTCACTAGTCTGTGTTTCCAGGGTATGGCATAAAAAGGCCAGGGCTTGAAAACAGAGCCCCATAACGACCCATTTCGGTGCTCAGTACCGGCAGGGCACGGCCCACTTAAAGCCCTGGTAGGGAACATCTTGCTTTTAAAAGATCAGCATTGTGGTATCATGTGCTACAATCACACTAAATAGAACCACACTAAATAGAACCACACATGCCACTGCTCCCAGCAAGTTCAGCACCTGCACATAGCCAGCCACTTCCTGAATAGCCATTGTTAATGTGATTTATTCTGCAGGGCAGGCCTTTGCACCCAGGGAGTTTTCCCTTCAATTATCTGAGAAAACTTGCAGCGAGCTCAGTCGCCTATGGTTTTAATGACTGCCACCAAGGCTTGCGCAGTTCATAATGTGTCTAATGCAGCGCAATCCCCAAGCTCGCCTTGAGAGTACACAGCCAATCCTCTCGCAAGCCTGAAACTGATACTGGGCATGCGCCACAGCCTCGCGCCTGTGCTTCCTTTTAATCCCTGGAACGTGGCCTTTACAAACAGTGGATCGGCGCTTAAAGAACCCCGGAAATAAAATAACCTATTTTTACAGAGCAAGTGGGACTTCTTTGTCTGAGCTGAAAGGTACCTAACAATTATCTTAGCCCAGTTGCTCCAGAAAACGACAAATATATTTCAATTATTTTGTCACAGCTGAGACAAGAGAAACAAGCCCACACAAAAATACAAGCACGGCCGCTAAATTGAAAGCGACCATGCTGTGTTTAATTAGTAACCTGATCCACGACGCGACAAGGAATGCAGCTGCCACCCCGCGTGCTGCTGCTCGCTCCTGAGAGCAAAACGCTGTGGGAGTGAACCTTGGGAGAAGAGGTGGGACATGCACCCGCCTTTGGCAATTTGCGTGCTTTCATTATTGAAAGGCACACGCAAAGGCCAATCGAATGTGTGGGAGCAGTCAGACCCACATGGAGAAGTTTTGAGCACTTTTGAGCGCTCGCAAGAAGCCTCCCATAGAGCAGCACATGTGCGCTGCGCTCGCCCTAATGAACAGTGACTATACAGGGACTGGGCATGCAGGTTGGCATGAAGAAGAAGGTTATTAGTAAAGCAAAATTTGTAAGGGTACATATTACTGTCTTATTTTTAAATTATGTTACATTTTGTTGGCAATGAATGATTTTTCTGTAGGACTTATGATTTGTGCTTCAGGGCTAATAACAAGTGACATCTATCTGGCCATGCTTGTGGCACATGCACAACCTAGAATATATACTTTTACCCTGAAGGTGCCATCATAACTATATGCTTTGAAACCAATTAGGGTAGTGGGAATGAATGCATTAGTTTTATGTTAAACTGTTTGAGTAATTAAAATCAATATAGTAAAAAGGATAATTTACCCATTGCCTCACCACCCATGAGATTTTGAAATAGTGACAACAGGTCAGTAAGTCAACAGCAATTGATTGCTCGGTTCATATTAGTGCCATCCTCTTCCCCTTTAAAATTAGATAATCAGTTTTTCTCGTGGGGGTAGGGAGGGGAGGGGAGTACCCTTCTTAAAGTTACAACCAAAGGATGGTTTCTTAGATCATGTTCCTTATAGCCCCTGGGTCTGTTTTGGTATGTCTAATCAGTTCTGTTCGGCTATCACAGCACTTATGTATCGTACAAAGCGGCTTGAGAGCTCGCACAATTCACCTTTGAAGCAGCAGTTGATGGCACTCCTGCAGGATCTTATATTTAAAATTCGAATTATTGGCCGGAGCCACATTACCTCGGTGGAATTAAGCTCTCACAAATGCAGATCACACAAATCAGAGTCACTTCTGCTTTTTGCATTTTGTATGTTTTATCGTTTCATCGTCTGAACCAATAGTTTCTCAATGGCAGCAAACCAAACGGCAATCTCATGAGATGGATTTTTGCTCTCATTAAGCGAGTCGAGCCCAAATATGTAGGCAGGCAACCAGGGAAGTGTAGTTCTGATGCCCAGCTGCCATCTTTTTACCATTTCTTTTACCTTCACTCCCCTTACCCTACTCTATGTATCTCTCTTTGTCCCTTACTCTCCTTCCATATGTCCATCCTCACTCCCCTTCTGTCACTCCTCCTCCTTTACTTTCTTTTCCATACTGCTCTTTCCATAATTTTTAATTTCCCTTAACTCACTACCCTACCTTTAGACACCTTGGGGCAGATTTACAAGCCCCTTACACCTGTTTTGCGCTGCTGTTGCGTCACTTTTGTGACGCAGCGGCGGTGCAAAAGATGCGCCATGGGGCAGGCTATTTCCAACGTGACGCATCTGGTTCTGTCATGGCCCTGCCCGTTCTTCAGAACGTCAGCGCAGGCGTGAAATCAGCGCCGCGCAGGCGTGCCGGGTGGGCCATTACGGAACCGCTCCGTCACCAGCGCAGCCCACCCAAGGGCTATGACGGAGCGGTTCCGTCATAAGCGTGGGAGGGGTTAAAGGACGGTTGTACATCAAAGAGCCGACGTCCATCTTATATCAAGAGAGCTGAAAGCATGCACACATTCGACCACAATTGTACAACACATGGTATAGTTAGGAATTTGCATTTTAAAAACCTTTGAAATTCACTGAAAAAAACATAGGTTTAACACATGTTATAGTTAGGAATTAGCATTTAAAAAACCTTACAAATTCACTGAAAAAACCATAGGTTTCACACACGTTATAGTTAGGAAGTAGCATTTACAAAACCTTTGAAATTTACTAGAAAAAACGTGGGTTTCACACATGTTATAGTTAGCTGGACATTTCACTCATATAAAACCATTGAAATTCCCCCGTTATAGTTAGTTCAGCTAACTATAACTCGCGTGTCCGCAATGCACTGCTGATAACGTCACATATTACATCACTCATGACATGGTCAGTGACATCACTCATGACATCACTGATGACATCTCAAATGCCATCACTGATGACATCACTGATGACATCATCCTTGTGGAAGAGTGGCAGACCTTTGCTCACCCTAATATAACCTTTATTAACCACATTCAAAAATAGAAAATAACATTTTTGATACAATAGACATACTAATGCCACTTACAACACACCTATTTAGTAATTCTAAGATCTATACACACATCCACTCATTCATCAACAGACATATACAGTCACTCATAAATGTACTCATTCATCATATGTACTCATACACTGATACATCCTGATCATCCTGTTACACACCGACACTCATCCATAGAGTTACTCACACATAACTCATATGTACTAGTTTAAAACATATGTACTTACTCACAAATACACTATTAAGACAGTCATTCATTCACTAACACACCCATATATACACTCACCCACCCATACAGAAAAAAAACAAATAATAACCTATATAACTACTCACCACACACACTCGTCCACCCATACAGTCCTGCACATAAGCTGCCTTCAACACATACAAGCAGAAAGTCACTCATTCATGCATCTATGCACTATGTAAGACCTCCCAACGAAGCATACAGACACTCAAACACTCAGACACCTACTGATAATAAAACAAATAATAACCTATATAGACACTCATGTAACACTCATATAGCTACTCACCAACACATGCAGCCACTTATACAGAAAGTGAGAGACTGATACAGAAATGTATATATTTAAACATTGCTCACTAACCCATGTATTCATTAAGATATACTTAATCAGTCAGTTTACAATCTATTTTTCACCAAAAAAGCAGCCATTTATACACGTATATACCCATTTCTTCTTCCATCAACCTTGAGATATACATATATAAAACATATTTAATTTTCAGAAAAACACCCATTCACTGGATGATTTCATCAGTGATGTCATCAGTGATGTAATTTGAGATGTCATCAGTGATGTCATGAGTGATGTCACTGACCATGTCATGAGTGATGTAATATGTGACGTCATCAGCAGTGCATTGCGGGCGCGCGAGTTATAGTTAGCTGAACTAACTATAACGGGGGAATTTCAATGGTTTTATATGAATGAAATGTCCAGCTAACTATAACATGTGTGAAACCTACGTTTTTTTCAGTGAATTTCAAAGGTTTTGTAAATGCTACTTCCTAACTATACCGTGTGTAAAACCTACGTTTTTTTCAGTGATTATATATATATATATACCTTCAAAAATCTATTAGCCTGTGTATATCATTGTATGTAGATGATTTTCTGTATATGATGTGTGCTTCTTTGTATGGCAATACATATATGTATCTAGATTTGATATGATGTGAACCAAACTGAGATGTTGTACTGTACTGTTGTATGGAAAAATATGATACATCAAAACATCAATGGAAAAATAGATAGAAACACATCCCATAGAAAATGCAAACACCAGTCTGCATTAATAAAAATCAGCTACTTTTATTATAAAAAAACCAGTGAAGAGCAAACAATGCCACATTTGAATGCCATCGCAAACCTCCTTTAGCCAGAGGAAGTGGCCTTTTAAGGATACAGTGGAGCTCTGCTCCTATCTCCAGGAATAACACTGTGAGAAACCAGGGCTTTTTTCAGTGCCCCTTATTTTATTGCCCTTTTGACTGATAGATGCAGACTTTCTGACTCTGACTGTGCCATGCCTCTCATAACTATGCCCAGGATCCGTGGTCTGTGTAAATGTACATGATAATTAGGTGTAATTACAATTGGTACTGACAACCTACCTGTAAGTCCTTGTAAGTCATTATTTTAATTCCTCTCTCAATGGCAGTATCACAACTTCTTACTTGGTGCATCTTTAAAGGGATGAGCATCTGAAGAAGTATGTTGTCAAATAATTCTGATGCTAGCCTTGCCGAGGAAAGTCCCGTTTACTAAGGAACACAAATATTGGTTGCCACTTTAGTGTCCCATGCCTGAGTTTCTACTTGTCAATTTTACTCATTACTCTACAAAACACAGTATTATTCAAATGGGTTTAGGGTATGTATTAATTCATAAAAATATTATGAATCAATAATACATCATATGGTGTTTAGGTGTAAGAGAGATCATGATCACCTTCCTATGGTTAATTACTAATTAATGCACTAGGTAAGTAAAACATTATTTGGAGTGAGAACTTTCTAGTGTATAGAGTACTCTATTTGCAAATAATGTATGGTTGTGGTTGGTTTCAAAGCATACTAGTTGAACACAACACAGATTGTGCAACAACTCTAAATGCATGAATGTTTTCTGTGCTTTTCTTAAACAGCTCTGGGATGATGAAGCTGTCTTGGACACCCTTAAACCAGTGTACGGATTCAACAGGTAAACCGTTTTTACTTCTTCTGAACTCTAGTGCTACCTCACATGTCCACTCTTAGTGCCAAAGTCTATAATTACATTTTGGAGTAAAGTATACTCCAGTATTACTACTTTTTGTACTCCAAATACAATTCACTAACCTACGGCTGATATCTCGGCCTCCCCTATCTTTACTGTGCAGTGATGTCCACCCTAGAGGCTGAGATCTCCACACACATAGGTATAAGATTTTGTAGTATATGTGGGAGTGTCAGTGGAAGTTATGGGAAAATGGGATAGCAATACTCCAACATGGGTAATGAGGAAGAGGAAATTAAGGAAGGGTTCATGTAGGGACATGCTAAAAACATATACCCACACGAGTGAGAACATTGCAATTCACAAAATACACTTCTACATTTACTACAGCTGTAATAGTGTCAAAACAAGCTTAAATGTACTCCAGCCCAATAGGTCAAGAATCACGCATGACCAACTACTGGTACTGCAACAAACATGAATAGAAATCAGTAGAGGCATGGGATGAAACGAATATTTTTGAATCATTTTTTGTTTTCTGAAATGTAAGATTTTTGATCAGGAAAAGTAAACTTATAACATAGTTTTAAAAAATGACACATTTAAATTAATTAAATATTTCATTTCCCACCAACCTTAACATAAATTAAACATAAATAAAAATAGTATTTGTAAATTATTGTTTTGAAACTAGAATGTATACATAACATTTTTTTGTATTCTTTTATATTTTAATACACATTTAATTAGACGAGTTAATGTATTTTAACTCTTCGTACTATTAGTCCCAGTTGAATATTATATATTTTATTTATTTTCGTACCTTAATCACATTCTCTTCCAAATTGGATGGCTTGGTTGTCTCACAATCCTGCTCCTGATTCAAAGCCTTCCCAGCATATTCTTGTGTCTGCCCTGCTCTTGTGCAGTTTAGTCTTTTCATGGTCAAATTGGTTGACCTGAACCCTTCCACAGTAGGTATCAGGGAGCTATTTTGAGTTTTAAGTTGTTCTACTTTTTGACATTTAACAATTAAGAACTTTCCTCTCCTCTTTTGCCCTTTATATGCTTTACTCACTCAGCTGCCATTATACCGTACCTCTTTCTATATGCCTCTCCTGCTCTCCCTCCCCTGTTGCTCTTCTACCACTCATACACTTTCTGCTCATCCCTACGTCCTCTTTCTCTCTGCCATCACCTCCTCCTGCTTCCTAGCCTTTCTGGCCATCACTTTCTTGCTGTAATCATCACCAATCATCACTGCCTGGGAAAATTTATACAGATGCACTTTAGTTGAATGTGACTATTGCTACTTTTGTGGTCTATGCTGGCTGGGGAGGTAGGCAAGTTGAAATTGTTTTCAGTTGCTGTGTTTACTGCATGGGAAAGATTGCATGCTGAGTGAGAATAGGGCTGGGCAGCTCAATCCTAAACAAACATTTCTGCATTTCGGCATTTGCGAACTCATTTTCGCTAAATGGTATATATGTAGCAAATTGGAGTGCAATATAAGGAATCGCGATTCCTTATTTTGCAATTGCATTTAAGGAATCGCAAATTTTGCGATTCCTTAAATGCAATGTATGAAGCACCCAAGTTGTGCGATTTCTCATTAAGAACTCGTAAATTACCACCAACTTGAAGTTGGTGGTAATTTGCGATTCCTTTCACAAAAGCACTTTTTTGCATTTGTGTAGGTGCCATGTTGCGCACATACATGCCCTTAGGGCATGTATGTGCGCATATGCGCACACATGTGAATTTCAGGGGTGCATCAGGGTGTCCTTATGACACCCTTGCACCCATGAAATTATTCTCAATTTGTGATTCTCAAATTGCGAATCGCAAATTGAGAATAACTTCACATTCATTCCTATGGGCCTCCTGGCCCATAGCAATGAATGGGAAATTATTCCTTAATTGCGATTCGCAATTTGCTAATCGCAATTAAGGAATTTTAAGAAATCGAAAAAAATATGAGATTTTCTATACATACCAATTTGCAAATCTCAAAAAGCGATTTCTAAAAAATGGATATTTGAGATTCTCAAATCTCGATATTGATACATCTGCCCCATGGTCGCTAAACGGATTATTGCTCAGAAGTGGGGAGTGGCGGAGATACCATCTCTTGCCTCATGGT
The DNA here is from genome assembly GCF_964263255.1 of Lissotriton vulgaris. NCBI lineage: Eukaryota > Metazoa > Chordata > Amphibia > Caudata > Salamandridae > Lissotriton > Lissotriton vulgaris. Next base: position 1,063,792,626 of record NC_141699.1, read on the forward strand.
GCAGGGACATGGATGCGGCCATGATAGACGAGAGAGCGGTGTTCATCAGTTGAGGGTGCCCCCGAAAGTGGAGTAAAATCTGGGGGGCTTGGAACATATATAGGGGGGACATATGTGATCCACCGCTAGACCATGACGATGAGGATTCAGAAACGGAATAACAAGAACGACCAAGTGGACATTAAGTGGGGCTTAGATACCATCTGTGATGTAATGCAAGGGTATGGGCCTAGAGTGCTGAATGTGCCTAGGTGTGCTGCAATGTTGTATAACATACTACTAGTTTATAATGGACTTATGTATTATGCTGTAGGTGAGAAAAATAAAAATTATTTAAAAAAAAAATCGACTCCTTCTAGGAAGACTAGACCGCAAATTACCCAAAACCATGGGTCTGCTCGCTCTAACTCGCAAGTCAGGAATGCCCCCAACAACTGATAAAGTGCCTAGTGCAAAAATGCTTCTGTGATCAATGTAAAACTAATGTTAAAATCCGGTTAAATGCCCCTAACAGATTTGCTTCAGCAGTTTGTCAATAAGTTATAGCTGAATGCCAGGATGCTGGCAGCGTAGCCACGATCTGCTCTATTTACGGGCCTAATGTAGATGACCCATCTGTTCTTGATGACTGGATTATCGAATTGGCTTTGTGGCCACCTCCGATTATATTGCTTGGTGATCTAATCATAAATACAGCAAGTGGTCCATCTGATTCATTTAAAGGGCACTACGTGGGCAGGAAGCCCAGGGTCTTTCAAGCATTCCAGAAGCTTAAGAAGAGTCAGAGTTTGGTGGATATCTAGTAAGAAGTTAAAGCTCCAGATCAGGGTATACCATTTTTTCAGCCGCCCACCCCATAAGAAGACTGTCAGATTGGACACATTTTTTTCGTCTTTAGGCATCGTTAGTGAGATATAAATTGAAAATGTCCATGTGTCTTGCCGGATTATAATCCCCTGATAATTTAAATCCCTATTTTGGGCAGTAGAAGGTCTGTACAGACTTGTTCATTCGATAGGGGGCTGCTCTCCAATGATGAAAACATGTCCTCTTGTGAAAAATAAAAAATAAATTGAAAGTAGTTTCCATGTAGTAATAGTCATGCCCATTGACCGCATCCAGCTGATAATATAAGAGAGGTTTTTGTCTAATGCACTTGCTATAATGACGTATTTCAAGGCGATCTTGAATGTGGTGATATAAGAAAAAGAAGCTGAGGGAAATAATTGAATTGCCCTGGACGACACAATTTGGTGAAACAGGGTAGCAAAGATTGGTCCCTGGTTTCCAGGTTGCGCAAATAAACTACTAGATGCATTACCATTCTAACACAGCTGTCGGACATTTTGGAATAGTAAACCAAAATGTCAAAGGCCACCTAGATATAACAAAAACAAGCACTTGCTTAAGTGCATGCTGTCATCCTTGAATGGCTTTTATCTAATAGAAAATCCATTCAGACATGGACAGCTATGCAAATTGTGTGGCCTTGGGCAATTAAATTTGCCATTTTGAGCTTTTGTATCAGAGCTGAAAGGGAATGCGCGCAGCTAGAACCTCGTGTGATCTATGATTCCCGTATCGTGGGACTGTGCATCATTAATGGACTTCTGAATTCAGACTCCACAGAGTGTGTATGTATATGACCACACTTATACCGCGTGTTTGGCTTATATTATCCCAGACTTATACTAAAGCTGCTACTTATGAAGCTCAGAAACTACGTCGCTGTCCCCTTCTAATTTATTATCACGACTATTTAGGAGGACGATTTTGTTTTTAAACGTTGAGAAGATAATTCGCTGGACGAATATCTTTTGTGACTGAGAAGGAGGCAGAGTACCCCTTATCATATACTGAGTGATACTTAACAGTTGAGAACCATTGGGAAACATTTATTGCAATTGTCCTGATGAAGGCGGTCAAACATTAAATATACCGCCGAAAAGCGTCGATGCCTAAGGAGTAATACTGGAATAAGAAATTAAGGAAAATTCGAAAAAATTGTTTTGTTGGAATTTAGTCCTTTTCCTGTAGGTCCTTTTTTTATTGGAATGTTGAATTTATTTATTTCATAGTGTTCCGTCCTGTATATGTTTCCCATTTCTAACAAAATATAGTGTATGTCAATAAATTGTCTAGATCTACTTTTATTATAGTGTTTTCACTAATATTTTTTAATATTGTTTATATTGCTTCCTTGTTATAATTTGATATTGGTGATTTTATGTGTTTGTTTGTAAGAACTTGTCTTTCTACGGTAATTCGCCCAAAGGGAATTATATTTTGACTTGTGTCAATTAAATTAATTCTACAACTTCAGCAGGCAATCACAGTGTGTTTGAGGGTACTTTGATAAACAACCAGGATGCTATCTCATTATCATTGGGCCCACCACCTGTGAAGGAAAAGTCTGCGCACGTCATTGAGTAAAAGCCTAAGACAATCTCAGTAGAAATTATTTCACATACAGTTTCCAAAAGGAGTAGGGGTAATAATCTAGGGGGTCTACTTCTACTTCAACTTAGACAAGACTAAGAATTGTGTTCTAATAGACTAACCTATAGGTGGGCTGTACCCCTGGAAACCCACAATACAATAAAGAACAGTAACCTATGCGGTAGGTTAGTCATAAGCAGAATGTAAATTCAATGTTAAGTTCAAATGTAGTTATGATGAGTGCAGTAATCCATAAATCATCATATTTCAGGGAAATAATGTATTAATCTTGTGGTCCATGATGTGCTTCAAACATTGTTAAATTTCTTAGTGAGATTATATCTATAGTGACCAGCCAATATGAATTTTGCCCCATGTAGCACGCAGACCTGGGACTTTTCCAAGGCTGTGTGTATATTTTCAAGAATCCGACAAGTTAATTGCATAATAAAGTAAGATGTTCACATATGTAAATAATAGTTGAGAAAAACAGAATGAGCATTCATTACAGGTTGCATCATTAGGGCACATTTGATACATTCAATAAATAATGCATAGTAAAATGATATGCATAAATCATACTCATAACAAAAGACAAACAAAAAGGGTAAACAGAAAAACAAAAGAAATAAATATGATAGTTATATCATTTGTCTGATCATGATTCGAAAAGGAAGTTGTTATATCCTAAGTATTACATTTACATGTAATCAGCCTTGGTCCTTATAGCTTCTCAGCCAGAGTGAGAGATAGTAACAGAGTGTTGGTGTGACTGTAATGAATGGAATGCCTGGGTGCCCGTGTCGAGGAGTGGGGACAGATGGAGATGGGCTGAGCAGCTAGGCAGGCTGCTCCTGGTGGGGCTGGTGTATGTCTGGTACATGGCTAGTACCTGACCAGAGCTGGCTGGACTAAGATTGTTAATACACTGACGTGGATCTCATAAAGAAGACTTGAAATTACACTACAAGGCTACTAGTGTTTCTATGCAGGGTACAACAGAAGTCTTTTGGCTTCATGCATGCACTGCAATAGTGTCAGCAGGCAGGTTACTAAACAATTGAGCACAACACATTGGTAAGCAGACAAAAGAAGTTCTACATGATATAGTGAAGCAACAGTGCTAGTGTGCTTATGTACATGCATTCGGAACTACAATTGTTGTGTGTGACAAGCATAATTAATAAGTATTGATTCAACTCAACAGTACTTAATATGTATGGTTTGGAAATTCATTCTCAGTTTGGGACACCAGTGCCACTCTGGGAGGAACTGGTCAGGGCGGGACATATGGCAGTTGTGCACGGAAATAAACATGCAAACAGTTATTTGAATAGTGTGCCTACCGATAAGGAAAAGGTACTTATAAATAAAGGTCTTCAGAATAGGTCTCCAAGGAAATCGTACCGCTTAATTACTAAATAGAAAGTGTGAGAGAGGTCATGATAAAAAGATGAGCAGGCAGACAAGAATACCTTGATGAGAAAATTAAATCAGATTATCCAAGTAGGGTTATCTGGGGAGAGATTAGAACATAATTATTGTTAATCGTACTCCGTATGGAAGGCAATCCCATACCATCTCTAGGTCGCAAAAGGGAGCCTAGGTCCACCCTTGCCTCCGGGTTTCTGGAAATATTCTGTAGCTAATGCCCTCCTACTCAGGGATGGGGTGGTCTATCCTAGTCGGGGATGTTTGGGCTCCTTACTTGTACAATCTTATTTGACTTTCCTACCCAAACGTTTTTGTTTCTGAGGTCCTGGAATCCTTCGCTGTGTCTTACTGGAAGTCTCCTACCACCCAAGAAAACCTTAGTGTTAGAAACTTTTTAACTTCCTACGGAGTACCATGACCAACCTGCAAAGCTAATTAGCACCCAAGGTGTGTTGCTGCTGGGCTGAAGATTTATGCTTCTCCCACTCTGAGCTTTTCCACAGAAGAAAATCCAATTCAGCTGGACCTTGTGGAGAAGGTATCCACCCTTGTGAGCCCTCTTTGGCTACATCCTGCAGGCTTGATCCACTGAAGTATTCAGATCTCTGAAAAAAGACAAAATGCAAACATAGAAAATGTAGAAATCATGTGAAGGTTCCAAAAGTATCCACCCACTAAAAGAACTTCGCTGGCCATGAAAGTTGAATTTCTCGTGCTCTGAGTTTTCCCTCCCAAAACCAATGGCTTCACTGGGATGGTGTCTAACAGCTATATACCCTTATGGAGCCCTCTTGGGCTGTAGCCTGTTGATTTTCTCAGCTGAAGATTTTGGACTTCCATTTTTGTGACTAAGGAGTATATTTCAAAGGTAGTGGCAGAGCGTGGCGTTAGTCTTCTTAGCTTAACACCGAGCTCCGCCTCTTTGTAAACACAGGGCAGCACCATATTTACAACAATACAGTGCCGCTCTGCGTTACCCGCTGCACTTGCACCGGCACTAATTACAGCTGCCTAGCGCCAATGCTGACACCCTTGCACTATAGTGCAAGGGTGACTGCATTGTGGGAATGATTGTTTATGTATGTATGTATGTATTGGCATTTATATAGCGCACTACTTACCCGTAGGGTCCCAAGGCGCTTCGACCGCTGCGAAACCCTTCCTGGCTTCCCTGAGAGATGGTCCCTTAATGGGTATCTCCAGGGTGAGACCAGGCATCCCCGGCGGTCTGGTGGGGCCGTTAGTGAAGATGAGGCAAGCTAATGCCCAGAGTTGCCGAGTGTGATCGCTGATCAGAGTGGGCACCGAGGCGAGAGAATTATCGAGTCCGCTGACCCTGGTCCAGAAACCTGCCGCGCCGGGAATCGAACCCTGGTCCCGGGCCGTCCTCTGCTCTCGGGTCTGCCGCCTCTAACCAGTGAGCCACACTACTTCACTTACTTTATGTGCAGGAAGGCGTCTCTTCCTGCACATAAACAATCTTAAATGGTGATTTGTAACTTCTATGTGTGCTGCTTTGTTCAGCACACACAGAAGTTGCAACTCGTCATTTTTAAAATGTCTGTTTATGTGCAGGAAGGGGCACCTTCCTGCACATAAACAATCATGCATTGTGCGTTGCTGATTCTATATGTTCTGCACAATGCAGCACATATAGAAACAGCAAAAACGAGGAGAAATAAAGTATTTCTCCTTGGTGCGTCATGTTAAGACCAGGTTTTTTTGTTTTAATTTTGGCGCCGCCCCATATTTACGCCACCCTTGTAAATACGGGGCAGTGTCAGAATCAATGGGTCTTGCGGCATAATGTCCACCGCAACACCCATACCCAGCCCCTTTCACGCTAACTATAACACGAAAGAGTGCCTTCTTTACAATGCAGCGTTTGGCCATGTTAAGTGGCTTAACACTGCCTTGTAAATAAGACGAAGCCCGTATTGCCACGGTAACATAAAAAAGTGATCTTCCTATTGCAATGGGGGTTTGTAAATATGCCCCTAAGTTTCATGGTAAAAACTTCCACCAGGCCAGACCTGGTTCATGTATCTGAAACCTGTTCAATCAACATCTGCCACAAATCATGCCTGTTTGGTGCTATTTTGATTTAAAACTTCTTTGATCAACAAATTCATTTCTCTAGTTCCCCTCATTTTTTTAATTTTAGTGTCATCTATTTATTTACATATATTCTGTATTTCTAATTCAATTCAGGAAATGTATTGTGTTGTGTTTTGACTTTATCCCTTCTTTAGTACTTAAAGGCCTAAATTAAGCCTGTCTTCTCTGTGCCTTAGCTTCCTGGTTGTTGAGCTCAAGTTAATTTATTCAAAACAAGTTAATTTGTTGACATCAGTGGTTCATCTTGATGGGGATTGTGGCTGTTGCTCACACCCCATCCACCAGTACCTCAATTTCTCACACTTCTATACTTGTACATCCAGAGGGAGCTCCTTTGTAATACAGTCAAGGCCAATTCAACCAATATTTTACTTCCATCAGCTTATCAAGCCCTTATGAAATGCCTTAAAGTGCAGTAGTCCATGTTCATTATGATAGAAAGCAGGTACATATCGACCTTCCATCCACAGAATGTATTTTCTTTAACTTATCTTTCATAGAATCAAAACTTGCCTTTACTTTTTTTGTCCTGAATCTTTACTTGTATGCCTTCCCTTGACTTCTTTTGCATGAATATGTTCAGTACCTGAATGAAAAAATTATAATTCTCTTTTATAATACCCCACTAGATATATGGGGATAAATAAATACACATTTTCAGGACCAGTCCACAGTCCATTGACAAAAACATGTCCTTTTTTTGTGAAACTTATCAATGTCCACATTATTTGAAAATCTGAATCAATGTTTTGGAGTTCTGTCTTGACATAAACATCAGATCAGAGCACAATTAAAAAGGATTTGCAAGCAGTATCAGGAAAAATAAAAATTGACTTGGATTTGCCCACCATATAATAATGCTGATTTATTTTCTTTCTCTCTTCAGAGTTGGAGAGCCTGATGAATGTGCTGGGATGGTTTCTTATCTCCTTTCACCGGATGCCTCCTACGTGACCGGAGAGATATTTGTGGTTGGGGGAGGGTTTAACACAAGGATCTGAAACTAAATTGTATGCATTCCCATATTATTCTCACACACCTAAGGAAAACAAGCATTTGCAATGCAATAGGTCTCGCATTTGCAAGAGTTTAAGCTATTGGCATTGTAAATGACAATGCCATTTATTTATCTGTTTTGCTAATTAACACATAAATAAAAGGAATTGCCAATAGCTCAAACTTTTCTAAATGCGAGATCTATTCAAAGAAGTAGCAATGCAATCGGTCTCGCCTCTGGGACTTTATATGTATTTAGCTATTTAGCTATGCAGCACATTAGCCTGGGTGCTGAAACATCTACTGTTCTTTACCTTGGAGGGAAAGTAAGCACCAAACTGCGTGACACGCCAGGTATGGGAACACATGAAGAGAAATATTGCCTTTCAGTGGGAAAAGGATTAGTCCTAAGCTTTTTTTTAAATATAAAATCAGGGCCTTTGGTGGTGATATCACTGAAAATACAAGGAGGTCTCGAAATGCTTGACCTAAAAATGACTATGGATGCATAAAGAATCAGAAATAGTTTTTAGCTTTGTTTACCTTTTCAATTAATATTTTTTGGGTGGGTGAGGGCGGATTATAACAATTCCCATTTAAAGTTCCAGTTATTTTATGGGTGAAATACTGAATCCTAGAAGCATTAATGAAGATTCCCACATTGTCCAAGTTAATGAGAAAACATTTAAGCAGTTCATTTACTGCTTATTTCTGATTTTTTTTATAAGTGGTGAGTGCATATAGAATCTAGAAACTTCTGCACCTTAATGCGTAGGCACTGTAAGTCAATGCAGTTTTGCGATGTGGAGTGAATGGAAAAAGTAGGTAAAGAAAATAGGAGAGTGGGACAAATGGAAAACCAATAAATAAGCAGAAGAAAGCTGTGCAAGTATTTGAGAGAGGAAGTCCCAGAAAGAATAGGATGCGAGTGAGAAAAAAGTGAGAGCGGTAGGAAAAAAAATCTATTTATTAATGGAAAATTATGATTAGCAGAAAAGGCCCAGCACGAGATAACACACAGGTGCTCAAATGTAAATGTAAATGTGTGTATACTTGTAAAGCGCACTGTTACCCCATCACGTGGCATCCTGGCGCTGTATACCGCTGGGGAACCCGTCCTGGCTTTCCCTGTGAGAGGGCACCCCCAAGGTGAAGCCAGGCATCCCCGGCGCTGCTAGGGCCGTTGTGGAGATTAAGCAAGCTATTGCCCAGAGTTGCAGAGTGGGACCCATGGTTAGCATAGGCACCTAGGCGAGAATTATCGAGTCCGCGGACATTGACCCAAGACCCTGCCGCATCGGGAATTGAACCCTAGTCCCGGGCCGACCTCTGCTTCAGGGTCTGCCGCTTTTAACCAGTGAGCCACACTTCTCCACAAGCTCAAATGCAACTGTACATGGAGAGATAATACACTGTTGTCTGCAGCATCCGGAGGTGGAATGCTTACTGCTGCCTGGGACTCTCTCGTAGCATTCACCTGCTGATAACGCCCCGGAAGCTTACCTCTTTCATTGCTGTGAAGATTAGTGCAGCTATTTGCACAGTACTTCTTTTTTTCACAACACTGTGGTCTTCACATGGAAATGCCGGGAAAAGTAGACTTTTCCTTGGAATATTAGTTTTCATTCTCTCTTATAGACGTACAGGTGGTCTGCCCAAAAGTTGTTGGAAGTTTGCCCCGAGAGAAGAGTAGTGTGTGTGTGTGTCGGGGTGGGTGGGGGGTTGGTGGGTGTTAAAAAAAGTACAGGCATACTGATAATAGGACACGCAGAAGAAAAGTCCACCTGAATGTTAAGCACATTCCCAGCATACCTAAGACATCACTTGTGATCTGTTGCAGCATACCGTTGTGCCTCTTCAAGGCTGTGTTCCATGGAGCCTTGTCGTGCGAGATCCTGGTAGGGGTGAAAAGCAAGCCATGGCAGGTGAATGGCAGTTCGATGGCTGACACGTATAGGTGCATGCACACATGCGTGTAATGGAAGAAGTACTGAGGCTACTATGAACCTCGAGTACTGTATGACCACGCGCAGAGGTCTGTTCTTTACCAACCTGTATTGCTATTTTTGCTTCCATTCAGTATGTTAATACTGCAGCAAGTGGGAAATAATTGGCATTTTCAGAGACACATATCTACAAAGGTCAGGGAATTAAGCCACTTGGTAGCGTCTCTTTTTCACTGGTCAGGTGACAACTCTTTCACGTGAGTGGCTAGGGAGGAGGCACAGATGAGCTGGACATCAAAAGAAGGGTGTGGCGTCAGGGCCAGACTGGGAACCAATAACCGGCCCTGGCAAAGTGCTCCAAATGCGGGGGGTTGGGGGTGCCGTGGAGCTCTTTGCCAGGGCCGGTTTTCTGCTGATTTTGTTACAGGGACGATTTTGCATCTATGCTGCAAAAACGGCCCTGTAACAAAAACGGCCCCCCTGTGATGTATTCCACAAGGAGTGATTTCCCATTCTAGATATCTTTCTTGAGCAAATCAAAGGGTGGTATTTACTTTGTTGTGTTTGCTAGCCTTGCCTGATTGGTGCAACTGCCCTGTACTGGAAGCTAGCCAGTGTGCCCTTGGCTTTCAATCGAAGTTGTCTAAAATAGTCTGAAGGAGGAGGAGGCACCCAGAAAAGACACAGCCCAGCCAGGGCACACTAAAGTCAAAACTACCAGAACTGTGGGATGATTAATTCCTTTGTTGAAAAAGAAAGAGAAGGAGGACTGGGAATGACTTTCAGCTTCCGATCCTGACATGTACTGCCCATCGGATCCATCCGTTAAGGGTAGATAGTGCGCAGATGTATTGGCAACAAGTCACTATTACGCCATTTCGTTTCTACAGAAAGAAGAGTGATGCACTCGGGTGGGGGTGAATGGCCGACATTTACGTGTTGGATTAAGGCGTAGTATGATGGAGACAGGTACGTTTGGATTTATCGCAAAAAACAATGATCATAGAAGGGGAGGTAAGCATTGCTGGGGCTTCTGGGTGCACGCCATGTCAGTGCTCGGCAAAGCAGGCCTTTGACACAGGATTTTTTAAAAACTTTTGAAATGGCTTTGTTACCAACCGGACCCTGGATTTGAGATGAAAGTAACACTGTGAAAGCTGACTCTTCGCCTTTGCTAGTTTGCACACTGCTCATTTGGAGGGAGTCTGGAGCATGCACATTTGACTGGCATGCCGCCGCAGTGCCTTGACACTGCTCAGGAGCATGCAGTGGCGCTGGCGAGTTTATTAACGCTCCTCGCAAAGATCATGAAAGGGGAAGTAAGCATTGTTGAGGTTTAAGAGTGCACGCCATGTTAGTGCTCCGCAAAGCAGGACTTTGCCACCAAGTTTTAAAAAAATATTTGAAATGGCTTTGTTACCAACCAAACCTTGGAGTTGCAATGAAAGTAACACTGTGTAAGCTGACTCTGCTAGTTTGCGCACTGCTCATATGGAGGGGGTCGGGAAGCCTGAATATTTGACTGGCATGCCGCCACATTGCCTTGACAGTGCTCAGGAGCTTACGCTCTGGAGTGAGTAATCAAGGAGGGTGAGGCTTGTAGTCGTAGCCCGGGTGTCAAGCGTGAGACGGTGCCAGTGTTGAAATCTACATTATCAACACTCCTCTTTCAGCCCGGGGAAGGGGGTTAAGAAAACAAAGAAACAATTACCAGCGTGGCGCTCATGACGAGCGTCATGCTGAATATGTATAATTTACAGCGCAGCCCTCCTGATGAGCTCCATGCTCAATATGCATGTAAAAGAAAGTTCCCCTCAAACACACACACAACACAAAATCGGACAAAACAGTACTTAGACGCCGCTGCTTCAGGACTAAATGGAAGTCCGTATCCGACCAACAGCCAGTAAAAAGCCAGCTAACAGGAGCTCTGCCAATATTAAACAAATGGCAAGCTGCAGGAGAAATTACCGTCAATAGGCAGAGGTGGAGGTAACATACAGATTACTTGATGCCTCGGAGAGGCAGCGCATGCGATTCCCTAGCGAGACCTAAAAATGTGAAACTATAGCTACCAACTTCAATGCCTCCGCATATTGTCAAAACTTTGACACAACTTAGATCTACCTTTAGACAGGTTCCATTACTCTGTAGACACACACATTGCCTTCAATCACTGCTCTTGCCCACTGAAGTGATTCAATCACAAAAGAAAGGCAGACTGCTTTCAAAAAGCATCCCCAGTTTCTAAAATAGAAAATCATATTGAAACATACAGTCCCTCTTGTGAAAAGTACCTGGATGGGTGGCTGTTCTTAGGGTTTCGAGCTTCAAAAGCTTGGAACACCTTACCTCTCCACCTTAGGATGGAATCCTCTGAAGTAACCTTCCGCAAGAAGCTTAAATCCTGCTTATTTCAGTTGCCCTAAAATTACATGGCTTGCGTTTGGGTGTAGGCTGGAAGGGCAATCTTATTATGGGGACACCAAGCGCTTTACAAATCAAATTGTTATTATTATTATTTGTAGCGATCATTGGAAATGATAAAAGAAAACGACCAACAGAAGGCCCTGGTCCGTTTATAACATAACATGTTTATTTGTAAAGTGCACGTTCACCCAGAAGGGTATCTTGGCGCTGAATAACAGATGCTTATTGTTACCCAACTCAATGGTACTCATTTTATTGACCTCAGATGGATAAAAGGCTGAGTGGATCCACCAGGTTTTGAACCTGTGACCATGAGGTCGAGCACAGGCCCCTGAAATAGGCGCATTAGTCCACTGAGCCACCAGACCTGGCTGTCAGCGGTCACTGGTCGGTTCTGGAAGCGGAAGGGAGATGAATCACAGGCTTCAAAAAATTTGAAAAGCATGATCCCATCAGATTAATAATTTTCCTCCTAAACTTTCACTGCCAGCCGCAGGATTCAAAGTAGCAGCAAATTCGTGGTTACTTTCTCTACTAATGGTCCTTCCAGAAAAAAACACACATTTCCATACATGCCAATAGACTCGATTCAGGTTGGAAACTCCTGATTTTTTAAGCAAAAAAAACTTTATTTTAACTGTCTCCTGGCTGAATTTGCCTCTGCTTCAATAGAAGTCAACCAGGATAATATGTCCCCTTGAATGTTTTTAGGATCTCCCATTTTTCTGTTCTATAATGTTGGCTTGTATTATTTCTGCACTGTGAATAATGTGTAAAAAGGCACTTAAACTTCATAGTAGCTGCAAGAGTAGGAATAAACAGTTGGTCAAACTGAGCTTTTTATGCAAGAGAAGGACCCATACAAGATTAATTTATTTTGAGAAACACTGTAAATATTCTTAACTTGCTTATGTACCTTGACGCTTATTTTTGAAGTCGCTTTTTCTACTTTTCTTCACAGAAAACAATAAAATGTAAATAATGAAAGATTGCTTCAATGTTGATTATTGTTCTACTTGTGATAAACAACTTTCAATACTTGACGATTTTCCAACCAGAAGTGCTGGTGATTAGTAGGCGAAATTTGCAGCCACTTAAGTGATGTGACAGATTCCTTAAATTGCACTAGTTGATAACTATTTTGCACCAATATAATTCGGGTTAGTCTAGAGTCTGGCTTTGGAAAACTTTCCTTAATCTATACTACTATTATAAAGAGAGAACACAAACCTTTGAGCCAGGTAAACTACAAAAGTAATGCACCAATCACTACACCCAATGCACCATTTGAAAGGGGAGACATAGCAGAAGGACATAGGCTATAAATGTGTACACCATATATATTAAAAAAGCAAAAAACCCAAAAGTGTAAAGCTAGTCCCTTGGGGGCGTGGTCGTGTGTAAGAAAGTGGCCGTGGCCGTCTCAAACAAAATATGTGGCCGCTCACAGGGACATGGCGACTGCAAAGAGGGCAAGCTTACATTGCACACATAGAGCGCCCCTTACATTGCACCCTTAGAGCGCAAATGCGCTTTCACTGAATTTACAAACAATACTGAGAACGAGATCGGAAATGCCCTTTCACCGGATTTTATACAATTTGAAACAAAAATTTGCTAACACTTTAAGGATTTGCTAACACATTAAGGATTGAATTATGCATTTTGAAAGTAGCGCAGAAATTACCTAAAGACGTCTTCATGTACCGATGACCCATATTTAAATTGCTGTCTTCATGTAGCGCGAACCCATATTTTAATTCCAGTGAATTACACTTGAAGTCAAAAGCGGGAGTGCCTTACATAATTACGTCACACAGGGGGCAGGGTTCATAACATTGTACACCAATCACAGCACTGCACACACGACTTAGGATAAAATAAATGCGTTCTCTGAAACCATTGGCCAAACACGTCATAAAGGGGGCAGGAAGTAAACAAGGCTCCATTTCTTCAGCGCGAGCACTGATTTATGCGTGTTTACAGAGCGTCGATACTGCACAAAGCCGTTTTGACATAGCGCGGACCCGTATTTAAAGAGCATTTGTTTGAACATGCCGCGGAACCATATTTCAACACCATATGCGTCTTTCACATAGCGCGCCAATGTAAAAAAGCTGTGTAATCAGTGTTTATGTAGCACAGACCCGTACTTCAATAGCTGCCAATTAAAGCCAAAGGCGTCTTTATAAAGCGCCGACATTACATGAGGCCGTCAGACCGCATCACAAAAGGCACACTCAGGCACAACAAGAAACGATACTCGGGCATGGTGGCACTTGTGGAAGCAACAACAAACAAAATGTGAGAGGTAGCATAATATGTATTCTAAGGGAAAAGTGTTGTGGATAATTCAAAAGGCACACTCAGGCACAACAACAACAAAAAACAATACTGTTTGTTACAAGGGAAAAGTGGTGTGGGCAAATTACAAACAGGTACTACACACAAGTACAAGGATAATTAAAACATAAGAAGCACATTACATGTGAACAGATTACAAAAGCACACCTTACGATACATGAGGCAAAAGTGACAATTGTGAGCACCAAAAATATATTAGGTAGCAAAAACTGCCAGGAGTAAACCGTGAAAAGTGTGCAGGTTACAAAAAACATAAGGAGCACATTACACGTGAACAGATTACAAAAGCACACGTTAAGATACATGAGGAAAAAGTGACAATTGTGACCCAAAAGAATACATGAGGTAGCAAAAACTGCCAGGAGTAAACCGTGACAAGTGTGCAGGTTACAATAAACATAAGGAGCACATTACACATGAACAGATTACAAAGGAAGACGTTAAGCTACATGAGGAAAAAGTGACAACTGTGACCAAAAAAAATACATGATGTCGCAAAAACTGCCAGGAAGAAACAGTGACAAGTGTGCAGGTTACAAGAAACATAAGGACCACATTACATGTGAACAGATTACAAAAGCAGACCTTACGAGACAAGAGGGGAAAGTGAAAATTGAGACCAAAAAAAATACATGAGGTAGCAAAAACTGCCAGGAGTAAACCGTGACAAGTGTGCAGGTTACAATAAACATAAGGAGCACATTACACGTGAACAGATTACAAAAGCAGACGTTAAGATACAAGAGGGAAAAGTGACAAATGTGAACAAAAAATATACATGAGGTAGCAAAAAGTGCCAGGAGGAAACAGTGACAAGTGTGCAGGTTACAACAAACATAAGGAGCACATTACACGTGAACAAATTATAAAAGCAGACGTTAAGATACATGAGGGAAAAGTGACAATTGTGAACAAAAAATATACATGAGGTAGCAAAAACTGCCAGGAGTAAACAGTAACAAGTGTGCAGATTACAAGAAACATAAGGAGCACATTACACGTGAACAGATTACAAAAGAACACGTTAAGATACATGAGGGAAAAGTGACAATTGTGACCAAAAAAATACATGAGGTAGGATAAACTGCCAGAAAGAAAAAGTGACAATTGTGCAGGTTACAAGAAACATAAGGAGCACATTAGACGTGAACACATTACAACAGCAGACGTTAAGATACATGAGGGAAAAATGACAATTATGACATTACTACGCCAAAACATTTAGGGAAAGCTACAGTGAACATCAACGTAACTACATTACTCTCTCTTTTGTAAATATTTAAAACACATACATTTCAATATGGTGAAGAGGAAAACACATCTTTCACGGACTACATACAAAAAACGTGCAAACACAAACAAGCGCATAGGACTTACACAAACAAATAATGAGGAAACATTACATAACATCGATGCACCATCAACCTCCTATCTTTCACAAACAACAAATACAACACATTCACAACAGCATCATAACAGTACTCCACAGCCAACAACCTCTAAGATCACACACACTAACAATAATAACAACACCAACAAAGACAACACTGACACATTCATTCGCAATCAAACACTGCAGACACACAACATACAAAAACACCAAAGTTTCACAACTCAAACTATGCAATCACAGCAAGAAGAACATACAGTACAACACCCACACACTCTCAGATCAGCATTCAACTATAACCCACTTCATGACTACAGCAACAATCCACATGTACAAATTGGACTCATGAACAATATCTGTACTCACTGCAATGCACTTAAATGGAAGGCAGAGCCTAAAGGCCTTTGCTGCTCATCAGGAAAAGTAATTCTTAACAACATTGAAGATCCACCGCCACTCATTAGCAACTACTGGATGGCACTCACACACTTTCTAATCATTTCTTAACAAACACACGCCGTTATAATACTCTATATAATACTTATCCTTTGGTGCAAATGAAGTTAGGGAAGGAAATTTCATGCCGACATTTAAAATACAGGGACAGTTATACCACTTGATTGGAAGTGTGCTGCCAATGGAAGGGAAAGCACCACAGTTCCTACAAATATATATTCCTATCTCAAAAGCAACAAATAAACACACGCTCACACATGGTGCCAAATTTGAACACAGACCTTATACAACTACTACAAGACACATTGCACCATCATAACACATACATTTGTTCACTAAAGTACACCTATGAAATGAATTCACAAGAGGAAGATTTGTGCATTATTATACATGCTGATAAACGGCCAACAAATACACGTGCAGGAAGATATAATGCACCAACTACCGATGAAGTTGCAGTTCTTTTAGTCAACGAGGACAAGGGACCACGCAACATTGTATTACATACCCGCGAGGGAGTATTACACAAAGTATCTGAATTACATAGATCCTATGATCCTTTACAATACCCCATCCTATTCCCAAAAGGTGAATATGGTTATTATTATATACCACAAAGAAACTCTGCAACAAAGAAAACTGTTACATGCATGCAGTACTATGCCTATACTCTTATGGTTAGAAATACAACTTTGAATACCTTGCATTGGCTCCGCAATCTCTTCAATCAATACATTGTAGATATGATGGCTAAAATGATCACAGAAAGACTAGAATTTATCAGGCACAATCAAAAACAACTACGTGCAGACAACTACATCAATTTAAAAGATGCTGTCAATCAAAATCACAACATACAAGCTCAAGACATTGGACAGCACGTTATTTTACCAGCTACCTTCACTGGATCACCAAGGTACATGCACGAAAAAACACAAGATGCTATGACATACATCAGGCACTACGGCAGACCAGACTTATTCATTACTTTCACATGCAATACAGACTGGAAAGAAATTAAAGATCAACCCTTCCCAAAACAAAAACCATGCGATAGACATGACATAGTTGCACGGGTCTTCAATTTAAAAGTTAAAACACTAATGAAACTATTAACACAACAGGGCATCTTTGGATCTGCTAAAGCTTACGTATTTACTATTGAATGGCAAAAGAGAGGACTACCTCATGTACACATACTATTATGGATTGAACCAAAAAATAATGCAGATGACGTTTATCTCATTATCTCCGCAGAGCTGCCTGATCCGATTAACGAACCAAAACTATTTCTTAATGTCAAGAAAAACATGATACACGGTCCTTGTGGTTAACACAACATTCTTTCACCATGTATGAAAAACGGGATTTGCACCAAAAAATACCCACGCCCTCTCATTAATGAGACCGAAACTGGGGTTAATGGCTACCCTATTTATCATAGAAGGAACACCGAACATGGTGGACATACTGTCACAATGACGGCTAGAGGACAGGAAGTCAATGTCAATAATCAGTGGGTTGTTCCATATTCCCCACTACTCTGTCGCACTTTCAATGCTCACATTAATATTGAATACTGCCAATCTGTTAAAGTTATCAAATATATTTGCAAATATATTAACAAAGGCTCGAATCAAGCAACTGCTACTATTGAAAACAAACACAATGAAATAGACACATATCTAAATGGAAGGTATATTAGCACTTCCGAAGCAGTGTGGCGCATTCTAGAGTTTCACATTCATGAACGCCATCCCACTGTCACACATCTAGCTGTGCATCTTGAAAATGGTCAAAGAGTCTATTTCAATGACAAGAACATTGTACATGTAGCACAGAACCCAACGCACACAACGCTTACTGCCTTCTTCCAATTGTGTGCCACCGACAATTTTGCAAAAACATTGCTATACCAAGAAGTACCACAATACTATACATGGTCAAAATCATGTTTTAAATGGCGAAAACGTGGACAGCAAGTATTAGGACACCCTGGTTTAAAAAAAGTCTCAGCTCTTGGTAGAATGTACACTATTCACCCAAAGCAATCAAAGTGTTTCCACTTACGCATTCTTTTACAACATGTTCGCGGACCCACAGGCTTTGACACTCTTTTAATGGTTAACGGACAACTAATGCCTACCTATCAAGCAGCGTGTAAAGAACTTGGGGGCAGATTTATGAAGGGCTTGCGCCACGTTTACGCCACCGTTGCGTGACGCAACGGCGCGGAAACGTGGCGCATCCCTGCGCCCTATTTACAACGTGACGCATCTAGGAGATGCGTCACGTTGTACAGCACTGCGCCATGAGGAGGCGTTCCTGCGCAGGGGGGGCGTTCCTGTGCAGGAACGCCTCCTGAAAGTGGCTGAGTGAAATCTATGAGATTTCACTCAGTCACTTTCAGGGCAATGCTGCGTCAAAACCCTGCGCCTGCTTGAAGTAGGCGTAAGGCTTGAGGCAGCATTGAAAGAATAGGCCCCCCCAGAGCATTGCTGGAGCTGCGTCGCGCTTGCGACGCAACTCCAGCAATGCGTCACTTTTACGGCACAGATGCGTGACGCATCTGTGCCGTTTTTGCCCCATGGTGCGCCGCATCATAAATGCGGCGCACCATGGGTGGCGTAGCTGTGGCGCGCTGTGGCGCATGGTAACTGGCGCATCCCTTGGGATGCGCCAGTTAACATAAATCCGCCCCTATGACTCATTGAAGATGCCCAACATTGGAAACATAAATTAGGTGAAGCTGCACTTTCACATTCCCCATCTAAATTACGTGAAATATTTGTTACTATTCTGCTGTTTTGTAACCCATCTGATCCTCTTACTTTATGGGACCAATACAAAGAAGATTTGTGTGAAGATATACTACACAATAGGCGTCAAGAAACAAATGATGAATCAATACCAATGAGTAATGACATATTTAACCAGGGTCTCATACTAATTGAAGACTCGCTGTATGTACTAAGTGAAAAAACGTTAAAAGATTTCAAACTGCCGCAAACAAATAGAACTATACGTACACCGTACAACCATACTGGTTTTGACAACTCAACAGAGAACCTACTGCAATATGTTGCACAACATTTGCCAAACTTAGTGCCCGATCAAACAATAGCATACAACACCATTGTTGAAAGTGTGCAAACAAAAGATGGAAAATATTCTTCTTAGACGCACCAGGAGGGACTGGGAAAACTTACTTAATCAACCTAATACTTGCAAAAATACACTCATTAGGACTATTGGCTCTGGCAGTTGCATCTTCTGGAATAGCTGCCACTTTGCTAACTGGAGGTAAAACAGCACACTCCACGTTTAAACTACCTTTAACTGTTTCCATTGAAAATGAATCCACTAGCTCAGCAGGCAAAAACGGACCCTTAGGCACCCTTCTTCAAAAAGTGTCTCTTATTATGTGGGACGAATGTACTATGACACACCGCGCACATATAGACGCCGTACACAGAACCCTACAAGACATTTGAAATTGCCCTACAATCATGGGTGGGGTCACTTTTGTCTTTGCAGGTGACTTCCATCAGACTCTTCCTGTTGTCCCAAGAGGAACACGTGCTGATATACTAAAAGCATGCTTAAAAGCATCACACCTATGGGACTCCGTACAAACTCTTACCTTACGCACTAACATGAGCACACATTTAGGAGGTGGAGATAATCTCTTTGCTGATCTTCGACTACAAGTTGGTAATGGAGATTTACACAACACAAATGATACCATTAATATTGAAAATTTAGGGACGGCTGTCTCGAACTTACAGGAACTCATACCACATGTATACCCAGATGTTCACAATATTAATAACAAAGACTACCAATAGATTTGTCAAAGAGCTATAGTTGCACCCAGAAACACAAGTGTCAACCACATCAATGAACACATACTACTTCAAAACTCAGGGGAAACAAAAGTATATAAATCTATTGACACATTATTAGATATTGAAGACACAGTACATTATCCTCAAGAATTCCTAAACTCACTTAACCCTTCGGGACTTCCACCTCATGTACTCCAAATAAAAGTTGTCATTCCAATCGTCTTATTGCGAAACCTACATCCGCCAAATCTATGCAATGGAACCCGACTACAAGTTAAAAGTCTTTTATCTTATGTTATTAAAGCAACTATTCTATCTGGCCCTGCTGCCGGCCAGTTAGCTCACATTCCACGCATACCCATGATACCTACAGATCTACCAATTTCAATTTGAACGTTTGCAATTCCCTATTAACATTGCCTTTGCTTCTACCATTAACAAATCGCAAGGTCAAACATATAAAGTTACAGGCATCGACTTACGAGAAGAGTGCTTCACTCATGGACAGTTATATGTTGTCCTCTCTCACACCGGGAATGTGCAAAATCAATTTATTCTACATCCTCATTCAAATGAAACTAAAAATGTAGTTTACCGCGAAATCTTACAATAATGACATACTTCATCTGTAACAACATTACACACTTTACTTTTCATCCCCGGACAACGTCGGGACGGGCTGCTAGTTCTATTATAAGCATCTAATGTTTAAGAAGATTTCTTTGACTAATATCACTACATCACCATATAGTGCTGAGTCACAAAAACAGTGATTGTTATTCTTTTGTTATCTGTGAACCTCACTACTGGAAATAGGGGCCTCCCACCAAAACAATACACAAAAAACTGAAAAAACTGTGCATTTGCTTTTCCCAACCCCTTTCTTGCTATGGGAGCCTGTGTACGCTTCAGTACTCAGACTCCCATAGAGTTCAATGGGAGTCTGAGCGAACCGAGTCTGTCAGCATGTGGCTGCCTTGTACTCATTAGGTGGGACACGCACAGCTGTTGCACTCCTTCAAAGAATTATTTCTAACTAAAAGTATGGATATTGTCAAAGCAAGCTGGCCAGCCGGTTTCCCCTGTTACCCCTGTCTATCACAAATGTTTAGAACCATTATCCTAGCAACTCCAGCAACCATCTCAGTCAGGACACTAAGCAACAACTCCTTCATTACAAGAGGTTTTTCAGAAGACTTAAAAAAGGCATACAAATGCTCATTATTAAAGAAAACAGACCTGGACCCTCAACACCTCTGCAATTACAGACTTATTGCAAATGGGTCATTTTTTGGCAAGGTTATAGAAGAGCAGCATTTGTCCAGGTATCACAATTTATTGAACAAAACTATAATCTCCATCTGGAACACCTTTAAAAACACAGTTGATGGAATGGGGTTGCTGCATTACTTCACCTGGACCTTTCAGCTAGCTTCTACACCGTCAATTGTGACTTACGAATCCTAAGACTCAAGAAAGCAGGCCTAGAGTGTATCACTGCCACTTGGATCTCGTCCTTCCTATCTAATAGAACAAATGTTCTCCTCTCTTATCCAAACCTTACAGCAAAAAAACAGGAATCCCTCATTGCTCTATCATCTTTTTCAATGTCTACATGAAATCCTTACCAGAACTGAATAATGTTTTTGGGTTGACCTGCTGTACTTACACAGATGACATGCAGACACTTCTTAAATTAGAAAGTCCAAAGACCTGGTAAACTCCAGAATATTGAGCTGCCTCCGGTCTGTTGAGTAGTGGATGATATGGTGTGTGAAGACATACATATACCTTCAAAAATCTATTAGACCATGTATATCATAGTATGTAGATGAGATTCTGTATACGGATTTATGCCTCTTTGTCTGGTAATACATATATGTCTGAGTATCTAATGTTGATCTATTATGAACCAAACAGAGACATCATACTGTCACTGTGGTGTGGAAGAATATGATACATCAAAACATCCAATAGTAAAACAGAACAACATCCTATGGAACATACAAACACTATCCTGCATTAATAAAAACCAGTGACTCTTACCCTAAAAACCATTGATGAGCCAACAATGGCATGTTTGGAAAATCATATGCAACCTTCATCAGCTAGAGGCAGTGGCCTTTTAAATGTACAATGGAGCTCTGCTCCTCCCTTCAGGAATAACACTGTGAGAAACCAGGTCTTTTTTCAGTGTCCCCCATTTTATTGCCCTCATTTTGACTGATAGATGGTGGTTTTCTGCCTTCTACTCTAGCCTCTGCTAACCAGACCCAGGGCCCATGGTCTGTGTAAAAGTACATGGTAATTAGGTGTAATTAAAATTGACACTGACAACCTATCTGTAAGTCATTAATTTTAATTTCTCTCCCAGTGACAGTATCACACCTTCCTACTTGGTGAATCTCTTAAGGGATGTACATCTGAACAAGTATGTATTCAGGTTGTTCTGATGCTCGCCTTGCCTGAGAAAAGTCCCCATTTCCTAAGGAACACAAATATTTGTTTCCACTTTGGTGTTCCATGCCTGAGTTTCTACTTGTCCATGTTACTCATTACTCTACAAAACACAGTATTATACAAATGGATTTAGGGTAGGTATTAATTCATAAAAATCTTATGAATCAATAATACATCATATGGTGTTTAGATGTAAGAGAGATCATGATCACCTTCCTATGGTTAATTAATAATTAATGCACTAGGTAAGTAAAACAATATTTAGAGTGTGAACTTTCTAGTGTATAGTGTACTCTATTTGCAAATAATGTATGGTTGTGGTTGGTTTCAAAGCATACTAGTTGAACACAGCACAGATAATGCAACAACTCTAAATGCATGAATGTTTTCTGTGCTTTTATTAAACAGCTCTGGGATGATAAAGCTGTCTTGGAAACCCTTAAACCAGTAATCGGATTCATCAGGTAAAGTCTTTACTTCTTCTGAATTCTAGTGCTACCTCACACTTCCACTCTTAGGATCAAAGTCTATAACTACATTTTGGAGTAAAGTATACTCCAGTATTACTACTTTTTGTACTCCAAATGCAATTCACTAACCTACGGCTGAAATCTCGGCCTCCCCGAGCTTTACTGTGCAGTGATGTCCACCCTAGAGGCTGAGATCTCCAAACACATAGGTATAAGATTTTGTAGTATATGTGGGGGTGTCAGTGGAAATGATGGGAAAATGGGGTAGCAATACTTCAAAATGGGTGAGGTTAAGAGGAAATTATGGAGGGGGTTCATTTAGGGACATGCTAAAAACATATACACACAAGAGTGAGAACATTACAATTCACAAAACACTTTTAAATTTACAACAGCTGTAATAGTGTCAAAACGAGCTTAAATGTACTCCAGCCAAGTAGGTCTAGAATCAGACATGGCCAACTACTGGTACTGCAACACATTTGCAAAGAAAGCAGTAGAGGTATGGAATGAAACTAATATTTTTTAATCATTTTTGTTTTTTAAAATGTAAGATATTTATTCAGGAAAAGTAAACGTATAACTTAGTTTTAAAACATGGCACATATTTCAATTAATTAAATACTTAAATTTTCACCAACCTTAACGCAAATTCAACAAAAATAAAAATGGTATTTGTAAATTATTGTTTAGAAACGAGGATGTATACATTACATTAAAAAAAAAATTAAACACATTTAAATAGAGTAGTTGATGTATTTTAACTCTTCACACTATTAGTCACACTTGAATATTATTTATTTTGGTACCTTAATCACATTCTCTACCAAATTGGATGGCTTGGTTGTCTCACAATCCTGCTCCTGATTCAAAGCCTTTCCAGAGCATTCTTGTGTCTGCCCTGCCCGGTGCAGTTTATTCTTGCCATGGTCAAATTGGTTGACCTGTATCCTTCCACATCAGGTATCGGGGAGCTATTTTTCATTTTTTCTTGTGTTTGTCTTTTAACAATTAAGAACTTCCCCCTCCTCTTTTGCCCTTTATATGCTTTACTCACTCGGCCGCCATCATACCTTACCTCTTTCTATATGCCTCTCCTGCTCTCCCTCCCCTGTTGCTCATTAACCGCTCCTACGCTTTCTGATCATCCCTACATCCTCTCTCTCTCTGCCATCTCCTCCTCCTGCTTCCCTGCCTATCTGGTCATCACTTCCTTGCTGTAATCATCACCAATCATCACTGCCTGGGAAAAAATAAACAGATGCACTTTAGTTTAATTTGACTATTGCTGCTTTCGTGGTCCATGCTGGCTGGGTGAGGGAGGCAAGTTGAAATTGTTTTCAGTTGCTGTGTTCACTGCCTGGGAAAGATAGCATGCTGAGTGAGAACAGGGCTGGGCAGATGAATCCTGTACAAGCATTTCTGGGTGAAACCAGTACTGCACATACATTTGAAAAGCATATTTCAACCTGTATGTTAAAGTCAATACATTTAATTGTATGGCTGGTTAAGGCTATTTCTTAAGAGGAGGCAGGTCAAGAGATGGAACCAACCACAATTTATCTTCCTCAGTAACTTTGTGGATGCCGTCTCTATCTAGGGGATCAAAAGGCAGATTAAAATCCCCCCCACCCCGCAAGGCAGCAAATCTACTAGAGCGGCAGCCATTGGCCTGCAACCTCTTGCAACCGCACGCGGTAGACAATCACTCTAGGATATCGCCAAATTTCACAATTTCTGGAGAGAATTTCTGCCATGCAGTGATTGGCAGATTTGGTCCGGAACTCTGCTTTAAAGAACAAGGCGGAGTGACCAAAATGACGCCATTTCTGCTGGTTGAATGAAAAATTCAGCCCCCCTCTACCTTTGTCCTCCAAAGTCCTCGGACTAATGATCCTTACCACTAATATCTCCTGATCTTACTGATACTCAGTTAGCCTAACTTTCTGGCCATACCTCTCCTTCAGCAGCTGGCCTGAAGGTTTTCCTCTACGTGGCTCAGGATTTGCGCCAACAAATCCTTGAGGCCAACCATACAGTCCCCACATTCTTCAATGGGGACTATGAGTTTCTCCCCACCCATCTCTGATTATGAGTGGGTGCCACACCGGGTGTTCATGCAGAAGCTCAAAGGGACTGAACCCTACCCCCTTCTAGGAATCTCTCCGTAGACAGATGAGTCTTTGAAGTTTATATTGGGGTCTGCTTCCCTTTGAAATGCTCTCTTCCCTGCCCTTCCTCCAGAAAGCAGTGTGTGACAGCTACAAATTAGGCCTGGGTGGTGACTCCGCTTTGTGGGCGGAGTTCACAGAGTTTTTGCCACTCTGTGTGGAGCGCAGAGTTTGGCAAAATCTCCACCTAAACTGCATGGTGGAGTTTACCGGTGCTCACCTCTTAATACTCCAACTGACTGCCTCTTGTAATAGGCAACATGCTGAAAGAAGAGCATGTTCTCCACATAAGAAATAAAGGGCCTCATTTATGAGGCATTGCATCGGTTTTGCGTAAAACATGCCTCCTGTTGTGCACTATTTACAAAGTGAGGCATCTAAGCAGAGGCGTCACTTTGTAAACCCCTGTGCTAAATTATACCTGCGTCAAGTATAGTGTATACAGGGGGGCATTCCCCCGCAAAAAGCCTCGTAGAAGTGACGCAGTGAAATCTATGAGATTCCACTGCGTCACTTCTAGGATGCTGGTGAGTAAAAATCTTTTGCCTGCCTCACAGCAGGCGTATGACTGACGCAGGCCTTTCACATTGGGCTTGCCCCATGTGAAAGGACGCATTGCTGGAGTTGCGTCACTTTTGTGAAACACTCCAGCAATGCATCACTTTTGCGCTTACAGATACGTCAGAAATACTGACGTATCTGTAACTCCTTGCGACATATTGCGTCATACATTAAAATAATGCATCAGGTATGTCGCAAGGATTGCGCACTGAGAAATGACGTATGAAAACAGGGATGCGTCATTTCTCCTAAATGAGGCCCAAAGTTCCTCTCGGGAGGGACAAATATGCGCACACAATGCACCACACACCTTAAAAGAGACCAACAGGTGGGTCCGCCTGTGAAGAAGGATGTATAAAATGGCAAACATAAAACACAAACGAGGTAACATGGCACTTCCAGCTAGGCTGTCTTCAGCCATCGCAGCAGCCACAAAGTCGGGAAGCGTCGGGTCAGTCAGACCCCTAGAAAACCTGAAAGTTTGTACTCAGACTGAAACAAACACACAGGCGCTTCATTTTAAATTCGAGATTTTTGTGTTTTTTTAAGCAAAGAATGGACACTGGAAAGCTCAAGTCTCACAGGACGGGCAGTGCAAGGTGCACACATCATTAAAAAATAATCAGTCATGAAATGGGCAGGGTGCATTATGGGGCAGAACCACTGAGGCGGACACTGCACCATTAAAGGAGGAAGCCTTGCTCTCACTCCCAGGGTGCCATGATTGAGGCGGATCACTGACATAATATCGAGGGACATAATATCGACTAGCAAAAATATTGGCGAAAAAATATCGACAGACAGAATATCGACTTTGTATCTACAAACAGGTAAGTACAAAAATATTGAGTAAAAAATATCGTTTACAACAATATAGTTTGTAAAAATATCGACTTTATTAAAAACAATGCTAAATTAAATTAATATTAAAAATTAATTACTAAAATATACTTTAAAATACTTGAATGGCCTTATAATAATTAAATAATTAATGAAAGTTATGAAAAAAAAATGTTAGAATCATATTTGTTAAAACATATATATATAGTAACATAATATAATTAAAAAATATCCAATATTATTACCGTAGGATAGCGGAAGTGTAAAAATTACTATTCCCACTCCAGAGAGTGACACAGTAGATAAGGCGTTGGATAGCGTAGAGGTAAAAATTACTATTCACACTCCAGAGAGTGCAACAGTAGGGAAAGCGTTGGATAGCGTATGGATACAAATTAATATTCCCACTCCAGAGAGTGCAACAGTAGAGAAAGGGTTGGATAGCGTAGGGGTGAAAATTACAATTCACACTCCAGAGAGTGCATCAGTAGAGAAAGGGTTGGATAGCGTAGGGGTAAAAATTATAATTCCCACTCCAGAGAGTGCAACAGTAGGGAAAGATTTGGATAGCGTAGGGGTAAAAATTACTATTCCCACTCCAAAGAGTGCAACAGAAGGGAAAGCGTTGGATAGCGTAGGGTGTAAAAATTACTATTCCCACTCCAGAGAGTGCAATAGTAGGGAAAGCATTGGATAGCGTAGGGGTACAAATTAATATTCCCACTCCAGAGAGTGCAACAGTAGAGAAAGGGCTGGATAGCGTAGGGGTAAAAATCACTATTCCCACTCCAGAGAGTGCAACAGTAGAGAAAGGGTTGGATAGCGTAGGGGTAAAAATTACTATTTCCACTCCAGAGAGTGCAACAGTAGGGAAAGCGTTGGATAGCGTAGGGGTAAAAATTACTATTCCCACTCCAGACAGTGAAACAGTAGGGAAAGCGTTGGATAGCGTAGGGGTAAAAATTACTATTCCCACTCCAAAGAGTGCAACAGTAGGGAAAGCGTTGGATAGCGTAGGGGTAAAAATTACTTTTCCCACTCCAGGAAGTGCAACAGTGGGTAAGGCGTTGAATAGCGTAGAGGTAAAACTTACTATTCCCACTCCAGAGAGTGCAACAGTAGGGAAAGGGTTGGATAGCATAGGGGTAAAAATGACTATTCCCACTCCAGTGAGTGCAACAGTAGGGAAAGTAGATACTTCATATATTATTAAAATATATATATATATATTAATATCTATAAATAAATTAATTAAAAGTAATTACCAATTTAATGTAATATAATAATAATTTATTAATTACAAATACTAATTTAAATTAATCATTACAATTAGTTATCTATTAATATTAATTAATCACAAATTAACAATTAATTAGTAATTACAAATTTACTTAACAAGTAAAATCCAATAAATACCCCCCAAAAATTAACATATGTAATTAGTTATAATTAAATTACTTCCCACCCTATTCCCCTATAAACCCACAACCCACTACAGAAAATAAGTTAGTAAAATTAACATATTTATCAATTAATCAATTTAATAAAATTAATTCTCAATTAAAATGTAATTAATTACCAAATAACAATTATTTAACAATTAATTATAAATAAATAAAACTACATAAATTAACATATTTATTTATTATAATTAAATTACTTCCCACCCTATTCCCCTATGAACCCACAACCAGCTACAGAAATTAAATTAGTTAAATTAACATGATTATCAATTAATCAATTAAATAACATTTATTGGCAATTAAAATTTAATTAATTACCAAATAACAATTATTTAACAATTAAATATAAATAAATAACACTGCATAAATTAACATATTTAATTAATTATAATTAAATTACTTCCCACCCTATTCCCCTATAAACCCACAACCCGCTACAGAAATTAGATTAGTTAAATTAACATAATTATCAATTAATCAATTAAATA
Organism: Lissotriton vulgaris; assembly: GCF_964263255.1. Taxonomy (NCBI): domain Eukaryota; kingdom Metazoa; phylum Chordata; class Amphibia; order Caudata; family Salamandridae; genus Lissotriton; species Lissotriton vulgaris. The sequence goes on from NC_141699.1 coordinate 1,063,820,500, forward strand.
AAATTCATTGGCAATTAAAATGTAATTAATTACAAAATAAAAATGAATTAACAATTAATTATAAACAAATACCAATAAATAAATGTACATATTTAATTAATTATAATTAAATTACTACTTCCCACCCTATTCCCCTATAAACCCACAACCAGCTACAGAATTAAATTACGCAAAATTTAAATAAAATAAAATGTATTAATTAAATAACATTATAACATAAATAAACACTTTTAACACATAAAATACACTATAAAAAATTCGATATTATTAAATGTTCGATATTTTTACTAACCTACATTATGTACTTCGATATTTTGACTATCTATATTTTAAAATTCGATATTCCATTACTTACCTTCAAAACGATATTTTTGATGTCTATATTCTGTCCATTCGATATTCTGTCCAGCCTATATTTTGTACTCTATATTATGTCCATTCGATATTTTGTAGTCGATATTTTGTCTGTTTACCGATTGGGGGGGCATATGAGGCTCAGTGAGGGTGAGCATAGAATGCGCCAAGAGGGTAGGCATATACTTGTGCATCAGTAACATACAGTAGGCATTTATGATGTGCAAAAGCATTATCTTTTGGTTACAACCAGTAGTGTCTGCTGCCTATCTTGGGTGGTAGGGTAGCCGCAGGGGGAGTGAAGGTTGAAATTATATAAAATAAAAGAAAACTCACCTACCACTCCACTCCCTTCTGACGGCTGCCTCCCTGCTCCACTCGTCGCCAGTGCTGTCAGATTTTTAAATATTTCCATAGCCCAAAGCCAACCAAAAAGAAGCCCAAATTAGCTCAATGTTCCTAGTTTAGGGAAGGAGGGGCAGGGACAGCGTCAAGCAGGCCGTGAATGCATTGGAATTGATGTTGCAGCAGTATGCCAAGTAAATATTTGCCTAATAAAGCACTTTGACATACTACTTTGCTGGAGCACTGTGTATGTTTTTTTATAATCTGGCAACTAGCACAAACCAAAATTTTACCACACAACTGGAAAAATATAGCCCAATTGTGTGTGATCTAGCCCAATCAGGCAACACTGCTCGTCGCCGTCGGTCGGAAAGAGATGAACCCGCAGAGCACAGGGTCCACACCCAATCCGGACACTGGTCTCACATGAGAGCAGCGCCAGGATTGGTCTAAGCGTCCTAATTTGCCACTCAGATGGTGCATAGGATGGCCGGCCAAACACTCATGCTCACTTATGAGTGCACTTTGCTCCTCCTCCCTGACATGCCCGGTCCACAGTATATGTTATTCTATTGCGGGGCACAGACAAAATAAATCAAATTACAATAACTGTGCTATTTGTCATTTTATTTCGGTTCAAACGAATAAATGCTATTTTTGTGATCGCCATGACAGACACTGCTGAATGGAAGTTCGCCCGATGTAGACGCAAGAAGTGCGCTTGGCTGTGTTCTTTCTGTGCCATTCAAGTTAATTGTGAAAGCAGTTTTCCAGATAAGCAATGTTATCAATCCTTAACATTTATATTATTCACAATGACCAGCCTGCATTTATGATGGAATGGCGCCTCCTAGTGGTGTAATCTTGCCTTACACCTTGATTCTGAAAAGGAACAGATGGGTATTGGTCTTGCTGTTGGTCTGTATGATTCATTTATTTTATTTATTTATTTATTTTATTTGCATGTTTTTATGGCACTGCGAATCGACTCCCGGAGGAGTATCTCCGCGCCTTTGGCAGCAACTAAAGAGCAGCAACTCGTCATGATCCAATTCAGAGCCCTAAACCAGCTAATGATTGAAAAAGGAAAGTTTTGAGTTTCTTCCTAAAAGGGAGATGTTCCCTGCATACCCTGATTTCCTTAGGGAGTTGGTTCCACAACTTCGGGCCGGCTACAGAAAGGGCCCTACCCCCCTTTCTAGCTTTCATGGCCCTAGGAACACATAACAATTCCGGATCTCCTGGTCTCAGAGATCTAGATGGAACATAAGGGATGAATTTTTCAGTGAGGTAGCCAGGACCATTACCCATAAGGCATTTATGGATGACACAGCAGATCTTAAACATCACCCTCTGCCTTACCGGAAGCCAATGCAGTTTGGCCAACAATGGTTTTGAGGGAGTACGAGGCGGGGCGTTTAAAACTAGTCGTGCAGCAGTGTTTTGCACAACTTGTAATCTATCCAAAATACCCTCATTAGCACCCAGCAACAGAGCATTGCAGTAGTCCAGCCTACTTAACACTAGTGACTGGACCAACGTTCTCCTGGTGAAATCTGGTAGCAGAGGGAATACTTTCCTGAGAAGACCAATTACATGAAAACATGAACCCACTACTTGATTGGTTTGTTGTGTTAGGGTGAGCTCATGATCCAGTTTCACTCCTAGATCTTTAACCACCGTTTTGGGCTCAGGGACGGGGCCAAGATCTTGAGGCCACCAGTCAGGAGTCCATAGACGTTTGGCCTCTCCGAAGAGCATCACCTCGGTCTTGGAGACGTTGCACTGCAAAAAGTTGGCTGCCATCCAGCGTGCTACCTCCTTCATCCCCCGGGCAAAGGAGTCACGCACCTCGGGAGTCATGATTTTAAAAGGGAAGAGGAGTTGTGTATCATCTGCGTATGATACTGGAATGAACCCGTGGGATCTCATGATGTTAGCTAGGGGTGCCACGTAGATATTAAATAACGTAGGGCTCAAACACGAGCCCTGTGGCACCCCCTTTGAGATCACCACCTCCTCTGATTGGTATGGTCCCAAAATGACTCTCTGGGTGCGTTCACTGAAGAAACTCCTTAGCCAGGCCAGAGCCTTGCCTTCCAGACCGATGTCCACTAGTCTGGAGGTCATGGTTTCATGTGACACAGTGTCAAACGCCGCTGACAAATCCAGAAGCACCAGGACAACGGAGTAACCCTTGTCCTGTAACATCTGGAGATTGTCAGCGACGGACAGCAAGGCGGTCTCCGTACTGTGCCTTGGCCTGAAACCCGACTGAGAGGGGTCGAGTCCACCCGTTTGTTCAATAAATTTTGACAAATACTGATTCACATATCTCTCAGCAAGCTTCCCTATAAAAGGGAGAAGAGAGATCGGTCTCAGATTTGACAAATCCGACCAGGGGATTGAATTATTTTTACGGAGAGGTCTGACCTGAGCCTGTTTCCAGGCTGAAGGGACTTCCCCCGTACACAAAGATTCATGCTTTTAATGTGCTCTTTTGGCCTCATAAATAAAATAAGGAAAGCGTTATATAAACAGCCATACATGCGACTGGTAAAAATTTATGTAGCTCCAAAGAGAAAATGGCTAGGGTGGCTTAATCCCCCTTTTGACAGACAGTATCAGGCTAGGAAGTCTATTCACTGCTTAACTTTTTGTAATTTTTTTGAAACGCAAAATTCTGTTGAGAGCATGGATAAATCTGCACAACTCATCAAAAGAAAGTGACATTAAATATAAGAACGTCTTTAAAAATAAACTGCTATTCATTACAAAATTCATAGCAAAGTATCCAAACAAGCATCCTAAAACTGATCCCTCAGCCTCCTCATCATTGACAAAACGTATCATGTGGTGGAAAAAATACTCTGCTCTCTCGCAGAAGTCTGTGGAATCTCGTGGAGTTTATCGATAACGCCGCGAAATACCGTGGATTGAAACTCCGCGATCTCCCCTCATCCCTATGTACAGCCCAAAACACAGGGCTGGGAAGTGACTAGAGGTTTACATCTGGATGTCAGACAGTGATATGTGTACTAAAGGGCTACTCCAGGGCAGCTCACAGCAGCAGGACATTATTTGATTCAGCCTGTAGGTTTTACTCCAGTGACACATGTAAGAAGGCCCTGTTTACTTCTACTGATCACTACACAGTATGATGCCACCACCGAGCTTGTGCTTCTTAACTACTGGTAAAGGCAGTAGCATTTCACCACTATGAGGATAGCTCTTAAGGCACCCTTCCCATTCAAAAAGGACCACAGTTTGCGAGACAGCCCGATAAATATGGCGCAAATGCATGGCCAGTGATTATCCATGACAACAATAAATAAACATCAGGGATCTACAAATTATTTCAGTTGGGGTGCTCAGGGCAGGGGTGCACGTCCATCACCATTGAAGACACTTTTCAATCCCAAACAATAAGCATTGGCAAATCTAAAAACTCTGCCCCTTGTTTAATAAGTGAGCACATATCAACATATGCACAAACATGCAACATGAATAACAGATCAAACCGATATACAAGCAGCCATCCAACATGCATCAAAAACCCCAAAGTAGGGTGGAATGCTTGAATAAATCTCAGCCCCTGATGATTTCTTGAGGCTGCATCCCAATCCCTTGTTTTTTGCCCACCATGTCACCTCAGTATGGACACAGCCATGTGAAAATCAACCTTGACCCTGCTCCTCATGGGAACAGTCCAGCCTGAACTGCAAAGCCGGGTCCTTACTGAACTGGAATACAAGCAATCCAGAGCTGGTTTTTCCCTTATTATGGGCTCATTAGCAAGGTATATCTTCATTCCAGTGGCACATTAAGCATGGGACCCACACATGGGCATACCCATCTGTAGAGCAAGATTCCCCTTCTTTGGGAAAGAAACATGGTGGGTTATTTATGAGAGGTTTACCCCGCTGGAGCGTCACTTTTTTTGATGCTTCAGCGGCGCAGGCCTCTCAGTCATATGTATGAGACGACACAAAGCCACTCTGCGTGGCTTTGCATGAACTCATGCAAAGCCGAGACAAAGCAGCGCAAGCTGCTGCCTTGCCTTACTCTGCGGCAAGGAGACATTTCTTGGGCATTGCAGTGGATTTTCCCACTCAGCATCCATGGATTTTGACGCTGCCCCACATTCACTTGGTCAAGTAAACCAGGGGCAATGCCAAAACCTCTCTCCTTCCCAGAGCAGGCATAACGAGGAGAAATATTTAAATGTCTATTGTTTTTTCCTCTTTCCCTGTGTGCAGCACTCTGCAGCAGACTTAGAGGAAAACGGCTCTCTGGATTTTTTCACATTCCTATACAAAAACAATCCTGCTTTCAACAGAGGCACCCGTGCACCATGGTGCAAGGATGCCTATATTGGCGCTAAGCAGCAAATTGTACACCAGCACAGGGGAAAGGGACAGGAATACACTGTATTTCAGAAATACGGTGCATTCCTGCCCTTTCACATTGGCATGTGGCAGTGCTTCAAGAAGATTTGCAGTGCTGTCCTACGCCAATTTCTCATAATGAGGACCATGATCCACACCTACACATGTTCTACTTTTCTATGGATTACGCATGCAGACGAGCAGTTTGCAATATCTGCCTGTACACTTTTTCTACTTTCCATTAACAAATGCACTTCCCACAAATGTCTTCCTAAATAAGTTTTCACAACGTAAAAATAACTACAAATGAATGAATCTGCAATGTTCATGAATCAATTTCAGCACATTTTATCTACATTTATGCTCACCTTGTTTCTGAAGTTAGAAGTAAATCTAAGGTGTTTGTAATAGAGATAGCAATAACAAAGCCTAAGAAGAAACATAGAGCTTCTATTAATACATGTCCATATTGAGAACTTATTTCATAGAGCCTCTTTATACAAATTAAATGTTTGTTTTTATATCACTACAGGCAAATATATTTTTCTAGACTTTCTAATTAATAGGTGTGTGATATGGTAATTAGCCATCTCCGAAGGGTGAGTGGATTGTCTTAGGACTCCATCATGTGACACTCAGGTCACAGTTAATATCCCTGGGAACACTTACCTCGCTACTTACGGGAACATCCTTTACCATGAAACTTTTACAACGCGGTACCATTACCACGCAGGTTTTACAACGAAAGTCGTTACAACGACTTTTGCTGGACAGCGCTCTAGGATAGGGAATAGTTTAATTTACTATCCAACACCTTCACTACTATCCACGGGGACTGGAGTTGGAATAGTAAATTAAACTATTCACTATCCAGCGCCCCCAATGCAAGTCGTTGTAACGACTTGCGTTGTAAAACCTGCGTCATAACGGTACGCGTTGTAAAAGCACGCATTGCACCGTCATACATCCGCTACTTACAGTATGCAAGAAATTGCCCAGAGGGCAACAATTAGCCGACACCTAGTGATTGTTGCTTCATCTTTTGACAAGCATGGGAGGCAGAAAGCCTGATTCTTTCAAGTGGAACTGTGTTTTCTTGGCTCAAGGACATCAATGTCATATAGCTGAAGATGGTGGGCCTGATGAACCCATAGCTTTACGAATATGCCAAAATAGGAAATTTTTACCGATTCACTATCCAATTACCTTTGAAACCTATGTACTTAGACTTAAGTAACAGATTAGAAAACTACTAAAATTCACTAATGGGCGAACAAATTGCTACTTGGAAAATAAAGGGTAATTTGTATTTTGGTGAAATCACACTCATTTTGTCTGTCTTTGGTTAGGATTTGCTGGTGCTGTGAAGTGACTCCTGGGGTAGTTGGACAGTCAGCTGTGGGTCAACCCTTAAAATAAGGTGGAAACTTGTCATCCAGTAGCACCTTATACCGCCAGGTAACTCTAGGACTGAGGACCTACAATTTTGAAAGCTTATGCAGAGATCATCACAGAAGTTATCGAGATGTTGACATATGAATGCAAGGATGTTAAAGGCAATTGTACTATGTAATTGAAATTCTAACATCCATACTACCTCAGACCTCTATGTATAAACAGCCGTCATCTGGAGCTGTAACTACTGAAGAAGAAGAGACACAAACCAAACCTGATATGCTTTCCCAAACGAATTTTGTACCTATTTTTTACCAAAGATGCACATATTCTTGCGGGAACTGCAGCAGTTGTGATCTTCATCAGCCTGGTCTGGGGTGCAACTGCTATGATTATCATAGGTTCTGTTGAGGACTGCAAATGGTGTGGCCATTGTGGGCTGGACAGGGTCTGCAACTCCTGTGCTCATTATAGGCCCGGACAGAGGCTACAGGTACCATGACCATCATAGGCCCGAACGGGGGTTGCAACTATTGTGATCATCGTGGCCCTATGGGGACTGCACATCCAGCTATTCTGACCGAAACCACACTGCTGTGACTACCATTGGCCTGACTGGGGAAGATTACCAGAAACCTTTGAGACCCCTACAACCGTTTCCTCACCAGTGCCGGTACACAGACAAAATATCGAGTTTTAAATATCGATATACCAAAATATCGAGTTTTAAATATCGATATACAAAAATATCGAAGGTAAGTAATATCGACAGTCTAAATATCGATATTGGTATGTTATCAGTAATATCGAAGTTGTAAATATCGATGTTAACAATATCGAAATTAATAACTTTGATGTTACTAATATCAATTTTTAAATACATTTAGTGTATATTATATTGTATTTATTATGTTTTATTATTTATTTTTAATGTAATTTAATTAAATATTGTCTTTTACTACTGTAGCGGGTTGTGGGTTTATAGGGGAATAGGGTGGGAAGTAATTTAATTATGTTAAATTAATTATTAATTAGTAGGAATTATTAATTAATTAATTGAGAATTAATTTTTAATTATTTTTTATTAATTGATTAATTGATAAATATGTTCTGTAGCGGGTTATGGGTTTATAGGGGAATAGGGTGGGAAGTAATTTAATAATAATTAATTAAGTGATATATGTTTGTACATATTATAATTAATAATTAATTGGTAATTACTTTCTATTAATTAGTTAATTAATTATTATAATTTTTTACATATTTTTAATTAATAATTAGTTGGTAATTAATTATTATTAATTATGTTATTACATTAATTATAGTAATTTTTTTAATATATAATTTATTGTTATTCTCAATTAATTAATTGGGCACAATAATATTAATTATTAAATTAAATTAATTACAGCAAATGTGCTAATATATTGACTTTATTGTTATTGTTAATTAATAATTAATTGGTAATTTTATTATATTAATTAATTTTGGGTACAGGGGTATTTTTAGGGTTCAGGGTCAGTTTTCAGTTCATGGGTACAGGGGTATTTTTAGGGTTCAGGGTCAGTTTTCAGTTTTTGGGTAAAGGGGTATTTTTAGGGTTCAGGGTCAGTTTTCAGTTCATGGGTAAAGGGGTATTTTTAGGGTTCAGGGTCAGTTGTCAGTTTTTGGGTAAAGGGGTATTTTTAGGGTTCAGGGTCAGTTTTCAGTTCATGGGTAAAGGGGTATTTTTAGGGTTCAGGGTCAGTTTTCAGTTTTTGGGTAAAGGGGTATTTTTAGGGTTCAGGGTCAGTTTTCAGTTCATGGGTACAGGGGTATTTTTAGGGTTCAGGGTCAGTTTTCAGTTTTTGGGTAAAGGGGTATTTTTAGGGTTCAGGGTCAGTTTTCAGTTCATGGGTAAAGGGGTATTTTTAGGGTTCAGGGTCAGTTTTAAGTTTTTGGGTAAAGGGGTATTTTTAGGGTTTAGGGTCAGTTTTGGGTTTTTGGGGTACAGGAATATTTTTAGGGTTTAGGGTCAGTTTTGGGTTTTTGGGGTACAGGCGTACAGGGTAAAAACAAAAAAATATTACTTTACATCAAATAAATTAGATGAAAAAAATTAAATTTCCTTTAATTTTTTAAGTATTTTATTTATTTTAAATGTATATGTATTAGTTTTAATTTTGTTTTAATATTTTTATTTAATACTTGTAAAATTATATGTATTTAAATATTATTTTTACATTATTATTAATAAATTTAAAAAAACGATATTTTTGATTCCGATATTTTTGTACTTCGATATTATTTTTTCAATATTTTTGTACTTACCTTAATGAAGATAGGATTCCGATATTTTTGCTGTCGATATTTTTGCTCCGATATTTTTGTACCTCGATATTTTTGTATTCGATATTTTGTCAGACATTCCCAGTGCCAGTGTGTTGGGCTCCACAGACTGAGGCCGGATGGGAGCGCTTACTACCACAAATGGTGCTTAACTTCTTCCGTGGCCCAGCAGACTTATAACTTGCTGCAGACCCTGAAGGAGTCATGCAGGGGGCCTGCCAAATCATCATATGCCTTTTCGGGCTGCACCTACTTGCACCTAGCTGGGCGTTCCGTATGAAATATTTTGGGCGGTGCTTCTGGAGCTGGGCGTTCCGTATGAAATATTGAGGGTTCTGATGAGGCTGCACACAGGGAACTTCACACAGGTCAGATGTGGGAGGAACGGGGTGCTGTCATCCAGATTCCCAGTTGACATGGGGGTGAGGCAGGGGTGCGTTTTGGCACCAACCCTGTTTTGCCTCTATGTGAATGGTGTAATATCGCATCTGGATGCGGTCCCCAATAATGATGCACCGAGGCTGGTTGGCAGGAGGGTGACAGCGATCATGTTCGCTGACGACACCCTCCTACTTTCCAAGTCTCCCATAGGGATCCAACGTGTTTTGGACGGCTTTGCGGATTTCTGTTATTGCCACGGACTGGAGATTAACGCGGACAAAACACAATTTATGATTTTTAATCCTTCGGCATCCACCCGCCCGACGCCTATTCTGGGATCAGTTAGACTGGAGAGGGTACAGACTTTTCAGTACCTAGGGGTCATGATAAATGAAAACCTGTCTTGGGGCCCCCAACAGGTTAAATCTAAACTGAATTTGTCTCAATTGGCGGGGGGAATTCTCAAAATGTCTAATACATCGTCATTCAAACCAGTGAGTCCTGCTCTGGAGATTTATAAAACTCAGGGAAGGGCAGCAGCTCTCTATGGTGGGGAGCTCTGGGGGCACTCCTGCAGGCCCGAAATTCCCAATACGGAAAATAAATTAATGCACCAGTTATTGGCGCTTCTCCAAAGCACACCGCTTCTTCCGCTAAGGTTAGATCTGGGATTCAGTTTTATCCAGGACGAGCTAGCACAAAACCCCTTAGGTTCTGCCACAGGCTCTGGATAACGCCAGAACTGTTGAACTACTGAAGGAAATATTAAATTGTAATAGTGCAGCAAAAATTTCCTGGCTTGTTTTTGTTAAACAGGAATTTGGTAAAATGGGTCTGCCCGCCCTGTGGCATGATCCTGAAAGGGCGTGCCGTGAGGTTTCAGGCAAGACCCTTACGAGGTCTTTTATGGATAACAAACTTAATACAATACTGTATGATTCCCAAGCTGGCACTCTGACTAAACTGTTTTTAACATTAAAATATCATACTGCTTTGAGGATTTCATGGACAATATCTATCCCATTGGATCAAGGAAACTTTATATACAATGGAGCTATGGTACATTACTTTTAAGGGCTTTTACGAGTAAATGGTCTGCCTCCACGAACAAATCCTGTCCTGGGTGTAGCTGTAGCTTAGAAGATGAACTGCACATACTTTTTTTCTGCCCAGCGTACAGCGGATCACTGAAATAATATCGAGGGACAAAATATCGACTTGCCAAAATATCGTGGACAAAATATCGACAGTCAAAATATCGAGTTTGTATCTACAAACAGGTAAGTACAAAAATATCGAGTACAAAATATCGTTAACAATAATATAGATGTAAAAAATATCGACTTTATTAAAAACAGTGTTAAATTAAATTAATATTAAATTTTAATTACTAAAATATACTTAAAAATACTTAAATTAAATTATAATAATTAAATAATAAATGAAAATAATAAAAAAAAAAATTTACAATCTTATTTGTTGACCCTGAACCCTAAAAATACCCCTTTACCCAAAAACCCAAACTGACCCTGAACCCTAAAAATACCCCTTTACCCAAAAACTGAAAACTGACCCTGAACCCTAAAAATGCCCCTTTACCCAAAAACTGAAAACTGACCCTGAACCCTAAAAATACCCCTTTACCCAAGAACTGAAAACTGACCCTGAACCCTAAAAATAGCCCTTTACCCATGAACTGAAAACTGACCCTGAACCCTAAAAATACCCCTTTACCCATGAACTGAAAACTGACCCTGAACCCTAAAAATACCCCTTTACCCTAAAACTGAAAACTGACCCTGAACCCTAAAAATGCCCCTTTACCCAAAAACTGAAAACTGACCCTGAACCCCAAAAATACCTCTTACCCTAAAACTGAAAACTGACCCTGAACCCTAAAAATGCTCCTTTACCCAAAATGTATCAATATTATTTAATTACCAATTAATTATTAATTAACAATAACTATAAAGTAAATATATTAGCACATTAGCTGTAATTATTTTAATAATTAATATTATTTTTCCCCAATTAATTACTTAAAAATAACACAAAATTAGATATATTAAAAATTTACTCTAATTAATGTAATTAACTAATTACAATTAATTAATTACCAATTAATTACTAATACAAAATATGTTCACAATTATATTAATTAATTAACTAATTAATATTAATTAATTATCAATTAATTATTAATTAAAAATATTAACAAACATATATTATTAATTAATTATTATCAAATTACTTCCCACCCTATTCCCCTATAAACCCACAACCCGCTACAGAATTACATTACGCAATTATTATAAAAACAAAATTCATTTAATAAAATATTTTATAACATTAAGACACACTTTTCACACATATTATTACATAAAAATACACTATAAAATATTATATATTATTAAAAATTCGATATTTTTTCTATCTATATTTTATACAGTCGATATTACTTCACTTACCTGAAAAACGATATTTTTGTAGTCGATATTATGTCCAGTCGATATTTTGTCCAGTCTATATTTAAAACTCGATATTATGTCCAGTCGATATGTTGGAGTCGATATTTTGTCTGTACACCGCGTACAGCAAAGCCAGGAAGTATTGGCTATTACCGTTATGTAAAAACATGGGTTTCGTCCAATGTTTGCATGCTTTGAGAATCCTTAAGACAGATACGTCTGGACATATTGTATTTGCACTTTCAAAGTACTTGTCAGCTATGTGGTCCAAGCGATGATTTTTAATTGCTAATGAATGCAAGGGGTGATTTAATTCTCTTTTATGACTGTATGAACTATTCTATTTTATATGTGTTGCGGAAATATATGTTTTATCTGTACTCTTTTATGGCAAAAAATGCCAAAATAAAGATTTTAAAGAAGGAAAGCTTGCACCATGAGCTCCACACTCTAAGGGCCTTATTACGAGTTTGGTGGTCCCATGGATCCCTGTATTGGCAGTGGTGGTCCTAGCATGGTGAGCTTGGCTGTCCGACCACCGTATTACGAGTCGTGTAGATCGGCTTTGCAAAGACCGCTGCTGGACCGCTGAGACTGCCAGTAGATTGGCAACTGCTGGGTTCACAGTCGGTGAAAAGCAGCCGCCATAGGGCAGTACAGAGGAGCTGCACCACCATCCATAATACAAGTTGCCAGTTCCACCAGCGGACCACGATATTTCGACCACCTGCTTCAAGGGGGCTGTGACAAAGGATTTGGGGTGCTTACTCATCCCGTTCTTCTTCTTCCAGGCAGATTACGACCTGGGTCCCTTTCTCCAGGCCTTCCTTAACACGCCAAGGATTACAACCTAGTGTGTGGCGATCTACACGTGAGTGCTTTTCGTACCATATACCCATTGCCAGGACTGCCCACATATGGGCTGAAACCCGGTAATGGGTATATGGTACTTTTCCACATATATCATGCATATGTGTGCATCTGACACATCTGCAGACGAAATGCACACACAGGCATTGATATATTTGTGAACATTAACAGTTGTGAACTCGTGATATGACGGTCTATGGAACGCCAGTGCCCTTGGGCTGCTGGCGGGGGCAGACGCAGTCCTACGGTGGTCGGACCACCAAACTCCTAATAAGGCATAAAGGCTCAGCAGGTGATGGGTTGACTGACATGGGCCGTGTGCAGCTTCTTCTGCAGCCCAGAGGACTTACTGGTCGCTACGGCCCCCACAGGAGATAAGCAGGATCATCCAGAGGCAAATGAGGACTCAAACATGCCACCTGTACCAAGGGTGGTAAGACTTAAAAAGTGAGGTATACATTAACTAAAAACTCATGCAACTCAGGCTAGCAACAAAACTTGCTGCGCTGCATTGCATGAGAGGGAGAGGGAACAAAAGTGCCTTTTCTACTAAGATAAAGCACTCTTCCGCTCTTGTCCTAGTGCTAGCACATAATTAGGCTGCCTAGTGCCACACGCTCACCTTTGCAACATAGTGAAAGTGTATGTGTGAGATGTCTAGCATATGTAAAAAATCAGGCTGTAACACAGTCAACGCGACCACATCATAGCACTTCAAAATTTAAATTCAACCCCTGTTGCATAGCAGCTCGAATTACAGTGCATCATGGAAAAAAAAATATTGTCAAAGCCAATAGATCTCACATAGGCAAAAAGAAATTGGCTTTGCAAATGCTTGTTGCACCTTGTAGGCCTGATGAAAACTGTTCTTGTTATCACAGCGCTGACTTTGCATCTTTCTGTACATTTCAGGAGTGATTGTCAATGAGCTTTTGTGGTGCTCTTTCTACAAAAATAGTCACAGTGAAGACATCAGCTGACTGTGGCTACATTTCCGACTTTCCACTTTGTACATTGTGAAAGTAAACTTTTTTTTCACAAGTCATTTGCACTGATTTTGCACATCGGCCAAGTATGTTGCTTCAAATCACTGCAGTATTTTAATATCTTGCCAAAGGGATAACAAAGTGACAATAAGAGTGAACAAGTGACGAATAACAACATGTATAAGTTCATTGCATGTGATGTCAGTTATTAACCCCTTAGCTGCGGTGGCTATTCCGCCCCAGTGCTAAGGGGGAGGGGGGCCGCTCGGCGCTCCCGTACTTGTGACGGAACCGCTCCGTCAAGAGCCTGAGGTGGGCTGTGCTTGTGACGGAACGGTTCCGTCGCGGCCCCGCCCGCTCAATAGAACGCTCAGGGCAGGTGCGGAATTTGCGCCACGCAGGCGCGGCGAGCGGACCGTGACGGAACCGTTCCATCACCAGCACAGCCCACCCGAGGCTTGTGATGGAACCGTTCCGTCACGAGCACGCAAGGGGCTAAACTGTGCTTTTGAAATTTGTTTACAGCATTGTTTGCCTGTCTATGGAATTGTTTTCTTGACATTTTGAAATTAACTGCATTCAATAAAAGTCAGTGCTTTCCCCGTGTTGCTTTCTCTCTTGGGGTGGAGTACCAGACGCTCGAATCTCTGCCTAAGTTTTCCCCCATCTCATTTAACATATCTTCTTCCTTGATGTATGTGTATTAATGGGAAAACAAAACAAAAAAGAAATCACATCGGAAGACACCAAATCAACCAATGTTAAGGAAAAACTATTTTATAGAAATACAAATAAATCGAAAATTAAAGAAAACATTCAAAAGGAAAGATAATTTTAAAGAAAAATCCAAAATGACATTTAATTCAGGTGGAGTTTAGGGGTGATGAAGAGATTTTGGGTTTTATGGAAGAGTGGGGTTTTGGGTTGGTAAGGGATTTTTAGGATCCAGAATGGGTGGAGTGTACGGGTTTTGGGGGTTTCAGGGATCATGGATGGACATAGTTTAGGGCTGGTGATGGTTTTAAAGTGCTATAATCGGCATAGTTTAGGGGTGGTGAAAATGTTTTAGGGTTTGAGAATGGGTGGAGTGTTGGCATACTCAGGGATCCTAGGGGTTGGGAAAGAGTAGAGTTTATGGGCAGAAAGATTGTTAGGATCAAATAATGCTTAGAGTTTATGGTGGTGAGGGTGTTTAAGGCTGCAGGGATGGGTGAAGGTAGGGGTAGGAAAAGGCATTTAGGATGCAGGGATGGGTGGAGTTTAGGGCTGAGAAGAGAGGTTTGGGGGTTCAGGGATGGGTGTTATTTAGAGGTGGTGAGGGTTTTTATGGTTCAGGGCTGAGTGGAGTTTATATGAAGAAATGTGTTACAATGAAGGAAGATACATAGACAAGACTTGTAGATAAAGGTCATGGATTTATTCATAAGATTACTTCTTTAGTTGTAGGTTACAGGATGATGGTAAGATACATAATATAAGTCCCACCAGGACATTCCGAAGACCTCACCATTGGCTGAGCAGCCAGGCAGAATACAGCAATAGGGAGGATGCATTAACCAACAAGTAGATTAGATAACAACCCCCCCTTATAATAATTATAGAAAATCAAATGTATGCAAGATGATAAGACACACATTCAACATGTCCTATAATTTCATCTGAAATTACATGCACATCCTATCAAGGAAAATAGGAAAAACACAAGTAAAAGTGTTCCATTCTTTAAAACAGTGGGTGCTCACCCATGTTAACTCACACTCCATACACAACTTAGCACAGGGAATATCTCACCCCTCAAACAGCGGGTACCACACCACCTCACTACCACAAGGTAACCACATTGCCTCACACCAAGGCAAAACTATGCACAGGACACTAACAGCAGGACCAGGGACTCCAAACACTCTTCTGCACATACACACAGGGTATCATCACAACCCCTAAACAGTGGATATCTAACACCACCTCGCCTCACACTCAAGGCACAACCCTATCAGTAGGACCAGGGACTACCAAACCCTCTACTTACACAACTTACGACGGGATATGACTCAACCCATACCATAACATGGTATCTTTAGATTGATCCAGCGCTCCGATTGAAAAACTGTCTCAAAAACACTATTCATCACCTCAATACTCACGATACACTTTTAAACACTTATACAGGCCCATAACACCTATAAGACAATTTTTGAGCAACTGAATCAGGTGATTTGATTTGTATTCTATTCACATAATATTTACACTAAGATGTACAGCTGCAGTTTATCCTTCATTATCATGATTTAAACTCATTTATTGGCTAAAAATCAAACCACTAATGGTAGATGGATCAACTAATCGAAACTAGACCATGAATAAACAAGACCAGCTTGTCGCTTCATATCTAATTTTATTTACTTTATTATCATACAAAAAGAGCATTTTATGTTTAGAATCTTTATTTCATAACAAATAAGAAAGTAGCATTTTAATAAGGAAATAAAAATTAGAACTGACATTTCAAAGTAAGCTCAAAAACGTGAAGTATTAGCAAAATAACTGAATGGAAATCGTTTCCCTGAACCTATTTCCCTGTCTAAATCGCTCTTTACCTAGAAAAGAATAAATCATTAAAGGTCTGCTGTCCTTACATGCGCCAAAGGTCCATCAGCACGACACACCATTCAGGAATCGGAAAGTAAGAGTTTTTTCCCTGCTCATGGTGTCAAAATTTATACCTTTCTCTCTAGCTAAACTTTCTACATTTTACATTCTTTCATAGGAATCCAAGCTTTTCATTGGCTGTCCGGTGTCAGTCCATGATAAAATGTATTAAGTCATCCGACTTTTAACCAAAATCCAGGCTTCACATAAGGCCCATTGTCTTTCATTTCCACATCCTCGATTTCCTCAAGAATGATACTTTTACTCGAGGCTAGAACAATCACTTCCTAACCTTGGCAGCCATATCAAATTGTTGTCCTTGGCTGGTCTCCGTGAACACGCTCATCACAATAAGAGAATCGCTCTTTATTTCACAACGTCTTCGCAGCAAAATTCTTCACAGCTGCGCATGTGCAAGAAATCACTCTGGACAAGCTTTCGTGTCAGCAGCTCTGTCAGCCATATTTCTGCACCAACTCTTAGGCCTTATTTCGGAAACTATTATTAAACAAACACAAGACATCAATTAATTAAAGAATTGAGACCCATTCTGTTACCCTCCCCCTTTGCTAATTAACTCTGTTAATTATGTTACCTGGCAAAGCACACAAATGCAGCATTATATTTACTTGTCTTTTTCGAATGTCATGAACTCCAAGAGCTTTCATCACAAAAGACATAACATAAGCACATAAAATAAGCACATGCCATTAAATTAAACTGCCGCATTTAATATTGACAAAGACAATAGACAAGGTTAGTTTATTAATTTTCTTTGCGTTTGCAACAAAAAGCACATTAGTCCCATGTGTGTTTTCGTGAGTGTATCTTTTAAACTAAGTTGATTAATAATTTCACCACAAGCTTATTAGTCTGATTACTTTTGTTAGGAGAGATTGACTTCGCAAGTTTGAACAAATTGTTGTTCTTTACCTTGCTCCATCAACTCCCTCATCTGGTGATTTCTTAATTACCAAACAATAGCCAACATTTTATAAATTTTCAACCCTTGAACATGTTTTGGACTTTCTTAATATTAGTATTTAGAAACTTTTAATTCATCTGTTTTTCTGCATTTCTCATATTGAGTTTTACGAAATTCTTCTAATTCTATTTCCTTTTCCTTTTCATCTCTTAACTTATAAATTCTTTTCTTTTCTGATACATATTTTCTTCTCTTGTGTAGCATGCAACAAATTTTTAACAAAAGTATCACTATAGCTATAATCATGAAAAGAAAAACTATTTTACCTATTATTGAGCTACCAATTTCTTGAAACTAGTTTTTAAATGCTGTAAGTCTTTTACATAAGCGTTCTGAAAAACGTTCATCTTCTAAGGGTTGTACCTCCTCATGTAATTCAGAAATATTTTTATATGCATTTCTATATTCTGACTTTTGTCAGGTATGTATGTGCAACAATGTTGAACATGCAATGTTCCACAAACTCCACCCTCTTTTGCTAACAGAATGTCTAGCGCAAGACGATTCTGCATTACCATTGTTCTCATGGCAATAAGTTCAGTATCCACTAATTGAAATCCACTTGCAGTATCTGTTGACAATCTGTCAACAATTGTGGGCCTTTTTCTGATTTTGTTTGCATTCAGGGTAATTCCCACCATAGGTATTAGCGCACCAAATATGTCTCCCAAGATTTCTGAAAAGCTTTCCCTCCTAAATCTGTTCACATGATTGCTAATTTCAATGAACCTTCTGCATTTCTGTCAACAAGAAAAAAATTTGGAAAAACTAAACCTACATAGCACATTCCATACCAGTGGTTTGGAAGGCTGTAATAAGCTTTATTCCCACAAATAAAATAAATTCCAGGAAAAATTGGATCTTTGCCTCCTTTGAATCCCCAGCCCCCTATAATACGATAAGTGTCTTCACATTGACTTGCACCCACAAAATAGTAATCATATAAAGTATTATCTCTTCTTATACAACATTTTCCACCAACAGGTTTATCTATATGAATTGCGACATTCTAATTTCTACTATTGAGTTTTTCATCCTCAATCTGCCAAAATTTTGACTTAGTAGCTTTCAGCAACTCATTTTGCTTGTAAATCGCTCGTCTCTCTTCCACCATATTTAAGAATGACTTATCTTCTGTTCTCAATTTACATGTTAAATTATTTCTAAAAGCATACTCATAAGTAAGTTCACTAGTTGTTAGGAAAATTTCCCTCATCTTTTTAGCAGGTCTCACTTTATTCAAGTTATCTATAACCTTTAAATTTGCAAAAATGTCATCAAAATTGGAATAATAGTATTCCAGACGACCAGTCTTATAAAACAAACTAGCTATTACACTACATGTTATACCATAAGTAAGAGGAAGCATATTATAATTCACACCTTCAGACACAGAAGTAGGTAATTTCACAAAGACATAACAATCTTTTGCATTCATTACCTTAACATATTCAGATAAAAGTCTTGAGAAGGTATTGCTAGAAAATTCTTCAATATATCTATCTTGATGAACCTCTGGTTTCTGTACAATAATTCTATTATTCTTATCAGTTTTGTCAAGTTTAGCCACAACTTTACTTGTCATGTTATCTTTATACATTTCTTTATCTACACCAAAAGGAAAAATGACAGCTAAAATTAACCAGACTAAAATAATCAATATTACACATATTGAAGACAATTTGCAACATCTTTTGAGAATTGAGCATCTTGAACTTTCCTTAGTATAAGGCATATTAGTATAAGGCATCTTTACTTTTTTTTAAATAACAGCTAAAAATAAAAATAAAAATTGAAAAATTACTAAATATACTCCCCTCTTTTTTTTTTAACAAAAAATCTTATTTTTTAAGATTTATTTTTCTAACAGCTTTTCTTCGACCTTATGTCATACATCAAATGTGTTTTTCAGCTAACACAATTTCTTCGACCTTATGTCTCGTAACACAATTTCTTCAGCCTTGTGTCACCTAATCAATAAGTTCAATCATTGTCACTTGCATCATCCAAATTTTCTTGACCACTGTTTACTTCTACTACTGGTGGGATAATGATGTAAGCCTACTCTGGCAATTTATATTTTTGATTTGGCTTAATTGCACCACTGCTTATCACTTCTATTTTCTTTCCTACCTGATTTTTCTTACTCAAGTCTTCCTCTTTTTGACTTGTGATCTCATTCACCTGCTCCTTTGCTTTATTCACTAATTTAAATGTAATGCCTCCTATTTCTTTTGGCCAATAATCCCCTTTTCTTGTTAGCTTCTTTTTGGGTTCTTTCAAATTGTACTCCACTCTCCAAGCTTTTTTTTACTTGTTTTCTTCAATTTGGATTCATCTTCACTTTCATCTGTTTCACTTTCTGTGTTTTCAGCTGATTCATTAATGATCAATTTTTCTGAGTCAGATTCTTCATCAGATTCAGGTACTTCTTTACTCAGCAGTTTGTTAGGAAAATCGTCCTTATAGCTGGTACTCGGAATTTCTTCTTCTTCTTCTTCAATTACTTCCAGTTCACCAGTTTCAGAATTTTTGTTCCTTCTTCCAAAGTTTCCAATCTGCCTTTCAATACTCTCCTGATCTTGATCTTGAATCACTTCCTGATCGGTTTCTGTTTCTGCTTTTTGAACTAGCAGATCTTTGTCATTTTCTTCCTCAGAGTCTTGTATTACAATTTCTTCTCTTTCTTCATTCAAAGCTTAATTTGCATTTGAATCTTCCAGATGTCGACTTTCCTGTCGATCTTCAGGATCTGGATTTTCTTCAGGCTCTTCTTCTGAATCTGAATCAGCTGTTGTATCACCTTCTTCGTCAGGATTCTCAGGTTCTGGCACTCGTATGATATGACTAGCGTGAATCCATCTTTTTAATCCCCTGCACTTAACTGCATTTGTTGTTACCAAAATCACCTGTCTTGCCTTTTGCCACCTTGGTGCTAGGCAATTTCTTCTTCGAAGCACTTTTGTCCTAACCCAGTCTCCTGGTAACAGATCATGAGCTTGTTCTTTCTCTTTTGTGAGCACTTCAGTTCTTTTTTTAATTTTTTTTTATTTGGAGTCAAAATACATCGCATAAGTTAAAATACATTATTAGATTAGTCTGGACATAAGAATAGCAATTGATCCACAGGTTCATTCAATAAATGCTTAAGTCATCATCACATAAGTAAAAATACATTATTAGATTAATCTGGACATAAGCATAGTAATTGATCCACAGATTCATTAAATTAATGCTTAAGACTAAGGATTTAAAAAATTGCATAAAACCATCGATATGTCGTTATAAAAATAAGCCTATTTCCACTATATATATCAACATATTATGCGAAGTAGTAATTCATACATCTATTGCAATAGTCTCCCTCCAATTAGTAACCGGGGCCCAAAACCTCCTTCCAAAGTCCCTTACTTTCACCCCCTTACGCTCATATAAGCAGGTCTCAATATTATGAATTGCAAGGAACCTGGATAACCACATTTGGAAGGACGGTGCAACATTATCCTTCCATCCCACTGAGATCAAGATCCTAAGGATGGCCACAGATATAAAAACCAGGGCTTCTGCTTCCTTGCCCAAATTTAGGTTAGAGTCTGTGCCCAAGATCATCAGATTAGGGGATAGATCGATCTTGTGACCTAGCAGCCCCTCCCAAAATTTTCCGATCTCTTCCTTCACTGGGGTCAGGGATCTGCAGGTAAAACACATATGCAGTGGAGGAGCTACGCTAGCAAGCAAGATGGCCGCATAAGCTCCCGGCTCCACCGACCTCCGCCAACAGCTCGTATATCCTGTAATCTATCCTGACCTCGCACCGGACTCCCGTGCACATGAGGTGTTCCTGATTCTTAAGGTGCAATCCCAAAATTTCAAGCTTCTTGGGTGACGAAGATATGCCGTGTTCCATTTTCGGCCTAACTCAGTGTGGAAGCCGGGGCCTCGATTTCTAGCTCATCTGGGTTAGAGTTGATCAACATCGGCCGCAGGACCTGAGCTGCGTCCGGTCTCCCTGACTGGGACACAATTCCTTCACCGGATGGCTAATCTGTGAACTGTTTACATCGAGAACACAGCAGAGTGACGCACCGGTTGCTGTGGTCGGGGGTCCGACGCCCGGAGACTCAGTTCCGTCCCAGTGTGGACGGACTTGGCCCCCGCTAGCAGTGACGGTGTTGATATTGCAAGGTGGAGAGCGTCCACTGTTGTCATCGGCTCCGTGTGTGCCTGGTACCCCGGGGTAGTCGACCTCCGGGGTTCAGGTCCTGCTTCGTTGCTTCGTGAGAGGGGATGGAGGGGGCCAACGGCACACCATCGTTGCAGACCGTAATGGCCGCCATTGGGGCGCTCCACTCGCAGATCACCGTCATGTACCAGAAACTGTCTGTAACGGTGGACAATATCAGTCTGAGACCAGACGACGGCGCCTCGACATGTTTTCAGCAAGCTGTGGTACCCGTGGAGTATTGTACGCTTGAATTTGAGGTCCCCCTGCGGAAGCCTGATTTCATATGCTTTGTTGACCCCCGCGTAACGGATAGCACGCCTGTGATCATCGTCGGCTTTCCCTGCTCGATTCCTATCCTGCCGAATATCGCCATGGACAGTCTCAAGTGATTCAACAAGTTCCTCAGTGACTATTGGAGAGATTCGCCATCCTTTTTCACCTTTCCTTGCCTACTTCGGGGATATCGTGAACTTTTATCCTATTTTCGATCCGATCCCTTTTACTTGAACTTCCACGAACGCTTCGATTCCTCCATTGTGATTGTGGTTTGGATTATAAGGGCTCTTATAAAGAATCGTACTGGCCAGGGTTGAATCTGATGATTAGGGCTTGATAGAATAACTTAATCCGATGCCGGGATTGTTTCCTATTGCGTAACGGGAGTTGGGTGGTTTTTAATGTCCTCCCCCGGTTGGATTCCGTACTTTGTCTCATACTGTAGTGGATATATTTTGGGAAGGTTGCTTGTGACGGGGGGTAAGGGAGACCGGGAGTGTGTTTCTATTCTCCTCCTCCACTCAGTTTCTTTCCTTCTTTTAGGGTAAGTTTCTGGGTGACAGGCACGCTGTTAGTGGGGTAGGCCGTAGCCATTGCAGGGGTGTAGGGTGGGGGGCTAGGGGGTTTATTATTTTTCCTTTGTTTTGTTCTATGGCTCCTTTTTTCTTTTCTTTTTCTCTCTTTGGGAGGTGGACTGTTTATTCTCACTGATTTCTTTACCCTCCTAGTGCCTACACCGGATTTGATCCTTCTGTATCTGGTTGGGTGGGTCTTGTGGATGGTACTCACTTTAGGTCGTTTACAAGTTGCTTATCCTTTTTCGTATGCATAACTACTGCATAACTATGATGACGTCACATGTCTCCCTATAATTGATGGTTAGCGAAGCTACATCCCCTCACCAACTATTGTACTTTATCTTACGTGTGACACCTGTATTTGTAATGCCACTCTCGACTCTTTAATGAAAATTCTTATCATGAAAACAAAAAATTGAAACCTTTACTATATCCTGTGACCTATTCCTGCGCTTCAGTACAAGTTTAATTCGGTTTCGCTGCCGGACCTTTGGGTTGTCGGCTGATGAGCTGTGTTATGCTGTTATATGCTTGGTTCCAACTTTGACTAGCGGCTGACCCCAGCGGTTGTAGGCCCATACTTGTATTTTCTGAACGTTGCAATAAAGGTTTTAAAAAAAAAATAAAAAAAAACATATGTAGTAGGTCTGCTTGTGCCCACCCCCCCATCTTGGGCAATTGTAATCCGCTCTAGCCCCCCATGCAAATAATTTAGCTGGGGTATAGTATAAGTTAACCAGTGCTTTATAATGTTGAGCTCTTAAGTTTGTGGCTCTAAATATCTTTTTGTTCAGTGCCAAAGCCAGGTCAACGTCTATGTTTGGGTTTCCAAGTTTATTGGACCATGCAACCTCAGTCTTGTCGACATCATCGCGAATCTCTAAAATAAGGATGTTATATATGGGCTTAATTTTATTGCATCCATTGATCAATGCGTCCAGGAGGGTACTAATTCCTGGAGAAGGCGGTTTGGGTTTAATAGCCTTCAGGGAGCGATCAACCTGGGTATAAGCAAACCAATGATTGTCTGGGATTCCATAACTCTTTTGTAAAGCCTCAAACCTTATAATCCCATCCCCATCCATTAAATCCCGTAATGTCTTAGTACCCAGCTCCCTCCAGATTTTTAAGGTCCTTTCTATCCCTAATCTTGAGAAGAGACTAAAACGACAAATATGGATATATGCATTCATTTTGGGGATATTACAGAAGTTTCTGCTAGCCTTCCATACCCTCCAAACACTATCGATGATTTTGTATCTCGCTTTTTTATAAAATCTTCGATCTACTTCACATAACAAAATACCCATTGCCTTTCTTCCCAGCAATAGCTCAAAGATAGAGGGGGGTTGGTATGCTTCAGATCTGGCATTATTGATATGGGCGTCTGATTGGAATAGTATCGTCATTTGCGTTAAAAGACAAGTCCAATGGTATAGCCTTAGATTTGGAAGAGCTAACCCCCCCCCCCTTCCCTTGGGAGAGAGAGAAGTTTTGTTGACCTTCTTATTTCGCCATATTGCCAAATGAATTTAATAAACACAGATTCCAATTTCAACATTATTTTTTCCTCAATGAATAGTGGTATGGCCCTGAAAAGATATAATAATTTTGGGAACATTGACATCTTGACTGCATTTATCCTTCCGATCAATGAAAGGTGCATGCCATCCCATCTTCTCAGGTCAGTCTCTATTGATTTAATAAGTTGTAAATAGTTTCCTTCCACTATGTTCTCCACTGCAGCATTAATTGTTACCCCCAGGTATACTGCTGCATCCACATATCTGGAATCTGTCTTTACTATATTCCTTGTGCAAATTATCTGGGTCTTTGCTTCGTTCAGTAGATATCCTGAATTAGCACCGAGTTGTCATTGCCTGCTGGGGATCGTTAGTAAATACAGCCAGATCGTCCGCATATGCTAATATTTTGTTTTCAAACCCATTATTTATAACTGGCTTTAACCTGGGGCACCCCAATATTGCCTGAATGAGAGGGTCAATATATAGGGAGAAAAGAATTGGGGAGCATGGGCATCCCTGCCGTGTTCCTCTTTTTATAGGGAAGATATTAGATTTTTCGCCCATAACCGTGACTCTGGCCAGGGGATCATGATACATTGCTTTCAATGCTCCAATAGTTTTTTGCCCAAAACCTCTTCCTAGCAGAATGTTCCAGAGATAGCTCCAAACCACGTGGTCGAAAGCCTTCTCCGCATCGAGCAGGATCATGGCGACCTCCCCCCCCCGTGGCAGCATGGGCGTCAAATATAGCTATTGCTCTGCTTGTGTGATCCATTGTGCCACGTCCGGGAACAAACCCATGCTGCCAAGGAGAGACAAGACCGCCTATAATCCTGCCCAGACTCGAGGCCCATATTTTGGAGTATAGCTTAGTATCAGAATTAATTAGAGAAATCGGTCTGTACGACCCCGCATTCTCACTAGGTTTCCCTTTTTTGTGAAAGATGATGATATTTGTCTCTTTCCAAGAATCCGGGGTTTCTCCCATATATACTATCCCATTAAAAAGATCTACCAAGAGGCCTATAATTTCAGTTTTGATTCATTTATATACCTCCAGGGGTAAGCCGTCCGGACCGGCGGCCTTCCCTGGGGCTAGCTCCTGGAGGGCGGTTTTGACTTCCAGTTCGGTAATGTCCTTATCTAGTTCCTCTTGGAGAGAGGCATTAAGGCGTGGGCCTGAATCCTCTAAATTTGTTTGTTGTTCCCCATCCATTGTTTCCTCATCATATAGCCTTTGATAGAAGTCTCTAAAAATATGCAAGAAATCTTTGGTTTCTGTATATTCTCTGCCCCTTTCTTCTATCTTCTTAATAGTGTTTTTAGACCACTCTTGCCGAAGTCGGAGGGCCAGGGCTCTACCGGCATGTTCGCCAGTTTCATATCGATTAGCTCTTGTAGCCTGGAATTCCCCCATCGCCTTCTGAATGGACATTTTCTGAAGATCTGCCTTAATAGTCATAAGTACTTTATGGCTATTACTACCATCCCCACCCGATGCATTAACCTTAACATGCTCTTCTTCTATACTTATAAGTCTATCTAGTAGTTTCAATTCGGCCTTTCTATCTTCATTCCTTAGTTTTGTCAAGTAGCTAATAGTTTCCCCTCTCAGAGCCGCTTTAAAGGAGTCCCATACTATATTCCGAGAGGAACTATATCTATTAGCAGAGAAGAAGTCATCGGACCAGCTCTTAATATGGGCGATAAATCTGGCATCCTCCAGTAGTCTCCTCTCAAAAGACCATTGGGGTCTGGCTCTTCTACAGTAGCTCCTCTGATATATAATTACTAAAGGATTATGATCCGAAAGCACTCTTGGCAATTTAGTTATAGTTACTCTATTAATCTCTGATGAGGAGATAAACAAATAATCCAGCTTGGAGTGCTTCTGAGCTGGGTTTGAGAAGTATGTAAAGCCAGAATTAAGAGGGTCCTTGACACCCCGAATATCCACTAAATCTATTGATTCCTTCATAGCTTTAATTGCCCTGTACACTCGTGGCTTCCGACCAATATACTTTGCGCTATCCTCCCAGCTAGCAGAGATATTCAGGTCTCCACAAACTATTACAGGTGCCACCCACCCAACCAGTTCAATCTCCAGGAAGTCAAAGATCTCCGGGTCATCGCCATTCGAGCCATAAATTACACAGATGGTAAAGCCTAACTCCAGCTCTGCGATCACCCATCTACCGCAGCTATCTGCTTTTACCTTTTTAACCCCTCCCAAAGATTTCCTTAACAGAATGGCAACCCCTCTAACCATTGAAGTTTGTAATGAGTAGGCAAACAAGTCAAACCTGTTCATTAACAAAAGGTTCCTTTTTGCCCATGGGAGGTCCGTCTCTTGGAGACATAACACATCAATTTTATTAAACTTAACAAAGTAGGCCAATCTTTGTCTCTTCCTCCAATCATTCAACCCCCCAACATTCAATGTACATATTTTAATGTCTGACATCTTTACTTTTAATTTGACCTGCCATCCTGTTCTGCCACTTGATCCTGTTATTCATTTTCAACTGCTTCCTATGTCCAAATATAATCAAAACTGTAGCGATGCACTCTGAACTCCATTTTAGGTCTTCTTTCATTTTTCCCCCCCCCCCACCCCTCCAAGCTCCCTTCCCTCCACCCAACCCACCTGCTCACCCGCCCACACTGTGAGGCGCACAACACTAGTTTGTGCATGTGATGTACGTGCAGTTGCGATGAGGATATCCAAGCACCTTATTTAGTTACAAAACACCCGGAAAAAAAAAACAAGAAACAAAAAAGTAGAGATCAAACTTAAACAGCAGCATTCCAAGCATTAGCACACATGAGGGCTCTGTCCATTAGACTGAAAAAAAGTAGATACTGAACATGACTATTTATCAAGCCTTTCCAAATACTCCTTGGCCTTAATTTCAGATGAGAAATATATTGTTTTCCCTTCATTGATGATTTTTAGCAGGGCTGGATTTATTAGATATGCTTGAAGTTTCCTATCTTGAAAGGGCTTTATTAGCCCCCTTAGCCGCCAAAGTCTTTCTACTGTCACATGGCAGAAGTCCGGGCGGACAAAGAAGGATACCCCATCGCAGTTCTTTCTTGCATCCGGTCTAGCCCTTTCCGAGATTGCCTGTCGAAGTATAAAATTGCCCAGAAAAATCAGCACCTCCCTAGGTTTGTCCCCCGATTTAGCATTTCTTCTTATTTTAAAGGGGTGCGATGCACTCTTTGTATCTCTTTTGTCCAATCCCCCCCGGGCAATTTGGGGAAAGCCTGCTGGAAGAGTTTAACAATGTAGGCTCGAATATCTGACCCTTCTGTTCCCTCGGGAATTCCTAGGACTCTTAGGTTGTTTTTTCGGAGCCTATTCTCCATCTCCTCCAGCTTCCATTGCAAATCTATCACTTGAGAGCTCTGGGCATCTACTTTGGATGTGGCCGCTGCCATCTCAGTCTCTGTTGTGACTACCCTCTCTTCTAGATTTGATACTCTGTCCCCGGTGGTAGCACAGGCCTGAGAAAGCTTTCTTACTACCCCCTGCATTTTTCTCATTACAGCCTGTGATTTTCGACTGTCTTGGCGTGTTTCTTCGTGGTGTGCTAATATCTCCTGATGTATTGTCTCAATTAGTGACATTTGAGCTTGTTCCAACAAGGGGCTACCTAATAGGGGCTGAGCGGAGGAATGATCCCAAGTTAGCTCCTGTTGCTCCATCTCTTGACCCCAGCCAGCTTTTTTTGCAGTCATGGCTGTAGTCGGGGCGTTATCCTCCAGGTCGGTGCCCGTCTCCACACATGAGCTATGTTCCTCTTCATCTTCGGACCACTCACCCCCATCTGAGACAGAGAAGAAGGCTTCACTAGGGTCATTTTCTTTGTCGCCTCCAATTCCTCCTGTGGCCCCATGTGGCATTGGTTCCTCTTTTGCTACAAGGACTTTTAAGGGGTCAATTGACTCCCCCTCAGCGTTAATGGTATCCTCCCTAGTATGTTTTGCCTGAGGGAGCTGAGTATTTATATCTTGCTCCTGCGCCGGTGGAGTATCAGTTGCTACCAAGTTAACATCATCATTTTTTTTTAAAGATATGTGAGCTGGATTTATCACCTCTGCCTCTGTCTCTGCCTCATTTTCAGTTGTCAAAATTAATATTTCCGGCATTTGGATTGGGGGGGATACAAGGCTGACTCAACTCGTTAGCTACATCAGGAGCATTGCTCTCTCCTGTTTCTTTAACCCCCTTCTCCTTACCCGCTTTCACCAGTAGATCCAGAACTGACGCCGTCGCCAACCGGGTCTTAGGAGCTCCTTGTTGCCTTTTTTTTGTTGTAAATCAGGCATACGGGTTTCATCGCCACATGAGACATCTGTGGCTGCATTTCCAGCTTCCTCCTTCTGCATTTTCTTCCTGCTCACGGATTTTGAGCCCTGATTCAGTTTCGGCGCCATTCCAAACAGAGCTCTCTGCAGGCGATATCTCACAGGTTGATCAGCACGGCAATTATCGCCGTTTACCACTCCGCTCCACTTCTCTCTCCTGCTGCGTCCCCCCTCCGATCTCCGCGTGCGGCTTCGGCTCAGCTGCTGACCCCGCTGTCTCTCCTTGCTCCTACGGCTTCCTTCTGAGCTCCGCGATCGACTTCGACTCTGCAGCTGACTCCGCCTTCCTGCAGCAGCGTAGCGGGTGAAGGTGAAAGACTTCAAAACTTGCCGGACCGCCCTCAGCAGCAGCCTCAAAGCTCCGATATGGGTGAGAACCAACATCCCCCTCCAGCAGCCGGTAATGTACCAAATAATATGCCGGTAGTATACCAAACCCGCTACAAGCGAATTTCACGGGGAGGCATTCGAACCGCCAATGTGTGCTGCTTGGATTCCCGGGTTATATATCAGACCGCGTCCTCATCGCTGCACTGCACCGGCCACTCAAGCGGCCGCCATCTTGCCTCTCGCATGCCGTGAGTACTTCAGTTCCTACATGATGGAACACAGAAGTCACCACGTCAGATAGATTTTTTGCAGTAATCCATAATGATGCTATCATTTATACTCAGTAACTTATCAACTGGAATAAATGCTTGCCTCATGACCCTGCCCATTAAAATTTCATAAGGGCTCAATCCTGTTTTCTTATCTGGAATGCTTCTCAGAGTCATCAAAACAAGTGGTAGTGCATCTGTCCACTTCATTCCTGTTGCTAAACACATTTTACCTGTTCTATTTTTTATTGTTCCATTCACTTGTTCAACAACACCTGATGCTTCTGGTCTGTATGCACAATGTAATTTCTGTTTTATACCAAATGCTTCACAAATCAATTTTAACACTCTATTTTCAAAATGTGTGCAGCGATCTGTCTTGACCGACACTGGGAATCCATACCTTGGTATGAACGCTCTCAAAAGCAATTTTGCAACAGTGATTGAAATGTTATGGCGTGTTGGAATTGCTTCCACCCATCTTGAGAAGAAACAAACAATCACCAAGACATATCTGACTTTGTTGTGAGGTGGCATGTCAATGAAGTCAAGCTTTATTCTGGTAAATGGACCTCCCTCCCGTCCTATGGTTCCCATGCTTACAACTGTTATTCTGTTCAGGTTGATATGCTGGCAAATCAGACATCTTTGACACAATGATTCTGCAATTATTCTGAATTTTGGATTGCACCATGTCTGCCTAAACAATCTAATCATAGAATCTCTGCCAATATGTCCTGGACCATGGTACATGCGTGCGTGCCATGTCAGAAATCATGCTGTCTGGCATTACTACTCTGTCATCTTTGTAAACCCAAATCTCATCCTCTTGTCTTTGCCTGCATCCTGCTTTTAACCATGTGTCTTTTTCTTCATCATTTGCCTCATCTTGCAACTGTTTTACTCCTTGCCAAGTATCAACTACAGATATTAGCATAAGTGAGTTCAAAACATGTTCATTTTCTTTTTCCCGATTAACTGCTGCATTATGTTTTGCACAAAATTTTGCTATTTCATCAACATATGAATTTCCTTTTCTTATGTAGTCCTCTCCTCTTCTGTGGGCTGTGCATTTAACTACTGCAATTTTTTCTGGTAATTGAATTCCATCAATCAATCTTTTAATTAGCTTAGCATTCCTTATTGGTGATCCTGCAGAAGTTAAATAACCTCTTTGAGACCAGAGCTGGCCATAGTCATGAACTACACCATAACCATACTGACTATCAGTCACTATGGTAATCTTTTGTCCTTTTCCCAATTCACATGCTCGAATCAAAGCAATTAATTCTGCTACTTGGGGTGAACGAATTCCTTTGAGACTGGAAGCTTCAATCACATCTGCAACCGTACACACTGAATATGCTACACTCAGAACACCTTCATCTGTTCTTAGACATGAACCATCAACAAACAAAACATGGTCTGATTCAGGCAACGGTACATCGTTAATGTCCTGCCTTGGTTTTGTGCAATATTCTAATACATCCAGGCATTCATGATCAACAATTTCATCTCTGATTTCTGTTTCAGAAGTGTCAGGTAACAATGTGGAAGGATTCAAATTCACACATCTCGCAATTGAAACATTATCTGATCCAAGAATCACTTTTTCATATTTTGTCAATCTATTGCTTGTCAAATGTTGTGTTTTGCTTCTAGTAAGCAGAATTTCAACTGAGTGTGGCACATTTATTTTTACTGAAAATCCTATTATTATTCCATCACTTTGTTCCAAACTCACACTTGTTGCGGCTACTGCTTTTAAGCAACCTGGAAATGCTTTTGCAACAGGGTCAAGAACAGCTGAGAAATATGCTATTGGCTTTCTCAGTCTTCCATGTCTTTGAATCAGAACTGATAATGCACATCCTTCTCTTTCACTGCAATACAGCTCAAACTCTTTTTCATAATCAGGCATTCCCAATGCTGGAGCTTCACACAAACTTCTCTTTAGCTGTTCAAAAGCTTCCAATTCAGTTTTTGTCAGACTAATCGGGTCTTTTAGGTCTGCTTTTGTTAGTCTCTGCAATGGTTTCGCAATTACTGAAAATCCACTAATCCATTGACGACAATAACCTACCAAACCTAAAAACATTCTAACCTGTCTCTGTGTTTTTGGAGGTTGCATTGCTGAATCATTTTTATTCCTTCTGTTGTCACTTGTCTGGTACCTTTTGCAATTCTATGACCAAGATATTTTACTTCTTGTTTGCAAAACTGTAATTTTGCAGGAGATACTTTATGACCCTAATCTGCCAAATGATTTAAAAGAGTAATGGTATCTGTTATACAATTATCTCTTGTTTTTGCAGAAACAAGGAGATCATCAATATACTGCACTAACGTAGATTTTCCAGGTAAATCTAGATTTTCCAACGATTTCTTCAACAACTGATTAAAAATAGATAGACTTTCGGTGTACCCATGAGGTATTCTACACCATGCTAGAATACGCTCTTTGAACCGGAACACAAGAATTTGCTGGCTTTCTGGATGCAATGGAGCAGTAAAGAATGCGTTACATAATGTGGAATTTGATATAAAATTACCGCTGGGTTTGGTACAACTGGACAACATGGAACAACAATTTTATTAACTTTTCTCAGGTCCAGAACAATTCTGAATGTTCTGTTTGGCTTTTTGATTCCCATATTCGGTGAATTACATGGGCTGCTTTCAATTTCTTTTAAAACACCTTGTTTTATGAATTTTTCAGTTACAGGAATAACTCCTTCAATCACTTCTGCTTTAATTTTATACTGTGGATTATTTGGATAAT
This sequence comes from Lissotriton vulgaris, assembly GCF_964263255.1. Taxonomy (NCBI): domain Eukaryota; kingdom Metazoa; phylum Chordata; class Amphibia; order Caudata; family Salamandridae; genus Lissotriton; species Lissotriton vulgaris. Next base: position 1,063,852,009 of record NC_141699.1, read on the forward strand.
CTGCTCCTTGTTTTACTGTTATTTGTACTGGAACTATATTTTTCATCAAACCCATTTCATCTCCAGTGAAATCCCAGATTTTTACATTCACCGTGTCTTTCAATTCTTCAGGTAAATTGTTTTTATCAAATACAGGAAATAATTTGCTTCCTTCTCCCTCAACCATTGACATTGTTAATTTGTAAAGGCCATCTTCCTCTGGAGTTTGAAGCTCTATACCATACGGTGAGCAATAGTTCATTTTACAGAGAATATCCCTACCTAACAGATTTACAGGACTGCTGTTGCAAACTACAAATCTATGCATGTCTTTAAATTTACCTATTTCAACTTCAACTGGTTCAGTTAAATCTGCTTTGATCTGTTAATTAGCTACACCTACTACTTGGATTTTTTCACCAGAGAGAGGAAGGTTTTCTATTTCCACTGATCTAACAGTAGAGCGGGTAGCACCTGTATCCACTAGGAAAGTCATTTCCACATCATTCACTTTACCATTTACAAATGGACCAGATTGATCTACCTCAAGAGTGGCTCCAAGCACACACTCTTCCTCCTCTCTCAGGCACCGTCAGAAGTAATCCTCATATTCACTCCCTCCAACTTCTTTCATCCAAATGTGTTGAGATACATTCAACACATTCACTCTTGGTGGTGAACTGTTTACCTGTTCACCTCTGCTGAATCCTGATTCTGTACTGTATCTCTGCAAATTTACACAGTTTGGAAGTGGCGGTTGTTGTAACTGTTGTGGTATCTGACTTTCCTGAATCACTACCTGTCACTGTAGCTGTTGCTGCTGATTTATCTCATTCTGCATCTGTGGAATTAATGATTGATTTTTAACAAAATTTCTGGGCGGATTCTTACATTCGCGCTTCCAGGGTCCAATTTCGCCGCAATTAAAAAATGGGAGTTCCTGTTTTAACTCTCGTTGAGGTTCCTCTCTAGGCCAATCTATAGCAGTTTTACATTCTGTCCAAAGATATGATGGAAGAATTATGTCAAATAATCCATCAAGGTCCACCCAAAAAACCTTTGAAACTTTCACAAATCTTTCTACCTGTCAATACCTTTCCTCAGGCTTTTCTCTCAATCGGGGAAAATCATTTGTGAACAGTAAAATGTCCTGTCTTGTCCATGGGACATGCACAAACCCTCCACCTTCTATTTCCCTCATTGGAAATTAATTTACTACCTTTTCTTTTTCTTTTACAAGAAAATTTAAACTTACTCTGTCTTCATCTCTTTTCTTTGTCCATTTCGCTCTCCATTTACTTAATTCACCCCACTTTCTCAAAATCACAATTAAATCTTTTATATGTGTTATTCGTCCTGAAGTATTCATGTTTTCAATGTCTTTCTCAAAGAAATCCACCCTATAGCTTTTCTGCAAATTGTTCTGTTTACTTAAATCAACTTCTAATTCAGAAGCCATTTCTTCCAATTGATCATATCTGTTTTTCGTTTTCCATGTTATGCTCTTGCAAATAAATAACAATTCATCATCCTGATATGCCTTTAAACTGTCAGTTGCAATTGTCCCAATAATTAATTCCTCCATATCTGCTTTCAGTTTTCCAACATCAAGTAATTTACATTCTGGAGTTTGCGTTAAATTTATTTTATTTATACTCTTTTCTGGCGATCCAGAATCAAAATCTGCATCAATTGGGGTTCTTCATGACAAACTTTGATTAAGAGTCAAGTCAAGCATCATCATTCTCTCTCAATGTATTTCTGTTAAATCTGAATAAAATGTTTCTGTTACTTTCTGTATTTCTGAATTTAATGGAATAGTTAAAGCTGAATGTCTAATTTCTTTTTAATCAAATACTGGAAGAACAGGTCCAATCGTTACAGGCACTGTTACTGCTTCCATGCTTTTAGTTAACTGTTGTATTAATTCATTTGCAGAACGAATATATTCTGAAGTATCTGGTAATGGTAATCCTTCATACCTATCTGCTCTAATATCACTTCTCGGGGTTTCATTTCTCTGAACTGGAGTTTCAGTAAAATTACTATTTTCTGGTGACATATTCAAATTACGTCCTGTTTCTACTCATTCTGGAGTTTTACTATTTGTCAAATTTGTTTCAGGGAATTTCTCAACAACGATTTCTCTAGGTGAGGCACTCGGAGGTGAGGCACTTGGAGGGGTAGTCCATGTACAAACTGGTTGATAAGGTGGCGGTTTCTTAGTATAAATTTCTTCTAAAACTGCATCTTCTGAATCACTCTCATCTCTAGTATTATTTTTCTTTTGGGAATTCTTTTTTCCAGTTGTCTCATTAACTAGTCTCACTGGGTACAAGCCATCAAACATATCTGCACTTCTCCATCAACGCATTCTATCCTGATGTGTTTCCCTAACTAATCTTTTTGGAATTCCTCTACTCTCCCGTTCTAGTTCATGCATCTCATCTTCCCATTCGACTAAAGCTTCAAATTGTGTAGGTCTACGTTTTGGTACAAGATTCATCATTCTTTCTCTTACGTTTTTCAAAACCGCTATGTTAAATGATCCATCTTCTGGCCATGCTAACACACCATCATTTTCAGTATATTTCATCCAATTCTCAATCCAGAGACAAGTATGGTAACCATATTCACCCAACATATAAGCTGCAGGTGTTTTGTACTTATGAATTAATTTTCCGCCTCGCGTTGCAATTTTCTCATCAGGTTTAAATTTATTTTTCAACTTCTGAAACCATGAAAGTTTATTTTTCCCTTTCATAAAATAATAATCCATGTTTTTAAACAATTTTCTCAACTTCAGAAAAGATCGTAACAACTTTAGGAACAAGGAAGTTGTTATTCCACAACACCAAACAATCTGTGGGCGAAACTAACTAATAAACCAATCAGGTTAAGCTGCGTCACTATTCTGCTCAGCCAATAGAATTACTGTTTTTCAGGATGAGCCAAACAGCTGTAAGCTTGTGTTGTCACGTGAACGAATCTGTGCGCGAACACTGTGACATATGTTAGCCAATCACAGCGCGACACTAGTGAAGTATGCTGCTGCTGCAGAGAAGCTGTTCTGTCTCTCGCTCTTTAAACTGACACCTCCTTTACAAAAAAAATTCACAGCACCATATTTACAAAACTTTCGATGAAATTCAGTTAATAACTTCACAAAAAACAAACTATTTGCCTGTTTCGCTAAAATAAAGTGATAGTTCTCATACATTCAAGTATTCTTTACGCGTGAAATAGACGAAGCTATTTTCACAGAATATTCAAATTTGTTGATAAAGTACGTAGCCTTACCCTACCCTTCTAGCAAGTAATAACAAACGTATTTCTCTCTAAATGCACATACAGAGATTTTTACACCTCCTTAGAGACAATAGAGAGTTTCACTCGAACGAATATTACAAATTCATTTACACACATTTATACGGAAAGATCCTTAGCCATGCATACATAAATCTTTAGTAGGACTCTAACCCACAAATAGAAATCCTCATTCGCCAGTAAGATAGATGACGCTTCCTTACCCTTCACTCAAGCTTGGATAAATTCTACTACTCTTTTCACAGTGAGTTTTAAAACAGGAGAGAAGTAGTCCCTATACTCGAAAGCTACGATTTCATAGACAATCCTCACTATACATACTACCTTTCACACCTAAAATCCCTAAACTTGTGCTGTACGACCACAACACTAGTGATATACGACAATGCCATTATTTTGAAACAGAACAAATGCACTGTGTAACTTCATTTGTCACACTACTCATGCACCGGTACAATTAGGAATTTTCACACTGCTCGAAAAAACCTTTCAACTACATATAACAACTAAACAAACTTAACAAGTTTTAGACATGTAATCCTATGTAATTACCATGTAACATGTTAGTTACCATAGTAACCGAACTCCGCTACGAAGTTATTGATCCAGCGCTCCGATTGAAAAACTGTCTCACAAACACTATTTATCACCTCAATACTCACCATACACATTTAAACACTTATACAGGCCCATAACACTTATAAGACAATTTTTGAGCAACTGAATCAGGTGATTTGATTTATATTCTATTCACATATTATTTACACTAATATGTACAACTGCAGTTTATCCTTCATTATCATGATTTAAACTCATTTATTAGCTAAAAATCAAACAACTAATGGTAGATGGATCAACTAATGGAAACTAGACCATGAATAAACAAGACCAGCTTGTCGCTTCAAATCTAATTTTCTTTACTTTATTATCATAAGAAAGAGCATTTTATGTTTAGAATCTTTATTTCATAAGCAAATAGGAAAGTAGCATTTTAATAAGGAAATGAAAATTAGAACTGACATTTCAAAGTAAGCTCAGAAACATGAAGTATTAGCAAAATAACTGAACGGAAATTGTTTCCCTGAAGCTATTTCCCTGTCTACATCTCTCTTTACCTAGAAAAGAATAAATCATTAAAGGTCTGCTGTCCTTACATGCTCCAAAGGTCCATCAGCACGACACACCATTCAGGAATCGGAAAGTACGAGTTTTTTCCCTGCTCATGGTGTCATAATTTATACCTTCCTCTCTAGCTAAACTTTCTACATTTTACATTCTTTCATAGGAACCCAAGCTTTTCATTGGCTGTCCGGTGTCAGTCCATGATAACATTTATTAAGTCATCTGACTTTTAACCAAAATCCAGGCTTCATATAAGGCCCATTGTCTTTCATTTCCACATCCTCGATTTCCTCAAGAATGATACTTTTACTCGAGCCTAGGACGATCACTTCCTAACCATGGCAGCCATATCAAATTGTTGCCCTTGGCTGGTCTCCTTGAATACGCTCATCACAATAAGAGAATCGCTCTTTATTTCATAACGTATTCGCAGCAAAATTCTTCACAGCTGCGCATGTGCAAGAAATCACTCTGGACACGCTTTTGTGTCAGCAGCTCTGTCAGCCATATTTCTGCACCAACTCTTAGGCCTTATTTCGGAAACTATTATTAAACAAACAGAAGACATCAATTAATTAAAGAATTGAGACCCATTCTGTTACCCTCCCCCTTTGCTAATTAACTCTGTTAATTATGTTACCTGGCAAAGCACACAAATGCGGCATTATATTTACTTGTCTTTTTCTAATGTCATGAACTCCAAGAGCTTTCATCACAAAAGACATAACATAAGCACATAAAATAAGCACATGCCATTAAATTAAACTGCCGCATTTAATATTGACAAAGACAATAGACAAGGTTAATTTATTAATTTTTCTTTGCGTTTGCAACAAAAAGCACATTAGTCCCACGTGTGTTTTCGTGAGTGTATCTTTTAAACTAAGTTGATTAATAATTTCACCACAAGCTTATTAGTCTGATTACTTTTGTTAGGAGAGATTGACTTTGCAAGTTTGAACAAAATGTTGTTCTTTACCTTGCTCCATCAAGACCCAACACAATCACAGGGTATCTTTAAACCCAAAAGATTCCCACTAACACAGGGAAACTCAGAGAAAATGTAGCACACAATGCACAGTCAAAGACACCTCACACAAGGCAAACAGACAGGGTATCTATCACTGTAAAAATAGACCTACTAGACAGTGAGTGGACTCATCACCACAACATTCTCACCCCTCACTAACTCGGAGTACCAATGGACATTAAGGCAGCTCCAGACACAATAACTTTGGCAAAAGGGACTTCCGACGTCAGGCATGCTAAATCCCCATTAACACAGGCAGTGAAAGTACAAGGTGAGCTTGTCACAAATATAGGGGCATATTATCAAGGGGGGTTATCTCCGCTTTTTTGGCTTTAAAAGTCAAGAAAGCGGAGATAAAATTATCTCCCTATTACCTAGCTGTCGCTAACACCAGTTAGCAACAGCTAGCATTTGTTTTCTGTGACAGGCCTGTGAAATGCTCCGATTCACAGTGCACTGCTGATGCACTTAAGAGTGCACGTTCAGTATGAAGTATGTGTGAACTCGAGTTTCCCTACTTTATTTTTCCTTGCAATATTATATAGCGCGAACTCGACAACATGGCATAAGCACAATTTACATTACAGAAGAACACATTCATTTGTGGTAGGCACGGGGAGGTAAAGCGATTTGCCTGGAATCACAGGATGTTGAGCTGATGCCGAGATTCGAACATAGCTTCCCAGCTCTAAAGTTCGCAATTCTAGAACTTGTGGCGGGAGGTGTGTCTAAAAGTGGATGTCGGTGCGGGCCATCAATGAGAGAGACCTGTGCAGTTTTCAAATGGGTGGTGAAAAAATATGAGTATGTTGCTGGAGATGTGGGCCGCCGTGCCACCAATGTACTTAACGGGGGAGGGTAAACACCCATTGTTCGGCAACTTTCTTTCCGCATACCATCACTCCACATACTTTCATTACGAAAGTACCATGTGTCTGCAATGCTATTATAACGCATAACATTACATTTTATATGCTTTTACCACGCATACATTTACAACGAAATTCGTTGTAAATGCATGAATGGTAAAAGCATGTTTTTTTAATGTTTGGATAAGGTAAGTATGGGTATAGGGGTATATGTTTTGGGGTACTGAGGTATATGTTTTGGGGTGTTTGTGTATTTTAAGGGTTCCGATATAGTTTTGGGTTATGGGGTACAGGGGTCGTTTTAGGGTTTAGGGATAGGTATGGGTTTTAGGGTACAGGGGTATTTTTAGGGTTCAGGGCTAGGTTTGGGTTTTGGGGTATAGGGGTATTTTTAGGGTTCAGGGGTAGGTTTGGGTTTTGGTGTACAGGGGTATTTTAAGGGTTCAGGGCTAGGTTTGGGTTTTGGGGAACAGGGGTATTTTTAGGGTTCAGGGCTAGGTTTGGGTTTTGGGATACAGTGGTATTTTAGGGTTCCGTGGTAGGTTTGGGTTTTGGGGTACAGGGTTATTTTTAGGGCTCAGGTCTAGGTTTGGGTTTTGGGGGACAGGTGTATTTTTAGGGTTCTGGGGTAGGTTTGGGTTTTGGGGTACAGGGGTATTTTAAGGGTTCAGGGCTAGGTTTGGGTTTTGGGGTACAGGGGTATTTTAGGGTTCTGGGGTTGGTTTGGGATTTGGGGTACAGTGGTATTTTTAGGGTTCAGTGTTAGGTTTGGGTTTTGAGGTACAGGGGTATTTATAGGAATCAAGGCTAGGTTTGGGTTTTGGGTTACATGGGTATTTTAAGCTTTAGGGATAGGCTTGGGTTTTGGGGTACAGGGTATATTTATAGGGTTAAGATGGGTTAGTGTTTAAGGGTGTTGGGTTATTTTAAGGAGTAATGGTGGGTTATGATTATGGGATGCAGGGGTATTTAAAGGGAGCAGGGTGGTATTAGCACACAATATGAGCCATGGCATGAAGGGCGGAAGGTACCACATGCCCCCAGCGTTTCTCACGCCCCCAGCACACGCCCACAGCACAACGCAGACACGCCCACAAGGGACTACTTTGCTGGCACGGTTCTTTTACCTTTTAAATATATCTGGTGGGCATCTGCATAGCCTATGTCCTTCTGCTGCAAGTACCCTTTCCAACGCTGCATTGGGTGTTGTGATTGGTGCTGTGGTTCCAGAGATTACCCGCCTCAAAGGTTTTGGGCTCTCTCTTTATTATATTAGTATGGATATATATATATATATATATATATATATATATATATATATATATATATATATATATATATATATATATATATATATATATATATATATATATATTTATATATATATATATATATATATATATATATATATATATATATATATATATATATATATATATATATCTCTATACTACTATATTAAAGCAAGAACTTTGAACCTTTGAGGCGGGTAAACTCGGGAACCACAGCGCCAATCCACACACCCGATACATCATTGGAATCGTGAGGGTCTGCAGATGGACATAGGCTATTTAAATAAAATAATACAACGTTATTTAAAAAATTGACGATAAAAAAAAGTAGTCCCTTGGAAGTAGCGCAGGCCGTGTGCACTAACGACGGGCTTGCTGACATCAGCGCGGAGAGGAGCGGCAGCCAGGAGCGCGGGGAGGAGCGGTGAAGTTTGCAGAGGCTAAGGAGCGGTGCCGCCCACGGTGGGCTTGCAGCGTAGTGCGGACAGGAGTGGTGAAGTTTGGCAGGGTGGAGCGGACAGGAGCGGTGATTTGGCAGCGTGGAGCGGACAGGACGGTGAATTGAGGAGCTGCGACGACCGCGGTGGGCTGAGGTAGGTGAGTGTGGGGTTGCAGCGTGCAGGAGCATGGGGAGGAGCGGTGATGTTTGAGAACCTGAACGTGGGGAGGAGCGGTTATGTTTGAGAGCCTGAGCGCGGGGAGGAGCAGTGATGTTTGAGAGCCTGATTGCTCCCGGACAACGTCGGGACGGGCTGCTAGTATATATATATTTGGGCTCAGTACCTCACCACCTACCTGCAGGCCAGCACGAACGGACTTTTTTGGCTCACTCCATCAACCACCCTCTCGGATCGGCCGACACAGTGCCTTCTGGGAGTTGCAGTTCATACATGGACACTGAACTTCTATAGGTGTGACTACTTCATTGGTGGGAGGAGTACTGAATGCTGGAAAGTATTTCACATAGGTGGAGTTTATGGGTGAAGGATTGTTTTCAGTGATGGGCGCTGAAGAAGGCCGATACGCCGAAATGCATTCACCGCCACTGTAACCAACGAATTAAAGCGAGCTGGCTTACCTGAAAACCCCTTTGGCCTCTGAGTCCTTCTTGTTTGGAGTGGCTGTTTCGGCGATATATATATATCTATCTATATATATATATATATATATATATATATATATATATATATATATATATATATATATATATATATATATATATATATATATATATATATTCACAAAACAACCTCCGAGCAAGGAGCCCCCAACCCTTCAGGGCGGCCTCTTAAAACAATGGGCACGGAGACGCCCATCCATCATAAGAAAAGAACACAGAGGCCCAGTTCCGGATTCGTGGCAGTTTAATTCGAAAGACCAGCAGCACAGATTACTCCATTTTCCCTACGCGTTTCGGCGCTCCTGCGCCTTGGTCACGAGTGGAGATATGCACAAGTGCTTACGTGCATGCTTTTAAAACAACATTTGGTCACGTGACTGGCTGATACTACAACTCCCATAGTGCAGTAAAAAAGTCAAAATGCATTCGGAAGTCCGTATTTCAAACATAGTGCTTACTTGTTTACAATGTCTTTACTGCACTGGCATTTGATTTTAAGTCCAGATGGAAGATCAGCACGTGATTGCTCCTCTAGGCTTAATGCTGGCGTAGTGCGTGAAATTCTACGAGTGTCCTCCAAACCTGCCTCTTCTCCGGACCGATCAGCACAGGATGTTATCCTTGCCAAAGCCCTTCCATGTGCACACACGTTTGCTTTCATTAGCCATCCATTAGTAGGTGTGCGTGCACGAGTGGGTCATGCTCCTTATTTAAAGTCCACAAAACAACCTCCGAGCAAGGAGCCCCCAACCCTTCAGGGCGGCCTCTTAAAACAATGGGCACGGAGACGCCATCAGGATTCAAGCAAGCCGGGCCGAAGAGGCTGAAATGCCAGAAACCGGTCCCCGGTAGCTTGTTTCCTTCCCAGTGTAAGAATTGGCTTTTGTAGTTTGGTTTGCCCTGTTCCCATCATGCACTGGGACAGGAACAGACTAATTTGCATACAGCCAGGTTCTGAAACTGGGATGGTGCAGTGAGCTAAAAAACGGTGTTGGATCTAGCCCTGATCTCTTGACTGGGTGAGAGTATTCTGTTTAATTCAGAGACTCTGTCCCTCACCACCCCTTGTTGTAAATGTTTTTGTCCACCCTAAGCGTGGAAGGGTATGCTCAGATGTGAGTCCCTTGCTCATTGCACCATCAGGATTCAAGCAAGCCGGGCCGAAGAGGCTGAAATGCCAGAAACCGGTCCCCGGTAGCTTGTTTCCTTCCCAGTGTAAGAATTGGCTTTTGTAGTTTGGTTTGCCCTGTTCCCATCATGCACTGGGACAGGAACAGACTAATTTGCATACAGCCAGGTTCTGAAACTGGGATGGTGCAGTGAGCTAAAAAACGGTGTTGGATCTAGCCCTGATCTCTTGACTGGGTGAGAGTATTCTGTTTAATTCAGAGACTCTGTCCCTCACCACCCCTTGTTGTAAACACCGTAGACATCGGCATGGTGTGTAGATGGTTATAGGCTATATAAAAAAACCTTATTGAAAAAAATTAATTAAAAAAAAAATAGTCCCCCCAAAGTAGCGCCGGCCGGGACGTGCGTGCTCATGTCGAGGAGCGGCGTCAGAGGCTCGGCAGACATGGCGCGGGGAGGAGTGGTCATGTGAGCAGCAGCGGACAGGCCAGCGGCGGTGAGAGACCAGCGGAGAGGCGGACATGGCGCGGGGGAGGAGCGGCGGCGGACAGGCGGTGAGGAGCAGAGCGGTGAGGACCTGTCAACTCAGGAGCGGAGAATGAGGTAAGCAGGCGGGTGTCGGGCCAGGCGGGGGACTGGGAGTTACTAAAGGCAATGTCGGGGCAGGCAGGGGTCGGGGCAGGAGGGGGACGGGGTCTAACACCTCCAGGCGAGGGTCGGGCCAGCCGGCAGGCTGGGGACAGGCGGGCGGGGGCACGGGCTGCTGGGCAATGTCAGGGCAGGCTGGGGTAGGGGGAAGCCTGAAAGCACCCGGACAAGGTCGGGACGGGCTGCTAGTAATATAATACAGCATTGTTAATCACAAGAATTAGCACATTCTACATTTCTCGTATTTTGCCCATGGGGCCAAACAAATTAATTTATTAAGTATTTACATGGTTTGTCTAGTAGCCACATGAGTTGTATACATTTTTGCCTTAGATTTATTTTCAGATATGCAGAAATTGTTGCAATGTTTGCATTGGTCGTACATGCTAAGCATGAATACACAAGCTGTGAAAAAGGTTATCACTTTTTTCCCCATCTCTTGAATCCCTTTCTTTTTCCATGTCTTCTTTTTCCATCTTTTCTTGACACACTTACCTCTTCTGTAATTACCAGTTTTTACTACCCCACCACTGTGCTATGGAAGAGAGTGTTGCCTGCAACAGTTATAGCCTTAAGCTTCTCTGCCACAGACCTTACAATGCTCTAAATAATCATCTCTCATAAGCCTTAAGACAAAGTTGGCACAGTTTACTCAGGGCAGAAGTGGAGGGGAGACCTGAATGAAAGGTGCCCTTCTATAACTTTTAGAGAATGGATGCCCATCCTGCCCGAGATTCTTCATTTATTTTGTGATCAAAGAAGTGGCATCACCTTGTGCTCAGTCACAAGGGCTGTTGTCCTCTGGTACAGCATTCACTTTAACGTTGGCTTTGTATCCCTTTTGAGAACCATTCTCAGCTTCTGCAGCAGTCAGTTACTCTGCATATAGAACTGATGTTGATGTTTATTCTGAAAAAGATATAAATGTCCTAGTTATGGATACACGCATGCAGTTTTATGTAGCAGGAAACAAAAACATAAAACTTTAATGTAAAGAATGACTTGGTTAATCTACAGGAGAGTGGTAAAAGTAATTCCTCCCAAAAAGGTGTAAGTCACTTCCATCCTCCCCTGCGCCATTCACACAGATATGTTCACAAAGACAGAGTCACTGCCAGCTTCACCCCATGAGATTTCCCCATTTCACATAATGGGAAATGGTGCGGGATTGGCCACTCAGTTTAGGACTTACCATTGGAAACCATTTCCACAGACACCCTTTCTGTCCAGCATCATCATTAAAACCGTAGCAGTGCAGTTCCTACCATGCTTTTGGGAGCCATTTTGTAGGGAAATGCCTCCGCGCGCTTCCCGCCGTGACCATGCTTGTGAGTCTTAAATCTTTGAATCTCCTTAACCTGTTTGTTCCTTGTGCTGCTGCGCGACTAGGCCACTTCTAACTAAATTACTGCTTGACATCAAAAAATCTTATTAATAAGCTCTGCTCCCGCCTGCCACTTTCTTTTGACGGCTCAGACCCTGGCCGCGTCCCTAAACGTTCCTCTCGCAATAACCACTCCAACACTGAACGTTAGCGTTAAACGCCATTTATTCAGGAGAGGGTTGACAAGAGCAATTAACCAAAACATCAATAACTTATCAACAATCCCCCAACGTCATGTCTTTCATCCTCCATCCATTCCCAAACTCCAGTTACTCTCTCCCGCTTCACACAGTGATCTCCTCCCTTCCTCCATTCCTTCCACACTTCTCTTTTAACCTCCTCCAGCATCTCCAGCCATCTCACTCTTGCATCCCGCACCCCCATCATGCACCTGTAACCCCCTCCCCTGCAGGGGTGAGTATCCCCGTCATAGACTCCCCACCCGTCCACAGTCTGCCAACCAGGGAACCCCCGGGCAGCTGTTACCTGCCCCACCCAAGTTTAGTGCACCTTTCGCCCTCAATCCCAGGGGCACCAAATGGACTCATACCACAGTTTACTGATGACATCCCTCATTTCCATCATGCAATACACATGACCTATGTGCGAAAAGAGTACCCTATCATCGCGTAACAGCAGTATCTCTTCCAGCCGCAAACCCACATGTGCAATCACTTTGATACCAGCGTTACCACAAAAAACTCTCATAGCGCGGTTCAATTGCCTTCGCGCTTTCTCGATAGCAGCTAGCTTAATCGCTCCCCTTCCAGATTCTCCATGGCACAAACTCTGTTCAAACAATACATGCACCTGCCAGATTGTTCTTCATGGCTTCCAAATCACGTTGCATCAAATGTAACAGAGACACACCAGATTGTTTTATTAAGTTATATTCCCCAAGATGGATTACCAGCATGTCCAGGCAACCTCTTTGGGCCACCTTCTTCGTAAGCCAGGGCAACAATGCTCCCCAGCGCATCCCACTCTTCCCCCAACCGTGCACTTCATCGGGGCTGCTGCACAGGCCCAGGCTACGACCATATACCTGCCTGTCTGCATACTTCGATGCCCAATGTACAAGCAAGAGCCCGACAATCCAGGTAACCGTGTTGGCTCCTGGGCCCCCAACGCAACGTATGAATAAAAACAAATGTTAATACCATCTGTCTTCAAATACAGAACCTATCCCCAGCACCGCCCACCGCCAGATCCGTACTCATTTACGTACATAGCGCTCGCAGCAATGAGATCTCCACCGCCCAATCTGATGTATCTTATCCCAAGACCAACCCAAACGCGTCATTGCCGCCCCAATGTGAAAGGAATGCGTGCCATACCTAGCTGGATCCCTGCCTATACGTCTCAACGCCATTCGCAACACCGCCAGCACCTGCTGTGCCATCATTCTCCTCTGCAAAACATGACAAAAAATCTCATTGTGTTTTTATGAAGTTAGGACGCACACCTCTGTTCTAGTCTTTTTTATCATTATCCCATAATTTATCCAACATTTTATGTCTGCATGCGTGCAGTTTTACTGTAGCGCCGCGCCCGTGGCACTTAGGTACTAACATCTAATGAAGTGGGACTGCATCCAGCCCCCAGTAAACGCACAGCGTAATGCCACTTTTGGCTATAACTTTTTCAACCTTAGTCATTATTTTATCTTTATACACGAGAATCCAATTTGTCGTATAATTTCTCCTGTTTTTGAAAGCTCTTATGGAGACGGGACCACACGCTCCGTGTACGTGTTATTTGCCAGTTTCTACTGCTCTAATGGTGTCACTAAGGACTTTTCCAAGAACATGATAGATACACAAATTCATTCAAAGCAGTGTTTATTCGGATAAAATCACCCAATGCATTTCGGGCTTCACGCCCTTCTTCGGGGGTCACTGTAAATGATAAAACAATACAATTACCTGAATGTTAACACAAAATCTTCACATTCTTAATTGTTGCATCTCATGCTACAGAATTATTACAAAATTGTCTCTTCTGTGTTCCAAAAAGTTAATCATCGTATAAAAAAATGCCAACATGAAGTGAACCAACAAAAACGTGTCTCTTTCTCAACATCTCTCCTTCCTAACCTTGGTATTGTAGTATGCACGTCAATTCTAATGATTGTTATTAACCAATACATCATCCTGCAGTTTTCCATTTCTAATATTCTGCAACAACATTCTATTTGGTAATATTCGCGCGTGCGGTATCAGTTTATCTATTCCCCTGTGGACCATATCAAAACCCACCTAATTTCGCGCATAGTTCACTCTTCTTTCTACTTAAAGGTACAAAGCCCTTTTTGAACTTCTTCTAGAAAACATTAATGGGGAGTTCAAGTTTGCTTAACTCCGTTATGGGGAATCATGGGAGCTAGAGTTTTTGAGTGATATGAGTTAAGTGAAATTAACGGTCACACGGGGACGGCTATGGCCCACCCCCCCTAGCAGTGTGCCTGTCGCCCTAAAGGAACAAAACCCCCAAAAGAAGCGAATATAGAAAGAAAGAAAAGTAATCACGAAAGAAGTGGAGGAGGAACCCCAGGCCAGCCCCGGCCCCACCACACCCCGCGCCCAACCCTCTACACAAGAATCGCTACTAAGTCAGAGACAATCTGTCCGCAAGAGGGTAGTAAGATACATTGTTAGCCCGCAAAGATACACAGTGAAAATATTCCAGGTCACCACCATTTCCATCAGTCCGGAAGCAGTCTCTGCCCAGTGGGATCTCCTCTACCCCTGGCCCACCCTATCAAGCTCACCCATGTACAGCACCCAGCCAGTGTCCGAAGAATTAATGCCGGGAGACTCAGACACCCCCAGGGAGAAGAACAGTCGGCCATGTTGAGCAGAGTAATCGCGGGGATCAAGCCGCACCAATATGTCCACCAAACGTAGCTGCGGGACTGTGTACGGGGCCTTCAGTGATTGAATAATAGGAACAAATCCATTGCACTGACGGAACCTTGTCGGAGCTCTCGAAGTCGGTTCATGGACAGCTGGCCCCTTCGGCGTCACATTTCCGGCGATCTCCGATTTAAGGGAAAGTCCCGGTATCCAGCTAGGAGTTGTAGGAGTCGGGTCTCTCCCAGCCTCCACAGTTGATCGGGTAGCAAAGATACAGCCCACTGATGTGTGGACAGGCAAAGTGGCAATCGCACAGGATACAGATGGCGCCTCCCTCCTCGGGGTGACAATAATGGCGTCCAGCCTGTCCCCCAGGTCTCGTGCGTTTTGTTGTAGGGCACCGCGGAGGGCACAAAGGGCCAAAACCAAGTCGCCAACCTTCAACCCTTCGCTGTGCATCTCGATGCAGGCACTCCTCCCCATTACATTAAGCCTTTCTCCCTGAGGCGGCCAAATCCACAAGTTGCAATCACGCTCTGCCTCTCGGTCAGCGTCCATAACTATGGAAGACCGGGAGCATGCACCAAACAAAGACGTGATGCCACTGACAGGCCGGGGAGATCGAGTGTAGCAATACGGACTACCGAGACCACCCGGCGGATACCGCCAGCAATGAAAGCGCTCCCCACGCAGTTTGGGGAAGTCTCACCCTCCTCAGGGACAGCCGGGTTGGAAATCCGATGGCCGCTGCAGTTAGCAGTCTCCCTCTGGGAGCAGCAGTCCGTGCGATGGTGGGTCGGGGTCACTTCACAGCTCCGATGCTAGAATATAGACACAGGCAGAGGATCGGAGCTAGCTGCATCCCCGCTCGGGGCGACCGGCCGGACTTCACATCTGATGGCCGCCATTGTTGCGTCGGCGGTCAGTGCAGTGCCCCACTCCAGGTCCCGGCTCCAACGATCGTCCAGGCCACGGGAAGAGACGGAGCATATCTCCGGCGTCAGGGCAGGTAGAGACCCCGGAGGCACACGGTCGGCGGCTGCATCTGTTCACACGCACAACACTGTGATGCGGGCAGAGGATGATATGCAGGATGAGGGCGCGAGGCGGAAAGGTTTACGGAGCCGGACGCCTAAGCGGCCATCGCGGTCGCCGCCCTGGCTCCTCCCCCCTTGATGAACTTTATTGATTGTTTTTATTAATCCCTGAATCTGCTAGCTTTGAATGTTTTTTATAAATGACTGATTGCATAAAAACCAATAAAAATATATATTTTCTATAAAAAATATGAATTGAATGCTATCTATCTGTTGTCTTGGGCCCTGATATATAGTTAATACTGCTCCTACCTTAACAGATTTGGATCCTGTAGAAGACCTCTTATTATCTACCTTGGCAGGGTGTTCTTTTCTAATTGTACTTTTTGATCCCCTCCCTTCCTGCCTACATCCCGTATTGTCCTGGGGAACCCCCTTCTATTGTATACCACTCTTTTTCCACCCTTTCCTTTCACACCAGGCACAAAATCACACTCTGGTGCCATTGATGCCCGCTCCCTCGGTGGAGGGCAGGCCACCGCGGACCCCCCTGCAACTTCAGCCCGGTGTCCTGGAGCCGTCGTGCGCCCGCCGGCCCACCCATGGCTCTACCAGCTGCTAACGCTGGCTTGGGCCCCCCAGGCTGTTGGAACCTGAGGAGACCTCAGTGCTACTGGACCTCGAAGCCGTCAAGGCCGTCCCTACTCCTATTGTGGCCCCACCTCATCCACCCAGACCCATTTTGCCTCAGGGCCCCTCGCTCCCCCGGCCGCGAACAGGACCCGTGTCCCCACCGCATAGGGGGCTGGGGGTCCAGCCCCCCGGTACAACCCCCAAACCTCACATCACCGCTGCGCACAACACATGCCACCTCAACTCTGTCTCCTGGATGATGCGACGTTGGTCGCGTATCCGCTCTTTAAGTGACATGTCCTCCCACCTGGGCAGCACAGGCAGAAACTGCTGTTCATCAAACTCCCTGGTCCCTGTCCCGAAAGGGCCCAACACGCTGTCCCTGGCTGCCTCCCCCTGCAGAACAAGCCCCATACCAACCCCCCAGGAAAGATCCATGGGCACCACCTCACCAAAACACTCAACCTCCCCCTCGGACTCCTCCCCTGAGAGAAGGAGCTGGAAGTCTTCAGCTGCAATCTCCTCCACCAATGAACCTTCATCTCCCCTCCCTCCACATCCAGCGCGTCTATCCCCATGTCTGTGCCCAAATTCTGCCACTCCTGGGGATGCAAAATGCACTATCTAGTAGCAGAGGCGGCGGCCTCCGCTTCACGCTGCTGCAGGGGCGTGCACCCACCCCTCCCCCCTGAGCCTGAAACTTCCCTGGTGGCATCCGCAACGCTTTGCACACACAGGGGAATGCTCTTACACCTTCCCCGCGCTTTCCCTTCTCTTCGCCCCCATGCCCCAGCCCGACCTGATATACCTCCTCTCAGTGATGGTGGCTCCTCCTGGCAGGTCATCACCACCGCCGCAACCCCCGCCGATGCCGTACGAGGTGCGCGGTTCATCTCGACCCAGGCCTCATCTAGAATACCGGGCCGCAGGAGATCCGCTCTCCCAGCGTGGTCCAACAGCTGAAGCGGTGCACGGACCGCCTCTGCATCCGGCACCGCCATAGGGGCTCTTCTTATGATGCCGCTCACCCTGGGGTCTGCAACTGTCAAAACAGCTCGTCCACGTTCCACCAGGACTCCAGCTGCAACAAAACAAAATTACCGCCCAATCCCACCTGATGGGCCTATCTGCACCTAACTAAACCCTCAATCAAATAACACTGAGACCCTACCTTAATGGCGCTGAGGGCAGGAAGAGGCTAAAACTCCTCCCCTGCCCTCTTTATACCCTAACCCTTAACCCCACCCCTAAACCAACCCCATAGCCTGAACTAACAACCCTGTCCTGGTCTTGCGTGAAAATCCTGGGGGAAGATTGGTCTGCTGATCGCACTTTCCCGGGGGCTGCATACTCCCGATACGCTCTGATCAATAAAACAGTCGCTCAGCTCCTACAGATAAGCAATTTCAAAAGCGTTTCTCAGAATTATCGTAGGCTTAAACTTCCCAAAGTCGGAAGTTATAAAACATTGAACATCCAATTTCAATTCAATTCAATTCAAAGCTTTATTCGGCAATTTGCCATCAAGCCAGCAAGTAAAAATACATTATACATTAAGCAAATTTACATCAATTAGAAAAAATAAAGTGCAAGTTGTTGTACAATCCTCATGCAAAGTCCTAGTTATTTACAATTCACATTAGTTTGTTTACAATTCATAAGAGAGACATATACATATTACATACAAGGGAGTTTACAGACCTCTAGTTAAAAACACTTATATAAAAAAAGTTTTAAATAATTTAAAAGCCAGAGTTAAAAAACTTAGTATCTATGTTTTAAAACCATACTTTTTCCTTATCAAGCAGATACTAAAAAGAAATCGACTGACTCCAAAAGTTATCAGTCTAGTGGACAAGGATCTGAGTAATCTTTCTGCCTCTTTATATGAGCGTATACCCAAATTTTTACAAAGGGGTTTAATCCATTTTGTACGTTGAGCTTTGTACAATGGACAAAAAAAGAGGATGTGTGCCTCATCTTCCCTTTGCTTCAGGTCGCACAGTTTACAAAGTGTATCATCTCTGTTAGGGTTAGGATTCCCCCACCGGGACGTATTGGCATTTATTTGGAGAACCCCGTACCTATATTGGAGATACACGGTTTTAGCCAGGGGTGGTTCCACCTCGTCCATAAATTGCTCAAATATGGGGATGTCCTTGAATTGCAGAAACTCAATTGATAATGAACCTGTAACACGATTATGTATATTGGAATTCATATAGTACCAAAAGGCGGATTTTACCTGATCTTTACAATTAGGTTGCATGGATGTTGGGTTTTTCCAAAAGTGTGAAAGTCCCAATTTAGTGAGCCATGCAGATATATGTCTGAGCCACTGAATTGAATTGAACATCCGCATTGACCACCCAGTTCCGTATGGCTGCCTTGTAAACCTTCCTATATGTCGTTTTTGATTCTTACAGATCATACAGTGTACTTGTCAAACATCTTACTCAATTATTCCCAACTGGATACCACTCTCATACACAATTAATAATACATTACCCATAGTAATAAAAAAAAACAGTACCCATAGGATTGTACTTATCTGTGTGAATGTCTGACATAATATCGACAGACAGAATATCTACATACAAAAATATCGACACAAAAATATCGAAATCAAAAATATCGGAGTCATATCTTCATAAAGGTAAGTACAAAAATATCGAAAAATTAATATCGTAGTACAAAAATATCGAAATTAAAAATATCGTTTTTTTAAATGTATTAATAATAATGTAAAAATAATTTTAAAATACATATAATTTTACAAATATTAAATAAAAATATTAAAACATAATTACAAAATTAAAACTAATACATATACATTTAAAATAAATTAAAAACTTAATAATTTAATGTAATTTTATTTTTTTTAATTTCATTTAATTGATTTAATTTAAAATTATTTTATTTTTACCCTGTACGACTGTACCCCAAAAACCCAAAACTGACCCTGAACCCTAAAAATACCCCTTTACCCAAAAACCCAAAACTGACCCTGAACCCTAAAAATACCCATTTACCCAAAAACTGAAAACTGACCCTGAACCCTAAAAATACCCCTTTACCCAAAAACCCAAAACTGACCCTGAACCCTAAAAATACCCCTTTACCCAAAAACTGAAAACTGACCCTGAACCCTAAAAATACCCCTTTACCCAAAAACTGAAAACTGACCCTGAACCCTAAAAATACCCCTTTACCCAAAAACTGAAAACTGACCCTGAACCCTAAAAATACCCCTTTACCCAAAAACTGAAAACTGACCCTGAACCCTAAAAATACTCCTTTACCCAAAATTAATTAATATTATTTAATTACCAATTAATTATTAATTAACAATAACAATAAAGTAAATATATTAGCACATTAGCTGTAATTAATTAAATTTAATAATTAATATTATTTTTTCCCAATTAATTAATTAACAATAACAAAAAATTATATATAAAAAAATACTCTATTAATATAATTAACTAATTAATATTAATTAATTACCAATTGATATTAATTAAAATTATGTACAAAATTATATTAATTAATTAACTAATTAATATTAATTAATTACCAATTAATTAATAATTAAAAATATTTACAAACATATATTAATTAATTATTATTAAATTACTTCCCACCCTATTCCCCTATAAACCCACAACCCGCTCTGATACTAAAACGCTAAATGTAAACAAATTTACAAATTTTCAAACATACATTACAAAACATGTTTAACAAACATATAAACAACATAATAAAATACATAACACTACATTTTTTTTCGATATTAGTAAAATTCGATATTAGTAACATACATGCCTTAAAAAAACGATATTCTGTCTGTCGATATTTTGGACATCGATATTCTGTACTGTCGAAATTAAAACATCGATATTATTGTATATCGATATTTTAATTTCGATATTTTGTCTGCCTACCATCTGTGTATGAGCAGCAACAAAGAAGAAAGATGGCGGCTGTGTTTGGGCTTATATTAATGCTCTAATTATTTTCACAATGCTATATGTTCTAATTCTGATTCTAAGGTCATTTTGGCTGTGTATCAAAACAATAAAGGGACTATGCATAATAATGGCCTTTGTACCTTGCCATAAAATCAGAGATTACAGGTGAGCATCTGAGCTTCGCTGTGCAAAAGTAAACCACTGAGCTTTATTAAAAGAAGGGGGTTATGCTGATCCTTATTAAAGAAGTGCACAGTGTTTTAGTGGCAGTGTACCATTTAAGAAAACATAATAAATCCAGCCGCATATTGAAATTGGAGGAATGTTCAAGACAGGACATGAGTTTCTATGTCTGAATCAGTGTGAATTCTCCTTTATCCCCCATTTTTAGGTCTGCCTTGACAGAACAACTGACTACAAAAGCTATTGCTATCAATTCTCTAAAATATGCATAGAGTGGGAATTGGCAGCACCCAGTGAACTATATCTCTCTTTGGATATTTGGTGTGTGCAGCAATGCATACAGCACTATCTTATATATCTATAGTACCCTGTTTCGCAACTTGTTTCATTCTACATCTCATACCTGACTTGTATGCAGAGAGCAAACATTTTCTGTTTTGTTTATTTCAATGCAGCAAGCATTTTTTATACTTGATTAATACTCCAATTACAAGCCACACCTTGATGCTTTTGTCAGTGCTTGGTATTAAAGGAAATATGCAAACTGCCATGTATTTACTTACTTTCCCTCTCTTGTTTTTTCTAGAATCCATCACTTATTATGTGGAAACAATTTGACATGCCAGGTTTCAGTCACATATATTCAGAAGCAACAACAATAGCTCTATGAGTAACCCAGGAGGCCTAATTACCTTAGTATCCATGGACATCTCAGAAATGGCCTTGCAGGTTCCTTTAAAAAGCGAGTGGTTACATGCAGCTAAGATTGGTCTGCATAATGATTGAGAAGATGTTAGGAGCAGGATAATTGTCACTTTGTGTATAAACCTGTTGGAAAACATTTATAATGTGGTTCACATTAAGCTTTTAGAAGGTGTCATAGGTTATCTTTGTGTATTGTTCCCTAATTGTATGAAATTAATATTGGGGGAGTTCAACACCCATTTGAAACCATCTCAAGAGGAAGTGCTACTTGGAGAACTGATGAGAGTTATCAAGATACTCCCAGCAATTTCCCCCACTGTCATAGTTCTAAGTTAGTTGGGAAAGTGCTAAGATTTTTGGTGAATTGGAAACTGTCCTTCCTAAATGGTTGTTCTAGTCACATTCCACACAAGCAAGAGGTGTAGTCAAGGAAATTCTCTTGGCCAAATATATTATATCTATGCTCTACCCTGGCATTTTCAGTTATTCATGGACTTTCGCATCCTTGGCCTAAAAGACAGCGACCATTTTCCTTCAAGGGTCTAATTCTCACTGGCAATGATTCAAAGAGACATAGTCTTGCCACTGGAAATAGTCTTCCCAAGGCTTCTCACAGCATGATTAAGTGCCCTGTAAACAGGCACTTGTCGACCTTCAAAATAATATAGACCTGAACTTTTTGCAATAACTGGAGGGGAATTCCATCAGAGGATATGGGGATATGATGAAAGCAGTGTTGAACTGTTTTATAGAAGATTGGCAAAAGAACCCGGAGAAGGCAAAATCTCCCCATATTTATGAGATGAAGAAAGCCAGGTGGTTTGAATCGGAATGTCAAGAATTGAAAAAGAATGTAAGAAAGTTCAAAATTATTACATAAAGATGCTAATGAATACCAAAAACTGCTCAATCAGGAACAAAGCATTACAGTATAAGGGATATGATAGCTGTAATTTTAACAAAGATGGTAATAAAGTTTGGAAATCAATAAGGCACATACGGTTGTGATAAAAGTGCTGAAAGTATGCACTTTTGTCTCCATTAGGCTAACAAAGACTGCAGGACCTGACAGATAACCCTCATTAACATATCCCTCATTAACAATAAATTCTAACCTCATCTAGTGGACAAAATCTTTCTCAGAAATGTTTAAAATATTCACTGATACAGGAGTTACACTGGCAGATTACAAAGGTCCTTTGTAAAATGAAATTCCCAAAGATTCTCTTCCTGGATGTTATTGCTTATTCTTAAAAGATTAGAAAGGTGCTATTAAAAATTCCTTACATTAAAAAGGCGATGCAGCAGATCCAAAAAATGATCACCGAATCAGACTGATCGATGTGGGTGCAAAGTTTCATGCAAAAATATTGCACCAAAGTCAGTGGGCCACGGAGGAAAATCTGATCCCAGTCAAACAGGGTAGTTTTAAAGAGGAGCGTTCCATCATAGACCATTGCTTCAGCCTGTGGACCATTACATGTACATCAATAGATTTATGGGGCTTGTTATACACCTGTCGTAAGGTTTGAGAACAGGTTGAGAACAGGTTGAGTCAAGTCACCGCGGTAGCTTAAACTCTTTGTGCTCTACATTTAGCAGATCTTTAAACAATTCTTCAAGATACACATTCCTTCTCTCCTAAAATTAGGGGTCTTCACATAGCATGTCTTCTTTATGCAGATATTCTTTGAAAAAGTGGAGAGAACTACGATGGCCTTAAAGGAAAATTGAAAGAATTTGAAAAGTATGGTCAAACTATTAAACTAACAATAAACGTTGGCAAGACAAAAATTAAGACCTTAGGTAGAAAAAAACTATATATATATATATAGTCCAGAAGGGACAAACACGTTGGACAAGTCTCTGACTATAAATATTTGGGGATGATCTTTACTAGGTCTCTGTCCTTGAGGCCACATTCTGAAGCACTAAGTATAAAAGCACTCTCTACTATTTAGGGTTTAAGGAAATGTAAAAGAGACTTTGGGGGGTCCCTCGTTCCATTCCATTTTTACTGCTTATAGCAAAATGGTTCCCCCACAATTCTTGTAAAACCATCAAACTTTAATATAAAAGAATGACTTGGCCTAATCTGGAGGAGTGTGGTAAAAGTAATTTCCCCCCAAAAAGTGTAAGTCGTGCCGCCCTCCTCTGTGCACCACTGCCCCATTTACAGGGATATTCTCACAAAGGGAGAGCCACTGCCAGCTCTACCATGAGATTCACACCATTGACATACATCTAATGAAAGGACATGGGGGCATATTATCAAGCAAGGCGTTAAAAGTTATCGCTGTTTTAGCAGCAGAATACTGCTGGTAACGCGGCGATAATGGGCTTGATAATATGCCCTTAAGAATTCCAATAGAAACCCATGTTCTGGTGTGAACATGGGCTTCTATTGGAATTCTCCAGGGCATATTATCAAGCCCATTAGTGGCAAAACAGCGATAATTTTAACGCCCTGCTTGATAATATGCCCCTCAGTGTGGCATTGACCACTCAGTTTAGGGCATCCCATTGGAAGCCATTTCCACAGACACCCTTTAGCTGCAGTTTTCTGCCACTAAAACGGCTATAATTTTAATGCCCTGCTTGATAATGTGCCCCTCAGTGTGGCATTGACCACTAAGTTTACGGCATCCCATTGGACGCCATTTCCACAGACACCCTTTCTGCCCGCACAATCATTAAAACCGTAGCAGAGCAGATCATGCCGTGGTGTTTGGACTCTTTTTTGGGGAAAATGACTGCTGCAACTGACAGACAATTCGAAAATTTGGAAAACAAAGGCATCTTTGTATTACCATAATAAACCATTTTCTTTATAGAGCACCTTGGCCTTTTACATACTACAGTGGGTATATATTTATTTTTGCCCAACCTAACTCATTCCTCTTTAATATGAAATGAGATAACAGGTGAGCATCTGGACCTCAGCTGTGCAGTCTTAACCCATTGAGCTCTATTAAAAGAAGCAGGTAATGTTGATATTTATTCAAGAAGTGCAGTGTGTTTTAGTGTAAGTACACAGTGAAGAACACATAATAAATCCAGCCAATAACTGAAAATAGAGGAAAGTTCAAGTCATGACATGAGTTTCTATGACATTTCCGGTTGAATCAGTGTGAATTCTCCTTTATCCCCCCTTTTTTTAGTTCTGCCTTGACAGCAGAACTGTCTACAAAAGTTATTGTTATCAATTCTCTAAAATATGCATAGAGTGGTCTTTGGCAGCTCACGGTACACTATCTCTCTTCGATTCTTGGTGTGTTGTTCAGTCTTCCATGGAGTGCTTGCATTGCAATACATTAAGTACTATTTTATATATCAATAGTACCCTGATTCATAACTCATTAACATCTGCAATTCATCACTGAATTATATGTTGTAATCAAATGTTTTCTGTTTTGTTTATTCCAGTGCAGCAGATATTTTTTATACTTGTCTAACACTCCAATTACAAGCTACACCTATTGCTTTTGCCAAGGCGTATTATTTTAAGAATTAATCAATGTGCCATGTACCTTCTCACTTACCCTGTCATGTTTTTTCCTGGAATACATCATTATTATGTAGAAAAATTTTGCAATTGCACGTTTCAGTCATATTTATTCAGACGCAATGCCAAATAGCTCTGGGCGTAAACTCAGGGTGGCTAATTACCTTAATAGGCATCCAAATCCCAGAAATGGCAGACAGGTTCCTTTCGAAGGTGAGTGACTTGGGGGCATATTACCAAGCAATAGCGATAATTATCGCTATTGCTTGGTTAGAGACAAAAATTTACCGCTAAGCTGCGGCGATTTTTATCGCAAATAAACCTTGGTATTACCAAGGTTTATCGCAAATGCGATAAAAATCGCCGCAATGCATGAATATCGCTGAAAAGTCAGCGATAGTCATGCATTAGCGAGCTAATGCTCTTAGCCATGTTATCCACCTCCCATTGGATAACATGGCTAAGAACTGCTCAGGGCAGGTGTTAGCTTTTGGAGATATTCGCGCTTAGCGCGAATATCTCCAAAAGTTGGTAATAGGAGATAGCGATGTTAGCGACTGTTTCCAGTCGCTAACATCTTGGCACGCCCACTTTGCATGTCATTAGTGATAAATATCACTGACATGCAAAGTGGGGCCCAAGATGGTCGCTATCTCCTACTAGCTGCCGCTAACTGGTGTTAGCGACAGCTAGGTAATAGGGAGATAATTTTATCTCCGCTTTCTTGGCTTTTAAAGCCATAAAAGCGGAGATAAACCCCCTTGATAATATGCCCCTGGGTTTGTTGCAGCTAAGATCAATCTGCATGTAATGTAATGTAACATGGATTTGGAGAGCACCAAACTTGTCCCCTGTGAGTGTATACATGCGTTGAGTAGGTTGTGGTGCTGCAAGAATAATCAGAGCCAGGTGTTCAGTTTCTTGTGGAAATCCATTAGTGACACAGCTGAACTAGTATGCTGGGTGAGGTAGTTCTTGGATTTGGCTGCCAGGTAAGAGAAGACCCTGCCTCCTGTCGTACTTCTATGGATTCTGGGGGTGTGGGCGATTGCGTGTGTTGCAGAGCGGACGACCCTGGTTGGTTGGTGGAAATGTAGACGGGGCTAAGGATGCTGGGACCCTGGTTGTGAAGGTCCTCAGAGGTGTGGGTTAGCATCTTGAACTGGCGGTGTTTATAAATGGGGAGTCAGTGTAGTTTTCGGAGGTGAGGTGTGATGTGAGTGGTTCGAGAAAGGTTGAGGATTAGTCTGGCAGCAACGTTTTGAATGGTTTGTAGCTGGTGTTGCAGGTGTCTGCTCTCGCCTGCTCTTGAAGTTCCTTCTTCCTTCTAACTAGGACAATTCGTTCTGAGCTCCTTGGTTCTTTTCCTATTTCTCATGTTTTCTTGCAAAGCCTTTATTAGGGCCTGATTTGCTTTACTGCAATGGAATCTTCTCCTCCCTAGGTCTTCAGCCGGGATATTTAGATTTCTGATTATTGTGGAAATTATTTTGTGAAAGGTCTCCACCAACTTTTTATAATCCACCTTTCCTTCTGTACACTTGACAAAAGCTTCCCATTGCTCCATAATAATGGTTTCAAGTATTTTTGCCTCATTTATGGTAACCCATTTCTCCCCCTGGGTTTATTAGGGAGCACTATTCCCAAATCCTCTAGTTTGTTGTGGGAAATGTTTAGGGGGAGATTTAGCACAGCATGAACATTAAACATTGTACTTTCCATTTAGGTCTTTTACAGAGATCCTTATGTGGTCAATGGTGAAAGTATGCCCATTTCCATAAAAAGTAGGCACCATGTGCCATCTTCTCGTATTTCCTGCTCTACCAGCTCCAGAATTAGGGGAAGGTTCACACGCCCCTTGCAACACCTTTGCTTCGCTGTTGCGTCACTTTTGTGATGCAGCTGCGGCGTAAGAAATGCGGCCAATTTACAACGTGGCACATCTAGGGTGATGTGTCACATTGTAAAGCCCTGGGTCACATTATACCTGCATTAGGTATAATGTATGCAGGGTGGGTGTACCCTGGCAAGAAAGCCTCGTAAAAGTGACGCAGTGAAATAGGCAAGATTACACTGCTTCACTTCTGGGACACCACTGCGTCAAAACCTTACGCCTGCTTGAAGCAGGCATAAGGAGTGAATCAGTGTAGTGGGAATAGGCCTGAAAATGCATTGCTGGAGTTGCGTTGTGCTTGCGACATGACTCCAGCAATGCGTGACTTTTGCCCCAACAGATGCGTCAGAATTTCGGACGCATCCTTCAATCCTTGCACCATGGTGCGCAGTATGGTAAATACCTCACATCATTGGTGGCACAAGGGTTTTCAGGGTGGCGCAGGGAAAGTGATGCATTTCTACAGATGCGTCACTTTCTTGTAAATCTGCCCCTCTGTGCATATAAAGGAACTCGTGTAGCGAGTCCCATAGGAATCATGGGGTTAATTGGATTGTTCATTCACATAACAATCTAAAGAGCCACAAACTGCGCTATTAGGGTACTGACATTTACCCATGATGAAGTCTCCAACACAAAGTTTACATAATTGGAGTCCATCTTATTTGCGAATACCTTCAGTTCCTTTCCCAATTCTTTAGCAATCATGTTACTTGTATAGTTATAATTGCAAAAAGAACAATTGATGGACAGAATGCAGAACACTGTCATACATTCACCCCAGTGCAGAGATATGGGCCTAAATCCATTGTTTTTTGCTCACCATGCCATTCCAGTTTAAACCCAGCCATATGCAAATCAGTCTTGACCCTGCGCCAATGGGAACAGTCCGGCCCGAACTGCCAGGCCAGATACTCTGTGGACTGGAAACAAGCATCCTAGGACCGGTTTCGGGCTTGTATTGTTATAAACATTGTTATAAAGGTTGATTAAAATTACCTCATACGTTTGGTCTATTATCAGGTAATTCAGCTGAAAGTAGGAGGATTTATTTCAGGTTTTCTTGACAACAATAGGTGATAAGCTTGAAATTAGTATAGTCAAGCCCCCTTTGGCTCATCCATTAACCAAGGGTGTGGCGATGTTAGGATGGAGGCAAATCCATCTATGTGAAAGTCTTCCCTGGACCAAGTTTCCTTAAAACATATTAGGTAAACAGACTTTATAATGTTTAGCTAATCCAGGTTATTCAATTTTGATTTCACACTCACCACATTCCAGGACTTCATTATTAAATGCTCCTTCGTGTTGCCTATAGTAATAGAGTATGTTCCCTTATATGACCATAGGGATCCTGCTACTCTGGTCTATTTTCCCTACTAACATGCTCCATAACCTCCTAATGTCAATCTTGGTCCTCTAGTTGGGTCAACTGGATAGATCTGTTTGTTGCAACAATAGAAAAATGGGGCTTACAGTTCTGGACCTGTTACCTGCCTTGCTATCATTCTTGTGGCTGATTGACACTTTCAGTACAGGAATCTGATACTAAGGTCTTTGATCTACTATGTCTACTGGATGTATAAAAATATCCTAGTGGGAGGGCTTCTGTTTTACTCACACAAGGGGTCATTTGAACCAGTCATTGCGGTAATAGCTCAACAATGCCTGGTCTTCTGAAACTTAGTATCATACAATTCCTTGGAGTCTCTTTTGGGTGGACTCCAAACCATGGCATCTTCTTTACACGCACCACCTCCTGTGTCAGTTCCCCCACCCATCCAGAATTTATTATATTTGGGGTTGGTAAGCCTAGTGGTTAGTTATGTGTCTGGGAAGCTATAATGGCATGTGTTAATTTCAACTCCCTACCCAGGTTCCCCTTTGTGCCCTGGCCCTCAAGCTGTTGGACACATACCCCTAGGACCATGTTGGGTGGAAGTGGGTCCACAGTGTTCATATTACCTGTCCCCTGTCTGTCTTATAACATACTTTTTAAAACCATTATTTGTGGCTAGGTCTAATCAAAAAGTGACAATAAGGGACAAGTTCCTGTTTGATTACGTCTCTGTTGTATCCTGGAATAAATTGTAGGAGTCCAGGATGTAAATAAAAGAGGATTTATTCTTGAAAGAAGTACAGCACAAAAGATCCAAACAGAGTGTCTCTCTTCATCAGCATCCACTCTGTAACTGCATGCTGGAGCTACCAAGAGAGGAACATTGCTAGGGAACAGAGAGCATAGAAAAAATGCAGACTTGAATAAAGCAGAGTAGAAAAACAAACATGTAAATAAGGAATGTAACACACCTTCCCTCCTATATTAACAAAAGAATAATAGACAGGCTAAATAAACACTAAGGGGTCCATTAGGATGGCGGGCGGACTTATTCCGCCCGCCATCCTGTCCTAACTGGGGACCGCCCGCCATAAGGGCGGGGGTCCCGTGACTGATATTAGGATGTGCCCGCCACAGTGGCGGGCACACCCTGCATTGTTAACATTGTGGCGGGCGGAGCCACCACAATGCTAACAATGGAATGCAGCATTTGCATATACAAAGCGGCAGGCACCCCCCACATCAACTTCACTCTGGGGGCCCGCAGGGGGCACCCAGAGTGAAGACCGCATGCCTTTCCGTGGCGGCACCGCCACCGCAGAAAGGCATTCCAAAATGCCCATCATACTATTGCTGGCGGTGTCTATTAGACCATATTAAACCTTTTCCGCCCCGGCCGCAATGCGACCGGGGCGGAAAAGCGGCGGATGGTCTTTCCGTCCGTCTAGGTCCACCCCACCATACTAATATGGCGGGGGGAAAACGAGTGTGGATGTCGGGCGGATTGCCCCCGCCAGGCTGGCGGTGGCTACCGCCAGCCTGGTGGGGGCAATCCGCTCGACATGGTAATGGGGCCCTAAATAATATAATCCTCAAGATATCTAGGTCTAAATTTTTGTCTAGAACACGAATCATTATATGATCTTAAAACATTTGAAGAAGAAGAATCTTCAACACTCTCATTAGATTTTTCAGATGAGGATCCACCTATAACTGCTGAACATAAATAATCATCTTGTAAAATTTCAACCTGTGAAGAAAGATGACATGGTGAATTTACAAACATCTTGAGCACAAACATTGGATGCATTATCATTGAGAATGATTTCAGAAACTGAATGAACATTCATGTCAATTGAGCAATCAAAAACTGAGAATTATTTTCTTGATGACAATTGATGGAATTATCAAAATCAATATTCCATGCCTTGGCAACATTTCTTTTTCTCCACCACTTTTCTCCTGAGACCATAACAGCATGTTTACTAAGTTTAACAATGGTTGTTTCAGGATAAAACCTAGAACATCTTACTTCAAATGGCCTTCTAATTCGAACTTTATCACCAACATTAAAACTTTCCTCCTTAACATGTTTATTTTTATCATATCTGAACTTGGATTTGATTTGGGATTGTTCAACATTTGTTTTAATTTGATCCAAGGAAGGAATATTTCTACCTGAAATGGTGTTGGTAATGAACCATTTAGGAGAAAGTTCATTGAAAGACTGCCTTCCCCTCAGCATAGCAAAGGGAATGACACCTGTGGTTAAATGAGGTGTATTATTGTAAGACCAAATTCTATCAATCACAACTTCTTGTACCTGGAAACCTGAGGAGGATGCTCATTGAATGGAATCTTTCAAAATTCGGTTCTCTCCTTCCACCAAACAATTCCCCTGTGGACTATATAGTGCAGTTGTGAGATGTTTAATGCCAACATTTTGTAAAAAACTTTTCATATTATGTGATACAAATTGTACTCCATTATCTGACACCAAGGAAGCAGGTATGTCTTCTGATCTAAAAAGTTGTCTCAAAAATGTAATTACATTCTCAGTGTTGGGGTCTCTCTGAATTCGTTTGAAACCCACTTAGAATAATAATCAACAATGGTTATTACCTACCTAAAACCTTGGTTCAGACCACCTATGGGGCCAAGAAATTCAATGCCAATTTTTTTCCAAGGGTTGTGAGGAAAGTCAACAGGACATAAAGGAGGATTGGCAGTATGAAGGGATTTCTCAGCATGTGCACACTCTATACAATTGTTTAATGAGGTTTCTACAAAAATGTCCCTTCCGGGCCACTAGTCATATAATCACAACCTTTTCTTAGTGCTAGTAATGCCACCATGACCTTTGTGAGCTAAAGAAATGAGTTCATTTAAGACAGTAGCTGGAGGAATGAGAAAGGAACCTCTCATAATGAAATCACTATCAACACTTAATTCATCCTTGACTTTAGAATAAGGAATGAGTTCTTTGTCAATTTGACCTTCTCTAGGCCAACCGTTGGAAATGAATTTCTTGAGAATGATTTGGCAACTATCAGATGATGAAGCTCGCATCCAATCTGATTGGGAATGGTTTCCTTAGTTCAAATCAACCCATCAATTCAAATAACAACAATTTCTTTATCATCCAAAAATGTTTCAAGATCAGTTTCGTAAATAGGACACCTGGACAAAAAAATCAGATTTAAAGTTTTTCCCAGCAGGGATATGTCTCATTGAGAAATTATAATCATATAATTTCGAAAATAAATGTACTAGCCTGGGACTGGCATTTCTTAAACCTTTATCATTCCAAGTAAAGATTTAAGGTTTATGATCCAAAACTAGCATAAATTCTCTTCCCCATACATCAGTAGAAATGTGTTTAACACCCCATACACAGTCTGGTCCTTCCTTTTCGATGGTGCTGTAATTTTTCTCAGATGGAGAAAGTCTACGGGATGCAAATGCAATAATATTTTCGGCACCATCAACCATTTGACTGAGGACAGCACCTAGGACTGAGTTACTTGCATCAACAGTGATGTAAGACATGAAACTTTCATTTAAGGGTTTGAGTGCAGGGGCATTAATTATTAAATTCTTTAAACTTTCAAATGAAGTTTGTTGTTCATCACTCCATATAAATTTAACATTACTTCTAGTTAACTTTCTCAGAGGTATACTGATAAAAGCAACATTTTGGACAAAACAAGAATAGTATTCGCTCAATCCTAAAAACGATCTCAATTGATCTTTGTCTGAGGGTTGTGCACATTCTCAAATAGCTTTTAAAAGATCTTCTTTTGGACTGATTCCTGTCTCAGAAATGACGTGATCTAAATATTCCACATGATTCAGTAAGAATTTGCATTTTTGTTTCTTAACTGTCATGCCGAGTTTACCTAAAATGCCTAAAACTTGGTCTAACTTTTCAAAATGTTCTTGAGCAGTGTTGGTAGAAATTAAAATATCATCTTGTTAGGCTAGAACATCTTTGATGTCACCAAAAAGTTGAAACATAAGCTTTTGAAAAACTGAAGCTGCTGAAGCCAGTCCAAAGGGCATTCTAAGAAATCTAAAGGCACCAAAGGGAGAAATAAAGGCAGTCAAATCTCTGGAATCTTCATGTAGCTTAGTTTGATGGTACGCTGCTCTTAGGTCTATGGTAGAGAAACTTGTAGTGCCTTTTAATTGAGCTAACACATCTTAGAAACAATCAACTTGTATGTTTTTGTTTAAAGATCTTAAATCAATGCACAGCCTAAGTTCATCGCATTTCTTTTTTAGTGCAACGACTATCGGAGAAACCCATAGAGAAGAATCAATTTGTTCAATGACTCCATCTGAACAGAGCTGTTGAAGATATGTTTTTAGCCTATCTCTGATACATGGAACATGTCTATCCTTGTGAATGACTGGGATGGCATCAGGTTTCAAAATAATTTTTGTGTTGGAATCCTTTAACTGATCCAGGTTTGTCAGTAAAAACAGCTTTATGTTTCTCAAATATTACTTCTAATGAAGAATTTTCAGAATGTAAGGCATTAATAGTACCTGGCTTTAACACCATACGAAATCTGCCTTGATCTTTCCAACCAAGTATATATAACCCTTTTTAGCCACACACATTTTAGAATGGATAATTCTGTCTTTGAAATTGAGATCCTCATTGAAATATCCCATCATATCAATCTCCTGACCTCCAAAGACTACTGTGCGAATATCTGGAGGAAGTAATTTGGTTCCTTTCCACTCTTTAAAAAAGAAAATGTCAGAGAGGATGGTGACAGGTGAACCTGTGTCCACAGTAACTTTTGTGAGGATGTTGGCAATTTTAATGTCACAAACAGGATCACCATTTTTAACTTCCTCAGCCGACTCTATCATATCTACAGACAACAAAATGTTGTTGATTGTGGTGTTATCCGAATGAGAGTTTGAGACATTAGTGTCTATGGATTCTACATGATTTACTTTTGACTTGAGCTTACATACAGAAGTAAAATGTCCAATTTGCTTACAATTAGTGCATAGTTTATTAATAGCAGGAAAAGTAGAAGCATTAGCTAAATGAGATTTGGAACCACAGCTGTAGCATTAAATAAAGTTTATCTGGTTTCTTCCAATCATGTTTGTTAATTGAAGATTTATTTAGTTGAGGAACAGTTTGCGGTGTTTGATATGATATTTTGTTTACTGATTTAGAGGTGATGTTTTTTAATTTCCTCTAGCAATTTACAGTGTTTTCAATGAGAGAAGCATTTCTGCAGCACAAACTTCTTTCTTAAACCTTGTTACTAAAACTGTTCACAACAATTTCATCTCTTAAGTATTGTTCAACAGGACCTTCAAACTAACATGAGGAAGCAAGCACCCTTAATTCTGCTAGAAAATTATCAATGCTTTCATGTTCACGTTGTTTACGTGTCTAAAATGTGTGTCTTTCAACAATTATACTTGGCTCATCCTTAAAATGTTTTTCTAATCTCAAAAATGCTTCAGTGAATTCATTCCAACCATCAGAAGGTGGACGAACTATAGGAGGTCGATGATTGAAAATTCTTTGTCCTTCATTACCCAGACAGTTATACAACATTGCATTTTTCCTAACAGTAGAACATTTTACACCATCTATAGCTATGATATAACTATTAATGTATTTGTACAATTGAGTCCATTTAATTTCTGGAGTGCCAGGTTCTGGGGGAAAGGGAGAAGGAAGCACAGCAGTTTGAGCAGCCATATCTTTAAGCACAATGTAATATAGAAGTAAATATAACAGTTCAAGGTAAAAGGAAAAACTGAATATTAATGTTATTAGAGCAAAGAATAAATAGTAACACCACAGTAAGGTTATAAATATCATTGAATAAAAGAAGTAATGTTCAATAAATGGCTTTAAATATTACATTGAATGTTCAATAAAAGGTGTGCGCATCACGGCGCAGTAAAATGGTCATTATACAGGTGAATTATAAGTAAATATTTAGGTATAGCTGAATAATGTGTGCGCGTCACCGCGCTCAAAGTACTTACAAATGATGAAAATAAAGATGTCTACAACAGGATTAGAGAACTTGACTATGAGATTATGCAGAAGGATTTGTAAATCGTATTAAGATGTGTGCGTCACCGCGCTTGAAGAAAAGTGGAATACAATGTAAATCAGGCTAGTTGCTAGGAGACGTGAGGAGAACGTAAGGTAACAGCAATGACGTACGCAACGTAGTGATGAGAGGCGTCGCCTGCAGCCCGATCGTGAGGAATGGAGAATGAAGAAGAAATGAAAATTCCAAAAGTTCAGTAAGTAAATGGAATTCTTCGCTAAGTTGAAATTAAACAATGTCGCTAGAATGGAAGATATCCGATCTTCAGCATGCAATTGACGGCTTCAAAAGGTTGAAGAAAGATGAAAACACATCGATAAATCATGTTTAAATCATTTTCAGCAAGGGATGCGTGTCAAGTCCCAATAAATAAGTGGGATGTCAGCTGGCAGTAGGTTGAGCAGTAGCTTTTTCTCAAACGAAAATAGGCTAAATCCACAGATCAAAATAGAACACGTCGCTCGATCAAACGTAGTTAATGATATTCAGCGAAGAGTTGATATCATGTCAATGACGTTGTAGAGTCGAGTCATATCAGTAGGAAAACTGAAAGTTGAAAGTGGATGAGACAATAAGGGTTCAAAATGAGTTAGAATCCAGCAAATTCCATGGTATTTGAAATGTTAAAATGTAATATGAAAAAAAACATGTGAAAATAAGAGATGACACTGAAGTATTTCTGTAGAATCCTAGAATAAGTATATAACTAAATGAAATGGTGAGTCCATGGAGTGCTGTCTTCACCCACTCGTCACCAAATTAATGTTGTATCCTGGGATTTATTCTTGAAAGAAGTACAGCACTCAAGATCCAAACAGAGTGTCTCTCTTCATCAGCATGCACTCTGTAACTACAGACTGGAGCTTCCAAGAGAGGAACATTCTACATTGCTAGGCATCAGAGAACATAGAAAAATGCAGACTTGAATAAAGCAGTGTAGAAAAACAAACATGTGAATAAGGAATGTAACAGTCTCTAGGAGACTCTTTAATTTTTATGTATAAAATGTTCCATTAGGTCTTGGTTAGAGAAGCAAAATGTCATGTCTTCACATGTAGTTTCACATGTTAATTGGGATACAGTAGCAGTGGCTTTCACTGCCCCTTGGGTGTC
This sequence comes from Lissotriton vulgaris, assembly GCF_964263255.1. Classification (NCBI taxonomy): domain Eukaryota; kingdom Metazoa; phylum Chordata; class Amphibia; order Caudata; family Salamandridae; genus Lissotriton; species Lissotriton vulgaris. The sequence continues at coordinate 1,063,887,250 of NC_141699.1, forward strand.
TGCAGCGGCATGTCTCTGCTATGTAAACTTATTAACTTTATGACTCCTATCTTTAGCTTCAGCCCGGATTAGGGTTTGAATCTGGGCTCTGGTTTCCCTAGCCCCCAGCTGTTTAAAACTCAATGATTTAGCCCCTTGCACGCACAAAGGTATTGTCATGTGAATTATCTACCTCTAGCAGTGCATCTAGTAGGGCAGTACCAAGGCCCAAAGAAAACATTCTCTCCGAAATTTCAGTTTCAGTGTTAACCACCACCATTGGCTCTTTCTAACAATCGGTCAATTGCAGTATGTTTTGCAGGGGGCTCTGGGCAGGGGTTCCCCCGGTATCCTCTTTTGCCCATGGCCTAACTGGATCAACAAGCAGGGAACAAAAACAAGATTTCCCCCAAGGCAATATAAACATCAGCCATCAGATGGTTTTAGGCACACAATGTCCCCCCCCATAATTTCTATTGGAGACACATGGTCGCACTCCCTTAGAAGCGTAAACTACAAGGGTACAGACTAACCCCCAAGTGGTCGATGTGAGAGAGGGGGCCCAGCCCAGCCTCATCTGATCTTAGACGGGCACAGACAGGCCCACCCTCGGCCTGGGCTTGGCCCAGGTGCAAGGCCGGGCACAGTGGGACTGAGTGGCGCTTTTAAACATGATTTGTTGCTCCAAGTGGTGGCAGGGAATTATGGGGATTGTAGTCCCCCAGCAGGGGTCAACCATTCCACAGCTCTACGCCAACAAGCTCTGTGCTGCAGAAAGTTTCCCAGGCGCAGCAGGGCTGGAGGTGCACTTTTAAGCGGAATTTGGTGTTCCAGGTGGTGCCAGGGAATTGTGGGGATTGTAGTCGATCATCAGTGGTCAACAGTTCTATGGTTCTATTCTGGCAAGCACTGTGCTGCATAAAGTGTCCCAGGCGCAGCTGAGCTGAAGAGCGCTTTTATGCGCAATTTTGTGCTCCAGCTGGTGGCAGGGAATTGTGGGGATTTTAGTCGCCTAGCGGTGGTCGACAGTCCCATGCTCTTCACGGAAAGTTCTGGTCTCCAGAAAGCGTCCCAGGCGCAGCCGGGGCTGTGTCACATTTTTAGGCTCAATGTTGTGCTCAGGGTGGTGGCAGGGAATTGTGGGGATTGGTGGGGCGGTTGAGATGTTGAAGTGTATGATAAAGTGGTCCATCCAAGTGAATGTGGAGACGTGTCTTCCCTTGATTTTGTCGCTGGAGAGAAAAATGGGGTCAAGGGTGTGTCCTGCAACATGCATAGGTCTCTTCACAAGCTGAGTGAATCTGATTTTTGCAGGCTATCTAATAAGTCTCTGATGTTGGACTCTGTGGGGTCGTCGAGATGGGACTTGAGGTGAACTAAAAGTAAGAAGTCTTTTGAGCTTATGGCGAATACGGTGACAACGTTGGTGATGAGGTTTCTAAAGTTGGTTTGGGATCCTGGAGGCCAGAATGCGAGGATCCCATTGAGGGTGGTTTGACATCTGTCTGGAGCTTGACATGCAGGTGTTCTAAGAAAGTAGTTTCTGGGTCATTGTTAATGGGAAATTTGATGGTTGATGACAATGCCACCACCTGGTATCGTGGTTCGGTTTTGGCCGACTGTAGAGTGGGTGCGGTGAGGCAGCAGAAGTCTTGGTAAGGTCTGTGGTTGAAACTAAGGATTTCCTTAAGGGAGTATCTGTGGGTGCCCAGAAGACCTGGGGTCCTGTCGCTCGGTGCCATTCAAGCGCTGGTTTTCCCACCAAAACCATCTTTAAAAGAATAAGCCAAGCATAGGAAGTAATTTCACTGGATCTCCCATCATTCACCTGCACATGTAGTGACATCACTGAATTTCCCATCATCCATATGGACAGGCAGTGACATTATTGGTTTTCCCACCAAAATTGTCTTTAAAAGAAGCCAGACAAGAGGACTTCATTTCCCATCAGCCATTAGCCCAGGAAATGACTTCATGGAACCCTAGACGTCTCCCCCTTCTGAGGAACATACTTAATTACAGCTGCATGGCGAACGGGCAGCAAGCAAGCCCGTCTGTGCTCATTTGGGCCCAGCACCAGGAACCCTGGTCCAATCACCACCCAGCAATACTCTGCTGGACGTCTTGGGTCACTAGACCTTGAACACTGTTCCCCCAACTGCTGCTACGCTGCACCTCAAACCACAGTAGAAGCTTTCACCTGTACTTACAGCCGGTAGCTGCAATCTCCTAAAATTTCACCCTGAACAGAAACCTCGCTACCAACCAGTCAGGGCCACCTTTATAAAGCTCATCAAAGACTTTGTGGCTTTGCTCGCATTCAACTCCACAGCCTACATTCTCCTCGGTGACCTCAACTTTTACCTGGAAGACTGAAACGACCCCTGCTTCACAGCACTCCCTGAAAGTGTGAGCAACATCAGACTGACCTAGCTAGTCACACAAACAACACACACTGCAGGAGTCAATCCTGGTCCTCTATGGCTTTATTGTGATTATTGAGATATTGGAAAATATTCTTAGTGGTAGAGTAACCCTAAATAGCCCTAATGTGTAAAGGAGAAATAATGTGTGATCTGTGCGTGGAAAAGAAAGGAAGAATTAGTTAGAGGTTATGGGATCAGCATTACAAATCAATGACTTTAATTTTGCACTCTCCATAACCCTTTCAAAACGTGAATAAACCGAGTGGGGTCTGATGATCGAGGGGGAAGTTGATGTCTGGTACCTGAGTCAAAAGCCCTCTAGCGTAGAACTGTGTAACTCATGGGAAACAAATTATATATTTTTTCAAGTATTTACATGATTTGTCTATTAGCCAAACGCGTAGCATAATCTTAAGATTGGGAATAGGCTTCATCCTCTCCACTCCCATCCCTTAGGGATATCTTAAGAAAAAAAACAGAAGTAGTATAATATTAAGATTTACATTTATTTTCAGATATGCAGAAAATCTTTTTTTCATGTTTGCATTGTTCTGACATGATAAGCTTGAATGCACAAGTTGTCATAAAGGTTATTTCTTTTTTGTCATCTCTTGAATCCCTTTTTTCCCATGTCTTCTTTCTCCTCTTTCTTGCCACCTTTACCTCTTCTGCAATTACCTGTTTTTACTTACCCCACCACTGTGCTGTGGAAGGTGGTGATGCGTTCAACAGGAAAACCCCTAAGCGTCCCTGTCAAAGACCTTAAATTGATCTAAGTAATCATCTTTTATAAGCTTTTGTTGCGGGGATTCTGCTCATGCACAGAACTATGCACAGGAAACCAGGACCTCAGGGAATTGTGGTTTACCAAAAAACTCACCTCAGTACCCAGAACCCCTATCTGACTAGCATCAGTGTCTCATTCGTTCTCTGTTCTACAGCGACGTAGGGTACTCTCAGGAATGGTGGGAATCAAGAACACTCTTTCGTTTTTATTCTCTTACTAGTCCACAAGGGGAAGAATCAGAGACACAGTAAAGTTTAAAATGTTTATTTTAACTATGTGCTCTAAGATGCAGTATTTTGGCTAACATAAGCAGGCATATGATTAGAAATAAAACAATCAGCATTGTTACAATTCCATAAAACACAAAGGGAGAAATCATGTTACAATGATAGTGGAAACAGGTTGTATAGCACCTTGTGTACCACCCACCCCTGGCTAGGAGCTAGGTTTTATAATAATAGAAGGTCTCTAGGTTAAAAGGGGGAACCCCATACCTCCAAGATCCAGCGGAGGTGAATCACATCACAGGATCAGCAACGCTCTCTGTCTGGAACGGTTTTCTCAAAATGTCCAAATAATGCATGCAATGTAATATTAAAGGCACTCGTATTTCAGTTATTTGCAGCTGTGTGAGTGTCGTGTGTAGAGCGTGGGCCGATCAACCTGAATCACAGCATACATTGTTATTATGACCTTGAAGACTTCTGCATACAGACTAAGGTTGCGGTGTAAGTTTAGGGATGTGAGAAACAGACCGTTCTCATGTGAAGAAAAGCAAGCAGTCTAACTTACAATAACAGTTACATGTAGTGTTGTGTGCAAAAGTGCAAAGTGGTAAAATGGCGTTTAATCTTCTAAAATGCTTATGCTAGCATAGCAATGTGTGCAAGCAGAACTGGGCCTTTACTACACTGTATGACAAAGGTGGCACAGTACTCTAAGGGCAGAACTGAATGAATGGTCGCCCTCCATTGCTTTTACCAAACAGATGCAGACCATAACCGAGATACCTCATTTTGTGACCCAAGCAGTGGCATCAACTTGTGCTCAATCACCAGGGCTCTTGGCGTGTGGTACAGTATTCGCTTTAAAAGTGCCCCCATGTCCCTTTTGAAATCCATGCCCACCATCTACATCCAGTATTCCTCTGAAAATAGAACTGAATGTAGATTGCACTTTAAACACTATGGCGCTTATTTACAAGCCCCTAGTGCCGTCGGAGCATCAGTTTTAATATGGGAAAAAGTGACGTACTAGCAGTGAAAGGGGCTTCTAAATAAGCCCCTATATTCAGGTTTGTTCTGAAAGAGATGGTAATGTCTCTGTAATGGATATTCATATGCACTTTGCTGTAGCTGGGAACAAAAAATATCAAACTTTAATATAAAAGAATGACTTGGCCTAATCTGGATGAGTGTGTAAAAGTAATTCCCCCCAAAAAGGTGGATGTCGTGCCCTACTCCTCTGTGCGCCACTGTCCCATTTACACAGCTATGGGCCCGATGTAGGTAATCCCAGATTACTGATTCTTAAATACCTAATCATACCGATTCGGTATTTAAGAACTGGCAATCAGGATTTAGGTAATTTTACCGAATTCATTACAGAATCGGTAAGATTCGGTATTTACCGAATCGGTATTTACCGATTCGGTAATTGCCATTCATTCCCATGGGCCTGGAGGCCAATAGGAATGAATGTCAATTACAGAATCGGTAAATACCGATTCGGTAATTGGAGGAAACATTGAAGGGTGGCAGGGTGTCACTTTGACACCCTGTTGCACCCCTCAATTGTGCATGGGTGCACATGTTGCAGACATACATGCCCTTAGGGCATGTATGTCTGCCACATGGCACCGTTTTAAAAGCAAAAAAAATGCTTTTGAAAGGGTTTTCATTATTTACCACCAACTTCTAGTTGGTGGTAAATAACGACTTCTTAAACCCCTGTAGCACTGATTTAAGTGCTACCTACATGTCAAAATACAGAATCAGTAATTTTACAGATTCTGTATTTTAACATGCCCCTACATCTCCATCTTCAAATACCGGTCAGTAACGGCCGAAATCGGCCGTTACCGACCGGTATTTGGCTACCTACATCGGGCCCGCAATAAGGTAAAATAAAAGAGAACCAAAGTAAGCCCAAAAGGGAACTTATTACACCCTCTCCTTGGTCGGGAAAGTAACTTAGCGACTAACTAAGGGCCATATGTAGGTAAATGGCATTTACCGATTCGTAAATACCGAATTTCACCAATTCGGTATTTACAAATCGGAAAATGCTATGTAGGTATTTTTACCGAAATACTTACCGAATCGGTAACATTCAGTAATTACCGAATCGGTATTTACCGATTTGGTAATTGCCATTGGTTCCTATGGGCCTCAAGGCCCATAGGAACCAATGGCAATTACCGAATTGGTAAATACCGATTCGGTAAAATTACAGATTTTACAAGGGGGACAGGGTGTCACTTTGACACCCTGTTGCACCCCGGATTCAGGCTTGTGTGCCATGTGACACACATACATGCCCTTAGGGCATGTATGTGTGCTACATGGCACAGGTGTACATGCACAGATGTGCATGTACACAGGAAATTCATTATGGTGGTAAATAACGAAATATTTAGGGCCTGTGGCACTGTTTTCAGTGCCACCTACATCCAATATTACCGAATCTGTAAATTTACCGAATCGGTAATTTACAGAATCGGTAAATTTACAGATTCGGTAAATTTACAGATTCTGAAATATTTTGGCCCCCTACATCTGATACTCCAAATACCGGTCGGTAACGGCCGAAATCGGACGTTACCGACCGGTATTTGGCCTCCTACATATGGCCCTAAATGTTATAAGGCACAAGTACAAAGCAAGCAAACTCAAGCCTATGCTAATAAACATGTTACTAATAAATAAATTATAATCGGAATTATAAAAACATATCATGTCAATTTTTTTAAATGGGGCAAAATTAAGGTGAACCGGAGGCACTCAGGACTTTTTCCACAAGTTCCATGGTTAGTAAATCCAGACCGGATTCCGTCTCCGCAGAGGATGATTTCATAATTGTCCAGTTTAAAAGCTCCAAGGAACAAACATGATCCTTGCTATCAGCCGATGCTGATGGATTAGCCTTCTATCCTGCGTCTGTGTTATTAGAGCCAGAGTTCGATATGCCTGGTGCTAAAGCACCAGTCTCCCCCGGAAGGAATGGTTCCTATCATGCATTCTGAATCCTATGTGACCGCACACAGCAGGTATATACCTCTCCCTACACCTCCTCAGCTAGACCACTCAAATGGGGAGTCCCCCAGGGCTCATCCCTGAGCCCGCTTTTGTTTAATGTCTATTTTACCCCCCTAGCTAAATTGATTGCGCGAACTGGGATTAAATCCACCTCCTATGCTGATGATATTCAGTTACTTTTTACCTTTGGGACTCCCTCCGCTTCTGCCTTTGATCCGCTGAAATCCTGTCTCAGAGACATCTCTAGTTGGATGGACTCTAATTCCCTCCGACTCAATGCTGGAAAGACAGAGATCCTGTTTTTTAACTCACCATCCCCTTTGGATTCCAATCTATGGTGGCCAGCTGACCTGAGCCAAGCCCCCACGCCCAAAAGACTCGGTGAGAAACTTGGGAGTGCGCTGGGACAATCAGCTTAGTTTTAACGCTCAGGTCCAAACAGTAGCAGCATCCTGTTTCGCAAAGATCAAGATGATTAACCGGCTTATCAACTATCTGCCGGCAGACTGCCGTAAGACTGTGGTACATGCACTTATAACATCTCACCTTGATTACGCCAACGCACTATATCTTGGTATCACAGCAGGCCTTTGCCACAAATTACAGACTGTCCAAAATGCTGCCGCCCGGCTGGTCAAGAGAATCCCAGCCAGACAACACATCTCTCCCCTCCTCCGAAAACTACATTGGCTACCGATAGCCAAGAGATGTGTATTCAAGGCCATGACGCTGGCCTTTCGTGCTTCCAAGGGCAATGGCTCAGCACACTTGAAAAGCACTCTGAAGCCGTACGTCAAGGCCAGGACATTACGTTCTAACTCCCTTCTTCTCCTGGAAACCCCAAGATTCAAACGTTCTCGTACTGGAGGGAAAACCTTCGAGGTCTGTGCCACTCAGTGCTGGAACAAGCTTCCGATTACTCTACGCGCATGTCAAACTGAAGTGGCATTCCGAAGGTCACTAAAGACCCACCTTTTTTCCTCATAAGGTTCTCCTCTTTTTCCTACCCTCACTGTCTCCAAGTTTTACCAGCGCCGGGACGCCCCGTTGGGGCAGCTGTGCGCTTTACAAAACACACAAATAAATAAATAAATTAGCCGCAAGTTCATTGGACAACTCCGAAAATGGTTCATTATAGGACTCATCAACAGGTTTATGTCAATAACTTTTAAAAAGTGTGCTTTTCCAGTGGTATTTGACACATTGAAAATTTGGTGCACTAGCTCACTGAAATGTAATGGAAGATTAGTGTTTAACAAGGACTGTATTGCACTGGATGTCCTTGCAAGTTGCAATTTGAAAGTTTCTCGAGCTGATACGATCAACAAAAGCAAGCACTTTGTCCAAGTTATCTTGATCAATTTGTTGTAAACACGCATCAGTGTCCATTTGTGATATTTTCCACATTTCATTATATGTGCAATATATACATTTATTTGAATGTGGTGACTTAGGACCCAACAAGAAATTAGATAGGTCCATGTCTTCCGACAGGAGGGACAGATGCTGTTTTACTGCAGTGAGCATGGAGTGCTCCAACCAATATTGACATAATTTCCCCACTGAATAGGTTGTGACTATTCCTGGGTGTTGAGATTGAGAACAACGAGGGTAGGGTCTGCTAGCCTTATACCCCGGTGTTTAATTTAAAATAATTAGCATAAAAACTATTTGTGTCCCCTGGCCACAATAATCACTTGTAAGGGCCTGAAATAGTGCCATTAAATGTACTGTAATTTGTAAAATGTTGCCAATTTTCAGATTAGGCAATAGAGGGAATGTTTGGTGCATTCATGCCCTTCATTTTTGCTAGTCCCAGACATGTAGAGTGCTGAACTGTTTCATTCAGACACATCTCCCTGTTTTGGAATTAAACAGGCTCAGAATAAGGTGTCTCTATCCTGAACCTGTCAGGATTTGATATCCCAAATTGATTTCACATAAATGGTATCTTTCTAATAGTTATAGCCTTTTACAGCTAATTGTGTGCCAAACAACTCTCTATATATTAATTTGGCTTGTGTAGCATATATTTCTTTGGTGGTATAGGAACAAGTTTAAAATAAAAAGATTTTGAATCTATTATGTCATTTCCTAAAAATATGTGAATTTATACCTGCACGTTTTTGAGCTCCCTTGTGGGAGAGTTGGACAATGTTCCCATTGTGTGTAATTAAAAAGTGTGGGTTGAACACTAGATCAATGTAAATAGTGATGTCCATAATGATGGTAACAACATTTCACCATATTTAGCCACAAATGAGGTACAGATCATCTGATTCAAAAACAGTATAGTATTCCACCTCTGAGAGCATGGATTTTACAGTTTAAACATCTCAATCATCAGAATGTAATCCAGGTAAAATTACATCACCCATAGAACCCATAAACACATAAAGAATCTGCAGTATTTCTGTAGGACAAAATATATCTTATGGCACTTTATCCCAAACACTTCCATCAGTTGCAGAAACAGCTGAAATGTTCATAATGGACAAATCTCTTTTTAGCTTATGTGAAGATGAATAAGGCTTCATCACCTCATCGACCAGTTCTGTGGTAGAGCATTCTGGAAGGTAATGGTTATTTATCAGCAATAAGACAAGAGTCACAAATACAATCCATAGAAATAGAAAAACCAAATAAATTGATATTCAAACATATATCCAAAGAGGGACAACAGAAGTGTGTTTCTGCTATGAAGAGAAAACGCAGGCCATCGTAGGCGGAGTGTCTAAAATGGAGGAGCTGTTGAAAGAGTGAGAAGAAAAAACCTCTTAACCCATATAATAATCAGAAGCAGTTTGTTGAAAAACAGGTACAGTAATAGAACCAGTAAAATCGAATAGAGGTGAATTTATAGAAGTGACAGTACAGTACTCACATCAGTGGAGTTGCTGCCATTTGTGATGATATTAGGAAGTAACTGGAGTTCCTTCTCCACCCCTCCCCCAGCTGGGGAGAAACAGCTTTGGTGGTTCTCATAAACTGCAAAGAAATTTCCTATATGGTAGTGAGAGGAATTGGAGAGCTAGCAAGAACTCTTTGTGGCCTGCTATTTGTAATCGGTCACAAGACGTAACTTGATGTGATTAATGGACACAAAACGGTTGTCTTTAGAACTAGCAAGCGGTAACAGCTCTTGAACATTGTATGCCAAGCACTGACACCAGTGCATAGTACGATAGGCCAAATTCCTTCTTTACGGCAACCTTTTGTTGCTGGGTGACATAAATCCCAGTACCAGAATAAAGACACTGACTCTTCTTGGCAATGTAAAGATAGTATTTAATAACTTTTGCTGAAAAACACTACGTTCTTCACCTCAGCCCTGCTCAAGCTACCTTTGGACTTTTTCTCAACTGCCTGTTTGCAGACAAGCCATTTTTTTACAAATCAATACAATACTTTATTACGCATAATAAAGTATAGTTGGCTTGCAAATTACAGATTTAAGGTGGAAAAACACTCAAAACCATTACACTTTCTTCATTATACTTGTGACAAATCTTAATGACAGAGCATTCTTTGGCCTATGAATGCTTGTGTGTTTCGTAGTGGATGCAATTTACTTGAAGTATATGCTGGCAGTATTATGTGCCTGAGACCTTTTGTGTGCTCAGAACTTTGGGGCATATGTACAAGGAAATGGCGCAGTGTGGCGCTGATGTACATTTTGAAATGCCGCGCTGCCCTGTATGCACCGTACTTACAAGGATACAACTCACCCCTGTGTTTTTCCTAGCGCTGGTGCTAAGAATAGTAACCTAGCACCAACACGGACACCCTTGCGCCATAGTGCAAGGGTGTTTGCATTGCAGGGGTGATTGTTTATGGCAAGGAAGGTTTTCCTTCCTGCACATTAACAACCAATAATGGCAATTTGCTACTTCTTTGTATGCTGCATTCTGCAGCACACATTGAAGTAGCAAATCACCACTATTTAATGAATGCTTTTGTACATGAAAGGATACCTTCAAGCACAAAATCAATAATTAATGGTGTTTTGCTCTTATTATGCGTGTTGCAGAATGCAGCATATATAGAAAAAGCAAAAACAAGGAGAAATAAAAGTATTTCTCCTCGTTGCACCAATCTAACAGCTGCTTTTGCATGGCATTAGTTTTTGGCGCTGCCTCAGATTTACAGATCCTTGTAAATCTGGGGCAGTGTAAAAAAGAAATAGGTGTTTGCTTTGTTCATTATTTTATGGCGAGAAGCTGGGTTGAGACGTATATGGCTGTGATGATTAACGGGCTCCCTTGAGAGCTGTTTGTGTGACCAAGGTGACAGTGTAGGGGCCCTCACAACATTTCTCCCTCCATTATCGGACCCAATTGCATCAAAACACTTTATCTCCTACTTGCACAGCTGGAAGGTTGACCTTGGTGTTGGCACGCTTTTCTTTTTCCTTGGTTATCTGTTTGGAGATGAACCTTGCTCATGTCATCAGTTCACACAAATACATATGCATTTCATCATTCAGTGCTTGTGACTAACTTTCTCTCAGAATTTTACTTCTAGTGGCAGGGACTTGGACATTGATAGACCTTCTTGTCACTATTTGGTGGGGTGTCAAGAGATGGTCTTAACTTGGTGTATTCCTCAGGGAGAACAGTGCCAAGTGGGGTGTCAAGAGATGGTCTAAACTTGGTGTATTGTATTTCTCAGGGTGTATTCCTCAGGGAGAACAGTGCTATTGCCAATCAGTATAATCACTTTTTGTTTCACGCAACACATAATTTGCTGAACTTGCTCTTCAAGAGTCCATTCAGGCGCTTAACAATACCATTACTTTGGGGGTAGTACATGAAGGGCAATTTGTGCTTTATACCTAATAGTGTTGTAATGTGTTCAAATATTGTATTGGAAAAATGAGTGCCATTGTCAGATCTTATCCCTTCTGGGATTCCCCATGGTGGAATCACTTCCTGAACTAGGAATTTGGCTGCTGACATAGCATCACAATGGTCGCATGGTCCTGCTTTGATCCATCAGGAAAATGGGCAGACCACCACAATGAGGTACCTGCAGTTACTACACCTATCAATCATATCCACAAAGTCCAGATGAAGGTCTTTAAAGGGACCTTGTGGTGGTAGTATGGTGGAACTTATCACTTTTAGGGTGGGATTAGGGAAATACTGCTGGCAGATCATACACCTGTGTAGATACATGGTAATTATGATGTGCAAATTGGGGACAAATCAATCTTGTATTTGTGTTACCAAATAGTCCCTGGAGGTGTGGGCTGGCAAATAGATCTGATGCACGGCTACTGAGAACAAAGGACCTGATTTACAAAAGTAATCTGAGACAAAATCCTTACTTTATGACTTTTGGTATTCAAAAAGTAAAGTGCATTTAGAAGTAGTAAAGTTAGGAATCCGCGGCAGTGCGGATGAGGTCAACATCCATGGGAACCCTTAGTCCACAATGTGTCTGGTATTTGGGACAGATCTGCTTCTTTTACTGAATCCTATATGCCGTTTGGTGTGGGTAATCTGACTGCCAACACTGTCCTCAATGGTATGACTTCTTGAAAAATAAAAACTGTTTTCTTGGGGTCATCAACAAACAGTTGGTCATCCAGTATTTCTCTAATCATTTTAATTGCTCAAATAAGATGACACATGCTCACTAAACATTTTGGTCTCTGGCTATTAGAGCGCCATGGGTTTGTGTCCATTCTAAAGCATCTGTCTGTTATATCAACTTGCCATTTGATTGCTCGAAGTCCTGATCTTGTTGTCTAAAAAGGAATTCTTTGGGCAATTGAATCTCCTTTCCCAGTACTTCCGGTGTCTCTGCTATGATGATGTATACTGCTGTAGTATATACCTCCATATCAGTGGGTCATGCTCGAATTTGGTCTATGGTGGAGGAACTGCTGTTAGGTGTGGACCAAATCTTGGTACCATCTGGTTCAACTGAATTGTCATACTTGCATTGGCCATCAAATCCCTTCCTAACAAATTAGCTGGGGCAGCTGGAGAGAAGAGTCGACAGCCATCAATGTGTCTCCCTCCTACTTCCATCTCCAGGGGTTTGATAAAAGGAACCCTAATGACTTTCCCTGAGACTCCCTGTGTGTCCATTTGTAGTGTAGTTCCTATATTCCCAATAGGCTCTGCGCATTGGAATAATATATACTGTAGTTTAGACGTAGGACTGAGGTCGACTAGGTCTCTACCGAATACATTAGACTTAATAGTGAGTGCCAGCTAGCTCAGAGTTCACTAAAAACTTTCTCGAATTCACAAGAAGGGATTCGTTTCTGACAATCGCATAAACATGACAACTTTGTTTCCAATAATTAAGAAAGCAATCTCTAGAGTTGCGGAAACAATAGACAGCTATTTCACTCAGTCAATCGTGCATGCTTCGTTTCATCAGAGAGGCTGAGAAAATAGAGAGACAGGCGTTTTCAATAAAAATGGTTATTTATTGAACAATCTTCTTTCTCAAGCATTGAAAATGAACTGCTACAATAGTAAAGCTTAGTATGAAGTACAAGGCATATAATATGAACAGTATTATAAAGTAGTACTGTAAAAGCATGATATGGGTGTTAAGCCATAAAGTGCAAAAAATGTATAAAATCCATACGGTAATAAAAGATGTCTAAAAGTACTCAACTGGTGCTTCTAAAATACGCCTACCCCGGTGTACCTAACCTCAGTCTAGTACTAGGGAGGGAGTAAGTGAGGAGGAGCTTAAGTTTAGGAGTTCTCTGCCAGGAATCTGATTCCAAGACTTCTCTAAGAGGTCTAATCAGCTCCGTACCTTGGTTTTAGAATGAAGGAGGTCTTGTATCTCGTTCTCGGGACTCGATTTCCCAGATACCCGCAAGGGTGGCCCGGAAACACTGGAGCTGGAATTCTTGGCCAGAGAAATGACAGAGTCTCTCAGTGCGTCAGCTGGAGGGTCGGCTTCCTTCGGCACTTGCTGCTGCAGGGCGTCGGGCAAGTAGATACTTGATCTGCTCCAAACCACTGTGTGTTTGTCTGGGCAAATCAAGGCATATTTATACATTGAAGGTGCAGAGTTTGACACATGTTTGGACTTAAAGGCTAATTTCAAAGGCTAATTTCTTGGAAAATGCTGGGAGTTCTAGGAGAACTTAATATTCAAGCAGGGGGATGTGCTGAGCTGCTGAAGGTGGGTTTTTCCAAGAAATCGTTGTTAATACTTGGAGCTTAAGCAAGTATCCATGCTGTATTTGGGTTGTATGGTTTAGGCCAAATATGGTAGTGATTTCTATGCCTATATAAGGATATGATAAAGTATACCTATATAAGGGCATGAATCGGGGAAATTATACTAGGGTCCTAGATTCGTTTACAACACATTGATCTGTTGGAAATCGGACGGCTGCCCTCTCTAATACATACTTTTGTTGCTTCTGTCTCTATGAAGAATATATATCCTTTGTTATTGTTAGCTGCCATCATGCATTATTGACAAGACTGGACACATAAAAATATTCTGCGGGCACCCTCATTGTGTTTACCCTCCCACAGGACTTTCCTGGAAAGTATTTCCTCCCCTTACAACTACACCTCCTTGCCCACTTTGGAGTGGAGTCCCCGAGGAGGGTGCTTAGTGGTTCGGCTGAGGCAGTCCCTGCTGTGCTTGGGAGATTGCTGGCATCTGCACATGTTGCAAAGGTGTCTGGGGCACATATCAATCAATCAATCAAAAAAACTTTATTCGGCATTTGCATACACCTTAAAAGTACAGGTTTAAAAAATAATATCATGTATATACATTCCTCATTCCAAACTATTTCACGAGTTGATCTATTTACATCCTGTTATTGCCAGTCTCCACCCCGTATGGTAGCTCATTTGTGTCTTGGGGGGACCTTCATCAGATCTCTAATATCTCTTGTAAGGAAAACCAGATAAAAGACAGAGTTGCGTATATACATTCTTCATTCCAAACTACTTGGGAATCACATCTGTTTACAATCCAGTCACTGCCCGTCCCCTCCCTGCCTTATTACTTAGATCGGGGGCACACATATTATTTGTGGATTTTGCTGTGGCTGTGATGTCATATTACCTGCTTGACTATAAATTCCCATTCTTCCATTTTGTTCATCTCATCTCTTTGTATCGCTATCTTTAATCAATGCCCAAACCTCAGACAATATTAACACACCTGATCCCTTCTTGAAGGGCCCAATCTACCTTTCCCTACTCCTCCTCATCCTTCTCCACTACTTCCCTGTATCCTTACATCATGCCGTTGCTGTAGGTACTGCCATTGGGTGGCCCCTGGGGCCATTCCCAAAGTCATTGCAGTCATCTGAGTGGCCGCTGCCACTACAGCAGCTTTCATTGCTCCTTTTTTCGCTAATTTCTGCTGCATTCATTTGGTTGCTGCTTTCTCTGCTATTTCCTGTTTTCTTTTTCTTGCTTTTCTTGCAAAAATGGATTATGTGTGCTTAAATTTCAGTCCAGAGCTTGGCTTCCAGTGCCACAATGTTATCTAGGCTGTCCTGCATGTCATGAGGCAACCATATCTTGACTACATTATAAAACAGTACACCATTACCTCCTGTCACTTCCCAGCCCTGACCTACTTCCTGGGTCCAGTTCTCTATCATTGTCAGACGAAGTCTTCCTCAGAATCTGATGCGATGATATAAGGGCCCACCTCTCGATACCTCCAATTCTGATTGTAATTATTACACAGAATATTGAAGTGATCAAGCGGGGGGAAAAGGGGAGATGGGAAGGGAACAGCTGGGAGGGAGATCTGAAAAGGAAAAAGTTAGACACACACTAATACCTATTTACTTATATTTCAGTACATTTTCCTTAATGCAAGCAGCAATCTAAGCATGGAGTTTTCATGTAAAACTAGATTCACTTCACAAAATTCTGTGGAATAATATCGCAATTAAACCTCTTGCAATTTGACCTTTTATACTAATTATTCTCCAAATGCTTGATATTTCTTTGCACATAAAACATCTGTACTTTTCTGATAAAACTCTCTCAGAAAAAATAGCACGATTTACATTATCTTCTGTAAATTGTTCACTGTTAGATAGTATCAAAACCTTTAAACTTGTTCACATAGCACGAAACTGTGTATTGCAAAACATTCTAATTTTGTCTTGTTATAGCTTCATAATCAAGTTACATGTAGAAAACATAAGCAAGAGATTTATCTTGTTTCTGTGCTAAAACAATAACTTTCTATTCGAATTATTATGTTGGGTTTACTTCATACCAAAAACATTGAAGATTTCTAATTCCTTAAATAACATGATATAAAAAACTGAAACAGCGTTTAAATCTTTCTTGCTCTTTAGATTCTGTAAATACAAAAAATAAAAACCTTTTTGTGCATTGAATCGCCTTCATACCTAAAGAGTACGACCTACTCTTAATTATAGGTTCATCTGCAAACTCTGGACCCCAAAGGAAGAAATTCCTCGAAGAAATCCGGTCCAAAACCACCTTCTCAAAGACTGCCGGAGAAGTTACCAACTCAAGAAGCTCCTCCGGAAAGGTCTGCTCTAGCGCGGCACACACAAATCTGCATCAAAGGGTTAAACAGCATACCAAAACACAGAGCCTGCCTGGAATCAACCTCCTTCTCAGAAATCTCCAGAATAGTGAGCACAGATCCTTGGGTGTGGTCACGTACATCAACGTAACCACACCCGCGTAATTTCCCCTGCTTGCGGCGTTGAAATGCGACAGCATGCCAAATTGCACGCATCTCGCGGTACGCGGTTGCCAAAGTGCACGCATCTCGCGTACCCTGCCAAACCTCACTCATCTCGCGTACCCTGCCAAACCACACTCATCTCGCGGACCATAGGGAATCAATGGAATTTTTAGGGCAAAATACATTTCCAAAGCTTAGCCTGCCCTAGCCCTATAACAAAGCAACCACCAATGTCCAGCAGGGGAAGACCCATGAGTCTTTCCACATAAACGTTTGGGACATGGCCGAAGGCCAAATGGGGCGGGCCCTAGACCGCAAGCGCCCCTGGGCCTGACAGTATTCCCCCCCTCCCTGGAGCGGTCTAGGGCCCGGCTTCGAGGGATGAAGGAGGTGGAAACGTCGCACCAAGCGAGAGGCATGAATGTTCTCTGCCGGTTCCCAAGAATCGTTCTCAGCTCCGTAACCTTTCCAGGAGACAAGAAACCACAATCTGCTTCTCCTTAGTTTAGAATCCAGTATGTCCTTTACCTCGTATTTCCAGTTACCCTGAACCAAAACTGGCGCTGGCCTAGTTGCAACATTTTGTCTAGCTGGTTTCAAAAGGGATGTATGGAACACTGGATGGATTCTCAAAGTTTTTGGAAGTAACAATTTGTACGTTACTGGATTGACTTGACGAAGTACTGAATATGGTCCAATAAACTTAGGATGAAACATACTTTTTCTTTTGAAGGTTAAGTTCTTGGTAGACAACCAAACTTTATCCCCAGCAACATATCTTGGACCAGGTCTATGATGTTTATCATACTGCTGTTTGTACTTTTCCTTACTTTGTAGTAAACGTTGGTGAGTTTGTTGGTGAACAGTTTGCATATGTTGTATAGCATCCTGTACTGCAGGTGTATCAATTACATGTTTGGGCAATACTAAAGGAATTGTGTTTGGTAAATAGCCATAGAGAGCCTCAAATGGAGATGACCCAGTTGAAGAATGCGGTGATGTGTTATAAGCCATTTCTGCAATCCAAAGCAAATCATACCAAGATCTCTTGGAGTCTTCTACGTAACATCTTAAGTATTGCTTTAATGTCTGATTTAATCGTTCAGTTTGACCATCAGTTTGGGGATGGTAACTAGTAGACATATTAGATGTGATTTGTAGACTATGACACCATTGCTGCCAGAATTTAGATGAAAACTGAGACCCTCGATCAGACAGTAACACTGAAGGCAAACCATGTAATCGAACAATGTTTGTTAGTAGTATTTGTGCTAATTGTCCTGCTGTTGGCATTTTTTTACAAGCAATGAAATGGGCATATTTTGTTAAACTGTCCACTACTACCAAAATTACTGTATGAAGATTCACTAGTGGTAAATTCGTGATGAAATCTAAAGAAACATGTTCCCATGGTTTGATTGGTGTTGGTAAGACTTGTAACAAACCTTTTGGTTTGCTATGATCAGTTTTAAATCTAGCGCATGTTTCACAGTTTTGAGCCATCAAAGAAACATCCTTTTTGAGAGTTGGCCACCAAAACAAGTTTTGAATCTTTTCTACAGTCTTTTTTGGACCTGGATGTCCTGCCATAGGATGGGAATGTAGCCAATTAAAGACCGTCTCTTGTAATTCCTTGGTTGGTAGGTAGACTTGTTTTCCATGAAATGGTATTCCTTCTTTGATTGTTTGGTTTTTCTTCTTGTTATTCCATTTCTCCCATTGTGATGGAGGAAAATTCTCATGTATACTGTCTAAGAACTGATCAGCATTCAACAAACAGATCACTTTGTCAGGTTCTATTATTGCTTGTGGAGTTCCTTCACACTTATGTAATGTTGAGTCTTTCCTGGATAAAGCATCCGCCTTTTTGTTGTCTTGTCCAGGTCGATAGGTTACTATCAAATCATATTCTGCAAAGAACATCATCCATCTCATTTGTCGTGGAGTTAACATTCTAGCTGAACTCATGAATTGTAAGTTTCTGTGATCTGTATACACTGTTACTGTGAATTTTGCTCCCATAATATAATGTCTCCATTCCTTGAATGCTTCAAGTATTGCAAGCAACTCTTTCTCTGCAATTATGTAATTCTGTTCAGCTGCATTCAATTTACGAGACATATAAGCGACAGGATGCATTTGACCAGTTTTGTGATGTCTCTGAGATAAAATGGCTGCAATTGCAACATCTGAGGCATCCGCTTCGATTATAAAAGGTTCATTCACACCAGGATGCATCAAAATTGGGGCTTCAGTAAAAGCTTTTTTCAAACTTTGGAATGCTTCATTTGCTTCTGTAGTCCATTCGAACTTCACCTTTTTTCGTAACAGACGAGTTATGGGAGCTACGACTGCTGAAAAGTGATCGATAAATCGTCGATAGAAGTTTGCGAAGCCCAAAAAACATTGCACATCTCGAACAGATTTTGGGATTGGCCATTCTGCTACTGCCTTTATTTTTCTATCAATTCAGAAAGGGGGTGGTTCTGAAACTGGGATGGTGCAGTGAGCTAAAAAACGGTGTTGGATCTAGCCCTGATCTTTTGACTGGGTGAGAGCTTTCTGCTTAATTCAGAGACTCTGTCCCTCACCAACCCTTGTTGTAAATATTTTTGTCCACCCTAAGCGTGGAAGGGTATTCTCAGATGTGAGACCCTTGCTCATTGCACCATCAGGATTCAAGCAAACCGGGCCGAAGACGGCTGTAATGCCAGAAACCGGTCCCCGGGAGCTTGTTTCCTTCCCAGTGTAAGAATTGGCTTTTGTAGTTTGGTTTGCCCTGTTCCCATCATGCACTGGGACAGGAACAGACTAATTTGCATACAGCCAGGTTCTGAAACTGGGATGGTGCAGTGAGCTAAAAAACGGTGTTGGATCTAGCCCTGATCTCTTGACTGGGTGAGAGCTTTCTGCTTAATTCAGAGACTCTGTCCCTCACCAACCCTTGTTGTAAATATTTTTGTCCACCCTAAGCGTGGAAGGGTATTCTCAGATGTGAGACCCTTGCTCATTGCACCATCAGGATTCAAGCAAACCGGGCCGAAGACGGCTGTAATGCCAGAAACCGGTCCCCGGGAGCTTGTTTCCTTCCCAGTGTAAGAATTGGCTTTTGTAGTTTGGTTTGCCCTGTTCCCATCATGCACTGGGACAGGAACAGACTAATTTGCATACAGCCAGGTTCTGAAACTGGGATGGTGCAGTGAGCTAAAAAACGGTGTTGGATCTAGCCCTGATCTCTTGACTGGGTGAGAGCTTTCTGCTTAATTCAGAGACTCTGTCCCTCACCAACCCTTGTTGTAAATATTTTTGTCCACCCTAAGCGTGGAAGGGTATTCTCAGATGTGAGACCCTTGCTCATTGCACCATCAGGATTCAAGCAAACCGGGCCGAAGACGGCTGTAATGCCAGAAACCGGTCCCCGGGAGCTTGTTTCCTTCCCAGTGTAAGAATTGGCTTTTGTAGTTTGGTTTGCCCTGTTCCCATCATGCACTGGGACAGGAACAGACTAATTTGCATACAGCCAGGTTCTGAAACTGGGATGGTGCAGTGAGCTAAAAAACGGTGTTGGATCTAGCCCTGATCTCTTGACTGGGTGAGAGCTTTCTGCTTAATTCAGAGACTCTGTCCCTCACCAACCCTTGTTGTAAATATTTTTGTCCACCCTAAGCGTGGAAGGGTATTCTCAGATGTGAGACCCTTGCTCATTGCACCATCAGGATTCAAGCAAACCGGGCCGAAGACGGCTGTAATGCCAGAAACCGGTCCCCGGGAGCTTGTTTCCTTCCCAGTGTAAGAATTGGCTTTTGTAGTTTGGTTTGCCCTGTTCCCATCATGCACTGGGACAGGAACAGACTAATTTGCATACAGCCAGGTTCTGAAACTGGGATGGTGCAGTGAGCTAAAAAACGGTGTTGGATCTAGCCCTGATCTCTTGACTGGGTGAGAGCTTTCTGCTTAATTCAGAGACTCTGTCCCTCACCAACCCTTGTTGTAAATATTTTTGTCCACCCTAAGCGTGGAAGGGTATTCTCAGATGTGAGACCCTTGCTCATTGCACCATCAGGATTCAAGCAAACCGGGCCGAAGACGGCTGTAATGCCAGAAACCGGTCCCCGGGAGCTTGTTTCCTTCCCAGTGTAAGAATTGGCTTTTGTAGTTTGGTTTGCCCTGTTCCCATCATGCACTGGGACAGGAACAGACTAATTTGCATACAGCCAGGTTCTGAAACTGGGATGGTGCAGTGAGCTAAAAAACGGTGTTGGATCTAGCCCTGATCTCTTGACTGGGTGAGAGCTTTCTGCTTAATTCAGAGACTCTGTCCCTCACCAACCCTTGTTGTAAATATTTTTGTCCACCCTAAGCGTGGAAGGGTATTCTCAGATGTGAGACCCTTGCTCATTGCACCATCAGGATTCAAGCAAACCGGGCCGAAGACGGCTGTAATGCCAGAAACCGGTCCCCGGGAGCTTGTTTCCTTCCCAGTGTAAGAATTGGCTTTTGTAGTTTGGTTTGCCCTGTTCCCATCATGCACTGGGACAGGAACAGACTAATTTGCATACAGCCAGGTTCTGAAACTGGGATGGTGCAGTGAGCTAAAAAACGGTGTTGGATCTAGCCCTGATCTCTTGACTGGGTGAGAGCTTTCTGCTTAATTCAGAGACTCTGTCCCTCACCAACCCTTGTTGTAAATATTTTTGTCCACCCTAAGCGTGGAAGGGTATTCTCAGATGTGAGACCCTTGCTCATTGCACCATCAGGATTCAAGCAAACCGGGCCGAAGACGGCTGTAATGCCAGAAACCGGTCCCCGGGAGCTTGTTTCCTTCCCAGTGTAAGAATTGGCTTTTGTAGTTTGGTTTGCCCTGTTCCCATCATGCACTGGGACAGGAACAGACTAATTTGCATACAGCCAGGTTCTGAAACTGGGATGGTGCAGTGAGCTAAAAAACGGTGTTGGATCTAGCCCTGATCTCTTGACTGGGTGAGAGCTTTCTGCTTAATTCAGAGACTCTGTCCCTCACCAACCCTTGTTGTAAATATTTTTGTCCACCCTAAGCGTGGAAGGGTATTCTCAGATGTGAGACCCTTGCTCATTGCACCATCAGGATTCAAGCAAACCGGGCCGAAGACGGCTGTAATGCCAGAAACCGGTCCCCGGGAGCTTGTTTCCTTCCCAGTGTAAGAATTGGCTTTTGTAGTTTGGTTTGCCCTGTTCCCATCATGCACTGGGACAGGAACAGACTAATTTGCATACAGCCAGGTTCTGAAACTGGGATGGTGCAGTGAGCTAAAAAACGGTGTTGGATCTAGCCCTGATCTCTTGACTGGGTGAGAGCTTTCTGCTTAATTCAGAGACTCTGTCCCTCACCAACCCTTGTTGTAAATATTTATTTTTCTATCAGTCATTTTCATGCCCGTTGGTATGAGCAGTACTCCAAGAAATTCGACCTCAAAGACATGAAAATCGCATTTGGATAACTTGCAATACAGATTGTGTGATTGTAATGCCTTTAAAACTTGTTTGACATGACCTTCGTGCTTTTCTTCTGAATCGGAATAAATTAAGATATCATCTATATAGACAATAACAAATAAATCTAGAAATTCCCGTAGAACATCATTGAGGAAAAACTGGAAGGCTGCTGGCGCATTATAAAGACCAAACGGCATTACCAAATATTCGAACAGTCCATATCTAGTTTTAAATGCAGTTTTCCATTCGTCTCCTTGTCTGATTCTCACCAGATGGTATGCTCCTCTTAGATCAAGCTTGGTGTAAATTACTGCTGTTTTTACTTGATCTAAAAGAACTGGGATTAATGGTAAGGGATATTTGTTTTTGATGGTGATTTTGTTCAAAGACCTATAGTCAATGCACGTTCTTAATTCACCATTTGCTTTTGGAATAAAAAACAAAGGGGAAGCGGCTGGTGACTTTGAAGGACGAATGAACCCATTTTCAAGATATTGATCCAAGTATTCTCTCAAGTGTTGATTTTCTGTTTCAGAGAGTGCATAAATCCTACAGTTCGGTACACATGAACCCGGCATGAGATCGATTTGGCAATCATAGCTGCGATGAGGAGGAAGGACTGCTGCTTTCTCTTCACTGAATACCTCCTGAAACATTTTGTAACATTTGGGTAGAATTGTCTCTTTTTCTTCTGCAGTAGCAATTTGACTGATTGTTTTTGTGAGAGTTCCCATACAAGAGGATTGACAAAAATCAGATTGGAATACAAGTTCTCTCTTTTGCCAGTCAATAATTGGATTATGTAGACAGAGCCATGGCATTCCTAAAATAAAGCCGTATTGAGGTGCTTGGATTACATCGAATTGAACCTCCTCTCTATGATATCTCTTTTTTGAGTCTTCACAACACATTATTACCTTTGAGGTTTGCATGGTGACTGGACCTCCAGACAAAACTTTTCCATCTACGGCTTGGACTATTTCAGGAATGTCTTTTTTCTCACAGATGATACTCAATCGCTGGGCGGTTTTTAAATCAACATAGTTTCCTGTGGCCCCAGAGTCAATTAAAACTTCCATTTGCCAGATTTTGTGAATCATTTGTATTTGAACTGCTAATCGAAAATGTGCTTTGTAATTACTTACACAAGAGTTTATTGAAGGGTAAGCAATGGTTCCCAAGATATCCCCTTCTACCAATCCTGGGCATGTTAGTTTCCCGACTCAAAGTCTTTTGTTTCCAAAACTGACACTTTACCTGTGGTTGGAGTTTTATTCTTAGGTTTCAACATACAATCTTTCACAAAGTGTCCTTTGCGTCCACAATAGAGACACTGTCCACTTTTGCGTCTATTCTCTTTCTCGTCTTTTGACAATGGTTGTCTAAGGGTTCCAATTTCCATTGGTTTAGAGCTAGATTCAGAATGTGTGAACTGAGTTCTGGGTTTAGTTTCACTTTTCCAATTAGGTTTCTCTCCTCTTTTTTTATCACCCCTTCGTTCTGATAGTCTGTGATCCAATCTCAAAGTTAGATTAATTAAATCTGAACAAGTTGTTGGTTGTGGGTCAATTTGAGCTAACACATCTTTCAGATCGTCCTTCAACCCGTGATAGAAAAGTGCTGCTCTTTTTTCTTCAGGCCAAGAGGTTTCTGCGACCAATCTATTAAAATGTGACAAGTAGGCAATGAGATCTCGATTTCCTTGTCTTAATTGTAACAGTTCTCGATCTGCAGACAAAGTTACTGTTCGTCTGTCGAATACTTTCTCAAATTCTTCTACAAAGCGCCGCCAGTTATACAATAGAGCGCTATCTTGACGTACTAGCGGAACTGCCCAATTTGCAGCATCTCCAGACAGATAAGAAATTAGAAAAGCTATTCTGGATTGAGGGGTGGGAAATGCTGCAGGTCTACAAGAGAAATGCAATTCTATTTGTGTTAAAAATATTTGAACCTTAGAAGGGTCTCCTGAAAAACGTTCTGGCGCAGCCAGAGGAATTTGTGGTGGAACAGTTACTGATATATTTGTGGAAGCTCTAGTGTCTTGCGCCTCCTCAGGAAGGGGAGTGTTCAAAATCTGAATATTATCTACTTTATCAGACAACAATGCTGTAGCAGCCATAGTTTCATTTAAATCTGCCAGCATTTTAACTATTGCCGCAAGTAAATCATCCATGGTGGCCATTATGTCAACACAGTCAGATCGGGAGGAAAATAATTTGTGGGCTCACTATTCTGTCAGACGAAGTCTTCCTCGGAATCTGATGCGATGATATAAGGGCCCACCTCTCGATACCTCCAATTCTGATTGTAATTATTACACAGAATATTGAAGTGATCAAGCGGGGGAAAAGGGGAGTTGGGAAGGGAACAGCTGGGAGGGAGATCTGAAAAGGAAAAAGTTAGACACACACTAATACCTATTTACTTATATTTCAGTAAATTTTCCTTAATGCAAGCAGCAATCTAAGCATGGAGTTTTCATGTAAAACTAGAATCACTTCACAAAATTCTGTGGAATAATATCGCAATTAAACCTCTTGCAATTTAACCTTTTATACTAATTATTCTCCAAATGCTTGATATTTCTTTGCACATAAAACATCTGTACTTTTCTGATAAAACTCTCTCAGAAAAAATAGCACGATTTACATTATCTTCTGTAAATTGTTCACTGTTAGATAGTATCAAAACCTTTAAACTTGGTCACATAGCACGAAACTGTGTATTGCAAAACACTCTAATTTTGTCTTGTTATAGCTTCATAATCAAGTTACATGTAGAAAACATACGCAAGAGATTTATCTTGTTTCTGTGCTAAAACAATAACTTTCTATTCGAAATATTATGTTGGGTTTACTTCATACCAAAAACATTGAAGATTTCTAATTCCTTAAATAACATGATATAAAAAACTGAAACAGCGTTTAAATCTTTCTTGCTCTTTAGATTCTGTAAATACAAAAAATAAAAACCTTTTTGTGCATTGAATCGCCTTCATACCTAAAGAGTACGGACTACTCTTAATTATAGGTTCATCTGCAAACTCTGGACCCCAAAGGAAGAAATTCCTCGAAGAAATCCGGTCCAAAACCACCTTCTCAAAGACTGCCGGAGAAGTTACCAACTCAAGAAGCTCCTCCGGAAAGGTCTGCTCCAGCGCGGCACACACAAATCTGCATCAAAGGGTTAAACAGCATACCAAAACACAGAGCCTGCCTGGAATCAACGTCCTTCTCAGAAATCTCCAGAATAGTGAGCACAGATCCTTGGGTGTGGTCACGTACATCAACGTAACCACACCCGCGTAATTTCCCCTGCTTGCGGCGTTGAAATGCGACAGCATGCCAAATTGCACGCATCTCGCGGTACGCGGTTGCCAAAGAGCACGCATCTCGCGTACCCTGCCAAACCTCACTCATCTCGCGTACCTTGCCAAACCTCACTCATCTCGCGGACCATAGGGAATCAATGGAATTTTTAGGGCAAAATACATTTCCAAAGCTTAGCCTGCCCTAGCCCTATAACAAAGCAACCACCAATGTCCAGCAGGGGAAGACCCATGAGTCTTTCCACATAAACGTTTGGGACATGGCCGAAGGCCAAATGGGGCGGGCCCTAGACCGCAAGCGCCCCTGGGCCTGACAATCATCTTATTGATGTATTGTGCACGATACTCATTTGGTTGCATAGACTGATTCATGAGGAATCTGATGCCTGGTCAATTGGGTAAATTTTACTCATCTCATCACACACTACATATCGGAACAGATTAAATGGAGACCCATCACACCTGGAATTAGTGAGTGTCACATTTCTAACTCTAGCCTTTTGAGATACTCACGCACCTCGGTACCTAGATCCCCAACCGACTAGCATCAGTGTCACATTAGCTCTTCATCCTATAGCAAAGAAACCAATGATTAGAAAATCCAGAACATGCAACTTAGGTTACTCTCAGGAATGGTGGGAATCAAGAACACTCTTTTGTTTGTTATTCTCATACCAGTCCACAACATGGGTAAAAAAGAGACACGATAAAGTTTAAAATCTTTATTTTAACGACGTGCTCTAAGATGCAGTATTTTTGCTAACATAAGCAGGCATATGATTAAAAATAATACGATCAGCATTTTTACAATTCAATAAAACACAAAGGAGAAAGCATATTATAATGAGGGTGAGAACAGGTCTTATAGTCCTTGTATGCCACCCTCCCTAGCTAGGAACTATGTTTTATAAAATATAGAAGGTCTCTTAGGCTATTGTGGGGGACCTTCTAGGGAGAATATTTAGTGCACGCTGTACGCTATAGAGATGGGCTAGCCAGTTCCAGCCTGTACCTATAACCTTGCCTGTCAAGGATTGCTTTAAATCACGGTTCATCCGCTCCACAACACTATTACCCTCAGGCCTGTATGCAAACGAAAATTTGACTTGGACCCCCAATGAACGCATGGCATTCTTGTACGCCTTAGAAGTGAACGCTGGACCCTGGTCCGAATGAAAGGTACCACATGCAAAAATTCCCACAAAGACACGCAAATCCCTTATATCAGTTCTGGCATCAGCACTCCTTTGTGGCCACACCCAAACAAATGAACTGCAAATAAGATATACTTATACGCAGTATCAGAGGAGAAAGGACCGCAGTGATCTAAATAAACACACCCAAATGGTTTATTAGATATGTACAACTGTGTCTGGGGATGGTGCACAGCAGTTGAAGGTTTAATCTGCTGGCATATGTCACATTGAAGGACATAATCACGTGTCTGTTTGTACAATCTGCGCCACCAGTAACGCTGTTGTAGGAGAGATACAGTAGCTGACATGCCGGCGTGAGCCGAGGCCATACCCTCGTGAGCCGCTGTTATCAAAGACTGCGTGCGGTCCGCGTTGGGAATCAACCTGTCACCAACATTGTTAATTCTCACATATGGAACTTTATCAGGACTTAAATGATAAGAGTATTTAGAAGGGAAAACTTTTGGGTAATTACCTCCCTTTTCTGTTGCAGCAATAGCTGCCAAGATGTCATCATCAATCTTACTTGTGGAACGTGGAACTTATGCTACTAAGTATGTTGCAACTGCTGTCTTCGCTGCTTCATCAGCAAGACCGTTACCAACAGCGTGTACCGCCACATGCTGGTGACCAGGAGTATGAATTACAAACACGAGTGGGAGCCGTTCGTTATGCTCAGCCACTCGACCCCAAAGCATTTGTGCTACCTTTGGAACCACGATAATCATTCTGAGTCCAAAAGACCAAGTTGTCATTGTAAGACTGTACACAGTAGTAAGACTTGCTAACAATAAGAGTAGTCACCCTAGGATCAGCGTATTCCAGTGCAAGCACCATAGCACGAAGCTCTGCCAATTGGGCGGTACAGTCCCCTAATGTCTGTGTATACACAACATTGAACTTGAACTCTCCATTCACCATGGTACCAGCCACTATTGCGCAGGCCGCAGAATAAGCATGTTTAGACTCCGTCGCCGGTTGTGCCGATCCATCTGTGTAAATGATACAACGGAAATCCTCCAGCAAGCGCATGGTCAGAGGAGCAGGCTGAACAAATTCATACTGCAGGTACTCTTGAGTCTACAAAGAGGAATCAAAATGAAGGTGACATTAGGAGATGTCAAAGATGTGGCCGATTGTATCAACAGAGGGTGTAACGCTTTCGAATTAGGTACACTGGCCTTTGTCACTGCCTCCAAGGCAGGATACAGGTGTTACAACCAACATGCGCTTCCCTTGCTACAGTGTATGTTCTTTTAGAATCGCCATCTGCACCGCAGTCGACTTTTTCCACAGAGGAAAACCGCATTTCAGCCGAAGTGTACAAGTGTGACTTGTAAGCGATAGGGACTGTGTCACCCTCATTAAAAGTCAGGTAGGTGAAACCCACCGCCCCAGCCACAATTCTTATTACCAGGTTGGTGTTGTTGTCACGAGTCAGTAAGTATTTCGATTCAAGAAGATCAGACTGCAAGGATCGCAAAATTGCAGAATGTTCAGGCAGCCAGCAAGGTTTGGAGAAAGTAGGTTGTACCAAGGCATAAAGCGGCTTGATACGCTGGGGATAATCGGGAATGTAAGAACGCCTGAAGTAAAAAAAAAAACAGCAAAGACTGTAGTTTCTTCAGAGTTGTGGGAGTGTGCAACTGTGCGCATTTCTCCAGGAAGTGAGGTGCTAAACCTCGACCTTCATTGTTGAGCTCATAGCCCAAGAACCATAATGTGTACTCTGCAATGTGCAACTTTCCAAAGCTACATTTGTAACCGAAGTCCGCAAAAGAACAGATGATGCGGTCAATGCGATACAGATGCATCCACAATTCGTTGTCTGTGACATAAATGTCATCCACACAAGAGCACGCATCAGGGTCAAGCCTCTCCAAAAGAGAGACTATGCGGGCAGCAAGGATGTATGACATTACAATGCATGCTTTTACCACGCATGCTTTTACAACACAAGTATTACAACGCAAACCTTTACAACGCATAGCGCTTTGGGGTGCTGGATAGTGAATAGTTTAATTTACTATTACAACTCCAGTCCCCGTGGACACTAGGGAAGGTGTTGAATTGTAAAAATTAAATCTATTCCCTATCCTAGAGCGCCCCCCAGCGCAATGCGTTGTAATGGTTTGCGTTGTAATAGTTGCGCCGTAAAGGCACTGCGTAGTAAAAGTTGCATTGTAAAGGATGTTCCCCGGGCGACAAAGATGCCAGGACTGTCCTTATAGCCCATAGCTAATCTTCGAAACTGTTTCTGTTTACCACCACGGGTAAATGCTGTCCATTGACTACCAATAGAGGACAGGTTATGGCTAAAAAAGCCATTGGATATGTCAAGTGTGGTCTTAAACCTTTTACGCACAAGACTATCCACAAGGGCAGAACTGTGAGTATTCTGTACCGCGCAAGTCTGACAATGGGAGTTTAAGTGCCGGTAATCTAATATCAAATGGTACGAGCCATCAGGCTTGGTCACAGTAAAAAGAGGATTTTTCATCGGAGACACACACGTTTCAATCACATCTTGATATTCCAATTGTTCAAGGATTTCTGCCATGGGAGCTTTCGCTTCACGTCGCATGGGATATTAGGGTTGAGGCTGTTGCATTGATCGCAATAGTATCTCATGTCTCGGAGAAAATTTGTCCCATTCACATTGAGTACGGTACAACGCCGGTGCAAGCACCCTAGCCCAATCTTCTGCAAAATG
This sequence comes from Lissotriton vulgaris, assembly GCF_964263255.1. NCBI lineage: Eukaryota > Metazoa > Chordata > Amphibia > Caudata > Salamandridae > Lissotriton > Lissotriton vulgaris. The sequence continues at coordinate 1,063,916,101 of NC_141699.1, forward strand.
CAGGGCCTGATCCTTTGGCACAGTGTGTGCGAAAGTAGGGAGGATTACTTCCTTCCCCTGCAGAGCAGCCAGGACAAAAGATGGGGGTCAATCGGTCACCGCCAACAAAATGTCATAGGTAGTCGTTCCCAAAATACCCCTTTGATAGTACGTTGTATGTCTCCTTCCATTAAAAGGACTATTTCATAGAGGGGGAGCCACTCTAGTGTCAACTGTCTCAACAGTAATGAACGTGTCAGTTGCTGTCACCTTCAGAAATGGACGCAATGCTTCCCGCAAAACTGTCATTTCCGCCACGCTGTCTAGCGGCGTTAGCGCCCACGTCAGATTCCGAATCTGTGTTCTCACTATCCGTGGCATACCTTGCTGTTAAAGCGGCAACTTTCATCTTCTGAAACTGGGGTCTTTGATGCGGAGAGTCGTCCTGCTTGCCTTTATCGGTGGTCTTGTGGGGCTGCTCACGATTTTGTTGGCCCCCTTCCTCTGCCGCTGTTCCCTCCACCGGTTGGTGAGACTGATGAATCCTGCAAAGATCGAGGAGAACGTTGATCAGGAGCCTGAAAACAATCAGGTGACTTAATCGTAGTGCTGTCGCGCAAATCATATGTACGCTCAGTAGACACAGGTATTTGCGACGAAGGACGTGACCCCTGTTTCTGTTGCTGTTTTCCCTGTGTTGTGTTGCTTACTTATTGTACTGTCCCTTTAATCATACACATTCTAGTTATGTCATTACTGAATATAGAATGTTATACATGTCATGTTGATGTGCATCCTTTGTAAAGGACAGTTATTCCTTGATGCTGATCTTGCTGGATTACATGTACTGTGCTCTTCGATTGAATAAAGGATCTACCTTAATTTCCTTGAATTTATCTTCATTTCACTGGCGACGAGGATGGGATAATGTCTCATGCTCAAAAAAAGAGACTTCTTCTTCATTCTTTAGGTCCTGTTGGACTAAAGGTATATGAAACTATGACTAAACCCTCTTTTCCAGGTGATTTGAATGTTTATATGTTAGCGTCCGCATTATGTATGTTTTCCCTTGTTCTTCTTTTATTTTTATTTTATTATTAGAAAGGGGGATGTGTTGTGTTGCTTACTTATTGTACTGTCCCTTTAATCATACACATTCTAGTTATGTCATTACTGAATATAGAATGTTATACATGTCATGTTGATGTGCATCCTTTGTAAAGGACAGTTATTCCTTGATGCTGATCTTGCTGGATTACATGTACTGTGCTCTTCAATTGAATAAAGGATCTACCTTAATTTCCTTGAATTTATCTTCATTTCACCCTGTTTTTTAGTTTTATTCCAATTCCGTTTTGGAACATTCGGGCGGTCATCTTTATCAGATTTCGCCATCTGAGTTTGCTGTTGTGCTGGTTTCTTAGCAAAAGGCTTAACACCCAAACTATTGCGGCTAATGGTCTTATATGCCCCGCAACAAACTTCGGTAACTGCCAGGGTTTCTCGGCCTCTGGGACCTGGCGCAAAGCATTATACACTTGGAAGTTTACTGCATCTCCCTTAACATTAGTAAGGATGAGATCGGAAACTACGTCAAACACTCCAACGAGTCTCATCCCCAATTCAACAGCCCCCTAAGCCCCGTGTTCATCTTGGACACGCTTGATGACGGAGGGTAGGACAGCCATGGACGGTGTGCCGAAGCACTTAGCATAGACTGCCGCAAATATCTTACCCCAGGTGTCACAATCAGTCACCTCTGGCACTAAGTCTCTTTGCAAACTAATTGTCAGAATCCTGTGTTTCTCAACAGGAGTTGTATTAGGAAATACTGCTTCCAGTTGGTCAAATTTTTCAGCAAGCCAAAAAGGCATTTCATCCTTTTCCTGAGGGCGCTTGCCCATGACTGCATTAACCATGAAGGGACTAAGCTTCATTCAGCCCGGCCCAACTGGATGCGCCGCTGCTCCAGGTGCCCCTCCCTGGACGTTGCGGGCTACGTATTGCACCAAGGCCCTTATAACCCCTATAGGAGAGGTATTCTCAAGTCACCAACTGGAACTTGCATGTAACGCAGGTGCAAAGTAAACCCAGCCAAAACAGGCCAAGAGGCTCCTGGGATGGACAAAGGACCTAACTGAACCGCTGTTACAGAGTGGGGAAGGGCGCCATTAAACCAAACTAGGTGCTGCCAAGCTGAAATTGGAATCTCCTGTGTCCTATGTGGAGTATACTCCATAGGAACAGCAGTGGGAGTGTAAACATGAAATGTATTGCTATCTGCATTCACCGCAGGGAATGTAACCCATGAGTAGAAAAGCTCAAACGGGTAAGTCGCTTCAGCACTCACCACAAAAACAACCGCCATGCCCTCCAAGGGGATGGCATATGTCTGCACATGGTTGCGGACCGCCATCCGACTATGTTGGGGAATCTCAACATCAGCCATAAGGACATCGTAGAGAAGAAGTAAAGAGAAAATGTAGTACAACAGTAAATGGGCAGTAACTCAAAGTACGAACCTTTTTAAATGATCAAGCTTGAAAAAACCTATGTAACTATAGGCAGGTTAATCCGTCACCACTGTCAACCGGAAACAATAGTGAGGGTGTCGTGGGCTGATGTAAGTACCACTCGAGAGTCTCAAAATAAGACCACTACATTAGGTGCACCATGTTAAAGGGATTCTGCTCTGACAGAGAACTGTGCACAGAGATCCAGAACCTCAGTGAATTGTGGTGGACCAATAAACTCACCTCAGGACCTAGACCCCTAACTGACTAGCATCAGTATCACATTAGCTCTTCGTCCTATAGCAAAGGAACCAATGATTAGACAACCCAGAACATGCGACTTAGGTTTCTCTCAGGAATAGTTGGAATCAAGAATACTCTTTTGTTTGTTATTCTCATACCAGTCCACAACATGGGTAAAAAAGAGACACGATAAAGATTAAAATCTTTATTTTAATGAAGTGCTCTAAGATGCAGTATTTTTGCTAACATAAGCAGGCCTATGATTAAAAATAATACGATTAGCATTGTTACAATTCCATAAAACACAAAAGAAGAAATCATATTGTAATGATGGTGAGAACAGGTCTTATAGTGCCTTGTATGCCACCCTCCCTAGCTAGGAACTATGTTTTATAAAATGTACAAGGTCTCTTAAGCTTGTGTGGGAGACCCCATACCTTTAAGATCAGCAGGAGTGAATCACATCAGGATCTGCAAAAGCTCTCTGTCTCTCTGGAAACATAATTCTTTCAAATGTGTGCAATCATCTATGGATAGTCATAATAAAGATGCCAGAATTCCAGTTAACTACAGCTTCATTTATGTTGTGTCTAAGCGTGAGCGGATCAACCCGAACAACAGCTAACCATTGTTAGGATAACCTTGGTGGCTTTAGCACTCACTGTGCAGACTAAGATCGCGATGTAAGTCTAGGGATATTGAAAACAAGCCCTTCTCATGTGAAGATATTCATGCAGTCAAACTTACAACAACAGCTATCTGCAGTGTCGTGTGCAAAAGCGGAAAAAGGGCAACATCATGTTTAACTTCTAATAAACTTAAGCTAACATAGCTATGTGGCAAATAGAGGTCTGCCTTCACTACACTACTGCCTTGGTGATACATGCTGTTTGTTTTTCAAATGTCCTTATCCACTTCCATGCTCCCTTGACTGGGGGTGAAATTTTGATTTATTCCTCATTCCATCCATCATTTGTGTGTCTTTTGCCTTCTTGCCCTAAGTGCCCCAGATGTGCCCAAATGTGGGTCCTGGGCTCACTGTGCCACTGGATTCAAGCTAGCCTGGCTGATGAGAGGTGATACCCCGAAACCTGTCCCTTGATGTTTGCTTCTGGTCCAGAGCGGACCTGGCTTGGTAGCTTGGGCTGGACTGTTCGTATGAGGAGCAGGGTCAAGACTGATTTGCAAATGGCTGGGTCTAAACTAGGGTGGCATGGTGAGCAAAAGAACAATGGTTTCAACCCAGATCTTTTGTCTGGGGGGGAATGTTTGATTGTTCCACATTCCATCCACATGTGTGTGTGTCTTTTGCTCCCTTTATAAGCAGTGCCAACTGTTTTCTGAGTTTTCCTTGTCCATTTGTTGCTAAGGAACATAATATAGTGCCTCAGGTCCCTTACATATCAGGGGTATCTGGTGTAAAGTACTGGTGACACGCTGGAGATAGTGCAGTTTGGTGCACTTCTGCCATATACACAGACATTTCCTCATGCAAATGTAGTCCCACTCTGGATCACTCTCAAAATACAGAATGCAATGTCATGTAGGTCAAAGGACAAATCTTGTAGCCATGGGCTCATTTGTGGAGCTAACCGTTCAGTCCAGTCTGCTGAGTTATCTACAAATGGTACAACTCAGTGCCAACTATTTTCTTCCTTCGCAATGGATTCAATGGGAGTGAGATCTGCGCTGCATGAATTTGACCGGGCACTCATTTGCTGTGCTGTACCATTGTGAAGTGTCACTCACCCCCTAACCTCATTGGATCCCATTCTGGGGTCTGGCTGGCCATGGGTGCTTTGGAATTGTAACCTCTCAAGCTCTGTAGCTTGGGGTTTCCTACTACTAAGGAGCACATTTCACTTCCTTTTCCTTGCATCATTTCGTTTAGGCAGTCTCCATGCGCCCCTTGTGCAGTCTAAGTCAATAAGCGATCTCTCTAGCAAATCATAAGTAGGGTGACTTGCTTCTGGGGTTTGAAGAAGTTCACACATGCTGGTGTATGGATTCTATGCTGTCTGCTCACTTCCCAAAACTTCTCTAAGTTTGTCCTGGAAAGCCATCGTCATATCCCGCTCTCCTCACTTCACTTGTCTCTCTCTTGCTCTCTCTATGTGATCACCAGTTCTGCACACTCTCTGGTGAGACTATTATACCTCCCCCTTCTCCCTCTGGCAAGGGAGGGGACTGTCTTCAATCCCTCTATGCTCCTGTTCTCTTTCTTGAGATATTGGCTGTGATGTCATATCTATAGTCCTATTCACATAGTCACTCCACCCTGCATCCTCTATGTCCCTTTTCTGTAGGGTGGACACTCATTGTATAATTGCTCTACCTGTAGTATCCCTTTTCCGAACCCATACCCGGAACTTGTAATTAGGTGGTCCACATCATAGGTTTAAGCTTAGGTTACAGAAGGCTGGTGCACCTGTTCCAAGACTTTTCCCTTTGCTACATTTCTCCTCTCTGTTTTCCAAGTAGCAAGTCACGTTTATATGATAAGAGTTACAGTGTTGTAAAACAGCAGCTGTGCCACTGTGTTGTGTCTAAAACGTTAGGAGACGTTGCTGACTGAGTACAAGAAAAACATTACACCATGTTGTACGCCCTTGTAAGAAATGTTCATACTGATTCCCGAAAAGAACTGTAGTGGCGTCACTAGGGTTGTTGTCACCCGGTGCGGATAACTCATGGTGTCACCCCCTCACCACTTACCGCATGGACCTCATGTGCCATCAGCGCGTTTGCCTTCTAGTCTGCACCATTTCCACTGTTTACCTAGGGGTACCCTGCGCGAGTTTCAGGACGCTTATCTGCATGTCCAGCGTTGTCCCCTGTATTTTGCAAGCATTTGTGCCTGTATTTGCTCAATATAAACTCACTTGACTGCAGTTTGGTTCACTCTGCGTCTGGGCGTTATACTTAGTTCACTGGTTTCCACCGTATTTAATTATTCTCTGGTTCGGGCCTTTCCTGAAGCCATTTTTAATAACCACTAACTCTGTGTTGATACAACCATTGCCAGGCAGTTTTCTGTGTCTCAACCCACTGCCCAATAAGCAAACTAAAATGATCGCCTTATTGTAAATGGTTCCATTTACTCTGTAGCGCCTTGAGGCCTGCATAGTTAATGTGTGGCCTTCTATTGATTACTTTCAGTATTCCTAGTTGTGTGAGTAGAAATAATGAATGGTATTTTTTTTATAAACCAAAGTAGTGCCTGGATAGCAATTTATTAACTGCTGTTTGATGCTTGCTGAGTTTCTAATCCACACCACCCTCTAAAGTAAGCCTCGGACTGCTTAACTTTGCTGCCGTGAGAGTCAGGTGCTACAGGGATGTACTTGCAGTCACTTTTGGATGCAATAGTAGGAATAAGATCTAGGGTGGAAATTAGTAAATAGCTCTGATTCACACAAACTGGGTGCAGTAACTTCTGATTGCCCTGGGACTCCTGAAAAAAGTTACCAAAGCCTCCATCAAAAAAGCATATGGTCCCACTTCCCTCAGCTCATCTCAGAAATAATCAACCCACATTGAGAACTACTCATTTAAAAAAAATCAGAACCCAGACTGCACTGATTCCAAAGTGACATTCTCCCAAGAATTATGCCACTCTCTGTCAACCCACTTTCTTGTAAAATCCAAGGAAAGGGACTCTTACTTTGAGAGAGCACTAAAGATGATAAACGAAATCACAGCATCTCATAAAAAATAGGACGACTGTCAAAATGACTAACTTTCAACCTCGTAACACTATAAGACTTCTCCACAATGCCCATCCTGAATAATATATACTGAACCACCTGACAAAAAACACATCCAAAACCGAAATACGTTCATGTGCAAATTGAATAAAAAACCACTCATCAACAATTTGGTCCCCAGTACCAAAGATTGCCACCAAGCAACCTGGGACTCCATGTTCTTGCTCATAGCAGAATCTAATAATGTTGAAACAAAGATTCTACATGCTGAGAAGCTTATAAAGAATTTTCACATACGTACGTTTCTGCAACATATTCCAAGCGATCATTTCATTATAATATAATTCATGGGCCTTGTTCATAAATTGCATTGTGATGGCACCGTGTTAACTCCAAACCCGTTAATACTGGTACCGTGCTGTTACACCTCGCCAGTAACATGGAATTATGAGTTAATACTCAAATGATGTGCAATAACTGTGAGATCCTGGCTGGATTTACTGAGTGGAACTCCACATGGTATTCCCATTGCCCAGACGTGGGTCCCTTGCTCACTTTGCCACTGGATTCAAGCTAGCCTGGCTGATGAGGGGCGTTACCACGAAACCGGTCCCAGGATGCTTATTTCTAGTTCAGGGAAGAGCTGGGTCGGAACTGAGGTGGTGAAGTGAGCTACATAATGAGGATGAATTCAACCCAGATCTGTGACTGGAGGTGAGTGTCTGAAAAGTTTCAGCACTTCGTCCATCACCTCCTTCTTTCTGATGTGCATGTATCTATCTATACCTTATACATACCAGTATTTTCTGTGATGTTATGCTCGCTTCCTCATGCTGATTTTAGTGATGATTTGAGTTTCTGTCTTGCGAAGTAGCATATTAAGAACACTTAGTCAAAAACAAATCCAAAAAGAACAACTGATTTGTGAATTTTCTATGTATTGTTATGTGTGGCTTCTTTTCTGAAGTGCACTCAGTGATTAAACAACAAGGACTCTTTTCTGAGGTACACTCTATGATTAATCAAGAAGCAAATATTCAATTCATAATCACAAAACTCTTCGTGCCTTCCACATGAATAATAACTGGCTGCAGGCTGAGGTCTCAAGGTTCAGATTTAAGAAACATTTTGACTCTCAGTTTCAGTTTCAGAACTGGCAAAAGTCAATAGAGTATTTTTTTGATATTTTAGGGTGCAGCACACACCCATTCTCTCTAAACATGTTATCACATAATAGTGCTTGTATTAAAGTGTCAGGTATTTTATCACTGGGATTTACTTTCCAAAGCATACAGTTTATGATGTAAACTGCAAACTATAGTGCAGTAAATAAGTCGATAATATTTTACGTATATTAAACATACTTTTATGGATACAACGTGTAGATGTTCCAGAATTCACTGGCATTGTAAGCCACAAAATACTCCTAGTAGCTTACATTTCCATGCTAATTGATCATGAACTGAGCTAATTTGATCTGAAATAATTTAATTGCTTTAACACTCATTCTGATTGAGTTACCTTTACTTGTCCAGATGCTCAAGTAGTGCACCGAAAGTCAGATACTTTTCCTTTACCTTGAAATAATATAATTGGCAATTCTAGGTAATTCGGTTTTATAATGTGTGGATTTTAATAGTTTCAAAGCGGTGGCCGCTAGTAAGACCTTTATCTCTCGCAGTATACATGCATCATCCCCTTTCCGTGATTAATGCTCCAATTCACCACCTGCTTTGAACATATTATCCAGCACAGGCACGTTCCTTACCTCTGTCTGCACACGAGGTCCCGCAGGCCCAGGCCGGTCTCGGATGCCGGGCCCCCCTGTGAGCCATGGTGTGGGGGCACAATCAGGTCAAACCCCGAGCCCCGGGAGCTAAACCCCCCAGCGGGACCAGGTGGGGATCGGCCGCCCGGTACTCCTGGGTTGATGGGTTCAGTGGAGTGGATCACGCAAAAGCATTCTGCCGCTCCTTGCGTGAGTGACATTTAGAAGTTGAACGTCATTGACGTACGGACGCTGACGTCGTACAACAGCAGCCTAATAATTAATCTTGGTCTGCGGCTGGGTAATGAGTCGGGTGACACCGTCACTTGGGGTGTATCGTATTGCTTTGCTAAATATCAGGAAGCGAGGAACAATGGGTTCCTCGCCTCTTGATATGTAGCAAAGCAATACGATTATTTAAAGCAGAGGCTCACGGTGTCACCCCATGTGACGGTGTCACCCGGTGCGGTCCGCACCCCTATGTGCAGCGTGTTACTAAAATAATACCATGGCACAAACATAAATCTGTTATGAGTGGCTGTGCAAATCAAAGGCAGCCTAAAACGTGTAATACGCTAAAATAAGGGAGAACCAAAGTGGGGCCAAAAGGGAAATTACTACAAAAGGTGGCCTTGAGCCCCTTTTTAAATTCCCGCTATCTCTCTGCAGATAGGGCTGACTGTAGTATGCTCTTTAACCCGTTGCGTGCTGCCGTCGGCCCTTGGCTGTCGTGAGTGCTCCCTCCCCAGTGCTGCACACATCCAACAGCCGACGCAGCCCCGCCCACTCTTTAGAACGCCCGCACCGCGGCGGAATAACCACCGCAGTTAAGGCGTTAAACACTATATTAAGGTTTATTCTGAAAGAGATGTATATGTCTCTGTTATGGAGATTCACATGTGCAGTTTGCTGTAGCTGGAAACAAAAACATCAAACTTTAATATAAAAGAATGACTTGGCCTAATCTGGAGGAGTGTGGTAAAAGTTCTTCCCCTCCAAAAAGGTGTAAGTCGTGCCTTTCCTCCTCTGTGCTCCACTGTCCCATTTACACGGCTATGTTCACAAAAGCAGAGCCACTGCCAGCTTCAATGATGAGATTCACCCACTTGACAGAAATGTGAATGAAGTAAATGGTGTTGCATTGACCAATCAGTTTAGAGCATCCGATTGCACACCATTTCCACACACACCCTTTCTGCCCGCACCATCATTAAAACTGTAGAAGTGCAGCTCCATCTGAGCTATTGGAAGCCTTTTTGCAGGAAAATGACTGCTGCAACTGACAGACGACTCTAAACTTTGTTAAACAAATGCATCAGTGTTTCACAATAATAAAACCATGTTCTGTATATAAATCCTTGGCCAAAGGCATTTACATAAAACAGTAGGAATATAATTTATTTTGCCCAACCTAACGAATTGCTCTTTAATATGAAATCCAAGATTAGAGGTGAGCATCTGAACCTCACCTGTGCATTCATAACCCATTGAGCTTTATAAAAAGAAGCTTGTAATGTTGATCTTTTATTCAAAAAGTGCAGAGTGTTTCTGTGGAAGAACACAGTTTAACAAAACATAATAAATCCAGCCTCCTATTGAAATTAGTGGAATGTTCAAGTCATGACATGAGTTTCTACGACAATACTGGTTGCATCACTGTGAATTCTCCTTTATCACCAATGTTTACTTCTGCCTTGACAGTACAACTGTCTGCAAACCTACTGTTATCAATTCTCTAAAATATGCACAGAGTGGGCTTTGGCAGCGCCCAGTGGACTATATGTCTCTTTAGATTGTTCCGTCATCTATGGAGTGCTTGAATTGCAATACATAAAGAACTGTTTTATATATCTATAGTACCCTGATTCACAGTTCATTAAATTCTGTATCTCATATTTGCACTGTATGCAGAAAGCAAATGAGGTTTGTTTTGTTTATTTCAGTGCAGCTGGTGTTTATTTTACTTATTCAATTCTCCAAATACAAAGAGGAAGAATGTTTGTTGGAAGGAATACTTATGGACTTGTATGCTCCAGTTCTAGTGTTTATTATGAAGTCTTTGAAGGTGCTGCAGCAGTGGCAAATAAAAGATCTTTGCATAATGGTAGCCTCTGGTCTTGTAAATAAATTAATTCTACCTTAAGCGTCATATCTAGTCAGATACCCAGTGGCGGATGCCTTTGAATGGGGTGGTGAGACGGGGCGGAGGAATAACAAGATGAAAAATGAATAAATAAATAACCTGCTTTAACACCGCCTTCACCTCGGCTGCACTCCTCTCCTCAGTCTTCTTCTCTTCTTCCCGGCTGCTGCCTGCAGTATGCACCAGAAGCATCCAGGCTTCCAGACTCTGCCAGCCAATCACGAGGCTGCAGGAGCGGCATCGTGATTGGTCTGAGTGGCATGTGCGGCCACTTAGGCAGTGCCTGGGAAGGCTGAGCATGTTCTCCAGGGGGCTGTGCAACACAGCCCAACGGCAAACATTCATCCCAGCAGGCCCGGAAGCAAGAAAGCCCTGTGGTTCAACAAGGACCTCAAGAACTCCAAGAAGAAATGCTGCACCTTCGAGAATGCCTGGCTAAAGAACCCGACCACAGACAACGTGACCGCCCTCAAGCACGCCACCCGCAAACACCACCAGCTGATCCACACCACCAAGAAGACAGCATTCAAGGAATGACTAGACAACAACGCACACAACAGCAAGGAGCTCTTCAGCATCGCCAAAGTGCTTTCCAACCCCAGCGCCGGAAACAATGACATCACTCCCTCACAAGACCTCTGCGACTCACTCGCCACGTTCTTCCACAGCAAGATCGCAGACATACACAACAGCTTCGGCGAACAGACCGCGCACCCCACCACAGAACCGATGCCCCCCACCACCACCCTCCGCAACTGGACCCCGGCCAGCACTGAAGACACCATCCACACGATGCACACCATCCACTCCGGATCACCAACCGACCCATGCCCCCACCACGTCTTCAACAAGGCCGCCTCCGTCATCGCACCTCAACTCCAGGACATCATCAACTGCTCCTTCAACACCGCCACCTTCCCGGAGAGCTGGAAACACGCCAAACTCAGCGCCCTCCTGAAGAAACCATCAGCAGACCCCACCGACCTCAAGAACTCCCGCCCCGTCAACAGACAGCTGGCCGCCTTCCTCGAGACGAACGGATCCCTAGACCACTCACAGTCTGGCTTCCGAGCCAATCACAGCACCGAGACCGCCCTCATCGCAGCCACCGACGACATCCAAACCCTGCTCGACAACGGGGAAACAGCGGCCCTCATCCTCCTGGACCTCTCCGCAGCATTCGATACTGTCTGCCACCGCACCCTAGTACAACGCCTCAGCAACGTCGGAATCCAAGAGAAGGCACTGGAGTGGATCATTTCGTTCCTCGCCGGAAGGACCCAGAGAGTCCGCCTCCCCCGTTCAGATCAGAGGCCACCGAAGTCATCTGCGGCGTACCACAAGGATCATCACTCAGCCCCACCCTCTTCAACGTGTACATGAGCCCGCTCGCAGCCATCGCACGCCAACACAACCTCAACATCATCTCCTATGCCGACGACACCCAGCTGATCCTCTCCCTCACCAACGACCCGGCCACCGCCAGAACCAACCTGCACGAAGGGATGAAAGAAGTAGCCGAGTGGATGAAGAACAGCCGTTTGAAACTGAACTCAGACAAGACGGAAGTCCTCATCCTTGGACCATCACCACCTGCCTGGGACAACTCCTGGTGGCCCCCGGCTCTAGGCAGCGCACCCAAACCAACAGACCACGCACGCAACCTAGGCTTCATCCTGGACTCCTCCCTGTCGATGACCAGACAAGTCAACGCCGTCTCGTCTTCATGTTTCAACATCCTACGCATGCTCCAAAAGATCTTCCGTTGGATCCCCACCAAAACCAAGAAGACGGTCAACCAGGCACTTGTCACCAGCCGACTGGACTACGGAAACACCCCCTACACTGGAACCACAGCCAAACTGCAGAAAAGACTCCAACGCATCCAGAACGCCTCTGCATGACTCATCCTGGACATCCCCCGCCACAGCCACATCTCCGGACACCTGAAAGACCTGCACTGGCTCCCCGTCAGCAAAAGAATCACGTTCCACCTCCTCACCCACGCACACAAAGCCCTCCACGACCTAGGCCCCAGGTACCTCAACAACCGCCTGACCTTCTACACTCCCACCTGCCAACTTCGATCTACCAGCCACGCCCTCGCCGCCGTTCCACGCATCTGAAGAGCCACCATGGGAGGAAAATCCTTCTCCTACCTGGCAGCCAAGACCTGGAACTCCCTCCCCATCCACCTCCATCTTACCCAAGACCACCTCTCCTTCAGGAAGCAACTCAAGACCAGGCTGTTCGAGCAGTAGCGGGACCCCCCCCCCGCCAAAGCGCCTTGAGACCCTCCGGGTGAGTAGCACGCTATACAAATTTCTTGATTGATTGATTGATTGAAACTGGGCATGACTGTTTGGTCGGCTCTAGGGGGCCAGTCAAAGCGTCATGTGCATGTAGGGACGAAGTGCAAACCACTTCTGCTCCCTCTTCAGCGAGCCAGCCCGCCCCGCCCAGAGTCGCAAAGGAAAGCAAAATGATAATTCTTTCTTGGTATCATTTTATTCTAGCGATGCTCCTCCACTTTAGCGGAGGAGCCCTCACTGCAGATACTCCCACAAGCAAGACCTTTAGTAAAGGGAATTCACTTGACCCAATAGATTACATCTATACTCTAGTCTGGGATTTTAAATCATTCCTGGGCTTTCATGGATACAGGAGTTGAGGAAGTCTCTGTATTTAAATATTTAGGGATGATCTTTACTATGGCCTTATTGCCTTATGTCACCACACCAGCGCCCTGCTGCCACACCGCCAAAGCCATCAGCAGACCTCCCACCACCATAAGAGTTTTCTCCAGGTCTGGTAGTCGGTGCTTTGGCGGTTCCAAGTGGAGAGCAGGCCCGGACTGGCCGTTACGGGCACCGGGCAATCCCCCGGTGGGCCGCATGGTTGGGGGCCGGTTTTGGCCCCCTGGGGGCCGTTTTTGTTACAGGGCCGTTATGCTGCAAAAACGGCCCTGTAACAAAAACGGCCGAAAACCGGCCCTGGCACAGAGCGCGGTCGCACCTCCCCCTCCTCCCGCAGGGGTGGGAGGGGGCCGGCCGAGCACTTTGCCAGGGCCGGTTCTGGTTCCCAGTCCGGCCCTGGTGGAGAGCCTTAGAAAGGCACCTCAATGGGAACACCAAAGCACGCTCCTGCGCAGACCGAAATACACAATGTTGTGCATTTTATCACGTGCAGGAACATGAGGGTGCACATAGGCAGGGGGGCACACCATGTGCCCTCCTGCATGCACCCCTATGCATTGAGGCGTTCCCCTCAGTTTCCACACCATCACCCATTTCATGGCGTGCTCACGGCCATAAACAGGAGGGCAGTGAGGAAACTCATAATATGCTTGGTGGTGCAGCAGCTGCACCACCAGCATATTATGGCCTCTGACCACTGCTCCACCACCAGGGATCACGGATCCCTGGTGGTAGCAGTGGTCCCATGGCAGTCCGACCGCCCAACTTGTAATAGGGCAGTTGGAATGCTGGTACGGCGGTAGCTGCACCACCACTGTGCGTTTAGCGGTTCATCGGGCTGCCTAACTCAAAATAAGGCCCTAGGTCTCGATCTTGGAGGACACATTCCGAAGCGCCAAGTAGAAAGCATTCACTACTATCAGGGGTTTAACCTCATCCTTGCTCATGATGAGCCCAGCTCTTCATGAGTCACAGTGGAGCTGTGCTCATGACGAGCTGGACTCGTCATAACGGCCGCAGTCCGCCCACGCACGATTGATTCCCCATCTGTGCGGGAGATTTAATCAGTGGGCGGAGTCTTGATGACCTAAGCTAGTCATGACTGGACGCGTGCAGCGGGCACGCCAAAGGCAAGCCCGTCTGCGCCCGTCCGCGCCCACCCAGGACCAGGGGCCATTTCCCCTGCCAAAATCCCAAAGTCATTTACTTATTCGCACAGAGAGCTGCACAGCTTAAGACCCACTGGTCACTCACACTGTATACTGAACCTTGAGGACCTTACGTCCCACTGCCCTGAATGTAAATTTTCCTTCTCTCCCTCAGAGTCAGGAATAACTGGGGAGAACGGTTGGTTCAAGAGGAAAAAAACAAGTTACATGGAGATAGACACTTTACATTCATTAGCACAAATTGTAGATCACTTCCAAAACATAAGGAGGATATTTTTTACTTGTTAACGGATCTTCAACCGGATGCACTGTTCCTGACAGAAACATGGCTTAATGCCAGTTCGGGCCCTGATATTGCTACAGCCCTACCTCCAAATTACACTCTTGTCAAAAGAGATAGGTTGAATCAAAGTGGGGGGTATAGGAATCATTTTTTTTTAATGTATTTGTAAATGGGAAGATTTAACGCTGGTCAATTGCGAAGCAGGTCTTTACAAACTTACTCTCACACCACAAATCATGTTCACTGGGATTTTGATTTATCGGCCCCCTGGAGCCACTGGAGAATGGGTGGCGGCTCTTCCTGAGTTCATCACCCCACTTCTGTTAGAAGCATCCACTTTCTCTATTCTTGGAGATTTTAATTTGCATTTAGAGGACCGAAACTGCCCTATTGTTCTCAATCTTCTATTGGACCTAGAAGCCCTTAACGTGCAATTATTTAATTCAGGTCCCACTCATATAGCAGCCATCAATTAGACCCGATCGTTTCCAACTTTGATAACCTAATATGCAAGCAGGCATTGCCTATACCGTGGTCTGACCATCATCTGATTAGATTTGAAATCAGGTTACCAGATACTAAAGTTTTGGACAGGCCCGAGAACTCATGCTTTGGAAATTGGAAAAAAATTAATATAGATGACCTGAACTCCCAGCTAACAAACTCCAGGCCCAATCTAAATCTAAATGACCTGGGGGCGTGGCCAAGATGGCGGGCTGAGAGGTCGCACTCGCCGAGAGCTCCCGGACCCCTAAAGTCCTGCGCCGCTTTTAACCGCTGATTCCCCCCCGGATCATGCGGTGACTGAGCCTGGAGCCCCCGGTGGAGGTGTGGGCCGATTGTTGAGCCTTGGTTGCCCCGTCGGGGGTGAGATCCTGTCCGGAATAGCCTGGGTCGGAGCCCGCTGAGCGGACTGTGTGTGGGCCGGGAGCCGCGAGACCTCCGGGCTGCGGAACCTGACGGAGCGCTCCGCCGCCTGTGCGAGGCCCGCTGCAGTGCCTGAGCTGTCGGAGTGGGAGTCGACGGCGACTCCGCGAGCGAAGCGGAGCTGGCCAGCGGCGGATGCAGGGAGCGGAGTTGAGCGGAGGAGATAGGCGGAGGCGGAGCCGGCATCGACCTGCTACGCCGGTCCGTGGCTTGAAGGGGCTCGTCCTGTGAGGTCGTTGGTGGTGGAGTGGTGGAACTGAGCTCCTGGAGCAGATCTTTCCCCGGGATTGCTGACCCCGGCGACCATCGCTTCGTGGGTCTGCCTACCGGCTGGATTTCTCGCTACCGGACCCGAGACGAGGATAGGCCTTCCATCTTGGGCGTTGGCCTATTGATATTACAGGGCGGCCATTTTGTGAACTCCGGCCTGGCGGCTCGGCCTTCCTAGTGCTCTTTGTGTGGCGCTGCCCCCGACTGGTGTATAGCTGTGCCGGCACGGTTGCTCCTTTTGCCGGTCGGAAAGCCTCGACGTCCCCTACACAGCTGAAATGTCGAACGCTAGAGGACAGAGAAGGGGTGACCGAACCTTGCCGGACATGCTGGGGAGCGGCGCCCGGCGTAGTGGAGGAACTCAGCCCACCACGACCTCCCCGGCCCCGGCCAGGGGTGCAGATGGCGGAGAATCCCCGGTGACAAGATCATTTCTTGAGTCGCTATTCAGTTCCCTGCGGGAGGACTTTCAAACGCTGAAGCGTGAGGTGGCCGGGGAGGTCCGTGAAGTACGGAGAGAGATGGACTCCCTGGGGGAGCGTGTCAACACCGTGGAGGAAGCTGGTCACTCTAGAGACGAGGAGATCACCCATCTGCAGCAGGAGGTCCTGCGGCTGCGGGAACAACAGATTGAATTGCAGGCCCACGCCGAGGACCTCGAAAATCGGTCCAGGCGGAATAACATCAGGGTCCGTGGCGTGCCGTCCGGCGAGGAGGGTGAAGACGTGACTGCATACCTAGTGGCCCTCTTTCGTGCAATTCTGGGGGAGTCGGAAGACTTTCGGATCCGTATAGATCGGGCACATCGGGTGGGTCGCCCCCGCAGAGCCGCGGCGCCTGCCCCGGACATTCTGGCCTTCCTCCCGGACTTCCCCCTGAAGGAGCGGATCCTCCGCGAAGCGCGTGGGCAGCAGCCTTTCCGCTTCCGAGACCACCCTGTGGCCCTGTATTAGGATTTATCCACGGTCACGCTGCAAAAGAGGAAATCGTTCAAGATCGCTACCGACTTTCTACGGGAGCGAGGGACACAGTACTCTTGGGGGCACCCTTTCCGCCTGATTTTTCGATGGAACGGTACTTTGCACCAGCTCCGGTCCCTCCAGGATGTTTGCGCGGTGTTGGGCCTCACAGCATCTGATACGGACACCCCGGCACCGCGTCGTAGACGAAGCACTCGTGACGGATGGCAGCAGGCGGGAGAGAGGAGCCCTCCACCGTCGGAACGACCGGGCTCGCCCACGATCCGGGCGGACATGGCGGCCGCCATCCAGGAGGCCTCCAGAGTGGCGGCGAATGGCGAAGTGGCCCTGACGGCCTGAACTTACTCCGGGGGGAGTCTGCTCTAGCTTTTTCTTCTTGCAGGTGCGGGGATTCAGGGGGAGGGCGGGGAGGAATGGCGAGTGCTGGAGGTGATGGCTGGACGTCCACTAGACTGATTTACCACGGCCTTGTCCGATAAGGACCGGACTGGGACAATGTCTTTTTTGCAAAGTTTGAGAAGTGGGGTACGGGAACGGGACCGGCGGGGGGATGTTTTGAATTTGGGGACTAGCGGGGGGGGATTGTTGTTGGGAGGGGTGTGGATTTGGATGTGTGGGGTCCCGGGGGGAGGGGGGGGTTTTCCAGTTGCGGGGTGTTGGGGTTCGGGGACTGTACTGTGCCATGGGGATGTTCGTAGTTGCTCTGTGCTGAGGCCTCGTGTGGTGACTTCCATGTCTGCCTGCTGGGCTCTGCTTCTTGGTGTGTGCTCCAATGATTCCCCTTCTTGATGGCTCTTAAAGTGATCACTCTCAATGTGAAGGGGCTGAATAATCCGGTTAAAAGGCGGGCTGTGTTATCTTTGTTGGAGAACTCCCAGGCGGATGTCTGCCTGCTGCAGGAGACCCATTTGCTGGCTAAGGACTGCTCTAGAATGCGTACCCCCAAGTTCCCCACGCAGCTGTTCTCCTCTAGCGCTTCTAAAACAGCAGGGGTGGCGATCTTGTTCTCTAGGGGGTTCAGGGGGGAGGTCTTGCACAAAGTAGCGGAACAGAAAGGGAGACTTCTGGCATATAAGATCAGGGTGGGGGGTTTAGTACTGACTGTTGGCACTATCTACAGCCCCAATGACCACCAGGACCGATTCTTGCACGGGGCACTAGAAGACGTGGCGTCCACCTCTGATAGGCACATAGTATTAGGGGGTGATTTGAATCTAGTTTCGATGCGGCACTGGACAGGTCTGTGCAGCGGCACCACCAGTTGGGTGAGCTTTTGGGCTCGATTCGCACTCGACTTGAGGAGCTGGACTTGCATGACATGTGGCGCCACCTCCACCCCACCACCCGCGCATACTCCTACTTCTCACATGCTGACAGGTCCTATGCGCGACTGGACCATCTACTAGTGTCGGGTCCAATGCTCCTTTTGGCTTCGAACGCAGATATGGGGGTCCTCTCTCTTTCCGACCACGCTCCGGTGGAGGGTGCTTTCACTCTGCCGCCTGTGGTTCGGCCGAGAGGGGTCTGGCGGCTCCGAGACACGCTATTGCATAGGCGGTCGACAGTGGACCAGATCCGCGCAGCCATTTTGGATTTCCAGAGTGTGAACGATAATGATGACACCTCTCGCGCGACACAGTGGGCAGCCCTGAAGGCTGTGCTCCGGGGCGAATTTATAGCTATCTCCTCGGCTGAGAATAAGGATCGACAGCTCAAGAGGGATGAGCTTACCCGGCAGGTGAGGGAGCTGGAACAGGTTCATCATAGGACGGGGCCCCCAGGGTTTGGAGGCAGCTGAAGGCAGCCAGGAAACTTTTGGCTGCCCTGGACATGGACCGGGCGGAGTATGCGATGCTTCGCCTGAAACACAAGTATTACACCGGGGGAGATCGGTGCGGGCGGCTCTTGGCCAACAAACTCAGGGTGCAGCACCAACAGCACCGAGTGAAGGAACTGGTTGATTCGGCCGGAGGTTTGGTCACGGCTGATGAGCAAATAGCAGACGTCTTTCGCAGCTTTTACGCTGACCTCTATACTGAAGAGGTCTCCTCTGCCCAGGCTGAGGTGGACTATCTAGAATCGGTGCCGCTCCCGTCGTTAACGCCAGATCAGGCTCAGTATCTGGAACGTGAAATCCGTGTCGAGGAGGTGATTACGGCGATATCCTGGCTCAAACCGGGCAAGGCCCCAGGACCGGATGGCTTTATCCCTCTGTTTTATAAGACCTTGTGTCAGGAGTTGGCGCCTCTGCTGACCCGCCTTTTCAACACCTTTGCGGAGCCGGGTGCCATCCCCTCCGAATTTCTTCAGGCCACGGTCTCCGTGATCCCGAAACCGGGCAAGGACAGGACCGCCTGTGGGTCCTATCGCCCTATCTTGTTGCTGAACACGGATTTGAAAGTGTTCACCAGCATATTAGCGGCACGTCTGGCACTGCATCTCCCGGGCATGGTTGATTCGGATCAGGCGGGCTTTGTGCCTGGCAGGCAAACAGTAGACAATACAAAGAGGGTGACCCACATTCTTGAGAAGGCCTCCAGGATCCCAGGGGAGAGGATGCTCCTGTCCATAGACGCGGAGAAGGCTTTCGACAGGGTGCATTGGCCCTACCTAGAGAAGGTCTTGGGCAAGTTCGGGATAGGTGAGAAGTTCCGTCATCTGATCTTCAATTGTTACCGGTTCCCATCTGCAGTGGTCCGAGTGAACGGAGGCAGCTCTCGGCCCTTTCCCATTGAACGGGGTACGCGACAGGGGTGCCCACTGTCCCCTTTGCTCTTTGCCCTATACATGGAGCCATTTGCTCAAAGGGTTAGGCAGCACCCCGACATTGTCGGAGTCAAGATGGGTGAATTCCATCATGCGATTAGCCTGTACGCAGATGATGTCATTCTGACATTAGATGACCCGCGGAGGTCGCTACCCGCGGAGGTTGCATTGCGGAATTGGACCTATTCACCGAAGTGGCGGGCTTCAAGGTGAACCTAGGGAAGTCAGCCGCCCTTGACATTTCGCTTGCTAGCGCCACCAGAGCGGAACTACAGAGGCTTTACCCTCTGAGCTGGTTCAAGGACCGGATTCCATATTTAGGGATCCTGTTGGCGCCCTCCCTTCCGGCGATGGTCACGGCCAATTATGCGGCTTTGAGCACGAAAATCAGAGAGGAACTAGGCCGGAGGGACAGGGGCACGTTGTCGCTGCTAGGCAGGGTGGCCGCGGTGAAGATGACCCTCCTGCCTCAGGTGCTTTACCTCTTCAGGGCGCTGCCGCTCCAGCCCCCCGCGGGGTGGCTCGCGGAGACCCAGTCGGCCATCGCACGATTTGTATGGCAGGGCCGCAGGCCGCGGATTAAGAGGAGCATCGCTACGCTGGCGCCCGACTCTGGGGGGCTGGGGATACCGGACTTGCGGAAATATTTCCAGGCCGCCCAACTCCGCTATCTGGTGGAATGGAGCCGGTGGGAGTCTGATAAGCACTGGCTGTTCCAGGATCAGGCGGTGGCAGGTAGGACGCTACAAGAAGTACCATTCTTGAAGCGGGCCCATCGACCCCCTAACCTCTACGCGTCTTTGGTGACGCGGGTCCCGCTTCGGACGTGGGACTCGGTGGCTGTTAGGCATGAGCTTACTACCTTCCCCTCTCCCTTTACGCCGCTCATTGGCAACCCGGACTTCGGCCCCGGGATGGAGCACGGTGCTTATGAACGCTGGCGGGCGGCCCGCTGCTGCACCTTGTATCATTTGTACAGCCCTGAGGGAGTTGTCCCCTTTCAGGACTTGCGGCGGGATTACGGCCTCCCAGAGGCGGAGCGCATGCGGTACATGCAGGCGCGTCACTGGGCACTTCAACCCCAGGTGCGCGATACGGCAAACCGGGAGATCACGGTGTATGAGCGCTGGTTAATCACTCGCACGTCGGACGCTAAACTGATCTCAGATTTGTATAAAATGCTGCAGCCCCCCTCCTTTCATATTCACAACCCCGGTCGGGAACGATGGGAGCGGGAGCTCGGGCGAGTGTTGAGCCACAAGGAATGGGAACACATCTCCTTCCGCGCACGCCACTCGGCCTATCACACGGGTCTTACGGAGACCTTCACCAAAATCTCGACCTATCGGTATCGCACCCCGGAGAAACTGCACGAGATGGACAGGGAAATACCAGGGACGTGCTGGCGCAACTGTGGCAATACTGGTACACTTACACACATACTGTGGGAATGCCCCCTTCTGGCTCCTTATTGGGAGGAGGTCCTGGGTGAGGTGGACAAATGTTTTGGGATAGAGCTGCCGAGGTTCCCTGCCTATGTTCTACTGGGATTGCCAAATGGGTTGATGTATCCCCTTAGGTCCAGGAGGGGTAGACAGATTGCGATTGCTCTGGGGTCAGCGGTGCAAAATATTCTCATACATTGGCGCTCTACCACACTTCCCTCTGTAGTTGGCTGGCTGCATAGATTATGGCATGTCCTTGGAATGGAGAAGATGTCCTTAGTAGCCCTGGGAGACACCGATACTTTTGAAGAACTGTGGGCGCCCTTTCATAGCCTGTTGTGCTCTGAGTTTCGGGAGATCACCTGTCCCAGATATCTCAGGTTGCTACGGCTGACGCCGCCACCGGACCCGCCTGTCGGATCGGACGGGGCTGGCATTGTATAGCGGGGATTCCTGGAGGGTCGATATGAAGAGAGAGCTGATGGTAATGGCACAGTACAGGGGGTGGGTTGGGGTATGGTAGTTGGGGGTGTTCTGTATGGTTAGGTAGGTTTTTGGAGCGGGGTTGCTTCTCCACCCTTCCCCCCCTTTCCCCCCCCCTTAATTTCTTTTTCTTTGCCCCCCCTATTTTTCTCTTCCTCTCCCCTCCCCCGTCCTTCCCTCCCTCCCCCTTCCCCCCCCCCCTCGTTATTTGTATGTGACCACAGGCGCGAAAGCTGTGTTCCCGAGTCGGATGAAGCCTATTGAAAAGATGTAACTGCTTTGCTGTATTTGCTGTATCATACGCACCGATTGTGCGAATCCTGTGGTTTATCTTTTTCTTGCCCTGTTGCTTCCTACCCCACCCTGCTTCAATAAAATACTTTAAACATAAATCTAAATGACCTTAGAGTCAGAGATCAGAATAAAATTAATTACTGGTTATCTAAAGCTGTAGAGACTGTTATTCCACTCACGAGGAATAAGCGGAAATCCTGCAGACCCCCAGTGCCGTGGTTCTCCGAAAGGCTAAAAATAGAAGAAAGCAAATGTAAGAAGCTGGAGAGACAGTGGAGGAAATACTACGATGCGGCCAGTAAGGAAACTTACAAACAAGCTTTAAAGGCCTACCATCTTTTATGTAAAATAACAAAAGGAGATTTTACAAAAAATACCATTTTAGAGGCACAAAGTAATTCAGAACCTTATTTAAGGTTTTAAAGGACTTAGCGGGAGCAACACATCGACCAGAACCCCCAACGCTGTCCACAACGCAATGTAATTGCCTTGCGAATTATTTTAATGAGAAAATATCCAACATTTATTCAATTCTTAGTGGAGATGATGATCCTAACCTAATCCCGACACTAGCCCCTAGTCCCAGTGGGCCAAGCGAGCTGGTAGACAATTCTGGGAAACTGCTGACAGTCTGGCAACCATTAGTACCCCTAACTTTTGTAGAAACTCTAAACAGCATTAATTCAGGTTCTCCTAACGACCCTATGCTAGCAGGTATTTTTAAACAACTTGATCCCGACGTATTAAATGTCATTAGATTACTGTTAAATGCGTCATTAAGAGAAGCAGTGGTGCCAGCGGAATGGAAGCACGCCATGGTGGTACCGCTACTGAAAAAAGCGAATAGTGATCCAGAGATCTTCTCTAATTTTAGACCTGTATCGCTTCTCCCTATATTCTCCAAAATTTTAGATAAACACGTTAATAGACAGTTGGCGGAATTTATCAATACCAACAAGCTATTACATCCCTCACTCTACTGAATCCACCCTGTTAGGAGTTACGGAAACTATCCGTCAAAAGCTCGACAATGGTGGCACGGTGGCACTAATTCTTTAAGATTTGAGTGCCGCCTTTGACACCATATCCCATGAAACTCTAATCAAGACACTAGAGGGAATAGGGGTAAGAGGCACAGCGTTGGAATGGCTAGAACATTTTCTATCAGAAAGATCTTATCAGGTCTTCTCCAAAAATAACACCTCCAATACTCTAACCTCCCCATATGGATTCCCACATGGGTCAATCCTGAGCCCGCTACTATTTAATATTTATATAACCCCTCTAGAGAACATAGCGGAAGAATTTGGCTTTACAATTTTTTCGTATGCGGATGATACACAACTGGTGTTCTCCCTGACAACAACTGATAAAGTTAACACCTCCTCTCTCCGCTCTGGGTTAGAGAGCATGGCGAATTGGATGCATTCCAAGAAATTAAAATTAAATGGGGATAAAACTGAACTGCTCATTTTTGGTGAACAAAAAGAGCTCTGGGGACCAGCACATTGGCACATGGAAATGGGCCCTTCCCCGGCAGCAGTACCTTCTGCCCGCAATCTAGGAGTGATAATTGACGACAAATTGTCCATGCGCGTGCAAGCTGCTAAAACAGCATCTATCTGCTTTGCCATTCTTAAATGGCTGAGAAAAAATTTGTGGCAACTCCCTGAAGGGGCGCAAAAAACTGTAGACCAGGCCTTAATCGGCTCAAGATTGGATTATGGGAACATCCTTTTCCTAGGTGCCAACAAAGAGATCACGTGCCGGCTACAGGTCGTCCAAAATGCGGCAGCCAGGGTACTTCTCCATCTAACCGGGCGGTCTCATGTTTCTGAACATTTATGTAATTTACATTGGCTCAAGATGGGCAACAGAGCGAAATTCAAAGCATTATGTTATATGTTCAAAATAAACACAGGGGGAAGCCCCAGCTTACCTTTATAATTTGGTTCAGAAATACATCCCTTCCTGAAACCTTCTATCAACACATCAGGCAAGATTTGTTGTCCCAAGGTTTAAACGGGTACGAATGGGCGGACGCTCCTTCGCCTATCTGGTGCCAGTTCTATGGAACTCCATTCCGCTAAAACTGCGCATGGAACCAAACTACTTGGCTTTTCAACCAAGAATAATAAGCTCACTCCCCCTGGTAGTGTATGGATCCAAGGCGCAGGTAAACGCTCAGGGTCGCTGTTGCGCTATACAAGTGTAATAAATAAATAAATAAATAAATACTGTGACTCATGACGAGCTGTGCTTGTCACGAGTACCGCAGTGCCGTGGCCCTCTCCCTCCGCCCGCACTGTGGTAGAATTACCCCCACAGCAAAGGGGTTAAAGACATTTAAAAGAGACTATGATGGCCCCTCGCTCCAACTTGATTTTGCTGGTTTCACAGCAATGGTGCTTCCAAAATTCCTGTATGGGGTGAGGCTATTAGGTCTGGGTGGTTACCTAGATTGTGAAAAGATGGAAAGTCACTGTAGAAAAATTCTGCTAGCCTTCCGGAAATGTGGTATGACCTGTTCAATTGGAATAGAATCTGAGCTGCAATCCTTGTACTCTATTGCTTTAGTGCAATCATTAAGATTTTGAAATAACTTGCTAGTGGCAAAGTAACACAAAATAGCCCTTTTGTGAAAAGAAGAAATATTTGAAGGTGATCTGTGCTTGGCAAAGCAGACAAGGACTTAGAGACAGGTTATGGCATCGGCATTACAATTCAATATTTTAATGTTGCCCTCCTCTAGCCCTTTCAAAGAGTGAATTGGCTGAGCGGGTCTAATGATAAGGAGAGAAAGAAATTTCCAATATCTGAGTCAAAAGCCCTCAATGGTAGAAATGGTATACAGTCAAAATATCGAGTTTTTATTATTGATTTGCATTAATATCGATTAGAAAATATAGAATGGACACAATTTTGACTGGACAGAATATAGACTACAAAAATATCGAATAGGATAGCATTAATATCGAATTAAAAAATTAAAGAATGGACATAATATCGAATGGACAGAATATAGACTACAGAAATATAGAATGGACATAATATAGACTACAAAAATATAGAATGGACAGAATATAGACTACAAAAATATAGAATGGACAGAATATAGACTACAAAAATATCGAATTTGAGGTAAGTGAGTTAATATCAATTTTAAAGTGTTTTTTATGTTAGTATATGTTTGAAAAGTGTATATTTATTTTATTATTCATATTAATTAATTATTTTTACGGTATTTAATTTTTGCGTAATATAATTCTGTAGTGGGTTGTGGGTTTATAGGGGAATAGGGTGGGAAGTAATTTAATTATAATTAATTAAATATGTTAATTTATTTATTGGTATTTATTTTGAACTAATTGTTAAATATTTATTAATTGGTAATTAATTAAAATATATTTGGTAAATATTTTTAATTAATTGATAATTATGGTAATTTTAGTAATTTGTTTTCTGTAGCGGGTTGTGGGTTTATAGGGAAATAGGCTGGGAAGTAATTTAATTATAATTAATTAAATATGTTAATGTATTTATTGGTATTTATTTTGAATTAATTCTTAATAATTCTTAATTGGTAATTAATTAAAAAATAATTTGTAATTAATTAAAATTATTAGATTAATTGATAAATATGTTAATTCTAGTAATTTATTTTCAATAGCGGGTTGTGGGTTTATAGGGGAATAGGGTGGGAAGGTATTTAATTATAAATAATTAAATATGTTAATTTATTTTTTTGTATGTATTGTGAAATATTTGTTAATTAATTATTAATTGGTAATTAATTAAAATATAATGGGTAATTAATTTTAATTAATTTATTAATTGATAATTATGTTAATTGTATAAATTTAGTTTCTGTAGTGGGTTGTGGGTTTATAGGTTAATAGGGTGGGGAGTAATTTAATTGTAAGTAATTCTATTTTTAAATTATTTTTTTAATTTTATCAAATTTTTAATTATTTTCTAATTGTTAAATAATGTATTGGTAATTGGTAAATAATTTGTATTAGTAGGTAATTTTTTTAATAAATAATTTGTATTTACATTTTTAATTGATTAATTAATATATTATATAAAAGTGTTAAGTATTTTAATTAATTTGTAATTGATATTATTATTTATTTTATTTTTATTTATATATGAAGTATTTACTTTCCCTACTGTTGCACTAACTGGATTGGGAATAGTAATTTTTACCCCACGCTATCCAACGCTTTCCCTACTGTTGCACTCTCTGGAGTGGGAATAGTAATTTTTATCCCAACGCAATCCAATGCTTTCCCTACAGTTGCACTCTCTGGAGTGGGAATATCAATTTTTACCCCTACGCCCGTGGTTCCCAAACTGTGCGCCGCGGCGCCCCGGTGCGCCGTTATCAGTTGCCAGGGGCGCCGCGGCACGATGTGGCTTTCAGCAACATGCCGATTGCCGAGTGGAGCTGCAGGGGCTCTTAGAAGGGGTGAAACGACAGCAAGACCTCATTAACCTGCAAATTGTCTTTTAAAGAGCTGCGAAGTGCTCGGGTGCGGCTGCGTGTGTGCCCAGGAAGCGCTCTTATCCCCGGGCTGCCACATACGACGGGGGGAGGAGACTGGGGGGCTGAAGCCCAGAGTCCAGCTTTGGTGTGACTGTACGGCAGGCCCCCTACAGTCACACCAGAGCTCTGTGCACCTCCCGGAATGAGGTCCCTGCAAAGTCTGCCGTGCAAGCGCAGGAAAGATGCGCAAGAGGAACCTAAGGCAAGATGCGACCCCCTGGCAGCGGTCACCCCCATATTAAAGCCTCCTCATTGGACGCATGCGGCTGGTGGGGAGGACTTGTGGCTTCTTTAAATTTGTCATCACAAAGCGCCCCGGATGCACAGGGCTGCTCTGTGGGGCGAGTGGCTATGCACGGTTCTCATGTGTATATCTGCAGGAGCGTCTGCTTAGAAACCGAGCTGTCCGGCTCGTGGCAGAGGGCAAGGAGGTGACATAAAGAGAAAGAAATGCAGGCCTGTCACCCTGCCAGTTCCACCCCTCCAAACGTTTGCTGCTGACTTTGGGTCACACATTTGCAGCACTTTCAAATGAGGACTGGCACTTTTCAGTAAGCCAACGATTACCTGCACGAACATATCCCGCAGGAACACCCATGAGCCCCTTTTCATGGGGCCGTGAGAAAAGCCCCTCGTCCTCCTTCAGGGAATCTGCATTGAGGCCATATGCATCCTGCCCATGCATAGTCGTCTGGAGCTCTTTTGCAATATTTGTACTTGTACAGTCATGGGCAACCTTTTGTTGGGAAGGTACCATTAAAGAATTGTAAACAAGCTTTGGTACCCTGTCTGCAAATTAGATTGGATCAATTTAAATTGGATTTTGTAAAAAAGGTAATAAATATAAACACAAGTGAGTGTAAATATTTTATACAAAATATTTTTAAAAGACCTTATGGAAGAAGGATGTTATTCGAGCAGATAGATGCCCTGTTGACCCTTGGGACGTAGCAGCAGTATCCAGCCATGCCGAAGATGTTTCTGTGGAACCATAGCATGCTGATCTATTGGTAAAATCTTTCTGACCTTTCCACCAGCGAAGTGGGACATTGCTCATGACATCAATGAAGATTGCCATAAAAGAACAATGGGCCAGATGTTCGAACAGTGTAAATTGCGTCTCGCAATTTGTGCTCGATTGCGAGTCGCAATTTACAATGTACAAAAGTGTCAGCGACACAGATTGCGCTTCCCAATGGCCGTGGTTCCCAAACTGTGCGCCGCGGCACCCCGGTGCGCCGTTATGAGTTGCCAGGGGCGCCGCGGCACGATGTGGGAAATTGCAGTGGCAGCGCTAGAAATTTAGAAATGTCACCTGCATAATCGTGTAAAATTCGCCGCTTTAAGGAAACAGGAATGGAAAGGGGGTGTAGAAAAAGGTAGGGCTATGGCCTTTCTCAAGATTTGCCCGGCGCTAACCGCCTTTGTACCATTCAAATTACCAAGCAATGAGGCAGGCGCCGGAGACCAGAAAGCAGGAAACAGAAGTTTTATTCCGACGGAGCAGAACACATCAGATCAGACAACAAGGTATCGTCTCGAGGTGCTCTAACAGCCTCTCGGAGGCCTGGCCTCTTATACACGGGTTTATGGCATGTGACCTTTCTTTATTACAGTCAGAACATTGTGAAGTAAGGAAAAAGACATCCCCGTAATCCTCGTGTCAATCCCACCCCCGTATACCTTCACAATAGAGGTCCTTAACCTGCTGATAAGGGGAGGGGGTCATCACGCAGCTGAGTGTTCCACCAAGTCTTAGGATGTGTGCGCCCGATCATACCCCAGGGGGTGGTGAGGCCCTGGACAACAGTGTGTCTTTTGAAGAGGGATGACTCCATACAATGAAGGGCAGTAAATGGTATCTCCTAGCTTAGGCGATGGCCTCGGACCTGTGTGGACAGTCGGACACGGGGTAAGGGGTCATCAAAGGAGTGGTATTCATGCCGCGCGGACAATTGAGCGCGGAGGGAAGGTTTATCAACAGAGGGGCATTCATAGGCGGAGAGGAGGTGCTGGTCAGGCGCTGGCGTGACTTCCAAGGACAGGGTCATGCAGAAGGGTTAGGCTCATGAGAGGGAGGGAGGGGGAGCCAGGATGCGCGGAGGATGCTTGCTGGGTCAGAGGGGCGCGCTGACGATAGATCGCGGACAGGGAGACCATGATACCTAAAATGGCTGCCGTGCACGTCGTACGTGGGTGACAAGCTGGCGCAGATGATGTTTAGATCGCAAACTAAAATTCCACAGTCCTCCCTTTTAACATGTCTCGCCAACTTGTCAGTTTGGATTTATCCCCATAAGGCCACGTATTTCTACTTCATAGAGGGGACTCATGTGCT
Source organism: Lissotriton vulgaris (assembly GCF_964263255.1). Lineage (NCBI taxonomy): Eukaryota > Metazoa > Chordata > Amphibia > Caudata > Salamandridae > Lissotriton > Lissotriton vulgaris. The sequence continues at coordinate 1,063,944,654 of NC_141699.1, forward strand.
CATTTCGGAGGTCCAAAGTCTTTGGGCACATACAGTTAGAAACAAGGCCGCACAAAGATGGCAGACATTGGATACCTAAGCAACACCCACATAATATCACAACAGGTATCAGCACGAAGGAAAACAACCTCCAACCCCAGTTCTTCAAAGTGTCCCAAAACCAGCTCCCGAGCGACCATCCTTCTTGTTCTTGGTGAACCTCCGAGGAAAGTCTGTGGAGGTGTTCAATGGCTTTGTCGACTGAAGGCGAGTTGTCTGGCACGTAGGTGCAGCAGCTAGATCCGATGATGCGGCAGGCTCCTCCTCGGTCGGCTAGGACCACGTCTAGGACAAGACGGTTTTGAAGGGTCACAAGACGGACCGCCTGAAGCTCCGCCGTGTTGTTGGCGAGGATGCCAGCCGTGATGTTGATCGTTGTTTCTACTGCCTGGGTCAGGTGTCGGATAGCGCGGCTGTTTGCCATTGGGCCCCACAGAGGAACAAGTCCCTTTGCTGCATCTAGGAACTGGGCTCCAGTGGAATCGGCTTGTCCGATGTCATCTGCACGCCTCTGCCGGTGATGGTTGGCAGGGGCTACATATGTGGGTGGAAGAACGAAGGCAATGTAACAGATACCCTTCCATCCTTTCGGGAGCCAGGTGTAAGCTTTGGTGCCACACACAAAGTACATATTTGGAGAAGCAACAAAGGAAGGGGGGTCAACTGAGTCCAATGTTATGGTGATTCGGCAGGCACTGTGACCCACCAGCTGTGTTCCATGGCCTTCGAGACACACAAGACCTGTGACATTGATAACAGGCAGAGCCACAGTCAGAGTGGCGGTAGTTTGTTTTTGCAGATGAGAGAAGGTGGTTCTGGCTGGATTGTGGAGCACCTGTACTTCGACTCGTTCTTTGGCTGGAACGTCTTTAAGGAAGGTGGCGCCTGTGAGCGCGGGACACAGGGCAGCAGAGGTCTTTCCGGTTTTGTTCAGCCAGAACCCAGAGTAGAAGTGCGACACTGTCTGGCTGGAAGTGGCGTTGTCCTTGTGGCTCTCTTGCATGAGGATCAACCAGGCGAGGCAGGAGCCGTGAACTGAGAAAGGAGAAGGGATGAAGGGGATGGAGTGTCCAGTGGCATGCGGGAGCAACCCGCAGATCCAGCAGTTCGTAGCATTTGCAGCAAGGTTGTGTTGGTGCAACAGTTGCACGAAGGAATTGTTCCAGAATTCCCTGCGCCTTTCTCGGAGCTGAGGCGACAGGGAGATTAGGTGATGCTCTTTCAGGGGTGTTGGCTGTGCAGTAGGTAGCAATGCCTCATGAGCCGGGGTGCTTTCCTCCAGAATCCAGAAGGAGGTCATGAGGAGGAGGCAGAAGAGGAAGACAATAAAGAGGGCGATTGTCTTTGATTTGTGCAAATTGTCAGTCTTTGGGTTTCTATAGTGGGTATTTCCTGTTTCTTCCATCATCTTCTCACCTGGCGCTTCCATCATCTTCTTATCTGGCGCTTCCATCACCTTCAAGGGGCTCGGTAGCGGGCAGAACCACAGACTCCGTTTAGCTTCTCTCCCGGCAACCCTTGGTTGTGCTTAGGCCACCGTTCTGAGATTCAACTTAGTCCGTGGCCTACTTAGCCGAAGCTCCCTCCTTTCGACGCAGGAAATACCCTTCTCTGGAGGGCACAGTGGGATCAGAGAATTTTGCAAGTTCAAGTGCCTCAGTATCGGGATAACAGTTCAATGTTGGTCGGTCTTTGTTCAGGAGCTCTTCTTGGGTGTTGACGTTTTCAGTCGTGGCCAGGTTCGCAGTGACCTTTCGGCAGTGATGTGCGTGCAGCCAGTGCCTCTTCCCCTCCACTCGAAGCGCCATCCGTGTGGTAATCAGCACTTGCCAGGGGCCCGTCCACCGGGGTTCCAGACTCTTGGTCCGCTGGAAATTTCGTATCAGCACGAAATCTCCCGGTTGGATGTCATGGCCGGGGCCCCTGGAAGCATCGGGGATGGCCTGCTGCACCTGTTGATGAATGACAGACAACGTCTTAGTTAATTTGCACAAATAATCAGACAGTAGGACGTCCGGGACGTCATGAATGGAGGTCGGCTTGGGAGCGGTCCAGAGGTTCATCGGTCGCCCGAATACGACCTCATAGGGGGTCAAATGGTGTTTAGTGGGAGTGGAGCGCATTGATAGTAAGGCCAGTGGGAGGGCGTCTGGCCACTTAAGTCCGGTGGTGGCCACTATTTTTGACAATTTCAGCTTCAGTGTGGCATTATGGCGTTCCACCAGACCGGCGGATTGGGGATGGAAGACCGCATGAAACCTTTGCTTCACCCCCAACCCCTTTAAGATTAATTGGATAACCTCAGCTATGAAGTGGGGGCCATTGTCGCTCCATAAAATTCGACAAAGGCCATAGCGAGGGAAAAATTCTTTCAGTAGTACTTTGGCAGTAGTCATGGCAGTGTTGTCACGGGTTGGATAGGCTTCTACCCATTTGCTGAAGGCACATACAATGACTAGTACATACTTCAAGCCCTGGCATCTTTCTAGTTGGATGTAGTCCATCTGAAGGACCTCAAAGGGGTGATTGGGGGTCCCAAACCCTCCCCGGGGTACCACAGTTCCTTTCCCGGGGTTTTGTTGCAAACAGATAAGGCACTGTTGGACTAGACGTCTGGCTGAGTCGGGGATTTTGTTGTTGTGCCAGACTTTGGAAATGAGTTCAATCATGGGTGCAGATCCTATGTGTGCGGGGGAATGCGCCATAGTCAGTATGGGGATCAGGTATGAGTCAGGCAGCAACCATCTGTTTGCATCTTTTGTTCGCCAGCAGCCCTCATCATCCTTCAAACCCACCCTTGCCCATTCAGTCAATTTGTGAGGGGTGCTGGCCGACTGGATGTCTCTGATCATTTCCCTTCCGTCAGTCCATCTCTCTGCTTGTGACCTGGTCACATACATGCGTGTTACCGTCCTATTCTCAGCTGTGGTTCGTGCAGTGATGTCGGCCAGTGCATTCCCTTGTCCAACTAAGTCTGTCACCCTTTTGTGTGCCTGACATTTGATCACTGCTAATCGTTTGGGGAGGAGAACTGCTCCAATCAGGGCGGAGACTAGATCTCCGTGGAGGATAGGGGTGCCGTGGGACGTCAGGAATCCCCTCTCCCTCCACAGGAGCCCAAAATGGTGGACCACCCCGAAGGCATACTGGCTGTCTGTATATACGTTCGCGGTGGTCCCTGTGGCTATGATGCATGCTCGGGTGAGGGCTATCAGCTCTGCTGCCTGGGCAGATCGTTGTGTGATGCAGGCTGTTTCAACTACTGTTCGGGCTGTCGTTACTGCATAGGCAGCGGAAGTGGTGCCATCTGGGAGTTTGATGCATGAGCCGTCTACCCATAGCTCTCCATCGGGGTCAGTGAAAGCAGTGTCTCGGAGGTCAACTCTGCTCCTAGTTTGTTCGTCCGTGAGGGTCACACAGTCGTGTATGGGAGGGACGTCGGGGTCATTTTCAGGCAGGGGCAACAATGTGGCAGGATTCAAAGTCGTGCATCTCTTTAGTGTGATGTGGGGTGCAAGTAACGTCAGTTCGTACCCTGTCAGTCGTGCACTAGTCAGGTGTTGGGTCTTTGTCTGGTTCAAAAGGGTGTCGACTGCATGGGGTACTAACACAGTGAGGGGGTTTGAAAGTACGATTCCTTCGCTCTGACGGATAGAGACAGCAGCGGCAGCTACTGCTCGAAGGCAGGCAGGCAAAGCTCTAGCTACAGGATCAAGAGTGGCGGAGAAGTAGGCACAAGGGCGCTGCTTAGGACCAATCGATTGAGTTAGGACAGACAATGCGCATCCCTCCCTTTCGTGGGTGAAGAGGGAGAAGGGTTTGGAGTAATCCGGCGTTCCGAGGACGGGTGCTGAGCAGAGTGCATCCCGTAATTCCTTAAAGGAGGCTTGACACTCAGTGGTCCAAGGAAGCGGGGAGGGGACATCTTTGGTCAACAGGGCAAGTAATGGTTTCACAATGAGGCTGTAATTAGGTAACCACTGTCTGCAGCAAGAAGTTAGGCCAACCAAAGAGCGGACTTGCTTTTGCGTTTTTGGGACAGGGGTGTCTAGAATGGTTTGGATTCGGTCGGGTGTGAGTTTCCTCCCTTCTTTGGACAGGAGATGGCCTAGGTATGTCACTTGTGGCTGGCAGAACTGTAATTTCTTTTTGGAAACTTTGTGGCCATTGTCTGCAAGAAAGTGTAAGAGTTGGACAGTGGCCGTGATTGCCAGTGGGGTGGTGTCGGCTGCCAAAAGGATATCATCGACATATTGGATCAACACCACTCCATCTCCAAGGCATCCAGCTGTCTTTTGAGGGCCTGGCTGTAAATGCTCGGGCTTTCAGTGTACCCCTGGGGAGCTCTACAAAATCGGTACGAGCGGGATTTTAGGGTGAAGCCGAAGAGATAACGGCTGTCTGGGTGGATGGGGATAGAGAAAAACGCATTCTTGAGGTCGATAACAGTGAAGGTGGTGGCAGTGGACGGGACGAGGGTCAGAATGGTGGTGATGTCTGAGACCACGGGGTATTGGGGTACAACCACTTTGTTAATCTCTCGCAGGTCGATGATGAAGCGGTACGCTTTCTCATCTCCTTCACCTTGTTTCTTAACAATGGGTAGGATTGGGCTGTTACAGACGTTGCTAACCACCTCTTCAACCACTCCTGCATCCACCAGAGATTGAATGATCGCTATCAGTGCTTTCTCGCCTTCGGGAGATATCCGATATTGTGGGAGTTTTGGGAGCATAGCGTCCTGTCTTACAGTTATATGAATGGGGTCAATCATCATTCGTCCCACATCAGAGTCATTTTTGGCCCATAGGTACGGAGGCAGAGTATCAAGCAAGGACAGGTCAGCATCAGTTATGGAGCACATGTGTCGTGTCGGGCAAGATTTGGGTATATCTGGGTTGTCGTACAGGATGACTCGGATTCCATCTGGGGAACACCTAATGGTCGCTCGAAAATGTTTCAGTAAGTCGATGCCCATGATGGCGTCAGGGGAGTTGGAGGAGAGCAGAAATGTTGTGTCAGTGATGTTGCTTTCTAGGTCAAAGGTGATAGGTACGGACAGGGGATTAGTGGAGGGCGTTCCATCTAAACCTATCGATGTAATGTGTGAGCCAGACAAGGGTGCCCTTGGAATCAGTCGTTTCGATAACACACTACGTGTCGCCCCAGTGTCTACCAAAAATGGAGACTCTGTACCCAGGACCTTAGCGGTGACATAAGGACCTTGCTGGTCAACACAGAGCTCGACTGGATCCCTCCCTTGCCCCTGGCAGTCCTATGCAAAATCAGGGGTATTCTCACCGTTAGATACTTGATACTGGTTCTGTCGGGGACGGTCAAATGTGTTCAATCTCCCTGGTCTGTCATTGCTGGTGTCGTTTGTGTGCCCTCATCCTTGTCCTCTGTTTCTCTGACCACCTGCCACATCCCTGTGGTCCCTATTTCTATTCATCTCTAGCAGAACCGGACACTCGGATTTCCAGTGGCCGAATCCTTTGCAGAAGGCGCATTGGTCATTGCTAATGTCTCTACGTCCAGTGTGTGGTGTTGGGGAGTGATCTTTAGGAGGTAGATTTCTGGGGGTGGTCGATTGGTAGTTCCACCTTTGGTGTTCCCGTCCTACCGCTATACCTTGTATCTGGGCTATCATTACCCTTTCCTTTAAATCTTTCTTCTTTTTCTCGGATGCCCTATCGTTCTCATTCTTTTGGTGCTCGTAATACTGAGCCATCTGAAGGATAGCTGCGGGTTTGGAGGCCCCCCAACTACTCTCACTCGTCTGCAGTTTTTGGGAGACCTCTTGTGTTAGGCCCTTTACATAATTTTGTACAAACAGGTGCTGTCCGGTTGCGGTGGTCATGTCTTGGCCACTGTAGTCGGAGAACACTGTCTCGAATCGGGAGAAGTATTCTGACACATCTTCCTGGGGTTTCTGTCGACAGGCCGTGACTATCGACCAGTCTACCTTTCTTTCTGGGATCAGTGTCTTTAACTTCTGAACTAGTTTGTCTGGGAGTTCCAGTATGTCCTTTACTGGTTTCCTTCCTGGCTCTCGCTGCTTATCTAGTTTACCGAGTTGGTCCCAGGTATGTCCAAACAGATCCGTGTGGTCAGCCTTCCGGATTTGCTTCCACACGTCAGCTGGCAGGCATAACCCAAAGAACAAGTCAATGTCCGCTAAAGTCATTATCGTCGAACCCAAGGCTGTGCCTAATTCGGTATAGAATGCTGTCGGGTTCTTTCTTAAATCGGGCAGAGTTTGTTTAAAGGTTAGGATATCTTGTCGGTCCCATGGTTGGTAAACCCAATTATACACAACTCTCCCTTTTGCATCTGCGTGATTAATATTGTCGCTTGTTCCCAGGCCACGTGGCGGGATCCAGTAAGGGGCCGCCTCTCTGATGGGCATCATAGTATTGGCTACTTCTACTGAGGTCGTTTCAGGGACTGTAACCTTGGCTTCTGGTTTTTGTTCCGTGAGGTGGCGGAGGACCTCAAGCATCTGCATGAAGAGCTCCGTCGCCTCACATTCAGTCCCATCTCCAACATCAATCTTCCTATACAGCGTTGTTAGTTTAGCGGGACCCTTACTTTGATACCTATCTTCATATGCGTTCAGGGTGTGGTAGCTGAATCGCAAGATGAAATGCCGCCTGTGGCTGTCGGCATGTGAGTTATATACGCTCATTGTGTAATCCTCGCTCTCCCTTAGTTCTACTAATGTCTTTGCTATTTTGTCGATCCCATCCCGCTCATCTTTGCTCAACCTATTTGGTCTGGCTGGTGATTGTTTGCTAGCCTCAGAGTCGTCTGACGATGTTGTTAATGTGGCTGGTGCAGAGGCCGTGAGGGCTGGTGCACTAGCATTAAGGTTACTTTCGCTTGCACTCAGGGCTTGCAAGCTTTGTTGGCAGGGGGCATATGGAGGGGGCATGTAGATGATTGGGGGACCTAGCAGTAACTCATCGCTCGCCCGTTGTTTGGAGGGCAATTCAGGGTAGAGTGCAGAGGGGGTCCTCACAGGACATTGACCTGTCGACCCTGATTCTTGGTTTTGTGCAGCTTCTTTTCTTTCTGTTATTTCTTCTTCTAGTTGCTTAGTGGCTAGGTGGGCTGCCTTTCGTAATTCTTTCCCTATTTTTGCTTCTTCCCTTTTCTTTCGTTGTTCCGTTTCTTTGCGCCACATGCCTATACTATCGAGCATAGTGGGCGTGGTCTTATTTTTCTGGAGCGCTATTTCCAATGTTTTTATTTTATTTTCATTAAAGGAACCTATCAGTGGCCACTGACTTTCAGGGTTCTTCTTGGTATATTTATGCCATAGCTTAGTATAAGCTATAGCGACTAGTCCATGCTTAGTGAACATGTCCTTATTAGGGGTGCCTTCCAGTGGGGCTGGATGGTTCATCTCTAATAAGCGGTCCGGGCTGAACAGGCTACCAACCAGTGGGGAGAAGATAGGCATGACGGGTTACAACGGGGATAAAGGTCTGCACTACCTATCTTATCACGGTGGGCAAAGACTAGACAGAATATTTCTATTCTCCGTTGTTTGCCGGCGGTGAATACCTCAAAAGAACCAATACCGAACAATCAATGTTCGGTCAATCAAACAATCAGTGGGGAGAATAAGTGGGTGCGAAAAAGGTTTGCGTTACCCACTCTTTCTCTACCTGCAAAGAGAGACCTTGTTCTTCCCTGTTTGCGGACAAAGAATCTCCAGACAATAATCCACGAACGATAGTTCGGGAAAACAGTGGGGGAGGAAGATAGGCACGACGGATTACAATGGGGACAAAAGTCTGCGTTACCTATCCTTCACTGCTTGCAAAGAGAGAGCCTGTTGTTTTCTCCGTTTGCAGACGGTGAATCTCCAGAGGTTTCAACAAAGCGTAATACTAGTATTATTCAAACCAAACAATCATTTCTCAGTTTGTCGTGTCTACACGACCTTACCCGGACCGCATGGACGGTTTCCTGTCTTCTGGATCCAGCGCCCGATCGTCCTCTCTTCTTCGTGATGTTCGTGGCACTCCTGATGGTTCCCAGTCAGGACCGTAGATCACTCGAGAGAGGTCTGTTCGGAACTAGTGAAGGTCGGATGATCGGCTGTCAGACGAGGGTCTATCGGACACGAGCTCTCCCGATCGTTGCAGTCGTTCACTCTGTCGTCGGGACCTCTCCCACTGGATCCACGTGTCGCTGATGGGCCCCACGCTTTGGGACGCCAATTGTAGAAAAAGGTAGGGCTATGGCCTTTCTCAAGATTTGCCCGGCGCTAACCGCCTTTGTACCATTCAAATTACCAAGCAATGAGGCAGGCGCCGGAGACCAGAAAGCAGGAAACAGAAGTTTTATTCCGACGGAGCAGAACACATCAGATCAGACAACAAGGTATCGTCTCGAGGTGCTCTAACAGCCTCTCGGAGGCCTGGCCTCTTATACACTGGTTTATGGCATGTGACCTTTCTTTATTACAGTCAGAACATTGTGAAGTAAGGAAAAAGACATCCCCGTAATCCTCGTGTCAATCCCACCCCGTATACCTTCACAATAGAGGTCCTTAACCTGCTGATAAGGGGAGGGGGTCATCACGCAGCTGAGTGTTCCACCAAGTCTTAGGATGTGTGCGCCCGATCATACCCCAGGGGGTGGTGAGGCCCTGGACAACAGTGTGTCTTTTGAAGAGGGATGACTCCATACAATGAAGGGCAGTAAATGGTATCTCCTAGCTTAGGCGATGGCCTCGGACCTGTGTGGACAGTCGGACACGGGGTAAGGGGTCATCAAAGGAGTGGTATTCATGCCGCGCGGACAATTGAGCGCGGAGGGAAGGTTTATCAACAGAGGGGCATTCATAGGCGGAGAGGAGGTGCTGGTCAGGCGCTGGCGTGACTTCCAAGGACAGGGTCATGCAGAAGGGTTAGGCTCATGAGAGGGAGGGAGGGGGAGCCAGGATGCGCGGAGGATGCTTGCTGGGTCAGAGGGGCGCGCTGACGATAGATCGCGGACAGGGAGACCATGATACCTAAAATGGCTGCCGTGCACGTCGTACGTGGGTGACAAGCTGGCGCAGATGATGTTTAGATCGCAAACTAAAATTCCACAGGGGAGTCAGAAGGCACGTATGGAGATGGCATGGACAGAAGGGGTAGTCGGAGGTCATGAAGAAAGGAGGCATGCACAGAAGGGGCAGTCTGAGGGCGCGGGTGCAGGCATGGACAGAGGGGGCAGTCAGAGTGCACCGATGCAGGTATGGACAGAAGGGGTAGTCAGGGGTATGGGGCAGGCACGGACAGAAGGGTAGTCTGAGGGCACGACAGAAGCAGGCATGGACACTAGGAGCAGACTAAGTGCGCAGCATGCATGGAGAGAAGGGTAGTCTGAGGACACAAAGGGAACAGCATGGATAGAAGACACAGTCAGAGGACACGAAGGGAGTAGGCATGGAAAGAAGTGACAGTCTCAAGACACGAAGGGGACAGACATGGGTAGAGGGGGCAGAAGAGGTCACGAAGGGAGCAAGCATGGGCAGAACGGGCACTCCTAGCGCAGGGCCAGCCACAAGGCATAAAACAAGAGACGGGGAGACATCTGGGGCAAGGGGAGAGGGTTGTCAGGGTTCTGGCAGGCAGGGGGAGAGGGTGGCAGGGGGGAGAGGGTAGGCAGGGTTCTGCAGACAGGGGGAGAGGGTTGACAGGGGTGTATTAAATGAATTTCGGCGTGCTTGTTTGCCTGTTGGGTGTATTTTTCCTCCAGTATGCAATGATAACACCGAGTGGCTCTGTTTTAACTTGGTGGAATTTAAATCCAGATTAACCAAGAGTTCTACTGGGTTTGGTCTAGAATAGATTAGAAAAATGACGATAACCCCTGTCTGTAAACGCAGATCTGAAGATGTTTTTTAAACAAAATACACTTTTCTAAAAATGTCATTGTAAATGCATATTCTATATGAATATATGGAATATGCATACAAAATATACTTTTTTTTATTTAATTGTAAATGCATATTCCCTATTGAATATTAGGGAATATGCATTTACAATTAAATAAAAAAAAGTGTATTTTGTTTAGAAAACATCTTCAAATGTGCATTTACAAACTGGGGCATTGTAATTTTTCTAATCTATTCTAGACCAAATCCAGTAGAACTCTCGGATGGTCCCTGAAAGGGGAAGGCATTCAAATATTACTGAAACATCAGCATGGTCACTGGCTTCAATACAGCCTCCCACGCCTGAGTTCACGACGCATTTACATTCTCGATGAGAGAAAACGTATCAGCACATAAAACAAAAGTTTGTTTTTCCCCTTTTACAACTGTTATCTTTTTATTTTGTTACAAATATGATTAAATACCTTCATTGCATCCCAATTAATTTAAGGAAGACAACAGGAAGTACTCCCGAGGTCGGGCTTACATCCCCACCCACCCGTCCACCGGTAAAAAAATGGGGGGGGGAGCCACGGCCAACTGACAATTACGTCAAGGGAGCCACGGGTCAAAAAAGTTTGGGAACCACTGCCCTACGCTATCCAGCGCTTTCCCTACTGTTGCCCTCTCTGGTGTGGGAATAGTAATTTTTACCCCTACGCTATCCAACGCTTTCTCTACTGTTGCACTCTGTGGAGTGGGAATAGTAATTTTTACCCCTATGCTGCTATCCAGTGCTTTACCTACTGTTGCACTCTCTGGAGTTGGAATAGTAATTTTTACCCCTACGCTATCCAATGCTTTCCCTACTGTTGCACACTATGGAGTGGGAATAGTCATTTCTACCTCTACGCTATCCAACGCTTTCCCTACTGTTGCACTCTCTGGAGTGGGAATATTAACTTTTTATCCCTACGCTATCCAGCACTTTCCCTACTGTTGCACTCTCTGGAGTTGGCCTAGTAATTTTTACCCCTACGCTATCCAACGCTTTCCCTACTGTTGCACTCTCTGGAGTGGGAATAGTAATTTTGACCCCAACGCTATCCAACGCTTTCCCTACTGTTGCACTCTCTGGAGTGGGAATAGTCATTTTTACCTCTACGCTATCCAACGCTTTCCCTACTGTTGCACTCTGTGGAATGGGAATAGTCATTTTTACCCCTACGCTATCCAGTGCTTTCTGTACTGTTGCACTCTTTGGAGTTGGAATAGTAATTTTTACACCTACGCTATCCAACGCTTTCCCTACTGTTGCACTCTCTGGAGTGGGAATAGTAATTTTTACCTCTACGCAATCCAACGCTTTCCCTACTGTTGCACTCTCTGGAGTGGGAATAGTAATTTTTACCTCTACGCTATCCAGCGCTTTCCCCACTGTTGCACTCTCTGGAGATGGAATAGTAATTTTTACCACTACGCTATCCAACGCTTTCCCTACTGTTGCACTCTCTGGAGTTTTAAAAGTAATTTTTACCCCTACGCTATCCAACGCTTTCCCTACTGTTGCACTCTCTGGAGTGGGAATAGTAATTTCTACCCCTACGCTATCCAACGCTTTCTCTACCTTTGCACTCTGTGGAGTGGGAATAGTAATTGTTACCCCTATGCTATCCAACGCTTTCCCTACTGTTGCACTCTATGGAGTGGGAATATTAATTTTTACCCCTACGCTATCCAACGCTTTCCCTACTGTTGCACTCTCTGGAGTGGGAATAGTAATTTTTACCTCTACGCTATCCAACGCTTTCCCTACTGTTGCACTCTCTGGAGTGGGAACACTAACTTTTTATCCCTACGCTATCCAGCGCTTTCCCTACTGTTGCACTCTCTGGAGTTGGACTAGTAATTTTTACCCCTACGCTATCCAACGCTTTCCCTACTGTTACACTCTCTGGAGTTGGAATAGTAATTTTTACCCCTACACTATCTAACGCTTTCCCTACTGTTGCACTCTCTGGAGTGGGAATAGTAATTTTTACCCCTACGCTATCCAATGCTTTCCCTACCGTTGCACTCTCTGGAGTGGGAATAGTAATTTATACCTCTACGCTATCCAAAGCTTTCCCTACTGTTGCACTCTGTGGAGTGGGAAAAGTAATTTTTACCCCTACGCTATCCAGCGCTTTCTGTACTGTTGCACTCTTTAGAGTTGGAATAGTATTTTTTACACCTACTCTATCCAACGCTTTTCCTACTGTTGCATTCCCTGGAGTGGGAATAGTAATTTTTACCTCTACGCTATCCAACGCTTTCCCTACTGTTGCACTCTCTGGAGTGGGAATAGTAATTTTTACCCCTACGCTATCCAGCGCTTTCCCCACTGTTGCACTCTCTGGAGATGGAATAGTAATTTTAACCCCTACGCTATCCAACGCTTTCTCTACTGTTGCACTCTCTGGAGTGGGAAAAGTACATTTTACTCCTACGCTATCCAATGCTTTCCCTACTGTTGCACTCTCTGGAGTGGGAATAGTTATTTTTACCTCTACGCTATACAACGCTTTCCCTACTGTTGCACTCTCTGGAGTGGGAATAGTAATTTTTACCCCTACGCTATCCAGCGCTTTCTCTACTGTTGCACTCTCTGGAGTTGGAATTGTAATTTTTACCCCTACGCTATCCACACTTTCCCTACTATTGCACTCTCTGGAGTTGGAATAGTAATTTTTACCCCTACGCTATCTAACGCTTTCCCCACTGTTGCACTCTCTGGAGTGGGAATAGTAATTTTGACACCTACGCTATCCAACGCTTTCTCTACTTTTGCACTCTCTGGAGTGGGAATAGTAATTTTTACCTCTACGCTATCCAACGCTTTCCCTACTGTTGCACTCTGTGGAGTGGGAATAGTAATTTTTGCCCCTACGCTATCCAACGCTTTCTGTACTGTTGCCCTCTTTGGAGTTGGAATAGTAATTTTTACCCCTACGCTATCCAACGCTTTCCCTACTGTTGCACTCTCTGTAGTGGGAATAGTAATTTTTACCTCTACGCTATCCAAAGCTTTCCCTACTGTTGCACTCTGTGGAGTGGGAAAAGTAATTTTTACCCCTACGCTATGCAGCGCTTTCTGTACTGTTGCACTCTTTGGAGTTGGAATAGTATTTTTTACACCTACTCTATCCAACGCTTTTCCTACTGTTGCACTCCCTGGAGTGGGAATAGTAATTTTTACCTCTACGCTATCCAACGCTTTCAGTGAAACAAAACAGCTGTTGGAATCGGACTTCGGGGGGCCATAACAGGCCCCCCTTCACTCGGAGTACAAGGGTTCCCTCAATCCAAGCATGCACAGTGTGGCAGGCAACATGGGGTGCTCGCCAATGGGTATATGCTTTTCCCCACCCCTTTCTAGCTATGAGAGCCTGTGTACGCTTCAGTACATGGACTCCCATGGAGTTCAATGGGAGTCTGAGTGAACCGAGTCCATCAGCATACAGCTGCATTGTACTCGTTAGGTCGGACTCGCACAGCGCGATTCGCTTGGAAAGCCCACAGGATCTGAGTTGTACGAAAGGCTTTCCTAACGAGATCGTAATCGGACCCTGATTTGGAGAACCTAGAAACCAAGCTTACTTCCAACATAAATTTGGACACAAACTCAGTTCAAAAACTGTATGGATGGCTCCATCAATCCGTTGACATTTTAATCCCACAGAAATTATCTAAATATGACAGAAGAAAGGAGTCTTGTTGGATGAATGCAGACTTAAAATGGTCAAAACAAAAAAATGCTAAGCTTCAGCGGATCTGGCTCAAAGCAAACATCTTGCAAGATGAAGCATGCCTACAAGAATATAACGGAATGTAAACTTGGAAAAAAAAAGCAAAAACAAAAAAAAAATACTGCCTGAGCCGAATCTACAGCACAAGATGCCCCAATAAAGAATGTTAGAAAATATTCACTCATTATCACTATGCAAAAAGCACAGAATTAACCCATCCCATTTCTCAAAGACTTTTGTCACATGACTTATGGAATGTGTGAATGTAAAAAGACATGAGAAAATGTCCAGGAAAGTAATGATAGGTCAATACACAAGTAAAGTAGACATGTTGGGTTTTTACTTAACCCTCAAAAAACACCACAGCACTAAATAATTTCGAACCAACCCCTCTGGGGTGCGTTTACACAGCTTTTGCACTCCTTCAAAGAATTATCTCTTACTAAATGTATGGCCATCACAAATGTTTAGAACCATTATCCTAGCAACTTCAGCAACCATCCCAATCAGGACTCTAAGCGACAACTCCTTAATTACAAGAGTTTTTCCAGAAGGCTTAGAAAAGGCATACAAATGCTCATTATTAATGAAAACAGACCTGGACCCTCAACACCTCTGCAATTACAGACTTATAGCAAATGGACCATTCTTTGACAAAGTTATAGGAGAGCAGCAATTGTCCAGATATCACAATTTATTGAACAAAACTCTAATCTCCATCTGGGACACCTTTAAAAACAGAGTTGACGGAATGGAGTTGCTGCCGTTCTTCTCCTGGACCTTTCAGCTAGCTTCTACACCATCAATTGTGACATATGAATCCTAAGACTCAAGAAAGCAGGCCTAGAGTGTATCGCTGCCGCTTGGATCTAGTCTTTAATATCTAATACAACAAATGTTCTCCTCTCTTATCCAAACCTTACAGCATAAAAACAGGAATCCCTCATCGCTCTATCATCTTCTTCAAGTCTACATGAAATCCAGAACTGATCAATGTTTTTGGGTTGACCTGCTATACCTACGCAGATGAAATGCAGACACTTCTTAAATTAGAAAGTCCAAAAACCTGATAAACTCCAAAATATTGAGCTGATAACTAGGTGTAATTACAATTGACACTGGAAACCTACCTGTAAGTCCTTAATACTAATTTCTCTCCCAATGGCAGTATCACAACTTCCTACTTGGTGCATCTTTAAAGGGATGTGCATCTGAACAAGTATGTATTCAGGTAATTCAGATGCTCGCCTTGCCTGAGAAAAGTCCCCGTTTACTAAGGAACACAAATGTTGGTCGCCACTTTGGTGTTCCATGCCTGAGTTTATACCTGTCCATCTTACAAAACACAGTATTATTCAAATGGGTTAAGGGTAGGTATTAATTCATAAAGATATTATGAATCAATAATACATCATATGGTGTTTAGATGTAAGAGAGATCATGATCACCTTCCTATGGTTAGTTAATAATTAATGCACTAGGTAAGTAAAACAAGAATTGCAGTGAGAACTTTCTAGTGTATAGTGTACTCTATTTCCAAATAATGAATGGTTGTGGTTGGTTTCAAAAAATACTAGTTGAATACAACACAGATAGTGCAACAACTCTAAATGCATGCATGTTTTCTGTGCTTTTATTGAACAGCTCTGGGATTATAAAACGGTCTTAGAAACCCTTAAACCAGTAAACGGATTCATCAGGTAAAGTCTTTACTTCTTCTGAATTCTAGTGCTACCTCACACTTCCACTCTTAGGATCAAAGTCTATAACTACATTTTGGAGTAAAGTATACTCCAGTATTACTACTTTTTGTACTTCAAATGCAATTCACTAACCTACGGCTAATATCTCGGCCTCCCCTATCTTTACAGTGCAGTGATGTCCACCCTAGAGGCTGAGATCTCCAAACACATTGGTATAAGATTTTGAAGTATATGTAGGAGCGTCAGGGGAAGTGATGGGATAATGGGATAGCAATACTCCAACATGGGTGGGGTTAAGAGGAAATTAAGGAGGGGTTCATGTAGGGACATGCTAAAAACATATACACACAAGAGTGAGTACATTGCAATTCACCAAACACTTCTAAATTTGCAACAGCTGTAATAGGGTCAAAACGAGCTTAAATGTACTCCAGCCCAATAGGTCAAGAATCACACATGGCCAACACATTTGCATAGAAATCAGTAGAGGTATGGAATGAAACTAACATTTTTTAATAATTTTAAATGTAAGATATTTAATCAGGAAAAGTAAACTTATAACTTAGTTTTAAAAAATGACACATATTTAAATTAATTAAATACTTAAATTTTCACCAAACTTAACACAAATTAAACAAAAATAAAAATGGTATTTGTAAATTATTGGTTTGAAACTAGAACGTATACATAA
The DNA here is from genome assembly GCF_964263255.1 of Lissotriton vulgaris. Classification (NCBI taxonomy): domain Eukaryota; kingdom Metazoa; phylum Chordata; class Amphibia; order Caudata; family Salamandridae; genus Lissotriton; species Lissotriton vulgaris. The sequence continues at coordinate 1,063,960,752 of NC_141699.1, forward strand.
CATTGTTTTAAATATTTTAATTCACATTTAATTAGAGGAGTTAATGTATTTTAACTCTTCGTACTATTAGTGCTACTTGAATATTATTTATTTTATTTATTTTTGTACCTTAATCACATTCTCTCCCAAATTGGATGGCTTGGTTGTCTCACAATCCTGCTCCTGATCCAAAGCCTTTCCAGCATATTCTTGTGTCTGCCCTGCCCCTGTGAAGTTTAGTCTTACCATGGCCAATTGGTTGACCTGTATCCTTCCAGAGCAGGTATCAGGGAGCTATTTTTCATTTTTAGTTTTTCTAGTGTTTGACTTTTAACAATTAAGAACCTCCCCCTCCTCTTTTGACCTTTATATGCTTTACTCACTCGGCCGCCATCATACCTTACCTATTTCTATATGCCTCTCCTGCTCTCCCTCCCCTGTTGCTCATCTACCACTTGTATGCTTTCTGCTCATCCCTACATCCTCTCTCTCTCTCTGTCATCTCCTCCTTCTGCTTCCCTGCCTATCTGGTCATCACTTCCTTGCTGTAATCATCACCAATCATCACTGCCTGGGAAAATTTAAACAGATGCACTTTAGTTTAATGTGACTATTGCTGCTTTCATGGTCTATGCTGGCTGGGCAAGGTAGGCACGTTGAAATTGGTTTCAGTTGCTGTGTTCACTGCCTGGGAAAGATTGCATGCTGAGTAAGAACAGAGCTGGGCAGCTGAATCCTGAACAAACATTTCTGGGTGATACTAGTACTGAACAAACATTTGAAAGGCATCTCCACAGTGAATAATCTATAATTGAATTAATGTGCCAAACCTGGATTATTGTGTGCAAACACTTTCTCAAATGAAGGTGTAAGGAACAACAGCAGAGACAGCGGTGGACACCCTGAAAGGTAGTTGCAAGATTGAAAAACAGGTAAAAGGGCGAAAGCTTCAAAAAAGGGGAGAAAGGAGGGGGGCATGGCCAAGATGGTGGGTGAGCGGACGTGCTTCTCGGAGCTCCCGCCGCCGGCCGCTATTATAGCGACTTACACAGCATCTCCTCGCCCGCGTTTGGAATCAGTCTGGGTGCGTTTGTTGCCCTGAAGTGCCTGGTGTCGGTGGGGTCTCGGGCGGACTGCAGCGGGAGCCGAGAGACGCCGAGATCGACCCAGCCCGGCGCGGCCTAGTGTGGCCTAGAGAAGCCCGGCAAAAGAGAGGCAAGACCGAGGCGAGCGGCAGAGTGCACCTGATCCTGGCGCGTCCCGGCCGGGTCGCGGCTACGTGAGGGTCGGTGCTCTGGTGGAGGGTCCGGCCCGCGTGGCTTCGTGCGAGGCTCCCGGGGTCTACCTATCCGGGGGCTGCTGCGGACCTGCCGCCGCCGACTCCGAGGAAGGTGAAGGCGGCTTGGGGAGACAGGAGAGTGGCAGCACGAACAGGGGATCGCTCGCCCGGCGCCCGGACTCGGAGCCCAGTCGAAGGTGGGCAGAGGTGAGGAGCAGAGGGTTACCCACAGAGCTCTACACGGTCACGCACCCCACAGAGCCAGTGCAGTGCGGCGGCACGACATTGCCCCACTTTGTGGGGAAGCAGGCAGGTGGACAACGCAGGGTGCACGACGGGGGACGAAGACAGGCCTGCCACGGGCTCAAGGAGACGGCTGGTCGGCCTATGGTGGCCATAGCGCGGCATACTACCGGCCGCCATCTTGAATTGCGGCGTCACTGCAAGGTGTGGAGAGAGATCGGCCCTGTCTTGTCACCGGGAGGGAACGCACTTGCATAACGAAGTGGCGGACTTGCACTGCGCCCCAGCGGTGGTTCACCCTTAAAGCCCCGGGAGCCGGAGGAGGGTCTGGCGGCTGGAGCTACGCCCAGGCACCGGAGGTAAGGGGTTGTATAGCGGGGCGAAGGCCAGGTGAGGTGACTGGAGCCAAATTCAGCGACCCCCGGAAAAGAGGGGAGCAACACCGGTGGGCTCCTCGGAGGGGCTTACTGCGCTGACGGTGCTGAGGCCCCACAAGTATTCAGGGACTAACGCCGCCTTGCCGTGCCGGACCGCCCATTGCCTGCTGCGGGGCCAGGGGGATATGTCCACGGCAAGAGTGCCCAAGGACAGATCCATAAAAGAGCTGTTCACCCCTACACGTCTGGACAAAAGACAGGAACCAGCAAAATGGCGGCCAATACCCCCAATACCGGGACACCGGGCGCGGAGGAGCCAATTACTAAGACTGTTTTGGAGTCTCTTTTCAGTGGCCTGCGAAAGGACATCCGAGCCCTTAAAACGGAGCTAAAGGAGGAGATTAGAGAGCTTCGTCAGGACACGGATGCTATAGGGGAAAGAGTGGCAGACCTAGAGACTAAAAGTGATAGCCGGGATGTTGAGATTGAAGCTCTGCAACAGGAGATCATACGCATACAAGATCAGCAAGTGGACTTGCAATCCCATGTTGAAGATTTGGGAAACCGCTCTCGGCGGCATAACATTAGGATCCGAGGGGTGAAACATTCGCCCGACACAGAGGACCTTTTCCACTTCACACAGGGCCTATTCAACCATATCCTGGGCAGGCCAGCAGACTCGGCCTTGCGCATTGATGGAGCTCACCGGACAGGACCACCCAAGGCCCGCTCGGCATTGCCGGCAGACATACTGGTCTGCATCCAGGACTTCCGCACCAAGGAGGAGATCCTAAGCAAAGCCCGACAGATGGGAACCATTTCCTTTGGCGGTCACTCTCCGGCCCTGTACCAGGACTTGGTGGCCATCACATTGGAAAAGCGTAGGTCCTTCAAACCGGTCACCACTGAGCTGAGACGACGCAACATCCCGTACAGCTGGGGCCATCCATTCCGCCTGGTGTTCAAGTGGGACTACAAGGTGTACCAGTTAAGGTCGCTCAGGGACGCGTGCCATCTCCTGGGCATCGAGGAGCCAAAAGAGGAGGAAGGTGCACACGTCGGGGTGGTCTCGGGGACCGAGGCCACTGGTCAGTGGCGGCAGCAACGGAGGAAACGTAGGCCGAGACGCCCCCCCGGGAGAGATCAAGGAGGGTCAGCGATCAGCGGTGGAGACTGCGGCGATGGAATTGGCAGCAACAGACAACGGATGAAACCTGAACTCGATGCCCTGAGGAGTCCCTAGAAGCGGACGAGGAGAGAGGACAATGGTCGGCGGAGGGGGGAGGGGGGATACAATGGATCCGGACACATTTCCCCAATTTGTTCTTCACGCTGAACTGTCAAGTGTGGACAATGGACATGTTCATTTCCTATTTTCTAAAGTTAGGGGGGTCTTCGGGCTGGTTTGCAGGGGATGGGGTTGGGTGGGTGAAGGGTGTTGTTGTGGGATCTTGGTCCATGGTCAAAGAGAGGAGTGGAGCAGTCGATATCTCGAAGGGTTGGTTACTGGAGAAGAGAGGACGCTCTGGGATCCCCGGGTGGGACAGCTCGGGCCCGATTTCATGGCAACTTGGTGGTCTCACTCCCATAGATGGTGCTGAGTGATGTAGTTATTGTCACTTTGAACGTGAGGGGGCTGAACAACCCAGTAAAAAGCAAAGCGGTTCTTCTACTCCTAGAGCAGTCCCAGGCAGACATCTGCCTCTTACAGGAAACACACCTATTAGCCAAGGACTGTCACCGTCTTCAGTCTAGTAAGTTCCCCCTTCAATTCTTTTCCTCATGCTCGGATAAAAAGGTGGGAGTGGCAATTCTGGTGGCGCGCAAGTTCAAGGGCAAGGTACTGGGTAAAATTGCTGGAATCAAGGGTCGATTGTTGGTCTACAGGTTTGCAATAGGGGATTTGAACTACACGATTTGCTCGATCTATGGGCCTAACGAGGGTCAAGAAAAGTTCTTGCATAAAGCGCTCACTGACGCTACTGATACGATAGACCGCCACCTCTTGCTGGGAGGGGACCTGAACTTAGTCTTTGACAATTTGCTAGATAGGTCCTGTCAGCGCACTAGCCAGGTGGGAGCGCTATCAACAGCGGGCCTGGTCCGACTGCGGGAACTGGGGTTAGTAGATTCATGGCGCGAGCTCCACCCCGGGGAGAAAGACTACACATACTTTTCAGCTGCACATAAAACATATGCACGCCTGGATTACCTGCTTGTCTCTACAGCTACGCAGTCACTTACCACCAGTGTCGAAATTGGTACAGCTTCCCTCTCCGGCCACGCGCCGGTCACTTTCACTCTATCGGGGCCGGTGGCACCGTGCTCCAATAGGGTATGGCGGCTACGGGAATCATTGCTACATAAGAAAGAGGCGGTCACCAGAATTCAGGGGGCGATAAAGGACTACCTGTCCCACAACAGTAATGGCGATACCACACTAGCTACACAGTGGGCGGTGCTAAAAGCGGTCTTAAGGGGAGAAAATATTTCGGTCTCTGCAGCGGAGAATGCAGAGCGTCAAGTCAAGAGGGATGAGCTCACCCAGAAGACTAGGGAATTAGAGCAGATTCATAGGAGGACTGGGGCCCCAAGAATGTGGCGTCAATTGAAAGCTGCTCGTCAGCAATTGGCGGTACTAGATCTGGACAGGGCAGAATATGCAGCTTTAAGACTCAAACAAGCATATTACACTGGGGGGACTGATGCGGGCATCTCCTGGCGCACAAGTTGCGCGCAATCACTCAGAAACTGGAGGTTCAGGAACTGAGGGGGAAGGATGGTCTACCTGTCACTGGGGATCGGGCAATAGCTGGGGCCTTCAGTGACTTTTACGCCGAACTATATGGGGCCGCCCCACCTGACCCGGAGGCGGAAATAGATTTTTTGGAGTCGATCCCACTGCCGGTTCTGACACAAGACCAAACTGACTGTCTAGAGAAAGACATCCGCCCAGAAGAGGTTATTTCGACTATTTCCCGACTTAAACTGGGCAAAGCACCTGGCCTGGATGGATTTCCAGCGAGCTTCTATAAAACCTTCTGTGCTCAGCTGGCCCCGCTGCTTTCCAGACTCTTTACCTCGTTCGCGGAGGAGGGGGCGATCCCCGGGGACCTACTCGAGGCCTCCATCGTGGTCATACCCAAGCCGGGCAAAGATCACACAGACTGTGGTGGATATAGGCCCATCTCCCTCTTAAACGTAGATCTCAAACTCTATACTTGGATCCTCGCCTCCAGACTGGGTCCATACATGGGAGGATTGATTGATCCAGACCAGTCTGGATTCATTCCGGAGCGACAGACCTCCGATAACACCAAAAGGGCCCTCCATCTCCTAGAGAAAGTTTCCCGCACACAGGGTGAATACATGATGCTAGCTATCGATGCCGAAAAGGCATTTGATAGAGTGCACTGGCCCTACTTGGAGAGAGTGTTAGTAAAGGCAGGCATGGGACCCACATTCAGAACCAGAGTAATGAACTGCTATAAATTTCCTTCTACTACGGTCCGGGTTATTGGTTATTCGTCGCCGCGGTTCAAGATCGAAAGGGGCACCAGGCAGGGATGCCCATTATCTCCTCTACTATTTGCCCTCTATATGGAGCTGTTGGCGCAGTTAATCCGAATGGACCCGGAGGTCAAGGGGATCAAGTTTGGAGGTGATGTTCACACCAAAAGCCCATACGCCGATGACGTCCTTTTATCCCTTGCCGAACCCCGGAGCTCTCGCCCTGCCTGCCTCGACGATCTTACCAGGTTCGGCCATGTATCGGGCTTTAAAGTTAATATGACAAAGTCGGTGACCTTGGACTTGTCCCTAGAACCGAGCACACGCGCCGAATTGCAGGACACGTTTCCTCTGCAGTGGGCGTCGGAGGCAGTCCCGTACCTCGGAATACAACTTACCCCTTCTCTACAGACTACAGTCGATATTAATTACTCCCAACTGAGACAGAAAATCAGACACAAGCTGGGACAGTAGAAATACTACCAGCTGTCATGGCTCGGCAGGGTGGCGGCGGTCAAGATGACGATTCTCCCTCAGATACTCTACATCTTTCGCACTATACCCCTTACTCCGCCCAAAGACTGGATTACACTGATGCAGTCAGAGCTTTCACAATTTATATGGAACGGGAGGAAGCCTCGCCTGAAATCGCAGATAGCGTTGCTTGCACCGGAGCACGGAGCAATTGGGATCCCGAACCTAGCTACGTACTTCCAAGCGACACAATTACGCTTTATGGCAGAATGGGTCCGATGGGAATCTGGGAAACATTGGTTGTTCCAAGACTAGGCAATCGCTGGAAGGACACTGCAAGAGATTCCCTTTATGCGCCGGGAACACAGGCCTCCCAATCTCTACGTGTCTTTTATCACGCGAGTCCCGCTAGAGATCTGGGATCAGGTAGGGGTTCCGCTTGGCCTTACCACCATACCGTTGCCGCTCAATCCCATCCTTGACAACCCCGATTTCCAACCGGGGATGGACGGGAACGCTTTCGAGCGCTGGAAACCAGCTGGCTGTCGCTCTCTTTGCCATATGTATGGGCCAGAGGGAGCGGTCCCCTTCCCACTGTTCCGTCAGGAGTTCGGCCTCCCGGAATCCGAGAGACTCCAATACTTCCAGGTCAGACACTGGGCTCTTAACACCATGATCAGAACGGTGGCGGACAGGCGCCTGACGGATTTTGAACGCTGGCTGATCACTTGCACAACTGACAAGCAGCTAATCTCAGATCTCTATAAAATGCTCATGCACAAACACATATATACCTATAGCGTGAGCAGGGTTCGCTGGGAGCGGGAGCTGGGGAGATCCTTCACACATAAGGAATGGGAGGGAATATACTATAGAGCGCGACACTCAGCTTACCATATGGGGTTTACGGACACTCTTTCGAAGATGGCGACCTATTGGTACTATACCCCGGAGCGCCTGTATGAAATTGACAGTAGCAAGGATCCCCTATGTTGGCGGGGTTGTGGACAAATGGGCACATTAACACACATACTTTGGGAGTGCAGATCTCTACAGGAATATTGTCACCAGGTCTTAAACGAAGTGGACGCCCATTTTGACACGGAAATTCCACGCTTCCCTTAGTATGTCATTCTATGGCTGCCCAATGCATTGACCTATCCATTAAGATCGCGGAGGGGACGCTTGATAGCCATTGCACTGGGGTCAGCGATACAGAACATCCTGGCGCACTGGCGATCTGCGCAAATTCCTACGCATCAAGGTTGGCTCCACCGCCTGTGGATGGTCCTGGGCATGGAAAGACTCTCCCTGTACAAAGCAGGAGAATGGGCCAGGTATGCTGAGCTATGAAAGCCATTCCTAGCCCTCCTGTCATCTGAGTTTGTGGAGGTGACCTGCCCGAGGTATCTTAGATTGCTGAGGCTGACAGATACTGATTTAGAGAGGAAAGAATACAGGCCCGCCCGTTAGGTTGGTGGGGTCCGCCGGGATATGAGGAAGAGGGAGACCATGGACCATACAGGGAGGGAATAGGGAGGAGGGGGGGAGTTGGAGAGAAGGGGTTGGGGGGAAGGGGGCAGGTGGTTTGCTAGGCATTGGGTGGGGTTGGGACTGTTGGAAGGGGGTGGGTTTTCTGTTCACTGAGTGTGTCAGAATACAGAGGTACGTTGCACCTCTAGCGGACTAAGAAACACACTGGCGATGGGAAAGAGCGGGTCAACAGATGGGATGACGGCGGGTCGCATGACACTGTTTCGAATTTTAGGCCCACTTCCATGCCGAAGCCAGTAGCGAAGGTTGGTCATGATCTAGCGTTGCTATGTTTTAAACGCGGCCGGCCCAAGCTGGGTTGTAAGCGGCTTGCTGTGAATAAACGTGAACTTGTAAGTACTGAACCGTATTGAACGCCCTCTCCCTACACTGTGTTGCCTGTCAATCGTCAGACTGCTTGGCGACCTCTTTCAGCTGTACTGTACCCATATTGTGTTGACATGCTCAATAAAAGATATTTTATACTAAAAAAGGAGAGAAAGGAAAGTGGGAAAGAAAGATAGAAAAGTGAAAAGGAGTTTGTGAGGGGAGAGTTAAGAAAAAGCGTACACAGGCCAGAGCACGAAAGACTAGATAATAGGAAAGGTGCATGGTGAAATGGGAAGGAGGAAAAGTACGAAGTACAGGAGACGGATAAAGGGTGTATGCCTCTGTGTATATATATATATATATATATATATACTCAGAGCATGCAATTTTGACCCCATTACCGGATGTCGACAAGAACAGTGCATTCTGGAACATGGAGGCGCCATTGGTGCAAGGCGCGCCAGAACTAAAACAGGTGTTGGAACATACTCACCTGGGGGGCAGCAGCGCATTAGTTAAGAGAGAGGGCGGGATATTTAAATCAAGCTGTAACGACCTGCTCTCACACAGACATGCAAGCGGCGCTGACGAGGCGGGATGCCGAAATGCATACGCCGCAAGAACGTTGTGCCTGTTATCCTCTGCAAGAGCGGTTAAATAAAGTCTCCATATCTAATCCTCAAGTGGGTCTTGCTTCTTTCGTTTGGAGAAGGTGTTGGACTTGTTAATGCGCGAGTGGCCAGTATCGCGCTGGAGACCCCCACACCACAAGCAGATCCGGTTTACATTGGTCACCGCCTTGAGTGGATTTCTCGCTTTCCAGGTTACTGGGATTACCAGGGTCCACCTCCAAATGTCGGGAGTGACAGAGGTGATACAGCGGATTTAAATGCTAGATGGGCTAAGCAATTCCTTGCTGGGCCCCCGCGGACATATCTCCTGGCATTGTTGGAGGCAGGTGTGAAGTTGGGGATGTGGGAGACATGGCCGCTGGCCGGAGGAAGAACTCGGAGCATGCAATTTTGACCCCATTACCGGATGACGACACGAACAGTGCATTCTGGAACTTGGAGGCGCCATTGGTGCAAGGCGCGCCAGAACTAAGACAGGTGTTGGAACATACTCACCTGGGGGGCAGCACCTCATTAGTTAAGAGAGAGGGCGGGATATTTAAATCGAGCTGTGATGCCCTGCTCTCACACAGACACGCAAGCGGCGCTGACGAGGCGGGATGCCGAAATGCATACGCCGCAAGAACGTTGTGCCTGTTCACCTCTGCAAGAGCGGTTAAATAAAGTCTCCATATCTAATCCTCAAGTGGGTCTCGCTTCTTTTGTTTGGAGAAGGTGTTGGACATGTATATATGTATATATATATATACATATATATTTCATCACATGTCATTTCTTTCGCTTCAGTTGTGATTGCTGTCCAGTCACAGTGAAGTACCCGTATGACCACGGTTAACTAATCACCTCACTCCGTGGGTCACGCAACATTTAACAATTACCTTCAATAAAGATTTGGTAAGATGTTTCCAAAAAAGAGAGGAAAGTAAAGATTTGAATGTAATACTTTCTGAGATTAAAAACGTATTCTTCTATACTTCATTGTAGTCAGGATAGAGGATAAGGAGGTGTGCAAAAGTGCAACTGAGCGTTTGAACAATATGGTATATGTGAATTTAAAAAGACATGAGAAAATGTCCAGGAAAGTAATGATAGGTCCGGGAAATACATTAGAAATTAAAGATTAAAGATCGAAAACTCTTCTGTCGTTCCTGAGTTTTTGTCTATTCAAGTTTGTTTATACATATCAGAGGGCAATATCCTTCTATCTACTTATTAAATATAACTTTCAATAAATAACAAATAGACCAAATTCAATCAGATATATCAAAAGTAACTTAATAATTAATTATGTAAAGTGCTATTATATTCATAAAGAGTACTATGATGTTTAAAGTGCTATTGTTCTGATAAACAATACCTTGATTTTAAAGTGTAATTGTGCTGTAAACAGATATTTGGACTATATTTTAATACTTAAAACTGATCCCATCGATAGTTTTAGGTGAAAAAAACTCATATTTAAATTAAGTCCTGCATGTTCTTGTAGTGCTTAGAAACATAGCAGCTCTTTTTTTGTAAAAGGACCACTGCCTGCCCTTAAAAAATGAAAACGTTTCATTTAATTTTTTTTAAAGGAAAATCTGCTGCATTTTAAAAAAAAAAGCTCCTTAACTAAAAAGCAGTCCCATGCATGGTGGTCTGCTAAGCCCAGTAGCCCACCATCCCTGGGAGGGCTGGAATTCCCAATGGATTCACAAATTGCGAGAGGCTCATTAATATTAATGAGCTTCACAGTTTGCGACCCCATCGGGGTCGCAAAACAGTGTAATAACACTGTTGTACATTTCGCTTAGCGCCTCGCAATTTGCGACCTGCAATGAGCCGCATATTGTGAGGCGTTAAATGAAAGGGTCATACATCTGGCCCTTAAACTTTATGAATGTTTTAGCTGGTAAGGAGGGTAAGCAGATGACCGGCACAGGTCTGATTGTTCCGGTAGCAGGAGAGGGTAGAATAGAGTGGGGGGGGCTTGAGGGATGGGTTGTGCAGGTTCGGCAAAGGGCATCAACGGTGGGAGTGAGGCGGAAGATATCACAAAATTAGAGGAAAAGGATAAGATTTGTGTCAAAATTCAGCAGAATTGTCGGTTTCAGTCCACTAGCAGTTCTATGATAGATAGTGCTGAAATATGTAGTGTGCTGAAAACGATTTTTTTTTTAAATGGCACAAGTAGCTCAAATTTGCATAGCTACAAATAATATCTGGGGCCTTAACGATCGACTGAAAAGAAGGAGTATAGCAGAAAGTTTGAAACATTCATGCAGACATAGTCTGTGTTCAAGAAACACACATAGAGGGGGCTAGGAAAGACCTTCTGCAGACTTTGGGTTATACTTTTTTGGGACAAACTACACAGGGCACTAATACATGGGGTGGCAAATTTGGCCAGTAGGAAGGACTGTAGCTTGAATCACACAGACTCTCTGATAAGTTTGAGGGGTGGGTTTGATTTGATTGAAACTTTTCTAGAGCGCATGAATACCCAATGGCATCTTAGCACTAAAGATACCTAGGACCAAATAACCAAAGGACTTACGGTGTTAAGATGTGAAAGAAAATAGGCAAGATTTTAGCTGTTTACGAAAGCTAAGAAGGTTCGACTGACTTTTTAGACGTACTGGAATACTAGCATACTGTTCCAAAGCTGGCAGGTGGAATACAACCAGCTGTAACCACTCCAAGAGGCTTTCTTTATCCTGGGGACAGAGAATGAGTATATGGCATCAAATCATTCTTTTTGGTTGATGTCACCTAAATTTCCTTGTATGGTAGCCACGTCCTGCACCGTACAAGGCTTTATGTGCCAAGCAAAGAACCTTAAATATAACCCTTTTTGACAGGAAACCAATGAAGCTCCATCAGGACATTATGCACCGACTTGTTTTTAGGACATTGTTTGAGGAAGTAGAAGGCTGCATTCTGGAGCATCTGGAGCTGTTTGAGTGCTAATTGTTTGATACCCAAATAAAGTGCCTTACAATAAACGATCTTGGATAGGACTAGGGCAGTAACCACTGATTGTTTTTAAGATGGGAAGGAATAAAAGGCAACACCTTCTTCGGAGATCTCAGCATCAAAAAACAGGAAGATATCAATTTGTTGATCTGTTCCCTGAAGGAGACTTCAGCACCAAAGACTATTCTAAGATTTCTTACCTTGGGAACTGGCTTGGGGGGAGAGCCAAGGGCCTGCGGTCACCATGAATAATTCCAGACGCTGATCTCCTACCCATAAATAAGGACCTCTCTTTTGTCTGAATTTAACTTCAGACAGGACATTTCCATCCACTTAACAATGGCGCACCAGTTAAATTTGTCAGCAAGCTCCTCCATGTTGCCCGTGACTGATACCACAATCTAGGGCAGTCTGCAAAGGCTCCTGTGGCAAACCCAAAAAAGTGAATCAGCTTAGTAAAAGGTGCCATATAAATGAAAAAAGCGTAGGACTAAGCGATGACCCCTAAGGAACCCAAAGAGGAGGAAGAAGTGCAACTCCCCAATTGCCACAGAACGCTCCTTATCCCTCAAAAAAGATGAGAGGAGATAAGCCGCTGAAAAGGTCACTCCAATTTATGTCGGGCACTCTAATAGAACAACTCAGCTATCCTACTTGTAAGCTGCAGAGAGATCTAGAAGGACCACTGCAGCTCTCATAAAAGCTGTCTCAGTGCTACAGCCTGATCTAAGGGCATAGTACTCATTGTCCAGGAAATGTTTCCCTTCCAGATAACCTGATAGGTTTGTATTAAGATCTTTTTTCAAGTACCTTAGCTGTGTAAGATAGCCATGAAATTGGACCGAACGTTTCGTCCTCCTTGGGATCCAGCAGAAGTTTTTTAATCAGAACAAGAATTGAAGCCTTTTTCCAGTGTGATGGTTGTATTCAACAGAGTCGTAAGGACTGAGGCAAGACTGTCTGCTAAGCACTACCTTAGGCGGACAAGGATCCAAAAGGGGCTCCTTACTTAATATGGCCGATTAACTCAATCACCTGATCAGTAGCCAGGAGTGGAAAATCGTGCCGCACAGGCTTGCTTGAGCAGATAAACGGGTATTCTCTGCTAGCGTAGGATAGGGAGTGGGTAGAAATATAATTTCCTGTTTACTACCTCAACTTTGTTTTTAAAGAATTCACTCAGTTTATCCCAAAATGCCTGACTGGGGGGTTAAACTAGAAGCAGGATTGGGACTCGAAAGAGCCCGGACTACTTTAAAGAGTTCCTTCAAGGAATTGGAGCCAGTTTGATTTTTTCCATGTAAAATTTTGTTTTTTTATCCAAGATAAGTTTTTTGTATTCACAGATTACTTCTCTATTTCTCCCTCTACTTATGTCGTTATAATCCCTTCTTCAGGCTTTCTCAAGTTGATGTTATTTTTCTTTCATGGCTCTGAGTGCTGGAGAAAACCAAGGGGCAGAGGCACTTTCATGTAAGATTTAACTTTTGTTAGCTGTTCTTGTTTTAGGACTAACCCACTTATCCAGTTTTGATAACTCACTGCTGCTACATTAGGCTATCTAATTGAAACAGGCTTTGATTATTCTAGGCTCTCAGCCAGAAACCCTTTATTTTTCTTATTCCATAGACCGATAAGTTTACTCTTTGCTATTGTTTTTATGTAAAGTATGGGATTCGGAGTATTCATACTAAACTGAACTACCATATGATCCAACTATATTATTGGTAATACATCATCTACGCTCAAGTTATGATCATTTGAGAAAATGCTATCTAAGAATATGGCCTGCTTTATGTGTAGCGGTTTTCACTCCCTGTTCCAACTTAAAACAATTCAGAGTTTCCATTAACGGGAATAAGGGGCTATTTACGAGTTTGGTGATCCATCGGACTGCCGATTGGCGGTCCACCCAAAATATTATGGTTACGGCAGTGGAACCGTCACAGGTCCACCGCTACTGCTGAGGATCATGGATCCAGTGGCAGTGGCGAGGTGGTGAGAGGTCCTAATATGCTGGTGTTGCCGTTGTGGCAACACCAAGCATATTAGGAGTCTCCTCATTGTCACTGTTTTCATGGTGGTAAGGCCGCCGTAAAAACTGTGGCAGGGAGGAAAAAAAGGAGGCCCTACATGGCCCCCTGTTTCCTCAGGGCCATGGTTTGCCTGCAGGGGGCACATGCTGTTCCCCTCATGTGCATTCACCCCCTTTTCTTCCACACCATGGACTTCACAGTTCATGCCATGCTGGAACAGACTTTGGCGTTTTCATTGCATTGCCTTTTTAATGGGCACCGCAGTGGGACCACCAAAGCACTGGCCGTCAGACACGAGGAAACTCGTAATCTGGCAGGCGGTGTCAGTACGGTTTGGCGGTTTGAAAGCGGGGTGCTGGCATGGCAGCCTTCTCCTACATCACCAAAATCGTAATTAGGGTCTGAATCTTTATCACTAGGGTCCTCCAAATGAAAGTTAAGATCCCCTAACATAGTATAATTAGGATAATGAACACTGATGTTAATGTGATTGCACAAAGCATCTAAAAACTCAGCTTTAGGTCCAGGGAGACCATCAATCCAAAGCCCATGAAAAGTGCAGCTATCTGTTAGTTTACACTTAAAGGAAAGAGCTTCACAATCTGAAGTGGCGGAGGGTTCACATATTATTCCCAGCATATCGTAGTACACTAATCCTAAAACACCACCACGTTTGCCCACCCTATCGAGTCTCCTAATGGTGTAGCCGACAGACGGTGCCATGACAACATCTGGTCGGAAGTTTCTTCCAACTAGATTTCGGTTAAGAATACCAAATGGCGTATGAGATTATAAAAACTTGAGAAACTTGTATTTGAGCTTAATGAGTGATTGAGTGTTAATTAAAAAACACCTCAGGGAGTTTCAAGCACTGCTGTGACAGTATCAAATGGTACAAACCTTCCAAACAAGGGGCAAAGTTACATTGATTGCAAAAATAAACATCTAACTTTACTCCGGGGTCTAAAAGATTGCAATCAGTCTGCCTCCTGATGTATTAAGGCAAAGGAGCATCTCCTTTGTATAACAATATGAGGGAAAACAACCAGGGGTCCTGATGCAAGTACCATTCTGGACACTGATGGGCGTAGACAGTCTGCGCGAACGCCCTATCATTGATGTTTAACTAGTCTCCTCCTCGGAAGACTAGACGGCAAATTACCCAGAAATGGAGTCCGCAAGCCAGGAATGCTGAACGCCTGGTGCAAAAACTGCCTCCATGAGTAATGTTAAAAATAATGTTAAAATCAGGTAGAAATAGCCCCAACAGAGTAGTTTCCAAAGTTTACCAATAGGCCCTGTGCGGTTGAGCGATCATTGGCGTTTAAATAGTCTCCTCCTAGGAAGAACAGACTGCAGCGCGCCCAAATATGGCATCCGCTCAAACTACCCGGCATGTCAGGATTGCCCCCAGCAATCGATAAAGTGCCTAGTGCAAAAAAAGCCTCCATGAGTAATGTTAAAATCAGGTAAAATGGCTTCATCAGATTAGCTTCAGCAGGTCGTCCATAGAGGTCACAGTATCACTGGTGTATAAATGGTCACCTCCTAGGAAGACTAGACTGGAACTTGCCTGTAAATGGCGTCTGCTCATTCTAACCAGTGAGTCAGGAATGCACCCAACAATGTAAATGTAATTTGTACTTGTAAAGCGCAATAATACCCCAACTGGGGTGTCCTTGCGCTGTGGAACCCTTCCTGTCTTTTCCCTGTGAAATGTCCACTCCTGGGCACCCCCAAGGTGAAGCCAGGCATCCCAGTGCTGTTGGGGCCGTTGTGGAGATTAAGCAAGCTATTGCCCATAGTTGGACCCATGATTAGAATAGGCACCAAGGTGAGAATTATCCGGTCGGAGGAAATTGACCTCAAGACCCGCTGAAGGCGGAATTGAACCTTGGTCCGGGCCAGAACTCTGCATCAGGGTCTGCCACTCTAACCATTGAGCCACACTTCTCCACATAACAATGGATAAAGAGCCTAGTGCCTGGTTCAAAGAAATGATCTGTGAATACTGTTTAACATTTGTTGAACTATTCCTGAAAAAATCTAAATAGGGGATAAAATGGAAAAATTCAGGAAATGTGGCAACAGGAAAGGTCCCAGGATGCTTGTTTTCCAGTCCAGGGAAGACCTGGCTTTGCAGTTTGGGCTGGACGGTTCCTATGGGGAGCAGGGTCAATGCTGATTTGCATATGGCTGGGTCTGAACTGAGCTGGCGTGGCGAGCAAAGGAATGACGGATTAATCCCAGATCTGTGACTGGAGGTAATTGCTTAACAATGTTCAGCATTCAGCCCATCATCTTTTTGTGTTGCTAAAATTCAGGAAATAATCATTTACAACTAGTACAAATAGAAACGACTGTGCCCTCTTTGCATTTTTCAAATTGGGAGTTTGACATTTCAGACCCTATTCACAAAGACATGCAGAAGTGTGTAAAAGAGTGCTACTAAAGTACTACTCTGCCTACTCGGATCTAACACTTTCTTGCAGTCATCAGAACATAAAAGTGCAGTGTTCAATGAATACATTTCTGACATAATTAAAATATTATTGGATCCGTTCATAAAAACTGATTACACAACAATGTGAACTATATTAAAGCTGGATATAATCAAACTTTAAAATTTAATTGGGAGAGTAAAATCAATATTCCCTGGTGAACCATTAACCATGGAAATGGGACCTGCTGTGTTATCTATTCTTTTCATATGCACATGCAGTATCCAAAACTTTGATGCTTAATAGGCCAGATGAGGTTGATACTATTGGAGCTGGTGAGTGCAGTGGTGAATTTATGTTTTGGGCCTTCCTTATAATTGCCCACATTTGGCCCAAAAACTTCGCAAGTGCGCAGGCAAACAGGTCTTGCATCAGATTTTAAAATGTGTAAGGCCACACCATGGGGCATATTACAAAGGGCCTTATCGCCGCTGTAGCGGGAATTTTTCCCGCTAAAGCGGCGATAATTTTATCGCCCTATTACCTAGCTGTCGCTGACACCAGTTAGCCACAGCTAATAGGCGATAGCGGGCATTTAGAGGCCCACTATGCATGTCAGCGATCATCATCGCTAATGACATGCAAAGTGGGCGTGCCACGATATTAGCGACTGGAAACAGTCGCTAACATCGCTATCCCCTATTACCAACTTTTGGAAATAATCACGCTAAGTGCGATTATCTCCAAAAGCTAACGCCTGCCCTAAACAGTTCTTAGCGATGTTATCCAATGGAAGGTGGATAACATGGCTAAGAGCATTGTCACGGTAATGCATGAATATCGCTAATTTTACAGCGATATTCATGCATTTACCACGATTTTTACTGCTTTTGAGATAAACCTTGATAATATCAAGGTATCTCAGCGGTAAAAATCGTCAGAGCACGGCGATATTATTATACCCGCTAACCAAGCTTAGCAATAATTATCGCTATAGCTTGGTAATATGCCCCCATGTTTGTTAGTTCCCAACTATTTACAAATAGGCGTTAGCCACCTTCTTTGACAGGAATAAGCTTGGCATACAAAAAGGGTGTGGGTGGTTGATTCATTAGCAGCAGACCGCTAGGGCAGCCCTTAAACTGGGCTGTGTTACACAGCCGGGAGCTTGTGAAGGAGTTAAAAGGAAGTGTACCGAACCTAAATTGTATACATAGTTTTCGGTCAGTTAGTGACTGGATTAGGTTGAGGTAACCTTCCAGTGAGCTAGATAAATAAATTCAACAAATTCTGCAGTTAACCTGCCCATCTTATTGTTCCTAATTTCATTCCGGGCTACCTGGTTCCAATACATAGCTTTTCCTTGCTTCTTTGTTGGTGGCCCTGAATGACTGGTAAAACAAACAAGATGATGGACGGAATGTTGTACAATGGCAAAGCATTCACCCCAGTAACAGATCTGGGTTTAATCCATTGTTATTTTGCTCACCAAGCCACCCCAGTTCAGACATGGCCATATGCAAATCAGTCTTGACCCTGTGCCTCATGGGAACAGTCCAGCCCGAACTGCCAAGCCATGTCTTCCCTGGATCGGAATCAAGCATCCTAGGACCGGTTTCTGGCTATCGGCAGTCATCAGCCAGGATAGCTTGACTCCAGTGGCGTAGTGAGCACAGGACCCACGTCTGGGCATACCCTTCCCACATAGGGTGAACAGCAAAACACACAAGATGATGGACGGAATGTTGTACAATGGCAAAACATTCACCCCCAGTCACAGATCTGGGTTTAAGCCATCGTTATTTTCCTCACCAAGCCACCCAGTTCAGACATGGCCATATGAAAATCAGTCTTGACCCTGTGCCTCATGGGAACAGTCCAGCCCGAACTGCTAAGCCATGTCTTCCCTGGATGGGAATCAAGCATCCTAGGACTGGTTTCTGGCTATCAGCCATCTTCAAGCAGGATAGCTTCACTCCAGTGGCGTAGTGAGCAAGGGACCCACGTCTGGGCATACCCTTCCCACATAGGGTGAACAGCAAAACAAACCAGATGATGGATAGAATGTTGCACAATGGCAAAACATTCACCCCCAGTCACAGATCTGGGTTTAATCTATCGTTATTTGGCTCACCAAGCCACCCCAGTTCAGACATGGCCATATGCAAATCAGTCTTGACCCTGTGCCTGAATGACTGGTGCCATCCCTCTGGCCCTTTGATCAGATACTTTCAAGGTGACATGTATTGCTTCTAATCCAGCCTATCTTCTTAAATACATCCAAGGTACAATCTTCATCAATTGCTAAGGTGTTATGAGACAAATCAGGGGTCAATATTAGCATCTGCCAGAAAAGCAGCAGGCGGAGTTTTGCTAAAACTACAATGGATTTGCAGCCCAAATCCAGTTTAAGGGGATGTAATGGTGTGCTCAGGGGGTAGTGACACTAGGCTCCTAAAAAATGTGTTCTCTGATATGGTTAGATCGACCAGTCTGTTGAAGCCCCACAGCTCGGCCCCACATAGGGCACAGGTCACAGCCTTAGATTTATCGATCTCTAGGGTGGATGCGACAGGTTTAGTGAGTGAACAATAATGTTCCTTCTTCAGGGCCCCAACTATTTGCTTACATTTTAAATTTACCTTGATTAAACGTGGCTTCTAGGTCATAACATCGGATAATTTAATACCCAGATATTCTAAGCTGTTTACCCTCTTAAATGGGACATTGTTTAAGGTTGCTCGCCCTTTGTATGATCTGTGTGGATTCAGCATCGTGAACTTTGTCTTGGAGTAATTAACTTCTAACCCTACTCCATCACCAAAAAACTTGAATTGACTCAATGACGTCTGTTTCCCCGAGGAGTTTTTGAGACAAGGAGGGTATCGTCAGCAAATAGCAGTGTTACGATTTTCTCCTGCCCTAGCATTTGCATGTCAGCTGAAATCCTAGATAGGTGATCAACTACATGATTAATGTATGAAGAAAATAGAGATGGGATCAGGACACAGCCTTGGCAGACGCTCCTGTTGATTTTGATTGTCAGGATCCAGAACGTGAAGCGCCTACCTAGAACTACACTTCCCATGTACTTAGGGAGTAGAACTACTGGTCCCATGATCCTTTGCGACGCATGGATAAGACGGGGCAGGACCAGGAAACAGTGCTTGTGATTTTGTTTGTGTTACAGGGAGCGTGTTTAAGTTCCTGACGTTCGTTTCCGCATGGAACCTTTGCCACGCCAGTCCTAGGAACCCGAGGGGAAGATTGCACAGCCCGGTAAAGTGTTCGCGCAAATGCGCTAGTGTTTGTATTGCTCTGCTTCCGTTATGCTTGGCAGTCGGATTAGACTTTGAATTCCTTTGCGGCTGCAAGGGATTTTTTCTCCGCGTATGTTTCGTTCATGCGGTACTGTACTGTTGCTATTTCACCTCCGGAGGGGGGTCATAACATTCTCGACTAGTGACGGATTGCACGGGGGGTGTGTCCTCCGCAATACCGTCACGAAGGATATTGTTTGTGGCATATTTCTATACGGATTACAAATGCCTAAGCGGGTGTTGGTAGTGCTTTGAACTACAACACACCGTGTTAGGTTTACTGTTCATTGCTGATTCCATAACGGATTACAAGTGCCTAAGCGGATGTTGGTAGTGCTTACAACTACAACATACCATGTTAGGTTTACTGTTTATTGCTGATTGCATAACGGATTACAATTGCCTAAGCGGATGTTGGTAGTGTCTTAAACTACAACACACAGTGTTAGGTCCTTTCTGGTGACTAAGTTACATGAACTTGTTTGGCTTTCATCAAGCAGCAGTGACTTGCCTGTTGAATGGGATTTTCAGTACTCGTTACATTATGCCATACATTCATCAAGGTGAACTGCTTATTGAGGTCTCAGCTTTCTTAAAGACAAAGTTATTCTTAAAGCTTTCTTTACTACTGTGTGGGTAGGTATCCAGAGTAGTGTATATAATTTAGAAGGACAGGGTGCTTGTACTGTATGTTGATGTTTATGCTTCTTGTGTTATGCAGGCAGGAGGGACTTATGATGACAGCTGTGTGAAGAGGCAGGGAGGAGTTTATCACAGGTGAAATTAGGATATGTTTCTTTTAGCGAGAATTGAATGAGAGTAGCATTTAGAAATGTATTAATGCTTGTGTGCTTTGTATTTACAGCTTCTTTTCCCCCGCTGACCCTTTCCCTTCTATCTTTTCTTTTGGGTTTTTCCCCTTTTGGGGTTTTTTCCCTCACCGTATCTCCTGAATACCCTGTGGTATCTATTCGGGGTGTTTGGGGGGTCCGGAGGTGGAGCATTTCTTCTGCATACGGATCCTGCGGAGTGTGATCTTGACATTGATAGTGTCAGTGACTTGCCCGTGGCCGCCTCATCGTACCCTGGTGTAGGTGTCATCGTGCAGACGAACAACTAATGTCAAGATTTCCATTGGCATCCCCATGTCTTTTAGTACGTGCCAGAGCTTATTACAGGGGACAAGTTCAAAGGCTGACTTCAAATCAATAAATGCTAGGTAAGAGCATCCCTTGCCTAGGATGACCATGAGCTCTCCAGTTGGGGCCCATGAGGGTGCTCAAGGGACTCCCCTGTTAAACCATGCAGTGTGGCAGGCACCATGGGGTGCCCGCCACATGGTGCAAGGTTTTCCCCAACCACCCCTTTTTTCAATGGGAGCCTGTGTTCTCATTCGGAACACAGGCTCTCATGAAGTCCATGCAACTCCAACCTAATAATGTTGGGAAGCATCGCAGTCTGTCAGATTCACAGATCCCAATTCGTTCGGAACCGATTCTGAAACAGATTCAGTTGGAAGAGTTTCCAAACAACATCATAATTGGCCCCTAAGGGTGAGGTTGTAATGGAATCAGGAAGTTTTTATGCCTCTACATATCAACAAAATGCAAATGAACTATAATACATCAAATAAATCACACAGACACAATCAATTAAGCAAGTATCATATAAAATTACTAATCAGTTACTACATTTGGTTAAAACATGGAAAAAACAATTATAAATTAAATGACTTCTTATTCTAATTCACAGCTAACCCATCAAGCTACTGCTAAATTATAAATTAGTCATGAAACTATATAGATTATTCATAAAAAGTCACAAAATTGACTTTATTAAAATATTAATTAATTGGCTAAACCATGTACATAATTAATTACAAATAAATATTTTATTTACATTAAAAAAGTAATGTAAAAAATATATAACTAATGTAACTTTCCACCCTATTGTCCTGCAAAAAGAAATATTATTAGGATTCACCTCTTTGCACAAGGAGATACGTCTAAAATTCCAGATTTTACCACCTTCAACTCTAACCGCCTTGCTGAAAACCTCAATTACCCTACAAGGATTAGACCACTTAGGACATTGCTTTCCAAGTAAACCACCAAATTTAACACGCACAAAATTCCCAATTCTTATTTTTGGAACATGACAAGAGCGTGACCAACCATTGCCTTTCATTTTCATTTGATAACTCTGAACTTTATCCTTAACTTGAGACAAATCAATGCTAGAATCACGTGGTAATTTAATTTTCATCCACCAAGGTAACAGTTTTGATCCAGGTTTTCTTCCATGTAACATCTCAAACGGCGAGACACCAATAGAAGACAGAGAGATAGGCAGCGAACCAGGAACTACAGCTTCCAGACCATACTATAAATTGAAGTAGTATGCCAGAAACCACAGACCACTCATCATAAGCACAAGTCTCTCCTAGCAGAGTGCACTGGAAACAAGTAAAGGAGATTCCAAGAGCAACTAAAATGATATCACAGGTGTTCAGGCGTCTTCCTTTGGCCTTTTCTAGCAGATAAAATGCCACAATGAACACACTGGCAAGTATTCCAATCACACTGGCCATGGCTACCACAATCATACAAACCTTTGAAAATCCAGGAGCCATTGAATTTCTTTCTCTTTGCAGTTCTTTGATGAATTCACAAAGATCAATGTTCCACTCACTATACTTTGTGTATAAGTGTTGGGGACAGGGAAGGATAGACTTCAGAATAAGCAGGTGTGCCCGGTTTAAGTTGCCATTAGCGTCATCCTCACCATCACTACAGATCTGGATTTGGAAGGATGCAAATCAGCCAGGTTTAGATTTGCTCCTTTAAATTAGAAAAAACATCTCAACTCTCCTATTTAAAACCTCGTGATGAATCACTCTAATATATAATAAACACATTATGTGTTTCACTTACTTGCACTTAGAAAGAGAAATTAAATGTTTATTTATTTTATTTGGTTTGTGAAGAAATGCCTGCACATTGAATTGACTCTCTGTGCTTTCTTGAAAGTATTATGCAAATTGAATAAAATATGCATTAAAAAATAGATCTATTCTACAAGAACAGTAAGAAGCAGTGTATAGATGTAAAGAGTGAATTAGAACAGGAAAGCATTGTGTGGCCAATAGTATTACATATGTGGTAACAGAAGCATCAACAAAAGATAAATAACTGAATAAAAGCAATTACGACTATTTACCGCCATGAAGCCAAGACAGAGATATTATGTGAAAAGAGTATACTTCCCAGAGTGCTGTCTTGAATACAGCATCAAAAACGTGCATTTGGCTAATCACCATAAAAAGATTGTCACGTAAAACGACAGTTTGGACTGGCAATAGTAAATCTAAACCCAAAAAAGAGCAACACTATCCGTACTATTGCATAAATTGGATTGGGAATCATAAATCTAACCCCTCTAATTCCAACATTTTCCCTATTGTTCTATATATTGAACTGGGAATAGTTAATCTAACCGCTTCAAAGTCCAGCACTTTCCCTGATTTTGCCTATGTTTCAGTGACAATAGCAAATCTAACCCATCCAACTTGTTGGACTGTCCCTGATTTTGACAATGTTGGTGTAACACTTTTCCTCTTTTTGATAAAATGTGAGTTAAATTACCGATTTCTGCATTTTTTAAATATTTGTATTATTTTTTATATATTGTTTATGTGAAATTCTTTTTATACATTTTGTTTATTTGAGATGTTTTTCTCAATATGTTTTTTTTCATTGTTATTACTTTTTAACATTGTTTACATATATTCTTTTTACAATTTTGTTTCACATTTTCTTTGTTTGCATTTCAACATGAAAAAAGACAGTCATGATCATGTGCACATCACATCATCAGAGAGTGTAATGGCACACATGGTAGTCAGCATACATCCCCATAGGTTATATAAACTTGGGTCAACTACCATACTTCATCTGTTCTCATTACCATTAAATGTAGTGCATCGATCGCCCAGTCTTATATCCACGGTAGCATACAATTCTTCTGCATTGAAACTATATCTCACCACACAAACTCTCCCCCATGCCCCCACCCCCCATTAACTTCCACACATATACTTTTTTATGTTACAAAAAACTGTAATGTAAGTCGGTTGTAATTTCTGTTTTGTCTCATAGTGATGGGGAGGTGCCCGCAGTCATCCTGCATCCTCCATAATTCAGGACCCCTATAGTGAGGGGCATAGTGTACAGCCCTGTGCCCTCAGCAGGACCATTCTCCCTCCCGCTCCATGGCAGCCAGTGTCTGCGTCATCACCCCGCGGGAAAGCGAGTCGTCGGGCAATTTATCATCCCTCCTCACGCGCTGCATATGTGGCCCTCCCCAAACTCGCCCACTCAATCATAACCTTTTTCCAATTCTTTATTAGGGGGGAACGAGCAGGGCCAATACATCGCTTATGCCTTTTGGCCACCACAAGGCCCAGATTCACAAAGTAAATGCTCAATTTTTTTTTTGGGGGGGGGGGTTAGTTGGGAATAAGCCTAGCAGACGTTGTTGAATTGTGGTTGACACTTCCCACCCTGCTGATGCCTTAATGTGGGATATCACTTCTGCCAAACAAACTGGTATAACAATACATTGCCAGACCATGTGAATAAAATCAGCCTCCCATGACCACATCTGGGGCATGATGAGGACCTGCTGGGATATATAGCATGAAGCTGCTGTGGAGACAGATAGGCTAAGTGTACACAGTTATATTGTATAACTTTCAGTCGAGGGTTTATAGTCACTGCCTGGACTGCCTTGTATATTTTTACCCAATCCCTATCAGACAAGGGCACATCTCAATCCTGTTGCCATGTTTCTTCCAACCAAAGTGACTTCATGTGACGGTCCGCCAAGAGCACCCAGTATAAGTGTGTTATGTGACTCCGGCCTCCAGCTGGGACTGGAGAGTGACCAAGGTGGATGAGGGCCTATGGGCCTACGGACACGATGGCCACAGTTGCCAGGCCATTGATGCTTTCTTAGCGTATTGTAAAAACTGTCCGTACCCAAGTGCAAACGTCTCTTTGGTGTCCTAAATCATTTTGAATGTATCACTCGGATATAATTCTTTTTAAAAATATATTTTTATAATATTATTTACATACTATGGGGCATATTATCAAGGCAGGTAAAATTATCGGCGATAATTCCATCGCCCTATTAGCAAGCTGTCGCTAACATCAGTTAGCGACAGCTTTTAGGTGTTAGCGAGCGGTTTGAGGCCCGCTTTGCATGTCAGCGATATTTGTCGCTAATGACATGCAAAGTGGGCGTACCCAACCAGTTAGCGACTGAAAGCAGTCGCTAAGGTCGCTATCGCCTACTAGCATAGCAGGCGTAGCGATAAAAAAATTAGCGCTAAGCGCGAATATCGCTGAAAACTAACGCCTGATCAGACCAGTTTTTAGCCTGTATATCCAATGGGAGGTGGATATTCAGGTTAGGACCCTATTGGTGATGATGCGTAAATATCGCAGGTTTTCCAGCGATATTCGCGCATTTCGCCGCTATCGCCGGTTATTTTATCGCATTGGTGATAAACGTTGCTAATAGCACGTTATCTCTGCGATAAAATCCGGCGATGCGCGGCGATAAAAAAAATTCGCTAAGCTTCTTTAGTGATAAATATCGCTAGTTGTTGATAATATGCCCCTTAGTTCTCAGTACTATTGATAACTATTTTTATATATTTTTTAATATTTAAATTAAGATACACATATGTTATGGTCATATGCATGTTAAGTTTGACTTTCATGTTAAATTTTTGTAACCTAATGTGTTTAAAAAAAAACTGAAAATGTATTTTGTGTATTTTAAAATTGTACTCGTATATATATATACACACCCATAAATATATTTATTTTAATATTACTTATTTTAAAAGTATTACTATTTTTATATTAAAATATTCATAATATTGCTATATATATATATTAATAAATCAATAATAATACCTTTTTGACAGCAACCCGTTGCACAATATTTTTGACATACTATCTTTGTAGTTTACATATAATGTATGTAAACACTTTTTTTCATCTATATTTCTATTGGCACTGTAACATAAGTAAAAAGCAGCACAGGGATTACCTCATTAGATGCATTCCAGATATTAATTGAATCTATGGTTTCCAGAGGTACAATTGATTTCTCTTTTGTTTCTCTTAAGACATCTTAACGTACTTACCAGTATTAACCTGAAATATTCCCCACCGCACCCAAGCCCCCTATAAAGCTCATTTATGAGGCCATGCGTCACTTTTACGCCACCGGTGAGTCACTTTTTGTGACGCACCAGTGGCGTAAAAAATGCACCTCATTGCGCCATATTTACAAAGTGACGCATCTAAGTAGATGCGTCACTTTGTAAACCCCTGCGCCACATTATACCTGCTCCAGGTATAATGTATGCAAGGGGGGCGTATTGACGCAAGGAAGGGTCATAGAAATGACGCAGTGAAATCTATGAGATTTCACTGCGCCACTTCTAGGACTCAAATGCGTCAATTTATTACGCCTGCCTCACAGCAGGCGTAAGACTGACACAGGCCCTTTCACATGGGGCTTGCCCCATGTGAAAGGACACATTGCTGGACTTGCGTCAATTTTGTGACACACTCCAGCAATGCGTCACTTTTGCGCCATACAGATACGTCAGAAATACTGACGTATCTGTAACTCCTTGCGCCATGATGCGTCATATTATAAATTTGACGCATCCAGCATGTCGCAAGGAGGGCGCAATGAAAAGTGACTCATCGCTCTTTTCACGCAGCGATGCGTCACTTTTCATAAATGAGGCCCCAAGTGTCTTTGTGCCCTCGCCTCACTCCACACATATTAGCATGTATATTATGATCACTGAGACTGTTATCTCATCCATCTTGTTTTGTAGAATAGGTGTCAATAACATCATAGTTCGCCTCTTAGAAAAATAATGTTCTGTCGATGCAACAACACATATGTAGAGTATTTCAGAAAATACATTGACTGGACTCCTTGTCAGGGGAAGATCCTTAAGGGTATATCATCTTTCCTATGAGATTTTCAGCAATATATAGAACCCAGCTGTTAGTAAGAAAACCTTCCTTTAGTCCTGTACACTCTTCTCTTTGTAAATGTTGACTCTCGGCTTCAAGCGATTGGACAGCGTTAGATTGCCATCTAGTGGTAGGCAAAGGGTTAGCATTCGTGATATTTTGGCGAACTGATATATTAAACCAGTGATCTTTGCCGCCTTGTCTTGTTTAGGATGCAGAAAGAGTACGCACAGCTTGAGCGTTTTTACGTACTTTGCGTGTGACCTGACGTCTGTGAAAGTGCAGTGACAAGGACAATTTAGGGATGCAGCCCCGGGATAAATTCTATTGATCCTACCAGGAATAAATATATGAAACTGAAATAACTCAAATGGATTTTTTTTGGCATATTTTTGTATACGGGTACAGGAGCATTTTTTCCCATCCTGGATCGTGGAAAGGCCTAGTTAGATCATACTCCCATTGTGTGCGGAGTTTATTATATGAAAAATCTAGGTGTTGTATGACAGTTCTGTAAAGACATTTGCAGTGGTGGCTCGCATGGGGCGTACTGTGGGGCGGTGAGGCGGGGGAGGGGCAAGGTGGGGGGGTAGCAAACTCGGAACGGAGGAACGATCCTCCGTTTCGTCGTTTGTACAAGTTTACTACCCCCACCCTGCCCCTCCCGCCTCACCGCCCCGCAACACACCCTATGCGGGCCGCCACTGGACATTGGTTTAGGTGTTTGCCAGTGCCTATGGTGTAGTGTTTCAGGAACTATGGGGCAGATTTACAAGCCTCTTGCGCCACCAGTACGTCACTTTTTGTGATGTACTGGTGGCGTATTTCACTGCTCCATATTTACAAGGACAGGAAAAGCCTGTATTACACCAAAAATGGCATTATTGGTGCAGCTTTACAATAAGGATTCCAAAGATTGTCGGTGGGACGATTCTCAAAATAGCACTGACAGAGATGAATCTGCACTTGTTTAGCAGAAAATGTAATTAATGGATTTCCTAAAATTTGATGACAGTGGAGAAATAAGAGGAGTATATATTCGCACACTCTTCTATCGTGAAAATGACAGCTTCGGAACACCGAGGGTTCCTATGTCCAGACCGTGACAAAGAGCTCCTCGGCCACACAGCCATCCTCGCCGAAGCTCAGACCATGCCCCCCCTGAATCTTTCCGTCTAAAGGATATTCTCAGGACCAGGAGAGTAGGTCTCTTGCACTTAAATAAAAAACAGGGCGGCATATTACCAAGCAATAGCGATAATTATCGCTATTGCTTGGTTAGAGACAAAAATTTACCGCTGAGCTGCGGCGATTTTTATCGCAGATAAACATTGGTATTACCAAGGTTTATCGCAAATGCGATAAAAATCGACCGCAATGCATGATTATCGCTGAAAAGTCAGCGATATTCATGCATTACCGAGCTAATGCTCTTAGCCATGTTATCCACCTCCCATTGGATAACATGGCTAAGAACTGCTCAGGGCAGGTGTTAGCTTTTGGAGATATTCGCCCTTAGCGCGAATATCTCCAAAAGTTGGTAATAGAAGATAGCGATGTTAGCGACTGTTTCCAGTCGCTAACATCTTGGCACGCCCACTTTGCATGTCATTAGTGATAAATATCACTGACATGCAAAGTGGGGTCCAAGATGAATGCTATCTCCTACTAGCTGTCGCTAACTGGTGTTAGCGACAGCTAGGTAATAGGGAGATAATTTTATCTACGCTTTCTTGGCTTTTAAAGCCAAAAAAGCGGAGATAAACCCCCTTGATAATATGCCCCAGGGACTCTAGGCTTCTCAAGGAAAATCCTCTGCTTTTGATCTACTCCTGAAAAGGTTGAGCAGAGAAACAAGCTCCCAGGCTCAGCACAAGCACTGGAAGAAACCAGCAGGACCAGTAGGAACTGGTCCTTAGGACAGAGTTCCTAACTAGAATTGTTAAGAAACATTTTTACAATTACAGCCCATGCAACAGCCAGTCAAAGGTGACATGTTTTGGAATATCAGAACTGAAGCCATAGGTATTTTCTTTACAAGTTCTGATAAGTGTGACAGATGCCTTCAACAGCCTTTGGAATTGTGGACTTGTTTTCAGCAAATGACTAATAATGTGTTTTTTTTTAAATAAAAGTTATCAAAGAGTTTTTATTAGTTAAAAAATAATGGGGCAGATTTACAAGCCCCTTGCGCTTCATTTACGCCGCCAGTGCGTCAATTTTGTGACGTAGCGGCAGCGCAAATCCTGCACCAAGGTGCGGGGGTACTTACAACGTGACGCATCTGGGAGATGCGTCATGTTGTAATGCCCTGCGCCACATGTAGGCGTTCCTGCGCAGGGGAGGGCGTTGCGGTGCAGGAACACCTCCTAAAAGTGGCTGAGTGAAATCTACAAGATTTCACTCAGTCACTTTTAGGCCAAAACTGCGTCAAAACCCTGCGCCTGCTTGAAGCAGGCATAAGGATTGACGCAGCATTGGAAGAATAGCCCCCCCCCAGAGCATTGCTGGAGCTGCGTCGTACTTGTGACGCAACTTCAGCAATGAGCCGCCTTTACGGCACAGATGCGTGACGCATCTGGGCCGTTTTTGCCCCATGGTGCGCCGCATTGTAAATGTGGCGCATCATGGGTGGCGGAGCTGCGGCGCACAATTACTGGTGCATCCCTGATGATATGCAGGGATGCGCCAGTAATTGTAAATCTGACCCAATGTTTATTTAGTTTGGTTTAGTTAGCATGACAAGGCACAAAATTAATTTACAGGATTTACAGGAGTGCCTGTTTGCACTGACATCCATCTTTGAAGTTCCTGAAGAAAATGTGGCTTTAAAAATTGCATTAACAAGTATCCAATGTGCATGTTTGTTTCCTCTGTTTTTTCTTTTTATAAAATAAAGTGAATGGGATTCATTTGCTGTTGTTGTTTCTTTGAATTGAATACAATTGTATTCATCTCTGTGCCTTAGGAGGGTGCCATGTTCAAATGTTCTCATATGTTACAATAGTCACGGCTGCTGTGGCCCAAGTCACAGCTGTAATTTCATTTATTCTAAAATGGCAGATTGTTTGGTTTGCTTCAATAGTCCAATGTCATTTCCCTTGTTTGCAGAGTTAGGGGTACTTAACATTTATTCGTGATTATGGCGCAGGTAACTTATTTTAAGAAGAAAATGTCCACAGTGTTGATTGATTTATGTCTTGTATCTTTGCTTGTACAGGCCTATGATACCACTTCATGCTATGTCAAGTGTATAGTTTTTAACTTCTTTGAAACCGTAAAATGTGTCCTTTCTGGAATGTGTGCCACACCTATTGCTCATTTCTATGAAGACAAACTCGACAGTAGGCTGTTTGTTTGATTTATGCTTAAATATTTTCCTTGCTTTCATAAACAGCACTCCACATGAGGGATTACTATCTGACTTATTTTGCTTTTAACTGAGCGATATCCCAATTATACTCAGTTTTTATATCTCTGAGGCAAACTACATGTCGGTGATTACTCTTGTTGGCCTAACGATCTGAGTAGAATTATGCTAGTTCATTATTTAACTATGAATATGATTACCTTACTTCTTTTCTCTTCTTTAATGATTTTTATTTTTGGTTTAGGGTTTGGACTTTTAATATTGTCCTGTGAAATGTTTCTTTTCTTCATTCAAGGCCCCCTTCCTTCCTGACTCTCCTATGAAGTTAGGAGTGCAAAGTGCCAACAAAGGCATTTTCCTAAAAACTGTGGGGCAGATTTACAAGCCATGTACGCCACATTTGCGCCACCATTGCGTCACTTTTGTGACCAGCGGCGAGGCAAAGCCAGGGCCATGCTGCGGGGTATTTGCAATGTGACCCATCTAGGAAGATGCGTCACGTTGTAAAGCCCTGCGCCACATGTGGGCGTTCCGGCACGGGGGGTGAGGGGGTTCTAGCGCAGGAACGCCTCGGAAAAGTGGCTGAGTGAAATCTACAAGATTTCACTCAGTCACTTTTACGGCCATGCTGCATCAAAACCCTGCGCCTGCTTGAAGCAGTCATAAGGATTGACGCAGCATGTTAGGGATAGGGGCACCCCGAGCCTTGCCGGAGCTGCATTGTGACTCCAGAAATGCGCCGCCATTCTGCCGGGGGATGCGACAGGCATCTGACGCACGGGTGGTTTGGCGTGTCGCAACTATTCTGCCGCATCCCTGCTGATTAGCAGAGATGCACCAGAAGTTGTAAATCTGCCACTGTACTGTTTAAGACTATTTGCTGGTTGGAGGCAGGTTTGCTTTAGTGCAAAAAATAATGCACTGCTACATCCTAGTGTCCACTTTTGAAATCTCACTTGCCAAACCTGTTTTAAATGCACAAAGCTTTAAAATGTATGTGTTTACATCACTCTCAATTCCTTCAGTACGTGTAATTCAGTGTATGTAATTTTAATAATGAAAGTGTTTTTGGCCAATTCACTCTGATAGCGGCCATCGGCTAACTAGTGAATGTTCTCTGGTATTTTCTTGTCTTCTGGCTAAATAGTAGATGTTTGTCACTATGTGTCCGTCAGCCATGCACGTTACATGGAAACTTCACTGTATTCCTAGTCACTGGCTAAATAGCAGAGGTTGTGTACTTATTGTGAGCAGTCAGGACAGAACAGAAAAAATACTTCACTGATTACCCGGCTGCTTTCCAAACAGCAGACATTATTTACAATTTAGCAAATAAGCAATTATGTTCTCTGCTGTTGGTTAAAAAGCACAAATGACACACTTTTTCACTGGTAGCCTGGCAAATAGCAAAACAGTTTCAATATTTAACCAAGATACTGGCTAAAAAGAAGAAATTAAGTATTTTTGGCCAGTGGTCTTGCAAATAGAAAAGAAACTTCATTATTCACCTGTTAGCTCACTAAATGGCAGACAGTGTTTACACCTTGGGCAGTAGCCGTTTGAAACAGCAAAGGAATTTCACTATCTACCTGGCTGCTTGTTAAACAGTTACAATATTTTGGTATTATGCTTTATGCAGATTTCAAAATACGCATACCATCAAATAACCACCTGGCACCACAAGGAGACCACCTGAGAACTTCAAACACAAAGTGAATATCATTGGCAGCCATCTCCCCATTCCCATAAATGCATTCCAGAATGGAAAACCTTTTTTAAACTAGTCCATGTTCCTATATATATAGATATATATTGTGCGTGACAAGTATCAAGTGCTGTGTTGTTGGTTTGGCTCCTGTTAAGAGCCACAGTGTCATAATAGGCTCCCAACTAGGGGTGAAAAGAGGGCGATACAAAAGGGGATGATGGACAGAGTGTTTGAGCAAATCAAACACTCACCCCCAGTCAACTGATCTGGGTTTAATCCATCACCATGCTTTAGCTCACTCAGCCACCCCAGTTCAGACATGGCCATATGCAAATCAGTCTGACCCTGTGCCTCATGGGAACAGTCCAGCCCGAACTGCCAAGCCATGTCTTCCCTGGACCGGAAACAAGCATCCTGGGACCGGTTTCGGATTCATAATCCTCATCGGCCAGGCTGTCTTGAATCCAGTGGCCAAGTGAGCAAGGGACTCACGTCTGAGCATACCCTGCCAACTTAGGGCGAACAAAGCGATACAAAAGGGGATGATGGACGGAGCGTTTGAGCAAATCAAACACTCACCCCCAGGCAACTGATCTGGGTTTAATCCATCACCATTCTTTAGCTCATATAGCCACCCCAGTTCAGACATGGCCATATGCAAATCAGTCTGACCCTGTGCCTCATGGGAACAGTCCAGCCTGAACTGCCAAGCCATGTCTTCCCTGGACCGGAAACAAGCATCCTGGGACCGGTTTCGGATTCATAATCCTCATCAGCCAGGCTGTCTTGAATCCAGTGGCCAGTTGAGCAAGGGACTCACGTCTGAGCATACCCTGCCAACTTAGGGCGAACAAAGCGATACAAAAGGGCATGATGGACGGAGCATTTGAGCAAATCAAACACTCACCCCCAGTCAACGGATCTGGGTTTATTCCATCACCATTCTTTAGCTCACTCAGCCACCCCAGTTCAGACATGGCCATATGCAAATCAGTCTGACCCTGTGCCTCATGGGAACAGTCCAGCCCGAACTGCCAAGCCATGTCTTCCCTGGACCGGAAACAAGCATCCTGGGACCGGTTTCGGATTCATAATCCTCATCGGCCAGGCTGTCTTGAATCCAGTGGCCAAGTGAGCAAGGGACTCACGTCTGAGCATACCCTGCCAACTTAGGGCGAACAAAGCGATACAAAAGGGGATGATGGACGGAGCGTTTGAGCAAATCAAACACTCACCCCCAGGCAACTGATCTGGGTTTAATCCATCACCATTCTTTAGCTCATATAGCCACCCCAGTTCAGACATGGCCATATGCAAATCAGTCTGACCCTGTGCCTCATGGGAACAGTCCAGACTGAACTGCCAAGCCATGTCTTCCCTGGACTGGAAACAAGCATCCTGGGACCGGTTTCGGATTCATAATCCTCATCAGCCAGGCTGTCTTGAATCCAGTGGCCAGTTGAGCAAGGGACTCACGTCTGAGCATACCCTGCCAACTTAGGGCGAACAAAGCGATACAAAAGGGGATGATGGACGGAGCATTTGAGCAAATCAAACACTCACCCCCAGTCAACGGATCTGGGTTTATTCCATCACCATTCTTTAGCTCACTCAGCCACCCCAGTTCAGACATGGCCATATGCAAATCAGTCTGACCCTGTACCTCATGGGAACAGTCCAGCCCGAACTGCCAAGTCATGTATTCCCTGGACCGGAAACAAGCATCCTGGGACCGGTTTCGGATTCATAATCCTCATCAGCCAGTCTGTCTTGAATCCAGTGGCCAAGTGAGCAAGGGACTCATGTCTGAGTCCGTAAACATGCACCAATCGATGTTTTCCATCCAAACCTCGAGGGTAGGGGGCCTCTGGGCTCCCCATAATTGTGCGATATTACGTTTGGTGATCATAGCCCCTGGGGTCACCCATTGAGTTTGAGCAATGTTATGGTCAGTGGGCTCCCTGACATTTAGCAAGCAGCGCCTGGCTTCTGGCAAGAGAGCCACCCCCGTGACTTCCTGAATAACCTCGTGAACCCTCCTCCAATAAACAGCGACTTCCCTGCATTCCCAGATAATGTGGAGAAACGTACCCAGCTGATCGCAACCCCGTTGACAAAGACCCTCTTCAGAAAAGCTCATGCGAACCAGACGGGGACCCGTGACATATACTCTATGTAATATTTTCAGTTGAACTAATCTGAGCCATGCTGGAATCGCGACCTCCTTGGGGGAGGAGATCGCAGACTGCCAGTCCTCATCATCAAGCTCAAGGCCATCACGGGTCCATTGATCTCGCAATTTCAACAGTAGGTCTGCCCTGTGATTGATCAATTATTTATACACCAGGGAGATAGTACTATCCGGTAAATGACCATCCAACACTCTGTCCTCTAGTGGGGTAGATTCTGGTATCTCCTCCCCAATCGGGAAGAACGAAGTTAATGCATGACGAACCTGAGCATATCGGAAATATTCAGACCCACCCAATTCAAACTCAACCTGCAGGGCCACAAATGACATTACCTGTCCCTTGACCCAGAGGTCACCCACCTTATTAATTCCTATTAGATCCCACTTGTCGAACCCCTTGGTGTTCCACAATTTGCCGAACCTATCAGACCCGAAAAGCGGGGTAGCCACGGTCAAGCGATCTTTCCAACCTAACGCACTAGTGGCATCCTGCCGGACCCGAACAGCTGCTCTCGTCGGACCCGACAAAGACCTTACCACTGACTTAGAATATAGCGCCCTGTAATAGTTGCCCCCGGGAAGTAACCACCGATCCATGGCGAAACCAGGGTTTAACTCGGGGCCATACATACCTTGGTTGATGGCCCCTAACTGCGATGCTTAATAGTACCTTTTGATGTTGGGAAGAGCATTACCCCGTCGTACCACGGGAGTGTCAATTTGGCAATCGCGATACGGGCCTGCCGTCCCACAGCAGTTCCCTCTGTAGATCCTCAACTATCCGAAAGTAAGCTGACAGTTACGCGGCAAAACTGAAGTATCACCACAGAGGACGTAAAGATAGGATTTAGCCCAGTTGATAATCAGGCCCGGATTTTTCCCGAAGGAAGTCAAAACGTCACACAAATCTATCAAAGATTTCCTAGGGGAAGTTAAGTAAAGCAGGATGTCATCTGCATGTAGGGAGATGCGATCTTCGTATTCCGGAGACCAGTAAATACCCCTCATGGAGGGCTCCCAACGGATCCAGGCAGCGAGGGGCCCCAAGGCCAGAGCGCACAAAAGGCGGGAGAGTGGGCAACCCTGACGGGTACCCTGACCGAGACAAAACGGAGCCGAAACACGACCATTAACCACAATCTGTGCGAGTGGGTCCACGTAAAGAAGCCGAACCCAACCAATAAAATCTGGTCCAAACCCGAATTTAGCCAGGACCGCCCACAAATACCCCTTTGGGCTTTTTGAAGCTATTCTCACTTGCATATCTCCAATTCGACTGATTTGATTTTTGTCATTTTGGTCTTGGTTTATTCATTACATTCTACTCTATTTATCTAAATTAGTGTGGTACTTTTCTTGTGTTGTATTTTTACTTTATTACTGTTTGAAGTGCTGAATTAATACTTTACACATTGCAACTAAGTTAAGCCTGATTGCTCTGTACCAAGCTACGAGAGTTAAGCACAGCTTAATTTGGAAGTTGCTTCTTCCTCACTTTGACCACAATTGTGGGTGCTGCTTGAGCAGGGTTTCACCGCCCCCTCAACCAGTAACCCAATTTCTCACACTAATCATTCTGCTCTTGGTTGTCCTGGTCAATGCAGGTACTACTTTGTTGGCCCACATGTATAAGGTCTTATGGTACTGGTCCCACTAACCTTGGATTCCCTAGCCCGCCTAGTCCAGCAGTCCTGCTGCCCCATTCTAGTCCTACTAGTCCTCATGGTTTTCATGTCCCACCTTGTTCTGTCAAGGGAGTCGTCTCCCATGGTGGGGGGAACATTCGTTGATTTTTCCTGTCGCTCACCACCAGGGTTTCTCTCGCAGTGACGGACAGTAAAAAAATTGCTACATGTCTACCCATCTGGGTGGACATGCAGCCATTTCTCCAAGGGCAATACTCCTTTGGGCTGTCAGAGAGGTGTGGCTATCACAGTGATGGAGTAGTCACTGCTATAGCCATACCAAAGGTCCGCCTGTATTTAAATTGGCCCTGCAGACATTCATGTTTGGGGTTTGTAAACTCCATTACGACGGAGTATACATACTGCCAACATGTAAATGAGCCCCTTAGTTACTTAACAAGCTGCTGATGATAACATGTCATGCAAAGAATTACCCTACACATCAAATGGGCGCTTTGTCTTCTATCCTCTACACCCAAGAGTCTGATCCACTTTAAATACCCCTTGGAATGCTTTGGAGAAACCTTGCAATTCACATTGCTGACTACCTGGCTTACACCAGCCTCCATTATGTGTATCATCCACCCACAGGAAATCCAAAATTGATTCTTCTGCTTTAACAGAGGACTTAAGCACCACACCACCCTACTACATATACATAAATAAACATAAATGCAACATTCCTGTCACACAAATGTACCCGGTTGAAAGATATCGACAGACAATTTTTCTCACTGTGACGAGTGCTGATAAAAAGGCCTCATCTGCAGGATAAATCAGTTGTTGCCACTACTGTCACTCCATTTGCACGCAGGCCCTCAGTATAAATGTATCAGTAGCATGTGCAGTGAAGTCAAAAAGCCAAAATATCCAGAGACTCACTGCATGCAAAAGTGAGGGAAGGAGTAAACATTCCCTATTACCATGCAGGGGACATGTCCATCCCAAAAACATTATTATGTCACAGAGATACAGAAACAAAAACAAAGGCCCTAATTATGTTGATGGTAGGTCGGACCGTCAACTGCTTTCGAATTGGGCAGGAGACCATCTGACAATGAGTCAACGGTCTCACCCATTCTATTACAATGAGACCACCAGCACGGCTCGGCGGTCGGAAAGTGCTTTTTTCTCCTGTGGCTTGTGCTGCAGCCCAGGAAAAGGGCTGCAGCAAAAGCTGCAGAAGAAAAAAGCACTTTGTGCACATCCATGCACCATATGCCAGGCACCATGTGATGCCTGGCACACGGTGCCAGGATGTGTGGTGGGTATTACATGAGCCCTCAGAGCAACTTAGCAGTGGCCCACGTGAGACTGGGGCCCTGCTTGGGGACCCCAAAGTCTGTTTTTGTCTGCCTTTTCATGGCGTTGGAGTCGCCATGAAAAGGCAGTCTTAAAGGGACAACCTAATACCTACAGGGTGCATGCGCAGGCACCACCACTATTGTAGGGACATGATTCAAACGGGAAACATCCTAAACAACGATGATTTTATAACAACTTACCTGAACAACGAAGCCGGAACCACGGCTTTCAAAAACCACGACTTTCCTTAAGCACGACTTCCCTAAACCACGAGTCTCTCCACTACCCTCCGCTCCTGTATACCGTCACTCCTTAGAATTAAGGGAACATTAGGGGGGTGGGGAGTCTCCCCCCAAAAAAAGGATAAATAAAAAAAAGAGCTAATGGTATGCGTTGTCAAAGCATACTAACATAGTACATTTAGATCCGTTTGTTTTTTACGAGTGGTTCACGCAAGAAGTATTGTAATTACAATAGTGCCATGTAATGGCCAAACACGAGGGGCCTGATTCACAGAATGAACTTAAGACTCAATCCTAAACTTACTACTATTATGGTATTCACAGAAGGCACTTACTCATTTCGGTATTCACAGAATGCACTTACTCATTTTGGTATTCACAGAAGGCACTTACTCATTTCGGTATTCACAGAAGTTAGTAGTCCTAACTTTAGGACTCCTAAATGCCCTCTGTGAATACCGAAAATCTTAAAATTAGGATTTTTCTCAGTTTAGTAGTAGTAAAGTTAAGAGTCCTAACTTTACTACTACTAAATTGAGAAAAATCCTAATTTTAAGACTTTCGGTATTCACAGAAGGCATTTAGGAGTCCTAAAGTTAGGATTACTAACTTCTGTGAATACCGAAATGAGTAAGTGCCTTCTGTGAATACCAAAATGAGTAAGAGCATTCTGTGAATACCAAAATAGTAGTAAGTTTAGGATTGAGTCTTAAGTTCATTCTGTGAATCGGGCCCGCGATGTTTCATTTTGTGATTTAGGAAGTCGTGCTAAAAAAAGTAGTGGTTAAGAATATCTTGTGGTTAGGCTTTCGTGGTTAAGGAAGTCGTGGTTTAGTCAGTAGTTGTTTAGACATACAACCGATTCCACCCGCCTCCTCGACGTGACCTTGGATGCAGTCTAAGGAAGTGGTCTTTCCCCTCAACCTCTGTGGAACCACCACATGCATCAAAATGGAGCGGTCAGACCGATGGCCTGGATGCCGGTGGGGCTGTCACCGATGGCCTGTCAGTGGCGGTCCCACTGACATTGTAATACGGCATTAAGGCCTAGATGTAGGTAATAGCAATTTACCGAATGGTAAATACCGAATTTTACAGATTCGGTATTCACTATTCGGTAATTGCTATGTAGGTAAAATATTCGGTAAAAATACCGAATCTGTAAGATTCGGTAATCACCGATTCTGTAATTACAGAATCGGTATTTGCCATTGATTCCTATGGGCCTTGAAGCCCATAGGAATCAATGGCAAATACCGATTCTGTAATTACAGAATCGGTAAAATTACCGATTTTGCAAGGGTGACAGGGTGTCACTTTGACACCCTGTTGCACCCCTGTTTCTGGCTTGTGTGCGATGTGACACACAGACATGCCCTTAGGGCATGTCTGTGTGCCACATGGCACAGGTGTACATGCACAGATGTGCATGTACACTGGAAATCGTTATTTACCATGGAATAGTATTCCATGGTAAATAACGATTCGGTAAGGGCTTGTGGCACTGATTACAGTGCCACCTACATCTTGATTTACAGAATCGGTATATTTACCGATTCGGTATTTTACCGATTCTGTATATTTACCGAATCAGTAAATATACCGATTCTGTAAATTAAATGCCCCCTACATCTCAAAAGCCAAATACCGGTCGGAAACGGCCGAAATCGGCCGTTTCCGACCGGTATTAAGGCTCCTACATCTGGCCCTAACTCTTTTGCACAAACCCAATGGGCGAGTATTGGTAAGGTGTCATATCTATAGGATGAATGCAACATAACGAGAAGCTCCATACCGTGCTATAATCACCACATCCTCAAAATCTTCATTGATGCCATCAGTGGACAGTTATGATTTCATGAAATGGTTCCACAATGACATCCAACAACGTAGAAAGAAATATGTTCAGGAACATTTGGCACATCAAAAAATCAATATCATTTCCAGGTCATAGTACGTATAGACTTTTCTAATTACCCCTTGATATCATAGTCAATGTATCATTTTTGGCAAACATTTATTGTTAGTTTACCTGTATCATGAAACACGGCAAATGGCAATGTCAGCATCCTGCTTATAGGACGCAATCTGGAGTGCATCAGGCACAGCAAAGTACCATTTATTTATTTTATTTATTTAAAGAGTTTTATATAGCGCTGGCTAGACCCGGAGGTATCAGAGCGCTTTACATGAGAATCAACAATGAAACAGAAAAAGTTCAACAATTACACAATAAATCCACCCCAAAAAATAGACAATACAATTAGGAGAGGAGAGAAAGGAGATAGAAAAGTAGTGGAGGGGAAGGGGAGGGGAGAAAGGGAGGATAAGGGAAGAGACAGTACGGAGAGACGACGAGAAGTCTGTCAAAAGACTGACTGGGTAGGTGAAGACCAAGGAGGGAATCCACGGTCCATCTCACCTATAGCTAAACCAGGTAGCTCCATCGGGCATCAGACAAAGTAGTTCGCCAAGAAAGTGTCTGGGAGGACATTACCTCAACCATTGCAATTGGGACGCTAAGTAGCATTTTTCCAGGTTTGGAAGACCTAATCCACCCACAGTAACTGGCAATTGCAATGTTGATAGGGCCACATGCTGGCAAACTAGAAGAAACTATGTAACCCATGAACTCCCAAGGGACACATCCCCTAAACATATCAGTCCATCCAAACTGAAAAACAAGAAAGCATATTTGGTTCTGAAGTACTAAGATGGGGACAGGGAACCTGTAGGGGGTAGATAAAGCATAACAGTTAGGCAACAAAGACTTACTTGTGTAGGATATTACCAATGTGAATGAGCACAAAGGTGGAGGAGCACAGCATTGCTCGACGTATCTAATGGGTAAGATGGTA
This sequence comes from Lissotriton vulgaris, assembly GCF_964263255.1. Taxonomy (NCBI): domain Eukaryota; kingdom Metazoa; phylum Chordata; class Amphibia; order Caudata; family Salamandridae; genus Lissotriton; species Lissotriton vulgaris. Next base: position 1,064,000,293 of record NC_141699.1, read on the forward strand.
ATACATTGAAGACATGCAAGGAGCACTCATTAGTAAGCCTCAATACTACAATACACTTGGAATAACTAAATCCAGGGGAGTGTATCATTAGAATAATTGTTCTGTATTTTCAAATAAAATGATATGTAGTTTATGAGGTTACTAAGGAACTACCAAAGATGAGCCCAAATCAATGAAATCTGGAGAGATTCTAGAAAGTCAGACAGCAGTAGCGAGGTGGTAGAGGTCAAGTCAGTCAGCACCGCAGCTGCCACCACAACATCACAATGCTCTTGACGGATCTGGGAGGACAGTGTTTAGAGAAAAATATTGAATGAAAAATATTGTGTGGACAAAATATCAGGTCAAGGATATCAAGGACAAGAGTATTGTGACAGAAAGTTTCCATGAGTATGCAAAGTCTTACTACACTTACCTCCATTTATAAGTACCATGACGATATATATATCTTCACGTTACAAGACGTGGAGTTAAGAATAGTAAATGTACAGTTACCTATTTGCGCTTACCTTCTCTATAATTTGATTGGGACCCAATACCGTGCACTCGCAGAGGAAAGGCCTGGAGTCGGCCATTAGGCTCTCTCTGCTAGGAGTGGAGCAGTCAAGGACTCCCACTTCTCTCACAGAGGAGCCCCACCTTCAGCTTCAGCACTCCAGCAAGTATTACCAACATAAATCGACTCATCAGTTCCGCCAGCTGTGCTTGGAGCGCCATTATGAGATAGGACCTGCAGAGGTCTTCAAGATGGCCCCCATGAATGGTTGCTCTGTGCAGGGGAGTCCAAGATCTTGTTCTCAGCCCGTCATCAAGCATACCACAGGCCAATCGAAGCCAGAACTCGGTGGATGCGTCATAGCCATTCCCGTCATCTCTCATGTAACTAGCCAGCTGAGTGGGGCTGCTCGGCATTCGTGGTGGAGCAATTACTTTTTATGCAATAAAAATGCCCCCTATAGGACTCTATCATAGAAGGGCGACATGCGTTGTCATTACAGGCAGTGTCAGGTTGCCATGGCAAAGGATTATGCAGGATTGTGCACTCCAGCTCTGAGTACATTTAAGCTGCAGCTGCAATGTTTGGCTGCTCGCAATTGCCCCATACAATGTCTCATATATTTGTAAACTTGTTTTTTCTTTTGTAGACAATATTTTTAACACATTATTTTTCTGATTGCTTATTGCTGTTCTCAATATTCTGCCATGCAACCCAGTGATGTCACTGGTGATAACAAATTTGATCTCTTCAGTTATGTTATCAGTGATGTCATTAGAGAGGTCATCATTGATGCTATCAGTGACATCATCAGTGATTCCATTCGTGAGATCTTAAGCACTGCATCACTGGGGCATGAGTTATCATTTGTAATGTAAGGTGGATTTGTAGAGTGCTGCTTGTCAGCTGTACGGGTATCCAGATGTGTAGGTGAGTGTATACATGTGGTGAGGCTGGGTCTGAGTACAGGCAGTCTCAGAGGCACAGCTAGAGCTTGTGGGGCCCCGGGCTATCCCTCAGATTGCCGCCCCTGGGGGGGTGGGGGCGGCAAGCACTTGAAAAAGGTCAGATAGACATGTATCGCCGCTAATAGTTACCTCGATCATGTTAGTTACATGCACATTCATGACACGGTCCAAGTCTACACAGTTGAATACACCGGTGACTGCCAGAACAAAAGAGAACACACAGACTGCATGATCTATCTGGGGACTCAGAAAAATAGCATGTGACATCCATCAGAGAGCTGCGTGAACAATTACCTGGTAATCCCCTCAGCACAATGCAAACATGCACATACATGACAATGTTCAGGGATCCATCATCTACAGCTGACATTAAATGACCATTCATCATGGTCTGCCCATTAAAGCAGAACAATTTGTGATCTGCATGGTACATGTTCTTGGCAGCAGGCACATTAGCCCTCTGTGCTACCTTTCCAGGAGTCAACCCTTCCACTAGACAGAACTCCGATTTCTCTCTAGAAAGAACATTAATCACCAAAGTAATCATGACATTTTTATTGTTTCTGAAAAATGCTGGAGGCCAGGAAGGAGGCAGCAAATTTTTTTAAAACCATAATATACTTGCAAACACTAAGCACCCACCCAAAATAGGTACCCAGTGCGGTCACACCATTTGCACCGCCCTAGCCTGCTCAAGGTTCATGTGACCTCAGTGACAGTCACAGTGACTGGATCACTGTTGCTCTAGGGTGTGCTGCTTCGTAGGCCTGCCCGCAAGACTGGAGATTAACTTCAGTATGGATTATGGTGGACAGGCCTTCAAGGTTACCCCACAATTGACACCACTAGGGTACACTGCTTGTGCTAAGACATCAAGCCTTCTAGGTTCTAGTAGGGCCTTCTAAGATCTAGCATGGGAATATGCTCCCGCAGTAAAGTGGTCTGGTGGACTGGTTATTAAGGCTGAACCCGGTTCCCCAGTTCCAAATTCGACAGCTCTGGCCATAGTGCCACATCCTCTCCCCCACTGAACACCATACTGCCCCACTGAGAGAAACTCTCACTGCCTTCAGCTACAACCTAATTGTGCCCGCTATAAACACTTGGATGTGGCTCAATTCAAATTATGCACTTGATAAGAGTAATATGCTGCCTACAAAAAAAAGGTAAAAGCAAACACTCGTAGGGAATGCAAGATTAAGTAAAGCATGTGAAATGTAAACAGAAACAACATGGTTACTTTAACGATCTCTCAGTCACTAGTCAGAAATCAGCGAGTGGTTTTACCTGAAAAGTTAAGGACATGACTACAGGGCCCTGAAGGGAACCATTTTAATTTCCGTTGCTTATATCCTTACAAAACATAAGCAGTATGGTTTAAAAAGACCACCTCCATAAATACAGAGCCATGGTACACATTTTGTTAACCAATCCACCCATCAACCAGGTATTGCAATACATCCAGGAATGGTGCACTTCCCACCTGGGGACAACAATGCTGTTCAAAGAAAGACGAGAAAACAAAAGCAGCGGTCACTGGCAAACTCTGCAAAGTGAGGCTGATGTGTTTGGATGTGAATAAAACCAATCTGGCAACTTCGCAACCACTCTGTCTTGCTTTATTTAGTTATGTATTGATTTTTCATATTTAAAACCTTCTATACCTTTCCATCCCGCTGCACTTTGGAATAGAAAAATGTCAGAAAAAGGGAATTTCCTGTAAGAGTGTTTTTCTTTTTTGAATCCATTTCACAGGGAAGCAACTAAATGAAAGAAGGAAAGAGAGGTTGTGAACAGTTTTTTGAAGTCACGGTTTTCAGTAAGTGAGGAGCAATACAGAAAGAGAGGGAATAATAGGAAGAGAGGGGGGGGGGCTGCCAGCACAAAAAAGAAGAGAACATCGTCCAAGTCCTATTTCTTCTCTGCCTGTCCCGAACGTCCATGAAAGCAAGTAGAGCCTTATCTGAATCCCTTTGTCCGCCCCCAAAATAGTGACTCCTGGGGCAGACCGCCCCCACCGCCCCCCCAGCTACGCCATAGGGCAGTCTTGATGGTCCCGCAGGAAGCCTAATTGAAAAGTTGAGGACGCCCTGATGTGTTTGGGGATGTCGTTCCAGGATTTGTTAGCTTGGTAGGGCAATCATTGACGTCGTGTTCTTCTCAAGATGCAGGGTGTATGTGCAGATGAGAGCGAGGCTGTGCAAAGTTGTCTGGTGAGTTGGTGGTAGTGAAGCCGGTGATTGAGATAAGCAAGTTTCATGTTGTGTTTTGACTTGAATGCATGAGTGAGAAGGTTGTAGTGGTAGTGCTTCTTGATGGGGAGCCAGAGACTGGTGCACTCTGGGTTGTGGTGTGGTGTGGGTTTGGTTTGGGAGATCAAGGACGAGTTTGGTGTTGGTGTTCTGGATGGATGGAAGTCTGGGCAGAATAAGGATTGGGATGCCGCCATAGAGTGGTTTTCCATAGTCCAATCTGCTATTGATTAGGGCCTGTGTGATAGTACGTCTGGTGTCCAGTGGAAGACACTTGAAGATTTTAAGTAAATGCAGAGGATATGGAAGCATAAGGACATAACAGTGTTGACCTGGGACTTCATGGTGAGGTTGCATTTCAGGATGAGGCCTTGGGTCATAGCTTGGTTAGTTGGGGTGGGTATGGGTCCAAGTTTGTTGGTCCAACAGGTGGGGTCCCGAGGTGAGATCTTGTTGCAGGAATTCCGCAGAGTCACAGAGCTATGCTTGAGACCATAGAACATTAGTAGGCAGGGGCTGAGTTACCTATGAGCCCGAAACCGCCTAGCTATAGTGTTTCAGTTGCCATCCTACTCACTCACAGAGCAACAAGTGATTAGACACCCCAGAACACAACACTCCCGAACCTCTCAGGAATTGCTGTGATGGACACACCGTTTCACTCAAACACTTCTACTTGTCTACAATGAGATCTGACTGAGACACAGGAAAAGTTTAAAATGTTTATTTTAACTATTGTGCTCTACTATACAATATATTTGCCACAATGAGTAAAAAGATGCCTAACACAAATACGGTCAGCAAAGTAAGTAATCCATAAGTCGTAAAAGGAGCTGTCATGGTATTAGACAGGGTAAACAAACCCCCTCCCCTTCTACAGAAGCAAGGGGATTATATATCCGAAGTTCTCTGGATGTTTGCAGTGGACCCCATACCTTAGCATGCACAGATGAAAGTTCTACATCTCAGGTGTAGTTGCAATCTTTTCTCTGAAATATCTCTCTCAAAGTGTGTTGTTGCATGTCTGTGCATACCTATATAACAAAGGGTACGCATTCCCTAACAACAGCTGAATTTGTGTGTTTTGTGTAGGTGTTAGAGCCTGTATAAATAACCAAAAAGGGTCCCATCTGTATCAGAAAAGGAAAAGGCACCTCTTACCGGAACTGTAAAGTAAGAACACTTTTTCTTCCAGATAACCCTGACCCACCCGGGTTCCACTTGGTGGCATGCTTCATCATAGGGTCCATCCCTGCCCTCTACAGACAGGGGTGTGCTGCTACCAACTAATACGAGGGAGCACTTAGTGGAAAAATAAGTGTGTCCCTATACACCTCAAAACCTATGTGGTCTTATAATAAAGACTGAGTGGGTTCTTTCGGAGTGAGAAAAAGGTTAAAAATATCAAATCAGTGGTAGGTCAACTAGTTTCAAGCCTTACCCCAAGGCTTTTTGTCAGGACCTCAAAGGAGAAAGGATGGTCCCACTCCTGATGTTACCATAAAAGCAATAGTAGTGATGAACAAAAATACAAAAACAAATGTACAGCACTTAATTGGTCTGTTTCAAATATTAAAAATCCTGCAAAGGAATGAAGAGAAATGAAAGGTTAAAAAATGCACAATCCTCGGTTCTACAATGAGATGAAAAACAGTGGTGCTTCAGTGGTTGTGGTGGTGGAAATACAACATATCCATGTCTCTTCGGTGCAGAAATTCAGTGATAATAAGACTAACAAGACAATACAAACATGTATCATATGTAGAGTTGTAGGCACATCGTCATGTTATCATAGTTATTTTAGGGTTAATTACATGCATACTCTGGGACCATCATTGGGCCCCCTGAGTCCTTCGAGGAGTTTGAAGGGATGCCTGCAGTCACACCCTATTGAGTATTGCCAAGGATGAGAAAAATCTCAGGAGTTAGAATATTGTATCATACTTACCGGCTGAACCTTCAAACTTCTGACCGATCTCCCTGCTTCCTGCTTCCTCAAAAAGCCTGGAAAAAAATGTTAACCAACAGCTTACGCAGTTTGTGGAATCCCATAAAATCTTGCATGTGTCTAAATCAGGTTTTAGAGCTTGGTACTCCACAGAGACCACACTCCTGGTACTTAAAGAAACACTATTTCAGTATCTGGACAGAGGGGAAACAGTGGGACTCATTTTACTTGACTTGAGTGCCGCATTTGACATGGTGTCCCATTTAGCTCTTTTAAAAGTACTTCAGTCCCTGGATATAGTTGGCTCAACTCTGAATTGGAGTAAAAACGTTCTTACTGAAGGACTTTTCAGGTTTTTTCCCCATCTGCCAGCTCTAAGATCCATGGATCTCCTAATAGAGTACCACAGGGCTCAATCCTTAGCCTTGTGCTATTCACCCTCTATGTTAGCCCTTCAGCTACCATTGTGGAAGAAGCTGGGTTGTCTATCTTTTCTTATGCAGATGACACCCAGCTTCTCTTCTCCTTATTTTCCAACGAACATGCCACTGTGTCATCTCTACAGGTAGGGCTGCATAAAATAGCTAGCTGGATGCATACTAACTGGCTAAAGTTAAATGGTGGAAAGACTGAGGTTCTGATCCTGGGGAAAAATAAAAACCTCTGGCACCCTCATCATTGGCCACCACAAATGGGTGAACTACCCCAACAGGTGCAAACAGTTTGCAATTTAGGTATGGTTATAAATGATCAGCTATCTATGAGACATCAAGTAGTCTAGATCGCATTAACTTGCTTTACCATCCTAAAATGGCTCAGTAAAATCCTTTGGAAGTTGCCTGGTCCCACCTAAAGAACCGTGATCCAAGCCTTGATTATGTCTAGGCTGTACTATGGCAACTTCCTGTATCTAGGAGCCAATAAGGAGGTAGTTCGCAAACTGCAAGTGGTTCAGAACTCTGCGGCTAGACTGCTTTGCCATGTGCCTAAAATGTCTTCCATCTCAGGTGTTGTACGCAATCTTCATTGGCTCAGGATAGAGAACCGGACTACATTTAAGGCCTTATGCTATATTCATAAGATCAAACTGGGCATAGCACCCCAATATTTATGGTCCTTAGCCCAGACATACCTCCCAACACGTCTGCTACGATCCTCTTCTAAAGTCAAATTTTTAGTTCCTAGGTTCAAACTGTCACGCATGGGCGGATGGTCTTTCTCCTATCTGGCCCTTGTGTTGTGGAATTCGCTACCCACACCACTCCGTCATGAAGTCAGCCATAAGATCTTCCGTAAAGGCCTCAAAACCTGGCTAATTAATCAGTAGATGTTGTCCTCTCCTTTGTAACGTCCATTGGCGCCGAGAAACCTCCGGGTAGCTGTGCGCCTTATAAATCTAACTTAATGATAATAATAATAATAATAATTACTGCAAAATGGTGAGTAATCGCTTTCGGGATACAGGGCAATGCGCATTTACTTACTTTGTCAAGGCTACTCCCTCTCGGCAAACCTGACTGTGCTCACTTGAGGCTCCGTTACTGGAGCCGCGTGTGAGTTTCCTATTTAACCGTGTATGTCAAAGTGCACTCGTAGGAGGGAGCGACTGGACCGCTGACTGCGGTTCCTGTCCTCACTTCTGGTTAGGGTTGCCTGGCAACATCGCTGTCTGCTGTACATCCTGAAGCTTGGAGCAAGAAAGTTTTATTGCTGTGAAATACTATGGATTCCGTCACTATGGTGACAGTGCTTGCTGCGCATTTAGTGTGGGCATAGAATGGCAATTAAAACTTGAGGCAAGAAAAAAAGGTTTCTCAGACATTCAGTTTGGATTCTGTCACTCTACTGAAAGCGTTTCCGGCGCATTTAGTGCAGGCATAAACTGGGAGTAAGGGGGTCCCCGCTACCCATTTGGTCATACTAATATGTACAAATGGAAAGTGAGTTGAAAAATGTTAAACTTCCCATTACGTGGTAAAGTTTGGTATTCTACACACATATAGTGGTGATAGACAACATGGATTAAGGTACGACTAGTGAAACCTGAAGTAAACGAGCATCATTAGACGTCTCATTATAAGTGATAGAGATCACTTGCAGGGAAAGGAAATCGCACCTAAGTGTGGTTGCCAATCAGGACATATATGAGAGACCAGGGTTAAAATGGAACGTTTTGAATGCCCTCATCCTAACACGGACCTATTATTCAGGGTGCTTAATTAGAGAGTTATGTTTACATGAATTGTCCTACAGTATGTTTTTGTTTATCCCTGTTTCATTTGACTTCAGTCTATAAACCCATCTCTGCTCTTTCTCAAACAGATGGGATTCATTGCTGATTTGTTCAATCAATGTCCATATCAGATCATTCAGTGTGTGTTTGCGTTCTATGCAGTGAGATGTCATCTTGGTCGTTGCTCACTGGCATCTTAGACAGCTCCTGTGTTCGCATATGCGTGTTTTGATTTTCCTGGATGTCATTCCCACGTAATGCAGGTCACATGGACACGTGATAATATATATGACACTCTTTGAGTAATTGGTAAAACTGCGCTGTTCCCAAGTAATTTTGTCATTAAAGGTAATCTTTTTACTGGTCTGTGTCATGTGACACACACCGCAATTGCCACATGGATAATGGCCACTAATGGGTGCTATGAAACCCAGATTTGGTGGACTGTCATGGGTATACGTGGTTGTGTATGAACCAATATGTCCTTCAAGTTGCGGTTCCTTCTATGTGAAAACATAGGTTTGAGTACAGTGGTGGTACTTCCACTCGGAATTCGCCAGTGCGTGTTAATTATTTTAGTGATCATATTGGAGGCGCTGTTGAACGTGGTGATGCAGATAGGGCGTGTTTCATCAGATAGTCTAGTGGTGTGATCCAGTAGGGCTTGTCTGTCATTCTTTCTTGCCCTTTTCATTGCCCTTGCTACTTTTTTGTCTGGATAGTTGCGTGGGTTCAGTTTACAGCTTAGGTTGATTGCTTGTGATTTGAAATCTTTGACTTCAGAACAATTCCGCCTCAGCCGCAAGAATTGTAATACATAGCACGGATTGTTAACGCCACATAACAGATGAACAAAAAGGACATTACTTACGGGATAGGTGTCTCCCAAAGTGTGTGGTTGTGATGTCCAGGTCCAAAAAGAAAGACTCGTATGTCACTACCAGACTAGTATATATACTGACTCAAGCCTAATCACACCTGTGTCTAATTATGTTTAACAATTACATTTCGGTATTGCATACATGCGAGAGGAAAGTAATGGCATAAACCGCGCCATTTTGGAGTGTCAGGATATACGCATATATAAACAAAAAAACAAAACGTCCGTCTTGGCAACTACAACTACAGGTGATGGTCAAGAACAGACTTAAGAAATGACTTCGAAGATGACGAATCACCAAATATGTGACTCCTAAATAAATAAAATCGCTTGAACATTCCTAAATTCAACAGTATGTCATAATTTAACATTAGGCGCCATCTTGGAACATGAAAAGTCCTAACATCAGTGCCATATTGGAGCTGAAGTAAAAACATGATAGCAAACTGTAATGAACCACCGAAAGGCCTAAATAACCTATTATCGTTAAAATAAATCACATGTAGTGACCACAATCCACCATAGTCGGAAGAATTAAAAAAAGTAGGGAAAATAGAGAAATCTATCATTAGCCAAGATGGGCAAATATAGTCCTAACATCAGCAACATATTGGAGCCTAGGTACAAAATAATAGAAAACTGAAGTAAACAAGCGATATCCATGTAAAGGCCCAAAACGTCTATTATTGTCTAAATAAATCACATATAGTGAACGCCATTTGTCATAGTCAATAGATTTTTTTAAATCGGATTGGAAAATAGAGAAATTTTGTTTTGTCAGTGTTGAGCTTGAGGCGGTTTTCCTTCATGGAATTGGCCATGCTGTTCATGCATTGTATGAAGATTGTCTTAGTGGTGACGGTGTCATATGAGAGGGAAAAAATTGGTTGGGTGTCGATAACACAGGAGATGATGTTGATTCTCTGGGTCTAATGATGTTAGCCAGAGGAGGCATGTGCATGTTGAAAAATGTGGGTCTTGGTGATCCCTGTGGGACTCAGCAGACAAGGTTCGGATGTGAACAGTGTGAGTGTGACTTATTGACTTCTTCAATGAGGATGATTCATTTGGGAGCTGGTCCATGTATTCCTGCTGGTTGTTGTATGGCAATGAGTATGTGGTTGGAGACTGTGTTAAACTTAGTGGAGAGGTCAAGGAGGATGCGGGCAGCAATCTGTCCAAGTCGAGGATGGTGCATATTTTGTCTGTGGCAGCGATGAGGGCTATTTTGGTGTTATGAATGATCCAAAATCCTGACTGCGAGTCATCCAGGAGTTTGTGAAATTCTAGGAGGTCAGAGAGTTGTCTGCTGATGGCCTTCTCGATTACTTTGCTTGGGAAGGGAAACAGCGAGATGGGTCGGTAGTTGCCGAATACTTTGTGGTGGCTGGTTGTCTTTTGAGAAGGGCAGTTACTTTGGCGTATTTCCAGATATCTGGGAAGGTGGCTGTCTTGAGGAGGTGTTGATGATGGAAGTGATTGTAGTGCTGATCGTGGCTCTTCCTAGGTTGCACATCTGATCGGGGCAGGGGTCTCTGGGCACCCCTGAGTGGACTGTCTTCATTATTGCTGCATTGTGCTAGATGGATAGAGTGTTCCTTGCTGTCAGTCAGTAGTCTGTGGTTGATGAGGTTGGCAGGCTGGGAAGGAAGAAGGGGGTTGCTGGGATTCGAAGTTGTTGTGGATCTTGCTGATTTTTTCTTGGAAGAAGTCGGCAAGGTTGTTGCAGAGTTTTTGTATGGGGTGATGGTGTTGGTGTTAGTTGTAGCTGTTTGGTTTGTGAATTCCTTGACAAAAGCAAACAGATCCTTGCTGTTTTTGGAGCTAGATTCGTTTCTCAGGGTCAGGGCCATTTTCTTGGTCTACTTCACTTAATGATGATAGTGTCTAAGTGCTATCTTGCAGGTTGTTCTTCCGGTGGTTCTTCGGGCTGTTCTCCATTTCCTTGTTGTTTACAAACTCTATTTGATTCTGTGAGGTCAGCAATGTACCAGCTTGCCTCTTAGTTGGGTCTTTTGTTTTTGGTGTTTTTCAGCAGCATCACAGTATTGGCACAGTGGGCGAACCACTTGTTGAAGTTGTTTATGTCATTGGTGGAGTCTGGGTACTTTAATTAGAGGGTACTGAGCCATTCTGTATCTGTAACTTCCAGCAGCGGCTTGAGGTGTTTCTAAATACTGTAGGGGTGGTTGGTGGCCCTATTATGTGGAATTGGATGATGCAGTGCTCCGTCCATGTGAGTGGAGTGATGTGGCTGACTTTCACCTTGTCACTGGAGGAGAAGATAATGTCCAGGGTCTTTTCAGCTAATGTGGGTAGGGCCTTGAATGCACGGGATGAGGCTGATGTTTTGTGGACATTCAAGCAAGTCCATGGAGACCTGGGTCAGTGGTAAAAACCTGATCCCAAAGACACAGACAGGATTCATGGCCAGCATGGGCACCCTAACAAATATATCAGCACTAACTCTTTTAGCTAAGAAAGCAATTGACAACTCTAACATCCTCTATAAATCCTCTATACATGCTTTCAAGATCTTAAAGCAGCTTTTGATAAAATGCCAAGAAACAAACTATGAGCAAAAATGAAAGCTTGGGGTGCCCCCCCCCTAACTTATTGGGAGCAATCATCAACTTATATTCGCATACCTGCTTCCAAATAAAAAAAAGGGACGGTCGGCACCTAACAAAGACATTTCTAACAACAAAAGTGCTAAACCAAGGGTTTGTGTTGGCTCTCAGCCTATTTAGCATCTACACTGCCGACCTACAGAGTAAATGTGTATAATCCAGGATGACCCACCGAAACTGGGAAAAACATCTATAGCAGGTCTGCAATATGCGACAATATCGTTGTTCTTTGTCAAACTCAACTTGGCTTGCAACAACTGATTTCACAACTCGGGCTGTATATCTGAAACGCACATTTAACAATAAACCTAAACATCCTATGCTTTTCCAGCACTCGTAAAAAACGATCAAAATTTGTTTGGAGAATACATTCCAGTACCCTAAAACAGATGGATGCATATAAATACTTGGGCGTCCTACTAGATCGTCAATTAAACTACAAACATCACTTAGATCTTGGCAAACTAAATCAAAACAGCTACAATTCACTTTCAAAACCATACAGAAAAAACTAAGTGGAAGTTTAACCAGTCACCTACTAAAGGTGGTAGTATTAATTGTCTTCCCTCTATTACTTATGGCTCGGAAATGATGGACACCAAAGACTCCAAAATGCTAAATCTTGCCCAATCAAGATTGTTCAAAATAATTTTCTTAATTCCGCGTCATGTTTCCCAAGCGCATATACGTCTGGAAAACTGACTAACAAACCAGATACAGGCCAGATAAGGTGCCCTGGCCAAATATTACTGGTGAATGAGGGCAGCTGAAGACAACACGCTAGCCTAGCACTGTTGGGAGGTGGTCAAAAAAACAGGGCAGGCAGATAAATTCCACATTTAAGACTCTTAGGCAAGCACTTCTATCGCTAAATCTAGAGGAAGCTTGGCATTCACCAATGTCAAACCTCACTTTTAAACAAATTACTAATAAAGCTATTAAACAAGTATTGTTGCAAACTGATAAAGCATTAGTGGCTGGCAAATGTCACGTCTGGATGAGGATGCCAATGTACAAACAATGGAAACAACAACCTTATTTACAAGAATTCTTCAGAGATCCCTACAAGAGGAAACTAAGTTTACTGAGATTGGGGTGGTTTCCAATCAAAGACCTCACCCCAAAATGGTTACGGACTTGGCCATCTCTGGATTGTCGCCTCTGAGACAAGGGAAAAGAGTTGTTATTTCATCAATTATGTATCTGCCCAGCACCACACAATTTAAGGAAGGTCCTTCTGAGGCCAATGCTAAGAGAAACACAAGTCAGGACCTGCGGTGCGGCCGTTATAAAATGCCTCAGTGGCTCTTCGATCCAACTTTCCTGCAAAACGATTACATTCTTGAAATTTGCAGCTCAAGAGCTTAAAAAGAAGGCTGCAGCAAAACAGGAACTGGGAAATATACATATACTGCAGGCGGGCCCAAATCTTTCTTGCTGCTCTTTGCAGCTTCTTCTCCTCCCGCTCCCCTTTTATTTTATGTCACTTTAAGCACTTTATTTGAGACAGGGGTCAAACATGCTTACTCATGCACAAGTTCTAACTCGTGCTGCATCCTTGTTATGATAGTCATTTGTTGGCTTCAATCCTCTAACGTGAGGGCCATCTTTCCCCTTTAAAACTGTCTTTCTGGTTTTATTTAGCATGTACACCTGTGTAATGTTGCCCAGATCACGTGGGCATGTTTCGCCTTTTTAAACTGCTTTTCCTGTTTTTTACTCATCATGTACATTTGTGCAATGTTGCCCAGCACACAGGGGCATGTTTCACTTTATCCGATTCGCTGCAGCTCAAATTCTCCCACTGTGCGGGAGAATTCCACGTGTGCGGAAAACGGACATGCCCGGCCGTCTTCCACACATGCCCACCATGACGTCAGATCTGGCCAGGGGCCCTCTGATGCACAGAAGTAGGTATATGATGTTGTTTACCGCATGGTGGTATGTTCCACTCTTTTATGATTTTAACAAATCAAATAAAAGTATTTCTATATTACCATTGAGTTGTAGTATACGGGTCATGGAGATGAGATCGCCTAGGAGTATGAAGTCTTTGATGCCCATGGCAAAGGGTGCAGTGTGTTTGGTGAGGAGACTTCAGAAGTATGTGTAAGGTCCTGCGGGTTGGTAGGCAAGAGTGCCTTTCATAGTGGATTTACTGTCTGACTGAAGCTTGAAGTGCAGGTGTTCCAAAAAGTGGCTTGTGGGACAATGTAAGAGGTACACTTGATGTTTTCTCTGTGGAAGGTGGTGTCTCTGTGGATAATAGTTAGTCCTCCTCCAGGTTTATGGGGTCATTCCTAGTGCAAGTTTTGTAACTAATAGGAATGGCTGCGGCGATGTCTGGTGCCAAGGTTGCGCTAAGTTTTTGTGAGGAACAGGAGGTCCGTTGCGAGGGAGTCAATGAGGTCCCAAATCCCTGTGGAGGGTTTGCCCAGTGAGCGTATGAGGATCACACATACAATAGAGTGATGTGCGGTAGGTGAGGGCAGGTCTTGAGTTCTGACTTGGTGAGTGGTGCGGTGTGTGTGGGTGGTAATTGTAGGTGTGTGTAGGCATGTGAAGAGGCAATGCGAGCAGGCTAAGTGGCCCACCTTGAACTGAGTTGCAGCTTGGCATCAGCATTTGTGTTGGTATCCAGGGTTGAGCGGGTAGAGTTCATTTGTGGTTTAGCTGTGGGAGGCATTTGGGCCAGGGTTTCTGGTGCTGGGTGCGATCCAGGTGTGGAAAGGAATACAGGCTTGCCTTTGGTCCCACCTTTGATGCACTTTCAACACAGCCAGCCTGGGGCCTTCATCAAGTAGGGCCTTGAAGAGTGGAAGGAGCGCAGCGGGCGTGCTCAGAAAGATTGAAAATTCGGGTGCGAAGAGCAGTGAAGTCAGGTGGGGAAAGCATAAAAGTCTGGCGGGAGCGGCTTGGCAGGAAAGCGCAATCTGCTGAGCAAGTCTGGGAGCAAAAACTGATAGAAGAGACCAAGATGCAAAATGGAGCAGCAACAGGAGCAAACGATGTAGAAAGCGTCAGTTATAAGGAACATTGGGGCATATTACCAACAACTAGCGATAATTATCGCTATGTTGAATTAGCGGCAATATTTTTATCGCCGAGCTGCGGTGATTTCTATTGCTTAGGAACCTTGCTATTATCAAGGTTTATATCCTAATCGATAAAAATCGGCCGATATGCATGAATATCGCTGAAAAGTCAGCGATATTCATGCATTACCGAGCTAATGCTTTTAGCCATGGTATCCACCTACCATTGAATAACATAGCTAAGAACTGCTCAGGGGCAGGTGTTAGCTTTTGGAGATATTCGCGCTTAGCGCGAATATCTCCAAAAGTTGGTAATAGGAGATAGCGATGTTAGCGACTGTTTCCAGTCGCTAACATCTTGGCACGCTCACTTTGCATGCCATTAGTGATAAATTTCACTGACATGCAAAGCGGGGCCCAAGTTGGTCGCTATCTCCTACCAGCTGTCGCTAACTGGTGTTAGCGACAGCTAGGTAATAGGGAGATAATTTTATCTCCGCTTTCTTGGCTTTTAAAGCCAAAAAAGCGGAGATAAACCCCCTTGATAATATGCCCCATTGGATGCAAAGGAAGCTGATAAACAGAGACAGAGGAAAGACATATGGAACAGTCATCAGAATTAAGGATAGAGTAGTTACCGAGTTTTGGGCAGAACAAGCAGCTAACAGGAAAAAAAAGGCAGGAGACAGACATCAACATTAGTCAGAAGGACAAGTAGAGGTCAAGGTCTTGCTGAAGCAGAAGGGAGATGTCTGGGCACCTTTGTGTCACTTTCAGAGGTTTTATTACGTAACCACATTTCCACACAAACAGTTTTTTCAGTTAATTTCCAAGGTTTTATTAAATATGTTAGGATCTTTTTAGTAAAAGAGTTCATGACTTACTGTTAGCAAAACTTTCAGGTAATGTATGTTTTGATCAATACATACTGTATTCTCCTCTTATGTTTTATTATTATTCCTTCCCTAACACTCAGTGCTCAATGGAGATTGGGTACCAAGCTTGTCTGCAGCGAGTCCCTTCTCCCATGCCCTAGTTCTTCATTACAAAGGGATGTCAAGTTGTCAACAAGCTTTAGGTGCCGTGAGATTTTCTCATACGTGTGATCATTTGATAATGACTTTACAGGTATTGCTTTGTTTTAGCAAAATAATCTTCTACAACAACTTACATTGTGGTTACCCCAGGGAACTTTGAGTGTGTTTGTTATTCCAGTTTTTAGAGAGTTTAACTTTCTCGACAATGCTGCATGTTTGACATTTTTTAAAATATTTATCTGTAATGTAATCATTTGGTGTCTCTAGGATTTTGATGTTGCAATACTGTTGCAAGAGACAACTAACTACATTTTAGATTTTTTGAGAAAATTGTCTCTTTTTTAGTTTTTAGGTCTCGCCTAAGCCCTCCAGTTAGGGATGCCTGGCGAGATAGAAAGCAAGGGCTCTCAAAAATGCACCCAAAGGCAGATTGCCTACAGTGCATGTGAGCCGGGCACGTGCACATCGCACACCATTTGTCAGCTTGTGAGCCTCGGCATCAGACTTCAAAGGAATCCGCTCCCCCGCCCCTGCATTAGACTTCAAAGGAATCTGCTCCCCATCTCCCCGTCACGCAATGCCGAGAGCTTGTTTGATTTACTGATCAGCTCTTCACATATGTGATCGTGTTTACGTGTGTGTCTTTTTAAAATAATGCATGGCACCATGTGCCACACAGCTGCGTGCTACTTGCATTTTTATTTTCATTGCGGCCCCTTTTATGAGGCCGCCGACACTACCTCAACTAACCCCACTGCATTTCAAGACCCAAGCCGTGCCTCCAGCACCACGAGCTCCGTGTGCACATCTCACCAACGGTTGGAGCGGCGGCTCCTATCTCAGGTACTAGGTGCTGCTTGCCTTGCTGGAAATCTCTAGGATCACAGAAGCATGTCTTTGCTACTTGTCTGCCCCACAACCCCTCCCAAGTCTCTGCTTGAACAACTCCCCCCTGCATCGCTGCTTGCCCCCCACCCCCAATGTCCGCTTCTTTTAATGCACTTTGTTATTGTTATTGTTAAATGTTTATTTGTAGAGCTCACAGCTACTCAATTGAGTGTCCCGGCGCTGAAGCAGGATGAGGACTCAGCCCGAGGGGGAAACCAAGCTCTGGGATTTACATCTGGAACAGCCAAGTTTTTAGAAATTTCCTGAACGCCAGGAGATCCAGAGTTAACCTTAGATCGACTGGTAGATTGTTCCAGAAATTTGCGGCTTGCACCTGGAGGGAGCGACCCCCGATACGAGCCCGAATGTATCTGGGGGACCGAGCCAGTTGCAGTGCTGCTAACTTGAGTGCACGGTGTGGATTATAAAATTGGACTCTTTTTGTAATGTACTCTGCTCCTAAACCGTGAAGAGCCTTAAAAGCCAGGACCATGGCTTTAAAATGAATCCTTTTGCGGACAGGGAGCCAATGAAGAGACTTCAACTGTGAGGTAATGCGGGCTCTGAGACACAGCATGAGTATGGCTCTAGCTGCAGCATTCTGGGTCACCTGTAGTCTAGTCAGTAGATACTCAGGCAGACCCAGATAGAGTATGTTCACGTAGTGCAAAGTGGAGATTATCAATGCCTGGACCACTGTTTTTCTGTGGGAGATGGATAGGAGGAAAGAAACTGTTTCAGCATTTTGAGCAGCACAAATATGACCCCGCCACAGATTGAGTCTGTGCCTGCATGGAAAAATTTTCATCTAGCTTCACCCCTAGATTTTTCCCTGACTTTACCGGGGACGTGGGGGGGATCATGTCGGCGGGCCACCAACTGCGCCAGAGGTTGCTTGGGCGGTGCCCGAAGAAGATAATCTCTGATTTACCAGGATTGCATTTAAGCTGGTTGTGCTGGAGCCAGGGGAATACTTCAGTTAGACAGCTGTTAATCATGTCACCATTGAAGTCCATGTCTTTGCCGCTAGTAAAGAGTAGTAAATAACGGTTGGGAGTAGTACAAAAGTATCGTCCTCCAGTGAATTTGATATCACACTAGAAAGCTAGAGCACATCAAGCTAAACAAAGAAGGAAAGCAAGGAGAAAAACACGGAGAAAGAAAATTATATGTCAAATATTATTTTATATTGAGTGTCAAAGCATCTAAAAGGGAGATACATACAAAACAAGCAAAAAGAGTTATGAACAAAGAATGGGATTATATCAACTCATAAGTTCATAACAAAAACATCAACTCCTTGTGAATCTCACAAACAACCAAATCATATAATTAATAATGGTCGCGTGTTGGTGCCAAAGCAACGCTTCTGGAGATGATGGAAGAGATTCACAAGGAGTTGATGTTTTTGTTATGAACTTATGAACTTCCTTGTTTAGCTTGAAGTGCTCTTGCTTTCTAGTGTGATATCAAATTTGATTCACTGGAGGACGATACTTTTGTACTACTCCCAACCGTTATTTACTGCTGTTTTGAATCAAGTCCCTTGTAGCACACACTTGACCTCAAATGTTCAATGCCCAAGCCTACAAGGATATATCGGGTTCCCCTTTTCATATCGTGCTAGTAAAGAGTAGCTGCATATCGTCGGCATACAATACAATTTTTGCGCTGTGGTTCTCAGCCAGAGTAGCGAGGGGGGTCATGTACAGATTGAAGAGGATGGGGCTCAACGTAGAGCCCTGGGGCACACCCACCTCCAGGGGGGGATCGGGGCAGCAAAAGGTGGAGCCCACACTGTTTGCTGGTGGTCCTTTAAAAAGGAGGTGAACCAATATAGTACCGTACCCCCAAACCCGCAGTCTCTGCAGGAGGCGATCATGGGGAACAGTATCAACCGCCGCAGATAAGTCGAGCAGTATCAGTATGGCTTTGCCACCTCTGTCCACTTCCAGCCTTTATAGCTACAAATACTTCCAAGAGTGCTGTCTCGGTGCAGAAGTTGGCCCTGAACCCTGACTGACTCTGATGGAGTAAGGAATTAGTTTCGATAAAATCCATGGCGACCTTGTTCACCACGTTTTCCAGGACTTCGGACATGAAAGGAAGCAGGGATATAGGCCTGCAATTGGAAGATAAGTCAGGGCCCAGGGTGTTTTTTTTTTTAGGATGGGCAAGATTTTGGCTCTTTTCCATCTGTCGGGGACCTGGCCCATCTTCAGGGAGAGGTTTGAGATCTGATTAAATGCTGGATTTATGATATCCGCGATTGATGCCAGCGTATGTGCAGGGCAAGGATCAGAGGGAGAGACAGATTTAAGGCCTTTCATGATTTCTAGAGTTTGTCCCATTGAGATCAGTGGGAATTGTTCCCAAGGAAGGACCCTTGACTTGATTTAGAGGGTGACTTGGCGCATCCTTATCACTCTGTGCCCGGGGAGTGGTCAGGAAGGATTCCTGAATGCTTACGATTTTGTCATGGAAATAGGACGCCTTGCGACTCGTCCAAGACTCAGTAGAAATGAATGACTTAGCTTTGACTGCATCGCTAGTTGCCCTATCCCTCTCCCGCTTTTGAGCTAGGAGGCATCATCAGTGTTTTTATGCTGTGAGTCTAGAGCCTTTTAGGGGAGGTTTCTCATCCCCTGGCGGTGCTCTTAAGGGCTGACTGCTTATGCCTTAAGGCTTTTTAGGGGTATGCCTGGCACGGCGCTATCGGGGGTGAATATATTGAGCAGCATGTGTCTTCATCTGTGTAAACATGCACAAGTCTCATTGAGCCTGATCAGACAGTCCAGTCTGGTCATAACATAGTGCTAATGCCACTGAGATTGTGGTTTCGATACCCATACGGGCAAATGTTCAAGTTGATCCAGCGACTCATTGAGCAAAAACATCAACGGCAAGGGCTTGTGCCTTCATTCCACCAATGTTCCACCCCCACCCTAGTTTATCCTTGTCAGAGGGGAGGACAGCAGATCACTTATTTTCCTGATGTTCTTTAAATGCGCACATTGGGACACAGGGCACGTGATTTATTTAATTACAATGCCTTTGCCTGGCTTCCCTCGCCCTAGCTCAACTGTAGCTCAACTGGAGGCTGTTCACTTATTCTTGTGGCCTGGCATATTCTAGCAAGTCAGTTGTGTGAATACCACTTGCATAATCGCACTCCCCCACTCGAGTTCTTGTTCCTCCTTCTTCCCAATAAACCGCTGCCTGCTCTCCCTTGCACCCCCCATCTTGCCCGTCCTGTTCCCAAATAGCCTCCCATTGATTCTTACTGTCCTCCCAACTCACTAGAAAATCAAAGTGCCAACTTGATTTGAACATATTGGGCCGCTTTACGTGATCACCAGTTACTTGCACACGGTCCCACCCTCTGACCCACTACTAGTCGTTAGTTTATAGCAGACTGGTTTCAATACCCACACTACTGTCGTTGGTTTCAATTCTCCTCACCCTCCCATTGTTTACAATTCTTAACCCACCCTCCCATTGTTGTTTTCAGTTCTCACACCTATCCGGCCATCGTCTTCAATTCTCCGCCTCCTGTGGAAGGCCTCAACAGCTACCACTGGCCATAAAAATTAGCCCATCCTTGAAATTCTTTAGAAAGGAAGTTAAAACATGGCTTTTCTCCGCACAGCTCTAATTAACATCTTCAAGAGCCAATGGTACATCTTAGCGCCAAGACGCCTTCGGGCATTCGCGCGCTCTACAAATTGATAAATCAAATCAATCAAATCAAACACCACGAGCTGTAAAGCTTCACTGTGTAGCACGCTACTTCGCAACCGCAAGCATTTATCAAAAATAGTTGTGTTGCTGTGAATCTTACACCTTCAGCTTTTAACATCTGTCCAGCACTACCTGGCAAACAAAAAGGGTTCAATAGGACACAGCACTGCTTCTCCAACTGAAATAACATCAAAGAAGAGTATTCAAGTCAAAAAATTACTTTATTTGGTATTTCACAACCATAAAGTATACATATCCAAAAAACAATTTAAAAGTAACACACACTTAAAAGTTCCTTTAGTTAAAAATGACTTGTCTCGTTTTTTCATTTACAACTAACCCAGTCATTATCGAGGGTCTGATTCTGCTTTTTGAAGCTTTGTCTCTACAGAGTTCATAAACTTTACCCCGCGGCATATCAAAATGTTTGAACCTGCTCCCATCCAGCTGGTCACAGCTTGCCTGCAGGTACGGATCTGTAGCATATTAAAAATTGGTTTCAGTAAAATATTCCTTTCTTCTTTAGAAGACTCGCACGTGCACAGGAGGTGACTCAAGGTCTCACTGTGATAATCACATAATCTACATCTTCGTTCCTGGTGAGTGACCTTCCATGACGGAATCAAGTCTTTTGAGATATGGTTGCCCATTCTGAAGGCCATGAATTTTGTTTTTAGTGATAGCCGGAAGTGCGCAGTGAGATAAGGTTGAGGTTTTAGTCGTTTATACGAATTTAGAATGGTCCATGCGTGTCGACGTTTGGCCAAAGTCTTTTTATCCTCTACAAGCGATAAGGCTTTTGCGTTTAGATTGCAAATTTTTTTAAAGGACGTTGTTTCCGGTGGGTTATTCCAGATCTCCACTATTTTTAGGGTGTCTAGTGAGGCTCTCAGGTCATAGCCCCATGAGTCGGGTTCCTGTTGGTCATATTGTTTTTTAATTTCTTGCCAACATAAGTTGTTTAAAGATCCAGTTTCCGATAATCTCAATTTCCAGCACCATTTCACTAGAGCTGCTTTCCTCTGGTAGATTTGATTTTGTAGACCAAATTCTAGCCTTATTTGGGCAGGGGCTGCTCCTTTGTATATGTGAAAGACAGTTTTATATATTCTTGTCTGGAGTGCGTTTAAGAGAACTGCTTCTTTCCCATGCCATATTTCCAGTCATATGAGAGGGATGGTAAGACTTGGGCTGTCATTACTTTTAAGATGTGGTCATATGATGGACATTGCAATTTCTTTTGCAAAACCTTGTAAGCAAAGCTCAGTGCTTGGGCCTTTGCGGTAATTGTTCTTTTATGATCCGTGAGGGACATGTTTTTACTTATTGTAACCCCCAGATATTTATAAGCAGTTGTTTCCTCAATGGGTTTTCCTTTTGTTTGCCAAGTGAAGGATTTTCCACCGGTGCCCGTCAATCTCACCACCTTTGTTTTTTTGATGTTTATTTCCAAACCTTCTCTCTCGAAATAGTCAGTTAGTTCTGATATTACTCTTTGTAGGCCTATTGGGGTTTGGCTTAAAACTACAATGTCATCCGCATATTGGAGGCACTGGATGCTTTCATTGACCAGTTTGGGCGGGTGTCCATTAACATTCTTGAGATGGTCTTTCAAATCGGCCAGATATATATTAAAAAGGCTTGGGGAGAGCACACAGCCTTGTTTAAGGCCATTAATTATTTTTTGTTCAGCAGATATTCTTCTTCCATCACCCAATTTTACCTTGGCCCATGTTCTGCTATATAAAACCATTAATGTTTCCGTTAGTGCCGGTGGGAGACCCATGAGATCCAGTTTTTCCCATAGTCGTTTTCTGGGGACTCGATCGAAGGCGGATTTCAGGTCTATATAGCAGGCTATTAGACCGATCTTCTTTTTCCTTGCTCCATCGATTAATAAGGACAGGGCTGACAGATTGGTTAAGCAGCCCATGCCTTCCCTAAAACCGGTTTGAAAGTTGGGTATTATATTGTGTTCTTTTATCCATTGTCTTAGTAGAGACAATATGCAAGAAGAAAAAAGCTTTGCCTCCACATCGATTAGGGCTATTAGTCTGTAGTTACCAGGGTCCATTCTGCATCCTCTTTTGAGGAGAGGGTGGAAGATGCTTCCTTGCCAAGATTCAGGAATCTTTTTTTCCTTATAAATGTGGTTAAATAATGGAGTCAGGTAAGTTGCCCAGAAGTCGATGTCATATCTGAATAAGGCATTAGGCATTCCATTTGGGCCAGCTGCTCCCTCCACTTTTAATTTCCTTATTAGGCTGGTTAGCTGTTTGGCAGTTGTCAAGGGCGTTTGTTCCTCTAAGGCAGTGCCTTCGGGCTGGTACTTTTTCCACTGTCCTAGGGTTCTATCTTTTTGTTCTTGACCTTTTTTTGGGTGGTTTGAAGTTACTGTGTTAATTGGGGGACTCTGGAAGTTATACAAATTATCGATATATGCAGCCCATGTATCTTCACAAAGAAGAGTATTCAAAATTTTAACAGATGTCAAGACATGGGTAAATAAACCGTGCTCTATCGCCTTTGGCAAACACAAGTAAGTATTGTTCTAAAAAGGCCACAAACAGGTGGGAAGGAATCCGTTGTGGCTACAGGAAATTGGATATATATTTATTTTAAAACAAATGTGCTTTTCGGGCACGTTCATTTATAATTTTTTGTGGAATGGCACACAGTACACGTAATTGTTACAACAGACTCGTTCTGCCCTGTTATTGCCTTTCGTGGCGCTGTAAGAATACATCTCCTCATCCTAAGGGCTCACTGAAGTATCATTCAGTTGCCATTTACATTGGGCGTCCCTCTTGGCAGCTTTCAATACACAGTCATTTACTTCTCCAATAATGTTAGATTGAAGGGCGCAAACTGTCAGTCTGGTTTGCCTCTCGCACCCATTTCCAGTGGATAAACTGTATTCAGCGAGATCGTGCCATTGTTTAGACTCAAATTCATCCTTTGCTAATAAATATACCTGTAATTCATAACAGTAGAAGTCTGCCAAATAGCAGAAGAACTCTTCCACAAATAGGACTGTTTCCATGGTGACCGCTGATAGCTTTTTTATTAAGTAATTTTTATAACGCAACTTAAACACATTGGCATAGCCAATAGCTCTAGCTAAACACTTACAAGGTTGCGCTCAATGCAAAATAAATTCCAATATCCACTCAGTGCCACATAATTACACACCACATAATTACACTCTACTGAATGCAACATACGCTCCACACAATACCACTCAGTGACATAATTACACTCCGCTTAATGCAATATACACTCCAAATACCACTCAGTGCCACATAATTACATGCCACATAATTACACTGCACTCTATGCATCATACACACCAAATACCACTCAGTGCCACATAATTACTTGGCACATATTTACAATGCACTCAACGCAACATGCACACCAAATATCACTCAGTGCCACATCATTACACTCCACATAATTACACTGCACTCAATGCAACATACACTCCAAATACCACTCAGTGCCACATCATTACACGCCACATAATTACACTTCACTCAATGCAACATACACTCCAAATACCACTCGGTACCACTTAGTTACACGCCACATAATTACACTTTACTGAATGCAACACACACTCCACACAATACCACTCAGAGCCACATAATTATATGCTACATAATTACACTGCACTCAATGCAACATACACTCCAAACAATTCCACTCAGTGCCACATAATTACACACCACATAATTACACTATACTGAATACAACATACACTCAAGACAATACCACTCAGTGGCACATAAGTATATGCTACATAATTACACAGCGCTCAACACAACATACACTCCAAATACCACTCATTGCCACATAATTACACTGCACTCAATGAAACATACACTCCAAATACCACTCAGTGCCACATAATTACATGCCACATATTTACACTCTACTGAATGCAAAACACACTCCACACAATACCACTCAGTGCCACATACTGATATGCTACATAATTACACTGCACTCAATTCAACATACTCTCCAAATAATACCACTCAGTGCCACATAATTACACACCACACAATTACACTCTGCTGAATACAACATACACTCCACACAATACCACTCAGTGCCACATAATTATATGCTACATAATTACACTGCGCTTAACGCAACATACACTCCAAAAGCCACTCTGTACCACATAATTACACACCACATAATTACATTCTATTGACTGCAACACACACTCCACACAATACCACAGTGCCACATAATTATATGCTACATATTTACAATGCAACAGACACTCCAAACAATACCACTCAGTGCCACATAATTACATGCCACACTATCGCCCTCATTCTATCTATCTATCTAGAGGCCCATAAGAATGAATGGTATTGCATGCGCAATTTGTGAGTACCAAATAGGTACTCGCAAATTGCGCATTCAATCTGAAGGGGGCCAAAAGCCCACCCTGATGCACCCCCCAAAAAAGGTAGGTATGCACTTGTGATAGATTAGATCAGGCTACTTACTTAACATTTTAGAACTCATCCAGGGTCAGCAGCTCCTGACTCCGGATCACGCTCAGTTATGACTTCTCCCAGAGCTCCTAACACCTCTTTCTTCTAATTGAATAGGTTGTTAATAAGTCTGCCCGGAGCCTTTATTACATGCCCTAAAAGTCGCACATCGGAACTAATATACGTGGAGATTGGACCATTCGAACAGAGTAAATCCTTGGTATATTCTAAAACAAATTGTAGTTGGATTTACGATTTATCAACCACCCGACTCTTACGTGAGTGACATTGCAGCAGGGTGACTGTACCATGTCTTTTGTGCCATAGGCTGCAAGTAAAAGTAGTATGACGGAATTTCCTCCTGCATTTACCCTGCATGCCTTTGCAACGCAGTCAGTACCCTGCATGCAACATTACCACTTGTTACTTTAGCTCGCAAGTAAAACATCAACTTGCCTTTAGGGGGTTCTGGACTTTGCAAAAGTAGAACTACTGTACCAACTCCAGTCTACGCAACAGTAGGGAAGGTGTTGAACATAGAAAAAGAAGTCATCTCTAGGCCTGTGATTACCACTGTGAGTGTTGCACTACCCTGTGGGGCCCAGACCAGTAGTACCTCTGCAGGGACTTTGACAGGACTCATCACACGACAGGACGGATCAGCACTGAGTTTATCATAAGATGCTGACAACGATTTCCCAGGTAACCTGATTTCCACCTCAAAAAGCATGAAGTTGTTGTGTCTCTTTGGTGACAGTGTCAAACAGTTGTAAGTGGGCATCCATTGTAGATCATCACTTTAGGCCAACCAAAACCCTGGATAAGCGTGGACATGAAACAATGCCTTTCCTAGTCCTGGGTGGGTGTTGGTCCTAGACTTTCGTCATGCTGATTGTAGGAGTAGGATGATCCTGTATAAGAGTTTTGACAGCCTGGTTATGTATTAATTTCCCTATAGAAGGAGGAGGAGGGGGTAATTCTTTCAAACATCTCAGTTTGCCTAGTGCCTTTAGACTCAAGGCACTCTAGGGAAGCTGCATGTAGCAAAGGTGAGGAAGCCTGAGTGGCCTAGTATGGTTCAAAGCGAAGGTGCTGGTACCCAGCTCCAGTACACTTGCCTATTATAAAAAGAAAGAAAACACAAGGAGATGATGGATGGAGCACTGAAACTTTTCAGAGATTTATCCCAAGTCACAGATCTGGGTTGAATCCATCATCTTTCTTTAGCGCACTTTGCTACCCCAGTTCAGACACAGCTATATGCAAATCAGTCGTGACCCTGTGCCTCATGGGAACAGTCCAGACCGAACTGCCAAGCCAAGTCATCCTTGGATTGGATACAAGCATCCTGGGGCCGGTTTCGGGGTGACACCCCCTCATCAGCCAGGCTAGCTCAGCTACAGTGACAAAGTAAGCAAGGAACCCACATCTGGGCACACCCTGCCAACTTAGGGTGAAGAAAGCAAACACAAGGAGATGATGGACGGAGCGCTGAAACGTTTCAGACATTCACCTCTAGTCACAGATCTAGGTTGAATCCATCATAGTTCTTCAGCTCACTTCGCCACCCCAGTTCTGACACAGCTATATGCAAATCAGTCTTGACCCTGTGCCTCATGGTAACAGTCCAACCCGGACTGCCAAGCCGAGTTATCCCTGGACCGAAAACAAGCATCCTGGGACCGGTTTGGAGGTAACACCAGGTATCAGCCAGGCTAGCTTGGCTCCAGTGGCAAAGTGAGCAAGGGACCTACATCTGGGCATACCCTGCCAACTTAGGGCGAACAACGCAAACACAAGGAGATGATGACGGAGCGCTGAAACTTATCAGACACTCACCTCCTGTCACAGATCTGAGTTGAATCCATCACCTCTTTGTGTTTGCTTTATTATAAGAAGAGTTCATTCAGCCCCAGAATTAATGTGTTTCCCTTTCTGGATATTTCTGCTTAATGTGCCCACAAAATGGTTTCCAGAAGGTCTAGTTGAGCAGCATCCTCCGGAAAGATATCCTTCTGTTTCCCCACGAAAGAGCAACAATGCAATTCATGTATTTCTCCAAATAAACCAAGTTTGGCACACTTAAGTGATGTCAGTGGTCACTTGGCCGATGGTTTTTGCTGATCTGCTCAAATCTAGATTAAGGCACTAGAAGATATGGTTCCACCACTGGAGATATCTACACATAGTGCATAGTGGGACGCCACTTCCAACACCAGACATGTAAAGCCAACTTCGGGTACAAACCAAAAGTTGTGCCACCTTCAATCTGACCTATTGGACACAAGTTTCAGTTTGTTTATTTATTTCGAAGGTTAAAAACCATCATGAAAATACATCACAGTAAAAAAACATGATCACAAACTTTCTTAACAACACTTCATTAAAAAAGGAAGGTAAAGGGGCATCACTTTTTAAAAAGAGGGGTTTTTGTGAGTAGTAGGACCAAAGTACAAATGAGATACAAAAGCCACGCATCACATAATAAATGTCTCCCTTGCCTACCAATTTCAACAGCCCATAGTGTTTCTCAGTTTAAAAGCAATTTTAAGAAAAGTTATAATAGCACATAGGGTTCGCATTTCAGTGGCTCTTTGCAGAAACAGTAAAGCAGATTTGGCATGGGTGATTTTTGAGTCTTTTAAAACCCCTACTAGAAATCTTTGACGAGGTGTTTTAAAAAAAAGGACACAATAATACAAAATGAAGGGTGTCCTGCGGAGACCTATTGTCGCAGCCGCAGGCACCCTTCTGCTCAATTGTTGAAGTAAACCCTGATGGATGAGCTAAATTGTGGTGCAACAAATTGAGCCTAAAACGAGTCATTAAAAACCTCTCTTGCTGACTATACAATAAAAAGAGGTAGGGTTCCATGCCAATTTGATTCGAGACTAGCGAGTGAGCAACTACGGAGGATTTAATAGAGTCAAGCTCCCTCCTCCTGCCACCAAATTTATCCAGCAATTGCCCTTGTACCGAGTGACTGGTATATATGTCCACCAGGGATGGGTCCAAAAATAATCTTTGTTCATCTATTTCCCCCAGGGTATCTTTAATATATTTCAGCCAGGGGATTTGGAGGCATTTATCTTTCGTCAAACAATCCTGGATAATCTGTCTGGATAATTCCGCGTTGGGGTTTAGCCAAATTTTGATCCAGGCCAGTATGGGTCTCAGTCTAATCAAGTCCGCTATATATGTTATTCCCAGCTCATTGTGTATTACTGCAGCGGAGGTGCTCAGCGGAAGTTTTAGCAGTTTTTAAAAAAATTTCTCCTCCTCACTTTGGATTAATTGAGCATCTCTGAAACCCCAGACTTCAGATCCGTAAATGGTTTTTGAGATGCTGACTGATCTATACAAAGTCAACACCTGCTCAGGGGACCACCTTCCTATTCAGCGAGCAAAGTTTGAAATGGCTCCATTTGCTGAGACAAGTCTCCTCGCCCTCTCCTCTACCAACGGGGCGAACTTCAGCTTCTCATCGAATAAGAGACCCAGATATGGGAATGTTTTAACACTGTCCAAAACATGATTCCCTAGTTTAAATACGAATTTCTTCTGAGGTTTCTTCCCCACTATCATGATAAAGGATTTTGTCATATTTACAGATAGGTCCAATTTCCGCATAAAATCTGCGAAACCCTTGATTAGGAGTTGCAGTCCGACCGCCGTCCGGGCTAGGAGGACGGCGTCATCAGCATACAAAAGTACTGGCAGATGACGTGAGCCCACCTTTGGGCAATCAGTTCCTAGTGCTATTAGGTCGCTCTCCAGGCCGTTTATGTAGAGGGAAAACAAAAAAGGGGCTAGGATACACCCCTGCCTCACCCCGCCCGAGCACAGGAAGGGATCGGTACTCACCCCCCCCCCCCGCGCTGTAGCGGACCTTGGCAGTGGTGTTCCAATGGAGTTCCCTCAGGATGTTGATAAGATCCGGGTCGATTCCCAAGTTAAACATGATCGACCATAGTTTGGCTCTATTAACATTGTCAAACGCCGCTGCTAAGTCCATGAACCCCATATACATGGTACCTTCAGACGCTTTAGTGTACTTGGCAGTGAGCAGGTACAGGTTGAGGCACTGATCGGTGGTTGATCTCCCCGTTCTGAACCCGTACTGGGTATCCACCAGAGTGTTATGGGTGTCAGTCCAGTCCAGTAGGCGGTTAAGGAGTGCCCTTCCCAGTACCTTGGCAGAGACGTCAATGAGCGAGATTGGCCTATAACACTGCGGGCTGTCCCTACAGCCTTTTTTGTAAATCGGGACAATCACCGCAGTGGACCATGATCTCGGCAGGCCCGTTTTGATGGCTGCATTCAATACTCTTGTTACCATTGGTGCCCAAAGGTCGGGGGTTACTCAGGAAAAGATCCGGGGGGGTTCCATCTGGGCCCGGGGCTTTGTTTCGTGTTAACCCTATTATTGCCTTAAGAACTTCATCCAAGGATAATTCGAGTTTTTCCGCCCTTGGCCCCCTCCATATTCCGTCACCAATGTCTACATCCTGCTGATTGTACAGCGATTTAAAATGGGCAATCCATTGTTCCGGCAGAATGTTTGAGCTAATGACTGGGGAGCTTGAATCGTGAAAACATGGTTTGTTTATGATTTTCCAGAACTGGGTATAGTCCTTGTTTTCACTGGCCTCCCTTAAGTCTGCCCAGATTTCTTTTTGAAGGGTACTTTTTCTGATCTTGATCTGGGTTTTATAGTTTTGTCTACAATGAGTGATTTCATTTTTGTCCCTTGGTGACATTTTCAGGCTCTGTTTTAAGTCTCTTAACGCTTTCGAACAGTTAGCATCAAACCATCTGGGCATGAATTGCAGGTTATGGGCTTCTTGGTTGTCAGGAGATTCTCTACGATTTTGGTTAGGGATTCAAACGCCTCTACTACTCCTCTGCCCTCTATTGTAGCATCTAGACAGGTCTCTATGTGATCTTTCCCTTCGTTGACTAATTTAACATAAAAGTCTTGGGGGTTAATCAGTGACCACCTTAGGCGTCTCCCTTGATCTGTTGGTTGGATTTCTGCTTGTTGGATCACCCCTGGTACTTTTTTAATAAAATCATTCCCTTTAATTTCTGTTATAATGGGGTTATGGTCGCTAAAGGGACTCCACTCTGTCCTGGTATTTATGATCCTTTCCCTAGCCCAGGCGGATATCATAACGTAATCTATTATAGATCCCCCGCCTTTTCCCTTAAATGTTGGTATTGGGGATTCACCTGCCTTATGAGCGGATAAATCCATGACCTTTGTAAGGGAAAAGTTATCTAATAACTTCATCAGTAATGTACCCTCTTTGGTATGTATAAAGTGGGGGCCCTTTTCTAAAGGACAAGCTGACCAATCCGGAGTTAAGGGGAGTAATTTGGGGCATAGATGGCAATTAAAATCCCCCATCAACAGGACAGTGGGTTCGAGCCCCGTCGCCCTTTGATCTAATTCCTTGGTTAAACAGGTCTCCAACTGCTCTAAGATTGGGAAATTTCCTTCCACCGGTCCGGAATTGTAGAAATTCACAAACAGTAAACACTCCCCCTGATGAGTAAGTCTAACTGCTTGTATATTATCTGAGGGACCATCGGTAAATGACCAGGAACCTTTCAGATCTAAGTCTGCATATAGGACTAAGCCTCCCTTTGCTCTTCCCGAGTTTGTACCCTGTGTGGGTTTAAAGAAGCATTTGTAGCCCTCCAATTGACATGGGCCCGAGTCTCTTGCCCATGTTTCCTGTAGCGCTATCATATGAAAACATTTGATAAATTCTAGCCATTCCTTGTTTTTTAATGTGGCTTCCAGCCCTGCGACATTCCAAGATAGGATGGTCAGGCCCTCCCGCTTTTCTTTGCCTCTTGCCATGTGGGTTTCAGTTGCTCTCTCCATCCCATCTGATGGGAAACCTAGTTTAGTTGTATGTTCCTTTTCCCTTTGGGGGTGGGGTGAGTCTGGTCCCCTAATTAATATGCTCTCCACGCTCCCCCCTGTGTTCCCTACTTGTGGGCCAAGAAAGCAACTAGTGGCCGGGCTTCCTGTTATGTTCTTTTGAGTGGAGGGAGTGAGTTTGAGTCAATCTATGTCCTCTAAAGATTGAAATGGGGCATATCTGTTTCTCCATTGAGGGAAGTCACGCTGGGGGTAGGGCTGTTCGAGGTGGCTTGCTAGTCTAGGTCTGTGTGGGCGCTGTGATCTAACCAGCGTCCATCCTCCCTCATCCTCCCCACGATTGTTGTTTCGTGTCCTTGGGTAGAAATACCCAAGTGGGAGGGCACAAATCGTGCTGGTTTGGTTCCTGTTGGAATTCTTTAGGATGTACTCTACCAGACTAGTGTCCGTGAAGTTTGCGACTATGCAGTCACCTCTGATATCTTTCTTTCTCCTCCCAACCCAGTTTACCCTTCTTACACTTAGAATCTCTCCTCTTTCCCCAGTATCTAAGGGTCTGTGGATGTTCAACCATCTAGAAATTCTTGAGAGCAATTGTAGATGTGTTTCTCTCTCATTGGGCCTATTTTCTGGGACCCCTGCAAAGATTATTACAAAGGGATTCGCCTCGGGGGGTAAATCTAAGTGTGGTGCCTGAGTATTGGTGTTGTAAAAGGGATCAGAGTCTGTGTAACAGTGATTGTAATTCCCTTCTCTCTGCAGGCGCTCATCTTGTTTCCATTGCATTAGTGGTTGTATGGGAGGTTTTTCCCTCTGTGTGTTATTCGCACCTTGTTGATGTCTCCCTCTATGGTTATCGTTTGTGTCCCCGTTGGGGTTTTGGACAGTGCTGGGGGCCTCATGAATCTGAGCTATAGCCTGTTGGGCATGGCTAACACAGTTGTTATTTTGGGCCCTCTTTGTGTTTACCTTATCATTTATGGTTTCCACTGTTGATTGTGGTTGGTCAGCGGAAGTCTTTACGAGTGCGTATTCTAATGCCTTAGATTGTTTGGAGAGCTCACACATTATTTTATCCACCTTACTTATGATGGGTTTTAGTTGTGCCGCAATGAAGGATTCTAGCTGTTTTTTAATGTCTGTTACTACTATCTCGATCCACCCTGGGGGAATAGTGTCAACTCGGGGAATATTTTCTTGTGAATTATATTCTTGAAGGCTTATTGGGGAGTTGGTTCTTGGGGGTGCTTTCCTCTGCCTCTGCTGACCCTTATTCCTCCCCACTCGCTTCCTTACTTTTCGAGGGGCCGTGTCAATAAGTTCAGGGGATTCTAGCCCTGAGGTTTGCGCACAAGGGACATCCACTGTGTCATAGTTTGTTTGTGACACACTGCCCTGGGTGTTTAGACTATCAATTAGTAGTACGTCTCTAGGGGGTGTTTAAGTGATGGCATTGAGATTTGGCGAGGAGGATAAACTCCGTTCCATTCGTTCAATTTCCCCTGTGACTTTTTTTAACATAAAGTCAATTGCTGTAGGTTTGTTCCCCTTTGCGTGGGCGGCCTCCTTTATTTCCCCCCGTGTTATCTTAGGGGTTGTTCTCTTGATTGACTTGGTCCCATTCGAGCGTGTGTTAGGGTGAGTGGACATCGTTCCCCCTTGGTCTCTTTCCTTATCGCCACAACAAGGTGCGGCTTTGGGTTCAGCCAATCCTCTTGGGTACTGCCGTGGGGGTTTAGCGTGTAACTTTCAGGGGCTCCACTGCCCTATGCAAGGCCCCTATGGCCAGGGTACAGTACCTAGGTGTATTGTCGGAGACGAGGGACCAAGGGGGGTGGCCCGTCCCGTCCCTCGGCGTCCCCGGACGGCCACAGACGGCCCGCCCTCTGCCCGGGCTCCGACCGGTGCCGCCCGCGCGAGCCCGCTATGCGGAGGAAGCTGTCTGTTTTTATGCGCCTCCGTTCGCGCCAAGCAGGAAGTGGGCGGCGATCTCCCAGGGCAGGCTGGGAGCTGTAGTCTCGACCCCGCTCCGCGGCCGAGCGATGTCAGCAGCTCGCCGTCGGGGGAGACCACAGCGTCAGGAGCCCAGCTGTGCCCAAATGCCCAATGAGTTTGGTGAAGGACGATGATCAGGTAAGCTGCGAGCCCCCTCGCAGAGCGTCACCACAGGTCTGAAGGTTTGGCAAGATAACTCCATACGACATGGACTTCATTTTACTCATGGCTCTGTGTGGCTACAACAAATTAGCATTTTGGTTGTTAATTGAATGTTAGGATGAATATTAAATGGAAAGAAAATGATTCAGCATTACATCTTCGATTAAGATAAGCTCTTGAACCAATTTCAGATACCTTTAATATTCATGCCACATCTCCCCAGTTTTGGAAAGTTGGTTAAACTAGTTTATTGAATTTACTTTTGCGATAAAACTGGGATTAGGCAACTATGTATCCAAAAAGAACAGACACTTAGAAGTATTACCAACTCAAGTAGTACATTTACTGAGCATTTTTTAATTCTGACATTAAGATCAAATGGCTGCACGATGTTCTTTATCTGTAATTTGCCTCGTCTCTGTAGAGTTTTATTTCAGAGTTATGAGTTAGTCTACCACCATCTGCAATTAATCTAATCCCATTTACCTCCAACCAGCACATTCACCCACACAGGCTTTAGGAACTTGCCAACACTGAACCGATGATGGAAGAGCTGCCATGTTTGCTGTGACACTTTCAGATTGGCCATGCAAGATGGCCATTTCTAAGGTACTTGCATGCTGTTGTCCTCACTTGTATTAACATCTCCCAATCCATGGACGCTAGCATCATCCTGTAGGATCTAGAGAGTCCCTCCACTCCGACGCAGTCCCCATCTGAAACAAGCCATCTTGGTTGCAACTTGGCCATCTTGGTTGGATACGTTCAATGATTTATGCTTTGATTAGTGTCTGACTTTCCTGCAAATAGAAAGATGAAGTCTTAGCCGAATGCTGTGAACTTCTATTCTGTGCCCTGGATCTCTGGTCTTTGGCAAGGTCCACGCGGAGGTTCGATTGACTGTTGTAGGAGTCTGGTGGTCTGCAAGCAGAGTGGATGTGTCTACCCCAGTGGCAGTGATTACACTATGATATTTTGCTGCAACTAGTGCTCCCCATGGTACACCTTGCCCCACCACTTTGTGAGTTTGTGACGGTGACCTGGCCATCACACTGTTGACTCTAAGTGTAAGGTCTGCAATTTATTCGGCCCTTCCTTCCTGCATTGTTTTGGAAACCGGCCAACCATTTATTTTGCATTAAGCTTTAGATTTTCTTGGAAAGAAATGTAAGCTCCTCAGACAAGCTGAATCATTCCGCATTCAGTAATACGGGCAGGAGCGGGTTTACAGGTATGTGTGCCAAACCGGTTAGTGAGGCTTAATCCGTGCCTTGTGGGCCAAAAAGTAATATCAACTCCTGTTTAGTCTGCATGGGTGTTGTATAATGCCCACTGATTTAGCATTCTGGCACAATCATTTGTGTCAATTTTCAGCAATGAATATTTTCTGCACCCTTCCACAGTGTGCCAATCCTCCGGATAATGTCTATCTTCAGTGGGAGTGGCCTTCAACAGAGTTCACGCCTTCTGCTTATTTTAAAATTCTACCTTAGTGGTGTGGAAGTTTGCCAAAATAAACCTTTACAAGATACCTATTATTTAAAGCCTACATAAAGTTCATAATCTTTGTGAAATTTAAGAAATATAAGTTTAAAACAAAGTTTTAAAACATATGCTCAGGCAGGAAAACAAACATGGCAAAAAAACACATTTGGAGAGAGGATTTCCCGCCAAACAAAAATTAAGCAGGTAAATTCTTCTTCAAAAACAGGGTTTTCTTACTAGAAACCTTTTCATCATGCGAAGCTGGTTCAAGTGCCCAACATTACAAATAAATGCAAAATGTATGTACTGTGTGCAAAAGCACTGGTGTAAATAAAACTGTGCTTACCTTGGCCACTTCTAACTATAATGTCCCTCCAGAGCCCTCAAGTGAGGTACAGCCATCCTGAGCAGCTAACGAAGAAACTCAGTGCCTGGGTAGTAGGTTATGGCCTCTGAAAATGACACCTCTCCATGCAGAACAGTTTTTAGGTCGAGCATTCGAGACCTCTTTTATATACTTTAGTATATACTTATATGTGTATGTACTTTGTGGGCTTCGGAGATCAGCCCTAGGACTTGTCTGCTTCTGCTTAGGGACTTTTTTTTCTGTTCAACTGCCTCTATTTAACTGTCTTGATAGAAATCGACCAGCAGAGGACAGTAAAATACCAGAATTGCTTTTTGCTAGAGACGTTCTCTTTTTAATTTTTCTGGTAACTGCCTCTAGTTAACTTTCTTGACAGAAAACGACCAGCAGAGGTCAGTAAAATATCAGAATCACTTTAGCATTCTCCATATTCCAGTCCATAGAAATTGTCTTCCCGAGCACCCGTGGACAATAATATTTTTTTTTAATCTTGTATTTTCAGTGATATGACCACCGAAGGCTCTGATTTTATAATAAAAACTGTGCTTTGGACTATACCATTTCCTGCTGAAAGGCAATATATCTCTCCATGTGTTCCCATACCTGGCGTGTCACGCAGTTTGGTGCTTACTTTCCCTCCATGTTAAAGAACAGTAGATATTTCAGCACCCAGGATAATGTGCTGCGTAGCTAAATACATTTAAGGTCCCAAACTCGAGACCGATTGCATTGCAAATGCTTGTTATGCTTATCTTTCAAGTCTCTTCAATATCGAACGCCCTAATTAATTTGTTGCAGGACACTTGTTTATTTTTTATTCCAGGTAAGTATTTAACCTACTATGGCATTGACTATGTCACATTTTAGTTTTCGGTATATATCACTTTAATGTTTCTTTTGTGTTTTTAATTTTTTTTTTTAAACTATCTCTTCTGAGTGGCAGCCTTCTGCTTGACCTGCTGGCAAAAAAGTCACCCAAAAATATTTGTAAAGATCCATTGTCTGTTCTGTTAATGCTTGGCCTTGCAGGACATTTGCTCTGGTGCACATGAATGCCTTGCTCTAACCTAACTTCCACCTGACTCAGAGTGAAGTATATATTTCAGATCGCCCAAACTTCCACAGTTACTAAGGGGAAGGTATCATAGGCCAGGCTAGACGAGAAGCAAGTGTTCTGGGCATTGCAACAGCAGAGTGTACTTGACACCACCATGTAGAGCGGATTAGCTAAACATATATTTCAAAGTACCTGTAATCACAATCTACGTCTGGCTAACCTCATAACAGAAATGCTAATGTATCTCTTTATAAAAAAGTAATACAATACTTTGAAATAAATTTTAAAAAAAAGAAAATATGAAAGGCGCTCTGAAGTAGCCCGCGAGCCCCTTCGCGTGCGCCGAGACGCGCAAGCTGCACCCTCGCGCTGCTGCACGGAATCTACTGGGCGCATCATACCTTCCTCCCCTTCGACCCGGTGAGATAAGTTGTGCCTGGTGCAGGCTGCGCCCTGCGTCTACAGCCGGAGTGCGCAGCCACCTCCACCCGCCCCCTCTGCTGTCCCGTGTGTACATGTTTTCAACGCTCTAGCCGGGAGAGTTGTGAGTCCTCCCGAGTGTGGGCAGGGCGAGAGGGCGCGGCGATGTAATAAAACGCACGTTTCCAAAAACTTGTTTCAAAGCCATCTCCACCGCAGCGCGCTGTGTGCCAGGCACCGACTCACAGGTGAGAAAAGATGGGGAACTGATGCGTCACTCTCCCTTGTTTTTATCTTTTCGAGGTGCCATGAAGCCTGTCTTTGGATACTTTAGAAAAGAGGGGAACTTATTTGTTTTTCCAGCAGAAGAATCGATTTTCACTGATTCCAACAGGTTCCTTGGCCCGTTTCACGTGTGAAATTAGAGGGGACGTCTCGTTCTCTGCGCTGCGCGCGCGCACCTGCCTCTATGTATGTCTTTTTCTTCTTCAGCGCGTAGGTGAACCCTAAAACGATCCGAGCCGGTGCACGGGCTGCAGAGAGCAGAGCTCGGGGCCAGAGGGCAGTAAATTAGCTTGTGGTAAACACTCCGGGATACAAGAAAGGCTTGGCAAGTAGTTTAATTGTACAACTGAGCTCAGGACCTGGCAGTGTCTGTCAGAACAGCTCCACCTGAACCCCCAGAACAGCAGACACCACCAGGGTCCGATTGAGGCCAAAAATTGGCCCAAAGTGGCCCATATTTGAGGAGCGAGACCTTTCACAAAACATTGCTTGGTTGGTGTGAGGAGGTTACATTTGGAGAAACGTGTGATACATTTAGGCACGTTAAAGCTTGTAGGGTCAGTATCCTTGGAGAAGAATGAAAATACTGTAGCTGAAGGAAGGTGCCCCTTCCTTCCTTTTGTGGAGGAAGGTGCCCCTTCCTTCCTTTTGTGGAGGAAGGTGCCCCTTCCTTCCTTTTGTGGAGGAAGGTGCCCCTTCCTTCCTTTTGTGGAGGAAGGGGCACCTTCCTTTCTTTTGTGGAGGAAGGTGCCCCTTCATTTCTTTTGTGGAGGAAGGTGCCCCTTCCTTTCTTTTGTGGAGGAAGGGGCACCTTCCTTTCTTTTGTGGAGAAAGGTGCCCCTTCGTTTCTTTTGTGGAGGAAGGGGCACCTTCGTTTCTTTTGTGGAGGAAGGGGCACCTTCCTTTCTTTTGTGGAGGAAGGTGCCCCTTCCTTTCTTTTGTGGAGGAAGGGGCACCTTCCTTTTTTTTGTGGAGGAAGGGGCACCTTCCTTTCTTTTGTGGAGGAAGGTGCCCCTTCCTTTCTTTTGTGGAGGAAGGTGCCCCTTCCTTTCTTTTGTGGAGGAAGGTGCCCCTTCCTTTCTTTTGTGGAGGAAGGTGCCCCTTCCTTTCTTTTGTGGAGGAAGGGGCACCTTCCTTTTTTTTGTGGAGGAAGGGGCACCTTCCTTTCTTTTGTGGAGGAAGGTGCCCCTTCCTTTCTTTTGTGGAGGAAGGTGCCCCTTCCTTTCTTTTGTGGAGGAAGGGGCACCTTCCTTTTTTTTGTGGAGGAAGGGGCCCCTTCCTTTCTTTTGTGGAGGAAGGGGCCCCTTCCTTTCTTTTGTGGAGGAAGGGGCACCTTCCTTTCTTTTGTGGAGGAAGGTGCCCCTTCCTTTCTTTTGTGGAGGAAGGTGCCCCTTCCTTTCTTTTGTGGAGGAAGGTGCCCCTTCCTTTCTTTTGTGGAGGAAGGTGCCCCTTCCTTTCTTTTGTGGAGGAAGGGGCACCTTCCTTTTTTTTGTGGAGGAAGGGGCACCTTCCTTTCTTTTGTGGAGGAAGGTGCCCCTTCCTTTCTTTTGTGGAGGAAGGTGCCCCTTCCTTTCTTTTGTGGAGGAAGGGGCACCTTCCTTTTTTTTGTGGAGGAAGGGGCACCTTCCTGCACAAACACAATCACTACAGGCATTTTCCTCTTTCAATGCGTGCTGTAGAATGCAACACGCTTTGAAAGAGGGAAAAGCGAGGCGAAATTAATACATTTCTCCTACTTGCACCTCGCTATGCCTCCCCTGGGGTGGCGTAGCATTGACACGAATTTCCAGATCTACGATTCCTCGTCAATCTGGAAATGTGTCTCGTTCCACGGGTGTTTCTTGGGAACACCCACAGCAACACCCATGGAACACCCCATCCACGCAAAGTGCTGCGTGTGAAGGGGTCATATTTACAAGGAGAGGAAAAGTTATGCAGGGTGGCTTTTCCTCTCCTGTGAAAAGTGACGTACTGGTGGCGCAGGGGGCTTGTAAATCTGCCCCTAAATACTTATTCCAGTCTCAGCGCCTTCTACAAGGTTGCAAGAATCCCACACCCAATCAACTAGGTCCGTGACCCTGATTATAATTGTAATTGTATTTATATAGTGCTCACTACCCCTGACGAGGCGCCAAAGCGCTTTTTGGTGAGTAGTACGCTACTTCGGAACCCAAAAAGGATTTGTGGTAAGTTAGTATAGGAAAATATGACATTTATTTGAGTGGTGGACATGTGAGTCTGTTATTTGGCTTGAAAAGGATAGCGGAGATAACATCAATCAGAAATCTAGGACAAAGCCAAGGGGCTAAGTCAGGATCCCTGGGAAAAGAACCTACAATTTCAAAAGAAAAGAGAAAAGGCAGCTCTGAAATTCCTCCTCGTGACGATTCACTACGTACGGGTTTCATAGAATAAGAACTGTCATTTTTAGTGGAGGCCGCCTTTGCTTCTGCACCCTTTTTTATAATACCAGCAAGTAATAATAACCTATTATTTACTAGTATAATAATAAATATCCCCACCCTTGCTGCCGCCTGAGGCAGTAAATCAGTCTCATGATTGTAAACGCCTCACGGAGGCACCTGAAACAGCCATCACGTGATTGACCAGGACTAACTATATCCTAGCTGTTGCCTCTGGATCCTGCCAGACCTCAAGACCTCTCATTAGTGCTGTAGTGTCGCTGGTACAGACAGGTAGCCCTGGGTGCTTTTGTCGAAATCCCTGCTGTGCCCAAGGCTACCCATCAGACATGCTGTCAGCTCATCCTCTCCAATCACATCATAGGGAGATGGAGAGGGGTTGGTAAGTTCCTTATTCACTGGACCAAACCTGATGACAAGATTAGATGACAAGGCAAGAAACTGACATCTATAGCCTATGGGTCACTGTCCGGACTCCAACTTTGTGCTTCGGTTCTCGAGGCTGGAAGAACCTGTGTACCTGCCCTGAGAGGTTACCCAGTGCCATCAGCTGAAGCACAACAGGTCAGGTAGCTGAAGATACGTAAAATAAAACCCTGAGAAATGTTGTCCACTGGCTCCCAATCAACAAGAGAATCACCTTCAAGCTCCTCACACATGTCTACAAAGCAGGACCAGCATATCTGAACCACCTCCTCGCATTCCACATAGCACGCCTGGCAACTTCGCTCCATCTAACTTGCAGTTGCCTCCGTCCCACGGATCCACAAGACCAGAACCGGAGGAAGATCCTTCTCCTGCCTCGCTGCCAACACCTTAAACACCCGCCCACTCCACCTCAGGCACTCCCTATGGATGACCCAATTCAGGAGGGACCTCAAGGCCAGGCTCTTCAACTAAACCTCCTCGCCCAGACGGACCAGCAGCCTCACCCCTCCCCCTCAGCGCCTTCAGACCCTCACAGGTGAGTACCCACACCATATAAAATCCTAATTGACTGATTGATGAGAGTGTGTATGTGTGTGGATGAGTGATGGTGTAACTAAGCGTGATTGAATGCATCAGAGAAGTGGGAATACGTGAGACTAAGTTAGAATTAAAGAGTGAGTGCAAGTGATGTGAGCTAGATGGAAGACAGAGTGAAAATGAAGAAGAGATAAGGAGGTAATTATTGGTATATTATGTACGTAGGTACAATGAAGGCACATAAGCTGTAATTCTTAGCATACGGGACAGCTGCGGCAAAATGCTGGCGCTGACATACTGGACATCATTCTTGGTACAAGGGGTACCTATGGCAAAATGCAGACATAATTCTGGGCATATGGGATGGGGAACCTATGGCAAAATGCTGGTGCTGGCACACTAGAGGTAATTTATTGTCTAAGGGACGCTTAATTATAGATTTTCTGCATTTGCCACTTAATCCTTCACCTATTGCATAATATGCCGATTGTAAGGAGAAAAATAGTTTCTAGCTCTGTCAGTTTAAAAGTTACTAAAACCTGGCAACACATTTTCCTACACATTGGAAGACCCCTCTCAAATGTTGACTGGTCATCTTTAAGTTGTTTATTGAGGTTGATGATTGTTAAACTGAAACTAATGAGGTGAAACGTTTGCCGAGACTGGGTTACAATGTTTTAAAATGCATAAATAAAGATAATACAAATGCAAATATTGATACTGTGGTACCCCCAGAAGACTGGGTGGTCCACTTTGAGGGGATTTTTAACTCAGATAGTGCAAAAATAAGTGAGAACAGAAAAGGAAATTTCATAATGATAGAACCTGTCAACTTATTACCAATATCGCCAGATTAAATTAAATTAGCATTGCAAAAATGTGTGAATGGTAAAGCTGCAGCCCCGGACGGAGTACCAATAGATGTTTTTAAGCATGACATGGATTTTCTGGGTACCCATTTTAACAAATGTTTTACTGCCACTATAGGGGGCTTTTTACCAACCACCTGGGTTGAAAGTATCATTGTAACAATGTTTAAAAAAGGCGATAGAGGAAAGCCAAATTGTTACTGCCCAATATCTGTTCTTGACTTCTCGTCAAAACTGATCGGCCGTATAATGCTGGACAGACTCAAAATTTGGGCAGACGAAGAAAAAATATTGACCGAAGTACAGTATGGTTTCAGAAGAGGAATTGTGACGGTAGAGCAGTGCTTGAATTTAGAGTCAATAAAAGGGAAGTACACTTTAGCAAAAAAGGGGTGCTGCACCTCTGTTTTGTTGACCTTACTAGCGCCTTTGACTTAGTCAATCACAGTAAACTATGGCAAACACTGAAAGGGCTAGGGCCCCCCTCTGTTATAATCGTATACCTATCACAGATTTATACCCATCTAACATCGAGGGTACGATTTGGAAAGAGGGGGTAATGCACACCTGATTTCAGTGTAAAGAATGGCATCAGACAGGGTTGTGTATTAGCGCCCCTCCTTTTCTCCCTAAATGTTAACAATGTAGACCCCTTTTTACAAAACCTTAGTGCAGATGCTCCAAAACTTGGGACTCGTATAACCCCTGTACTGCTCTATGCAGACAATGCTGTCCTGATCTCAAGGACAGCAAACGGCCTACAAAAACTTATAGAAAATGTTACCCTTTACATAACAAAGAAAGATCTGAAATTAAACCTAAAGAAAACTTTTGTAATGACATGTGGGGGCAAAAATCCCAAATATAAACAACATCATGTAGGTCGAGTTTTAATTAATCGAGTCTCGTCCTTTTTTATTTGGGATTGCTTTTTAATAAGAATGGTACATGGAACGCTCATATTGATTTATGTACCATGACATTTTTAAGAATAATAGAGAGCATTTTTAGATTTTCGGCAAAGATAGGAAATAAACCTATCCGCGAAATCTTAACACTGTATCGGAGCAAATGTATTTCAAGGGTCTGTTATAGAGCTGCTATCTGGGGCAGGTCTAACATCACCTCCCTTCAGACCCAAGAAAATACATTCTTAAAAAGAATATTGGCAGTCCCTTATGGGACTGCAAATTACATAATCCACAAAGAATTATCAACCCCATATATTAGTGACACAATAAATGTTGCAGGACTCACCTTTTGTCATAGCATCTGGTCTAAGGAAGAAACCAAACTCACAAAAGACATAATTATGGAGTGTCTAGCATTTGATCTTAGCAGGAGGATTCCTTGGCTGCAGCACATTCACAACATTTCAAAACACTGTTAACCTGACATGGACAGAAGTGACCCCCTTCCTATATCGGAACTTAGTAAACAGGATCTTAAGCGCAAATATCTAAAATTAAAGGAAGAAGAAAGAGATCGGTCTGTTAGTCAAAAACACACTGTCATGTCATATGGTGAACAACCTTTAGTGAGGGGCCTACAGCCGTACTTAATACTGGTAAAAAAATATCCAACAGAGATTTTATCTCACTAGGCTAAGGATGAGTACGCTACATTACCTAGTTGCTTTCCCTAGAGTGGAAAAATGGTGTCAGAAACTACTGAAATGTCCTTGTGATGGAAACACTATGCAATCTACAATGCATTTTATTCTTTTTTGTAGTTTTTATAAGGATATCCAGAAATTAATTTTAAAACCTCTATTTTTATCAAACATGCTTTTTAATTATACACATGCATTACATTTTTTATGTAGCTTAGAAAACGTGAAAATTATATGTACTGTGATCTGCTTCATGCAGCTTGCAGTCAGGAAACGAAAAGATTACTCACATCTTGAGGCATTGCTGTATGAAAACTTGGATGATCATTCTTAAATATTGCTTTGTTTTCACTATTGATTGGTTGCCAAGAATGCTAACTTTATATTTCAGGTATTCTCATTATGTCCATCTTGCTCCAGCACTTTATCTCCCGCGACTGAATGTATTAACTCTTGATTAGCTCGCAAATCCTTGGTCCCTTTAAAAAATGCCAAGATTGATTATTGATGGCCATACAGACTTTTCGATAAAATAAAATATATTCGATAAAATATTTCACAAATGTATTTTAAATAATTATTTTACTGTATTATCTTTTAAAATACCAGAATAAAAATGTAAACTTAGGACTGTTTTCTTTTATAGTATGCATTTATGGTGAGATTTGTTACACCGAATAAAGCTGATTTTGATTTGATTTGATTTGATTAAATAATGCAGCAATACCATCACAAAAGTTTCATAATTTGTCTTTTCTTGTCACAAAATGTAGTCAACCGCGGCGCATAATTTTGGCGACCCTGCTGCATAATTCCAATAGCCCTGGTTACAACATATAAGCTGCAAGTAACAATAGGACCCTTAAGCAGTAACCCACTGACCTTTCTACATAAAATACAAATCTGTGATCTGCAGGATACACTTTGTGCTTTGCCGCAGGGATATAAACACCCTCTGCTAACTTATGATGAGTTAAATCTGACTAGACAAAACATAGAACTCTCCAGCAAGTACATACGTAGAAAAAATTGGGCATGTGCTGGGTAAATTACTTAATTAAAATTGAACTGGCCAGGTCGAGGTGAAAATGGCCACAACCCTTCCAGCGAGGACTTTAAACCTTTTTGCAATCACCCAACCCCTTCCTGCTAAGACCTAAATGTGAAGTCCTGTTAGAGGAGGGGGTCAGATGAAATATAAATTACATAGGTTTGCTTCTAGGCCACGCTGGCCCATGATGGCCGAGCCGAGACCTGACAACTAGTTGACAATGGCCCAAAGGCCACAACAAGACCTGACCTCCTCATACTTTTCCCTTCCACGCTCATCATGGTCTCAGTGTGGCAGCTGGGGGAGGAGAGTTGGGGATGAACACTGCTTCTGGAGTTAGGTCCACCCCCATGGGGTCTCAGCTAGCCTCCCAATGATGATGCTGCAAGCCCCTCATCCTTGCCCCTGCCACAAAGCATAGCACTATGTTTTTCTAGCCTGTCTGCCCACACTAAGGTCTATTGACAGGGGCCCAAATGAAAGCGGGCCCCTTCTGGCACTTAGGCACTGGCCGATTGGCCCATGGCTGATAGCCCGCTTTGGCAGTCCTACCCTGGATACCACTTTGGAAGTGGAACATAAGTCACATACCAACACAAGTAGAATGTGGTACA
This sequence comes from Lissotriton vulgaris, assembly GCF_964263255.1. Taxonomy (NCBI): domain Eukaryota; kingdom Metazoa; phylum Chordata; class Amphibia; order Caudata; family Salamandridae; genus Lissotriton; species Lissotriton vulgaris. The sequence continues at coordinate 1,064,044,114 of NC_141699.1, forward strand.
CATTGAAGGAAACACGACATCATACATAATAAGTATAGCATGGAACATTACCTCTCTTCCTAAACATAGCAAAAGGGAAAATTCTTCACATGTGATATTAAGCATAAACATGCTACTAATAATGGCAGCTATCACCCTACGCTGTGTGGTTTATGTCCTGGTTTTCATCCCCAGTCATGAAGTTCGAAATGCCGTCGACCTGCACAAGCTAAGGCGCCTATTAGGATGGCGGACGGACCTGCGTCCGTCCGCCACCCCTGACCCTGAGGTGGAGGGACCGTCCGCAGGGGCAGCGACGGACCCTCCGGTGGAATTAGGATGTGACCGCCACCCTGGCGGTCACATCCCGTATATTTAACATTGCGGCGGGTGCTGCTTTAAGCAACACCCACCGCAAAGTTAAATATGCATGCTGTGAATTTGCATGCACAAAGCGGGGGGGTACCGTAGGTACCCCTCATGTGCACCCCCATCCCCCCTTCAACCTGGGGGCCCGCAACGGGCCCCCAAAGAAAACACTGTATGCCTTTCCGCCGCAGAAAGGCATGTTCTGAAGCACATCCTAATATGGATGGCGGTGTCTGATGGACACCGCCACCATATTAGAGCTTTTCCGCCACGGTCGGAAGCCGACCGCGGCGGAAAAGCGGCAGACGGGAAGACCCCCCCACCCATCCTAATGTGGTGGGGGGTTTTTTCATTCACCACAGCGGTGAAACCGCATCCTCCGGGCTGGCGGTGGCTTCCGCCGGCCCGGAGGATGCGGATTCACCGCAATCCTAATCGAGCCCTATATTTGGACTTTTGAAATATGACATGATTTTATAAATTCTTCCATATATGTATTGATTCATTCATATTGCTTTGATTTCATGTCCATTACGCTGAAGCATTATTTATTACCTTCACGTGCTTCACTTGTGCCGTTTTAATGTTTTTTTATGAGCACAAAGTGTTCACCTTTTCCCTTAGTACAAAACTTTAGAGCATGGTTGATGCTGCATTTTGATTTTTGAAGTTCAACTTGTATGTCTTTGCCGAAAATATAATCGCATTCAGTCATGCTCCTGGGACGGTTTGTCTTTTTTTTAATTTTTGCATTGTAAGTAAGTTACTTATTGCATGTTTTCCTCCTCATTTTGTCCCCTTGTAGGTATGGCTTCTGCCCTGAGTTAGGCACATTGGCACAGTGTCTAAACCTACACTTGATTGTGGGGAGGTATACCATTGCTAGGCGCTATCCACTGTACCTGGCCTTTATGGACCTATCAACTGCATTGGATAGTGTAAATAGGAATAAATTACGGCTGACTCTTTTAGATCTGGGAGTGGAAGTCCCCTCAGTAAATTTTCTGTACACACTATATGAGAACTTAGGGCCATGTATAGGTTATGAACGCGCAGGGTAAACTTCAGACATCTTTCCCATAGACAAGAGCGGACCCTGGCTCCTCTGGTTTTTATTATTTACATTAATGCATTAAGTGTTCACCTAAGGTCAGCTACTTCAGACGCACCAAAAATACCTAACATCCTGGTTCCCAACATTATTCTATGCGGATGACGCTGTCCTAATGGCCCACACCCCTTGTGCCCTGCGATGGGGAGTGTAGATTTGACAACTAATTTGGGGAAATCTCATTTAATAGCATGTGGCCCAGGAAGGAGAAATTTAGGGTCCTTGTGGGTTTTCAGGGCCTTCAGCGCTTTAAAGACTGTGCACAGAGCCTTGAACTGAGCACGTCTTGGTACCAGCAGCCAGTGTAATTTCCTAAGCCCCTCACGTACTGAAACATATCTGGGGATCCCCAGCAAAAGTCTTGCTGCCGCGTTTTATTCAACAATAAGGTTCTGATGTAGTTAAGCTGGCGCCGGTCCTGTTGTGAATTAAGGCATGGTGCAGCCTGAAACAAAGCTTCAATAGGGAGGTTGTTTTGGATTGCCTCAGTCAAGACAAGGGTTTAGCTGTACCCTAGCTGAAATATGTTAATAAGGTATTCATGGATATTGGGCACCACAAAATGTTTATTACCCAATTAACTTGACAAATCTATTAAACAGCTAGTCAAGTCCCATCATGTAGAGTTCTGTAGCTCTCAAAGAATGGAGGGTGTGTTTAATAAGTGCCATTCACAAAACCATTATATATTTTTAGCTTCAGGGGAGAAGGCATCCTATTTGTTTTTGGAGCTCTTATGGTGGGAAAATTCACTTCTTTATAAATTAAGGGCTGGAACAGTTTGGTGCCTTATGTATTTTCCTGATGACTTGAAGCCTTGGGGGAGCAACATACCGACCTGCCCTTGCTGTGGGGTGGCTGAGCAATCCTTGGTACATTTTATGTTCCTTTGCAAATTTTGCAAACTTTTCTTTCTAAGCTGCCTTAAATATATCCGGAAACCTCTAGCCTTCCAGTAATGTACATATGCTCTCTTAAATTTGCAGCATTTAGCATTTAGCATTTAGCAGCAGGAAGTCTATGGACGGTTGAGAAGCTTAACTCGGTTAACTATTGAACCTGTGGTTCGATATTTGGGGAGGGGTCGTTTTCTAGTGACTTGCACCTTCTTTAAATGTTATTTAAGCATTTTATAGAACTTTGCATTCCATGGAAGCAATAACAGTAGTGAGATTGTTCATTATCAAAACGGTCTTTATAAATAGTTGTATTTCTTCAAGATGCAATGTATTCTAATTGTTGGGGAAACATCTATAATAATGCAGTCATTACAGCGCCCTACCTTTACAACGTAACTGCCTTTACATCGCATGCCATTACAATGCATGCCATTACAATGTATGTCACTACAATGCATGCCATTTCAACGGATACCATTACAAAGTATGCCATTACAATGCATATTATTACAACGTATGCCATTACAACACATTATAAGGTACGTAATGGAGATTTTTTTAGTATTATGAGGGATATGGGTTTTGGGGTACATTGGAATAGTATATTTTTTTACCCCTACACTATCCAACACTTTCCCTACTGTTGCACTCACTGGAGTGGGAATAGTAATTTTTACCCCTACACTATCCAACACTTACCCTACTGTTACACTCACTGGAGTTGGAATAGTACCCTGTCCTAAAAGTATTATGCTTTGTAATGCTATGCGTTTGTAATGGTATGTGTGGAATGGAATGCTTTGTAATGGTAGTTTTTAAAAATGCGTTGTAATGGCATGCGTTGTAAAATCATGCAATATAATGGTAGTTGCTATATAAAGACTGCGTTGTAAAAGCATGCGTTGTAATTGCATGCGTTGTAACATCTTATATTCTATTTATTTGTCTTATGTTCTTTTATGATTTTATCTGTAAATTGAATAAAGATATTTTGAAATTGAAACAGGTCACTCCGAAGGGGTTAACTACAACAGTCAGGCTGCAATGGTAGACTCAAAGACATATTTTCTTTGGCAGACTAGATGATGGCACAATCTGTTCTGCAATCCACAGGCGACATTTAACTCTCTATGCTGTGGATTAAGTTATTACACCATATGCTATGGCCTTACCGGAGAGTTAAATATGCCAGTCAGGGATGAGCCAATTCTGAAATGTTTTAGGGGTCAGATGACATGCACTGGAGACTGAAAAAAAACAACCAACAATAACATTCAGCAAAAAAATGGAGACAACAACACAAAAAGGGGCATTTTCTTACAGCAAGTATTTAATTAAAAACAAGCTTGCAGCTAATTATTTATTTTAGCAGGATTTATGCAGATCTGGCAGCTGTATGTGGCTATTTCTAGAATCACCATTTTCATTTGCAGGAGCTTTCCTCGTGCAGCAAAGGTTAGACAACGAATACTATCAACGCACAACAGGGAACAGCACAAAGATGTCACACCAACTGGAAGGCTTTCGGAACAATAAGGTTTCAAAATTACAAAGCAAGCAACAAAATAAGTAAATTATGCTACAATAGGTCATCAAACAAAGCAATATCAGCACTTCAGCTGCCTTCCTCTTCCCAGTGATAACATTTGAGATTCTGCGCTCAAAAACACATTTACACAGCTAGTCTCATAAAGCTGTTCTTCCTGCTCTAGTCCCATGGACCCAGTATCCCAGGACTAGCCTCTCCTCCAAGTAAAACAGTCAGGGGCGGGACACCCACTGCAACACCCATTGCCCGCCCCTTTCACACTAAGGGCTGAGTGAAAAGGGGCATTATTCAAGGAAGTCAGACACTCTAGGGCATATTACCAAGCAATAGCGACAAATATCGCTATTGCTTGGTTATAGATAATAATTCATCGCCGACCTGCGGCGATTTTTATCGCAGATAAACCTTGGTATTACCAAGGTTTATCGCAAATGCGATAAAAATCGCCCGCAATGCATGAATATAGCTGAAAAGTCCGCGATATTCATGCATTACCGACGCTGTTAAGCACGAGAAGAGGCTCACCCTGTTTGCTGAGGAGTTCTGAGGGCAGTTCCGCCCACACGGCTTGCCGCTCCCGCTCCGCGGGAGCCGCTGCGCACAGGAGTGCGTGTGCTACCACCAGCACCTGGACACTGGAAGCAGAGGCAGGGGTAAGAGGAAAGGCGTGGGCTGCGAGTGTGCAGGGACTCCGTTATCCAGGAGTCCCTGCGAAGACCACGGACTAGCATCCGGTCCGCTCTCCCCGCCGGCCCTCCCCCCGCCCATCTGACAGTTTAAAGGGAGCTTTCATTAACATCTCCGTGGGACGCTGTTAAGCACGAGAAGAGGCTCACCCTGTTTGCTGAGGAGTTCTGAGGGCAGTTCCGCCCACACGGCTTGCCGCTCCCGCTCCGCGGGAGCCGCTGCGCACAGGAGTGCGTGTGTTACCACCAGCACCTGGACACTGGAAGCAGAGGCAGGGGTAAGAGGAAAGGCGTGGGCTGCGAGTGTGCAGGGACTCCGTTATCCAGGAGTCCCTGCGAAGACCACGGACTAGCATCCGGTCCGCTCTCCCCGCCGGCCCTCCCCCCGCCCATCTGACAGTTTAAAGGGAGCTTTCATTAACATCTCCGTGGGACGCTGTTAAGCACGAGAAGAGGCTCACCCTGTTTGCTGAGGAGTTCTGAGGGCAGTTCCGCCCACACGGCTTGCCGCTCCCGCTCCGCGGGAGCCGCTGCGCACAGGAGTGCGTGTGTTACCACCAGCACCTGGACACTGGAAGCAGAGGCAGGGGTAAGAGGAAAGGCGTGGGCTGCGAGTGTGCAGGGACTCCGTTATCCAGGAGTCCCTGCGAAGACCACGGACTAGCATCCGGTCCGCTCTCCCCGCCGGCCCTCCCCCCGCCCATCTGACAGTTTAAAGGGAGCTTTCATTAACATCTCCGTGGGACGCTGTTAAGCACGAGAAGAGGCTCACCCTGTTTGCTGAGGAGTTCTGAGGGCAGTTCCGCCCACACGGCTTGCCGCTCCCGCTCCGCGGGAGCCGCTGCGCACAGGAGTGCGTGTGTTACCACCAGCACCTGGACACTGGAAGCAGAGGCAGGGGTAAGAGGAAAGGCGTGGGCTGCGAGTGTGCAGGGACTCCGTTATCCAGGAGTCCCTGCGAAGACCACGGACTAGCATCCGGTCCGCTCTCCCCGCCGGCCCTCCCCCCGCCCATCTGACAGTTTAAAGGGAGCTTTCATTAACATCTCCGTGGGACGCTGTTAAGCACGAGAAGAGGCTCACCCTGTTTGCTGAGGAGTTCTGAGGGCAGTTCCGCCCACACGGCTTGCAGCTCCCGCTCCGCGGGAGCCGCTGCGCACAGGAGTGCGTGTGTTACCACCAGCACCTGGACACTGGAAGCAGAGGCAGGGGTAAGAGGAAAGGCGTGGGCTGCGAGTGTGCAGGGACTCCGTTATCCAGGAGTCCCTGCGAAGACCACGGACTCGCATCCGGTCCGCTCTCCCCGCCGGCCCTCCCCCCGCCCATCTGACAGTTTAAAGGGAGCTTTCATTAACATCTCCGTGGGACGCTGTTAAGCACGAGAAGAGGCTCACCCTGTTTGCTGAGGAGTTCTGAGGGCAGTTCCGCCCACACGGCTTGCCGCTCCCGCTCCGCGGGAGCCGCTGCGCACAGGAGTGCGTGTGTTACCACCAGCACCTGGACACTGGAAGCAGAGGCAGGGGTAAGAGGAAAGGCGTGGGCTGCGAGTGTGCAGGGACTCCGTTATCCAGGAGTCCCTGCGAAGACCACGGACTAGCATCCGGTCCGCTCTCCCCGCCGGCCCTCCCCCCGCCCTTTCCGCCCCACACGCCCACTATATCTTGGCTCGACTCTCCCGCAGCGCGGGACGCAGCCCGGGCGAAGACAGGGCTAAGACTGGGCCGTTTGAGGCCGTTAGAGGACGGCAGAGGACTGGACTGGCCCACTTTCTATCGTTTTTTCCTATAGATATTCATCTACTTGCTCCATACGAAATGAGTACTAGAGCAACTCGGAGTAAGACCTCCAAGGCAGCTTCACAAATCAGCGGCCCTATGGATGACTTTATCACTCGCACTAACATCGCCATTGATAATGAAATATCTAAATTGCAAACCCGGGTGTCCTTAGAACTAGATGCTGCTAGACGCCTGTCGCAAGTGATAGCGCACTCAAAAAAATCCTCTTTAGGCCACATAGCCACCGCGGTTACGCCAGAACGCCCTGTCGTCCCTAAAGGCGTAGTCACACAGGCTGTTGTCCACCGGATCTCAACTAACTCCACCCCCTCCCCATTGCTAGAGCAATATAACATAGTAGAAGAAGCCAAACCCCTACCTGCGTCTACACTTTGTGCCCAGACTTCGACCCCTAACCCCCAGTTACCCTCAAACCCTACTACTAGTAAACCACCCAAAAGGAAGCGTCGAGCAGGCACTGCTTATGCCCGAAAAAAGGCGAAAATTGTGCTGCCCCAAAACCTAAATTTAACGAGAGCCCTATCACCTAACGCGCCATCAAATGACTCCCAAGGAAAAAGTATGGGGTCACAAACACTTAGGGAGGGTGGTACAGTGGTTCCTGAAGCCATCTCAACTAGTATGGTTCAAGAGACTGAGGGCTTGCAGACTGAAGGGTTAGGCAACAACGATAGGGCATTTATAGATTTGGTTTGGACAACTTTAAAGAAACTTCTTTCCCCTCTCGACCTTAGACTCTCGAGAATAGAGAATAATTTGCTCGAGATGGAAAAAAGTATTATCGCTCTGGCCACTCTCGGCTTGAAAACCCTTGAAAATCAGGGGCAGCTTGCCCCGGACATCACACCACCAATTTCTTCAACCCAATCGCAGGATGTTTCTCCTCGTAACCCTGCCGCACCATGTCAGGATAACCCGCCCCCAGCACCACCCCCCTCCCGACCGATACCCAAGCCAAGGTCGGTGGCAGTGAATCAAATCCCTCCTGCCACCAAATCTAAAGCTTCTCAACGAGCTACAGAGCCCCACTCAGGTAAGCCCAAACCTGATGCTCAGCCCAAATCTACCTCTGGTACTGCACAGGACCCGCCTTCGAAGGCCAATTTCAGAGGGGGATATATTGATCTTCCCCCTGAGGCCAACGACTATGTGGTGGTCCTAACGGGTGTCCCTCAGCTTGGTGTAGACCAATATGAGAACCACTGGTCGCTAAAAAATAAAATAATGTATTGGCTAAATAATAATAGACCTATCCCCAATGGCCAGAAAAGCAGAGTACTGATGGTCCGTAGAACTCACTGGGTGGGCCCCACAAAGAAATCTAGCCCAGGGGATTGCATAGTGGTGACCTTCGAGGACCCGCATACGGCACAATTTATCTGCTCCTGGCCTGGTTCTGAAGGGTCCCCTGTAATACCCAGACCCCTGTCTTTCTTTTACCCACCCCGTTCCCAGCATACCCCAGTGGACAA